>NC_142838.1:17505000-20005000 GCF_061612785.1 Hesperophylax consimilis
ATGGCACAGAACAAATCCCTACAAGGAAATAAAACAAGTAAAGAATAATAACACACTTAGCAATATGAGGAGCCCATACCAGAGCCCGTTCCTCCGGCTATAGAATGGCACAGAACAAATCCCTACAAGGAAATAAAACAAGTAAAGAATAATAACACACTTAGCAATATGAGGAGCCCATACCAGAGCCCGTTCCTCCGGCTATAGAATGGCACAGAACAAATCCCTACAAGGAAATAAAACAAGTAAAGAATAATAACACACTTAGCAATATGAGGAGCCCATACCAGAGCCCGTTCCTCCGGCTATAGAATGGCACAGAACAAATCCCTACAAGGAAATAAAACAAGTAAAGAATAATAACACACTTAGCAATATGAGGAAAATGGTCAAGAAATAATACCTCCAAGTTGTCGCTTCCATCTGCTTCTCGGTTAATAATATCAAAGATTTCTTCACAAAGTTTCTCTCCTTGAGCAAATCCAGATGCCCAGTTATTACCAGCACCACCGCCATGTTTCGATAAATAGACATTTTCGGGATTGTACAACTGAAAAGTTCAAGATATGTCATGTTATATGATAACAAATGAGAATATACAAATAGATTGATTCACAGAGAAGTAGTTAAACTGCGTACTTTGGCATAAGGAGAATTTAGTATGGTGTGGATTACTCGAGGCTCAAGATCTAACAAAACTGCGCGAGGTATGTAATGGTCGTCATCAGCTTGGTAAAAAAACACATCCTTTCTATCTGAGCCAGCAGAAGCGAATTCTTCCAATATTCCTTCTGGGGAGATGCCGTGTTCGGCACATAATTGTTTCCAAAATTCGAAGCCAACTGAAAGTATAAAGTGAAAGAGATATGTTAACCATGACATTGGACGAAAGATGAACATAACACAAAGAGATTTATATTTAAAAGTAAGATCATAAAATGTAACATCCTAGCTAATTACTGTAATACCCCATAATAAAATAGTCTAATTTCGGTATTTGGTATATACAGGTGGGGCAAAAATAATCACCCTATTGGAAAACGCTATAACTTTTGCAAATGTCGCCAAATTTCAATTCGGTTTTGACATTTGTGAAGTAAACAAACGCAGAATACAAATCGACAAGACATGAATCGGTTTACAAACAATCGAACAAATTTCACAATCAGTACCAAAGTTTATCATTAAAAAAAATTACAGCAAAAGAACATGATTACTTTTGCCCCATCCTGTACAGATGGTACATAGAGGCAGGATCGTTTAGCCTACCTAACAATACAAAGTATATATATATAAAAAGCACTTGGTTTCAACTAAATTACTACAAGAAATAATTATTCATGTGGTGGGAGATGGTAAAAGATGCATTGAAGTTCTATTTTTTCTCAATCAACGTTAAGTTTGAAGGTTTGGAAACACGCAAAAATTATTAAAGTAACTCAAACTAACCCGTAAAAACCTATTTTGTGCATGTTTACTTAAACCCACGACTTAAATAGTTGTCTCCATTAGATATTTAAGTTGAAATAAAGTGTTCTTTTTTAAAGAGCCTTTACATGCAGCCGAATTCCAAAAATTTACCCGAATAATTAGTAAGGTAGATAAATCACAACTGAAATTTTAATTTATTGTGTTTTTGTTTGATACAAAATATCAACTGACATTTGAATATAGTCATCGACTTACTTTGATTTCCGCACTGCCCAAGCTGCAGTGTTATCATTTCACTCGGCATCTTGAATATTTAGTCCTTTAAAGTACGTAATTAATTTTGGAGTTTGACTGAAGCTTGGCAACTTGATTAAATACGATTTTTTTTAGATTTAACTGCACCTAAAAACGGCGGGTCGCGGTTGATTGGTGTCATAGATCATCAAAAGTTGTAGAAAATTTGAAATCACAATCACCATAGATATTTATTTATTTTTAATTTCACGCCCGGCTGGGCAT
The DNA here is from genome assembly GCF_061612785.1 of Hesperophylax consimilis. Lineage (NCBI taxonomy): Eukaryota > Metazoa > Arthropoda > Insecta > Trichoptera > Limnephilidae > Hesperophylax > Hesperophylax consimilis. The sequence continues at coordinate 17,506,951 of NC_142838.1, forward strand.
TATATATATTTTTATTTATAACAAAGAACATCTAAATAATAATAATAAAAAAAAATCAAAGCAAAATAAAAAAGAAACCTAGAACCCTACCACTACTTGATCGATATTTTCAATTTCAGGGACCGGTCCCAAAAATATAATGGGTTAAACAGACCATTTCAATTAAGTCGAACGGTTCCATCAATTTGGTTGAGTTGAACGTAAATTTTAACCGTGTGGAGATGCATTGTATGAGATAACGGGGCGTGGCTATCAAGTTGAATTGTTGTACCGCCAGAGCATCCAATCATCATTCAACCACCCAACTGTCCAACCAAATTAAATTGTCTGTAGCGCTGTTTAAACAACGAATAATAATAAATAAAGTGCCATGCAAGACTGATTGACTGACTGAGAACGTTTTGACATTACACAGGATGTCCGGGGGTAAAGTGCAGTAACTTTTCATTCTGCATGATGGTAGAAGTATAACAGACGAATAATTTTTTTCCCATACAAAAACATTTTTCCATAGAAGAATAATTATTTTCCAATACTAACAATTCGACTTTTTTCGAAATAGCACATTTCAAATTTATTTAAAGAGATACGACGAATGAAACTGTAAAATGCTATTTTAAATATTTTTATTCTATAAGTACCATCGTACGACTGAATGTTTTCGTTTCAGAGCCATTTTTATAATTTTATTTTCGTGTCAATAGTTACGGATGCTACTAGAGGGACCACAATTTTTTGTTTATTTTTATAAAGTAGGAGGCATGCTGCATATATGTTCCCCAGAGTAGCAACTGACGAAATTGAACCAACTATCCCGCCGTCTGTACGTATCATTCAACAGTCGAACCAACTAAATTGAGTGGTCTGAAGGGGGTTTAAATAACCGATCCACATTCGGTTCCTCACCCACTGATTAAAAGTGATCGTTTTACTTCTTTAGCATGACTCTCCCGACCCATCTCCTTGCACCGCAGTGGGGGGGATACCAACCAAATTGAGTGGTCTGTAGGAGGTTTATAGAACCGATCCACATCTGGTTACTCACAGACTGATTCAGGGAGATGTTTTTACCTCTGCAGCAGGACTCTCTCGACCCATCGTCTTGCACCTTAGTGGGAGGAATACCTTTATCCTTCCATGATCTTCCTCTTCTTCCTTTCCTTAAAAAACATTTACACAGCATATCCAAAGATGACAGGGGGTCTCCTGTGTGGAGCTAATGTAAAAAAAAATCGGTCTGGGGTACCTGGAACCGCAGTTACAAATCCTTTGGTTCTGTCTTTCTGTCTAGTGAGTATTTATGGTCATTTATGGTTCTGTCAGTTGATTTATGGTTCTGTCTATGGTTCTGTCGTTCTGTTGCCAGTGTTGCCAACGAAGGCGATTTATCGCCACTTAGGCTACTCAGAACGAGAATCGGCGACGTAAAAATCTAAAAGGCGACTGGTCGCCGATCAGGCTACCTCAAATTTAAAAAAAATGTGAGGAATTTTTCGAAATGGAACCCCCCCCCCATGGATTTCAAAATTGTTTTATTTTGTGGGGAGTACTTATTTTGAAACATTTTTGTGGGGAATTATGATTTACAGAAATTCTCTAAAAACCCCCCCCACCATGGATTTAGAATAATAAAAGGGGGAATCAAGCTCACGTAGAATATTTGTGGGGAATATGTGGGCAGAATTACTGCAACTGAAATTCGGCTACATTAGGCTACTAAATGTTTGAAAAACGGCGACATTAGGCCAAGATCCGTTGGCAACACTGTCTGTCGCCGTCGATCACCGTCTATGATTTTATCCGATTCTGTCTTCTGTCAATTTATTGCGTCTGCTTGAGTGCTTATTTATAATTTAACCTTTTAGAATATAAATATCTTTAAACCAAGTGTGTTATAAAGTATATATTAGAAATGTCTGACGGTGATGATGATTTCATGTGTGAAGAGGAGGAAGACTATGGATTGGTATATACAGAACACAACTTATTTTTAATTTAGCTATTCTTGAGCTATCAGGGCAATCGAGGAACTGGAGAAGCTTTATTTCCAGCCGAAGTAAACATCGATCCCCAAATTTTGATGGCTTCGTGTCTTGATATTTTATTCATTTTTATTATTTTGATAATAATATGCCAGGAACTACCCAAGATTAGACGAAAAGAGCAAAAATTGCTCAAATTTTGAAATGTTCAAAATTAATGCATGATACATATTGTCATAAACTTTAGTCATTATTTACCTAACAGCCACACTTTTAGACGCGTATTATGGAAATTACACTTTGTTTCAAGAAAAAACTATTTGCATACACAAAATAGGTTATTAGGTTCTTAGTATGGGTTGATTAAGTAATATTTACCTAATCGCCGCGCGTTTAGGTGCGGATTATGGAAATTACACTCTGTTTTAACAAATACTTCAAGAAATAACTTTACATGCACCAAATAGGTTATTAGGTTTTTAGTTTGGGTTAATTAAGTAATTATTGCGTAATTAGATTGAAACGAAACTTTCGCAAGTGTATGTACTAAAAAAAGTCCAAAATGGCGACAAAGGTATCTTTTTATAAGGTAAATTGTGAACTTTAATAAGAAGAGAATTATAATGCATCTTTACCATCTCTCCCGACGTAAATAGTTGTGTATGGTAGTAATTAAGTTGAAAAGAAGTGTAATTTCCATAATCTGTGTCTTAAAATTGCGGTTAGGGAAATATTTACCTAAATTACTATTTCTTACTTGAGTAAATATTCACTATTCCGCCACACTGTGCCTAGTTACCAAAAACAATACTTCGTTGCAACATAATCACTGTAGGAAAAAATTATTAAAATTGATGCATTTAAATAGCTAACAATCCATTATTATGGCAGCAGAGGTGCATCATTCCATAGGAGTTACAAGAGTGAAGAAACTTATCAGATTTTCTTACCTTATACACGGAATCTGAACCAATTTATCGATCGGTGTCGTGTCAAGTAATGATTGTAAATCATCAAACACTCAAACAGTGATTTATTCTTGACCTAAAAATAATAATTACTCATTACCTGTTGACCCTCCACTATAGCTAATAACATTCACATTTGGCTTTATTTGTATTTAACACTGTAAAATGGTTCCAGATTTCAGTGTTTTTTATTTACTGATGACATTATAATTATTATTTTAGTTTTTGCATATATTCACCTTCACCCGACTGCGAAAAGTTCGATATTAAAATTTAACATCTTCAATACAATGACTAATTAATGTACAATTATGCATTCTATCAAAAATATCACAATTGTTATTTATCGTAATAATAATATACAACTAATGTATTGAGTTTTCTAAATTGCAAGGTACCTTACTAAATGGAGATCTTACGATGTTGTTGCTAAGCTCTTCTCTTCCTGCAGGTGCTTTAGGGTTTTTCTGATTCCTGAAACAATCCCACATAATATTGCACTTATGAGTAGGGAGAGTCTTCTAGATTAGCTCCAAAATAAAACAGAGCACAAAGTTATCACTAAACAGTATGGTGTAACATGTTTATTTATCGGCCAATAGGAAGCCTGCAGGAATCTTGTTCAGAAGAATCTAGTTTCGTTCCATTATTTGTGAACTTCTAACACATTTCTGGTTTCCAGTTCCAACCGTCAAACATTGATAGTAAGTAATGGTTCTATTCAAGATGATTCTATATTCATGATCTTCACGAACTAGATGTAGAATTGTCTGTGTTAATTTAAAAGCATTATTTCTAGAGATCCTGATAACCAGGATCCCGGAAATCCCGGACCTTTGACGGCACCGTAATCCCGGAGCTGCCTTTTTCTTAATTCCAGCATCTTTTATTTGCTTCACAACCTTGTTTCAACCTTTGGAATATCTTTTTTTTATTGGCGAAATGTCATTTATCGCACAATATTCTAATGAATTGTGAATTATTCACATGAGAAAAAAAAATTTGGAGTAGATTATATTTATTGCGCTGCTTCTTAGAAGTAAGTATTGATCACGGATTTAATTTCAAAACCTTTTCAAAAATAAGAGCACCCGGAGATGTAATATGAAATATTTTTAAAAAGAAGCCGAAAAATTTTAAATTAGAAGTATGAAAAATATCACTAGGATTTAACCTTTATGCGGGCCCGCCATTTTTTTATCACTAGTGGGTGCGGGGCGGTAATCTACCGTCATCTCGTTTTTACTTATTTTACAGCTCACATCTCACCATATACCTTTGTAAATGGGGTTTATTGAAGTGAAACTTCTTTACGCGCGTCATGCAATTTCGAGGACCGGAGTAAAACCGACTCATGACCGAAACGAAAATGCGGGTACCCCCACCACCGATTAAAGTTCATTTGATCTAGTCAAAGTTTTGAAGTAACATATAAATGCTTCTTAGCTCATCCCGACAACTGGCGTTGGTGGTGTAATGGTCAGCATAGTTGCCTTCCAAGCAGTTGATCCGAGTTCGATTCTCGGCCATCGCACATTATTTTTTTGTTTTTAACGCCTTTTTCATTCAATATCTTATTTTTTAGTAGGTCAGAACATTTTTTAAAAGAAAATAATATTGCAAAATAATAAAAACACTTATCTCACTGTGATAAAACATTACTCCGCTAGAGCGCGCTTTGCGTTATTGTGTTGGATTAAAATTATTATCTAATCCGTATATTATGATAATTGTATTACATTTATTTAATTAATTTATTTATTTTGATAATATGTAATAATTTACAGAAAAAAAAATTAAAACTATCTCCCTCTGATAAAATATCCGTTCGCTAGAGCGCACTACGCGATCTTGTGTGGGATTCTATTTCTGTACATTGTACATTATTTTTAAAAATATATTATATTTTGGGTGTGATGTAGGTAACATTATAAAACATAACAAGCTCTCATATTTTCAGAACCTACATAATATAATCAATTTATGCGGCTTTGCTTACAGTTGGTGCTCAGCGTGGTTGGCTTTCAATCAGTTAAGCGAGGTTCGATTCTCGGCTGTGGCATTTTTGAAGTGAAACCTTGTTGAGGTGGGGGAGCCGCTCACGAACGTTCTCTCTCTTCTCTTCTTTCCTCTCTCTCAGACACCAGCGAACTGCGCCACGCCAAGCATCAGCTGAAACTAGAAGTTTCACTTCTGTCTTGCGTAGGCTTGACACACCCACTTTTTTTTTTAATAGAGTCGTCAAAACACATGTTTAAACAACGAAAATATATATTAAAATTTATAACATACAATATATATAAAATAGTTATATGTACAATAAACAGACTCGTGAAAGTTGGGTAATCAAGTATCATAATATTACTGTCAAGATAGGAAAGCATTTATTACAATATCCCTATAATAAATACGTATCTCCAAGAAGAATAAAATATTACTGTCAAAATAGGAACTCATTTATTGCAATATCCCTATAATAGATACATATCTCCATTTTTTTTTTTTTTTTTTTTTTTTTTTTTTTTTATAAATTTAATTTAGATTAAATTTGATAATATTATTATTAAGTTCTGCAAGTGTTTTAGTTTTTTATTATTGTGACAGCTGTTTCGGCTTACAAGGCCATTTTCAAACTGTTTGAAAATTTGAAAAGTTTGAAAATGGCCTTGTAAGCCGAAACAGCTGTCACAATAATAAAAAACTAAAACACTTGCAGAACTTAATAATAATATTATCAAATTTAATCTAAATTAAATTTATAAAAAAATTAAATGGAGTTCTACGAATTAAACACAAAAACAATAAATACATATCTCCATGAAGAATAAAAATACAATAATAATAAAGAAGTTGAAAATTATGAGAGAAAAACAGGAATATGTTTATGATAGCATGTAATTATGATCCTGTTGGACGCAAGTAGGTGCAAAGCACTGCAAAACATTAGTTTATTACTGTTTTTACTTGTACATGCAATAAAACAAGAAAAAAAACCCGAAATTTATAACTCATATATTCTTCCAATGGTCGGAGAAATTAGTCACACCACCGGGCTCACGGCGGTAAATTACCGACAACCTGACGCTTCCAACTTTTGATGATGACTGGCACGCGCGACCTGAAGTCCGAGAGATGACGTTACACACATATGCAGTAACTAGAGAATACAAGCCCATCCCGAGCTTCTGGGAACCCGTAGGACGGGCGTTAGACTACCGTTAACACGTCCGCTTGAAGGTTAAAATCAATACCACCCGCCAGTGTGCAATCTGTATGGGTTTTTTCGGGATGTGGAAAAATAGGGACTAAAATAAGATCATCACTAAATTAGACACTTTCATCTTATTGATGTCTCATTTTAATTCACAAAATATTGAATGAGTTTTTTTTATTTCATTTGTGTTTTTTTTCTTTTGAGTAGCTACTTTATATTATTGGAATTTAGTTAATAATGTACGTTTCCTAATCTAAGTATAATATTTGTAAAATATAAAGAAAATATTTTTTACAACTCTTGTTTTTTTAATAATAAATTTAAATTTTCGGTGCCAGACCCGGGATTGAAAAATGCTAGCACAGTAATCCCGGTTCTGAAAAATATAATTGTTTCCAATTCTGGTAATTTTAATAATTTTTTCTACAGTAATTAAGTTAGAATGAAAAAATAGTATTTGGTAATTAGGCATATTTAGAGTGAGGCGGAATAGAATAATAATGTTATATTTTAGGAATATTCTGAAGATAGCAACTCCGAGCCCGATGTAGATTTGGAGAACCAGTACTACAACAGTAAAGCTCTGAAGGAAGATGAGCCGCGGAATGCGTTGGCGAGCTTCCAGAAGGTGTTGGATCTGGAAGGGGGGGAAAAGGGCGAGTGGGGGTTTAAAGCTCTTAAACAAATGATTAAAATTAACTTCAAATTGGTAACTATTTATTACACTATAAATATATTAGTACATTTCATTTACATTTGTCAGAAAGCTTCTTTTAACTTGCTTTCTCTTTTACAGGCCAACTATAGACAAATGATGCATCGCTACAAACAACTACTGACATACATCAAAAGTGCAGTTACCAGAAATCATTCGGAAAAGTCAATTAATTCCATTCTGGATTATATTTCTACGTCAAGAAATGTAAGTTAAAAAGTTTAGTTTTATAAAAGTTGACAATACTTACCTACTATGTATAATTATAATATTATTTTTTTTTAGATGGAACTCCTGCAGGACTTTTATGAAACGACTTTAGAAGCTCTTAAAGATGCCAAGAACGATAGACTTTGGTTTAAAACAAACACAAAGCTTGGAAAATTGTATTACGACAGGGGAGACTTTAATAAATTGGCCAAGATATTAAAACAGCTTCATCAAAGTTGCCAGGTATTCATATACTAATTTTCTTTGTAGCTATTGATATAATTTTCAATAAAAATTGCAGGAAAAACCACAAATAATATTTTTTCAAACATTAAATGCCTTTCATGGTCTGCATTCATGAAATGGAAATATTTTACAATTTCTGATTTCTTGACATATTTTTATGCTCAAATTTGTATTTCATGGATTCCAAAAAAAAAAAACTTTTTTCGATTAACAGTGGGTGAAGTTCCATGATTTTTTTGAAAGAGAGAAATAAAGATGATATTATGCCAAACAAATAAATCTTGACCCTTTTATAATGATACCATCTTATATTTTTTGGTTTAACTTTAACTGACCTCTGGCTTGGGTAACAAGGGAACTGAGGCAACTGTACATAACATCAGTAAATGTAACAATAGCTTGTGAAATACAGATAGGTAATGTGGGGTGATAATAGCTCCACCTATTTTGTGTTTTCTTTGTTTCCATTAGCTGCGCCGGCAGGATTACGACGCGGCCACGGGTATTCTCAGTGTTTCAACAGACGATGTAATTACAACATTCTATATCATTTTTATTTCCCCCTGCTAAGATCGTTGAATTTTTAACCCCTTTCTCAGATCACCTAACTTAGATTACATCTTATTACATTTCCCCACCATGTGTGTTGCATCTGCTTTCAGGGAAGTTTAGCAACCCAAATGTCAAAGCACTCAACGATGAAAATTATTTGAGGTCAAGATTTAAAATATTTTGGAATTACATTTTATTTCTCTCGTTTTTTTAAATGCATATTATAAATACATTCAATCTTATTAGATATTGAGAATAATTTAAATTTCAGACTGATGATGGTGAAGATGATCTGAAGAAAGGAACGCAGTTACTGGAAATATATGCATTGGAAATCCAAATGTACACGGCACAGAAGAATAACAAGAAACTTAAAACCCTCTACGAGCAGTCTCTTCACATTAAATCTGCCATCCCGCACCCCCTCATCATGGGTGTCATTAGAGGTATTCAATATATGTAATACATATTATGTTTTACACTTACAGTACCCCAGATTCTCAGTGGCCCGCTTTATCAAACCTCTAATTGGCAGGTAATCTAAAACCCTCAAATCAGCCGTTGGTGCTGGTGTAGTTGGGTATCATGTCAGCCATTATTCCTATGCAATGGCTTTTTTTTACAAAATTATTTTTTTAGAAAAGTTCAATAATAATAGTTATTAAAATATCTCCATGTTGTATTGTGCCTTTATGCTCCCTGAGAACGTCTTCTCGGAACGAACGATTCTAAGTGATAAAGAGCTAAGAAAAAAATTGACGGTGCCTTAAAAATATATAAAAACAAACAAATATGAAATAATCTATTCGCAATTAACATGTAATCTTATGAGACTACTTGATGCCTCTTGAATCTATTATAATCGTAAGTACAGTATAATTTGAACGGAAAGCTATTTTATTGGCAATATAATTATAAATTAGTACTATTTCAAAACTAGACTTCACCTCACTTTTTAACATTTTTGTTCAGAAAATCTTCTGAAAATTGTTATTTCTGTCTTAAGCCGCCAATCTCAAAAAACACCAAAACCTCTTTCTCAAATATTATGTTAAAAGTATGTGTAGATACGTACATTAAAAGTAAAACAATCTGAAATAGATTGCATTTATAAACAATCTGACTTTCTTTTTCACAATTACTTTTGGATTTATATTTCTAAATTCATTTTTAACAATTCTTTGACACTCCAACCACCCTATTAATCAACTGTTTTTTAAACTGTATCACATAGCTGTCGTAACACACAAATAATATCCAACCACATCAGCGCCATCTGCTTCGAGCTCTTCAGATTTTCTGCCATTAATTTGATGACTTTTGATTGTAATGCTTTTTAGTTCAAGTTTATTTATTTTCTTTTGACAGAGTGTGGTGGAAAAATGCACCTTCGTGAAGGTGAATTTGAGAAAGCACACACAGATTTCTTTGAAGCGTTTAAAAATTACGATGAATCTGGCAGCCCACGGCGAACAACCTGTTTGAAATATCTGGTCTTGGCTAATATGTAAGTCATTTGTAACATTATAGTATATACATATATTAAAAACTGGTCACTGGCTGGTATCTGGTTCCCTAGGTTCATCCAATCCTCAATCATGACCATATTCTACTTATTGTGATGGTAGTAGGAGATTTCAAATATTTTAGGTAATCCGGGAATGTTTGTCTTTCTTAAAAAAATATATAATAAAAAGGAAAACACTTTGTTTAAAGTCACTTTATTGAAATTTTTTATTTTTTTTTTATTATAATTATTTTTTTTTTAAAATTTCAATGAAGTGACTTTAAACAAAGTGTTTTCCTTTTTATTATTTAAAATGTCAAGTCACAATGTGTTTGCTTCTTTTGAAAAAAAAAAAATATATATACAGGGTGTCCGGAAACTCGTAGTACAAGCGGGAAACTGGTGAATCTACATCACATTTGGAGTCGATTTTGTAGTATATTTTATTTTTATTTGAGCTTTCGTTATCGAGTAAATCGAGTTTGAGGTTGATTTTTTTTTATTTTTTTTAATCAAATTCTTATAAATTATTACTGAAGATCAAAGTACCCAACTAATTAAAACTATTTGAAAGTAAAACAAATGAAGAAACTCGGATTTGAAGCATTATTTTGAAATCACCCTTCATTTAACCCGGTGTAATCATAAAATATTTCTGCTCTGCAGGGTTAAAACATCTGTTATTCAACCCTAAACACCAGAAAAAACTTTAACCCTAAAATAGCCGAAAAATATTTTTTTTTGGTTTTTTTTTTTTTTTTTTGAAAATGCTCAAATCAAAAAACTTTATGTTTTTTTGGGTTCCCCATGTGGTGTAGATTCTCCAGTTTCCCGCTTGTACTACGAGTTTCCGGACACCGTGTATATACAGGGTGTCCGGAAACTCGTAGTACAAGCGGGAAACTAGTGAATCTACATCACATTTGGAGTCGATTTTGTAGTATATTTTTTTTTTATTTGAGCTTTCGTTATCGAGTAAATCGAGTTTGAAGTTGATTTTTTTATTTTTATTTTTTTTTTTTTTAATCAAATTCTTATAAATTATTACTGAAGATCAAAGTACCCAACTAATTAAAACTATTTGAAAGTAAAACAAATGAAGAAACTCGGATTTGAAGCATTATTTTGAAATCACCCTTCATTTAACCCGGTGTAATCATAAAATATTTCTGCTCTGCAGGGTTAAAACATCTGTTATTCAACCCTAAACACCAGAAAAAACTTTAACCCTAAAATAGCCGAAAAATATATTTTTTTGGTTTTTTTTTTTTTTTGAAAATGCTCAAATCAAAAAACTTTATGTTTTTTTGGGTTCCCCATGTGGTGTAGATTCTCCAGTTTCCCGCTTGTACTACGAGTTTCCGGACACCGTGTATATATATGTATGTATATGTATATATATACATCGTCGATGTAGCGCAATAAGTCATTAAGTAAAATTTTTGGTAAAATCGAATTAGAAAACATTATGGGTTATTTTTTTATAAAAACTATGATGACTAGAAGATGTCTACATGGTTTTGGCTTAAAGCATAGCACTACGAAGTAATGCAAAATAATGTGTTTAGTTTGAAACTTTGATCACCTGGAAATGTTATGGATGCCAGTCTTTTTTATAAGCCCAGAAAAAATAAAGTATTGGGCCTGTATAAACTGCTTTAAAGTTCAATATCTCCTACTTACCAACCCTTTTCGACAATGGTTTTATTATATATAGTGTGGTAAATTAAGTTCTTTAGAAAATGATGATAAAACATTAAAATATTTGTTCCTGAACTTTACAAAACAAAATTAAACACTTTTTGGTAATGTGTTTTTCTTGCATAAATCAAAACAGGCGGCCGGTGTTAAGCGGGAATTTAAACCTTATCGCCATCTACATAAGGAGTGTTATTGTTAGCGGCCCGATTCCAAATGTTACACAACGTGGTGCATCGCCTTAAAAACAGCTGTTTTGGGGGAAGAAGTCATTAATTATATAAAATGCAATTTTATAAAAATAAATCATCAGGTTACTTGATGCCTCTATATTTTATTTGAATGTTACGTAATGTCTTCTTGCGCCACACCAACGATATATATATTTTAATGAAAATAAATAACTTAGTACATTTTTTTTTGATGAATGACTATTATATTCTTTTTCGTAGTTATTTATAATGAAATGCCTTTGTAATTATTTTAGGTTAATGAAATCAGGTATCAATCCATTTGATTCTCAAGAAGCTAAGCCATACAAGAATGATCCAGAAATCTTGGCCATGACCAACCTGGTTGTGTCCTACCAGAACAATGATATTAACGAGTTTGAAGCTATTCTCAAGCACAATAGAAATAACATCATGGATGACCCATTCATCCGAGAACACATAGAGGATTTGCTCCGCAATATCAGAACGCAAGTTTTGATAAAGCTCATTAAGCCGTACACGCGGATTCATATTCCCTTCATCTCCAAAGAACTCAATATTGATGCATCAGAAGTTGAAAATTTACTGGTGTCCTGCATTTTAGACAGGTTTGTTGGCAATTCATTTTAATATTATATTTATTTAACAGCCGCTCATCACTCCACATTTCATTCCTATTTGTTGCCTTTGTCAAATGGTCTTCTTCCTTTGTAGTGTTTTCTTCCACCAGTTTAGCTTTGAACCTCTTTCAAGTGCCTCTCTCCCGCCTGAAGCTGACACCTGACTGGCCCATCTTAACTGTTTCTTTTTTCCAACCAAGAACGCCGTCCAATGATGTTACTTATTCTATGTGCCTGACATTTGCAACCTTTGTCTTGCTCTTAATTCACTCGTATGTCTTTCTGCTAAAGGATTCCTATGTAGGATTGCTCTTTCCATGACTCTCAACACAGTAATACCCAATTAAAATGAGATAAGCATGTTGTATAACGGATATGTTTGTTATTATTTTTTTGATAAATTAATGTAAAATAATTTATTGGCGTTGGTGTCATGTATTTTTTATCAGGAGATTTTTTCAATGTGGATGAGTGTTTCAGGTGAACAATTATTGCTTATAAAAATAATTGATATGTTTGTTCTTTGTAGCACAATCCGTGGACGTATCGACCAGGTGAACCAGGTACTGGAGCTTGACAGACAGTCTCGCTGCGCGGCCAGGTACAACGCCCTGGACAAATGGACCAACCAGCTAGCTTCCCTCCACCTCGCTGTTACCAACAAGATGGCGTGATTCGTCATCTCACCAATTGAAAATAATAATCGTTTATAGTTTTCTCATGTTTGAAATGGAGTAACCCTTTTTTTAATAAGTATTGAAAGATGCATACCGCTAACATAAAATAAATATAAATGTACAAATAATGTAAGTTTCTTTTTATTTGTCAACGCTATTTTACAATTTATTGTAGCTGGTGAATATCTCACATAAAATATTATAATATTGTGTGACTGAAATCAAGACCAATGTAATGTGAACATGAAGGAAGTGACTTGCCAATAACAAAAGATATACAGCCTTCCTAAACACGTGGATGAAAATAAGCCTGGTACTTATACGTAGTGTCTGGTAACTCGTGGCACAAACTAGAACCTGGTGAATTTGCAAATCTACAACAGAACCAAAAAAAAATACTTTGGCAACTGAATGGTCAAAAACTTTTTGTGCTTCTGTGTATTTTAAAAGACAGTTAACATCTGATAGGAACCCCATGGGACCGTTTTTTCTTCTAATTTTACCTAAAAAATTCCAACTTCAGACTCGATTTACTCAAAAACTAAAGCTCAAATTATAGTTATACCACGAAATCGACTACAAATTGATGTAGTTTCATCAGTTTCCCGCTTGTACTACTGGTTCCGGACACTACATACAGGCAATAAAAATGATCAGCATTAAGCAAAATAATCGGCACAGTGGCCAAAAATTGGATCACATTTATTAATTTTATAGTGTTAAAATTATACTTTGAGTAATTTTACCCTCTTCCATTTTATTGAGAGAATATTTGTGTTGTTAACTATTTTGGTCAGTTTATCAAATAGTCAAAACGATAAAATTATTATGCATAGGTTTTTATTATATTGTTTATTTAAATTAAAGATAATATACTTAGATCTACATGGTAATTTAATATGGGTAGTATGCAATATTGTGTAGAGTGAATGCAGTACATACTTTAATTACAAATAATTATGTTTAAAACATATTTCAAGTTTTCTTTCTCGATACATAATTCTTATTAATGGAGAACTTAAACCTTTTTAAACAATTGCAATGTCAATATTGGTTACAAATGAATGGTTTTATTTGCCTTGTATACATACATAATATATTATGGTCTAACAGCTTAGATTTATTAGTAGTTCTTGTCAAAGTCAATAATTTTATAACCTAGTACTAGTATGGCTCGGTTAGTAAATTATAAAATATAATATTTTACAACAATATCATGGTACTTATAATATATAATATTATGAACTTGTATAATTAATTAATATTGCGCTGTCAAATGTTAACTTAAAGCGTTAGCAAAGCAGTATTTTTTTAAACATTCTGTATTCTCAAAGTAAATTTGTCATTCATTTTACACTTATTCAAAATGATAGTAAAAATGATGCAAATATTTATTACTAGCTGAAGCACCCAGCATTGCCCGGGCTTTATTCTGCGAAAAGGGGACAGGGGTTGTTTTTAAAAATCTTATGTGAACAATGATCTTCCTCTCGTTTTGAAAGTCAAGTGCTTTTGTGGTGTGTGTTTGTATAAAACACAAACCCACAGATACTTCTTTACATCTATATAGATTATAAAATATATACATAATAACTTTAAAAATGACTACTTTTATAAGTACATAATATGAAGAAACTGGGCATTTTATTAAATTATAGCCCAAAGGCACTTTAACACACTTCAACCAGGAAAGGTAGTTCTACCCCTTTCGGTCATTTGATACTTACTTACGGCGGGAAGGCTAGTTCTATCTTTTGCGCCGATCTCATTTCAATGGCAGAAAAGACAGAATTATTCGATTTTTTTATATGAATATTATATACTAATCTCTTTGTAAAGGTGCCAACTATATGTACATAATTATCGAATCGTAATGCAAGTCTTCTTTTTATATTTATCTCGTGCCTTTCGTTTACATCTGTATTTCAACAAAAAGATAGTATATTATTTAGAGAACATATTTTGTTATTGTAATAATTCGATTCCTGGAATGAGGATTTTTATGACCCTGAAATCCGATTCGAATCTCTATCTCTGTCCCATTCAACTCCTAAGTGCAAGCGAGCGAGAGATATCGGGTGTTTTTAAAGAAAGCAGGTATGGGCAAATACCGATAGGCGGACCATAATATACATATTTCAAGGTTAATTGAGTTGCATTTCAAATAATATTCGATTTTCGTTTAGTACTTTTATAGTTTGGTATGCCGAGTTACTAGGTAGAAATTTTTATCAAAATATTTTAATTATTTTCGAGGATGTAGTGATTTAAAAGAAATTAACGAAATTCGCTCAGGACCTTTATTTTCGCCGGGATACAGTGTAGCGCCAGCGCAAAAAATACCCGCCAGAAATGTGTTAATACCCAAGATACATATTTTATGGGGAAAGAGAATTTTTTGGAGCTGAAGGCTTTGGGTTGCGATAGTTGAGTTGTCTACTTGTCCAAGATAGCTATAGTTCATTTGTATGTCCAAGGTTTTGTATTTAACTCCATTATAACTGAGTTAAATAACGGTTATACTGTGTTTTATGTAGGTACAGATAATATTCATAAACTTTATGAAACAAAAAGTAATTCCATCACAGTTGGCGTGGCGTTACTGTGCCAGTTGATCGTGCAGCCAGGGTCGGAAGACAGGTAACGTGCTTGGATAATGTGTCTCAGGTTTTAGTGAGTCCTCTCCGTCACTCAGGGGATATGTGGCCAACATTATTGGGAGCTGAAGCTTTACCTCCTTCTCCAAGCTCTTTGGCTCGATTATAAACTGAAATTAAATATATGTAATGTTATATGTTGTAAATGATTTTACACATAATATTTTTATATGCTTTACGATTGTGCTAAATAATTTGTAGGTTTATCATTGGCGTTGAAGGTCACAAATAGTTATGGAAATGTGCAGAGGTAAGGCTGGTGCTAATGACCCTCTACCACATAGCTAGGGACCTTGCAGTGGTTGTACGAAATCCCTGAGTTTACCTGGCCCCACTTTTATACTTATATACACTATGAACTAAATATAATTAATATTCACTGATTATTGAAATAGAGCTGCCAGAATTATCACTATTGCTTGATCTCCAAGTTGTTACAGTTATAATCTTAATGCTATATTTTGAAGATAGATACTGATTCCATGTTTCCAGAGCCACACATAAATTGTACAATAATATTTATAAATTTAAAAAAAGGATATAACTTGAACATTTGGAAACACAGTGGTAAAATTCACGAGTTCAAAAATTATTGAAAAAATACAACAAAAATGTGTTCTTTGAAATCACAAAACATTTGTAAAATATTATTGTAAAGTACAGAATACAATTCACATTAATTCAATTCAATTCAAAACAATGAAAAAATGTTGTTAACTACTCACATAGACATCATATTGTATTTTGATAAGGTGGCAGCCCCTGAGGTTGGTTGGTGGCAAAGGAGGAACGTACAACAATTCATTAATCCATTTGTCCTCTTCTCCAGGCCTTATCTTTCCCCTTGATAATCCCGCCAACTCCCTTCTCTCCGTCTGAACCACCTTTCCACGGGCCATGTATTGGATTGTCTACAAATCATACAAGTTTTATTTTTATAATTAAATCTACTACTAGATGAAGACCTCCCTTCAATGACATTACAATACATCTAAACTTGTTATTATCTCACTCAGCACACTCGAAGTGAAATGACTCTAAACTGCGCTATATAAATGCGATGTTATTATTATTATTATTTTTCAAGTGATCAACTTGATGCCGTGCCAAAATAGAGCAACAGCGATTGTTGATGATACTCGTTTTTACTGCTGATTTGTGTGTTGTTTTAAATAAATAAATATAGTAATTAGACTATTTTAAACTGTGGAGTTTACTTAGCGACAGTAGTGACTGTAATTTGGCATTTAAATGCCCAGGCCTGTACTCTATTAGGCCTTGTATTTTCTCTAACATACAAACTAAAAATATGTATACGCATAAAAACATAGTTTTTTAAATTTCCAAGAATTCTACCAAAAATAATTAATCACCAAGATTGCTAAAAAATGTAGATAAACCAATACGGAAGAATCATAATTTGTATTACAAAGACTAAGCAGTTGTTTTCTTATTATTCACACAATTAATATTTGACATTGAACTGAAGGCCATATTGTGCGATTTATAATATAATTTTGTAAGAAGATTAAAGATGGGTTGTTTCAGAGAATTCGAACAATTCTTCATATTTCAAAGTTAATTACAGTTAGTTACAGTTCTGTCAAGTAACTGGCCTATGATATAATAACAGAACTTGAATAGGACATTTACAGAACTCGTATATGGACATTGAAATTTGATGAATTGTTCAAATTCTATGAAACAACCCATCCTTAGATTCAAGTTCTGCAAAAGTCCCATTTAAGTTCTGTTATTATCCAAGTACCGTGTAACAACTGGTACATGATGAAAAAAAACTGATTTTGATTTGAACCTGCACAGTACCTGAATTTGTGTGTGAAATTTATCATCAAGCACATCCTAAGCTTATCCGTTTTGTTTAACTTATTTCATGTCATCAACAGGAACAATGATGACTTCCAATCTTCATTTGAATTGGACAGGAACCCAAAAAGGATAGTGAGAATCAAAATATGTCAACGGGCTGTAAAACTCCTTACATATTATAAAGACCAGTGGTTATGATGTGGTCAGGCATGTTACTTAATCGAAGATGGAGAAATAAAGTGGGTACCCCAGCAGAAATAGACATGAGTCGAACGGTGGAAGATTTTTGGGTTCACTGTGTGGAACAAGACCAGAGTGGGATGGGAAGGCCTAGATTCTGAAGATGTATGACTATGGCACAAGAGATGATAGAACACACTTATTGAAGAGGCCAAATCCTACCCTACCATGTAAGAATGAGATTCAGGGCACTTTTGAAGTGATATTTGGCAAAAATAGGGCTATAAAACTACACAGTTTTATTTTCCAACCTCAGTGAGTGCAGCTCTCGTGCTCTTAACCGTAGTTCGCGAGGAGTTGACAATGGTGGCGGAGACTGCGATGCTCTCCCCAGGCACGTAGCCCCCGCGGTCCAGTGACACCCGGCAGCTCAGTGCGCCACCGCCCACGCAGCCCACGCCCAGCCGATGCTCCACCTCGCAGCGGAACGCTTGCTGAAATATTTACATAGTCACTTAAACAAGGCTAAGGCTGGAAATAGTGCCACGCGTACCGTCGATCGACCAACGAAGCAGCAGCGACGAGCTGGACCAATGGTCCTTGTTTTTATTATTTTAGATTAAAACACTTTTGCGGGTTATGATGTTTGCGCATGTACATACGGAATATGAATGAATAGTTTTACATACAAATTCAATATTGTATCGGTGATTCATAGCAATTTTGTATTGTACTTCACCAACTAACCTGTCAATGTTTTGTGGCAGTCTAAAAAATGACTTAGCACGTCGTCCCACCCTGTGCAGAAACTTATGTTGGCTTTAGTAAGGTAACGACCTGCAGCATGGTTCAATGTGGAACTTTACAGCACAGGGTTTTGCAGCATTCGGTTTATGACGATTGCTTACCGACCTGTGGGACGACGGGTTTAGTTTTTTTGTTGCTAGAATTATTACATCCATAAACTACACACAAAGAACCTACTTTGTATTTATTGTATATTTTGTCAATAAACGAGGGCCATCCAGAATGTAAGGTTACAAGAGCTCCTGAGGCCGGGGAAATTTTTTTGTGTTAAAGTTGGCGCTCCTAGCGTGTAGAGGGGAACCTAATGGTCAGTTTGTTTGGTTCCACGTGTTTGTCGGCAATTTTGTTGTCACAGTAAATTCTTCTGATGGAGAGGTTCTCGCACATTACCGCCACCTCCCGTAAGTGCGAGATCTGCTTGAGGTTTTGGATCCTTTTGCACAGAAGGTAGAAGCTTTTTTGGCCTCTATCGTGACGCGGGATGAGACGTGGGTGTGTCACTACACCCCAGAATCAGAAATAGTCATTTCTCTTCCCCAGCCACCAAAAGTTCAAGATGACCCATTTAGCCGGAAAAGTCATGGCATCTATTTTTTGGGACTTTGGGGTATCCTCTTTGGTGGATTTTATGCCCATTAATGCAGAGGCTTACTGCAGTACCCTAAAAAAAACTTAGAAGAGTCATTCAGAACCGCAGAAGGGGAATGTTGACCCGGGAGTCAGCCTCCTGCATAACAATGCCAGGCCCCACACCGCGCAAGTTTCACGGGAGCTGCTGACATCATTTGGATGGAATATTTCACCCACCAAAGTATGTTAAAGTTCTGAAAAGTGATGAAACAAAACCTAGGTTAAATATGTGACCAATTTTACCTGGTTTTTGTTTCATAACTTTATAGCACTTTTTATAGGTGTGGTGAATTGTCATTTTAATGAGTTATCCGGTCACTGTATTGTTAATATCATAGTGTATTTGATTACACACTGTAATTAATATTTTTATAGAAACCAAGGTTTAAGATTTTTCTTCTTTTGTAATAATTACACTCGTTCATAAGAGACTAGAGAGCTACTTTCTATACCTGCCCTTTGATCATAATTATATACATGAAATCATAATGCACAAATTAAAAATAAAAATTCATTGACACTGTGTACGGTATGGAAAATTTACCGAAAGTATTGGTGGCTCCAAGTTTAAGTCTATGGGGTTCATGACAATGAACACCTGTTGGTTCTTATGGGTCAGACCATTGGGTTCTCTGAGGGCCGCCTTGCAGAAGTACTGCACCCATCCGTGCTTCCCCAAAAAAGTAGAGGGCAAACCGTGTGGTAGACCGAGCTTAAAGGGGAAACTGTGAATTCCTGGTGATAGTAGAGATGGACCTTGACCTGGCAACATTACAAACATGTTATTAGAATTGGGATGTACCATTTTTATCCAATTACTATACACATTATATTAGTATAAAGATAGTCTTGTTGCCGGGTGGCAATATCTTCCAACTAATTACCAATGCCAGAAAATAAATAAACAACATGCATTATTATTCAATTATTATGTCAGTAGAGTCAAGTCTGAAAAAAGGAGAATTATCTTGATAGCCATGTCTAATTTATTACATAAGACAGTTTATTATGAAGGAATGTTCTTACGAAGATATGTGAGGGATGTAATAAATAATAAATTTATTGTGACGATTAATGTTTAAACAGAGTAACAACTTTTTTGCTCTTGGTGTAGTTATTGTTATACAGGGTTTCCGGGTGTAAAGTGCACAAACCTCAGGATGTGATTCTACATGATAGTAAAGGTAAAAAAGATAAATAACTTTTTCGAAATTCAATGTTTTAAGGTAGTTTTCAGGTACAAATGCTTATTGTTTGTATGGAAAAAATAACATTCTTTTAGGGAAAAATATTTTTGTGTTGTAAAAAATAACAGATTTTTGAAAAAGTTATTTTTTTAAAACTTTTAACATCATGTAGAATCACAACCAAAAATAATGTATAAGATTTACCTGGCTCGCCTAATAGTCTCATGCGGAAGTCTATGTAATTCTCCTTGTCGTATATTCGCTCCTGTCTCGCAGACCTAACACGCACCACCCCTTCTCCCACAACATGGAAATGAAGTCCTAAAATCACAAATTTACAAAAGGTTATTTAATTATCAGATAAAATATAGCTCTTATGTAATAGCGAATGTAGATTGAAAAAGTTTAACATTTGTAATAAATTATATTAAATGTCTAACTGCGTTAAAAATTGAGGCCTATTAGTAATTTTTTTTTTAAATTGTTTCAATGTATTATTTTATTTTATTTGGTTTTACGCCCAGCCGGGCGTTTACATTATTGGTTATGTTAACTGTAAATGTACACTTAAAATAAATAAATTATTGGTTTGACTTTGTTATTAAAAATATCAGAAATGGGAATAATTTAATTTATTTTATAATAAATAGCTGTAAAAGATCTGATATAAACAGGTACCTATTCCTTATTTAGGCATTGTGTTGTAATCATAGACTAAATACAACATCAATGGTTGTAATGGATCTACCCACCATTGCTAATCTGTCAAACGAATAATATGATTGCAAGGACAAGGAAGCAACCTAAAACATTTATTATTTTTATGAAATTAGGAAAACTTGGTTAGCGTTTTATGTATAATAATTCGCTTATTAGAACTGTTTTGGAACAGTTAAGTGGGTCAGAAACATTAGTTCAGCATAATATTATAATATACACACCCAGGGCAGGAGTGTCATCTTGTAGCTCAATCAACACTCTTCCAGATAGAAACTGGCCCGGAAAATATAACAACGATGTATTGTCAAATAGAATTAGAAACTTTAATAACTTTCTAGGCATATTTGTACGATATGAAACCTATTTCACCAAATACTGGCAGAGTGCATATCAACATAAGTAACCAGTTTCAAGGACTTTTTCCTGGGTAGAATCGCATGTGATTAGATGTACAGGTGAATCTACACTCGTTTATGAATCGATTCTACAAATAAGATAATAACACAGCTTAGATTACGGAACTTCGCACTTGTTTAACTTTTTATTGACTTAATATTCACTTTACTTTGGTGCACAAGATTTGTAATAAATTTGAATCGCAGCAGAAGGTGATTCTTGTTAGAACTTTCGTATTAGAATAGGTATAATATATTATGTCGATTATTCGAATTTGTATTCGTAATTACTAGCAAGAAAATCTAATAATATTATTAGTTGCCCATTTCGCAGCCGTTCGTGAAGACAATCCGCGATGTGAGACTTCAAATTTGTTTAACAGGTAAGGCGTGTACAGTCAGCCTTCTTTGGGCGGTCTGCGCGGTCCGTTTGTTTCGTACTGTCTAACCAGGTTTTTAAAAAAACAACATCAGGTACAATATCACGATTCACTTTACTTACAATTACATTTTATAACACGAGTAACCGCGCTATCGTGATGACGATATTCCCGTGATACTAGTATGTATTGTAATGTATATACCTACTTACACAAGATGAGTTTTATAACCCTTGGGAATGATATTTAATACAATGTTCGTATTACATAGGTTTGTAATTATTTAAAAAAAACTGTTTAATGTATTTATAATTACTTTATATTAAACTTACTACCAAATTTTAATAATATGTTAATGAAATCCTCAACACGGGAGATCCCAATGAGTATATCATTATATCTATTTTTTTACAAAAAATAAGATAATAAAACACTTATTATTATGTAATAACGTAACATAATGGGTAATAATGTAATTATTTCGATGTTTTTAAAATACTTAGGTAGGTTCCGACTTAATTAAGTAATTAATTTTTGTCATCCTCTTTATTAAAAATGTCATGGATTGACTGCAAGTTTGGTAGTATACGCAGCTGATCGTTATTCGATTCGCTAGGGCTGGCCTAACCAAAGTTGTTAAAAAAATACCCTGTATTCTATTATGTAGGTATTAGATACATTCTCATTCAATTAATAAAATAAAATGTTAATTAAAAATGTATCATTACATGCAGATCTACAGATAGGCACTGGGTGCGGAGCGACTTTTATTAATTCCGTTTAAATTTAGATGCACGATGCATTCGAAGATGTTACTTTTAATTTTTTTGTTTAATTCTTCAGCTTCCTAACAAGAACCAAAATATCACAAATGTAATTCATCCTCCTATTCATACAGGGCCGGCCATGAGCCAAGCGGCGCTAGGCGCTAGTAAAAACCTCAATGGCGCTGTATTATAGGTATTATCAGCTGCTTGATGCATAGACTAATATTGAGTATAGGTAATACATTAATGGCTTGACGGCTTGACAAGACTGGTTGACAAGTTGTAGAGAGTAGAGATTTGTTTTTGCTTGACTTTAGTTGGTCGATTGACTAGGTAGGTACGATTATTTTTTAAATTACAAATCGTGGAATGACTACCTTTAAAATTAAAAGTTTCGAAATTGTTGCCAAGGCGGGTATCGTAAGATAAGAAAGAAAGACGCTGGTAGTTTACACTCCCAGTGATGTCAGAGATATCTGCGTTTAGGTAGGTACCCAGTATATCATTATTAGCCATTTTTATAGAGTATCAATTAAAATAACATATTAATTAGATTCTTCAATCAAATAATTTTTTTAAACAATTAATAATATCTTACATAACATTCAATCAACAAATTTAATTATCCAGTCAATAGAGAAATATTCTTGGGTCTAACTGGGCAGCTAATATATTTAACTATTGATGCTTAAAAATAATAAAGGTACAGTATAATTATAGTTTAGTAAATAATTACGCAAGTATAGTTACAAAAATATCCAGTAAAATACTAAGATATCAGACAATAAATTAATATAATACATTTATTATTATCAAGTTTAATTTGTAGAACTTAATTTAAATTTAAATGACAGTGGAATATATCTGAAAACACTGGCAATAATTAAATCAGGTAAATTATTAAATTGCTTTGGGTCTTTGTAATGGTTTTGTGCAGCTTTCGTTTCGCATCTAGGAGCATACATATTTCCAGGTGTTCTATGTCTGGCCATTATACCTAGGTATATGTAAGATTTTTTTAGTGAACAACAGAGAACTTTTCAAAGAATTTTTCTATTTAATAAATAATAATAACAACATTTGTTTTTTTCTTCTTTATTTTTCTAAATTTCCAATGTGGCAGCTCACGACTCACAACCCTACAGTTTTGTACCGCGCTATATGTATAAAAAGGTGGGCACATTGAGTAAGCGATGCCGAGCGCTGCGCTGCTGCTGTCGCTGAAAAATGTCTTAACGTTTCTTCTTGCGTCATAATATCAACTCTACCATATAGGTACCTCTGAGTAGTCCACTCATACTAATTTTAATCATTAACATACGTTTGCAACTGTTTAAGATGTGATGCAAAATAAACAAAAATGCTGCATGAACTTGCCAACCTACTCATTCTTTATCATTACGTTATGTATAGCAACCGAATATTTTATATTATTTCATGACTATTTACGTGGGAACAGCTGTTCGCGTTGTATTCAACGGCCATACAAGGCTGAAGCCCATGGTCGATGTTCAGGTTCGCGTTGAGGCGTCTACGGGTATATAAAATACACTAGAAAAAAATATGCATAGTAAAAAAGGTAAATTGGTAAAGTAAGCTCAAATTGAAATGAAATAAAAGTGCTTGCATGAAGGAAAAAAACCTTTTGGGAACAATTTCAACCCTATTAACCCTCGAATGTCCAATGTATAAGATATATTTATATATATAAGAGGGGAATATATATAAAAACCTTACCACCCGCACCTACCTATGCACCCCGTTTTCTTCCAACAGCACGGTAACAGACGAGCGGTATTTATGCAGACAGACGAGACAGCGCGTATCACGTAAAAAATATCATCGGACAGCAAAATAACATCATACATTTTACTCCAAATATAAGAATCGCCGAACATTTCGGGTGCGTGCTGACACTATTTTATTAAATAGGATACACCCTATATATATTTTCAATTATATTAAATTTCTCGCAATATCAAATATATTTGGTAGGTAAAATTTTTTTATTACGTAATCAAAGTTAATCAAATAGGTACCTACCTAACTACGATAAAAATTAGGGGCAGTCATTTTAGCACCTACTTTTTAAGTAAAATAATAAAAAATACAGGAATTCAAATTTTCCGCCCTACACATTATGTAAGTAAGAGCACGAGTTAAAAAATATCATTATTAAAAAGATGATATATTATTCTAGCAATATTACGCTCGGCCACATGCGTTCGCCTTGAGCTAGATGCGGCTCCAATGCGGCTCTGTCTAAGGCGATGGTAGACGAGCGACGAGGAACGAGGAACAAGTTAGCCGTTTACAAGGCGCAGGCGGATGGATTCCATAAAGCCCACACATCCATTCATCCTGACCGTAGAAAGCTACAATCTACAGTGTTCGCTGAACTGTGTAATAATAATATTGTTTACCTGCATATCTGTTTATAAAAAATAAAGATGAAAATTTTTCACTTCAACATCAAGCGGTATTCAAAAAACAGTGTTTATCAAAATATGTTTTTTTTATTGCTGAAAGTGCGCTTTTCTTCAACATAGTTTTTGATCATATTTAACATCATCTAATATACCATACAGACAAGGCGATTTTAGTTAATCAACACTCTGTTGAATGACACTTACTGAAAGCTAATCGAAAAGTGGAAACACCCTTTCAACAGAGTTGATCAAATTTTTAGTTGAGCGACCAAAGTTGAAAGCCCGTCTACTTTTGCCGTTCAAGTGTGAGTCATCGTTCGAGTTTTACACTGAATCGACACGTCTGAATGCATGTTTCAACTCGCTTGCGATTTTTAGTTCCTTGCGTCCTCTAGCGAAAGAAGACGTTTATATTTAGGAACATGGTATCTTCGTGAAAAAATGTCTGTAGTGGTCCGATGACATAATGTTCAGCTCTATTGATCTCTACCAAAGCGATGCCTGTCTTTGGGATCAAAAAGAAGAAATATTTAAAAATAAGAATGCGAATAATACAATATTATTTTAGAAATGGGAAACGTGGGAAATAAAATTTAAACAATCAGAACCATGTACAAGAAGGATTTAGAATAAGTATTAGTATTTCCAGAGTGGAAGATACTCTTAGTATCACCCTGGTGTAAGACCACCATTAAGAATTGAAACGTTGCTTGAAATGAAATGAGATCTGAATAGCCAGGAACTTATCCACCTTCCTCTTCGCCATCTCCTTCCTCTCCCCATTACTTTCAGCCTCACAACATACCCCAATTGGGGAAGCCAAAGTCTCACTGGCTCCAGACGGTGGGCAGCAGTTGGAGCTCTTCTGCGGTTTACTGACTTAAATTTTTGCTTTCAGTAGTAACTATGTTGAAATTAAATAATTTTATTATATATAAATGCGTATTATTGTTTACCCGTATTTCGTAAATTATTTCGATATTCTTCAGTATCTATCAATATTGTAATGCTATCTCTCTCCAAATAGTATTACATGCACTAATTCAATTCTTCTTAGACTCACGCACGCACGAATAATTTCAGTTGACGCCATCTTGATTATCAATATCGGTTCGAGTTAAACTGAACCGTCTGAACGAAATCTTGTTCTATAAAAGTCGTTCAACTAAAATCGCACCGTCTGAACCGCCATTAGTAAAAATATACCTGTAATACAACGTAATTATTCTAATATCAGCCTTTGTTTTGCCACTTAACCATGACCGCAGCCATATTTGTGTCTACAATATTTGTTGACAGTTTTAGGTGTCTATATCATATACCGCTGCCCCGGGAAACATTCCTCAAAACCTCACCCACAGGTCACCCGTGATTGGTTTATTTATGGGTCACCCCAACCCAAGTGGTTAGCTAAATTTGGTAACTTTGCAGAGGTGTCCGTAATCATGAAGAGAGGTTTGACCAGGTCCTGGCGGTGGACGCGTCTGCGTGGCGGGCCGGATTGGAAGTGAGATACTTTATCCACTCTAGCCGGACTATTGCCGGACTACTACTACCACTTGCACCGCGGTGAGAGGAACATCGTTTTTTTTAAATGTACACATCATCGAAGCCATTTTTAGTTAATTTATCAGAAAAACCAAAATAAAAATAATGTTAGAGAAGCACGCATATTTTAGCATGATTTAACTGACATGTTTCCTGTAAAGTGGCGGTTGACTATTAGAGAGAAAAAGGGGACGATCAGACATACTAAAAGGGAAAGGAATTCGGCTTAGAAAAGGGAAGGATCCAGCGGATTAAAGGGAAGCGATTCGGCCAAGAAAAAGGGAAGATCCGGCTCAGAATAAGGATCGTGTGTGGGGAAACTCAGTAGGGTTTATTAATGCTCAGTAGGATCGGCGTTGCTCGGCAACCTCCGCTTGCTATTCGGTGAGTCCAAAATCCACAGCGCTGAGTCAAAAAGCGGAGGCTCAGCTCGGTCGCATGTGGCGAATCCCCGCGCCGCCTCTGGGCTGGAGCCCCACAATACTTGATAAACCTACGTGATTCTGTGTAAAGAAGGGAGACAATCCATTCTTAACAGAGCGATTGCCATCTCTAATGCACAGGCGCAATGAGGACATGCTGAGTCTGTTCTACAAGTATTTTAATGAAGGCTGTTCTGAGGACCTAGCAGCATTGATCCCCGGTGCATCGGTGCACGTGAGTGAAACTCGTCGTATACGAGCGGAAACATAGTTGAGGTTGGCTTCATGAGAACGGGTCGCTTCTTCTACTCGTTTTTGTGTACGACGGCTAGTATGTGGAACGAGCTATCGGCATATATTTTCCTAATTCATATTATCTAGGCCTCTTCAAGACCCGAATAAATAAATCCTTTCATTCAGGCCCTCACAACGCTGCCCAACCGGGTGGCGACATAGCTCCCCTGAACTTACAATGTACATACGGGGCTCTCTTGTGAGGTGTCACATAAAATTTGAATCAAAAATAAAATAAAATAAAAAGCATGTTATTTATTTATTTTGTGAAAAAATTCTAATCAAATATTTTTGCCACATTATATTCGAAATAAAACCTGAACATGAAAATGAACTTTCCTAAATATTTCTACAGCGCTGATACAGGAGTACAATAATGAGTGTATATTATATAGGCCGAGTACGGAAAATTTAAGCAGGTACAATACAAGTTATCGTTGAGAGTGTTGTAAATTCAAGTAATAGTTGTTCAATAAATAATATATAATAATAAAAAGACAAGATAGGTACTTAGTATAACGATGAAGGTAGTAGCGGAAAAATATTAAGTAACATTGTTGATGTCAGTAAAATAAATATGAAATGTTTTTTGTTGAGCATTTTAGTATTTAGCAAACCTTTATAATGCCGAATTGGGTATTATACAGAACATAGCTTAACCTTAGTATAAGAATTAACAAGAACAGTTTGTTCTAAAGCAATTTTGTAATCAACAAACATGTGCCTGATTGGGAGTTTTGTGGAACATAGAAAGATTTATATAAAGATAAAGTGTGCATGTAAGTAAAATAAATTTTGTTGATCAGTTACAAATATTATAATAAATTGATTTTTAGTTTGGTCACTGAGTGGTGGCGGTAAACATCGATTGAACTATACTTATTACCTAGTTTGTGTAGCAGTTATTAGCAGACTTTGGAACATCATAGCGAGCAGTCTGTCTTGTCTTGTGCGTGGGTACACACAAAGTAAGCCATGGCGTCTAATCTTCCATTCGCTATTTTGATAAAACAAACTAAATCAGTCACTATGCGCCTTGATGATAAGTCGGTCAAGTTTGGTAAGTAATTCGACTGGAATTCCTAATTTATAATTAATAGTGAATCCTAAATCAATCGAAATAAATAGATGTTTCTTGTGGCAGGTAATTAAGTTGAAACCAAGTGATACTTTTTTAAACTTTTACCGTAATCAAAATCTCTATTAAAAAATAAATTAAACATAACATTGAGATATCTGACACTGGGAGTTTCATTGTCAAGTGTCCACTCTTTTATGATTTCATTACTTTTTTTATGTGAAACCGCACAAGAGCCCCAATTGCTCCCAACCGTCTGGGGCCAGTGCCACTATGGCATCCTCAATTGTGGTATTTTGTGTGGCTGAAGGTAGTGGGGAGAGGAAGGAGATGGCGAAGAGGAAGGTGGAGAAGTACCTGGCATTTCAGATCTGGTCACCAAACACGGCCAAAGCCATTTCAAGCAACGTTTCAATTTTGAATGATGGTCTTACACCAGGATGATAGTAAGAGTATCTTTCATTCTGGAAATACAAATACTAATCCTTAATCCTTCTTGTACATGGTTGTGATTGTTTAAATTTATTTTTTATGAAAATAATAATTAAATAAACAAATGATTACAAAAAATTATAATAAATAATTTTCGAATATTCGCAACTTATTTTTAAATATTTCTTGTTCCCATTGATAAGCATCGTTTTGGTAGAGGCCAATAAAACATAACGTAATGTCATCCGACCACTACAGACATTATTCTTCCACTTGTGACCTCATATACTCACCTTCTGGAAGAAGAATTCCTTTGAAGGCGAATCAGCTGTCACGCGTAATTATAATTGAACAGCAGTTTATAAATAAATTGATTTTTATAAATTAAATAACAATATCGTTGTATATAAAAAAATGAGATTCTATGTAGATGTCTATGGTTAGTCCAGTGTGAGTGGTTTATTTATGGTCCAGTTGAGAGTGCTTTGTTTATGGTCCAGTTCGTCATCTATGGACAGTATGGACATTTTTCTCGTTGATTGCTGATTGTCAAATGTCAACTTTTGAAGTTTGATGGAAGCGTGGTCCATTTCAGTCCATTTAACACGTTGATCAACTAATTTTAAAAAGAAAATGGATAAACCTTTATTTGAAAACGATGAATCAGATAATGAAGTAACATTTAAATCAAATTCTGAATATGCCAAGAAGTATAACACATTGCGACGTAAAGAAGAGTTGTTGAAATGTAACAAGATTAATTATTATACATTTTTAACCCATTCAAAATATCCCAGTTTCCCAGAACCACAATTATTCTTATATTCCCATTTAAGCCTCCAATTTTCCTGCAAAAAATCTATATTTTTCTAATATAAATGTACTCTCTTTCCATCCTATAATTATAGATCTGTAATATCCTATAATATATATTTTTAGTAAAAAATAAGTATGGCATGGATGCTGTCTTATCAGAGGATTCCAGCAGTTCTGAGGACGACGATGACAAAGTAATCTTCACTGAAGAGTTTGAACGAGATTTCTTCAAAACTTTGTCCTGTCTGAAGAAGAAAGATCCACGAATCTACGATCAGAATGTGAGATTCTTTGAAAAGGAATCTGTACCCAATAGAGCCACAGAACCTAAAAATAAATCTGACAAAGAAAAGCCAATCACAATTCGGGACTACAACAGAAAAATAATTGTTGAGAAACATGGAAAGTTCAGTGACGATGAAGGTAATTTTGCATTGTTTTTTTTTTTTAATATATACTTTGCTAATAACTTCCTCACTCTTACTGTGGATGAAATGTCAATGGCATTGCGAGTCACTTGGTTTGGCACATATGTGGGAACTGGATATTCTTCTTCGATATAAATGTACTTGTCAACTTTCAGAATGCTTTAGGCCACATTTCTACGTCGTGTGTCGCTATGTCGTCTTTTATTGATTTGACAGTAATAATAATGCAAAAATAAGCACATAACTCTACCATGAGTGCCGGATAGCGTAGGGAGTGTGGCGAACCCATCGCTCAGGGAGTGGAAACACGACCTGCAATAGCCATCCCAAGCTAAGGTGTGAGATACCGTGCCCACGGCTGAATGACACTGGGGAACAGTGTCACGAACGGTTCCTCCGAGACACAAGGTCGCATCTCGGAGTATACAGACCTTACCCCGGCATTCGGGGCTCTGCTGGGGTGGACCTTTTATTTCCCTAGATACTCGTGGGACCAAATATGGACTGCAAAAACAAAGACAACACTGACGAGGGACCTTTAAGGAACCTAGGGGGAGTGGAAGGAGGAGTTGAGGCCGCCTCGGTGGACTCATCCCTCTTGGGGCCTTTGAGGAACCAAGAGGAAGTGGAGAGGAGAGATGGGACCACCCTGGTGGACTCTTCCCTTGAGGGGCCCTCTGGGAACCGTAAAGAAGGAACCCCGACGGACGCAACGCGGCGGGATCCCCCAGGGGATCCAGACGTGGAAATGCAGGGACCATCAGGGGACCTGGAAAATAGCGCATGTCGGGATAAGGAAGGCCACTTTCACGGTGCGCCCTCCTAACACCGAGGAGCGTAAATAGGAGGAATGACCTAAGGATTAGGCAGTAATGGCTAAAAACTTACAGTTCATTCAAATAAACTTGCACCGCAGTCCGGCAGCGACTGCAGTGCTTAGCAGTAGAGTCACCCGGGACAGTGTGGACGTCGCGCTGATCCAAGAACCCTGGACTTATAGGGGGAAGGTCAGAGGACTAAACATGAACCAAGGTCTACTCTATTATAACGAGTCGGGGGACAGACCCAGGGCCTGTATTCTCATCAGAGGGATACCTGGCACACTGCTACCCGAACACTGCAGTAGGGACTTAGTGGCTGTGAAGCTACAGGTCACGCTGGACCAAAGAAGCAGGGAAGTAGTTGTGGCATCAGCATACATGCCCTATGACTCTGTGGAACCACCACCCTCAAGGGAAATAACGAGACTCATCCAGGACTGCAGGGAGAAGGGCAGGGAACTGATACTCGGAGCAGATGCTAACTCGCACCACACTGTGTGGGGGAGTACGGACATCAACAAACGAGGACAGGACCTCCTGGAATACCTGATGACAGTGAACCTTGAGATTCTTAATAGAGGTAGGGAACCCACCTTCGTTATAAGTAACAGACAGGAGGTGATAGACCTGACCCTAGGAACATTGAGAGTCTCAGGATGGAGAGTTTCGGACGAACCATCCCTGTCGGACCACCGACACATAGAATTTAAACTAGAGGGAGAAACAAGCAAAACGGGGACCGACACATATAGGAACCCAAAAGCAACTGACTGGACTAGATACTCGGAGGAACTAAATATAGGAATGACAAGATTCCCAGCTAAATACGGCTGCCCCGAAGAAATTGAGGACGCAGTAGAAGTACTGAGGGACTCAATGATAAGGGCATACGAAAATAGCTGCCCTCTGAAGACAAGTACCAGGGACAAAACACCGTGGTGGAGCAGAAGACTGCAGGAGCTACGGAAAATAGTAAGGCAAGCTTTCAACAAGGCCAAAAAGTCAGGAAACTGGGATGCCCACAAGCAATACCAGAAAGAGTACAAGGTGGCAATCCAGAAAGCCAAAACATGCTCCTGGGAGAAATACTGTGGGGAGGTGGAAACCATCCCACAGACTGCAAGAATCCAAAAAATTCTTGCAAAAGACCCAGGGGCAGCAAAAGGCCCATTCAAAAAATCTGATGGAGGATTTACCAACAGTTGGGAGGAGGAGTTGGAGGTACTGCTGGGGAAACATTTTCCCGGCTACAAAAAGTTAGAAGCAGATGACACCGGTCCACCACCAGCCCGAGTTACACGGGAAGGTAAGGACTGGGACACTGCGGCTAAAATAGTTACTCCCTCCAGAGTTAAATGGGCAATCAGAGGGTTTGACCCTTTTAAAAGCGCAGGAGAGGATGGAATCTTTCCGGCACTTCTACAGAGGGGACTAGATACAATCCTACTTCCGGTGACGAAGATCCTGAGGGCATGCTGTGCCCTCGGATACATCCCCATACCATGGCGGAAGACAAGGGTAGTGTTCATACCCAAACCGGGGAGAGCTGACTACGACCAACCAGGTGCATTCCGCCCAATTAGCCTCACCTCATTTCTTTTGAAGACAATGGAGAGGCTAATGGACAGGCACATAAGGGACGGGGCACTGAAAGAGAAGCCCCTCCACGAGTTACAATTTGCTTACCAAGCAGGTAAGTCAGTCGACGCGGCACTGCACAGGTTGGTGTACAAACTGGAGCAGGCACAAGCGACTGGGGAACTGGCGGTAGGGCTATTCCTGGATATAGAGGGAGCATTTAACTGCACCACTATTAAATCCATTGATGAAGCGGCAGAAAGACATGGACTCGACAAAACCACCAGAAGGTGGCTGAGGAACATGCTCTCAGGCCGGATACTTACGGTGACAAGGGGTGAGGTAAGCATCAAAGTGCTGGTGACACGAGGGTGTCCACAGGGAGGGGTCTTATCACCCTTGCTGTGGAGCCTGGTGGTGGACAACCTCATCCGGAAACTCAACAACAGGGGCCTATATACGCAAGGGTATGCGGATGACATTGCAACCATAATAAGGTGTTGGGATGCAGACACAACCCGAGGCCTTATACAGTCAACACTGGCAACAGTGGAAGAATGGTGTGAAGAAACAGGACTGTCAGTCAACCCAGACAAGACAGAACTAGTAATCTTTACGCGTAAAAGGAAACTAGAAGGATGGAGCAATCCAACCTTCTATGGAAAGGAATTAGAACCTTCTGACACGGTTAAGTACCTCGGAGTCATCATAGATGCCAAACTGAGCTGGAAAAACCAGGTGGAAACTGTAGGCAGAAAGGCCTGTGCTCTGATGTGGGCAACTAGGCGAATCTGCGGCAGAACGTGGGGTCTCAAACCTAAAATGATGCAATGGCTTTACACAGCCGTTGTAAAACCAAGGATCATGCACGCAGCCCTGGTCTGGTGGAGGAGAACAACACTGAAAACAGTGATGGTCACACTCAATCACATACAGGGACTTGCATGCAGAAGCATCACAGGAGCCATGAGAACCACTCCAATACTAGCCATGGGAGTGCTGCTGAACCTACCCCCACTAAACATAGAAATAGAGGGGGCGGCGATGGCGGCAGCCTACAGGTTACATTGCAATGGCCAATGGAGAGGAGAGTTGCCCAGAAACAGTCACACGGAGATAGGAATAAGACTGAGGGCAATTAGTCCGACGGCTGGGATGAAGCAGGACGGCAAGCAAGCCGAATACTTCTTCGGACAGCTGTTTAAAGTGACGTACCCCACAAGGGAGGAATGGGACTCGGTCCCAGGTCCAAACTCCAAACAGGAACTAATCTGGTTCACAGACGGGTCCAAGATGGAGGAAGGAACAGGGGCCGGGGTCTGTCTACAGGGATCTAAGAGGGAACTCAGTATACCTCTAGGAATGCACTGCACTGTGTTTCAAGCTGAGATGAAAGCCATCTTAGCCTGCGCACAGGAGAATATGAGTATCGGGTACAGAAATAAGAACATAAACATATGTTCGGATAGCCAGGCGGCCTTAATGGCACTGGAAAGTAACCGATGCGACTCCAGACTGGTGATGGAATGCAGGACTATCCTAATAGAACTGGCGACCATCAATAAAGTAACCCTGCTCTGGGTACCAGGACATAAAGGTATTGAGGGCAACGAGCGGGCTGACGAACTAGCAAGGAAAGGGGCGAAAGCACCACTTGCGGGATCTGAGCCGGCTGTAGGAGTAGCAGCTTGCCACACCAAACTACATATCAAGAGGTGGGTCAAATCCCAACACTGGAAGGAATGGAAGAAGGCACCCGGAATGAGGCAATCTAAAGTACTCATAAACGGACCGGACCCTAACCGAACCAGGCAACTACTCGATATGGACAGAAACTCACTGAGGGAACTGGTAGGACTATTAACGGGACACTGCCATCTCAGGAGACACATGCAACTGTTGGGAGTGGAAAACACCAACATCTGTAGGAAATGTGAAGAGGAGGAAGAGACTCCAATTCACCTATGGTGCCAATGTCCCGCTCTGCTGGGAATAAGGCTCAGATACCTGGGAAGACACAGTGTGGAACCAGAAGACATCGCCACATATCCAATGACAGCCCTAGTGAACTTCATAAAAGGGACCGGGTTACTGGCAAGGGAATGAGGTAAAATGGGAGATAGTACAATGGGCCTATGGCCTAAGTGCTCGCGGGGAACGTAAGTAAACCGCCTCCGACTTTAAAAAAAAAAAAAAAAAAAAAATGAGTGCCGGAAGTGCTGTGGCCGATAGGCACAATTTTTTTTTGTTACATACATTATTTTATATATAATAAAGCATTCTCTAATATATGGTACAACAAAACGCTCCCACTTTCAAAACAAGCATTTTTTCACTGGATTTAGCACAGTAAAAATGTTTGTAGCTTACTAAAATAAATCTAACAAAGTAAACAATGAGATTTTTGCTTTTCGTTTCACAAAGAGCAGCCGTTTAAAAATAGTAACAAAGTTACTACTGCGTCATTCGTCAATATGCAGTTCTTGTAGTTTGTTTTCTTTATTTTTTATTGTGAAAAACACTTATTTAGCTTTATGGAAGATATGATAAAATTTTCATATTTTCTTTAATATTTACAAAATTAATATTTTTTTATAGTATGAGAAACTATTTATGGTATATTAAATACTATTTTTATAAATATATAAACACATTATCTGGTAAAATGGTACAATTTACAAACACAGAATCAGCTCGGCGTTCCAAAGGTTAATGTATGTGTAGAAATTTTTAATTAACTTCAATAAATAAAAGATATATCAGGTTTTGATACTCACTTGGGCTTTTGAAACTGAACTGACCTGATATGGCTTCTTCAGAAACTCGCATCTAGATAATGCATGACATTCCAATCCAGACATTTTATGGGTGTTCCAAATTTTTATTCAATTATCACCATTCAGATATAAAAGGAAATCAGTAATTTTTCTTTTTTACGTTTTCTGAAGAATTGTGCCCCATATTTATTTTTAAAGAAAAACTTTTTGACCGAAGGAGATAGGGTCCCATTCGCTCAGTTGGTAGAGCGGTGCCCCGGCAAGGCAAGGGTCCTGGGTTTGAGTCCTAGATGTGACCGTATCTTTTGTGTTTCAGATTTTCATTTAGGAATCGCTAATATCTAATCCTGCCACAGACCGCTTTCTATGTAGACCACATTTTATATAGACCTCATTTTATGTAGACCGCCTTTTATCTGTTGTCTGATATTTTATGCATTTGACATACATGCGCAAGTCACATCCAACGTAGATATTGTTTTGACGTTTCATTTGATATCGATCATTTCAGCAGATTGTTATTATTGTTCAGTACGATAGAAAATAAGTAAAAATGCGACTGGTACCGTTCTATACTCTTAAGTATATGTCTTTCACAGTGTGACAGATTGTCTTATAAATATGATCCTTAGAAAACACTTTCGATATACATTTTTTATTTATCTCATATTCAAGTGCATTATGGATAAAAGTTAAGTATTAACAATTTAGTTGTTTTCAATTATAGTTATGAATTTTAGGGGGAGGGGATATTAAATTTGTGGTTGTATGTATATCTGGATGAAAAAGCTAAAAAAAATAGAAAAATAATTAAAATAAAAATTTTATCACAACACATTCGCTTACCCACTTGGACGTGTTATTTCACTAAACATTTGCTAGATAATAAAAAAATAATGTTGATTTCAATAGAATTTTGTTTTTTGGAGGTAAATCAACAGTGACCCGGTGCCTTTTATAAAGTTCACCACGGTTGTGTTTGGATATGTCTTCTGGTTCTACCTCAACTTCCATACAAAATACAGCGCCGATTAAAAATAAAACGTTGGCTTTTTGAGACTGGTGACATCACAGGTCATGTCCACAGATTCAATGCGTTTTCGAGAGACCAGAAAAATTTTAACTTTTAAATTTATTTAACTATTAAAACCATTGAATAAGGAATTTTCTTTAGTCATTAATTAAAACGAACTATAACAATACAAAATATACAGCTATGCTAGAAGGTCATTATTGTTTTAAAAAAATAGACTGCCTTTCCTCATTTTTAAACAAATGTTAGTAATTAACATACAATGGTTGCATACAATAATTACTTATTAACAATTGTTTACAATTTGATAAAAATAAGATAATCTAAAATGATCAGAAATAATATTGTGACATGAAAAAAATGATTTAAACATGGAATAAGTATGTTCAAAATATATATCAATATTTATATATTCGTTTGTTAAACTATGTAGGTCAGGGACTGGCCAATTTGCTTCTAAATTTATTTGTAAATGTTGACATTGTAAAAGGTACTTATGCCTAGTGTCGAGTAGGTTCTCTTATGTTCACTAGATTCAGGAATTTGCTACTAACGAACTCCGAATTTACAATTTTAAAATAAGAAGCTTCTTCGATCATTTTGTTATTTAATAAGTTGTTAATAAGACATTTTTTTAGGATTCGGAACCAGTCCTGGTATAATTATTTACGGGTTAGAAAAAATCGAATGCATATTTTTCTTAAAAACATATTTTGTGTTAGTTTTTTGGAAAAAAAGGGGTTGTTCAACATTTGTTGGCGATTCTTATGAACTTTCCACGTTTTAGGCATTCACATTAGTTTCCTGACTTTGTTATTTAGCGATAATACAACATTTTCTCACAAATCACTCCGTATTTCTCTGTAACATCGATTTAAAAAAAACGGGACAGCTAAATACTTGGGTGGCTGTAAGCACATGGCATGACAGCGGTGACCCATATTTTATTTTTGAAAAATAATGGCTCGTCATTGGTTGAATCCAATAAAGCGGGTTTTGATAGGTTCCTCTTAGCGATATAGCAGATTTCGTGTCTCACCCTGAGTTTTGATTGACATCATTTTTTGTCATGATATGGGGTCTTTTGAAACTGAATTTTAGGTTAGTCTTGTAGAGCGCAAAAATGTGAACAAGATCTCATACTCGGATCATTTTGTAAAAAAACGAATACATATAGAACTTATATGACTCGTACAACTATACTGTAACTTTACAAAATTAAACAATATAAAATGTTGTAGAAAACAATGAGGAAGACAACACTGAACGTCCAGTTTCCCCATCATACGTACAGGAGCAGCAGCAGATCAAGAAGATGTTCTCTTCGGCAATAAATGAGGATGAAGATGATTCTGAAGAAATAGGCGGTCTCTTTAGTAAAAAGATCAAATCCAAACAGGAGGAGGTATTGACATCACATTATTTGTTTTTTTCATTAAATAAATTGTACAATTTTTTAATTTAATTTAAATGTACAATTTTTTTGTAAATATATCAAAATTAATTTTCCTTGTTCTCTTCTTGCGATATGCGCAGCTTTGCAGCCTCATTAACCTTGTATGGTTAATATGTATTTTTAATTAATCCTTTAGGAAGAAGAAGAGAAAGGCTACAGGGATTGGATAGCTGGACAGGTGACTCATTTGACCAACGACTCTGACGAGAAAGATCTCAAACCTTTAAAAGATTTCTGGTCAAATCCGCTTTTGGAAAAAGATGAAGCATTCTTGAGAGATTATTTTTTAAATCAGAGGTAAGTCCATTTGAATATATACGTAGGTAGGTTATGTTATGTTTAGTGAAAAGGTCTAATAAGCTCGGCTTAGGAACTATTTACGTTTATACGGTTGCTATCAGGTAGTAATCCTGACAACCCAATGTGCTCATAACAACATTCCTGACTTTACTGTTAATCCGGTGGTTAGAGTTTATGATTGCTATATACCACTGAGAGCCTTACAATAGAACTTCCAGTTGCAGGATGGTATGTATGTTATATAATGCATACAACACAATAAATTGAATTGTAAAAGAGTTAAGAAGAAAGTGCTTTGTCCTATTTAACATAGTTTTTATTTTTAGGTTTAAGGAAACATCTGGCAAAAACAGGATTCCCAGCTACGATGAGATAGTTAAAGACACTGATGAAGAATTCTCAGAAGATGAGAAACTTGTTGGAGAGCAGGCGGAGTTTGAGCATAAATTCAACTTCAGATTTGAAGAACCGGACCAAGACTTTGTGAGACAATGATAAATAAAAACCTCTGTAAAAAATCTATCTATGTTTAAACTAAAGCAGAAGTCTGTTGGAAAGCAAAATATTTCAAACAGTGAGCTACAGTATGAATTAGCACAGCTTTTTCGATCTTTCATTTTTATCAACACAACTATTTTAAGCTTGCAACACCATGAGCTTTGAAATATCCATTTAACTGTCATCAAATAACACAAGAAGTCAGGCCAGGCCTTTCACAGAATTCGAACAATTCATCAAAATTAATTTTCAAGTTCTGTATTAAAATTCTATTATCACATCATTTTTGGCCAGCTGTTTCATATAACTGACATAAATAACAGAACTTGAATAGAACCTTCACAGAACTTGAAAATAACTTTGAAATTTGATGAGTTGTTCAAATTCTGTGAAACAACTGGCCCTCAAGGCGTCCGCAGACGTGAAACTTCAGTCGCGACAAAAGTTGGAAAACTATTCCAAAATTCATACAAATTCAAAGAAAGTATCCCAACTAAAAAGTCTCTCATGTGTGCACCTCCATAGACCTTAACCAGTGGGCTGCCGATGGGTCTCCGGAGAACATGCGAGCATTCTAATATTATCCTTGTTAGAATAATTTGCGATGCGATTTTGACCTTAATGCTTTGAAAAATGTATGAAAAACAAAATCAGCATCATTTGGGCTAATAAAACTTTAGGTTCCACTTTTGATTTTTATGAAAAAATATTTTTCTGTTTTATGCTCTGGCCTTCAACAGGTTAAACCAATGGTATGATTATATCTATCTGAATACCGCACAAGAGTCCCAATTGCTCCCAACCGTTTTTATGCTCTGGCCTTCAACAGGTTAATGGATCTTCATGCTGCAACTGTTGCAACGCAACTGTCTCCGCAACTAAAGTCTCTCGTCTGCGGATTCCCTTGTTGTTTATCCCAAATTTTTCAATTGTTCAATAAAAAAGATTGTTGAAGTCTACCGAGAGAAAATAAATTCCTGTTATATAAAATTGTATTATTTTGTATATTTTTCAGATAAAGCGATATCCGCGTACCTTGGAGCACTCTCTGAGGAGGAAGGACGATAAGCGTGCCAAGAAGCGGGCGGAGGTGAAGGACCGGAAGGTGGATGAGAAAAAGCGCAAGAAGGAAGAGATTGCACAGCTTAAAGCTCACAAACTAAAGGAGATTAAGGAGAAAATTGAGAAACTGAAGGAAATTACTGGGAACGACCAACTGGCATTTAATGTATAATATTTAATTTAATCTGTTAAAAACTCTCAATTAGATATCTAATGGAAAATTGAGAATTTCACAATTCGTATCCCGTTGCACGTAAACATTTTTCTTTTCTATCTGTTTTTCCAGTGCATATTTATTTATTTTATTTTAGATGCCCAAGGGAATTGTACATTCTATGCAGTATATCTTTTTTGAGAAATTACAACAAAAACAATAATAAAATACACAATGGTTAAAAAATACAAAAAATATAAATATTATGTAA
Organism: Hesperophylax consimilis; assembly: GCF_061612785.1. Classification (NCBI taxonomy): domain Eukaryota; kingdom Metazoa; phylum Arthropoda; class Insecta; order Trichoptera; family Limnephilidae; genus Hesperophylax; species Hesperophylax consimilis. The sequence continues at coordinate 17,546,502 of NC_142838.1, forward strand.
CAAAAATAGATTATCTGCCAATGTACCAATTCAATTATTCACTTACCTCCAATTCAATTACCTCAACACAGGCTTGTCCTAGTGAGGTTAAAAATTATAACTTAAAAAACAGATGCAATGTAAAGAAACGATAAATAAATAAATTATTAATAATACTGTATAAAATTGTTGCTAAAATAATTTATAAACTACCAAAGTTTGCCTAGTTTAAATAATTGTCAAGTACATCATTTAAATATTTGTTACCAATGTAATGTGTAAACGTTGTATTGTGAAATGCAGTTGGAATGAGATATTTCTTTTTTTTGGATCATTAAAATGGCAATGTTTCAAATGCAAAAATATAAACCATTATTTAAAAAATATTTATATTTTCAGGATGAAGACATTGAAGGTGATTTTGATCCTGACACCCATGATCGGAGAATGAAAGAATTGTTTGACGGAGGCTATTATGAAGATGAAGATAACATGAAACCAAAGTTTCCAGACATGGACGATGAATTAGGACTAGGTAAAACTCGCTCCTCACTCCTTCCTGTCCTGCTCCAATCTCCAAAATAAATAAATCCATTATACATACATAGTTTATCCACCTCTTCTTCGCTCTCCTCCTGGGTCGCTTACACTGGGACACCCACATAGTCATGACTTTTGGTGTCCTGTCATCTGTCGTTCTTTCTATATGTCCAACTTAAGAAAAATTATGTTTTCGAAGTAAGAAAATATATAAACTTTGACTGTCCAACTAAGAAATTCCCATTTTAGGACAGTCAAACTGAAAATATATTTTTATATTAAAAGAAAGACAAACATTCCCGGATTACGAATAACCTGACAATATTTGAAAATCTTCTACTACCACCACAGCGCCTGGGTGGGACCCAAACGCAACGCCAACTCAGCCACTGACCTTCCTTACTTCATAATATATTACAATATAGGTACATAGCTGACAATTTTCGCAATATTTTAAAGGTACACCGCAATATAAAGCAGCAATAATCGCAAATACAATAGCTCAATGAAGGCTGATCAAAAAAATATTAATAATTATTTTTTTTAAATCTTTGCGCTCCAACACAAAAATACTCCAATCAGTCTCTGCTCCTTTGGAATAAAATATGTTTTTTTTGTGGTGCACTCTCCCATGTGAGGTTGGCAATCTTCAATATTATAGCGATTTATTAATTTAATCCAGATGACTGGGATGCCTGGGATGCTGATGAGCCGGAACCAAAGCCAAGCACCAGCACCACTACCACTGCTGGGGAACTGCATTGTGAAGATGAACATTTCAATGTAAGAATATCTATTATACTATCCTAACATAGTCGATTCCGCTTGATCGGGAAACATTTTGTCCCAAATAAGCGGCTTTCCCAAATAAGTGAAGTTTAAGGTACTTCATTTATTACTTTGTGAGCTTTTTTATATACTTATTCGAGTACTGCCGAATGTGTTTTTAAACTTTATAAAATATGTATATTTAATTACTGAAAAATAATTATTTAATTAATTAAATATATACATATGAACATGAAAAAATATAATAATCAAATAAGTTACAAATAAATGAAAAATCATGAACAAACATTATGTCATATTTTAATATGACTTAATGTTTCTTGACGGAATAAATTCTTACTATTACTATTAATAAAAGTAACCCAAAAAATGACTTCCAACACTTTCGGCAGTGAACTCTGAACTGGAAAAATTTGTGTTGATGGATGTCGGTGGACGGAGAACAGCCGGCGTGCCACGTGATTGAAGTCCACCGTATTACTGCCGAACGAACTCAGAACTCCCATAGCACGGCGCATTCCCTCCCCTCACCCACGCCGCAAACTGCATGCCCACCTTTATTAAATATTATTAACTAAAATTTGTATACTGAGACATGTTTTCCATCGACTTCAAACTGGAATTTGACCCAATATAACAGTATGGTGTTCCAGATAACTGAAGTAAATTAGTACTAGTTTCTTTATTTGGTTTCTGTTCCTCGGGTTTTGGCCCAAATAACCGGCTGTCCCAATAAATCGGTGTACCAATGATGCGGAATCGACTGTATATCTTATCCTAAGATTTAGATTTTGTGATGTATTACATACATCATCAATCTTCGTAAAAAAAAGTTCATAAAAATATTATCATTTTTTTTTCTACCATATAAGTACAAATACATGAAGGAAGTCAGCAGGAGACAGGTCGAAGATGAGACGTTTCCTAGAGCCAGGACGCTCCAGGTGTGTGTTGTAATACCGAAGACAATAATCATAAAGATGTTGTTATTAAATTTATTTATTTTCAGATGGACTGTGAATACGATCCGGATGCAGCCGGCAAAACAACGCTCCTGGAAGAATTGAAAGAAGCGACTGAAGGAAAACGAAAACGCCGCAAAAAGAAGGGCAAGTTGGTGGAGGCCCTCGAGACCAAGAAACCCACGTTTGATTCGCAGTCGGAGCAGACTTACTCGCAGTACCTCGATGAGTACTACAAGCTGGACTGCGAGGATGTCATAGGAGATATGCCCTGCCGGTTCAAGTACAGACAAGTGCCTGCTCTTGATTACGGGCTTACCACTGCCGAGGTAATCATTTATGCTAATGTCCCCTATTTTAACCCTCATCACATTTGACGTTGTCACAAATTTACAATTTTATTTGTATTTAGCAATATGTATTTATTATTTTTTGTATTACAACCAGAGATGTGCTTTATTTCAAATAAATCCATTTCAAATGGAAATGCAAAATGGGTATTTTCCATTTTGCATTTTAAATGCTTTTCTAAAAACCATTTTGCATTTTGCATTTTAAATGCTTTTTTCAATGCATTTTCTATTTTAAATGCTTTTTTGCAACATTCTTCCTACTATCTCTACTCATCCTTTTTTCATAAGCCCCAAATATCAGTCGGTCCTACCTCGCTATGAGAGATAATTTACATTTGTCAAGTTGCTCCTTGGTAGGAGCCCTGGCAATTGAGTGATACCATTACAAAAAATACTGATTCAAATACTGAACATGGGGCCATGACGCTGTAATATTAAATGTTAGATAGCAGTTTCTATTTATTGTTATCGAGTTTAATTTGTAGAACTCCATTTTAATTTTATTTTTTTATTTATTCAATAATATTGTTATTGGGTTTATAAAAACAGTTTATTTTTAAACAAGTTCTGTGTAATTATTATTACGCGTAACAGTTTGATAATGCCTTCAGAGGGCGAAACAGCTGTCACGCGTAATAATAATTACACAACAGAACTTGTTTAAAAATAAACTGTTTTTATAAACCCAATAGCAGTTTCTATGTTTTTACGTTGGCAACATTAGTCCCGCGCAAATTTTTTGTGGTCTCATAATCTGTAGTCGTGGTGTTTTTGGATTTACCATCATGTAATATGTTTGTTCTACTTTGATATCCATTATTAAATGACAAAATTGTTTAAAAATTCTATAATTATTTTAATTGTTTGACCTGAGAAACTATTTTGCATTTTCAATGCATTTTGAAAATAGGTATTTTGCATTTTGCATTTGAAATGCTTTTCTAAAAACCATTTTGCATTTTCAAATGGAAAAGTTTTGACCCATTTCCATTTTGCATTTCAAATGGTTTTGGGTACCCATTTTGCACATCTCTGATTACAACATTATCTTATTTATTCCAGATCTTCATGGCGGATGATGATGAATTGAACCGATGGTATCCTTTGAAGAAAACTCTGGAATTTGGTCAGGAACATAGACAAAAGAATGATCAAAAAATACTGGAGGCCAAAGCACGAAATCTTCAGTTGAAGATGAAAATTCTGCCCAGTCTTTTCAAACCACAAAATGAGTAATTATATTTAAATACTAATTATATATTATGCTTTTTTTATGAAACCAAACAAGTCGGGGAATTACTAAATAATAATTTTAAAAATCTACCTGTCCAAAATACATGTAGGATCATTTTTTTTATTTATTACTTTGTTACAGCCATGAGGAACAGTCAGCTCCAAAAGAGGAAAGTGCAACTAAAAGAAAAAGAAACAAAAAGAAGAGGAAGAAAGACAAAAATCATCCCTCTGAAAATGGTGCCTCAACTAGTCAACAAGTAGGAAATGAAAAGAATAAAAAGCTTAAAGAATCCAATGAAGCAAACGGACAAACTTCTGAAAGACTCTCCAAATCAGAACGAAAGAAAAATAAAAATCCTTTACTGCAAATTGGTAATTCCGTGACTGAAAATGGTGAAAATAAAAAGGATAAGAAGCCGTCCGTAGAAAGCGAACACCTAGAAAATGAATCCATGGAATTTACAGAAACTCCCCTCAATTCTGAAGAAACAGTTCAAATACCAGAAGTGGAGAAAAAGAAAAGGAAAAGAAACAAGAAGAAAAAGCCTGACTCTCTTAATTCAACAGCTGAAGCCCCCCCGGAAATATCTAAAGAAATAGTTGGTAAGAAGAGAAAATCTGAGAAGCAAGACACTCCAGCTGAAGGTGAGGACTCGTCTCCCAAGAAGAAAAAGAAACATCAAGACAATGTTGAAATGAATAATGGTGAACAAAGTGTGAAGAAAAATAAAAACAAGAAGATAAAATTCAATAAACCTGAAAACCTTCATAATGCCCAAGAAGATAGAAAGCCTGATCCAATGAGTACCCTTTCGGATGGACGCCTCAAAGCTTATGGGCTGAATCCTAAAAAATACAAGAACTTCATGAAATTCAAGAAGTATTAAGATGCAGATATTTGTGTATGCAGAGGAAAGCAATTTCTTATTGAGGTGAACTCATTTGAAGCCATGTCCATATTGTCCATAGGTGCTATATTGAAACATTGGTCATATACAATTTGGGAATTCAAAATGTGATTGAGAGTTATCAGTGTTTATGCATCAGTTATTGCTCAAACAGTTCTGCTCATACCAACAAACTTAAGTCACATTAGTTGTTAAATAAGTTTCTATAACAAGCAAATAAGCATATTTTAACTTACTCTGACACTATCACAAAAATACCTTTGTTTACTGTATCTGCAGAGCAGCAAATCAGAAAAAGCTATAAAAGGCATCTGCCTGGTCCTAATTAAACATAATAGTACCTGGTACCACCATTATTCCCATTCTGAAATTAAAGCCTAGTTTTGTAAACTGAAGTTAATGTCAGTGGTGGGCCATTTAGTGATGTTTTATTTGTAAAAAATGTATGTATTTTAGCGTATTACAAAACAAAAATCGTTTCTCACAAATCATTACAGACAAAACAAAAACTTACGAATCTCTGGTGCGATAACTGTAAGGATGTATTTATTGCCTACATGACTACATGCAGGTTTAAATATAGTTTCCTTTTGATTCTTCCACACAAAAAACAAGAATTGATGGGGAAATCTTGGTTCATATTTTTAAATACATATACATATTATAGTTGGGACCCGCACAAAGAGATTGATATAAAATTTTTATATAAAAATATTGGACAGCCATGCCTTTTCCGCTATTCAAGTAGGACCGGCGTAAAAGGTAGAACTACCCTTTCAGCCAGTTAATTGTGAAACCACATAAATTAATCGAATAAATTTTACTTGCACACCGTCGGGATTGGTAGTTCCAGAATCTTACCCCTCCAACAAGGAGGCCATCAAACTAGTACACATAATTAGATGTCATCATTTATTATATCTGGACTAAGTTTTATTTTCTACATCAAATAATTTTGTGTAAATATTTAAATATACATAATATTGTGAATTTTGATTAATCATAAACCATAATTTTCTTTTAAAAAAGAATACATTTTATATATATTCTGAATTTTGATTAATCATAAACCATAATTTTCTTTTAAAAAAGAATACATTTTATTTCCTAATTAAATATTGTTGATATTTTTTAGATTTTGCATTATTTTTTTTTATTAAATGCATTCTTCATATTCCTCTGCAGTTTTATTGAATTAACTTGTTTTTGGACTTTACTTGGGTATTTTCTGGAGAATGGTGGATAGGTGACTTAACTTTAAAAATTAATTTGGTGCCCACCAGAGTGAATTGTTTTAATAATTGTAACTGAATAAAACTTTATACCTCATTATGATTCCGGTGAGAAATATTGTAAAAGTCCTATTCAAGTTCTGTTATTATTTCATCATAGGTTCATTGTTTCACAGTACTTGAATAGGAATTTCACACTTCGTTTCAACAAGTATGTTGAGTGCCAACGTATCTTTATGGAAATGTTCAAAAAATCGTTTCTCTGAATATAACTATCTATTCTGGGGAAACTACTTATGGTAGATTATAGACTATTTTTATAAATATATTAACACATTATTATAACAATTTTCATTGTTAAGATGGTACAATTTACAAAAACATTCAACTTTGCGATTTGGAATCCACATGAGGTAGGAACGGATATCTCTAAAGGATTAGCGTGGAATACTGTTTTTACCATGTTTCAAATGTTACGTATAATAAAATCACGGGAGTGTTATCTAGTTATCTGGTAAATCTAGTGCAATTTTCATATTTGTTACGTTCTGTCGGACATTAGTGAAGTGGAATGTTTATTAGAGCAGTGAGCTCTTTGCGAGCTCATTGGTCGCGCGATTATGCCTCACTTTCCAACGCTATTATTGGTGATCAATTATAAGTCAAACCAATCATCGCGCACTATTGTTAAAAACATGTCGCAATCTGTTCAAATCAATTCTGATGATTTCACCGAACTCGTCTCCATAAACTCAGCAGGAATTTTAAAAGAAACTCAAAATGCCCTAAAAACACTACCAAGGTACCTCGGGAAACACAAAGGTTCCCAAGGAGCAACAGCTGAAGGTTGCCAATAATATAGCCTACGTCCTGGGATCTGTTTGTCAACTTATATTGAAAAGTGAAACTTGCCGAGGTGAACTTGCCTTAGCGAAAGCGCGAAACAAAGTAATACTAGCAGAAAAGATGGCGATAAAACAGGAAAACAAGCAACTCAAATCCAAAATAATTCAGCTAGAATTAGACCTTGGCCGGGTGATGAAAAGAGTGGCAGATGCTACAGAGGCGAGTCTCTTTTATTTATTTATTTAATATCAACGGTATAAATATACCATAAACAATGATAACATGTCACAGTTAAAATCGTAGAAATATTTAAAAAAAGAATTACAAATATATGTGGCATTTGATTGTGAAATGACATTAGAGAGTAAGTAAGTAAACAAGAGATACAAGTACATAAGTTTCTATAGTGCAAATAAGGTAGAATTAGATTAAATTAATATTGATTGAAAAGATTTGATAGCATAGCCCTCTTGTACCTACCTTGCGTGCAGTTAAATAGATTTAACCTTTTGCTGAGGTTGCGAGGAAAAAGTGAACTTACCTCCGCCATTATCGCGTTCGGCCGTCCCCATAGGAAAACCACAGTTATCCGTTTGTTTCTTTCCCAAATTACCATCGATGGAAGACAGCGAGGAAACGAAAAAAATAATCAGGGTAGCACTGAAGTTATCTCAGCTAGGAGTGAGAATTACCAGAGTGAAAAACATTATAAACAAAGGCGTCATTATCCATACGGCTAGTGCTGTGGAACAAGAGAGGCTACTAAGGTCAGAAATCGTAACCGGATCCGTGACCCATAGCGCCCGACTCCCAACAAAAAGGCTACCAAGGGTCATCTTCTTTAACGTTCCAAGAGAGTTGTCTGATGAAATTTTTCTCGAGTGTGCACTAAATGGGATAGAAAACATTGAGGAGACAAACTAAACAATCAAACAATGTAAACTCAGTCATCTAGCTGGCCCCCGAACTGGACCTACATGCCATAGAATCTATGTGGTCCCCACACACCTTAGACATGCACTGGTAAAGCAAGGACGCATATTTGTTGATTGGACAGTGGGTGGTGTTCGTGATTTCATTGGGTTAACTGTGTGCACAAAGTGTCAGATGATAGGACATTCCTACAAATTCTGCAAGGAGACGACGAGATGTGAGCACTGTGCCAGGGAAGGACATACCAGTTAGGCATGCCCTTTGGCTGCAGCGGAGCCAGTCTGCATGTCATGTACGAGATTTCACAAGCCCGCAAACCACCGGTCCGGAGATAAAGACTGTCCGGCTTACAAGGCAGTCCTTCAAAAGGATCTATTATTGATTTTGACACCTCAGATATAAAATATGAACGGATTCAAATGTTCGAAGTATGTAAGTATGTACAAAATTTGCAAACCCTCTAAACTCTATTATAAAACAAATTGTATCACCTAATATATATAGACAAAGACACAATGTGCAATTATTATATTCTGCTGAGGGCCTGCTCCCAATAAAAGGTATAATCTAGTTCCTTACCATTTAGGATAACTGGTAAGATAGTACTTACGAGGGAACGTTTTTAAGTTCACGGAATGGGGTGGTAATTAGTGGAAATAAAAATCCAAATTTACTTTTCCTTTTCAATATATTTACCAGCTACCCTAATACATTTTTCGGATCTTTCAATTAACACATTCACTGCGACGTATTTTCTAAAACATTCACTGGATGCTGCAAATTACACCAAATTTAAATAAAGAATAAAACTGATACAAATTCATCTTTTCCTAACTAACTAACGATGCTCATGAGGTTTTCTTATCTGCGACGTATTTTCTAAAACATTCACTGGATGCTGCAAATTACACCAAATTTAAATAAAGAATAAAACTGATACAAATTCATCTTTTCCTAACTAACTAACGATGCTCATGAAGTTTTCTTATCATTTACCGTATTATATAATCCGTACGCGCTAGGCGCGTTCTCAGCACCACGCGAAATTATGTAATACGAGCTAGGCGCTTTTTCAGCACCCAACGTGTTAACCCCTTCAGTCATCATTTAAAAATTAAAAATGGAAAAAAAAACACCTTTTTTTTATCAATGAATTTTATTTACTCAAAATATATATCCTCATATAAAAGCCATTTCGGGCCCAAAATGGGACTGAATATGGATGTTGTGGTGCATAGTGTGAAAAAATAATTAAAATTTTTCTTTAGTATGAATTCCGAATTCTGGCACATAATAGCCGCCCGAGTATACTCGGGCGTGGTCTTTAAGAGGTTAACTTATGTATACCCTCAAAATTTTGATTTGTCTTTGTCTAAAAAATACGCCGAAACTGCATCCACTTCTTCATCACTTGAAAACTTTTTCCCACAAAGTTCTTTTTTCAAGTTTGGAAAACGGTAATAATCACTGGGAGCCAGATCAGGACTGTAGGTTGGATGTGGCAAAATTACGAAGCCCATATTCTGCAGGGCAGCCATCGCAACATGGCTCTTGTGAACAGGAGCGTTGTCGTGCAGAAGGAGGACACCTTTGGTCAATTTTCCCCTTCTTTTCTCCTTGATGGCTTCCTTTAATTGCTCTAGAATTGAAGCGTAGTAAACTCTGGTTATGGATACACCTTTATCTTTGTAATCGATCAACAGGATTCCTTCTGAGTCCCAAAAGACTGTCGCCATGATTTTCCCAGCCGATTGTGACACCTTAAACTTCTTGGGTGGTGGTGTGCCTTTCTTGTGCCACTGCATAGAGTCCTGTTTAGACTCAGGTTTATAATGATGAACCCAAGTTTCATCACCAGTAACAATTTGAGTTAACACTCCATCTTTGTATTCTCTACAGAGGTCCAAAAATGCACGAGAACACTCCACGCACTGTTGTTTTTGAGGCGGCGTGAGCATTCTCGGCACCCATCTTGCGCTGACTTTAGTCATGCCAAGATTGTCGTGAAGAATTTTGAAAATGGTTGTATCTGATACTCCAACCATTTCTGCGAGCTGTTTCTTCTTTAGTCGGGCATCTTCTATTATTAATATTTCGACTTTTTTAATAATTTCCGGAGTGGTCACCTCGATAGGCCTTCCTGGCCGTGGGTCATCTTCAAGTGACTCCCTGCCTTGTTTAAAGAGGGCATGCCACTTGTAATAATAATAATAACAATATTTCCAGAATGTGGGGAGTGCAATTAAGCGCTTGTTATATGACAGTGAATTTTTGCAAACTCTCAAAATGTCTTAATTTTTTTGTCGCTAGAGGGCGGAAGTTGTACATTAATGAACTTGTTAATTTTAACATCAAATGTGCGTTCATTATGTCGCGCACCATGAACATACACAATCGGAAATCGTAAATATTAAGTAAAATAAACAACTTAGTAAAAAGGTATGACTTATTTACAGAACCTATTATTTTGGTAAAGCATTCAATTTGACATTTTTCATAAATGTTTCATCATTCAGTAAAATCTAATTAGATTTGAACGGCTTTTGGCTTTACGACCATATTTGAGGAACATTTCCGATACAAAGAAAGTTTGTTTTACACGGTGTTCGGAATCTCGTGGTATAAACGGTATAACTTGCAAATGAATCTACCTTTCGTTTATAGTCAATTTTTGGTTATGACTTTTTTTTATTTGAGCTTTCGTTTTCGAGAAAATCGAAGGTGGATTTATTTGATAAATTTCAAAACTTTATATTTGATAGAATAACTATACATATTAATAACATCATTAATAAATTGACCTCGAGAAATAAAAGTTGTTTTTTTATATATTTGTTAAATTATTCTGTGTTTTTTAGTACAAACAACTAAACAATAATCTTTTTTCATTCATTCGTTACTTGAAGCATACCTTGTTTGGAGTATTTTTTCCGGCTGCCATGGATAAATCATGTATTGATCTACAAAGAGAAAAAAAATATAATTATTTAGAACTTTACACCACAACACATACATAGAAAATGGTTACGTCTTTATACGCAGAAAGGCGTAAATTTTAATTTGCGTTTTTAATTTCCTTAAAAAGTTTTTTTTGTTTTGTTTAATCTAAAGATTAAACAAAAGAAAAAAAACGGTAATAAACTTGTTTACTCCTTATATTAATACCCCTTACCATGTAAGGTCGGAACAGTAAAAAACTTGACTAGTTATCACATAAAACGGCCGATTTTACCAAACTAAAAATGATCCGGCTTGAGATTGTAATTTTTGGTTTTATTACCAAACGCACCATATAAAAAAACGGTCACTCTCGCAATTTAGTCAGAGCGCGTAAAGACAATGAATTCTCACACACATAAGGAGCGTAAAGAACGCGCCAGTCAACTTCATGACGTTCGTGCAAACCGTTAGTAAAAGGAACGCACATCGAATGTTGTATTTTACACGTTTGTAAGAATTTGACAGTTGAAACAATACAATTATTATTATTATTATGTAATGAGCAGGCAGCATTCTGCTGATGCGCTCATATTTGATTTCACAACAAGTTTGACAGTACAATGCGATAAATTTACATGAAAAAAGAGAATTTTTTGAGTACTTACTGTTTTTGTAGCTTCCTTAGATTATTGCAATTATTCAAGTGAGTCGGTATTCTACTTTTAGACCCATTAATGAAACATTTTGATGGCATTTTCGAAATATATACGCCGTCAAACATGGAGCGTATAGTTTCACCACCGTTCACGGGGGCTTCTCTCCCGTAATAAGTAAAAGACTGTGAAATGTGTTGAAAATTTGGTGCAAGATGAAGTATTTATTTAATTGTTAATATCCACAGATATCATAACGATAATAAGAGGCCCTACTTCTACAGATGTGTGTATTATACAGGGTGTCCGGAAACTCGTAGTACAAGCGGGAAACTGGTGAATCTACATCACATTTGGAGTCGATTTTGTAGTATATTTTTTTTTTATTTGAGCTTTCGTTATCGAGTAAATCGAGTTTGAAGTTAATTTTTTTTTTTTTTTTTTAATCAAATTCTTATAAATTATTACTGAAGATCAAAGTACCCAACTAACTAAAACTATTTGAAAGTAAAACAAATGAAGAAACTCGGATTTGAAGCATTATTTTGAAATCACCCTTCATTTAACCCGGTGTAATCATAAAATATTTCTGCTCTGCAGGGTTAAAACATCTGTTATTCAACCCTAAACACCAGAAAAAACTTTAACCCTAAAATAGCCGAAAAATATTTTTTTTTGGTTTTTTTTTTTTTTTTGAAAATGCTCAAATCAAAAAACTTTATGTTTTTTTGGGTTCCCCATGTGGTGTAGATTCTCCAGTTTCCCGCTTGTACTACGAGTTTCCGGACACCGTGTATACATATTTTAAATTAAAAATATTGTGTAAAATCGTTATTAATGCAATAATCATAGATCGAAGTTTTAAAAGTGGGTTGTATGGTGTATCAATGTTTTTTATTTTTTATGGTCGAATGCCTACATCAACTACAAAAAAAATAACAGCCTGAAAAATAATAGTCCATTCTTTGGTAACAAAAAATATGAATTCTGAGAATGACATACGAAAGGTAGTATTAAGTCGTTTTAGAGAGCCCGTTTTCCAGCAAATCTCCATTCTGCCTTATAACCTGCTCTTAATGCAACTCTTCTTTTTATATTTATCTTTGTGCTTTTCGTTTCATCGGTATTTCAACAAAAGGATAGTACATATATTATTTAGATAACATATTTTGTTATTCTAATAAATTCGATTCCTGGAATGTGGGTTTTTATGACCCTGAAACCCGATTCGAATCTCTATCTCTGTTCCGAACCCACTCAACTCCTAAGCAGTGGCGGCTGATCGCATAGTGCGTTCGTGTGCAGCACTATCTAAATTGTAATGGCTAAAATTAATTTATAATATCTTACTGAAGACTATAAAATCTATAAAAATCATTTAAAAATATTACTTACCAATACAATGCAATGAATATTATCAAGGAGAGCGATTTTAATCTCTCCAAGTATAAAGTATGGCCGCTGCGCGGAGCTCGAATCCGCCGTGTGCACAGATTTGCAAACACGAAAATACGTTTTTGTATGTATTTTTTAAAACACTGCAAGCTCGTCAATCTAGCCATTTGTACCAGGAATTAGCTGATTCTCGTGTGACACACGCCGCCGACATAACCCGATCATTGCCGAAGATTACCGATCGATGAACTTTGACCCGAGGTTATCCGAATACATCCGAAGTTCGTCGAACTTCGAACTTCATCGATAGTGGACAATAGATCACAGATCGGCTAGCGTCGTTATCGCGAGCCGTGACGTAATTATTGTCATTGTTTTGGTATTGATTTATCGAGTAATTTGATCAAGCTTAATACTGAACTTAATCCTTTTAATTTGTAACTTTATAAGAAATAAAAATGAGTGTACTCAGTGTCGAATATATAAAAAATAATAACAGTTTATTAACGCCGATGGTGCAGTGGCAATCTTGCAACTTTTTAATAAAAATAATTTAGTCAAGTCGTTTTCGGAGTGTGTGAAGCTTTCAAAAATAATATGTACAATACCTATGACATCTGTGGAAAGCGAAAGGTGTTTTTCTACCCTAAAACGAATTAAATCATTCTTGCGAAACACAATGAGTCAAGACCGTTTGAATGCTTTATCTGTACTTAGTATTGAAAGTTTTTGCTCTTCACAAACAACGTAGAATAGACCTTATCTACAAATAAGGTAGGTGGAATAATTATTTTTACCCATAATCTTTTTGTCATATTGTTTTTATTTTGGATTGTCAGTGAACCACCACCTTTTTAGGGCAGCGGCCGCCACTGCTCCTAAGTGCAAGCGAGCGAGAGATATTGGGCATATTTAAAGAAAGCAGGCAAGGTTAATTGAGTTACATTTCAAATAATATTCGATTTTCGTTTAGTACTTTTATAGCTTGGGTATGCTGAGTTACTCTTTCTGCTATTTAGACCTGGTCACTAATGCTATTTCAAGTAACATTTCGATTCTGAAAGGTCCTTCCACCAGGCCACAACTGAGAGTATCTATCACTCTGGAATATGGGGCAAATATTCTATAAAATATATAATTTCGTATTCATTCTGAAAGTTTTATAATTATAACATAGAGCTTTGGCTCTGTTTTCTTATGGCTTTGTGAAAAAAAAGTTGGCTTTCCCCAAAACTAAAAAAGATAAGACAATAAGTTATAAATATTTTTTGTTCTTATTCAATTGAAAGACGGTGTAAGCAGCTAATTGATTTGTGAGGGTTTAGATTTGACACAAAGAAAACCTACATCTTGATAAATGTCTTTATTACATATAAAATAATTATTAGTCATGATTATAATAATATTTATATAAAGGGTATAGGGAAGGGAAGGAGATGGGGAAGTACCTGGCTATTCAGATCTGGTCACCAAACCTTTCAAGCAATGTTTCAATTCTGAATGGTGGTCTTTCACCAGGGGAATACTGAGAGTATCTCTAAGAGTATTCTAAAAAATAAATGGCGGATATGATACAATTTTAGAATCACCACCCGTTTAAACGGAAAACTCTTTAGCCGATTGGCCATCCAGGCCTCCATAAAATCATAAGAATACCATTTGAAAGATAAACACTTCAAAAAAAGTTTCGGAGTATTTAATAAATCATTTACAATCTAGATCTAACTAAAAATTGTAACTATAGATATTACATTTAGAAATATATATATATTTTAAAGTCTCTAAAACATCAGTTGATTTAGATTCCTATATTATTTAAATGCTGACATCTCAATTACTGATACAGAATGAATTCTTTTTGATTGCAAACTTCTGTAGTCAGACAATGTGCACACAAGGCGCATTTGAATGTGCACTTGAAACACGCGATTGAGTATGCACTCGCCCTATGAATGTCTAGTATCTTGAAGCAGGCATTTCGAAAATGAAGCGCCTCCATTTGTACGAGATTTAAATCTAAAGTTATTCAACCAGATGTGTTGTGTTCATTTCCCCTCTAGCACCTCGAGCACAGTCCTCCACTCGTCTTCAGTGAGCGCGGCTCTCACCTTGACCATGATGGGCAAGGGGATTCGGCTGGGGGCGCTACCCCCGAGGTAGGGCAGGTCCATCAGCTGCTGCACGGTGGGGCGCAACTTTACGTTATGCGTGAGGCACCATCGCAGGGCTTTCATCAGCACGGGAGGCACTCCTGCAACCAAATCAATCATTATTGTTTTTTTATGTGAACACCGCACTATAGTTTCGCTATGACTATGGCCATTGACCAAGTATCATCTAGACAGGGCGTGTGAACCTTAAAATTACCACTGAAACTTGATTCAAGAAAATATTTATCAAAAAAAAGTTTTAATAAAAATTATTTATTTTATTTTTATATAAAAATCTTACATTTCTTTCTGGAAAAACAACTATACCACGCAACAACACTTTTGCCACAAAATGAATGATCTTCGCTGGTTTCGCATACATTTTTAGAAGCTTTTTTTATTTATTTATCTATTCACTTATACATACAGTTTATAAGTATACATATTGACATTGGGTGCAAGTAATACAGATAGATGTTCCATATTTAAAACATGGTAGTAGAACGAAATGTGATATGCAACTGTATATACATGATTGAAGCTTAGGTAGTAATGTTCTGTGAACACCTCACTAGGAGAACCTGTGCCGAGGTGTTCGCATGGGTGTTATTCTGCCGTCATAGGTGGAACAATATCCTCCTTGGGAGTCCCCACCGTAGTTCCACCCATGGTGGCAGTATTTTGCATTGTTAGGTTGGAAGTTAGAAGCTGTGTTGACATGTTCATCATAATATTATATAGACACAATGTAGTAATTTGAGGTAAGTTACGTATCAAAATGTTCTGTAGACACACTGTAGTACAAGAGTACAGATACATTGAACAAATGTAGAACATGTTCAAATGTTGGACAAGAAGTTTACATGAAGTAGGGTTTTTTAAGTACATCTCTATATCTTGTGATGCGATGCCTGAATGAAATTTAAAAAATTACAACATGGGATTGAGCAATAACTTTGTGCTCTGTTTTATATTGTAGGAAACTTGCATTTATGTCCAAACTTTCGAAGCGGGGCATTGGAATTCGATGGGGAGTTATATTATGAAGTTATTCTATTGTTATTATATATCGATGACTAAGGCATCCCCAAAGGCTGACAGTACTGGTAAATAAGATGATGGACTGAAGAGGACTTGCCTTCCAGCTTGGGGTAGGTGATGACTTGGTTAGGGTTGGAGAGGGCGGCCACCTTGGCCATAAAGTGCGTGATGTGGCTGAAAGGAGTCTGGCCGTACAACATGCTGTACAGGATGCAGCCTAGTGACCATACGTCTGACTTGTAAGATATCTGAAAACATAGTCAACACTTAATCTTTAATTCCATTAATTAATTAATCATCTTTAATTTAACACGAGCTCCTAGAGCTCACCTTTTGGAATATTAGAATAATTAGAAAAAAAAATTATATTTATTTTGCATATAAGTTGAAATCTGGTATTATTTTGTAATAAATAAAAATAAAAGACACTGACATTCTGCAAAAAGTAAAGTGAAAAATACTACTTGTACAGGTAATCTTTTAAAAATAATTGAAAATCATAAAGTTATGAAATTTAAAATACAGATTTCTCCCATAGAAGAAATCGCTTGAAAGTTTGTGTTCAGATAAATTTTTTTCAAGGAATCGAACATCATAATATATTATTAGTAAATCATACATTATTACAGATTTCTCCTTTAGAAAGGTGAAGAAGAAGAAGAAGAAGAAGAAATGCAATGTGGAAGTATTTCAAACGCCAGAATTAAGGGAAATGTTTCCTCAAATTTTAAGTATAGAAATTCCGTTTTTCAGTAAGTACATATTTACTAATTGTTTTGTCCACACATTTTTAAATGCAGTGTTCAGTAATTACATTAAAAAAAACAAAGCAGTATATATATATATTTTACACTAGCTGTACCCCGCCACACATTGCTGTGATGGCACCAACAGATGGCGCTGTTTTTCATCTATATAATATAGATATACAGTCGAACTTGGTTTTAACGATCACGGCCATAATGAGCAATTACAAAACGATATTTTAGTTAAGGCTTATCTTCATATAATTGTTGACTGTTATAACGAGGTCGATTCACTGATATACCGAGCAAATAATTTTGTCAACACAATTTCTGAATACATGAATGGGTCTGAAAAAATAGTTAGGAATTATTCAAGAATTTCGTATCCCGTTAGGGATGGATTAATATTTTTATAGCACTACCTGTGAAAGATTGTCGGCTATGTGTATCATTGCTATCCATCGGGCACAATGTAAAATTGTCATAAAATCTGCGAAAGTCATAAGAAACTTGAGCTTCGCAAATTTGTTCCCTTTTTACGTCTCCTTTTGTATTACAACTAATCGTCAATTTTGTTTTAAAAACCAATAAATATGTTTATGAAGTTACCTAGTTACGAGTACCGACATCCCTGCACGGGGTAAATTTATGATAGTGATGCACAACTTTGCCTATTTTTCAAACAGGCCGTGACCTACAAGGGGATTTTTTTTTTTCTGTTGATTTTTTTTGAATTTTGTGTTATGCAAACCGGTTCTTCAAATTTGGTTCCATTTAGGAAATGCAGCATACACCAAAACTCTATAAAAAAATGTTCTCAGCCAGGGTTTTCAAGAATTACCCAAACTTTTAGATTTCTCTCTATGGCCAAGTGGGCCGTATGAAATTAACACGCGGGCCGCGGGTTGTGCATCACTGGTTTGTGACAATTAAAATTTCACAGCCGAAAACCAAAACAATCCAGTAAGCTAGTTATTTATGACAAGTGCGATTTTACAAGCGGTAGGTACAGTACGCACAAGATAGTGATAATAAGAAAGACAATTTAGTGATATTTTTCTTGGAAGCCTTGAACCAGGTGATGATACTTATAATGCGTTGATTGTTTTGAAAAAGAAATTGAGAAGCGTGGAAGCGAAATCTTTAAAACAATCATCGATAATAAATTTGAGTAATAAAAGTGTATTTTTCTGATTATTTATTAAGTAATAGTAGAGGCAAGTAGGTAGATGCATACGAATTTTAAAAAACCTCTTTGGATATAACGATTGGCTGTAAGGAGCAAATTTAGTCAGTCCCCTCTGGCTCATTATAATATCAAATTTGAGTGTATAAAAACACACACATATTCTAATGCAACGCAACGTTGTGTCGAAATCTCAAAGCCATCGGTGAAGAACTCTCCGAGATTTAAGATTTTGAACCAACGAACATTTACATACAGATAGAAAGATACATTAGCTCCACTATGAGGCAGAGGGAAATTATTTTCCACAGCCTATGTCATTTTTGGGGATGCTGTGAGGAGGGTCTTTTTGTGGAAAAGAAGGAGTGAATCAGGATCCTGAAGAGACCCATATTGTAGGAGGGAGAAACACACAGGCGGGCAAATCATTCCACAGCCATGCCGTTGAACTCAAGAATGAGTCGTAGAAATGACCCATTCTCATGTGACAAATAATGTCATCTTTGTACGAAAAAGTGAATGGATTTAATTTACCTTCATGGGTTCTCGACCCCCGGTGCCCACATTGACCGCCTCTGGGCTGATGTAGCTGATGGTGCCGGCCGTGGAGTCCTTGAAGACGCTGGTGGCGTCCGCACTAACCACTGATGCGATACCAAAGTCTATCAGCTTCAAGCGGCCATGCGCCAGCAAGAAATTGGCGGGTTTCAGGTCAGAGTGGATGATGCCTGCACATGGTTGAACAGAGTGAGAAATGATACAGTTCAATAATATAATTGTACAGCTCATTAAAATAATGTGGACAAAAAAAGGGGGCACTGCGAAATTGCTTTAAATCAGTGCTCCGCAACCGGTGTGCCTTGGCACATTGGTGTGCCGTAAGCCCGATACAGGTGTGCCGCGGTCAAATTCAATGTATTTGACATCTTACAATATTTCATTATGTATTTAATACACAATGACAAATTATTTTTCATAATATTGTCTATTTTTCAAAATGTCGTATAGAATCTTTGGAATATTCTGTGCTGAAATGGGAGCCGAATATGAATACCTATTATTTTATATTGAAATTTGTTGGCTATCCCGAGGCAAAGTTTTGGCTAGATTGTTTGAGCTTCGTCACGAGGGGCGTGAGTTTCTTTAAAATTAAAATATGCACAAACTATATCAGCGCCTCGATGATGATTACTGATTGATTAAACTTGCATACATGACTGATATATTCGAGCATTTGAATGAACTTATTAAAAAATGTAAAATACAAATTACAAGGGTTGAAAAAAAAATCTAACTTTTGCAGAAAGAGTTGCAAAAAGGATGTTTGGAAATGTACCAAAAGACAAACCAAAGTACAATTGAAAACAAATAATTAATTTTGGATCTGGCCCAACAACATTTAAGTATGCTTCAGCACAAATTTGATCTGTATTTTTATTCCGTTAATACGGAACAATACGATTGGATTCGAAATCCTTTTGCAACCAATGCAATACATTTTACGGAAGCACTTACTCTATATAATTCGAAAGGAATTTCCAGATTTATATAGTGACATGATTTTAAAACTTCACTTCTCCGAAGATCCATTAGATGTTTTCTGGATTTACATTATCCTATATGAATATCCTCGCATTTTCGACAAAGCAATCCTAACACTACTTCCATTTTCAACGACATACTGATGTGAGCAAAGTTTTTCAACGTTTGTATTAATTAAAAATGATAAGTGGTCCTTTGACCATTTGATCATTTTGACAGCACGACTTTTCGTGCTGTCAAAATTCGAGCCGAATAAAAAACTTTTGTGTTCATTGAAACATGCGCAGTTATCACATTAATTTATTATTATTTTATAATTCTTATTAAATAATTAATAAATATGTTATAGTTAGATGTATGTATACTTTTCAAATAAAAAAACATAAAATTTGTGTATCAATTTAATACCTATATATTTTAGCTTTTGGTGTGCCGCGGAATTCCAGGAAGAATTTGAGTGTGTCTTAGGTGAGAAAAGGTTGCGGAGCACTGCTTTAAATGATAAGATGGTTCAAAGGTAAAAGGAAGTAATTTATACATAAAAAAAATTATTAATTACAAATGATGACTGTTTTCACTTGGCCCAAATCGTTAAGTAAAAATAATTTCCGCAGCTTCGGCACCATAAGTGTGAGGATTTATCAGTTCAATGTAGTGTTTTGTGATCTAACGTTTTTCCATACAAAAGACAAAAAAAACACGACAGAAAACTGGTATCACATTTTGTATGCATATACATTAGGGTGGATCGCAATTGTATAGGATTTTTTTATTTTTATAAATCAGTTTTCCGGGGTGCGGAATAGATGCTCTAGGTACATATAATTAAGCATACAAAATATCAATTTAAAATTTTGATAACCAGTACTGCCCCAAAGCAGTTGAATTATTTAAAATCTGGTAAAAAATTGTCCCTTTATAAAACAGTGTTGTGTCAATATTAATACTTTATTTTTTACTTTTACATTTTATAATGAATAAAAATTGCCGCGCCTTAAATAATAATATTAAAAAAATTTGATAATATTTATTTTCCCGCGAAAATTTGACAAATTGCTGAGTCCACTTTCGCGCCTGGCTCACGCACCGCGCATCTTTAGATCAACCGTCCACATCTCGCAGTACAGTTTCAAGTTTTACTAACGTTGATCTTCCAACTGACCAACAATACTTTGCTTCATCTACTTCTTCTTCTTATGTAATAAATCCAACAGACAGTAGACTATCTGTTGTATCCAGAACATTGGATCGATACAGTATTTCTGATCGGGCAGGTGCTGCCATCGTCTGCGCTACATTGCAAGATATTGGATTAGTGACAACAGATAATCTAACAAACGTGATTGATCGTAATAAGATAGTGCTCGTGCCAAAACTAGGACCAAGGTTGGACGCAGAAAAGTTGTGATAGAAAAACATATCAGTCTTTTGAAAGAACCTGGCTCACAATACATTGGCCACATAGGCGTTAAGTTTGGTGATGCTAAAACAATAGCTCACAAATTGTTTGCATATTTTGTGGCAAAATCCATTGATTTAGCGTGTATCGTGGCTATCAGATGTGACAGAACAGCAGTTAATACTGGAACTAAGTATGGCATTATTCGACTTCTTAAAGGAAAGCTCCATCGTCCACTTCAGTGGTTGGTTTATCAGTTACATGCTAACGAGTTAAGTTTGAGACACCTTTTCGGAAACCTTGGTGGAACGACAACAGGTCCTAGAAGCTTTAGCGGCCAACTAGGAAAGTTACTCAAGAACTGTGAACATCTTCCTGTGATAGTATTTCAAGCAATAAAATACAACTTACCAGACATTACAAAATCCTGTGACGACCTTAGCACAGACCAGCTTTATTTATTGGAAATAAGCCGAGCAATCGCCGAAGGACAATGTAACGAAAACTTTGCGAAAAGAAACCCGGATAAAATCTGTCATTCGCGTTGGTTAACAACAGCCAATACTATTCTTCGACTTAACATTTCAACCAAGAATCCGACAGAAAATCTGGGGATATTGACTGAATTTGTGCTAAGAGTGTATGCTCCGATGTGGTTTAAAATAAAAACACAACCTTCGTGTGTTTACGGGGCGAGACACCTCCACGAAACCATAAAATTGTCTCGTTACCTAGAAGAGCATTTGAAAAAGGTGGTAGATTCCTTAATTCAACGCAATGGGTATTTTGGCCACAGCGAAAAATACTTATTAGTATGTTAAACGACGAACGAAGACAAATTAGAGAGATGGCTCTGAGACGGATTCTAAGTATCCGAGAACGTACGTCAGGGTTCTCTCCAATAAGAGTATTTAAGCTACAGTATAACCCCTATTTTACGGGACTGAAAAAAAAAAACTAATTGGAGGGAAAATGTAAAAGGGGGGTTTGAAAAAAAAGAACATTTAAAGTTTGTTTCTAAAAAAATAACGTTTCATTAAAAACAACATTCAATTTTATTTATTTTTTATTAAAAAAATCTTGTATATTAGTTTGTTGCATTTTTGTTTTTTTGTTATGTAATTCTCTTTCAAGACTATAATAAAGATTTAAAAATGTCATCTTGAAAATCACCACAGCTTGTAAAGTAGGTTTTTAAACCCTCGATGAACCTCATTGCTTCTTCTTTTGTTGGAATATCACCCTCTTCTTCATCAGACAGTTCTTCAGCAGACAAGTCTGCTGGTGTTAAATGACTGTCAACAATGTCATCAACTTCCACCAAGTCTGATGTCATAATATTGGAGTCAATGTTTACATAATCCTCCAGGGGTTGGTCTGAAATTCTTTCCCAGCCTTCTATAACACCACACTGGACATTTTCTTGGGTAATATCGAACCGAAAGCAATATTAAATAATAAACCGCGAACTAGTAGCTTGTAAGACTGATGACAGAATAATTACAAAACACAAACACAATACCAAAAGAAAAGATGGCGACCAATGGACCAATCACCTTATTGTGCGCCAAACTCGGGCCAATCACAGCGTCGCTCTACGACCAATCACCGTACGCCTTTTAAAACCACGGAGTATTCCCTCCAATCACCTTACGCTGTTCGAATGTCACGACCCAATCATTGTCAAGCGCGCGTAACTCGCATATTTTGAATATTTCCGACGTAAATCGCGGGAAAAAAAACGTAAATGCTGGTATTAAATGTACTGAAATACATCGGGACTGAAAAAATTACACGCAATTGCCGGGAAAACGTGAATTCCGGGCACGTAAAAACGAGGTTATACTGTACCTACTTTTAATTTCAACACAGACTGACTTGATCTACTGGGAAAAACCATCAGAACCACCCCTTACAAAACTGATATCTAGCGAGACAATAATTGATGCCATTGCAGACCACGAAATTATCGAATACAACATTTTGTGAAAGTTTCGATTGATACCCTGTCACACGCAAGCCACGGAAAGATGCATCTAAGTGGTAACGGCATCATGCTCTGCTGTTTGCGGCCCTGAAAGACGTGAAGGGTGGATACAAAACAAGCTAGAATCTTGTCATACAATGCCAGTATTCAATTCGAAGAAGGACTATAAAACACAATAACTCTTATGATTTTTTACTTTATTTTTTTAACATTGTTTGTGTAGCAATGGTACTTTTATTGTTTCTTGATTAGTAGATAATATTATTAGTAAATGAAAAGTGTTTTTTTTTATTTTATTTTTTGACTACTTTTATTGAGCAAAGATTAAACCCTTCTTTTTCTAGTTTCTCGCTGTTTTTTTAAAATTTGAATTGACTTGGGGCAGTACTTGCACTCGAAATATCTTAATGCTGTCATAATGACTTTTAAAAGTATCCCCATAGAGCATCCATTCCACACTCCGCTGCTAAGAAAAACAAAAAATCGATCTACCCTAATATACATGTGTATAGTTGGGAACTTTTTTAAGATATTAGTATACAATATTCTTTTAAAAATGTCATGCCTCTTCCGCCATAAAGGTAGGACCGGAATAAAGGGTAGATCTACTCTTCCCGCTATCGAATGAATGGGTTGAATACCTTTCTCGCTAAAAGTGGGTTAATATGTTATGGCCTATAAGCTATGTCCTTACCATGCTGGTGTATGTGATGCACGGCCGACAGCATCTCGGTCCAATAGCAAACAAGAATGGGCAGCGGCAGACAGCTCTCCCGTGCCCGGTAGCCCTTCATAAGGCTGCACAGATCCACATCGCCCATCTCCAGCAGCACATACAGCATTCGCTGCTTCTCCACATACTCGCTGTGGTTATTAAAAAAAATAAAATAAATTAGGCTAACTTCAAGAGGCAAATAGTGAAGAAAATTATTTCCCTCGGTGCCATCTTTGGGGTTGCTGTGTGGCAGTTTTATTGAGGAGTGGAAGGAGTGCACATGAAGCGTCTTGAAGCGACCCGTGTTGTAGGAGGGAGGAAACACAGAGGCCGGCAAATCGTTCCACAGCCGTTGAACTATTTTTGTTGAATCTTGTTGCTGTTGAACTCACGAACGAGTCATAAAAATTACCCATTGTCATGTGACAAATGTCAACTGTGTACAAATGTTGGGCACAGTGTACAATATGTGTTCATCGTGGTAGAAATAATCTTTAGAACTGTAATCTTCTTGTAACTATGGTCCAATGTAGAACATAGTTGGGTAAGTCCTAACACCATCCTAACGTTTCAAGTTTTTTTTAAACACACTTTTTTTCCCCAAATTATTAAAATATTATAAAATGTGGTCTTGAATGTTTAAAATATCAATAATAAAATTAATAATCTCGAGTCATTAGTGTGATAATCATTAATGACTCGAGATTATTAATGTTAAAAAAATCTATCAATAATAATATTAATAATCTCGAGTCATTAGTGTGATAATCATTCTGTAGGTTCTTTCTTTCATGGCGTTTATAGTTTGCTTGTGGAAATGCATATAAACATGACATTTTTAAATGCAGCTTTATCGTTGAATGCTTCACAGCATACTGATTATACTTACTAGTCGTACATGGTGATGACTCTGTCAGACCCCTGCAGTCGCTGAAGCAGCCTGATTTCATTGATATAGCCCATCGCCATAGGCTTGTCCACGGCCAGATTGACGCACTTCACAGCATACATCGAAGAGTCCTCGGGGTTCATAACCTGCAACCATAATGCATGTCACTCTTATTATGTATTATATTTTTATAAATCCCTAGTACCTATGTGATCCCCAGAGATTGCGTAACTTTTATCTCAGAGAGCATTTAAAAATATATATAAACTAATATGGTGTCTTGATAACTTTTATATTGCCAGCTTCTATATAATAATAATATATTTATTAATTTAAACGCCCTGATACATATTTAACATGATTTACTGCATCATCAGTGCCAACAGACTGTTTTTATTTTTAAAACAACAACAAAATAAATAACCTAATAATGAACATAATACATGCCACATATAATTTTCCATTTAGATGTACATAATATAAGAAAAGAAAAAAAAAACAGTTTTAAAAGTGCAGATGGCATAAAAATAATATAAATTAATAGAACAGGTTGATAATATGTAATTTACAAATGTCATCGCTCCTACGCGATACTCCTAAATAATATTATAAGCTACATAAAAACATCATTCGGGTACTTCTATTATTATGATAAACTTATTTGAAATGTGTCAATATTTGAGGTGAATTTATTTCTAAGTGTGTGAAGGCGAGATATAGGTGCGTGTGTGTGGTAGTTAGCCCTGGAATTATTATTGGTTGATTTGGTACTTTAAAGTCGAGATGCAAGATATATTAATTATTATAATCAACTCTCTCAGTAATCCAAGGCTCGATTATCTGACAACTACTATAATCCGCCTTTATTTTTAAATACATCTATGTATTTGAATTACGATTTTGTTTTCTTGATGGAATGAATAAAAGGAAATGGAGTCTTGGAAGTGGAAATTAACCCAATACCTAACATCCGATCGAGCTGAAACTCGGCAGATAGACTCGCTGTTCGATGACAATACATTGTCAACTTTTGGTAGCACTCACGCACACACACGCATTTCTCGGAAATTGGATGAAATTACAAAAATTAACAGCAATTAATGTATTAAATAAATCTAAGTACCATCCAATTAGGATTTGGCCTAAGTGATAGCGGTGTTCACTCATTTTAGTCAGTCCCTGAAGAGGAAGGTTCCAATTCTCAGTCAAAACATTGTTTTTTAATGTTTGCAGAAGTTAATAGACAGTCCCTGGGGAGGAAGGGTACTCAACAAGCAAGACTGTTACAAAATCCTCTGTCAAAAAAATTATGTATAGTAAAATAAAACTACATAATAAATCTATTACTAAAAATACGAAAAGTTTGTTGAAATGGTTTAGCCATTTTTGGTGACCAGATCTGAATAGCCAGGTACTTCCCTATCTTCCTCTTCCCATCTCCTTCCCCTTCCCACTATCTTCAGCCTTACAACATACCCCAATTGGGGATGCCATAGTCGCACTGGCTTCAGACAGTTGGGAGAAGTTGGTACTCTTGTGTGGTATTCATATAACAACAACAAAAAACTAGTCCGCCGCGTACCTAGACTCGATCGAGTTAAGCTTTGTACACTGAAAAATCTTGCTTTTACCCAATCAGTTATTACAGTTATACCACCGTCTAGTTTGCTCTTGCTGACCATTTTACCAGACACCAGGTTTAACTAGTGGACTGCCGATGGGTCTCCGGAGAACATTCTAATATGATCCTTGTTAGAATAATGTAATTAGCGATTTTGACCTTTAATGCTTTGAAAATTGTATGAAAAACAAAATCAGTATCGTTTGGGCTAATAAAACTTTAGGTTCCTCTAATATTTTTCTGTTTTACGCTCCGGCCTTCAACAGGTTAATTATTGATGTTTTAGTACAATTTTGGTGAGTTTATTTCCAAGTGTGTGAAGGCGAGATATAGGTGCGTGTGTATGGTAGTTAGGCCTGGAATTATTATTGTAGAATATAATTAATGCTCAATGTATTCCAGCAACTGAACTATCGCATGTGTTTCTGTTAGTTTCGTTCGCAGGCGAAAATATGACACCTTAACTGTAAACCAAAAAATACTGGACACTTGTGCGGATGCGGATTAGTTAGGGAGGACTGTGTTATTATTTATCATACCTTAAATACTTCACTGGACCCGCCAGATCCAATCTTCCCGAGCACCGTATACTGCGTTCCCTTGAGGGTCAGAATCCTAAACTGTCTTGGCAACGCTTGTCCCAGAGGCCTTGGACAGCTCTCTGAAGTAGAAACGCTCTGCGGAGTCGACTTATACTCCACATTTCTGCTGGCCAGCAATCTATCCAGATCACAGCCTTTGTCTGCTGGGTTAGCATGCTGCCTCGGTTGGTGAATTTCATCCAGATTTGACTTAGGCGGAAAGATACTGACAGGCTTGGAATAATCGGGAACTATCACGGGATTGTTAATGGGAACTCTCTCTTTTTGATGGCTCTGTAGGAGTGCATTATTTCTACTGGCTATTTGATTGATCTGGTCTTTCTGCGGAGTATTACTTATAATGGGTTGCTTGATCGCAGATGCATACTGCAAATGACTAGACGGAAAATCTTTTGAATTTTGATTCTCATGCTTAAAGTTTTCACTGTGAGTTTCTTTATGCAGGATATTATTTATGGACATGGGTGGATCTGATATTTTTGTATTAATTTCATTACGCATTAGCTTCGGCTCGACTATGTTAAGCTGGTTTTCTTTAAGTGCTGATGATAATTGTTTAGGTGTATGGTTGATAATTTCATCACCCTTATTGAATAAGCCTTTTCTCTGCCAGCTTGCTCTGCTGGCTTCGTTTTCTTTATCCCTTCTTACTGAGAGGACAGTTTTCTTATGTGAGGCTTGTTGAGATGACGGTGTAGCCCTTTCATTGATTGGAACGAGGGGTGTATGTTGACTTTTGTAAGGAATAACTTTATTTTGAGTTGATGGCGTTTCGAACTTGTGTATCCCACTCAGATCTGAAGGTTTGAGAGGCGTTATGAAATTATTTTCTCTGCAACTTTTTAGAAGGTTTGAAGACATATTGCAGCTTTTTGGTGTGGCGAACACTTCTACAGACTTGGCTTGGACAGTGTTGAGTTTGAAAGGGTTGATCCTTTCGAAGTGAGGCGCCGCCATGTCGTGGTGATTTCTCTCATCAGCGATATGAAGAGAAGAAGCGAACACTTCGTCTAAGGTGACGGCAGGCGCTGGAACGAGGTCCTTGGAGATTCCGTCTGCAAGGTCTTCACTTGTATTTTGCCTCGCGAGTGGTGGAGGCTTACTCGAAGAAAACAATGAACCTGTAAAATGATTATCTTACATTAATACATAATATTATAAATACGACGTACGACAACTCAGATTGTTTTTAATTTTTACAACAAAGTGCTGAACAAAGATGATGATAAAATAAATGTGTTGTTACACATATGAAAGGCAAATCACAAAAAATACTTAAAAGAAGCAACCAGAAGACATACGTAATGTCAATTTTTGTGATATTTTAAGGACGGGTTGTTTTGAAGAATTTGAACAATTCTTCAAATTTTAAAGTTAATTTTCAAGTTCTGTCAAGCAACTAGCCTATAATGATATAATAACAGAACTAGAATAGGACTTTCACCGAACCCGAAATTGAATGTTGAAATTTGATGAATTGTTCAAATTCTCCGAAACAACCCGTCCTAAGACACATGCCTTAATGGTACAATTTTTTAGAAAACTCAATTCCAAGTGAAATTAAAGTAACCACAAACTCACTATTGTTTCAATTTTTCAGGCAAGTATGCCAAACAATTTTCTTGAACGTAGTTTTTTTTAATCAATGTTGAAATCAAATAAAATTGCACAGGTCAGCGTATAAAAAGCAATATCATGAAAAACATACTTACATTTTGTTGATTTAAACGCATCCTCCATATTCAAGCACTTTCTGAAAGGTGTTGTTTTTTTACCACTGCTTTTAAACATATGGGGAGTTTTCTTCTTAGCACTTGATCTAGGCGTCTTTAGTTTGAGAGATTTGATCAAACTCCCGCTTTGTTTACACTTTCTCGGAGTTTGGACAGGAGTAGCCGCGGTAGATTTACCTAGCTTGCTTTTGGAAGCACTGTTATTACTGGGATAAGTCTGGTTGTATTGGCTATCGAAGAGATATTGTTCTTTAGGAGCCCTGCTGCTCGGATGAGTGACATCAGGTTTGTAACTGTTGTAAAACCCGAGGTTATGATCCTCGCTTTCGCCATAGGAACGGTCCGGTGAACTGCTGTTTCCACTTTCGTCGTCTTCCTGCCGCTGCTTCATTTCCTGGATTTCCGCCAAGAGTTCAGACATTCGCAGCGGAGCGACTTTCATGTTGTTTTTTACGCCCGTTTGAGACATTTCTGTATTTAAAATCACATTGATAAATTACACTAAAGGATAATCCACGGTGAACTACAATCTTGCCGTCTTAAACAAACATATAAAGTGCACTTTAACTTCACAAAATTACTAGATTGATCAAATTTTGTGACAATTATTAATTATTATTTAGTTGTCAAAAAATTTCAGTTTTTCCGTTGAGTTTTGAACGAACCATAAATTCATAAATAATTGGAACGAACCGGAACGAACACTGAATATGAAATGTTGCCATAATATTAGGGAATAAATAACTCATTATTATTCCCATCCAAAAAAAACTCATCGTGGCGATTTTAGTTGATCAACTCACCGTTGAATGTTGCTGTCAACAAAGTTGATCAAGTTTTTAGTTAAACGACTAAAGTTGAAAGCCCGTCTACTTTTTCTCTCTTACTCATAATAGAAAATACGGTGAAATAAGGACAGGTTAGTAGAAAACGTTACACACAATCGTTACACGTAAACCGGCCATTATTCTTACGTTTTTAGTTGCCGACAGATTTTTAAACCGTCCGACCCCCAGAATTAGGAACATATTACTATGGTATTAAGACAAATATCTATCGGCTGCCCCTGAATAATACCCATTGGCAGCACTATCAGAGGAATATTTTAAATCGATTTACCAAAGCAAATACGGAACGCATAATCACACTGGCCAAATTTCGAAGCAATTAAAAGCAAACCAGGTGAATGTCATCTTGACATGAAAAACCAAAAATAACCGTTTTTTGAGGATTGAAACGAATTGCTGCCACTCTAAAAAAATCTTGCATTAATATTATAAGTAAATATTTTAACTATAATAATATAATATGGCTCTTGTCGGTTTGACATCAAAAAAATAATGAAATCAATAAAGAGTAGAGAAAATTAAATTCCCAGTGTCAGATATATCAATGTTATTTTTTGATGAGGATAAAGTTGTCGGATTCCGGAGCACTCTTATTCCCTTACTAATAAACGTGTTTAAAATGTTACACAACTGATAAACAACCATCAGTTGTGTAAAATGTAAAACACATTTATCAGTAAGGCCCATAGTATCCAATTTTTAAAAAAACCCTTGGTTTTAACACAATTACCTATTAAAATAAAACAACTATTTATTTGGGGAAGATGGTAAAAATGCATTAGAGTTCCATTTTTTCTCAATCGCGTTCTGAGTTAATTTTGAAGATTAAAAAATACGCTTAAATTCTTTAAATAATCGAAACAAACAACCTATTTTATGCATGTATTTCCATCTCCCCCCGACTTGAATTGTTGTTTCCAGTAGTAATTAAGTTGAAATCAAGTGATGTTATTTATAAATAAATGCGTTTTATGCGTGCACTGGAATTCGGCACATTTACCAAATTATTTATCCGAATTTCTTAAATGATACCTTCAGGATATCCTAATATTTTAGTACTATATCTCCAAAAATAGTATTAGACGCATCTTATTCAATTATTTTTGGAATATATTTTCTAACCCAAATATTTTGTGCTTTTTCTCAAGTTCATTCCGAAAATGTCAGAAATTATAGAGACGCACACACAAATAATTTCAGCTGACGCCATCTTGATTATCAATATTGGTTTGAGTTAATTTTTATTTATTATTCTTTATTTTGGCTTTCACCCATTAGGGGTGATCTTGGCCATACACAATTAACATTTTTCTTATTAATAAAATAAATACAACAAATTACAGAATAAAATTGATTACACATCATAAACATAACATAACGTAACATAAATAAACCAAACATAACATAAACATAACGTAACATACTTAACATAAACGGTACAGAGCTGGTAACAGTAGGTTATCACAAAATTATAAAAATAGGAACCTGTGTACAATATAACCAAAGATTTTTCTAAATTTAGTAGCTTTTTTTTTTTAAACAGAACTATGAAGTTGGCAATCTTATAAACAAACACAGCATATGGGAGTAAACAAATGTGATTATAAAACATAAAGATAAACATAACACAAACAAATCATAACATATCATAAACATAAACCTACCATATTGAAACCTCTGAAAGAAATCTTGTTCAATTTTTGTCGTTCAATAAAAGTTGTTCGAGTAAAATCGCACCATCTGAATCGCCATTACTTTGTTAGAGTTCCTAGCATAGACCAATTTGACGAAGAATGTAAATATTTTTCATAGGCTTTTTAGTAATTATATAGTTAATAATTACCATTACTAAAAATACTGATATACAGGCACAAAGCGAGCAGATCAATTTAAAATGCCGGGCCATAGAGTCGAAATTTCAGTATTATTGATATTCATAATATATATTTTTTAAATATTGAAGACAATATTAGTGATTCTTAAACGCAAATCTGAAACCGAAAAATCAGAAAAGGAAACGGTCACATCTGGGACCAGATGTCCCAGATGTGACCGTTTCCTTTTCTGATTTTTCTGTTTCAGATTTGCGTTTAAGAATCACTAATATTGTCTTCAATATTTAAATATTATAATTTGAGGTTTTACTCAATAAGTTATTCCGAAAAATAATAATATATATTTTTTCATTAGCTCTGAGGAAATTTATGTATTATACAGGGTGTATCGGCACGTACCCGACAAACTTTAACCAGCTATTCCTTAGCACATTTGGAGTAAAAAATCTTACGTGTACTTTGCTGTCCGGTAACGTTTTTTTTAAATAAAAAAATTATTATTCATATTTTCACCACATGTCACCACTGTTTTATCCTTTGACAAAGTTTGAAAACCCATCTGGCAAATATTTTATTCGAATTCCGTTGAATAATGCACGTGTGTACCTATATTGGCGCACGTTTACAGTCACAACGAAATAGCACGGCACCATTCGTCTCATTTTTAACTATTATTATTTAGTGTGTGCGAAAGAGCGAAGACGCTTTTTGACATATTTTCTTATAACAGCTGTTGAACACGAAACGCAATGCCAATGACAGTGATGTAGTGTGGAAATTTTTTTTTTTTTGTTTTTAATTGAAAAAGAAATGCTACCGGACAGCAAAGTGCCCATAACATTTTTTACTCCAAATGTGCTAAGGAATAGCTGGTTAAAGTTTGTCGGGTTAGTGCCGATACACCCTGTATTTATAGGAGACATCAAGCGAAAAAATAGGTTCCGCTTTTTTACCTCCAGCTGACCTCCAACTCTCCCTACGCTCTAACTAAATCTACTTAATCCGGTCTACGTGCACCGCTTATCGATTTCTAATAGTAGAACAAGTTTCGACGAGATATTAGCGCGCAGTACTGCCTCTAATCGTAGCTCTGAGGAGAATAATTTCCCTCGGGGCTTGTGATGTTTCGATCATGTAAATGTTTCGATCCTGCCCATCACTGGCTATAGTAGTATATCAAATCCAATCAAATCTATGATACTGTATGGGCTGTATCTGTATGGATACGTGATTGGTTTATTTAAGATGGATACTGTTTTGTCTATGGTTTTGTCGTTTGCACTTGATTTATGGTTTGCACGTGATTGGTTTTAGAGGTGTGAATAACGGTTCTTTTCCGATACCTAATATAACAAATAACACCCCAACCCAATAACATAGTATCATACCTGTTATTTAATAACATAGTATTCCAAGAATTTGGATAAGCTTGTAGATACGTAATAACGAACGGCATCGTTATTCGTTGCTGGGGCCGAGCGGCTGAGTCGATAATGAAATGTTATGTTATATTCATATTAGGGCAGGAGAGGAGCATAAAATAAATAATGTTTATAATTTGATGATTTTTATTGCTTTGCACCTTTCTAGTGACAGTTAGGTTGCATATACATTATGAAGTACATAAAATTGTTGAATTAATTTTGAATAAATACCTCAAATAAAAAATATATACTTTTACCACTGGAGCGATTACAGAAATAAAAAATATTCTCCTTGATTGCTTGACATTCCTGCGCGAAAAAAGTTCATTCCACATTAAAAATATCTTACCGCCGAATTTGAATATGGACACACAAAACTGATTAAATTGATATCTAGGCAATGAATCCAACTATATTTTATCATATATTTTTATCACATATTTTTAGGATTTAGCTATTAAAAAATCATTAACTTTTTTATTTTTTTATAGAAATTATTCTCAAAACCACAAATCAATCCGAGACATTTAAAATAGTATCAAAATATGGTAAAAATCGCTCCATTGGATAAGAATGTAAGGTAAATGTGTTGTAAAATTATGATAAATTGCACTTGCAGTGAAATTTCACGCAACTGCTGTACATAACAAAGACGAGAAGTTAACATTATTTCATAATTTTGTTATTCCGTTCCGTTCGTTATTCGTTATTCGAATTATTTAGTTATTCAGTTATTTTACAAGTCAACCGTTCCATGTCAGAACGGTCGACTAGTCGACTTATAAAATAACGGGAAGTTATTCAATACTATG
Organism: Hesperophylax consimilis; assembly: GCF_061612785.1. NCBI lineage: Eukaryota > Metazoa > Arthropoda > Insecta > Trichoptera > Limnephilidae > Hesperophylax > Hesperophylax consimilis. The sequence goes on from NC_142838.1 coordinate 17,579,798, forward strand.
TTATGCGGTACTAGAGTAACAGGTATGCCATTATTTGAAGATATTATGTTATCCATACCTGTTAACGTTATATTAGGCACACCTCTAATTGGTTTATGGTTTATTTATGGTTTGCACGTTGCTTATTTATGTGGTATGCCATGGATATGTCTATGTTTTGAATGTTCGTTTGAATATTATTTTATAAAGGTTTCTACAATAATATTCCAAGTAAATTGAAAGTGTTTCGTATCAATAAAATGATTCTCGATGATAGTGAACTAAATCCTCTTAGAGGTGATGCCGTAAGTTTCATAAAATTACAATGTTTATTATGAAAATGTGAATTATTGTTTACTGAAAAGTTGGGTAAAGCTATTTCAATAATACAATGTTATTATGGAACAGGGCTCTGAGCACGTACCCATGTTATTTTTTTAAAATAATATTATTTATTGTTAGTAACTGCTATAACTTTTGATAAGCGCAAAGTCTCAAGGTTCGGGAATGATCTGAAAGACTCCTGAACTCTGGATTAACAGCTGGTGTCACTTGCATTGATAACAATACATCATGGTAACATAATTAGTGTAAAAATAATTACACTGCTCAACATTTTGATTGCAAGTGGACTAATAAAAGCCGTTAGAAAAAACAAACATACTATATAAAATGATTCAAACGCCGACGGTTAATAATAAAACAGTACAAATGTCAGAAAGACGAAAAACAACTTTACTCTAAAATTAAAATATAAGCACAAGATAATAATAAAAAAAATGTTTAGCAAAAAATGAGATAATAAATAAAAAATAAGAAATACTAGAACATACCTAAAGTCACTGATGAAAAAAAACGATAAACTTGTCGAATTCAACTGGACGCTAAGTACGCAAAAAATATAAATAGCACTTGGTTTCAACTTAATTACTGCAATATATGCACAAAAATAGTGTAATATTCTAAATAACTATTTTGTTAAAGTCAGCAAAAAAAATCCATTAACACGACTAACCCTAATATTTCAAACGCACATCATAAAATGCCACATCAAAATAATAACTTCTAACCGGTAACAGAATATAATATTGAAAAAACTATTGCTGAACTAACTAGGCTCCGCCCCCGGATTTGACAACATAAAGGTTAAGACATTAGACACAATGAAACAATACCTATTGCGTCCCATAACACATATTATTTACCCAAGTCTAGCAAGTGGTATATTTCCAAACAATAATAACAATCATCACCCCTATCAACAATATCTAATATCATTATTATCAAATATAGCAATGATATATGACAAGATAAAACAAATCTGAGCATTTTTAGAAAAAATAAATAAACAATAAATTTTAATCAATTTGGCTTAAAAAACACAAGAACTCAAGATGCTATAATAGTTTGTTTTACTTTCTTATAACAAAACGTTTTTATTACAAAACTGACAAATTTTTTAATTAAGTAAATCACTAATAATGGAATTATATCTTTTCTATCACCGTCATTTGTTCCTCAAAGTTTATATGGAAAACTGTATCGGACTATCCACCTTCAGTTCGTGCCGTGCATCTAGTCATAGCGAAGAAGAAGTAGAGGAGGTATACAGTTCGCTAGATAAACTTATATCAGAGATAAAAGCAGGTGAAAATCTGATTCTCCTAGGAGACTGGAATGCTGTTGTAGGAGAAGGACGTGAAGGAACTTGCATTGGACTCTTTGGGCTGGGTGCAAGAAACGACAGAGGAAACAGATTGTCAGAATTCTGCGAAAAACACAAATTAGTGATAGCAAACACTTGTTTCCAACACCACCCAAGACAGCGATACACCTGGAAATCCCCTGGAGACAGACAAAGACTGCAAATAGACTATATAATGGTTAGACATAGATTTAAAAACCAAATAAAAGACTGTAGAAGCTATTCCGGCCCAGATATAGACAGTGACCATAAAATGGTAATGGCCAAAAGTCTTCTAAAACTGAAAAAAATAAAAAAGAGAAATAATTTCAAATGGGATACAAAAGTATTAAAGATAAAAGAGATCAGCGACAGTTTTAGGGAAAAGACGCAAGAGTGCAACTTAATGGAAGAGGAGAACGTGAATGAGATCTGGAAAGTGATAAAGACGAAGATTATAACTACGGCAGAGGAAACTATAGGCAAGGAAAAACCCCAAGCAAGGAAGGAATGGATAACCGATGAGATCCTAAATATGATAAAAGATAGAAGAGAGCTCAAAAATGATAAAAGAGCTGAATCACAAAAGGAATATAAAGTGCTGAGAAACAAAATAAATAGAGAGTCAAGAATAGCCAAAGAAACATTCTACCAGAATAAATGCGATGAGATAAACGACGACCTCAAGAGAGGAAATGTAGAAAGAGCTCACGCTGCGGTGAAAGACTTCTTTGGGATGAGAGTTGGAAAGGGTAATGCAATAGAAGGAAAAGACGGTAAAATACTCTTCGAAAATGACCAAATAGGAGAAAGGTGGAAAAGATATCTCGAAATGCTGTACAATGGAAAGGGAAATTGTGACAATGAAACATTGATAGAAAGAGAAAATGAGGTAGACGCAGATGATTTGGGAGATCCAATCACTAGAGAAGAGTTTGACCTCGCACTGAAAAATCTCAAAAACGGGAAAGCACCCGGAATCGATGACGTTCCGGCTGAACTAATTAAGCCAGCAAGAAAAGGAACCACAGATGCCCTGTTTAAAATGATACAAACCATGTATAAGACTGGAGAGATACCAGAGGATTTTGAGAAATGCCTAGTTGTTGCATTACCAAAGAAGGTAGGCACGACGAAATGTGAACAACACAGAACTCTTAGCCTAATATCCCATGCCTCAAAAATATTGACTAATATCATTCTAAAAAGAATCGAACCAAAAGTAGAGAACATCCTTTCCGGAGACCAGTATGGCTTTAGAAGAGGTGTAGGAACCAGAGAAGCAATATTGTCGCTACGAATACTACTAGAAAAAAGAATAAAAAGAAACCAAAACACATTCATAGACCTGGAGAAGGCTTTCGACAAAGTAGAATGGAAAAGACTTTTCGAGATTCTGAAGAGAATTGACATAAAATATAGAGATAGACGAATAATCCAGGCGCTATACAAGAATGAGGCCGCTATAATTAGATGTGACAATGAAACAAAAGAAGCTAGTATAAGACAAGGGGTAAGACAGGGATGCTCTCTGTCACCTGTTCTTTTTAATGCTTATATACAGAGTGCGATTGATGACTTGAGAGAGAGAATGAGTCACAGAAAAGGTGTAAAGATACACGGGCAAAAGGTGGATATGATAAGGTTTGCTGACGATATTGCTTTGGTTGCTGAAAGCGATGAAGAACTGCAAGAGGCCTTAACAACCATGCAAAGCATTCTTCAAAACAACTACAACATGAAGATAAATAAAGACAAAAAAAAGCTGCTGACTGTAGGCCGAATGCAACATTAGATGAGAGTAGAGATGGCGGGAGTTCCACTAAAGAACACCAAGGAGTTTGTCTACCTCGGGAGCAAAATAACATGGGACGGTCGGTCTAAGAGCGAGGTCGACAGCCGTATACATCAGGCTAGGCTTGCATTCAATAAAAGGTCGAAAATAATAGAATCCAATAATATAGACCTAAAACTGAGAATACTCCTCATCAAGACCTATGTATGGAGTATCTTGATGTACGGCTGCGAAACATGGTGCCTATCCGAAAGAGATAAACGGAGACTAGAGGCTTTTGAGATGTGGTCCTATAGAAGACTGTTAGGAATTTCCTGGAGAGACCATGTTACAAATGAGGAGGTTCTCCAAAGAATCGAAGGAGGAAGGCACCTGCTCAGGACCTTGTCCGAAAGGCGTGCAAGATGGATCGGCCTTGTTATACGACAAGAAGGCCTCTTGCATGTCATAATAGAGGGTATGACCGAGGGGACCAACTCTAGGGGACGCCCACGCCGAGAGTACCTGGAGGACCTGCTGGTGGACGTGCGCTGCTCATCATATGCAGAAGTCAAAAGAGCCGCACAAGACAGGGAAGAATGGAAGAGGAGATTAGATAAAATTGCTGCAAACCAATCCCAGGATTGAAACCAGAACAGATTATTCTCCACATTATGAAAACAAATCCTCATATGTCAACACTCTTAGATGTATATAAAAACAAAAACATTAAATTTCATACAAAGACGCACCGTATCTTTTGAATGTGCTCCCGCCATTCACTCGGCGTGTGTGTACTTAGGCCACTGCGTTGATAGACACAAGTGGGACACCATGATCACTTATCATTTTTAGTCATGAAAAGTTGTGAATGACATACTAGTACTAACGCCATCCGTTGACAAAAATGTAAACTAAAGGACTAAAAGGCGCACTCGATTATCGATCTTTTTTTATGAAATACAATTTTATTTTTGAGAAATTCTTGTAGATGTCAGCATTGTGATAGTTCTACGAATGTCCAAGTGAGCAAGAAATACATTTATGACGAAAGAGCGCTGGAATATCGGCCGTCAAAGTTTCCGTATCAACTGTTGATACAGCTGCGTGTGAGTATGGACTTTTTGCCGTAACAACAGTTGATACGGCCGCGTGCAAAGAGTTAAAAATTATATTTGAAATAACTGTCATTGAGATATGCAACAGATGGTAATGTAAAAAGTTTAATTAAAATATATGGGGGGTACTAGAATTTTTTTTAATCGGTGGGCGGTGGTTGAAATAAGTTTGATAACCCATAATATACATTATTAGGCCCTTTGCTATTTATCATATGACAAGGATATATGTAATGTCTCTAAAAAAGAGAGAGAAATTATCTCCTACATAGACGACACAGCGCTACTACTAAAAGTTAATACATGGACGGAAATAAATTACTTGGGCAGCACAGATATCAATGAACGAAAAAGTGGTTTTTCATAAACTTACTAACACTAAATTTAAAAAACAATATTATTATATTCCATTTTGCATACAAAAAAAGAAACACCTAAAAAACTACAAATTATAATCCACTCTAGGACAAATACACAACAAGATAACAGCGATATCTCGTTTCAGTGATAGAAAGCAAAACTGAAATAAAATACCTAAGCATTACAGTATACCAATGCCTAAAATGGTCCGCACACTTAAACATACTCAAAGACAGAGTGAGGAAACTAACATACATCGTTTAGATGTCTGAGACATATCCTAAATAAAGATTTACTCAGAATGACATACATTGCCTTCTGCCCATCAATAATACAATCTGGCATTAAAAGATGGGGTGAACTTATAAAAACACACACCCAACCGCTTTACACAACACAAAAAATAATATTAAACAATTCTACTTAAACCTTATACATATATGAACATCAGAACTTCTGTTTAAACAATTTAATGTCAGAAAACTAAATGCATTATACTTCTACCATTCAATATTATAAATTTACAAAGATAATATTCAAAATAAAAATGCACATTTTAAAAATAATAGAAAACTCAGACAAACATCAATTTAAAAAAAATAAAGTGGCAATTCAACCATAAATATCTTGGAGTAATATTTTTTTAATACATTACAAAAAAGTATTAGAAATATGATTAACAATAAAGATTTTAACTTTCATCTTAAAAAATTTAACACATGAAAATATTAAATGAATACTTTAACATGTAAATAAAAAAATAACTAACATAAGTACTCATCCCCCTCTACACACACACACACACGCCTACCTTTATGATGGTACATACATCTTATATATAACATGATGTGAAATGATTACTGTGTACATTGTAACATATTTTCTGTAAATGGTGTAACATTGTTTTTTTAATAACACATAAAAGTGAAAAAAAGAAATAAATAATGATATGTTTCTCACTCCATTCCACTAATATGTCTACACTTTCAGGGTGAAATCGATGGTGCTATACTTAGCATGCACCTTCGGAATTTTTTCTGTCACAACAATCTTGAAATAAAGTTCAATAAGAGAATTAATTTCATTGTGGGTCGCAATGGCAGTGGCAAGAGTGCCATCCTTACTGCGCTGGTCGTGGGGCTGGGATGTCGAGCAGCCGTTACCAACAGGGGGACCTCCTTGAGTGGTAAGATATTTATGCCCGCTTAAGGATTCCACTGAAAAGATTACACAATACACAAACTGTACTGTGGTATTCAAAAAAGTTTGTAGAACTGACAAGGGTGAAGTTTTTTATCTACAGAATCTTTTAGGCTTGTGCTTTTTCATGAATCTGACTATTTCATCAAGTACTCTGCAAAATCTCGAAAATAATAATAATATTGGATGATTTGAATAGCACCGGTGCAAAAACAGCGCCCTTAAGGTCTGTAGTGTGATAGATACGTCGGTAATATGTAGGTGAATGGACGAAGAGCCCTCCTCGTTGGGACTTCTCCAGTAGTTTTTATAAAGATTGGGGTGTTAAGTTAAGATGTTGGCTTGAGGTGTGAGGCATTGTTTCCATACGGTAATATGTAGGTGAATGGACGAAGAGCCCTCCTCGTTGGGACTTCTCCAGTAGTTTTTATAAAGATTGGGGTGTTAAGTTAAGATGTTGGCTTGAGGTGTGAGGCATTGTTTCCATACAGTAATATGTAGGTGAATGAAAAGCCCTCCTCATTGAGACTTATCTAATTATGAAGCCGGTTCTCCGCAGAGGTAAGCAGAGAAGATGGACCGCCAAACAACTCGGTCTTGGCACATACTGCATGCCTCATTCACATTCATACATTGTCCCATACATACGTACGGAGGCATCATAAGGATGCACTATTCCTGTATAAAGTAGTTAACCATAATATTCAATGCCCAGAGTTGCTAAACAAGATTCCATTCAATGTACCTGCACGTTCAACACGCTCTTGTGTCCTGTTCAGGGTTGATCAAAGTAAAACAAACTCTAAGCAGATTTCTTGCCTGAACAGACTATGCAATAATTACAATAGCGTATTATCTAAGGTTGATATTTTCAGTTGTTAACTTACCAAATATAAGAGGTCCATAAAAGAATATTTCTCTGATGGTTTGTGAATAATGTTTATGTCTCTATTGTTTATATCTCTATTGTACGAGACAATATACCGTCCGTACAATCACTGTAGATACGAAGGTAGCTGGGTACACTTTTCAGCGTTTTCAGTCTTGGTAGATGCTGTAGAGGTTTTGTGGTAGAGTTTAAAGCCACGATCAGAGAGGAATTTATTTCCAGATCTGAACTGACGAAAAGAATTTATTACTGGCAAAAACTGAATTTACTACTGAATAAAACACTTGAAAATATTTCTTGAGACTTTTGGAGACTTGGAGATGGTTCTTCAGGAGAGAGGATTCTCTTTCAGAGGTAGTTGTTGAACTGACTTTGTATGGAATTCGGTTCTCTATTTATAGAACGTTTTCAAATCGAACCCTCTCGGAGGCGTTCTATCCTCTTTCGTGAGGAGTAAAGTGGTTAGGTATTTTTCCTCTCTGCAATTATCTTGTTGAGAGGAAAGTTATATTTTAATATGATACCTTTAACCAAGTCAGTTCAGTCTACCAAAACCATCTCCCCCAGTCTCGTTTATTTATTGTTTAATAAATTATACAAATTTTCATATTGGGTTTGAAGTTAAATCTTTGGTTTGAACATTTCCCAAAGAGTAACAAACATATTTAGGTATGATTTTTTATGTCATTATATTAGCATATAATTATTTCTTCGTGTTGATATTTAATCCGGGGTTGAATCTTCCATCATTTTCTTGTAAATTGAGCTTGATGTTATCACAATTAGTTGCATTGAATTTCGTTATCAATGTTTGATAAGAATCCTAAAGAGATATGCCGTGCTGTGATTGGTCGAAAGTTCGGCGGCCATCATGGAATTTCTTCCGGGTGGTAGAGAGGGGGGTCCACGTAAATACTGAGTTGCTTCCTAGGCGGAGGTCACTTCGTAGGTTGGCGGCTCCGAGGGAGGTGGTTGATGGTTATTTTTAGATGTGTTTCAGGTTCTGCTATTATATTGCTATGTAATTATCTTGATTAATCACATATAATACATCATTTGATTGAGTTATTTTGATGTAAAGCTTTCCAAATGTGTCGGCGACACGGTATCAAGCGGTTTCGGGGTTCGAGTGTTCTTGTGATTTTTGCGTAAATATGAATTCTCTTGCAAAATTCTGGAGGTCTGGATACGTATGATACATCTATTATGATTTGATTTATATCTACAACCTCTCTCCATGGCTATAAATGTATTGTTTTGTAAATTTTTCGTTTCATATAATCTTTTGTTTTGTATAATTTTTTTTAAAATTAATATTCCTTTCTCACAAATTTAAATTATGCTGTCTCAGTTAAAGTCACAAGGAGGAAATCCATAATTGGTTTTATTTTACTAAATAACACTTATGTACAAACTGATTAAATGTAAACTGTCGATTTCCCAAAAATGAATAAATAAATACTCTTCTATTATTCTGACTCTTGACATGTCCCGACTCAAGTATCCGATTCACTTGGTTGTGCCATGTCTTCCTCGGGCGTCCCCTACTTCTGCTACCATTTAAATTTGCATCATATATTCTCCTTACACTCCTTTCTTCGCTCATTTGCTCTACATGCCCAAACCATCTAAGTATCCCTTTCTTGATCTTACTCATTATGCTCACATCAGCCTTGCACTCTTTGCGGATCTCCACATTTCTCACACGATCATACATGGTTTTACCACGCATACGCCTAAGGGATCTCATTTCTACAGCATTCAGTCTACTTTCATCCTTTCTCTGCCAGTTCCATGCCTCACTTCCATACATCAGGGTGTTCTTCTTTCAATATCTCGTCAATGTCAAAGTGCTAAAAATGGATCGGAGTGTGCACGTGTTTTGCTCGTACTCTTATGATGCCATATTAGTGCATTGCACCCATGCGAAGCCGGGGTGGGGCACTAGTTTAAAATAAAATTATGCTCAATCAGCAAAACACTGAAAGTGTTATATTATGAATTTATGTGTCATGTAATTTAAAAAAATATATTTATTTTAGTTATTTCTAGTTAAATAATTTTCTTTTATCTGGAACAAAAACTTTTAAAAAATAAGTTAATGTTGGCTTGAGGTGTGAGGCATTGTTTCCAGTCTTTCATGGTACAATTTTTCTGTGTTTGGGCATTTAAATTGCAAGTATTGGTTTTTTGTATGCCAACAGTTGTATGTATGACTTTTTATATATGTACATTTCCTTTTTCTGACAACTTGCTTTGTGAGTGTAAAAGCATGTATAATTTTTTATTTGCAATCATAAAACCGTTGACGTGGGACCATTTAAATATATTATTTAGATTGTGCATATAATGTAAGTGTTGTCTCCAAACATCTGGTAGACTATTAACTTGCATTATACAACTTATATAACACATAGACCCCTGGACTGATCCTGTCGCTACAGTATTTGCTAAATTTCCTCAATTAAATTCCTGTCAATTTTAACTTTAATTCTTCTATTTAAAATATTATTTTTGTACCAATTATTTACAGGACCTCTAAACCACATACCTCCTTTGCTGTTAATAGCGTTTGGTGGTCCAATGTGTCCATACAAATTATCCCGACACAATATTTTTTATGCGTATGTCTGTGAATTTCGAAAGTAATTGTAAAGTACTTTTTTCTTTTTGAAATCGATATACATGATGCAATATATTTTTCTAAATACTTGACTAGTTGTCTTTTTATTACTTATTGCCATTTGATAACATATTAATTAACTGGTCAAAATTCCTTAGATTTTTATTTTATTAAGTTAAGTGATTCCATCTGGACTGTCCGTTCAGTATTTTTTGGAAGATAAGTTTTACCAATCAATTTCAAAATGAAATGTGACCTTATTGCAAGCCCATATATGTATAATTATTAACCTGTACTATAATATAATAATAAGCCCTGCTGCCTTGCCGCATATATATTGTGCAAAGGCTCCTCCTCCGTGCTGATGGTCCTCGATTGTAATTTGTGGTATTTTACTCCCCCTCTGCTGTATTTGTCTATAATTATTATGTTTGCGTTACATGTCTGATGGTCTAAAATGTCATTTCAGAATTTGTCAAAAAGGGTACAAATGCTGCCCACATTGAAATCAAAATTAAAAACAGTAGTCGGAATTCGTACAAGCACGATTTGTACGGAGACGTAATAACTATTGTCAGGACTCTGAATGCCTCTGGAGGCTCCTCTTACAAAATTAAAAATGAATATGGTAAGATGGTCACTCGTGACATATTTAATAATTCTTTGATTTTCAATTCACAAAACTATAATTTTAATTGTTTTTAATCTTTTAGGAAATGTTGTATCAACCAAATATGATGATGTTGCAATGATATGCTCAGTTCACGATATTCAAGTGGACAATCCAATATGTATCCTGAACCAAGACGATGCAAGAAACTTTCATGCTTCTGATGCTAAGAAAAAATATACATTGTTCCGGAAGGCCACAAATATGGATGTGCAGGAAGTCAACTACCAAAAGGCCCAAAAAAACTGTTCTCAAGCAAAATCTACATTAGAAAGGAAAAAACAGGTGGGTCATAATTAACAACAGCTTTGCAAATTAATCTCCACAAGAAAGTAATATTGCTTTGGCCGCCACTAGCTACAACATAATACAAAATATGAGGGGTATCCAGAAAATAAGGTTACAACATTTACGTAGGATCGAAAAATGCTTGTATTTATTTGAAATTCACAAATATATAAAACTATTTTTCAACGTAATCACTGTCAAGAACGAAACATTTCTGTAGTTAGGGCACCAGCTTTTGTACACCAGTGTCATAGACCTCCGCCGCCAGCTCTTTCAGCCACTTCTTCACAGCTTCCTCCACCTCCTGATCATTGGAAAAACATTTTCCACCCGAAAACACCTTTAATTTAGTGAAAAGGTGATAGTGCGCAGGCGACAAGTCGGGTCAAATACGGGGAGTGGGTGACAATATCCCATCCAAACGACGTCTGCAGCTCCTGTGAAACTCGCGCGCTTTTCTGGCAATTGTCTGGTTGTCTGGCAACTCTGGCGTTGTCATGCAGGAGGCCATTCAGCGGTTCTGAATGGATGTTCTGAGTTTTTTAAGGGTATTGTAGTAAGCGTCCTCGTTAATGGTAGTCCCTTTAGGCATAAAATCCACCTAAAGAACTCTCTTACTGTGACAAAAAACAGATGCCATGATTTTTCCCGCTGAATGGGTTGTCTTAAACTTTTTGGTGGCCGGGGAATAGGAATGACACCACTGAAGTGATTGTCTTTTGTTTTCTGGGGTGTAGTGACACACACACTTCTCATCCCCCTTCTCCCACAATAGAGTCCAGAAAAGCTTCTCCCTCCTGTGCAAAATGATCCAAAAATTCACGCGCAGCGGTCACACTCCTCGCACACAACTTCTTGTAACCAAGTTTTTCCGATACAATATCACCAAGGAGACTTCGAGAAATGTCAGGAAATTCTTTGTGAAGGTCGTCAATCATCATACGGCGGTCATTTCTCACTTGTTCTTCAAATTTTTGCACAAGTTCGTCAGAAATCACTGATGGTGTCAGTACAGCCTTCTCTGAAGAACCTAAACTACTTCGTGACATGTTGTTGACTAAGTGCGCCAACTTCGAAAAATTTCCCCCGGCCCCAGGAGCCTTTGTAAACTTACTTTCTGGATGACCGTCATAATATTGACTGTGTTTTGGTAAAATCCTACAAGCCACATTTTTTGGAATCGTCTTATCATTGGTTTCGTATAGAATAGTTTTCAATGTACCACATGGTTAAGAAATTGTTGTAAATTAAGGCAGTTTTAATAATAAAAAACTAAATTTATGCGTAGTATTTTTTAGGTTATTTCGAGAAAATCATAGATAAAATTACTCAACCCTCAAAATTATAAATGGAATTGCAATATTTTACTTAAACATTTTGAAAAACAAAAAACCACTTTTATATAAACTTCAAGATTCTTAATTAGTTTTACGAATCTGTAAATATTAGTTTTTATTGTCTCCTGTTAAATTTTGATTTTGTGGCTTGAAGGGTTTTACCAAACCGCAGGTGATGTGTACTTTATTTCATGGCATTTAAAAAAAATCTGTGTTGATTTATCTAGTCCCTCTCGGTGTCAGTACTGTGTATATTCCAACAACAATGATTTTATAATCTATGGGTGTTTTTAAATATGATTTATTTTTTAAATTTATGTTAGCATGGAACTGGAAGACAAATATACATGGGAGAATATTTTATGTGGGTTCCAAATTAGGACATTTTATAATTTCTGTTTTAAGGAAACAAAAAAGGTGCAGATTTCCTACATTTCTTTCCTGTGGTGATATTATTTATTTTAATAATATTATTATGATGTATGTTTTTAAGGCTTTTTCGGAATTAGAGAGAGAGTTGCAGCAGCTGAAATTAAAATTTGATGAAATGCGCTCGAGTGATGAAGTACAAGCACTCCTCAGATCACTCGAGGACGAATATCATTGGAGTGAAATTACAGAACTAGAAAATACATTAAAACAGACTTCCAAGTCCCACGCCAAGCAAACTGCTAAGATTGACAATCTTACAGCACAGCTAACCAATTTGACAGAGAAAGATAACACCTATAAACAACAGATTAAGTAAGCCAATTTTATTTTTTCCCTGTAGTAATTATTTTTATTTGATACTAGCTGTACCCCGCCATGCGTATCTGTGGCTCAGTCTGTCTGTGCAGATGGAAAAATAATAGCTTAAAATATTTGTTCCTTTCCCGTAATTCGTGGCTCGGTTCGTGTTTGGGTTCACAAATGTATACGTACCATAAAGCAAATCATTACAATTACCAATAAGTATTAAATTTCAGAACTATCAATAAGAAGTTACAGGAAGTAGCCGTTGAGTCGGCCAGCAAAGATGCAGACTACACTTCGCTGTCTGAAAAGCTCCAAGACTTAAGAACCAAGTGGAAAACTTGTCACCATGAGCTCAAAAGAAAAAAGGAACAAATTGCACGGGAAAATTCTAAGGTCAACGATTTAGCGAAAGAAGTTTCTATTGCAACGTATGTATTTAAGAAGGTTTTGAACTTGAATCCTGTAACTTAAAAAACAGTAAACTATATTCAATGGATTTTTAAAATTAATTACCAGGTTGTGGATTCTATTTTGCCCTTGCCACACTAACGGCGCAATAGAAATTATTATAGCAATATATTATTTTTCATATTACAGGAATGTCAATTTGGCAGAACAAAGAAATTCCATCATGACAAAGATATCTGAAACTAAAGAAAAACATTCTGAAGTACTGGTTAGGAAAGGAACTACAGAACATGAGCTGACCCAAACCCGCAATGCCATCAACCATGAGCAGAGTGCTGTGAACAGTGCCGCCAAGAAAAGGGATAATTTTCAAAATTCTTTAAGTAACCACTTTTCATTTATATTAAATTCATATGCAAATGATCAAATTTAATTTACTTCTATGTAACATAAATAAATTTTTAATATTTGTTTTTTCAGGACATGTGAAAGCTCAGTTAAATGAACTAAATGTCAGGGGAAAAGACAATTTGGCAGTTTATGGTAAAAATATGACGGACCTTGTAGCGGCTGTGAAGCAAGCTCATGCCAAAGGGAAATTTAGTCAAATGCCACGAGGACCTGTTGGTAAGTGCCTTCATACCTGTGAAACCCTCTTATTATTCACTGAAATCAGTTTTAGCCCTGCCTTCTGGGCGGAATGTACGCAGAGTTTTCAAAATCATGTGGACAGTGACCTTCCTCTTGTTTTGTAGGTCAAGTGTGCAAAATTTCACCAATATTGGAATAAAACTGTATATTAGCATAAAAATCAAAGCCCGCCCACCTTTCCTACACAGACTTTTTTAAAAATATAAATAGATTTCTGTCCAGGAGGACTAGCATGGACGATCGATAAAGCCCTATGTGAATGCGATATTGACAAAATCCGTCATCCATGGTCAGTTAGCAAATTTGTGAGTACGGTCAACGATTGATAAGAAATATTCCTACCGACGTAGACAAATATTAGCACAACCTCCATAGTGTCAGATAAACTTCGGTTATCTGTCAATATTCACATATTTTTAAATAATGTTATTTGTTATACAAAATTACTGGCTTATTAACGAACGGAGTTGAACTAAGGAAGCTTTTAGAATTGAAAGAATTCATATATGCGGCGAGTTGAATCAGTTCGGGCCAATGACGCTACATTGGTTCGGGCTTTCAGAAACGAAATTTGTTCACATAACACGTGGTGAATAAAGACCTCATTAACTAATTAACTCCCTTTTAGTGTCAAAAAGTAAATGTGGACTGTCAATGCATACTTAGGTTAGTATTTCAATTCAACATTGCTAATTTATTAACGTTTTTACGTAACTGTATGACATTTGATGTTTTGGAATGTTAATTCATAGATATTACTTCCAGTGCTGCTACGGAATATCGATTTATGATTTATTGCGTTATCAATATCGGTCTGATTAACAATAGCGCGACCGTGCTCGGGAAATCGGTATAAAATCATCAGTAGTTACGCCTATCTATCCGATATTGTAAAGTTATCGATTTCACTGTGCTAGACCCCCTGAAGAAGTCACACCTTTTTCTTTATCAAAAATGAGTAAAATAAATGTATCTATTTAAAACAGGTGGACCCAAAAACTCTCCATTATTAAGAAATTTTTTTTTTCTCATACTGCTGCTCTTTGTACATCCATAATTTGCTTGCAAGCTAAAATTGTTGTATTATTTCAGGATCATATTTGAAAGTGCGGGATAAAAAGTGGTCCAGTGCTCTGGAGCACATCATCGGCAATTCAATGAAAACATTCTGTGTCAATAACGAGCAGGACTCGAGGAATTTATTTAACATAATGCAGAAGGTGTACGGTAATGAGCCAAAGCCCACAATAACGACAAGTCGCTTCTACGACAGAGTGCACGATGTATCCAGGAAGTGTGTCAGAGCTCCCGCTGGAACGATGGCCAGTCTTAGCTGTCTGCAAATTGAAGATCCTATCGTAGCAAACTTCCTGATTGATAATATTAGGATGGAATCTATCCTCCTTGTCCAGACTCATGGTAATATCTAATGTAGTGTAGTCATTGTTATACATATTACTAATTAACATGGCTGCTTTTGAATATTGTCAAAATAAGGTTAACCTAAAGTTTATATTTATTTATTTTATTTACTTATTGTTTATTTGTGAAAAACAGTGATTCTAATAATATTTCACAACATTTACAATTAATCATATACCTACGAGTACATTAATCTATTATCCACTAGAGCTTATTTGGCCACATTTTGGCTAATTTGCATAACGCGCCAGCGTTCGTACGTAAGGTGGTCAATTTGAAGATTAGAAAAATTTGAGAAATTATTTTAAAAATTCCTGCCTCTTCGTAAGTGCGGTATTTAGAGCGCTAATACTTTTATACAGCAAATTATTTCACCGTTTTTCGACAGTGCCTCTGATGTCTCTCATTTCTCTACAATACATTAATATAAATAAAATAATGTCAGTTGCGAGATATTTTTTTCATCGTGGTTCGCCGTATCATTAAAAATTCCCGTGGATGTTTATTTTACACAAATTCTGTTATATATTGTATAGCAAAGTATATTGAATTCTATGCTTATTTAAAGTTATAACAACATACTACAATTAAAAATAACACATGAATGTGAATTTTAATATACACCTGTCAAAAGTGTTATTTTTAGAAGTCATTCCTGAATTATCGTTAAATGGTGTAATATCATGAAATGTGTATATTTTTTTATTATTAATTCAGTTAGAGTAATTCATAACAAAGAAATTGATATAATTTTTATTACTCTATAATAATTTTTAGTCTAGTTAGGATAAAATAGTAATGCGTAATGTTATTATAAATATATCTTTTTAAATCAAGTTTTTAGTTTTATAGAATTCTAAACAATTTTTGATAATAATCAAACGAATTTCACAAGTAAATTTAATGGTTTTTTTATTTTTATAAAACCTACAAACTTAAGATAAATTATGAAATATAGGTAAATTCATCGGCTTTAAATGACAGTTAACAGTTTATGTATCCGTTTTTGTATCAATATTCGAGGTTATGATTTTTATAATGAGCGCGGGCGAATTCAAAACCAAACGTACGAAAATCTCCAGTGCTCAACGCATTTTATCGTAAATATCTTAGCGCTCCAGTGGTTATATACATTTATTAAATCAGTTGCGATGCATCATCGTGTTAAAAAAAATAGTTATTCTAATTTTAAATTCATTGAGATTTGACTGAAACATGTATATCTCTGAAGGAAGTTGGTTTAAAAGCGTAGTCATTCTCCCCAGAAGCATAAGCATTGGTAGGTTGGTCCTGCCTCTTGGAAAAATAAAAAGCCTCTTCCGCCTAGATCTGGTGAAGTTATCTGGGACAAAAAACGTAATACGCTGTAATTTGTCCGTTGAGCAGCTTATGTACTGCAATTTACCACCATTGCAATTTTTCTCCTAAATAATTATGGAATAACAAAAGCAGTCAGTGTGATAAACCAAATTTTTAAAGTTTGTTTAGTAAAACGAAGTGATCTTTGTCAAAAGCTTTCACAAAATTATTATACGAAACATCAACTTGTTTATTGTTATCCAAAATATTTGAGACGTAATCCGTGAATACCATTAAGTTAGTTGTTGTAGATCTGCCCTCTCTAAATCCATGCTGCTGTTTTATGAGAAAAGGTTCAACCTCACAATAAATATGTTTTTGTATGATATAAGTTCAAATAACTTGGCTGGTGCCGAAAGAATCGCCACAGGTCTGTAGTTGGATACTCACGATTTATCGCCGCGTTTATGTAAGGGCGTGACCTTTGAGATTTTCCATCCGTCAGGGAATTTTCCAGAGAAGTGAAATATTAAAGATATGTAAGAGAGGTAACATTTCAGAATAATTGTATGTATTATGTAAAATCTAGTCCAACAGATTTTTTTTGGTTTAAGTTCTTTAATTGCGGCTATGAAATCACTTTTATTTACACTTAAAATATCAACATTTTGGGCCAATGATTTGCAACCACCAGGAGCCACCTTTGTTTGCCATAGACAGACTTAAAGTATTCCGCAAATGTTTCCGGAATATCGGCACCAATATGAGTACATATGTCCATTCCATGAGATTTGCTTTACAATCCCACCATCTTTCCTCTTTTCGGATACAAATTTCCAGAAAGATTTTTGATCACTTTTGATGTTATTTTCGATATTCTTTAAATAATCCTTGTAAGCAATATTTATGCAACGTTTGATCTCTTACCGATCCAGTGCACTTCCAGTTTCTGTGACTCTTGTATTTCCTTTTCAAGTTCTTAAGAATGTCACCATTAAACCATTTAGGTTAAATTCTTTCATAGCTGGTGTACATTTTATTTTTAAACATATGTCAAAAAGGTCATAAAGTACTATACAAATATTCTACGGCTAAATCAACATAATTCAGTTTCAGTAAAGGTTTCCAATTGTGAGAAATAAAAATATTCGAAATTATTATATTCGAGGTTCCGTCCCCGCTGAGCAAAATTTTCATTATCGCTATTTAACAAATTCCTAGTGCGATTTCTACAGATAGAGATGGATGGTAGGAATCTTCTCTAACAAGTGAATGCAGAGATTTGAACACTGTTAAATCAAAATTACTGACAACAATGCCCAGTGTCCTATTCAATACATTAGTGATCAAGTTTTTCTGGTACACCTGGAACAGTTCTGTAAATTATAAGAAATCTGTTTAAGTTGCTTTATTGCTCGCACAGGAGTATAAGTTAAAATCACCAACAATATGTAATAATTTTTTTATCTACTAAAAATTTTAAATTAGCTATGACCTTATCGAAAAAATAAGAGCAAGTATTTCTCTGTGAAGTCAGTGAAATGTACACTGTACATATATAAATATTAACTTAATTTATTTTAGCATTAATCTGCGTGTTTTCACCCTCACTTTCTAAAAATATGAGCCTCTGGTTACGCGTGACACGGTCACGTCCCGTGGCTAGTAGCACACCTCCTCTTGAGTGACCCAAGATTTTGTCCTTTCATTTTTGATTTTGAAGAGTTGACAATTGTGAATGCTGTAATCAAGCCGTGTCTCTGATAGTAATATAAGGTCGTTATCTTGTATATTTACACTTTGTAGGAAATTATCAGTCTTCGATCTCAATCCTCGCATGTTTTGATAATAAATCGTGCAAGGGAGAGAACTCACTTTAAATGTGTTCCCTAGTCATTCATTCTGTTTTGACCCGTTTTGGTTGGTGTCAACCGGATTTTGTTTCCGTTTTAAATACCTGTAATGTCTTACTCCTAGGAGCCATAAATCTTCCAGCAAAAGTTTATCATACAATTCCTCTGTTACTCCTATGCAGAATGCTGCGTATTCTTGAGAATTAGCGATGAATTTCCGTATCTCGCCTTTTGTTATTTGGTTTTTCTCCAGATGCGCCCGGTTATCATCCACCGTTGTGTCCTTTAGTATCCTAGATACAATGATATTCTTTAACCTTGGGAATATTTTGACATTCAAGGTCTTATCAGAAATAAAAGAAAAGTTACCAACAAACAGGTTCTTAGCCGTCCATTGCCTGTGTTTACACTTCACGTTCATCCATTCTTCTTTATTTGATGGAGCTGATTCCGATTCAGGCTCGGAAACTGGATTGTATGACACCGCCGCCTTTGTCCTGGGGATAACGCCACTGAAAGAAGCAGCTTTGAATTGATTTGATGCGTTATATTTTGCATTACTCAGGAACCCCATAAAAATTACCCCGGTTTAGAGTGAACTATGACTAATTCTCCTTACTAAAGCGTATCCGGTGTGCGTTCACAGTCATTGTGTGTATATGATGCATAAATCGACCTTAATGGATTCTGAATTGTATGAATAAATGCAATATACCTTCATAGAAAATAAAAGAATGTCCCCTCCACCATTTTCCCAGACGCAGGAAGTGACTCCCGATGCCATCAACTTGTGGAATATAGAAGAAATAATGAATTAATTGAATAAGAAATTGAATAAACATCCTTCAAATTATTTCAGATCAAGCAACAAGTTTAGCAAGTGATGAAGAGAGAGTTCCAGTCAACTGCGCCAAGATCGTTACTCTGGACCAAACTGAGTTCTATCCAACACCCAACTATAGATCATATGGTGGCTCAGGGAGGCAGTCCCGCTTTCTGCAAGTCAGCACTAATGATCGAAAAAAGTATGTCCTTTGACCTTTTCTTTTGTATGGTACTAAATTTAACAGCTGTACATTAATTTTCCTCTAAAAAATATTTATGATTTATTTACGGTACATCTAACTAACTAACCATCACGCCATTTCCTCGCAGGGGTAGACAGAGTGGACAAACCACCAAACAACTCGATCTTGGTACACACTCCTTGCCTCCATTACATATGTCGTATCAAACACACTCTTCTATTATTCTAGTTCTTGACATGGCCCGACTTAAGTATCTGATTCACTTGATTGTGTCATCTTCCTAGGGATTCCCCGACTTCTGCTACCACTCACATTTGCGTCATATTCTTCTTACACTCCTTTCTTCGTTCATTCGCCCCACAGTGCAGTACCTTTAAATATAGAATAACATTTTTTACAAAAAAGGAATACCTAATTATATAGTGTAAAAACAAATTACTAACTAATAACTACTTTTTGATGAGTGGATTAGGAAAAAGATAGACCTACCTCAAATGTCTCTAGTTGCCAAAAGAAATATAAACAAGAAGGATTGTGACTGGATGGAAGAATGTTTGGAATGTAGAACTCTTTGGGAATGTCGGTGTAAATGTAATAATGGAAAATCTAAATAATGAACATCTTTAATTTATTTTTAGACAACTCCAAATGGAACTGCAAAGTATGGGAGAGGAATTGGCAGAGGCCGAGGCTTCATTCAACGAGCTAAAGGAACAGAACTATAAGCTGACCAGGCGGGAAGGAGAACTGCACGCTCAACTAGAGAAGCTTCTCAAGGGGCAGAATATGTTGGAAGGAAAACTTTCTACGTTGGAATCTAGTTTGCGTGATATGGAGGGTGGTTACATTAAAGTTTTGGTAGGTTTATATCATTTTTTTTTATCCGTGACCTGCAAGCCTATTTCTTTTTATAGATTTTATGTAAATCCATATCCCATGTCCTGCATTTTTCAAATATAAAAAACCGTTTTGCACCTTAGGAATGTGTAATCAATGGCAAAACCTTCATCCAGCAACAAGTTTAGCAAGTGATGAAGAGAGAGTTCCAGTCAACTGCACCAAGATCGTTACTCTGGACCAAACTGAGATCTATCCAACCCCCAACTATAGATCATATGGTGGCTCAGGGAGGCATTCCCGCTTTCTGCAAGTCAGCTTGTGACTTTTGGATGTGTTTTAAGTTTTAATATTTTAAAAACGCCATTATTGATGTCGTTGTAGCCGAAAATTGGTTTTTTTTTTTGAAAATTCGGTTTTTTGTATGAAGATTTTAAGGAAATTTTAGTTTGCAGTGCACTGTTTTCCTGAAAATGTTGTTACAAAAAAACCGAATTTTCGAAAAAAAAACTCATTTTCGGCTACAACGACATCAATAATGCCATTTTTTAAATATTAAAACACACCCAAAAGTCACAAGCCGCCTCTGCTACCCACCCTTGATAACTTTTTCCATCACAGATCTTCCTCTCCTTATTTTAAAAAAAACCTCCTCACAGCATCCCCAAAGATGACATAGGCCCTGAGGGAAATTATTTTCTTCTTTTAAACACCTTCCTTTATTGTTTTTATTTTATTATTATTAGTTAACGAGCAGGCAGCATTCTGCTTGTGCTCTTATTTATTTTTGCGATAAGTTTAAAAGTGATTGATTTGAATGTGTTGTAACATCTATTTATTTACAGACTGAAGAATTAAACCAAGCTAGAGAAAAACTTGCCATTCTACAAAAGGAAGATAACGAATTATCAGAACAAGAACAAGGTTTGAGAGACACAACCAAAAATATGGAAGTGAAGGTCAAAAAAATGAAGGAGGATAAAGATACTCTTCACACTACATTATATGTAAGTTTAATTCCGAGGCTTAATGCTAGAAGTGCCTAAGGGCCAGTTGTTTTGGAATAAATCACGTGTGAGAAAGTCATCACATTGTCAATCGACTCAGTTTTCCATAAATTGGGTTGTTTCATCGTCCGCAAAGAGAAAATTCAACGAAATATTCATGAAAATGTGATCACCCAAAATCGGCCGGTTAACGCGATAATCCAATTTTTTAAGAATGACGCATCCGCAAATGTCACAATTGCGATCTGACAGATTGTGTGTTCTACAAAATACCGATTACTGATGATAACGACTCAACTATTTTGGCAATTGGTAATAGGTTTGGCATGCGTCATTCTTAAAAAAAATCGAATTTTCTCTTGACGGACGATGAAACAACCCAATTTATGGAAAATTGAGTCGATTGACGATGTGATGACTTTCGTACATGTGATTTTTTCCGAAATAACAGGCCGTAAGTGTTGCGGCCTAACAATGAATTCCTATCGAATTCTTTGGAATAATTACCCGATTTGGCAGGGAACACTGAAACGGATTATTCAAATATAACAAAAGCTTTTTTGGAGTTGAAACAACCCAATTTGTATTTGAATAAAATCGACTTGAAGATTTTCTTACATTCGAAATCGGGAATCTGAACAATTGTTCAGTTTTTCCGAAACAACTGGCCCTAAGTGAAATTCGTGAATTGCTCATGAAAGAAGATTGTTTTTCGATTTTTTGATGTAAAAAGTTTTGAAAAATTATTTTGATTTTTAGAGATAGACTATAATTTCATTAATTCAGAACTCCCGAAAAAGTATTTATTCCATTCAAATAAAGGTTGTTTTAAAATACTTTCTGGTACTTCAAATCAAATTTACCAAAACTGATGTAGGCACTTCTAGCATAAACCCCCTGAATTAATAATGACCCATCTAGATCATAAGACTGTAAGACGAAAAGTTAATGTAATTAATAATGTACATAAATATGCCTTTTTCCATCTAACTTTTGAATAGGTAAGAGAGAAGAAGATTTATAATAATATATGTTAATATTAATTTATTATTGCTTACCTAACCTTGCTTATCCTTTATGACAGGACGATCTCACTCAAGAGCAACTGAAAGTTGAAAGAAATACGGCAGAAATAAACTTGACCAGCCAAGCAATAAATGATGAAAAAGAAAAACTACAAGACCTTCAAGAAAGAGTGCAAAGACAAAAACTCAATGTACAAGAAAAAATACAAAAGGCAGAACAACTCTGCCAACGGATAGACAATACCAGGTGCGTACAGAGGAATGGAAAAATGTTCTCAGAGTATGGAAGATGAGTCAAAAATATGTTGATGTTCACGTCGACCAAAAAACACCGATTCTGATAACTAAACATTTTTTAGTTTTATCGATGGTTGTGACTGTGATCTTTATAAATGTCCATTAATGCACACAATTATTGTAGAACACGCTAGTATAATGTCATTTTATATAATAATATGTCAGAGAACAGATTGCATCTACCATTGTCGAACGCTTGTATTTTTTAGACATTTCTACAAATATTAATTAGCATTCTCTCCTGACATTGTACATAGAAGGTTTTGTTAAATTTAATAAAAAATGTAATATTGAAGCTATTCGCTAACAACACAACTCAAACGTCAGCGCAACCGCGACTAACTTCACCTACTCCCAAAATTAATGTTTTTGTAAAATGAATAAGTAGAAACTCATTTCAAATTTACATAAGAGTGACGGTTTAACCCCACCGGCGAGTACATCTCAATCTGCAGCAACCTGTTAAGCCTGCGAGCTACGTAGGTATAAAGATAATACCATATGAGCCCCAATGTCCTGTGGTGTTGTGGTGCTAATCACAAATTCTAAAGTTAAAAATTAATTTTAGTATGAAATTTTGATATTAAAAAAATAATAATAATAAAATTTATTTAGATGGTTAAGATTGATAAAAAATGACTGGAATTCCTTAATGAAGAAGAAAGAAAATCACCATACTAAATGCCTACCCAGTACTATCCACAGTAGACGTGCGGAGCACAGATGACGTCACGCATTTATCTACCTCGTACCGCTCGGGTTTGGTCATTTTGGCAGGCTTAAAAAAATTCAAACTTTAACTTAAGAATTAATTTAACTATAAAAACAAACATTAAAAAAATACTGTTACATATTTAAGTTTGAATGTAGACATATAATATTTAAAAAAAAAAAAAACTCAAATTCCTTATTATTCATTACTCAATTTTTTATAAAAATGTTATAGTGTAATATAACTGTCTTCGCTCCATTCACTCTGAGGCCCTTCTCCTTTGTAGCTTACTCAATAGCCTTTCTCCATATAATTTAATGTTTTACACTGTATAACAGTATGTACGTTATTATTTTAGACAGATGACAGTCATCATAGCCGAATTGAAAAAAGTGAAAGTAAAATTGGAATCTTTGAAACAAAGCGGTCCCTCTAAACAACAAGTTGCGACTTCACTGATAGAGAAGCAAAACCTACACAGGACAACTTCAAAAGTGATTTCTCAACTATCTTCATTAATCGTTAAGGTAAAGCGACATCTGTACTAACATTGGAAAGTATTTTCCCACCTATTATACAATATCATTAAACAATATAATTACCTTGTGCATACATAGGTATGTGCGAGTGTGACATTTGACATTGTTGAATACAGAATTCAGATAATAATATGTGTTTTATATTTTTTAGCTGGAAAAAGCTGTGGTATTTCATTGGAATAGCGCCATTCAGCTTCAGGCCCTTATTGGAAATCGTGTTCAATATTGCTTTCAAGTTATACTGAAAATGAGAGGATACATGGTAAGTTGCATACAATATTGTATCATAAGAGATTTAATACCAAAGTATTTTGAGTACTTTTTATGTTATGTTAATATTAACTCCACACGGGAGGCTCTGAGGAAAATAATTTCCCTCAGGGCCTATGTCATCTTTGGGGATGCTGTGTAGAGGGGTATTTTTGAAGAGAAGAAGGAGTGAAGGGTTTTGAAGAGACCCATGTTGTAGGAGGGAGGAAACACAGAGGCCGGAAAATTTTCTGAAGTTCAAGAATGAGTCGTAGAAGCGACCTATTAGTCGTAGTTTAGTTGTAGAAGTGTACTTTTTAATAACAATTTTACTAAATTTAAATATATGCATATATTTATTTTAAATAAGAGAGTGTTTTGTGAATTTAAAAATATTCATTTGAGTAAAAATAACGCCTCATAATAACGTCATACTGGAATGTGGCAACACCCTTAAAAGAAAATTTTAAAGGTCCTTTTTAAAATTATTCATACTTTTTTAAAACTCTTTTGTTTATATCCAGGGTTCTATAGAAATAGACCACGAAAGAAAAGCTTTGGAAATAAAGTGCACAGGGCGAGATGCGGCTGCGCTGAGAACAGCCTCCTCCACGCGCTCCCTCTCAGGGGGCGAACGCTCATACGCCACCGTTGCCTTCATCATGGCACTGTGGGATTGTATGGAGCTGCCCTTCTACTTCCTGGACGAGTTTGATGTTTTTATGGTAAGTCATACAGAAAAAATTCTCCATGCAAACAGAATAGCATTTGTGAAAAACTGCCATTTAGAATTGAAACTTATTACTCAGCTTGTAATAAATTAAACGGCATTTCTTATTATTATTAGTGTTGTTGATAACTCGTAACCTGTAGTTGATGACTCGTAACCTCCCGTAAGCACTCACTCGCTCAAACCTATTTGTCATCTCTATCTTCAATGTTTCCCCTTGTTCCATTGACAGCTGCCCATTCCCTTTAATTAAGTGCACCAACTGCGTGTAAATAAACATACAGTAGTTACACTTGCCCTGTGGTGACATAGAGCCTTACACCTCGATCACGGAGGCCTTCTATCTTTTTTTGAAAAAAACCACAATGCCTTTTCACAATTCTCCTATTTCAATCATGTGTTTTTTTTAAATAGGATAATGTGAACAGAAAGACCACAATGGATCTGCTAATTGGACATGCTGAGGTGAACCCTCACAGGCAATATGTATTCCTCACTCCCCAGGACACATCTATTCTAGTTGCTAATGACGGAATACAAATACACAAGTGAGTTTCTTTTTCATAATTTTAAATTACTCATATTTTATAATTACAGTAGTACCCTGTTAATTCTTAATTTTATCAAAAAATATCTAAAATCTAAAAAAAAATAATCAATCAGGTTTTTGTAGCCTTTTTTGTAATTGTATATTACAAGATTTTTCTCTTTGTAGGTTGGCTGACCCAGAGAGAGAAGTTGTGGCTTGACTCCATTAACTACCAATGGTTAATCACTCGAGCAATAGAGATTTCCGGGGGTTCACAAATTCAACATTCCTTTAAATAGTTATATTTAGTCATTAAAAGAGATTAAAAAAACTAATATGTAAACCTAACATCCATTACCTTAAAACCAATGAATCCACACACATTTCATAGTACAACTTTCGTTCTTTGAAAAGACCATAGATTCTCATGTAAATGAAAAATATTTTTAAGGCGGGAACGAGTTACTGAAATTGCCGTTATTTTTACATATTTGAGGCAATATTGAATATTACTATTTCTGTATGTTTTCTATGGTTTACTGTAAATGTCTACAGTCACAGACATTAAAAAATTCAATTTTTATATGCAAACAAATGTTCAATTTTTAGAAAACAATTTGAAATTACATATGCAAGCAGACTTCACGATATAAAACATTACGTGGAATATTCAATGAGTCAAACATTAGTGACATCTTTTGGTATTCGATAGAAGCTTGTGACTGAAAATATTAACCAAGAGTGGAAAGTTCAAAATAAATTCATTAAAATCACCTACAGCCACCCAAATTTGGGTGGCTATTGCTCGAGTGGTTAACTGCGATTACCACCAAATTTAATTCATACCCACAGAGGATTAAAAATAACTTTATGGGCTCTTTGAGCATGCACTAAGCTCAGGTGGAGTTATCAAAAGGATCAGTATTATTTGAGTAACAAATTTATTCCTTTTATTTTTATATTGTAGGTATTTGAATGATTGTATGTATTTGTTATTGTAAACGTAATGTATTGTTTCATGTGATTGTACCCTAATTACATTAACAATAAGACAATTAATATGTAAATAGAATAGATTGTAAAAATATACAATAAATATTTTTCAATATTCTTTCAGATTTATTTGTGGAAAAATAGATAATGTAAAAATAGTATTAGATAAATCATCCTACTTATTTTTTTGAATTCGAGAATGGGAATGCCTATGCATATTACATATATATAATATTGATGGCTTACATTTAAAATATTGTATCTTCATAAAACATAAAAATTTGAAAGTTTTAAGATTTGCAAACCTGGAAATTTTAGATTTTGTGATATAAAAACAAGTTTTTAGTTACATTTTAGAGTATGTGTATCTTATGTAAATACAACATTTTGGCATGAACTTTCTTTTAGCTTAAAGATCTTTGTTATGGAGACACAATATCTGTGCTCATAAACACATTTCTTGGAGGATATTATATAATATGATTTTATCTTTAGGATGGTAGTTTTAGGAGGTGCAATATTTAAACGCATAAAAATACAGGCTCTCATTGCTTAACTCATTTTCGACCAAAATTGGAGATACAATATTTTAACACCAAGGGCAGCTTGTTTCACGGAATTTGATCAATTCATTAAGCGCTTGTTATATGATAGCGAAATTTCGCAAACTGTCAAAATGTCTTCATTTTTTTGTCACTAGAGGGCGGTAGTTGTACATTAATTAACATGTTAAAATATAACATCACATGTGCGTTTGTCGCAAAGCAATGATCGTATAATATGAATGTGAAATATTAAGTAAAACAAACAACTTAGTAAAAAGGTATGACTTATTTGCATAACCTACTATTTTGGTAAAGCATTTAATTTGACATTTTTTATAAATGTTTCATCATTCACTTGCTGTTGTCATTAGTGTTGAGGAACATTTCCGATACATATAGTTTGTTTTACACGGTGTTCGGAAACTCGTGGTATAAACGGTAAAACCCTTTATAGGTCATAAGCTAAAAACGGATAGTTTTGAGACCTGCAACATTAAGGTTTATATTTCTTTATGTTTACAAGTTATAAGCCCTTGGGTTGTAATCATTCTGAGGTAACGCACAGAGGTCTTGAATCGAACCAACCGCCCGAAGTTCGCACATGTTGAGTAAATTTACGAAAATCGCGTCCTGGTCAGTTTCTCTATAACATTATCAAAGCAGTTATTCCCCTGTAACGCAAATAAATAAAAGTACATTTTCCTTACCAACCTGTCGTTTTGTAATGAAAACAATAATTTTATATCATTTTTTTTAAATGGACACCGGTCAGAAAAAAACCCGCTGGAAAATCGAAAATTTCAAAAAAGCTAAGAAAAAAAAAGTTTTTTTCTGTTCATCAAAATGAATATAGAATACATAAATAAAACCATTAAGGGCGTATCGTTTAAAAAAAGTTGTCCTATAAAGGGATAACTTGTGAATAACCTTTCATTTATTGACAATTTTGGGTTATGACTTTTTTTATTTGAGCTTTCGTTTTCGAGAAAATCGAAGGTGGATTTATTTGGTGAATTTCTTAATTTTATATTTGATAGAATATCTATACATATTAATAACATCATTAATAAATTGACCTCGAGAAATAAAAGAAATTTTATTTTTTTATTTATATATTTGTTAAATTATTCTGTGTTATTTAGTACAACTAAACAATAATCTTTTTTCATTTATTCGTTACTTGAAGCATACCTTGTTTGGAGTATTTTTTCCGGCTGCCATGGATAAATCATAATATTGATCTACAAAGAGAAAAATAATATTGGTAATTTTTGGTTCAATTACCAAACGTGCCCTATGATAAAACGTTCACTCTCCCACTTGGTCAGAGCGCGTAAAGACAATGAATTCTCTCACACACACTTGCATAAAGATGCCGCCAGTAAACAACATGACGTTAGTGCTAACCGTTAGGAAAAGGAACGCATATTAAATGTTGAGTTTTAAAATATGACACTTGAAAAAATACAATGCTAATATTGATCACGCTGCCGGTAATCTGTCTTCATACAAAAGATGCGTTAAACTAAATTTGTTTGCTAGTACCACGTAAATACATCATGTAAACATAATATGCCTACCAGTACTTCTAAAACTATTAATGCACTTGAAATCATAAGTACTTGTAAAATTTATCATATCGGTTAACATAATCCAGGATTTATTACTTTTATATTTAAATCATTGTCGGTACCTTGAGATAGGTATCTTATTGGTACATTTTATTGTTTTATTTCAATCTTTAAATTTTTATTTTTTTTTATACTTTTTCCTAATAAATTATGGTTTGTACTTTAATACTTTATATTTTAAACTATTCACTTTACAATTTACTTTTATACATTATAGTTTTTATACACTACTTATTACCTTACTTTTTACCTATTTTCTTAAATTTTACTAACATTATACTGTTATTCTTCATGTTGTTGTACTATTATAAGTATGTCAATTATGTTAATGGCACGTGTTGTGCCGTATATGTGTAAATAAATAAATAAATAAATACGTCAAATTTACATGAAAAAAGAGAATTTGTGAGTAATTACTGTTTTTGTAGCTTCATTAGATTATTGCAATGCTTCAAGTGAGTCGGTATTCTACTTTTAGACCCATTAATGAAACATTTTGATGGCATTTTCGAAATATATACGCCGTGAAACAGGGAGCGATAGCTTCAGTACCGTTCACGGGGGCTTCTCACCCGTAATAAGTAAAATACTGTGAAATGTCTTAAAAATTTGGTGCAAGATGAAGTATTTATTTAATTGTTAATATCCACAGATATCATAACGATAATAAGAGGCCGTACTTCTACAGATGTGTGTATTATATACATATTTTAAATTAAAAATATTGTGTAAAAGCGTTTTTAATGCGATAATCATGGATCGAAGTTTTAAAAGTGGGTTGTATGGTGTATCAATGTTTTTATTTTTTATAGTCGAATGCCTACAACAACTACAAAAAAAAATAGGCAGACTGAAAAATAATAG
The DNA here is from genome assembly GCF_061612785.1 of Hesperophylax consimilis. Lineage (NCBI taxonomy): Eukaryota > Metazoa > Arthropoda > Insecta > Trichoptera > Limnephilidae > Hesperophylax > Hesperophylax consimilis. Next base: position 17,609,077 of record NC_142838.1, read on the forward strand.
TCCATTAATTGGTATAAAAAAATATGAAGTCTGAGAATGACATACGAAAGGTAGTATTAAGCCGTTTTAGGGAGCTGTTTTCCAGCAAATCACCATTATGCCCTATAACCCACTCTTAAAGCTAATATTCATGTTCTGTGAAAGTCTTATTCACATACTGTTACTATCCTAGTACTGTGAACCAACCGGTCAATGATAAAATAATAACACTTGAATAGAATTTTCACAGAACTTGAATATTAATTTTGAAATTTGATGAAATGTTCGAATTCTGTGAACCAACCTGCCCTAAGCCATCGGTATGACACATGATGTAAAACTAAAGCCACATTCGGATGGTGTAATTTTACTGAAATATAATAAGTGTTTTGTGTTAGTTTCAATTGTTACTGCATAATTAGGATGCTGATTAAAATTATCCGGTGAGAGATTAGCCTACTTTTGTGACAAAAATATCTGTGATGAAGTTGTCATATTGATTTTTAGGAAAATATTGTTGAAAACAGTTTTTTTTTTCAATACCTCAAAATATAAATGAAACCATCTTAACAATAAAGATGCGTAGATTTAGTTATACTTGAAAACATTTGTAGTACAAAAGTCATTATAAGTCTTAGCGGTCTGAGAGCCGCTCTAGTTAAGCATTCTGCGAGGCAGAGCGTACAGAGTGCACCACAATCACATGTTCATTCATTCAAGTGTCCTGAGTGATGGGCGATTTAGAGGCGTACACATCGTTCTTGTTTGCGTTCTGCGGGGGTGTTGTAAGAAATGATATCTGAAATTCAATCTAAGCCTGAAATAAGGATGTCTACTCATCCCCTTTTCAAGAACAGAATAACCAAGGCGAAAGTGTAGAAAGAATCTCTCTTCTATCTATATAAATAAAAATGTGATTGTTCGTTTCTTCAAAATCTTAAATCTCCAAAAGTTCTTCACCGATTGCTTTGTAATTTCGACCCATCATTGCATTTGCATAAGTGTGTGTTTTTATATACCTATATTATATATTTGTTTTAAAAATAGTGCCATCTGTTGGACGTAAAACAAAACACACCATTGTTTTTCTATCTGCACAGACATACTGAGCCACAGCAACGCGTGGCAGGGTACAGCTGGCTAGAAATAATAATCAGAATGGAAGGTAAATAATTTTCTTTGTTTTACAATTTCACTCTGACCTTCCTTACACATATAATAAAATTTTCTTCTAAATACAAATCGAAAATATTGTATGAAGCCATGGTGGTAATTTCAATTACGGCTGTTTCCCTTAAATGCTGTCTATGCACTGAGGCCAGGCAGCGAACGCACAATTTGGTTAGAGTGGGCGAATGTTAGCCATTTCTACTCATAAAAAAACCTTACCCTGATAGACGCCTCGTATCATGTGTAAGATTTTGATAGCATTCCTCATACTTGGTTGCTGCAATAAGATCCATGAAATTTTACAGCCAGTAAGGTCAAAATTAGTCATTCGGAGATTGGAACAAGACAGGGAAATTAGTCCGACAATTGATAGATTGGGGTGAACTACTTAAAATTAATGATTTTCAAGATTGCTGGAATTCATTTACAAACACTGTCCAAACAAATATTCAAAAATGCTCTGAATACAAACATAAGACACAATACAAACTCCACACAAATGTAAAATCAAAAAACCTTGGATTTCTCCAGGTCTTCTAAAAAGAATTAGGGACAAATTAAACTTGAAAACTAAAAAAAAATCTGCTTGATCTTTCCTTACTAAATCTTTATAAGCATTATAGAAACATGTGCTCTAAAATGTAAAATTTGAGAGAAATAACTACTACAAACAAAATTATTAAGGAAATGACATACACTAACAATAATAAAAGCAGTGATTTATAAAAAAGCTCAAAAAGATTGGAATCTTAGTACGTGAAGTGAATCTTTTTATTTTTTTTAAAATTAAATGGAGTTCTATGAATTAAACACAAAAACAATAAATGAATCTTTTTAAAAGCTATATGTCACAATTAGTCAGATTTCAAAGTATAACAAGCCAACCAATACAAATCCAATATGGTGTTCCACAAGGCAGTGTCTTAGGCCCTATTTTATTCCTGATATATACTAATGATCTATGTAATCTAAACTGTCACACCTCAGTCATTAGTTTGGCAGATGACACAGTGCTTATCTTCCATGGAAAGTCGTGGGAGACTGTATTCGAAAAAGCTGAAGTAGGGATGAATAGGGTAAAACAATAGCTTGATTCAAATTCACTAACCTTAAATGACACAAAAACTTAATATATTAAATTTAAAATCCATAATAAACAGAGCGATAACCTCAATACAAACCTAAACATAAAAATTATTTAAAAGTGAACCAAGAAGATCCTTGCAACTGCCCAAAATTGAATGAAATACAAATGATAAAGTACCTAGGAATAATTATTGTACAAAATATAAATTGGAACTCCCAAGTTGACAATATAAGCAAACCAACCTATTTTTCAAAACTATAAGAAACATTTTAGAAAAAGAACAACTAATTGAAATTTATTACACCTTAGGCCAATCTCATATAATCTTATCGGATGGGGAAGTTCATGCGATTCCATTCTAAAACCAGTCCTCACAACACAAAAGGCAATTTTGAAAATTATACTTAGAGTCCCCATCAGAACCCCTACAGACTATGTTTTTAATTCCCTGAATGTAATGTCTCTGAAACAATTATATTCAAAAGATATTTTAATTTATGCATTCCAGGATCACTTTGCACACACAAACAAAAGTCGATTCACAAGATCCTCATATACATTTCACCAACCTACAACTAAAACGACTTTTGGGCAAAGAAATTTGCAATATTTCTCTGTGTTTAAAAATAGTTTTATCAAGGAGGATATTTTATAATATCCTCCTTGCAATAAAAACCATTAAAAAAAATAACCGACTTTAAAAGAAGTATGAAGACATAGATTATGGACACGGGAAGAAAGAATATAGATAAAATGTTGCAACCTAACAAAGTTTAACCTTATATTATGTTTTTCTTCTGTATGTTTTACCAAAGGTTTTACCACTATACATTTTTCTTGTATAATTCAATATTTTTCTTCTATTATTTCACTTTATAATTTAGCTCTTGTACATTTTGAACATTTACAAAAATTACTTTAAAAAAAAAATTAACATACCTACTTACTAAAAAAAAACTTGACCAAATTTGCAATTTATAATTCACACAAATTACCATATACAATGTGACCTTAGAACAGGGTACCTCAGTAAGGTCGCATTCTTTTCAACAAATGTAAAAATAAAAATAAATTACAAACTGGAATGAGGCAGCATGGTAAACAAGCCTAATACTTCTTCAGACAGCGGTTTAGAGTGATGTACCCCACAAGGAAGGAATAGAACACAGTTACAGGTCCAACCTCGAAACAACAACTAATTACAGCCGGATCCAAGATGGAGGAAGGAACAGGGGCCGGGGTCTGTCTGCAGAGATCCAAGAGGGAACTCTGTATACCTCTAGGAACACACTGAACTGTGTTTCAAGCTGAGATGAAATTCATCTTAGCCTGCACACAGGAGAAATGTACATATTGGGTACAGGAATAAGACCATAAGCATATGTTCTGATAGTCAGGCATCCCTAATGGCACTTGAAAGTAACTGATGCAACTCCAGACGAGAAGTATTCAAAACATTTCTTGAAAACTTGCTTCTTCCTTATTCTATGTTTATACCAATGTTAATAAATCTTGTTGAATAGCTTTTAGAATTATAATATTAATAAAAAACTGGATAATGCAAATAAATTATACATATTATAATGAAAATACCCTTTACTCAAATGTGTAAAGTTTTAACCTCGGTACAGGCTTTTAGCCTTAGTGGGGTTAATTATTATGTGAAAAAGTAGCTTTGTGTTCTGTGAGAAGCAATAAATAAATTTATTTGTAATATCCGTTTTTTTTTTAAAACATTATTTTTCATTATAATATGAATATGTTATTCATTAATTTTAGATTTTTTTCCTAATTTCGAATAAAGGTCTGCGTTTATAGCCCCTTATCAAGGTTCTTATAAAATATATACTCAACAGCACTTAAACAAGTTTGCTCAAACAGCATTTTTTACATGACGTAGCTCGAAGTCTAGAACCCAGAGATGGTTGGTACCTGAAATAGTTAGTCATTGCGATTCCGGCTACGTTAAAATTAAAATTACGGGAGACGATGTGGAACCGGTTGTTTATTCACGTACTTTTGGAACCGGTTCTTCAAAAAGAAAAAAAGAACCTCAAAATAATTGTCACTTTTTCAATTTTTTTGTAACTCTGAAGTGACCAGCCAGGTAAGTAAATTTTTCTGTATCTGTTTGTAAATAATAAGTATGTTATCTGAGTCTGTAAATAATAAAATTAGATAGATCCTAGAAACTCTCAATATATTGTACAGCACCCTTGAAGTGATTTTTCACAAAAACAAACTGTACTGTACAAATTATCCAATTATTATTCCACAAAGAATCGGTTCCTAAGACAAATCATATCTTGTTCCAGTGACAGCAAAGGAATAACGATTAAGTATGTTGCACTTGATACTCTGGTCATTTATGATTATTTCATCCATGAACGGGCCGTTTATTCTTATTCGATTATTCTCAACACTCTCCCTGTATAATCCTTTACAGTTTATATTAGTTTGTTAAATGCGACTTTGATATTTAAAAATTTATATTATTATTTGTCAGTATCGATATTCATCACTGTACAATAGGGTGTATCGATTTTTAACTTTTTTTTTGGTTTTCAAATTCCAAGTTGAAAAAAAGTTGCCACTTGGTACCACAACTTACCACAAAAAATTTTGGATTTTTAAAAAAATGTTTAGGTCTCCCGCACAAGGCCTAAAGTTTTAATTTTTTTCAAAAAATATCAAATTTTTTTTAAATTTTAAAAAATAAAATCGTAACTTTTGTGTTTATTCCAAGTTAAAAAAACAGTAATATTAGGGCATAAAAATAAGTAAGAAACGATTTTTTTTATAAACAATGGATTTTAGGTCTCCCGCACAAGCCCTAAAGTTTGTTAATTTTGATGAAATTTTGTAATTTTGTGTACATATATGAACCATGTTTTTTTAAGTTTAAACCACCGGAATTAATTGTACTTTTCTTACAGAAGGCATAAAATGAGACAATAAATATATACATAATTCATATATACATATAGTAAAAATATATACCCCATATAGTGAAAATTTTATAAATGTTATTACAGTTCCCAAATGAAATTTCAATTTAATATGGAAGACAGTATGACAAAGACGTTATTTAGAAACATTATAACTACAAAATAGTCGAAAAAAACTTACTTAAATTCTAATCCTTTGCAGAGGTTTTTGTACTGGCTCTTGGTCTCGAACGTAGCTCTTTACGGTCTTCCAGTCTGGCACGGATAAAACCATCCCTTTCATCTCTTTTGATCTGAGGGGGTTTAAATACCCTTACCCCTTTCTTGGATTCTCTTGTAAGCCAAGGCTCTGATTTGTTTTCGTTCATCGAACAGCATAGCTATTAACATAACAACAACATAAAAATTTTGATGCCGAAGACTATATAGATATGATTGACTGGCAATCCACTTCAGTAACCGAACCCCCTCTTGTTACTGATATGAGTCTAGAAGAGTTGGAGTCAACTGCGGAAACTGGCAAAAGTGGAAGGGTTGAATTTAAAATTCCTTCTCACACTCAAGCGGTGGAACGAATTGTCAAGGAAGTCACAGAAGCTTCGAAGCGAGTATGTGAGCTGATCGAAAGAGATGGTTTTATCCGTGCCAGACTGGAAGACCGTAAAGAGCTACCTACGTTCGAGACCAAGAGCCAGTACAAAACCTCTGCAAAGGATTAGAATTTAAGTAAGTTTTTTTCGACTATTTTGTAGTTATAATGTTTCTAAATAACGTCTTTATCATACTGTCTTCCATATTAAATTGAAATTTCATTTAGGAACTGTAATAACATTTATAAAATTTTCACTAGGCCTATGTAAATACTAAACAGAACTTTGATTTAAGGTTTTGAAGCCAAGATGAAAGGACGAATATTTAAACAAGTCAGTAAATTTGCAGTAGAACAAGAAAACTGCCACTCATGTCGTATGGAAAGTAATCAGCAACATTTTGTACTTAGTTATTATACTACATTTTATGACATGTTATAACCTTTTATACTTTTGTAATAAACAACAGTAATATCAAATAACATTAGTTTCTTTCAACACCTTTCTCATACAATTTACACCGTCCAACTATCTTTTTTCAGATATAAAACGTATTATATATATATATATATATATATATATATATATATATATATATATATATATAGTATATATGTGGTATATATTTTTACTATATGTATATATGAATTATGTATATATTTATTGTCTCATTTTATGCCTTCTGTAAGAAAAGTACAATTAATTCAGGTGATTTAAACTTAAAAAAATATGGTTCATATTTATATGTACACAAAATTACAAAATTTCATCAAAATTAACAAACTTTAGGGCTTGTGCGGGAGACCTAAATTCCATTTTTTATAAAAAAAAATCGTTTCTTACTTATTTTTATGCCCTAATATTACTGTTTTTTAACTTGGAATAAACACAAAAGTTACGATTTTATTTTTTTTAATTTAAAAAAAAATTGATATTTTTTGAAAAAAATTAAAACTTTAGGCCTTGTGCGGGAGACCTAAACATTTTTTTAAAAATCCAAAATTTTTTGTAGTAAGTTGTGGTACCTAATAGCAACTTTTTTTCAACTTGGAATTTGAAAACAAAAAAAAAGTTTAAAATCGATACACCCTACTGTACAAGGCGCTAATAACATCGAATCTATATCATCAATATAAAAGCAGTGGAAGTAACACTGCAAATATTCCAGGGATTTTTCATTCTGAATACTTATTTTATTAATAATTACCAACGCATTCGAAATCAATCATTTGTAAATGCATTCAGAGTCGCTTGACGCCACTTGTATTTTAGTAAATTCAAAACTCCTGGTGGAAATGGACTTCGAGCTTTCTAACTATTCACCCATGAATAAACCACTTGCAAATCACCGCTCTAAACATAAATACTCTACCTCCTCAATCAGCGAACTTTTAAAAATATATTTTCTAATAATCTTGGCCCCTGTTTATTTGTTTATTTAGGTTGGCAGTAGCTACCTATCAAACTAACGTCGATCAACTTCCACAATGTTATGTCAGTCAAATAATATTAAATAGCACTATTTTTCCCTTTCCGCGTACTGAAATGGTCGCTTCTTATTGTCATTGAGGTAAATCAAAGGTTTGTAAAAAAAAAGGGTAGTTGTAGGTACCATAAAAGTTTATAAATAAAAATAATGCAACTCACTAACTGGTATGGCTATGAAAATTTTTAATGAATAACCATATTATTATTATCATTCAAAATATCTATGACCATATCCGTTTTGCTCTTCTTTAACTAAACACTTTAATTTGCTAGGTTTCTCTATGCCCCATTTCCTGCGTCGTTTGCCGAACGGATTGCTAAATAGGTTGTACATTTCTGGTTCCATTTAGTGAAATTGTAAAATGTGAGTATATTGCAACTTTTATATTCACGCTTGTCATCTCTAAAATGGGCTTCCGTCTATGAAATTCATCCTGTCATTAGGCCAGAAAATATTCTGCGCTACCTTGCAATGTTAGCGGGCGGTAGTGAAACGCCAATATAATATTTGAACGCGCATTAGGAGGAGGGCTACTCATGTATATTTCCATTCCTTCTTAATAATAGAATAATCGCATATCTCACTAAAAACAGGAAGCTTGAACGTATCACTTGAGTGATTCTTGGCTTCCAGTGGTTCAATGACGCTCACCGGTCGTTTATTATTTTCGTTATGATCGATATTTGTGTATTTACATCCAATAGATGCTATTTAGAGTATTTGTAATTTTTAGAATAAATATCAGCTCACTCCGAAGTAGGGTCGTCAAACTTGAATTTCGTTCCTAGCTGTCACTCAAGTCCTCTATCTACACTCTAGGTTCTGTCATCAGATAGTCGTAATAATTGATTGAATTCTTTGGTTCATAAATTTGAGTGCTTTTTCGTGAATCGATATTGAATAGTCTAAATGTACTAGTTCAGTTTTTGAGAGTCGAAATTTAATTTCACGCTAAAATTAGCGAACAAAATATGTGTTACTTAATTATAATGACGTGACTGCAAATAATATTCAACTTTTTATGTACTTTTTGTATGTATTATGCAGAGATGTGCTTTATTTCAAATGGAAATGCAAAATGGGTATTTTCCATTTTGCATTTTAAATGCTTTTCTAAAAACCATTTTGCATTTTGTATTTTAAATGCTTTTCTCAATGCATTTTCCATTTTAAATGCTTTTTTGCAACATTCTTCCTACTATCTCCACTCATATTTTTTTCATAAGCCCCAAATATCAGTCGGTCCTCAACCTCGCTATGAGAGATAATTTACATTTGTCAAGTTGCTACCTGGTAGGAGCCCTGGCAATTGAGTGATACCATTACAAAAAATACTGATTCAAATACTGAAAATGGAGCCATGACGCTGTAATATTAAATGTTAGATAGAAGTTTCTATATTTTTACGTTGGCTGCATTAGTCCCGCACAATTTTTTTGTGGTTTCATAATATAATCTGTAGTCATGGTTTTTTTGGATTTACCATCATGTAATATTTTTGTTCTACATTGATGTCCATTATTAAATGACCAAATTTAAAAGAAATTCTATAATTATTTTAATTGTTTGACCTGAGAAACCATTTTGCATTTTCAATGCATTTTGAAAATAGGTATTTTGCATTTGAAATGATTTTCTAAAAACCATTTTGCATTTTCAAATGGAAAAGTTTTGACCCATTTCCATTTTGCATTTCAAATGGTTTTGGGTACCCATTTTGCACATCTCTGGTATTATGTGTACAACTGTACATTATGTATACATATATATTTTTTGTATGCGACACCACACTCGAGCTTACTTGTTAGTACTTATTATTTTTTATATGTGGCTGGGAGGTTGATTATTATGTGAATTTGTATTGTACCCAAGAGTTGGAAAGTTGTTTGTTTAAATGACACCGCACTAGAGGTTTTAAATAAATACAGTAAAACAAAAAATATAGGCAATTTGGAATCGCTAATATGCTTGGATAATATGAAATAAAACCTTCTGATTAACCTTAATTACTACAAAAGGAAATTGACTGCATTTGGGAAATTTTAATTTTTAAGTACATAAAATGAAAGTTTGCTTTCCTTGTATGGGATGACAGCCGGAATAATTTCTACCAATGACATTTTCTTTTGTTGGTATTCCTGATAAGAGTAGCTAGAATTTTTACCATCTAGTCTCTGCAAATACTAGGTAGGTACTATTTTGGCAGAACTCGAAAAATAAAATAAAGGTATTGAGGTATGTTTTATAAATATAGAAATATTTATAAAAAAAGATAGGGTTTGGTTAGGAATGAAAGTGAATTTTCATTTTATATAATATTTCCCAATGCAGTCAGTTTCCTTTTAATTGAGGTAAATCTAAAGGTTTAATTTAAAAATATTTCGTTTTATCTGTGGCCAGTGATTCTGAATATTTACCAAAATAGATATAATGTATAAGCTTGCAATTTGGCTCCTGTGAGTACTTTCCGTTACTAGGTACAGTGAGTACAGGTACAAAAAAATACCAGGTACAGATTCCTGTCATTATTTTTATACCTCTTTTGAGTATCTGGGGACTCGGACTGGGGACGGAGAGTGATGGGGACCTGAGGTATTCTGAGCAATGAGCAGGGAAGTTGAGGTGTAGGGAGGGAAGTAACAAGCAGGAATAACATTCCTTAGAGGGTGTTCAATATGAATAATTTTTGCTTGATTTTTATTTCATTTTTATAGTTTGTACTTTCATAGTGAAGGTAGGTTACATAATCTAAAATAATGATTTTTGGAAGAAAACTTCTTCTAACTGCTTTTCACTTTGTGATGGCATTATTTATTTTTTACTAAAACACAAATAACATTGTTTACATCACTTTATTTCGATACAAAATCTCAACATGTTTCATGAACCAAGTTCACTTCATCAGGATATGTATACTTGTGCTCCTGATGAAGTGAACTTGGTTCATGAAACATGTTGAGATTTTGTATCGAAATAAAGTGATGTAAACAATGTTATTTGTGTTTTAATAAAAAATAAAATAATGAAGTAGGTAATAGGCACTACTTTTGGAGTAATTTTAAGTAAATATGTCCATTTAAAAATAATATATAAATGTATGGTATTGTATAATTATTGGGTTTTGGGACTAGTTTTTCTCGCAGATATTTTAAATAATAAAAAAAAATATTTATTTAACTTTAAAAAAATACTTTAGTAAATTTTTGAAATAGTCTGTAGTGAGCTAAACGTAAAACGCAACAGATAATGCGATTGAACTAAAACTTCATTGTAAATTATGCATACTACCATAGGCTTAATTACGCGTTACTGACGTTTTTCCTCATACTCCTTTCTAATAGGACCGAGCGAAAATGTAGTATTTTAAAGGATATCATTATCAAATGTACATCTCCCGTGGTTGAATGGTTAACATCCTTGACTATGATTCTAGAGGTCGTGGTTTTAATTGCCCGCGTAATTATGTATTATTTCACATTTTTGTGAATATTAAATAATGTGTAGTAAAAAGTAGAACTTTAAATTGTAAATACCAATTTTACCATACCGTCCATAAAAGTCGGTGAACGTGGTTTAAAACTTGCCTTAACACTCCTAATAAAGTAAATAATTTTAGCAACCATTGTTTCGAGCTGAATAAATTGGAGATGAATTATTTTATTTATTTATTTACGCCTGTTAAAAAGGCTGTTAAAATATTATATATTTATGTAGTTTATACAATATACTCGTTAACAGTGCAGTAGATGCCTGATAAAAACATTCAAAATAAAATATTGTATTACAAAGAAAAATATAATTTTATAGGTAGATATGTAGTAAGGAGTAATATGAAAGTATCTATACAAATTGTATTACAAAGAAAAATATAATTTTATAGGTAGATATGTAGTAAGGAGTAATATGAAAGTATCTATACAAATTGTATTACAAAGAAAAATATAATTTTATAGGTAGATATGTAGTAAGGAGTAATATGAAAGTATCTATACAAATTGTATTACAAAGAAAAATATAATTTTATAGGTAGATATGTAGTAAGGAGTAATATGAAAGTATCTATACAAATTGTGTTACAAAGAAAAATATAATTTTATAGGTAGATAGTAAGGAGTAATATGAAAGTATCTATACAAATTATGTTACAAAGAAAAATATAATTTTATTGGTATATATGAAGTAAGGAGTAATATGAAAGTATCTATACAAATTGTGTTACAAGGAAAAATATAATTTTATAGGTAGATAGTAAGGAGTAATATGAAAGTATCTATACAAATTGGCACCTTCAGCCATCGAACCAATGCTCTTTTGCATATCCAGAGTTAAAAATTTTCACCGAATAAATCAGCTCTACTAGATGAAAAAATCTGTGTTAAAGCCAGCTTATATTGCAATATTGGTGAACTGCATATGTAAACAACATTGAATTATATGTTTCCCAAATTTTGAATTTGTCTCATTGCGACGTTGAAGAAGAATTGTTACAATAATGTGGTAGGTACTGTTTTGGTCTTGTAACTGTCCTGTAAAGAATGTGGAATTAAATTAAATGTAGCAATTCAGGGGTATTCAACATCGAATTAATAATTTTAAACAATCCCATTGACCGCAAATAATTCGTCTTTTTGATAATTTTAATCTATTTAATGAAAAAAGTAGGAAGCTATAATCTAATCATTCTCTAGTAATACCAAATCTAAAATTTAAATATCTTAAGAATTTATTTTGGATTCTTTTAATCGTGTGAATGAACTTCATAATTTGGAGACCAAACTGACTCAATCTGACTCCTCACTAGTGACATACAATGTTCTGATTATTGTCATTAGATAATCTTAAGGTGAAACAGATGTGACAATTCCCATACAATCTATTTTTCAGCCACATTTGAAAACTACAGATAATATTTTATTTATTTTAGTACCGAAAAATAATACTCGTAATGAGTTTATCGCGAACGAAAATTTCACTGTTCTATCACTTATAATAACCAAGTAATTAAATTAACAAAAGTAATTATTTTATGCGGGCACCGCCAGCCGAAATGCCCGAATCCGTGTTAGAAGGAGACAAACATATGTGCGAGCCATATGTTTCACGTGCACGCTATTAGCCCATTCCTACGGTGTTAAAGTGGTCAGTAAAAATGTCAATTTGCGCGGCTTGATTTGTTATTCTGATAGAATGTTCGTTTTGCTTTTTTACGAATGTTCCAGTATTACTCGTCGCAAGGAACATTTGCGGTTTTGGCACGCAGTAAAAAAGGCAAAATTAACTGTATAATAATTATAGTGAGAGCGGTTGTAATTATTTAGAACTTTCTTAAATCTGTAACTATCACTAGCTAGACGCCCGCCAATTCACATTCTCTCATTCATTCATTCAACAGTCGATTGTCTGCCGCGGTTTGAAGTGACTTTTTTCGATTTTGTACAGCATTGTTATTCCATAAAAATGAGGCGTGCCCTTTATAAGAATCATCAGTATTCCGGGAAAAGAGTGAATCCAAGACTAAGTGCGAACGGGATGAAACGTCAGCACGGCGAATCGGAATACAGGTAAGTATTATGAAATTATTTCAAAATATTTTATTATTTTTAAATATTTTCTCGGTACCTACCTAACTAACTAACCATCACGCTTGTTATTTTATGACCCATGTCGCTCGTTTGGTATAGGGTGATTCATATTTAATGTTGCTCAAAAATTATACTCCTTTAATGCTTTTATATTATATCTTTTAGTTCCCACAAACACTGTCGCGGAAATAAAGAAAACAAGTGTTCGAATGACGAGACCCAGGAGGATAAATCCAGGACTGCTTCTCTGAGAGAAAGATGATGAATTAATTGGACAAAGTAGACCAATTCAAGCTATCGGACAAAATATTAAAACAAACATTGAAAGAAAAAGGATCTTACAAAAAAAAGAAATATGGACAGAATATGTGAAAAGAATAAAAAATAAATAAATAAGTAAATAAAAAATCTTTTACTATCGTCGTTCCCGCCAGGCATCGTGAGTTCAATTCCACAGCTGGCTAATTCCTCCATCACGACCCAGGCAACGCTTTCCGCTTACTGTGATGGCAGTTTTACAACTAGTTTATGGACACCGTGTATAAGATATTTGTACAAAAAGTTTTTTTTTTTCAATCACCTTTCTGCCCTATAAAGGATTTACTATTATTAACATGACATGTTTGTCATTTGTGAACATAAAATATACCCATTTACAAAATACAAAAAGTTTTTTAATGTGAAAAGGCGACTTCATATGCACACTGTAGGCATCGTCTTTGTGGACACTCATATATTACGACGCACGTGGCGAGCTGATTTCAAAACAATGCCTATATTATTTATATGCGAGATGATGTTATGATGTTCGAGAGCCCTTTCTGACTTGTGCATATGACAAATTTGTTTCTCCGTCTGGCAATTCTAACCACTTCGTTGGTTTGATGAATGCGCCCCATAGAAATGTAAGAAAAAGTGTAACCTTTTGACTTATTCGCGAAATATTTGTAAGCAAGCAACCGCGCGAATACATGGTTACTATGTAGGTATATACCTACATCGCTTGGTATGATTATGTCCATTTAGCAAAAGCGGCCTTTAAAAAAGAGGTCCAGTTAACGCCAGCTCCCGGCACACATACCGTTGTTCCTAGCCGGCTCCTTTTATAAATTATTTAATCTTCCCAGGCATTGATTTAGTTTAGTGAATTGAACAAACCTCTATCTCGTGTCTCTTTCATACTCATGCGAAACATCGTAAATTTTTTGAAATGGAGTCTTTTTCGCAAATGGTTTTGGTTGGGTAAATAAAAATTTCCTGTACCAACGCGCGCGGAGCTGCGTGAAATGTCATTTGTACGTATTTTTTGCAATGAAATTGTGTATTTTTCAGCCGTTTTCTACGATTATGTAATTATAGGTACCATAAAAAATTTATACAGATTAATATTACTTATATACGTTCGCAAACCAATAATTCATCTCAATATTATAAAGCATAACGTGTTAAAAGTGTTTTATTAGACGATATTGAAAATAACACCATCTATCGGCATAAAGTTTCGAAAAATGTTTTGAGATGGCCCTTAAAGTAAAGCCCAATATTTGCAAAACTTTATCGGTCATTTCTGTAATGTGTTGGAAGCAACAGACTCTTAACCAAGCAAAAAAAAACTATTTCTGTAATGTTGATTTTTTAATTATTGAAGACAATATTAGCGATTTCTAAACGAAAATCTGAAACAGAAAAATCAGAAAAGGATACGGTCACATCTAGGACTCGAACCCAGGACCCTTGTCTTTCCGGGACACCGCACTACCAACTGAGCTAATGGGACCCTATCCCCCTCGGTCACTTTTAACTGTATCATACTTCGAATAAGAACTACCAACATTGTCTTCATTTTTTCACCGCACATTTTTATTGGCAACTATCTTTATGTATCATCGCAAGATTCAACCCGAACTAAAATGCAATCTAGACAGCGTCTTTTTAGATAAACCTATCTTATTTTTTTTTTATGTGCGACATCTATTGACTTTTCTGCAAGTCTAGAATAAATGTTGATTATTTAATTTCCCGAACTGTTGATTAATTAGCAAAGCGTCTCTTTAATAATTAACTGGTGGGATCATGATTATATTATAATAATATAAGGTTCTTTTATTTTTACAAGGCCGGTTCATGTGTCAAAATGTATTGTTATGTAGGCTTTCATGTCAATTAGCAGGCAGCTAACTTAATGATACCATTTCTAGCCCACGAAAGATTTCGAAAGATCGTTATTTTATCTTGTAAAGTAAGATGTAAAATTTTGAAAAATAATATTATTTTCATATCATAATAAAGTGTTACCGTTGGACGATGCGCAGATTTGTTGCATTTTCAAAGGTGAAGTTGTATTATACAACAAATATTTCAAATCATATAATAATACAGTATAAACAATCAATAAATTATCTATCATATGTATGTATAAGAATTTTGTTTTTATTTCAAATAAAATTACTAATAAATAAATCCGAGCACGCGTTTTGTGACGAAAATCCCTCAATTGGACTATTTATTTATCGTCTTACAAATTGGTATAGTTTAGATTTTTTTAGAAAAATAATTTACCAAGACATTATTGAAACATTAGAAATAATTTATGACCAAAAAATATATTCCTAAAGTATATAATAGTAATTAATTTCGATTCGCGTTTGTTGTTTGTGATTACCCCGGCGCAAGCCGCAATTTTATCATTCTCCGCTGCAACAGGGCGGCGAGCGGACGTCTATTCCACGCCAGTCTAGTTGATAACATTTTAAAGAAATTCCTCGCTAAAAAATGGGGAGGAAAATACCCTTGGAAAAAAGTTTTATTAGAAAGCACAAATTACGACATCAAAAACGTACGTGGGAGATATATTTTCAAAAAAACAAAGGTTAGTGATATTTAATTATCCGTGTACATTGTACGTACTTATATGCTACAGAGTCGTTCGAAAGAATCAGTCAGAATAAGCAAAGATTTTTTATAACATTTGGCGATAATTTTGTGTTGTTTAATTTCCAGGGAAAAGAATCAACTATGGACAGGAGTTTATGTCTGTCATCGTTTTTTCATGTATAAATGTTAAAACTTATGCCAAAGTATGTGAAACTGTTTGTGATTGGTAGTCAAAAAGTGCCACGAACCAAATGAATTTCGATTCGTATGTCTGTCATCGTTTTTTCATGTATAAATGTTAAAACTTATGCCAAAGTATGTGAAACTGTTTGTGATTGGTAGTCAAAAAGTGCCACGAACCAAATGAATTTCGATTCGTGATGTGCGATTCAAATAATTTTTTTGTTCATAATTTCTATTCTATTGTCCAATTCACTATTACATTGGTATAATTCAACATATTTAATATTTTTGTGTTACTTTTTGTCAGTTTCATAATGCATATTGTGAATTGAGCTTCTTGTTTTAGGAAAAAAGACAAGGTTATTTTTGACTTACTAACCTTTGATTTTTCAATCGAAATTTACCTCGTGAATTTAATAACATTTCGAAAATTAGTCAGGTCGCTCCGTTAATCATGAAAACAAATACATGAAAGCGATACAATATTATGCAATCGCATAACTACATATGTAGGTAGGTACCGTAGAAAATAGTTGGAAATAAAACCTAGTTTTAATATATATACTACTTCAGTTGTGAGGAATAAACCCTCTTTTCAATGTCATACATATCAAATCAAGTAATACTAAAGATAAGTATTAGAAATAAAACTTACCGGTGATACCTTTCAGACAAACGAATAAATAAGTAAAACAAATGATTTTTACTCACCTTTGGACAACTCATGTAAAATATTTAAAAAAAAAAACAAATTAAACAAATAGGTATTTGAAATTTTTTTTAAATGTATATTCATATATACCTACATATTTTATATCTACCATGCCAAATATTTATGTTTACGCACTCCAACGTATAATTTACAAATATGTATGTAACTATTTATTAGGAAGAAAGTTACAACCGAGAATTTAACAACAATAATTATTGTTATTTCATCGGAACCATGCTGTAGTTTTCGTCAGCCGCGCTAGATTACGGCTCGCAGCAAAATGAATTCGGTATTTCTGTCTCGGTCTAAAAAAAACGTCCGATCGCGAGACCGTCTTTTAACGAAATTTGAATTCTCGTCCGCTGGTTAAACCGCCTGAACATTAATGATTGCTTTTAAAGAACAACATAATTAATTAATCTGCACAAACTGCAATGTTTTTGATACGGTATTAATAACATAATTTTTTGATAGAATGTCTTCTCGGGGACGAGGAACTCGCGGATATGGAGGCAGCAGAGGGGGTGGATACGGGGGATACCGGGGGGGCGGGGGAGGATACCGTGGGGCCCGCGGTGGGGGGGAGCGTGGCGGGGGTCGGGGAGGCGGCGGGGGCTACTCCAACTACTCGGGGGCAGATAGATATTCTGGTGGTGCAGACAAATACTCCAGGAATGAAAGATCTGATGATATGGGCTTCAAGAAGTCTTACCGATCTGTAAGTTACAATCTCAATTTATTTAACCAGTCCACTGTTTTTCGTTTGTTTTTGCACATTTGCGCTCTCTAATACCATCCATGCTGGGGTTTTTCGATATTTTTAAGCTATTTGTTTAGAAAATGAATAAAGCTCAAAATTAGAATCGCTTGCGCTAATGTTACTGTAGATTCTCCTTTTTATTTCATGAATATGGCCTCTACAATGGCTTATGAAATAAATTGTTTATGAATGTCAAAATTCATTTTTAAAGGAATATAAATAAAATAAAGGCATTATTTCTTAGAAAACTACTATTGATTTTTTTTTTTCGGATAGAAATTTGAAATAATAAAACCAGTTCATATGTTCATAGATACATTTTTTTTTTTACTGTTTCCCAAATGGGAATAGAAACATTTTAAAGGTGATGTATATATATAAATAAAAACATCTGGTTAACAGAAAACAATTATTCATATAATTTGCAAGCAATAATTTTAAATAATAATTTTTATTCCGATATTCTCACAAGCATTTGACGCAGTTCCGTGAATTCTCATCCGACATGTTTACTTAAATAGTACATTAACGGATGATGTGTTTGTTGTAGGAAGCACCTGGCGGCTACGGAGGTGGCAGGGAACACATGAGTCGGGGTGTTTCTCCAGAAAGAAAAAGAATGCGCCTGGATGTAAGATATCACACAACTTTTATGCTTTCATTTAAAACCCCATGAATATTCTCTATTGTCTATTTCATTAGTTTAATGCAAATAATCTTGATTTTGTTAAATTTATTTTAATTTTTTGGATTGATTCTCTATTTTCTGTAATGAATTATTGTATTAATCTCTAGTTTCCTTTACAGGCAATGTTTTCAAAAGTAGTCACTTTCTGTTGTATCTGCCTTTCAGCTTTCACTCACTTGTGGTTGATTTTTAAAAGCTTTATTTGTTTTGTTATTCCCAGTGAAGTTGCGGCGTGCTGTTGAAAGCAAGTAGCTTGGTACTGCCATATATCCGAGTAACGAGTGTTGTATGCTAACAAAAGCTAAAGATACATTGTTTTATTATTTGGATTTCAATCATCGGCAACACTGATGAGATAGTCAGGGGCTCGCTGATGATATGTTGGCTGGATGGCCGGTTTGTCTAGCCTAGCTTTCCACCTCTAATGAGATATCTGCGGAGACTCCATAAGATGCTTTTTGAAAGAAAGATCTAATACTGATGTGCTTAGATTGAATATTAAGACATTTTGTTTGCTACGTTGAAGACTGTCAAATACATATTTGGGATATGTATCAGAATTAAAATATGTATAAATTTACTTGTATTAAAATACACAATGTATTTACTGAACCTGAAGGTTTATCACAAATTTAGATATTCTCTCCCTAGCTGAACAGTAAATATGAGAATGGACTCTATAAGAAATAATTATATATAGCGGGACATTTAACAACTTAGCTTAAAATGAGAAAATGAAGTAAGAGTATTAATAATTTATAGAAAAGTGTCACCGTCACTGTTAATGGTCTAATGATTGCATGTTTCCGCTCACTTTGAATGATGCAGTAGCTCACACCAACTTAAAGCAAGGTAATGCAGACGCAGATGCAGATAATGCAGACTATGACAGACTGTACATGTGTATGTGATCTATGCCACGACAGTTGTGTAGAGTGAGTTGTTGTGAGTCGAGTGCGAGCCCGGGGAGGTACATGAACACCCGAGTGGCGGGGCTCGCACTTGATCCCGGCTAACTGGCCTTGTGTTCAGGGATCGGGCGGACGCAGAAGTCACGACGGGGGCAATCACTACTCGGAGTACGCAGGAGGTCGCCACGAGTCGTACTCGACGGAGCGCAGGAGCTATGTAGAGCGGCGCTCCCCGGCCAGAGAGTACGGGGGCGGCGGAGGCTTCCGCAAGGAGATGGCCCCTCCGCGCAGCCCGCGGCGCTCCTGGAGGGCCCGGCCGCCGCGCTCCATGAGGGGCACGTACCGCGGCACCCGCGCCCGAGGCACCGTGGCCCGCCGCCTCATTACCAGGCACTCGGACTACACTGCGCGGCGACTTAGGCAAGTCAAGCTTAGAAGGTAATATAACGTAATACAAACCACAAAATATCAATTCTATCAATACCAACCAACCAACCACCCATTCCAGACTGAATATTAGCCCTGCGATCACATTATCATCTCCGACTAAAACTTGTGACACTCGAAACAATATGTTATGAAAAAAGACTCAATTCAAATTCTTGTTTCCAAAAATATTTAAATCTACCTCGAAAAATAAGATTATATGATAACCGACGGGCTTTTGAATCAATAGCTCATTGGCAGCCAAGCGAGAATCCGCATCCTCCAGTGAAGTGGAGGAAGATAATTGGGATGAAGAAGAAGAGAAGAAGTCGGTGAAAGAAGAAGCGGCCGAAGTGGCGACCAAGAATCCCGTCAAAGCAGTGGGGACTGTGGCCACAGAAGCTGGGGAGGGGGCAGCAGGAGGGGGCGACGCTACAGACAAGGAGGCTCGCGAGGGCTCCGTCGAGGAGGGGGAGGGTGAAGGGGAGGTGGATGACGAGAAGGAGCCCCATACGGCCCAGCGGTCCTACATCCGCCTCGTCTGCGCTCACTGCAGGGAGAAGAGTCTCACATTCAAGGTTTTTATAATTCCTACCAGTTTATTCTCATTGATGAAACCCTTCCTAATTGAAATATAAAACTAAGATGTCAAGAAATAATATGTTGAAACTAGAATAGAGAAGGAAACTCGAAATGCCTTAAATTCAAATTTAAATGGAAAAAAATAACCATTTAGCCCAATAGCCCAGCGCACTGTCTCACTTACACTGACATCATAGATCACCATCCCATTTGAATTTCGTAAACTCGTCCACATGGCGTTTCTTGTGTTCTTCTTTATTCTACGATTAATGAGTTTTTCTTTCTGATTCCTCAATAAGAGGGTTACACTGTTAAATATCAATAGAGAATATATTTGAAATTTAAACATTTTGAAGGAGATAAGATAACCATTTTATAAAAATGAAACCCATTTACTGTGTTTCCACAGACATACACCCGCCACTTACAATCCCGCAAGCATCAGTACGTAATGGACGACGTGGCGCTGAAGCTGAAGATGATGCTCCAGCGCATGCGCACCACCCAGCGGGGGCAGCAGCGCACCCTGGAGGATGCCCCCGATGCGCCGCTGGGCGAGCAGCTGTTCTGCCCGCTGTGCAAGCTCATCTACCGCTCCTCACGCCAAGAGCACTACCGCTCCGAGGCGCACAAGAACATGAAGAAGTTCCTGCTGCCCTTCTGCAAGACCTGCCAGTTGTCCTTCCGCGCACCTATGATGTATGAGCATCACATTTGCTCCTTGGATCATATAAAGGTAAAACATTCTTTAAGTAAAATGGCTTAGTGCACTTGACCGCCACTCAGAACGGTGCGAGTTCAATTCCCGTTGGCGGCATTAATTTTTTCAATTTATATTTGTGTTTCAAGCTAGTAATTATTGCTTATAATAATTTATTATTAAATTTGTAAAACATTCTGTTTATGTATGAATGTAAATGAGTAAATCCTCAGCTATTTGAAACAAAAGGATTTATGTGCACCTGAATGGGACTTTTGATGTTTCAAAACCTGTTCATTGTGTGGTTCTTGGTCTGTAATCACACATTGCCTACATGTAATCAATCAATCTGTTACACACGGTAATATTGTAATTTTATTTTGAAGAAAAAAGCTCTGATGGAGAAGAAACCAGTGAAACCTGTAGCAGAGGCAGGAAGTGGCGAAGAAGGAATGGACGTTGACCTGGATAACTTCATGACTCTGGATTCCGTAGGCGATGTGGATGGTTTGTCTCTTTATTTTCCTTCGATAAAAATTCTGTATTTTCTTGAAATATAAAATATTTAAAAATAAATTTCATGTTCTTAATTACTCTTTTCAGAAGTTGATGAAGATAGCACAGGAGAAAAGAAAACTGAAGAGGCGGGCGCGACGGAGGCCAAAGCCAAACCAGAAATTAATATTGGTAGTGAACATGTCAAAAAGATAGAGGTAAGGCTGCATTTTATTCTTTTTTCTTCTAAATTACCAGTCTTCCATAACCCAATAAGATTCACAAATCAAAATACATGCATGTTCCGCAGTCATTTGGAATTTACATAATTTTAAACGAAACTAAAAGTTTAAACAAGTTATTTGGTAATTTTTGGCAGTCATTAATGTCCGCAAACATTAAAACAGGGACATCATTGAAAATGGTAAGAACATCATTCACAAATAGCAAAAATAAAAGTGGTCCTAAACTCTTGGGGAACGCACTTGTAGCCTAGAATTTATATGAAATAAATCAATTTTAACAGCCAATTGCCTGTTACTTAAATAACTGTTAAACCACATGTATAAATACCTTGCTATTCCAAATTTATGAAGCCTTTTTAACAACAATTCATGATAAACTCTGTCGAATACTTTGCTGAAATCAGTACAGACAGAATCAACCTGTAACTTCTTATTCATCGATTCGGATATAAAGTTTTGGTAAATTAAAAGATAACCTTCATAGAACTTGAAAATAAACTTAAAATATTAATGAATTGTTCAAATTCTGTGAAACAACCCATCCTTACTTTATGGGAGTTCCTTATTCAAACAAAATATCATTCACATTTCTCGAGCTGTGAAAAATATGACTGTGTTTTGGACTAATCAGAGGAAAATGACTGCTTTGATCTCCGATTTATTTTAATATTCGTCATTCCATACGGGATAGTGCCAATCAAAGGAGAATAAATGCATTAATTAAATCAAATTTTATGGAGACGGTTGCTAATCTGAATATTATTGAAATATGTGGGTATAATGTAAAATCTAAAAAACATAATTATTTCGTCATCTGTGTTTGAAGCAAAAAGTAATGACGTGTATTTGTTTTCAGGTTTATTACTGCGAGCTGTGCAAGATGTATCTGCCGCGTGGAGGAGGCGAGCAGGCCCTGCGCCGCCATTGCCGCCTGCGCGCTCATCTCACCCGCTATGTCAAGTTCAGGGACAACCGCACCTTGCGCAGACAGGCTGAGCGGATACACCGCATCCACCAGAAGGCCAAAGAGGGTGAGTTGACTTGACTCACTGTTCTACTGCGAGCTGTGCAAGATGTATCTGCCGCGTGGAGGCGGCGAGCAGGCCCTGCGCCGCCATTGCCGCCTGCGCGCTCATCTAACCCGCTATGTCAAGTTCAGGGACAACCGCACCTTGCGCAGACAGGCTGAGCGGATACACCGCATCCACCAGAAGGCCAAAGAGGGTGAGTTGACTTGACTCACTGTTCTACTGCGAGCTGTGCAAGATGTATCTGCCGCGTGGAGGCGGCGAGCAGGCCCTGCGCCGCCATTGTCGCCTGCGCGCTCATCTCACCCGCTATGTCAAGTTCAGGGACAACCGCACCTTGCGCAGACAGGCTGAGCGGATACACCGCATCCACCAGAAGGCCAAAGAGGGTGAGTTGACTTGACTCACTGTTCTACTGCGAGCTGTGCAAGATGTATCTGCCGCGTGGAGGCGGCGAGCAGGCCCTGCGCCGCCATTGCCGCCTGCGCGCTCATCTAACCCGCTATGTCAAGTTCAGGGACAACCGCACCTTGCGCAGACAGGCTGAGCGGATACACCGCATCCACCAGAAGGCCAAAGAGGGTGAGTTGACTTGACTCACTGTTCTACTGCGAGCTGTGCAAGATGTATCTGCCGCGTGGAGGCGGCGAGCAGGCCCTGCGCCGCCATTGTCGCCTGCGCGCTCATCTCACCCGCTATGTCAAGTTCAGGGACAACCGCACCTTGCGCAGACAGGCTGAGCGGATACACCGCATCCACCAGAAGGCCAAAGAGGGTGAGTTGACTTGACTCACTGTTCTACTGCGAGCTGTGCAAGATGTATCTGCCGCGTGGAGGCGGCGAGCAGGCCCTGCGCCGCCATTGCCGCCTGCGCGCTCATCTCACCCGCTATGTCAAGTTCAGGGACAACCGCACCTTGCGCAGACAGGCTGAGCGGATACACCGCATCCACCAGAAGGCCAAAGAGGGTGAGTTGACTTGACTCACTGTTCTACTGCGAGCTGTGCAAGATGTATCTGCCGCGTGGAGGCGGCGAGCAGGCCCTGCGCCACCATTGTCGCCTGCGCGCTCATCTCACCCGCTATGTCAAGTTCAGGGACAACCGCACCTTGCGCAGACAGGCTGAGCGGATACACCGCATCCACCAGAAGGCCAAAGAGGGTGAGTTGACTTGACTCACTGTTCTACTGCGAGCTGTGCAAGATGTATCTGCCGCGTGGAGGCGGCGAGCAGGCCCTGCGCCGCCATTGCCGCCTGCGCGCTCATCTCACCCGCTATGTCAAGTTCAGGGACAACCGCACCTTGCGCAGACAGGCTGAGCGGATACACCGCATCCACCAGAAGGCCAAAGAGGGTGAGTTGACTTGAATCACTGTTCTACTGCGAGCTGTGCAAGATGTATCTGCCACGCGGGGGCAGAGAGCAGGCCTGCGCTGCCATTGCCGCCTGCTTACTCATCTCACTAGCTACGTCAACTTCAGGGACAACCGCACCTTGCGCAGACAGTCCGAAAGGATACACATTTCACACCACATCCACCAATGTGCAAACACTTGTGGTGAGTGCTAAAAACTTCTGGAGGGCGCAAACTAAAATCCGGCAGTGCTAATAAATAATTCAACAGTTACAAAAAAAAATTACATTTCAAACTTCACTTTTTCCACTGAGGAGATAAACTGAGCGTTTGATGTAAAGTTAATTTTAATTTATTATGGGTCAAATATCGAAATAATTACTTGAACAGGTAGCCATTTTAATTAGCCTGACCAACAAAAATATAAATCAAGAGTCGAAAGGTCTTATGCAAATTGGCTACTTCAGTTTTCTTTCAAATCATTATAGATTATAATTTACCTAATCTAACTCTATTTTTATGTTTACAGAAAAGAAAGAGCCTGCAACTGGTGAAGGTGAGGTGGCAGACGTGAAGAAGGAAGTGGGCGAGGGCACAGCACCCACTGAGGCCGGGGCCCGGGAGAACGGGGCTGCAGCAGCAGGGGCGGCCGAAGGAGAGGGCTGGGCCGATGTCGACCAGGAACTGGGGGACCTCCTAAGGGATGTGGAGCAGCAACCCAAGTCTAGTGATGATGAGGATGATTCCAACACTGGAAGGTTTGTTTATTGACGATGTTTGTAAATTAAATGTAGTTCTGGGCTGCAGCCGGCCTGCAACTTTTAACCACCTGAAGGATATTATTCTTTCATTGAACACTTTAGTTTAGAGCCAACTGCTGATTAAAATACAAAACAATACAGAGATGATTTACATAATTGTCAAGAGCTTTAAAAACCTATAAAACAATTTTACTTTGTAAATTTACATGTAATTGATATCATTTATAGGAATACCAATTTTCAAATTAATAAGGCATAAAAATTTATTTAGAATTTTTTAGTTTTGTAAGCAAGCCATTGTGTAAAATGAGGAGACCAAATGAATGAAATATATTCTACCTGACTTCTAACCAGAGATACTAGATGTTTTTGTCATTCATGTCACATCAACCAGACTTCTTTTCCAATTGATTCAATTCAATTGGAACCATTTCGGAATGTGCAGTTTCTGATCATTTTTTAAATCACTAATCTCAATAGTATAAAATAAAGTCGCTACAGTAGAACCTCGTTAATTCGAAATCCACGGGACATCAAAAATCAAATTTCGAATTAACGAATTCCCACATAATTCGAAATTTTATGAAAAAAAAAAAAAAAAAATACGCCGAAAATCGATTTTCTCAGCCGCCTCTTCAAATCCGGGTGGTATTTTAGTTGTAAATTCGTATTAATACCAATTATTTCTTTATTTTCGCGGCCGATTACCATAGCGGCGGGCCCTTTAAATTCAGATATTCGCAAAAAATTCGTAAAAAGCTATATATTTACGCGTAAATCGAGATTTCGCTGCCGATTTCGGTCGCGGCCTACCCTTTAAATTGAGATATTCGTAAAAATACGATATATTTCCGCGTAAATCGAGATTTCGCGGTAATTTTCCGTCGCGGCCGGCCTTTTATTTCAAATATCTGAATTTAAATTCGTAAAAATACGATATATTTCCGCGTAAAACGAGAATTCGCGGCCGTATTCCGCGTCGCGGCCGGCTCTTTAAATTCAGATATTCGAAATAAATGCGCAAAAATACGATATATTTCCGTGGAAATCGAGAATGCGCGGCCGATTTCCGTCGCGGCCGACCCTTTAAATTCAGATATTTGATGTAAATTCGTAAAAATATGATATATTTCGGCGTTAATCGAAATTTTTCGGCCGATTTCCGTCGCGCCGTATTTTTTAACTCGGATATTCGAAGTAAAGTTAATAAAAATACGATATATTTCCGCGTAAATTGAAATTTCGCGTCCGATTTCCGTCGCGGCGGGCCCTTTAAAATTCAGATATTCAAAATAAATTCGTAAAAATACGATATATTTACGCGTAAATCGAGATTTCGCGGCCGATTTCCGTCGCAGCGGGCCATTTAAATTCAAATATTCGAAATGAATTCATAAAATACGATACATTTACGCGTAAATCGAAATTTCGCAGCCGAGTTTCGTCGCGGCCGACCCTTTAAATTCAGATATTTGGTGTAAACTCATAAAACTACGACACATATCCGCGTAAAACGTATTTTCTCGGCCCTTCAAACTCGGATTTTCGAAATAAATTTGAAAAAGTATGACATTCCAGTGTAAATCGATTCAGATTTACAAAATAATAATACTTATTAGGACGATGTATAACCACGTAAAAATACATTTTTCGGCGTTTTACCGCCACGGCTGACTTTTAGATTCAGATTTACGAAATATTATGATTTATTTTCGCAAAAATCAAATTTTTTCGAATTACACGAACAAATTTTCGTGAGCGGACAAAAATAAATTTCGAATTACGAATTAACGAATTTCGAATTAAAAAAAATTTTGTACGAAAAAATTTTTCTGCGGAAATTTTTTTGGTGAAAATTTCGAATTACGCGTTTTTTCGAATTATCGGGGTTCGAATTAACGGGGTTCTACTGTATCTGCATCTGCCTGTTTGTGCACTTAGTTCTTCTAAACTATGGATTGGCAATGGATTTTGATAGGATTTTCACTATCATTTAGAGATTTTTTCCGGAAGGTTTGTATATACAGGGTGTCCGGAAACTCGTAGTACAAGCAGGAAACTGGTGAATCTACATCACATTTGGAGTCGATTTTGTAGTATATTTTTTTTTTATTTGAGCTTTCGTTATCGAGTAAATCGAGTTTGAAGTTGATTTTTTTTTTTTTTTTTTTTAATCAAATTCTTATAAATTATTACTGAAGATCAAAGTACCCAACTAATTAAAACTGTTTGAAAGTAAAACAAATGAAGAAACTCGGATTTGAAGCATTATTTTGAAATCACCCTTCATTTAACCCGGTGTAATCATAAAATATTTCTGCTCTGCAGGGTTAAAACATCTGTTATTCAACCCTAAACACCAGAAAAAACTTTAACCTTAAAATAGCCGAAAAATATTTTTTTTTGGTTTTTTTTTTTTTTTGAAAATGCTCAAATCAAAAAACTTTATTTTTTTTTGGGTTCCCCATGTGGTGTAGATTCTCCAGTTTCCCGCTTGTACTACGAGTTTCCGGACACCGTGTATAAGACATGCATATTAGAATGTAGAGAAAAGTCTGTTTATCATAAAATTCACAACCTAAAAATTTTCTCCAAATCATTCACAACGCCAGGTACACGTCAACTATAAAATAAAGTTACTATCTGCGTCTGTCTGTGCGCTTAATTCTTTTAAAATGAAAAGAATTTTGATAGGGTTTTCACTATCATATAGAGAATTTCTTCCAAAAGGTTTATATAATAATACATGCATATTATATTAATAGAAAGTAATGAAAATTCTATGTTTATCCTTGTATTCACAACCCCCAGCAACAGCGGGTACTCATCAGCTAGTTTTGAATTAAAATTACATATTTTTAATGCGATAATCATAATCAGAAAAACAAACTTTGAATCTTCCACACATTTTTAACAGTATTCGTGGTTTGTGAGAATACCCCATTTTTAGTGTCCCTACATAAACGGCTGTGAAATCTAATGGTATTTGCTTGCAGATATGACAGGTTCCGTAAATCGGACAAGAAGCCGGAGGTGTTGGATGCCAAAGCAGAGTCTCCATTGGATGCCCCTAAGAAGGATGTGGCCGCCGCCAACGGGGCCGCCGAAGCCGTGGTAAAGCCCTAGGTCTAGTATATTCATTTAGGATCGTAACATATTAATATTCATCTTTAGACGTTTCGTGTGATAGGAAGTTATTGTCTTTTTTATGTGTAATTGAGATTTATGGTGTCTTGAGTGAATGTAGCGCACATTCTAATAAAAAAATAAAACTGCAATTATATTTGACTTCTTTTATTACTTCCCCACACACCATGTTTCCAGCCACGAACAGAGAACAGCCTCCTATTGCGGTTAAGTTTAAACTGTAAGTAAAGTCAAACACAAAGGGACTGAATAAGTTTTGTAAGAGGAAAACAAATGTTGGTATCAATTTTGAAAAACCCTCTACTTATCAGAAAAGTCCAGGGAAACCACCCAATGGACAAATAATATCACGTGGTGTTCTGTTAATAAGTGCTGCCGAACAACCAACAAAATTTCATCAAACATTCTCACCTCAACAGATGGGTGGTGACATCGGTTAAAGAAATGTATATTTACTTTGCTTTGACAATGTTAATGACCAGAAATCGTCATCTGACGATAGAAGAGCATTGGTCTACCGATCCTTTGATGTCGAATAACATATTTGGGAAAACCATGCCAAGGGATCTGTACGAGATTTTACACAGAATGTTACACTTCTGTGATTCTAGAACACAAATCCCTGGTGACAAATTACATAAAATTAAAATGTTAGTTGATCACACCAGAAAAAGCTTCAAAGAGACATTGGTACACAAAGAAAACTTGTGCATCGACGAAAGCATGATTCTTTTTAAGGGTAGGTTAGCTTTTAACCGTTTGAGTGCCAAAAAAATTCATACAGTTGCTTGTAAAATGCCACCAAAAAAACATTATTTTTAATGAAACTATATATTTTTTTAAAACCCCATAAATTCTTTGAATTTTCAAGGATTTAGATGATTTTTTCGGTGTTTTTTATTAAAGAATATTGGTTTAGAATCACGCGGAGGAGGATCCCGAAGTCCAGGCGTTTCGAAAAAATGAGAATTTTACGTACAGACGTACGCGCGAATTCGAACACGACTGACGCAATCGACGGAAATCGACGATCGGCAATCTTCGTTAAAACACGAATCGACGATTGGCACCCAAACGGTTAAACAATATTTACCTTCTAAACATCACCGTTTCGGAATAAAAATGTTTGTTATGTGCGATTGTAAGACTGGTTTTGTTTTAGACTTTATTATTTATGTTGGTGAAGGTACGGACATAACGGACAATCAGTGCCTTGGCGTTTCGGGGACTGTCGTAACGACATTGCTCGAAAATTATTTAGGAAAAGGGCATAATCTTTGGGTCGACAACTGGTATAGCAACCCAAAACTATTTTATTTTCTTCATAGCAAGAAAACTAATGCTTGTGGAACTGTGCGCAAAAATAGAAAGACCATGCCAAGTTTCGAAAAATTAAAAAAGGGGGAAATAGAGGCAAAACACCGTGGACCACTGTTAGCTTTAAAATGGCAAGATAAGCGTGAAATTCATATGATCACAACTATACACGACAGCTCTTCATCTCCAATAGGAAGAGTTAACAGGGAAACAAATGAACCAATATTTAAACCAAAATGTATCTTGGATTACAATTTACATATGGGCGCTATCGAAAAAACCGACATGATGTTGACCAGTTTGAAATGCATGAGGAAGTCAATAAAATGGTACAAAAAAGTGGTTTTCCATATAATAGAATCTTTATTTATTAAATTCGCACACGCTCTTCAACAAGGTTACCGGAAAAAATACTACATTAGCAGATTTTCATTTGAAAGTAAGACAATTAGAAAAATATAATGAACCATCTCAATTTACTTCACGTTTTTCTGATGATCCACTCCGTTTGTCAGCCAAAGGATTAAC
The DNA here is from genome assembly GCF_061612785.1 of Hesperophylax consimilis. Classification (NCBI taxonomy): domain Eukaryota; kingdom Metazoa; phylum Arthropoda; class Insecta; order Trichoptera; family Limnephilidae; genus Hesperophylax; species Hesperophylax consimilis. The sequence goes on from NC_142838.1 coordinate 17,638,633, forward strand.
GAAACACATGCCAGACATAATATCCTCAACGGCAAAACGTGCAAACCCATGTCGGCTGTGTCGTGTATGTACCAACTCCAAACTGAATACTAAAGTAAAAAAATATTCAAGGTGCTCAGAGTGTAATGTGACATTATGTGCCATGTTTCCGAATTTACCACGAAAAAAAAACTACTAAAAGTTTTTTTAAATTGAAGTGTATTTTTGTATATATTTTTTACTATTGTCGTCAATGTACCTTCATATTATTGCAAATTTATCACAGTGAAAATAATATAAAACGATTTCACAGCATAAACGTCAATAAAATGTCAACTAAAGAAAAACTAAGTGAAGTTGGTGAAAAAAGAAATATAAACTAAAGCGAGAGCGTCGGCGCAGTGGCCCTCCTAAGGTCTCGTATTTCTCTACACAAGTAAGTAGGTACCTACATGTTACGTTGTACGTCGCTAGACGCGGCCATGCGAGAGATTCTTTGTTTCGGTTGAAATCACTATGTGACGTGTGTTTATATTAACACAATTATGGCATTATCTTAATTTCAGTTTATCTCAAGTGAATGTTTATTGATACTTCGATGATGGAGGAAGATTTTACGATATGATATAAAATGGTCGATCTAAAAATAACATTCGACAAAAAATGTGCAAAAGGTATATTTGTTTAGCGGTTAAAAGGTTATTGATCGGGCCATTGAATTTTCAATAGACATAATAGCCAAGTTACGTGGCCTGTCTTGTCACATTGACTTTCTTAACCCCTTCAGTAATCATTTAAAAATTAAAAATTAAAAAAAAACACCTTTTTTAAAGCCTTAAAATTAAATAAATACCTAGAAAAATTTGACATTATAGACCAAAAACAATATGGCTTTCAAAAGAAAAAAAGCACAGAGCATTTATTACAGGATTTTTCAAATTATATTAATAATGAATTAAACCATAAAAGACATGTTTTAGTACTATTTATAGATAACTCAAAAGCGTTTGATACAATTGACCCACAAAAATTATTAAAAATCTTAGAAGCAATTGGAATTAGAGGTAACCTACTTAATTTGTTTAAAAATTATTTATCTAATAGACATATATGTGTAAAAATATTAGAAAAAATGAGTGGGAGAAAAAAAATCTGTGCTGGAGTCCCGCAGGGGTCGATTTTGGGTCCAACCCTTTATATTATATTTGTATCAATAATGAAAAAATTATTTAAATATGTAAGACACTTTGTATATGCTGACGACACTGCTCTTGTCATATCTGATGAACAATTATCCATTGCGATTAAATATATGCAACATGACTTTACGTCCCTGATAAAATGGTCACATGACGCAGGTCTAATCATTAATACCAAGAAAACTAAATTGATGCACATACGGTCTCCACATGCTTCATTTCAGATCATGCCTAAAATAATTTCACATAACTTTATATGTATTCATCAAAACATTCTACAGCCATGTATGTGTGAAAGTATTGAACTGGTAAATGAATACGTTTATTTGGGGGTGACTGTTGATTGTCATTTCAAGTGGGATTCACAAATAAACAAAACTTGCAAGCGGCTGAGAGCGATAGTGGGTAGGATATACAAACTAAAATGTTTCGTTCCGGTGAATATTTTAAAAATTATTTACCTATCACTCGCAGAATCAACTTTACGGTATGGTTTAACTACTTGGGGTCACTCTTGTAAAACTAATTTAAACCACCTGCAATCAGTACAAAATTCTATGGTGAAGTTATTAGCTCAAAAACATATTTTTTCACAGAGACGAAACATTTCATTGTTGTATCGAAATTTAACAATATTACCGGTGCAGGCCTTATTATGGTACAAAATATTGATCCAACATATATCTGAGTCTGATTATAAAAGGAAAGTGCAACATGAATATAATACAAGGTTTACAAAGAATGACGGAATGCTTGTTCCAAAATATAATAATAAATACGGACGGCGAACCCTAGAATTTAACGTGCCAAAAATGCTTAACATGTTACCCATTAATATAAAAAATTACGATTCCACAAATAGATTGAGATATATGCTGAAACAATGGTTACTAAATAGAGATAGTTTATATTAATTTAGTTGTGTTAATTGTATGGTTATAGTAATAATATTATGTGTGTATGTATGTAATTGATCATTAACATCCTGTTGACAAACTGCTTTATTGAAGTTTAACGGGATTGAAACTTGAAAACCAATAAAAAAAAAAAAAAAAAAAAAAAAAAAATGAATTTTATTTACTCAAAATATATATCCTCATATAAAAGCCATTTCAGGCCCAAAATGGGACTGAATATTGATGTTGTGGTGCATAGTGTGAAAAAATAATTAAAAATTTTCTTTCGTATGAATTCCGAATTCTGGCACATAATAGCCGCCCGAGTATACTCGGGCGTGGTCCTTAAGAGGTTAAGTATGTTTTTATTAATTTTATTTTCTAAAATGACCTTTCGCCACTAGCTGTAGTAACAGGATTTGTAACAAATTTGAAAGATTAAGATTAATGCAGTGCATACTTCAGGTAAGCTGCACGACTTAAAATGATTCTTTATTATTAATAAATCAGCAAGTTCTCTAACACACAAAGCCATTTCTATTTCGTCTCTGAAGGTGGACCGAACTGAGAATTTCCCTGGCAAATGATTCAGACATGTCTTCTTTATATACCTATATCAACAAATTCTAGAGCTTTTTTTAAGAGATCAGTGTCATTTAAATTTTGCTAAGTGTCAGGTTGCAAAACATTGGAATTGCATTGGAAGGAAACGCGATTTCAGTTGATTAATAATGATGTCCAATACTTGATAAAATATATTCACTTTAAACAACCTTTCCAGATCTTGGAGACGCTCATCTTCGAAAAGTTCGTCAAAATGGCGTTTCACCTTCCTCTGATGGGTTTTAGAAAATTCAGGGTTGATGGACCACTTTTCTGATACACAACTTGCTTATAAAGTTTCAAATTCATGTCGATACCTTTCATATTCTTCCAGAAAATTTTCAAACGTTTTAAGGCATTTGAACGATGGCTTTGGACTGAAGTGCTTTAAGGCTGCATCTATAGTTTGTAGAATTTTGCAATGGAAAACCAATAACATAATAAAACTGAAGTTCTCGATCTTCTTCTTGATTGAAAAAGCTTAATTTCTTTCATCCGATTTGCAATTTAACAGAGTTGTTTTCGTTAGCGCTTTTTGGACTTCAACAAACCGAACCGAGCTAAAAAAAAACATGGTTTTTAAGTGACATTTTTCGAGTGCCAATATCCACTCACGGAACAATGTTTTAGTTCTTATTTGTTCTAACTCTCGGATATTGAACATTCAAAACCTTATGAATATAATTTTTTTTTTTAAATTCATAGATATTTGTTCAATATCCCGCCGAACGTTGAGAGCTTGAATGTTCAATCTCGACTTTCAACCAATCAGGAGTCTTCTAGTTAAGATGAGCAGCCATGTTGGTTATTAATTGTTTCTAACTATCCCCGGAGTTGCGCATAGTTCCACTAAAAATACGTTTAATTTCGAATATATACTGTTATTGAATTGAAAAATGACTTCACCGACTCCAGAATCAATAAACCTTAGACCAGTAGCTCAAATAGAAAAATAAGTAAGTAAAGTAATAAAATAGGTCTTAAAATTATGTTATTTATAGGCTTTTTCACCACATTTTATTTATTTATTTATTCCTTTAGATTTACACACAGTACAATATGATACAAGATATAATTAAAATATTTTTAGTGATTATAGATTATTGTACCTTATCAGGTCGAAATTATTGGTTCCTAACTAGGCAAATTGCCCGTTCCAAGGAACCAAAAATATGTGAAAGTAAGTGTGTGATTTGTCTATGTCTATAATATATCTCATCAATGTTTTAATTTGTGATGTATAATCGTTACAATCTTATGATAGAGTCGAACTTGAGCTGTTGTGTATGTTTCAATTGTGTATGAGCAATAATTAGAATAATGGAAGATAAATTTAGTGTGTGATTGGTCTATCTCTATACTATACTTAATACTAACCTCTTTAAAAGAAAGCTGAAATTTATCATAAAAAAAGCCGACTGGTGCCATTTTAGAGAATTTATCCAGGGTCACACTTTTTCCCTGCCTACCCCTTCTTCAGATAACTGCACCTCCTCTTACAAATCTTAGTCTGATTCCATTCTAAAATCTGCAGACAAGTCTATTCCCAAATCATCCCCTGTAGGCACGAAGGCTCACCCTCCCTCCTGGTGGGATGAAGAATGCCTTCGAGTGCTGAAGGAGAGGAAAGCGGCCAATAAGACATACTGCCAACAGATGACAATGGAAAATTTCCTGAAAGCTAAGAAAATTTTACATGTACTTCTTGAATTTGCTGGGCAAATATATAGGATGCTACATTTATTATTTATTTATTCAATTATTTATTTACACCTTTAGGGCTTTTACCGAAAATAAGTCTTAATAAATTATATTAGGGCATTGAAATTGAAGACCCCGAACAAGGTATTGAAAATATTGCCGCAACGTCACCAAAAAATAAAAAAATCAAAATAAAAATAAATAAGCCTAAAGAAAATAATAAACAAAGAAAAAAAAAAGCACTCACAAATAAAAAGATTTTTTTTTTTAAAACTCAGTTTTCCCTAATTATATAGGTACAACAGCGTAACAAATTAAATGTTACTTCTCTAATAAATAATATGTGCTTGTTCACTTTTGTGGTTTTTCACTTTTCTTTTAACACATTTTTGTGGGAAACGAGAAAACTCATCATATGCCTTTTTACAGTAAGACGCGGGAGACGAGTTTACTTGTTTTGTTGCGCAAAGCGGTAAGGAGCGGGAAACTTGTAAACAGGGGATTCTAAATGGGTGCGGGGTCATGTGTTTTCTATTGTTGGCGGTACCCGATCTATCTACCTGTCAATACAATGAGTTTGAAACACAAAAAAAAAATCGTTGTAGCGTATGTTCCGCTCACAAACTACACAGTGAAACGCGGTACAAGTGCAAGTTTTGCAACGTGCCCCTGCATAAAGGAAAGTGTTTCGAACTCTATCACACACTGAAGCACTATTAGGTTATAGTTTTTTTTTATATGTATTGAAAATTTCTAAATAATCTTGTAATTTTGTATGAATAAAATCATTTCGATTGGGAAATACTGTTTTTTCTATGATTCCCAAGAAAGTAAAATGTTTTTGTTCATAAAAAAAGGAATTACACATACCTACATTGCTAAGTAAATAAATAGAGACATCTTTTTAAAGTAAAACTCTGAAAGTTTCATCGAAAAATATCAAATAGATCATAAGATATGAATATTTTGCGGAAAGTCTAATTTTGGCACTAAAATTTTAAAAAAACACCCGCGGCTAAGCCATGATTTGGCGGTAAATTGCCCGACCATATGGTGTTAGTAAAAAAATATATTTTTTTTAAATTGTCTTAATCATAAATACAATTTTTTTTAAATTATTTTGGCATCATGATGTACGTCCGCTCTAGGGTTTGTAAATCCCACACATTCTTCAAATCCCGCAGGATCGAGGAATATAATGTAATGATTTGGATTGCAAACCCAAGTCGGCTTGTATGTGGAACGAGCTAAGATAAGGTATCCGTCTTTTCTTCTTCATTTTAGTCATGCCTCTTCAACGCCCGCATTAAAAAATCTCAAAACAGCCCCCTCCTTAACCCATCTCACAACGTTGCCCAGCCGGGTGGCGATATAGTCCCCTTTTTGAGGCGTGCACCGTACGGAGAGCAGCACTCTTGTGAGTAGTCACATAAAAAACAATAAATAAATTCTTATGTAGGAATTACAATAAAACCAACTAGGCACACGATTAACAATAATAAATGTATAGTTATACTAGCGCAGACCCATAACCCAAATCGCGGGATATTATAATTTTAGGACTTGAGCTGAAAGTATTTAAAAAAATAATATTATAATCACGGACGTATATAAGGGGGGGGTCTTGGGGGTCCGGACCCCCCCCATTGCACCGCGCCGATTGTAGAATACGATAGTTTCTTAAGTCCGCCACAGTGCGGGGAGCGGGGGAATGGGCAGTGCCCCCGCCGCGGCGCGCCGCCGCCGCCCGCGTTTCGGCCGCGCGCACCATACCAAGCTAGAATCTAGTTTAGTCTATTTTGTCTCTTCGCGTTGCGCAGTTGTCAGTTGTTTTAATACAGAAAGAAGTGTCGCATTTAAAAAGTATGAAACGATCAAATCAGGTATCTCTTTTGAGTTTTTTTTCTAAGAAAGAGAGACCAAATCCCAATGAACTTTTATCAAAAGACAATGTGGAATCCTGTCATATTGAAGAAGTAGGAATAAATAGAGCGGGGCCATCCACAGATACTGATGACGATGAAGTGAAGAAAGGTAAGTCTCTTGTTTATTTTATTAGGAAGGAACCCAGTTACTAGAATTTCAAAAACTTTTATCCTGCTCTTATTTTTATTCCCAGAGAATTTCTGTAAACAAATGTTTTGCCGTGAGCATAAAATATTTGACAAATGGTAATTTCAGTGTATATGCGACGTGTACCTAAGTGTTATAAAATCATTTCGCCTTTTAACAGAAAGAAATACAATTATATTTAACTAACAACTAACTGGTGCCCGCGACATTGTTCGCGTAGACTTAATTTTTAGTTGAAAATTCTTATTCTTAACATAACTTTTTAGTTTATGAACCGATTGGAATGAAACATAGACTAAAATGTTAAGCAAAACCGCATACAAATCGATTAAGCCGTTTCTGAGATTAGCGTGGTCAAACGCACAGACAAACAGACAAAAATTTTAATAACTATTTTATTGACCTCAGTAACATAATTATAGTGCGTATGAATTGTTTTTTTTTTGTAAATATTTATGTACTTACAGAAACGGAACGCTTACGATTTAATTATAGTATGGATTAGAGTATTAGAGTCACAAATTATTATTATTATTCTTACAATTAAATATGACCAAAAAGCTGTTTGAAGATGGGTATGTGCTGTTGTTTTGTTTTAGTCAAATATGTCTTTGTTACAGCCAGGATGGATTTGTGTTCGGCTACGTCCGCAGCCGCAGCCAGGACGGGTTATGATATTGCGCTCTACGTATGTCATCCTCCAAGCAATGACGAGGAAAAGCTGAGAGCATTAAAAGAGCTTTGGACCCCTCCGGATACATTTAAATTTCCAGTCACTATCACTGGTAAAAAGAAACTTTCTTTTCAACGCCATTGGACTACCAGGTACTCATGGCTTGTATATTCAAACGTCATGCAGGGAGCACTTTGCAAAGTATGTGTTTTATTTGGAAAAAAGCATGGCGGTCGTGGTCAGCAAGAACTTGGAGCCTTGGTTAGTAAGCCATTTACTTACTGGAAGAAAGCTTTAGAGAGCTTTGATCACCATGCAGATACTAAGTATCATAAATTTGCTGTTGAGCAGGCAGCAAATTTTGCAAGGATCATGGAAGGAAAAACGTTTGATGTTATAGAGTGCATGAATGCAGAAAACAGTGAAACTACGGCCGAAACCGAAACTGAATTCGGGAGATTTCGTCCTGCGGTCGGACATGTTCGGTGCACTGAACTGCGAGCCACGAAAACACTTTTTATTTTCATTATATTCAAATAAGTATTATTGCATTAAAAATATTTTGTCATTGTAGGTAGGATGGTACTTTTTAATTTTAATTATATTGTAGTTCATTAAAAAGAGTGCCATACAAAATGACCAGAGTTTAGAGGAAATTATTTTGTTCTTAAAATGAAAGAGTATTTTTTGTTTAGTGTAGGTAGGTACCTAAAGAAATTAGTGCACCTAAAAAAGTAATTTTGTTTTCTACCTTTTATTTTATGTTATTCGTTAATAATTTTCACACAGGTAATACCTAGATACTGTTTATTTTTTTATATTATTTACGAAGAAGTTATAACTTATTTAAAAAAGCACAACCATTTATTTGAAATAAGGAATGATAATTTTTAATTAATAGTAGTTGTAAAACAATGAATCTCGTGTCAGTTTTTTTTGTTTGAGAGAAAACTACATTTATTTTCATGTATAACTTGAATTTACAATATTTTGTTAGTGTTACTGTAGGTAGGTAGGTAATTTTTAATTTTAATTATATTGTAGTTCATTAAAAAGAGTGTCATAATAGTACGACCAAAGTTTAAAAGAAATTATTTTGTTCTTAAGATGAAAACTCTTCATTTAGCTTGAGAGAAAACGCTTATTTTTTTCATACATTAAGTATTATTTGCATTAAAAATATTTTGTTATTGTAGGTAGGATGATACTTTTTGATTTTAATTTTATAATTGTAGTTCATTAAAAAGAGTGCCTTACAATATGACCAAAGTTTAGAATAAATTATTTGGTTATGTGATTAAATAAAAGGTGTTTCAATTTTAAAACAAATTATTTGTTCTTAAGATGAAAGAGTATTTTTGTTTAGTGTACCTTAACAAATTAGGTATAAAAAAAAGTTATTTTGTTTTCCACCTCTTATTTTATGTTATTTCTTTTTTTATGTTATAAACGAAGCGATTTTATTTAAATAAGGAGCGATAATTATGTTATGTTTATTTTTAGTTCAAATATCAGAGACTGAATGATTTATATATATAATATTTAAAAATAAAGGCTGATTGATTAAGACTGACTATTTTTTTCACGAAAACATGACCTTATATATTTTTTTTTAATTTGCGGACCCCCCCCTTATCAAAGCTATATATACGTCCGTGATTATAATCAACATAAATAATAAGCTTACGGCAAATAAGACCTTTCGAAAGTAGAAAATTATCTTTCTACGGTAAGTAAACTTTAAAAATTACATTAATTTGTCAAATGTAGATAACGAAACAACAAAAAAAAACGAACCAACATTTCAAATAAAGAATTATTAATTTTCAACTAAACATTGAACTTGAATAATTTTACGCATCACTAGGAATTAGAGGAAACCTACTTAATTTGTTTAAAAATAATTTATTAAATAGACATATCTGTGTAAAATTATTAGAAAAACTGAGTGGGAAGAAAAAAATGAGGGCTGACGTATCTCAGGGTTCAATTTTGGGACCCACGCTTTATATAATATTTGTATCAATAATGAAAAAACTTTTTTTATATGTAAAACATTTTGTATATGCAGATGACACTGCTCTTGTTATATCTGATGATCAATTATCTAATGCTATTAAATATATGCAGCATGACTTTACGTCCCTGATAAAATGGTCACATGATGCAGGCCTAACATTGATGTATGTTAGTCTATGAGGCCTAATCATAAATACCAAATTGATGCACATAAGATCTCCACATGCTTCAGTTCCGAATGAGCCTGAAATAATATCTCACAATTTTGCATGTATTCATCAAAACATTTTGCAGCACTACATAAGCGATAGTATTGAACTAGTTAATGAATATGTTTATTTGGGAGTGACTGTTGATTGCAACTTTAAATGGGACTTGCAAATAAACAAAATTTGTAAAAGGCTGAGGGCGATAGTGGGTAAACTGTACAAACTGAAATGTTTCATTCCTGTGAATATTTTAAAAATAATTAACTTATCACTCGCAGAATCTACTTTACGATATGGAATAACCACATGGGGACACTCTTGCAAAACTAATTTAAATAACCTACAATTAGTACAAAATTCTGTGATTAAATTACTAGTTCCAAAACAGATATTTTCACAGAGGCGAAACATATCATTGTTGTATCGGAACTTGACTGTCTTGCCGGTACAGGCCTTATTAGGACACAAAACATTGATTCAGCATATATCTGACTCCGAATATAAGAGGAAAGGGGAACATGAACATAATACTAGGTTCACAAAAAATGAAGGAATGCTTGTACCAAAATATAACAATGAATACGGATAGCGAACCCTGGAATACAACGTGCCCAAAATATTCAACATGTTACCAAGCAATATAAAATTTGCGAATTACCTTAGAGATTCAGATATATGCTGAAAACATGGTTAATAAGCAGAGATACTCTGTATTAGTAATACTATTGATTATGGCAGTGGTTTTTTTTTTTTTTTTTTTTTTTTTTTTTAAATAAATTTAAAATAAATCAAATTTAATAATGTCATAATAATTATTAAGTTCTGCAAGTATTTCTGTTATTTTTACAGTTTTTAATGTGACAGCTGTTTCGGCTTTTGAGGCCATTATCAAACTGTGGATATGTCGCATAAGTTGAGTAGCGCCCTTTGTGGCAGCTGGACGCGTCATGCCGTCTCCAACCGCTTTGTGTTTTTTTAGTATTTTCAAGGGAAACGAGGCAACATCCCTTTGAAGTTATTTTAAAAATCAGTCTATCAACATTTTAAATTAACTTACCAATTAGTAATCAGAACTTAATAGTAATGTGACTAGAGTGCAGTGTTTCAAAAATGAATAATCGAAAATTGTGCTAAAAATATTCTAAATTCGCTGAAGTTGAACTTGGGACGAGAATCGGTAACTGTAGGTACGCCAGATGTTTTCAATGTTATTCTTGGAAACTCTGAAAGCCCTAACAAGTGCCCAAGGTGATTTATTATCCCGTCCGCCGCCTTTTATTTCGGAACAATGCACCACTAACATAATCACCAGAAACAAGTGTACAAGGAAATGGACTTTCCGAACGTCACAGCGGTGCTGCCAAGGTTTGTTATCTATGTGAGGATACTGTGACAGCGCTTAATTAGCAGCAGACACATACCTGGACGGTTGACGAACCTCGTGCTGGCACTGTTGGTGGCGCGGTGCACTCTTTCGCTGCAGTAGCTGGTCCAGTTTCCTCACCACCTGGGATTCTTGCTGCAGAGTCTCCATCCTCTACCTTCGTCGAATGTCACAGCGGTGCTGCCAAGGTCTGGAATCCATGAGAGGACATTGTGTCAGCGCTCTATTAGCAGCAGACACATACCTGGAAGGATGACGAACCTCGTGCTGGCACTGTTGGTGGACGCGGTGGACTCTCTCGCTGCAGCAGCTGGTCCAGTTTCCTCACCACCTAGGATTCTTGCAGCAGATTCTCCATCTCCGTGTCACCTGTTTCTGTACTTCATTTTATTTAACTTAATTTCAATTTCAATTTGTAATATTTATATATATTTTTTTGTAATATCTGCATTAACTGTACAGCGCCCCTGAGGTGATATTTCGCAAAAGCGGCGCTATAAAAATCATCCAATAAATAAATAAATAAATGTCCACACGGCGATGACTTATTTATATGATTTTATCTATCCCCACCCATTTAAATTTCTATAATGTTCAAAAATGATTCATTAAGAATTGGAATAGCCAAAATATTTGGGAATCCAGCAGTGTTTGCACACCTGTTAAAATTAATGACCTAAGGGTTTTCTTAATTGTTGGTATGTGGGTGATTATGTTAAGGAATTATATTGTTTGGGTTTTTTGAAAATATTAAGCAGGGGAGAATTGATCATTTTTGTTTGATTATTAATTAGGGTTATGTTTGGATCATTAGTTATTTTATTTATCTCTAATTGTTCTAGTAAATTTAATCTAAAACCCTTTCTTTCTATGTGTAAAGGTTTAGGCTCGTTGTTGTCAAGCGGGACGTGGTTTTTCTCCAAGAGGTGAGCTGCGAATTTTGAATCAATTTTATTATTTTTATAGCAACGCATATGTTCTTTGAATCTAGTTGAAAAGGCTCTCCCAGTCTGTCCAATATAAACGGCATCACAGTCTATATGGTCGCATTTTAATTCATAAATGCCGCTATTTTTAAGTTTAGGGATTTTACTTTTAGAGTTTTTGAGGTTAGTTCCTATATTATTATTAGTTTTAAAAGCAATATTTAGACCACATTTTTTAATTTCTTTCGCTATTTTTAAAGATATTGGACAGAAAAATTCTAAACATGCAAATTTATCTAACTTATTATTACGTACCGGATATATTAAATTGATTTTTTTAAAATATTTTTTCTTTCTTATAATTTTGTCGATGTTATTTGCCTCGTAGCCGTTATTAACCGCGATTGTTTCTTTTTGATATGCTTTATTTTCTAAGGGAATGTTAATTAATCTATGTACCATTGAATGGTAAGTTGATAATTTATGGGACCAAGGGTGAGTTGAGTTTACATTTATTGTTGTGTCGGTAAATGTTGGTTTTCTAAATATTTCGAAGGTATGTTTATTATTATTTTTACCGATTGTTAAATCCAAAAAAATTATTTTACCTTCGATCTCGTGTTCTACTGTGAAGCAGATTTTATTATTAATGGTGTTGGCCCAATTCGTAAAAATATCTAACTGTCGGTTGGTGCCTTTCCAACATATGAGAATATCATCTACATATCTGACATAGTATATAATATGTTTTGCTAAGGGGGATTGAAGAATTATGTTTTCAACATAATCCATAAATATCTCCGCTAGAAGCGGGCTTAACGGTGATCCCATGGGAAGACCATCATTTTGTTGGTAATAGGTAACGTTGAAAAGAAATTAAGTAATTTGTTTCAACACAAATTTTTATGAGTTGGAATAACTCTTTTCCTATTACCGGGTTAATATTGCATTTTTCAAGGATGTTATCAATTATTACAAGGCATTCTTCAATGGGGATATTAGTACATAAAAAGGCTTTTTACATCTAGGGAAATAAATCGACAGTTATGTGGAAGATTAATGTTTTTGATTTTGTTAACTAGCTCTATCGAGTTTTTTACGCTATAACGCGGTGAAAAATTTGTGTATTTTTTGAAGAGGAAGTTAAGTTTTTTTGCTAAGTTTGCTGTAGGAGCATTTATAAATGATACAACGGGTCTTATGGGAATATTCTCTTTATGGATTTTAGGTTGGCCATACAGAGCTGGGGCTCTCGGGTTCATAACCCTGGCGCTTTTCTTTGACCATTTGGTGGGAAAAATGGCAACATTTTTGACAATATTATTAGTGGGATCTTTGTTTAAAATTTTAAAATCTTCTGGTACCAAGAAGTCTTCCACCTTATTTATATACTCTATTCTATCAAGTATTACAATAGAGTTTCCATTGTCAGCTTTTGTGATAGTTAAATCATTCTTTTTAATTTTATCTTTAATATTTTAGTTTCTGAGTCGACATAATATTTATTTTTAGTGTTAACCGTTTCGAGTTTTTTATTTAAGATGTCTGCTGTGACGTGTTTTGTTAAGTTGCTATTTTTAACTTTGTGCAGAGAAATTTCCATGTCAATGGCTAATGATTCTATTTGTTTGCGAGTTTTATAGACCATTTATATTGAACATATCGTCTGGAGATTGAACAATTCGGCTCCCATAAGTTAGAGGTATTTTTTGTTCAATTAGCCATTTAGTGATAAATTGTATATACAGGGTGATTCAGATTTCAAACAATTTACTTTTATGTTAGGTAGTAGTTGACTTAAAGTATTACTTTCAAAGATACAAACAGTGTCCTTGAGGTGATTTTTCACAAAAACTGCTCTATATAAATCATCCAAATATTATGTTAAGTTTGAAAACAATCTACAAGTACAAGGTACCTACCGCTAATATACTACTATCGGTTGTCGGTGAATGCGTGATGTGAAATATTCTTACATCGTACGTATTACGGCCTACTTGATCTAGGGGTAACGCTCTCGACTAGAGATCCAGAGGTCGCAGGTTCAAAATTCGGCGTGCGTAAGTGAATTTTATATCTATGTACCACTAGTGACACCTATGAAGGTTAGATTATATTATTTATGAAAGGTTCTCGCCTCTGCTATTTGTTTGTGATTAAATTGTATCCGCAAAGACGATCCCTGTTTTGCGGGCCTTTTGAATTTGAAGGTGTCAACAGTCTTTGTCATATAAAAGGTCGGGTTTCCTTAAAAACTCTCTCTTGCTCAAAAACAACCAAAGGTTTCACCTTTCCTAAAGAACCACAGGAACTAGCCTGTAACCAGAGTATTTATTAAAAGGTGCCTAGTCATATCATGTGATAGTGGAGGTTTATTGTTAAATAAAAGTGATTCAGTTTGCTCTTAAGAACGGAGTTTTAATTCCAAGGACCCTAATTTATAACAGATTCATTTGTGTTATTTCACAAATTATTCATTTAAAATAACAAATAGTTTATTTGCGGCAAGTTCCAAAGTGGAAGATGCGGTGTAAATACCATCAGAATTGAAATGGCTTTAGCTGTGTTTGGTGACCAGATCTGAATAGGTACTTACTCACCTTCTCTCTTCTCCTTCCTCCTCCTTCCTCTCCTTCTCCTTCCCCTCCACACTACCTTCAGCCTCACAATATACGAATACATATACCCCAATTGGGGATGCCATAGTCTCACTGGCTCCAGATGGTTAGGAGCAGTTGAGACTGTGTGTGGTATTTCATTAAAAAAAATCCTGAGTGATGGGTAAAATTCTTCAAGTTCAATGTTCAGTTGAAAATTATTTTTCAGATAGTATAAAGCAAATGTTCACAGATGTGACTTTAAAGCATTCAATGCTGATCCAGTAGAATTACCTCAAAGCATGTATTTACCCGAGACAACTCTCACAGAGATTAAAAAAATTCAAAATTCAAAATCTATAGAAATGGACAACATAAGAATGTACGACATATATATTTTAGGACCCGTTATAACACACTTTGTCAATAGACTTATTATACAAGGGAAAATGCCTGATGACCTTAAATGTGCTATTGTTAGACCTATATACAAAGGAGGAAAAGACTCGGAAATAGGAAACTATCAAGCTATTAGTATCTTGCCTGCACTTGATAAAAAAAATATGTTTCTTTAAAATTAAACAAATAACCTAGAAAAAAATTGCATTATAGACAAAAAACAATATGGATTTCAAAAGAAAAAAAGCACTGAAAAATTATTACAGGACTTCTCAAATTACATAAATAATGAATTAAACCATAAAAGACATTATGGTATAAAGTACTATTTATCGATAATTCTAAAGCATTTGATACCATTGATCCACAAAAATTATTTAAAATCTTAGAGGCGAGAAGGATATTCTTATACTAGGTTACTACAGGCTTTTGAGAATTCATCAAGTTTAGATTAATGTCCCCAAAATACAAAAAAATTTCTCATGGGGAAAATCTCCCAGAAATAGTAAACAATAATAAATTAATATTCAGAGTGTTAAAAACTGTAAATTACTTGGCATTGTGAGCTTTTCATCACAAAATTGCTACTGTGCCATTTCGCCTACAAGAATAAGTATTTTAAATTTAATACGCCTTGTGATAGGTGATGTTCGCATATATGGCAATATGTACAATGTCACTTTCAGTGGTTTCATATAGAATAGTTAATAATTAAGGTATTTTTATTACTAAAAGGTAAAAAGGTTATTTCGAGAAAACCCTAGGTAAAATTATTCAACCCTCGAAATTTTTAAATTTTATAAATAGAATTTCAATATTTGACATTTTGAAAAAATAACTTTCATACAAACTCCAAGATTTTTAATTAGTTTTACGAACCCGTTTTGTGGTATGAATGATTTTTCTTGGAAGCCATTTTGGTAGAACTTTTTTTATAGGAAAATGTAATATGAAAAAAAAAACTGTTTTAGAAAATATTTATTATGACAACATTTTTCTGTTTGTAAAAGAAGTCATGTGCTTGATTGGAAGGTCAGGAATCTCCACATTACATCATTGCGTATCGGGCCTTACAATGCACTGAAAAATAAAATAAATATCGTTAATAAATTTTTGTGAGGTTTAGCGGTAACAATGAGTGATTTTTTGAGATAGCGTTTTCATAAATACCGATGAATTCTGAAACAGGATCGTTTTCTCCTTCAGCTCTCATAGTCCCTGTAATTTCTTCATTTTCTACCATCGGTAGAACTAGCTGAACGAATTCAGGGGTGTATGGAGGGGCGATAGCATCTAATACCTGAAAATAAAATACATGATTATTGTCATCACGGTGCTGCACTGCATCCCAGGGTGGGATTTGGTCTCCTCCCTCACCACTCCCCTGCAGTCCTCAATCCTTCCCGTCCTGCTTCTATCCTCTTTGTCGGTCTTCCTTTAAGTCACTTCTCTGGGGGCACCTTGGTCATAATTTATGGCATCCTATCATCACGGACAGCAAAGATGTGTCCATTCTGGAAGAGCTAGGCATCCACGATAGGCTTACTGTCAGCCTACAACGTATTTAAAGATATACTGCTCGCCAAACTAAGGACTCAAACTGGCAGTCACTGACGAATCTGAATTGAGTCAATGACTGAAAGTCAGAGGAAAGGCAAAGGAAGGTCACCAATGCGCTGGATCAATGCAATTATTACTGGAGTCCGGTACGTCGGTGTCCTAGGCTCTCCACGTAGCTCAGAACAGCGGAGTGGAGGAGCCTAGTCCACCAGGTAAATTAGAGTGGGGGTCTAGATTGTCAGCAAGGAGGAACCGACTTTAGAAGAAGAATCTTCAGGCATTTTTAAAACATGTCCAGCCCATCGCAGTTTTTGCAGTCGTAGGCTGGATAAGATTTTCAAGCTCATGATTCATATAGATAAATAAAAAATTTAAATGTTCGTTTGTTCAAAATCTTAAATCTCCGAAAGCTCTCCACCGTTTGTTTTGAAATTTTGACACAACTTTGTATTTGAATATGCGTGTTATTGCGTGTTATTGTTTATCTATCTGCACACCACAATGCGTGGTGGGGTACAGCTAGTTTCTAATATGTATGATCCATTTTGAATTGGGGAAGTTATTAAGTATCGAATTTCTTTACTTAAGTCATAATTTAATATTACATACTAACTTTTCCTATTATTTTCATACCTATTGGTAAATAAAAATGCAGTATTCTGTTTCTGTAAGTAAACACACAGTAACTACTTTGAAATTACTGTGTTTTATCTACCTTCTTGAAATACATTCTCCCAGCGCAGATTTTCACTCTATCGCTGCATACCACACAAACCAATTTAAATATATTTTATTTAATTTATATGTGTTATTTTGCATAATTAAATTTTTTATCTTATACGAAATGAAGTAGACTTCTTGCTTTGTAATTACGGCCCAAGCTAGCGTATCAAGTAGGGAAAATCAAGAAAATGTAATATTACATAAAAAAATAATTAACAAAACGACACATCCCTCATACACACAAGCCTAGCTTTATTATGGTGGTCTCATTGGTTTTTACTTATATATAAAATTAAGTGAAATAATTACTATACATATTTCTGTAAAGTATGTAACATTATTATTTGTGAATAAGTATTTAAAAAAAAACAAATAATATATTGTATATTTGTAGCCCATTCCAAACTGATTGTCATGGTGAAAGACAAACATTCAGAATTATAGAGAAGAGTTTTGAAACATTGCTTGAAATTACTTTAGCCATGTTTGGTGACCAAATCTGATAGGCAGGTACTTCCCCTCCTCATTCCTTTTGCCTCACAACAAACCCAAATTAGGGATGCGAGACTCATTGGTCTTTACTTACCACGGTAGTGTAGGTAACAACGTCTTATTTTAGTTATTTTAAGTAACCACATTATAAAAGATAATATTATTTTCTGTAAAATTTTGTTATCTTTATTTTGGATCGATCATAAATTTTGTCTTGGAACTATGCTCGTCAGCTCGACACAAGACGCCATAGATATACCACTAAGTACAGTCAATTCGTAAATTTCTGTCAAACATCGAGCAAGAATTATAGACTTTGAATAATTTTCGAATCAAATAAAAAAGCATCGAGTGAGACGGTACACACGCTAAGACGTGTTCGAATGAGCGTGGTGTACTGGCCTTATGGTTTTCATTAGGAACTTCCTACTTGAGTTGCACTTACCTCTGTTACAAAGTATCTGATGAGGGAGATGTCTGTATCGTCTCGTTGCCAACAATGCTTGATATACTTCAATACAGGAACTACACATCCACGACTGAGCAGGTTCACCATCCGGTCTAGGAGCATTTTTCGCAACTCCAACTGAAAGAAAAGAAGAAACACTTTGTCATACATGTCATACTTTCTTAATGACTGTTAACATGCGTTTTTCCACGGTCCAATTTTTCCAAAGGCCAGAATTTTATTGATTTGCCGCTATGGTTATGCAGACCTTTATTTCAACGAATTGAAAAATTGAGAATACTTAAGGAATAGGAGTACAGGAATCTTATGATGGACGTTACTGTAGAAAAAAAATGATTCAGTCACCTGCACGAGTATTTCTAGCTCATCTTGTGGAGTCTCGAACAATTGCACCAGGAGTTGCAACAGCTGGTGATGCAGCAGGGGGTGCAGACCGGCCACCTCATCCAGCAGGGCTAAATGTAGGGGACAGTGCTCTGTGCTCAGTTTGAAGTAGGATGGCTCCAGAACGGTGCACTGCACCCACCTGATGATGCCCACACCCACCACGGGGAACCTACAATTAAACACTATTAAAATTTCTACTGTAGTAAGTAATGTAATCTTGTTGAATTGCAACTCAGGATTCTGGAAAGCAGTTTGGACTAAAATTAGGGCAGGTACTATAAGAGGTTTGAACATACTTCAAACGATTAGAAGATTGAATCTAGATGTTAACAGGAAAATTTTATTGCTGTAACTTCAATAGAACGTGCGATAATATGTAAGTGGTACAATGGCACTTCATTCCAGACCGATAGATACTCTCATTAATAACCAGATACTTCCCAATCATCCTCTTCTCCTCACTCAGTTAGCCTCAAAACATACCCAAATTAGGAAATGGATTACTGGATTAAAGATTTTTCTTACCGTATGCAGTGATACAATGTGGAAAGTTCTGCCGTGAGTTCTGATGATCCTTTGTTAATATTACAAATGGTGTGTACTTTTTCAATAGCTAGAATCGTGGGTTTCAATTCATCTTTATTGACGGTCCTTTTAACCTGAGCTTTTCTGGCGGGCGTTTCAATCACACTGGCAGAGTATGCAAGGAGATAAATGTATTTAGGCTTGTGTTCAGGATTCAGTTTCATGCCAGGCTTGAACAGTGAGTCTACGAGGAGTTCTGCAACAGTTAATTACTTTTATGACACAGCATGGTGGTCGAAAAATCCTCAATGCATGTAACAAATAATTTCAATGAATAAAGAAACTTAAAAAAAAAAAGAAAAGTTTATTATTAAATTTATCACCAGGTGCAGTCGTTCGCGTTGAAGCTACATGACCTGCAAACTTTCCATTACATACCCAAAAACTGTGGTGTTCTGATGAGATCGATTGGAGGAGGTTCAGGTAAGTTATAGTTCCTAAATAGCACGGAGATATCAGCCGGGTTGAGGGCGTTTCTAGATAACATGGAGCTGAGGGCTTCACAAGCCTGAGGGAAGGATGCTGCTCCATTTAATGCCATAGTTATCGGGGTCACATCGTGGTGGCTATAATCAATAAAAGGTTCAGGTAAGCTATAATTCCTAAATAGAATGTAGAAATTCAGCTGGGTAGGGGGCATTTCTAGATAACATGGAGCTGAGGGATTCACAAGCCCGAGGGAAGGATGCTGCTCCATTTAATGCCATAGTTATCGGACTATGGCATTAATATGGCGCAAATTGACTACATAACATCAAACTATCCAAAAGCCTTCACGGATACGTCGGTCCTAACTAAATTCAACTTCAATACAGATCATCGAATGGTCAGAAGCAACATAAGAATAGAATTACCAAAGAAATCTAGAAAACATTTCGCTTCACTCATTACAAAACACCACAGCGATGAAAACTTAAAGGTAATAACACAATCTCTAATTAGATCAGCTGCAGAATTAACTACGAGTAACATTGATGCTCATACGAAATATGAAAAGCTAGAAAATCTACTAACTAAAGTAAAAGCTGAGACTAGCAAAAGAAACAAGTACAAGCTAAGTGATACAACGCTGCAACTTATAAAAGAAAGAAAAAATCTACTTACAAAACATCCCAAAAAAGAGAACATAAAAACTATAACTGAACTAAGTAAGGAAATCAGAGAGAACATCAGGAAAGATAGGAAGACCAAGAGGCTGCAAACATTAGAAAAGCATATAGTGAAAATAAGGAATGGATACCAAAACTAAACAAAAAGGGGACTACTTCTTAAAATAGAAATAACATCAACGAAATAGCCATAAAATTTTACCAGGACCTCTATTCAAGCTCAGACGACAAACAAAAACACGATCAGAAGACAAACGTCAACAAAGAGCAGAAAAACGTTATAACCGAACCAAAAATACTTTCCAGAGAAGTAGAGAAAGCCATATACAGTCAGAAGATGGAAAAAGCTCCAGGCCCAGACAAAGTGACAAACGAACTTCTTAAAGGCACCCTAAAAGAACTACTACCAATACTCACTTCAATATTCAACGAAATACTAACAACTGGTCTAATCCCTACACAGTGGAAAACATCAAACATTATTTTTATATTTAAAAAAGGACAAAAGGAAGATATCGAGCCATAATCGGCAGAACAGCGTAAGCGACGTTTTTTGTCAAATTACGATTTTTAACAAAAGCAGTTCAATGTTACCTAATACGTTTGCGACAAAAATATAACAGTTCTATCTTATACGCCTGACGCTTTTTTGGTACCTGTGCCTTTTAGCGTATGAACTTCCTTACAAATCTTGTAGGCGAGCAAAACAGCGCAACCGACGTCATTTGATAGCGTAAGCGACAATATGGTCGGTTACGTTCTTACGCCGAACGGTAGAGAATGTTCCAGTTTTGTCAGTTAGCGTCCATCGGATGACCAGTGCGAACGTGTCAGCAGAATTTCTACAAGGTAAATCTGTTTAATTTAACGTTACGTATTTAAATATTAGTATAATTAGTTAAATAATATTAGTATAATTACTGTTACCTACTACGCACTGTGCGTTTAAGGGGTAAAATGTCATTGTGTTATGAAGTAAACTAATACAAAATACTTTTCTTGTGCAGATGGCTCCACAAACTCGAACGCCTAAGATGGTAGAAATAGCATTACAGTCTATAGCCAATACCTCTTCAGGTTTACCGATTATTCTGCCAAAGATAGATAGTGATTCAAGAATGTCACCTACATTACCGAAACCTTTGACTACTGTCCGTCTAGTAGATTACACTGATAGCGAAAGTGATTCGATGGACATTCTGGAACCCCCCGATAATAATTTAAGAACAATTTTATGTATTGACGAGGAGCCCCATAATCAGAAAATAGATGTTTGTGATGGGAACACTTCAGCAACAGCACATTTAAGTCCAATTGTTCAATTCTCCGATACTGAATTATGTTTAGATTTCGAACCATCTGAAGAGTATTGGAAGCCTGATTCAGATGATGCAGATGCAGAAATGAGCGATGAAAGCTTACTTATTGGCAGTGTTAGTGATCCACATTTATCTGTTGGATATGCTGGGTTAAGGAAATCAAAATTAGTCCCAAAGAGAGTGCGAAGGAGAGGACTAAAATGTAATGGACAGCACAAAAGTGTTAAACCAAATCCGTGTCTAAATAAAAAATGTGGCAACAACTGTGCCATTCAATTCAGTGAAGAAGATCGCCTTAACATACATGCATTTTATTGGGGCATGGCCAGCAACCAGCGGCAGAGGGACTGGCTTCTTTTGTATATAAACAAACAGCCAATCAAAAGAAAAAGGGCTAAAAATGATAGCAGAAGAAATACATCATATAAATATTTCATAAATTGGAACAGGAAAAGAGTTCAAGTCTGTCAGCAATTTATTTTGAAAACTCTTGACATCGGGCAAATGACTATCAGGCATGCATGCAATAATATTTTAGAAAATAATTTTTCTAAGGCCGATTTGAGAGGAAAGCACGATCCATCCAATAAAACGGACCAAGAAAAAAAGGACATGGTAATAAAGTTTACTACACAATTGCCCGCTGTTCCATCTCACTAATGTCGAAATAAATCTTCGAAAAGATATCTTCCTGCCGATTTGCGTAATGTGAAAACCGTGTATAAAATATACATTGAAAATGTTAATTCATTAGATGAATCTGGGCATAGTAACATTGTGAGTATGAATATTTTTAGAAAAATATTTAATACTAATTTCAACTTGGGTTTTTATTTACCTAAAAAGGACAAGTGTTCTTTATGTGAGAAAGTGAAAAATTTGTCCGGTGACGAGAAGCTTTAGCAAACTGAAATGGATATTTACAAAAGTCACCTCAGCGAAAAGGAAAAATGCAAAGAGATCTTCATTAATGATCAGGCTAAAAGCAAAAATGATAGTGATATTTTGTGCGCAAGTTTTGACCTCGAGAAGGTGCTAACCACTCCCCATGGAGAAAGCGTAAATTTGTATTATAGTCGAAAATACGGAGATCAAGTATAGGGATCTTAAAGGTCTCTGCGAGAAAGGTATTATTCCTGAGAGGATGAGGCATGAATTTTTGGAACTGCCACATGGATCCACAGTGGAAGATACCTTACCTGAATCCGACCAGGAAGACATGTGAATAGTTTTGAAAAATGTGGCTCAAACTAACAAAGTTTTGAAAAATTGCCGATATAAGGGCTATTATTAAAAAAATATATATGTTGTATCTATTATGTTTATTATTTGTTAAAATGTTTTTGTTTTATTTTTATTGTTTTGGAAATAACATTTTTATTTTTATTGTTTTTAGAAAATAACATTTAATCTTAATTTTCCCTGTAAAGTACAAGCAAGATAATTAAAAAAATATTTCTTTAAAAACATATATGTTTTTTATTAGTTGTTACTTATGGCCTATTGCATGATAAAAATTTTTTTAAAAATCTACTCCAAATAGCGTAAGCGACATTTCAGAGGGAAAAAAATCTGTTAGGGTTACAGGCAAAACAGCGTTACCGCCACTATCTCGACAACTGGAAGCATTCAAATAAAAAGTATTTTCATTTCATACAGGCAGTAACCAAAGATTATTAATCTTCATTAACCTAAATCCTTTTTGGAATCAATTAAGAAAGTTAATTAAAAAAAACCTTCTCCTGTATAATTTACAAATTGTCGCTTACGCTGTTCTGCCGATTATGGCTCGATATAGGGAACTATTTTTTTTTTTATTGAATATACAAACTAACTAACCATCACGCCGTTTCCCCGCAGGAGAAGGCAGAGAGGACGGACCGCCAAACAACTCGGTCTTGGCACACACTCCTTGCCTCATTCACATTCATACATCGTCTCATACATACTCTTCTATTATTCTGACTCTTAAATCAGATCATGTGAATCAGATACTCGAGTCGGGCCATGTCAAGAGTCAGAATAATAGAAGAATATACAAACACATTACAATAATTTACAAATGTAGATATTTCGAGGCTGATTGCGAAAAAATTAGAAATTTTTTAACAAAAATTGCCCAACTCAGTTGAGAAATTATTTCTCGTGTTTGAGTTGGGGAGTGTTGGGAGTCATTATGGTTTATAGGTTGTAAAATTTCACTAGTTGATGTAGCTAAAAATTAACAAATAGTTATAAAACTAGATGATAAATTTGATAACACAATATAATTAAGAAAATAAGAAATATAATTACAAACTAAAAAATATAACTTAAATAATATAATAGTTATTAAACTTAGAAAAAATAAGATATAAAAATAAAAATGTACTTATTAGGTACGAAATAATAGAAGGTAGGTACAGTACTGGTTGTAAATTGTTCAATGACCGAGTTGGCAATCTTGTATGAAATGGGTACTTAATAAAATGCAACAACAATAAATGCATATTAGGAAGCGCATAATATAACTTTAGAGGATATGTAAAAAAAAATATATGTAGCTTTTTTTTTTTAAATATTAAATTTTGTTTATATATATATTTTTTTAAATCATTAATCAATTTTCCTAAATTCATAATGTGAATTTAGGAAAATTTAATCAATAAAAATTACAAATGAGTTCATATAAACAATTATGTATTTGAAAAATGTATCCAATGATATTAAAACTTGTGATTACCGTTGGGTTTATCTAAAAGTTGTTTGATTTGTGATTTGAAAGTTTTGTAATTTTTTTCAGTTTTAATTTTATCCGGAAGGGCATTAAACAATTTTATACCTTGATAAGTATAATGGTGTTGACCAGCACTAGTTTTACATTTAGGAATTTCTAAGTTACCACGTGATCTAGATCGGTTACTTATTTTTGTAGAAATTGTTGAATTGAAATGGTTTTTATGAATTTGTAAGAGTGCATTCTTTTTAAAAAAATTGTTTAAGCTAAGAACCCTAACCGAGTCAAACAGCTGCGTGGTTGGAAATATCGATGGTTTTCTTAGGATGACTTTCAAAATTAACCTCTGAACCTTTTCTACAGGTGAAAGGTTAGTTTTGAAAATCCCTCCCCAACCGATTATACCATATTGTAATATGGATTGGGCAAGAGAAAAATATATAATTTTAATCATACTGGATTATAGGATTGTTCTTAATCTAATAAATATAAATATATTAGTTTTCTTACTCTAGTTATAGTATTTTTCATTTGCTCGCTCCATTACTACAGACCTATAAGTTTGATGTCAAATATCTACAAAGTATTTTCCAAGGTTATCCTGGAAACAATAAGTAAAAAGTTAGACGAAAACCAACCACGGGAGCAAGCCGGCTTCAGACAAGAATACTCTACCCTGGACCACATACACACAGTGAAACAAATAGTAGAAAAATATAACGAGTATAACAAGAAATTATACATGGCATTCATCGATTACTCCAAAGCTTTCGACAGCATAAAACACACAGCTTTATGGGATAGTCTTGAACAGCAGGGGATACCTTTAATATACATCAATATTATAAAAAACATATACCTGAATTGCGAAGCGAGGATCCAACTAGAAACATTGGGGAAAAAGTTCAAGATCAAGAGAGGAGTAAGACAGGGAGACCCTCTATCGCCAAAATTGTTCTCGGCTGCTCTAGAAAGTATCTTCCGCAAACTAGATTGGGAAAAATATGGTATCAACGTGCAAGGTGCAAAACTGAACCACCTAAGATTTGCAGACGATATAGTCCTATTCGAGGAAAACCCAACGCACCTCAATAAAATGATAGAATCATTAAACGAGGAAAGTGTGAAAGTCGGCCTATGCATGAACAAAGACAAAACAAAATTGCTTACAAACTCTGATCCAGTAACTATAAAAATTGACAACCAACCACTCGAATATGTGTCAGATTACATCTATCTTGAACAAATAATATCACACAAAGATCAAACCACTAAAGAAATCGAGCGAAGAGTAGAAAAATGGATGGAAGAAATACTGGTCTTTGAAAGAAGTCTTGAAATCCAAGGAACTAAGTATGCAAATAAAAAGGAAAGTCTTCAACACGTGTATAATTCCAGTCATCACCTATGGATGCGAAACTTGGGCACTCACCAAACGCCACAGAGAAAAGTTGGAACGCTGCCAGAGAGCCATGGAGAGAAGTTTGACAGGAATAAGAAAACAGGATAGAGTGAGATGTAGCAAAATAAGGGAGATAACTAATGTTGCCGATATAGTTACCCGAATAGACCAACAAAAATGGAGATGGACAGGTCATATGATTCGAGACCCACAAGAGAAATGGTGTAAAAATGTCACTGACTGGTATCCCAGAGATGGCAAGAGAAGTAGAGGACGTCAACACATGAGATGGGAAGACGACCTAAAACTCACGGCTGGACATCAATGGAGAAGAGTAGTGCGTGACAGGTCTCAATGGAAATTGTTAGAGGAGGCCTATGCCAATAGGCAAACTGAGCTTCGGGATATATTATAACAAACAAAACATTTCTAATATTAATGTACCTAACAGAAGTTCAGAATAAAAGGCTTATTATTATTATTATTATCGGATTGACTGAGCATAGCGAAGTCCTGTTATAACTCGACCACATTGCATTTCGTCTGTCTGTAAATTTGTTTGTGTTCCATGTCTGGTCAATCCTGTCAAGATGATAGCCATGTTCGATAGTACCTTTGTATTCTGCACAGAGCACATGAGTGTTCCAAGCTGTCAAATCGGAATAATATTAAATATATTTATGATAATAGCATTGAATTATGTAGTTAAGCGAAATATGTATATTAGTTTAAGTACTATAAAAAACTTTTATTTTTTAAACAAAGACAAACATTTGGAAAAACAAATTACTTCTGCTGTGCGCATCTTGTTATCTCTTGGGAGAGTCGCTTCATGATAGCTCCGCCACGGGCTTCCTGGGCCAGAATATGTATAATGACTTGACTGTATACATACGTATGTTGGCCATGACATACCATTTTCTGGAAAAGATTGAAAACATTAACAAAATAAGTTTCAAGAAAAATTGGCACTTATTAAATGCAAAATAACAAAGTCAAGATATTTACTGCACATTCTTGAACACTAGTCTGCCAGTCTTCAGTGTTCTGGAGAAATCCAGCAATTGCTGTTTTCAAAACTCTTGAAAACACCTCAATTTGTTGGGCAGCTGTTGATATGCTGGTAATTTCTCCTTGGAAACCAGCATCAGATATAAGCTGTAACGTGAACATTGAACATCATTATTTAATGGAAGCCAGCAACAGATATAAGCTGTAACATGAATATTGATCATCATTATTTAATGGAATAAATTGGACAGAAACTAAAAAGAAATTGAAATACGGAAGTATTGATACAAATAAATTACCTTTATAGTGAAATTCAGCATGAGGCAATCTGGATACTCTTCTGCTAATCTGTAGATGAGGGATCTCCATGTTGGATGCTCTATCATTTCAGTCAACCATGCCGGAGTCTAGAAATGATGAATTATTTGAAAACCCTAATGGATTGCATATTGGTTTGAGTGTAGGAAAAATTACAGTAACGAACCTCTCCCTCTTCGGTGAAGATGGTGTCAGCCTTTTTAGGATCAAAAGTTTTGAGAATCATATCTTTTAAATGGTTTTCTACCATTGCTTGCACTTCAGTAACTTTAACCCCTAGAAATAATCTCAAATTTGTAAATGAAATCATAATATTAACTATTTATCAAAATGTAAGGATTAATTCCCCGATTAGTAACAGTAAATCACCTCCCAAGATGAGCCACTCAGCCAGCAAGTTAGCCATCTGAGCAACGGCGCTGTAGTTGTGTGACAGTTGTTCAATGACTTGTTCCGGGTTTCCTCCTGCTTGGAAATACCTCTTTAGCTGTGTGAAGATCCCCGGCTCCATGATGTAGTCTGGAGTTGTGAACTTCTCCAGACATTCCTTCAGGACTTCCACCGGGTTTTCAAGGGACTCTTCTGTTCCATCATCCTAATTTGACACATTTATTTAATTATCAAACCGAGAAAATTTGCAATCAAAATAAATAAACAGAAACCACACTAATTATATGGAGGTGAAAAGGAATAGGGTTTAGATTGATTGAATATATTAATATATGTATATTAAAAAAAAACTAAAAGTGATGAAAATGTGACTTATTTATAGCAATTCAATACAAGCAATTGATTAAATAAATATATTATAAAGGAGCAAAAACTAATACTATGTCTAGACACACCTCATAATCAACCATATCGCCACCTTCCCATGTACGTTCCTCCTCGTATTGTCCTGGCATTGCGAATTGTGAATAATTTTATAAAATCAATTCAGAATAAGAAGAACCTCCATAAACTAAAATCAAAATTCTTCAATATGTTTTTTTTTCTTGAATATCAATCATCGTTTTGAATAAATCGGAATTTCTCTTGTGTCCACCGTCAATAAATTGTACCCATAAATAAACCACTTGCACACCTCTACGCATCCTCTACGGAAATTATTTGACGTTTCGTAAACAGTTTGTTTATACCATAGACTATAAACCATGGATTTACCAATCAGCTATAACAAACTATATTATCTATTTATTAGTGATGAGCATAACCGATATATTATTTTAGAAAATATTTCATTACAATCGAAATTAATTTATTGACAGAAAATTTATATGTATTCTTGATTTAAAGTAATAAAATAAGGTTTCGACCGGGGAGAAAAGAAGGGAGAGGAGATGGCACTAGGGCAAACAGCAGCAGGGCCGCCCAAGTACAGGTGCAATTGAAGCAGTCCGGAGTGTCCGGACGCCGACTTGCCATGGAGTCAATGCTTCGTTCTTTTCACCTTTCGCATGATTTGTGGTTCTCTCGCGATTTGATTCGCAAATGCATACGTGCTATTAGATGCAGAATAAAAATTAAAATAATCGAAATAATATTCGAATACTGAGATACTGAAAATATTGAATACTTGGTTATTTCAGTGCGATTAAATAATGCAAATGTGAATGGTAGCAAAAGTCAGGGACATCCGAAGAAGACATGACATGATCAAGTGAATCAGACGCTTGAGTAGGGCCATATCAAGAGTCAGAATAATAGAAAAGTATATGTTAGACGATGTATGAATGTGAATGAGGCAAGGAGTGTGTGTCAAGACCGAGTTGTTTGGCGGTCCATCCTCTCTGCCTACCGCTGCGGAGAAACGGCGTCATGGTTAGGTTAGGTAAAAAAAAAACGAGAAACAGATGAGAGACGATGATTTTCGATTGTCGATGTCTTCGAGTTCGAAATCTGATAATAAGCCCATCACTAGGATGTATTTCCACGTGCATCCGTCTATGGAATCTTGGTTGACGGTTGTGGTCTGTGTTTTCGACAATTCTACAAAATCAAAAAGCTTGGTTTAGCTTGGTGAAAAGCCTACCCACGAATTTTCCCTCCAACGTCTAATAACTATCAATTTTTTCGAAAACATTATCAACTTTTCAGAATTTCACCTCTCCTCCCCATTAGCAGTTTGTTTTTTCACCTAAAAGGTGGTCTTCCAAATTGTTTTTACGTTAAAAGTTTTCGGTTTTAGGTTATATTTTTGTTATAAAAAGTTTTATTATTTTAAACCATATTTGAAAACCGTGTGTTTTTTACTCTTACTAAAGGCCTCTAATATATCGAGATGATAGACATTCAGAATAAATCTAAAGAATTTAAGAATGGTAAGTATCTACATTATTTTGTTGTTATCAGGAATTAAATGAAATTTGATTGATTGATTGATTACAATACGATAAAATGTTGGTAAACTTGTCGTATTCCCCTGCCTGCAAACCTCTTAAAAAACAACACTTGATTTCAACTTAAATATCTAATGGAGGCAACTATTTTAGTCGGGGGTAAACCTTCGCAAAATAGGTTGAGTAGTTTGGGTTATTTTAATAATTTATGCGTATTTCGTATGAACTTTTATAATTTATGCGTATGAACTTTTATTGGGAAAAAATTGAACTCTAATGCATCATTTCCCATCTCCCACGACATAAATAATTATTTCTTGTAGTAATTAAGTTGATAATTTGTTTGCGCAATAAGCATGCAGGGGAATTCGACAAGTTTATCAAAATTTTTGATCAAAATTATTTTGTCCATAATGAATAGGTATCCCCATACCAAACTAATGGGCGTACAGACGGCTCAATTTGGTTGAGCAGTTGTGTCAATCTGTTTGAATTGAACGTAAATTTGAACCCTGGGTATATGTGTTCTATGTGATAAGGGGGCGTGGCTATCAAGTTGAATGGTTGTACAGCCAGAGCATGCAACCACCCATCCGTATATAGCACTGTTGAAACATTGAAACAACTACTAACTAGTCTGCCTAGGTGCCTATGTGACTGAGGAAAACCATCAGAATAGTGTGAATATCGAACGGCTATTGATTTATAATAGATCAAAGGTTAGCCGGATCTTTTTTGACCCATGTAAGGGTTAATAGTGCACAACGGACACCAATAAAAAAAATGTTGTTTTTTTTTTCTCCCATTTTTTTTTAACAATGGGCTGATATTATGTACTATGGACTAAGTTTATTTCCTCAGCCTCACAAAATACCCCAATAGGGATGCAATGGTCTCACTGGCTTAGACGGTTGGGAGAAATTGGGACTCTTGTGAGGTATTCATATAAACAAAAAATTCTCAATACATCCATAGAAAGTACAGGCGACTTTTATCATACCATTTTAAATTTTTCAATTGCGAGTTATCGTTCTTGACCATCATTACTCAATACGATAATAATACGATTTTATTAAATATTATAGATTCGCTCAGTTGGCCCTCGGAAGACATTGAGAAACTGCTGTCTCGGATGAGGCTGCACATTCCTCCGAAAGATAACCTTAAGCACCAATCAAGAGCTGCTAGACTCCCTTGGAATTTGGTATGATATTGCATTCTATTATTATTATATTACCATAATATCATTAATCTTTTCACACAAAGATCCTTCATGAAATATGACACAGTGATCTAAAAATACTCTTCATGCATAGACATTCAAATAAATAGAATTGCTATAACTTGAAATCTGGGTATCAATTCGATGAGCTGGAGGCAAATGGACCGTCATGCCTCCACGTATGTTGCTTTGTTCCCCTTTCCCTGATTGGCTCGTCTATTAATTTGGATGTCTATGTCTTCACGGAATCTAGGGAGTCCAGGCAAGAGAATATTCCAAGTTTGAGTCCCATATTAGGTTAAAATACAGAATACCCTCAGTAATCAGCGCTCAACTGACTGTGGAATTCCACAAGGGAGCGTATTGGGACCGACTCTGTTCTTACTGTATATTAACAACTCTTGCAATCTTGAAATTGAGGGAAGCATTGTTAGCATAGCTTACTGTTCGAAGACAACAATTGGTCAGCTTTATTTAAAAAAGCTGAACAAATATTAGCTTAGTTAAAAAATGGTTAGATATAAACACGCTTACCCTTAACATGAAAAAAACAAAATATGTCACTTCAACTTCACTCCATAAAAATACATAACTGTATGAATTCCAATGAATGCTCCAGTATAGAGCGCACTCCACAGATGAAGTACCTCAGCCTCACCATTGACCCATACCTGAAATGAAATCTACATACTCAGATCATTGCAAATAAAATTAGGAAAACAATACATTTCTTCAGATCCATAAGGAACTTCCTTAACTTACAACTTCTAAAAACGATTTATTTTGCAATCACCCAATCTATCATTGAGTATGGTATCATTGCATGGCGAGGGGGTACTTCATCAGCTCTAGATCCTGTTGAAAATGCGCAGAAAAATATTCTCAAACTTCCTCAAACTGCAAACAGTAACTTAATTTTCAACATAATGAGAGTATTTGATGTTCGACAGATCTATGTAAAAACTATCCTCATGCATCTCTTTAACCTTTCCCTTACTGTGCTAAAAAAATACACGCGTTACGGTGCTGTGTAGTCAATACACATCTCAAAATAAGCGATTTAATATCGGAAAAATATGAATATTCATAGCTAATCGATTATGTTTATTATATTTTATATCAAAAGTGATAATAATTGTAATTTAATTGCTGAAAACATGAAAAAACCATCGGCATATGCTAAAGAAACGTGCGAGGGGTCCACATCTAACGACGGTTCGCGGCCAACTGGCTAGTGACCGCACAGCTGGCACAAACACAGCTGTGCGGTCGTAGGTATCGATGGTCTAAATCAAAAACTACAACTGCAGAAGTATGGATATCTCATATTCCCGCATAGCGAATTAAAGCGGGACATCAATAGCGTGTCATTTCCTCGCACACTCTTCGCGTATTTAGTATCACACGGTTGATTGTATTGGTGTATTTGTTCCCGATTTTTAACAAAAAACTCTGATTTTTAATTGAATTTGAAAACTATGAAATATATTATTTTTTAATTCAGTGCATAAATGTATAACGGAGGAATACTTAAAATCTGAACCCAGAATTTATTATATTTATAGAGTTATTAAAGTTATTAGAAGCAATGTGTAGTAAATACACACCACAGATGAGGAAAGGTTAAAAACAAACACGTGCTTTATGATTTAAAAAAAACTTAAGATTTACGCGTAATTCGAACAAAGACATATTGCAAGTTCCAGCACTTTATTCCACCTTTGGTCAACGTAGCTTTAGATACGTTGCCACAAACATATTCAACATGCTCCCAGAAAATATTAAACTGAGTCAAACACAGGAAGAGTTTTAAAAAAATGTTAAAATTTGGATTTATTCTATTGATCGAGCATATACTGGTGCCCTCACCCAAACGCCTTGTCACTGACAGTTATTGTAGTATGTATTGTGCTAAAACTTGCTGTATTTATTTGTATTGTGTATATGCAAACAATAATGTAACCTAAACAAACGCCTTGTCATTGATAGTTATTATTATTATTATTTGCTAAAACTTGCTTTATTTGTATTGTGTATATGCAAAAAATTAAAAATTCTGCCTCAATACAGGTTCGCCTAGTGAGGCAGGTTATGCACAACTTAAAATATGGTATATTATGCCATTTCTATATATTTATTTTTTTATTTTTATATATTACTTGTAAATTATTTAACATTATAAATGATAACAATATGCAGACTTATATATATATATATATAATTTTTTTGTTTTTTAATTCTACTACTCCATAAGTTGAGCTCCAGGAGCTCGTGTTTATGGGAGGAGTATTTACCTTTAGTTCTAATGATTTTTTAAACAATAATCAATAACAATATAACACTCTTGCATACATATTTACTTTTTCTTCTATTAGAAACTTCTCTATTATTGTAACATTCTTTCAACAATGTCATTGTTACTAACTTATATATAGTTATACAACCTACTAATGATATATTATATATTCTGTAATTTTTTGATGAAATAAATTTAAAAAAAAAAAATCCTGACACCTTTGCAGGATTTTGCAGAATACAAAAAAGTAAATGCACATCAATCTCTGCTTGTACAAAGCTGTAATACCTTAATAGCTCAGTTGGAACAGCAGTCTTTCGAAGTGGGGAATTTCTAATGTTGGACTCCAGTTCTGGAACCTTTCCTCGTAATTTTTTAGCAATCAATTAAAATACTTTCATGAGAATCCAGTAGCTGTGCAAACCATAGTATAATTTTGTTTTTATTAACATTTTCTATTGAATAGATTGCATTCGATGAATATAGCGGCCCCCTTTGTCAGCATATGTGGAATTTGATTTTCCAAAGACTTCGTGGGTTCAGGCTGTTGGAGGAACTGTTGTCAGATGCTGTGGAATGGCTCCAGCATCCTTGGACAGATTTTTATAAATTAAAGGTAAATTGATTGAAATCCTCCAAATAGGTATATCTAGGGCTCAAGAGGAACGGCTGAACTTCTTCATACAAAACTTAAATTCGGATTTGAACCCAAAATACTTGACCAAACTAAATATAATTATTTTTTTAAACGGAAATCGGTCATTTGAAAATTTAATTAAACCCTTCAATATAGTTTTTTTAACAATTCTCATAATTTATATTTCATTACACTTGCATAGTAAAAAAGATTATTTTTTTAGTAATTACTAAGTCACAAATAATTGCCAAACTTGCCTCTAAAATTGTGAAAAAACGATTTTTTTTTATTGCCTACATTTATAATTTGAAACACTAATAAATAAACTAGCACATCACCACCCTTTGATTTATAAAAAATGATTATTCAGTTTGGTTTGGTATTTTAGCCTGTAATCCAAATTTAAGTTTTGCATGAAAAATGCTGCACAGCCGTTCCCCTGTCAAACAACATTATCTACAAAAAAAAAAACCAATAATTCGAGGGCTTAGTCAAAAAAAGTTATCTACAAAAAGGTACCAATTATTTTTATTGGTATGTTTTTTGTAGATAAACGTTGCTTGACTTTAAACCCTCGAATTAGAGGTATGTTTTTTGTACAAAACGTTGTTTGACTTTAAGCCCTAGAATTGTTTGTATGTTTTCGTAATAATGTTTGTATTATTTCTATAGCACCATTTTTGTGAAAAATCCACCTCAAAGGCATATAACGTATTTTGACATTAAGCCCTCGATATTATATTACGTGATGTGTATTAAATGTACTGCACAGATATGAACATAATAACGTTAAAAATAGAGAAGAACACAAAATCTAAGATTCACAAATAATAAACCTGAACTATTGAAATGACTTTCTATTTGAAATGTATTTTTATTTATCTATTTAAGCTACAATAAGATTTTTAATGCAGTGTAATATTATTATTTTGCAAAAATATAAATAATTAAAAAAATAAACATAGTCGTAGGTATACTAGCAAAAAACGTTATCTCTGAAATGGCTGTTTTGAGAAAATAAGCATTTATGTTTTGCACAAACTTACAATTTTATTATCAAATTCAATTGTTTCTAATATCTGCTTCACCTTCATTTCAATGCATTTCATATGTACTTAAAATCTGCTGTAAAAAATAATATTCCACTCAAACTGTCAAACAATAAGTGTTTTTATTTTTTTTTTTGTATATTTAGGAAACATACAGTTACACATGTGAATTAATTTTGCATTTATGATGTTGAGTATAAAATAAATTAGTCAAGTTCCATTTACCATGTGACGTTTGTGAAGTTTGTGACATTTATAGAAGGTAACGCGAAACACCTAAAGCCAAAAACTTGAGCTTAAGTTTTCTGCCAGAAATGATAAGGGCAGATACAAGTGCACATCCATAGACATTCATAGCAATTCGATTGAAAGTTTTTTTCCAGTACAGAAATATTCATTTTCGATATAATATTAAATTTAAATTTAACACAACTTTGAGTGTTATTTGGTACCTCCTTTATCAGTTTTTCTACAATGAAATAAGTCTTTAGATACATTTAGGAAAGCATAATTTGACAGATGATGAACTTCTTTAAAAGCAATCCAAGTATTTATTGTGTTCCTTACTGTACATTGACTGAAATTGAAACTTGTGTATATTTAATGTGTTTTCTCTATACCGACATTAAAAAACATTTTTCCTATTCCTCTGAATAAATTAAACATTTAATATATAGAGTTTATCCATTTTAGCAGAATCAACACCCGGACCACCCTAAGAGGCCAGCAAGTGCCTTCTTTCTGTACTGTGCCGATCACGCGGGGAGTGTTAAAGAAGAGTTTCCCAAATTAAGTCTCGTAAGTTAGCTCGGTATATTGTATTATAAGTGAGGGTATGGAGAGACGGGTCAGCCACTGATCTGGGTCACTGCACATAATATGTTAAGATTAGAACGAATGTAACTCTCCTAGGAAAAATGAGGACAGCAGGAGTCATGAATTTTCTTTGATATGATATTTACTAACTTGATGAAGCTGTAATCTGAAAATGATAAAAAAAAATTAAATCTTAACTGATATCTATTATATTTTATATTACCAACAATTCCATTTTAGCCTCAAAGGACTAAGGTGATTGCGGAACGGTACCGTAATTTAAAAGACAAGAAAAAATCAAAGTACTTAAAAAGAGCTGAGCTGTGCAAACAGGAGTATAAAGCTCAATTGGAGATTTTTTTGTAAGTAGTTTGATGTTTTTGTAATATTTTTATTATGAACAAAACCACTTAAATGAGTATAAAGCTGACATCTCCGTATCAACTTTTAGGGCAGAACACCCTGAAGTGACTGACGGCAGAGAGAAACTGCGGAAACTACCTAAAAAGATAACAGCTTTCAATTTGTATGTAGAAGATCAACATAAGAATCAGGATTTAACCAACAAAACCCCTAAAGATGTTTTCGATCTACTTCGTAAACAGTGGAAAGAACTTCCTGTTGATGACAAGTTACCGTGGCTGCAAGCAGCTGAAGAAAAACAGAGTGATATAATTATGGTTGGTTATGATAAAATGTGTTCTAACTTGCTTGTTAGTTTTGCTAGTTTTTTTTTTTTTTTTAAATATCAAAGTCTCTTTAAATAATTTTATTAAATGTATTAATTTAAAAAAGTATATTGTTAATATATTTTTTTGTTACATACATTTATTTATATATTATAAAAACAAGCCATCTCTACAAGCGGCAATAAATAACAAAAAAAATAATATAGGGAATAAATGAAAAGTAATAGAAATAAAATAAAAATGTAAAGGAAAATATAAGATGTATTTGTACGTATATAATTACATTTATCATTGTTTAATGTAACCATAACAAAAAATCGCACATACGCAAGGTCAGTGCATGAGTATAATGAATGTGGGTCCTTTGAAACTTTTGATTTAAATTTTTTTTATCACATATTTTAATAATATTTTTCTTAGACTGATCCTTTGGCAAAGTCAACGTTAACGAAGGCCGCAAAGAAGAGGCACGACCGACATAATGGGAAACCGGACAAGCCACCATCCAACATTTATAGTCTTTACTCTAAAAAAATGTTAGGTTCTGGAATCCTTGCAGAGTACAGTCCTCGGGTATGTTCATTTATGTAAATACAGTGTAACTTTCTTGTAAAATTTTCCAAGAGACCGGAAAGAAAACAATTGATAATAGTCTAGGATGAATATTTATTTTTGGGATAACTTAACGAGTAACACCTCAAATTGTAATATTTAATTATTGAAGATGTATTAGCGATTCTTAAACAAAAATATTGATGAGAAAAATCAGAAAAAGGTACGGTCATATCTAGGACATGAACCCGGGACTCTTGCCCTCCTAGATTTCACCGTATCTTTTTCTGATTTTTCAATTTCAAATTTTTAGTTTTATACGCTAATATTGTCTTCAATAATTAAATATAACAATTAATATTTTGTAAAAACACAATACATGTAATTGTTTACTATCAAAGGCAATTTTGAAATCAATTTGCGAATTAGGATATCCCTCAATTTCACTTGGTTTGTTCAAACTCTTTTATTTAACGAAATAGTAATTCCCTTTATAATAAATGTGAAGGTGTCTGTCAAAAAGATTGTGTTCATATTACAAGGAAAG
This sequence comes from Hesperophylax consimilis, assembly GCF_061612785.1. Lineage (NCBI taxonomy): Eukaryota > Metazoa > Arthropoda > Insecta > Trichoptera > Limnephilidae > Hesperophylax > Hesperophylax consimilis. Next base: position 17,675,529 of record NC_142838.1, read on the forward strand.
AAAAGAATTGATTCATGTTATCAATGATGTAGAACCATTTGATATTACTAATTGAATAATTTGTATAGCGCTTTTACTCAAATGGCTCCATATAATTGATAAGACTTTAAAATTTGCATTATTAACACTTTTTTCTTCATTATATATATAGACAATATCGACGGTCCCGAAGAACAATGTTTTGAAGTCTTGAAATATAATGTTGTTTGATATTTTGCATTAACACCTATTCATTTAATTGGAGAAATATATGATCAAAAACAGTAAAACTGCAAACGAAACATTAAACAGTTTTACAGAAAAACTACAAATTTGCACATCATTGTTATTTAGGACCGTTATCTAACAACTTTTCATTTCTTGTAAAAATTTATAAATATGGGTTATTTGCTTTTTCCTTTTCACATATTAATTCCCCCAACTCTGGGTTAAATAAATAATAGTACATTGTCATGTTTTAAACTAATTTGGTATCAATTTATTGACATATGTTCTCAGGAACGGATGAAAGAAATTGGCCGGAGGTGGAAGACTGTTAGCCCCAAGGAGCACAACGCCCTGACCCAGCAACTAAAGGACCAAAAGATACAGTACGAACTTGATCTGAAGAAGTTCCTGAAGCGGCATCCCGAGGAAGCCTCCACATTAAGGTAATTATTATTTCCAACTAATGTTGTTTCTAGGTTTTAGTCCTTGTTGCATTGTGGCCAATTATGATACAATAAAAGTACTACAAGAATGGATGCAAACATCAAACCACCGCTTACAAATTTCATTCTCAAACTGGCCGTATAATTGAAATACCATTTCATCCGTCTTGATTAATTGTATTTAATGTTTTGATTTATACCTGGTATTATTTTCATGACATCTATCCATTTTCAGTGCGGAAAAGCCAAAAAAGCGTGTCCGAAAAAACACAGTGACATCTGTAGATGAAGAGTTAATTGAAGATGATAACTTTGATTTGTAGTAAGTATCTTTTACCATTTTGGGCAGTAAAATATATTCAACCAAGAAGACATGAATTAACACCTTAGACTTACGTGGGGGGTTCCATACTCCATCAAATTTACAATCAGCTTCATTTTGAATATTTACAGTCCTTGTTAAATGCCGATTCTTGATCCGTTTCCGCTTTTGATAATTTTGTCGAGCATGCTTTAATGGATTTAACGGGGTCCGTTCAATTTTCAAAATGGCTCAGAATTATTTATGATGTCAATGTGACAAGAGTTCACAGACCTGTAACTTGAAAATAACGTAATATAAAACAAAAAAAACCTGTCGACACTTCTACTAATCTCGCCATGTTTTCAGTCCTTCAATCCTGACACCAAAGAAAAAGAATACCAAGGATGAAGTTGATACATCTGAAGCAAAGACCCCAAAATCAAAGTGTGTATAAAAATTATATATTTGAATAATTTTATAAGAACATTTTGTTAGACACAAATGCAGTTTCTGTGCGAAATAATTTTAAGAATTTAATCATTACTAATGTTGGGTTCCCTTCTTATATATTCTATGGTCTATTTCAAATAATGAAAGTTGACAACCATTCAAGTTAGGGTTGTTTCTATTGCATAGAAAGCCTGATTTCGCTGACCTACTTCTTAAATTCTATGCTATTCCATAAGCCTCCAAGCTTATGGAAAAGATGCCAAGATCAAACCACCGGTTACAAATTTCACTCGCAAACTGCTCATATAACTGAAGTACCACTTCATCCGTATTGATAATGTGTATTTAATTTTTTGGTTTTAATTTTCATAACATCTATACATTTCTAGTGTGGAAAAGCCAAAAAATGCAACCAAAAAGCGTGTCCGAAAAAACACAGCCACATCTGCAGATGAAGAGTTAATAGAAGATAATAAATTTGATTTGTCGTAAGTATGTTTTACCATTCGGCATTAAAATATATTCAACTAAAAAGACATGAATTAACACCTTAGACTTAGGTTGGGGTGTTTCATATTCCATCACATTTGATGACCATCAAATTGACTATTCGTTGCTCTGGTTCGTTTTTGTCCAACAGACCATTTTTGGAAAAATTGAGTTAAGTATGCAGTTGTTCTCAGAAATCATGTATTTATACGGTACAAGTTAAAAAAAAGTTAAATATTTTTAATGTGTTTTCAAGACGCAATTTGTCTTAAGTCCACCAAAATTAAACAACATTCCGAGCGTGTTTATCCAACACTTTGTCCTACATCCATATTAAAAACGTGTTTTCTGCGTAATTTTAAACATTTGGAACGAATTTTACTTAAAAATAATAATTTCTATCACTTTAAATCATTTTAGTAAGCTACAATGAGCTAATTTCATTGTATATGCGTTTTTCGTAAAAAAATACTTTAAAGCGCTATTTCTCCCGATTTACGTTTTGGTCTGTTGGATAAAAACGAACTAGAGCGATGTATCAATGGCATTTTGAATTTTGTCAGTCATTTTAAACGTCGATTCTCGACCCTTTTCAGCTTTTGATCGTTTTGTGTTCAGCTGTCAAACGTCCTATTATGCGTTTAATAAGGACCGTAAAAATTTTGTAAATGGCTCTGAATGATTTATAATGTGAATGTGACAGGAGTTAACAGGCCTGAATCTTTGAATAAACTTGAAAATAAAATAATAATTTGTTGACACTACTACAGGTACTAATCTCGCCATATTTTCAGCCCTTCAATCCTGACTCCAATTAAGAAAAAGAATACCAAGGATGAAGTTGACACACCTGAAGAAAAGACCCCAAAATCAATGTGTGTATAAAAATGAAATATTTCAATACAGTCGATCACGGCAATAGCGAGTTCACGGCTATAATGAGCAATTTCAAAACAAAATTTTAGTTTAGGCTTACCTTCATATAATTTTTGATTGTTATAACTAGGTCGATTCACTGATATACCGGGCAAATAATTTGGTCAACACAATTTCTGAATACTTAACTCAACAAGTCACTACTACTACCTTGCTCATTTATTGGTTTTAAATTGTAAACAAGCGATATGAGAATGTTTTTCAAATTGTTAGCAAGCAAAATTCAAGTCAGGCCATCATATATCCGCATTCCGATTTTTTTTACATTTGGTTTGTGCCAACCTCCAATTTTCGACCCTTCGGCAGTTGTATTTGATTGGCCGGTGATAAGATTATCAAGCAAACTCCAGAAACTGACAAGCGGAAAAACGGCGGTCAGTGGGGCTTGTTCAACTGTCTAAAATTCTTTGTCGCTACATAATTATTATTGTCGAATTGATGATTGAAATGGGGGTTCAATAAGTTGACCGTAATGTAAAACTTCTAAGAGTTATTTATTTTATCTCAATATGTTGAGACAAAAATAAATAAATAGTGAAGGTATTTCGCAATTCTTTGGAATAATTTGACATCGCCATAAAATCATAAAACATTTAGGATGGGTTGTTTTCACAGAATTTGAGCAATAATTGTTCAAATTCTGTGAAACAAATGAATTATTCATCAAATTTGTAGTTAAGTTCTGTGAAAGTCCTGTTCAAGTTCTGTTAAATAACAGAACTTGTAAATACAAAGTATGGTGAAAAAACCGGCCCATGAAGAAATAATTACAGAACTTAAATTTTAACTTTAAAATTTGATGAATTGTTCAAATTCTGTGAAACAACCGTCCTTAGTTTTTAGAAGTTGATGCTAAGGTAATGCAAGTTCATCACTGTGGAAGATACTTTCAATATTTCTCTGGCACAGTGATTCCCAACGGCAATCAATACCGAGTACTCACTGACGAGCTGTAACCATAACTCGTCAGTAACCAGGCGCTATTGAGTATTACACCCCTGTATCCATAACAGCGAGCCGGCATAAAGGGCTCTTTGAGCCACACACACACACACACTATGATTACGGTGAATGAAGATTACGGTTACAGCTCGTGGGTGATTACGCGGCTTTAAGTAGCTTGTGGGGCGGTCAAGGGTTAATAGTGCTTTGGAAAAAAAATGCACATATCTACTTAAAATGTGGGCAAAGGCTCCAACAGAAAATTGACAGCCTATGTGGTCGAGGGGTAAGGCTCTCAACTAACAAGCTGAAGGTCGCGGGTTCAAATCACGGCATACGCAAGTATATTTTATTTGATTAATTTGTGTTATCTAACAATTTATTTAGTATACTTGCGGCACATTCTAGATTGGATGATACTCTCGGTATCACTCTGGTATCAGACCACCATTCAGAATAGAAACGTTGCTTGAAATGGCTTTAGCCGTGTTTCGTGACCAGATCTGAATAGCCATTTACTCCCCCATCTCCTTCCCCTCCTCACTACCTAGACGGTTGGGAGCAGTTGGGACTCTTGAGGAAGGAATTCACATAAAAAAAAATACAGGTTGGGTACCTCGGCTCTAGGGGAAGACCTAGGTATATTTAGTGACCAGGTCTGAATACCTTCTGCCCTTCCTCCTTTCTCTCCTTCCCAATTATTTTCACTTGACACTCCCTATAATTGCCATATTATGTGAATGCTCTATATTTTTACTTGACACTCCCTATAATTGCCATATTATGTGAATGCTCTATATTTTTACTTAACACTCCCTATAATTGCTATATTATGTAAATGCTCTATATTTTTACTTGACACTCCCTATAATTGCCATATTATGTAAATGCTCTATATTTTTACTTGACACTCCCTATAATTGCCATACTATGTAAATGCTCTATATTTTTACTTGACACTCCCTATAATTGCCATATTATGTAAATGATCTATATTTTTACTTGACACTCCCTATAATTGCCATATTAAGTAAATGCTCTATATTTTTACTTGACACTCCACTTTATAATTGCCATATTATGTAAATGCTCTAAATTTTTACTTGACACTCCCTTTATACTCCACTTTATAATTGCCATATTATGTAAATGCTCTATATTTTTCATTTATTCTAGACCATTCATAAATGATACACCTAAAACAAGGAAAAGGAAACATCATGAAAAACTTGAGAGGGAAACTAACGTTGAAAAGTAAGATTTTATTATTTTAGCTTGTAGTTTTGCAAATAAAAATATTGTTGTGAGAAATAATCTCATGTTTTTGTATTATTATACGATAGATAAAACTTTGAAATTTCCATTACATAAACTTTACAACCGCATTTTAAAGTTTATGTAACATATTAGGGCTTTCAAATTTGAAGCATCTCAAAAATGTGTGTTGTGACTTTTGCCCGAATGATGACGATATTATGATTCAATAAATTATCTCGGTGCATTATAATACTGGCTGAAGTCCCCGGAGTTCTCATGTTGACATTGACCTTCCTCCTGTTTTGAAGGTCCAGTGTGCAAAATTTCATCAATATCAGAATAAAACTCTAGATTTGTACAAAAAAAACTGCTAATATAAATAGTAAAAGGAATAATAGTGGTTGTTACTGAGTCATTAAAGTTATCTGTGCAATTTAATTTATTTTTAGAACGTGATAACCCAGTAAGGTCACATTCTTTTAGACAAATGTAAATAAAAAAAATTAATAAATGCATTTTGGAAAATGATTAAATTAATGGATGGATCCAAATGCTCCGGCTCGGCTCCGAGTCACCGACCGGATGCATATTATACGCAGCAGGTGGTAATGATAACTATGTGTGAGCGCCCTTGAGGAAATTTTTCTAAAAAGCGGCGTTATATAAATTAGCCAAATGTTATTATTATGTCAAATTCCCTCAGCGCCATTTAACACTTCAAATTGAACCAAACGATCATTAGCAACAATTTTGGTTCAATATGTTGCTTCTGATATAATATGCATCATGGTGCAGGAATTAAATCTTTCACATTACATTATTATAATTATTTGAAACCGTTGATTTATGTTGTGCAACTAAAACTTGTTACCAGAAGGAACCCAACTTATGAGTAATCATATTAAATTTACAGAAAGAAAAATAAGACGGAGATGGAGGAAATGTCCGAAGTAGATCCTAATGTCTCGCTGAATGAAACTATTAGCCAGAAAATTTCATTGTTTGAAGGAGAGCCGAGACCCCCACCAAAGTAAGTACTGCAAAATATCATATTTTACATGTTTATGTGTTATGAAACAAAATAAAATCTAAGGCTACATGATTATGTGTTCTAATGTGTAATGGGATCCCACCTGATCTATTTATGGTCTTGCCTCTGAGAACTCCTTTGTATTTGGATGATTTATATAGCGCCGTTTTTGTGCAAAATCACCTCAAGGGCGCTGTACTAATATATAATACACTTTACAATGATCTAATTACTATACACGGAGATAATATACAGTACCATACTTACCTGGTAGGTAACTTGAGATTAACATTAACTAATTGTTTATTAGCGAAATTTAGATACAGGATTTAGGACATAATTGGAAAATTGGATATAATTGGACTTTCTCTCAGCTTAAAAAGATATGTTTTAGTTTAGACCTGAATCTGTTGGACTTCTTATGGATCTTAGTTCCGGAGGGAGTTTATTCCAACCCAGATGCTCCGAAAGCGCGATCACTATACTTAGTATTTGGCTTGCGCTTAGGTTTAACTTCTATTTTGCTGCCATCTGATAGGTGCATCACTTTCCCGGTTAAGCTGGGATTCCACCCGATCTACTTCATAGAATCTATGAAATAGATCGATCTCTTCTATGGAATAGCAATCCAAAGTCGAATCGGTTTCAGCTTTTAAATTTTTAAATAATTAGTACATCATTAGTTTTTGCAGACTAGGTACACTATAAGAGTGTGAGTTTTATATATGTTTTTTTTTTCATAGTTTAAACAAAAAAAGGTATTGTAATGATATAATTACTTTTATTATATTATTATGTATATAAATACATATGGTACTCATAAAAAATACACATTATTTTTTTTCTTTCTCCTTCAAAAATCCAGGCCTCCAAGACCCGCATTAATAAATTTCTTCCTTCAGCCCCTACCTTAACCCGCTCCATGACGCTGCCCAACCGGGTGATGACGTAGTTCCCTTGTCTTTATACTTTGAAGACAGGGGCGCTCTTGTGTGACACATAAAAAAATTGATATCAATTGATTATTATAACCTTGTCGTTCATACTCCATTGGTTTGAATGACATGGTTCGTCCATACTCGCCAAGAATTTAAGAGAATAAAGGAAAGGTTACAAAGGAGCTATCAACAGCAAGCTTATAACGCTTGACCATAGAAGCAGTTGCTAGCTGGCAATGAGCCTGCTTCTATAACATGCACAGTATACTTAGTTAAATGTAATAGTTATATATGATTTTCTTGGTAATTTTATGTACGTTTTTTACATTTATCGTCCCATGTTCTTGTATTTCATAATTATAGCACATATGTATTTTATTGCACGATTTCAATATCGACTTTTAATTTTCAGATTGCCTATCAAACTTTTCGCAAAATCAATGAAGAAACAAAAAGTGAAGTATGCTTCAGAGGAGGAACTCAATGAGGCGTGGGATAATTTGTCAAGCTCTGAACGGAAAACTTACAAGAAAGCCCTCAAAAAAGCCAAGGAGATCTATATGACAGAATTCGAAGCATTCTTGTGTTCCTTGTCTTCTAAAGACTTAAAAAAATATAAGAAATCAAAGATAGATGCAGCGTAACGATTTATACTTTCATTTTATTGACTATTTGCATTTTAATATGCTGTACATGCGTGTGCCATAGATATTAAGAAAATTGTTGTTTTATTCTGTCACATTTGAAATTGTTGATAACAGAATCATTTCAAGAATCTACCTCACTTTTTACAAGTTTGACTAAACTACTACCTGCACCTACTTTCTTATAGATCAGTGTTTAAAAAATGTGCAGTAGCGCTCCCTGAGCCCTGGGGGCACGGGGGCACTGAGTGACAAGGGGAAGTGGCATGTAGAAGAAGTGCAAAATGCTCATACATATTGACATGCTTAACTATGCATCCGGTGAAGATATTCGGAATACAAAAAACTTTAGATTTAAGAAATAGTTCACTCCTTCAGTAATTCCTCCTGTGTGCAGATATAAGTTTGTCAATAATTACTATTTAGTAGCCTAGATAAATACAGGACGGGTGTTTCACAGAATTTGAACAATTCATCCATTTTCAAAGTTGATTTTCAAGTTCTGTGAAGGTTCTATTCAAGTTCCGTTATCATTATTGGCCAGTTGTTTCACAAAACTGAAATGATGAAATAACCTTCACAGAACTAAAAATCAACTTTAAAATTTGATGAATTGTCGAAAAGTAGTCAAGCGTGCCAAGAAATTCAGTTGCACAAAGAAATTTATTATCTTGAGGCTAAAACATAGTGTTAGTAGTGAGATAATTATGACAATTCATCGTGAATCTAAATTTTCAAAAAGTGCTATTAAGAATCGATCAGAAAACAGCAGAGGGAAGTCGTATTATAAATAATGATGTACTTAGTACCTTGACAATAGTACAAATTATTTTTTTTAAGTCGAATCAAAAGCCTTCTCAAGACATTTAAAAAAGACTGAAAAAGCTTTACTCCCCATTGTGTACTTAGTAGCGTGAGAACTGAACTAAACCAGTTTGTAGTGCCCAGATGCGTGTTCTCCTTCATTGCACAAACAATTATTTCAGCTTCTATGTATTTAGTTGTGTGAGAATTGAACTAAACCAGTTTGTAGTGCCCAGATGCGTGTTCTCCTTCATTGCACAAACAATTATTTCAGCTTCTATATATTTAGTTGTGTGAGAATTGAACTAAACCAGTTTGTAGTGCCCAGATGCGTGTTCTCCTTCATTGCACAAACAATTATTTCAGCTTCTATGTATTTAGTTGTGTGAGAATTGAACTAAACCAGTTTGTAGTGCCCAGATGCGTGTTCTCCTTCATTGCACAAACAATTATTTCAGCTTCTATATATTTAGTTGTGTGAGAATTGAACTAAACCAGTTTGTAGAACCCAGATGCGTATTCTCCTTCATTGCACTAACAATCATTTCGGCTTCCAATGAATAAGGAGTAAGGAGAATTCTAATATTGTCGGGTTATTTAAACCCATAAATGTTTATCTTTTTAGAGAATGTGTTACCCACTGCTTTTATACACAACTTGCCATTCTTTTGAGATAAAAATATGTATCACTGTCCTAGATAAAAACAAAAATGAGAATGTATTGAGTATTTTATACTGGCGGGTTAGTGTTACAGTACTGTAATAGTAAGTAAAAACACGATAGAGTAAAGTCACCATTTACCGAGTAATTTTTTTTAGAAGCCCTAAAATGAAAAAAATTATTGAATTTTTTGAAAATAAATGTGCCCAACGATACTCGTTGTTTATCATCTATGCACAATGAAAATAATTTAGCAGCCAGGTTTATAAATTTAGATATTAATATTAATTTAATTAATATTAATTTGGTTTATAAGATTATGCATGGTACCCTTATATCGGGTACTACGCCTGCCTATTATCGGGTCGCGATGATAGAATGCCTACCCATATATCGGGTACCCGGTAATAGGTATAAAATTTTATTAGTACAGATACTTAGGAAATAAATGAGATATTTTTTAAAATAAATCGCATTACATTAAGTTTTTAAAATATTTTTTAATTTACAATAAAAATACATAAATTTTTTACTGACCACTTAAATTTTATTTACACTTAATAAAAACCCTTCCTTCAGGACAATATTAAAAACAGATTTATTTATTATTTTTGTGCTAAAATTACGAGCCAACATTAGAAACAGCATTGTATTACGATGGTAGGGTGTTCAAATCTTCTCTTGCGTTAACGCAAAGACAAATGTCACAAATAAAATCAGAGTTATCATAATAATAATAATTGGATAATTTGTAGAGCGCCGTTTTTGTGAAAAATCTCCTCAAGGGCGCTGTACAATTTATTTCCTAGGATCTACATTATCATTACCACAACATTCTACGTGAGCACATTTTTTCATGTATTGTTCTCCTCTGAAATGAGATGAATATGCGTACACATAATCCTAAAAAAACTTTGCCATTTTTATCAAAATATGCATTGTGTACCCTTTCAGCACTGCACTTTTATTTCCACACGTAAACCATATTTTAAACATGATAACAACACCTTAAACAATTATTTAAAAATTAAATTTTTGTGTATTTAGTTTTTTTTGCTAATTATTTTACATTTATTTCTAATTTGATTTTTATTATTTTTAGGCCTTAAAGGGTTATTTTTTATCAGTAAGGAAAAACAACATATCGTGCAAACTGTTGTTTAATTAAAAAAAGTATTAATTTACAGTGTAACTTGTATAAATATAAAGATAACATAAAAATAATAATGGATCACAGTCCAAGCAGAACAGCCAAAACGGGATCTGTCATTATATTTACAGTATTGGTTGCAACCTAGTATAAAAGATGGACATGCTTGAGGAATATCCTTCACAAGCGATATGCAAAATACGGGGCGATTTGTTTGACAAAATCAAGACCTATTAATTTTTTGTTCAGGTTCTTCAGGAGGAACTCTGGTATTGAAAGGGTAAAAACCGCCTTAATATACAATTAGATTTTTTTACAAAAATTCCTCACACTTCACAAACTTGCGAGTGACGATTGTCAATGTTCGCCTCGTAATGGCCGATGGTAAGATCCATGTTTTACCGATCAATATATTTGCGAAGTTGGCTTCAGTTTGGAGTTATGGGGGTACCCGACTTTGGGCAACTGCCCGATTAATGGAGACTTTACTCTACTGTGTTTTACTTACCACCATAGTGTAGGTTCCATTCCTGGCAAGGCAGAGTTTTACAGAATAATTGATTCTAGAATAAATTATGTGTAGTAAAAAAAATATATATATATATATCCTTAACTACGTACCTGTTGCATATTTTCTTTCCATTGTGTACTGTATTTTGATAGCCTTACTAAAGAAAAATCATTTCACGACCTTTAAACTGTGTTTTTGTTACACATCGTGCAAAGACCGTGCAGTATCTTTTTCGAATTATTACCAATAAAAATGACTCACTACGTTACCGATTTTCATGCTTTTAATAATAATTTCTATTCTACTGACCAATTCACTGTTATGTTAGTACAATTCAATATATTTACTATTATTGGTGTTATTTTTGTCAGTTTTAATCTGTTAACCACTCAGAACATTAGAACGTCAAAAGACGTAAATATGATAATAGCGGTCAAGACATTAGAACGTCTTTTCACGTAAACGCGCGAGATTTTACAAAAATTGATTTATTTCCATCACTAGTATACGGATTCCCATGATTTAAAAAACAGAGTATCGATAATGAATAACGCTACGCGTCTGTATTCAAGAATATCTATGGAACGTAGAGGTGCATTATCTAAGCCGATTGAAACTGTCAAGATGTTCGTTAATAATTTATTGCGTTTCTAAATAATTTATTAAAAATATTTTAGTTTGGACGGTTAATATTTTGAGGTGACTAATAGTTTTTAAATATATTTCTTCAATATATAAAGTGTTATTTCTTTATGCTACTCAGAAAAAAGTACATTTTTCAAGGCTTTGAAATAATGGTAAGCGATTTTTACATATTTTTGACGTTTTCATAAAATGTATATTTAGAAACGCAAATATTTACGTATAATAACACAATGCGATAGTGGATTTCATAATCTTTCCAAAACATTTTTTAGAATGAGGCTACGTTTCCCAAAACGTGAGTTATGAAGCTTGTAGTAAAACTCGTAAATAACACAAAAATTATCACGTTCTGACAGTTCTTAAAGGGACACAAATAAATAAAATTCTATGTCTGAGAGGTTAATAATGTCATATTGTGAATAATATAGTTTCATCTTATCGGAAAAAGTGAGGTTATATCCTACTTATTATATCGCTCGAATTTAATAATACTTCCATGAAAGTGATTTTGTTTAATAACCTAAATGCCTGTGTAATAATAGTAATATAACCCAAAATAGTATAAAACAAAGTCGCTATTTGCGTCTGTCTGTTTGTGCGCTTAGTTCTTCTAAACTATGCAACCGAGCTTGATGGGGTTTTCACTATCATTTAGAGAATTTCTTCCGGAAGGTTTATAAATAATATATGGATATTATATTTATTGAAAGTAGAAAAAAGTCGAGCAACTTGATAATTATTGAATAAAAATTTCACCACGTTTTTTAGTAAAACTGTCATTATTTTATTGACATAATTTTATGGCTTTAAAATTAAGTAATTTGTGTATATTTTAATGTATGTATATTTTTGTATTGTAATTCGATTATTTAATTTACTAATCTGGATCTTAGGAATAGAAACTTATTAGTATTTTTTTTTTAATCTGTCATCCTAAGATGCACATTATTTTTTCTAAAGAAATGAAAAATATTGATATTTTTACCCATCAACATGAATATATTTTTATAGTAGTATTTATATTTTCATAAAAAGTACTAGGTTGAACTAATAGTTAATTTTAGTTTATATCTTATTATTATGCACTACAAATACCAACCAAAATAATAACCAATTTTTTAATATTATACAAGTTTATTTGAAAATACAGTACTCTATCAGTAATCCGCAGCCCAATTAACCGACAACTACTATTCTGCCATTATTTTTAGTAGTTGAAAGCACAAAATCGTGTTCTATAATTATAATTTGCCGGTATTCGTATGTTCATTAATTCAGTAGTTGACTGTGTGCCAAGCTTGGAGGCTTTGGAGGGCGGGTATGAGTACCGTCCCCGGGAACCATTTATTGGTTAACCAACACCCCTGTCATAGGTCACCCCAAGTGGTTCGCTACATTTGGTGACTTGTTTGGTGGTGCAGGGGTGGCCAGGTTTACATGGTGTGGTTTTTCTAGGTCTTGTCAGTGGTTGCATTTGCCCACCTACTGATGTTACCGTGGGATTGAGTGGCAATAAATAAAAGTAAGGAAGGGTTTATTATCTAGAAATAAAAAAATATTTAATACCAAAATTTATTACCACAAAAAAGACATAATAAAAAAGAAATCAATTAGCATCCCTACTATATAATCCAGTCATACTCAACCTGCGGCCCGCGGGCCGCATGCGGCCCGCCGAGCTATTTTGTGCGGCCCTCAATACATTTAATATCAGGAACATTTACAAAATCTGGCATTCTATATCACGTTAATTTGAGATTAATTGCGACTTTGACGTACAGACATTGAAACCCGTAAATTTTAATAAATTTTTGACAGCTCCAAATGGTTTCCAGTGTTGTCAACGAAGGCACAAAAACCTCTGTCGGAATGGGGGGGGGGGTAGCTACGGAATCCCGTAGCTACCCCCCCCCCCCCCATGGATTTCAAATATTTTGTGGGGAATTATTTTTACAGAAATTCTCTAGTAACTCCCCCCCCCCCCCATGGATTTCGAATAATAAAAGGGGAAATCAAGCTCACGTAGAATATTTGTGGAGAATATGTGGCCAAGAACATTAGGCCAAGATCCGTTGGCAACACTGCCCAGTATAGTGCTGCGGCCCGCGTAGCTTTACAAACATATGAATGTGGCCCGCAGAAGAAAAAGGTTGAGTATCATTGATATAATCTGTCTGGCAAAGGGCTTGCATAGGTAAAATGAAGGTGTGATACCAGAAGTAGTAGATTCCGGTTCTTCACGGCAACTCCCAGTTTATAATTTATCCAAAAAATAATCTTGTCCAATGCAAAACAGCCTCACCCTGCTGGTCTCCAAAAGGGTCCCTCTTAATCAATCAGGATCGGCAGATGCCATCCGATTTCATCAATCCAATGGTCAATGCTCCATATGCAAAGCTGATGCTCACAAAAATTGGTGAGTGCCAGCCAAGAGGAATGCCCGCTGCTCTGGGCTGGTGATCAAAGAATGGCCACTGCTTCCAATGCAAATCACAGATCCTTGCTCCCTCAGGTTTGGCAACTCTCCAAGTCAGAATTCCAGGGCTGTCAATTTGACCAATAGCAAAATGACAATGTGTAGGTACTTAAAGGTCCCACACATCAAGATGCGATGTAAGTAAAGTGATGCACACACACCTTGTTACAAATCTTATATAACAATCGTAACAGCGGGCCGAATCGGAAGAGACTGGTTGATGGAGACCTTTTGACCTCTTCATCCGGACTCTCTTGCCTTGCACCGCAGTGGGAAGGATGCAGTCATACGTCCGTCACTCCTTAACATATTGACCCCCAGATTCCTATCCACCCCTTTTTCCTTCCTAGAAAATCCTGTCCTATCCTTCTTTTCCATAAAAAGAACCTCCCCGCAGCATCCCCAAAGATGACTATGTGGAGCTAATGTAAACAAAGGTTGGGTTATCTAAGACAGTCGTCCCACAGGTCGGTAGGGAATTGACAAAAACCGAGTCATGTTGGGTGAGGTATGTTACATGATTTCTGCACACGGCAAATAAGCTATGTAGATTGTAGCTCAGTAAAGTGATATCATTAATGTGCCTAAATAATAAATTCTTAAGAATATTAAAAATCATTTTTGACTAAATGTTATTGGTAAAAATGATAATTAGAAGTTCATTATGTAATATTGGCGGTGAAGCGGTAAATATCAAATGCCAACTGAATCCTGGTACCACTAGCTGTATAATACAAATACAGGTTGTTCGAGGGTAAAGTGCACTAACTTCAGGGGGTGATTCTACATGATATGATTCCAAAATTCCAACGTTTTTAGGTAAAAAAAGTTGAATTGTTTGTGTGGGAAAATATTTTTGAATGGGAAAAAAAGTTGTTTTTTTTATTTCTACCATCATGTAGAATCACCTCCTGAAGTAAGCGCACTTTACCCCCGAACACCCATAATATGGATCGGTGGGTTCTCAATATACCGCAATCAGCTTTTGTGGATTCTTTACCGACCCGTGGGACGATTGCCTTACTCTTGCACACTCGGTTACTACACCGCCGTCTATAACTATAATCTGCCGCTTTCACTAATTGGACACTTGCCAGGTTTTTGGTGTGGCGGATTGGTGAGATAGTGCCGTACTGAAAACACACTTCACAGAAATGTATATGAAATTAGATTAGGGGTTACTGGAGTGAAAAATATTAAATTGGAAATAGAACTGGAGATAAATCATCTTTGATAAATGCTCTACTAATAACAGACAAAATGATTTTATGATCAGAGTGTGTAACTTATTTAATAATAATTTTAATGGTACATATTGACATATTTTCGTGTAATTCAAGAACATTTAAAAAATATATCCTAGCGAACATTGAATTATTTTTAATAACATACTGCAAGTTATCATGTTGCTTTGAATCTTGTTCATTTGCATACCATTTATTTTATAAACATTTATTCAGTCTAGTTGTAGGTATTTATTAGTGATTATTGCTCTTAGGATGGGTTGTTTGACGTTTAGTCAGGATAATTTGTTTTTATATGTTGTCATTTATTGTGTTCTTATATCTTATTTTATTATTTACAATTGCCCACTGGTACTGGAACCTTAGTTTTTTGTTATAATTTGATGTCTATGTGAAAATCTGTCATTAGATTTTATTTGTATTGTTTGTAAGTTTATTATTAAAAATCGGTTGGTTTTCCTAAGTATGAAATTCAAATCAATTTCTCCAATATATTTTACATTTTGAAACTGTTATAACAATTAATTAATTTACTTGTTTCAGAAATGTATATATTCCATAAATTATAATATAAGTTTAGTGCTTAAAAATAAATAAGTTTTCTTTCTGTCAAAGATCAATCATAAAAATTACCACCACTCAATAATTCTATCATTAATACAAATAAAAAATCAGTTTTATATTCTCTTTTTATGAATAAGTAGTTCTTATTCAACTCACACTACCGGTTGTTATTTACGCCATCCGCAAATATTCCCTTGCTAATTTATGAATATTGTCAATTTCCATTTCTTCCTTTGTATCACTTTCTGACAATTCGACTTTTTTCTGTAAAAAATAAAAATAAGTCATTTAAAATTATTAATTTTTTATCATCAAGTATTCCTGACCAATTTGTATCAACTGGAAAAAATATTAAAATGTATGTTTTATATTGATCATTTTCATGAGTTGATCAAAAAAATACAAAATGTTATTAAATTGTGTTACTTACAAAACGTTCATTCAGTTTTTTATTTAATTCATTTTTGTATTCATCTGCGTGCATTCTTTTACGATGAGAATAACAGTTACTAGATGAAGCAAATGTTCTCGAGCAAAACGGACAGTTATATTTAGCCTCCCCGGTATGCCTAGCCATGTGGTTCTGTAATTTTAAAAATGCGAACATCACAAATAATTCATACTCGCATAATATAATTTAGCCACTGAGAGCTTGCTGGCGGCAAAATTAGGAACTATAGTTTATTTAGTACAATTTTTTTAGAGATCTGTAGTTCCTTATTTCATCGCCCGCAGCAGTATGAGCTTATCAAACGTACATTGAGAACACTTTTAAGTTTGAAGGATTTTGCGCATACAACACAAATGAATGGTTTATCGTCAGTGTGTTTAATGCGAGTGTGTTCCTTGAGTTGTTGCTTTCTGTGAGTTGTGTACGGGCACTCGTTGCATGTAAACTTTATCCCAGTGTGGCGCTTCTCATGTATCCTCAGACAGAGAAGGTTTTTGCAGCTAAAAGTCAATAGAACATTATAAGACAGACATGGACAAAATTAATGAAAAATATATTTAACCGGTTCGCTGCCACCGTGGGAACGTTCAGCTCTAGTTTGTTTACGTCCTCAAAATTGTGTGGCAGCGAACCTGTTATTTCAGAATGGTAATGTTAAAACAAAATTAGTAAACAATAGATAAAAAAAGTTTTGACAGGGTGAATATAATAGATTTGCTACACATCTATAAAGCGATGAATATTACAAATAGTTACAGGTTGACATGGATAAATTTGCGGTCGGTGGTGACTAGTGTAGTTTTTGTGGATACAAAAAATCTGTAGAATAAAATCTATAACATACTAGTGGACCCCGCAATGCTTCGCTATTGCTAATGTCTTTCTCGGGCGTCTCCGACTTCTTCCACCACTCACAGCAGTGAGCACAATATTACTGTTAAAAAAACTACATTACATCGACATTAATTTGACTTTGTATCTCATTCCAGTGCAGAAATATTGCATTAAGTATTCCTCGGGCGCCCCCGACTTCTTCTATCTTTCAAACCACTCTCTATACACTACTGGCACTAATAAGAACAAACTTTGAAAATATCATCGAAATCGGTTGACAACTCACCGAGTTTTGCTAGCACGAACATACGCTTGCTGAATTTATATATATAATTTTATTTATTTAACGCCCAGAGGGCTTTTACATGGTTGGTAGTATAATTTTAATTTGACAGATACTTTGAAACATAAAAAATAAGAATAAAATTACATTTGATAAAAGCTATGCAACAAGTCATACAAACACAAGAAACAAAAACAGAAAATTACAGCTATTTGTAGGTTTACATGATGTGTTTAGGAGTATTGTTGAAATAAATAAAAAATAATTCAAAAAGCTTTGGCAGTACTGACTGTATACAAATGGGACGATAATTGGCTATGTCAGTATCGTCTCCTTTTTTGTAGAAGTACAGTGTAATGAAGCTAGATTTCCAGCGGTCTGGAAAATGTCCAAGGGACAAGAGACGGTTAAATAGTAATGTGAGTGGTTTAGATAATGTATTAGAGCATTTTTTGAGGAATATTGGTGGAATGTTGTCTGGGCCAGCGGATTTGTCAGTGTCTAAGGAAAGTAATTTTTGTTCGCAACACTTTTGTGTGATTTGGCGGTTTATTAAGTTTGTCGTCATATTAAATTTGTATTCGGGTATTTTATCATCTGGAGTGTCTTCATCATATACATTTTTGAAGAAGTTCGAAAAAGGGTTTACAATATCCTGTGTATTGTTTGCACTGATTCCATTCATTTGCATTATTGGCGGGTAGTCTGTGTTTTCATTGTTCATTTTTTTAAGAATTTCCAAAGGTTTTTGGATTTAAAGACAGTGTCAGTGACAGAGGTTATGTACATTTTGTAACATTGTTTGGAAAGATCTTTACATTTTTTCCTAGTTTCGCTAAAGATTATATAATCATTTATGGATTTACTTTGTTTGAATTTTTTGTGTTGACTCTTTTTTTGCTGAAGAGAGGCTGTAAGCTCTGATGAAAACCAAACCGGGTAGGTATATAGCTTTTATATATATAAATGAGCTGACATGTACCCGGCATTGATGAACTTTTCTCTACTTTCTATAAATATAATATGCATGTATCATAAAACATTCTGAAGAAATTCTCTAAACATAATAGGGGTTTTGATTCAAAAAATATATTTAGAATTTAAGGAACCGCTTTTTTAAGTTAGGGACGGGGACAAAGTAGATCAAAAATGGTGAACTCACATAAATCCACAATGCTTGCACTGAACCTTGTTTTTGCCAGTTTGATCATGGGTGAGCATATGGCAGCGGAGCTCTGATTTACTTTGTAAAGTTCTACCACATTCCGCACACAAGAACTTGGAACTAGACTGGTGGGTCTTCATGTGTGTTGTCAGGGTTGATCTGAATGTATATCTGGAATTTATCTAAATTATTAACTATCAATAATTCAGTCATAATGTTTAAAACAATAAACTCTACCACATCCACATTGGTGCAAACTATAAAAATTATTAAGTATATATTACAAAAATTGGAGTATAAGACTAACCCTTTTCCGCATATATTACAATTAAACATTTTTCTCTCTTCTATTGGAACATGATGAGATTTATGATGGCTTTTCAATCCACCTACATAACTGAAACTGTAAAAAAATAAATATATATATATGTAGTATTTTTAGAAACATTCTTTTGAATTTATTTTAAATCCATACTTTTATATTGTAAAATAATTAATTTTATCTGCAAAGGAGTAGTAATAAATAATTAATGCAATAAATTAACCTTTGATTGCACTTATCACATTTGTGCAGCTTCTCGGCTTCAGGTAAATGAGTCTGCATGTGCAATTTTAAGGTGTGTGGACGAGTTACTGCTTTTTTACAAATCGGACATCTGAAATAATGTTATTATTAGAGCTTCACTAATATTTCAGTACAACTTGCCTAAATGGTGCTAAGTAAAATACTAATGAGATTTATATACATTGAAGATTTGGGAACATTTGGCGAGCTGTTCTAGTTCAGCAAATAGAAATAAATAATAACAGAAGTACACTTACTCAAATGCAGAGGGTTGCAAGTGTTTTGCCATATGCAGATAAATAGAGCGATGATTATGCAAACGAGTGTTGCAACAAGTTAAATATCCTGGCATATCATGAAATCCCGAATAGTGTTTCATCAACTGAAATTAAAGGTTAATTTTTAAGAAGTAGAAAGTAAAAAATAGATGCATAACGCCTACTGAGAATTATAGGGGCCAAACTACAACAAAACGATTTTCGACTGACTTCCAAATTACCCCTAAATGAATGATTTTTCATGCAAAAGAGATGAAAGCATTATCTCAACTCCTTGTCACTAGCGCTGGACATACACCATGGGAGAGAGGAAAAAATGACCTCATCTTTGAGACTGGGAGTGGTGCATGTCAGTTTTTGCTGAGCATTGACTTATTTTAATGATTGTGATTTATATTTCTTTTTGACATATTTAAACATTCGCTGGTATCCTTTCTGACAATAAAAACATATCTCGGTAAAACGCTTCAGTGACGCCTTCCACTGGAGCTTATTTGGCCATATTTTGGCCATTTTGCAAAACCCAAGAGCTAACGCTGGCCAAAAGGTAGTCAATTTGAAGAGATATATAAAAAAAATCTTCATCTTCGTAACTGCAATATTCAGTGAACAGTTTTACAAAGCAATTGGTTTCCCCATTTTTCAATAGATCAGTACACAGTGCGCTAATAAAAATATTGTTTTTCAGTTTTGAAATGCCGTCTTGTCGTTGCATTAAAAATTCCCGTGAATGTTTATTTTACACAAATTCTGTTATGTATTGTATTTCAGTGTATTCGTTATTGAATTCAATTTCAAAGTCATTTCAGTTAGTTACTTTAAGTTATTTCAAAGTCCTAAAATGAAAATAAGATGTTAAGGTGAACTTTAAGTTTAAATTTCCACCTGACAAAATTTTACTTTTTCAGTGCGTTTCCTAAATTATTGTAAAATCGTAACTTACGTGATTGTTAATTCTAATTCAGTTAGAGTGATTCATAACAAAGACGTAGATACAATTTGTATTAATCTAGGAGAATTATTGGTGTGATAAATTACGATTGAATAATTATTTATTGACGAACAAGTGATTTTTGAAGTTTCCGTAAGTACATTATAAAATTTTTTTAATTAAAAATAGTCATTCGTATTGTTATAAATTACGAAATATAGGTACATTCTTTGGCTTTAAATTACAGTTGATGGTTTATTTGTTTTCTTGTCAATGTGCAGAGGTATGATTTTTTTTAATGAAATTCAAAACCAAACATACGAAAATCATTTTATCGTCAACATCTTGGCGCTACAGAGGTTAAGTAACCAATGACACTAAAAAATTGCCTCGAAATTTAAGCAAGAGGCAAAACTACAATTTAAAAATATATTTTTTGGAGACTGATACCATGACTAACTTGCACTTAGTTTTAACAAGACCATTTGGTTGAGCAAAATTTCAGACATGATTTTCTCCAGATTGTGAATTTCAGACTTATGGTTCTCAGCAGACGATATTTACGTATCGTTAATCTTACACATTTTTCCAAAATCAAAGTTAGTCTCACAAAAATTATGAAAGCTGTTTTTAATTTTGTACACAATTAACAATTCTGACAGCAGATACATTTCAACTCACCTTCGAAATTCTTTTAAATTTTGGCAGATTCGTACATATATCACATTGAATATTATAAAATTTATAAATCAATTGATCTAAGGGGGCTCCTTTCATAATCAATTTCCCTTCTCTTATTAATTCCACGGGAAAAAGAAACGAGGACTCATTTGAAATAATCAATTGTTTTTCAACTTTCTTAGAAAGTTTGCAATCACTTAATTTTTTTTTTGCTTTTAATGTTTTACTGTGATATGGCTGGCCAGCGTTTTCATTGAATTCTTTATATGTTTGTAAATTATTATCACTGTCGAGCTCATTCAGAATACTTCCATGTACAGACTGCCCATCATCCTCATCTTCAATTTTTAGGTCGAGGTACTCTTTGTCATCTATAAATTCAGCCCGATATTCTGGCCCCAGTAATGCACAGACCGACAGTGTGTTCACTTGGGTAGGATTTTTGGTATCACACATTTTCAATTCTTGCTCATCTTTGACTAATTGAATACTTCCATTTCCAATAAGTTGTGTATTTTCAATAAAATACTCTTGATCAACCTAAAAAAGTTTAGCAATGTCAAAAACGGATGAAAAGAATGCTATGTGAAAGCATTTGTTTATTCAAAAAGAAATCCAACCTGATGCTGATTAATTTGCAAACTACTGTTCCGCTTTTCCTGATAAATTTCATTTTTTTTATCGTTTCGTGATAGATATATCTGTGTTTCTTTAACTTTCTGACAGAAATTGTAAAAATCAATGACACAATTTTTACACTGAATACATACAAATCGGAGAAAGTCATTTCGCTGAATCTGTAAATAAATATATAAAAACGCTTTAAAGATAACTCTCGAGACACCTCGGTAATTATTTACCTAACCGCCACACTTTCGGGCACAGATTATGGAATTACACTTTGTTTCAACAATGACTACAAGTAACAACTATTTACATGCCCAAAATAGGTTCTCAGTTTGGGTAATTTAGATTGAAATGAAATTTTCGCAAGTGTCACTCCATACTGAAAAGGTGGCAAAGAGATTGTCTTATAAGGCTGATTTTAGTGTCACGCCGACCGCACGCGCACCGTCGGCGCTGATGGTCGAGATATATGAACTTCTAGGAAGCGTTTTTGAATGACGCGTAGCTATCAGCGCGCAAGGTGGTCAGCGCTGATGGCTACGCGGCCGTACGCGTCGCGCGTCGGCGCCGCGTAGCTGTCGGCGCTGACGATCGCACGAGCGCCTCTGCTTTGAGCGAGCGTTCTAGTGTCGAGCGGAGCAGACGTCATCGCGTGTACAGTCATGGCGAATCGCGAAGTGGATACAGGTCGAGTTATCGATGAGGTTCGCCATATAACAAGACAAAGTCTCCAGCAACGGCTCTCTGCTCAATCAATGGATGAACACGGAGTCTTCGTCGTCGCCGGTTTTTATTTTTTTTGGATAGGTAGTACAAAGCAGTAATAACTAATACACTTCGCATTTTGGTCTTCGACTGTACAGTAAGGCGGTCAGTACGATACTGAAACGAGCCACGCTGAGCCTCAGCGCTGATCTATAAGCGCTGACGGTGAGCGTGACACTAAAATCAGCCTAAGATAAATTTTGAACATTGATTGAATAAAAATGTTATTATAATGCATCTTTTACCAACTCTCTCCGCGTCCATAGTTTCTTGTAGTAATTAAGTTGAAACTAAGTGTAATTTTCAAAATCTGTATCTAAACGTGCAGCGGTTAGGGAAATGATAACTTAAATAGTAACTTGGTTTACCAAAAACGAAAAAAGGTTGCTTATTTTCGTTTGTAAATCTTTTGATTTCCAGGACTCTTCGAAAATATCTATAAGATCCTCAGACACTTCTAAACAGAGCCGGCAACGAGTTTGCGACATTTTATGATAATTTTAATACTGAAGCGGAAAATGACCAAAATTTTGTAATCATTTATAGTGGTCGCTTTATTTTGTAGTTTTTATAAAACGTAAACAATGTCAAACTCATAAACATAAATAAACCACTCGCATAAATAAGTCCATAATAAGTCTAACTAAATGCCACTCTCAGTCAAACTGTCATAATATAAAATAGACAATTCATAAACATATACAATACACAAGATATAATAATTCTTATTATCTATGGATTTGAATTAAAAATGGCGTAGTAGCGATGGGCACAATCGATGATTTTCTCGATCTTCGTGCGCATCGAAATATTTCGATTCATCGTCATTGATAAATCGATTATGTCAAAAATCATTCGAAAACACAGTCTAAAACGTCATCAAACAAGGAATCGAGACAATAGTTGTGAAACGTAAGAATACATATGAAAACGTAAATCTATTCTCAAATCTGAGAGGTTAAATATAGCATCGGATTGCTTGACAAACGCTATATTATTCCATAGGTACATTGTGCTTGCTAATATAATATAAAATGTATTTGAAACCAAGCAATTACTTTTGCTAATTGTCAAATTTTTGCAATATTATATACCTCGATATGGTTTCCTCTTGGTGAAAGAATAACCTAGGTGAATTTAATGTTTCAAAGACCCAATCATGTCTTATAACGTCTAAAAGAGATCGAAATGACAATCTGGTCTCCTTCGATGAAAACAAACTTCCCAACATGCCTTCCATCAATACGCTTGGTGTAACTATTAGTGTTCAGCTAAGTCATGGGGGCTCCATGGTAGCCAGAGTCAAATAAGCCCCTCAGAAACTGGGCGTACTGTACAAGGTCTGAAGATACTTTAATGTTATACAATTGCTAGCCCTGTACAAATCACAAATACTGGAGCCTTTTTTATTGATTGATTTTTGATTTGATTTAGTATGGTATTAAGTAGGTATGTATTTATTTCCCTTGATCGCGCCATGTCATACATTCTCCTTACACCCCTTTCTTCGGTCATTGTATACGCCTTATTTTACCATACACAAGTATTTGCTTCACTTGATTGCGCCATGTTTTCCTCGGGCGACCCCGACTCTTTCTGCCTTTTATTTCTGTACACCACATTGTTTTTGTTTAAAAAAAAACATTATGTCGACTGTTTATCATTCCAGTGCAGAGATAGTGCATAATTTCTTCCTCGGGCGTCCCCGACTGTTTCTACAATTCAATGCTCTGTATACCATATTTTTATCTACTGTTAAATAAACTACGTTATATGGTCTTTAATTCGACTCCGTATATTATTTCAGTACAGTGATAATGCGTTAAGCCTTCCTCGGGCGTCCCCAATATTTTCTGCGATTCACTACTTATTACCACATGTTTAGTGTTAAAAAATCAACATGTTATTGACTTCGACTTCATTCGACTCATATGTACAAACCAAAGTGCGGGGAAGTTAACTTAGATTTAGCAAGAAAAAATTATATACCCAGTGAAAAGTGAAAGATCTTTTTTTTGGACTCCAACCGGACTTCGAGCTAAATC
Organism: Hesperophylax consimilis; assembly: GCF_061612785.1. Lineage (NCBI taxonomy): Eukaryota > Metazoa > Arthropoda > Insecta > Trichoptera > Limnephilidae > Hesperophylax > Hesperophylax consimilis. The sequence continues at coordinate 17,699,849 of NC_142838.1, forward strand.
ACGAGTTTGCGAGCGGCTTGATTTTTTTCCGTTAAGTGCCTGTTTGAGCCAACCTTTTTAAATTTATACATTTTCTCGAAAACCTTGGTTTGCAAATAAATAATAAACGCACCTCTGTCAGCATTTATTGATCCCTGTTGATATTTCGATCATACCCATCACTAGCTTTCTCTATTCCCTATTTCTGAATGTGAACATTGCCGAGAGTGGTTTATTTATGACATTGCCATATCTATGATCATTGCTATTTTGACAGATGACGTTTATGCTGTAATTATTTGAGTCATCTCGTATCGCTGCACTGCCCTTCAAATATTTTTAGTGGAGGTTAGTCGTCGAATAGATTTCTCAATATTCATTTGGATTTATTACATTATTTATTTGCATATTTTTATTTGATAGATAAACGTCGCATCAGTCAAAATGAGCCGATCCAAATCTGATGCCCCTGAAGAGGTGGAGAAAGTAGTCAAAGATACCAAGAAGTTTATCGATAAAGCTGTTGGGGAGATAGGTTGGGATGCTGCAACCCGTCAACTTATTTTTGGCTCCCTATCCGGATGGTAAACACTTTCACCAAAATATTTGCACTCTATAATTTAAATTATAATAAGTCAACAGTTTTTTTATTTAATATAGACGGATAGTTACGGTGGGTGGGTTAGAGGTTTGTCAAATCTCACACCTTTTGTTCCTATGTTGTACACAGTAATCACTGGATTGTTTTCCAGGTTTACTGGGTTCGTGGCAATGAGAGCTGGTAAAGTATCAGGCATGGGACTGGGCAGTGGAGCCATGGCCATGCACTACGCCGAGCAGAATGGGTACATCAACCTGAACTGGGATAAGGTCACCAAGAAAGTGGACAAGCTCACTGACAAAATAGAAAAGGAAGCTACAGGAAGTTCACCAGCGTGGATTGATAAAGTAAGTTACGATACATTTCAGCCACCATTCATTTTTTTGAATTTTAAAAAGAATTATGTAGGTCATCGCTATTTCAACACTATTTTTTATTATCGAACAATTGAATATTACAAGACAAATACGGTTTTTCATCTCATAGCTCATGTTTGGTAGACATTGCGAGGTAAAAATAGTAGCTTTTATCTACAAATTCGAGGCACAATTTCATGACAGCTGAGTTTCACTATTTGAGTTTTCGTTGCAAAAAACACAAATTTTCTGCTTCGTGGTTAAAACAATCATAATTTATAAAATTACCCTTTTTAATTGTTACAGCAAAGTCCATACCTTTCAATTTCCAATAACACCTAATTTTGACAAAATCTTTTGTTCACAGGTGGAGCGATTTGTGGACAGGAAACTGGACAAAGCTGAAGATGCAATCAAGAACAAGCAGTTGAAAGCAAAGAAATGGTATCACTCCGTCGCTGGAGATGAATATTACCGAGCCACTGAATCTCATGTATTCCTGGCATCTTTCGTTGCTGGACTGGCCATTGGCTTGATGTGCGGCCGCTAAACATTAATTTCCTTGTTGGGATTTAAAAATGAATGTCAGATGTTCTTGTTATTTTGTATTCATATAATATTGACTAAAATCTCAAAATAATCTTTTTATACACTTTGATGACTTGAGGTTGTGATTTGAATAATCCATACGAATTTGTGTAGAAATTTCTTTGATGGAATTGACTGCATCACAACGTCAAGTGACGATATTCCTCGATTAATCTGGTTTATGGTTTGACTATTCGTTAAGATTATTAAATAATCTAATTTATTATTGTGAATTAAGTAAATCATTTTTTAATTTATTTTTAAGATACTCTCAATAGCAAAAAACTGCTCCAGTTGTTAACTTTTTTTTAGATTTCTATAACTATTATTGCTAGCAACCTGTCAATATTATATCATTGTAGTTAAATTTGTTCAGTTTTACTATAGAAAAAGAAAAAGCTATCGCACATCTGCTTGGATTCGTATTAAACCTAGTCAGTAGTACTTATCATGCTTGTATAATATTTATTTGTATAGTATAATAAACAAAGTAAATAACCACACTTGATTTAAATTTGTGTTCAAATATTATGTTATTTGATTTAATTACACAAAATAATTAGGTACTGTCAAATAACACCGAATTTGTTTAAGATCGCCTATAAAAATAATCAATACATACTTATTTAATAACAAACCTCCATGGCATAAAGGTTATGGTTTATAAACCTTGGAACTGGGAAAACATACATAACTTAATCACAAGTTTCTGATATACAATGACAAAAGTTGATGGTCAAATACTTGGAATATTTGTATACTGGTAACTGATACACCAGTAGTCTCACTTGCTCAATGAAGAACGTTGTAGTCCAAATTATATTTTTTTGTAATTTTAATCTTAAGGCGATGCCATAAGTAGTAATGCAAAATCATGTGTTTTTGGTTTGAAAATTTGGTCGCCTAGAAATGTTTCAGATGCTTTAATTAAATACTGCGAGTAGAATACATCTTGGCCTTTGAAATAATCGAGTATTTTTTAGATAAGTCTTTTTATAAGCCCATATTTGTATAAGGCCTATGAAAACTGCTTTAAAGTTTTAAATCTCCTACTTATGAACCCATTTTCGGTTATGATTTTATTGTGTAATGTGGCAAATTAAGTTATTTATAAAATGATCGAAAAAAAATTTAATATTTATGCCTGAACATCCATAAAATAAAATAAAAGGCACTTTTTGGCCATGTTTTTTTCTTGCATAAATCAAAACAGGCGGATGGTGTTAAGCGGGAATTCAAACATTATCGCCATCTACGTAAAGGTTATTATTGATGGCGGCTCAATTTAAAATATTACACGACGTAGTGCATCGCCTTAAGTGGTTGTCTAAACGTCTTTCAGAACAACCGGAATGAAATGTGGTTGAATTAACAGTTTCATCACAAAATATTATGATACCGTATGAAACGGACTTCCTTTGTTCACCAAGATTGAATATTTACCACCAAGTGATGTAGGATATACCTACCTACTAACTGATGCCCTTTCTCAGTTTTTTGCTTGTAGTAGTTATATCTGGAAGTCAAAAAGTAGTATATATTCGTTTATTTCTATGCGGCATATCTATCCAGACCAACGAAGTGGTGATAATTGCTAGATGTACAAACGATTTCTCGTGTACTTAATCCAGGGTACATTAGCATTTCATAATAAATAATGAAAAAGTTTTACCTTACAGTAAAACTTATATTTAAAACCTACAAAGCGAGATAAACATTACCATTTTGCGGCCCAAAATGAAGTTTCTTATCAATTTTCGTGTGTAATTCTCGATTTAAATCTCCCGACAATGTCACCTGCCAGTCCCAAATGTATACGTCAGGCGGTGCTACTAGTATGGATGCCATTAAAGGCGCTATATTCTGCTTCATTAGCATTTATTTTTGCGAAGGTCAAAAACGCTTGTCTTATTTTTACAAGATTACAAACAGTATTTTGCACAAAATTTTCGAAGATATTATTATTTAACGGTGATACTGTTCAAACCCTGAAATTACAAGTTTTTTTGTTATGTTTAATGATGTTGGATTCTGGTCATTAAACATAACAAAATCTGAGCAGGGTAGCCGAGATTTCGAGGGAGGAAGTAATTCACACGGACACGCAGAGCAAACGTTCTAGGGGCTGCGGCGACGATAAAGGCAGAAGGTTCGCAAACTGACATCCACCGTCCTGCAAATCTACATTCTCACGCAGAAAATGTCCACTGAAACCGAATGACTGGATGGTTAAGGTGCACGCTTATTTCCACGTACCTGTGAGTGAGCAGCATAGATGTTTCCTCAGACTTATCTATAGGAATGTACTCGTGCAGACGACATCCTTCCCCTTTGGCCTAGCCACCTCAACTAAGGCATTCGCAACCAACACTGGGTAGCGCAGGAACTGCGGTAGATAGAATCCCGGTATATCTGGATGATTTTTTATTAGTAAACTAATGTCAGCTTAGTTTTAAACACCAGTCTATTGAAATGGTGAAGTTTTCACAAGACTTGGGATGGCAGATACAATTTGATAAGTCAATATTAGAACCATCACAAGTCTAATTTCTTGGTATTAGCTGGAACACTGGAACTAACGAAAAGTCTCTCCCTCTGAACAAGGTTTCAGCCCTATCTTATCTGTTGAAGGGTTTTGTACCAGACGAATGGGGGCATCTGCACAGATACTGTATTTCAAAAAGGATTCCGGACACAATGTCACGCCAAGAGCCTTTCATCGCATCATCAATCAATGATTCATCAATTGCAGACAGGAACTGAAGTTGAGATCTGGACTGAAATTGAATTTACTTTTTTTATATTTAAAACTGAATGAACTACTAAATAAAACCCTTGTAAATATTTCAACTTCAAGACTTTGATTGTTTTTAGGTGAGCTGTTACTTTTTTTATTTATTTTTTATTTTTATAGTGTATACCTCACAAGAGTCCCAACTGCTCCCGTCTGGAGCCAGTGAGACTATGGCATCCCCAATTGGGGGATGTTGTGAGGCTGAAGGTAAGTGGGGAAGGGAAAGAGGAAGGTGGGGAAGTACCTGGCTATTCAGATCTAGTCACTAAACACGGCTAAAGCCATTTGGAGCAACGTTTCAATTCTGAATGGTGGTCTTACACCAGGGCGATACTGGTAGTATCTTCCACTTGTTTGGTGGTTGGTTTGAACTGCCTTAACATAGATTCTGGCTCTGTATTTATAGGGCCAACGCAGGTGGGCATTCATCGATGAAAAAATCTTTTATTTATTTTTAATATTATCTTCAATGAATATTACAATTTGAGTTTTTACTCAGTAAGTTATTCCACTATAAAATATGAAATATTTGGAAGTTTACTCTATCCATTCTGCTTCCCTTCCCCATTCTCATAAAGATAAAGGTATACTCGCAACACCAATAATATTTTCATTGATATGCGGATGCATGGAAATATATGCTTTTTAAGAATAAAATAAAATGTTCCATTTAAATTAAACTTGTTTTATCGTCACTAGATAAGATGTTTACACAGTTGGATCCTGGAATTGGTGGATCTATTCCTGGAGTTACATCTATTTCTGGAACAAGTACATTTATTTTCGGAACAAGTACATCTGTTTTTGGAACAAGTACATTGATATCCGGAACAAGGACATCTATTTCTGGAACAAGCACATCTATATCTGGAACAAGCACATCTATTTCGGGTACAAGTACATCTGTTTCTGGAACAAGTACGTCTATTAATGAAATAGGTACATCTATTCCGGCAATGATACTTTTCTCAAGTGCTATAGGCATCACAACCCCGGCCAATCGAACAGCTGTGGATCGCTTTAATTGACCAATATCTTTTCTCCTTAACCTCGGTGTCTTCCTATTTTTGATGGGTCGAGTTGTTCCAACGTGTGTCTTCGTGATGTGCTGCTCCAATTTAGCCTAAAAAAATCAAGATCATTAGAATATTTATTTACTTATGATGCCCATTGGGCTTTTACACACATAGACATGCCCATAATTTCTATATTTATTTAAATTAGAAACAGCCCAACATGTGCCATTAACATAATTATAAAAAATGTACATATTTTATTACATTGCAATTTTTTATTCCGCACAAATCAATACAAAACAAACAAAAAAAAATCCGCACCTCACAAACCAGTGATGCACAACCCGCAGCTCCATTCTTGCGGCCCGCATGTCAATTTCATACGGCCCACTTGGCTTTAGAGAAAAATCTAAATGTTTGGGGTAATTCTTAAAAAACCCTGACTGAGAACATTTTTGGTTAATTTAGGCTGCATTTTCTAAATGGAACCAAATTTTGCTGTCAACTGCCTCCCCCTCAACGAAAACAAAAAAAAATGCGCTTGTTGGACGCGGCCTGTTTGAAAAATAGGCAAAGCGGAAAGTTCTCTGCTGAAAAGTTGTGTAACTATCACAAATTTAACCCATGAGGGGATGTAGGTACTCGTAACTAGGTACCTTCATAAACATATTTATTGACGATGAGTTGTAATACAAAAGAAGACGTAAAAAGGGAACAAATTTGGTAAGCTCAAATTTCGCATATTTTATGATAATTTTACATTGTGCCCGATGGATAGCAATAGTTCACAAGGCCGACAATCTTACACAGGTAGTGCCAATTCGTCCTTAACAGGATGGGAAATTCTTGAATAATTCCCAACTATTTTTTCAGACCCATTAATATATTCAGAAATTGTGTTGACAAAATTATTTGCTCGGTATATCAGTGAAACGACCTTGTTATAAAAGTCAACAATTATATGAAGATAAGCCTGAACTAACATCTCGTTTTGTAACTGATCATTATAGCCGTGAACTCGCTATTGCCGTGATCATTATAACAAAATTAGACTGTATAAACAAAATTGATTCGATTCAGAAAAAAATCATAAGAACCATTTTTTACAAATGGCACAATCGATTTTATAATTCAAAAAAACATTTATTGCACAAAAATACGGAGTTCAAAGGGTATAGCTTATAGGTACATTCTATTTCTTCCAGCTAACCCAAAAAATACACATTATATTACAAAACCCAACAATTACATGTTAACAAATAAATATATGTAAATAAAAATAAAAAATTAAAAAAACATGTATTTAATTTATGCAAGGTATCCATAGTGTAGTGACATTTGTTTAAAATAAATGTTTTTAGTGATGATTTAAATTTGAGTATGTCGGTTATTTGTTTGATGCTATGTGGACAGTTGTTATATACTTTAATGGCCATGTAGTGCGTTCCTTTTTGAAATATAGTTTTATTTGCTTTTGGGATTAATAAGTTTACTGTGAACCATGTAGCGTGTTTATGTGTTGAGTTTTTTTGTAGGAACTTTCCTGGAGATGTTCAAGCTAACAGGCATAACATATCAGATGCAACTGTATTTTATCAAAATTGTTTCATTGAGTCTACGTAAACAATTTGCAGATGGGATGTTATTATACAAAATCATAAACAACTGTAATTGACTGACTGTCCCAAATTATATCCGCAATATCCAATTTTTTGACGTAATGATCTGAGCATGACATCTTGTTTGTGATTTTTTCAGACCCAACGATATATTTATGCATTTAGAAACTGTGTTAACATTATTTGTATGTTATATCAATGAAACTTCCTTATTACAACAGCTAACAATTATAAGAAGGAAAGCCCAAACTAAAATATCATTTGGTAATTGCTCATTATAGCCATGAAATATAAATAACTCGCTATTGCCATAATCCTTGACTGTATTATAATAGCTTGGTATATTAATATGAAACTGATTTAAGTACCTTTGTTGATAATCTGGCTAAACAACCAGAAAAAGTACAATTAAATGTCATCTCCTTGTGCACTGACATGATGTGGTGCTCCAAATTATACTTTGTAGAGTAAAACCTAAAATAAAAAAATTATGCAGTTAAAAAAATCGACTCAAAAACAAAATAACTTTACTATAATACATCCACCTTTATTAATAGATTTATAAAAAAAAATATATGTGTATATACTTTTTTTTGTGGTTGGACTGGGGATTAAACCTTTCTCCCCAGGCTCTTAATCTGCTGTGAACTTTTAAAATGTCTTTTAAACCTTAACCAATAAAATTGGTTTGAGGATTGGACCTTCCTTCCCATGGACTGGAGTCAACCGCGCAAACAACTGAGCCAAACTCCGATTGGGTAGGACTGACATTTATTTCGTATTTTAACTGCTATAATGTCATCCAATTACAGAGAAATGCATGTAGGTACACGTAATTGCCACCAAAAGTTGATAGAATGCATTGTCATGGACAAAGATCTATCTGCTGAGTTTCAGCTCGATGGGATGTTAGGAAGTGGGTTAATTTACGCTTCCAAGATTTGCATTCATTCATTATCGAAAACAAAAGTATAATTCAAATATGTAGATGTATTTAAAAATATTCAGAATTATGAAAACAAAATAAATGGTTTGGTAGATCTCTTACTTGGAGCAATCGTGGGGACAAGGAAACACATTTCTTTGGTCGGCAATGCTGTGAATTTTCATGTGGGTATGGATATGTCCCTTCGATTTGAAGACCCTTTTGCAGATGTCACAATGGTATTCTAAAAAAAGTTTAATTTGCAATACAAAGATAAAACTCATACACACATTTCAAGAGAATGAAAGAAGTAAAAATATATAAACAGCATTTTAATATTGGCAACACCACAAGGCTGTCGCTGTCAGTTCAAGTAATTTACGGTAACTCTTCAGATGTTATATTTCCAAATACAAATACCTTCGAAAGTGTGTGCTGTTTTTCGGTGCTTTAAAATTTCTGTCCATCGTCGAAATATTTCACCACAATGACATTTATAAGTGCGGTGGTTCCTCCTATGCTTGTTGCATTCAATCAGTGAAGCAAATGTTTCCGTGCACCCATCACACCTGATTTAAACATTCGAATAGTTAATACAACAAGAGAATATAAACTAGACCTGCCGCACAAAGATTGGCACATGTAGTTGGAGATAATATCAGCTTGGTACCTATTTACTGGTAATTTACTTTAATTACTTGATGGTGAGTCTGGTGAGAAGGAACACTGTAGGTTCTTTTTCTTGTATTCGCTTTAGAAGAATACACATTGGTACGAATATTCTTCATTGTGAATTCTTGACATATATTATAATGCAATATAATGAATGTATAATCATACTTGAATTGTTTGAGTCCGGTGTGAAGGAACATGTGAGCTGTGAGCAGGTTCTTCTTCTTGTACCCGCTTTGGCAGAGTTTGCACCAGTACGGATATTCTTCATTGTGAATCCTTGACATATGTTTCTTTAGATTTTGATTGGAAGAAAATTCACCGAGACATTTTGAACATCTGAAAAATAAAGTTGATATTATCATTATGAATAAAACAAGGTTGCTATGCAGACGGATGGTAAAAAGCAAGTCCAAAGTTTTATGTACCGAAGAGTCTTTTTTGAGGCACTTGCCTCTGGCTGGTGAGTGGATTTCACATGACGAGACAGGTGAGATTTATTGGTGTATGCTTTGTCACATCCTGAGAATTTGCATGGGAAAGGTTTCTGAAAAGACATAAACATCAGAGTAAATAACATGCAAGATTCAATCATCTCTAATTTAATAATAATAATAATAATAATAATTGGATAATTTGTATAGCGCCGTTTTTGTGAAAAATCACCTCAGGAGCTAATGAACACTGAGCCAAAATTACCGGTAATGAAGAATCACGTTTTAGGCCGGGAATACATTTTTTTTTTACAGTGAATGCCTCACAAGAGTCCCAACTGCTCCCGTCTGGAGCCAGTGAGACTATGGCACCCCCAATTGGGGGATGTTGTGAGGCTGAAGGTAAGTTGGGAAGGGAAAGAGGAAGGTGGGGAAGTACCTGGCTATTCAGATCTAGTCACTAAACACGGCTAAAGCCATTTGGAGCAACGTTTCAATTCTGAATGGTGGTCTTACACCAGGGCGATACTATACATGTCATACGATACATACGATACATGTCCGATTTCTCCATTCGTCTGGATTCGGAAGGCCTTCGCTCCATACATCTGTTGGAACAGTCCATACACATCTGATCGATTCCGATCCGACTTTCGGATTGGACGGCCGACTCGGAAAGGGCGTCGCCAATTTTATCATCTGAAGGCACGCGGTGCCTACTTTTGCAAGTATTGACACCTAACTACTTATCAATGCATACATAAAAATATTATTATTCAATTCAGTGCCTATGTAACGCAAGGTTAAAGTTGTATCATGGTATGGAAATAAAGGACTTGCCCTGGGAGGAAGTCTGTAAATAAATAAATTACATCATAGATTATGATTTGCGCTAGACAGATTGGAAACGAATGAGACCACAAAAAATGGGACATGAGAATCGGACGTGTATTTAGTTTGTCCAATCTGACAATTAGAAAGCATAATCGGACATGTGGACCCGGCTTTATTGTAAATATATATTTTTATTTTATTTATCAATATAAAGATTTTTACGTGTATTTTTCGACACTTACTAGGGTACACCTGTGTCGAGACAGACGTTGGCACTTTTATTGTCTTCTTACATAAAATAATTAATAAAACATTAGTTAGTGTCACATTATGTGCCGGTGGATACGTATAGCCAGAAATTCTAAAAGATTACCATACCTACTTCTTTTTCGATTTACGTAATTAAAAATTAAAATGCTAAAATTAAAAATATCCCAAATGCAGTCAGATTCCTTTTATAGTAATTAAGGTAAATCAGAAGGTTTTATTTAAAAATATTTCATATAATCCTTGTCCAGCGATTCCGAATATTTACCTTCTATTTATTCGAAGTTCAATTTTACATCTATTGACAGTTTCGACCAATCTCATGTTTGTTGTGAGTTAAATTTGTAGGTTCGGAAATACGCATAAATTATTAAAATAACCCAATCTTGAAACCTAATTTGTGATTATTTTTCCATCTCCTCCGACGTAAACAAATGTTTCGGTAAATTTTGGATAGGGCCTGACACGCTTATTACGAATAATTTTTAGAAAAAAACTTTATATTCGCCTTAATTACAATAAAAGAAAACTTTTTGCATTTCGGGCGGCGGAAAATTATGCATTTTGATTTTCAATTGCGTAAAACCAAAATTCACTCCGCGAATCGATGTGGCGACATTAGGAACGCACTGTTATGTTGGTATCACTGATGCATTAACAAGAGCTAAATACGACCGTTGCTATCTTCGTGGGATACCTAGGTTTGTGTAACATGGTTTGTGATACAAAGGAAAGTGCCCCTTAATAACGCCTGCTCGCGTCAAGGCAAGAAAAACATCCCAGTTTTCAACTAGTTTACCGGCTACGCTAGGTTTGTGTAACATGGTTTGTGATACAAATCCATTTGTCTTCCACGAAGTTAGCCATAGTCGTATCTACGCAATGTATCAGGGATACCAACATAACAGTGACGTACCTAATGGCAGCTGATTGCCGCCGCATCGATTCGCGAAGTGAATTTTGGTTAACGCAATTGAAAATTTAAATTCATAATTTTCCGCCGCCCGAAATGCAAAAAGTTTTCTTTTATAGTAATTAAGGCGAATATAAAGTTTTTTTCTAAAAAATATTCGTAATAAGCGTGTCAGGCCCTATCCAAAAATTACCAATGTTTCTAGTAGTAATTAAGTTGAAATCGAGTTTTACTGTATATTTTTTGCGTGTTAAGCGTGCAGCAGAGTAAAGCAACCTTACACATAAATCAAATAAAAGTTGTAATAATAAGAGTTTATTCCAGAATAATAATAGTTGATTAGTAATATTACCTCTCCTGTGTGAACCCTCAAGTGAGCTGCCAAGCGATTAGGTCGTGTGAATATTAAAAAGCAACCGTTGTATGTGCAGGGATATCTTCGAATATCCTTTTTATAAGGTAGTTTTAGACTGGAACTGTTGATGACTGTGTGCTCACTGAAGTCTGATGATCCGTCTCCAGAATCAGACCAACCCATAATAATTGTTTTTTCAGTGTTAAAAGAACGTCAAAAACTTAAATTTTAACCTCAAATACATTGAGACATAAATAAACCTGCATTGAGATTTCAATTCTAAAAACCTGTAAAAACCCAAATGGGGGGCATAGATATACCACTCAGGGCAAACGTCAGTTGATCTTAGTGATGGGCAGGATCGAAAAATTTACATGATCGAATCATCAAAAGAATCGAGTGATTAGTCGATTTAATTGGTCGGAGTTCATCAGGAGCAGTCACTGCGGACAAAGGCAGTTTTTTGTCGGGTGGGGGTATTGGTAATTGGTATGGCAAAATTTCGGATGATCAACACTGCATATTATGCGAAAAATGGGCTTAACCACTGGTTTTAAACTGGCGTAATATTATTATAATGATGTGAATGACTAAGAATTTGAATGCGTTATATTTATAATATCTACATTTAAACTGAATAAATAATACAAATAAGTTTAGTACCTACTATAAGGAAATACTATATACTTGAAAATTCCTACTCGAGGTTTGAAATCTCCCCACATTTTTCATTATTACGAGAAGTTTTTCTTCAATGGAAGAAATAGTGAAAATATTTCATCCCTATGGACATACACACCTAGATATTAATACCGAATATAATATATATAAATCGGGCATTGCATCTTTCACAATAAGCACACACATATCTTAAAAATAATTCAACCTTAGGAATTATTTATGGAGCGCCCTCGAGATTATTTTTCAAAAAAACTATAAAAATGATCAATTTATGTCTATTAATAACCTTCCCATTGTATTATAAGTTAGAATTAGATTTTTACACACACTTAATGCACGGGCGTCGTAAATTCAACCTAAAATATGAATGAATTGTTCTACTACAACTCGAAGCTTCTTAAATTCGTAGATAATATCCTAATCAAACATTTTACAATTAGCAAATAATAATTGCGTAATCCTAGTAGATATCAAATCATATTAGGTATTACGTAACACAATGTACCACGGCATTAATATTTCGTTTGTCATTCAATCCAAGATATTTTTGACGTTTCTCGAAGTTGAAATAGATTTACGTTTTCGAGTAAATTCTGACCAATGACGTGACTGCTTTGATCTCGATGAATTCTGACATTGACGCGAGAAGCTGTAGTTTCAAATGATTTTCAACAGAATCGGTTCGATGACGTTTCAATACAATCTTGAACTGTGTGATGATTTTTGACAGAATCGATTTGTCAAAAAGATCGAGTAAAATCATCTACGATTCATCGATTGTGCCGATCGCTAGTGTCCATTGCTTAAATCTATGCATCTATGGCATATTTATGATCTATGGTGTCAGCGGGTATATCTATGGTCAGCTGTGTCAACGGCAGTCAACAGTGTCAATACCTGTTTTCTTGCATTTTTACGATTTTTTACAGTTCATAATTTAGTGCATTTCCGAGTATTAAAATGCCCAAGAATATTTTTTCATTAACTACTACTGTTAGAAATAGTTAAGATTAGCTTAAAAAGCGAACAAACTCTTTCCATAGATTAAAAAAATTAAATGGCGTACGGAGCTTTAGATTTTTTTTGCCATCAAGTGTGTTAAACTTCTAAATGTAGTGACATTTTACATGCATTTTACTAATCCCCTTTTCCACAAAATTCATTTGGATTGTATTCAGATGAAACAGTGCCGTTTTAATTGGCCGCATTATTTAAAAACAACACATATTTCTCTATGATGGCGGAAATTCAACATCCCGTGTTATGCTGCTTAAAGCCTCTAGACAGCGAATTTTCCGGCCATTCCGTGATTAAAGTTAATAATTCAAAGGTAATTGTTGTTCTGTTACTTTACGTCAATGCAAAACGATTCGATATTCAATGAATGTGCTTATTTGCAGTTTTCGATTGGACGGTCCCTGAACAACACAGAAGTGATAGCCTCTCTGAATATATCGCGCTCCCATTGCATACTGAAGCAGAATTCTGACTCTTCCTGGACCATCAGGGACACTAGCAGATGTGGAATCTTTGTGAACGAAAAGGAAATTACAAAGGATGAAGATGTTCCACTCAAAGATCAGGACATTATCCAATTTGACCACGGTGGTATATTTACTTATAAGTTTTGCTTTAAAAATGAAGAAGTAATGTCTCGAAAAAGAAAACATTCCAATTCCAGCTATGAAAATGTGGGTGGTCGAATCCAGGATGCAAAGGACAAGTTTGATTCCACTCAGACCATTGAAATGGAAAATATGGTAAAAAAATTGAACACTGCTAAACAAATACAAACTGAAATCATTAACGAAAAAAATACTTTAGAGCGAAGTCTCCAAGAAAAGATTCTCAACTTAGAAAACTTTTATGACAAGAAGATTCAAGACCTCAAAGGTCGGGAAGATGAAATTGAAGGGGAAAAAAATGTATTAGTAAAGCAAAGTATTGAAGAAAAACGCCAAATAGAAACAAGAATGAAAGAAGATATTCAACGGTTCGAGGTAATTATTTGAGTTTCATGTCCAGGGGTAAAGTACAATAACTTCGGGAGGTGATTTTATATGATAATAAAAGCAAGAAAGATAAGTGACTCGAAATTCCACTTTTTTTTATCATATAAACAATTGAACATTTTTGCCAGAAAACTACTTGAAAATTTTGGAATATAATTTTTTTTTTTTAAATCTCTTTTACTTGTAATATCATGTAGAATAATCCCCAAAATGGCGCTATTCAAATGATCCAATTATTATTATTGTTATTACAATGTCTGAATTATCTGTGACTTCAGTGATATGCACATCTATTCGCGTGCATGCTTTTAACTTCTCAAGTGCCAAAAGTACCTATTGGATACAAACAATTTGTATCCGTTGAGCGCGGATGTATCCATACGGATATCTGACATTAATACATTTTGTGGGGTTTTTACCTACTGTTTTAGGTTGCGAGAGTTCAGCGTTTCAAAGTTTAAAAGAGATAATATATGATTTATTATAAAATGTCATGGATGCGCTTTTATTCTGCAAACATTGGTAATACTTTGCAAAGGTTAACTAACTTCGTATTGACACAGATCTGTAATTTATTTCTAGGCAACTTTGTTGGAGCAAAAGATACATGAAAAGAAATTAGAAGAAGAAAACAATGCTCTTATTGAGCGTTTAAAAATGGAACGTGATGAGTTTCAGAAGCGTTTAGAGGAAGTCACCGTATCGAAGGAACGCAAATTAGAATGTCTAGAAAAACAATTGATTGAAAAAGAACAGGAACTTAAAGATGAAAGAGAACGGATGGAATCCTTGAGATATCAAGAAACCGAAGATTTAAAAACAGCTCGAGAAAAGGTATGCTACGGTTTAGATGCTGCTTTCGGTAAACAGTTTGACTTTATATACAGGGTGGCTTGCGGCATTTACGTTTTTTGAAAAAACATAACATAGGGTATTTGATAATATACGGTTTTTAAATTTGATATTACTAAGGTATTAGGCAAAAGTTGTCCTCCTTGGGCCGCATACTCGAGAAGCCTTTTTTGGAAGTTTTTTTGCACTCTTTCAGCTTGGCTTGACTTAAAATGCCCAGGGTGACATAATGTTTCTGAGCAGAGTGCCTGGGAGATAGGAGGATAGACACATTTTCTGAACCCTTGCATGCATGTACCCACCGTAGGGTGAATAGATTGCCCGGAAGGAATACGACCGCGGAGGGGAACTCTTCACCTTAAACAGAAAGCCCGCTGCACTGCGACGATCAAGTGCGCGTGTGAAAAGTAGGCCTCTACCGAAAAAGCTACCCCCTTTGGTCTTCAGGGCGCCCTTTTCAAGACTCAAGTGCGGCGTGCCACTCTGTACATACATTATTGTATAATATCACAATCAAGTAATTCTTTGCTCTTTTATTTGAAGGAACTTAATGATCTTAGAGAGAAGATGGCAGCTGATCAGGAAAACAAACTGAAACATATTGAATCTTTAAAAATACAAATGGAAATGCAGGAACATTTCACTAAAGAGAACAGAGAATTGGCTGAAAAAGAATTTCAAAATCAGATTGAAAAATTAAAAAGAGAAGCATACGAAATGAATGAGCAGGTTGGCATTTTTTCTCTTGTATTTTATTTTTATACTGCTTTATTCTCTGAAGGCCAAAATAGTCCCGATCGCTTACTGTGCGTTCATTCCATTGTATACATTTCCAGGGTGATATATAGTTTTGTGTTGTATCAAATATTATATAAATTCTTTCCGTTACAAGCTTGCAGCCCGCAATGCTGCAGTAGAATTGGCAAGGAGAGAGGCCGAAGAGAAGTTAGAACATGAAAGAAGATTTCTTGAAGAACGCCTCTGTGAAAAGGAAAGAGAAAAAGAGCAGCTGCAGGAATTACTACTGGAAAAAAGCAAACAGTCTGAGCAGGATATTCAAAATTTACAGGTTAGTGTAAATGCAGTTGGTATGGCCATCTTTTTGAAATGCGTAATTATTTTAATGATAAAATCTCTTATTTTATAATTAAAATAATTTATTTTGTTAAATTGTCTTCTCTGTGAGGGGAGCTACATACATTTGCAGAATTAATGTGTAGATGGGGCGGTAATCAAACTAAAATACCCCTATCAAAGCTCTAAATTAATTATTTTTAATTATTGTTTTGTACATTTTTGTGTTCTTTGTTAAAATTGCTTCAAATTACTGCTTTCAACGAGCGAAAAGAATATATATATTTTATTGTAATTATTAACCTAAGCTATCTTTACACAAGATTTTCATAGTTATCCCAAAGCGGGGATCGGTACACAAATTAATTTTTAGATGGAGGTAGTAGCGAGTTGTTTATGAACGAGTCACAATTGAACTAGCTCTTTTTGATGAGCCATATTTGTACGTCTCCCAGATAAACGTACCACGGCTCAATTGAACAGCAACTTTTTTTAATCAGGAGATATTTTAGAAAATGACATCGATGTCAATAAAGCTCGATATCCATCACATGACTAGACCTTTGGTGGCGCAAAGAGGAGGACGGAACGTAAACGATGTCGAATTGGTGTATGGAATATAAGAGGAGGAATGGAAGGAAAGATGAATGAATTGTGTGATACAATGTAATATGTACAACATATTATTTATAAAGTGCAATAACTAAGTAAAAGTCAATACACTAGACTAAACAAGAATCGCTTTTAATAAATCTGCCTATTTCTGACTGTCCTAAAACAGGTAATCTCCTAGTTGGACAGCCAAAGATCACTGTAATATGTCATGTTTTTAAAAAAATAATAAATAATAAATAATAATGGTGAGCAAATGTTTGGACACACTTTGTAAAATAGAGTATGAAAAAAGGGAGAGCTACAATGCAGCATAATGATAGTCTCGTCATTTGGTCTGGGAGACCAGATACGGAGAGGGCTTGTCAGGGTGGTGCAGTGCTACTGTCTCCCAGAATGGTTGAATGTACGTTGCAGTATGAATGTGTAAGTCTGAGAATAATGTGGATCAGATTCAAAATCGGTTTGACAAGGGTGTTTCTTGTTATATGCTATGCCACTGTTAATTCTGAAAGTGACAAAGTGAAAGATGATTTTTGGACTGGTGTGAATGATGTAATGAGATAATACTAAAAAATATGAATGAAAGGATTATAATGGCAGGCAATTTGTTTAGGTGGGTGGGAATTAGACGTGACGGATTTGATTCGGCTTTTGGTATGTTTGGGGATAAAAGAACGAATGACGACATTAACAGAATACTTGAAGTATGGTTAGAGTGGAACCTGTTTGTGTCGAATATTTTCTTCGATCATATAGATTTCCTCTTTCCCACCAATATACGTGGGAAAGAGGAAATGAGAGGTCAATTATTGATTTTGTAGTAATTGACTCTAGGATGAGAGCTGTTACCGAGGACACAAGGGTTTTCAGAAAGGCTGAGGTTGAAACTACCACTTTCTGGTAGTGTTGACAGTAAACCTCTTTCACGGTTGGCACTCTAAAGTGAAAACGGTATTAACTCCAACAAGAGTAAAAATAGAAAAACTGCAATATGATAATATGAGAATTAAATATGTGAATTGTGCAGAGATGAGATTGAATGAGAAGGAAATGGACAGTCTAAGCGTAGACGAAACATGGAACCACATAAAAGTGAGTCTTTGTAAATCTGCTAGAAAGGTGTGTGGAATAAGTACGCAAGGTAGGAAGAAAGGTGATGCATGGTGGGATGATGAGATTAAAGCACTGGTCTCAGAGAAGAAGAAAGCACGGTTGTGTCTGTCAGCGGCTGGCAGTGCTTCTAGCGAAGAGAGTGATTGATCGAAATAAGTGTAAGGGATGCAAGAAAAGAGTAAAAGTTGGAGTGAAAGACCAAAAGAAATGCCTGGAAGATGGAATCAAAATGACAGACCACTTCCAAGAAAACATTAAACTGTTTTGGAAGGAAGTCAAAAGGTCCCGGAGTGGTCCAGAAAACGGAAGCATGAAAGTGATAAAATCGAAAGATGGGAAAATGTTGACGAATGAGGAAGAAATAAAAGAGAGATGGATGAAGTATTTTGTCTTCAAAAGCGACTCGAGTGGCAGTGATTGATGAGCAGCGAATCAGATATGAACGATGATGGGGTGAATGTTACCGAAATCAGAATGGATGAGATAAAAAGATCGATTAAATGTGTGAAGAATGGTAAGGCTTTCGGTTTCGACAATATTGCTTCTGAATGTTTTAAAGAAGATAGCAATATAATTCTCGCATGGTTGTCCAATCTTTTTAACCAATCTTTAAAGGAGGGTTACAACCCTTTAGATTGGAGAAGGGCTGTGATCATGCCGTTATACAAAGGTAAAGAGTCATGTATGGAATGTGGCAATCATAGGTCTATTAGCCAGCTAAGCTCAGTTGGCAAGCTGTACGGTAGAATTTTGATTGACAGGGTAAGAAAGGAAACAAAGGATAAAATATGGGATGTGCAAGGTGCTTTTATGAGTGGAAGGGGGTGCATGGACCAGATCTTCTCATTGTTTATGCTCACTGACCTTTGTAGATCTACAAAAAGCATACGACCGAGTCGACAGGAAAAAAATATGGAATGTGTTGTCCATATATGGAGTGAATACGAGTCTCACAAAATAAATCTTAA
Organism: Hesperophylax consimilis; assembly: GCF_061612785.1. Classification (NCBI taxonomy): domain Eukaryota; kingdom Metazoa; phylum Arthropoda; class Insecta; order Trichoptera; family Limnephilidae; genus Hesperophylax; species Hesperophylax consimilis. The sequence goes on from NC_142838.1 coordinate 17,718,517, forward strand.
ATGTTTATGATAAGCTTTTTTTATTCATTTTTTTTCATGTTTGAAATTAAAATAATGCGCTTTTTATATATCAAAGTAATATATATAAATCTTAAAGGTAATTTTATCTAGTTTCTAAAATGGTATTTGTTTTTACAACATCTTCATAATGAACAAAAATATAGAACATTTAAAATACCTTGGAAAAATTCCGAAATTTAATGAGAAATTATTATTATTTGAAGTTTACATAAAAGATAAACAACAGATTTGACTGGATAAGCAATTTATAATAATAAGAACAAAATAACACAACTAAACATTTATGTAGCGCAGTTTTGTGTTATTTCACTTCAAGTGTGCTTTAATCTTATGTATTTTTCCATTTTATATCAGTTTCTACATTAAATTTCAATTAGTAAGGTTTTCACATACACGGTCGTTTATCAATTGAATAAAATTTTCACCAAGTTTTTTAGTTATACCGAATATGTAAAACAATGATAGCTGCTGCCAAATATTGTGCCCCAAACTGGACGAAAATCAGTATAAAACTAGAACAATTCCTATTTTCCATACCGAAACCATATGGAAAGATGTAGTGCATGGAATCTTTCCGAAAAAAAAGTCATGTAAAACTATTTGTACATATGATCGCTTTGCGAATCCTAATATAATTTGAATTTGGCTTATATTTCTACACAAAAATCAAGGACACAGTATTGATACAGTGGCAGGGAGAAGATTTAGTTCCTTGTATAATTGATACAGTGGCAGGGAGAAGATTTAGTTCCTTGTATAATTGATACAGTGGCAGGGAGAAGATTTAGTTCCTTGTATAATTGATACAGTGGCAGGGAGAAGATTTAGTTCCTTGTATAATTGATACAGTGGCAGGGAGAAGATTTAGTTCCTTGTATAATTGATACAGTGGCAGGGAGAAGATTTAGTTCCTTGTATAATTGATACAGTGGCAGGGAGAAGATTTAGTTCCTTGTATAATTGATACAGTGGCAGGGAGAAGATTTAGTTCCTTGTATAATTGATACAGTGGCAGGGAGAAGATTTAGTTCCTTGTATAATTGATACAGTGGCAGGGAGAAGATTTAGTTCCTTGTATAATTGATACAGTGGCAGGGAGAAGATTTAGTTCCTTGTATAATTGACTCATTGTAGGTCATCACTTTCGGTAATTAGTTTGTTCTTGTGTTATTTCAGCGAGAATTGGTTGAGAAAGGAGCCAAGGTCCAAGAGCAAGTAGAACTAGAGAAGGGACTCCTCATCTCACTTCTCAACCAAGAAACAGAGACCTGTAATACCACCATCAGGCAAATGGAACACGAGCTAGAAGTGGTTGATATAAATTATTTTCCATCTATTCATTATAAAGAGGATAGATGATTTTATATGTATGTACTCGTTTCCCAACACTTCTCAACTTCTTTTTCCTTCCTTTTTAGGTAACTTCGAAAATGAATAGTGTTCAAGAAATTATCAACCTTAAAAAAAGTCAACCTACTGCTGTCATTGATCTCACTACCGATGCCTGTAACATTCCGTCAACTTCAGGATTTGCAGCTCAGATGTTAATTGCCAGCGAAGAAAGGGCTCAAGTGCTAGATAACGTCAACAAGATCATGGAATCAGAACTGCAATGCTCCATCTGTGCCGATCTCATTATTGAAGCCACTGCCCTGAATTGTTCCCATACATTCTGTAAGCACTGCATAGACACTTGGAAGCGGAAGAAAAAAGAGTGCCCTGTCTGCAGGTTAAATCCTTTAATATTTTTCAATGTTTGTGTTTTTCTATCACCAAATTAAAAGTTTTGGGTGTCAATGAATCATTGATCTACTTAATACATTACTTCATAAAATCAGAAATTTCCCTAACTCTTATTTTGAATTTCAGAGCCAAAATAAAGTCAGAGTGCCGCAGCATAGTACTGGATTCCTTCATTGAGAAAATGGTGGACAGCATGGATGCCAGCGTAAAAGAAAAGCGGAAACAAACATTGGTGGAAAGACAAAGTAAGCTCATATATATTATCTATTACATTCATTTCTAAAAGCTTCAAATTCAATGTATTAGAATTAGATTTATAGCAGGTCCACATTTAATAACTTACATAACACTTACCTGAGAGTCCATTTTAAATTAAATTTTATTGTTATTGTTTTGTATCAGGGGTGCACAGACCTTTTAAGAGGAGGGGCGCATAAACCGTCAGGAGGGGGCTAGGGGAGGGGGGGGGGGAGCATTATCATTATCACATTATCAATATCACATTATCAATAAAGCATTATCACAGATTACCATTATTTAAAATATGATGAAGATTGTCATCGTTTTGTAGATCAATACGCTCCAGCTGAGCACATTTTCAACCACAATTCCAAAGGGGTTATCAACCCTTCCACACTTGAGGGGGGTAATACACATCCCCTAAATGAGTGTTTTGTGTAATTTCTAAGTTGTTTTATACATCACATAATTATTTTTAAAACTTGGTAGTTGACTACTTTAAAAATACTACATACCTTTAAATATTTTTGATTTTTTAAGATATCTATAATATCTATCCAATTCCGACGATATTACTACCCCCAACTAGCCATGAGTGCAGATTTGAGTTACGCTCGATTTTGTACTCTCTTTTACCATTTTGCATTACTGATTGACTGTTGGGCAAAGATGGGCGACGTCTGGTTAAAACGGTAGGTTTTAAAAAAATAGTAACTAATATCTGAGTGTTACTAGAAAGGGAAAAAAGAGTATCAAGAGACACGATCACTCCGCGTTATATGGGAAACCTACCTTTGGGTAATCCGTGGTTTTTACCTTTAGGTGCGTAAAGGTTAAATAAATCTATTATGGACTGGATATTTTAATCAGCATTTCTTGGAAAATTCTTTTAAGAATTGATAATACAATAAAAGATATAATTAATAGTTAGATTTAGTTTGCATTGAAAATAAGAAATATGACAATATGTATAGAAATGCGGTCTGTGCATCCCTGTTTTATAATGTATTATAATTAGGCTGCTTCTAAGTGGCACTTTTTAAAATTTCAATGGGGAACCCTCTAAGTTCACGTAAAGGGCACATAATATCCTCTTAAGTTTAAACATAAAACATATTTAGAAACTTTATGCCGATAGATGGCGTTATTTTCAATTTTTTTTGAATAAAACACTTTTAACATGTAATGCTTTTGAATAATGAGATGAACTGCAGTTCTACGTATTTATTTTTATAGTTGTTTTTTTCCGATATAGCTCAATTATTTAGAGATCGTAACACTAACACACCCAATTTTTTTTTCCCTAAATTCGCACATGTGTTTGTGTAGAAAAAATTTATTACCCAACCAAACGTATAACCAAACGTCTAAATGTATTTGCCAAAAATAATCCATCTTAAAGTTCTTATCCCGTAACCTGGAGCTAACTGGGATACGACACAAGGATCAGTAAATTAAACCACACCCGGGGAGGTTGCCTGATTTATAAAAAGCGTCAGGTTTTTAAATATTTTTACCTACAAGTCCCGGTGACGGTGAAATTTCATGGACTTTCGGAATGCTCCCGAGGTATCTAAAATGTACTAATGTTTCTTATTTTTGAAGTTGTCATAAAAAGAAATACCACTTTTAAAACAAGATAAAATTATCTTTGAAATAAATATTGACAATTCTAAAAAATAATTTTTTCATATCAAACATGAAAATGTTAACTTACTGGGACATTTTGACTCTAAACGTCGATAATTTTTAAAGAATTTGATATTTAAAAAACTTATTCCTTTTGTGTACGGAGTTAGTAAGAAAACTGTTAGCTCTCTTTTTATGCCGTTTATACAATTAAAAATATATAAATATTTTTTTAACTTTCAACTGTCAATGAACAAAACCCGCCAATTTGTAGTCATATGATTTTATCCATGTAATTATGTATAAATATTTGAGATACACTGAGAAGAATAATTATTTATAGCATTATAGAAAAAAATATAAAAATACTTTTATAATGAATGAACACCCCCCGGTCAGATCTGTCCTTCAGAGCCTCTAATGGAATATGATGTTTGTGGCTATTAATGTCCTTCCGAGGCTTGAATGGTTAACAGGGGCCCATAGTGTGCATGCTGGCATTAATTAGACCCTTTTCTTCCCTGCTTTCTATACGATTTTGCTTGCGGCAGTTATTGTTGAGCCGGCCGCCTACTTACTGCTTCGTTCGCGAGTCGAGCAATATCGGCAGATGCCCCCCCCCCTGCACCCACTTTGCAAGGATCATAACTCTGGGACTCTGTATAATGATAATATACAGGTACCTCAATGTCCTCAATCATTATAACAGGTGTATCAGGAACGAATGCAAGACTATAATGTTAGTATCGTAGATATATATCATGCCCTTGACGTGATTTTTCATAAAAATGACGCTATACAAATTATCCTATTATTATTATAGCGCACTTGAGATGATTTAAAAAAAATTGATTTCGAAAAATTATCCTTGATGGTTTGAGCACGTAGAGCGAATGAATGGAGAAAAAAGTGTCAGGAGAATATATGACGCAACAGTGAAGGGTACCCTGAGGAAGACATGGTACGATCAAGTGAATCAAGTAAATTGTCATGTCGAGAGTCAGAATAATAGAAGAGTAAATATCTGTGAATGTAAATAAGCAAGATGTGTGTACAAAAAAATAAATATGTGTACGAGAAGGAGAGCAGTAATGAACAGGAACTAGGTTGTAAATTAGAATCGACAGCAATGATGATCGATATACCCTGATGGAATCAATAAACTGCACAAGTTTTTTTAGTTGTGCTCTAACTTTCTCTAGCACATATTTTTGTATAGGCTTCATTCTACTGCTTGTATTAACATACTTTGATCGGGTTATTTTTTCGCCGGCTGACCGCTGAAAACGGGCGAAAATAAAGGTCCCGCGCGAATTAGTTTAATTTGTTTTAAATCGCTATATCTTCGAAAATAATGGAAATATTTCAATAAAATTTTCTACATACTAACTCAGCATACCCAAGCTATAAAATTTCTAGCCGAAAACCAAGTATTATTTCTAATGCAACATAATAAATCGAAAACAAAGTCATTGTTCAGTCATTAGGGTTCAATTTTTTAAGTATAAACTAGGTTTCAATTTTATAAAATTACAAATTATTATATTTTCACCAAGCCCAAATCATTATAAAAACAAAAACAATTGCCACTTCTCTAGTATCGTCAGAGTAACACATTATTACCCATTGAAATACCATGTGTGCAATTGCCCCTCGCACGGTACAGCGGACCAAAACCATCGGAACGTGCTAATAATATTGGTTATTTTTTCAAATGAAATTTAAAATAATCACTTAGCGTAGAATGCTTCTCGTATTGCTCACATATTGTTTATTTTTTTCACCATACACTATTAGGTTTAAGTTTTTAATCACCTTTATATAATCAGTTATAGTTTACGTCTAAAAATTGTTCATCTAATATTTCCTTGTACTTCCTCCATATCACTTTCTTCAGAATCACTGAACTGTAATGGCATCACTGACATTCTTCTCGTACAAGGAATTTCTTAACTTCCACTAGATTCTTCTCTTTCACTAAGAATTCAGGCAAATAATTACTAGAACAGGCAGATAAATTATCTGCGACGATTTCGTTATCACTTTCGTAATTTTCAGAATCCATTTTGAAAGGTTTGAAAAAGCAAATATAAATATTATCTCCTCGGAACACAACCGTAGGACAATTTGCTTTTTAAAAACTGGCACGCACTTGTAAATATTTATTATGGTCCGCCTAACTGTGTTTGCCGATACCTGCTGTTTTTAAATGCTCGACACTCTCCGTTCGCTCGCACCTAGGAGTTGAGTGGGTGCGGAACAGAGATAGAAAGATTTGTTTCGGGTTTCATGGTCATAAAAACCCTGGTTCCAGGAATTGAATTATTAGAATAACAGAATATGTTATCTAAATTACTTATTTCGTTGATCTTCAAACGCAATACCTATCAAGTGCCAGGTGTTCAATAATATAGGCCATTTTAGTTGAAATATCGATGTACACAAAAGACTCCAAGATAAATACAAAAAAAAGACTTGCATTGCAAATTGTTAATTATGTACATATAGTTGGGACCTTTATAAAGAGATTGGTATATAATGTTCATATAAAAACATCAGATAATTTCTTCTTTTCTGCCATTGAAATGAGGCGGGCGCAGAAGGTAGAACTACCCTTCCCGACGTTAAGCATCAATCGACCGAACGGGTAGAATTACTCTTCCCGATTAAAGTGTGTTAAAAAAAAAATATATTTGTTGCAAAAAACGAGATTTACTATTGCAATAGGAAATGGAGATCATTGTAATACCTGCATCAAGCGCCCCTGAGGTGATATCTCATAAAAGCGGCGCTATACCATTTGTCGAATAAAAATACTTTCTTTTGATATATTTTTTAAATGGAGTACTGAGTACATATTAAAATAATAAATAAACAGTATAACATTGAAAGTGTTAAGAATTGGACCACCACATAACGGTAATTTTGATTGTAAATCAACTCCCCTATCACCCCACTTCGTTTGATCCATAAGCTTAAACATCTCTAAATAGTATAAAACAATATCGCTTTCCGCGTCTGTCTGCTTGTGCACTTAGTTCTTCTAACCTACAAGTTTCCAATTTCTTCCGGAAGGTTTATATATATAATACACGCATATTATATTTAGGGGAAGTAGAGAAAGTTTGATGTTTTGTAATCAAGTCATAAAAAAACATTTTCAGGCGCTTACATAGCTAACGCTGGCTAAACCTTATGAAATATATCAAAATAATGTACCTACTATGGAATTGTATATCTTAAAAAGGCCTACAGAAAAGTCTGCGATGGTATGTCTATCTCCTGAGGATAACCCCCAGCAACACCGGGTACACGTCAGCTAGTCTTGTATAAGAAAAAAATATGTATTAAATTTAGAAACAAATTTAATAAAAAATCTTTTTAATTTTTTATAATAAGGTTAAACACATTAAGAGGGTGCCATATTGAAATTTAGAAAAGTGTCACCATGAAGCAACCTGGTATATACTGTATACTATTTAATTATTTGGGGAAAATCCTGTTATCCAAGTGAATATTCAAACAAAGAAATAGAAAAGTGATTTTTGTTTATACTTGTATGTATTATTATATAAATATGTAGCAACATAAAACATTAAAACTTATGCCCAATGAGGAATTCCAGTGAAAAATATTATAACAGTCCGGTCTGGCTCTGACGTTATTAGAAACCAACCGAGATGCCATTGTGGATAAATGAACAACTATGTTTTTATATTTAAAAAATGAGATGATTTAGTTTCAAGATTCCGGCATAAGTTGGATGGTGAATATTATTTTAAAAAGTTGATTGGACTTTCTCATTGGGGACTTAATGGCTCGATTGTGGGGTTTTGTTGACTTTTCCAACTACAATTTTCATTTAGAAAAGTACATCATAATTTGAATAAGTTCATGGCTATTAGGGTTTGTTTTGTGAATTTTCCATATATATGCAATTTGCATTTAGAAGTACATTATATTAAGAATAAGTTAAGGGATCTTTGGGTTTTGCTGACTTTTCTATACAGGGTGTATCGGCACGTACCCGACAAACTTTAACCATGTTAAAGCCATTTTGCTGTCCGGTAACGTTTTTTTTTAATTAACCACTGTTTTATCCTTTGTCAAAGTTTGAAAACCCATCTGGCAACATTTTATTCGAGTTTCGTTGAATAATGCACGCTTTTACAATCACAACGAAATGAAACAATGAAACCATTCGTCTCATTTTTAACTATTATTATTTAGTGTGTAGGATAGAGCGAAGACGCTTTTCGACACACTTGCTAATAACAGCTGTTAAACACGAGAAGCAATGCCAATGACAGTGACGGAGTGTGGAAATTATTTATTATGAAAAAAATGTGCTAAGGAATAGCTGGTTAAAGTTTGTCGGGTACGTGCCGATACACCCTGTATACAATTTACATTTAGAAGTACATCATAATAAGAATAAGGTAATGGCTCTTTGGGTTTGTTTTGCTGATTTCTCCATAAACAATTTGCATTTAGATGTATGTAGGAACATAATATGAATAAGATTAATGAAGTTGCAGTATGAATTTGAATTGAAGGAAGCCATTAGGAATTAGTACTGTACGCAACAGTGGTAGTTTATCGGCTGAACTGTTTTCAGAAATGGAAAATATCCCAACTCATGACAGCTCGGGCTCGGCAGCACGCAGAAACAGGTTCATTCATTACTTTATTAATTGTAAATCTAATATGACCTAACAATATTATATTTTCTAATAAGCTCCACAAAAAAATGGACCTCTAAAAACATGCTAGAAACTCTCATTGGGTTTAAAACATTTTTGTTGTTTCAGAGTATATTCACTGTTCAATGATATAGATAATAATTTAATGATAATTCTGAAAGCAGTTCAGTAGAGTTTATAAAAATTTTACCCCCGCTACAGTATTAATACAGTGTGTGAAAATTTTATTTTTATTGCATTTTATATTTAATAATATTTACCTCATTTTGTGCACATAATCTTTTTGGTATTGAAGAGATTTTTTTTTACTTATTAATAAATGCATTTTGTTTGATTGATATCTCCATTGAAATGTGCGAAAAAGAAGTGGAATATTATCTTTTGATACGCTATAACTTTTGATATATATTAGATCCCATGGCCTAATACCTCTAGTGCGCCGAGGGTAAAATTCCCACAAAGTATTGTTTTCAGATTATCAATTGGAAACGCCGGCGCTCAACTGATATTCAAAATTATTGTTGAATCTGAACATTTTAATTGGAGTCATATGCAACTTTTGAGAACCCTGAGAGAAGGAAAAAAAACATTATCTCTTATCTGGTGGTTTATGGTCTAAATCATTGGAAGTTCAACATTAAAGCGTTTTTGAATAAAGAATTTCGCCTTTTCGTGAGCAGTTTTTCTTCTTCATTGAAAATATGGAGTCACATCATTTCAAAAGTTGGTTTGGAGAGGGTAGGTATTAGATATGAAAATAAAATAATAGAACGAGAATAAGTACATGATCATATTTGTGACAGGGTTTATTTTTCTAAAATACAGTTTGAACACCTCACATAGTAAAAAAATTCAACTCCATAGTAAACAAATCCACCAATAGGAAATAGGCCCGGCGGTCCTTGAGTGCAGATTCCAGAACGCAATGAAGCTTAAAAAACCTATTGGATATTTCAAACAACATACATTCTGTTTCAAATGGTGCTGGTACGTATCTCAGCGTTGCTGGACTACTGGAATCGTTACTTTATGATGATTACCGAATGGTTTTGGGTGACATATCTGCGCTGAGCGTGTGGGTTACGGACTGAGGCACGTACATACACAGATTTGTTCACCTTTATAATAATATGCGGGTCACAATATTAGTATACAGATTTTATTTGTTTCTGCACTTCAAGAATTATTTGGTGTTTAATAGCATTAAAAAATCACGAACTGTGATTTTCGTACTTAAAATTATTTTCTTTAATGCAACTCATTACACAAGGTGTCCGGAGGTAACTGTACTAACTTCGGGATATTATTCCTAAGCCACAAATGTATTAGGACGGATTGTTTCAAGTCACTAGTGTAGTAGGCATTTTTTATTATTTTGTTACGTTTATGTTTAAACTTCGTATGCAAATAACTAATTCTTTTCGAAACAGTCTTCTAGATCTCATCATCATCAGTCTTTTAAAATGACATATGACTCCTTATATTCTATTTTTTTTTTTTTTTTTTTTTTTTTTTTTTTTTACAGTAATACCGCACAAGAGTCCCAACTGCTCCCGTCTGGAGCCAGTGAGACTATGGCATCCCCAATTGGGGTATGTTGTGAGGCTGAGGGTATTGGGGAGGGGAGGGAGATGGGGAAGAGGAAGGTGGGGAAGTACCTGGCTATTCAGATCTGGTCACCAAACACGGCTAAAGCCATTTCAAGCAACGTTTCAATTCTGAATGGTGGTCTTACACCAGGGCGATACTGAGAGTATCTTCCACTCTGGAACGTGCCGCAAATATACTATATATTATTTTAAATTAATTAATTGTGAAATAACACAAATTAATCAAATAAAATTTATTTGCGCACGCCGGGTTCGAACCCGCGACCTTCGGATCTGTAGTCAAAAGCGTATACCACTAGACCACGCCGGCCAAATACGGCTATGCAGAAGAAAAGATGCTCAAAAAAAGCTGATATTCTTTCCTTTTTTAAATCTCTTTAGTTTTAAACCCACAATGATTTAGATCATGAATCCCCACTGCTTAAGATACCTACAATATTACAGCTTTACGCACTTAACTATGCTGGTGGCCAAAATAGGAACAATGAATGAAATTTTTAAAATAAATTAATTTTGAATATCTATGACACCCCGACGACAAAAATAAGTTTGTAGATCTGTATTAGATGCTTTTCTGATATCTAAGCCATTAAAAAAAAAATTAGAAATTTTTCATTCATTTTCGTCATTAAATTTATCCACTATTCTTCCTAAAAGTTAGGTTCTATATACATGGTTACGCCATTACGCATTATACATTAATTTACACATACATCTCATGCACACATATATACATACATGCAACCACTGTACTGAGATAATATTGTTGTCCCTTGTCCTACCTTCATTCTATTCCCGCACCTTTTCTGTGCACATTTCAATCAGTCTGTTACAATAACCCGCACTGCATCATTAACTATAAACCGCCTCTGCGTGAGATCTTACCATAGATTAAATCGCTAGCTGAACTATATTCATGAACTGTTTTACCTACATACAATTTACATCCACGCCCGTTTTGTGCAAAACCGCTTTGTGTTCAGTGCCACCGCTGTGAGGAAGTAAACGAGTGCCCCTTTTCTTAATGAAATTTCTTCCTTATACATACAACATATTATTGTCTTATGTGCAGCGGTAATTACACTAACATTCAAGGTCCTTCAACAAACATTTTTTACACTCCTTAAAAAATATACCATAACACCTTTTACACACCAATACATGTGCATATTTTTTAATGTTTCTGGCTTTCACTCTTCGAGGGCTGTTTTGGCCATCGTTTAGATTCAGTTCAGATTGGATTTTGTCCAATTTCTACACCCACAATTTATTCAAAATGTCCTCCAGATGACGGAAAAGTACAAGGTATTATTTAGTTTGATGTGGCATGACTTAGCTAGATGTGTTTCTAATTCCATCAATTTGATGATCATCAAAAAATCCAAACCATCCCGTTAAATGCAGATTCACTGTTTGTTTCAGCTTTTTATCATGTTGTGATTAGTTTTCAAGCAAAAAAGTCATGACCAAACATTAGAATTTAAAGGAGAACCTTAAAAATAAATAATGTCTCAAATTCAGAGTCTGGCTGATCATCAATTTGTTAATGTGATGAACTTTAAAACCCCTCAACCTTAAATGAGGTTCTTTAATTTCAAGTGGTGAGAGTTCAGAGCCCTCCGACGACGGCAGCTACTTGTACGACAGCGACGAACAATCCGATGGACCTACTGGTTACAGCTATGGGTTTCGCCGGTGGAATTTTGCCCAGTGGAGTGATGTCGAGTCTGATGGCTCTTCGGGGTCGGGGGGCAGCTAGCAGGAGGCCCCATAGGGCCCCCACGCAGCACTACCGGGCCAATCAATCCCGCGCCATCATGATCCCCCCCTCCTACATACCCCCTCTGGATCAGCTCCCTCAGCCCCCCCCACCACCAGCAGTAAGTAATACAACTAACGCAAAAAGTTTCTCTTTTCGTATGTTATTAATAGGTATCGGATTATATGCATTTGCAAGGCGTACTGCATATTTGAGCCTTTTTGGTCATTAATGCGTATTTCTGGTTTTTTCCTCGTCAATTTATATATTTCAGTAATTTTATTCTTCAAATGCGATCTGTTAAAATGAAAGATAAATCTTATTTTTAAGTTATACTTTATGTATAAGTTTTATCTTTCATTGTATTGTATGGGAATTACTATATTATTATTTGTGTCATTATAATGTCATCTTTCACTGAATTATTTGTGGAATTGTAGGGTTCAGCACGTGGGCAAGGGGCGGCCCGGGGCATAATGTATAAGTTTTATCTTTCATTGTATTGGAATTACTCTAATATTATTTGTGTCATTATAATGTCATCTTTCACTTTATGTATAAGTTTTATCTTTCATTGTATTGTATGGGAATTACTTTATTATTATTTGTCATTATAATGTCATCTTTCACTGAATTGTTTGTGGAATTGTAGGGTTCAGCACGCGGGCGAGGGGCGGCCCGGGGCAGGCGAGCGCAGCGCCGGGGCACTCAGTGAGTCTTTCTACACCAGTAGTATGAAAGCTTTGACTACCTTCCTTGCAGAGCGGTAAGTCCTTTAGGTCATGTTTTTGGCATTGTATTGGAGTCCAGCGCGTGGCCCGAACCGGGGCAGGCGAGCAGGGATTTGAACTCTAGTGTATTGAGTTATATAAATAGAGTCTACATTCCTTGCAAAATCGGTGTAAAATATTGTTCCCAAATGGGAAGTAGGAAGGGTGCTGTGGCGACTCTATGTCACCCGAATCCTTTCGACTGCGAACTAACTCAACGAAGCACCATGGCTCGGAGCACTTGAGTTACAATTTCAAGCGCTGCTTGAGTTTTTTAACATCATATAGCCTATTTACACGACTATTAATTGTGGTAAAATCCTAATTACATCAGGTTATACCATTGCTTTTTCTATCTTTTCCAGAACGATTTGTGCAATAGGTATCTTAGCATAGGTGTAGGTATTTTGCATTGATCCTTGGAGACCCGGTGAGTGCTTGTAACCTACTGAAGGTCATGATGCCAATTGGCTCAACGTTGTTGCCCATATTTTGAAGGCTGATGTTTACTCCATATATAATTTTTTACAACTGTTAAAAAGAATGTGACCTAACTGGGGTACCCCGTTTTAAGGTCACATTGTACATGGTTATTTGTGTGAATTATCAATTCGCTCAAGTTGTTTTATGTTAGTTTTTGTAGGAGTTTCAAAATATAGCTAGAAGTAAATTCTGTACCCGAGAAGCATACGGATGCAAGTCCAAAATTTGAAGAAATGAGTTTTTGATGAAGACATGAAGTAAATTATCATGTTCATTAGTGGCAGAAAGATGATAGCCCTATCTTGAATATTTATGGTATTTTCAAAAATATTATAAGGATGCAAGAACCATTAGCACATTCACACCGTAGAAGCATAAAGATGTACATTGGACTTGCATCTTTCTGCCTCTAACATTACTACGCTTTCCATGGAAGTAAACATTCGAATGTAGACTCAAGTCCATTTTGCGTCCTTCTGCCTCTAATTTCTATGTTTTCTGTGGAACTAAACAGAACAATCCCAGTGCTCTCATCATTATTTATTGCATTCCTGCAATAAATAATGATGAAAAAGAGTATTTCCGTGTATGAATGTATGACGAGGCTCAAGAAACAGAATTCTTCTTAAAAGACTGATGGAAACATAGGTGGTGATATTATTATTGAAGACCTGACCATGTCACTTATTTATTTATTTACTTACATTTACCTTACCTCATCATTATACTACTGAATGGACTATATAGGGATGGAAAACAGGTGGCAAATGAAGTAGCTTCTTGCCTCTTAAAGTGGATATACAGCGATATGGGGAATAATGTTGAAGAAATAACCGTATGGTCTGACAACTGTGCAGGTCAAAATAGAAATATAACAATAGCCATATCCTACGTATGGCAGGTTTTATAAAAAATTAAAAACCTCAAGATCATTCATCTTAAATTTTTATTACCTGGAAGTAGACTCTGTCCATTCAGCGATTGAAAGGGCAAAAAAAAACTACCCAATTCCAAATATTTTACCGCACGACAAAAAAAATTAACGGGAACAATTCATCAGATATTGCAAAACTAATAATCAGTACATTGTACACTCAATGAACTTAGAAAATTTCAAATATTTAAATTCCCTTTAAAACTGGTTCACAATCACCTTTTGTATATCGAAAGAAGAATATGAATGGTAAGGATTTCCTAATATCAACGGTTTTATGGCTACGAGCTGACGTAAATGTGTCGGGGATGCTACTGTATAAAAATGGTTTACAGGAAACTGAATTTAAATATTATTATATTAGAAGAAAAGGGAGAGGTGTTTTGAGCGGTGACCGGATAAATCATCAAAATGATAATTCATGATAATTTCCCATTTTTAAAAAGTTATATAAAGTCATGAAAAGTGATGGTAAAGTGAAGAACAAAATCTCTATTAACTGGGTTAAGTGGGTTAGGTTAGGTTTAATTTATTTTTTTCATCGTTTCTAATGACTTTATATCACTTTTTAAAGGTGTGTTGAATTGTCGATTTATCATGGAACCGTTTTGAGCACCCCGGAGGTATTGCCCCAGGTAAATACAATTCCAATCGCATTAAATACACCAAATTTTGGTGTCCTACAAAAGATGTTACAGTGGGTACCAGAGCCACTGCACTTTTTTTACACTTATTTTTTTTAATCTTTTTTTTCTCTGTCAGATGACGAAGATATGGAAAATACCAATAATTTGTAAAAATAATTATAATTAAATAAAAAAATATATAAATAAAATAGATATTTATATATACCGGTTATATACTTATTATTTTACTTCCAAATGAAATTTCAACATTGATCTATTTTATTTATATTTATATTTACCTATAAATATCCATTTGATTTTTTATTTATATTTACCTAGTAAATATAAATATCTATTTTATTTATAGGGAAATATAAATATAAATAAAATAGATATTTATATTTACCTGTCATATAGTTATTATTTTACTTCCAAGCAGTGGCGGCTCGTGAATTTTGGGTTACTAGAGTGCTAATCTTACAAAAAATGGCTTAATTGATGTTGTTGTAGCTGAATTAATTTTTTTTTTTTTTTAGATAAATTGATTTTTTGTATGAAGATTTTCAGGAATTCCGTGCGGCGCACGGCTATACTGAAATTTCCTGAAAATCTTCATACAAAAAATCGATTTTCAAAAAAAAATAAAAAATCGTTTTCAGCTATAAAAACATCAGAAATGCCATTTTTTATATTATTACCACTCTAGTACACCCAAAAGTCACGAGCCGCCACTGCTTCCAAGTGAAGTTTTCAACATTGATCCCTTTATAATATACCATGTGTCATACCAAAATATTCAATATCATTTTGAAGCAGAAGGACTCAAGTCCACAATGCTTTTTTTAAAACATTTTTTTTAGGCTTTGCATATAAAATATTTTATTTTATTTTCTCATTTTCGATACAAAATTAATTGATTCAATAGGATAAAAAATAAAAATCAATTATCATGAATATCCGCAGAAGTTATGAGACCAAACTTACAGAAAAAAAAGTATTTTGGCTCTCCTGAACATTTAGCTTTTTGGACTTGCATCCGTATGCTTCTCGGGTACAGAATTATAAACCGAAATAATAACAAAAACAACATTACAAGAAAAACATATAGTGGAAAAACATACAGAAGAAAAACATAATATTGATTTTTGTTAGGTCGCATCATTTTATCTATGTTCTACCTTCCCGTGTCTATAATCCATATCTTAATACTTCTTTTGAAGTCGGTTATTTTTTTAATGGTTTTTATTGCAAGAGGGAGGACATTAAATAGTTTTATGTATAGAGAAATGTTGCACATTTCATGGCCCAAAAGTCATATTAATTGTATTTTGGTTGGTCACAAACTCAAATCGATTCACAAGATCCTCATTGCAACATACATTTTATGTTGCAAATCGACTCGAGTTTGTGTGTGCAAAGTTATCCTGGTTTTAAAATGCATAAATTAAAATATCTTTTGAAAATAATTGTTTTAGAGACAGTGAACTGGCCCATAATGATATAATAAAAGAACTTGAATAGAACCGTCACAGAACTTAAAAATCAACTTTTAAATTTGATGAATTGTTCAAATTCTCTGAAACAACCTATGTCTGTAGGGGTTCTCTAGGGGACAAGTATAATTTTCAAAATTGCCGTTTGTACTATGAGGACTGGTTTTAGAATGGAATCGTGTGAAGTTCCCCATCCGATAAGACTATATAATACCTCAATGGTTTTAGGTGCAACTTGTGCAGGGTTAATAAACTAAAATATTTGTATGAAAAAACATACACTTAGTAAGACACCACTTTATTTTTGAATTAATAACAATAGCCAACCGGGTTTCGCTTGTCCCAAGCTTCATCAGGACTAAATATCAACTAAAGCAAATTAGATACAGGCACATATAAATATAGGTAAATGAAAACAATGAGTGAAAGAGATACAAAACAGATAGAAAGAGATGCAAATAGAAAATGTGGAGACAAATTATTAAGGATGATGAGGAGGGTGGGGGGGGAAGGAAATAACAGTTTCAGCGGCGGAATAAATTTAATATGGGACTATCAGATAAATTAATTTGGTTATTTATTATATTTAAATTATTATTAACTGCTTTTTTTATTTCAAGGGCTTCTAAGTTGTTTAATCTAATTCCAGATCCATTTTTATGCAATATTTTAGTTCCCGAGATTTTATCGAATGAATGATTAGATTCTATTAAATGATTCGCGAATTCTGAAAAGGCATTATTGTTTAAACATCGTAAATGTTCTTTTACTCTTAAGTTGACATTCCGGGCCGTTTTTCCGATATAAAAAGCAGAACAATCATTACAATTAAGTTTATATATGCCCGAGTGGCTTAGTTTGTCGTCTTTTTGAATTAATAACAATAGCCAACCGGGTTTCGCTTGTCCCAAGCTTCATCAGGACTAAATATCAACTAAAGCAAATTAGATACAGGCACATATAAATATAGGTAAATGAAAACAATGAGTGAAAGAGATACAAAACAGATAGAAAGAGATGCAAATAGAAAATGTGGAGACAAATTATTAAGGATGATGAGGAGGGTGGGGGGGGAAGGAAATAACAGTTTCAGCGGCGGAATAAATTTAATATGGGACTATCAGATAAATTAATTTGGTTATTTATTATATTTAAATTATTATTAACTGCTTTTTTTATTTCAAGGGCTTCTAAGTTGTTTAATCTAATTCCAGACGTCTTAAAGACGACAAACTAAGCCACTCGGGTCTTAAAGACGACAAACTAAGCCACTCGGGCATATATAAACTTAATTGTAATGATTGTTCTGCTTTTTATATCGGAAAAACGGCCCGGAATGTCAACTTAAGAGTAAAAGAACATTTACGATGTTTAAACAATAATGCCTTTTCAGAATTCGCGAATCATTTAATAGAATCTAATCATTCATTCGATAAAATCTCGGGAACTAAAATATTGCATAAAAATGGATCTGGAATTAGATTAAACAACTTAGAAGCCCTTGAAATAAAAAAAGCAGTTAATAATAATTTAAATATAATAAATAACCAAATTAATTTATCTGATAGTTCCATATTAAATTTATTCCGCCGCTGAAACTGTTATTTCCTTCCCCCCCCACCCTCCTCATCATCCTTAATAATTTGTCTCCACATTTTCTATTTGCATCTCTTTCTATCTGTTTTGTATCTCTTTCACTCATTGTTTTCATTTACCTATATTTATATGTGCCTGTATCTAATTTGCTTTAGTTGATATTTAGTCCTGATGAAGCTTGGGACAAGCGAAACCCGGTTGGCTATTGTTATTAATTCAAAAATAAAGTGGTGTCTTACTAAGTGTATGTTTTTTCATTCAATATGTCACACCCCAAAGTATTTGCTTCCTTCGAAAATAAAATATTTGTTTTCTTTGCTTTCAGATCCCATATCAGTTAAGCCACCCGAAAGTTTCAAGTTAATGACATTGAATAGAGTGCTCCGATCTGATTTGTATTGCCATGCTATATTTTGATAAATATCCAAATATGTAGTTTTTGTAAGTTGTGCCAAGTATTTATTTGTATTTCTAGACCACCTTCTATTTAAAAAATGTGCATAAAAATTTACAAGGATAACAATTAATATATTCTTTGAAGATGAAGTTAATACTAATAAATCTAAATGAAACAAGTACAAGACACCAGGTACCGTCCGTCCATATATGCTGTTGATGCTCCGCATCCCTTGCATTTTAGAGTAAAAAGATTTGGATTTCTAGCCGTAAACAGCAATACTGCAATTTAAATATTTCTACAGCGACCTTAATGTGATTTATTTACAAAAACGGCGCTGTAAAAAATCATACAAATATTATTATTTTAAGACATTGTGCATATTATCGTCCCGTTTCTGTGTACGCACAACGAATGACACGATACAAACAGCGCCGGTGAGTGTAAATACACATACATTCTCAAATACTGTGAAATGCGTAAAACACACAATACTGTGGTGTGGAAGCGATTTTTTAAATGTCTTCCCAAATACTAGAACATATATTCTTTACGCGCATGCGCACTGAGACTCGCAAGCCAATATCTTCGTCAACATTATACTATATTACTGATAGCATCCAACGTACAAAAAACGTTCTTAATGCTAATATGTATAGTGCACAGAATCACATACTGTATTACTAATCCATTGATTATTCTTAGTGCGTGTGTATGCGCACGCTGCTTTGACAGTTTGCTTTGAGCTTGAATACTGAAGTCGAATTCTTATTGAATATTATCAACCTGCGATTTACTTTTTAATCATAATTTAAATAAATAAAAATGAACACCCAAAATAAGATGGATACTTCGCCAACGTGTTCTTACGCTGTAAATGATAATAGTGAATTGTGTGGTTGTATAATTGAATCATTAATGCGAAAAATTTTGCTGGCCGTGTGTAATATTTTGTAATGAAAACAATACAAATGTGTGGAATAAGCATGGATTTAACGACCGTGTCATCGACGACTTCATGAAGAAGGAGCGTCGAATCGACCTCAGGTTTAAGTGAATGAAAACTCAAGTTTGTCATGGTTTTTTTATTTGTTTATTTTTCATTTATACGAATAACACATTTATGATATTTTGTATCGGTAATTATTGAGTTATAGAGCTTAATGCATTTATGGAGATAATTTTAGACGGTACCTAATAGTATCTTGTTCGTGGGCTAGCATCTAGATGTGCATATTAGATATCAAGTACGTAGTAAGTACGAGTATAAACATTTGATGTCCGGCATCCCTTCTACAAAAAGTCACCGACCGCCACTGCAAGACGCAGAAATCGAACCCAGGATCTCTTGTCTTACCGGGACAGGCGTCTTTACCAACATAACAATGGTCAAGTTGGTTAAGACACCTGTCACGGTATCTTTATCTTTTTCTTTTTCTGTGTCTTGTACTGTTTCATATTTCGTTAAGACTTATTAGTATTATCTTCTTTTTCAATGATATATTATTTTGATGGCTATAATCTTCAAAATAAGTTAAAAAAGTAAAAGTTATTTCTGAATAAATATATTCTTACAATGATGAAAAAAATCAACCTGTAAAAAAGTGTTTTTTTCAAGTACCTGTAATACATCTATTTTTAATTTTCGACCTAGTTGCGTTATCTCTTGGGCTGGTTAGTAGCCAATTTCAAAGAAGAATTTTTTTTTTTGGTTTGACCGAGGATTGAACCTTTCTCCCCAGGGACTGGCTCTTAAACTGCTGTGAACTTTGAAAATGTCTTTTAAAACCTAAAAAAAAAATGGTTTGACTGAGGATTGAAATTTCTCCAGAGGGACTGGAGTCAACCGCACCAAATCCCAATTGGGTAGGACCGACATTTATTTTATACATTAACTTCTGTATTGTCATCCGATTTCTGAGATATCATATATGTCTGCGTGTGTATTCGTGATTGCCAACAAAAGTTGATAGAACGCATTGTCATCGACAACGAGTCTATCTGCCGAGTTTCAGCTCGATCGGATGTCGGGAAGTGGGTCAATTTCCACTTCCAAGATTTGCATTCATTCCTGAAAACAATTATGAAATTCTATTTAATTTAAAAATAGTGTCACACGATACACACTTACACATTATCATACATGTATTTATCTAATATGATTCTCTAAATACACTATTTTTTAATTTTTTTTTATTAATATGTAATTTTATCTAATTTTCAGAGCAGTTGTGTTTCAGTATTTTATATTAATTCCCTGTAAATATGACAAGAGTCACAAATATAATAAATTATGTATTCTCATATTGAGATTGATGTTAACTTTTATTTTATGTCAGTCAAGAAAATCTTGTACTGTTATGTTTTTTGTAATAATAATTTTCGACTACCATGTTATACTAATTTAATATTTTCCAAAATATCAATTATTGCTTGTAATATAAGTAAAAATAAAGCAGTTTTATAGATTAATGTGTTAGTGTATTAAAATTAGTGTAGTATTTTATGAATGGTAATCCTTTGTCACCGTAATTATAAAAAGATATGTAGTATATATTGTACATATGTATTAAATATTAGAATTTTACCTGAATACACTTTTTTTAATGATGTAACTACATATGTATTTATCTTGAAGCATGCTACAAAGATCTCACAGCAGAATGCATTAATTTACAAAGTAAGTGTTCATTTGGGTTCACCAAATATTTGTGAGTAACGCATTAAATAGCAATTGAACAGGGTAGTTGCCAAATATGGGATTTTATGCAAAATGAGTATAAATCTTTCTGATTACTGCGATGACGCACAGAACATTTCTCCGCGTGTACACACTTTCTTTTTGAAGTGAAACTTCTTTACGCGCGTCATGCAATTTCTAGGACCGGAGTAAAACCGACTCATGACCGAAACGAAAATGCGGGTACCCCCACCACCGATTAAAGTTCATTTGATCTAGTCAAAGTTTTGAAGTAACATATAAATGCTTCTTAGCTCATCCCGACAACTGGCGTTGGTGGTGTAATGGTCAGCATAGTTGCCTTCCAAGCAGTTGATCCGAGTTCGATTCTCGGCCATCGCACATTATTTTTTTGTTTTTAACGCCTTTTTCATTCAATATCTTATTTTTTAGTAGGTCAGAACATTTTTTAAAAGAAAATAATATTGCAAAATAATAAAAACACTTATCTCACTGTGATAAAACATTACTCCGCTAGAGCGCGCTTTGCGTTATTGTGTTGGATTAAAATTATTATCTAATCCGTATATTATGATAATTGTATTACATTTATTTAATTAATTTATTTATTTTGATAATATGTAATAATTTACAGAAAAAAAAATTAAAACTATCTCCCTCTGATAAAATATCCGTTCGCTAGAGCGCACTACGCGATCTTGTGTGGGATTCTATTTCTGTACTTCTTCTTCTTCTTCTTCTTCGATGGCGCTACAGCCCATATCGAGCTTTGGCCTCCTGCAACAGTCGCCTCCAACTCCTCCTGTCCTCAGCGGCTGACTTCCAGTTTGTCACCTGGAGAAGCTGTGCTGCATCCCCTCTTACCTCATCTTCCCACCTCAGTCTGGGTCTTCCCACTTTTCTCTTTCCACCTGGGTGACCAGTCAGAATTCTTTTTGGGACGCGTGTATCCGGCATTCTCTGTACATGACCAGCCCATCTCAGCCTGAGGAGTCTCATGTGTGCAGAGATGCTAGGGGCCTTATATATATCGTACAATTCTCTATTGTGCCGGATACGCCACTGTTCGTCCTCTTTCACCGGTCCACATATTCTTCTCAGCACCTTTCTTTCAAAAGTATCCAGCATTTCAGCCATCTTTACTGTCAGTGTCAGCGCCTCACATCCATATGCCAATACAGTTCTTACAATGGTCTTATATATGGTTATTTTGGTTTTTCTGTGGACACTACGTGACTTAAACACTGGCACCAAAGAGAAGTATGTTTTGTTGGCTGCTGTGATTCTTCTTCTGATTTCTGCTGGATCCTCATTGTTCTCTGTCAGGCTGGAGCCCAGGTAGGTGAATTGATCGACCACTTCGTATGAGTAGTTGTCTTTAAATAGTGCACTACTTCTTCTTCTGTGCGAAGGGTTCCTGCTCTGTACCATCATTTTTGTTTTGTCAACATTAACTCGCAGTCCTACTTCCCGCGCCGCTATTTCTGTACATTGTACATTATTTTTAAAAATATATTATATTTTGGGTGTGATGTAGGTAACATTATAAAACATAACAAGCTCTCATATTTTCAGAACCTACATAATATAATCAATTTATGCGGCTTTGCTTACAGTTGGTGCTCAGCGTGGTTGGCTTTCAATCAGTTAAGCGAGGTTCGATTCTCGGCTGTGGCATTTTTGAAGTGAAACCTTGTTGAGGTGGGGGAGCCGCTCACGAACGTTCTCTCTCTTCTCTTCTTTCCTCTCTCTCAGACACCAGCGAACTGCGCCACGCCAAGCATCAGCTGAAACTAGAAGTTTCACTTCTGTCTTGCGTAGGCTTGACACACCCACTTTTTTTGATTTTCTGGCACTTAATTTGGGTATTCAATTATGTATTCATTTTTCTCAACCTTCACATTTCAAAACATATCATTTTTCAGTTCAAAGTAGCACGCACAGCACACACCAGTTGTATTGCAAGATTGTAGTGGCCCGAAAGTCAATCATATTAATTATTTCTGGAAACTTGCATACCTACAGTTATAGTGGCCATGGGCTGCTGGTCAGCCAAAATTTATTCATGGCCACTTTTTGGGTTTGGTACCCTTGGCGTTTATAATAATTTTGTAATTCCTTTATAATGATGTGTTTGCACCTTAGAGTCACATTTTCTGTAAGTATTATACCTGCATTTTGTATCATCTTCGATTTCTGTCGTTGTATTTACAGGCTGAGAAATAAACGTGAAATTGTTTCAATCGCTTTGTATGGCAACACCAAGATGATTCGAGGGTAAAAGGACATAACTTTTAAATAGCACTATGGTCCAAGTGGATATTTTTCTCAATATGTTTACACGGAAAATTTTGTGAAGGAAGATGATTTCATTTTAATTTAATTTAATATTTGAACATTTTTATATTTTTTATATTATTTTTTTAACATACAGTATCTACAGCTGTAGATACTGTAGATTATTTAAACATTAAAGGCACTGTTTATTTTCACACAATTCAGTTACTTTAACCTCTTGTTCGCCAGCGCATCCTTAACTATTAGTGTGCGGTTGCAAATTTTTTGCCTTCTGATCAAAAATTTAATTAACTTTGTTACACATAGTGAAGAGTTTTGAAAATATTTGTGATACATGTAAATTGTAACAAGTGTATTGAGAATTTTATGTTATTTAATGTGTATTATTAATAAAATATTACAATAAAATATTTTTTTATAATTTTTTGGTTAATTCTTATTTTTACCTATGATTAGATTTTTTTGCCTAAGCCTAAGATCCAGGTGTGACCAGAGGCGGATAAGGTCGATTGGAGACTCCTGGAGGTAAAAATTTCGAGGCCCTCTGACCCAAGCCCCAAAACAAGACATTTGAATAGCAAAACCATTGACCTCTTCATATATCACGCCTTCAATTTCAGATGTCACGTAACTTCTCAAGCGCTAAATGTACCCATCGGATACGAAAAATTTGTATCCGATGGGTAATCTGAAACACACTTATGCTCCTAGCATACTAAGATATGTGTTATTCGCTTGGCAAGGAATATATTAAATCCTAATATTATTGTATCTTGTCATTTTGCCACTCCAGAGGTTGGGTAAACTTAAAATTATTCATATTCTGCATGTTCGTAGATGGCGCTGGTGCAATTTACAAAAACATCAGTTTGCGATAACAAGTGAGTTATTAAGAAAATAGTGTCAGCCGGTATTCGGCAGGCGATTGGCACACTAAGGAATACTAGGTGGCGGGAGATGGCATTCCAAAGGTTAACAATTTTTTTTTTTTTTTTAAACAGTGTAAAATGGGACAAGGCAGCGCAATCTTTTATTAATACAGGCCAACAGGCCGTGCTGTAGAAATTGAACTGACATTTAAAGAAACCTGTTTTCGGACTTTCGCACTAGGTTTAGCAGGGTTAGGTACTAATTCCTGCTACTAACCTATACTAACTATACTATTATTTATACTAACCTAGTGCAAAAGTTCAACTGCCAGTTCATTTTCTACAGCGCGGCCCAAGGTTCGTAGAATACGTATTTAACAAGGTTTGCTCATGCGGGCACTTTTCGGAAAAAACACATCAGGCCTCTTGCAAGCTCATGACCTAGTTCGAAGTCCAGTTGGAGTCCGAAAGGAATGATCTCTTTCACTTTTCACTAGCTATATGATATTATTTTTTGCTAAATCTAAGTTAATTTCCTCACACTTATGTTTGTAGATATGAGTCATATTAAAGTCGATAAAATGTTTTTTAAAAATGAAAATGTGGTAATTAGTAGTGAATAGTAGAAAAGACTGGGTTGATGGAGGAAGACTTAACGCATTATCTCTGGACTGATGTCGCACTAAAGAAAAAATAACATAGTTTTTTTAATAGTAGATAACAATGTGGTATACAGTATGTATATTCAGATTCTGTGTTTTTTTGGTCTACATCAGAGGTTCCCAAACTTTTTTGCCCCGTAGACCACTTGCCAAAATTTTTTTTTTCCGTAGACGTAGACGTAGTTTACACTGTGCAGACAGGGGCGCCCTTGTGAGGTATTACACCAGATGAAAATGAAGCAGGATAAGCAACGGGAATTTCTTTCTGTAGCTGGCCCTACAGAACTGCCCCTTAAGTTCTTTGTCAGTGCTTTTTCCGGTCAGTTCTTCTTGTCACATGATATCCGATTCTTCAACGTTCCACTTCCATAGTCTGTGTGAAGTGCATTTAAATTTTGAACGTCATTATTACCCTGGACGGTTTTCAAAAACAAGTTGGGCAACTAAGAAAATTCGCGGCTTCCAATGTGCAATGTTTTGCTTGAATTTATTAATTCTGACGAGAAAAGGAACGCAGACTCTATTTAAATACCTCAATTAACAACTTTACGAAATATAAATATACAAATATCAAATAAGTAATTTCTCAGTCTATTATATTTGTGTTATGTCATTTTTTTCTCGCTGACATACCCCCAGCAAGCCGATATCGATCCCTGGGGATCGATATAGACCACTTTGGGAACCTCTGGTCTATATGAACATGAACATATTTTTCAAAAGTCAAAATATTTTTTTTTCAATTTTCTTTACGGAATGGCATAAATAAATCGGTACCCAGTGTAATCACCGGTAATCTTAAATAAACCATTCTCCCGGTAATGTCATCAAAATAAGTGAACGTACTTAAGTAGGTACCTTCGAATATTGATTACTGTCTAGGTAATATTGTAGTATTCAGGCCAGTTCCCAGTAAAAAAAAAACAACTGTCACTACATATTGACATTTCGTACATAACCTCAAATATATGATAAGTTCTAAACAATTTCCAGAACACCGATCGCATTGATTTGTAATTAAAATGACGTCTATACGGATTGGGAAGTCTTTTCTCCCAACATCTTTAGTTGCATTAGCAAGACAACACCATTTCGTAGCGATTCAAAGATTATTCCCTCCTTGTAAAGTTAACGACAGGTAAGAAATAATTATTTCCAAAATACTTATAATATTATTTAATATTAGAGCTAAGACCCAGATAATGCATCTGGAGACAAATAACTAGAGCGGGAGAAGGTGAATTTTGTTGATAGTTTAAATTTTGAAATCTTACCGGAGACAAATTCAAACATTAGGTAATTTCCTCAAAAATGCTGGAGTCCTTTCAAAATTAAGGTAATTATTTACCTAACCGCCGCAATTTTAGGCACAGATTATGAAATTACACTTCTTTTCAACAATTTCTATAATAAACAACTATTTATATGCACAAAATAGATTATTTGGTTCTTAGTTAAGTAATTTATGCGTATTTAGATTAAAACTAAACTTTCACAAACGTCAATCCATAGCGAAAATCCAAAATGTCGGTAAAGGGGTTGTTTTATAAGGGAACTTTAGAACTTTGAATAAAATGGTATTTCAATACATCTTTTACTATCTCTCTCGACGTTTACAGTTGTTTCTTGTAGTAGTTAAGTTGAAACGAAGTGTAATTTATATGATCTGTGCATTTTAAAGTGCGGCGTTTAGGTAAATATTTACTCGAATTAATACTACTTATTACATGTAAAATTCTAGAATACCGCTTCAATCTTATTATGCACAAATCATTGTAATGACTACTTGACGTAACTTAAATAACATATTATTTCAATTTAATTGGTACTTGAATAAACTTCAGGGGAGATGGAATAACATGCACAAAATAGATTATTAGGTTCTTACTGTGGATTATTTAAATATATTTTTCATATTTAGATTGAAATGAAACCTTCCAGCAAACTTCACATCTATTTATTTATTTTATTGATACATGATTTAGAGAGTACATGTGGTTTTTTGTGATATTACACCCTCCATGCTAGGGATGACCTTGTGTTATGGCGGGTGAGGTACATCGAACTAACAAGATCGAACATGGAAAATGTTGAACTTTGATTTTAAACAATTGGAAATTTAATGCATCTTTTACCATCTCCCCCAACATAAATAAATGTTTCTTATGTAGTAATTTTGAAACAATGTGTTATTTCAATAATTTGTGCAAATTAACACACTTTATACGGGTGAAAACAAGAGTACCATTCGAGAAAATGGATTTATTTTTTAAACAGCCATATCTTTGAAAATAATATGTATATTTCAATGAAATTTGTTGAATAATACTCACCATACCCCAACTATAAAATTGTTGTTTGAAAGTAAGCCTTATTTTGTAATACGACTCCATAATCTGAAGTTAAAAAATGTACATATTTTTCAAATCATTACAAAAAACTTCCTCATTTCCAGTACAATAAGTGGAAGGATGTATTACCCATTCTATGGGTTTAAATATAGTTTACTTTTGATAAAATATTCTTCCATATAAATGACAAGTAATTAAAGATATGGGAAGACTTGGTTCACATTTTTAAATACGTATACGTATAGTTGGGACCCTTAAAAAGAGATTGGTATAAAAAATTTATGTGAAATTATCGGACAGCAATGCTTATTCTGCCATTTAAGCAGGACCAGCGTAAAAGGTAGAACTACCCTTCCTGGACAGTGTGTTAAGATTGAATCAGAATTCTTTAATATTACCATTATTATATTATTTATTTATTTATTTATTCGAGATTTATTTCTTAAAATTAGAGGAATATAAACATGCACTCAAAAATTATTTTTCCATAATGTAACTTTATATACGCAATATGGACATGTTGAAATAAAATGATGATATTTCTCATTGTTCTTTTTTTGTTATTTTTGGTTGTGATACACAAAATAATTGTATGTTATTTTTAAGTTTAAAACTACTATAATGTAATGATATTATTTTTCATACTTTGTACTCTATTATATGTTTATTTATAAAAGGCAGTATAGCCGTTTATGTATTTAAAATAAAAAATAAAATAAAAAAAATTATTACGGTTGTTCAGGCCCATAAGGGTGTTATTAAATTTATATTTATTTGCAGTAAATGAATATTTTTGTAAATTATTACATGTTATATATTTTATTCCTGGTTTAAATCATCAATATGGTAATAGTATTCTTTAATTTATTTTCTGGTTTCAGATTATATGGAAGTTTTGCCAATGACTTAAGAAATAATGAAAACTCTACATTCGGTCAGGGTGTTTGGAATTATTCGAAAAGATATTCTACAAATGTTGTTGATTCGGAAATAAAGTCAGAAAATGTTAAGCCAAGTGTGTTTTACACCGACTCCTCTGCCGAGAACTTAACCGCCCAGTTGATTCAGGACAAAAAGTCCAAGCATAGAGTTTATGTTAATGATTTACTTAAATTAATATCTAAAACTGAGGAATACAAATTTGCAACGTCACAACAAGCTTTGGCGATGTTGCGCTCCTGTTCTAGTCTGCTTCCCGATGTGATGCCAGATGAGAGAATTAAACTTTTAGATAAAGTATGGGCGACTCTTAAGTAGGTATCTCTACATTTATTGTTTATGAAATGGCTTTAGCCATAGCAAGCCATAGCAAGCCATCATTGTTATTTTATTTAAATTATATAGGTCCGGAGCAACAAGTTTACACAAAAAGATTGTTAATCCCTCAGGCAGTTTGTTCGCTTTTGGGAACATCTAGTATGGTCTCATAGAAATCATTGCGTCTCCCTTACTGTAATGGTGAGAAATATGATCTAAATGGTGTTCAAAAGAGAAAACACCACCCTTTATTTAATCTAGAAGTTAACCACATAAGAATTAAAATGCACACCTCTATGAAACCAAAGGTTCCGAACACGATTTGAAAAAAAAATTTGAATCGTACTGTATTTTTTACTAATTATTTTTATATGAATAGACAAAAAATAATGTGACAATGACATTTACTATACATTTGTCTAATAAAATGTGTTTAAAAAAAAATCAGTAATTATAGTTTAAGAATAAAATTTAAAAGCGCATTTCATCACCTTTCCAAAACAGTTTTCGGATACGAAGGTAATTTTAAAAATTTCTGGTCTTTTTAAGGAAAACACATATTTCGAACAAAACAAAATTTATTTCTTGACGTAGTCTACCTGCAACATGATACATTTGGTCCAACATTTCTCCAATCCTTTTAACCGTCAGAAAAAAATTGACTGTCACATGTGCGACATGTTCTTCCGTATGCGCTTTAGGTTGATCATCAACAATGATAATATTCTCATATCCAAATCTTGTGCAATCGTTCAGATGATATCCCACAAGCCTCATCAATATCCTTAACAGTCAATCGACGAATGTTCCTAGACTAAAATGCTTTTACGACCAGGTTTGTACTCGGCTACCCAATGTTTGACCGTTGTAAATGAAGGGGAGGCTTCACCATATATAGAGACACATATTTTACTTCCTTTTATTTTAGTCTTCTTCCCTTTCAAATGAAGGAATTTTAATAACTTTGGAAGAGTGCCATAGACAAAGTAATGATCAGAATGACTTGAAATTTTTACGGTTTACATATGTCAAGGCCATCTATCAGACGGCGATAGGAATTTTTTTCTGCAGTTACTTGATGTTGATGAGGCCGGAAACTTTTCAAATTATCCTTGTACATTTAATTTATTTGGATTTTATTGCAAAGCGAAAATACCTGACTGTCTGACAGAATATGCCAGAGGCCTGAGGGGTTAATAACTTTATGTCCGGGTTAAATCTTCCCCACAGGAAAAACTAAACCCTTCCACACACTTTTCCACAAATGATCATCTAGTCAATCCACATTATGCAAGTGCATTATATAAGCATAATAAATAGAAAATAATACAAAAACAACACGTCAAATCAACAGAGATCAAATGGGAAAATAATTTACTGACTCCAGATATTTTCATATCGGAGGGTTCGGCTCGGTAGAACTTCTAATTGGAACTATAAATCCTACAAAATTTATTTCTTGACATTATTATTTAGTCAATATATTCTAATAAATTATGTTTATAATAATTGAGATGTGACGAAGCATTTGTTTAGGTTAAAGTCTATCCCTTTTATGGTCTGTCTGTGGAACAGAGGAAATTAGGAGACCAACTTATATTCTGCACCTCAATACGAGTACATAATAATGTTCATTTTATGCAGTGCATTTTTTAAGTTCATTTCATTAAGCTCATTACAATCATTGTGTTTTCAGAAATCATGTAACTTTCAGTGTAAATCATTACAATGAGATATTACACTGTTATAAAGATAACAGTCAACAATTTGTTGTTAGTGCCTTTATAGAGAAAATGTCCCCAGTTAAACCAAATGATGAGACATACCAACTTCTCCTTGCTGCTGTATGTGAGGTAAGTGTAAAACACTTTGCTATAATGTTATATGTGTCAGTATGTCAAGAGTTTCTGTTTAAACGCTTCATGTAAAGTCA
This sequence comes from Hesperophylax consimilis, assembly GCF_061612785.1. Classification (NCBI taxonomy): domain Eukaryota; kingdom Metazoa; phylum Arthropoda; class Insecta; order Trichoptera; family Limnephilidae; genus Hesperophylax; species Hesperophylax consimilis. The sequence goes on from NC_142838.1 coordinate 17,748,592, forward strand.
ATTTATTCACTAAACAATGTGGACGGAGGTGGACCGATCGGTTACCTTCACACTGGTGATGACTACTGGTAATGATCAGGTTCCTTCGCAGAACTACTGGTAATGATCGAGTTCCTTCACAGAACTGATGTTGATGCTGTTGCATATATTGTCTGAAGAGCGAATGCATCAAATTCAATTACATAATGGAGAACTGAATGCACATCAGAGTTCTAATACCAATTCTAACATAAGGCAGTGACACATGGAAGCCGCAAAATGAGATAGCAATGAGAAGAAAAAAAAAATGTTTTCAAATCATCCACGAATCAGTCTGATGAAATGCATAGTAATGTGTACATTGATGGTTCTTTGCGAGCATATTCAAAAGAAAGTCAGTAGGATAGAGCCACGGGTAGTAGCCATACTCCCTCGTGTAGAGAAATCTAAGAAATTAATATTAATAGCAGGGTTATGTTAAGTCTCAATAATAATAGAAGAAGAGTATGTGTGAAATAAGGAGCATGTGCCATGCTAGAGTTATATTGCATTCCATCCTCTTTGCCTACAGTGATCTGATAAACTAATAATATCCTCAATTTAAGGTAGGGGACATGAATCAAGCAGCAGAGATTATTGCCAATATGAAGTCTGTTAAAGTTCCTATCACTGAGACTATTCTGAATTCACTTATTGAAGGACACGGGAAAGCTGGGTAATTTTTTTGGATTTCTAATACATATTTAAAAAGACACATTTTTTAGTATAATACTTTTGGCTGCAAGCCGCAGTCAGTTGGACAAGCATTCTCAAAACTTATGATTTCTCGTGGATTTTCAGCAGATGTAATACTGGAATGCCAAGAAGGTTAAATTCTATTTATCTAATCATTCAATAGTTTGCAATGCCAACTGATTAAATTTTAACAATGACACTCGATGAATTTTTAGAAGTATTCAAGTGTGCAGCTACACCGCAATACAGTTAAGTTTGCAAGTGGCTGAATTGTGTTAAGCTGTAAGTTTTATTTACAACCCCTTTTGTAGGCCACCTAGGAAAATCTGTTTCACGGAATCGGATATAAATTAATAATAATGAAAAAATCTTTTCTAGCCGCATGGATGGAGTTAAGGAAGTGTTAGAAATGATGAGAACACTTAAAATTCAACCCACCCTCGCAACACAGACATCAATCATGAAGGCAGCCATTTATAACAACCGTATTGATGATTTTCAAGTTTTTCTTACTGACGCTCGCAATAAAGGAACAATCTTTTCAGAGAAACAAGTACTGGAAATTATTAGATGTTTAGCACATATGAATCTGAATGTTCATATAAAAGAAGTAAGTGTGTTTCCAAGTTTATGATTGGATAATTTATTATTTGTGTAGCTTTGTAATCTTAAATCTATATCAGAAAATCTGTTTATCGCAGTACACACTCTCGAGCGGATAGTTTTGGTGTCACGAAGTTCGCACAGTTTTAAGTATTTAATAATTTTATTTATTACTGCTGCTGTGTCTCAGTCAGTCTGTGCAGATAGAGACATAATAGCGAGTGTTGCTTTTATGTCCAACAGATCGCGCTGTTTTAAAAAAAAGAATGTTTGTCCAACAGAGTGTTGTTTTTTAAAAAATATTTTTTTACCTATCTGCACAGTTTTTTACCTGTCACACTGACCGGTGACATCTGTATAATATAGATATATAAAAACACATGATATATAAAAACAGACAAATACGTGAAAGCAATGTTGTGTTAAAATTTCAAAGCAATCAGTGAAGAACTTTTGGAGATTTAAGATTTTTAACAAACGAACAATTACTTTAAATATATATTTATTTACGCCCTATTAGCTTTTAAAAAGAATTTGACATTTGGTTATAGTTTGTAAGTACATATGTCCACTTTAAGTATTTATATACACTTTATTTCAGGTCCTGGAACTTCTGCCATCTGTGGTATTAAAAAATCCTGAAATATCACCCTATATGTATTCCGTTTGTGTCCAACTAGTATACAACGGCTTTCCGGGAATTGCTTACAGTATTATCAAAAGGTTGCCTGCACAAGTCTTGGGACCAAAAGATGACCAAACGCAGTACTGCCGCAAATTTTTAAGGGAATGTCTCAAAGCACATGTGGTAAGTGTAAAATTATCATTCGGGGGAAAGAAATATTCTGTTCTTATACCTGTGAAAAATCTGGGTCACTAATTGCTAACTTTACTGTGAAAAATTAATGTAACATAAAAAAAAATTGTAATACATATAAAAATGCTAAAAAGGAAAGTCGGCACTATGATTGAAGTCGGAACTCCCATGGACGTGATTGTCAGCAAACCTGTTAACCTATAATTATTTATAATAAAACTTTCTGACTTTACTGTTAAAATTAATTCCCTTTAAACTAATGCACCTTTTCTCCCTTTAGTCTTTCGAGGTGATAAAAAAAATGGCAATGGATCTAATTGAAAGTGAAAGGAATACTTTTGCTCTCCATGTTGCATGTGAAAGCGCATTCCACTACCGAGAAACTAAAGTGGGACTTGACCTGTTGAAATGTCTGCATGAAAATGGACATCCTATCCGGTGTCACTACTTCTGGCCATTGCTTCTTCAAGAGTCAGTAATTAATGGTGAAACAGGTAAAATATATCATAACAAGACATCCATACTAACTCCCTTCAACCTCAGCAAGTATGTATTTTGCGAAATTCGAATCAAATAAACATTCCACATATAGAAAGATGTATTTGAGATTTTCACAGCCAAATCGTGATTAATTTTTGGGTTATTGGTTTTGGGTATTGCGTTGGCTAAAGAAGGAGGAAGCGCAGTATGGCATAGTAATCAAATAATTGATCACCATATTCCACACATCTTTTAAATATCTTTTGCAATATGCCAAATTTTTTATGATGTTCGATGTCGATTGATTGAGGATTGTTAAGGAAATTGGTGCAAGAATATTGATTGTTGATTTCACAATGTTTTGAGTAAAATTGGATGTTGATTGTTGGATTTGGTAAGTGGGTCGATTGATTGAAATGTCACTCCTTTGGGGTGAAAACCACTAAAAAAAAATTGTCAGTCATATTTAGTGGAAACTTTTATTTTATTTCTTTCTGTTTAGGAATTTTTGATGTTCTATCATTAATGCAGACTATGGATGTTCTGCCGGATTACGAGACATTTATGGATTACATTTTGAAAAATGTGAATACGGCATCTCCCGAGATCTTAATTCAGAAGTTTAAATCTCATGGGATATCCCTATCCTCTTCTTTAACTCCAGTAGTGTGTATGCTACTCAAAATGGGAAAAATAAAAGAAGCTGTTGAAATATGTAAGACACAATGACATAAGTTTTTACATATTGCTATTTATTTTGTATTTTATGGCTTTGTTAGTTACTTGATTAATTATGCTGTTATTTGCTATTATAAAGTACAATACTGGCATTTATTAAAAGAAAGATATCACTTATTAGGCCATCAACATATGTCAAAGTGTTGAGCCCACAAATTATTTTTTTTATACAATGTGTTCTTTTTAGGTGATAAATTTCATGGCACTCTTTCCTGCAATGTTTTAATACGTCCCCTTATCCAAAGTTATATGGTGACTCTGGATGATGACTCTTTGTTCCAAATTCTTGACATATTCAGTAAGAGACCAGAAGACACTAAAAAAGACTGGGTTGGATTGTTTTTAATAGATTTCCTATCGAAATTGAAATGGGAAGTAGATGTCAAAAATATAGAATCATTTTTAAATGTAAGTTTATTTTGTAATTTATAAAAAAAAAATATTACGTGCATACTTACAAACTACTTAAAGTTATATTGCTGATTGCTGCATTTTGTGAGAGAGATTACATTAGAGCTCTCAGTGGGAGCTCGTGTTTGTGGTGTTACCTGGTCTGGTTGATGTGTCGTGTCTCTTATGTATATCTGCCTTATCCTTTTTTAGAAATTTAGCAAATCAAGTGTAGGAATTTCTGCATCGGCTGTTGAAATGTGCTATCATAACATTGAAAGATTGAAAATTGGCCCAGAAGTTATAGATAGAATCAAAAAAACATTACTTTCAATGATAAAAGATCAACAAAACGAAGAAATATCTGTATCCAGCCAACACATCCCCCATCCGGTAAGATCCACAAGCAAAGTAATATGTATACTTGTAGTACATTAATCACATTTTTACTCCCTTTTGCAATGAATAATTTTGTGTGTTAAAGGAAGAAGGTGATGAGTTAAAATGAACATTAATAATATAATTACACAAAACCATTCGTCCTTGCTGTATTCTTCAAATACATACCTTAATATTATGTACTTTGCTTCAATGAACCTCCATTATTTTAATTAATCTAATGTTTCCTTGTAATATAACATATGTATTATGTAACTAAGGAGCAACTCTTCCTAATTTGTCTAGTTCATTTCTTCCTATTGTTTAATGAATTACATATCGTCGCATTAATTCGTAGAATGCGTAACTCCCAAATGTAAAATTTTACAGGAGGTACAAAAAACCTCGTAGTGAAAAAAAATGAAAGACGGCTTATTCTTTTTATTTATGTTTCGAACATATAATATATTTGGAAATTTATTTTCAATCATTAAACTTTTTTAAGTTAAGGCTTTCTATTTCAAATCGGAGTTAGGAAGTTTACGTAAAAACCGAGAATGGAGATACGCATTTTACAAAAGATACATACTTTTCTGCGAACAGTTTTATGAACAACCTAGCGGAAAATTTGGGAGATAGGAATTTTACATTTACAAAATAAAACACAACAATGTATGTGTATGTCGAGGCAGTCTATTTAGATGCATTTGAATGATTTTAATGATGCGGAAGGTTATCGTTAAAGGAGTGGTAATCCTTTTCTAATGTCTGTTTTAAGTCTTGTAAATGCTGGTACTTTTCCTTCCTTAAGGGATTAAATCTGACTCTCAAGTGAAATCTTCAAACTCTGGAGATCATTACAGATTCGGCGACGGTTTTGTGCTGGGTGAGATCTACACTGACCAGGAGTAGTCGTGTCAGAGATGATCGTTAAGTGACGCTTGGAGTTGATGAAGGAGATTGTAGAAGAATTTGATCTGACATTGTCGATCACCCTTGTTATCCTGTAGAAATAAAACTGATGTACTTACTAGGGTTTGCAAGACCCGGGCAAAGAGTAGCCATGACAGGAAACGTTGTGAAAGAGACTCCTCAGAGTGTGAAGATAGGTGGGAGAGACTTGAAAGTGGAACTGGTGAGCAAACATGTGCTTTAAGCGTAGAAACTCTTCATGCTCAGCATCACTTTGGAGTAAAGTGAACGCTTCATCTTGCCCGGCTGGTCGATCCCGAGGCGAGAAGAAAGGACGTCGATAGATGCGTGCGTTCCTGCGTACAATGCAGGACAATTGACCCTCCACCATCATCCCATGAAGCGGGTAATCTTAATGTTGTGACAACCTGGAGTCGCTTGGCAGTTGATGTTACTCATTTCGGTAGGAAATGTTTACTCACATTTATCGATTGCGGTCCAAGTAGATTTGCCGTGTGGCGGGAAATCGAGTCAGATAATGCAGCTTCGATTATCAGACATTTGGAAGAAGTGTTTCGGGAAAGAGGCCCGCCCAAAGTAGTTCTCATGGACAATGGTACTGCATTTTGTTCCTACAGTGTTACAGATAAGTGTAAGAGATGGAATGTTCGTCAAAGATTTTGCGCGGCATACCGACCAGCTGGAAACGGTATAGTTGAACGACATCATCAAACAATAAAGAGAACTGCAGCCAGAAGTGGAAGCGATCCCCTGCAGGCAGTGTTTCGGTACAATCTTTGGCTGCAAAAAGTCAGGATGATCGAGGTATTGCGCTGTCTAGTATAGTTCACACTTCACACTCGTGGAGACACCCTTCTGCGCAAGTGAATATAGAAGAGGAAGTATTGACTGAGCTCTAAGTGGGCGATCTTCTTGCGGTTAAACCAGTAGATGGGAGATGCACATCGTGCATGGAAGGGTAACAGGACTTACTTCAGTCAACAACATCGAAGTAGATGGCATACCAATACATGTGCTTGACCCGCGGAAGATGCCTGACAGAGAACGGACTGTGTCTGAGGAGAGACGAGATGGAATTGCCGCACGTTCCACCGTAAATATTTTGGGTTTGTTTGAAGAGGACAGTGAAGAACCGGATCCGGATATGCATCAGGAGGAGATCCACTTGCAAAGAGATGGTGACCTTGAAGAAGAGATAATCACAGAACAAGGACCTATTAGGTATTTACGAAACCGCAGAGGCACATAAAACAAGAGAGCTACGGCAGAGCGTCACACGGTGCAGAAGACGTCAGTTTAGACTACAGATACAAAACACTATTCGTGACTTCACAATTAAAATTAAGGTTATAAAATGTTCAAAATTGATTAATCAACTTATCTCAGTTAATTTCACGGTAAAACTATTACACCGTATATAAATTTCCTCAGTCAAAAACACAACAAGCGTGCACGGCTCACCGGCCAATACTGAATTAAGGAGTTACGAAGTATTCGCGAGTAAAAATGGCACCATAATTTTACGCAGTTTTCTAATTTGTGTTTATCTAAAAGGTTAATTTTTTTTTAAATTTTCGAGTTTTACTAGTCGATGCGGGTCTAATTTTAACACCAGATGGCATTAAAAACGTATTTTCGAAAAATTTGGAGTTACGCAGTCTACGAATTAATGCGACGATATATAACAATGGAAGCAAACCTATATTCTGCTTTTTCTTTGCATATGATGTTGTCATTGCAGTTATTTGGGACAATAAGTTATAACTTGTTTCTTATTAAATAGCGGGATATGGTTTTAAGCCAGTTGGAAGCGCATCTCATTGAGTTGGAGTCTAAGAATATGAACACTCGTGGAGTGTTACGGAAGTTGCTACAAGAATACTGCCGTCAAGGTAAATTAGAAGATGCAAAAAAAATTATCGCTAAATGCGAGAGCCTACGGGTAAGTTATTATTAATATTAGTTGGATAAGGATTTTCTAATTTAGTTATAAATTTTCTTTAAAAATCTTTTATTATCATTTTATGTATTACTTATGGTTTGATATAAATATACTATTGAAATTTTTAAAACACACGGAACCTCTACCAGAGAGCGTATCTATCTCACTGGATTGAGTCAAAATGACATAAAAAACATCCAAGTTATTAAGTCGCTAATAAAAATAAATATTTTAATTTATAAATGTATGTACCTCTTTTTAGATTCCATTTTCAGCTGGTATGATTGCAAATATATTTGATTTACATGTGAAGTGTAATGATCTGCAGAATGCTCAAAAGTGTTTAACAATATTACATAAAACTAAACCAGATTTTACAATAGACGAGTTCAAAATGCTGAGTTATGCAACATTACTTGTGAGAAATAAAAAACGTAAAGAAGCCATTACAGTTTTAGAGGACTTTGCTAAAAATGGGTAAAATATTTTAATTTTTCTTTATTTAGTAATAAACAAAAGCGAATCACTATCAATCAACTAAATATCTGTCTAACGAAATGGTCAAATTAATTAATTATATGGCCATGCTAGGGATGCCCCTTTGTTATGGCGGGTGAAGTTTACAGATTGAAGAATTTGATAATATTCATAATAGTTAGTAAATTAATCTCAATTTTTTATATCTATGTCTATTATTAGGTACTAATCACAAAATAAAAATGTTTTTATAGCGAGATAAAAGGCGGCAAAGGAGTGGAACACAATTGCTGGAACCTTTTAGATGCAATGAGCAAATCTGGCAGTATTAAAGAAACAGAAAAGTTGCTGGCTTTTCTAACTAGGAGTGGGTTTTGTCAGCCTTCAAATGTAGTTCTTGGACCATTAATAAGATCCTATTTAAATGCGTATGTACATTATGAGTATTATAATATTATGTATTTAGTTTTGTGTAGATAGAAAATGTAAACTGGTAAATTGATTTGTTCAACAGTTCTGATGATGCAGGTGCTGTAGAGAAGTTTATTGAGTGTTCAAATGCATATAGGAAGTCACCATTAAAACATGAACTTCTTTGTCGATTGCTGACCCGCGCCAATGAGTATTCTGCGTCTCAATTAGAATCTTCCAAACAGAACTATGAGAAGTATCAAAAGCTGCTTTCACAAGTTCTGGACGCAGACAAAAAGGCCCATGGAGCTACTAAGTCACAGGTTGGTTCTTTTATTAAATTTTATTTAAAAATATAAATTATATGGGTGGGTCAGAATAATGATAATTCCTAGCTTATTCAGTTGTAATGCAATTCAATCAGATGCCTAAAATATGCCTTGCCTAAGTATCGGAAATTAATGTTGGATTTGAAACAGTAATTTATTTATTGCACTCACCTATGTATTTTATTTACATTTTATTGATCTTCCCTACTTGCTACGCAAACTTGGGCTATGTTTTAATTATAGACTAGTCGACTAGTCAACTAGTTTATAGACTAGTCGACTTTATTTTAACTATGTCAAAAATTAAATATGCATATTATTATTAAAGGAATAATGTTGAATAAATAAAAACAAAACAGATAAATAGAATAGTGCAGATAAACATTTAATTAAAATGTTATGTTATATCTAGTGATTTAAAATAATTAATTGACTATCTAATTAATATGAATTTAATTAGAAAAAAATATTTATTAATTTTTTTTTTATAAAAGTACTTTTTCAGTTCAGAGTAAAAAGGAAACAGTATACATAAATAAAAATGTAAATGTTCGTTTGTTCAAAATCTTAAATCTCCGAAAGTTCTTCACAGATTGCTTTGAAAATTTGACACAATGTTGCATTTGAATACGCGTGTGTTTTTATATACCTATATTATACAGATATATCACCTGTGGCAGGTAAAAACAGGCTTTTTTTGAAAAACAGCGCCACCTGTTGGTCGTAAAAGCAACTATTTCTCTATCTGCACAGACAGACTGAACCATAGCAATGCGTGGCGGGGTACAGCTAGTCTATATAAATAAAAAAGTTTATTTGTTCAAAATCTTAAATCTCCGAAAGTTCTTCAACAATAAACATTTAGGACGAGTTGTTTCGGAGAATTTGTACAATTTTTCAAATTTAAAAGTTAATTTTCAAGTTCTGTGAAAGATTTTTTCAAGTTCTGTTTTTATTTCAGTTCTGTCAAGCAACTAGCCTAAAATGATATAATAACAGAACTTGAATAGGACTTTCACAGAACCTGAAAATCAATGTTCAGATTTGATGGACTGTTCAAATTCTTCAAAACAACCCGTCCTGGTTTATTCCGATTTGACAGCTCATAGTACGATCCAAGCTCATGCAAACTCTGGCAGCATAAAAAGGTAGTATCTTGAACTGGAAATGAAACGTAACAAACAAATTTAGACCGATGAAATACCAAATAGACAAGTTAAAACAGGACATCCAGTCAATAAAATTTTATTAATGACAAGATAAAGAAGCAATAATTATTATTATGAGGGCAGTTTACGTTTTGACTGGAAGATTAAAAGTATCTATTTTTCCTTTCTACTAGACATCATTCATAATTGCACTGGCTGACATGGGCCTCAAGAAACCACTTAGGAAATATGTGTTGGATCCTACCATAACTTTGAGCCAGGAAGATATTGTGAATCAATGCAATAGGCTCGCTCAGGAAAATAAGTTGGAGGCTGTTGAGATTATTGCAGAGGCTATGGATGGCATCAGGAATATCTGTGTTGAAGATTTATATGAAATCATAATCAAAATTCACAGTGAGTATCTGCTAATTATTATTATCTGTACCTACCAGAGGCTTGCAGTTTATTTCAGGGGTTGTAAAGTTGAGTTTGCTTCTAGAAAACAATATTGAAAATAGTTTACGATGAATGAAAAAAATGTGTTAAAAATATCAGTTTTTTTTTTCTTCTCTTGGAGAGTGTAGAGTTTAGATGTCGACTTGTAACGTTGAGTTTTCCTAATTTTATAATATAGTAATCGATTCTTTTAAGAAAACATATTTTTCCCTGTATTTCTGATGACGCTCTGATTGACCTTCCTCCAAATCCTGTTATAGCAATTAATTATATTTTCATTTGAATGGCTATCAGCTGAAGCAGGTATCTTTCTATGTAAAAATTAGTTGTTACTAACGAAAAAGTACAGATAGTAACATGATTTGCCAAGATGAAAACTGAGAAAATTAATTTTCTGTTTAAAAAAAAATTACACATCTCATGTAATAATGTTGAGTTTTCCTAATGTTATAATATAGTAATCGATTCTTTTAAGAAAACATATTTTTAGTAATCTGTTTATATAATGTTTAGAAATAATTTTTACTGCTTACAATAATAACTTGGATGTATAAAATGTTATTATTTATCCCCTTACCCTCAGAGCCATTGAATTACATCATATTACTGATCTATTGGTACACCTAGACCTAGACTGTGCTTGAATCCTCACAGCTCCGATCTGTTGGTCCGAACTTTGATTTTGATTCAAAGAAATCCGTTTGTCAAGAATTATTCTAACATTTAGGTTTTTCAGGTCAAAAAGTCCTTTGGTGTTTAACATTTACAACATATGTATTTATTCAGTGCATTTTTTTGAAAAAATATTGTACATGTTTATTTATGAATGATTTCAGGTTTCAACAGTGACTGTAAAGGTGCTGAGGATTCGTGGCATAAAATGCAGGAGAAAAACATAAAGCCATCAAAAAAGTTTATTGATGTGTTCCGTGGCCTGCTAAAGTCCCACAACCGAGAGATCCCATCAGATTTCATTGCATATTATAATGCAGACAATAAGACTAATGTTTCACTAAATTAATTTGTTATAAAAGACGTAAATGTCAGACTTGTGAATCTAATATTGATGTTTTGTAGATATTAGTTTTGATTTTACCTTTCCCTTAATTTATATACATATTTGTAAGTTATGTACCGTTATTGTAGGTACATTAAATTGTTGAATAAATAATAGAATAATTTTTATTATTTTATTTTCTTGCAACTAATTAAAAATCTTTAATGACATAGCGACTTTATATATAATATGTAGATACAATATCTTCATGACAAATTAATCACTGTTTAATTTGCAATTTGTCAGCGGGTTTAATCATATATCGGTGGAAAGAAAATCGGATTTATCCCTTGTTTAGTAGTGATTATTGGATGATGATTTTAGTTTGTCATTAATGCTCTCCAACACATCAAACACCTGTTTCTTAATAGGTTCATAGTCCGTTTTGATGGTAATTGACGCTATGTCCTCGCGAAGGGCGGCATTGTTGTTCTCTATTGCAGCTAGTTTTTCTTCCATGGCATTCAACTGACTGTACATTTCATTTCCATCTAATCGTTTCTGAAAAACAATCAAGCAAAATTAGAAAAGTATAAGGGTCAGTTGTTTCACAGAATTTGAACAATTCATCAAATTTCGAAGATCTTTTCAAGTGCTATTCAAGTTCGGATATTCTATCGTCATTGGCCAGTTCCTTCACACATCTGAAATAATAAAAGAACTGGAAAATCAACTTCGAAATTTGATGAATTGTTAAAATTCTGTGAAACAACCACTCCTAAATGTATGTACATAAATATATGTTTTTTTATGTGTCAGTTTGAATCAACGACTAAAGAAAATATTTATTCAATGGTTGGAATACATACGCATATTTGACAGAACTCTATTCTAATTCTTACCTGAAGTTCCCGGTATCTTTTGGATGCTTCCTGCACAGCACTCTCTGTCGGAGTCAGTTTATCCTTCAAGGTGACAGCTTCCTCCTTCAGTTCTCGCCTTCTCTTTGCCCCGTTGACCCTTAGACTCTCCAGATCTGACAATTGCTCTATAGATTGATGCAGAGATGCTATCTTATCCGGTAAAGCCCCCATTTCTGCCGCCAAACGTTCACGAGTCTCCTGAGCCTGTACACCCACTCCATGTTTATTAAATACAAGTAAATTATAAGTGCATAAAACACAGAATTAAGCCTAATAATGTAGGCATGGTTATATTCACAAAGGACATTATATAATATGGAAAAGTATATTATGTGCGTCGAGAAAAAGCTGTAATACAACAGGTGTGAATACACTATGGCCCAGTCCAATTTCTAACTAACTAGGAGATTAATGGTTACATTATGAGGTATAAGCCAATGTACATATCCGTTTTATGCAAATAAAATAAAATATATATATAGTATGATTTCACCTTTTTCAACTGTGTCTCGAGACGACCATAATCTTTTGCCAAACTTTCAACAGACTTATTGGTGTCATTTTCAGTTCCCGACATGGAGCTATACCCTCCATCACGTTGCTTCAGTGAATCTATCTCATCAAAATTGAATTGATCAAGATTGGAACTGGAGTGTTCTAAAGCAAATACTATATCCGACTCCAGCTGAGAAATCCTATTTTGTTCATCTGTTGTGTTTTGTTCAAAGGATGACATAAACATTTCCATTGTTTCCTCCCGCTTCTTCAGTTCCCTGTATTTCTGATGACGCTCCGATTGACCTTCCTCCAAATCCTGTTATAGTAATTAATTATATTTTCATTTGAATAGTAATCAGCTGAAGCAGGTATCTTTCTCTGTACATATGTACTAGTTGTTACTAACGAAAAACTACAGATAGTAACATGATTTGCTAAGATGAAAACCGAGAAATTTTATTTTCACTGTATAACAAAAAAATTACACATCTAATGTAATAAAATTAATAGGTGGGTATTTATTATTTGATATTTTCTTTACATACATTTCCGATTTAAAAAATGTTACACTGGTATTTACACAAGAAAATTACATAGGTACCAGACGCGGTCCCTCCATGCCTTGGATGCTTCGCTTCTCTTGTGTTCAAGATTCTAGAGTCAAAAAGTTTTGGACATATTTTTTCTAGCTGTAAATGGCAATACTGCAATTTACTAACACACAACGACACTACACAATATGTAGTGAGTCGAAATATGTAAAATATTATGTACATTTTCAATGTTCGAATATCTATGAATCGCGTAAACGCATTATTCTCAGAGACTCGCTGCGTTTAACTCACATATTGACATGACACGACGCATATTAATACATTCTCATTGCTCAAATATCTATGAATGTCATACATACAGATACGAGCAACAGTTTGGATCTTGTATCCTGTATCTGAAAAGCTGGAAAGTATTCAAATTTAGCGCATGCGTATTCACTCCCACCTGCCTAGATCTTTGAATGCTAAATAAGTATTTGAAAACAGCATTCAACATACAAAAAACTATTTTAATGCTTATGGGCATAATGCACAGAATAGCATACCTTATTACGAATCGAGTGGATTGTATTTAGTATGTGTTTGAATTTTTGTCAGTTTGGTTTGAATAAATGAAACCGAATTGTTGAAACATTGAATATCCTTTGATTAGCTACTTAATTCATTTCATTTTGGATCTGTTTTGTATACATGATGGTAGATATATGTAAGATACCTACTGCATTTTGTTTGTGATCTAGTCTATAGTTTTGTATACATGATATGTAGTAGATATATGTAAGATATCTACTGCATTTTATTTGTGATCTAGTCTATAGTTTTGTATACATGATATGTAGTAGATATATGTAAGATATCTACTGCATTTTATTTGTGATCTAGTCTATAGTTTTGTATACATGATATGTAGTAGATATATGTAAGATATCTACTGCATTTTATTTGTGATCTATTCTATAGTTTTGTATACATAATATGTAGTAGATATATGTAAGATATCTACTGCATTTTATTTGTGATCTAGTCTATAGTTTTGTATACATGATATGTAGTAGATATATGTAAGATATCTACTGCATTTTATTTGTGATCTAGTCTATAGTTTTGTATACATGATATGTAGTAGATATATGTAAGATATCTACTGCATTTTATTTGTGATCTAGTCTATAGTTTTGTATACATAATATGTAGTAGATATATGTAAGATATCTACTGCATTTTATTTGTGATCTAGTCTATAGTTTTGTATACATGATATGTAGTAGATATATGTAAGATATCTACTGCATTTTATTTGTGATCTAGTCTATAGTTTTGTATACATGATATGTAGTAGATATATGTAAGATATCTACTGCATTTTATTTGTGATCTAGTCTATAGTTTTGTATACATAATATGTAGTAGATATATGTAAGATATCTACTGCATTTTATTTGTGATCTAGTCTATAGTTTTGTATACATGATATGTAGTAGATATATGTAAGATATCTACTGCATTTTATTTGTGATCTAGTCTATAGTTTTGTATACATGATATGTAGTAGATATATGTAAGATATCTACTGCATTTTATTTGTGATCTAGTCTATAGTTTTGTATACATGATATGTAGTAGATATATGTAAGATATCTACTGCATTTTATTTGTGATCTAGTCTATAGTTTTGTATACATAATATGTAGTAGATATATGTAAGATATCTACTGCATTTTATTTGTGATCTAGTCTATAGTTTTGTATACATGATATGTAGTAGATATATGTAAGATATCTACTGCATTTTATTTGTGATCTAGTCTATAGTTTTGTATACATGATATGTAGTAGATATATGTAAGATATCTACTGCATTTTATTTGTGATCTAGTCTATAGTTTTGTATACATAATATGTAGTAGATATATGTAAGATATCTACTGCATTTTATTTGTGATCTAGTCTATAGTTTTGTATACATGATATGTAGTAGATATATGTAAGATATCTACTGCATTTTATTTGTGATCTAGTCTATAGTTTTGTATACATGATATGTAGTAGATATATGTAAGATATCTACTGCATTTTATTTGTGATCTAGTCTATAGTTTTGTATACATAATATGTAGTAGATATATGTAAGATATCTACTGCATTTTATTTGTGATCTAGTCTATAGTTTTGTATACATGATATGTAGTAGATATATGTAAGATATCTACTGCATTTTATTTGTGATCTAGTCTATAGTTTTGTATACATAATATGTAGTAGATATATGTAAGATATCTACTGCATTTTATTTGTGATCTAGTCTATAGTTTTGTATACATGATATGTAGTAGATATATGTAAGATATCTACTGCATTTTATTTGTGATCTAGTCTATAGTTTTGTATACATGATATGTAGTAGATATATGTAAGATATCTACTGCATTTTATTTGTGATCTAGTCTATAGTTTTGTATACATGATATGTAGTAGATATATGTAAGATATCTACTGCATTTTATTTGTGATCTAGTCTATAGTTTTGTATACATAATATGTAGTAGATATATGTAAGATATCTACTGCATTTTATTTGTGATCTAGTCTATAGTTTTGTATACATGATATGTAGTAGATATATGTAAGATATCTACTGCATTTTATTTGTGATCTAGTCTATAGTTTTGTATACATGATATGTAGTAGATATATGTAAGATATCTACTGCATTTTATTTGTGATCTAGTCTATAGTTTTGTATACATAATATGTAGTAGATATATGTAAGATATCTACTGCATTTTATTTGTGATCTAGTCTATAGTTTTGTATACATGATATGTAGTAGATATATGTAAGATATCTACTGCATTTTATTTGTGATCTAGTCTATAGTTTTGTATACATGATATGTAGTAGATATATGTAAGATATCTACTGCATTTTATTTGTGATCTAGTCTATAGTTTTGTATACATAATATGTAGTAGATATATGTAAGATATCTACTGCATTTTATTTGTGATCTAGTCTATAGTTTTGTATACATGATATGTAGTAGATATATGTAAGATATCTACTGCATTTTATTTGTGATCTAGTCTATAGTTTTGTATACATGATATGTAGTAGATATATGTAAGATATCTACTGCATTTTATTTGTGATCTAGTCTATAGTTTTGTATACATGATATGTAGTAGATATATGTAAGATATCTACTGCATTTTATTTGTGATCTAGTCTATAGTTTTGTATACATAATATGTAGTAGATATATGTAAGATATCTACTGCATTTTATTTGTGTTCTATTCTATAATTTTGTATACATGATGGTCAGAGGCGGATTTGCCCTTAGGCCTATGTAGGCCCGGGCCTAGGGCGGCCAGATATTAGGGGCGGCCAATCGTGACAAAAAAGTCACAGATGATAACAAGAAATTACTTCCTAAGTACCTACCGCCCGCCAAGACCTGGACAAATCTCACCCCATGAACCATGAATGATAATGGCAGGAAAATTAAAACGGTTTTGACCCTAGGAACTTACTGAAAAGTTTGTATACTCCTGGTCAATATGATGGGTACTGAGAAAGGGGCGGCTACATGGTCTGGGGCCTAGGGCGGCCAAGACTGCAAATCCGCCTCTGATGATGGTAGGTATATGTAAGATATCTACTGCATGTTGTTTGTGTTCTAGTGTATAGTTTTGTATACATGATAGTAGATATATATAAGATACCTACTTGTTATCCAGCATCCCTTTTACAAAAATTCACTGACCGTCACTGAATAAGTAGGTATGTAGGTACCTGTATTGTATAATTATTATTATCAATGTATTAAGGTTCTAGAAAGTGAAGGTACCTGCTCAGCTTGATCGAGAAAATCTTGAGCTCTTTTAATTTCTTCCTTCACTGACTGGGCATTGCTTTCCATTGTCGAAATTGCTGCATTGTCTTCTCGAACCTGTTTGTTCAAAACAACTTAAGTTTTAGTCAAGGCTTTAACATTTTATTGAGAATTAATTATTTGTTTCATTAAATACCTGAGCCAAAAGTTGTTCTCTCTCTTGAGCTGGTTGTAATTTGTTATTCATTTCTTCTTTCAACTCATTCCTTTTTTCTTCAGCTGTCATCAGCTTTTGAATTAAATCTACCATGTGAGTTTTCATCTGAAAAGTGTGTACATAGTTGAATAAAATAGTTGAAAATAATAACATATTAAAAAATTATATTTGTAATATGTTGTAATGAAACTCACCTGTGACACTGATATTTGTTTTTCAAGTTCGTTCTTTGCTTTGGACAGTTCATCCAGTTGACAACGGGTTTGATCCACTTCTTCTTGAAGGTTTGCAGCCGCGTCTCTCAGTTGAAGATATTGCGACTTCTCAGCAGGAGTCATTTGACTCATCAGGACATCCACTGTACCTTGTTCCTGGAAATAATTAATGAATTGCAGAATGTTAATTCATAGTTGGATTCAATTTGCTATTCAACTACCATACTTTGTTCCAAAAGTGCTAAGCAATGGATTATGCATCATAATATCACTTGTCCATTATTATTATTCCTGTAATTAGTTAATAATGATATTCGTTGCCCAGAGTTGCTAAATAAGATTCACTTTAATATACCTGCACGTTCGACACGCTCATCTGTCCTTTTCAAAGTAGATCAATGCAAAACAAACTACAGTAGAACCCCGTTAATTCGAACCCCGATAATTCGAAAAAACGCGTAATTCGAAATTTTCGCAAAAAAAATTTCCGCTGAAAAATTTTTTCATACAAAATTTTTTTTAATTCGAAATTCGTTAATTCGTAATTCGAAATTTATATTTGTCCGCGCACGAAAATTTGTTCGTGTAATTCGAAAAAATTTGATTTTTGCGAAAATAAATCATAATATTTCGTAAATCTGAATCTAAAAGTCAGCCGTGGCGGTAAAACGCCTAAAAATGTATTTTTACGTGGTTATAGATCGTCCTAATTGATATTATTATTTTGTAAATCTGAATCGATTTACACTGGAATGTCGTATTTTTTCAAATTTATTTCGAATATCCGAGTTTAAAGGGCCGAGAAAATACATTTTACGCGGATATATGTCGTAGTTTTACGAGTTTACGCCAAATATCTGCATTTAAAGGGTCGGCCGCGACGAAACTCGGCCGCGTAATTTCGATTTACGCGTAAATATATCGTATTTTTACTAACTTTACTTCGAATATCCGCGTTGAAAAAATACGGCGTGACAGAAATCGGCCGAAAAATTTCGATCCATGCCGAAATATGACATATTTTTACGAATTTACTTCAAATATCTGAACTTAAAAGGCCGGCCGCGACGAAAAACTGCCGACAAAATTCGATTTACGCGGAAATATATCATATTTTTACGAATTTATTTCGAATATCTGAATTTGAAGAGCCGGCCGCGACGGAATACGGCCGCGAATTCTCGTTTCACGCGGAAATATATCGTATTTTTACGAATTCTAATTCAGATATTTGAAATAAAGGGCCGGCCGCGACAGAAAATTACCGTGAAATCTCGATTTACGCGGAAATATATCGTATTTTTACGAATATCTCAATTTAAAGGGTAGGCCGCGACCGAAATCGGCAGCGAAATCTCGATTTACGCGTAAATATATAGCATTTTTATGAATTTATTTCGAATATCTGAATTTGAAGAGCCGGCCGCGACGGAATACGGCCGCGAATTCTCGTTTCACGCGGAAATATATCGTATTTTTACGAATTCTAATTCAGATATTTGAAATAAAGGGCCGGCCGCGACAGAAAATTACCGTGAAATCTCGATTTACGCGGAAATATATCGTATTTTTACGAATATCTCAATTTAAAGGGTAGGCCGCGACCGAAATCGGCAGCGAAATCTCGATTTACGCGTAAATATATAGCATTTTTATGAATTTATTTCGAATATCTGAATTTGAAGAGCCGGCCGCGACGGAATACGGCCGCGAATTCTCGTTTCACGCGGAAATATATCGTATTTTTACGAATTCTAATTCAGATATTTGAAATAAAGGGCCGGCCGCGACAGAAAATTACCGTGAAATCTCGATTTACGCGGAAATATATCGTATTTTTACGAATATCTCAATTTAAAGGGTAGGCCGCGACCGAAATCGGCAGCGAAATCTCGATTTACGCGTAAATATATAGCATTTTTATGAATTTATTTCGAATATCTGAATTTGAAGAGCCGGCCGCGACGGAATACGGCCGCGAATTCTCGTTTCACGCGGAAATATATCGTATTTTTACGAATTCTAATTCAGATATTTGAAATAAAGGGCCGGCCGCGACAGAAAATTACCGTGAAATCTCGATTTACGCGGAAATATATCGTATTTTTACGAATATCTCAATTTAAAGGGTAGGCCGCGACCGAAATCGGCAGCGAAATCTCGATTTACGCGTAAATATATAGCATTTTTATGAATTTATTTCGAATATCTGAATTTGAAGAGCCGGCCGCGACGGAATACGGCCGCGAATCCTCGTTTTACGCGGAAATATATCGTATTTTTACGAATTCTAATTCAGTTATTTGAAATAAAGGGCCGGCTGCGACGGAAAATTACCGTGAAATCTCGATTTACGCGGAAATATATCGTATTTTTACGAATATCTCAATTTAAAGGGTAGGCCGCGACCGAAATCGGTAGCGAAATCTCGATTTACGCGTAAATATATAGCATTTTTATGAATTTATTTCGAATATCTGAATTTGAAGAGCCGGCCGCGACGGAATACGGCCGCGAATTCTCGTTTCACGCGGAAATATATCGTATTTTTACGAATTCTAATTCAGATATTTGAAATAAAGGGCCGGCCGCGACAGAAAATTACCGTGAAATCTCGATTTACGCGGAAATATATCGTATTTTTACGAATATCTCAATTTAAAGGGTAGGCCGCGACCGAAATCGGCAGCGAAATCTCGATTTACGCGTAAATATATAGCATTTTTACGAATTTATTGCGAATATCTGAATTTACAGGGCTGGCCGCTACGGTAATCGACCGCGAAAATAAAGAAATAATTGGTATTAATACGAATTTACAACTAAAATACCACCCGGATTTGAAGAGGCGGCCGAGAAAATCGATTTTCGGCGTTTTTTTTTTTTTTTTTTTTTCATAAAATTTCGAATTACGTGGGAATTCGTTAATTCGAAATTTGATTTTTGATGTCCGCTGGATTTCGAATTAACGAGGTTCTACTGTATAAGCAAAGTTCTTGCTTGAACAGACTTTGCAATAATTATATTAACGTAATATCAAAAGTGGACATTTTTAATTGTGAGCTTAAAAAATATCAGGCTAATTTGTTCGGTTTAGTGAACCAAGAGCTAGTACCTGTAGTCTATTTGTTCGCTCACAGCTCATATATGGCCTCATAGAAATCGTTGTATCTCCCTTACTATCATGGTGAAAAATATGATCTAAACTGTTTTAGAAAGAGAAACACGACGCTACATATTTAAATATAGAAGTTAACAATAGAATAATTAAAATGTACACCTATATGAAACCAAAGGTTCCGACAGCAATTTGAGAAACCTGTGAATTTTTTATAAATTAGTATTGTAAAGAAAAGATAAAAAAGTGAGTTGACAATATAATGTTTACAATAAATTTAACTATTCAAATATGTTTTTTTTCGTTATTAGTTTTTGTAAGAAAAAACCTAAGGTGAGTCATTTAAAAATCTTTTTTATGTTTGCATTAAAAATTTTAATATTTAAAAAATAATTCATTTACCTCAAATACTATAATTTGAAAGCGTATTTCATCACCTTTCAAACAGTTTTCAATTTTTGGATATGTTCAGAAATGTTCAATTTATTTGATTTTATTGCAATGAGGAAATACACACTAATTCTCCTGCAGACGCAACGACGCCTGCATCGACAGCGTCGTTGAAACATAACAGACAATATGGCAGAGTCCTGAAGGGTTAAAAGAATATTTTCATATTTCATGAGAACCACAGACATAGGAATTAATAGACGAGAAGATAATGGCGAGGGGTAAAATCAACTGTTGAAGAACGAAGGGAGTGAAGCTGACTGTGATTCGTCAATAAATCAATCTGACAGTAAATAGGCATCTCGCATTATAATATCACCATTTACTTCTTAAAAGTAAAATCTGCTTTTGAATGAATAGACATTTTTACATGGGGGCGCAAATTACTCGCCACGTTATGAACAAATTTGCGAAGTCCAAATTCGGCAAAAAAATTCGGTTCCATTTTCAGAGTCGAATATTTCGTTTAAGTATTTAGTTAAGACACTTTTATAAATGTTCATAATTTACTTCCCAGCAACCAACCAGCTTTGTGTTTCGCGTCCAGACGTTTCTCGATGTGACAGTAACAACTGATTCATATTATACGATGTGAATATGCTTAAAATAAAGTAAAATAATGCTTATATATGGAATGTAATACGACAATTGGGTTTATTCTCTTTTTCACATCTATTTTTACAAGTTTTCATAGTACAAGTCAACATTTTGCCGTGTTATTTCGTAAAATGAACCGATGATGCCTCGACCATAGTTCGCACAAGAATGATGACGTCACGTTTTCAAATTTCATTTGAGGCCATACGCAAGCACAGCCGGCTCCAATGGAACCGGTATGGGGAGTGGGGATAATACGCTTTTAATCACTTAGGGCAGGTCTACTAATATTCATATGTCTATGATGAGAACCTATTTAACTTTTCCGTTGTTTATATTTATATTTCTGTTGTGAATTCAATTTGTTTTATGTAAATCCTGTCTTCTTATGGCCTATGGTTACATCCTTTAATATTATATCTATTATAATAGGAATATTTTGTTTTTATATAATTTTCTCACAAATGTGTTAATATTTTTTATTACGAGCAATATTATTATTATTTTTGTTTTATGATTTTCTCATAAATTTCAATATTTTGCACTCCCCTTGCTCTCGTCACTTACTCCAGTTGGGGTTATTATAATTCCACAGGACTCCTAGAAATTGGGATTAAGTCTTTTTTTATATCTAGGCATATAGATGATCTACACAAATTAAAAAAATTAAAATATTAAATTTTTGTTTGACCATTCCAAATGCAAAAGAATATTTTAGGCTCCTTCACGGCTTAAAGCGGCCTCGTTCATAACCACGAGCAGAGCCGGGTATACTTGTACGAAAAACTTTCTAGTTTATTCTAACTACTTCCTTGTTCCTTCTCTGTAAGCTTTATAAAAGAATTAACTGCCCCTCTCCTAGCTTGGAAGCTGGCGACGCCTCTGAAATCATTATCGTGTTTGAAGTGCAGTTATAAAATTCTAGTTGCAGACTATGTGCTGCAAAAATCTGAATCAGAATATAACGATAAAATTCCATTTGTGGATTCATCTGCTGACACATTTTAAAGGAAAATATTATCATGTTCGAACTGCAGTTATAAAAACCAAGATGCAGATTGAGTTAAGTTAAAAACAGTTTTGTTTTCTGAATGATGCATTAAAATACCTCCTCCCCTCCCTGCGTCTGCAAAATCTTGGTACGGCCCACTGGGTGATACAACAAACATCCAAATGGCCCCCGATGGCAAAAAGGTTCCCCACCCCTGTATTAGAGGTAAAGTTACAAGGAGGGAATCTATAATCGGTTTATTTTGGCTATACTATACACAAGTACAAACTAATGAAAATGATTTCCCGAAAATAAATAAATAAATAAATTAGCCAGTGGATATTTTAAATGGAATGTGATGCTTTGAGAAATATTTTGAAACATATAACCTTTTTGATCTGTTCTGTGATTTGGTGTAGTTGACCCTCTTTGCGTTGGCGGTCTGCAAAAACCATTTCCAGTTCATCTGATGTTTGGTTGTTTGAACTTTCTAGCTCTGAAGTTTGCCTTTGAATTGCCGATATATCTGCCGCTGTCAACATCTGGGCTGCCAAGTTGTAGTCAGTCAGCCGTCCTTGCAAATCTGTGTGTAGTTAAAAATACAACATTTTTTGTACAAGGTCTCCGGCTGAATCTTGATCACATTTGGAGTATCGTTAGTTAGAAGAATGGAAATAATTCAGAAAAAGGTATGAGGTCTATATTGTGCTATAGCAGATATACGAGGATAAAAACAATGCAATGCCAACTCAATATTCTAAGTGTGTGGCAGTGTTTGGTGTATATAATACCCTAGTATTTACATATAAGTTAAAAAATAAAATATTACTAAATGACATTTTAAAAAGTGTTAGTATTAATCAGTGGCGGCTCTTCCCTTAGGTCAATTGGTGTTTGACCCCCCAAAATTATAAGAACAATAATAATAAATTATGTGCACCAAAACAACTGGTCTTATTCTTAACTCATTTGAAATCTACCGCGAAACAGCAGAGCTGCAAGCTTCAGCTGCGAGTGTGAGCTGCGAGTGATGAGCAGTGACATCTGTTATCTCTAGTATGTAGAAGCTTTCATTCACAAGTCCACACGATTCGCTGGGTCAATTTAAAGAATGTACCAACTTTGGCATCCTCTGTCCCTATGAGCGCCATAGAATAAACGAGATGGAACTATGTCTTTCGTCGAATTAAAAATTAGGTCCCGAAGAAAGTTAAGGGACGCTTAGGTCCTGGCCGTGAGGGAGACAGCACGATGAATATTATATGTTTTAAAGAGATAGTGACTTAAACATATGTTGGTTTTTCATTTTACACGCTTGTCGTGTGTGGAACATTGGTTGTTTTTCAATTGCTTCGCACCCAGTATCTTTGGATAATGCGGACGGGCGTTTCAAACTCTTATTTTATTTACTTTAATGTTGTGCACAACTAAATTAAAAGGTAATCTCTTAAAAATGATTTGCTGTAAGGACATGGATTGTGTGGTTATTTCCAATTTACTATATTAACATAATATGTATTTGGAGTCGCGGACTTTACAAATTGAAACTGATAATAACATACGGGCATTTTTCACAATTTCAAATAAAAATTAGTCACACATTTTTTTTAAATGACCTATAACGCCTGGATACTGGTACAGTTCATGGCTATCATACAAGAAGCTGCAACGAATTTAGGCTTCCTAAGACAAATTTATCGGCAATATAAAACAACATTTATTATCAGCACCCTTGAGGTGATTTTGCACAAAAACGGCACTATAAAAATTATCCAAATATTATTATTATTAAAGGTTTCAAAATGTTCAATGAACTCCCTTTTACTGTCAGGGAAGCCAAAAGTCTTGCAGTTTTTCATGGGTTATGTCTCAATGTTTTCAATGTTCAAATATTAGCATGAAGGTAATATAATATTTTTATGGTTATTTTAGAATAGATGTACACTAGATATGAAATGATAAATTTTATAACTAAATAAAATATAATTACTTTAAGAGCTTACTTGGACCTAAACTGTGGATGCCAAAGTCCCATTCAGGTAGTAAAGACTCTTTTGGCTCAATTACCTGTTAACTCTTGTGCCAACTCGCGTCCCCGCGCCTCGTAATGCTTGTTGGCCGACTTCTCGCGGGCGGCGGTATCAGCGGCGCGGTGCAAGCGCTCGATCTCGGCCCGCAGTCCGCGCACTCTCCCCCCCAACTCCTCCTCCCAGTAACGCCGGTCGCGCAGCTGTCTCTGTCTGGCCACACCGGTCCCTGTGCGTAGACCCGACAAGCCCTGCTGGGTTATTGGACGCTCCATCTGAAATGGGAACAACATACGTACATACTTTAATATAAGAATCCTTGACATTTCTTCAGGTGTGCGCCACAAGAGAAAAAAAGGCCTGAATAGGTAATTGCTTTATTGCAACTGCTGGTTTCATCACGTCAAGCCCTGTGCTTTCGCAATTTGAGCAGTCCACTTCAAGAGCATAGCTCATAGTTGCTCCATTTTCTGTGTTCTATTCTGAAATCTAATAGCTACTATAATAGCCTTACAGAAGAAGGTGCTCCTAGAGTCGTTATGCCCTCATGATGCACAGGTGGGGCCTTAAAGTGTCAGCAATGTGTGAATGCGGTGTGGTGCAGACCACTGAACTTGTGGTCAAAGAATGCCCGCTCCATTCATTCTCTGGTGGGATTGACGAGGTCTTATTCCCTCCATATAAAAGACAAATGGACTTACAGCATTAATGTTGGCCATGCTGGTGGTGCCCATCCTCAGGACAGCGGTGGGCGGCGGGGCCCCAAAACTATTGCTGGTGAGGCGGGATGCCGTCCCACTGCGGTAAGCTGACCCTGGTCGCATCGCACTTTTCCTATTCAATATCAAAACTTCTTTTTAATCTGATGACATTTTCATAAATGTGATTTCATCATGGGTGTTTTTCAAAATAAGTGAGAGGGCATTATTAGGAACTCAAAAAAAAAGTTAATTGCATTATACATAAAAAAGGATGCCTTAAGCGGGTGATATTTTGAATAATAGTGACCATTTAAGGTAAGGTTCTGGACATGGCGTAAGACCGGTGCCCGTAGGGGTTCAGGATATCAAAAGAGAGATTGGGTGGTTTATATCATTTAGGATTGTGAAGAGAGCTGAGACGGCCTTGATCCTTCTTATACTGCATTATATATGCAAGGAATCATGCCTCGGTAAATATTATCACAAAACTAATTTATTTATTCAGGAATTAAAGATTATTTGATAAAATAATTATTAGGTATCTGTTTTATTCAAAATGGAAAAAAGAATGCGTTTTTCTACAAACGATTAGCAAAGCAATGTCCGATACGAAATGCACAAATGTAATGTAAAGGAAGGTTGGTTGTACCCGTAAATAAATCACTCTCGTTGTACCTCCATTAAATCCAAAGTAAAACAAATAAGAAATAAACACCCTAGTTTTTTTTACCCTAACCCAATAAGTTTTTCACAATGCCATTAATTTGTACATAACAAGTAGGTAAGTACTCGTAAAAAACTTTCTCGATTGCTGTCATGAAAATAGCTTGTTGTTTTGACTTCACTGTTGTCATAGAAGTACAGGCTCATAAATAAAGAAATCACCGAATAATCGATAATAATCAAAATTTGCGTTAGCCTTGATAATTAATTATTCTTTTATTAAGAAACACAAAATTTCACTGTTGGAAAATTCATAATGATTTCACACTCTTCGTAATAATACAAACCTGTAATTAGTATTTTGAAAACTAGCGCCACTTCTCGCCGAAGAACCGTGCAAACCGTGCAAACCTCTTCTTGAAGTCGGTCTGTTCTTTTCCCAATCCGAATCTGCGATGTCCGCGCGCCACCTGACGGTCGACTGACGGCCACTCCGTGGATAATCCATATTTTATTATTGCCTCCTTTGCGGCACGGGGCACAGGTGCTGCTTTAATTACCTCCCTCCAGTCCTAAACACACAGCACGCATGTAGTATGTTAATCCGTTTGTTATGTTACAATCACCATGGTGACTGGTTCACTACAACAACAAACAATAACATTGAAAATATTTCAAATACGGATATTGGAAAAAAGTTACAGAACCAGGTGATTTTCTTGGCTAGATCAATATAATATATGCCGCATTATAAAAAGGTTTGCTTCCTTGATATAAATAACGTTATTTTTGTTTTACAATAGTTGGCACAACCATTTTATTGTGACTAAAAACCAATAGATGGCATACCTCAAATTTAGTAAATTTCTTTACCACGTTGAGTTTCGTTATAAAATCTGCGAAAAAATGAAGCAAACCATGAGAAACCACGAACAAATAATGAATTATATAGCGTCTAAATAGTTTTAGTAAAAATACAATACAGAATGACTAAAAACCAATAGATGGCATGCATCAGATTTTGAAGTTTTCTTTACCATTAAAATGTATATATTTTTTGGTTTGATTTTAACAATTTTGCAATGTATAACTTTAGTAAAATGTTTTCGCATTACATTCGATTGCAGATAAATTCGAGGTTTCTAAAAGTATTTCAAAATAAATTATTGAACGTAGATGAAAGACTCTTTCTGATGTTAGTATTACAAATCGACAAATAATATAAGCCCCAGATGTGACCGTTTCCTTTTCTGATTTTTCTGTTTCAGATTTTCGTTTAGAAATCACTAATATTGTCTTCAATATTTAAATATTACAATTTGAGATTTTACTCAATTAAGTTACAGTGGTGCCTCACACAACGAACGCCTCGCACAGCGAATGCTGCACACAACGAACTTCCTTTTCGTTCATTTCACGATTCATACAACGAACTTCGCTTCACACAACGAAGTCGCCCGATCTTCTACGATCACTGCCGATTAATTGCATCCTCCCGCGCAGGCAGTCGTTAGACTCGTTAGTCACTGCGTAGTACGCTTAACTTACGCACCACCTTGAGTGGTTCATTTATGTTACGCACGTATCGCAGCAATCG
Organism: Hesperophylax consimilis; assembly: GCF_061612785.1. Lineage (NCBI taxonomy): Eukaryota > Metazoa > Arthropoda > Insecta > Trichoptera > Limnephilidae > Hesperophylax > Hesperophylax consimilis. Next base: position 17,775,793 of record NC_142838.1, read on the forward strand.
TTCTTCATTACGAATTAAATCGCACACGTATCACGGCAGTCGTCCTTTTAAGATAAACTCAACATTTTTTTTATATGATGGGTTCTAAAAAAAGCAGGAAGGTGATTTCTCTTGAAATGAAACAGGAAATAATTAGAAGGAGTGAATGTGGGGTAAAACAGTGTGACCTCGTCAAAGAGTTTGGCCTCAACAAGACCACCATTTTCACCATTTTGAAAAACAAAGATGCAATAAAATCAGCCAAAGTAGCCAAAGGAGTATCAAAACTATTTAATGAAAAACATAGATCTTCAATCCACGAGGAAATGGAGAGGCTATTAGCGATTTGGATTAAGGACAGGCAGGTGAAAGGTGACGTAACAACCCAAGATATTATCTGTTACAAGGCCAAGATAATTTATGAAGATCTAAAGAAAAACATCCCTGGAAGTAGCAGCAATCAAGATAATAAAGAAGATTTCAAAGCCAGCAGGACAGGTTTTTCACTGCACCATCGGCGGAAAATGGATGAAAATGTGCAAGATTCGATTATTTCTTAAAATTAAAAAATGTGTGTTTTTTTCATTATGTTTTTAGATGTATCTAAATAAAAATAATAACAAAAAATTTATCTTTTTTTTATGTCATCTTACCATATTTTATGCCACAGAACGAATTATTTTTTTTAACATGTATTGTTATGGGAAAACGCGTTTCACATAACGAACTTTTCGCATAACGAACTTGCTCCTGGAACGAATTAAGTTCGTTGTGTGAGGCACCACTGTATTCCGAAAAATAAATATTCATTCTAGACTTGCAGAAAAGTCAACAGATGTCGCACATTAAAAATAAAAAATAAGATAGGTTTATCTAAAAAGACGCTGTCTGGATTGCATTTAGTTCGGGTTGAATCTTGCGATCATACATAAAGATAGTTGCCAATAAAAATGTGCGGTGAAAAAATGAAGACAATGTTAGTAGTTCTTATTCGAAGTATGATACAGTTAAAAGTGACCGAGGGGGATAGGGTCCCATTAGCTCAGTTGGTAGTGCGGTGTCCCGGAAAGACAAGGGTCCTGGGTTCGAGTCCCAGATGTGACCGTTTCCTTTTCTGATTTTTCTGTTTCAGATTTTCGTTTAGAAATCACTAATATTGTCTTCAATATTTAAATATTACAATTTGAGGTTTTACTCAATTAAGTTATTCCGAAAAATAAATAATATAAGCAATTAAAAATATCAAAATTTTGAACGCAAACATAGATAAAGTTTTTGACCCTTAGTCAGGGCACCGTGGCATGCTTTCCACCTGGATTAGGGCAACTGCTTCTGGGCATCACATAACATTTTTTAATTAGTACAGTTACAATACTTTAATTATTGTAAATGGCAAACCATAGGCAGTGGTGCTACGTAACTCACCTTTTATGCTCCAGTCGTCAGAGGTGTAAAGAAAGTTTATTTGGCGTGATTTTTCTATCTCGATTATAGTGGATACCTCAGAAATCCCCCAAAAAAGTCGGAAACTAGGTACTAATTTTTTTAACGTTCCTCTCAATCTGAACAACGAAGTGATGAAGTTCGTCTCATCTTTTTCTTACACACTCCATACATGAGGCCACGAGGAAAGTAATTTCCTCCAGGAATGTCAATCTTCGGGACGCTGGATGGCAGGTCTTTTTGATGAAAAGAAAGAGTGAACACGTGTCTTGAATATACCAACATGGTACATAGTTGCTCATTGCTGTTGTATACAATTAGTTGTATTGTTGATGGTTTTAGGATAATATTACTAAATAAAAAACTAAAATATTTAAATTGTTTATCTATTTGATGATACATACATAAAAATATATTTTCCAACACCCATCTTAATATTAAGAGGTTAAATAATAACTTAATTATAATCAGTTAATACAATGCACAATCCATACAGTTAATACAGTTCAATCCTTACGAGATTATATTTTGATTCGAATTATGGATTATTCTAATAGTTATACAAACATATTAAAAATATGAGAAGGGGCAATCGCTTGAGAGAATTGCGACATCAAAGACTAATTTTAAGCTTTACTTGAAGATAGTTTATACTTGATTCTTGAGTATTAAAAATATTTGCATTTGAATTTAAAGTTACCACAATTGAAACGCGTCCAAGATATTCTAAAATGAATATGATACAGATAGTCAAATTCAGTTGGAAAATTGGAAAACAACAGCGGTGAAGATGTTAAATTTGTTAAAGATGTTATTAAGTTTCACGTATCACCTGTAGCCATCGTTATCTATTTTATCCACGAATATGTCGGACACATTTCATTTTCCAATGAAAAAATATATTGAACGAGACTTGAACAGTGACAAGTAGAAATTTCAGTCATGAACACACAAATAAGATAGATCTTTATCATAACCGAAGTTTTATCATCAAATCATGCTCAGTCACAATAAAAGAGTATTTCAAACATTATTTAACCAATGTTTGCTATGTAGGTATCAATATAGTAAAGTATAGTATTTATAATGAATTAAGGCAGTGCTTCGTTATTATATTAAATTACTTGTATGTAGTAATTGGCGAAGTTCTAATTAAGTCATACAAATAATTCGCTAAAGTTACAGAAAAATAATGTAAATCTATTGTTTATTTTTTACACAACTTATATCATAGTTTATATACATTAATATTGTAAACATAATTTGATATTGCATACTTCTCACTTATAAACAGACATAAGTTTATGATTGAGTAAAGAAAACGTATCTTAACGGTCACTTTAATGACATATAAAGTGCCGCAATATAAGGTGATATCCGGAGTTGGGAAACTGTTAGAAAATGTCTATTTCTGCTGTATCTTTAAAAGTAAATTTTCAATCTAAAAATTTCTCAAAAACATTGAAGGAAAATACGTGCCTCTATTGTTAGAATGCTAATCATAATTATTTCCCTCAAATTATTTGAGAATAAGATATATTTAGTTATTGTCCTGAAATGAAATTGATCTCCAAATACTTATCGAGGTTGTCTCGATGTTAGATGTTAACGATCAGATAACATATATATTTAGTTATCGTTTTTATTGTAAAAAGGCAAAAGGTCGTCGTCTTTTCTTACTACTATTATCAAAAAATACTCAATAAATCATTTGAAAATAATATATATAATAATATAATAATATGTATTCATAGACATAGGTAATCTAGGTCTGCATCTATATACTAAATATTTACAAATAACCTAAAATATTATAATTTTAATATTAAATAATATTTTAAGGTATAAAAAGTTGCGTACAAGATGATGAAAAATGAAATACGTATATCGTATACAAGCGGGAGATAGTTCACAAAAATGGCAGTTTATCAACTTGTAAGGAAACGATGTGCCTATCTAAAAAGCTATCGTCTAAAATAATATAATATACACTTTAATATCTTAAACAATAGAGTCATTCATAAAAATATAAGTATTAAATACATGGTTTATCCTAATAATAAATTTCATAAAAATAATGAATACATTTTGAAACTTTCATTTGATTAACATTAAAATATTCACATTGTCCTTTCATTAAAAATAAGCACTACTCAATATTAACAATTTCCACGTTCGTTTTCGTCATAAAATGGCATTTTGCGGTAAAATTTATTCAAAGATGCTATCAAAAGATGCATCAAATAAGTTAGTGTGGGATGGCTTTATTGAACGTTCCCTTCTACCAGTTAATTAGGTTTTTCTCTTTATATCTGCGATTTAATCCTCACAGTGTGACTGACAATTATTGCATTGGCAAAAGAGAAAAGCGCTAGGCTTAACTTGCCTTGCCACCTGTTAGCGATATCATTTATTATTTCAATCACTTTGTCTTTGGGGATATAACTTCAATCCTTGTGTCTTGTTTTCCTTGTGAATTGAATAATGACTGGCGAATTGTATAGGGGAGTGTTCTTCGAAAGTAGGTATGAAATATTGTCAACCCTTTAAGGTGAGTGTTGAGGGGTGATGGGGGGTGGGGTTAGTCCCATTCCCCGATAAACATCTGTCTTGGTTGCGGAGGTACGAAGCCTCTAGTGGGGAGAGGTAGTCTCCCGTATATCTGATTATATGGCGATATTTCTAGGTGGTCCGAATCTGGAAAACGACAAAATATATTATTAGTGGGATTATTCATGAAATTATCTAAATATATGGATAATCTAGAACTTCTAATAGAATCACATTTTAGAAAAATATCCTTTATGAGTCCTTTGAATTTCACGGTATTATAAATTAATATATTCACCAAATCAAATAGTATTTTATTATGACACTTTTAAAATATATTGGTGATATTGAAAATCATGTACCAACTTTATTAATTAATATAAATAAATAATAAAGGCGGGCATTGCCGCAATTTTTTTAAAAGGAAATAAGCATTTTATAAAGCATAATACCAAATTAATGTGATATCTGCTCACTTCATATTATATTTATACCTAAACAGTGCGTTTGCATGCAAGAAATTTAAAAAAGCGTGTGTATATTCCTAGTGACTATGACTAGGTCCTTGGTATCATGCACAAATACTATAATATATAATGTAGAATGTATAGTAATAATACAAAATAATAAAATATATACATAATTATAATGTGTTGTGGTTATATGCAGGCTTATTTTTTGTCTTTTTAGATGCAAAGTACGTTTTTTTAAAGGCCGAAGTTTAGAATTTCGCGATGTCAGTAATTTAGTAGGAATTTAGGGAATTTATTAAAATTCTACAAGATTTTTGTGGGATTAGTTAATACAGGTATTTTTGTGAATGATGAAAACTTGGCAAAGCGAGCAATTAAGTGTAGTTTTAATGATAGTAATTAAGCTCAATCAAAAGCCTTGTAGTACGTGTACAAATAAATTTTGAATGTTTTCAAAGTAATCACAACGCTCTGTTGTTCTTGAATTTACTTTTGACATTTACTTTTTAAGATAACTCCGAAAATGTAGTTTTCCAATCAAATTTATTAATTCATCAAATTTACTTTTGAATTTACTTTTTACAAGTGACATTTATGATTTGTTTTAACATGTTTTCTCTTTTTATGTTTGTGACAGAATTCAGAACGACAATCGTTTCTTCTAAAAAGGCTTTTTAGGTTGGATTTAGGAAACCCTTATCTCGAGAGCTAGCCCGTACCTACCCACATTCTTTTAAAAAATTTCACTACTGCGAAAAATTAAAAAAAAGTTCTGTACTCTTTTAAAATTCTTGACATATGCAGGTACTGATTTTAGTTTATTTCGCAAAGATTAGTAGGTAGGTACCTACCTAGTACTTAACTAGTTTCAAACTATTTTCTAGCTCTGTAAAGCACCCATGAGGTGACGTTTTACAAAAATGGCGTCATGAAAATTAGGCATATACTACGATTTTAATCAAAAAAAGATAAAGGATCGGTACAAACATTATTTATTATATGAAAATATACAGAATTTAAGTATTTATTACTTCCCTTAAGCTAATGTGTGTCTAGTATGTGGTTTAAATGGATATGTACCTACGAGTTCTTATGGAGCCCAGCTGCCTGACTCTGATCTGTAGCCGGATCGCACTAGAGTACGAGTAGGTACTGTAGGCTGAGTGTAGACCTACTGTAACTGTAGTAGGTAGTGCGGGTATATATTTGTAAGGAGGCGGCCGCGGCCTTGTGGCCAATTTACTTTCCCTTATTTTATAGCGAGTGTCACGTAAACAGTAAACACCGTCACTACCTCATACTGATATCTGCTCTTTGCCTCTGCAGCACCACTATGCACTTATCTCATTGTCTACGGTGAAAACCGAACATTAATAATAATAATAATAGCAACAATAATCCGCGGTAGAGACAAATTATTATTTCTTATTCTGCTTACTCAAGACTTGACTTCAATACAACAATTTAATTAATTTCGTAGGTAAAGCCAATATTATGTTCCCTAAATCAAATTAATTTAGCAAATAAAAACTTCGTTCAACTAAATTAGTTAGAAGATAAAATAAAATTCAAAAAACGTAGCAACTTAATTTCGTTTTTTTAGATACACGTAACTAAGCGGAATGATAATCAATTATGTGGTTATCGAGTTGTCCCTAGCATTTTAACATGCATTTCGATTACCTATGCTAAAAAAATTAACTGCACAATTTTTTGTCCGTAAAAAGACGTCGGGGAAATAATTAATATTTTATTAACGGTTCAATTTCTTATGAAAAACGGGATACGTACTTGAAATGTACAGGGTTTTCCAATAAGAGATGTTATTTTGAATAGCCCACTATTTCGGTAGATGTTACTTTTGAAGCTGTTATTTTTTGACATTTGACAAGTAGAAACTACGCCATTAATAAAAATGGAACGATACACGCTTCAACAACGCATTGAAATTATTAAAATTCACTTGAGTGAATCAAAAGGAAATCATCTTGAGTGATGAGGCCCATTTCCACCTCGGTGGCTTCGTCAACAAGCAAAATTGTCACATCTGGGGCTCGGAAAACCCAATAATTATTGTTGAAAAGCCTCTCTATCCTCAATGTGTGACTTTTTGGTGCGGTTTATGGTCCGGCGGAGTCATTGGACCTTACTTTTTCGAAAATGAGGCTGGAGCAACAGTTACGGTGAATGGATTGCGCTATCGAGAGATAATTAATGATTTTTTATGACCGGAATTGGATGGTATTGATCTGGACAACGTTAACTTTTAACAAGACGGTGCTACGTGCCACACAAGCAACGAAACCATTGATCTTTTACGATTGAATATGAAAATAACACCTCTTATTGGAAAACCGTGTACACATTGAGAAATTAAATAACTGGCTCTCTAAATTGAAACTAAAATGTTATTTTTTTTCAATTTTATCAGTTAGTAGAAGTTTTAAGAGTTTTTGTACGTTCACATAAGTTATATTTACATAGTCTGGTAGAGTATTGCGGAAGTATTGGAATCTAAAATAAATATATTATGAACTTCATGTTCCAATCTCATTGATCACGTTTTAATTAATTCGTAAAATAATGGAATCATCGTCTACGAATATTGAATAACGAACATATGAAGAGAACTCCGGTTAAATTAAGCCTGACATGTAATTAAAGGGTGTGGGCGGAATAGTGACCGAAAGCATTTAGAACGTTTGCTATATATTACTACTCATTGTCAAAACGAATTAGTATTAATAAAAGTTCAAAAGTAAATAGTTCCATTGACCTTAAGCCGCAACTTTTTGACTATGCTTATTTGGCTGATTACTTGGGTTTGCCTCCCACGCAACGATTTTATTTTTATTTGTAGTCTTTTGTTTTAACCAGATGACATAGTGTTTTCATAATGTTATTAGACTGCCCACCAGGTGCAGGGCGGTGGAAACCGCAGGAAACGAGGCGAGATGTCAGGCCATTTATGGATCGGGTTCAATACGAATGAGATCGCTAGACTCTGGCTCTAGGTTTCAAGGATTAAGACCTTAATCGTTACTAAAACGATCTGTTTCAATTACACGCAAATCAATAAAATATGTAACAAATTTTTCACGTGACTTGCGCGAGTAATATTGTTCTAATCGTATCAACTCCATTAGCGCCGTGCGCAGTAATGTATCAACGGTCTCATTTTGGCTTCTGACCTTCGGGGACTTATTATAATTTGATTTGATCTTTTAAATATTATCATGATAGTTGATACACAAGTCACATAATAGATAATACTAGTAATTTTGCTAGACTTCATCTATTCAGTAAATGCCATTAACAGCTCCGTAAAATTTATATGAGACGAAAAATAATTTTTATATGACTATCTAAATTTCGCAATCGAAATGTCATTTGTTGGTCACAGAATTAAATGCTTTTCTTGGTGTAATCTAAAACTCCATTCTTGAATTGTCTTAACCTTTGTATGGCTATATGGTCGCTGGTCTCATGAATGCGACACGCCTATACAAATCAATGGTAGATGATAATAATATAAATATAATAGCGGGGGTATGCGACCGTAACTCAGTGAAGTAAATGTCAATTGTCTTCATTCTAAGCAGGCAGTGGTAAAGTTGCGATTGACAGAAATAATTGTTTCGCAGAATCTAGGCACAATGCATGTACATTTTATGCACGAACCAATTTTTTATGTCAAGTATTTGATGTGGAAGGTGACGAAAATCAGAAAGGGTATAAAAACAACTCATTGCTTTCAGCCATGATGATAGTTAACCTTCGATAGGAAAGCGAACGCAAGAAGAAAAAAAAATAAAGAGGCTTCGCATCCGTAGCAGTTTTTGTAATGTTTTTCACAGTTTAAAATACCATCACTTCAAGGGAAAGTTTTTAGTATTAGTATTACTAAATTATATGTATATTTTTATGTGAAACCGTACAAGAATCTCAACTGCTCCCAACCGTTCGGAGCCAGTGAGACCAAGGCATCCCCAATTTGGGTATGTTGTTAGGCTGAAGGTAATGTGGAGAGGAAGGAGATGGGAAAGAGGAAATGGGGAAGTACCTGGCTACTCAGATCTGGTCACCAAACACGGCCAAAGCTATTTCAAGCAACGTTTCAAATCTGAATGGTGGTATTACACCAGGGCGATACTGGGAGTATCTTCCACTCTGGAACATGCCGCAAATATACTATATATTTTAAACGAGTAAATTGTGAAATAACACAAATTAATTAAGTAAAATTTGCTTGCGCATACCGGCATTTGAACCCGCGACCTCTATCGTATATTTAGTGTGAGGCTATATTATTATTATAAATTAACTTGACTGACGATAATAAATGCTAAGAACTTTCGATTTACTAAACTAAGCGCTTTTATTTCGGTAATTTTTTAAATTTTCAGATATGCTACTGAAATGATTTTAAAACTTGTATATCGATTTGGAGCAATTTGTGAAATCTAGTTAGGAATTTATCGCTAATCATTTTAACGATGAAAAACCGCGAAGATCGCGTAGAGGAGGTACGATTTATTGTTCAGACTCAACAATTCATTCAGTGCGTGTGTAGGAAAGTACTACAAATTGTAGTGTACTGAAGTACTGACGCGGTTACGGCAGTAGGTTGATAGTTGATGTAGATACAGTCCGTGTAATGGAATCTGTGGAAAGATCTGGCATCGGTGATATTAGATTCGTGACTAGACGGTTTGTCTCTCAATTGTCTGCACGGAATGACAATGGAAAAGGAGAACGTTTCTATTTGTAGGCTAAAACACCGCGTCACTGCGGCATTAAGTGCAGTGTTCAGTGCAGCTTTTCTACGTGACTATATAATTGCTGTTCTTTACTCAAATATAGGAAAATATGCTCAAGTCAAGATTCCATTGAGAAAGAAATTTATGATTTTTTTCAGGTTGAATGGTAAGACAAATAATTGTATTAGGGAAATCTTTACGAAATTTTAAAGAGCTAATTTATAGAGCTTTTAAATAATTAGAAAAGGGCAATAACGTTAAGTCGATAGCGATTTGCGCTACAGGCAAATTTTATCAATCCGATTTTTAATAAGTCCATGAGCGTTTTATATTCTACGATAACTGATAGTTTCCTATCACATAAGCGAGTCGATAACATTGGGTACGAGGGAAAGAAACATCATTTTTCGGCTCCAGTTGTCCAAATTTCGGCCACACATTAATGATAATGATATTAGTTTTTCACGAAAAAAGAGAATGAAAGTTAAAGTTTAGCAATTTTATTACTATGGCCGGATATTTGAATATTTAAAATTCACACCTTTACTGACATTTCACCAATAAAACTTTATATTCCAAGTATATATACAAATACCTACGAATATCTGAACTGAAAAACAGAAAATCTGTGTTCTATGGCAGAAAAAAAAGCTCTAGAACGGTGACAGCCGGCGTCGTGAAAGTTGTTGTTTATGCCTATATTTTCTTGGTTTCATGATAACTCAACACAGTGACAATTCAACACACCTTTAAAAAGTGATATAAAGTCATTAGAAACGAGATAAAAAAGGAATTAGATGAAAAAAAAATAAACCTAACCTAACCTAACCCAGTTAATAAAGTTCTTGTTTCAGCACTTTCCATGACTTTATATAACTTTTTAAAAATGTGATGAATTATCATTTTGATGATTTATACAGTCACCATTTTCTTGGACATTGTATGAACTTTTAAATTTACATTGACATGTCAAAAAACAGTGTTCGATCCCAGGCGAAGATGGGAATTATTAAATGAATATTAGTTGCATTTTAAAAATTAAATCTAATGGCTGATTTGTTTTTCTAGTAGAGAGAATGCAACATTTACAACTTCATAAAGAAGGTTACAAAAAATGGCCCAACCCAACCGGTCTGATATTAATTTCAGGAAGTAAACCGAGTTCGCATTTTGCTTGTAAGTGCACCGGGCTTGCCGTTTACCGCTCACCGCCGCTACATTACATTACGAAATAATAATATTATTATGTCAGTCGGTAGCGGAAGAAATACCTACCACTTGCTTATTTCTACAGAAACTTTTGGTTTCAATAGCCGAATTTTGTTTATTTCGCAATACAACGGCGGAACGAAAAATGAAACAAATTTTACATACTTGTTTACTAGAGGGCGCTAACTGGAATCGCGGAAATGTGATTGATAAATAGTATGAAGATGGAGTTATGAGCGAGTATGAGTGCAGTTCCGCTGATATGGTCTGTACCCTGCAGGGTAAAGATTACCCTGATGCTATTGATAATAGTCAACCTCCGATAGGAAAGTTAATCAAAAAATAAGTTGTTGCCAAGCAAAGTTTTTCCTCGCACGGAGAAAACTTGCCGATATAAAATATTGCTAATTTATTAAGAATCTCTTCAATTTATTCGTATACCAGTTAAAAACGGGACTGCAGGCCCTTAAATAATGAATTAATAAGTTTCCTATTAAACTTTTAATAAATACGAAGGTATTTTCACGATGTCCCAATATTTCAGCATTTTGTCATTGTATATTATCAAGGCAAATGCATGAACATATGTTAATTAACATAAATGGCCTGATTTCCCGTTTTTAACCGGATTAACACAAATATGAAGAGATTCTTAATAAATTAGCACTACTCATTTTTCTCTGTGCGGAATTAATTGATATAAAATTTTGGGAAAGAAAATGCTCCGCAGTGAGTACATGTTTCTGATAAAATGCAAATAATGGATTTAACATTTTTATAGCTCGGTTATTTTTAGCGTCTCAGCTCATAGTTGAGTAGTTATTTCTGTATTTGGTTGTACATTTTATTAACTAATTTTGAGCTTAATGGATTTTAGTTATATATTGTTAACCGACTATGTGATTATATATTGTGTTGCCAGTCTTTTGAAAAGTGGCAATAATACACAGTTGGTATTTAAGGTTTAGTTTCGCCACCCAAAGGAATTTGAATTGAAATAGATATTAATCATCTCCTCCCATTAATGCTCTTTGATTGAATAACTTGCAAAATGTGTTATTATTTTCTATACGACCGACGGGTGTTGCAACTTTGAAACAATGTCGTTGTCTTACTGTGATAATAGATAATGTAATATTTTGAGATGTATAATATGTGATTTATGATGTTCTGAAATGAACGCGGTTTGTCTAACCCAAATGTTAATCCCTTTCATCGAACCATGATTATGAATATTATTTGTAAGATTTATTATTATGCAGGTCAATGATATGTAGATGAATATTTCATGTCGCGATTAATGTAGTTTTATAATATATGGGTGTTGAGAAGCGTGTGTGGCAGAACTTGTAATGATTTTGTTTTATTTTGCTACACGTACAATAAGGAAAGTGTATTTTTGCGGATATAATTTTCTGTCCGATGGTAATCGTGACGGGCAGCAAAGCCACTGAAAAAGCAAAAATTAAATTTAAGCAAAAAATGTATTTGCAAGCAAAAAAGCCGAGCAATATCTAGGTATTTGGTAATTAGCGATACAAACAAAACTAATCCAATTTAATATTTTTTTATTAATTGCCCTCATTGATGTTATAACCCAATAAAAAGAGAGAATGTTAATCTCACGGTGAAATCTGATTACACTTATTTTATTTGTTATTTTTTCATCGTAATACAATTAAACAAAATTTTGAAAGACTTTTATGTAAGTCCTGTCGACTTTTTGAAAACTTTAATTTAAAATTGATTTGTTTAACACCCAGTAGTTTCGCAAAAATTCAAATGTAACATTGTCAACAAATGGCCAATCACCGACATTTTGCTTTTTAGACATTTGGAACGTCCCCGTTAAACGCTGATTCTAGGTGCGTTTATGATTTCATACAAATTATAATAAGCTGACAAGTTTAACAACATGATAGTTGTCCTCTTCTGCTGTTCCTAATTCGCTTAAAAGCTAGAAAAAACTTAGAATCGGCAAAGTGACGCCATTTGATGACTTTGGTACACGTGAATTTCTGCGAAACAACTGGGCCTAAGGCTTCTTGTGCACTTACGGTGGAATGTCACAAAATTACGCTATGCAAATGTAATTTATTATTATTATTTTTCGTGCAAAACGGAGATGGTAAGTCGGTGAATTATTGATCATTGTTATTTTTGGTTACGTCAGTCTCATGTCATCATTTGTAATCTGTACCGATGAAGTAATGCACCACCCGTTTGATGATTGGGATGAGATCGCAAGCACAAATAAGTGAAACACATAAATACCGGTTTTAGCACAAATGCGGAAGGATCGTTCAAGGGCTGGTCAGGAACAGTCGGAGGACTGAAGACAGTTGCGGAACTTGAACTCAGAACAAAGGTTTAGCAGACTTCGCTTCAAGCCAGTTTACAGGAAGCAGAAGGAAAAGGTAACACAGTGCACAATTGTGAGAGAAATCGGTGAGATGAGAAAGTGCTCAGAATCGTGTGTTGTGTGTTTTATATACATATTCAGTGTTCACACATCCATTCTGTAGACCTGTTACTGTTTGTTACGTTTGCGAGTGTGTGCAGCAGCAAAAAAGCTAATTTAATGATTCGTCGAGATTAAGCTTACTTGAGGATTCTGCATCTTTTGACACAAACGTTTGACTGTTGAATATATTTTACCACATTATAATAATATGTTTATAAATAATAAACTTAATAAAAATATATTTAAAATTGGATATGGCTAACGCGATAAGCAAACCGATAGTAGAATACACCCAGATGAAAACATTTCTTAGGAGAATTGGTTTCTTTGATAGACTTTTCTAAATCTGTGCATTGAATATATGGAGTGGGTAGGTTCTAGTGTCGGGTCGTGTGCCTATCGCGCCGCGTTTTATCAGGTTATTCTGTGTTCTAGTGTGTCTACCGCGGCTGATGCAGGAACCTCAGTTTGGCGTGCTCGGCCGCCTTGGCGCCGCGAATCTCATTGCTGGACATCTTTTTGTCGCGGCGCCGCTCGGCGCGCAGACGCTCCTCGTGCTCCACGAGGAACTCGCGCTGGTGGTCGTGCGCGCCCGCCCATAGCAGCTGCTCTGGTTCATACGCACCGATGCCGCTCTCGTAGGAGCGCGCGTGCCACACGGGCGCGTGGTGCGCGTGCATCTGGTGCGCCAACAGCAGCGGGTGTGGCTGCGCGAGGCTGTAGCGCTTGCTGGGCACGCCGACCTCCTTGCCGTTGGGTACGACGGCCGCCTTGCCGTTGGGAACTCCGTTGCTGGCCTTCCCGAAGTTGGGCACGCGAGCGCGCAGGCCGCAGTAGTAGGGGTCATCTGAAAATTAAAGGTGTACATTAGGCAAGGTGTAAGACAGATGTTTAATTGTGGTTGTAGGTAAAGAACACCTTCGGTTTAGAAATTAATTTTATAAAATAATAGGTAGATTCATTGACGTGAATAATCATAGAGTATTGATACCTCTTTGTAACAGTCAATTGGGTTTCTCAATGATCACAATGAAAGGTTACGACCATTACCAGTAAGTGGTAAGCTTAACAATATGTCATTTAAATGGACATTATTTTAATTTTATTAAGCTTGAACTCGACTCCAATCTTCCATAAAATTATGTAATTTTACAATTTAAATAAAATTAACAAGCAAATTTGTCTTCCCTCTATCCGTAATTTTAAATTAAAGCCAGAAAAACATTTAAAAATCAACCCGTAAAAACGTTTTTTTACTATATTACGTCTATTGTTCTCTCGATATATAATAATTTTGGTATTTTTATTATTTTGTAAAATTATTAACCTCAACACAGGCTTGTCCTAGTGAGGTTAAAAATTCTGACTAAAAAATGTAAAGAAAAAATAAACAACTAATAAAGTTAAATATTGGAAAAAAATATTGTTATCTTTTAAAATTCTTTTTATGGTTTTACTGAGTAATTAGTAGTAATATTAACAAATGTAAATCAATAACACTAAATTATTCAATACTATTTAATTATACATTGACCATGTACAGGGTTTTCCAATAAGAGGTGTTATTTTGAATAGCCCGCTATTTCAGTAGATGTTACTTTTGAAGCTGTCATTTTTTAACATTTGACAAGTAAAAACTACGCCATTAATAAAAATGGAACGATACACGCTTCAAGAACGCATCGAAATTATTAAAATTCACTTGAGTGAATCAAATGCAAATCATCTTGAGTGATGAGGCCCATTTCCACCTCGGTGGCTTCATCAACAAGCAAAATTTCGCATCTAGGGCTCGGAAAACTCAAGAATTATTGTTGAAAAGCCTCTTTGTTCTCAAAGTGTGACTGTTTGATGCGGTTTATGGTTCAGCAGAGTCATTGGATCTTACTTTTTCGAAAATGAGGCTGGAGGAACAGTTACGGTGAATGGATTGCGCTATCGAGAGATGATTAATGATTTTTTATGGCCGAAATTGGATGGTATTGATCTGAAAAAACGTTTACTTTCAACAAAACGGCGCTACGTGCCACACAAGCAACGAAACCATTGATCTTTTACGATTGAATATCAAAATAACACCTCTTATTGGAAAACCCTGTATATCTGTACAAGGTGAGATAGTAACTAAAATTAGAGATTTCGGAGTTGCATTTGATGAAAAACTAGTTTTTCTCTCCAGGACTTGCTCTCGACTGCTGTGAACTTTTAAAATGTCCGTAAAAAAACTGGTTTGAATGAGGATTGAACTTTCCTCCCCAGGGACTGACTAAAATGAGTGAACCGGTGATGCCAAATCCTGATTGGATGGTACCGATATTTATTTATTATATTAACTGCTGTAATTTTTTAAAATTACATCATATTTCAGACTGTGTGCCTCCAAAAGTTAATAGAATGCATTGTCATCGACATTCTATCTGACGACTTCAACCAGATCGATTGAATGTCGGGAATTGATTAATTTCCACTTCCAAGATTCATTGCTTTCATTCATTAATTATTTTATTTAACAAAATCGAAATTCATCTATTCGAACATATTTAAAACAAAAAACATTGCGTTGGGAAAAATATTCCACAATGACGATCTAATAAAATATCCATGTACATAAATATATCCATGATTAATGAGCTCATTTTAGCCCGTTGATATTTTGTTATTACTGTTCCACATCTAATGAAGTTGCGTATTTAAAGGCCGAGTAGTACCTTTCTTTACGCGTTAGTTTGTGATGACTTGTATAAATTAAAGAGGGGAGAAAGTACGCCGATACTAAGATGAACGCCTGATAGGATGTTGTTGTGAATAAGCAAGAGTTGGTTGCCGTCACATCAATGCTCCATTTTACTAATCGAAACCATTTGAAGTATTACTTTATTTAACTTAGTTCATAAAAACAACATAACTTATTCGTAGTAACAATTGTTTAAAAATAACGTAATAATCCACGGGGAAGTTTCCGACTTTTATCCGAGAGATATTGTCACTATTATGCGATCATTTTGTAATGTTGAATTTAAGCATGACGGTAAGCTGCAATCACAAAGTATTACAAATGTAATTGGTACTTTATAAATCCTTATTGGATAACGTATAATTAGGTACTTACAAATATAAGAATTAATCTATTGAGCTGAATGAACAAAGTGTTACTGGTGTATTCATACGCGTAGTAAAACTGTTCTCACTTTTAAATATTGTTAGACTTTTGGATGAAATATCTCAACACTCAACAAAAATAAAATAATATTTCGTCTCATTCAAACAGACAACATGTTGAATTATTTATTAATTTGTAGGTATTAACACTATTAATAGGGTATATACCTTGCATGCACACACATTTAAAGAGCGAAAAAGTAACGAGTGACTTTGTTGAAACAGATCAGAAGCAACTTATTTAGTTTGAGGTTTGTAACTTGTAATAGAATATAATACATACAACCGATGAGGAAAGGTCTACTCCGTGACAGCAGCAAACGGGCCACAGCGGACACGTAAATATCTGCATGACAGTTTCCATACAATGGGCAATAGGCAAAATAGAAAAGCAGCCCGAATAGAAAGCACTCCGTGAATAATGTCCGAGAAGATCGTCAGTGAATCTTTTCCTTCTTGGTAGTCAATCTCTGTCACTCACACAATACCAGAAGACATCGTTTAAGTCGGCTACAAGTCTGTTGTCTTTGGGAGGCGCCTTTCAACTCGATAAGGCAACATTGTTTTCTCTGCTCGATTACTACTTGGTGGTGTAATAATATGTGTCAATGTTTGCACGCCGTAACTGATTCTATTGGTGTAATAACAATCTCCTTATTTTGACTCCTTTTCAAAAACGCTTTGGAAATAATATGTTGTGACAAAGAGGCCTTGGTTTTCTACAATTTAAGTTAGAGGTGTGCAAAATTGATTTGGAATCATTGATATATGCCGTATTTAGTGTATGTTTGGAATAGATTATTATTTTTTCATAAATCTACGAAAAAAAACTGAAACTCTCAGGGGAATAGGTTGTCTAAATAACGCTAAAAAATGATATTCTAAGAAAGACAAGCATTTCGGGGTTACAAATAACCTGACAATGTTTGATTCTTCCCTGCTCGCATAAATAAAAGCGGAAAATGTTGCTTGCAAAATGATGGAGGACTAAGCTAGCAAAGATTGAATCATCGACACCATAGTGCGTCTCCGACGCTTTAGACCACTCCCTCACTAATCGGTATTTACAATAAAGGCTCCTCTACATGATGGCCGATTAGATGGTCGATGGGTGGCCCAGCGATGGTTGAACGCAACTACAAGTTGACGACGTTCAGTTCTACTTTTGTCGTACTTCAAGATGACATGATGAACGTGGAAGTGATCGCCATTGAGGCAATAAATCTATTTAGATGCTTTGATCAACTGTTTGTATTTAGACAAAATGCATATTATGAATTTTGATATATGTTTGTAGGTAATTAATTATGCTAACTGTACTTGATAAGAGCACCCGTTAGTCAAACTACTAAAATTTGTTTGTCGGGACTTTTTTATAAATTTGTTTTAAATATAAATAAAAGATTATTGATAGTGACTTTGTAAAAGCAATCGCTTTGTGGTTTGAATTATTATAAAATTAAACAAAATAAAAAACTTTTACCCTGGTGTAGCTTGCGCCAAGCGAAGCCATTGGTGAAAAATAAATAAATTATGGTAAAAACAAAGCGTTTGTTATTGATAAACTTAATGTTTAGCCCCATTCTTCATATTTTAACCCTTTACCGATCCATCCAAACAAATTTAAAATATTGGCTAAACACTTGGATTATTAGATCATCAACAAGAATCGTGCAACAAATAGTCAACTAAAACAAATCTAAATCAAGAGTTCTCTATTTTTGTCACAAAATACTATTACCAAAATGAAGTGCATAAATCTATCAAAGGTTTTTGCTTCCAACTAATCAGAAAAATGTACCTAACCTTAAAATAAAATGTAAAATAACCTTTTTGTTCAAATAAAATGTTGTAAACTAGCCTGTCTCTGGACAGGATATCCCTAGTGAGACAAGCGTAGTATACATATGTGTAAACTCTACTTAAATAGATGTGCAGTAAATAAATAATTCACTTCGTGTTATTTCTGACTTTAATATAATATGATTTCTTTTCATATTTAATACTAGGTGACGTTACCCGGCGTTGCTGGGAGTTATCCTAAGGAGATACGTATGCCTAAGCGGATTTTTCTATATGCCTTTTTAAGATATACAATTCTGTAGTAAATTATTTTGATGTATCTCATAAGGTTGAGCCAGCGCTAAAAAAATTAATAAGACTTGATTACAAAGTTTCGACTTGTCTCTACTTTCTACAGATATAATACGAACGTATTAAATACATAAACTTTACGGAAGAAATTCACTAAATGATAGTGAAAACCCTAAATTTTCAGTTCAACTTTTAGTTGAACTGAAAACAGTTGAAAACTGTAACAGTTTAAATAACCTTACTTTATTTATTAATGAAAAGTAGCTTTTTATATGTTAGAAAAGGAATAAATGTTTCAAATATTTTAGAAAAATGCTGAATTCCGGCATTCTTTTTTAGATACTTTAGATGTACAGATTATCTTCAGGATAAAGGTTCTTGGCAAATAATTTGATGAGAAAGTCTCTTTCTTCATACTTCTTCTCTCTTCAATCAGATTGATGCCCTCCATAGCAGCCATAGAGATAGCAGCTCGCTAGACTAGGTATAATTCTTTGAATTGCATTGAGATCGCTTTCAAAACTATCGCGTTCATACAAATGTTATCGGGTAATGAAGGTACTCGTATCTTCGAGTAACTAGTGGTGGGTACATGGTCGTGAGAATTCCGCTTCAGTATCTCAATTGCACAAGACTGAAGACTGTGGTGATTTGAAGATGTTTTGTACATATGTACTGAGTTCTCCTGCTAACTGCTCTGATAGGATTCTCAAGTGCAGTCTGTTGCGACACATCATCTTGAAATCTCAAATAGGATTACTTCTAATAACGAATTTGAGCCGTATACACTTTAGCTATCTGTGTCAATGAATCCTACCTAACCTTAGTTTATGTTTACATGGATGTTGTATTTTTTCAATAATAAACTCGTAAAGTATCAATCTTGGTTTAAATACATACCCGCTTATATTAATGGTTGTGTTTTAGTTGTGTACAATGTAAAACACGATCATTAGTAAGGCCCTTAATGAATAACTTAAAATAACCTTAGCTTTTTATGATTACGTTTACATATGCAAGGTGTCACCCAGGATATAACCGACAGAATTTAAGCGATATCTTAGCTTACTTGGAGTAAAAATATGTTGATGTCATTTAGCTGTCCGGTGAATTTTTAAAAAATTGAAACAACCCTACCCTAACGCACCCAGACACACCCTCCATACAATAACAATAATGTAGGAATCCAATTTCAGACCAAAAATTACATAAGTAACTTTTAAAATTCAAATGAGTTGTAAAATAACGTAGGTACCTACGACTTTAACCATGATCGGCCTTTATGGACAAGTTTTAGAATTGAACGCTTAGATGATTAAGTCATGTGGAGCGGAGTATCAGACAAATCATGAGGAGTAATTCAATGGAAGAAGGAGTCGGGGACGCTCTACGAAAGCACGCACGGAGAAAACTTATTATAAATCTCTTCAAATTATTCATACTCCGGTTAAAAACGGGACAGAAAACCTTTGACGGATGAATTTACAGGTTTCCTAATAAACTATCAGTAAAAATCGAACGTGTTATGGGGATGCCAGAAAACGCGTTCATAAAAATTCAAATATTTTCGCATTTCGTCATTGTGTACAATTAGGGCAAATGCAGGTGCATGAACATGTGTTCCGATATATTATGAATGTACTAAAAAGTTTACATTGAAACGGCATGCTATCCCGTTTTTAACAGGATTTTAATAAATCGGCAATACTCATTTGTCTCCATGTGGAAGAATTAAATTAATCAAATACTTGAGTCAGGTCATGTCAAGAGTCGATTTAGCAGAAAAGTTTATGGGATAAATTAAACGGTGAATAAAGCAAGGGATGTTTGCAGAGACAGGGTTTTGTGGCGTTTCATTCTCTTTACCTACCTCTGTGGGAAATTGGCTAGAGGGTTAATTAGCAAGTTAAATACCTTACTCAAGTTTCATGTATCATGATTCTAAATGTGTAATTTTGTACAAAATAAATTGCGTGGGTCGGATTATTTTGAATATTATGTATTTAAAATTCCACCATTTATTGATTTCTCTAATTATGTACCTGGTGTGATGGCCGAACGATGGTGAATTATTTATTTGCCAAACCGCATTCCGTTCCTATTCACGTGAGGCGGTCGTTGCTTAATTGATTAGAATGCCTAATTTTGATTGTGAAAAACTGAATTTGTTTATACACGATAATGTAATCACAACAAAGTACGAGCAGAAGCGAAATCTAAAGGTAGAAACACACTGCGTCGACGTACGCGATGCACGCATTACTACGTTCCGAGGTCAACGTGCACACTGGTTCTACATACGCAACGCATGTGACCACGTAACAAGTGGTCTCTGGTCGCGTCAGTTGATTTGACGTTTATTTTTTAGACTATATTTATGTGTTTCACTTGTCCGCAGACGGAATTCGTAGCTTTGTCATGTATTGCGATTCAGAGAGCGAATTTGAGGACGATTTATGGTTCCCAAGAGAGCGCAATCCTTAGAGTGCGCAGCGGCCATAGTAATAAGTTCCAGACATGGCTCCAGCGGCACGCTTAATGCATGACTCTCATGAATCTCTTAAGGACTGCATAGATTTGTGTTGTAATGTTCTGAATGTATTGACAATAATGATAAGCAAAATTCTGTTTAGTTGCAACTTGAATTGTAATAATGTAGTTGTGTCCTAATATAATTCCAAATTCAAAACAAACCATTCCACTGACTGAATATATCTTCAGGAATGTTCAAATATATATATATATTTGAATATATATATATATATATATATATATATATATATATATATATATATATATATATATATATATATAATATATATATATTCTACAGGTTGACACACATCATTTTGCGGTTGGCTATAATGGGATAGGATTAAAAAGTCGTCTAAACGTGGCTAAAACCACAGTTTGAAAATTGCCTTCAAAGCCGAAACAGCTGTAACAATTACAAAAACCAAAAAATACTTGCAGAACTTAATAATTATATTATTAAATTTGATTTTAATTAAATTAAAAAAAATAATGGAAACTTACGAAAAGATTTCACTAATTATTGATATTTTGGTTTGCCATTGTACAGTATTTGTATTTCATTATTTTGTTGCAATGTTTTGTAATCTAAAAAATAACATGTAAATTAAAACTATAGTGTTTTTGTAGTTGAAATGAACGCATTTTACCAGAAATCTAGATAGAATTGATATTCAAAACAATTTCTGTCTTTGCGTGTACCCGGTTTAAGCAGTAGGTATCGAGTTGCTATAAAATGAAAGTGAACGAACAAGTTGGTACTCGATATGCAACTTAGTATTAATTATATCAAGTGTTCTGTAATGCAAATTTACGTTCTTGCTAAGATTGTGAAACAAATCAGAGAATAGACCTTAAAATCGGACAACAACCTATTTGACCAAGCTTACAAATAATAATATTGGATTAAATCAAATCTGATAGATGTTGTGCGTCCTCAAATATTATTTAGAAAATAAAAAATAATACTTAATCTAATGCGTTTAGGTATAATATATCCGGTAGAACAACTCGTAAAAACACCTAAAAAAGAAATATATTGTTGGCTAAGCCGAAGCTAGCGAAGCCCTGTTTTGTCTTGACCTCTTTGCATTTCGTCTGTCTGTAATTTTTTTATGTTTTCCATGTCTGGTCAATCTGTCAAGATGGTAGCCGTGTTTGATAGTACCATTTTATTTCACCAGAGCGCATGAGCGTTACGAACTCGGAGTAATCAACATTACGCGAAGTCTACTGTACACAGAACTACTAGATATTATCAAATATATAGGAATCTTTATTTTGTATCCATTTCCGTGGGCTACTAACTAATCCTCTAAATGGGGTATTTTGACAAACTATGAATACCGATTTTTAATGATGTATTTAAATGTAAAAGATAATTAGGATATATTCTTACTCCGATCATTGTACTAAAAATGTGTAATTTTAATATTCATAAAAACTGGCTACAACGTTATTATGACGCAAATAGCGCCACTGACTGGTAAGACGGCTGTCACAACGTTGCACGGCGTGACGTCACCACCGCCATATTCACGAATAAAAACGAACATGTCGTTTGTGTAACTATTTGAA
This sequence comes from Hesperophylax consimilis, assembly GCF_061612785.1. NCBI lineage: Eukaryota > Metazoa > Arthropoda > Insecta > Trichoptera > Limnephilidae > Hesperophylax > Hesperophylax consimilis. Next base: position 17,798,034 of record NC_142838.1, read on the forward strand.
ATGGCACATTTTAAATAGTTACACAAATTTTATTCTTCAATATAAAAATACCTTAATTTATCGGAAGTTTAGATAGTGAAAAAAAACAGTAAAAATAAGTAATTGAGATATTAGAATACGAACAGTACCTGTATCTGGCACAACTCCGTTCTGGTAGAAATCAAATACCTACCTCATGTGTGAACCAGGCAATTTATTTGCCATAAATTATGGTGATCAGCATTTGAATTGCTATTTACGAGTGTTAACATTCCAAGCATGGGATTTACATACTCCTGCGCGACACCATGGGTGACAATGTTCGAGCTTCTTTCAGCGCATTCCACGAACATGTGAAATTTTTCCAGATATCTGATGATGTCAGGATGCGTGTAATACATGAAGAAGAGAAAGGGTGGCGGATACTTAATCCTTATTATTCGATTATTTTTTTCGCAGCAGATTACGAGCTTTGAACATGTCCTGCCATTTAGTTTTATTATTATATTGTTCTTCATTATTATAACGTAGGTTTTTAATTATAGGTCGATGGGTAAGGTGAGTTTATGAAACATTCGTTAAAATATTGTCTAGCTGTCAGTGTGATTTCTTGGAGTACTATTACATACAAAATATGTAGGTACACTGTTGTATAAAAACTTGAGATTATAGTGCAGTTAAGATCCTTGAAAAAAAATGCTGGCAGAGGGGAAACGAATCTTCAATAGTGGTATAGTTGAAACACAAAGTCTGTCTGTGATTTACAGTGTCGAGTGATCCACAATATGGCTCATAAATCCATGATAAGTTTGGGAGGCGGGTTTGTCCGGGAACCATTTATTAGATAACGAATACCTCAGCCATGGAGTCACCCCAAGTGGTTCGCTACGTTTGGTGATTTAGCAGGGATTCCCGGGTTCATCGGGTGAGGTGTGTTCAGAATACGCCTGCGTGGCGTTTCAGATCGAGAGAGGCTGGTTTAGGAAGACCCCTTTACCTCTCCAACTAGTCTCTCGACCCATCCCCTTGCGCCTCAGTGGGAGGGATATATTCATATGTCCGTTACTCCTGGATACACTGATTCCTAGATTCCTACCCAATCCTAATACCTTTTACCTTCCCAGAACTTCCTCTCCCTCCTTTCCTTAAAAAAGACTCCCCACACAGCATCCCAAAAGATAACATACACCCTGAGGGAAATTATTTTCCTGATGACTTCCTGTATTGGGCTAATGTAAAAAAAATCCAATACGAGCTAAGCGTGAAGAAGAAGCAGATTATTTTGCGAAAAAAACACATTTTTAAGCACTAATTGATATACATATAAGTGGTAGTAATTGACCCGAATGACTTATTAAACGGTGTTGATTATAAGTGATGAATGTGCAGCAAAAAACTTTCAATCAATTACACATTAATTTTAACAGATTTGTTTTTTAATACCTACAACTTCTTTCAAAGCATGAGACGATGCTAAACAATGATCTTCTTAATACGATTTTAATTATTATTATGAAAACAAAAACGAAATGATTTAAATGAAATTAAATGTGTGATATTACGATGTGTGATAAATAACGAGACGGAGTACAACCCTGATATCAAAAGAAATGTTTACAGACGTAATTGCTTCTCGGCGGTATAAGGTTTAAGATGTACGTTATGTCTGTGTACATGTTAGCCATCTTTATAGGTAGAATCTATGCCGACCCTACGGAGTACTAGACACGAATGACCGGTTATAAATACACGAATCGTTCAGTTAGCTTTAATCGCCTGCCTCAGCGACCCACTGCCTTATATTCGACGGATGCTGCATTAAAGAGTTATCGATTGATGACCAGCGTCATTGATTGATGCTTTTTCTATGGTTGCGGTTTCTTGGTTAGATGCCCGAAGGAAATTTAATTAAATTTGATTGGTCTCTGCCATTATTATTCGCGCAATCTTTAGGATTCAACCGCCTTAATCGATGAGATCGTTTTCTAGTTAAATCACACAATAGATACATTGAATGCGGTATTGATTTTGAAATATTTTCGCTAAATTATACTTAATACTTATATGGAAAATATAATAGTTATTAATATTTTATCGATAGTGCCAATTGTTATCAGGTATACTAGCTTAAAAATTTTAACCAAATAAAAAGTGAAAAGAAAAAATTAACCTCGCCGAATATTATCTTGATTTAGCTCACGTCAATGTGTGTGCTAATCGTTTATGGACATAAAAATGTAACAGACATGATCATTTGGCAAACATGTTTTTTTATAAAGCCACTGCGGTAAATTTATTTTTTCTTTTGAGTTCTTGAAGTATGGAGCAGAATCTCCGTGTCTCAATAAAAAAAATACTTAACGGTGAGCACTGACGACAAAAAATTGGAACCGTTTTTTCTGCCTAAAATTTATGACTTAACGCAACTACTTTCATCTCGTGACGACAATTTCAATTTGTTATATAAGATTTTGAAAAAAAAAAAATTGAGAATTTTATTGAATATGGGGACATCGGATTTGAAAGCCGGTTAGTTACATATTCCTACTACCACATAGGTATTATATCCCTAGACACACAAATTTAAATATTTTAAAATGCAATTATTCATTGAAGGCTTATTCCAATAGGCCAACAGTCTGAAGAACTGCAGCTGGATGTTAAACACAATCTGCGGACGTGTAGTACTTCAGTGCGCCACAAAACACAGGTATAAAAATTCCAACAATAAGTATTTCCCAGCGCTGTGAAGGCCAGGCGAAGTTAACAGGCAAATTTCCAACAAAAACCCAGCTTTCGATGTAAAGGACCGCGCGCAAAGTAGATTTTAATGTATTTTCTATTTAAGGCAAGAAGATGCAAAGCCTTGCCATAGAGATGTACGTTAGCGCGGCGAGTGTTACCTTTTGCGTTTCCCCCGCGCCAGGTTTTCTGTGTCCCTTTTTTTTTTTTTTTTCTGTGTGCTGGTATTGAACAACGTTGTAAAAACTTATACAAACACCGACACAGTTCGCTATTTTGTTATCTTGTAATCGGGCGGCAACATTCTTTCTACGCGTGAGTTAAAATAGAAAATGGGCACGCCATCGAAATTTATTTGCCTTTATGCCCTTCTAAGTAACAAGTATCATCCGCGGTTTAAGAGGAGGTACTCTCGGTTTATCCCGACTGGCGATTTTTTTTTTTTAACAGAACTTTGGGGCCGTTCAAGTATTACGTAAGCAGATTTATTACAATTATTTACCCCCTCCTCCCCCTTGTCACCAAAAGTAAGCAAAGCTCTTACCCCCCCCCACCCATGCTTACGTAAAAATTGGTACCTATATGCATTTTCTGTTTTTTTATTGATTCATAAGCGAAAGAGGATCAACGGTAACACAAATATCAATTTGCTTTGATTTGCTTACAACACGTCAAATCGTCAATCGTACTAAAACGAAACAATAGATTGATGGAAGAAATTTTGACAAGTGAGTAGCGCGCGGTAATTCCCCCATTCGCTTCTAAGCGAGTACCTAAACGTATTAATTATTTGTGGGAATCCCCGAATATGTATTCGGTTTTCAAACATAGACAATGTGTGGGTTGCCAATGTGTAAAAAAAAATAACTACTGCTGAGCAGTGCTGAAGTAATCACTATCTCGACCCCCCCACCCCCCCATGTCATCAAAAATAAGCAAAGCAAAGACCCCCCTGCCCCCCTATAGTGCTTACATAATACTTGAACGGCCCCTTTGGCAAGAATGGAAAAATTCAAAGGTAAACTCAACGATCAAAAAATCGAATAAACAAACCAGGCAACTGCATTTTATGGATAACTCACTGAGCGAGGTAGTAGAACTATGAACAGAGCAACGCCGACAGAGGGAAATTAATAAATCACACCAAATAACAAGCCGGTGAAATGACCGGACTGCTGTCAAAGAAATAAGGCAAATCGTTGGTGATAGTACAATGGGCCTATCAGTGGCGCACCCAGAGAGGAGTTATTGTGTAATTCACGAACAATCTTATTCTTACAATTATTACTGCGTCTTGCGAGGATCAAATAATTTAATATACCCTCAAGTGTATCTAATAGCCATTGGACTGCGGAAAAAAAATCGGAAACGGACTGCTTCTTGGGAGGATATAATAATTTTCTTCAATGATTATGTTTCTCACCTGTTATTATTGTATTTGAAAAAGTCTAGTTCGTTATTCAAAATCAAATTATGTCCTAAAATTGTATGCAAAGTGATGCATTTATTTATTCATTCTCTTTCATTAAAAAACCGTTGTTTCCAATAATGTCAGTCATGACAATTGGGATTCTAGTGTACCTAATTCAGGTACCTAATTACGGTTCCACGACAAATCAACACAGTGACAACTCAAAACACTTTTAAAAAGTTATATAAAGTCATTAGAAACGATAAACAAAATAATTTAACCTAACCTAACCTACTTAACCCAGTTAATAAAGTTTTTGTTTCATCACTTTCCATGACTTTATATAACTTTTTAAAGATGTGATGAATTATCATTGTGATGATTTATCCGGTCACCCTAATTACGTGTCATAACTTTTTGAAATTGGATTGTTCGCGCATAAGTAAGAACATCTATAAAACCAATGCAGTGTTAGTGAATTTTAAATAAATATTATGCATAGCATATTTTATCCTTTTAACTAGGCTCCCCCCAAGAAAAAAGTCCTGGGTACGCCACTGGGGCTAATTAACACAAGAGTCTTAGGGGAACTTTGCAGACCATCTTAGAATCAATAGATAATAATAGAAAACAACAGAAGATGCGAAATCACTAGGTGATTTTTCACAAAAACGGCGCTCTACAAATTATCCAATTATTATTATTATTCTTATTATTATTATAGGCGAGAGTGACTTGAACAAGTTTAAAGGGTAATATGTGAACGTTTTGTTTTGTTCTTTGCCTTTAAATCTAACAACTAACAACAAATAATTCTCGCAATGGGGTGTTCCAAAATTAGCAAAGATAGTTTTCCATAAATACCGAAAAGAGCTAGCAATAAAGTAGTTGCCTATGTACAAAGGTGGCAACATACTGAATAGCCAGTATACCAAATATGGGAAGCTGATATATGTATGTGCGGAATGAATACATTGCATTGTCCTAATGTTTAAACTTGATTATAATGGGAAACAAATGTAGATTATAAGATTTAAATTTAAACGAAACGAGAAACAGTTGAAGAAAAAAGCCGGCAATAAATTCGCCAGCAGGAATATAATATAACTCACCGTATTTCATATTGTCTTTTCCCTTGCCGGACTTCCCTCGCTGGAAGTGGTTCATCCTGGCTTCATCTTCAATGTCGTCGTAGTCGGGCTGAAAGAAGAAAACACATTAGAAATTTATACAGAAACACAAAAAATTGCACAAAAAAAAAAAAAAAAAAAATAAAACAAGCAGTTGACACAGGATCAGGAGAGGACGAATAATAATTTATTACTAGCTTTACTACCCGGCTCCGCCCGAGTTTAAATACTATTTTAACTATTTATTTATTTTATTGATACAAGATTTAGAGAGTACATGTGGTTTTTCGTGATATTTCACCCTCCATGCTAGGGATGACCCTGTGTTATGGCGGGTGAATTTTACAGTTTGCGGACATAGAATCTATACATTACTATAATATAAAAAAGAAAAATGATGTATAGCTAGTTTGGGTTGCAAGAAAAGGAGAAGTTAGAGTATTATAAGAAGATGAAAAATTTGAGAAATTATTAGTATATAGATCACACTAATTAATTATGTACATACTTTACCGCTAAGTTAGGCAATAAGGATATATTATGTTTTGTCTGAAAGGTGATAGAGTGTAGAATTAATGGGTATTTTAGTTGTAATGTATTCCGTGTGTAAGGATCCATTTCGTAATTTGTTTTTTTAAAGGAATGGGGTTGACTCACGGTTTTTAGGTTTTCAGGGTTAAAGATTTTAGGAGCTAGGAAGAAAAATTGTCTTTGAGCTGACGTGGTATGTAGTGAAGGTACTTTGTAGTGACAGTTGGTTATTGTTCTGGTGGTGTAGTTGTGTTGTAAGAGAGTTTTGTTTTTATATTTGAACAGGAAATGTATTAGCGAAAATTTTAGGTGGAATTGTCGTATGTTTAAGACCCTATACTCTATGAATCCTGAAATATGGAATACATATTAATGCTTATCGTCTTATTTTACTTAGATATTTCATATATAAATAGCTCACAATAGAAATTTCGTTGGAGCTGAAAACAATTGAATGCAGATGTTATAACACCAGACCTCACCATCGAACATAATATTTCTCTGCTTTATATAAAATATGTTGATTTCTGCTCCATTGTTAAGATTTCAATTATTTTACTATTACATATTTATGAGGAATACTTGGAGAAGGTAGATGAGTTTGTGTATTTAGGAAGTATGTTCTAGAGAGATGGGAAGGCTGACAAGAGATATTGAAAGAAGGATAAATGCAGGTAACTCCATTAATGGACTGAACGCAGTTGACGCTAACAAAAAATTGTCTAAAAAAGAGAAGCTCCATAAAAGAATATTGGTACCTACCCTGATGTATGGAAGTGAGGCATGGAACCGGCAGAGAAAGGATGAAAGTAGACTGAATGCTGTAGAAATGGGATCCCTGAGGCATATGTGTGGTAAAACTATGTATAATCGTGTGAGAGATGTAATAGATCCGCAAAGAGTGCAAGACTGACGTAAGCGTAATGAGTAAGATTAAGAAAGGGAGGCTTAGTTGGTTTGGGCAGTAGAGCAAATGAGCGAAGAAAGGAGTGTAATGAGAATATATGACGTAAATGTGAATGGTAGCAGAAGTCGGGGACGCCCGAATAAGACATGGCACAATCAAGTGAATCAGATACTTGAGTCAAGCCACGTCAAGAGTCAGAATAATAGAAGAGTGTATATTAGACGATGTACGAATGTGAATGAGGCAAAGAGTGTGTGACAATACCGAGTTTTTTTGGCGGTCCGTCCTCTCTGCCCACCCCTGCGGGGAATCGGCGTGATGGTGAGTTACTTAGTTAACATATAAGTGCAGTGTTATCATTGTAATAATTTATGTTATTAAGTTTATATGAAAGGAACGTATCGGTAGGTACCTTCTCTCCCTGTACAAATAATGTATGTTATTAAGGTTATCTGAATGGAACGCATCAGTAGGTACCTTCTCTCCCCGTATACAAATCTATTTCCTGATTTGGAAGATTTACCGCTCCGAAACGAATTACGCACATCAGCCGTTGATAGGTTCACGCCGAAAATGAATCGCGAAGCGTCCCACTAATAAACTCAATGAACATCATATCAAATCAGTCAGTTCTTTTTCCTGGATACTGGACTCTCCGGACAGGCTACTTTGGCGGAGGTCAGTCCATTAGTTCCAGCGGGAATAAATCTCAGACGGAAATAACTTCTGCACGTCATGGGGGCCGTCGACCCTGGACGAATTATATATGTATATATATTAAGAACAGGGATGCAACGTTTCATGAAATTTGGAAGTTCCTAGTTCGAGAGGTTTTGTGTTGAAGCATCCGAATTTCTGTTTTTTTTACATTAGTTTGAATAGGCATTCTGAAGTGCGTTAATGAGTGTTGTGGGTATATTAAACCACTATAGTAACCTATCGAAGACTAGTAATATATATTAGGTAATGTATTAGTTTCATTTTATTAATGTTCTTAAGACATGATGCATACAGAGGATTTCTTGAAAATTTTGATCCAAAAATCAAATTTAATAGGAAGATAAGAGCTATTATAATTTCAAACAAATAATTTGTGTCAAAGTGTCCTAGTCAATTTTCTCACCAATGCGACAAATTACAAAAAAAAACTGGTTTCTTTACAGTATAACAACATGCATGAAAAACACTCTTGGGCAAGACAACAACTATCAGAAAAAATGACCTCTACCAAGACAAATAGAAATTGCGCGAAATAAATTACAGACCTTGTAACAAAAATTCAAATAAACCAGCCAAAGCGAGTAAGAAACATTAGTTATTTAACACATAATGAAAGAAATAAAATAAAGAAAAGAAGTTGCAAAGATAAAATCTGCATAAAGAAAGCCAAACAACATAATTTAGCTTAGAGTAACAAAGGAATTCCCGAACTTTTATTATCCTCGCGTATTTCAGGGACCGCTTATTTCCATCTCTCAAAGTAATCTCTTGAAATATAATACCAGCAATATGGCACACTTGAAAAGCTCCGGTGACGCTGTCATATAGATATCAGAATAAAGACTTTCAATTTCTTATAAAACCTGATACGATGTCCTGAGCCGCGGGATTTGAACCCGACTTCGGGGTACTTACGTCGGTCGGATAATGGAGAATCCTTGTATTCAATGTGCATATGTTTGAGTGCATCTAAATCGCAAAGTTCAGTAAATTGATGTTCCACAGCATGTAACTAAGCTGAACTCACTTACAATATTGTTTGTCCAGAATATAATTTATTTCTAATAAAGTTTTTTTTGCGTTATATAAAAGGGTCTTGGAAAACAAAAAATAGGCTGACTGTAAAGTTTCACGCTAATAATGAAATGTCGTAGCTTAAAATCGGACGCCCCAAACTTAATGCCCATATTTAATCTCTGTCGTGAGAGACGATAAAACTTCAAACCCTTTTGGCACAACTGACTTGAATCAAAATACGTGGCACAAGCAATACATCATCCCGGATAAAGCACCATAACAAAAATGAAATGCTTTTTTGTTTGTTTTTGATTGCATCTCTTAGTGAGAAGTGGGGAATGATTGTGCCAAAAATAATATTGGTGGAATATAATTTTTAAAAAATTTAAAAATATATATATATATATATATATTAGGGTGTCCCAAAAAAATTAAAGTTGTTATTTTTGAACGCATACCCTCTAATTTTGTTTTAATAATGACAAAACACTTATAAAAAAAATTTCGTTTACTTTGGACAACTGCAACCCGTGCCGACTTGCATCGAAAGATGTCAGTACATGTACATTAAGACGCCAGCGAGCAAACGTGTTGATGAGCTTGTAGTAACTTGCTATTTTGTTAGTAAACGAAAATCACTCGTTCAGGCAAGATGTTGTTAGATTTACGCACTTCTAAAAAGAGTATATTTTTAATAGGAGTCGTAAAACACCAAATATCGCGTTCTAAACTGCCATCTAATGGACAAGTTCTTGAAATTTTGCTCTACAATATCCGGAAAGTGAATTTAACTGTCAATATATACCAAATATAGCCATAGTTGGTATTAAGCTGTGTTTGAAGTAAAAATCAGTCATGTGACTACAAGCCCTGACATACCACTCTTCAAAAAGTTTCGAGATAACTGTAAAAATGTTGATCCCGATAAAATTCAGTGCTACAGAGAAAATCTCACATTGCACCTAACCGCTTCCGAAATCGATGATTTGCTTGACTTTTACCGTACTGCACTGACAAAAAAATACTTGGAGATGACTATTGAGAGTTTTTAGAGCTCTGTGTGATAGTTTTAGGAGGAGATACAGCGAGAAAATTTAAGATTCGGCCTCCAGGTGCTCGATGGATGGCAAAGGCGCTTTATTCATTGAAAATATCATTAATTTGTGCGCAATTTAAAATTACCGGTAAGGATAAGGCGGCACTTTTAGACGTTTGCCTGTTCATAGTAACAACCTATGTCAAGCCATGGTTACAATGTATTATAGCAGTTAAAGCACCTTACCACGACTTGTGCTTTTTGAAATCGATGAAGGCTTAAGAAAAAAATGATGAAAACATCTCAATGGCTACTTTATTTCTGTTCAGTAAGCAGTTATGGTATTTGACCGACGAAGGATCTATTTTATCGCTAATTGACGACGCTGTGGATCGAACAACTACAATAAAAATGCTCGAAATATCAAAAAAAAAAATTTATCAACCCATGACAAACGTTACATCCCATCGAAGGAAAATCTTGGTGTTAAATTGTATGGTAAGTTTATTAAGTAGTTTAAATTATTTTTTATTTTGAGGTTTTTGTTCATATCATAATTTAGTGACTTTTGTTTCAGAGAAAAATATTTACGACTTCATTTCAGTCAAGAGCAAGTATTTGTTTGATCTTCTGAAAACAGATGCCAGTTTTCTTAACGAATTCCCTACGATGTGGTCAAATAATGCTTCGTATCAAGAAGTCAGAAAGAAGGTGTCGCCGCTGAGGGTAGTGAATGATACAGCTGAAAGAACTGTTAAGTTAATGCAAGATTTTCATGGCTTAATCTCACGGTCGAAGAGGAACAAAAATAATTTTTGTTACGGTGCGTTCAGGAACACCGGAAGATTTATCCTTACTGTAAAAAACAAACTATGAAGAAAAAATTTAATCAATAAACCATTTTTAAATAAAATACTACATAATTGAACATTTGTGCATTTTTAAATTTTATTTATCCGACAAAAATGAAAGTTGAAAATCCTTCCATATTAACTCTGTACCATATGTTTGGCATCAAGTCGGCACGGGTTGCCGGTGTTTAATCAAAATAATATTTATTATATGAGTTATTAGGATCAAATGGAATAAAATAAGAGGGTATGCATATTTAAATTCATGAAAAAAAAATTCTTCCTTATGTCCTGGGACACCCTAATATATATATATATTCGCATATTCTTGACCATGAGTGCGTATTATATTTTCTATGTTGCCTCAAATAATAAAAAAAATATATTAAAGTTAAAATTTTGTTACTAGGAGGGAATGTTAAGTACCTCCTTCCAATTTTTATGGGAACACGTGCCGATATGATTTTGATATAATATATCACTCACAACACCGTGTAAAATAATGTACTTATCCGTAAGCAATAAATAAAAGAAACTACCTTTCGTTGACGCCCAATTTATGCAATGCGAAATGACCTTCAGATTCTTTACAATTCACAAGAGGCTGATTATTATTAAATTGTTTTTGACCAGCGGTTATTTTTCACAATTTTATAACTTGCTGTTTTCGACTGACAATAGACGCCTTCGTAGTTTTATCCAATTACGATACAGTAACTACATAATCTCGATTGAAATTGATCTCCAACCACGAGGGAATTATAACTCATTGCTCTGATTTGTAATTGAATTTATGGGATGTAATACAATTGTAGGCATGTACTGCCGTAATCTCACCACTTATCATGTGTGTATCCTGCTAATGTACCCAAGACGATTCAATATAAAATTACGATATAAATCCACTGCGTACTGATCTGCACGGAAACATTGAAAAATTGAAAGCGATTTAATAGATCGGAAAGTACGCATTTCATAAACATGTTTTTTCAATAGCTACAACAGATTTTACGTAGTTAAAAAAAATCATAGTTATATATTTAATCATATTAATTCCAATGTTTGGAAAAAATTTTGCATTAAAAAATATTTGGTAATCTGGGTAAACATTTACACAATAATGAATATATATTCTAGCAGCAATATATAAGACCTAGCATAATGGATATTGGTTCCTGCAATGACTTTTGTTTTAGTTATTTTGCTTATCAAATGTATTTTTTTACAAGTGTATCACACCAAAAAAAATGAAGTGAATCTATCTACAATGCGTTCGTAATAAGCAGATTTACAAACGTTTCTATGAAGGCTGCTAAGAAGGGAACTAACGATAGAATGATACATTTTAGAAATGCAAAAAAAATTGCTGTGTGTCAACGCCCCCGATTACAGTAATATGTTTGTGCATCTGTTTATTTGTAAATTGCGTGTGAATCTGGGTGGAAATGGAACTGTGGTTTAATATCAATAACATATTAAGAACTCTGTACCCGGTCTCCGAGTGATTGTTTCGCATTGATTAGTGGTTGCATTATTTTCATTCCTTGCCCTACCAGTTGCAGCCGACCGCAAATTTATTTATGATTTGGACCGATGCAATGGGGTGGTTTGTTCCACCATTTCAATATATTAGAATCATATCAGCAATTTGAAAAAGGTTGAATTATATCCACCACACTTGCCTAATATCATACAAATCATCCCTCCTTGTTGTAAAGTGGTTTCAATTTGACTACGCACAATCACAAACCTCATTTTATTTCAGGATTGTAAAAATCGAGCAAAAAATAATAAAAAGAATATAAGAATAATAAATTTCACTGCGAGATGAAATCCTCGGCACAGCTACCGAATATTTCATCATTTTAACGCGGTAGCAGGTTTAACCGCTTGATGGAGAGAAAGTAAACGCCGACAGCCTTTTTTAGGTTTACAAAAAGAGTTTTCATTGAATTTGCTGCACCAAATGTAACGCTTTAACGTTTTTGATAGCTCCGTTTGCCGCTGACGATCATCATAATGAAGTACCAACCTATCTTCCTACCCGACCGAACTAATGATTGAAGAAAAATAAAAAAATAAAGTTAAGTGTGAAGCTTAATCTTCGAGAATTTTCGACTGATTGCATTGATTTCACATTTGATAATTGGACTGAATTGAAAAAACAAACACCAAAACTTTTGTGTTTTCCGCAAAACCTTTCGAACGGTTAGCTTTGAAAATTAAACTCTCTTGAATTTTTAGAAAAATAAAATTACTTTCAGCTCATAGAGTCATTTTCGTCGTGAGTTATGCAGCTTATATTCCAACCTTTAATTTAAAAAAAAATAACGTAATGTGCTGTATCATGTGTAACTCACTTTTCTACTTAAAATAAAGCCTGATAAGTTCTAGTATAGAATATTTAAAAAAATCCAAGAAATTTATCTACTAGTGTGGGCCTTAAAAAATTACGAAGGGTTTGGTTGATTACGCACGGACTAACAATTAGGAATAACGTACGAAATGATTAAATATCAGAAGGCCCACGCAACCAAACTTGATTTCGATCGAGAAGCAGAGGTTGCCTTCAAAAAGAGTGCTGCTGACGAAGACGTGATGACGTGCAGAAGAACTGCCGGCTAAGAACGTGCTAAAGAACTGACTGATGACTGATGACATGCTAAATAATTGCCGGCTGAGAACGTGCTAAAGAACTGACTGATGGCGTACTAAGGGACTGTCGGCTTCTGACGGGTGAGAGCCGCCAAGAATCTCAACTGCAGGCGTTTGAGGGAGGCCAATGTTCATAGCTGGACGCCAGGGTATCGATGTCAAGAATCGAGGCCCTGGCTCACAAAGAAGAAGAATAACATATAGGGGACCGTTATGTTTTTCTTACCCTAGGTATGTCATGGGGGTATACTCCGTTTTCTCTTGGGGGTAGTTTGGGCGGTTTGTCTCCCCTCCTCTGTCCAGCCTGCATCAGCAGCTGGTCTCTGGCATTGCCCACCATACCATGACCGTTGGTTCCGTTTCCGTTGAAACCGGAACTTCCGCTGGAACCGGAACCTGCCGGTCCGTTGGCGACACTGTAGGGATCCTCGTCAGGGATGGGGATGCGAGGACGATTCTTGATATCTACCATCGGCCGTTGAACTGAAACAAGAAAAAATAATAAATTTCATGTTCATATTACTTATAATTATATAGATGAGCAGTAAATATAAAAATAAATTATAGTACTATGGCATGCCCATTTAGAATGATTGATAGGCTGGTGGAAGTGAGATGCAAACGAAACAAGGAAGTGGAAGGTTAGCAAGTACCTGACTATTCTCAACTGAAAACTAAGCATTACTAAAACCATTTGGTGGAACTGATAGTAAATCTTCCTTTTCTGGAACGATGTGCAAATAAATTATGGAGATATATCGCCAACTCTTGATAGGTTATCCTCATGATAATCTATATTTTAGATTTATACATTTACAATTTACTTTTTTATAAAGTCCGAGTGACTTGAACCCATAAATATTGGCGACATAACGGATAAGTTAACCGAGTTTTCTACCTAATGCGAGTATTTATTTATTTATTATACGTTATCCTGTGAATAAGCTAAAGAGGATGGTGAAACACCCCGTAAGGCTCTTCATAATATTATTTATTTTAAATTACATATGAGATAACCCACATAAAACTAACCAACTATCTAACCATCACGCCGTTTCCCCGCAGGGGTAGGACGGACCGTCGGCGGACATTCATACATCGCCTCATATATACTCTTCTATTATTCTGACTCTTTACGTAGCCCGACTCTAGTATCTGATTCACTTGGTCGTGCCATGTCTTCCTCGGGCGTCCCCGACTTCTTCTACTATTCACATTTGCATCGTATATTCTACACATAAATATTTTAAATTTTATATAGCCTCATCGGAATTTGATGCCAAAGATCTTAACGTTCTGCCATGAAGATTATCGTATTATTATTTAATTGCTTTCATGTCTTTTATACCATACACTGTATAAAGTAAGAGTTTCATAATGCATTCAAAGGGCGAAACAGATACCACCCATAATATTTAGCAAACATAAAATAAGTCTTTTTTATGTGCTAAAAAATATGTAGGTATGATAATAACGAAAAATAATAATATTAAGTGGGTCTTCTAGAAAGCACTAAGCCAAATGGAGCGATCATTCACATTACATCATTCACATTACATCATCATCAATAATACCTACCGTCATTGATTACACAGATAGTGAATACGCTCCACATTAAAACTTCCAAAACATTAGAAAATTGCAAGTAAACACAACATAAAGTGTCGAAGTAGTTAAATCACTTCATCTTCGAAATATTCAATCAGTTAGATTTTTAAATTATCGTGTGTGCTGTGCAGTGCTGTGTTTTAAAAATATTAAAATAACAATTTTCAACTGGTAAACATACCAAACGCGCAGGCGCATTATCAGTCCGTCATTACTATCGCCATTGGTCGAAAGTGTCGTCACTTTTGAATAGTGCTAAACAGTTTGCGGGAAACAGGCGTTTGTGTATAAACTAATTACGAATAAAGTTAACATATTTTTAACTCTTTTTAAATAAATTTTAATATGGATTTAAACGAGAACTCTCTTAACTATATGACCAAGGCCAAGGATCTACTCTGTTCGCTGATAAAAATTATTAATGACCCCGGCAACAAATTTACGAAGGAGCAAATGGGTAAAATTACCCCGATAACAACGGATCTGTTAGGAACCACAGGATTGATGGCTGTTCGTATGGGAATGTTGGAAGGAGAATTGTCAACATTAAAAAGTGTAACGGATACTCAGTCTATTGTTACTAACCCGACAAATACTTCATCTTCAATAAATGATTTGCTCGCAGAGGCCGAGGAAAGAAAAACCCGGTCAAAGAACATTATTTTATTTAATGTTCCCGAAAGTATTTCAGAATCAACAACAACAATTATTAAAATGGACAGCGATAAAGTAGTTTCAGCGATTAGTGATATAAATAATGAATTAATACCGAGTGTGGTTAAGTCGTACAGACTTGGTGTAAAAAAGTCCAACAAAATTAGACCGATTAAGGTCGAATTCAATGACTCTGTCTCGGCTCGTGAGGTTTTGACCAGGAACGCAAAACTGAAAAACGGTATAAAGGCCAGTAACGACCAAACACCATTGCAGAGGACTCAACTTCTAGATTTACGCCAACAACTCGAGACGAGGAAGAACAACGGTGAAACCAATATAACTATCAAATATGTGAACTCTGTACCTAAAATTATTGAATGTGCGCCAAAAAACTGAAACAACAAAAAATAAAATGCTACTACCAAAATGTGAGAGGGATCCGCACTAAACTTCCCATGTTGCTGACTTCGGCGGCAACTATCAGCAGTGATATCTTCATTTTAACCGAAACATGGCTCGACTCAGGAATCAATTCCGCCGAATTAGGCTTCCCTAATTTCAACATCTACCGTATGGATAGGAATTCTAAAACAAGTGCCAAAACGAGAGGAGGTGGTGTAGCCATTGCTATCTCAAAAAATCTCAGTTCTTCAAAAATATCCACAAAAAACACATCCATCGAGCAACTATTTGTCAATGTGAACACTTCTAGAGGTAAAATAATAGTGGGATGTGCATACTTACCTCCGAATTCTGATGTCCAAAGCTACAGCAATCACTGCGACGAGGTTGAATCAATTTGTGCTAAATATCCTAATACTAAACTACTTCTAGTTGGTGATTACAATCTGCCACATTATGATTGGTGTAATATGAATTCTGTCAATTCTTGTTCTAATGTTAATATTCGTGTTATTAGAGATATGGCACTGTTCTTAGGTCTAACACAGTGTAATAATGTTCTTAATATAGGAGGTCGTACGTTGGATTTGGCACTGTCAAATGTGTCTGACATCTGTGTTGTGAGAAGTACCGAAATTCTATTACCTGTCGATGTTTACCATCCACCACTAGAAATATGCATGTCCAATCTTAAACCAATTCCTATCGTAAAAAAGGTAGTAGAAACTCGAAATTTCAAAAAAGCTGACTATGTTAAAATTTCAAATTTCCTTAAACAGACTGACTGGTCATTCTTTGATAGCGACGATGATATTAATGTACACCTTAAAAAATTTTACTTCATCGTTAATTCTGCAATTGAACAATTTGTTCCTTTAACGACTTACAGAGAAACTCTATACCCAAAATGGTTCTCAAAAGACCTGATAGACTTAATTTACCTCAAAAAATTATCTCATAAGAGATTCAAACAAAGTCGCCTGGCCATCGATTATACTGCGTTTCAAAAATTGAGGGCAGAGTGCAATAAGCTCTCCGCAAAATGTTACAAAAATTACATTAGTGATGTCGAAGGCTCTATCATGGACGACTCAAATTTCTTTTGGAAATATGTTAAATCCCAAAAAGAAAATGGTACTTACATACCTAGTAGTGTGTCATTCGATTCTAAATTATCCCAAAATCTTCAGGAAACTGTTAATCTTTTTGCTGATTTTTTTAGCGGCGTTTACATTAATGCAAGTGAAGACATCAATATTTCGTGCTTTGATTTGGTTGAAACTCTTGATATATCTGACTGTAATGTAACCATAGACGATATTATATCTAAGCTGAAGAGTCTTGATTCCCGAAAATCCGCAGGACCTGATAATGTTCCGCCCAGGTTTTTAGTAAATTGTATGCATACATTGTCATATCCTATTCATAAGTTATTTACAAAGTCACTCTCATCAGGTGTATTCCCGGACCTTTGGAAGTTTAGTCTTTTAACGCCCATTTTCAAAAAAGGTAATAAGAGCGAAGTAACAAATTATAGGCCAATATGTATAATGTCTACTTTACCCAAACTTTTTGAAAGCCTAGTACTAGTTAAGTTGATATCCCGAATCAATCGAACCATCTCTCCCCTTCAACATGGATTCATTAAAGGTAGATCTACTCTTACCAATTTGATATTGTACACGAATGATATTGTTAATGCCCTTAATGCATCACATCAAACTGATTCCATATATACTGACTTCAGTAAGGCATTTGATAAAGTAAACCACAAAATATTATTACGTAAACTAAAATTGTTGGGAATAAGAGGGAGCATGTTGGAATGGTTTAAGAGTTATCTATTAGGAAGGTACTTAGCAGTCAAGATAGATTCGTTTACTTCTTATACATTTGCTGCCTCGAGCGGAGTACCACAGGGATCTCACTTGGGCCCAATATTATTTTGTTTGTTTATCAATGATATTGTTAATATTTTTACTAATGTTAAAGTCCTGTTATTTGCCGACGATCTGAAGATATACAGAATAATCAAAGACGATGACGATCGCGCAATTTTGCAGTTGAACCTTAATAAACTATGTGCGTGGTGTTCTGTCAATGATTTGCAACTAAATTTAGGTAAATGCCAGATTATCAGTTTTTACAAAGGCAAAAATCCACTTAATTTTTCCTATTTTATGAATGGTGCTAATCTTCTTCGTGTATCACAGATTCGTGATCTTGGTGTTATATTCCACGAGAGTCTACAGTTTAACGAACACATCGATGAAATAACAAGCGATGCGATGAGAATACTAGGTTTTATTTTGAGAATGGGAGCAAATTTTAAAAGTATGTCAACATTAAAACATCTGTATTGCTCGTTAGTACGAAGCAAATTAGAATACAATTCCACCGTATGGTCACCGTACTACAAGGTCCATTCTCAATCATTAGAAAAGGTACAAAATAAATTCCTTCGGTACATTAATTTTAAAATGAAAATTCCAATCGAATTTATAAATTACAATAACTTGCTTGCTGAAACTAAACTTCTTAAATTATCTGATAGAAGAGTGTTAATTGATTTGCTATTTTTATTCAAAATTATTAAATCTTTAATTGACAGCCCTAATTTGTTGGAACTTATTTGCATTAATGTTCCTGCTAGGCAAACTCGCAGTAAAGATACTTTTAAATTTAACAAGAACCTCAACACTAATTATTCTATTTTTTCACCAATTCCTAGAATTCACAACCTTGCGAATAAATACTGTGAACTTATAGATATGTTTGGTTTTGACAATTTTGTGAGCTTTAAAAGGCAACTTATTTCGATTCTATCGGCTAATTATTAACTTTTATAGCTTTAATAATTTTATTACATCTTCTCCCATTCGAAACCTTTCAAGTAAATTATATCCATATTTGTTTGTTTTTTATTTGCTCTACTATACACTTATAATTGTATGCATATACCTACTAACTACTTTTTATACATAACACTATGTTCCATCTCAGATCTTATTATTTCTTATTCATGTCGATATTGCTAAATTCTATTAGTTTTTGCTTTTTACAGGTGCAACTCTTATTTTGTTATTTTTTTTTTTTTTTTTAAATCTCTGTTATAATGTTCTTTACCTCACGAGTAAGTTACACTCTAATTTATATTGGTTTATCGATTTGTTAAACTCACAATTAATACTGGGTTTAAACACACCCACTTACTTACTTTTTATGTTGAACTTTCTTTTACTTACTATTTCATGCTTGGGTATATTTTATATTGAATCCATCTTATTAGTGTTTTGCTAATTTGCACAAAATTTTATTATATGTGTTGCTTTCTTACAATTAACTCCATTTATCTTCTTATGTTCAATTATTGTAATCAATGTAAATGTATATTTTCATGTAAAAGCCCATTAGGGCGTAAATAAAGTAATAAATAAATTGCAATACTGCAATCATAATAATACTTTATAATAAAATTATTTTCCATCGATTGCAACCAACATAAATTTTATTACCTTATTTGACATTTTATGCGGTAGCGCTATTGTTGCTGACAACACTATTGCAATAATACTCTGTTGGTAAAAGTAATGTGTATTTCAAAACGTAATAAACTTCTTTTCGTATTGAACGATGCGGTATTCAAATTTTACAAATTATGCGAAGTGAAGAAATGAAAACACTTTTGTAGGTCGTTACGATTTGATACGATGTTTATTTAAAGCCATTATCCAAAGAAAAGAACTAATTGAATTTGTCCGTTTAGAATTTCGAAACAAAGTACACATTAGGGCGTGAAGGTTAGACACTGTGAAAAAGTAAACAGTTCTTCACGAACTTGATATTGATTAATTTAATCGTGGGATCTTGTTTTTATTTAGAACTAGCTATACCACCCGGTTTCGCCAAAGATTTGGGATAGAAAGCATTAAACAAACAATATGGCGCCTAGAAACATGTTTAATTTGGAGTTTAATGTATCATTCATAGCACTGTGGCTAATGATGTAGTTGGCTGAAGAAACTTGGGTAGACCTTAAAATTTGAGATAAAAATTTCAAGACGCTTGAGCTCACCATTATAAGGATTTTTCTACTTACGGTTTACGTAAAAAGCATTTATTTATTTATTAAAAAACATTGATATTTTAATAATAATATAGATTTATATTGTGACAGATATTGATGGTAGGTACTTTTCCCTGAGGGTAAAATAATGTAATTAGTTATTCACATTAAAGTTTGCTAGCTGAAGGTGAAAAGATTTCGTTCGAAGGTTATAGACAAATGTCAAAAACCAGTTAACTTGCTGCAAAATAAATTGCGAAATATACACAAGCAGGAGTAAATGAACTCGATATAGGTCTTTACACAATTATTTGAAAAGATTCACTTAAAACAAACGCGTGTTTAAACACTTATATGAATCAAAATACACAGATTCCGTGTAGCATGTTTTTCTTTCTGTAAATTGATCATGAAATGTGTAATAACTAACATATTTAAAACGCTCTGTACGATTTCTGACGTCACAAAAAACGTCCGGGACGTCAACGCGAAGGGATGTTAAAAACTGATGTGGGTATGTGACGTCATATGATGCTAAACTCCTCTGTGCCACTATTTATCATTTTTATAATATACTAACACAGACACGTGAAAAATCATAGGATATTATAATTTTACGATTTGTCACGCCGAAAATATTTAAGTGTTTGTCTCGGGATTATTGCGTTTCAAAAACAAATGTCATTTTTCTTTGCAATGTCAAATCAAATAAAACTTACCATTTGAAAAAAAACCCCGGAGTCAACATTCGTTGATGTACGGAGCAAAGAAGATATTTGGCGAATCACCAGAGGAAATGAAATTAGAAGAAAATATAAATAAATTTAAAATTTCGGAAATATGTTAATAATTTACACAATTAAAGAAATGTATAAGGAAACTACGCGTAAGTAACTACGGTAACTATGGTAACTACGTATCTATTAAAAAATATTTTAATTATATATTTTTGTTGACAAATAAGAGACAAGAAATTTACCTTTAGTAAATTTAAAATTTTGAAAACTGTAAAACATAAACAAAATAAATCCACATTTCAAATACGGAATTATTAAATGCATAAATAAAACATTTGTCTGATATTAGGTAGGTACCTAGTTTATCGCTTGTCTGAATTATTATTCACATAACCAGTCTCAATTTTGAAAATTACATTTCAATTTCTTTGATTATATAAATGTCTAGATAGAGTGTCGCACTGTTATTCCAACAGAAAGAACAGGCCAGATTTGAAATACTTGTGTGCGT
This sequence comes from Hesperophylax consimilis, assembly GCF_061612785.1. NCBI lineage: Eukaryota > Metazoa > Arthropoda > Insecta > Trichoptera > Limnephilidae > Hesperophylax > Hesperophylax consimilis. The sequence continues at coordinate 17,818,994 of NC_142838.1, forward strand.
GTCACGCACACAAGTATACGCAACCTATATCGTTGACGTAAGCGCTTAACGTCACTGTAGGCGTATTGAGTGATACCAGCTCCCTAGTATTTCCCAAAAAAGTTGGGAAAAAATATGTTTCGATTTTGCGGGACCTATAATTCGTTTAATTTTGAATTCATTTAAGTAAGATAGTTTTCTACATAAATATAATGATATAAATGAAAAGAAAATCATTGTTAAAAGAGATTTATTTTTATTTGATTATTTTTAACAAATAAACAAGAAATACGGAAAATAAGAAAGATACATTCCTAGACGCTGCCAAATGGCCGGCAGGTATCGCTGTGTCTAAATTTAAATTTTTATCATCATCAATAAAAGAAGGTGGCCCACAACCAGGTAAATCTATACCTACCTAAAAATATATAGGATCATTAGGTATTCTGTAAAATATGCATGAATAAAATTAAAAGTTTACTTGATACTTCACCAAACAAACCTGTCACATTTTTTTGTAATTTTAATAGATAAACAAATTTAGAATTCATAACTTTTTTAAATATAGTGTCAACCCGAAGAATTTACAAACACTTAAACACAAAGACAAACTTTCACAATTATAATATTATTATATATAGTGTACTTTGCGTAATTATTAAAACCTATTTTAAAATTAACAACGCACTCATGGGAATTTTTTTTATTTACTAGATTCTTATATTTCTTAAAGAGATGAATCATTTAAATTTACTGATTTTAAAGTTAATGTTCTTTATAAATAGAACGGCGTCATTTACGCCTTGCAATTTTTACCTTATGTGGGTATTTTAATTTGAAGAACAGGCAACCCTGTAAACAATGCGTCAAAATATGGGGTTGTCAAGACTAAATTACACTATTAAAACTGAATTGTTTCTTTAACTAAATGGTTATTATATGGCTTTGAAAAGGTAATTTACCTATGATAGGTAACATTTTTAGTTATTTTCAATCGTCCTTTGTAATTTCTGCACACTGTTATAGCGCAAATCGTCATTTTCAAATGTCACACAACACGTGTTTACCGCACAGCGATAGTTTCACAACTGAGCGGACTGAACGAGCTTATCAGCCAACAGTTGGCCGATATTTTTTTTGGCGTTTGGTCGCTCGAACGCTCAATCTAGACATTTATATAATCAAAGTTCAATTTAGAGAAAATTTGAGTTAACAGTAAGTGTACAATTTCACGTAGGCATAATTAACGCATATCAATCACAGACAACTGAAATTAGTATGTTTGATAATTTTTTTTCGAACGATAACTCCCGCTCAAACGCATGTAAATAATAAGGACATTTGAGTTATGTGGTGATAATCATGAGTAAAAAATGCGTAACACCAACAAAATTGACATTTGTAGGGAAAACAAACTAATGTACAAGTCGCTAAATATCTTTGTATAGTGTCCTTAGCTTTAAATATTAATCACACTTAAATGTGTGGCACTAACAAAAGAACGTTAACACAGCGTGGGTAACATTTAAGGTTGGGCTCGAAATTAAATAATAATGATGATTTAATAATATCGCGAAGGTTGTAAACTACAATAGAGTAGGTATAGTTTTGTTACTTTGACCTCAAAACTCAATTAAATATGTCTTTTTAGTCTTTATAGTGTTTGCTACCCGTGCAACACATACGGAAGTAAATGCACGAAAATTAGAATTGGTGCTTAATTTGGAGTAGATTTAAAGTTTGATTTTTATTCGGTTTTTGCATACTGACTGTTTTGGTGGGGCCAGTAACCCGCTTGAATTTGATCTTTACAATTTTCTGCGTCCCGCTGCGCTGACACCATATTTTTTCTTTGCTGTGATGATCATTTATAATCAGGCCTTTGTTCGAGGTTAACCACTGGAGTGATTGGTGTCATATATAAACATTTACTATATTATTTAATTAATACCATTCCTCAAAATATTTATATGTAAATTGTGAAACCGCTTACTGTGGTTTAAAGCAAATGAATTCACATAGATTTTGTCGTTTACCTCATATTTTTAGGTTATATAAACTTGGCACATTACGACAAGCGATCTCTAAAAACGTTTATGCAAAATGGCAAAATATGCCAAAAAATAACTCCGGTGGTTAGTAAAATATATGTAGGCATGATTTGAAGCGTGCACAGTTTTTTTAATACACTGGTATTTTTAATTAATATTACTAGTAGTTCCTTGAACAGTGGACCAAGCGTCCAAAAAATAGTGTTTCTATTTTTTTCTTATTTAATAAATCACAACCAAAATTTTCCCTGAACACATTAGATTCATAAATGTACATACTTAGTTATAAAACCATAATATATTTTAGGTAACATTTTTTTAAACGAGAATTTTCTAAATTTTCTAAAGAAACGTCACTATTTCGTAGAACGATTAGAAAATTGTCCAATTGGAAAAGAGGAATGTCCGATTGGACTAAAAACTGTCCGATCGAACAAAGAATTGTCCAATCGAAAAAAATATTTTCCGATTAGACAAATAATTTTCCGATTAGACAAATAATTTTCCGATTGGACAAAATGATTATCCGATTTCACAAATGAATGTCCAATTGGACCTAAATTTGTCCGATTGGACTAAAGGAATGTCCGATTGGACAAAATATTGTCCGATTAGACAGAGGATGTAGTATGTGTTATGAAATGTAAATAAATCGAATAAAATCAGGTTAAAATACAATAACGAAAAAATGAATAAATTTTGAATAAGATGCGTTAAATTCTTTGTATCCTCTTTCGTTTCACATAACTATGCCGATTCTTTCTCGCAAACAATTGATTGCCATTCAAACCAATTAACTTATTAATTTCCATTTATATTGATAACTGTTGTATCAAGCCGTTTTATTTTGATCTAATATCTTCTAAAGATTTGTTCATTTTCCCTGTATAAATTATATTTTCGTTGTGTTTAAATTCCAAATTTGGAAATTAAACGAATTCTGTAAATAATTCAAAAATACCTTCAGGAAGTTTAATGGGATGAAAAAATAGCAAAATCTGATCAAAGAGTCACGTGTCCTCGCAGGCATTACGTCATTATCATAAAATGGAAGCTAACATTTCCCGTCAGAACGGCATCATAGTAGGCTCTACACAACGCAGCCTTCCCACTTGTCAGTCTTCCGAGAAAAGGTCAACACTAGGGAAAGATAGACTTGTAGAATGTTTACCGTTTATACGAGTATGATTTACTATTATGTTCTCATTTGACATTCCTAAAAATTTTACGCATGTAAGTCTACAAGGAAATACGCAAAGCTTTCAAGAATATTCACATCAGTGTTATTGTATAACGTCTCATTCATTGAAATTCCCAGTGAGTAACATAATCTGGATGATAACGGGTTTGTTAAATAGAATATAAAATAAATTATATATATTATGTATGTACATGCGTCAAATTTCTAGGAATTTCAGTATACGTATTTCATTTCCAAACCTTTCTGGCTTTCACCCTTCGAGGGTGTTTTGGTTGTCATTTTAAATTAAGGAGAGTGGGAAGGTGAATTTATATAATAATTTTCTTCAAATGGGTAAATGTAGTCGAATTAAGAATTTAAAAGATGAGATGTCGAACGAAGGCAAGTCAATTTTAGATAAGGCTTGACAGAAGAGTGATTTGTTTAGAGAGAGACAACCAAAAAATATGTGATAGTTCCTACTTCTAGACCAAATACAAGGGAAATCAAGCACGTGAATTATAAAAAGGGGAAAAGGAACAGAGGAATGTCGATTTTCGAAATTCGAACAAGCAAGGAATTTAATTTTTTGGATAAATTGAGGAATTGTTAAAACCACGGTTTTGATGGGATAGTCCTTTGAATTGAGGCATAGCACAATCCCTTGAAATATTCTGTCCAAACATTGCGACATCTATCTTTGAGGACAGAAAATGTAGGATAGATAGTGAAATTGAAAAAATGTCATTATTGACGAACATTTTTGTTGATTTCCACAGGAGCTGAAAACGCAAGATTCCTTACCTAGCCCCCAAGTTTAGGTATGCGTAATATATTTTGAAAAATTGAGAACGCTAGACAGCATTCCAGGACTTGAGCGGATGCATTGTAATCGATGTCAATCCTAGTAGTTAGTAATATGAATTTGGTATTTGCGATCTAGGAAATGAAACTTACGGATTCCATTTTAATCACGAAGTAGTGGGTGTTGTGCGCTGTGCAGTCTCTCAGTCTGTCATTGCAGTCTCTCAGTCTGTCATTGCGGAACTCGTCAAAAGAGGTGAAACAGCCATTTAACGGACGATTCAGCTATTCCTTACATTACAATAGGCGTGCGCAGACGACAAAACGTGGCTGTGATAAAAGGATGATAAGAAGCTCCGGGAACAGGAATGAACAACTATTTAAAAAGGATTTGCCTTAAACTTTGAAAGCACAAAACGGCGTTTGAGGAATCTCTTGTACTTGTATTGTTGCATACATTTTGTTGGTAACAAAACCTAGTTTGTAATCAGTACCTACCTATGAATGACTAGTTTGCTTTACCCACGAACCTATAAGCTCTTACGTCCAGTGCTTAGACACAGGAAACTGAGAACTCGTAGGTCTCAAGTCTCGAGGCGAGTTAACTGACGGAATGACTGGCTAATCTGGTGATTGACTGTCAGTTTGAAGGAATTCTTGACAGACAGAGTTCAAAGGGCTAATAAGAATAGACTCAAAGTTGCTTTGGATTAATTACCTATAACCTTGTAGTCATAACATTAGAAGCAGTCATAATTATTTTTTAATGGTAGATTTTTTAAAGAGCTTTTTTGAGCCTCATTGCCCCGGTGAAAGACAACGAATCAAAATTGAAAGATGCTTTAAATATTTCAAGCTTTGTTAGTGATAAGATACGTGCAGTCAATTGCTCCTCAACTTTCATATCTACTTCCTTACCCACCCACTTCGTACTTTCTCACAATATTACCCCGATTGCAGATGCAATAGCCAAATAGTTTACGTAAATAATCCGATTTTAATAGTTTTTTTAATTCCCTGTAAGTAAGGTCGCAGAAACAATTATATTAAAAATTTATTTTAATTTATGCTTTCAAAAATCAGGATGACTTTGCACACACAAACACGAGACGATTCACAAGATCTTCATTACGACATACATTTCACCAACTTACAACTAAAACTTCTTTTGGGCAAAGGTATTGGCAATATTTCTCTATAAAACTATTTAATATTATCCCTCTTGCAATAAAACCATTAAAAAAATAAGCGACTTTAAAAGAAGTATAAAGCATGGATTATGGACACTGGAAGGAAGAATATAGATAAAATGTTGCAACCTAACAAAGATTAACCTTATATAATGTTTTTCTTCTGTATGGTTTACCACTATACATTTTTCTTGTAAAATTGTATGTCTTTCTTCTATTATTACACTTTATAATTTACCTCTTGTATATTTAGACCGTTCACAAAAATGAATTTAAAAAAATTAACGTATTAAAAAATCTTTACCAAATTTTCAATTTATAATTCACACAAATGACCATGTAAAATGTGATTTTAGAACGGAATACCCCAGTAAGGTCACAACCTTTTCAACAAATGTAAAAAAAATAAATAAAATAAAAATAAATTGATTCATATGGTTCTTCGCTGGTTGCCGACCCCAATAGTAGGATTTGCGATTTCCCACCACGAATACCAAATGCAAGATATTTCTCCTACTTTGAGTATTGCCATCACGTAATGTCTTGTTTAAGGTTAATGGGAGGTGGAGAATACGGTGACTTCTTTTAATGCACGTGACTGTGACTGGCGACTGGTGGAGGTTCCTCTCAAGGACTAAAGTTCACAGCTTCAAACCATGGTTTCTCACGATTAATTAATGTACCTACAATGTAAGCTATATAAATGAAAATTGTAAATTTAACAATAATACTGCCAATAGTCTTACTAACTAACATCGAACGGAAATAGATTTAATGGAGTTAAATCTTTGAAAAATTAAAACAAAAAATATTTGATTTTTTTTACACCCAGCTGCGCTTTTATATATTTTTGTAAAATACAAAGAACATCTAATTGCGCACTGCATCATAAAAAAGAAAATACTTTACAATGTATCATGGAAAAAAATAGTACATGTGGAATGAAAACATTAATTTTATATAGGTACACTAGATTATAAAACACGACTAAAGATACTAAAGAGATAAGCCGATGGAAATGTATTGCTTTTCTTGAAATAAGGTCAGATTTATTAAATATTTTCAAATATCGAAATTATTTATTTCACAGTTAATCGATTTCATTGGCTTACCAGGGGCCCAGGAGTTGAACGGTCTTGTCTAAATAAATTGGCCACTTAAATGTAAATGACAAAATGTCTTAGATTTAACAAATAAATTGATCTAGCTCCATAACTCATGATCGAAATGATCAATGGTATGTTCAAAAACAGCTAATTTGCCTATTCGTTACAAAGCAGCTTACACCTTACACGTTACCTTGTACCTACAAATATAGCAAACTACCGTTGAAATGCATTGTTTTTAATTTTGCCGAAAAAATAGATACAATGTTAATCAACTAATGTCTTTTGAACAAGGATACAAACCAAATATACTTTTATATTAATATGTGAGTTAAATTAATATGATTTATGAATATTAAGTTCGTTAATCAAGTCATATCTCCCGCTCACTTCCTTATTCATTAGGACCAAAACAATCACAAAAGTTCCAAGTTCATTCATTTGTGTGCATAAAAACTTTTCATATAATTAGATTGTGTAACGTTAGGTATCACATAATTAGGTTTTGTATCGCATTCCTCTTTTTGTGTTTTCATTTATTTGTTGACCTGTGAAATGAGTGCTTTGGGTGTAGGATTAAATTTTGATGAATTGTGTTATTGTTTTTGTCAGCACAAATTTAATTATAAATTGCACGATATAATCAAGATTGTAAATGAGTTTTTTTTTCGATGATTAATTTTGGACAGCTTCCTTGATCTTTTCAGCCCGACCATGAGCCAAATGGTGCCTGGAGATGCTTGCATATTATTAATAAAAATAGAAACAGGAATAACACATTCGTTTTTACCGGACGGATTTATTTCTCTCCTTGCTTGTTTTATGTGTGACATCGTTTCAGATCTATTTCCAATATAGGTATAGATATACGAGAACACTGGAGCGCTTGTCAGTACCGCTACCTATTCAATCATTGCTTCCATAGTGTGGTGGTAGTGGTCTGCACACATTCGAGAGGTTGTGAGATAAAAAAATATTCTGGAGCAGCGACTGTGCATTAGGGTAGGCAAGGGTTAGTATAAGAAAGACGGATAAAAAATGCATGCCTCGTCAGCACGCTGTTGGGAGCAGAATACTTCAGTTATGCCTCATTAGAACGCTCAGTATTAAATTTGTATTTTTTTATGCTTCGAAATACTACATAAATGTCACCTGGTCACGGTTGATTCAAGAAATTCTTTTGTGTGATGACCATAGAACATTTTAGTTCAGGATTTTGCACGAACAATGCAGTTTTTATAACATCTATATAAGTTGATTCATCAGATCTGATCGTGATACTGAGTTACTCAATTCTTTCGAAATTGTATAAAACCTAGTGTAATGGCTTTACGGTCTCGTTAATATCGCCATTTCGAAAAAAATCTTTACTCAAAATTAGCTTAAGACATATTTCACGCATTATTGGTTCGAGAAGCCACACTCGCTCTCTTTACACGATTACATCTAAAGCCAAATTATGCATCAAAGTAGAGCAAATGCCTTTATGCTAACGCCTTTTATAATCCGGAATGCAATAGAATTTGATTTCAATTGAAATATAAACCGCTCTACTTTGCAATCATTTCAAATGCCAACTTAAAATATCGTTTTCGTATGAATTTGCATTTGAAAAAAAACATTAGAGATATAAAGCGATGGGCAAAATTGAATTCAGTTTCATTCAGTATTCAGCGTATGTGTGGCATATAATTATTTTCATACTTTAGCCGTGGTAAATAGACTTTTATTAAGATATTCTTATATTATTATTATATATAACGAAGTATAACTAACTCATTCAACTAATGTTTCTTGCTTGTGCTGATAAATGGAAACTAGGGAGATAAATCTTATTTGATTATCATTATTTGTTAACTAAATAGGAGAAATCTTATTTTCCATCTGAACAATGCGAAATCTCTTTGATGGTTGTGAGTTCTGGTGTCATTAAATTGGAACAGCTTTTTTTGTCCAGAATTTTTAGGTACATAAATATTTTCAGCTTTTAACGCCATCTCTTATATAAGTTTTGAAATATGCCTTTAGCCATCTCTTATATAAGTTTTGAAATATGCATTTAGCCATCAAAAGGTAAGGTAACTATTTCAGCAAGCACAGCGATTCCCATCATGGATTATTGTATACTACTTAAGAATATTAATTAAAAATGTTTTTTTTTTCATATGTAAGATAATATCTATGCCATTTCGTTTTTCCATGTTTTCACTTAATTATCCAATACGAAAGAAGATTGTTAAAAAAGCAAACTGAAAATTCTAGAATTTGAAGGGAAATCAATCATTTCAGCAACCATCAGTGAAATATACGTATATTAATTATTCAATTATAATGATATTATTGTTGGGAGGTTATTGCCATGTCATATAACCCATGTAGAGTATTAATGTCTCATATAGACGGGAGTTGTAAATAAGAAAACAAAATAAATAAATTAAAAAACAAAAACTAACAAAAAGAGAGTAGTATCATCAAGAGAGAATAATAAATACACAGTTTAAATAAATATTTTTAAAAAATGTGTGTTTATTGAGCACTTCTATGCTTTATTGGTCCATTGGATTTTAAATAGTTTGGGTCAATTTCTTAATAGTTAAGTGAATAAGACTTTCCTTTCGAAGGAATCGAAATCATAGATATTATGTGGTGAAAAGCTTCCAAGACAAACGAAAGAAGAGGAAATTATGTGAAGTTTCAATTTTTTTTTTGTAAATCGTTAACTTTAATTAGTATTTTTAGGAAATGTACAGGGTTTTCCAATAAGAGGTGTTATTTTGATATTTAATCGTAAAAGATCAATGGTTTCGTTGCTTGTGTGGCACGTAGCGCCGTTTTGTTGAAAGCAAACGTTGTCCAGATCAATACCATCAAATTCCGCCCATAAAAAATCATAAATTATCTCTCGATAGCGCAATACATTCACCGTAACTGTTGCTCCAGCCTCATTTTCGAAAAAGTAAGGTCCAATGACTCCGCCGGACCATAAACCGCACCAAACAGTCACACGTTGAAAATAGAGAGGCTTTTCAACAATAACTCTTGGGTTTTTCGAGCCCCAGATGTGACAATTTTGCTTGTTGACGAAGCCACCGAGGTAGAAATGGGCCTCATCACTCAAGATGATTTGCATTTGATTCACTCAAGTGAATTTTAATAATTTAAATGCGTTGTTGAAGCGTATATCGTTCCATTTGTATTAATGGCGTAGTTTCTACTTGTCAAATGTCAAAAAATGACAGCTTTAAAAGTAACATCTACCGAAATAGCGGGCTATTCAAAATAACACGTCTTATTGGAAAACCCTGTAATTTGTAACATTAAATAAATATTATAATGGGAAAAATGTAATTTTACCACTATATAAGAAAAACTTATTATTCATAAACTGCTCGTGCATAGGCGGTGTAAATGCAATTATTTCAGGAAAAACTCTTTTTATATGTTATGATTCAAAATATCGAGATGATTCGTTGAAGCATATGAACTGAGCCATTGCTGTATATGAATGTGAAAAAATAGTTTTATACTTTTGTACACACGTACAATATTGGAATGAGTTATCGATACAATTAGATAAAATTATCCACTTCTCGGGCGAACTCAGTTAGTACAACCAATAATAGTGTTGTATATTTTACCTGGAGGCAGTTTAGACTTGAGCATGTCCATGGCGACCACATTGATGATGAGCACCCAGATAGGGCAGTCCAGCACATCGGGCTCGGACTTGACGAAGGCGATGGAACTCAAGCACTGCGCTTCCAGCCGCCTCCGGTCCGGGTACGCCCGGCGCAGTTCCTTGCTCACGTTGGACTGGAACTTCTTCATGTCGAACAGCTGGAAAACAGACACAACTTTAATAACAAAATACATCAAAATGTCGGGTAGGTCCTGCCCAAGTCTTTGGTCACGTGGGATGGAACTTCTTCATTTTTGTTATTTTACAATAATATGATGGTTGTAGACATGACTATAAAGTAATAAATCTTTCATATGTGATATCTGGCATCATGGAAATTGTAGAACTTTTTCTGTAAAGAAATCATTGTTCATTCCAACTATTAACAGCTCTCAATATCATTTTCATCATGGGCTATGGAGCTTAAAATATCCATTTAACTCTTAAATAATCTGGTCGCCTGTTCCAAATTTTACCAACGTCTAATAATAAAACAAAGGTTTGTACCGAAAAAAGAGTATTCAATATCAGACGAAGCTATGTAGTATCTACTAGATTAATATAACAGAATTACGTGTATGTTTAGGCGGATAGATTTATTATAATAGAACCTGACAGACATTAATATTATTAGATAGTAAGTGTGAATTTTAGTCCAAGTACTTACACAAACACCTCAAAATCACATGTATTCATAAGTATTACTGTGGTAACCCGAGACGCATCTTTACCAGCGTTTTGCAAGAGTTGGCTAATAATCCACTTAGCTTTGTGGACATTTAGAAACCCGCTTAAAGTTCAAAAGGCAAAAAGCTTGCATTAATTAGCAGATTCACACCGAAAACAACTAAATGTTTTCTCTATAAATTTTCCCATAAAACTTGCACAATGTATGAGAGAAAGGTTTACGCAACATCTCAACAAGATTAACAAACTAAATGAAAAATCTCTTTATGTTTGAGTGGGTTCAACTTATCATGTATGTGAAAAATTGCAGGATGACGTCATATAACCCCTTTAATGAATAACATGACGATGTTTGTTACAATTTGTATCAATCTTTTTAAAATGAAAAAATCATTTCTTTTAAAGCCTTAATTGCCAAATCAATCACGTCTATCTATGACAACGTGATCGTCTTAGCAGTCTTTGCACACATGAGAGAGAACGAACATTAAAAAAGATCTTAAGATATTAGTGAGGAGAGTAAAATTACTCTTCCGCAACCGAACGAAGAAAGCCCCGGAACAAAAGAAATTCACAATGAAACACGTTGGAGTGTGTTGGTTATTAAATGAAATGGAAAGTCCGCGCACGCCTCGTACTATTATAAGATATTAACAAAGCGAAAGATGTTTATCTGACGTCTCAGTTTAGGCGAATAGTTTCCCTGGGGCATTTTGGGAATTTCTGTTTGAAAAGAACATGATCTGCTACAGGTCATTCGGAACCAAACCCTGATTTATCTCAGACCAAACAATGAGTTGAGATTGTTGTCTTTACCCGGTGATGATCACTCTATGTGCTATGTAATTTATTGTTGATTTTAAGTTACTCATTCACATTAATTATGTTTTTGATTGGTTGGGAATGGAATTTGAATGATTAATTATTAATAGCAAAGGTCTGAACAATATTAACACAATTAGAATTTGAAAAAAAGGTGTTTATGATTTAATGTTTAGCGTGGGTACATGATCATAATTCATTTCGATGAGTTCATAATTTTGAAAGGTGATTATGAGATGCTGATATAATATTACTTCAGTGGAGATTTTTTTAAATTTCAGTAACGTGTTATTCTTAAGTTATTTTCATTGTGTACATAAATTCAATTTAAATTAACTCTATATTATGCATATGCAACCAATCAAATGAAATTAATAAGGATGCTAGCGCAATACGTGTATAAAATCAACTTACTACGCACAGCATAATACAGAGTAATTTTCAATTTTATAAATGATTTTTAATTATATTTATTTAACTGAACATTCAATAAAAAGTGCAAGATTTTTATACCGGAGGAAAGCGATTATGATATCACTATATCGTAAAACGAAACCACATAAAGGTCTGAAAGATTAGAAAACTGTAGTTTCCGTTAAGCAGTATTTCTTTATACTGAACTAGCTGACGTATTACCGGCGTTGCTTGGGAATGATTAGGGGTGAAGTTTTGTGGTTGTTTACAGAATAAATATAGATTTTTCTCTACTTTCTATAAATATAATATGCGTGTATTTTCCAATAAGAGATGTTATGTGTATTTAATTCCGGCTATAAAATGATTTTTTATGGCCGGAATTGGATGGTATTGATCTGGACAACGTTTAATTTCAACAAGACGGCGCTACGTACCACACAAACAACGAAACCATTGATCTTTTACGGGAAAAGTTTCCGGACCGTGTTATCTCTCGAAGAGGTGATCACAATTGGCCACCGAGATCTTGTGATTTAACACCTTGCGACTTCTTCCTTTGGGGCCACGTGAAAGAGAAGGTCTACGCCAACAGCCCAGCGTCGATTCAAGACCTCAAAGATGGAATTCGTGAGGCTATCGAGGACATAAAGCAGCCAATTTGCGATTTGGTTATGGAAAATTTCATGAAAAGGATATGGTCCTGTAGGCGTGGTCGTGATGGTCATTTGACTGATGTTATTTTTTACTATTAACTTCATAACTTCTTCTCTATGATGAAATAAACATTCCATCATTTATATTAAAAAATTTCAGGCATTTTTCTTTGAATATAAAAATAACACCTCTTATTGGAAAACCCTATACATATAAACCTTCCGGAAGAAATACTCTAAATGATAGTAAAACATGAGAATAGTTTAACGTAATACGATTCAAATAATACTAACAATTCGCTACACCAAGGTGGCTATTAAATATCGATATATACTACACTGCCACTATTTTCTTACTAATATATCGGACAAAGTGGAGTATTTTAATTATAGTACCTACGCGAATAAATCTGTAACATGAGTCGTGACTCCCATACAAAACGGAGTTTCCTAATAATTAAATAACTTTTAATTTACTTTATAACCCATTGATTTTAGTTTAGTTAAGGTGGTGCTAATGAACGCAGAAACAAAAGATCACGATTTGAAAAAAAGCAACATGATATTGACATTTTAAGACAATTATAACATTATGTAAAGGAAATGATTAATCGTTACAGGACGTGGAATAAATATTCGCAATAAAAATAATTATTCTAAAGCACGGTTACGGGTTTAAACGTTATCATTTTAAAGAAAAAATATCTATTCATTATAAATAAAAACTATCTATAATTTTAAAATGATGTCCACTTTCAATTTAAATAATGATTTTTCGGAATCGGCAAAACACAGATAAAATTAATAAACTGTTTGGGAAATATTATATTGAAGAATATCAGGCGTCGCCGGAATCACCGTTCTGAATATTTATCTAACATTTAAGTTTAGTTAAGTAATTTTCAGCGGCTTATTGTATATTTTAACCACTAGTAAAATATATGTTGTGAACTAAATATACTTGCATTTACCTGGAAAACCTACAGATAAAGCTGTGCCATGTTCATATTTCTACTCCACATAAACAAATTTGATTCTGCTTTATTGAAGATTGTTGACTAATCGCAAAAAACGTGCGATTTACACAATTCACATAGAAATTAAAAAGAGTGTTGAATAACCAACCAGAAAAAACCTCGTTTTTCGAGTTATAATGCTAATTCCGCAAATACAAAATGTGACCATCTTTATTAGGTGACAGTTTAAGTAATCATTATAACATTTCAAGCTTCTCGGCTAGTGTCAAATTGTGACACTGTCGGTGTCTGGTGTCTGTGGGGGGAATTAAAGGTCAAAAGGCTGTGGTAGAAAGCTGCGTCACACGCCTCGCCTAATGGTCGTGGATTCCAGAAGATTCTTTGCTTAAACTAATAGAGTCTTCTTCAGTTTAACAGATAGAATTTCAATCATTGAATAGAAATTCCTTTTTTGGTTTAGGAAGAATGGAATAAAGTAGGTAACTAACTCATTTTACTGATGAATTTTGTGCCTCTATTGAAAATTTTGATTTTGTGGGATAGCGGACGGTAAGAATAGTTTACGTGTATTTTTATGTGTACGAAATAGAATCCACGGCGGATGTAACCTTATATACAAGGCTTAGAATTATATGCTATGCTATCTGGTTGGGAGCAGTTGGGACTCTCGCAATAATGCATATATTCATCCAGACATCAGTTAGTCAAATTCATTGCAAAATCCAACTAGTCTTCCTCTCTTATTTTTGTAAATGTTCATAACACCAAATAAAAAGTACAAGAGCAATTTAAGCGGCGGGAGTTTATAAATTATGTTTTACTTGAAAATATTTTATTTATTTTTTCTACAGATATCAATTTAATCCAAACGTATGAGGGCATAAGTTACAAGGCATACAAAATTTTGTATGATGACCATCCTAGTATTTTATAGAGAGAGCATCTGAGAGAATTTATCTATTGAATTCGAAACCTAAATGGACTTGTCAGCTAGCACGCTACTTTGTTAAAATCTGTTTATTCTTCTAATTCTCTTAGAAATATGAAAAATTCAAAATATACCTTGACGATTTTCTCGTGCTCTATCGCTTGTCCAGGCAGCTTGAGGATGTCCTGTCCGATGGCGTTCTCGTCATTGGGTGCGGCGGCCGTACTCTTCACGTAGACGTTACTCTTGGAGTAGCGTCTGATGAGTATGTTGCCGGCGTCATCCATCTTTATTTTGACGCCCTGGAGAAAAACCACAGCATTTAGAAATATGTAGCGTTTAGATAAATGCACGATAATATGCACGAAAGACTTAATGGCACATGCAACATAGATTAGTTGTGCACGTACAAAAAGATTCATGCTTTTATTAAATATTTTTAGCCTTGTTCATAATTCATTAGATAAATCATTAAAACGCATCGGAATTTTCATAGATCTCAAAAAAGCGTTTGATAACATTTCACATGATAAACTTTTAAGTAATATTGGATAAAATGGCCCAGCTCTAAAATGGCTAAATAGCTACTTTTTCAAACACCCTTAAGTGGCAAAAAACATCGGTGTGTTTAGTCAGAAAAACACAAGTCAATTTGGCATACCTCAAGGCACAGTCCTGGGACCGTTACTGCTTATCATTTATGTTAATGAAATTTTTATACAAAGCCTAAATGATAAAATCATATCTTACGCTGACAACGCTGTCATAATAATTGAAGGCACTTACTGGAATACTGTTAATAACCTAGCAAATACTGATATTATTTTTTTTTAAATGTAGCAGAACTTATTGCAATGTTCTATACTTATTCCAACTTTACAACATTAAATATCTTGGGGTATATATAGATCGAGATTTCAAATAGAAACTGCGAAATTGTGAACTCGTCAAAGGATTGGAAATGTATTTATATTTTTATAAGACTTGAAATATTCTAAGACTAGAAAACATAAAAAATAGTGTACTACGCAATTTTTCAATCCACATCACAATATGATATTATTGGCTGGGAAGAAACATATGAAAATGTTTTATATCCAATTAAAATAGTTCAAAGATTGATAATTAAGGTAATCTTGAAAAAAACATTTGCATTTTCTCTTTCCAATATTCAATATAACCAACCACAATAGACAAAATGTATAAACATATTCGACAACAATTTTTTAAGGAAAAGCATTTAAATAATTACAATTCAATATATGAGCAAGATATCTGTATAATATCGAAATCCCAATATTTAATACCGTTCATCCCAAATTTTAACACATTTAATACCTATCTCTATCTACGTATAACTTATTTTAACAATCTTACTTTAAATCTAAAAATTATCGAAAACATTCATGAATTTAAGCTAAAATTGAAAAATTATCTTAGACTACTATAAGAAACCACATATCTTTTTATATTATTTTTTGAAGTCTTAAAATCTATTATTGATAAAACTTTCGATTTTATTACTTATTTTTGTTATTATTTATAATATTTTATTAATTAATTATTTGATTTTGTATTTTCTCACCAAACACAAGATCCTTATATATTTATGGTGAGGAAAGGCCATTTTCTGTTTTACATTATAATACTGTACGATGTAAACATTGTATATTTATTGTAAAATACAAAAAATAAATAATATTTTTTTTATTAAAAATAAAAAATATTTTTTTTATTATTTATAATATTTTATTAATTACTTATTTAATTTTGTATTTCCTCACCAAACACAAGATCCTTATATCTTTATGGTGAGGAAAGGCCATTTTCTGTTTTACATTATAATACTGTATGACGTGAACATTGTATATTTATTGTAAAATACAAAAAATAAATAATATTTTTTTATTAAAAAATAACCAACCTTTATTCATTTATCCAGCGGACAACGTTAAATTCGTTAGTGCACGTCTCGGCAATAACTTCTGGGTTTTGAAAAATTTGGTAAAATTCATAAAGTAACATTAATTTTTAAAAGGTATGAGGGAATTAAAAATAACTTACTTGTCCTATGTGTCTTTTAACTTCATCTGTCTTTTGATCTCTCATTGGATTGTCAAATCCACAAAGGCCAATTCTGAAACAAACAAAAAATAAGGTTAATAAAGTTATTAAAAAAACACGTTTGAGATTTCCAGCATAAAGTTCGTAATCATCTCTGTAATAAGGTAATAACGTCAACCATATACGGTCTTGCTATAATATGAAACTATTATAGAGTAAAATGTCATTTCCACTAATTGGTATGGGTTATAGACTACCTGCAAGATTGCACAAAAAGTTCTTCAGATTCACAATAAAACCAAACGAGAAAGAAATAAATCTCAGTCAAAATTGTAAATAGGCCATGGCCTTAAATATGTTCCTAACGACCGCCTTCATTCAACCATAATGTCCACCGATACAATAACACGGCTAATAACTAGAAAGGAACAGACAAAGAGTGCAGCAATTCCGATTAACTACGTATTTATGTCTGAAAATAGTTCATTGTAGACAACAAACACTAAAGCCCGAAGGACTTACCAGCGATTAAATCCAAAGTGGTTATTTTAAATTTGAACTGGCTTGAAAATGACTATGATTATGTCAGTCGGTATTTTGGAATTTGTGGATATTCTCGAGTTTATTTTAATTTGCGCAGATATAGAATTTTCATAATTGCTCAAATCGATCAAAAATTTAGGACGCATGACACTTTTTCTGATAGAGTTCTAGATAATTGCAAACTTTAGATAAATTGCTGCATTTCATCAATTCTTTACTTAGCCTTGGCAGTTTCCGGTTCTTTGTGTTCTCAAGCCGTTCGCTCATTTGATTTTGTTAAATGTTTAGAATATAACGTGGCTAAATAAGTCTCCACAGTCATTAAATAAGAGGTTTTAATGAAATAATTGGATTAAAAATCACGATTCACTTTCTTGATTGGATGTCAGATGGCTGGACATCAACTTCCTCGCGCGAGCATTCAATACTCTTATCTCAAAAACCTACTGGCCTCATTGATAAGACATCAATCTAAAAAAATCAACAATACACCGCACTCATAGCAATGGAGGTCGTGCTTCTATCCCTTTATGAGATTCTCTAACAATTTCTCCCTGATACAACAATCAAACACTTTGATGACTAGTCACTTTTAAAGAACGTGCATTGTTGGTATTGCTTTGTTACACCACGAATAATAATCTGGAAGTAATTAAGTATCTCAGTAAGCTTTGATGAATTTTCTAATTGTAGCGAGTGATTTAGGCCACGAGTAGAGACAAAAGATCGAAGGCACGTTCAGCCTTCAAAGCTATAGTAAATAATGGATGCAAAGGAAAATGAGGAAGGGATGTCGACGATTTTTTAAAGGAGGTAATTAAAGTTATATTAACAAACGCTAATACATTATACTTAGTAATCAAAAGAATCTATATAAAAATCGAATGCCAAAGTAGATACCATTGTGAATGAATTGATAAAGACAATGTAGGTGATGACTTGTTAGAATGTTGTTGTAGAATTGTTCTACAATATATTTGCAAATTGGAAACGATTATGTCACTATAATTCATGTCGATGGTATCCATTACTATGTGCACGTGATACCTGGTTTGCAGTATTTAAAATATAAGAAAAAAACTATTAAATGCCATCTACTAGTAATAACAACCTTATGTTCTGCGTCATTTTTAGAAGTAATTTTTAACACTAAAGTCGGAGAGCTTAAGGTTAATATTATCGATCAGATTGAATTAAATGAAAAAAACCTGCATTTACATTGGTCAAGCGCGCGGGGCGGGTTTTCACACAAAGGAGCAGGAATGAGTTTCAGCATTTACAATAAGACGAAGGCATCGATTCAAAAGAGGTTTTCGTTTGATGTGATTAAAGTTGAAACGAGATCTCGGTTCGACCTTGAGGTCAGTCCATCGGGCCGGCCCACGCCCGGGGAGCGGAGCAGTGTAACTCCAACAAGACAAGTAGCGGACAGGTGCTTATACCTGCGGGGAGATTAATATACTATCAAGAGACATCTCACAGTGCCCAACAGCTTCCGGGTAAAAATAACAAATTCATTATGATGTAGCCGTCGTGCAATCTTTTTGATATATAAATATTTGATGTTTAATTAAAAATAGGTATTTATTGCAAATCTCGACGTAGAATTGTGGCGCAAATGGTCAAAATTATGTTCACCGTCAATCTTTAATACAATTTATTAAAATAATAACTCTTCCCGACACGCGTTGCTGTGCATCAGTCTGTCTGTGCAGATAAAGAAAAAATAGTGGGTGTTTCTCTTACGTTCAACAGATGCTGTTTTAAAAAAACATGTTTTACCTGTCACACGCGGGTGTTTTTATATAATATATTTTTATAAAAACACACGCTCATTCGAATACGTCAAAATGTAACAATGTCAATATTTAAAAGCAATCATTGAAGATCTTTCGGAGATTTAAGATTTTGAACAAACGAGCTATTTAAAGTTTTATTTATGTAAATATATATCTAGGGGCAAGTGGGATTAAATACAAGTAAAATGCGTTTGGACTTAATCTTAGATTGCTGCCCACCGATGTTACATTTATCGCCCACAATCATTACAAAGTAAATCAGATTCTTAAGCATATTAAAATTAATTAAGGCTAATTGCAAACTTTCAAACAAAGGTTTTTATTTAATAAACTATAATACATCTTTATTCGTAAGACTCTTTATCTCAATGATGTCATCACGGATTTTTCAATTTACGAATTGAATTCTGGCAGAAAAATCCTCTAAATAACGCCATCGGCTACAAAAATAATCTTTCGCAGGACATTCGAGTTTCCCAATTATTAACGAATTAAGGCAGTGTGTAATCAGTTTATTTGGAAGCGACCTCCGTACTCAGTCCCCAGCCGGGTTTTCAAAGCGCTGATTCATTTTCTGCAAATTACCTCCCCGGTCAGTAAACCCGCGGACATGCTAACAACTAACAGTTCAAGATGAAGTTCTGTTTCGAAGATCGTGTAACAATTATGAGGGGATATTAAGCCCATAATGATTGTTATCACCTCTGTTGGAACCTCCCAATCGTGAGATGACACTTTTTATTTTGATCATGACTTGATGATTTAGTGACGGAAAGGCGTAATGGGTTTTGTTTGTGTTTTTTTAGAGGGCTTACGATCCGGGAGGCGAAACCGACATGCTTTCGTTAAATTAACTAGTTTTAGATATCGAATTAGCACGGTTATTGCGGCATATTTTTATATGATTTTGGGCGCAACTCGATTAAAAGCTTTCAGAATATGATATTTCTACATCGTTATGCATGGAATCACGTAATAATGTAGGTATCACTTGAATGTTGACATTTATTAAAAAAGGGTTTTCTCAATAATTTTGTCGGACAATTTGCGTCAGTAGTGAGTTTTTAGTCAAAGCATTTGTTGATCGCTATGCAAAAAGGTATTATTAGGTTCTTAATAACCACTGTAATCTATTTTTTGTACGAACAACCTGTTTTATCGATTGAAATTAAAGTGGTAGAATTTAATAACGTGTAATAACTTGTGTATGACTGACTCTCTAATCGCAAACGACCTTGCAAGGTGGTGTGCGAGTGAAACAGCAAATTGCAATCTTACTCTTACTAATCGAATAGTCATTTTCACCCGAGAATCAAATCAAGTATTAACGTCGCGGAATGTACCCAAGCGAAATCGAAATCTAGTATTAATCACATTCGAAATTGAAAATAATTTTTTAATTCATAAAAAATAAATTATTATGAATAAAGTAAAATAAATGTTCTAAAGTGGGTTAAAAATAGGAAAGCAATGCAAGATACAGTCTTAGGATAGGTTGTTTCTCAGCATTTAATTTTCAAGTTCGGTGAAGATTCTATCGAAGTTACTATTTCAGTTTTGTGAAGCAACTGGTCGATAATGATAAAGTAATAGAACATGTATAGAACCTCCACAGAACTTGAAAATCAACTTTGAAATTTGATGAATTATTAAAATTCTGTGAAACAACCCGTCCTAAATTTTCTCTAAGCAAAACCATTAAAAAGTTTTATTAAGTGTAATAAATATCTACTAATAATCAAATCGGTTGAAACCAGATATTTTACAGCTTGTGTACTTTTATGCCTTATACCAAGATTCAGACCAAATTTTTCCCATTTTGAGCAAAAAACGTCCTATAAATCAGGGTCAAAAAATTTACCCTTCAAAGGTAGCTAGGTATTGTAAGTAACCATAGCTTCCATAGTCTCACTTATTGACAAATGAATGAATAATTGATCACCAGTCTTTTTCTCTCGGTGCCGGCGCCTCAACGATAAATGAGTAATTTTATTTTTATTTTATTATTACCGAGTTCAATATGTAGAAATACATTTTAATTTTCTTTATTACGTTCATTAATATTAATATTCAATTTACAAAAAAACAGCTTATAAACAAGTTCTGCTGTATAATAATAATTATTATTATTACGCGTGACAGCTGTTTTAACTTCTGAAGGAATTTTCAAAATGTGGTGAGGTCACTTACAGATGATATATTTATATTATTTCCATATATATATTTTATTTTTATTACCTTTGCCATATATATATATAAATATTTTATTTTTATTACCTTTGCCATCATTGATTTGCAAGTAAACTATCGGAAATCATTTATGGTTATCAATAATTTCAATAAAATTCATTGAAAAAGTTCCCCCAATTATTGTTTAATTCTGACTAGGCCATATGAATAATTTGGAATACTCAGGGGTATCTTCCTGCATTATTATTTTATAAACTTATATTTTTGTGTTCTATAATAATTGAACTCTGCTTAAACATATCTAGGAGTGACGAGCGAAATTTATTATTTTTTTCTTTTATCGAACTCGCTTTATAAGAATTTTTATTAATTTCCAACTTCTCTAAAAGATCGAGTTTTATGGCCTTTATTTTGTATATGTAACGGAATTGGCTTATTATCATCATTAGGTGAGTGATTTTTATTTAGGAGCTGTTTAGCAAATTGTGACTGTATTTTATTTTTATTTTTAAAGAATCTAGTGTGTTATTTGAATCTAGTATTAAAAGACTGACCATTTTGGCGGTTACGTTCGTTATACTGGATAATAAACAAAAAGTTTTTTGTAAACTGATTAATAATAATATATTGAATACATAAAAGAATAACTCAAAATTGATAAATGAGGGAGTTCCATTTTAATCGGTTCGTAGTTTCGAGAAATAGTCACATAAAATATGTTTACTTAAATTTAAGCCTGTACGGAAAATAATACACGTGTGTGGGGTTTATTCAGATCCTTCTCACCTCCTTAAAGAAGTCTCCAAGTTATTTAATACTAACTCCCCGCCTTTTAAGAAGTCTACCAATTCACTCAATTCCCTTTATTCTCTCATGATGGCGAAGTACTTCAATTTGACATTATCCTAACATTTATTTATGTTCTACCTTTAACAATAGATACGATTTGCGAAGTAATTGCACGGTTGCTTGGTAGTACAGTTTTTTGCTGGTAGCCGCGCCGGTCAAATTAAATGATAAATTTATTATAATAGAAGCAGTTAAATTCTTTGACAGATCAATTATTTCTAAAAGCATTCTAAGGAAACAATTAAATATTTATTTTATACAGAGTTGATTGTGTAAACATAGTGTTTTTAATTATTTTTATAATTAAAGTATTAGGTACAGGAATCCAGTATTATTGGTAATAGACAAATCCCGAATGTGTATTAATATCGAGAAGAGAGTCTATGTGCGATTTAAATTTCTCCGGAAATTCTAAATAGTTGAGGTAAATAAGTACGGAAAACAGGAAGTGCAATGTACTAAATCTTGCGGAAAATGTCTTTATTGCAGCGTGATCGAGATCTGCACGCTCTATCGGGCGATTGGAAAGTCAGAATGCTGCAATGTGTGCCGGCGACTGCGGACAAATGTGCAGAGAACTACAACTTACACCTTCATACAGCTTAACACTGCAGTCAGTGGCCTCTCTAATCTATCGATATTAAAAAGGTCGTTGCACCATCCTTTGACCGCCTGCAAAGTATGTCAAGCCCTATATCATGTTCCTAAAAAGCCCTGGACAGTGCATTAGTGCGATTTTGTATGAACGGAATTGAAGCCAAATTTAGGGTGAGGGAAAATTGCCATCTTGTAAACAAAGTGATGCATTATGAACTATTACTGTTTTATTTTTGTGTTGTTAATGCAGTTATAACGGCTTATATTTTTTTGGTATTTGGCACCCCGGCTAAAAATTGTTCTCGAATTGCTCCGTCCAGGGTTTTTCAGGTCCATGCCGTATACACACCGACAACCAAGATGGCTGCCGAAAATGTTCATCCCTCACAACATATCAGTAAAATATGTAAATTTATAAAAAGGTTTGGTAAAAAATGAAAAATAAATTACAAAATAATGTATTCATTTGAACTAGGTGCCAATGCAGGTGCACTGTCTAGGAAATCAAATAGGAATATTTGCAGCAATTGCCTCTTAAATTAGGAAACAACCAAAGGCGGAATTCATCAAACTACATCTGATAAAACGAATACCTTCAATCGGTTTGACGTACATTTTCATGCGCCATGAAAAAGCTCAAGGATCTTTGGGTGGTTGTTTGATCAACCAATTTCTTCAAGTATTACACGAATGGACACAACATAAACATATTAAATGTTTTAGTCAGCTTTATAAGCCATTGGTTCTGTATTTCTAGTGTTCCATTTATCGCGGACATTGTATCAACTTAGCGCTACCACTGCGCACTGTAGCAGTAAATGCTTGCTATTACCTATGTGATACCTTTCACAGGAAGAAGAAATTTGACTCGTGCCTTACTGGCTGCAAACTCAGCGCGTTGCCTCATTACGTAATAATGCCTTAATTCAAATCGTGAATATTTCTCTAAGATATCATAATTACCCATCTACGACAGCCAATCGTTCGTTTTATGAGGAAATTTTGTACAAACTGATACTTACAATAAAAGTTTCAGTGCCGATAATCGAAACATTATTTTCACAGTTTCATAAAATTTAACAATGCAAGTACGACCATTTATTTGTAAGCTTTAAATTACCTACCTCACGAGGTGTAACCTGTTCTGAGATGACAGAAGTGTAGGTACTATAAAATAACATATTTCAGTGCAATGCTATTGACGTATAAAGGTATGGATAAATTTAAATATTTGAAGGAGATGAATTATTATTAGAGTGGGTAAAAAATACATTTATTCCTGAGACTAATTTTTTTTTTTTTAACAAACAGCTATTATCTGTAAATCTTTACGTAACAGCTCATATGGTCTTATGAAAAACTATGTTTCTCTTAACTAAGTTACATACGAGTAGTTAGAAATATAAATTGACGGTGTTAGAAAGAAAACATACAAAGTTTTACATTCAAATGTAGTAAACGTACACCTCTATGAAACTTTAATGAGGTGCAATATTTTTTGCCAACGTATTTTAAGTCAGATAAATCGCAAAGGGAGCAAATTCTTTTTTTTTCATAAATTGGTAGAATTTAATTAGAAATTAAATAAGTGGAATTTAATTAAAAATCAAATTGGTAGAATTAAATTAATTTAAATAGGTGGCAGTAAGGTTTATAATACATTTGTATTTTATATGGTTATAAGTAATTTTCGTTCAGTGTTTAGTTGAAAAATCGTAAGGACAGCCATTTTTAAAACTTTTCATGTTAATTTGTTAAAAAAATATGTTTTTTCAAATAATAAAATCTGAAGGTGTATTTCGCCACCTTTCAAAAACAGTTTTTAGTTTTCGGACATATTCAGAAATATACGAGAAACTACCATTTATTTGGATTTTATTAACTATAGGCCAATATCCATTCTCTCGGCGATCCCTAAACTATTGGAAAGACTTGTCCATGACAATATATATCCCCAGCTTGGTGCCAAAATTACTGAACAACAAAACGGGTTTGTAAAAGGCAAATCTACCATGAGTAATTTACTTATTTACTCAAATTTCTTATTTACTAGCATGGATCGAGGCCACCAGGTAGATGCAATATATTGCGATTTCAAAAAAGCTTTCGACAAGGTAGCCCACCTTATTCTTATTAAAAAAATTATGTACAACGGAATTAGAGGAAATTTATTACGTTGGTTTATCTCATATTTAACGAAAAGACAACAAGCCGTATCATTACGAGGACACACTTCTACATGGGAACCAGTTACTTCTGGCGTGCCACAGGGGTCAATCCTGGGTCCGCTCTTGTTTATTCTTTTTATTAACACTGTTACTAAATGTTTCGTGCATTGTTTATATCTTTTGTACGCTGATGACATAAAAATATTTGCCATTTTTCGGAATTTAAACGATTGTCTGCTCATACAAAGCGACTTAGTAAGGTTCGAAACGTTTTGCAATGAAAACAAAATTTACCTAAGTTACAATAAATGTAAACAAATAAGTTTTACTTAAAATCACAACGCTATCAAACACAATTATTGTATTGGTAATTATTTACTCGAGCGCGTTTACTTTATAAGAGATCTAGGCGTACTTTTTGATTCCAAACTCCACTTCGATGCGCACATTGATAATATTGTGAATAAAGCTTACAGCATGCTAGGATTTGTCATCAGAAACAGCCGTGAATTTCGAAAACCTGAAACATATCTTCTTCTTTACCACACTCTGGTCCGTTCTCAACTTGAATAATGCACCTCCATATGGAATCCACTTTACGATATCTATAAAGAAAATATTGAAAGTATTCAAAAGAAATTTCTGCGATGCCTCAATTACAGAATGAGCGCACCCAAACGCGGGTACATAAATATGCTCTCGAGTTATAACGTCTCCACTCTATCTAACCGGCGAACATATCTTGATCTCATGACTCTGTATAAAATCTGTAACAACATTATTGACTGTCCCGACTTACTGAAATTAATAAACTTCAAAGAACCACCCAGAGTAACAAGGCTTAACGACTTATTCCACATTAGCAGGACGCGTACAAATGCTGGTGTCAGGGATTCAATCAGAAGAATGTGCGAATCACTTAATCAGAATCAAAACCTCAAGGACTCTGACTTATTTTTTGATACACGCACTACTTTTAGTAGAAAAATGAAGACTGTTTTCCTACAAAGTTCAAAGTAAACAACTTAGACATACTTCGTTTAAATATATATATTTTTTTAATTTCTGTTTAACATTGTTTATCTATTTATATATATATTTTTTTGTTTTACCCTCTAAATTTTTTCAAAAATAATTTATAAATTCTTATAAGGATATTGCGCATTTCTTTCATATCTCTATTAGTAAAATAATATTCTTATGTATATATTTTTCCCCTATTTATAAGTCAAAATATTTGTAAATGTTTTTAACTGCTGTTTAAGTCAATTCGTGAGAAATAGTTTGGATGCAGGTGAATTCTCTAGTTGATGTTTTGTTTATTCTTGTCAATTGATATCTGTATCTGTTTTTTCTCCTAAATAAAAAAAAAGAAAAAAAAAAAAGAAAAAAAAAAGAAGCGGAAATGCACACAAATTCTCAGACTTTCTGACAGCATCTTTAAGAAATGTAACGGCAAATATGCCAGAGGCCTGTAAGGTTAAGACCTATGGAAGAAGGTGATTAGATAAAGAAATAAAACCAATATAAGAAGAAAATGCAGGACTGTAGAAATGTAGGTACTATCATCAATGATTTGTTAATATCATTAGATAGAGGATTAATTTAAATTAGCCGATTGGATATAAAAAAAAAACAGTATTACACAATAAACCGCTAAGGTCACAAAGTTAACAGAGATTAAAAAAACATCAAATTGCATTTATTGGGTCTTCATTATAAAATCTCATAAAGCAGTATTGATAATTTATCCACCGACTAATTGTAGAAGTTAAAATTACTAAACACTGAAATAGCCTTTAATTTGAGGTTATGACTAAATTAAGTTTTTTAGCAAGAAATAAGTAAATAGCTAATTACGATGAGTCGATCGAGCTTGGTCATCTCGGCCTTACTGGACGGTGGTCATAATAATTGCACTTTTGCTTTCACGCGACGGGATTTCACGTTCTCGGTTTGTGGAACCGGCTGCCATTAGCCATTAGCGCGTGCCCAAGGCATCCAATTATTGCAAATAGACAAATTTTCGAAAGATGAGCAACTTCTAAGGTTATCAACCGATTTTAATAGTCTTAAAAAAACACTCTTGCACTAATACCATGTTTTTAGAATTAAAGGGGTAATTTATTTCGATTTTTTACAGTTTTTTATGCATCCTTTCAAAATGAGAACACCAAATTAGGAAAAAAAACCGTTTATTAAATTCTTGCAACGCAATAAAGATAATTTGTTGGAAAAATAATTCAGGCTATAAAACAAAATACTATTCGTCTCAATTCATGTTCGAAAATTTTCCCCAATTAAAAAAAGTTTTTTTTTTTTTAAATTGCGATCAATGCTATTTTATAATAAGGACGGGTTGTTGCGGAGAACTTGAACAATTCTTCAAATTTCAAAGTTAATTTTCAAGTTCTGTGAAAGATATTTTTAAGTTCTGTTTTTATTTCAGTTCTGTCAAGCAACTAGCCTATAATGATATAATAACAGAACTTGAACAAGACTTTCACAGAACCCGTAAATGAACGTTGAAATTTGATGAATTGTTCAAATTCTCCGAAACAACCCGTCCTTATTGTAAAATAGCATAAATTCTCTAATTCAATTTAAAAATTGATTTTTTGATGTAATTTGTAACACCGATTAAAAACGTAATGGATTTTGTGCTCTTTTCGTCATATTCTGGATAAAATTTAGTTGCAAGCTAAAATACCAAATCTAGACATTGATTTCAATTATTGTACTCCTTTTCTTACTCGCGATAATAAATTAATAACGCATTAACAATAATTGATAAAAATAGATATTTTACTCGGAAGAGATAATTATTTAGTAAACGTAGTTCAATATTCAAAAAAAAAGTTTTGGTTACATTATATAATTTATGCTAAAATATTTAAAATAATCAATTCCATTTTACCTAGATTTTAGGGTTCAGAAACCCACCTGCTGAATTTAAGACCACATAATAAATCAGCGTTAATAAATTATAGTTTGCAGATTTTGGGGACAATCCGAAGGACCCTATCCGTGGAATTCTAAGAAATCATTATCAGCCAGTGAGAAGGGAACTTGCCTAATGCATTAACCACATTCACATACTTGATATTCTGAATTAAAGTCCTTCTCCTTTTCATTTTTATCGTTTTTTTAGTACATAATTTAAAAAATGGAAATTCACATACATTTCAGATGCCTGTGTTAATCCCGGAAACATTTTTTTCCTTTAGGTTTAAATAATGTGTGTTATATTATGTTACACAACCGGCTTTTAGAGTTTTTTCAGAAAATTACTTTTAAGGGTTCGCATAATTTAATATTAAACCCTTGTGTGATGATTAAAGCCTCAAAATAAATAAGGAAAAACGCCCAATTGCCTTGTTCTTGTTTCAATATAATACTCACTAAAGGATGCAGGTAAGATTGAAGGATACAAATAAGGAGAAATCAGTAGTATTGAATGTTATAAAACAAAATATTTTTAATACCACACTAGAAAATATTGAGTTTTTGATACAGGCCCTAAGTACATCAGATTATTTGTATTTTCTTGAGATTGCTTGCGAGTCTAAATTAAAAAAAAACCGTATTAGAGCAAATAATTATGTTGTCCCTGTTCTGTGGCATGTTGTCGTACTGTTGTACTGACTTATTTATTAGCAGAGAAACTCAGACTTTTACATTTTATAAAAACAGTAGCGAGATGCGGTTGATTGAATCCGTTTGTTGTGACTGACGTGTAATAGGCACGGTCATTAGTGGCTGTATAGTAAAACAGTAGGGAAAAGGTGCAACTTTGAAGCATACAATTCACTGTCAATAGCGTGTCGAGTTGTTTGCATTCTTCCGAGGAAATCCATCATAATTTGCATTTGCATAAGCAAAAAATGTTTTCCAAATGTATACTACGAGTAGGTAATCAAAAAAACCTAGAGTGAAGCCAATCAAAATCGTGAGATTTGATAAGATTTCAGTTATTTCTGCTGTAAGTGGTAGAAAGCTTACTCGTTGTGAGTACGGAGAGAGTCAGTGTAGTAATTTATTTATTTTAAATTATAGAAACAAACAGCACATTGGTTACAGTGATGAAACAATTTATAGATATTAAAAATTTCATAGTGGCTACCCACGATATGTTTCTTTATAATTTGTTATTTGTGTTTTTATATTTGTTAATTACCGGGTGATGTGCGTTGTGTATAATATAAGTGTATGTGATTATGTGTGACTATGCTTGTAGGTGTGATAAGTTGTGTTGTGGACGGTGATCGGGTTTTTAACTGGATTACGAATAATTTGAAGACATTCTTACTAAATTAGCACAATTTATAACAGTAAGTTTTCTCCGTGTGGAAACTTACCATTGTTATGGGAATTCAATAACAAAACTGGACAATGGAAGCCATGAAAAACCCTTTCTCTATCGATTTAACGAAATATATATTTTGCTCCCTTTGCGATTTATCCGACTAAAAATACAGCAAAAAATACTCTAATCCCATAAAATATTGTACCTCATTCAACAATCGGCTCTTGTCACGTGCGTTAGGTTCCCCGCTGAGCCAGGATACCAGGAGGTCTGGCAGATAGCAATGACAAGGGTTTCCACCGATTATACCCCTGTTTAGAAGATATAACGAACCCAAAAACATTGTCTTGTTGAAAGTGAGAAAAACTGTCCTTGTTTGACGGGCAGTAATTTTAATTTCCCCAAGCGTGACTTCTAAATAATTTCTTCACACCTTCAAAGCGACAAATATTATTAGGAAGTATAATATTTTTTGTGGTCTCTTTCAGCAGACGGGAAGATACTATATTTATCTTTGGTTGTCTAAATTCTAAATGTTTTAATGGCTACTCAATGAAATTGATTTTGACGCTAAATGTTTCAGTGTTTCCCTCATTTCCTATCTAATCGTCAGTGCCTCTAGAACATAACGAATTCCTTTACGTTTGGTTCAGCTCATATAATGAAATGAGCGGAGCAGTATCCGTTAATGAAACTGAAACTGCTATTTGTGTTTTAGTCACTAATCGGAATGCTTGTCAAATTACTGGAAAGAAATACACAGCATAATTATTCGTTTTTTATTTGTATTTTTTTCACTTTTAGTAGCTACATACGCAAGTTTGGTGGTGTTAAATATTTTTGTGTTTTCTCGGAAGTTGTTAGAAAGGCAATAAATCTATTAAGAACACCTTAAAAATGATGCATGAAGAGATGAAGTTCGGTTTTCAGAACAGGTTGCTAAATATAACCATTATCCATTGGCAGTGGCGCTGACTGGTGGCATTAAATCAGGATGATATTTAAATTACCTTAAATATAGCTTTTTTTTAAGCAAGGCGGTCCGGTTCCATCGAGATACTGTCAATGTTATTATATTATTTTGAATTTATCACCGGCGCCATTGCAGCATTACAAAAATATTAACAGCGATACGTCATATATTTATAAAGAATATAATTTCAAACTGCACGCAGAAATTATAGTTATTACTTTAAATAACTTCGTAAATACTATCATTAATTCAGCCAATGGTTTCTTCGCCGGGATAAGTCTTCACATTGATTAATTAATTAGATCCCGACGAAGAAACCATTGGTTTTGAAATATGTCGATGCTTTTTGATTATTTACTGGTGTTTACAGTTATTTAAAGTATAATAACGCTACAAGGTTTACAATTAACAAAGATGTGGTTATTACCCCCACCTACATCTAAGTATAAACTTTTACATTCCATCTTACGTCTTTTATTGTCTTGTCAAAGATTATGAAAATTAAATGGATAAAAGCTCCAACACTCGTGATAGAAATGATGTTGCGATCGACTGCGTTGACTTAAAAATTCCAGACAAATCTAGCTGAGTCAGAGCACACCATTAGATGGTTTTAGCTACTCCGTGCAATCAATGATTTACAGTTAAGACACATTATTATACATTTACAAACTATCTGTAATTTTGAGTCCTGTAACCATACGAAACCGCTGATTAGGTCACAAAGAATGACATTGAGACGTGCAAATTTACGTAAAATGCAAGTGATTAACTTTCCCTTGGGCATATTTCCTGGATTCTCGTTACGTGTTCAATAAGTCACACGGTCGTTGAGGTGTACATCCTCTTTAGTGATCTTGGCCCTGCCTACTTCCAAGTGCTGTGGGCAATAGGCTGTAGGCTGTTGGGAACCTTGAGTCGTTCAGAAAAAAAAACAAATCTGTTTCTCGCGCGCAGCAGGATTTTCGCTTGATTGAACCCGCAGACACTGCTCTTAGAGTGAAGAATTTTGTATTGAATGGAGGACTTTGATAAATTGAATTATTTGCAGGATTGCTAATGAAGATAGCTAGGCAGATTATTTTTTTTTATCAGGAGTTACTGGATATTAGCAAGAAAACCATTCCGGTGGGAGTAGAGACGAGAGCTGATACCACTTTGGTAGACTCCTTCGTGGGGGGCTTTGAGGAATCAAAACAAAGGGGGACTTCCGATGGGATAGTGATAGATAATTACTTTTAAATTACTCGATGTCATTAAAATATTTAAGTCATTTGTATTAAAAGAACAATTTCTTAAGAGTAGGTATTGTGATTTCTACTATGTAGATGATACAATATAATCCTGTTTGTAAACGTAGATGTATTTAGGTTATACGAGCAAAACAATTCTCAAATCAACTTAAAAAAGACTGCATTCATAATTAACCTCTCCATAAGGCAGTAATTGATTATGTCATTTTTTGATGAGCAGGCACTTAATTTGAATAATCACTTTTCATAAAAGAAATTGTTAATCTTGACCCCATACCTGATTTTATATCAAAGAATATACACAGTGACCCAAATACATTTTTTTTAAATTTATAACACAAGAAGATAAAATAAATGCGGAGTGTTAGCATGAATAAAAAAACACACGCAACCTTGGATAGCCACAGTCGCGTTAATCTTCACGTGAATATCGCCTTATTATACTCGAACTATGGCCAGGAACTGGTCAGGCGTTGAATTCCTAGATATTCGATATCAACCAGAGGAAGATAATAAAAATCGCCAGACTGTGATGTAAGAATTTTAAATGGTTTTTTATAGAGCTAGACAAGGCTGTTAGGGGTGATGATACAAAAAAATTGTCCCGCGTTTTTTTGCAGTAGCCCACTGTGCGAACTAATATATTTATCGCCTTACAATTTATTCAGGTGTTGTAAAACATTTCGAGGGTTTCCGGCTGTTGTTAACAGGTGCAAGTGTTGTCAACCTTCATAGATAATGTGAGTTTATGCACTTTTATTTGAATAACCTTGCTACTTGCATACATAAACATTCCTCTTTTCACAAGTATCCAAATACCGTAAAATACCAATTACGCTAATGATGCGTTTGTATTTTTCTTCACGAATGAATGCTTGTTATATTTTTGTGTTAGAAAGTTTGTATGAAATATGTTTATTTAGAATGAGATAATTAGAAATCAATCGTAATTATAAAGCATAAATCTGCAAAAACACTACAACACTGAGTCATGAAATTTGCCCAACATTTTATGTTCGAATTTTTTAGATGGTTTTGGCAACTTTCAGACGTCGCATCAATTCCACCATAAGATGGAAATACATTTATGCATTTGAACGTCAAAAAAAACAAGAAATAAATCATTAAAAATAAATATTCAATATTTTTATGGTAGAATAACTTATTCAGTAAAATTTCATATTGTAATATTTAGTAATATAAAATGAAAGAAACCAATAATTATATATATATTATTATCGGTTCCATACTACCGAAATAAAAAAAATGTAAAAATGGTATAGAATGAAGTGAGTAATAGCTACTACTTAATGCGTTTGAAAATAGAGTGACAATTCCAACATTCAAGTAGCATTTCTTATGAGTAGGTAGTAGTTACCTAATTAAATTTAAAATAAAATTTTGCACATTGTACATTGCGTATTTTCCTATAGATATCGGCAGTTGGCACAAACAAGTTGTAATGCAGTCATTATTGTAAATTTATCGTTCAAATTTCCTTAGGCAAACGACCAGCAAGCCATTTACGTAAACGATCAAATTATTGTTTAATGTGAATAATACGCCTGAGATTGCCTATTTCTAGTTTGTTATTGAGGCACTAATTCTATTCACGAATCCACTCAACACCGCAAATCCTCGATTCTTATTCATTGAAATCAAATAACCGTGAAATTGCTCAACACGCAAATGTAATGAGTTTACTTTATTAATTTGCGTGCACCCAAGAAGTTAAGTAAAAAGTAAGTAAGTTAAGTAAAATGCACGTGTACTTGATACAAAATGTACTTGGATTTTGAACCTTTAAGCCATATATTTTTTGCTGGTAGATTAGCGCAGTATCTACAATTTACAACGTGTGGCGGATGAAAATTGTGGTAATTTGGGAGTAATCTTAAAAATGGCAGCATAACAAGAAATATGGTTTGCAGTAACTAGGTACACTAAAGTTGAGAAACAGAAGAAAATTTTATTACAGAGAGTCAAAGTTTCTAATTTCAGCTCGCAATTTACTAATAATATATATCCGTAATGTTGGTAGTTGTCCGGTCGGTAAATCGCCTCTCTTGAAGTGAGATGTTGAACGTGTTGAATGTGTAACAGGTTCACAATAAAATGTCATATGAAGTAAATCTTTATTGTCTTTCTTTTAAAAATAAACCGCATACATATAATTGGCGATGAGGGTAACCTCATTACAACTTAACTCGTGTAAAAGAGATATATCAAAACCAAAAAAATGTATAGTTAAGTTCGGTTGATTAATCGGTGTAAAAAAATGTTTAGATTACAAAAATGAAAAAGTGTTGAAATTCGGGCAGGATAAATAATTCCCTTGTTAAATGATTTATATCCATATTAAATAAGATATACCTATAGCGGCCTTGAGGTGGTTTTGCACAAAAACGGCACTATGCAAATTATAGACAAAAAAAAATCCGGGTTAAATCTTCCTCACAGGAAAAACTAAACCCTTCCACACACTTTTCCACAAATGATCATCTAGTCAATCCACATTATGCAAGTGCATTATATAAGCAAAATAAATACAAAACAATACAAGTTTTTACGGTAGGAGTGATGGACATATGAATCCATTCCTCTCACTACGGTGTAAGGCGATGAGTCGAGAGAGTCAAATAGGCTCCCTCTCAACCAATCTCTGCCGATCCGGTCCGCCACGCAGTAAGTGGGCAAACGCATCTACCGCTAAGACCTAGACAAACCTTACCCATGAACCCGGGCACCCCTGATAAGTTACCAAACGTACCGAACCACTTCATTATGTATAATAATATTAAATGTATTGGAAACTTATGGTATTCTGTATCATCTTGATTTGAACACAAAAATGCACAGTGATATTACCCACAATCTTTTAGGTGTGTTTTATGTAAACAGGATATTGAGGATACGTTATTTTAATAAAAAATACTAAAAGTATACAGATAAGGTAGGTAGCATATTATTTAGTTTAATGGTTTGTACGATATTTACGACGGGTACCGTAAAAGATCATGGCGTCCCGCCCCGTTTGTATTCGGAGGCGAGTTTGCAGTTTGCATTAAGTCTTGCTTGCACATTACATCACAATGCAACAAGAGGCGGTTCAAATTGTAACATTAAATCCTTGTGCATTGGGTGCATGGTGCAAACTGCAGCAGAATGGTTCATTGCGATAGAGAGAATGGGCGGCAGAATGCACGGATCGAGGAGATGAAATAATGAAATCCTAAGATGCATCTAGATTTACGTAATACGGAGCGGCGTCTGTCATCGGCAATTTTATGCAATCGAAAAATTAATCAGGCGTTCAAATATCTAATCATCTGTGAATTAGATGAGGATCCGAGACCGCTACGGTTATTTAGAGTGATCTCGATTATGACTGAAGAAAAAATATTAAATTGATGGCGTAACATAAACTAAATGTTGGTACTAAAATATGATTTCTTTGAATTCGAGTTGTGTCCATGAAATTAATCCGATTCGAATTGTTAAGATCTGTCGATCTTTTATCTGGAAATGCTGAATGCGACACTTAAAACTTTTACGTAATAAATAGCTAAAATATTGTTTCTTTGAATTTAAATTGAGTGAAGTGAATTAATCTTGCTCGGATTGTTGAGATTGGTTGATCTTTAATCTAGAGGGAGCTGAATAAGACATGACTATGCTTTTATGAAATGAAGCAAGGTTTTGACAAATGATTAAGTCGCTATTTTGCAATAGCAATCTATGTGCATTCCGTCTAGGAAATCAGAACACACCCAAAACGTAGAGTTGCTCGAACCATCAAGCAAAGGGTATTAGTCTGCAGTTATTTGTCTGCAGCAAGCCGATCACGGCGCCGCTTGTGCAGGATTAGATTGGGTAACACGGACTAATGTTTTGTTCAGATATGTCGCGTTTAATGCAAATCTAAATTGACAATAGTCTGCCGGGATTATGTGACTTACGGAAATAACTGTATGTTCCCTCTGTTCATAATATCAAAATGCCAAATCGAGAACACAACAATAAGGAAGCTAAGTATGTAAGGAATGCTATCATAATGTGGTTTGACACTTATAAATGATCTACAAACCAGTCGTTTAATGATAATTTGACATCCAATGGCGTCAAACATACTGAAGCTTTTTTCTGATGCTTTAGGTATATAAAAATAAAACTGATAGATTTTTATTAATCTGAGAGATGGTAAAAATAAAAATCACAGATTATGATTATTAATAAATCTACTTTTAACCAGTTAAATCAAAGTAAGGTTGTGCGTGCGTATTACAAACATATATTGAAAAGCTGGCGTTTGTTCCCGGAAACTCGTTTTGACGTGTTTTTAGCCATTATGTTGACAGCCATAGGCGGTATTTAGAATCGAAGGAGAGAGAGTCATGTAGGGCGGGGGCGGACTCAACTGAAACTGCAGTGGCCGTGTTTATGCAACACCAGGCACAGTCAGGCACCAGGTATAGGTAGATTCAGGCACAAGCTAGACTTCCATTAGTAGGCATTCACGACTTTGCCTTTGTCATTCCGCTGGGGTTTGGCGTCACCGTTGTAAACCTATTTGCCTATTTCCTAACCGAGAATGAGAAGAAATAAACGATTGCAGGCGTGTTTAGAAACTGCAAGTGAAAAGGTAAATTAATAAGCTTGATTCGAAGGCACGCGCCATCCTCATTTGTTTGATGTGATGTACCCAGGAGGCTTCTAGGAAAATTTGTTTGATTTATGTTGTGCTAGCGTTACCATTCCAGATTTTCATATTTTTTCACAGTTACAAAACTATATTCAAAAGCTACATTCTTGCTCGTGTTGGAAATTAGGTTACGAGGTGAAAATTGCTGATGAAAAAAATATATTTTACGTCCTATTGGAAATGGTCACATCGAATAACTTTTCAAATCAAAATGAAAGGATATAAGAGAGAACATTACCTTTATATTTATTTAAATAAATTTAAGACAATGGATGCTTCCAATGTGTAATAAAAACACGAAAAACAACTACCACGGCTAAGTAAAATGTAAATTTGATAACATGCCAAAGTTTTATTGGAATAATTACATTGTTTGTTATTTAAATTATCCATAGAGGCAATGTTGGGCATGTTGGGCATGTTTGATCTGTCAGTGTTACGTAATCGATATAGACGGTCTATAAATAAAATACAGCTTACACAACATCGAAATTCGCCACACTCCGCCATAAGGCGCAAAAAGTCCGCATGCTTTGACCTTCGACATTCGAAAATTGTCTCGCATCCAAAAGTATTCAATGGCTCCTATAAAATCTGATGACATTTTAAAATATAGAACAGGTTTCGCCATTTATAAACCGGGTTTTTAATCTCTAGGCGATGTATTTTTTTCGTTATTT
The DNA here is from genome assembly GCF_061612785.1 of Hesperophylax consimilis. Taxonomy (NCBI): domain Eukaryota; kingdom Metazoa; phylum Arthropoda; class Insecta; order Trichoptera; family Limnephilidae; genus Hesperophylax; species Hesperophylax consimilis. Next base: position 17,855,591 of record NC_142838.1, read on the forward strand.
TTGTCCCAAAAAGATCCAAGAATGTCATTCTAAAACGTTGCGAAGCAATAATAAATTTTCACCCTTTTTAGATAATTGACACTCTTGTAAAACCGTGTAAAGCCTATAATAAATAAGAATTTCGTTGGTGTGTATTTTAAAACTGTTACCGATGGCGGTAGGTGAAGTAAACCAGTTTGGATATGGGACAATTGTTTCGATAAATCATTTTAATTTGAGGTCCAGCGGTGTCAAAGGTTCATTAAATTAATATATATTTATAGTTGTTGGGAAACCGAAATTGATCACGACTTGCCGCAAAGGTAAAATGGAATCGAAACTACTTCCTAAACTGATAGTTGTGGTCATGCGGACATGTCGTGACTCCTGGGAGTTGAATGTTGAATGACAAGCAGTAAGTTTACCTACTAGTACCAAGCATTATTCATGTACGGTAAGTAGTATTAAGTATAGTAGGTATAAGCATTGTGGGTATGCTTTAAAGTAGGTAGGATAATGTACTCGTATTGTGAACAGAAAGACTTGCAGTAAAGAGTAAAGCGAACCCAAATGACAGCCAGTTGTCCTTGTGGTACCGGATGTGTATGGCTACCAGTTAGTGTACGCCCTGCTGCCTAGAGATAAGTTTACACTGTCTTTTCCACTTACACCGGCCGCGGAGGACTGCTATCATTATTATTATTACTGAAAGTGTTCCCTGAACATTATCGACAAGGCTCATGCTCCATCGGTCATTTGTGCACATTGCACATAAATTACAAAATACGTCGGCGGACCGTAAAATGAAGATCGAACCTTTTTGTTGTTGTCTTACTTAGTACAAAGGGAAAGATCGTCATCACCGAGCTGCCTGCAAAATTCTTGAAAAAGTAAACGTATTATTTATTTATTGGGTTAATTCAATTGAGGTCGGAAACATGTTTTATAAATTGATTTTCTTTGTTATACATCATTTACCAACATGTTTACTTGTAAATGTAATGCGTTATTTTAATTTTGTTGTATCGTTTCTTATTATTCCAATTGCGAATGTTATGAATTATTCTCTTTGCTTCCTTATTTCGAATAACATTTAAAAGAATTTTCGTAATACACAAAAGCACCTATCGTGAAAACACGTCTTTACTGCCGCCTTTATTCGAATCCTTGGCGTGCCGTGGTACGGTTTATTTATATGAATATATTAATAATTACTGGCATCAAATTGTTCTAGTTTATCACGTCACGGCCACCAAACGAATGTTGGAGTAAGAGTACAAGAGGCTTCAGCGATTTGACTCAACGGAATACAGAATTCTATTTTTCTAGTGGGTTATGGATTTATTTTGGTTTTTTATGGATCTACCAAGCACCTTGTTTGTTTACTTCGTAAAAACCAATTTTATTTTATAGGTGCTCATAGGTATATCGGTTATTTACTGTTCTCAGGGAAAGGTTCAGAAAACCCCCTAAATTGTAATTTTTATTTAAGAAAATGTCAAGACGAATCAAAGATTCCTATTTCATAACTAATTATTAAATTAATAAAAACACTATTAAAGATACGCACGAGTGACCTAACACATTTTCAGGGTTTAATTGCCAAAATAGAAAACAAAATGTATTTGATTAAAATGTTCATTAAAAAAGCGTGCCCGATTTGCGATCACGAATAGGTACGCCAAATTTATCAGAGTTCCAGTAAATAGTTCTAGCAAAGGACTTCTTTTGTATATTTGAATGTTGATGATATGTTTCCTTTGAATTAACACATACTTCTTAATGAAGGGGAAAATTATGGACAGTGTCATGTTTTGGTTAAAATAAATATTATTATTGTAATAATTGTGATTGCATCATTTACACAAATATATAATTTCGTTAAAACCGCAATTTATATTTTTTTGGTGTAAAGGCAAAACCGACAGTGATTCATGGTTGACAAAGCTTATAATGTGTGGTGCAAAGGTCATTACCAACTTGATAATAAATTTGATTGTAGACATAATAAATACAATAGAATAAACAAGTTATCGTTACAGCTTGATAAAATTACCGTAGGTTCTTATTACTGCAAAGGCTTTGATTTTTTGTAAAACGTAGGCAATATTTTATTTCGTTGAAAAATCAACAATAATAAACAATTACACACATTACCTATATAATATGTAGGTACCTATATAATGTAAAAGAACCCGTGAAATAACATTGTTTGACCTTTGCTGCAGTTCCGGAATTATTAATAATCATGCTAATCATTTAAAGTCTTGTAAATTATCTGGCAACATAGAATTCAAAACGAAAAACGAATGTCTACTTGTCATAAACTTTTGAGCGGAAACGGGTTTTCAGCTACAACTTGCAACACCGGTCGATGAAAATTCTTTTGTTCGTTGCACTTTTAGTCAGACACGAATGCACATATTTATTTAAATATAAAAAGCAAGAAGTTTAACAATTTGTAAGAAATTATTTTAATGTACGTTGAAATAAAACAACACTTATTTTACACTCCCGCAATTACATAGTAACAAATCGTGCCTTACATTAACATAACATTACAACAATAATTGTACTAAAACAAACGTTATTAAAAAAATGATTTTTTCACACACATGTCATATGTACATCAACTAACACAGTAAAGGCACAAAACTTTTTTTATATTTCAGTACCTACTTACAATAGTTGCGGGAGCAATTTAAGAATGTAAATCTAAATAATGTCAAGCCATAAAGCTACGGCCATGATGTGTAGCCACAGAGATATGCCAGACAACGTCGGAGAACGGTAACATTTTAAAATTAAACGTTTTGACAACATTAATAAACCCTTTTTACGTGAAGTATTAACATCACTTACTGTTGCCACACCGAATCAACATTGCGCAATTTGTTTCTCAAAACACGAAGGTACTTACCTTTTCAAGATGAGTTGAATTTTTGGTGAAATTACGTAAGTGTATCATGAAGTATCAACGGAGCCATGGTCAATATCTTCTCACGACCTAAATATTCCTACCAACATTTTGATGTCATTTTCAGTCGAGAATCGTATTTTAATGAGCAACCGGCATATATTTTTTTAATTGGCTGAATGTGAATGATTTTTTTACTCAGAATACGGAAATGCTACAAATTAATTAAAAAGAACAGATCACAGGCTTAATAAAAATTATGGTACACAATTTTTCCGAAACTTATTTACCCCAAACTAAACGTAATACAATTATAATTAATTAATTATACCAGTAAAATTATGTCATTAAATCTGCCACATAGATTATTGTTGTATAGTTATTTGATAAAGTTTTTAAATACTTATTGTGATCTAATTTTATCATAGAGCTACAATTAGAGGCGCTACTGCATACTTATATTTCGTCAAAACTTGTTCCGCTATTATAATTCGATAATAGTAGGAATTGGTAGTTTTGGTTAGAGCATTGGGAGAGTTGGAGGTGAAAAAGCGGAACTTAATTTTTTGCTTCATGTCTCATCTAAACATAATACACCAATGAATTTTGGTTGGTTTTAATCTCTTATCTTCAAATGAAAGTACACTTCACGGAGTATCCTTTTCTTTTATCTTACTATCGTTACTAAATTGTGTCTACGTAATATTACAATGCATATCAACTGCTACTAACCTAATATATTTACAATACTGCCGCCATGGGTGGAACCATAGTAACCAATCCTCTTTAATAATCTCAAGAACAATGCTGTGTTTTTATTTGTAACGGCATAATAACACTTTATCTAAAACATGCGAAGACCTCAGCACAGGCGCACAGTGAGGTGTTCACAAAACACTACTGCTAACCCATACAGTTAAGAACGTTTTTTGTACAACTGGTACTTATTATGTAAACTGTACGTATATAAGAGAATAAAGTTGAATAAATAATATTAAAAATGAAGCATTTAATTTTTTTTGCATACATTTAAGTTCCTAGCCATATGAAAAATAACAGATTATGTGATGATAAAGCTCCACCCGGACGTTTTTTTTAAACATATCAACACTGGGTCGGTCTTTGAAATGAACATTTAAAATTTTGAATAGTGAAATAATAATAAATAAATAGTAAATTTGATGATTTTAGCCCACGAACGCTATTTTAACGTGATAATTATAAAATAATCATTTGCTATTTATTTCAACGATCTTGATTGAACCCCATGATAATCCTTGTTTGAGACATGTTGCTCAATTTTAGTAAACCTTCAATAATGATCAAGTATTGCATTTTTTATAAAAAAAATATTCAATTTCACAAGGTAGGTAAGTACTAAAAATTCTATATTGTTTAAAAGGTGGAGCAGTTTTAAATTACCATTAAAAAGTTGATAAAAATATTTAATGTTTTATAAATCCTTCCTGGACCGAAAAAAAACACCATGCAAGTGGCCCATTCTTAATTTGGCCAGTGAAACTTGACAGTTCCGGCCTTCAGCGAATTACCGAAACTATGAAATCGCCTAATCAACAAAAATGACCGCAAACCTCCGCTAATCACGCACACGTCCGTCAGACCTACAGACAAGTCAATGATTGAACCATTTGATTGATTAATAATGACCGATAAATAGCTGGAGGTCCCAATACTAACTTGATGTAACATTTCAAAGCATCATTGCAAAAATTTCAATGCATGAAATAATATAGAGCTTTGTAAAACACATATCAAATTTACACCAGTAAAATAATTGCTGTTTTGTACAAACTGTATCTGTAAAAATGTATCTTGTATTGATTGACCAATTCAAACAATATGATTGAAGCAGTAAAATACTAAGGACGGGTTCTTTTACGGAATTTGAACAATTCATTAGATATTATTCAATTATAAATATGATTTTCATTACAAATGAAAATCATATTTATATGACCAATTCAAACACTATGATTGAAGCAGTAAAATACTAAGGAGAATTTGAACAATTCTTCAAATTTCAACGTTAATTTGCGAGTTCTGTGAAAGATATTTTCTAGTTCTGTTATTATTTAAGTTGTGTCAAGCAACTAGCCTATAATGATATAATATCAGAACTTGAATAGGACTTTCACAGAACTCGCAAATTAACGTTGAAATTTGATGAATTGTTCAAATTCTCCGAAACAACCGGTCCTAAGGACGGGTTCTTTTACGGAATTTGAACAATTCATTAGATATTATTCAATTACAAATATGATTTTCAAGTTCTGTGAAGGTTCTTTTCAAGTTCAGTTTTATGAAGCCCCTGGCTAATAATGATATAATAAATTAATTTAAAAAAAATGAATGACCCCACAAAAATTATTGGTACCTACCCAAATTTTTCATATCCATTGTCTCAAATAGACGTGCTAAACGTTAAACGAAAAAACTTTTCCCATGTAAAACATAGGGTAGAATAACAAAAGTGATATGCATAATTATGACAATGGTTATTAGTCTTGTCATGTTAAACGAATGTTGTAGGCCCATATAGGTTTAGTGTTGTTAATTCAATAGTACAATAAAATTAGCGAGTATCTAAATCTCCACACACTTCTTCAAACAAAAGTCGGTGAGTGAATACACAATCAGCCCATCGCATCGGAATTGTAATAATTAACTAATGGCATAAAGACTGATCATGCTGTCATGTGCTAATTTAGTATTGTTGAACACGTCAAGGTCAATAACATAGGTCACAAAAGAAAACATCTTCATGTGTAAGTATTTTTTTCATCGAATGTGAAACAGGATACAAAGTGATAATATTATATAATCGCGTTGTTATGGTAATAAATAATCACGCCAATCAAAAAAATAACCCGAAAAAACATTTTTTACTAAAATATATCTTTTTTTTTATCCCTTATTTTGTATGGTTTGACTGAGGATTGAACCTTCTTACCCAGTCTGTCGACCACTCACCAAATTCCGAACGGTTAGGACCGATATTTATTTCATATTTTAACTAGTAAATTCATCCAATTTCAGAGAAATGCGTATAAATTCGCATATATTTACGTGATGCCAAAATGCAATGTCATTGACAACGAGTCTATTTGCCGAATTTCAGCTCGATCGGATGTCGGGAAGTGGGTTAATTCAAAACCTACTAGATCACAAGGCCTGGACACTCATTCAATGCAGCCTCCTAACTTGTATGGGATTTTACAAATAATTTCGTTTTAATTTTTTTAAATTTATTCTTATTAATCAAAACATTTTAAAATATTAATTTTAAAAAAAAAAACATTTTTTGGAGGTTCCCATATAAGTTAGAAGGCTGATTGGATTCAGTGTCCCGGCCTTGTGATCTAGGAGGTTTTGGTTGATTTCAGCTTCCAATATTTGCATTCATTTATTTCCTACAACAAAAATGAAATTCAAATAGTATTTAAAAAATGATAAAATGGTGACCGGATAAATCATCAAATTGATAATTTTTCCGTTTTTAAAAAGTTATATTAAGGACAGGTTGTTTCGGTGAATTTGAACAATTCATCAAAATTCAACGTTCATTTCCGGGTTCTGTGAAAGTCCTATTCAAGTTTTGTTATTATATCATTATAGGCTAGTTGCTTGACAGAACTGAAATAAAAACAGAACTTCAAAAAAACTTTCGTAAAACTGGAAAATGAGCGTTGAAATTTGATGAATTGTTCAAATTCTCCGAAACAATCCGTCCTTAGTCATGAAAGTGATGAAACAAAAAACTTTATTAACTGGGTTAAGTAGGTTAGGTTAGGTTTGAATTTTTTTTTCATCGTTTCTAATGACTTTATATCACTTTTTAAGGGTGTGTTGAATTAGTACTGTGTTGAGTTATCATGAAACCGATATAATATACTAAAAAAATAAATTTTATATGAACTGTGGTCTTGCAAATGATAAAAAATAAAGCAGTTAAAACAAGTATCGAAAAGCGGTGAGGGATATTTTTCAAGTTTTTATACGAATCGTGAGATGTAATTAATGAGGTAACCTAAGTCAAGGGCTCCCAGGGTCAAGTAGTTAGAATGATTAAAAATGCACAGAGCTATGTGGTTCATTCCTCTTGTGAGCACATGTAGATACATTACTACTTGGTCTAGGACTAAGTCGGGGGAGAGAATCGTGCATAGAAGATGACTTGTGTTTCAACACCTCTTCCATATTACCATAATGAATTCGTGTCGTTGATTGTCGATAGGGAAGTGGCGGGCGTGCAACCCTCGGAGGAATATTCAACTAGCATTGGCGTACTAACAACTAACAACCATTCAGTAACCGAACGTTTGAAGAATTAATTCGCGGATGGATGTCTTAAAAAATAATACTTGATCTTCATTGTTGTTATTATTTGAATTTACGAATCTGTATAGTACGATTACTGTATAATAATGACTAGCCATTTAATAAATAAAGATTCGAAATTTTGAAATTGGAAATTCATATGTCATACGGCATTTATTCTGGTCTAGTAATGTGTAATTTCTATCACCCAAGGAATTCTAAAAAAAGGTACTAAAGGATTCATATGTCTTATAATGATTTATAAATGTGGAAATTCTAACTTTACAATATTGTAAATGTTCTCCAAAATGCCCTGGAAAGAATCTCAGACTTGTGATGTCCCGAAAGAAAAGAATCATCTGTTTTGAATGCAATTACTAATGTTATCCAAATTGAGCCTGGTAATAAATTACATCTTTGCGATTCTTTCAAGGATAAAGAACCATCCTGTAACTTCGAATGCAATCAACAATGTTCCCAAAATTTGTTTTGATAGCATCGCCATTTCATTGTAAGAATATTATGTGCTAAATACACAATTTGGCTGTCCTGAAACGGAAATCCTTCCCAGTTGGACAGACAAAGGTTCATTTTGTTATGTATTGTTTGTAATTTATATATATAAAATAAATATAGTAATAAAAAACTCTAATAGTGTCTACTATGAAATCATCAAAAATGTGGATTGTGTGTATATCTGTAACTCTGGTTCAGTGAACTTTCGAACTCGGATTTGCTCTCAATTTAAATTTCGATAATGTTCCTACCCACCTATAAATATAATACTTTTTTACCAGATTTCTTTTGAATACATTTCTATAGTAGATATTTATAGTACCTGTCTACACTTATATCAAATTTATTAGCAATAAATTATTTTAAAAATATATTCTACGTTTCATAAATTTGTGCATTTATTTTGTTTTAATTTTTTTGGGTTAATCTTGACAAGTAAAGTCGGATTTCGTGATTTTCAATTTTTCAAGTGCTTTTTTTAATTAACACACAGAGGAAAACAAGTATTGCTAATTTACTAAGTATCTTATAGTGGTATATTTTAGGAACATTATGCCATCTTCTCCTTTAGCTAACGTTTTGGACAGGTTTCAAGAAGGATGTAGCGCAACACGGCATAATAATCATATTATATATAGTTTGGCTGTGAAAATGTCAAATCAAATCTTATTAAGATTCTCTTCAACTTTGAAGAGATCGGTGATCCAGAAAAAAACGGGAATGCGGGTCTTAATGAATGAATCAATAAGTTTCCTGATAAACTTTTAGTAAATTACGAATATATTATCATGATGTCAAGCCCAACGCGTGTGTTATTCATAATTTACTAAATGTTTATCAGGAAACCTATTCGTTAAGGCTTGCGATCCCGTTTTTAACCGAATTACCAATAATTTAATGAGATTCTCAACATTTTTCCAATACTCATTTCTCTCCATGAAGGAAAATATCAATCCTTCTTGAAAAATCACGGGTTACTATAATTTCCATTTAGCTAGTTTTTTTTGTTTATTTGTCAATTTCGTGGTACTCACTGAAGCCCACAATAGTTTGAGACTCAAGCAATGGATAAACCTTTGTAAAATAGAGTAACAAAATATTATTTAAAAAAATAATGTATTTTTCCTGTGAGTTTTTAACGTCACAGTTTGGTTAACACGAGTCCTAGAAGACCAGAGCGTACCTGCTGACTTGTTCCGTCTGAAATTTAAATAAAGCTGAAACGTAATAATAAAGCTTTATAAATAACTGACCGTAGTGGGTGGATGCGGTGATGCCATTTAATTGAAGGCGAGAAACTCGGAAAGGAATTATTGGGATTGAAATCTCAAAAATAACAGCTTCATTTGAATAAGTCTAGCTCAGAGCGCATTACGGCTACTGAGTACTGATAATCACAATCTGTACTTATTTTTAATGAATTAACGAAGTCCTTTGGCTTAGCGAAAACCGTGTAGGTGTAATCTCGTCCAAACTAATGTTTCAGTCAATGGATTTCTGCTTTGGACCTTGACGTGTTCATCTGACGAACATTAAGGAAAATATTATAACTACCAGCAGGAATAAAGGTGCATGTTGACGAAAGTGAACAGACATATTTATATAAATTATTCGACACAGTAAAAAAATAACATGAAGCAGATGCAAGCAGCAAACCCTAACATAAACTACTTTGAGAGAAAGTGGAATTTGAGGGTTTTGTATAGATATTTATTAATAGCTGATAGTTGACGGAAATATTCTGGTTTTCATCACCCACGACGGTAGGGTCTATTTTGGCGAACTTTTAATGTCCAAAAATGACTTTAATATTTTAATAATTTTAATATCGAACTATGCAATAATTTTTTATCGAAATAAAATTACTAGACCTTAACGAATTATTTGTTCTAAAATTCAACGAAATAGAAATTTTCAGTCTCTCATTAATATGGCGATTAAACGAAAGTTTAATTACCCAAAAAAAACAAGAGCGATACGAATTTCAGCAGTAATTCTACTAGATCAGATCTCGAATGTTACCGCTCTTCGAGGAAATAATGAGTTCAAATAATTTGCGAAGAAATTTAACTGGATGATTTTTCTTCCAGTAAGTCAAATTAAAGTTAAAATTCTGTTAGTTTTGGGACACGATAATTTTTTTGTCACGCATAACAGGATGAGTTTCAAAGGAAGAAACAATTATTAAAGGCTTGAAATCTATTTACTCACAGCAAGTTAATAGCTACTTCGAGAAATTAAAAATTAGGGCATTAGTGTTAATTAAATACGTTGGCATTTATTCATCGATAACAAATAAATAGGTATTAGGTAATAGGATCAATTGAAAACAAAAAAAGTAAATCATCAAACTTTGTATCGGGATATTAATAATACAAATAAATACCTTATATTATATGATGATTGTTCAAATTTGATTAAAACCCAGTAGGGATAGTGGGTAATTATTTTAATAATATCGTTAATCTAGAAGTGCCAATTGAATAGATTTTCGTAAGTAGCAGCCATGATTTACGAGTCACGGCTTAGCCCAATTTTATTGTTTAAAGCCGTATGACTGTTGGTCGTAAGTAGATCGACCCGTGATAAGAAAATTGGACACGTAAGTCGTGATTTGTTTGATCCAATATTTCGTAATCCGCACATGGATATTACGCATAGTTTCATATTTATACGCGGGCACATTTCGTAACACGAGGCAAGTATGTAAAGCATGTAATACTACGCCATAATGTGTGCCATTGTTACACTTAGGCTTATGATTAGGAATGTAATGTATCTGTTGTGTTTTAAAATTATTCACCAACAAGTTGTTTCATACATGAATACGTTTCCGTTAAATTTCTGTGACTAATTACGATGACTTTTAAAGGCAAAAGCACCCGTGTTAAATAGTTCACTCCCTCGAGCTACGTACATTTTAAATTGCACACGACTCAATAGTGCCATTCAATGATAAAATGTAATTTTCAATTAATTAATGTATTGTCTTGATGGATCTAAGACTAGGGCGAAATGAAGGTAACATAACTAAGGAAGGGGGAGTGTTGGAAAATATTGCTTTTTTAAATTAAATTTGCTTACCTCATTCCATCGAAGCCATCGTCTGATCCATTGATGGTGAGAACAGGAGCTCTGGCATAGGCTTTAGCAACTCTTCGATTCCTCTCCAAGACGATAACTTTGGCCCAAATTTCATCATCGATTTGTGTCCATTTATCCAAAACCTCTTGAATGTGTTCCTGGAAGAAAGAAAAATCAAACAAGATAAATATACGTGAAACACAGCACGTAAGCAAATATTGACCGCAGTTATGATGACACAATTATTCGGAGGCATTAGGACTTCATTTAAACCCTCTTGTCTAGGCCGTCACGCAGTGGCAGGGCGCGCCCGTACTCCATAGATGGAGAATTTACCTAGTAATACCAGTGATTTGTATATATTTTTATTAAATAAATAAATTAGTTACATATAAAATCGTGACTGTGGATTTTTACATTAAATTTAAAAATTCAAAAAACATTTACTGCACAAAAATACAGAGTACAAAGGTTATAGCTTATAGGTTACATCCTATTTCTTCCAGCTAACCCTAATATTAAGAGATTTGAATACTATCCTTCCACAGAAGCGTTAGCTTGTGCATGGAAGAGGATTGCACAGTACATTATTGTAGTTAATAATTAATTATTAATATGAGAGGTATAACGTGTATAGTAAATACATTACAGTGAGAAGAAAAAAGTTGCATTATGTGTTCGGTAGATGTGATATAAGTGTAAGTAGTTAAGTAGATAAGTAATATATTTTATACAGAAAATGAGTAATATGGGTTATTTTAAGAGTAATTCGTGTGGAAAGAGTTTTTTTTCTATGTTTGCCTTTATAATAGTTATTATTTTCACAGCATTCAATGTTTGGATTTTCTCTTTAATGCGTCTAGTTTCCTCCGGTAATCCATTGAAGAAAGTATGTAGGAAAATATGCATTTTATATTCTGTATTCAATTTTATACTTGTAATTCGTTTATATTATGTATGCTCTTATATAGCAGGCAGAGTATTACACGAACCTCTCTGTTCAGCTGAATAACCAAACAATATTATTATTATTAATTCAAATGGCATATATTGATTAATATGCCAATAGTGTTTAAATTCGATATGATTCAAAATAAAATTATAAATACGTAATGAAAATCATTGAAACTACTAGCATATATAATAATATAATTAATCTAAATTTTGCTACTATCATTTACGTATATATAATTTCGTGAATATTGGACTCACATTGAATTTGTTAAGGTTAACCTCAAATTGTGGTAAAAGCCAAAATTTAACCTCATTTATAATGTTTTGGAATCTTGAATGGAAACGAAACAATGTAATTTAGAGCAAGTCGTGATTTAGAATTAAGAGCGATAGAGAATTCATTAATATCTAATCGCAGAATCAAGGACAAAGACAAATTGTTATCCCGCACGCTTTATGATCATGTGTTGTTACTTGTTAATGCAATAGGTACCTGAGGTGGAAATATGCGATAAAAACTTATTTGGTACTTATTTAACACAGATGTAAACAGTGTACTGATTTACACTTAAAACACGTTGACTTCGAGTTTTTTTTACAATTTCGTTACCGTTTGTGGTCCTTGGTAAAAAAAGTTTAATTTTTCAAAAGAATAATACCTACTAGTAAGTCCGTTCGAATAAAATATAAAGAAGAGTATTAAAAGGAGAAAGGGTAAATTTTATTACTTTTAGTTCTAAGCTAAGTACTAAGTTCTGAGGTTAAAGTAATTAAATTTGAAAAAAGAAAAGAAAAATGTTGCCCGGTTCTTAAATGAAAATAATTTAGTTCATTAGGGCCTCAAGAAGAAAAATTAGAGCTATGGACGGAAATTTATCACATTTTTCATATAAATTAAATTTTTTGTCTATTTCGTTATCTGGCATGCGCAGGAGCTCGAAGTATTTAGATAATATGAAAATCAACCTATGAAAAACAAAGCTTTTTTACTACAATACATCTGACTTAAATTTTCTCAATGGCACACCTAACTAGGGTAGTTATGTACAGCTTCACATAAATATATTTCATTTGTGTGGAAGTAAATTACGGTATTTGCATCTTATGTACTAAAAAAATTAACCTGTAAAAAAACAAAGTTTGTACAACTATTATTTAAACAAAATATTTAAAATGTCTTTTAAAACTTAAAAAAGGGTTTGTCTGAGAATTGACCTTCCTACCTAGGATCTGGAGTCGACAACTCTACCAATGTCGCCAAATGCCGATCGGGTAGGAACGACATTTATTTAATACTGCTGTATTGTCAGCCGATTTCGGATGTACGTGATTGCCACCAAAAGTTGATAGAATTCATTGTCATCGATAACAACTCTATCTGCCGAGTTTCAGCTCGTACAGATGTAAGGAATGTGGAAATTAATAAAGATTTGCATACAGTAATTCATTCATTTCCGAAAATGAAAGGAATTTAAAATAGATGAATTTCTAAAAAGATAACAACTAGGGGAACAATGTTAATTCCATAATTATGAACACCGTTGAATGTGTTCACCAGCACGTTAATTATCATGAATATTTTCAATAAAAAAATTATATATTTTATGTTTCAACGTTTTTCGATTATTTATTACAAAGATTTCCTTTGAAACGTATCTAATTGTTAACACTCTTCAATTTAAAAAATCAAAGTGAAATTTCATACAACTGCGGATGATCATGATTCATGATTGTTACGAGTGGATAAGCGCATATAATGGCGGTCGGAGAAATTCAATCATTAATCAAAAAGTGTTATAATGTTCAATGTGTATAAAAGGAAAAGTGGTGTGAGGTTAACGATTCGCTGAAATATTTTCCTCGCCGCTCAATGAATGCCAGCTGTCAAGTCTAAACGTAGATTAATATTTAGGCAGTGGCGTAGTCGTAAACTCTCCGCCCACCAGGCAAACTTGTGAACCAGCCTCAAGACATTCAACATTTAGGTGTTTTATTCCTCATTTACCTAAAATTCTTAATAGCAAAAGATTTTAACGACCTCCGTGGTTGAGTGGTCACGATCCTTGGCTACAAATCCGGAAGTCACAGGATCAAATCCCGGTATGCCCAAGAAAAATTTATTTAATTAATTTGTGTTATTTGAAAATTTATTCATTGAAAATAGTAAATATTATATTTGCGGCGAGTTTCAGGGTTATATAATACTTACTGATATTATAGGTTATATGATACTTTCAGTATCGCCCTGATGAAATACCACTTGAAAGTTGATTTGTTGCTTGAAATGGCTTTAGCCATATTTGATGATCATATTTGAATAGTCAGGTACTTCTTCACCTTCCTCTTATCAATCTCTTTTCGCTCCTTACTACTTTCAACCTCATAATACACCTCAATTGCAGATGTCATAGTCTCACTAGCACCATACGGTTTGGAGCTGTTGGAACTCTTGTGCGGTACTCGCATTAAATAATAACAAACAAAATAGTGTTGAATATTTGCAAGTTATTTTCTTACCTCCCCTTTCCGTTTCTCTCTCATCTCCCTTCCACCTTACAACATTTCTAAAATGGGGATAATACTAGCATTGGCAGTTAGAACTTTTGTGCATACATTAAAATGCATTCACTAGAAAAAAACAGTGGATTGAATATGCATCGCGGGTGAATATCTTGTGTGCTTTGGATATGGTCATTATTAATATAAATCATTTTTATATTTAAATGACTCAGACTTAGAAACCCTAACCCCAAGCGACTGCAAAGGCTTCCGAGATGGTCGCTACGCCACTGTATTTAAGAACAATGAACATTTTTTTTATAACTTGTTATTGTGAGTTATTTGGACGTTGTTATACTCAAACTAGTGATTTATTGTGATTAACATGTGATGTGCAAGCCTAGTAAATAGGGTAGGTACTAGCACATGACCAGATAAATAGGTCAAGGTATCCTGACCGTTAAAAGAACTCAATCTTGTTAAAAACAGAGCCCATAGGTAGTTGTTTTTAACATGATAAACTGTAATGTGTAAAACTGTTCATAATAAAAATACTTACAAGTTTTGAAATTGCACAAATTATAACACTCATTTCATTCGCTAAAGTCGTTAACAAATGTATTAAATCTCAAGGTTGCTATTTGGTCTATCAAATACCACTTACGTGGCATTGATTGATTTTGCTTGGCCCTACATTCATTTTCACAATCTTGAAAACTGTCTTGCTTTAAGGTTTGCGGTTTGTCCACGCGTCGATATCTCTTAATAGAAAAAAACTCGAAAGATAATTAATTATTATTTATCGATTAGTAAAGCACAACTTACCATGAACTCGACATGATTTGTCAATAAAACAATTTCATGTTATTATTGCATTGAATGTTGACTGACATATTATTTGTTACTAGAAAAAAGTTATTATTTACACAGTTAAAGCCTGTTGAAGTCCGATTGCTAAAATAAATTGCATAAAGTTGCTTATAATGTATAGCAAGGCTCCATACATTTGACAAACAATATGTGCGATTTACAATGAACTTAATCCGGCAGCGCATATTATAAATGCATTATTGTACAAATTATCTGCTTAGACATATTTTTACAATGCACGGGAATCAAACCCTCAACCTCGAGGAGCACAACGCAATGCTACGAAGATTGTATTAGTGGATATACTTCGTATGCCTACGCATTTCTGAGATACGTCTAATGTTCAGTTTGCATTATAAAACGCTTAAATCGACATGTTAATATATGAGTTTTGTTGCAAAGCGATGAGATTTTATGATGTTGTTTTAAAGTGTCCCTGGGATTAGGAATGCATTTTAGCAACGCATTATGTTTTTGATTTAAAATGACATCAGCTATTTAATGTTTGATATTATTTTATGGACATGTTTTTGACCTCTATGTACAAATTGCGTGTCCATTAAATCTGTGCGTTCATTGTCATTTTACGCTGAATATAATGTTATTAATTTTATTAAAAATATGCAATCATTTCGTGATAAATCTAATCAAGCAGGCTGTGGAAATATGTCATGGAAAATATTACTCTTATTTTAAAACAGATATCTCTCAAGGTTGTGTAAGGTTATCGGCTGTATGCCACATACATTGTAATTATCTATTGCGTTCTAATATATCACCGAATGCCGGAGGTATAAACTACAATATGTTCTAATCTATAATTTCTAAATGATTTTTTGTTATCTTTGATTGAATACACCTATATATATTTTTTTTTCATATATATATATATTTATGAAAAAAGAACGTTTCTTTGATTGTGCCCTACCGATTTAAAACTATAGACTGATTTTGCTGAAAATTTCAAAGTTTGTTCTTATTAGTTCCAGGAGTGTTTAGAGAGGGGTTTAAATGGTATTGTACTTTACTAAGTTTTGAGGTTGTGAATTCTAGTATACCTGACAACTGGATATATTTTTAATTTGGAAATAATATTATTGTATTGTAATAAATATTTATTTCACTTGAACGTGCCATGTGTTTCTCGAGGATCCTCGACTTCTTCTGCTATTCAATTCCACATATTTATTCTGCCATTCTCTTCCACATACTTTCTTATACCTTACACGCCTTTCTTGGTTCATCACATACGCCACATATCATGTATTACCCGGGCGTCTCTTTTTTTTCTACCATTCTACCTCATCGTTACAGTTAAAATACTACATTATTTCGACCTTTAATCATGCTTTATTTTGTTGAATACATCTATATTTTAATATTTTAGACAACGCGGTTGACTAGGTATTTTACTTATAATGTACCGTGTTTAGATTAAAAATGTTATTATTTTGGCTTCATTTTTTTATATCGACGTAACCGATCAAGTAGGTTTCAGGTATTTTGTACATGAAAAATATGAATCTAAATAAGATAATAACAATGAATTTTCAAAAAATCATCAATAAATAAATATTCATATAAAGTTAATAATGCCTTGATTCTCTTGATGCTCTAATGCCACATCCATAGAAAAATAATTTAAAAAAATAAACAATAAATTCCATAAATCCAGTACATCATCATGTACCTAATGATCTTAATTGCAAGATGTTTATAATTTTATCTGACCAAATGTTCTGTTAAAACAAGCAAGTGCATGTGCAAATGATGGTAAGGAATGGGAAGAACGGGGGAACAATACAAATTTTATTAATATTTTATTAATTAATAGTTATCCTCATTGTTGGTTACCCCAGAACTTGCGGTATCAGTTGTGGTTTTGAAGCACGCGATATGAACAACGATAGTAGTATATAGCTGATAGATAGGTTCTACCATACGACTAAACGGTTAGATCATCTGCCGAGCGATTGAAAAGGTTCCAATGCTCAGTGTTCAGTATATTACGGTAAGGTTTATATCTTCATGAAGCGTATAGAAAGGTTTCTCGCTTGCTTAACCACAGACATTACAAGCAATAACTAATTTTAAAGTAAAGCTGCTTTCATTAATGAAAAGTCATGCAGTATGCTGATGAAAATATAAGTACAAAATATCTTACGTGTCTTTTGACCCATACGAATGGAGCAAAAAGAGTGTGGTTCTTTTAACATGAACATATTACGTTTGTCACATAAAAAAAAGTATTTTTAAATAACAAACATTTTGGTTCGTTGATTTAGAATATTTTTATAGACCTTCAATGTTAGGCAGCCATTTTATCACACCATTATAAGGAACAGAAGGTTGCTCCTATCAGAGTTCTCTAAAATGATTTCTCATTAACTCCTTGAACAGGACTAACTTTGACAAAAATCGTGATAATGATCGTCTTCAAGGTTCAAGACGGTAAAATAGTTTTTGGTGATTAAGGAATTTTTAATAAAAATTAATTTACACATTCTTTTTTTTTTGTTTAGGGAAAACCATAGTCAAAAATACTCAACCCTCAAATCTCTCACAATTATGAATGGCAATATTTTACATAAAAAATTTGAAAAACTAATAACCACTATTCTAAAATTTTTCTCCTGTAAAGTTTTCATTTTGTGGCTTGAAGGGTTTTCTACCGTGGTAAATAAAAACACAACAGTGTCTTCATTGAGGCTCTCAAGAAACTGTGTTTTTAGTTACCATCCATGAAATGAAAATGTGAAATTTTGCACACTTACAAAATGTTTCATTTGAATACGCTTCATACGTACACTAAAACTAGGTTATGTTTACTTATATTATTTGCAATAAGTAAAAAGTAAGGCGTTTGCGGTATCCCTTAACTAGAGCACCTACAAGTAGTTATTTGCAGCGAGTTAGTCTGCGCATGCGCACAGCACCGTTGGGGCACGAAGGTGAACCGCCTTCACCTATAACTGTCTGACAGCTGGTACAGGCCGGCCCAAAATAATCTTAACATTCACAATAAAATTTTATTAGTAATGTTAAATGACTTTATTTGAGAACGAATTAGAATCTTTATTGATGATGTAATACCCATATTATAGTTTTTTTTTTTAATTTTCATTTCTCAAATCACTTAGGTTAGTTACAAAATGATAACCACGAATAAATCACAAGCTTTACTAATCGACTGCCTCCTATTGAGAAGACGATTTTTTTCTTATTGAACAATTGAAAAATATGAAACAAACATTATGGCGCAATCTCTTATACCTTGACAGATAACATACGTTCTACAAATAGTTGCATTGATCTACAAATTTCAGCATTATATAATTATAAAATGAATAACGCCAGAGCCCACCCTTCGAGAGGTTTTGCGTTTCATACAATTACATTTTCGCCTAGATACACAGGGAGTCCGGGGGCAAAGTGCGCTAACTTCGGGGGGTGATTCTACATGAAAAAAAGTACAAGTAAAAAATACAAAAGCTTCATTCGAATTTCCAAAGTTTTAAGGTAGTTTTAGGTAAAAAAAGTTTAGTAGTAGGTAAAAACTGTTTGTATGAGAAAACCAATATTCTTCTATTAAAAAATATTTTTGTAAGGAAAAAAAAAGGTGGAATTTCGAAAAAAAATTTACTTTTTTACTTCTACCATCATATAGAATAACCTCCCGAAGTTATCGCATTTTACCCCCGGATTCCCAGTCTAGGCCTACTAATAAACGTGTTTTTAATATTACTTAACTGATAAACAACCATTAAATTCCTTTAAAGATACGGTTTTTCTCTAGAAATCTTGGCATACGGATAGAATTCTTAAAATATATATGTATTTTTTTTTACACACATTTTACCCGTCAGATTATATGCATTTCTATGACACTCATGTTTCATACTCAGTTCTGTGTTCAAACAGACTACAAAAGTTCATTAAACCGAGAAGCCGCATTTATGATAATATCCATAAAACGAACAAAGCGTGTATCATCTCAAACAGCCATCTAAGTTGTCATGCTCATTAATTAGCAGTTAGTGCCATTACAGACGATTCCAGGTTGTTGGTACGGAAATAATAAAAGCAATATCAAGCCGAGTTTTCCGCGATACTTCCGCGCCACGGTGTACCTGCAATAGAAACGCTGCATCGCTGCTGCACTTTCCCTTTTACCTGTTCGCCTAACCCACTGAGTGCGTAGAACTAAATCTTCTCCGTTTCAGACGATAAATCGAAGACATCACTTAAAAAGGCATTAATATAATGCTGATAGCTAGATAGTGGCAAGTTTAACAGGCGTTATCTTTTTGCTAATTGGTTCTGTAACTTACAGTTTGCTACACCTGGTGTGCAGATAATGTCTGAGTATTTGAGCGGTCGGGTATCGTGATCGCGATCGGTGCAAATAAAATAGATTTATATATCAGATTTAAGTGAAATGACATTAAGTAACAAGATCCTTTTGATTTACTTCTACCATTAACATTACGCTGCAATAGTAAAAATTACAAAGTTACCCAACTAATGCTATCGATAACGTGTTTCTAATTCACAGCTTTCAATGTTTCGAGAGTAAGGAACAGCTTTTCATAATACATTAATTAGACTTTGAATTGAAATGGAAAGTTTTTAAGAAATCAAACTAATTCCTGTAATATGTCTCCAGTCACGTATTAGTATACGCGTTTGACTACGTTATTAGGGTGTTGATTCTACTCCAGTGTAGCGCAAAAATGGGATGTAAAAATCCATGAACCTAAAATACCCTGAACAGAGCTATTCTAGAACAATTCGAAGACACGGAGTGATATGGATCATCATATACCCCAGAAAATTCGTAAGAAGTTATAATTCGTTAAAAATATAAAAATAGTTCATTTCATACAAGATGGCTGCCGGGAAATTTCCTTTCACCCTAGAATTGTCTTCAATGTCAATCATACAAAATCGCTCCAGGATTTGTAGGTTCATGCAAAAATCTGATAATGTTAATGATCGTAATATTAACCATAGTAATATTTGACATTTGAAATATATCTTTAAAAATGAAAATTGTTTTTTCTTAAAATAAAATTAACACCCATCCTTACACACATTTCTAATCTGCTAAGTTACATCAGGTAAGTAGCTTGTATTGACTATACTAATTTAAAAATTAAACAATGACCTTGCATAAATGCTAAATAATAATGTTGTTACTAATGTGAAAACAGTGTAAGTAACGATCCCATCCTCGACCTTTCGATCCTTACTACCAACATAGTTAAATATAATTATCGTTTAATCAAACGGTCTATTATTAAGACTATCAAATAGCACTTCACTTGACTAACGAAGAAGTTATTTTAAGCTGTCAATTAATGAGTAGATATTATCATTAAATAATAATATGTAATTTGCCCATTTTGCCCATCAGAAAGAATAAATTATGTGTGGCCAAACAACTTAATGTTTTTTTTTCATCATCCGCCTGTTGTAAAAATATTGTGATTTGAATCAAGGCTTTTGTTAGCATTAGATTGCCCTTTAAGCTAAAGGTTTTTTTTTGCGCAGAGAAAATTTGTTTTCTATGAAATCCATTACTGTGTTCGTTGCGTGCTGTTGCAAGATGAACATTTTTAATGAAAGAGAAAATTGAGGTCGGAAGATCAGCATGTATCAAGCCATTATGTTCTGGCATCAATGACTATCAAAGTTCTTGTATAATAAAGAACAATGCTCTCGTGGATTTATCATTACAAATTTGTTTTTAAACGTTTTTATCAATATTTATTCTTAGACTTTTACAGACTGTCTTTCGAAACAGAAAAATCTCTTGAGTAGTGAGCTATGGCGTCATACAATTAGTACAGATTTTTGTGTCAAAACCACTTGAAACTTGCAATTTCAATTCCACAATGAGCTAAGGAGCTAAATAATAATCTTTTAACTGCGAAAGAAATATACTGGACGCCATATTCATAGTTTAGAAAAAATATTATTCACCTATTGAGTGATGAGCTCTGGCGTCATGCAATTAGCACCGATTTTTCTGTCAACACAACTTGCACCTTGCAAAGCCAATTCCACTATGCAATAAGGAGCTATAAAATAATCTTTTGACTGCGAAAAAAATAGACTGAACGCCATATTCATAGTTGAGAAAATATATTATTCACCTTGTCTTCACTCATCTCACAATAGGTTACACCTAGTGAGGTAGGTAATGTAAACATAAATAATGACCGGTCGGTGGCCGAGTTGATATCGCGCTTGGGCACTCAGGCGTAGTGTGTTCAATTCCTAGGCTGGCTAAGTCCTCCATCACAACACGAGCAACATTTTCAGCTTACTGTGGTGGTAGTAGGAGATTTTCAAATATTGTCAGGTTATTCGTAACCCGGAAATGTTTGTCTTTCTTTAAAAAAAAAAAAAAATGTTATATGAAATTGAAACATTATTAAACATACTAATTTCGGTTCTTGGTAATGTGAAATATTAATGCGTAATGAACTGAAATATGTTTTGAAATCTTCAAAATTGAAACCGATATTGAATGAATTCAGAAAAGCGATAATGTAGGTAAATTCTTAATAATAATAATCATAATGGTACATTAATAATTTAGGTAAAAATATTTAATTTTTTATTTGATCATTAATAATATATCTAAAATGTGTATTTCATTTGTTTAAATTTTTGACAGCATACTTTTAAAATTACTTTGTTGAATTGATAGGTTAATTTCTGACCCTCTCTAATTTTCCAACAAAAACTATATTATAATTATATTATAAAGAAAATCGGCAATATTTGTTTTTGAAAGGCAATTTAAATATAAATACTTTTAGTTTAAAAAATCCTACAATATCCCGTGATTTTTCACGGGCCTGTTCTTGTATTTAAATAAACGAATATTCATTTGCACTGAAGCTGAAGGAAATTAAAAAATAAATAATATAGATGACCGGCCTTCACTAAAGATCCATAATTGAAATTTTTTTAATTGAATTTTAATTTTAATACACACAAACAATTAACATTCATACATATTAATAACGAGCATAATCAATAACGCTACCGACCGGAAACAGATTTTTTTTTCTGTTTTATTATTGCCACGAAAATTCAGACTTTAAAAGTTGGTGACCCTAGTCGCGGTTATTCGCTTACCGATGGGAAGTAAAAAATTCACTTTCGCTTTGTTCGGATAGATTACAAATAAAAAACTCCGGGACAAGTCGCAGTTGTCATAAACATTCAATGACATAGTGAAACAGTTAATCGCTCAGATATTGTATTTTTTTGTATAACGATGGTGAGAGAAAGAGAGAAGTAGTTAGTTTAGAAGAAAGTAACTAACTAAAAAAATATATTAACAAATCAACCGATGCTAGAATGACATGTTAAAACTTATTTAAATGACATCGATTAATAAAATATTGTTCGTTGTTTCCAAACAAAATTACTCCACCGTCTATAATTTGGCCAAAGGACATTGCTCGATTACCCTATTTCCTACATGGCCTACCGAAACTTAGGCCAATTAGTACAACTTTTTGGACCATATTTTTGCCAAGATTCTCAAGTGGAGGAAAAGGTGTTACGTAAAGTCAATTTTAATAGTAGAAATGGGGAATAAATAATAATAATAAGAATATAAATAAAGATAAATACAGACTATAAAAATATTACCATTTGTTATTTCGGCTACTGGCATTATACCTATCTCTCTCATTCAAAGAATGTATACATATAGAACTGTCAAAGAATTTATTCAAAAAAATGCAAAAATCAATCATTTTAAATACATATAGGATTACGAAAGATTTATATTGAGGAATCAGTAGGATTTATAGGTCCAATTAGAAGTTCTACCGAGCCGAACCCTCTGATATGAAAATATCTGGAGTCGGTGAATTATTTTCCCATTTGATCTCTGGTGATATGACGTTTTGTTTTTGTATTATTTTGTATTTATTATGCTTATATAATGCACTTGCATAATGTGGATTGACTAAATGATCATTTGTGGAAAATTGTTTGAAAGGTAAAGTTTTTCCTGTGGGGAAGATTTAACCCGGACATAAAGTCGGAATAAAAGTGTTGGGACTAATGGCAGTAAGACTAACAGACTAATTATATACATTTTTAATGTAATTCCGGGAATCAAGGCAGTATATTATTTATGTACATTGATTGTCATGTAGATTCGCTATGGTGTTTTGTTCGCTACGTGATTTTTAAATATTCTTTACGGGTGTTCCGAGTAACAAAATCGCTGTGAAATTAATCAAAAAGTTGAATGTCTGGCGTGAGATTAAGTCGTCATGAAGGTCGATTGTTAAATTCAGTTCCCAAGAACGAGAATTAGAATTACTTTTGATTTCATCAACTGCATTTCAAAACAAAGAAAACGGCTCCAATTGCAACGGATAAATAATGTGAAGAGAATAAATATTTACTTGTGTGTTTTAAATGCACTGCTATTAGTCTTAACACACTATTCAGGCTATTTCAAAGAATTGCACATCAAATTTCTTACTTAGATCACAACAGATTCGTCCTGTATCTCAAGCTAAGACTCATTACACACAATTTAGATTACGCTACAAATCTTCTTTTCGTGGCTCCCATCGGTATTTTTACATTAGATCCAAACATGGAGCACCAAGGAAAATAATTTCCGTCAGGTTCTATGTCATCTGTGGGGAGGCTGTGTGGAGATTTTTTAAAAGGAAATGAAGGAGAGGATGGAAAGGAAGATCTAAGAAGAAAAAGGATATAAACCTTATATAAGGGTCCAGAGAGTCTTGTTGGAAAGGTGAAAAGATCTACATCAACCAGTCCATCCAAATCTGGCTCGCCATGGACTAAGTGGAAATACGCATCTGCCGCCTGGACCTGGACAGACTTCACCCCATGAACCGGGCACCCCTGCAGAGTGAATCACTTGGGGTAACCTATGGCAGAGGTGTTGTGTATCCAATAAATGGTCCCGGAGCGTTGCGAAACTGTACTCATACCAAGTCATGACAGTATCAGTGTATAGTAGAAATACATAATTTAATAAAGGTGAGATTGATATTTGATAAGCATAAAATTGAAGTAGGGAAATTATTAAAGAAATGAAAAACATTTCTCTGAAAATCTCATCTCGTGGATCACTGCAGGTGAAAAAAAAAGTAAAAATACAATGGCACGAAGCTCAACTGTAGATAATAAAAAGCAATTTGGTTTCACGTGCACTTCCCGATTCAATGCCATTATTCAACCAGATCCGAATTCAGTGCACAATGATGGACTCTTAATGATCAACTTAACGGCAAAAAATACATGTCTGGATCTCAACTAAAATCATTGACTTTATGTTGGTTCTGACAAATTTAAAAGAGCGTAATTATTTTTTGATTCAAGTTTGTCAAGACGTTTCGCGAAAGAATTTTGTTGAGTAATTAAATCGGTTCATATAATCGAAGGAATTATTTATTGTGACATTCATTAAAAATATACTTAATTAATGCGCTGTCCCTTAGTTTATGCAATAAGCAATCTCGAATTTCTTTGGCAGATGCGCGAAGAAATTACAGGGTGGTTACATGCGAAATATTTAAGGACGTAACTCCCAAATCAGCTATGTAAAAAAATATTGCACTCTTGGCATTGAAGAAGTCTGGTGAGATATTTAGTAGTTATTAGTCTACTAAGTATATTCTGAGAGTCTTATAAAATAGCCGTTACGGGACGCCTGGTAGGTGTGAAACATCGAAGTTGATTTTTATTGAAGGAAGTGAAAATGGAAGTAAAATGCCACTTTTGACAATAAAGTAATTCTTTTACTGTTACTGTAAAATATACACAAAGAAATATATTTCTTTATTTATTTTTCGGAATAACTTTATTGAGTAAAACCTCAAATTGTAATATTAAATTATTGAAGACAATATTAGCGATTTCTAAACGAAAATCTGAAACAGAAAAATCAGAAAAGGATACGGTCACATCTAGGACTCGAACCCAGGACCCTTGTCTTGCCGGAACACCGCTCTACCACTGAGCTAATGGGACCCTATCCCCCTCGGTCACTTTTAATTGTATTAAAAGTGACTTTATTATACTTTATTATTACTTTACTATACTTCGAATAAGAACTACCAACATTGTCTTCATTTTTTTCCGCACATTTTTATTGGCAACTATTTTTATGTACGATCGCAACATTCAACCCGAACTAAATGCAATCTAGACAGCGTCTTTTTAGATAAACCTATCTTATAGCTCAGTGGTAGAGCGGTGTCCCGGCAAGACAAGGGTCCTGGGTTTGAGTCCTAGATGTGACCGTATCCTTTTCTGATTTTTCTGTTTCAGATTTTCGTTTAAAAATCGCTAATATTGTCTTCAATAATTAAATACATTTCAATTGAAAGAGCCGAAGAGTCAGGAGGCTCCGTGTAAGAGCGTCGTCCCGTCTTGCCACGCTTGCTACGCAAGAGTCGGTTTTACCCCCCCTAGGCGTATCAAACTATGTTTCACATCAATAATAATTCCTTTGAGATATTGTATTGTCTGATATTTAATTATGGACAAGACCATTAAAACGAATATTTTGTTATATTAGCCTTTTCAGAAAAATATAATAATATATTAGTTACCATTGAGACACTACTGCCTTCAACTTATCACATCAAGCACAAGTCACCCAGTGCATTTAAGATTGAAGCGAGGTTCAGGCTATCTTATCTGCCTGCAAAGCTCTCAGCGAAACATTTTGATTGATAACGTATGTTAAAGTTTGGTCGGACCCTTTGAGCACTGCTCGGATAGCAGGGCACGAGTTGGCGCGGCGTAGGTACCGGGGTAAGTACTGACATACCGGGTAAGTACTGAAGAATCATTGTAAGTACTGAGGTACCAGATAAGTCTGAGGTACCAGGCAAGCAGCAAGTACTGGCAGCTCCCTCCATCCCTGAGTTCGACCTTCAGTGAACCAATACCCGATCTCCTTATCGGAGCGCACCGAATTCTTCCATGCAGGCCACGTCCGTGCATGACCATCGCTGATATTTTTTTTCCCTCGAAACTGGTTCCTCATTTCTGGTTTCTGTTTTCACTTCTCTCTTGCGTGTCTTCTTGCACGACAATAAATCGCCGAACAGAGAATCCTCCAAGTCGTATGAACTTTGCTATGGGTACTTTATTTTTTCGGTTATACAAAACGCTTCCTTGTTGAGGATATATTTATGTCTTCTGGACGCGGGATACGATTTCCTGGTACTGTAAAGGGGAACGAACTTGCGATATTTTTTATGTTTGTTATTAGTCTTATGTAATGGTTATGAATATCCCATAAATAAAACAGAACGTGTTTAAGGGTCTGATGCATTAAGGAAGCGAGTTAAACTTGGCCAAGAAATGTGCGAAGTGCGAAATAATGATGTCGATTTTTAACGTGGGCAGTCGCACACAAGATATATTCGTCGTTTATTTTTTAAAGCATAAACCAATATGCTTCTTGTTTGAACTATCTAATTGCAGTTGCAAATCAGCAAACTCGATATTTCAAATAAAGGTGCTAAGAAAATGTAAGGAAACTGGAATAAATATATTCTGCCAATCTACTTTCTATAATAAATACATGAAGTTTCTAGCAGTTCCAAACTAACTACTGTGGCAAATATCTTCATGGGTAATTAGGCACTGGGTAGGTTTTGCGGAGACATGTATTTTTAAAAAATATTAATGGATGTAAAATAATATGCCCAGCCGACAGAAGACTTTAAAAAAAAATCATTTATTAGAGTTATATCCCAGTTTTCAAGTAGTTTGTGGGCTACGCTAGGTTCGTATAGACTGGTTTGTGATTTAATTCTAATACCTATTTTCCATGTTATTTTCTGTTTAGTGTACAATTATAATTTAAAAAAAATTTACTATGGTCCTAATTCCTACCCGGACGAAATTGTTGTTCCTCAATGTGAACACGACTTTGTCAAGCGGGGGAGAGGCTAGGCTGTGATCATGAGTTTGATCATTGACATAAAACAAAAATTATACTATTTGTAACAACTGAATGAACTGTGGTTCATATTATTGGCATCTGTTAAATTAATTCTTTGTCAAACTTGATCTGATTCAGGTTCCTATATAAAATTTGAAATGACCCTGAAAAAACCAGAATAATCTCAGAGTAAAAATCCTTGATTACAAGATTATTAGTCTGAATATGAATACAAACGAGCTTAATATTAGAGACACTGGTGCTCGGCAGCGATTTGGTTCTTGGGTTGGGAGGAAATGGGGGAGAGAGAGAGATCGCGTTCACTTTTGCGAGGTGGTTTCTCTCACCGGTGGGGCGAGACGCGACGAGACGAGGCGAGAGGAGGCGAGGGGAGGCGCGGCAAGGTCCCACAACCGGAAGCGATCAAACCCTGCCTTGCGGAGGAAAAAACGAAGGCATCGAACTCGAGCAGTTTCCAAAGTTTACGGTATTATAGGAGGGAATTAATGTCAAATCAATTATTATTGTTCATGTCTTAAAGTACAAAATTATTAACTCAGGAGGTTAATAAGGCTTGACTTTAATCGTCTTTTAATAATGGATGGAGTTTAATTTTCTCCTATCGAATTTCGTTCACGGTTAATCAATACTTAATGTTGTGAAATAAAAATAGTAACTTTGATTTAAAACCGCTTAAAGTATTATTTTTGTGCCGACCAAATATTCATTTAGACAAAAACCTGACTTTAACTCTAATAATAGTAATCAAACCATATTATTAATTTAGCAAATCGACGAATTTATCAAAAAATCAAAAATATAATTGTTAAGTACTTTTAACATTTGAAGTAATATTTTTGACTTAACAAAACTTTAAAAATTGTCCCAAAATACTAATAAATTCCTCAGATTTACGAAAAATCTGAGGAATTACTTACTTCTCCTTCGACCGTTTATCTAGTCTCTCAAAGAAGCCGATCACAGATGATTTAAGAACTTATTCGGAGCTCATTCTATTTAATTTTGTTCGGAAATTACTACTCGTACATCAGCATTGAACAATGATGATAGTGGTAAATATATTTCAAATCCATGACCTGGTTTCATTCTTATCAAGCCGAAGAATTTTAATCGTTATCTAAATAGGATTTAAATGTTTCAAGCAGTCGAATGCCACAACTGTGGTAGTCTACTCTCTAATAATTTGCGGTTGAACTTTTTGGAAACATTACAGAATTTCTTTTATAGCGAACTGATGAAGAAACGAGCCAAAACACCTCTATTATTTATTTTCCAGCACTACGAGCAAAAAAGTAAATTGGCAAATGGTGGAATTTCTCAAACAATCTTATACTTAATTATATCCACGAAATAGTGGATAACACGAGAAACTTGGTAGCTGAACAACAACAATTAATAGTTTAACTTTTTTGATGTTAAATTAATCTTTTGATTATATTTTTTTGCTAATGTTGTAAGTTTAATAATATTGCATAGTTACTAGTGGCAAGAAATATGAAAAAGGTTAATAACTGTTTTATCGATTTAATTCAGCTTTGTATTGATGTGTAGTACCATTCCATGGAACAAACATTTTTATGGATCGGTAGATATTATCATATTTAGATGATCCAGTTCATGTAATGATGGCAGGAAGGTAATAGCTAAATGCGTATTTTAGGTAGTAGAAGGGATAGTTAAAGGCTATGCAGAGGAAGCTTAACGGTTTACAGCAAACATAGGTAATAATAATGGGACTGGAATTTTACTGTTTAAATTAAGTAGGTGTTAAAAAGTATTTTATTATTGTAAGCGACGTATAATTTCAATCTAGTTTGATTTTAAGAATAGGGTATGTTTTTTATTCACGATTAAATTACGGTAATGACGGTCTTTTTGATTTATTTTTATGTTGAAGAATAAATTTTTAGTTACGATTTAAAATGTGTCATTTTCGATTTCCCGCCAAAACAACATGTTTGTTTTTATTCGTGAATTTGGCGGCGTTGACGTCACGCCGGGTAACGTTTATGACAACAGTCTTACCAGACATTTGGCGTTTTTATGTCATAGTGACGTTGTAGCCTATTGGAACCATTTCGGAATGTGCGGGTTAAAATTGTTTTTTTTTCAATAATTATGAAATAAAATATTAAAATAACGTATATTTGGTGGATAATAATAACGATAATCTGAAAAGTAAACATTAAGGACGAGTTGAGAATTTGAACAATTCATCAAATTTCAACGTTCATTTTCAAGTTCTGTGAAAGTCGTATTCAAGTTCTGTTATTATATCATTACGGAATAGTTGCTTGAAAGAACTGGATTAAAAACAGAACCCAAAAAAATCTTTCACAAAACTTGAAAGTGGATGTTGAAATTTGATGAATTGTTCAAATTCTCCGAAACAACCCATCCTAAATCTTCCACAAATTTCTAACGGTATTCAAAGTTTGTGAAAAATACCCCATATGAAATTATGATGTACTTGCTTCGTTTTCAAATGACATTCTTTTTGAGATTTAAATGCATGTTGTTTTGTAATACAAAATGACAATAGATCATTGATAATACACAGCATCGTAATTTCATTTATAGCCTACAAATGCAATCACAAATCAGATTAGTATTTGCATTGGAATGGAAAACGAATGTAAAGGATTAACATATAAACATTATTGAAGATAAGTTATCATAAGGATCTTGTTAATTGCATAATGTGCATATCACGACATGTAAATAAGGTAATAGTAGGTGTCGCAACCTCTCGGAGCTGCATAATAGTGCATGCCATCAAAATCATCCCATCATGGTTAACATTCAATAATGCTAACTACTGGTGTAATTATTCCGTTCACTTTGAAATAAATCAAATAATGAAACATAGATACACTCAATAATGGGACATTGTCTGATCCGTTGAAGGTAGAAGGTACAAAGGCTAACTGCATAGCGCCGCACCCCTACAGGCTGCAGGCTAGATTGCAATCAATTTCAAATGCGTGATTATAAATTTTAAATTCAAGTAGAACACATATTATTTATATTTACTTCTAACGGAGTTATTAAATAAAGTATTATCTGGCATAATGAGAAACGTGTAGTTCTATTTTATATGTTAAGCAAAAACAAGTTAATAATTTTTTGTAAAAGATAGTAAATTTTAAAAAGAAGAACGTTTCTGTGGTAATCAAGATGATGCTTCCAGGGGTGGAATTGGATCTCCCCAAGAAATGTTATTCACTGGATAATCTTCTCTTATTCTCAAACCTTCCTATCCTACTCTAATCTCTTTTCATTCATTCGGTTATTCGATTAAGGTGATGCCATACGTAGTAATGCAAAATCATGCGTTTTTGGTTTGAAAATTTGGTCGCCTAGAAATGTTTCAGATGCTTTAATTAAATACTGCTAGTAGAATACATCTTGGCCTTTGAAATAATCGAGTATTTTTTAGATAAGTCTTTTTATAAGCCCAGAAAAAAGTAATGTATAGGCCTATGAAAACTGCTTTAAAGTTCAAAATCTCCTACTTGCAAACCCATTTTCGGTTATGATTTTATTGTATAATGTGGCAAATTAAGTTATTTATAAAACGATCGAGAAAAAAATAAATATTAATGCATGAACATCCACAAAATAAAATAAAAGGCACTTTTTGGCCATGTTTTTTTCTTGCATAAATCAAAACAGGCGGATGGTGTTAAGCGGGAATTTAAACCTTATCGCCATCTACTTAAGGGTTGTTATTGATAGCGGCACAATTGAAAATATTACACGACGTAGTGCATCGCCTTAACCTCTTCCTTCCTACGTGCCTCTGGGTCACACTAGTGAGTGTGTCAGTAGAAGTTTAGTCATGATTCATGATTGTCCATGTCCTACTATATGATATTGTTTCCGCATGGCCATTGGCCATTGAAAAACTCACCGTAGCCCTTGCAGAACTGACTATGTTTATGACCAATTTTTTTGAGACATTAGTTCACTGTGATTCTTTCCATTTCCGATAACTAAACTAGTTACTTTGGTCGCTTCACTCTAATAGCTTAACCTATAAATACTACCTTCACCTTCTACTCAAGTAATCTATTCAGGGGTGCTCTTCTTACTTCAAATTACTCCCACAGTGGTGTTTATGCAGTATAAATCCAACTTGCTTATAATATTATTCAAACCATTCAACGTTATGTTGAACATTTTAGATAGATAATATTGTGATAGTGATATATCGACGTATTATACATAATATTATTTTTTTATTATTCAGTACAGGTTATTTATATATACCAAAGTATTTAGTTTGCGAATACGATTTCTCATAATGCATTTATCAATTTAAGATTTAGAGGTTGAATCTTATGATAAGTATTTCAGTTTACCGGTACCAAGACCAAAACATATCAAACTAAAATACTTCACACAAGATTAAACTCAAAATTAGAAATTGTAAAATAGATCATGTAAATTAGTTTTTGCAAATTTTAACGCTGATTATTACGTATCTCAGAATATGGAAATGCGAAGTTAGAACACTGTCCAACCAAAGTGACGAAATACATTGCGCCTTGTAACAACTATCAACTGTCAGATAAAAACAATATGGCGAATGTACACGGTTTAAAGTGATCTTAAAACTATGTAAAATAAATGGTAGGTAATCGAAAACGCTTTCATCACAGATGGTTCTGAAAATTATTTTCACGTAATGAGCAAAATAAATTGTTTTGCTTTCAAATGTGATTTTTAATAGTAAAATCAGTTAGAACCTTGTGTTAGAACACCAAGGTGTTATAAACGAATTATGATAAAATCTTGTAAACTGTAGCTAGACGCCTGTGAGCCGCAACCGTATTAACATCTAGTATTGTGATATTTCGTAGTGTGTACTGAATCAGATAGAAATGAAAAGTTTCCAAGCATCGGTTACCAGTTCATGGGAATTAAACTCATCGTTTACCGAGGCTTTACCACAAATTGATTATAAACTCGTATCACGTGTTACGACGTTCACTTTCAGTACATCCAGCGAAGGATGAGTACTATAAGTGATACATATTTATTACGTTTGTGTGTGAACTCTGTATCAAGGTGAGATGAAAATTAGGTTGCAAGATTTCCACGCTTACATTATGTAAAAAAAAACCGAAACATTGATTAATTATACTGTGGAATTTATCAAGTTATTTCTGCACCTTATTTTGCGGCGACTTAAACCTTCAATTAAATATTTTCCGTGGCTTCATACGTTGCTGATAAGCATTATTTTATTACGATTAAATATAATAAGCAGCCTTATTGGAAGCTATTAAGTGTCTTAATTCTTAATGTCCTTGCTAAAAAATTGAAATATTTTAATACCTACCTATATCATTTTATTCAGCGTATTCTTGTTTGTATCCGTAAACAAAATAAACTCTCAACAGTTTTTTAGTGAAAAATTTTATTATTGTGTTTTTATTGAAGATTGAAGACCAAGGTTGTTTTACAAAACAATTTAAATTTAACTTTTTTATTACGAGTCATCCGATGGGTTTAAGTAAGTGTACACTACAACCAATGGGGTATTTTAAAAAAATATGATTACCGTTAAAAAGTTCGTATAGTTAAATGTTTGACTTCAACGCCGCTGAATCCACGAATAAACACGAACATGTTCTTTTGGAGGCAAATCGAAGATTGCACATTTTAAATCGTTTTACAAAATTTATTCTATAATATAAAAATGTAGTAAAAATACCTTCACTAATGTAATTTATTATGAGAGTAAAAACTGTGACAATACCCTACTCTATGATCTGATCTACTTAATCATAAAGTATAATATATTTTATGTAAAATTAAAAAATAATAATAAGGAATCATACAATTGGTCAAAAGAAACGTCAGCATCTCAATGATAAATATTTTTTCAAAATTTCTTCTAAAATGGTCGAGTTTAAACAGGACAATCAATTGAAACTTCAATAAAAAATATTTATGCTTTTTAAAAACCCGCAGTAAAACAATAAAATTAATCTAAGGGATAACAATATCCGTTCGTGGTACATTTTTCACATAATGCATTAAAGTCGCATTGTTCTTGATTGTAATAGATTTACGACGGCCGGCGATTCGAACAAATAAGTGCATAGATCAAGCTACTCGGGTAGGGCTATCCCCGGGCGAGTGAGCTATTGCTCTCTGTCTGTGCATTATCTGTGCTTTATGACACTTGAGGGAATGAAACATTAGCGCCTCACGAAACTAAATTTTGAAGTACCTACATGAATACAAGATATTAATATCATATTTATATAATGCATAAGTAACGTAAGAGAAAGAAATACTGTATCTCTTGCTATACGTAAGAGAACGCAATATTGAGACTTTAAAAACTAATACCAACAAATACCATTATAAAAATATCATTATCGAATAAATTTTCTTTTTGTAAATTGTATTATACAAATCTTAAACTACCTAAATGTTTGATTGGACGTGTTATGACGTCGTAGGAACCAGTGGCCGTTCGTGATTTTTGAGTGTGATGTGTTGTTTATTTCAAAAAAATTTTTTTTTTTAAATTTCGTTTTTTTGTATAAACATTTTTAGAAAATTTCAGTTTGGCCGTGTTCCACACGGATTACCTGAAAACCTTGATACAAAAACAGAATTTTTGAAAAAAAAATGATTTTTGTAATATTTGCACTCTAGTACACCCAAAAGTCACGAGCCGCCCTTGATAAGAAACCACGCCAATGGCTACAACTGACAAAAAAATACATGTGCTTCAAAATGCTCTCTCTTTAAACTAGATCTATTTGAAAAGGTTGCAAAAAAGTACGTAAACTGGTATTTAAATGTTATATGAATTTAAAATCTTAGAATTCCATACATAATTTGTAATAAGTGAATGGCACATGTTGTGCCGTATATGTGAAAATAAATAAATAAATAATTTGGATACATATAAATATTATTCACATGAGAGCTAAAAGCTATTCGTAGGTCAGTTATTAATTTTAATTTTATGTAAAGACAGGCTGTGGTCAATAAATTGCAAGCAATTAATGGCACGATGTTGTGGGATGGGTAATTCCTTATTAAAAAAAGCGCTCACATAATAATCAATTACTTAATCCCACTCAAAAAATAAACTGATAGACTACAAAGGAAAGTAGAACGCTTTTACAAATTGGAATTAAATTTTACAATACCTTATAACGGCGTAGATTAATTTAAAAAAATATATATTTAACAACCTATCTTTCATTATTTAATTTATAACGAGTAAAGAGAAAAATGAAAGAAACTGATATGCCTTCAATTAAAATTCAATGTGTGAGAAATTATTTGGCTTAGAAAACAATATTTATCTTAAGTCATTCATTAAATTTTTTCTTGAACACAATTAACAATGTCAATGCTTTGTTTGAAGTACTGACGCGTGAGAAAATGTGCGATGAGGAAGATAAAAGTAGTTATAAAAATAAACAGTATAATTAATGACATTTTTAGAAACGATTTTTTTTAATATTCAAGGCCTAATGTCATCACAGAGTGTGGATCGGCACCTATGACATCCCTCGCTTCATAAACATTAATAATACTTTATTGACGTTGGCTTAGTCCATCGAAATATGCAAATTAAATATGTATCTTCGCGGTCTTGACATTTAAAGCGGAGACAATCTCTTGCCGGGACTTGTTATAAATAGCTGAAACAACAGGTGTCTCTGTAGGTACTGGTACGTATCTGATATTCTTCAGGTGAATGGGATTTTACGTAAAAGAAGATTACCTCCAAACGCGATGTATTACCCGCAATGTGTTATTTATACATGTACCTAAAATGCGCTTCTGTTTATGAGATCATTAGTAATACTTTGAAGCGTGAGACCCTAACATGAAATCAGGGTATCGTTTCATCAAGCTGAAGACAAACTACGTGACCCTATTTTTGACACCAAGAGGGTACGATAATGCTTAGAATCAAATCAAATCGTACTTTGACCACCGAAGAGCGCATATTGAAATAACCAGACCCTACGCAGAAAAGCATACTTCGCCAAAAGAGAAAAAGGTTTGCACTGCAGTCTATTGTGGGATCTGAATGTTCGTTTTTAAACGAACCGCCTTGCGTAGCGACGACAGAGCTAAAATTGAGAGAATTGGTTTAATAATAACATATTGGTAAAAGTGTCCAACCAAATAGTGTAACAAAATATAAAATTTTGCAAACAAGCCCGAACTTTTGTTTACCAAAGTAATTCGTAAGCAGATTTTATTTTCGAGAACTGAATGGTGATATTACAATTCTAGTTGCCTGTATACTGTCAGATTCATTTATTGACCAATAACAGAAAGGGGGACGGTTCCGCGTAATTGGTTTGATAACCTTTCCCTGATTAACTGCTCTTTATTATTTTGAATGTCTAAGCCTGAGACCTATTTTATTATATCTGTGTTTTATGTGATTGACCAAACGATCGAATAGTAAGCAGTATTATACAGCAAGTATGGGGTATTCGAGGGATTAAATAAAATCTTTAATTATTTAAATTGTCGATATTTTAATGCAAATGTCAATTTATTCAATATTGCTTCATACAACAGCTTTAGAGCAACTTTTGTACATCAATCAATATCAAAACAGGCAGTCGGCATATATTACATTAAAATGTCAATATATTATAGCACTACGCTGGAATCGAACCCCAACTTCCTGGCTTAAAGTTAAATGCGTAGACTACTATGCAATGGAGGTCGTCCTGTACACTGTGCACGGTCGACTAGAATATTAATATTAATTTATTGTCGAAGTTCTTGGTATTTCTTGGTGTACTGTACTGCAATAATGCATACTAATAATAATTGTCCCAGCGGATATCACATTACTATTATCTCTTATGTTATCTTCCTTATTGTCCTTGGTTAAGATTATATATTATTATAGTTTGAGAGTTTGATGACCTCATGGTAGGAACAGTAAGGCTTTGACTCTGAACCTAAAGATTTCGAATTGAAAACTCGATTCTTTATGTTCCAAGTCTTCCAGAGATTATTCCACCCATCTGGACACTTATTTCTAGTTTCAATTAAATAAATTAAAAATTTTTAAGAATATTTGTTAAACTCATTTAAAATTGCGATATACTCCCCAGTAACAATATAAAATGTATAAGTTATTAAGACACTATCGAGTTTTTCGATATAAATAGAATATCTGATTGAAACTTTACACATAACTTCAGTAGTTATGTATTACTGCTTAAATAGCTTACGGTACGATGCTGCGATAAAAAGCTGATTTTTACTAATTAATGTAAAAATAAAACCTTTTAATTGAATGTAAATTAACTGTAATACAAATTCTAAACTGTTATAAAACATGAGAAAGTACATAATTGTAGTTAGTTTAGACTTGTATCTCTAGAAAACAGAATCATTATAAGCGCCTATACATATCTATAAATTATCACTAGAATAAATGTGTATAATACGTCTCTCCATATTTTAACAATCATGTATCACCAACATTCACGTCGCATCACATCGCTGAAGATTTTCATTGAAATCGAAAGGAATACAAAAAAGTAGTAAATAAATATGGCACGTTTTGACATTTGGATGTTTTTCCAGTACGGGTAATGGGTGGCTCATACAGCACTGTGCCATTAGCGGTTGAGGCGGAATGTATAGCTTCTCTAAATGTCAGAGTCCCACCTCTCACCTTTAACAGTAACCAGGTAATAAAACGCCATCATAGCAATAACTACAATCTATCTTGCTTGTTTAGAATTACTTTTGCAGAATTCAGCTATAATCGACCTTCTGACTATCGTGTATCTTCATATGTCAAAAATAATGGATTTATTTTTGGAGATTTGTTGTAATTTTGTGTTGGGTGTTTGTTTTATGAATGATCTGGGATTTTTTGTACGGGAAAATGATTTTTAAACATAGTTTTAAACACCAGATAAAAAATCGCGCTGAACGGGACATGGCACCAGAAATATATTTTTTAATAATAACAACATTTTCAAATGAAACAATCTCGTAAATACCATTACGGTACCTGTGATATTTTAATAACATGAAGTAATTTATGTGTTTCGTGTTTTTCTAATCCCTCACCCTTTCCTCGTATCTTTATATCTATTTTTTTCTTCTGGCTATTTCACCTGACATTATTTTGTACACCTTATTTTTAGCTTAATATTGTTGGCTATTAACTCTAATAAAGTAATATTCGCACATTATTTAAAAATAAAAGTTTGTTAAAGAATTTTCAGATATTATTAAACCGTACAAAATTTAAATGTAGATTATATAAGTATGCACGATATTATAATCTGTATAAATGTAAAGTTACTGTGACATTTTTTTCAAATTCATGTTTACTCTAAATGTATTTTGATAAAGGGAGTCATTGAGAAAATATATTTGCAACCGTGACAATAGCTCGTATTTATTAAATAGTATTTATATAACACCACCATAGTTTAATTTTTTTTTTTTTGAGTGATTCCACTATAGTAAGAATAGAAGGTCCAACGTATGTACCGGTTATGTGGCTATTTTAAGACCACGAGAGTTAATGTCTCGCAATTTTATATCTGGCTGTGACTTGACATGCTTAAAATTTTATTGCGATGTGTGGACATCAAAAATTTACGACATCAGTCAATGCAGGTACCTGTCATTTGGGATGAGGTTAAAAAACATACAACGAGGACAGAATATTATATTTAGGTAATCTAGCGAAACTGATCAAACAGGTTATCTTCGCCTTTTAAGGAGGTCGCCGCAGCCTAAGGCCGAAACTATCAAAACATCGCCGCTATATACTTACAAATTTTATAATTTTATTCTACGTACACTCCCCAAGCGCATGCACAAACCGGTTGGCAATCAAATTGACATTTACATAGTCAAGAATCACCTGTGATTATTAAACGTGAATGTGTGTTTTCGGTTTAATTTTATTCCCAATGTGTGAATGTGTGCTATGGAAAGTTGAACAAACGTGTAGATTGTTAAATACGTCACCGAACAAAAAGTAGACTGACGAATAAAACAAAACAACCCATTAATAATTTGCACGGCTACTTGCTTTCTATCGAACTCTCAATAAAAGCCGTAAAAATTATGAAAACGCAAGTGAGACCATCTCAACACGTGAAATGGTTTGCGATTTTTAAGAATCAAGATAATTTGAGCATAAGTTTGTTGCCTATAATTATATACTTTCTCCAGTGAGCGAAGTCTTCGTGGCTTAGGCTGCGAGAAATTATAAAGGGACACCACGTAATTATTGTCTCACTACCTTCAAATGGTTACAATTATTAGATTGTGAAATACGTAGATTCGATTTAAAGAAATCTTCAAAGATTATTACCTACTTATATGACGGTTAGACATAATATTACTTAATAGTCATTGAAAAACTATTATTAAAAAAACTGAAGAGGTAACATGTGTTAAATAGTTTTGTGATATTAGATAATATATTTCTGAAACATCTTTTTTCCTGAGGGCAATTAATGAGGAAAAGCCAATCTTGATATTGAAGGCAATTGCGAGGTTAAAGACCCAATAGGTTTTCTCTGTGGCAAGAAATAAAACCTACTAACTTAATATACCTAGGATGAAGGTAGATATTCACTGAAAAGTAGGAATTTTATGTCACAAATTTCAACTTTTTTCTCGGTAAACTTGAAATATATCTCACGACTGAATGGTCGTCTCGATAGTTTAAACTATCAATAAACCCTGATAAATCACAACGGAAATTCCAGACAAAAAAGCTGTGCTTTTTGACGAAGCTAGACCAATTTTTCTGCTAGGTTTATAGTTAACACTATCGAGGCCATGAACTCTTCATAATTTGTTATGTTAACATTTACCAGAGGATTTTTAAATTTGGAACGGTCCAACTAAACCTTCAGGTCGTAAATGAGATTTTCTGCATATCACCAATACTTAATATGCGTGTACCTACTCGCACTAGTGCTATTTGTAATCATATATATATATAATTCATTCTAATTCATGCAACCCTTTTCAGACGCAGAAAGACTAATTCTTCAGTTTTATCTACGTAATTCTTAATAATTAATTTTGGAGGTCACAGAAAAAAGTTAGTTAAAAAGACAGAAATTAACCATTAGATTTGCTGATGTTAAAACCATTATAGTTTTTTCAAAATGTAACATATTCTAACCTCAATCACTGTAAAAATATCCCACAGATTTGCAAATCCGTTAGTGGAACAACAGTTATAAGCTGAATAGCATTTAAATATCATGACCTAACCTGATGTAACATTTTCATTATTATTGCATTGAATTGAGAACACAACAGCATCCTACTCAAAAATTGTTTAACCCTGTTTTCCGACTGCTTCAACTGTACTTATGGATGGCTGAAAATACTCAACAAAGTAAACAAATTACTAACACTTAAATGTTTATAGTTGATCAGTGCAAAACACATGATAATAACCTTTATTTTAGAAAATCGTTAAATGGTTATCAAGTTAGTAGCTACTTGATTCTAATATTATAGAAAACCTGCTGTGAAAATGGTATTATACAACACGCCTCTCTTATTTGCTCAGTCAAAAATATCATCAAAATATTTTTAGGTTCAAGGCCTATATCCGTCTATTGAATTGACAATACATAAAGACAACATTTTCTATGAAAACACACATTTTTAAGGACAAGATATTCATTTGACCTATATAAAATTATGTTTGTATGCAAAAATACGTTTTCTTCCTATTCTGCAAAATCAACTCTCTTTAGAGACTGTAAAAATCTTCCATCTATTCTGCTAGTTTCTGACTATTGAGATCCGAAAGTGATCCGAAATTGAACTAACTTAGGGTTAAGGGATTATTGCGAGATTTTTTTTTGCATATTGTGGCACGATAGAAAACACATTCCACGAAAACAATTTTACTTCTCAAGCTTGTACTAAAACAAATCGTTGTAAGTGATTCCCGGATGCTGCACTTTACATGAAACTGCTCCAATAGCATATAACTTGAATGATAGTAGGTGAATAGACACACGCTTTTGTTTTAACCGTTACTTTGAGTGTGCGACTAATACATTCAATAAACGAGGTTGAGATTGCGATTGAACAATACAACATACTATTCGATAACTAGTGTGTACGAATACTTCAATTCATAACAATAAACGAAGCCCCGTTCCACATGTCCTTAGCTATCGCCCTCGATTTTCCTTCATCAGCCAACTGACCGCAAGGAAAACTATAACGGTAAGTTTGTATTATAGAATCAGTCCCCGTGCCTGGTTCCTTTATGTAACGGTTTTGCAATTAGGTTCATAGTGTGTTGTGTAAAGGTGTATTGCCCACGACTCGTGAGAAGGCCCGGGGGTCAGAGGGTCGCCAGCGGGCGATGTCGCCCGGAGCGTCCTCCCGATTTTAGAAAGATAGTTATCGTACCTTAAAGGTCTGGAAGTCAAAGGTGAATTACTTAATTACAGATGAAAGTGACGCCGTTAGCAGTCATCACAATTACTCGCAGGTGCGTGAAACGTGAATGGATTTGAAAATCATAATAGGTAATATTTCTTACGATCTTCTGATCGATGGTTATGTAAAAAATTTTCATTAAAATCGTTAATCATAATTGATATTAATTTTTATGATTTGCTCAATCTATGTGAATATATTTATTCGTCGTAAGTATTACAAATTACAGCGATTATTGTGATAATCGTGCGAAGTGCCGTGCTATTTGCCATGGATTGCTACGGGTTTCGCCTTTACCCACGCGTTAAGCTATTTATATCTAAACTATTGTTGAAATTTGAAATACATCGAAGAATAAAATCATGACAATATTGTTATAATTCTGTGAAAATTAGGATGGGCTTGCGAAATTTTTTTGTATTGTAAAAATAATACAAAACGTTTACGTAAACGATTGATCAAGTCGTGACCGAATATCGAGTTTGCCGCTTAATAAGATATTA
The DNA here is from genome assembly GCF_061612785.1 of Hesperophylax consimilis. Taxonomy (NCBI): domain Eukaryota; kingdom Metazoa; phylum Arthropoda; class Insecta; order Trichoptera; family Limnephilidae; genus Hesperophylax; species Hesperophylax consimilis. Next base: position 17,896,725 of record NC_142838.1, read on the forward strand.
GTGAAAAGGATTTATACAAAACGGTTTCGGTTGTTATAAAAATGAAATTCATTAGGTCTGCAATGGATCTGCAAGTTACAACACAAAGTATAATAAAATCAAAATACATTAAAATAATGAAGAGCCGCTCATTCATTGAAGCAACTTGCACAAACTGGCACAAATATTATACGTCGTTACGGCACATTGTTCGATAGAAAGTCAATGTCCTGTGCATTAAAAATAACGGAAATGCCGATATTCATAAATGGACGAACGTATTGCCATTTTACGCAATCGAATGTCTGTACTAACTGTTGTGCTGTGAAAGGTCTTACCATTTGTTAAATATGGTAACAATTAAAGGAGAAATTAATTGAACATCTATTCTACCTAGCTAGTTTACTACAAAGTACAGAGCAATATGTTATTAATAGTAAAGACAAATGTCAATAACATACAAAAAATTTATGTATTTTTCAATAAAAAATCGCGTGAAGATCGTGACAATGCATTATTTTCTAGGAAGTTTCTGAATTTGACGATGAAATATTATTATTCGTGGAAAATTCTACTTGTTTTTAATGATGTTTTTTACTTTTAAAAATAAAAATTTGTTTTTTAGTTAGGTTATAAATATAACAAAATAAATCATTAAAAAATACAACGAATTCTGACTTCAAGCTGTACAAAAATACATCTAAACCCACGTTTTATTTTAGTACATGTCTAGCAACCTATGGCACAAAAACCTTCATACCAGATAAAATTAACAAGATTCTCACATATCAACTGCGATTACATACTGTTGACATAGTGGAAGATTTATGTCTGCATTTGTTCGCAGAGTGTTCTCGATTCTAGCCTTTACTGGCTTCAACTGACTCGTACAACTCGAGTCTGTAAGACCTTGTTATCTATCCGGTGCTCGCCTCTTTGTAACTAATAGCCTGACACTCTTCAAGGACCCATTTTCACGGGTTTCACTTAAACAGTTCAGGTGTCATGCCGACCTTAAAACCTCAACAAAGTGTTATTAGATTTGTATAACTGGTTTTTGAGAGTAGATAGTTAGTGTTTTTATAAATATTTTTATTTGTATAGCGATGGTTTACACGTTAAACCTTTTTTTAAATCTAAAGTATTAGGTAATTAAAAATCTGATGCAAATTATTTTAATGAATAAGGAAACTCAAATTTTATTGACTCTTGATTAAAAGTAACTATTGACATATTGCAAAGTTAATTTTTTAGTCTAGTCACTATTTTTTGCCAAGTTACGAGGTAACTGCTTTTGAATTATTTCCTAGAAAAATAGAAGTCTCACACAGAAGTCAATACGAAGGCAGAAGGTAGTTGGCAGTGTAGGCAGGATGGCTTCAATGAAATAAGCCGTGGAAGGATTGCGAAACGGCGATGAGCTGCGGATAGCTGGCGTTTGTTTTAAACTTGAATGTCGGTCAACTATCAAAGTTGCCTTACGAAATTCGCTTCCGTTGATTCTGTTTGCGGACGAATGCAGCAAATTCAGATCCCGAAGAGATTACTGTGAAGGTGTTGTTATTATTTTACATTTGCATTTGATTTATCACTCTGCGAGAAGAACGCGAAAATACTTATAATATTTTGTTTGATCTCATTCAACTAATTTTCAAGGTCAAACTGATGGTGTTTCTCGTCTATTATCACACTTTTAAACAAGTTTATCATTTTTATTTATTTATTTAGCGTAACATCCATTTATCAAAGCACCGAGATCATCATTGACTGGATATATGGTCACGGTTGGTGGCTGAGTTGACATCGCGTTTGGGTCCCACCCAGGCGTTATGTGTTCAATTCCTTAGCTGGCTAAGTCCTCCACCAAAACATAAGCAAAATTTTCCTCTTACTGTGATGGTAGTAGGAAATTTTCAAATATTGTCAGGTTATTTGTAATCCGGGAATGTTTGTCTTTCTTTTAAAATAAAAGAATTAAGCTGACGGGTGTAATAGAATATACTTACACATTAACAAAGCTTTTGTTATTGTTTATTAAATATTTGTCAGTACCGTCACAACATACATCATAAAATTGAATAGCATTACAACGAGGCACAATGATTAGTCGCTTATTAAATGTCATAAAAGAAAAAAGTGTTAATTTTTTGTTAGACGAAAATGGATCTATCCGCCTACACGACGAGCAACCATCAAAACATACGTGGCTGAATAAACCCCATCTACCGGCCCAGACATATATTTGCATAAAATTCGAATTGGTTTGTATTGCTTCTTAATTACTAGTAAAGGCCAACTGGTGCGAGATTATTTTTTCATCATTTGTGAAGATAAATATAACTCGATAGTAAAATAAAGCAGATGTCTGATAAACAAACTAGTCAGTACTTGACCGTCCTTCAAAGGTCGCCCCGGGATAGACTAGTTATATAGTTAATAAATATGTTTGATTAATGAACTATTTATTGACATTCTCTTCTCTTCTCTGTACCCTCTTCATATTGATTATTAATTATTGCCCGCATGATCGGATCTATGCTTTGTATTAGTTTAACAATCATAATTTGTAATATTTGATTTATGTTTAGGGTGGCTAATAACTCGAAATGCCGACATGTTTTTTACGACTGTCTGGTCTTGATCGACAGACGCAAGTTAAATAAACAACTCTAGACGAGTCAGATCAACCTACACGCATCTGTACCCGAACCTGTCTTTGTCTTGCATGCAGCAAATTTGCATATTTTATTTATTGCAAAATAAAATATAAACACCTCTACAAAGAGCAGAGACATGGTCACTGCAAAAAGGAAAAACTATTTTCAAATTCAAACTCTCTGTTCAAATGTGCATTAATTGAAAAATTGGAAAATTTATTTATATATTTTTTAATTTTGTCCAAATAACCAACTTTTTTAAGAGGGATCTTTTTGACTGAACATTTTGTGGTAGAATCAATAATATTATTATAAAATTAGTTTAGCTTTTTCAATTAGTACTTTCTCTTACCTTGTATAATTTGTCTTTATGATACCACACGTCTTCTTCTTCTTCCATATTCTGGCTGAAGGCTTGCGTTAGGTCGTCTCTGGAACGAGACAATATGCGTCTTCGGGACACCATCTCGGCTGAGGCTGGAGACTCAAATGGACCCAAACTGGAAACGAAAGGATCTCATTAGTGACAGATTATGGCAGAAAAATTAAAGTAAATTGTTATTAGACCGAAGTCAAATGTTAGTATTCGAATGTATTATTAGTATGTCACCAAAAATATGACCTGATAACCATGCACTTTTCATTCAAATCTTCCTTTTGTCAGGTACAGAGTTCAATATTTAAGATTTCAGCTATGACCATAGTGATATTTACAACGATACATTTTTTGAAGTATTGCTTACTAAAACAACTACGTTAGTGCGGCGCATTCTATCCCTTGTTATGAAATGCAAGTTGATCGAGTGAATGAGCTATCAGCTACCATTAATAAGTATCTTTGTCGTAATATTTCTGATAGATTCTTCTCTGCTTGCGTGTCAAAATAATGTGTGTGATATTGCTTTTCTATAAGTTACCTGTTTTGCAGAATAAATAAGTAAGTTTGGAGTTGTCAAAGTATTTGTTATGTTTGAGTAAAGTATTCACCTTCCCTTGATTTTAATCAGACGCGTAATGAAACCGCCACATCGAAACACCGATAAATTAATCAAACAAAAAGCATGTAGGAATACACAAACAATAAGGAGTCTTGTTATCTTTACCTCCGGATGAGGTTGCCGGCCTCTGTGGAAGAACTGGTAAACATCAAACAGTTAGAACCTCCTACTACGTAAACTACGTTCGTTGGGCTTCTATATAACTTCTGCCAAGGTAACGGTTTTAAGGCATCGCTGATTTGAGCAACCTACACACGTATTTTTTCGGAAAAAACACTTAAAACAACCTTGCATTGAGGCGTATTGCACATTCAATGTAATTTTTTTATTAAATGTGAGAACGATAGTTACATGTTGTATATTCAATGCGGGGTTCAAATATTTCTTAAGCTGGAGGTTTAACATTATTATTAAATGGATTAAAGGCTTTTAGCAGATTTTTATCCAATTCAACACCATTTCACTGTGATAGTTTAATTCCGAGCATTATCTATAATATGGTAATTGAAAAGAAAGACGGCTGTGATACTAACATATTGATTGTATATCGATTAAATTATCAAGGGTTATCTATTGATGCCTTCGTAACATCGTTATTACATATTACGCAATAGTGTAAACAATAACGCGCGATAATAATTGGTATTTTTATAGAGTTATTAACGTCAAAATTATGATAAAATACACAGAAAGATCACAGTGTAATATATAATTCTTGTGCCCAATATCTTAACGGCTACCATTATGCAATACAAATAAAGAGAGAATGATCATGATTCGTGATCAGCTTTTCAGTTCAAATGAATACAAACTGAGAAGTGGCTTTATACCAAACCTTCTGTCTCATTAGAGATAATAAAATGCATTTATGTAAACATTTTGACTTGGTGCCGAAAGGTTTTGTTGCATAAGGCTTTGCGGATTGAGCTTTTACGAAAGAAAGAAAAAGTCTGTCTCCTGAATCATTACCATAACCAGAATGGGTTGAGGGTTCATTGTCCGATTGAATCAATGATGGTTTCAATTTCCTGAAAGGCCATTAATCATTGATAAAATTATTAATTTATTTTCATTATTACATTATGTGTATCATACGAATATTATTTTAAAAGATTATTATTTTATTTTCGCATGACTACAAAGTGCACGCACGTGGTGTGCGGATAGACCAGATTGAACACACGTAAACGTATATATTTTTTTAAATCAGCCAAATTTATTGCGTCAAATCACAACACATTACTATGTACAAATTGGTAAGCAGTACGTGTGGCAACGCCTTCGCCTCAAGGAAGTAGTTTAGCGAGTTTGCTACTGAACTCCACAAAGTATTCACAAAATTAACTTACGTAACAAGAATTAAGTGTATTATGGTTTTAATAGACGCGGAACAATCTTAAAAAAGAACCGTGTTAGGTTTGTCCCTATTCAATACTTATAATTTTTAATTATTCATTTATTCCGCTTAGCAAGAATTTTACTTTCTATGCAGTAGGTAATTAATTATTCTTCTCATAGCGACACATCTGAGGTTATTCAACAATTGAGACAAAACGATCGCTGACACATTAATGATTTTTCGAAGTTATATAACACCATTGTTGCAATGTGTTGCATGAATAAATTTGTTACAAGAAAATATATGGTCAACGTTTCTAGCGCTAATAATGTGGTTTGTATTTTCTATTAACATTTTACCATTGCATTAGATATCGGAAGGTAAATTACACATAAGTATACCTATCAACCGATTTTTGATAAGATCATGATAATATGCAAAATATTTTTAGTTTCATTTTACGTTCACTTCTTGTGAAACCTTTCTACATCCCATATAGATACAATGATAAATGGATAGAAATTATTACATTAGTTGACAATTCAAAATCATTGAAAGCGATAAATTCAATATTGACCGTTGAGTAATATAAGATATATTACAATGGACATTACGTAATATTTCAAATCACCGCATTTTGTCCATACTATAAGTAATGTAATATGCGTATTGGTTTCTAACCACCATTAAAGCCTAAAATAAGGTTAATTTGAACTGAGTAAGTAAACTTCGGCGAATATTGAAGATGATCTGCAAATTGGGAAGGCGGTGGGCGGGGGGAGGGGTTGGCAACCTCATGTATAGGTACTCCCACGCCGATGTGGGTCGCTCTCAAAGAGGAACTGTGACGACATCGAAAATGTTCAATAACATTACGAGTAATGAGATTTTATCAGCCGTGTAAATCATCTATACTAAAACTTCTTGAAAAAATATACTTAGTACTTAATTTATTTATACAATAATATTATGTACTTTCAAGTAATATATGATAGTGTAGGCCTCACTGGGTACTCGGTGAGTACTGGGTACAAGGGTCTGCACTAGTATGTAACACAAAAGTTGTAGAGAGAATAAATAAATATAATATTGACTTCAAGATTTATAGTAGGCTTTGTGGTTCACCCCAAAAATGCTAGATTAAGATAAGAGTTTATTGTGTGTGATTTTTATAAACCGAGCCTCAAAATAATTGTTATTTTTTATTCTTTTCTTGACAGAAGCCACGACATGGGTAATTTGATGTCAAAATATTTACCATAATTTAATCACATTACCATTATTATTTAATTATGTCCTGGTGCTTATTTATTATTTTTGATAGGTATCCATTTATTTATATGTGACTGAATAACCGTAAAGAGTTTGATGTTAATTTAAGGAATCTCATTAATGTTGTTTACGATTTAAAAACTGAAAATATTTAATAAGCATTATCGAACGACACAGATAAAAGTATGGCAAAACCAGGAAAATGAAATTATTGATAAAATTATTTAACACCAATAAAAATTTCACGCGATGAGAGCATCGGAGAATGGTTCAGCCGCTGAGATCTCCACTGCAACATCTCTTTCCGTCTCTCGCATCTTTTGTTAGAAAGAGTGAGAAGTTGCAACGGAGCTACCAGCGGTATTGTTTTATGCAAGATGCGTTGGTGCATTAAATGCAGAACAAATAAAATGGAATACTTTACGCGGCTGCGATTCATTACAAAATTATGACGTTATTATGTCATCAGCCATTTCGCAAGTTTTGTTTACTTCGAATACCGTTAATGGCTGCACGAAGCTTTTTTTATATGATTATAATTCAGAGCTTATTAAAGGTGGATTATATAAGGCAGGTGTTAAATACAGCAAGGCGTGCGTTGAATGCTGTAAAACTATTATTGTGCTCCAGTTTGTAATTGGGTAACTAGATTGTTTTATGGGTAGGCACATACTTGTATCTAACCATTCCGTATTTCGATCTTATCTTTTCTAACAGTCTACTACCTACCTATCTACTAACATTATTAGGTGTAATTAATTTTTATTTAAGTGAACACATTTTATTGTTCCTTTTCCTTTTGGTAAACGGAGAAAATTAAGTACCTATAGCTAATTTATTAAGATCCTCTTTAAATTATGGTAATCCGGTTAAAAAAGGTTATCGGAACACGTGCATTTACTCTGATAATATATCATGACGATACACGAACACGTGTTCCGACATGGTGGAAACTAAAAGTTTATCATAAAACTTGTTAATTCATTCGTTAAGGCATGCATTCCCATTTTTAACCGGATTACCAATAATTTTAAGATATTCTTAATAAATTAGCAATACTCATTTTTCTCCGTGTATTTCTTATGGTGACCGGATAAATCATCACAATGATAACTCATCAAATCTTTAAAAAGTTATATAAAGTCATGGAAAGTGATAAAACAAAAACTTTATTAACTGGATTAAGTAGGTTAGGTTAGCTTAGGTTAAGTAGGTTTTAAAAAAATTTCATCGTTTCTAATGACTTTATATCACTTTTTAAAAGTCTCTTGAATTGTCACTGTGTTGAGTTATCATGGAACCATTTATTATAATATAAAGTAACTTAGCGTTTTACAAGGCTCGAAAATTACTTACAACTCTCGTTAAACTACTTTAAAAGGGTATACATTTTTTAATTACATTAAACGAAGCTATACGAAAATTAATAATGATTAATGGTGGTATTCTTTTTTGGAGTTTTACTATTAGTCTGCAAGTCTTGAGTTCTGATGAGAGTTTTACAAGAGATCTCATAATTGAAGCGAGTGATCGAGCCAAAATCTGACATAAGAGTTGAATTTTTGTTGAAACAGTCTACATTTCATTCAGACGTCAATTGTTCGAAAATCTCTCTGGATTAAAGCAAGCTACAACTCAAACACGTTATCACATGGATAGTATTCAAATGATGCCAATATCACAAGGAATGAAACATCAACAATTTCAATAGTAAATAAGTTTCTAGGTGTAATCATTGTACGCCATATCTTACCTACTCAAATCACCTTCATGTATGAAAATTGCCATCGTCGAGTAAGTGGGTCAGTACAATGGCCTATTGTTTTGATGTTGCTTTTTGGCAAAAAAATATGGTAAAAATTTCCAAGTGAAAAAGAAGAACAATGAATGTCTTACCTTCAGCCGGCTAACTCTGTGTTAAATCCACGCAATGTAACGCAATTAGCTGCTGTTTGCGGCCGAGGGAATGTTTTGCAATCCTTTGTGGATATTATAGAATTATTTCCATACTTTGCATTTAATGATTCTAGTAGATTCAGGTTTAATGCGTAGAACTATCAATTTTATTTATGAATGTATCTAACGGTACTAACCTATGGCCATATTTTATTTCAAAGTGGTATGCAATACCACGTTACACGCACCTATAGCACCCTTATAGGAATAAAAAAAACGCAATAATTTATAAGTCCCACAACCTGTTGAGATTTCGTATTTAATGGTTATAATTTACGCGTACATAGATGGCGTTAATTTAATTATTTTATGAAAACACACTTTTTGAAAGTTGCGCGTTAAAATATCAAGACATATTCTTTGCTTGTGCTCGTACATACGCAATACGAATATGAATAAATAGTTTTGTCTGTATAAAAACTCAAGTCTTTCAAGAAAGGCAACAAATTAGTATGTTTGATGGTTGTGAAAAATATCATTGCAAAACGTAAGAGCTTGAATGGAAAATGCCATTCCGTGTGTTTAAACGATTAAATGATTTGGCCTTAGTTCTGGCATCGAGTATCGAAAGCAAATTCTCTGTGAGCAGATATTTATTGCATAGCTGCACTTTCTCTTAAAACTCACTCAACTCGCTGCACAAAGACACCTTTATTTTACGGTACGGCAAGCAGCGCGCCATCGCCATCGCCAGCTCTGCACACTTACAGCGAATATAATATCAAACAAATATATAAAAACCAAGATAATGATTTAATCTTGAAGATTTTTTTTTTAGTTTTTAGTCATATTTTTGTTGAAGTTGTTTTTTTTTATATGTAAATACTGCGCAAGAGTCCCGACTGCTCCCAACCGTCTGGAGCCAGTGAGATTATGGCATCCCCAATTGGGGTATGCTCTGAGGCTGAAAGAAGTGGGGAAGGGAAAGAAATAGGAAGAGGAAAAGCCTGGCCATTCAGATCTGGTCACCAAACACGGCTAAAGCCATTTCAAGATATGTTTCAATTATTTGAATTGTGGTCATAAACTATAGCGACATTGAGAGTATATACCACTCTAGAAGGTGTCGCAAATATACTATTTATTATTTTAAATAAATCAAATAAAATGTACTTGTGCACAACGGGATTTAAACCCGCTGGATTGCTAGTTGAGAGTCTTACCTTCGACCACGGAGAACGTTTTAGAGTAGGATCTGCTAGAATTGTCCTTACAAGAGAATACCTTGAAATATAGTCAGCTATATTTAGTGATCGGATCTGAATCGCTACATACTTTTTAACCTGCTATGTTGTCTTCCGCAGTTCCTTTGTCCTTTAAATCATTTTCTAAAATATGGTTCCATTAGCCCCGGTTAGACCATGTAGGTACAATTTCAAATAAAAGTAAAATAACCATTTTGCGCAGTAGTTGAAAACTGTCTCTTTACCGAGCTAGTCATCTGATTGAGGCAATTTAACATGTTGTATCATGATAGAGAAAGTATTAAATATAAGTAACGATCGTCACGACTCTGTTTCATTCATTTTTGTAAAACGTTCTCAGCTTAACTGATTTTACCGACTATAAGTTACCCGGATTTGCACGATTCACAATCATATATGAATCTAATGAACCTATGAAAAAAAATCATTTTCATGTCGAGTGTACAGATCTTTTTGTTTGATTTTGATTTTTTATTGTAGTTTATAAATACATTGATCAGACTACCATACATCTTTCATACAATTCATTGTTAACTGTTAACATATTAAGTACAACAGCGTATTAATTCGATGACGAAACCACAAATACAATTAAAGCCGCTATCTTTGATTTGATCCGCTAATTCAATTCAAAAGCGAACTGTTATTATCAGCGATCATTAACATTTGTAATAACTCTTTTGCAATCGGCGTGTGCTCCCCATACATAGTAAAACATTGAATACGAATTTGAAATCATTTCTAAAAGAGTTATTTAGAAATCTCCAAAGGAAATCCACCGTTGGTTACAGAGAAAACGTACAATGAAACAAATATTTATTAATCGATTTCCTATAGGTAAAACGCACATTAAAATTCTTCTGATATTTATGTAGAAAGCGGGTAAAAATCCGTTTAAGATCATACCTGAGCTATTCCACAAATGGATATGACAAAAATTTAATAAAATAAACCGTATGTGTAAAAATATGTATAAGCCTTTAATAAAAATATCGAAAACGAAATATTTGACTTTAAATAAGAAATTTATTTATAAATTCCGAAAGGTGAGCTCTGGCGTCATAAAATTTATATAGCTTTTCTGTTTCGAATTTCAAGGTAAACGAAAACATTTTCAGTTTACAAAGAAATTCCGACAACGATTTATGCAGCTCTTAAATCCCCGTTAAACAGTAACCCCCTTATTAATAAACGTGTTTTAAATTTTTCACAACTGATGAACAACCATTTACAATATTAATGGTTGTTTATCAGTTGTGTAAAAGTTTAAGCTGGTTCATTAGTAAGGCCCTTAGAATAAGCTAAGAGCTTTTATAAATATACACGTTTTCGTTCGATCTGTCTTTTACGATAAATTGTAATCGAAAAGTGTATTTGAAATAGAGTAGTAGTATTAAATATATTTAAAAAATTAACACAGTTAAAACAAATATGTTGCCAGAAATCAATATATTTTTTTACTGTAATATAAGGAATAAAGATACATTAATATTAAAAATATTACATTTTAGATCATCATTTTTTTATGTATACCTTATCAGAAATGATGACTTCATGTTTATAAGATATATTTTACAGTTTAAATTATGAAAACAATTAAATGAAATGATAACCACGCCGTTATTGCAATTGACAAACTGAAATATTACGTTGACAGCAACGAAATTCTGGTCGTACCGTTTCCGCCCATGATTTTCTTGTCAATGGTATTTCTCAAGCCAACCCTTTTAAGGACCTTACCGATACCAGACGTTACATAAATAGTTTCCAGGGTTGAGAGGAAAGAAAAAAACACGTATTTAAAGTCAGACATTGAAATGACCATCACCAAAGTATTACCGTTCAAAAATGTTGAAACAATGTATTAAACATCGCATCTTGTGCATCAGAAAAACTTATGAAATAATGTATTTTTTGCGGTGACCAGAGTTTGAACTCGATACCTTCAGTTACCCAGGTGTTTGTTTTAACCACTCAGCTGTCGTGTCAAGCTTCAGACTTAAAATGTTTCTCAAATACAATATTTTTTTATTATAAGTGAGGAATCGTTAGCTCTAAATCGTCGTTAGTTGAGGTCCGGTAATTTCTTCTCGTTTTGATGCAGGCGACTGACAAATAAATGTATAAGTCAGTAGTTGTCCAAATCTGTATGTGATTTTCAAGAAATTTCGCCAATAACCGGATTAATAAGGTCCATTCTGTATTCCAGACTTCTGGAAGAGGTGATGACCCTGTGTACAGGTCTGGTGTTGTCATGATCTGAAGTTGTTCAAGGCACCCGCGTTGGTGTCACCGCAATACGGTATGCAGCACCATACACCAGCCATCGCCTCTTTGTGGGTGCCAGTTACCACACCGCGGAACTTCTATTCGTAACTTACGTAATTATTAATTGTAGCTTACATACAACTGCTGCACTGTCAAAATATATACTTTTATGTATCGGTTAGGTTCATAAAAGAGACTTAATTCTTGATTGCAACCTCATTTTGAATCGTCTGGTGATGATTTACATTCATTAGATGATCTTATCCAAAAAAACATAATAACTCAAATAACAAAAGAAAAACAAAATCACAGCTTTTTAACTGAAAATCGTACTCGTCAAAAACATATATTTCCTACACAAAAATGCAACACCACTTTTGCTCAACATCATTACATATATCTAGGGAAAAATAAATTCAACAGCCTACCCGAAAATATCAGAACAATAGAAAACGATAAACACCTGCTAAAAGCAATTAAAGAGAAGTTCAATGTAAAAATACCAAAATGATGAAACTATGTTTTTAATTAATTATAAATTTTAATATTCATAATTACAAACACTAAATATTCTCAATCTTGATGCTCACCACTCTTCTAGACACAAGCGCCAGCTTCTATACGAGAGGAACATTAAAAAATCAAAAGCAGTGAAAACTAATCGTATGAATTATTTTAGTTAATTAGGTATTTCTTGGTATATTTGTGGAAATCCTTCTATCAAATTATATTTATGCGTATTTAATATATTCAAAGGTTCTGAGAAACTATTTACGCGTTTAGTTGTTTTTTATGGTCCTGATATTTTGAGTTCCATTTTGACCACTCTTTCTGTTTCATGCAACTTTTACAAGAAAGGAGATGTTAGAGAGAATATAATATATTTCCAAGTCGTTATATTGCCAATATTCTTCGCTGTAACAATATTATAAGATGCTTAGTAATGATCATTTTGCTACAAAGCGCGAGTAAATTGTACGTCATTAACAAAACAAGTGATTAGAATATCTAACCACTTTAATATATTTTTTAAATCAACAAAATCATGTGTAAAAAACTGTCGCATTTTTGTGTTACGGTGGCCTCAATTAAAGGGGGAACAATTCGTTCAAGTCCGTTGATATAGGATTAGACAGACTTGTTAGTAGTTGAAGACCTTAACATTGCGGACAGTCAAAGTCTCGCCCACTCACAGCGAGCGCCTTGTAAGGAGAGGCTGGGGGACCCAAAGTGACGCCAGTTGTTGATGGTCTCTAAAGTAATCGCGGGAACAGGATAATGCACTACCTCCTACCTCTTGCCTTCTTTATTACGTAAGCCTTGACAAATAAGTGTACCATTTCAACGAATTATTAAACAAAGCCAATTGAGAAGTAGATTAAGATAAATTGAGATGGTAATATCACATCTGCCCTGATGATGGACACTGTAACGTTGGTTAAAGATGGAGTTAGCGCAACACGGCATGATACCCCAAAAACAAATAACAAAAATACTTTTGGCCGTGAAAATCTAAAATCATATTTGAGATGGTAATATATTTTTTAATTTTTGCAAGAGCACTTTATCGCAAAATATTCTTCTTCCTTCGTATAATCTGGTGGGAGCTAAAGGTAACTCTAGGTCCCCAGGCGTACAATTGTTGATTAGTTTTAAATTAAGTATAAAATTAATCCATTATACTTCTCCTCTTATACCATTTTTAACTTCCTGTAAGAATTTTTAAGCTTCACACAAGTTGATAAGTCTGCCGATTTTGTTGTATGTAGTAGGTTGCAACTTTACGATGTAAAGGCCATCAAAACTGGTTAATCCTACGTACAAAATATTTATATTTATATAATTACGTTGTTTTAAGATTATATGAATGGCCTTAACCCAACTTTAAAAAGAAACAAAAAGATTAGCCTGAATTTAGCGACAGGAGTTTATGATATTTCAATTGAAATTTTTATTACGGTCCTTAAAATGTTAACTTATGAAGATAAAATTGAACGCGTTTTTGAACGACTATAATTTCATACAACCTTTCACAGCAATACGAGTCGATTTATATATTTTTAAATATACATGATATAATATGAAATTCATTTGTGTTTTGAGTAACCGTACCTACTTGCATTTTCGTGATTGGTTACTTTCACTATTAGGTACTATTAAAAAACACTATCTTGTAAAATGTGAATGTCATGTCATTTCGGACGTGGAGCTTGCCTTGTTAAGTGTGTTTGAACATGCCTATGGGCAGACTGTACCTGTGTATAGAGTTGGAGGTCAAGTTTAGAGATTGGCTATAGTTGAGATATTGGTGATTGTATCCGCGTAGTACAAAGTGGGAGGATGACCTGTCGGGTTCAACTAGAATCGGATTTATATGGGCTTTGTTAACTAGGGTTGCCACACAAATGTGAAAAAACGAAATTACGAATGTTTAAAAAAAATTATAATTACAAGATAAGTAGGTAGATAGATAGGTACTACAAAACCATTTTTAAATTCATCTATTTGAATTTAACTTTTGTTATCGTGAATTAATTAATGCAAATCTTGGAAGTGGAAATTAACCCATTTTCCGACTCCAGATCGAGCTGAAACTCGCAGATAGACTCGTTATCGATGACAATTCATTCTATAGTTGGTGGCAAACACGCGTACACTGCGGACGTATACGCATTTCTCTGAAATTGGATGACATTACAGTAGTTAATATGCGAAATAAATGTCGGTCCTAACCCATCGGGATTTGGCTCGGTTGACTCCAGTGCTGGAGGAGGAAAGTTGAATCCTAAGTCTATCTATTTTTTTCATAGTTTTAAAAGAGAGCTAGTGTTTAGGGAGGAAGGTTCAATCCTCTGTCAAACCAAAAAATTATATAATATATTTTTAAATATATCTCTTAATAAAAGTTGATGTATTGTAGTGAGAAAAATTGTTTTGTTCGATTTTATATGCATTAAAATAAAGGAATTTAATGTACTCAACTTGAATCAACACCTAAAAAATAATATTGAAGACAATATTAGTGATTAGTGAGGGACATAATGAAGACAACGTTGGTAGTTCTTATTCGAAGTATGATACAGTTAAAAGTGACCGATGAGGATAGGGTCCCATTAGCGCAGTTGGTAGAGCATTGTCCCGGAAAGACAAGGGTCCTGGGTTCGTGTCCCAGATGTGACCGTTTCCTTTTCTGATTTTTCTGTTTCAGATTTGCGTTTAAAAATCACTAATATTGTCTTCAATATTTAAATATTATAATTTGAGGTTTTACTCAATAAGTTATTCCGAAAAATAATAACCTAAAAAATAAATTATCCCAAGTGAAATGTTTAAATTTTATATTATATTATCTACATTAAAAATAGATGGAAATCCTTATTTATAAATTAATACCTATTGACTTCAGAAACAAGAAGACAAGCGTGGGACCTATAGCTAAATTCTTGCATCTATGCACAAAACATGCGATACATTTTTCTACATATATCTAAAAAAATAAAAAAATACAGTGTGTGGCAAGCCTACGCACGACGGAAGTGAAACTTTTAGTATTCTTCTCTCTCTCTTTTCATTTCATATTATTATTCAGAATGCTGTACATTATTGTTTTAAAAAGCATAAATTTATTTATAGGCGTGTTGTTAACAAATGAACGTTTAACAAAATTCCTAATATTGACTTATTTATAAGTAGCATGTGATAAAAAAAAATTAAAAGTTATAAAAATATGGGATTCGAACCCGGGTCCTGCATAACGAGTGTCGAACGCTCTGCCTCTAGACCGCGAGGAGAGGTATCTCGCGCGACGAGAACCGCGTATACAACGTGTACTCCTCAATTGACTTCGTCTCGTTAACGCTTTATATAGGGTCGAATCGAAGATATATCGGCAGTGTGAAGTCATATCTTTCGTTTTCAAAATATTTCCGTATATTTGTCCGTTTCGGAAAAGATCTATCGTCTTTTAACAGTCTCATACCCGTATGGAGTCTGAATTTGAAAAACATTTCTAAATTTTGAAAAACTCACTTACGGCTGTGTTTTTTACTAAAAAAAACTTGTCACGCACGTCTACGAGGGTAATTAGTCGCGTTATCGGCCTTGATTAGTAATTTTAATGATTCAAAATAAAAATAATTAATCAAAATACCAAGCGACTCTACCGGCTCGATTTGTAAGCTATATTTCGACCAAAATATCATATAGGTACCGACCGTTACTTCTAGCTAATTACTCGAGTGAACACCTGCCGGTCTAGAGTCTCACTAAATGGATTTAGACATTTCGGGAGACTCTCGGTTTAAATTAACAAATTTATGTAATTTTTTTCTACATTATTACAAATCATGTAGATATCTTCTTATATGTATGCCTGACAAAGTCGCAGCACGAGAGCATTTTATCACTATTCCTCGTATTAAAAAAAATCACAAAAAGAAAAAAAAAATTAGTTAAAGCGGGGATCGAACCTCGGTTCTTCACGACGACAGTCGGGCGCTCTGCCTCTAGACCGCGAAGCTGAGTTTGGAGAGTGACCTAAACTAGGTATATAATATTAGCTAGGCTCCTATAGCGAAATGATCACGGTTTTTCGTGACGGTCATGAGTCGGTTTTACTCCGGTCCTCGAAAATGCATAACGCGCGTAAAGAAGTTTCACTTCAAAAAAATAGGTATGACAGAAGCTACCAAGTTACCTACCAAATACGTTTTTATAATATTATATTATAAAAAATCAATGACTCCAAAAGGACACACCAGAGTATAAATAAATAAGTTTATTTTACAAATATAATGAAATATTTTTGTTTCCCACGACCATCATAAAATTTTATTTTATAAAATTAAACCTAATACAAATATTTTTTTCTTCGCATTAGCGCCTACGATTTTACAGCCTACTAAACGAATATAAGTAATGGAGGTTCAACGATCGCTTCATCCATTATTAGCGTTGGTTATATTATAATGTATTGCTGTGAATGTGTGAATGTTTACTCGGTAAAAGAACAGTTGGCCGTCAGTTTGATGACGGAACAGCCACGATTGTCCTTTGCGAGTGGGCCCGATTCCGAGAACAGTATCCACGTTAGAATTCAAGGAGGCACGTGTGAACAGAAGCCCGAAAACAGTTACGTCAAGTGAATTGTACCGAATCGAATAGACGGACGGAAATTTAAACACAAATTGTAATAGATAATAATTCATATCTTAAGGCGATACACTACGTCGTGTAATATTTTAAATTGAGCCGCTATCAATAACAACCCTTGCGTAGATGGTGATAAGGTTTAAATTCCAGCTTAACACCATCCGCCTGTTTTGATTTATGCATGAAAAAAACATGGCCAAAAAGTGCCTTTTATTATATTTTGTGTATGTTCAGGCATAAATATTTAATTGTTTTTCGATCATTTTATAAATAACTTAATTTGGCACATTATAAAATAAAATCATAACCGGAAATGGGTTCGTAAGTAGGAGATTTTGAACTGTAAAGCAGTTTTCATAGGCCTTTACATTATTTTTTTCTTAAAGACTTAAAAAAAAGACTCTAAAAAGACCTATAAAAAATACTCGATTATTTCAGAGGCCAATATGTATTCTACTCGCAGTATTTAATTAAAGCATCTAGTATTTAATTAAGACAGTTAAAATACATTTGAATAAAAATAAAAACTATAGCAGACTTAAGATCATGCGACGACCAGTGTTTTTTGATATAGTGTCCTCTGCTTGCAGTTCTATCTTTTATAAGCATAAACTTTTTAATATAAGTGTGTTTGTCGGAAGTGACTTGCCAGGTAAGTATGTTTTGGTATCTTTTCTAAATAACAAATGTAGATCCTAGGAAATAAATTGTACAGCGCCCTTGAGGTGATTTTTCACAAAAACGGCGCTTTACAAATTATCCAATTTATTATTATTATTATTATCTGAAACATTTCTAGGTGACCAAATTTTCAAACCAAAAACACATGATTTTGCATTACTACGTATGGCATCGCTTTAACTAAAAGTAATAGAAATTAATTAAATATTTCCTTCTACTCCTTGCGCGTGGAAAAACGCTATGAAACAAAGCTAAAACTACATTAATCATAACAATACAACTTATGCTTGCTGTTGCAGGATAAGCTCTCCAACGGTGAGCTCTGGCGACATGATATTCGCACAGCTTTTTCTGTCTGTAAATAACCGTTTTTCTGCCTGTACAATGTAAAGCAGGGGAGTTTCGTCGCCACCCAGTTGGGCAGCATTGTGAGGCGGGTTAAGGCAGGGTAGCGTAAATATTTTTCTTGCAATATTGTTTACCTTTGGAGCTTTAAAATATTCATTTAATTGTCAAAAAATAAGAAATAAACTATATTTTTAGCTATTTACTTTCGATTTTTACATCAAGAAAAACATATTTCGTAAACATAATATTTAATGAGAGATAAACCAAATCGTTCAATTGCCTTATTACAGGGAAATTCTAAGTAAAACTAATATATACAATAATCCAAAGCTTTAGTTAAAATAAAATCTAATTGATAAAATCAAACCAATTTTACGGGAGAGGTTTGGTCCCTACGTTGAAACTACATTAGTGGACTTATATGCATAAATATTAAGTTCTGTGTGGGTTTCTAGCTAGTATCTGATTCGAGTTGTTGGTATCGTTTGCGAAGGCTGCTAATTCCATAGTTCATTAAATGAAAAATAAAATCATAAGCCGTGGTCTGGTTCTAGAAGGCGACAAGGACTATGTGGCAAATATGAAATGAATATCATTTCAAAGGAGTTCACCGAAGCAGTGCATTGTTACCTCTCCCTCTAACTCATGAAGCACGCATTCAATGGAAAGATATGTTGCAACGGAGCTCTCAGCAGCAGAACTATTTACAATATCTAAGCTTACCGCTGATAGATCTATTGTACCATCCCCTTCTTTATCATAAACAATGCATGTAACAAAAAGAGAGGTTATAAAAGATATTTCAGCGGTAGGACTATTTAACTGATTTACAGACATATGCGTACCGCTGATAGATCGGTTGTAACCTCTCTCTCTCTCTTATAAAATACGCAAGCAACAAAAAGAGATGTTTTAACAGAGCAGGATTATATCAGAATGTTCTGAGCACGTACGTGGTATTAAGTGAGATATGATGAACAATTCGCGTTCACGGTGATATAATGGAGTGTGTAAGCATTACATTTATTTCTCGAATTTATCTCACGTGTCCTAGTACTTGGGGCATCTATTTTATTTATAAGGTTATTCAATACTCGGCGGCACACTGATTCATCAGAGGGATTCTTAAACTATTAAATATCCCTGCCCTTTAACCCTCCCGTCAGAGAGGATGATGTAAAATACATTCATACGTACCGGTTAATATTATTAATGATGACCATTGTGGTGCTTATTTGATCATCCCAAACATTCCTGTTCTACCGGCGCATCATCAAGTATTTTACTTAGACAAGCAGATAGCAAATACTAAAGCAAAAACAACTTTCATACGGATCGCGTGGAACGAGTTGATACTATCTGAAGCCCGCGTTATTTCACAATGGGATCGCGAACTTAGTATTTATTGTTGCAGGTTCTACCATTTTTCTTTAATTCAAACAAAACACATAATCATTTTGTTAGTAAATTTAGTTAAATTTAATTTCATTGTAATGTATATCTGTAATGCACTTGTCTCTTTTTCTGATTGTAGATGCTTCCTTTAGTATGTTTCCACTATCCTCTCCTGGGTTTGGATAAATTTTGTAGATATCTCAAATTCAAACACACTTTGGCGAATCCATTTTTCTGAATTTTTGAATTCCTCCGAGTCAGTTTGGTAAATTTTGTATCTCAAAATCAAATAAAACAACTGGACGAGCCCTTTTTCAAGGTGAAAAGCTTTTAGGCAAATAGGCAGTTAAAAGAGAAAAAAAAATTGATAGACAAAATATTTACTTTTAGCAATTAACAAAAAGTTATAATGCGTAAACAACTTAGAATACAGAAAAAAGTTTAAAACAATTGTGAAGCATAATGCAAATTATTTTTTTTTAATGTTATAATTGATGTATTTTTATTAATTTTTTTAGAACAAGCATGACTTATTTCAACCTTTTAAAATATTTTGGCCGTAGATATCTGTGTACATGTTAAATGGAATTCTAAGACTTCAGAGGTATATTTAAAGATGAAATATATGCAGTGGATCCGGGATCAAAAGTCAAATGGTGGATTTGCAGAAAACGTGGGTTATTGAATAAATCTGTTGAATGCATATTTAGTTGTTTAGTTTTTTTAACTGACAGAATTATCTTTTTAAAGTAGCTGATAAAACAAAAATAAATAAGGTTCACTAAATTGCATTCCACGTTAAGCAGGATTCCAATATTGAATATTTTGAATGGGAGAAGTTATAATTATCTTTGGTAGAGCCATTTCGCAGAAAATGTGGTATTGATTACCAATTTAAATTCACATTTGTATGTTTTTTTTAATATGCCATTCATTGATGAAGCCACCGGTTAATTTGAATAGAAAACTTAGGATATAAATTTAAAAAAATGATTTAATTTAATTCAGCGTTCATAATAATTTACATATGCCCTTACCCAACTAGAAAGTTAGAATTTAAATTAAAAATTTAATAAAAAACTAAAAATAATAATAAAAAGAAAACGTTAATATTATAAATTTTGGCATTATAAATAATAATGCCGAAATTTTTAAGAAATTTCAGCAACACACATCTAAAGAAAACAACGGTTAATATTTATTGGTTTTCTTGAGGTCAACATTTGATACTTTGATCACAGTGGGCGATTATTTGGAGAAAGATAATAATCCTGCCTTGTTTATTAATTCCATGCCAAAGGATTTAATGAAAGAATTGCGTAAATCTTTTCAAACGTCACTTCTGCTCTCCCACATATTAAGACAACGATTACATCAAGAATCACGAGCGAACAAATTTTTGTGACCGAATATTTTCTTATGCAAATTTCAGCATTCCTCAGCGTGAAGTCATATCACCGCATCAACTGTTCAAGTCAGACAGAAATAATCGAAATTTTGTTTTTTTCATAATTATGGAGAAAAAAATTATACGGTGCAATCACGAACGTTTTTATGTGACACAATACGAGAGTCGACAGTATCCAATGGTACTACGACGTGTCTGATTGGGGAGTGTTGAGTATTGAAAAGAAACTGGAGGACAGAGAAAAAGAAGAAGATGGGATATAGGGAGGTATAAAATATCTACTTTTTGGACCTAGCTGTGATTTTTTTTTCTCAAGTCATTTCAAGTAATGAAGACACCAAAACCTGAGTAAATCTGAGCAAATATTCGTATCTGGGTCGAAAAGAATTTTTACTAAATATTTGAAAATCCTTACTAATTTATTATTTCAGACACTTTGTCTATTTTATAATGATTCATTTTTCAAAAATTCTAAACCTGTAACACTTTTAATTACTATGCACGAAATAACAAAAGCTTGACGCAAACTACACGTGGAATTCAGGCCTACCTGTTCCTTTGAAAGAAGCGAAAGCAATATTGAAATTCAATGCAGTAGATGATTGACCTAACAGTAAAAATTACTGTTTGTTTAAGTAGAAACAGAATCTTTTCAATGTATTCAGTTATTGTCTGGCTGAATGAATATGTTAATATTCCAAACATACCGACGTTTCATATTACGTGTGTTACGTTGTCAGTGCCAAAAATACTCATCACTGTGTACAAAAAATATTACTACATTATGACTACGATATAATATGTTCTTACAAAAAATATTTGATAAAAAATATTTTTAAAAAGATTTTGACATAACGTTAATTACAGTACCTTAAAATTTGTGAAAGCACTATAATAAAAAAATATATATTACTAGCATAGTGTTTTTTATTTATTGTTTTTGTGTTTAATTCGTAGAACTCCAATTTATTTATTTTTTTAAAATTTAATTAAAATAAAATTTAATAGTATAATTATTAAGTTCTGCAAGTATTTTTTGAAAATGGTGAAATTTTTTTTTTGAAAATGATGGAAAAATTGACAGTTTGAAAATGGCCTTCAAAGCCGAAACAGCTGTAACATTAACAAAAACCAAAAAATACTTGCAGAACTTAATAATTATATTAAATTTGATTTTAATTAAATATAAAAAAATGAGCTATAGAGATTTTCAATCCCATTTTATCTATCAAAATATAAAACAAGATAACAGTTTGTTCATTCCATATTTTTCATTTTTTTCATTCTTATAGAAAAAGAAAAGTGTTGAAACTCGGACTCAGTCAAGTAGAAACTACTAGTATTCAATAAATTTATAGTAATGGATTTTTAATTTTAACTACTGTTATTTACCACCCAAAGTTTCCAAATGACCAAGCAAAAAAACGTTAGATGCCCTGGCACGATCGAGAGCGAACGATTACCACACATCACTTTGATTGAGAAAAACACTTGTGCATGCTCCAGTGAAATCATGTGAGTTTTGATCAAATAGAAGTATTGGCGAACCATCACGATTCACGAGGCTCTAACGAAGGCAATGGCAGCAAGAAGCTGGTTCAGTGAAGGGATAAGCAGTCAGCACACCACGAAGTAGCGGACGTGGGTCGTGACGAATCTCGGTGGGAAAAATCGCGTCATATCATGATCGGTGCCTACCACCTCAAAACGGTAAGTCAATAATTGTTAATTACTTCAATTGGATGTTATTTCCTCAATCTGTTTGATGCTTATTGATGTTAATGCTCTTTGACCTGCACTATTAATACCATAAAACTGAGAAGGGCTATTCGGTTGGCACGATATTCCTACTCCATGTTTTTAACGCCCGATGATGATGTCAAGGGTTTATAAATATCGCCAACCTTCTTGGGCGTAAATAATTCACATGTTATGTAGGTGCAAGACCCATCTCTCTGAGTAACTTACTCCTCGGATAGTTTATGTACCGAGGCGACAGAAAGAGACATTCAAAACAAAACAACAGCTAACAACTTCATTTGTAGGTGTATACAGAATGTTTTATCACCACAGTCAATAAAACAAACGAACGCCAGAAAAAACAAAAGGAGACAAAAGAAAATAAAGGATGACAGAGAGACGTGGAAATGTATGAGGGAGCGAGAGCGAAGAGCGTGAAGAAATCGTGTGAAGTGACTCGTGAGGTGTGTATCTCAAAAGCAGGGAAAGATGTTGTCGCTACGGAGGTTTTTTGCTGAACTGCTTGGTCTATTTGCTTTGTTCTTGTTCTAGACAGCTTCACCGATGCGATGGGGCAATAGAGAAGTGATCACCGAGGAACATGAGCACGAGCCTCTGTAAAGTTGCTGCTTCTAGATCTACTTGTGTAATCACCGGTGACAACTAAACAAATAGAATTACCACAAATTGTATAAATGGCAAACACTGAACGTGGCAAAAAGTGATTCTCGTTTTGTTTTAGAGTAACTTTGACGGTAATGGATTTAATGCTAGATGTTCAAAATTATGTACCTAACATGATGTTACGGGAAAGCTATGTTCTCATACTTATAAGAATTTAATAATATTTGTTATCAGTTTCAAAATTCAGAAGAAAAGTATGGCTATTATAGGTCAGTGGACATAGAATTTACATAACTTCGAAACCCTGATTGATTGACACAATAAAAATCCTATAAAATAGTGCACAAAAAGTACATTCGTAGGTAATAATGGTTACAACAGAGATGAAATACCTATACTTCATCACGTAATTAATCCAAAGAACCGCTAACAGGTGAAGCATTGCACGGAATGTCTAAATTTAAGTGTAAATAGTTTACATTAAAAAAAACTCTGAATAAATTGCGCAAACCGGCTTTCAATAATTATCGCTGTGCATTTTACTATGGGTGATAATAGCGCCTGGTTGATCCATTTTGATTGACCCCTTATTCCCTTGATTAACCCTGTACTCTGAATAAATTGCACATACCGGTTGTCAATAAATAATTATGATTGTTCAATAAATAATGCGTTTTAACTTTGTCTGGTTGATCCGTTGTGATTGACGCCTTGCTGGTGTTACCTTCATGGATTTTTTAATTGGTTTATATTATTAACCTGTCAATGCATTAACAGCATTGTGATAAGTAATAGAGAATTCCAACGTTATATTTAAGATGTCTGGGGGTAAAAAGGTAAATTATTTGTATGAAAAAATTTAGAAAACTATTTTTGTATGAAATTTTTTTATTTCTATTTATATTTTCTGACTTCTACCATCATGTAGGATCACGTTCCGAAGATATTGCACTTTAACCCTGAATACCCCCTATAATATAATCGACATATTTTTCTAAAACTATACAGCATTATTTGTGATTTTGCGTATGATGATTGATGATATATATTTTAGGTTAACAAGACAATACGTTTTCTGAAAATAAAAACCATTTGCGATTCTGCAAGTTTAATTTGTTTAACGGGGACTTTTTTATATCTGTGTATAGTAGTCTAATTGTATACAATCAACAACTGATCCACTAAATTATTATGTATATCACATGTTCTTTAAAACCCGTGCAGGCGTATAATATTAAAAAAAACATAACGCGACGTTTCAATAAATAAACGTATGACATTCTACTTGAAACTTACGTATCTGCCCTGATGATGGACAATAACTGGTTATCCAAAATGTTAAGTATGATAGGAGGAAGAAGTGCAACACTTCTCAACACCCCAATGCAACACAAATCATCATTCATCCTCACGATTGGCTCTTAAATATCAAGTACAGTTGTTGTATGGAATATTGGTATTACTCAAGTTTTTTGCATAATGCTAAATTGGTTGCTATTATTTGCTAACATTACTGCTTTATCCGTAAAAACAAACTAAGTACCTGATCCATTGTATCGAGAGTTGTTCTCACGGCTGGTACAGGTAGGGAACTAGCGGGTAAGTCCGTTAAGATCTCCCAACACGCGATGAGTTTTTCACTGGCTGTTACCTGTTACTATTAGAGAATTAGTTACCTAATAATTACTCAATTGCACTTAGCATGTAATTTCGCCGCGATATCATCAGAAACAATGTACACTCTCGCTGAAAGATTGATTCTTAATGACTTAAAAGTGTTTGGATTGAGGTTAGGCAATAAAAAGATATACTGCGGATTGGCAGTTTTCGGGAATGCTGATGAATATTGATGGCGTTTTGTGAATTTGTGATTGAAAAAAACGTTTGACGAATTTCATGGGAAGTGGGTTATTCAACACAAATGAATGGCCGATTTTTTTAAAGAGAAAATATAAGTAGGTACCCATTGAATAAACCATCGGTATTCCTACATTTAACATTATATAATATGCAATATATTATGCAAATATTTCACTGAAGAGATACACTCATGTAAGTATTATATTTTTCAAATACCATTTTTTATGAGAGATTTTCAGTTGCCTGTATGGAGTTTAGTAGTCAAAAAATCTTATGTAAATGGGGACATCAGTGTTCTTTGTAATATGCATCAATTATACTTCTAGAGGTTTTTTTGGTTCAGTGGTATTAACATTTTGCAAATGCAACAATTTGTTTGACCTACACGGACCACATTGAAAATGATAAAAAAACAAAAAGTACCAACATGCAAGCTGCTGGTTATGGGCTGGGGGTGAACTTATAATGTTAATTTATTTATTAACGTCCTAGTGAGCTTTTACATGAAAATGATGAAAATAATACAGTTGATATAAGCAATAATTAGTCGCCTGTAATATCAATACAAATTGAAAATATCTCCCGAGTAAAAATAAATGCCGCCGACGGGTATTGAACCCGTGCCTTCTGAATTCGGCGGCATTTATTTTTCAATTTGTATTGATATTACAGGCGACTTATTATTGCTTATAATAATTTATTATCCTTTGTACTATGCATAAAAACCTTGTCTTATAAGCATTACTCTATCATTAATAAAATAATAATACATTTGCGTTAACTATTTGCTGTACATGATAACAACAGTAGAACAACATGCCATTGATTTATTAAATAAGTTAAGAATCATAATGCAAGATCTAGACACATGTGAAATAAAATAATATAGAAAATTAAACATGCAACAAGGGCAAAATATAAAATATATCGAACGCAGAAAAAAATTATATTCACTACGAAATGGTAAACTCAAAGATATTAGAAGAACGAGATGTGCTATGCGCAGTTCGTACTGAGTGGAATTGTTTTGCCGAGTGTCGCCGGTTTTGTTCACCAATACTACTGCACACCTTCGCTTGCGCTAAGGTATCCGCACTAATACATAGAACAGATTTCTGTGCGTACACGTCCCGATACCGTTCAAAGTACCCTAATTAGGTAGTACTCCGGGTACGGTCCGGCGGCCAACATAGCATATCTCGTTCTTCTAATATCTTTGGGTAAACTAGTACATTTTAGTAAAGTATTTGTGAAGAATTCATTTAATCACTAAAAAGGAATTTCTAAATATATCAACAACATTTCCAAATGTATTACCTAAATTCAGCAGTCGATTTACATGTGTGTAAGTCTGCTAGCTTTTTTCAAAAAGTCGCTGAAAAAAGGGATAATATATAAGAAAGGTAAGGTACCTTTGTTATTAAAACAACTTTAATGGCGGAATTGTCACACCTAGAACCTACTTTACAATAAAATATAGTTTCATGGGAATGCAAAACTACAATATATTATTAACTAGCTGTCATGTACCTGTCGTTGCTGGGGTTATCCTTAGGAGATAGACATATACCATCATAGACTTTTCTGTAGTCCTTTTTAAGATATACAATTTCATTATAATAATGTATCTCATAAAGTTTAACCAGCGTTAGCAATGTAAGCACCCCAAAATGTATATTTTTATTTATTTATTTAATACATGTTACATTATTATGAAATTTACATAAAGTAGATAAATATAATGAATCACCATACTAGGCGGCTGCCTGTTTCATGGTGACCAATTGAGTGTAATTAATTTGTATGAAATATGAAATCTAGTGTAAACATATGAAATTAGTAACTATAGATGAAGCTAAAATTTTGGAAAAATTGTAATAAAAAGTAGAAGATAGAAATTAGAAAGGAGAAAGAAGTAAATTAGCATTAGATTGTAAAAATGTACATAATTATATATATAATTTTTAATATGTGTGCATGCAAGCACACATGTGTATATAGCAGCAGACATACCTATATACATATAACAGCACATGTATACATACACCCATATGACGCATCCTCACGCATATAAACAATATATACACCTCTATCTGAGTACTTGGAATAGGCTACTAACACTATAACAATCACACATCAAAAAATCCCCGAGCGCTTTCCTGAAACTGTCGTATTTGGCTATTGATTTTATTTCTAACGTTAATTTATTGAATATTTTTGGAGCAAGAAAGTTAAATTGTCTCTGTGCCATTGAGGTTTTTATTGGGGGAATAGTATAATTCGATTTGTTGGAATATCTTGTATTATGGGTCGATTCAAAAATATTTTTTTTCGTATGTTTGAATTTATAGTAGGAGGATATGTTTTTGACGTATAAGGATTTTATGTTGAGTACTTTGAAGTCGTTAAATAAGTCCTTCGTGGGGTGAATATAGTGTACTTTGTAAATAGTCCGCATTATCAATTTTGAAGCTTATTTTACGACTTTTTTTACAAAACATCGACTTTTCTCTACCTTCTACAATTATAATATGTGGGTATTGTGTATGTAAACATTCCGTAAGAAATTCTCTAATTGATAATGAAAACACTATCAAAATCCGTTTCGAAGTTTGGAAGAACTAAACGCACAAACAGACAGACGCGGAAAATGACTTTGTTTTATACTATTTAGAGATTAGAGATGAGAAATATGTATGGCACAATAATAATGCTATTAAATTTACACTGCTTATGTATCCACGAGTACGGAGGTAAATCTATAAATTATACAGGTAGATTTGCAAAGCGCCATTCTTTGGCAGACTTTCACAAAGCTATCAATGAAGCTCTCAATCAGGAGGACCATAATGTTTTACAATCATATTCATACTGTACCTACCGTTACGAAACCTAATTTGTGCACAAACGGCCGACATTATTGCGACCACTAAAAGACATCGATGCTTGGCCAAGCGAAAAAACTGATCCAAATAATTAAAGTTAGGCGCATGAATTATTTTGTTGCGCACATAAATAATCTTTGGTCACTCTATCGTAAATAAAAAATAAAAACTGTGACTTATAAATCAACTGTAGTCTGTATTGGAATTGCTTCTGTTGTGAAAAGTCTGAAAAGGAAATTGGTAGATTATCGAGTCGATAGAAATTATTTTGAATACGGTTAATTTAAGCTAAGTTAGATACTGAAAATAATTGTCATTAAGATGGTAATGTTTTTAATTTGTATAAATCCATCTTTTTTTAAAACTACACCAAAACTTTCGGAATTTCGAAAAAAGTTTTATTTTTATTATTTTATACTTGTAAAACCATGTAGTTAGTGCACTTTAACCCCGGACACCCTAAATAATATTATCTTAATTACAACAGTGAAAGAGTAATTTGTGTGAGAAACATAATGTTAAATAATTTAATGTTAAAGAGTTACTAATTTTAGAAATACGACGACAGTAACAGGGTATTTTTATAGTTTTATTTAATATCGAAAAAAATTTCGATAGGTACCTAATGTACTTTTACGTTGGGGAATAAATTTTCTGTAAAGATTTAAAACACTAGCTGGTAACAGCCGTCTACCAGTCAGTGACATATTCTATGTCATAATGACGTTGTAGTCAGTTGGAACTATTTTGTAAAATACTGTTTTAGATCGTTTTTAAAACCAATAGAGTGAAAATATTAAAATTACAATTTTTTAGTAAAATGAGAATAATTTTTTCGCATATTTTTAACGGATTCAGTCTGTGAAAATATTGCATTACTATTTTCGCTATGTTTTGACGATCATCGTCAGGTACCTATAATTATAATGAGATGATCATTCTTCTTATTTAAGCAATAAACTCACAATAATATACGTTGGTAGAAGAATCAGCGTCTAAGTAATTATTTGACCACAGATTGAAACCATTTCCAGAAAGAAATAACTGCTTAACAGTTTCAATTTATCTTCGACAGAGGGTTTACAGTAGCAAAGTTCCGCACCATTGTTGTTTATCAAATAGAAAATCATAGAAAAAACCGATATCGATATTACCGACGATAAGTACGACGGACACGTACGGGGCCACTTACAATTCGGCTCAGGTAGCCGGGCGCAGCGCAACGTTAAAATATTTTCACCTTTTCAATATGCAGAAGAGTAGCAGGAATTTCATTTATTCAATAAAGATGGCGTCTTTTCTCTTGCAGACATTGTGGTGGGAGCCGCTGCCATCACAGACAACAAACAGTTATCTTACTGTAATAATTAGCGTATAGGAGGCTCGATATCGAGAGTGACTCTCTGGGAGCTGGAGGTATCGAGAGTGCGTATCTGGGAGATATCGAGAGACATCGAGAGTGTTGTTGAATTGCCCTTTCTCCTTTCTGACTCATGCATTCTTGTCTCCGATTAACCAGTTGTTAGGCTGATCAATCGAATTATACTAAACTTCAAATTAACTTTTATGTGATATTAATTCAAGTTCAAGACTTTAAATAAAGCTGAGTGTGGACTTTTTCTACTTTTATCTTCCCTAATTGAATTGTATTAAACCGCTATTTTAGAATCGTTGTAATTGTGTGGTAGAGATTCCGATGTGCTGTTATTCTTCATCGCCAATTGATATTTGGTGGTTCCGTTGTCTTGTTCAGTTTCCGATAGTCGTAATTCGTGTGCCAGGAGGGGAACATTCGTAACAAGAAAGACTTATTCTTAATTATTAGACAACAGTAAGTAGGAAATATCAAGCGTTTCATTTTAAATGATCCACTTTTTCTTGAGTATACATGCTATACATGCAATTTTTTATGTGAATACCGCACAAGAACGATCCAAACAGTCAACCAGTGAGACAATGCTATCCCCAGTTCAAGTATGTTGTGAGGCTGAAGGTAGGGAGGAGGAGAAGGAGACGAGGAAGATAAAGGTGGGGGAGTATTTGGCTATTCAGATCTGGTCACCAAACACGGCAAAAGCCATTTCAGGGAAAGTTTGAATTCTGAACGGTGGTCTTACACCAGGGCTATACTGAGGGTATCTTTCACTTCACTATTACGATATAAGAATCCACTCGTATATCATACAAAATACCTAAATGGCCATTTTTTTTGGGGAAACTGCAGCGGTATCCAATACGCTATTTTAAGTAAGTACTGTGCACAAACCCAACAGGCTTACCGTTTTGTGAATTATTATTGAAAGTAATGAAAAAAAAATCCGCAAAAAATATATATATGTTTGTGCTATTTAATTATTTTCGATAAATTTTGCTTAATTGTTTTATATGTGAGCTTGTTTTCACTGAAAATAAACCTACCTATTACTTAAAGCGTAGGTTGGTGGGTATGTACACATGAGTAAAATGATTTATGTATTGTAGTGTCAAATATTTAAAGATGTAAAAATGAATAACTTCTTCTTCATTAATCGCAATTGGGCACCCATCCTTTTAATAAATATGCATAATAAATTCCATAAAATTTAGTATCGTTTCATAAACATTATCATTTTTTGTGGCATATAAATCTATTCGGAGACGTCTCTCGCATAGTATGGCAAAAGCAACAAATTAAGTATTCATCGAAATTTCACCATCAAGTGTCAAAGTGGCAAGGCGTCCAATGGAAGAATTTCACTTTTTCTATTCGCCTATGTCCGTCTCGTATGCTAATGCATAGTTAAGCGTGGCACAAAAAGGCAAATATGAATTGTACATGCTTAAGGTATTAATGTACAGTTACGCAATGGACTTGGCCAACATCTCGTGAGTTGCCAATTAGATTAGCTTACCCGAGTCCACATTTGGCTAAGTTTGTGGACACTGTCCAAACGGGATACCGAAGTCGTAAGTCTGCAGCCTTACAACTAGAGTAGTTTCGTAAGTTCCGTGTCCAATCCGCGTTCTACATTACAACAAGACTGAATTTGTCTTACATTACATTATACAATGAACACTTGATTGAATACAAAGATAATGTCCGATAAAATATTGCGAATATCTTGGTTTGTGAACTTAATTCTTGGAAAAAAATAATTCAAAGGTATATTTTGTACTTTACAGGAAAAAACCCAATTCTTCACAAATATTGATTAGCGATCTATCGATAGAAAAATGGGTAAATAGTAAAAGGGATTTCACAAACTAAGAAGAATTTGTCTCAATTATCTAGAAATATTTTAATTTTTTTTTAAATATCTTTGATGGTTGAGAATTTACTTTATTTCCACTACAATTTTTTCTGTTCATAATATATTTGTAAGTGTGTAAGAGTCTCATCCAGTATCCATTCGTAAATTAATCAATATTTCACGTCAACTAAGAGACACTCAGTTTATCTCTTAGTCAGAATTCGGTTGAAAACTTGAGATCCATCGCACCAGTAAATTATTTAACGCCTGAGTAAAAGTTATGGAATACAACAATAAAATCATATTTCGCAGTTATGAAAATGTAATAATTCGCGAAAATCGGTGTGATTTCCAATCCGTAATTAAAAATTTCAACCGAGAATAATTCGTTTCTCAATGATATTGCAGAACCATTATAATAATGTTATTATGACAGCAAGTTACAGTAACAATTGAACGTGATGGAGACAAGTCACCCTGTTACAGTAACAACACTGTACCCAGCTGCACTGAAATAATTTTCTTTATTCGCCGATTGGAGCAGACTTTCTCTACAATGACCTTGCGATGTATTGCAAACACGAACATACGTAATTAAGTCCATACCAATACACATCGTTCATATTTTATACTAGATACATACACACATAAAAGCATGCATTATTCACGAGCACACCTATACATAATAATCGCAATAATGTTTATATTGTATGTACAAACGACAATATAAAATTTATTCTGTAAGATAGTGCATCGGTGAGAGGAATATTGGCATTGGGCTATAGATATAAATATTAGAATGTCACAGGTTCAACACAGCGTAAATAATTTGCACATTTTTCAAGATCGTAATAGTTTAACACTTATCAAATTATTTGGTGTAGCAAAGGCCGTAGGGTTTCTTGCATGATTGATTTCGTAAGCCAAATACCATTTTTAAAGAGAGAAAAATTTCATTTGGAAAGATTTGTCCAGACTAGAGTAAGAAAAATTCAATTAAAAAAAGAATCTGCTCTTAAAATTCCACCTTAGAGATTTGCTCCGGACATACTATACGTTTTGGATATTGTTAAGTCTTGAATTATGTACAACATATAAGACTAAATTGAAAAAAAAATTTGTGATTGGCTTTTAAGTACCTACCCACAGTATCACCTGAATGACGTCAGAAATAAAATTGAAGAACGTGGACAGATTGAAGACAAGATATTTGTTATGCAAAAATGAGGTATTGTCTTCATCACAAATAATGTTGCCATGTTGTCCCTTTTGGCATAAGGCCATAAATACCTATATATTATTAAATTATTGATTAATCCACGTTGATAAGAATATATTTTGTTACTGTGGAAGTATCTAATACAGCCTCTGGATTCTGAGATAATTTATGCAAATTGACTGATTAACTGTTGTGTTTTATTTAGAACGATCCCTGGCCAGTCGTCTTGTAACCACAATATTGATATAATAAAAATCCGCCTCAAACCCGCTCGTAAAAATGTTATTTGACTTTTTAATACCTCATTGAAATCTCAGACTAGTCTATCAAAGACTTAATCAATTGATTTTAAATATCCATAGAAGTCTGCAGACAGCATATCTAATTGAAAAATTAAACAATTGCACACGATTTAATTTTCTAATTGCACGAGCATTACATTTAGCAGGTCTGTCATGTCAATGTCTGAATGTTGGACCTGATTATTTCTACCATAGAACATGCCATAAACTTTAAAAAAAAAAGAATCGTTCTTCAAGTTTAATGTCTTAAGAGGAACGGCTGAGCGACCTTTTCATTTAAAATTAAAATTTGAATTTTAGTCCAAAATACCCAACCAAACTTGAAAATTATTTTTTAATCAAAAGCAATTATCTTATACAGTTATGTGCTATTTAATTTTGTTTGCGTTTTAAATTATGATACATATGCAATTAAATAATTTAATTTTTTGAGATTTTAGGGTCGATTGTGGCATTTTTGTTAGTTATTTGTAATTATTAAAAAAAAATCTTGCCCAGTCTACTGTGTTAGTATAATAAAATACAAAATAAAACATCGTAAAAAAGATGTCTTCATTTAGCAAAATTATTTAATATGAATACTACAAATTGGAGTTCAAACGTTAATCAGTCATTTCTAATTTAATTTTAAGCACATCAAAATGTTTTTTTTTGCACCGTTTAATTTTTAATTTTAATTTCATCTTATTTATTTTATGAAAAAATTATTTATTTAATGACTTCTATCCGTAATGGGAAATTTGCTATACTTTTGATTAAAACAAAATTATTCAGTGTGGTTGGGAATTTTGGCATCTTGGCTCAAATTCAAATTTAAGTTTTTATAAAATAGGCCGTGATTAGCGAAAAAAATGTAGAAAATGAAAAATGGTAAAAAATGACATTTCAAGCAACGTTGTAGCTCTAAATAGTGATCATTGGAATCGTGGAAACTCTGGAATTGAAAACATGACGCCTGGGTGGGATCCAGATGCGATACCAACTCAGCCACTGACCGGTTAATTTGATATCAAACAAATACTCTATCATAAATTTTAGGGTTTTTACTACGGATAAATACGTAAATAAAACGCTGAAATGGCTATTGTTAGAACAAATTACCCAAAAGATTGTGTGAAGATTAGCTCTCACCATAAAATTTGTTTATAAACTTCAAAAAAAGATAATGTCTTAATTTTACCTCACGCATTGTATACGTGGGCGTTAGATGAAATATGATAATGTTTATTCGCTGTTAATTATAAAAGTGAAAATACTTTTACTTGCAAAACACTCTTGAATAATAGCAGTGAACGTATCTTCAACGATTATTGTAAATATTTGAAAACATAATTATTACGAAGTAATAAAGATGAACCTAAGTTTTCTTCAAAACGTCGGAAGACTAAAAAATACATATAGGTAAAATAAATTACAATAAAATCGATACAGTATCCTCCATTCCGTCTCGATTTTTTTCCCAGGAAAATCTCTGGAACAGTCAACTTTGGCTTCATGTAATATGCACAGTTTTTCTTTATGAAATCTCCAGAAGGAAGCGTTAATATTTACAGATGGTCTGTCAGAAAATAAGATAAATACCAACATATTGTTTACACATTTTTCTAATCCACAAGATAAAATTGTTTCGAAAAAAAAAGTTGATTATCTAATCATTATTAAGATATTTAAAGTTTATAACACCCAACTAAACAATCAATAAATATCGCCTCTCAGGAACTATAGGTTTATTGCAGTCAATTAATTACTGGTCAAAAAACCCGTCAGTTTGGTTTTTTGAAATATTATGCATATTATATTCATGTTAATGTTTTCATCATAAGTGCAATTGATTTTTGTAGTAGATACATGAAACGCTTTTCGATTACATGCAAATACAAATAAGTATTATTATGCATGACAAGCAAATTGTAAATGGTTCAAAAATATTAAACGGATTATTTTTATCCAAAAATCAACTTCAATCTGCGCC
This sequence comes from Hesperophylax consimilis, assembly GCF_061612785.1. NCBI lineage: Eukaryota > Metazoa > Arthropoda > Insecta > Trichoptera > Limnephilidae > Hesperophylax > Hesperophylax consimilis. The sequence continues at coordinate 17,931,214 of NC_142838.1, forward strand.
AATCAATCACTCAGTGGTATATTATAATAATCTCAGTTTTATTTCTTGTTCTATATAATCAATAGGAATCAGTTTCTCCGAAACCATATTTTAAAACGGAAGAATGGTTCATTTATCAAGTCCATAAAAGAAATTAAAATAAAGAGCCAAAACTTGAGAAAGTGCGAATTGCGCTTTCATTTTTTAACAGCTGAAATCGTGATCAGTTAACACGTTTTATTATTCCCGCGTAAAGCTAAATATATAAATTAATGTAATATTATTTATTGCTTAGAATGTACCTTTGGTTTAGAGGTGTAATATTTACGATCACGAGTCAGAAACATACAATTATTGCTAGATTATTAGGTTCAAAAGTTTTTAATGCCCATAAAAGATCATTTTATTTCTCGTAAATATCAGTTTCACATTTTCGCTTCTGAGTTTCCGTATATTCTTATGGAAGGTTGATCAACTATCTAGAGGTTTTTTTCTGATTGAGCTTTTTTTTTTATAGTGAATACCTCACAAGAGTTCCAACTGCTCCCGGCTGGAGCCAGTGAGACTATGGCATCCCCAATTGGGGGATGTTGTGAGGCTGAAGGTAAGTGGGGAAGGGAAAGAGGAAGGTGGGGAAGTACCTGGCTATTCAGATCTAGTCACTAAACACGGCTAAAGCCATTTGGAGCAACGTTTCAATTCTGAATGGTGGTCTTACACCAGGGCGATACTGGTAGTATCTTCCACTCTGGAACGCGCCGCAAATATACTATATATTATTTTAATTAATTAATTGTGAAATAACACAAATTAATCAAATAAAGCTATTCGGGTACCTATTGGTACTAGGATTTGTGTGATGGAAATGACATATTGACAGTGATAGTAAAATAAACATCAACGCCGCGCCGCCAGGAGAAGTAATTTCAAAAAGGTTAAAACAAGTACAGGAATATCAAGAAAAACACACGAACCGCAACAGAAAATGAATGTTCTTTGACAAACATAATGCTGGGATACAAATCAAATGAAAAAATGCGGTTGAGGGAATGACACCCTACCCACGGCATTTTTGTCCTTAACGTACATTTTTTTATAATGACCAAAACATTTGTTTACTTTTTTGGTGACTCTTTTTTTACCTCTCAAAAAACACAAATTCTGCAATCACAATGACAAAGGCAATGTTCTCCAAAAATGAGCAAAACATTACCGTCCTCAGTTAGATCGTGGATTTTTCATTTATAGCCTTTTTGTCTAGCAATTTTTGACGTGCAAGGAATAATCAATATGTTTCCTGGAGTATAATACGCGTTAAATCAACAATCATGCGCCTAGATTTCAGCTGGACTTTATATATAGGCATTGTTGCTTCATTCTTGCATATATGTAAGTGCCCACGAAGTCTGTATTGTATGTATGTCTGTTGTATCAGCAAGCCCAAGTAACTCTCTGTGTACTTTCTAAACGGGTAGTTGGTGAGTTTATACATGTCTCTCGGTGTATCGGTTTTCCATACACGCTTCTGCGGAGTAATTAATATTCTACTCGAAATCTATCAAATGCATGGGCTATTTTTCACCTCGGTAACTACTTACAAAAACAATTATATTAGAATCCGTATATTGAAATATGTAATTGTTTTATTTTGTTTTAAAAGGGTGTTTTTAAAACTAAAACTTAAATAAATGATGGCAGGTCCGCAGTTAAAATTTTGCTTACTGTACAAATATATTAATCAAACCAACATTAAAGCAAAGAGTGCTTCTGAAGCTAGCAGACAGATCAAAAAAAATGTTGTAAAATAAAATATCCTTTTAATTGGATTTAACAAATGCATTCCGAATGCTGTTTTGGCAGAAATAATAAATGAGAGATGAGACGATATATTTCGAAAATTTATTAAACGTTTCGTAAAACAGTAAAAATACAAATATTTATACCAGTTTACGAATCTGTACGTATATAGTTTGATCAAGTTCAGGTTTCTGATGCCTTTAATTGCTTCAGTGCTTTTCGGTGACCATCGATCGACTCAAGTTCATCGAAGCTTTCGCTAATTTATTTGCTAATTTTCACTGACCGTGATTTTTTATCGCATCTGACGTCTACACGGAAAGTTAATTAATTCTCAGCCGAGAAATTAAATTTGATTCCACCAAGACTGATTGACAACAGTCTCAAATCAGTTTGACTCGGCGTGCTCAATGAGTAAATTCGGGCCTAAGGCCACCATGACAACAGTCAACAGTATAATGTAGGTAGAAGACTTTATTTTAATATAATATCAGTTGATTTTAATGGATGTGAATACTGACGCAAACGTCGTGCGAAATAAAGTAGCCGGCTACCTGCAATAACAATGAAGTAAGTTCTATCTAACCTGCCATATCACGTGTAGACCGTAGTGAGAACACGGTGGCTGTTACGACACGCGTCATTGTAATACTTGAGAAATAGAAGATTAACAAAGAGAAAATTATATCGAAAAGGACTCACTTATGTAGAAAGTGTTCAATCGCATTGTAGTTCCGATAAACGCGCATGAAGCAAAATATACATATTTTTGCAATATTGTAAAAAGCATCGGAGAGTTTTTAACAACCTATAACGTAACCTAACGACATTTCATCTTACTAATAATGCTCAAATTTGTAAGTGAAATGCTTCCATAGCCTCAGACTTGCCCCGACGAGAAACATTGCTTTAAATGCTCAAGTATAGTGACCAGATATGAATAGTCAGGTACGTGAATAAAACTGCCAAATAACCAAAATGCCTGCCTATAAACTTTTCAAAAATGGGGATGTTAACATAAAAATAATTTTCGATAATACAGTTGCTACTTTCTCGATAGATATATGTGGTAATTAATGGTACCTATTTAATTAAAAAATATAAAAAATCATTTTATTAAGTATTTAGGCGTACAATTCCCAGGACATTCAGTTCAACATCAATTGGTCCGCCCAAATTCCTGTTAGCGCCGAACTGAATTCATTATAATTGCTTGAGTTAATGTAACGTAATCTCAAGGTTCAGTCCGTACTCTGCCGCTTAACTTTCTCGGCTATTATAGAGACGCAAGGCTTGGGCCTGTTGGAATTCAGGATATGGAATATGTTGGCCACAAGGACGTCTGCATAGATTGGGCGTTTGATACTGTAATTACTATAACAATGCTAACGGGTACTTAGGTATGTGGAATGCTGTCCGTAACATACACAATTGCAGCCAAAGAAAATATATAGCTTTAAAGAGAAGGGCAGTTTTTGTGTTTTATCCTCGAGGGGTAGATTACTGACTACGCATGAAAATATATTTTTTGTCATTAAAGCCTAAAGAAAACAACTTTTCTTTAACAAGTACTGTTGAAAAATCAGTTTGTGTGAACGTACACCAACCTTCCAGAGGTTTGTGTGAACGTACACCAACCTTCCAGAGATTTGTGTGAACGTACACCAACCTTCCAGAGATTTGTGTTAACGTACAACAACCTTCCAGATGTTTAATGAGCATGAGGTATAATATAAAATACAATCAACGCAGCCAAGTAACTTTAGTAAAGACTCGAACTACATTTTTTCGATAAAACAAATGTTTACTATTTCGTCATATTCACAATCTTTTTCAATTTAGTTTATTTTTAGCCTAGTATATAAAATGAATTAAAAATTCTTACCGATTATTTGAGAAAAATTTCTTGACGCAAGCTGCTTTTTCGTGTATCTATCCTTAATACTTGTATTGTCACCTGTCAAAGCACCTTTAAACGATTTTTTTACAAAATACCGACGGCACACATCTGTTGCACAAAAAAGTCAATAATAGTTTTCAAGCCACACTAGCTCAATATATATATATTTAAGTTAGTAACACCCCATTCACCCTTCATAAATGAGAGTTCAATATGTTCGAAACACCACGAAACACACGCACTTCGGAATCGATGGTTCAACTAGTAAATACATGTAGACTTTCACAATTTCAGGAAATATTTCAACGGTTTTGAAAAAAATCACTGAATAAGGTATGTACCGGGAAAGCGGGTGAACTTCGCGGACGGGTTTGTATGATTGCTTATTTGGGATACGCACTTCGATGGCTTTCGAGAGCCTACGCGGCGTTAAACGGCCTGCCCGGGCGACTGTCAGAGCGACACTGAAGCTAGCCGGGTGGGGCGATTGTAGCGGGCGCCGCGCTTTTCCCCCACCGCGACGCCGCGCCGGTCTCAGCGGTCGAGCGCGCAGCACGGTACCTACGGCCTTTTCCTGCCTGCCCTGAACGGCGTAGGCAGGGACTCCCGGCTGTCCCACGGGTATTCCGCGCGGAGACAAACTCGCAATTTGCGCTCATATATTCTTCTAGGATCTTTGAAACTTTCAACTTTAAATGTCATTATAGTGACTAATCGCATTTCAATTTCGATCAAGATTAGTTGATAATACCAAAAGTACCTACAATATGTTGTTATGATTAAAGTTAAGACAGCAATCATTAAAGCTTTTTATGATATTTGCAACATTGTTTGATTATTTTTAAGAAAACTGACAATTTTAGGTTAAACATACTATAGTGTACTGGCGAAGCCCCGTGAAAAATCACAGGATATTAAAATTTCAATGTTGAAAGTAGGTAAGTACTTTATGGCTTGTCTGAAGTATTCTTCACAACAGTTTCAATTTCGAAAATGATCCTTAACTTCATAGCAAATTTAAGTTCTAATAAAAACTAACGAACGTACATTACAGCCTACCGAAATTATGATATTTGATTAAACCTGGAACTCTTTGAAACAATTACCTCACATTTTTCATTAAATCATCATGGTTTGTGGAAGTTGCTGTCGCAGCTTCTATACTCCTTACGTAAATAATACTTTTCCTCAATTTAACTCATTAACACGTAATACCCGGAGGTTGAAAATGAAACACATGCGGCGGTGGTGGGTCCAGATTGACCCGGCTGAAATGATGAAATTAAAAGGCTTTTTATGCATTTTTCGTTCATATTCTTACTTTTATATGATATTATTGTAGTTCCTCATTAACTCATAACATATCCCCTGTGTTTCTTGTATGAACATGAAAGTTTTAGAAATTAGTGTTCCGTAAATTTTGCGGTTCGTCGATATACAGCGGCGCGGACATCCCGCGCAACAGCTAATCAACGACTGAATCGAAGACGGCCCCGACGGCCGATCCGGGTGCCGGGCGATGGTCAGGGGAATGAGGAGGGCAGCGCGGGAGAGGGGGACAGGAAGCGTTCGTCAGCGGAAACAAACATTTTTATTTCTATAATTATTAAAATTTTCGATGGTGTGCATTTACAAGAATATCGTGTATTATTTAAAATACCAGAAATAAATCACGTATTTGATAATTTCCTTGTGGCTGTACCTCTAATAGAAAGATGTGTAAAGAGAAAATAAATTCAATTTATAGCCATATTAAACGATGATTGCTTATGCAAATATTAGAAAATATTATATAATGGCATTCAAATTCAAGTTGAGTATTTACTTCCTCACACATTTATTTGTCACAATTAAAACCATTGAATGACACACATTAAAATATACTAAAACTTTTATTTTTCAATATAACAAATTTAAATTAACAAATTTCCTTTAAAAAAAAAGGAATAAAAGCAATATTCTAAATACGAAAATACAAAAATGATTCGACGATTAATAAAATTTATATACATACACAAAACACCAAATGGATTTATTATTACAAATTCAGCGGCAAAATAATTATATAGCACTACCAATTATAAAAAGTTTAACAGTTTTTTATTAGTTAAAATATATTAAAAATGCTAAAATTCACAAAAATAATTCATCGATATATTATATCATTCAATAAATGTCATCGAAACGTATATTGCTAAAAATATAGCGGAAGCGATCTCTAGATAAAGCGGAGGGGAAAAAATGCTGCCGGAATAAATCCTCGGTAGTCCAAAGTTCGCTTAGTTCTAACTTTCGGCCGTGATTTCTTCCTGAAGCCAAAAGAACTCCAAAAAATGCATACATTTCTGTCTTCGTAATGTTAGGAAAGCTGGAATTTTTCGGATTGAGCTGACAGAATTTATTCGTATTTTCAATAATTTCCTCCACCATTTCATTTGAAATAAACAAATCAAAAGCATCTCTGATGGATACTATGTTCTGGCTACCGTTTTTCAATCCAGGGGTAGAAGAAATAATGTTATGGCTTCTGGTACGTAAGCTGGCTGGTTGCGCAGAATTCCATTGGAATCCGGAATTCGACACGTATAAATGTTGATCTGCAACGGATTCATTCGAATTTCCTACACTAACTTCATTATCACTTCCATTTCCACTTTCAGATATTTCCTCTAGTAATATTTCTTCCGGATCACTTTCAAATTCTGGATCTAATGTTTCGAATTCCAAGTCGCCATCATCACTGATCTCACTGTTCGAACTGTTAAGTAGCTTTTTGATCTCATTATCAGATAAATAATTTTGCTTTGCCATTGCGTTCGTACGCTACGAAAAAAAAATTAAAACAAAGTCACAAACAAAAATCACAATACTAGAAATGTGCCCGAATGGTTGACAACATCTGCGCGGGACTTTGAGAGACAAAGACGGAAGGACAGAGCGAGAGATATGCTGTTTCGTCGGCTGCTCGAATTCAACTGAGAAGAAATGAGTTTTTGCGTGTTTTTAAACACAATTATTCTTATAACTTTTTTAAAACGTGTCCGATTTTAATCATTTTTGAGTCGAAATATGGGTAAATATTTGATGAAAGAATAGACAAAAGGAAATTAGCCTAAACGAGATATTTGCGGCAAAATCTTTTTTTTTAAAAACACTGGGTCAAACCAGACCCACCACCGGAGTCGAGGTGTTAAAAAGCATGCCATTATGGTGATTGGTTTTTTATTTTATTTTCACCTCGGTTTGTCATTATGTTTAAAAACATAGTATACATGTATTTCTTATTTAAAAGAGGTCTCGCAGACATATGCTGATATGGATTGTTTGAATCATTGACAGGTTTTTTTTACCAAGTAGTTCCCCGGGCACTCGATTTGGAGGTGATCGGTTCATTGCCAGTTCGAAGTATTGCTTCTGTCCTTTGTTGAGCTTAACCTTACTAAACTACAGCTGCCATTAAAATTATTATTACAACAATAAAGAAGATTCCTCTACCTTGTCAGTAGTTTGTAAGCTCTTTGATCCTCCCACGGGAACTTTATTAGGTGATGTTAAGGTCTTTGGTTCAATGTCGTACATTATATAAATTTATCAAAATTAAAGTATTAAGCAACTCTTTTGCTTTGAGTAGTATATCCGCTGAAAAAACTTCCTGATTTTTGCTGCGTTAAACACATACATACAATCATGCTAATGTTATTCTAATTCAAATAAATTGGTTAATTTCAAAATAATAGTTTCCTTGATTTATTTGAAATTCTGACCGGTTGACCGAAATTCTGACCAGTCTCATGAAATAAATTTAAAAAATTACTGCAATGTAAAACTCATATTATTTCTACACAAACTGCATGATTTTACTAGTGACAAGTCTTTCGCTGAAAAAAAAACGGTAAAATAATTGATCTATTATTCACATGAAGCCATATTGGGAGATTTGCACATAATGTGGGAAATATGCCGACTATGGATTGACCCTGACTCAGTCTAATAACGTTTACTTGCATTATTCAAATAATTTCTTGTTCTCATATTGTTCTCGGACTACTTGGTGGCATAATTTGTAGTGGCTCGACGGTGGAAAGGTTGCTAGTGAAGAGAGGATTATCCGCAAATGCGTTGTTAACAGATCGATTGTCATCTCTAATGCGCAAAACGTAGGTATAACTAGTCTTTACTATAGATGTTTCTATGGAGCCTGGCAGGAACTTGCAGCAATGATCCTTTGCACGTACTCGGAGGACAAGAACGGAACACCCATCTTAGTCATTGAGGTGAGCAGCTTTCGATCTAGTTATTATTTATCAGCACGCATTTGAGTTGAGTTATTGGCTTTCGTTTCTTCTATCCCATTTAATCTGGGCTTTTTTAAATTCGTAGTATTTTTTTTCGTCTTTCTGACACTTGTTTAACGCGCCTGTAACGTCACCCAATAGTGTGACTATGAAAATATATTATCCCTAGTTGAATACAGTGCGGATAGGGGAGCTCCTATGAGGTGAAAGATTGAAATTTATATTTCTTCAGTTTTAAATTTATGTTTGTTGAGCTATGTAGTTTTTACTTCTGAGTCAACTTTTCAAACATTGGAAATAATAAAATATTTATCGTGATAATCATAAATCACAAGTGAGAAAACTATAAGTTTACACGGCGATAAGAAAGTCATAGGGATTGGGTTTTTTTTAATAAAACTTAGCCTTCCTTAGATGATAATTTCATATAAAAATGTACTAGCTGAAGTAAGCTGAAATCTGTTTAATTTAATGAAAGCTGTTTAATTATTTCAGACGGTAATTTTCTATTATTTTGGAAGTTTAATGTACAAAATTTTATGAATAAGTAATAACATTTTGCTTTAAGGGCCAGGAAAAGAAGATAGGGTTGTTTTTTTGAAATCTAATACAGACAGTGACCTTTGTCTTGTTTTGAAGATCAAGTCTCCAACATTATGTCTATCTCGAAATAAAATAATAAAAACTCCGGGACACTCTTCATTACATATAATATTATATCGGAAGATTTATGTCATGTATATATATCATTCCTAATTGTTATTACTCGTGTATTGGCATAATATTATTATGCATCTAGTTTCATAATAAATAAGTAATGGGCTTAGTGTGGGTGGAAGAAAAGGTTGGGCCGAATACGGAAACTCTGCTACATATTATATTATCCTTGGTGATGAACACACAGCGAGGAAGGAACGAAATGTCAAGAGCTTTTAAGGTAGACGGACGTGACAGCCCCAAAGGTGTATCGACATACGAGCATTTGACGTGAGAGTAGCGAAGGCTCTATGTTTGGCACGACATAATGATTTATTTGTATTAATGAAGGATTTCTCCGATCAATGAAGAAGATTTCAAAGATCTGACAACGATTTGTTAATTGGATTTGTGAAATTGATTTACGAGATCCTAAGTTGTGACCGTAATATAATTTAGAACAATACATGTTACATTGGAATGACGATGAGCGTGCTTTAGAAGTCACGAGTGTGAATCTTAGATTGGGTTCAAGTATGTTAAAACTTCAAATAATAAAATTTGTTTGCACAACATTCTCAAGGGTGGAAGGCATGTAATTTTAAAATAGCTCTGCTGGTTGATCACCGTTCTTCGAAATTATTGTTCAACATTCATTTTACGCTTCTTCTTTACATTCATCACTTCCTTTATTAATGTATTTATTAACGCCCTATTTAAGCGAAGTCTAACCAAAATGTTGAAAAATGGATACACTAAAGGTCCAATTTCCTGTTAACCTTCAGAGAGTCAAAGGTCAGGCTATACGATGTTTGTTTTCTTAATACGATAACCTATATTAGATTATTTAGGTTACATGATCATTAGTAATCAATAATTGCGAAATATTTACTTGTCATACGAGGATACGAGGAGTGACTTACAGCTTGATCGTATGAATGATTGGCACACACTGCATTCGTTCCGCTATATTTAGATGACAATTATAACAATTCCACATTGTTGGTGACAAAGCCACTCGTTGTAGTCCGGAATTCATTCAAGTGTGTGTTTACTCCATGCATTTGCCATTCATTCAAGAATCCAGAACCTACTACGTTATTATTAAATGAATCATTTTTTAACTTGTACGTATCGATCGTCATTTTGATTACATCATCGAATTTTCTATGACGCTTTAAAGATGACTTCAATTTTGGCGAACCGGTTTGCATTTCGCCAATGTCTCTAGACCTGTGAATAGACCTTGAAAATATGTAATTGATACTGTATTTCTTTTCGGCGTTCAAACTTTTTAGTCCGAGATCGAACGATATTTTTACAAAATCATAATCATATTTTAATATTTTATTGTAATATAATTTATAGATCATCGAGAGATATATTATGTACCGATCCGAAAAGTTAAAATTAAAAAAAAAATACTAAGGCTCTATAGTAAGCGTTCAATTAGAAGTAAAAATGATTTGAAAGGGAGATATGTAATTACGAATGTTAAAGGAAACGCGCGAATATTAATAAAAAAGGATTATATTTAATAGGTATAAGCGAAAATATTTCAAAATGGTTTATTTAAAATAAAATAAAATCTCTCGACAAGTGTATAGCATATAATAAGTAGCATTTTAAAGAAACACTAATTTTTTTATTATAATATGTTAAATAATAATCAAACAAAATATATTTTTAATAACTTTCGGGGTTTTATTTCATATTATGTATAACTTTTTTCGGGTCGTATAGCACTCTATAAGATCAAAGAAAATATGTTATAAATAGGTAGAAATTCGGAATGTGGGGTCTTACGAACTCCTTGACAAATTTTTAACTAGCAGTTCAATGGTAATTTATTGTATCATATAACAATAAAAAATATGCATGTAAAAACAATTTAAATTCTGGTAACAGCTAAAATTTCGACTTGTCTTATTTTTTGAAAATTAAATAGTATTACACAGTTGCGTTGACAGAAAAGTTGAGAAAATTTTATTCGAGATTTTTTGCTGCTTAAGACAGTTATATTTCTGCTTTACTCTTTGTAAAGATTTGAGAAATTAATTTAATTTAAACATGAACCAAATGATCACGATTTTATACACACGATTAGAATGTGAAATAAGTATGATATTATTTGTATCATTAAAACGATATCACGTTATTGAAGACAGAGAGAGATCTCCATTAAAGTGACTGGATAGGTTAATGTATTAATACATTCTACTGAGAGATTAGGTGCATGTGTACCGAGAAGCAGCTGCCATTTTAAGATTGAATAATGAAACATATCACAGAAGAGGCGGAAGTTTCTCCACGTAATGTACCTTATAAGAACATTGACATCATTCTTGTTCTTGTTAATTAATAAGAAACGTAACTTTATTACTTATCACATAAGTTATATAAAAAAACAACGAGCATCATTAAAGGCCCATTAATTACAAACTCACGTTGACTAAAATAATGGATTGAAAAATAACTTTTCTAAACGAAATAGTAAGGTAGGTACATAGATCCGCGAAAATCATGTGATATTATAATTGTTATTTATCGAAATAAAAATTGAAATGACTTGAAATTGTCAGGGCCGAGAATCGAACCTCGATAAACTGCTCGGAACGCAACTATGCTGACCATTTATTACACAAACAATTATTGTAAGACCGGAGGCATAAATCAATTACACCAATGTACTGAAAATAAGAAAAATTGATATTTTAATTTTTTTTTGTTTGTGCATTGAAATTATATTGTTTAATTAATTAATTAATAATAATACTGAAAAGATAAAATGAGAGGATTGAGTCTTTGCCCGAATAAGCACAATTTTCCTTACTTTACGTTAAATCACTTGAACTTTTTAAAATATCGAAATAATTTTTTGAAATGGTTAACAATTTCATCAACCTCTCTCGGGCCTAGGAGTCGAAATGCAAATTAAAATGATGGTCTAGTTTGGTAAAATTTTATTGTTTATAATTTTTAAGTATTCTCTGTTTAGTGCAATATAAGTAATGAAGGAAACATTAATTTGTTCATTGGTCAAACAGGTCAAATATGCAAAAGCCAGTTTCAGTGTACAACAAAATATCGCACGTTACAAATACAAAGTCAATATTTTCTTTGTTTTTGTTTTACTGCTTTATTCTTCTGGGTGAACAGGAATAATTAATGAATGGTAATATTGATGACGGACTACGGCTTACATATTTGACTTCAATCGGGAGGTTCCCGCCGTACAACAAGAAATATTTATTTATATGGGTTTTTACGGTTCTTGCCTATATCGACGCTGCCGCCTGTTTAGGTTTTTATTGTGCCCCAAAATAAATATATTTATCGCTGTTGAATGCATATTATGTAAATCAATAAGGTAATGAGAAATTGCAGTGAAAAATGGGATATTCTACTCACTGGTCAAGATAATCTAATTTTATGTTGTAGGTCATAGGTACCTAACTGCCTAAAAAGGTGAGGTCATCAATCAATAAGCCTCAAAAAACGGCCATAACACCCAGACATTCATGTTCCGTTTTGAGTCCAAAGTTTTTGCCTAACCTTCAGAAGGTCGTAATATTTTAAAATGAAATGAATCTTTTATTATGCCCCATTACAGCTCACTAATATATCAAACAAAACTTTTTAATTTTCTTAGTCAGGTTGTTCTCGTTATGTTTTTTTTGCGGTGTCTATCGACGGTCCTTAATTTTAGTATAGAGCATATAGTATATAAGAAATAAATATCTTTAATTACAACTAAATGCGAATACGATTTTTTAAGATCTGTTAGTAGATAGGTATATGTATTTTTATGCATGTTCGCTGTTTAGCTGTAAGAAGTCATTTTGAAACTGTGAAAGTCTGATAGAGTAAAAGACTCCAATTTGATATAGTTATTAGTATACAAATTTATAATGTTTGACATTTCTTTTGGAAATAGCAACAACAACAATAAAGGGCAGTAAAAAAACTTTTATTTATTATCTGAAATAGAACGCCAGTAAGTGACTTTATACTTTATACGTTCACAATGAATGTGAAAATAACCACACAAACCAAAACGTCATCCAGTTTTATACGTTATTCCAGGCGGCAGATATACCGTTCCACCGAAATTGGTCAAATTTCAACGTCAACCGCATTTTGTTTCTGCAGTTGGCATTTCTTGAGTATAATGGTTCAACAAGTGTTATTATTTCACTTTCCTCGGGTTCGGGCTCAGGTGGGGCCGTACGGTGTTCGTGACGTCACAGTCGTGTCGCTTAGCGTGACGGTAGACGTAGTGAGTAGATATGTGAGGAGTGTGAGGTAGTCGCTGGCTCAAGTTGCTCGCGGTGGCCGCGGCCGTTCCGAGGCAACCACTGTCCGTGACGTGGTGCTAAGTAGGTTAACTCGCCCCGCCTCTCTTTCTGTAGCTATGGCTGGTTTGTTGATGAAAGTTTTTAGAAAATGTAAAATTTTTATAAATCTAAGAAAAATGTTTTTTAAAGTTTAGTTACAAATTAATCGAATTTCCATTCTTCTAGCTAGATAATGTGTTTTCATACTAATATTTCGTCGTCCCAAAACCAAAAGTCAAAATTCAAACAATTTTTTTTCAGTTTAGAGCCCAGATCGCAGTTTTAAATACGATAAAAGTGCATTCGTGAAGCGAAATACATAAAAATCGAATTTTGCTAAAAATAATAATAATAATAATGTGAAAAACGTTTTTAAATTTTCATGCACCAAAACTGCGTATTATTTTGGTGCACTAGTGAGAATTACGTATATGATATGTATTTTTGAATATTGTAGACAGTTATTTCTGAGTATAGCAATGATACAGTGCTCCATATATTATCATTAAGTGGGCATAAATTCCTAAATAAGGATTGTGCCACAGCATCACCAAAGTCAAAATTTTAGAATACGAAAATTAAATCGAGCGAGAAACCTACAAACAGATTGAAAAGCTCTATACTACTCATAGATCAATTTCAAAGTGACGTAATAGAAAATAAAAAAGACAAAATTTGCATCTACCAACGTTAGTTGAGAATTATTTTCCCATAAACGAGTATTGACAAACGGAACTATCATATTCAACATCAACTTCACTTTCGATTTATAATTTGTTAATCTAATTACAAGATCAGGTTTTGTCAAGAAAAACTAGCGAGATCAATTATTTTACTTTTTGCGCATTTGATTTGATTTGATGAAAGTAATATTGCGGTTGAACTCGAGTGTTCAAGATCGTTTTGTTAGTTCATGAGTGGTTAAATAAAGGAGGCAAGGAAACCTTGCACTTTCAAGGAAGTTCACTGAACTACCGGAATGACAAATCATTCAAGTATATTTCCACAGAATATAATGCGTCAGAAGTCAATAACTTGTACTATAGTTGTTCCTTGTTGGATTTAAAAAAAGATTAAATATATTTTTTATTGAATAAAACCCGAATCCATTTTTATTTTTCTTCATTGCTACATTTTATAAATTAGGATCCGAAGAAAATGATTCATGATCGGGGTTCTAGTTCCCAAAAGGGTTAACCCAGTAAACTGGTTTTAATTCTGTATAATAGATATTCGTAATGCTAATAAATAACAAGAAGATTATCTGATATCAGCCACGTTTTGTTAATGATTTACCTTTTGGGATTAAGTCGGCCTCCGTTGTCGGTAGTTTGCAAAATCGATTCCCTTCGTAACACAGATATACAGAATAGGATAATATGGAAATATATTTTATCCTTTGAAATATGGGCCTTGGAAATCTAGTTTTTTTAATGTTGATTGCCAAGTTTGATCAACCTTACAATAAGTTATTTACAAGAATCGATTAAGAATATTGATAAATACATAGTAACGTAAAGCTGCAAAGATTATATCTTGCATTATTTTTGTGACACTTCACAAGAATCCGACAGTGGTAGTTGGACTATATCTAACCCGATGAGGAAATATTGTTGTATCCAATAAAATGAGAAAGGAAAGGAGAAGTTGAATTTCTAAGATACCACACAGGACAGGTGGGACAGATGTTCTAGCACAGCATTAGATGACAAAAGGAATAGTGATATTGAATGAAACTTAAGATTTATTTAATTACTATATTATCTTACCAAATGTTAAAAGATTTGAAATAAGAAATCTTATGCTGTAAATGGATTCATCTGTGGTACAAAATTCAAATTATAAAAGCTCAAGATATTTCAAGCGACAATACAAAGTATCTTCCACTCTGGAATGAAGTTCTCTAACATCTTCGTGGTCTCTTATTCGGAGTATATTTGCTGCTGCAAGGGGCATCTTTGAACTATTTTAGAGAATCCTTAAAATGTGTCTTAAATAATTTTTTACATATACACAGAAGACATAATATTCACTCTGTATAGAAGAAAATTCAATAAATATAGTATAAAGAAAAGTTCAGAAATATCAATCTATAAGTTAAAGTTTTTATCGCTCTACTATATTAAGCTTGTTAAACTAAAATAATGTGCATCGTGATTACCAAATGAATTATTATAAAATTTATCTGAGCTTCTGTTTGCCAGTTGTTCCCTAATTATTAATGTATTTGCTTGAATTATTCCGACGCTATTGCTGAGTCCTAACGAAACCTGCAGAGTTTCAGAAAATGTCTTGAAGGGATATATTAATATTGCAACCTTGACATTTACAATATTGTGATGTCACGAGATTGATGACTTTTGGGTCGAATCTGAAGCATTATAGGGACTGGAAGGTTAACTAAGACCTGTTTAGTTCCATTGTTATTCAGGTAGCTTCAAGGCATCAAATATATACGATGATCTCAGATGATTTACTGCACAAAGATGCAATTAAAAATACGAAAAGGCAAAATGTCGAATATTTGCGGTGACTTTGTGTTGGAAAAAAAAGGTTCACGGTCACCAGAAATATTTAAGTAAGGTTTTTTAATCGGATACCTACTAGTAGTGCAACCCGGTGTCGTTCAATTTTCAACGCTCTTTTTTAAAAATTTATTTTTTCCAACAGTCTTATTGAGTTCAAACTGGTGAAGTTAAACTAGTTATTTATTCTAGAAAAAACTATGAAAACGTCTACATTTTACTTTTAGTTTTCACAAAATATTATTTTGAAGCAGGTTTTCCCGTAATGCCCATCTGATAATATACATTCAGGTTGCTAGAGCTCACCATCTGTTTGGCTGATTAGACTAAAAAGTAGAATACCAATGAATAACAACACATTTAAAAAATATTATTAAAGTATCTACGTACCTACCTACTTATTCTAGTTTCGTTTTTATTCTCATTATTTTTATTCGAATTGCAAAAGTGTTAATAATTTTCAATGTTTCCTGTCACCTGTACATTCATATCGATCTGCCTAGACATTATGCTACTATGATTAACATTTCCTGACATTCATTTCATCACCAGCCGAGTCCGGTCGAATGCCGAATCCCGACTACCGAATGCCGACTGTTGGTTCAGTCAGTAAGCAAGTAAACGGCCTTGCTCAGATTTCATGCCGAAAGATGCAATGCGGTAAGGCGATTAATTCACCAGGGAATGGTAATCGCGCGATGTTTACAAATATTTGAAAGGGCTTCCGGTAAATTGAAATTGGTGGCTATTCGAATCGTGTAATCTTCTTTCTTTTGTAATGCTAAATTATTAGATTTGGGTTCAGATTTTTTGGCGAAACCGCAGTAAATGTCGATTAAAATCGTTAAAGCCTGTTTATCGTGGATTTTGTTACCATCTGTTTTTGGAACCGTTTGAGAAAACGATGTTGAAAGAATCACGGTTTTGTGAAGTACGAAGAAAAATTCATCGCTTATCTAGATAGGTACATATCCATAAGCTCCTCAGAGATAAGAATTTTAATCTATACGGTTGAGAGAGAAGCTTTTAAATTAAAAATTTGAGGAAGGGGTCATTTCTTATTTACAAGTTTCCCTTTCAAGCTACTTGTAGATGCAATATTGCACTTCCTCGGTAAACGTGTACCTGACAGGTGCATTTTAGCACTCTGCATAGATCAAAATATTTCAATTTTATTTATTACGCTTAAAATAGTTCCAAACATACATTTTTGTATTTTAATGTATACTTTACTTATTTGAAGCACGTATTACATACATAACTTTTACATTTATTTAATATATGTTTATTCTAGGTTCATAGTTAATTTCATTGGGAACTAAGCTGTCCACTTGGATGCCTTTAAAAGGAAACAGGTGCTTTGTTTCGTTATTTTTTTTAGCCTACTATTTTATTTTTCTCTTGAATGGTGTGTGTGGAAGTATGTATTGTAACGTAGTTTGTATCTAAAGTACGTTGGTAATAAATTGTTAAAATCTTTGCTATCGAAACGATCTCGCAGATGTCCAAATATCCATTCCTGACAATAGTTGTACAGTGAACACTTCACTATACGAAAAAAATATTCGTCTTCGTTAATCAGGTAATCTTTGTATAGAAAACTCTTAATTTTGGTAGACATACGTACATCTGAAGTTGATTTGAGATTTTAAGATTGATAGAGATTAAATTTTGGATTTAAGTGCCGTGTTACGCTTTCCCCTTCTTTAAGGCGAAACTATATGTAAAATCACTGTTTTCGATTAATTTTACTACGAAATCGACTTACATTATGAATTTAAGATAAAATATGCTTTGGATAAATTGAAGTTTTCGTATCGTTTCGCTTGAGTAGAATAAAAATAAACTTGTTAAATTCAATATTTTTAATTTGAAAATTATGAACGCATATAAGGATTGCAACAATAACATTTGGCTGTCATCAGTTGTTTTGTTTTGCTCTATCTAAAATTAAATTTTTACCATTCTTTTTTTGTTTTCTGGCAAAAAAAAGTGTAGTGTGTTGTGCCTTGAGGTTTCTTCTCCCTCCTGATCATCCAAGAGTCACTTTTCGCTGCTGATTTCCAGATATTTATAAACTTTTTTTACTTCTGTCATTTTCCATACTATTATTGTAGTTGTTTACTGTTGTGAATAATGGAGGAATATTTCCCTCCTGGACCCCCTACAAAGCCCCCAGATCCCTCTCCAGACCCCCCAGACGGGGAAAATGGAGAAATTTCTGACAGTGATTCTGTCATTTTGACTTCTACCAAAAAAAGGAAATTTACTCCTTCTTCCCCAATAAAACTTGACTCTCCTTCGACTTCACAGTCCCCACCAGCACTTTCTCAACTTCCTCCAACAAACTTTTATTCTCCTCATTCCCGTGGCCCATTCATAGTATACGCCCAAAAAACTGAGCAAAGAAAAACCATCCACCCTCTTGAATTTGGCAAATTCCTATCAAATAGCAAGAATCTTTCAATCAAGCCTGGAGGTGTAAAAGCCGAGGGTCGCTTCCGAATCTCCGTCGAATTCCTCTCAGGGTCAGCTGCCAACAGTTTCATCAAAAATATCTTCATTTCATCTAATTCAAAGTTCAAGGCATATATCCCTACTTTCAATGTCACTCGCATGGGCCTGGTCAGAGGTATCTCGACCGATCGGTCCATCGAAGAAATTCTGTCTTCACTTTCAACCCCCCAACACATTGGCAATCCCATTAAAGCCAGGAGGCTAAATTACAAGGACTCCTCTGAGGGTATAATTTCCTGGAAGCCCTCCCAATCTGTAGTTATCACCTTTGAAGGTCAATCTCTTCCTTCCCATATATATTTATTCTTCAACTCATTACCAGTTGAAATGTATACTTATCCCACCGCTCAATGTTTCAATTGCTGCCGTTTTGGTCATACCAAAGCTGCATGCAGATCTCAACCCAGATGTTTTAAATGTGGAGAAAACCACGCAGCTGACCAATGTCCTTCTTCCTCCTCACCCAAATGTTTTAACTGCTCAGGCTCACATACAGCTATCAACACTTCTTGCCCAGAACAATCTCGCCAAAAAAATATTAAAATTTCTATGGCCTCTCAGAACTTGTCTTTTCTGCAAGCTTCTAAACTATTCCCGCCTGTCAAAAAATCATTTGCTGAGGCTTTATCCAGCAACTCCTCATCCAACCCTCTTCCCTCTTCTACAACAACTTCTTCTCGTTCAACTAAATTCACATACAAAAACGCTATCTCTAAACCGGCTCCTGGATACGATCAGCAACAACACAACTCACTGCTCTTAAATCCCAATGGTTCATCTCTTTCAAATGCCACAAATGGGTGTGCAAATAATTATAATCCATCCTCAATGAACTCTCTAAAGCTTTCTGAAAAACTCTCCCAAGACAATTCTTCATTTATCCAAACTCTCATTATGCTTCTAATTGACCTTATTTCTTCTCAAAATAATCTACCGTCCAACGCTGCTACTATTATTTCCACATTAAAATCATTTATTCAAAATGACTCTTCAAGATTTCAAAATACTTCAGTGGAATAGCCGAAGTGCTATTTCTAACAAATCTGATCTCCTTAACCTATTAAATTCCAACTTTATTTCTTTGGCTGCTATCTCGGAGACTTGGTTTACTCCATCCACCCACTTTAATGTGGGAGGGTATTCCTGTCTCCGCGACAACCGCCCGGAAGGTTCGGGCGGCGGTGCTGCCCTTTTTATTAAGAAATCCATATAATTTTCCCCAATAAATAATATCAAACCCCCCAATGCTGACTTCCAAATGGTTGCAGCTAAAATAAAGGACACATCCTTTATTTCAGTCTATCTTTCTCCAACAGCCCACTTCAATAAACAAATTTGGTTGCAAATTGTAAGTCAACTAAGCCCTCCTTTCTTTACATTAGGCGATTTTAATGCCCATTCCCCCGTCTGGGGTTCTGCTTTCTCCGACCGAGATGGTCGAAGTGTGATGGATTTCCTAGATCAATCCAACCTTTTCCTTTTGAATGATGGATCTCCTACTAGGATCTCTCGCCCCAGCACAAACCCCAGTGCAGTGGATCTCTCGATATGTTCTACTAGTCTGGTTTCTCTCTCCTCTTGGGTGGTGTCCCCCGACCCTTGCTCCAGTGATCATTTCCCGATCACCATTACTTAGCAAACTACTTTCCAATCGGACAAGTCTCATATTTCGACAAAGATTAAAACGAAACACACCAAATGGGATGAATTTAACTCTCATATGGACAAGTTCCTACTAAATTCACCCGCCACCGATATATTTTCCGTCAAAGATGATTATAATAACTTCAAATCAATGCTCATAACTGCAATAAAGAAATCAAATCCTCCCCCTAAAACTAAATATCTTTTAAAAAAACTCCCTCCAACTCCCTGGTGGGATGAGGAATGTTCTAAAGTAGTAAGAATTCGGAAAGCTAAATCTCTTTCCTATCGTCACAATATGACTATGGAGAACTATCTAATATACAAAAACGCTGAATCCAATGCCAAAAGGGTATTGAGGTCAAAAAAAAAGATCTGGGTGGTACAACTTCTGCAGTTCAGTATCTCCGAACACTCCAATTTCGGAAGTTTGGTCTATGATCCGAAGATTTCGATCCTCCTTCAGTTCACCATCTCCTCGAGCGTCTCATTCTAAATGGATAGATGAATTCTTGGACAAAATTGCCCCCCCTTCTGTACCTAACTTAGATGAAATAACGCCAATCTATAATATTCCTATGTCTAATCATTGGCTAGACTCTCCATTCACCTTAATTGAGCTAAAAAATTCTTTATCAATAGTCAAGGACTCATCTCCAGGCAGAGATGGTATACCCTACAGCATAATCAAAAATAGTAATGATAATGTTCTAAACCACTTCTTAAGCATCTTAAACAAAATCTTCCAGACTGGTATAATGCCTGATGACTGGAGTTCTCAAATAATCATCCCTATTTTAAAAACAAACAAATCACCAAATTCTGGATCCAACTACAGGCCAATCGCTCTTTCATCCACCCTCAGTAAACTTTATGAAAAATTAATTAAAAACCGATTAGAATTTTTTGTCGAGAGTAAACAGCTTCTCTCTCCATCTCAATTTGGATTTAGGAAAAAAAATCCACTCAAGATAACCTTGCCATCATCAGCACTGATATTAATTTATCAATTTCTAAACAGGAAGTTTGTCTTGCCGTCTTTATAGATATAGAAGGCGCCTTTGACAATGTTTCAATCCCAATCCTGAAAAAAAACTTCTAGGCCTTGGCCTTCCCCCCATGTTTGTCCAATCTATTATTAATCTATTTCTAGATAGAAAAATTTTCATTGAACTTCCAGATATTTCTCCTCAAAGTAGGTCTGTTTGGAAGGGTTTACCACAAGGCGATGTATTGTCCCCCTTACTGTATAATATATACACATATGATATGCATGTCACTATTCCCCCACAAGTAAAAGTTATTGAGTTCGCAGATGACATAGCTTTCTTCTTATCATCCAAAATCATCCCTCTCGCCGTCAAATATCTTAACGAAGCCATGAATGCCCTTTGCACATGGCTCACCTTAAATGGTTTTGAACTTTCAATCCAAAAGACTCAGTGTGTCACCTTCTCAAACCGCCATAAAAACCCCCCTGTTCAAATTTTATTTAAAAATTCTCCAATCCCCAACGCTTCTGAAGTAAAATTTTTGGGAGTAACATTCGATAGGAAACTTAAATGGTCTTCCCATATTAATAATTTGGTTACTAAATGCGAAAATTTTTTAAATATCATCAGATCATTATCTAGCGTTTGGTGGGGAGCTCACCCTACTTGCATTAAGTTGCTTTACAACGCACTTATTCGAAGCCATCTCGATTATGCCTGCCCACTTTTTAGTACTGCCTCAAAAAATGTACTTGATAAATTAGACAAAATTCAATCTAAATCTCTGCGAATTATAACTGGAGCGATGCAATCGTCACCCATCAATTCCCTTCAAGTAGAATGTTCTGATCCTCCTCTTTATTTAAGGCGTCAACTATTTGCTGACAAATTTGTGATTAAATGTTTAAATTCTAAATGTCATCAGGTTATCCCCAGCGTCTCGTTGTTCATTGACTCAACCCATTCATCTACAATCAGAGCTTCAACTAAACCTCTTCCTGACATCTGTAAAAATTTTAAGTCTCTCTCAGAGCTTCACATCATCCAAAATGATCTACTTCCCTTATACAAATTAAAATATAGTCACGTCACCCTATCCCCAACAATAATAGAAGGGATCTGAATCCTTAAAAGTCATTCCAATCTCCCGGCCCGAACTGTCAATAATATGTTCAATGACATTATTTCATCTAAATGGCCCAACTTTTCTCTTTTATTTACTGATGGATCCAAATCTCCCGACTCTCCTAACTGTGGTATAGGTATTAACGTTTACCACAATAATTCTAATGACAGAATATTTCATTCAATTTCAAATCAATTTTAAATATTTTCAGCCGAGTGCATTGCAATAATAGAATCTCTTAAATATATAATCAAAAATAATTTCGAACATTCCCTCGTTCTCTCTGACTCTCTCAGTTCCCTCCAAAAACTTAAATCCAGTCCTCTTCTTCATCCTGATGATCACTTTGTATGCCTTATTCGAGAGATGATTGCCTCCATTCAAAGCTCTGGTAAAACTGTAACTCTGATTTGGATTCCTGGACATGTTGGAATCATGGGTAATGATATTGCGGATGCCTTGGCAAAACAAGGAGCGTCCAACCCTGTTGTTACCCTCGTAAACCACATTCCCCTATCTGACATTTTTTCCATCATCAAAGATAGATCCCGCAATGTTTGGTCAGAGTATTGGCACATTGCTAGTCAATATAAGGGAGCCTGCTATGCCTCAATACAAAGGACTATTCCATCAAAACCGTGGTTTCAGCAATTCCCTCATTTTTCCAAAAAAGAAATTTCTTCACTCATTCGAATGAGGATCGGACATTGTTCCGTTCCTTCCCATCTTTTTAAAATTCACGTCGTTGACTCCCCAGATTGTATATTCTGTGGTCTAGAAGTGGGAACTTTAGATCACATATTTTTTGGTTGTCCCTCTCTAAACAAATATCCTCTCTTCTATCAAGCCTTATCTAAAATTGCCTCCCCTCCATTCAACATCTCATCTCTTCTAAGTCTGAACTCGACTCCAATTTTCATTATAATTTTGAAATTTGCCCATTTAAATAAAATTAATATTTAAATTCACCTTTCATTTCTCAATAATTTTAAATGATGGCCAAGAACACCCTTGAAGGGTGAAAGCCAGAAAAAAAAAAAAAAACGCATATAAGAAACAAGTTTAAAAAATATTAGATTATTTGACAGTTGGCTTCGATGCGCCTAAATCGACCGTTTCTAGAGTCCGTTTGAGAAGCGAGTTTGTGCCTTTTACCTATTCGTGTTGATAATAATAGACGTATTTTTGGCTTGTGCCTTCTTCTTAATCATTCTTTCTCTTCCAACGTTTCTGATAGCGTTACAGTGTTCATCATCACGCTGTCCGCAACTTTAGCTTAAGGAGGAAGCGCTACACGGCATAATACCTAAAAAATAATAACGATCAAAACCACAAGCATTCATATGAAGGCAAATATGTATATTCTCCTGCATAATCGATTCTTTAATTTCGGTTATTGTTGAATGTATTCTTCTTTTAACAGATTTCAAACAATACCTATATTACGAAAAATCAAATTCTTTTATCCAAGTATCCATTTATTTTGTTGAATCCAATACCATACGTGTCCAAAAGAAAGTCTTCAAACATCAATATGTCATGTCCAGCGTTTCATCGATCATATCTACCTCTGTCCAAATTCAATCATTACATAAACAAAACCGGAGAAAATTAAAAACACAGGTGTTCTGTTCCCAGCAATGTTCTCCATAATTGAAAGGTGGTTTCTTTCGTTGAAGCCCTTTTCCCTTTCATTCCCCCTCACAAGCGGTCACTTGTCCGAAGGCTTGAGAACAATAATTATTCGGAAGAGAACCCGGATGATTTAGCTGTCCGCATTCTGTTGGTCGGTCGCAGCGGGAGGGCTGAGCGAGTACAGCCGTGAGTGGCATCTGACGAATTTAGCTTCAAGTTCACGGGCTGATTGAATGCATCAGTCATCGGACCGTCATATTGCAATGAATGCATGGCGGACAGTGACGTAGAAATCAAGTTGTTTTTTTTTTAAATATATGTAGTGAAATGTTCTTAGTTAGGTACGTACGCAAAAAACAATTTTTTTTACACCCTGAAATTTTCTTAAGTAAACATATGTGCTTATAAGTGCTTAAATTAGTGAAAAGAGAGACATTTCATTTAGTGTGGTGGTTTTTCGATAATATGTCATCTGTCTCTCTATATCTCTTTACACAAAATTAAAATTAGAAAAATTAAAAGAATTACAGAATTTTAAAAAAAATCTGCTATTGTTAAAAAATATGTTGCACGGATTATATTATGTATTACTTGCGTCTCTTACTTTTCTGTAATATTTGTGTTTCATATATATTTTTAATTTTGAATTTGAATTTTTATTTGTTTTATATTTCAACTTTATTTAGGTATATGAAAATTTATGTGTCCTATGGCTGAGTAGATTTTGGTAATTGTTGTAGCTATTTTTATACTAACTGAGTTTTTATAACTGGATTGTTCTCACGTAAGTGAGATCGTATGTAAAAACCCAGTTTAAATAAATTAGTGCAAAACAGCCAAGAAAAATAAAATCGGTTGAATTTGCAAAATAAAGTTTTAGACTGTCATTTTAAAATGGGATTTTTTTGCACTTATCGTGTTTCTTCTAAGATCACTGAAACTATTTACATAGGGGATTCTTTGGAGTTAACGAGATTAACACGGTAAGATTTTTTGGCTGAGACGGTTTTTAATACTATTAATTTGTTATTTACAATGTTCACGCATTTTTGTAATACAATTATCATTTTTGTGTACTACGTATGATTCTTTATTTGCTAAATTGACATTTCAAACTGTTCACGCATTTTTGTAATACAATTATCATTTTTGTGTACTACGTATGATTCTTTATTTGCTAAATTGACATTTACATGGTTATGTGAATAATATTTACATAATCATGAGTGGCGGATTATACACGGAGAATACTTATTGATACATAACATTGCTAATTTATTAAGAATATCTTCAAATTATTCGTACTCCGGTCAAAAACTGGACGGCAGGCCTTTAAAAAATGAACTGATATGTTTCATGTTAATCTTTTAGTAAACAGGGAATGTATTAGCGTGACATCGAAACATATTTTATTTACAATCTAAATTTAAAATCATTATATTTTCCAATTTCGTCATTGAAAATTATCAGGAAAATGTAAGAGCATGTACACGTATTTCGATATATTAGGAATACACTAAAATTTTTACATAAAACGGCCTGCAATCCCGTATTTAACCGGATTTTAATAAATCAGTAATACTCTCCATGTAATAATGAAAAAAAAATGTTTAATGAAAACAAAGTGTGAGATAAAATAATAAGAGTAATGAAAACAACGTGTGAGATAACATAATAAGAGTAATGAAAACAACGTATGAGATAACATAATAAGAGTAATGAAAACAAAGTGTGAGATAAAATAATAAGAGTAATGAAAACAAAGTGTGAGACAACATAATAAGAGTAATTAAAATAAATGTGAGATAACATAATAAGACTAATGAAAACAACGTGTGAGACAACATAATAAGAGTAATGAAAACAACGTATGAGATAACATAATAAGAGTAATGAAAACAAAGTGTGAGACATCATGATAAGAGTAATGAAAATAATTGTGAGATAACATAATAAGAGTAATGAAAACGATAGTACGAGTATTAACTTAGGAGTACAAAGATTATTTTATCGAGTTTTTATACAACGATACGATTTGGCCTCCTGTGTGGAGTTAATGTAAAAATCTTGTATAAAATGAATTGAATATTTAAAGTTTATTTATTTATTTATTTCTATACATACATTACAGTGTCTACCAAATATTTACATTTGTATATAATACATAAATTTAGAACTCTTGTTAATATGGTGTTTTATGCTGGGTGTGAGGTAGGTTTGAGTAGGTGACACTGTGGTGGGTAATGTTATATGTTTCGTGAACACCTCACTGGGAGAACCTGTGCTGAGGTGTTTACGTGGTTATGATTAAATGGTACATGTATTTATGTGTATTGGTTAAATTTTCTTATATAAGTGTAAGTTGGGATTTTTAATTATTTTATTTTTTAAATGGTTATTGTACATTGTTATTTAAAGAAAAAGGAAAAAAATATTTATTTATATGCACATATACATACACCCATGTATACATACATAAATACACATATATGCATGCATACACACATATAAGTAAACACATGCATACATACATAAATACACATTCATACATGATTATGTTTGGTTTGGTGTTATAATGTTTTGTATAAAACAGACATCTTGTTTTTTGATCCAGGCTGTGATCAGTTTTTTGTGAATATTAAAGTTATATTAAAGGGTTGTAATTTCACTATCCACATTAAAAGAGTTTACCTGATTTTAAATTATTCGTATTTAATGTGTTGTATTAGTTTCATTTTGTTATTGGATAATAATATATTGTATCATTTTCCACCTAGATAATAATGATGGTGTTGAGCTGTAGTGTTTCCTGGTTCTCCGCCACTGATGGCCAGAGGCGCCATATACACGCCCCGCGTTTATAATCGTACATCGGTCATCACGGACACAAAGAACATTTTCCACTTCTCTTTGTAAGTGTTTAGATAAGCTTTCATTAAGAAATGCACGAGAAAAAAATTTAAAGTTTCCGGAACCAGTACAGCAACGGCATTTCTGGTTCGAAGAATGTTGCTATATAAAGAGACGAGAAAGAAGATGTGTAAAAATCATGTTACTCACTAACATAACACGTGTAGCGGTGTAAAATTAGAGGGTACAAAAACGGTAGAGCAAAGAACTCAATCTCATGATTGTGGGGTTAATTTTCTGTCAAGTAAGGAGGGAAATCAGAAATAATAAAAGTATACTTAATCGAAATTATATTGAAACCATCAAAAGTACAACAAAGGAGTACAAAATATTTATGTGACACACGTAACATGATTAATGATAGACAGTTCAATAAAAAAAATCTCACTAATTAAATCCAATTTTTGACTTGTCTTTTAATGGGATTATTTTGCTATGGGGATCGTCTGATTGACAATCCGTTGCCAATGAAACCGATTGCCATCCCTAATGCACAGATGCAATGTGGGCATGATGTGTCTGTTCAGGTATATCAATGGATCCTGCTCTAAGGAGATAGCAACAATACGTTGCCAATGAAACCGATTGCCATCCCTAATGCACAGACGCAATGTGGGTATGATGTGCCTGTTCAGGTATATCAATGGATCCTGCTCTAAGGAGATAGCAACATTGATCCCATATATAGCGGTGCACGTACGTGAAATTCGACGGACACCAGCGGAACACCTGTTCACAGTTAATGTTGGCTTCACGAGAATGGGTCGTTTCTTCGACTCTTTTTGTGTGAGTCGGCTCGTATCTGGAACGAGCTAACGGAATCTGTTTTTTCTTTAAATAATCAGTGTCTCTTCGAAACCCGCATTAATAAATCCCTCCCTATAGCCCCTACCTTATTAACTCTTGACAGGCCAAGATGCCAAACAAAACGTCTGTTACCAAGTGGGTCTTCTGACGACCCCATGATTTTTGGGGTTTTAAACTACAGAAATCCCAATTATTTAGTTCATTATTAATGGTAACTTATGTATTTGCGCAGGAATACGTTAAATACTAAAGTGATATGTCAAGTATTTAAGGTAATATAAGGAGGTTAGTAATTTTGGGTACTACCTACTCCCCCACTTGGCTGCGGGATAGTTAAACTGCCTGACAACGCTGCTGAACCGGGTGGCATTATAGTTCCCTTGTCTTTATTTACACTGTTCAAGCAATATCCACAAGCAAATGGCATGTTGAATAAAAGATTATAGGCTTTGAAGCGTGAAAAGAAATCAGGAATTTTTAAATCACATTCTTACTTATTTACGGTACATACAAAGGTATTTCAGAATTATAGTTATTTTCCTGTAAAAAAAATCGGAAAGGGTTACTCAACTTTTCAAAAGTTCTTATAAACTTCTGGTGAAAGATCCACAAATAATAATGTTTGTTCATCCATCCATATTCTCACAAAACAAGAAGCAATTTAAAAGCACGATTTCATCAAATCAGGCCTAGTCATTTCACAATATCTTTAATGCTCAGTTAATCTATCATCACGCGCCCGATGAAAAGATCGATTCATGTAGAATAGGCCTACGGAAGATTCGAAACGAGAATAATGAAGAATAACACGGAGGCTGTCGCAACAGTGGACTGCATGTAGTGCTGGACGCGGTTTTTGAAATTACCGTGAGATTAATGCACTGTTTACAATAAAATCCGTCGGTACATTTTCAATAATTAGGTATCCTCGAAATTCGAATCGCTTGGACGAAATGGTAGTCTTTCGTTATCGGAACTTGGTAGCTAGATTGTTATTCGTGCGCAATGTTACACATCAATTTTTTATTAGAATTCACACAGAAGAGAAAACTTGATTATAATATCATCAAAGGGTATTTCACTACCTAAAGCTACGTGGTGAAATATATTTGAATAGAGGTAGTTGTGCATTTTAAAGGTGGAAATAATTCGTTGTAGAGATTACATTCAAATCTTATTTGACGTCAGGCCTACCACGTGATTATTGTAATAAGACATTATATTATATATTACCCAGTATGCATTCCTTTCCAGATAACATTCATCTTATGAAATTTAAAAAAATATTCTTGAGAAATTACTGATTTCGCTAAAACATAATAATAAATAAATACTATATATCGTAGATACAGTAGGTGGCCAAATTCTTCGTCACATTGCAGTTTTTTCTAATTATTTAAGAATCAACCTTTTTTTAATGCACAGATAAATTTATTGCTATTTTTATTAATAAACTTGATGGAAAAATATCAATGGTAAGTCGCAAATGCAAAAAAAATAAGGAAGAAAGGGCTACGCTCGAAATAAACGAAAAATTCGTGACATTTGCCTAGAAAACAGAAGAAAATATACGAAAGAGTTACGCTGATGAAGAGTACAAAGGATACAAATTATGAGCCGGAGTTACCTTTTCTTCCAGAATGCATTCAGAGCACACCAAAAAGTGTGCAAGCTGTAACTGACGCCAATGGAAATTCTACTATTTATTCCATTAATTTATTTCTAGAGCGGAGACGGTTTACATATAGTTCCCATGAGCACTCGGGCTATAGCTTAATGAAGCTATCTCCCATTTTACCTCATTCCTTTAACAGTCACCGGGCCCGTCTTATAAAGTTCACCAGAGTCGTCATTGGATGTGGCTATGACTTCTGGTTCCCACGAGGGAGAGGGTCTCATCTCTCCTCTCCACTCCTCCTTGGTTCCCAGAAGGCCCCATGGGGGAAGAGTCCACTCCCTGTTGGTTCCTCGAAGGCCTCACAACGATGAAGTCCACTCCCCCTTGGTTCCAAGGCCCCACGAGGGAAGAGCTCATGGAGGTTCATGGAAGTTCTACTAAATATTAATTATAATATTTTTCTAAGCATGTTGTGTTGTGCTTCTTCACAAATACGAAATATTTAAAATAAAATAATTTAAATATTGAAGACAATATTAGTGATTTTTAAACGAAAATCTGAAACAGAAAAATCAGAAAAGAAACAGAGCATTGTCCCGGAAAGACAAGGGTCCTGGGTTCGAGTCCCAGATGTGACCGTTTCCTTTTCTGATTTTTCTGTTTCAGATTTTCGTTTAAAAATCACTAATATTGTCTTCAATATTTAAATATTACAATTTGAGGTTTTACTCAATAAAGTTATTCCGAAAAATTAATAAAATAATTTATTTTTAGCTGTTTAAGAAACAACAATTTTTTTTAATAATGAAAATGTAATTTACCTCTTTAAAAATATTATACAGCTCCAAAATGATGATATTGTAATTTTTGCAAGTGTAACTAATAATTTGACCACCCACTCTATATTTGATAAATAGTGCGCTTTCCACTTTGTTATAATATGATGAATATTCGTCGAATTCAACAATCTTTAATGGGATCAGTGAATGATATCAATTTATACGTAAGTTCTGTCATGAATCGACTACATATTTCAGGAAATAAATACTGTATCAACATATAAAAATATGCCATTCTTGACAGGCCTTGAATTTTTTTGTTACTGCACTTGTTTCTTATTAGGTGCTATGTATGTATGCACTATATATTTTTTATATTGTATCCTTGTTTTTAATTGTTTATATTATTATGTATCTATCATGAATGTTTTATCTTACTAAACTGAACTATATATATATATATATATATATATATATATATATATATATATATATATATATATATATATATATATATATTTGATATTTTATGCGCCTTTTCACTTTCATCACAGCAGTATGCTGATAAACTCGATGCAAACTACGTGACTTTGCTTTGCCGCAGACGTGAAATTTGAGGGATCTAATAGGAAGAAAGCGCTCATGCATATTTCATAGAATGGGAAAATAGGCTTTAAGTGGATGCGGCTAAGTTGAAGATTCGCATGCCATGAGAAATAAATATACCAGCTCTTGAATTGTGGGTTCAACAGTCTTTTGTGTAAATTATTCTAAAGTTAATATACCAAGCTCGGGACTGCGAAGGTCTCCTCGAAGAGAGAAGAAGCTGTCTTCATCTTTGTTTTTATTTACATAGTTTTTCCCGGTCGCGTAGTAGGTAAAAGTATTAAAGCTGCATGTTTTGAAGATATTTCGGGACATGTGAAAACAAGATAACTGTGTATTGTTAAAAGAACCTAACATATGGGTATACCTTCGTATTATTAAGAAGTGTTACTGAAAAAGTCTCTAAACCGCCTGAAGCCGGTGGGATTATGGCATTTTCACTTAATGAAATGTTGTTGGGCTAAATATAGCAGAACCCTTCTTCCAAATACTGCCCAAAGTACCTGAGTTTGCATTTTTGGTTACTAAAAATAGCTTATTATTTGTATTCTACTACAGTCTTTCATGAAATCTAACTAAATTACTAATGTAATTATGGTAAAGAGTAGAAAATGCAATAACCTCATCTACATCTCTTTAAATTATCGTTGCTTAGCACCTGTGCGTTTTCTAGGCAATAGTGGGCAGTGTTTTTAAATGAATGATATGAATTAATTATACATTTGTACGTATATTACACGTTGGTTGCGTATACATTCATTACACTTTCGCCTTGGGTCGTGAGTGTTTTTAACTCGGATCAATAGATGGCATTAGTATTCTCAATTTTTTAAACTTCTATTATTCGTCTTGTAATTTATAACCACATTTTTTAATTAAACGAGAAATTTTTAATCCCCTTTCGAGGTTTTGAATAAATAAAAATAGATTTTTGATCTCCATTTTAATATTGGTTAAGAGAAACACCAGTCAACCATAATATATTTTTTATAGTGGTGACTTAACAGAAAGTACCCGGTCAATGTCCTAAAAAGCCCGAGGTTAGCACACTTGCCACTTTTCTACGAAATTCAATAATTATGACCTAAAAGGGTTAAATATTCCCTCGATACCTAGTTAAACATTCCATAAAATTGTCCCTCTTTGTCTTTGGCCTGAATAACTCAATAAATAAAGAGTAGCTTATGCGAATGCTACACACATTCTGATGTGTACATATTAGTTAAGAATTTTTTTTATGTTTGACTGAATTTGTTCTTTAAGTTTGAATCGACACACATTTTCAAATTAGCTGAAGAGTATTTACTGATCTTAATTGGTAGTTATATTTTTTTGTTCATTTACAAACAACTGTTTTTATTGATTTTACGTAGTAGCCTAGAAGTAAATTAAGAAATTAAATAAGTAAGGTTTGCAAACATATTTGAAATCAAAAATATCAATAGCTGCCCACTGAGATTAATAGAAAATGTAAATAAATCATACTTATATGGGTTATTTTTCTTTCAAGATGAATATAATTTACGTGGGAAAATTTTATGTTTTACCTTCAATACTATATTCGTAAAAACAGTGAACAAAGCGTTTTCTTATTTTCTATACTTAATCAGCAAGTATAAGTTTGCGGTGAATATATTTGGTAGTCAGCTTGCCCACTTTCATATTTATTTCCTTAAGGTGTGGTCTTAATTATTCCACATACCAGCTCCCAAAAACACTGCCTACTTGGTCTGGTCGTTCTAAATTAAATAGAAGCAAATTGTATTCGTAATTATATAGAAGACGATCAATCTCACGTACAAAATTTTTGTTTACAAAATATTATTTTGGTTTTAATTAAAGCCCGTCCTTCCTATGAATATGGATTGATGTAACTAAGATATACCTAGAAAATTATAATAACAATGTAGACAATGTTAGTGATATCAATTATTTGTACTTCCGTCACTCTCAGCAGGGATAGGCAGAGAGATCAGAAACGTCAAAAACGACCCAACTATCTATTGATTCACTTGATCGTTTGATATCTATCTGGGGCGTCTATTTACAAGCAACATATTCTAATAAACAAGGGTATACTTATATCATAATCTGATCTTTCATGGATGGCGCTTATTTAATTATTGAAGAGTATACTTTAAAATATTAAGATTATTTATTTGTTTGCGCCCGTAATATAGTTTTGTTAGTATACAAAATCAATTCTTTGAAGAAAGTCACACAAATACAATGTTGGCATGAATCACCGATACAATATTGAATTTGTATGCCTACCTTGAAAGAATTTGATTTGTAAACAGACAACACTATTTATTCATGTTTATATTGTGTAATAACTAGTTTTAATATTTTAAAGGACAACTTGTAAAAGTGTTTTTCCCTAAAATAATTAAATTAGCGCCATCAACGAAAGAGCAGCTCAGGTTTTTTTTAAAGTATGACCTTAGTGATAATCCTTTTGTCACTGTCCAAACTATATAAGTTTCCCTTTCTTAACCTAATTCACTTCGCTTACATCTCTGTCTTGCATTATTTTCATATCTCAGCATTCGTTGTAAAATCTTCATGACTTTACCATACACACCCCTCAGCATTCCTATTTTTAAACTTTCCAAATAGCAAATAACTTCGTGAATTTTTATAATTTTACTGCATTAAATAAACTACTTTATTTTCTACACACTTACGAGTACTTATTTACTAAATTATAAATACATTCATTTATTCGTTTTTTGCTAAGCTTCACCCGGTGCAATCCATTTTTTTCTTTAAAAAAATTGTTTAATCTACACTAAAAAAATTACACAGAAAATACACAAATATTTAGTGCATTTATATAACGATACTTGAAATTATCTAAATTCCACATTAAAGGTGTTAGCCCAAACTTAATGATTAGCGTTTGAAAATAATTAACTTAAACCTCCGCATACCCAATTTCTACCGATTTTTAACAAGTTTCTCATTTACTCTTTAAGTTCCAAAAAACAAATGTTATTTTTGTAGATAATATCAACACATTTGTTATGCTGAAACGTTAATAATATGAAATCCCTCGAAAGAAAAAAATCACAAAGCAAGCTCCGAAAATTATTAAAAATACGTTTATTTCTGTTATTCAATATGTAATAGGCATGAACAAAATTCACAGTGTACCTTTAAATGCAACAAAAGCATTTATCGAGAGATTTTTGCTTTATTTCAAACGAGTCGTGTTTTATTAAATATTTTCACAATTTTCGCCTAATTATTGTGCATTTTTTTAAATTAGCGCCCTCTTTCTGACATTCCTTTTTACATATCTCCCTTTAAAACCATCTTTGAACGCTTACTACGGTGCCTTAAGTCAAACCTACAGTTTTTAGGCACCATTTTATAACTAAGTATCTATCGGATTTTTAAAATATCCTAGGCACATTAAAATAAAAGCAAGCCTCAAAATGCACGAAAACACGCCTCTAAAGTTCGACTGGTTCGATTCCACTTCAAATGTCAAGGTCTTAAAAACAAAATAAACAAACACAAGTGCATAGTAATGTTACGGCATCACTTACAAAGACAGACGAATGTACATAATAATATAGTGTAATGTATTATATAGATAAAGACCGTAAAAAACTTACTTTACAATAAGACCATCGTGAAACTGAAAGTGTTATTTACAGGAGGAGTTGGCTTCGGGTTTGCCGTTTTCAATGCGCCGTTTGTTGTTCGGCTAAATATAATTATAATATGGGATGGGCAAAGCTTCTCCAAAATAAATTCTTGTAAAAACCCCTCCAACAAACAGTTATTCCCATACGTTCATCTCAAATGAATTACAGTAAAGATTTTCTCCGTAACATTAGCACAGCTGTATGGGATTATCTATGCTAACATTTTTACATTATTTTACATTAGCTTTTAAAGATGTTTTTGACTGTCAAACAATAAGATTACGTATTAATAAGCAAAATATATTGAAAATTTAATTAAGATGGCTGGGTTCGTTATGTAAAACATGATTGTTTTTTTTAATAAAGATTTTTTTTTACCAAAAATTCTAAGGCCTTACTAATAAACATGTTTTAAATTTTATACAAGGGAGTCACTTCAAGGGACGCTGACAATTTTAATTTTTAACTAACAAATTTTCCTTACCAAACGTTTTATGTACACGGAGAAAAGTTATTGATATAATATATTGCTTATGCATTAAGAATCTCTTCAAATTATTCGTAATTTGGTTAAAAACGGTATTGCAGGCCTTTGACGAATTAATTGATAGGATTCCTAATAAACTTTCAGTAAAACATGAATTTGTTATCGCGATGTCGACACTTCTTCATAAAAGTTCTAATATTTTCAAATTTCGTCATTGTATATTATCAGGAAAAATGCAGGTGCATGAACACATGTTCCGATATATTAGAAATGGGCTAAAAATTAATAGTAAACGGCCTGCAATACCGTTTTAAACCGGATTTTAATAAATAATTCAATATTCATTGTTCTCCTTGTAGACACGAAAATTTGAACTAAACTTTTCTTCAATAATAACAATTCCTGTATTTTCCTCATCTTTAATTCATTTTACGTTTCTTTTCAGATACAAAATACATAAATTCCCTGTGAACACATTGGAAAGTGAAGTGCAAGAAATACACAATGGAAGTGTAAAAAATGCATTCAACATCCAAAAAATAAACTGAAGCAGACGACAAAAAATGATATATTATTATTAAGTGATGAACTGCCATCTATCGTCAAACAAGGTAAACATATGAGTGAATCACCAAAAACTGCACCCGTCCAGCCAAAAGGCACGGATAGTTTATCAATTACAACCACAGATGGCAATGGGCTTCTTACTTCAGAATTATTTATTAATGAACTATCCAATTTTAAAACGGCTATAATGGAATTTGTTGAAAAAAAACTAGACTCATATGCCCAAAAATATGAATCGATTATCTTACAAAATCAAGAAATTATTAAATCCATACAATTCATATCGGAACAACACGATGAATTAAAAAAACGCATAATTGACATTGAACAATCACAGAAAACAGTCAATACTGATATGATGGAATTAAATAAGCGTAATTCTATCCTACAAAATACCATATCCCAACAAGAAGACAAAATTGACCGACTGGAGTACCTTAACCAAATATGCAATATCGATATAAGAGGTATTCCAGAATCAAACACTGAAAATCATATTGAAACACTAAAAAAAATATCAAAAATTATTAACTATGGAGATACCGCACTACCCTTACAATCTGAAATTACGAAAATATATAGGCTAGGACCGAAACTGTCCGAGAAGAATCCCAGATCATTAATAGTGTCTTTCAATAATATTAAATCACGTGATGATTTTCTAAACAAAATTAAAGCATATAAAAAATCCACTGCGACCACCACAAATAAACTAAACACAGCGGACCTAGGACTGTCACAAGAAGCCAAACGTATTTATGTGTCCGAACATCTGACACAAAAAGGAAAATATCTACTTTCGCAAGCAAAAAAATTTTCCAAAGAAAACGATTATAAACACTCCTGGACGGCTTCGGGCCGTATTCTGCTGAGACAAACAGACACCTCCAAAATCATCACAATAAAAAATCTCCTTGATCTCGATCGACAAAAACGTCAATCACTGTGACGGTTGATAAAAGGTATTTCATTCTTTACTGTGCTGCATAATAATAATAATCATTCGGCTGATATCTTTTTTTTCGTAAGTTTTTATATGTGCCGGATCTCTAGTAACAAAGTATATACCCAAAATAATGCCTTTTTACTGTCTTTAGTATTTTTATCTTATAACAGAACGATTATTGTAATAATTGCTAATCTTGCTACTTACTATTCTTACTATATTTTATCTCTTTTGTTTGAAACTCGAGTTTTTTCAGTACCCTTTAAGCAAAAATTTGTTCATTCCGTAAATATTATTTTCCTTGCAAGTTTCTATTTGTCTCGTATCACTCTTAACAATTTAAATTCTCAAAATAATGTATTCTTACCTTCTTTAGTAGATTTCTCTTGTACGAACATAATTTTTATAATAACTGCTAATATTGTTGTTAAACATTTTTACCATATTTTACTTCTTATCATCCAAACACATCATTTTTTAACATTATTTAAGAAAAAAATAGATCTTTCTGTAAATATTTTTCTCCTAGCATGTTTTTGTATGATCCATACAACTATTTTCCATTTATTAACCATTCAAATTAACACTTTCTTGTAACAGCATAACTATTGCAAAAATTGCTAATCTATCTTGTAATTACTCTTACCATAGTTTATTAATTTTGGTAAAAAGTAAAGCCTCTTTAATATTCTATAAGAAAACAGTAGATCATTCCATACGTATTGTCCTACTCACATGTTTTTATATGATTTACACCACCATCAATAATGTATTTACCCAAAATAATGTGTTCATACCTTCCTTAACAGATTCCTCTAGTTTTGACATAACTACTGTCACAAATTCTAATGCTTTACCCTATTTTTCGATATTCTCACCATATAAACAAATAATACCACTTTTATTAACACGAATATTTCTCACCAGTATTAATATTTGCGGTTGTTTCTTGACAACACTTAATACATTTACCTCAATACTATTATCTTGGAAAGAAAGTTACTGGAAATGCTCTAACTCTGTTCTAATTACATCTTTGTTCACTAACCTTGTTCTTATCTATTTATCACACTTTCTCATACTCTTCATACATGCTCGTGATACAATTAGGTGGTACTAGTCAAACGAAATGATTGATATTAATCTACAAATAGAAAACCACGGTAACGTGATTTCTACTGAAACCAATGATGCCTCAAAGTGCATAAATATTCTAAAACCCTATAAACGATTAAAAATATTCTCAACAAACATTCGAAGCATTGATAAGAACTATAATGACCTACTTGTAACACTTGCCGATTTGAATAATATTTTTGACATAATTATTTTAACTGAATGTTGGATCAAATCAAATTACACTCACAAAAACATTACAGGATTTACAGTTTTCAATACACAAAATAATAAGACACAGTCAGATGGAGTAATTGTCTATGTAAAATCTGAGCTGGACCCGATTATCTCTGAATTATTCATTGATAATGCCAACTGCCTTAAAATAAAAACCATCCAAACCACAATTCTTGCACTATACAGGTCACCTAAACACCAAAATATTTCATCCTTCCTTAAATCCTTAGACTTGGCCTTATTTAACTGTACACCAAATGAAGAGCTAATGGTGATCGGTGACATTAACATAGATTTACTTAAACCAAAAGCATCACAAACACTCGACTATAAAAATCTCATGACTCAACACGGGCTTATTTCTTATATTAATGCTCCTACTAGAGTAACTGATACTAGTAACTCATGTATTGATCACATATTTCTACGATCAAAAAAAAATGCAAAGGGAATTATATATCAATCAACCATAACGGACCATTTCTCAATAGCAATTGGTTTTATGCATAATAAACCCACTACCGAAACGTCACGTAGTAATATAAAAAAGAAACACATTAATCTCGAGAAACTAACTTCTAAAATTATTTTAGAAAATTGGCTCTCCACTCTAAACTCCACAGACGTAGACATTGCTTTTAATACCTTCTCTGAAACTCTCTTGCAACATATTGAGGATGTCACTGAAGAATCCCATGTGAATAATTCAAAAAATAAAAAACTGAAACCATGGATAACAGATGGCCTAATTTTTTGTATTAAAAAACGGGACAAGCTTCACAAAAACTTACTCAATAATCCAGACATTCAAGCCCAAATATTTTATAAAAAGTACAGAAATATATGTAATAATATCATTAAAACCACAAAAGAAAACTACTACAAAGAAAAACTGTCCAGAGTCGGTAATAATAACAAACAAATTTGGAATATCGTCAAAGAAATATCTAACACTGACCACCCAGTACAACCAATCAATAAATTAAACATCAACGGCCAAGACACCTCCCTAAATGACCATCCAGACACTGTGACCAATCACATAAATGAATACTTTTGCAATATCGGTAAAAATCTAGCATCAAAGATTTTAAATAAGACATCAACCGATGAAAATGCCCTTGCCGACATTATCAATCAATGTGCCAGTGAAACAGATAATATACTCACCTTAAACCCGACCAACTACGATGAAATTTCTCAAACTATTAGACAGTTAAAGCCCTCTCATTCGTGCAATCATGACAAAATTTCCTCAACTATACTAAAAACAGTTGAACCCTTTATAATCCATCCATTAGTACATATCATTAACCTCAGTCTCACTAAAGGTGAATTCCCAAACAAACTCAAACTTGCCCTAGTTCAACCAATTTTTAAGTCCGGAAATCCTACTGACATAACAAACTATAGACCAATTTCTATATTATCATCACTATCAAAAATTATTGAAAAAATAGTAAAAAAAAGACTTATCGACCATCTTACAAAATATAACATACACTCGTCAAACCAGTATGGCTTTAGAGAAGGACTAAATACAGATTCAGCTATTTTAGAACTAACATCACATATAACACAAGCCTTAGACAAAGGTGATAAATGTTTGGCAGTATTTCTGGATTTAGCTAAGGCATTTGATACAGTATCTCATCCAATCCTTCTAGCCAAGCTCAAAAAAATCGGAATAAAGAATAAGGCATTTGATTGGTTCAAATCGTACCTCACAGACAGAAAGCAATGTGTTAAGCTACCATCGCATAAACCATCCCACTCAACTAGCATTAACTTTGGTGTGCCACAGGGCAGTGTACTCGGTCCCACACTTTTTCTCATTTATATCAATGACTTATGTAAACTATCTATTATTGATGGTAATATAATCACTTTCGCCGATGACACTGCCCTAGTACTAAAAAGTAAGACATGGGAAGAAACATTTCATAGAGCGGATCTAACATTGCAAATTATTAAACAGTGGTTGGATGATAATCTACTCACCCTAAACATAACTAAAACGAAATATATAACGTTTAGTCTTAATATTCCGAGTCAGCCTTCAATCAATCGTACACTAAAAATACATTCTTGTAGAGATAACTCTAGTTGTCTGTGCAATCCACTAGAACGAGTAGATTCCATTAAATATTTGGGTGTAATAATTGACAATAAACTACGATGGGAAGATCACGTAATAAATGTTACAAACCGTATACGGAAACTGGCATATATCTTCAGGTCATTACGAAATATTCTAAATAAAAATACACTAAAAACGGTATACTTTTCTTTATGCCAATCAATTATATCTTACGGTATAGTAGTTTGGGGAGGATGCTCTAACACGATATTAGATCCATTAATTAAAGCTCAAAAATTGATAATGCGGACTATTTACAAAGTACACTATATTCACCCCACGAAGGACTTATTTAACGACTTCAAAGTACTCAACATAAAATCCTTATACGTCAAAAACATATCCTCCTACTATAAATTCAAACATACGAAAAAAAATATTTTTGAATCGACCCATAATACAAGATATTCCAACAAATCCAATTATACTATTCCCCCAATAAAAACCTCAATGGCACAAAGACAATTTAACTTTCTTGCTCCAAAAATATTCAATAATTTAACGTTAGAAATAAAATCAATAGCCAAATACGACAGTTTCAGGAAAGCGCTCGGGAATTTTTTGATGTGCGATTGTTATAGTGTTAGTAGCCTATTCCAAGTACTCAGATAGAGGTGTATATATTGTTTATATGCGTGAGGATGCGTCATATGGGTGTATGTATACATGTGTTGTTATATGTATATAGGTATGTCTGCTGCTATATACACATGTGTGCTTGCATGCACACATATTAAAAATTATATATATAATTATGTACATTTTTACAATCTAATGCTAATTTACTTATTTCTCCTTTCTAATTTCTATCTTCTACTTTTTATTACAATTTTTCCAAAATTTTAGCTTCATCTATAGTTACTTATTTCATATGTTTACACTAGATTTCATATTTCATACAAAGTAATTACACTCAATTGGTCACCATGAAACAGGCAGCCGCCTAGTATGGTGATTCATTATATCTACTTTATGTAAATTTCGAAACAATGTAACATGTATTAAATAAATAAAATAAAATAAAAATGATAAAAGGGCAACTCAAGGCAAGGTCGATCTTTCACGAAACCAAATTCCTCTTATTGCATTAGCGCGTGAGATATTCACTTCTGTCAATGCCAAACTATAATGCATTCAGAGACGTTTTTATTTTACAAATAATATTACTTCACAGATTGACCACCTCCGCTGTAAGCTACAAACAGACTAAGACAAGTAGAATTTAATTTATGATGTAGAATTAATAAAATATTTTTGTACCTCGTTTCTTAGTGGAAGGTATCACTAGTCAGAATCGATCGTACAGATTCGACAAAGTGCTTCATGTTGCACTGTTCATGTTTAGGCATTACAGTGAAACCTCTATCTATTGGTTTTAAAGGGACCTATCGAAATAAACGATGAATGCGGGAAAACAATGAATGCGGGATTAAGAGTACAAAACACAAGGAGATACGATCCAGTAAAGTTACCGTCCTCCCAATCTGCATAACCGTTGGTAGATTAAAATTATAAGAAGAAAATAAGTTTTAGACGTAAATAAATGTATTTATTTAAAAAAATACAAAGCTAAACAGAACCAATTTTTTTTTTAAATTTATTGCATTGTAAATACATAATCTTTCATCGACATTTGTTTTTTTTTACTGTTTTATTTCCGCAAGTCAACAGTATATTTTCAGCTTTGCAAATGATATTTTTTTCAGCATCAGATATTGAGTGTGCGTAGTAGAAAGTTTTCAATCTTTCAAAGAGTGTGCATGCTTCTGAAAATGAAGGTACAGGCAGCGGCTCCTCTTCATCAATATCGACCTCTTCTGTTGTCTCCGTCAATCTTGCGTCACACAAGCTTTCGATAGTTTCTATCCCACAAGTTAGAATATTGTCGTCGAAAGTAACAAAATTGTTAAAATTTGTCAAATTTGGTACCAAGAGATAAGAATTTTCTCCAGTTCGCTAAACTTTGATTCTTTAATGGTTTTTCTAGTTTTCGAAGATTTTTCGCACTTTTGAATTTGCTCCCGAATTTCGTTTTTTTTCAAGAAAATAGAATTTAACGTGGATGCCGCGATTCCTAAACGCTTGGCTATATCGACGCGTTTTTCAGCGGGGTTTTTTTCGTACGTAAGAGAACGTACTTTTTTCATCAAACGGCTCATTTCGAAGATAGTTTAAAAGCTCAAAAAGGATAACTGCAAACACTCCACTAAGTTCGGGTATCTAGCGACAACTGACGACAACTAGCGACTGATGGCGGTGACAAACTGTTATTCTTTCTCTTTCTCTCTCAAAAGTTTCGCGCATCGTAACGAGTGCCGTCTGGCGCCGTTTAAACATAGACAAAATATATCAAATACGCGACGTAATTACTACGATGAATGCGGGAAAATGGTGGACATAGAAACGATCGATGCGATCTATTTTTGTATGAAATGATTTCGGACTAGAAGAAATAAATGATACATCCGGGAAAACGATTATTCGAGGAACGATAGATAGAGGTTTCACTGTATTGTAAAACAATAGGCTTTGTACTGGGCATTTAGGGTTATCTTGCGGTATCACCAACGAAAAATGGGATATATTATTTTATTTTCCACTATATGTTTTCCTCCATCATATAATCCGGGCTTTTTCAGGAACCGCATTAATAAATCCCTTCCTAAAGCCTCTACCATAACCACGCTCTTGTGTGGTATCACATAAAAAAGCGAACATCTAAGCGAAAACGGTCAATGTGAAAAATAATAAAAACTCGTGGTAAAAAACAAAGTGCTAGATTTAATTTAAAATATAATGTCTAACCACAAAGTAATAACAAAAAAATAATAATAGGAAAATAATAATAAGAAAATAATTCGAACAAGAAAATAATGATAAAAACATAACAATAAGAAAATAATAACAAGAAAATAACAATAAAAGGAAAATAATAAAAGAAAATAAATTACGAAAAGATAAACGCAAGATTTATTGATAATCGATTTTTTTAATGATTACAAATATGGCCTATGTGGACTTATAGCATTATAGGCTTGGGTAATTTTTCAATTTACACTTAAATTCTCGAATATTTTTTTAAGTTTAAAAGGAAGGTTGTAAAAATAAGTTATTCCTGGAGGTAAGTATTTAGAATATGTTAAACAAGTATTTCTCTTTTTATTTTGAGGATGAATTCGTTTGCCGTTTGAAGGAAGTCCAAAATCCAAATTATTCTGTCTATTCCTGCCATAAACCTGCCGCTTACATTCTAAGGAGGAGTTGATTTTCGCTCGAGTATGGTTTAGTTTGACGTGACTGGGTGATTTATTGAACAGAAAGATTTGACAGCATGATTGTCCACTGATCGTTAGACTGGTTGTGGTTTTATAAGTAGACAAGTCCTAAGAAGGCGATGGAACCCATTTAACCTGCTCTATGGTTGGAAATTTTAATATGAATAATTGAACTGCATTCTTAATGATGCAATTTAAAATGCAGCACAACATTTTCAATTTGCATCAGCA
Organism: Hesperophylax consimilis; assembly: GCF_061612785.1. Lineage (NCBI taxonomy): Eukaryota > Metazoa > Arthropoda > Insecta > Trichoptera > Limnephilidae > Hesperophylax > Hesperophylax consimilis. Next base: position 17,974,032 of record NC_142838.1, read on the forward strand.
CAACAATTAACATAAATCCGCACCGTCCGAGATCGATGCGATATCTCTTAGGTATTTTTTTCAAATATAAGTTTTTACTTTGGCGAGGTACATATGTACCTACAATGTACAGACGCAGTAGTCTGAAACGTCAAATGGAATAAAATAAGTATTTTCAATAGATTCAAGTGAAGCATGTGATTTACTCGGGTGACTTTGCATTTGCTACGGGCGCCAGATAATTTGCCTGCAGTTACTAGACTAGCTTTCCGATGCATTTTCTAACAACTCGCTGCAAAAATAATTTCATGATTGCATATGCGTAACGAATCAACGTCCTAGAGGTTTTATCCTCAAGTAAGGGTTCTTATTATCCAACAAACCTTTTCGAAAATCATGCTTTATTATTATTTATTAAGTAGACACCCTTCGGCCTTCGCTATATTCTGGAATAATTACATCTCAGAAGGATCTTATTAAATATAACATACTCTGAAAAATGATGTAACCACTGAAATGTAAAGTAACCACATAACGCATGTCATTTTTCAGGTTGGAAAATAATAACTCTTAAATATCTGAGTATTTCTCCGTAAAGTAGATTTGTTTTGTAATAATTAACTAATACTGAAATTGAAAGCGGTTCCGCTTGTCAAATAAAGTGAAAGATCCCTAATCTGTTAAAGGATGGTTGCAAGTGTTATTCATTACTGACAGCTTCCAAAGGCTCTCAAATTCAAATATCATTATCATAATATGTTATCTCTTGTTAAATCGTCTTCTTTTATCCTTAACAACTTATATTTCTTTATTATCAATCATGCTAGTCAATAAAACAACAAATAAAATGTATATATAAGAGAGTTATTTAAAGTTAGAATCATTATTACCGAATTCGATCTTCTTAAAAATGTTTGAGAATCGTGGCCAAGGTATTTCAATTGCATCATGAATAATAATTTATGGATGTGGGCTCTAAGGAAGTATTAATTAAACTCGTTGGGATTGTTACCATTTTACAAACACTGTTATATAAGCTTTCTTTGCAAATTACGTTTCACGAAGTATATTATCAGGAGCATAACTCCTAAAACTATTAGAATACGAATAACCAAAAATATTTTGGAAATAAAAATAAAAAGAAAACATTGCATTGAACTGTCAACATATTTCAAAATAGATGGACCTTTTGGATTTTAACTAATTAAAGAAAATATAACATTTTATTTAACAAATAAAGAGTTATTAAAAGATTATCGAGCACCATCTTTTTAGATATTATTTGGTCAACTTTGAAATGAAACGATGGGCTAACCACTAGTTCATAACAACATTGAGTAAGAAATAGAAAATAGAAAAGTAAACGGCGATAACTAAATAGCGATAAAAGGTATTTACATTCAAATCAGTACAAGAAGAGATACTGTCTGTCTGTGGATTTGATCCCACAACCTCTGGGTGGTCAGATGTCCGTTATCACATCACTAAAATTACATCGTCATGGGGTCAGCCATCACTAAAACGGACACTTGTGAATCCTCTGGCTTTATTATTTGATTGAGGTTATGCCTGAATATAATCGAAGAACTAATGAGATCACTATTTAACTGACTAGTTGTTCTGCTCAGAACATTGATTCTTTAATAAGTAATTGAGTCCGCCCTGGTGTCGCATGGTATTCCAAATTATATGTGATTAATCAGTTAAAAATGTATTTATACATTGTGCTACCGGTACATTAGGTGGCAAGAGTGTGCATTCCTAACGAAAGGTTTGGCGGCCGTACAAATTGCTTCATAATAAGAATCGGCCAATAAATTCGCTAATGGGTGGCAGTCTGAAGTTATGAAGTGGCCCTTTTTAACTTTCTTTGTACATTGAATACATGAGTAATAGCTTCATGATAAAGAAACAGTTAATACATTTTGAATTTCAGTTAACGTTTAGATATTTTTTAAGCGCAAGCGAAAATGAAAGGGTTTTTATAAATCACACATTTCAATTATTGAACTTCATGTTGTTGTGTTATTTATGTTACTAGCTTGTATGAGTAAAATTTTCAATATATAATGCAAGAAAATGAATAAATTGTTAAATAGATTGTCCATGCAAGAGTTAGAGTAGAAATTAATTATAATTCATATACTTAAGGATGTAGAAACTTACGAACCACCGAACGATAAAAGAACTTACGAACCACCGAAAAATTTAGGAACTTACGAACCACTGAACGATGTATGAACTTACGAACCACTTAACGATTTAGAAACTTACGAACCACCGAACGATTTAGAAACTTACGAGCCACCGAACGATTTAGGAACTTACCAAAGAACTGAACGATTTAGGAACTTACATACCACCCAACGATTTTTTAAATTAATAGATTTTTGTATCCACAAAATACATCTCCAGGTTATCAAGCTCTTGGCAAGACCAGCCAATACGGCGAAAATATGCTGTGTTTTTGTCTTAATTCGTGATACAGTCAGTAGTATTATTTTTATTCTGTTTCTTGTGTGAAAAGCACTTAAAATGATTGGTATCTCTTACTAAATAAATTGATCTAAAGAAATCAGTAAAATCACAGACCACTTTGAATAGACTGGCAAAAACCACCCATAATATCATTGATAACATGCATAACATAACCATAACAAAATGTGGAAGGTATTTTTTGTACCTGAATTTGTAGAAACTACTAGAAAATTCACGCTATTTTAAAACCTCATTAATGCACTAACATTTTCGAAAACATTTAGATTTTTCTTTTAAGAAAGCAGTTTTCAGGTTAATTGTAGAAGTACAAAAATAGATCAGTTTTACAAACACGATATGAATAAATAACTACGTTTGTTGTTGATCAAATTCAATCAACATAAACATAATCATGCTCCGTGGTTCATTCTTTCGTGCCTCAATTTTTTTTAAATGCTTATTTTAAATTTAATCAAAATCATTTGATTCGATGCTGTCGATTTGCTAGAATCCACTAAATTCGTTACCGATTATTCTTAGCATTGAATTCTTAATTCAATGAACTTAAATTTTAAATATATATACTACTTAAGTTAGGGATGCTTATTAATAATTCAATAAGCATAACATTCATTCCTTAAATCATTTGATTCGATGTAAACAATTTCGATAGAAGCAGCTTAATTCTGTACCATTTATCCTTAACATTGAATTCTAGATTCAATGAACTTGATTTCTTGAAATATTTGCAGTACAATACAATTTTGGTTTACCCAAAAAAGTGTTCAATTGTTTATATGGAAATAGTCCTTGGAACTGGCACGAAGTCAAGTGTTTTTTTTAGCTTCACGAATAAATAATGTGAGTACTTTTGTACGTGAAATAGTTCCATGTGTTGCCTTCAATTTGTAAATTCAATTGTCATTTTTCCTTATTGTTGACAATTATTTATAATAGGATGTTTATTTTTTGGTCTGATCTAATATTGGCAAAGTTTTTCATCGTAATTTTGTTTTAGATTTTTTATTAGATCATGCATGATGATTTAAATTAAATTATCGGTGTTATTCGGATCAAAGATAATCAATTTCAGTTCATTTTATCGTACGTGTTTCCTTTTTTATCTCCAAAAAGGCTTCCTCACCGAGCCTCTGATAGAACCAATTTTGTCCGTTATTGAACTATTATAAAAGTATAGAATTATCTTGATGCACTAAGCCGAAAATATATTCAGTAGCCCGACATGATAAACGGCACTAAGAAATATCATGTTGTGTTAATTTACGTGAAGGGATGGTGGAAATTAAATGGAGAGGATGAACTCGCTCCCGATAGTTATACAAGTTCAAGATGTCAATGCAGGTTATCGGTAAAAAGGAAAAAATACTGTGAACGCAAATGACCACGATCCGAGGACATGACTAGAGACAACGACATGTAAGATGAAACATAACTTATCTTATTCCACGTGTATCTTAATAATGACGTCGGGTGTCAATAAATTATAATATTCTCTCATACGAGGAGCATGCGAATGAGCATCGTATGTGACAATATGCACAGATGGAGGCATAGGAGTACAGGAGACTGAGAAGTCACGCACGCTTAGTAAACAGAGCGAATAAACATTTGTAAAGCCGCGCCGGAGGGCCTTGAAAAACTGCACTAACGTTTCTCTATACGTGGATAGAAAATACTTAAGAATTTAAAATTCTCATAATGGAGAGTGATCAATTTGCTGATGCTTCGGTGGCCAGACAACAATGCACATCGCGTTACAAGTCCCCGCAGGGATAATCTGTTACTTCGTGGATAATATTCCTGTTATGTGCAACTGAATACTTGAACATTCATGTTGTATTATTAAAACTCATAAAATTCGTTATGAAGATGCACCAACTATGAAATAACTATGAATGTTGTAGATATGGAAATAAGGTTTAAATTCACGCTTAATAACGGCCACTTGTTTTGATTTATGCAAGAAAAAAATATCGCAAAAATGGTATTTTTTAATTTTGTCAATTTCTGACATTAATTTTTAATTTTTTTACGATCATTTTCAAAAAAGCTTATTTTTTATATCATAAAAACTTAAATTTTTCAAACCAAAAACACATGATTTGGCATTATTTGGTAGTGCAAAATTAGAGTATAGAAAAGATATACAAAAATATTTTTTAACTTAAGTATAAGACCGTAAGAGTTTCGAGTTCATTACTGAATGTTAATTTTGTAGGATATAAATGAACCTAGCATTACCCTTAACGCACGGACAAAAACAGAACCCGTTTGAGATAAAATAAGATGAAACAAGTGAGCGCTAACCCGTTTTATTATAAATTATATTTCAATTAATGACTCGTGTATATTTTTTTTTGGTTGAAACAGGATTGGTAGAACAGGATTAGAAATAACTATTTAAATACGTTATGTTAATACTATTGTCGTATAAAATACATTCGAACTAACTTGGCAAAGGAATTAAATAATGATTCGAATAGTTGTTAAGAAATGTCGTGTTCGGTGTACCCACAGACTGCATACAATTATGTTCTTCAAGCCGCTTGGCATTGAAAGTGAAATGCAATCAGCATATTCAGTCGACATAGGAACAAGGCAAATAAATACATAAATCGAATATGTTTCTCGATCATCAGCTATTTCCGTCGATTCCCCCGTTTAAAGCAGTTCCGTGGGAGGAGGTGGGAGTTACCAGGTCCTCGGGACTTAGTGTCCTAGAGCCCGTATCCAGCTGTCTAACTCAATAAATTGAACTTTATCAGGAAACAAGGATTTCTGACACTTTCTGTTTTGTACTAAATCGCCTGCAACAAAATTCAAATCTAACGCAGATTTTCATAAACATTTCGCTATTAAATTCAAATCATTAAATGGTCCATAGAAGTGGTAGCCTAGCGGGGGCCATCAGCTTGTTCCATCAAGCCTTAGTTTTCTTATTAATCATAGATTACTAAATAGTATTTGTTAAAATCGATTCTCTTAAGTGATTCCGCAAAATTGATTCGAATGAAAAATGATTCGCTTCGGATCGCAAATTTATAAGCAGCATAGCACTCAAAATTTAATTTGATATAAACCATCGGTGAAATTATAAGATATTTCCCTTCTTTTCTATTTTTATCGTTTCTATTAAATAATATTTAGGTGTCTAAATTATTCAAAACATTTTGAATTTGCTTTAAGTTCAAAATTTGAAAAAAAGTATTTATATAAATATACATTGTGGTGGGCATAAAACACCTCAAATTTTATACATCATCATATTAGCCTTAAATGTAAAGTCCTTTAAATCGGGCTCATTAACAAAACAGGAACATGGCGATTTCAATTATTGTAAACACTCTTCGGTATTTTATAATCCTTTTTTATTCTTCATAAGTCCACGGAATGAAAAAGTTTACCGAAATAAATACGAGATGAACTTAAATTATTGTCCATCTGACTTTTAAATCGTAATTTGCTTGGCAGGCGTCAAAACATTCAGCATTGATTCCTCGGCGTAAACGAATTTTATTGTTGTATGATTGTGATTGTCAGGTTAAATTTATCAGTTTAAGTCACGAGCCTAACCGGGTGGTCTGAGACAATGTAACACCCGGAGAGCTTCTTGTTCTATAGTCATTAGACCACTGATTTATACAATCGTGATTGTGAGACGCAGTGAAAATCATACCTACTATCGAAACTAGCATAAAAAACTACTCTGCTAATTGCGCTATCCATGTCCTTCATAATAATTCCGAGATACTAAAAAAATATTGCGCGCATATCAAAAATACTAGATAAAAAAAAACATATAATTTAGTTTCTTCCACCTACGTAGATACCTATAAGTATTTTTTACATTAAGGCGATGCCATACGTAGTAATGCAAAATCATGTGTTTTTAGTTTGAAAATTTGGTCGCCTAAAAATTTTTCAGATGCTTTAATTAAACACTGCGAGTAGAATACATTTTGGCCTTTGAAATAATCGAGTATTTTTTAGATAAGTCTTTTTTAAATCCGAGAAAAAAATAATGAAAAGGCCTATGAAAACTGCTTTAAAGTTCAAAATCTCCTACTTACGAACCCATTTTCGGTTATGATTTTATTGTTTTATGTGGCAAATTAAGTTATTTATAAAATGATCGAAAAAAAATTAAATATTTATGCCTGAACATCCACAAAATAAAATAAAAGGCACTTTTTGGCCATGTTTTTTTCTTGCATAAATCAAAACAGGCGGATTAAAGCGGGTATTTAAACCTTATCGCCATCTACATGAGGGTTATTATTGATAGCGGCTCAATTTAAAATATTACATGACGTAGTGCATCGCCTTAACTCCACACAGGAAAAAAAATCCCTCAGGGGCCATGTCACCTTCGGAGAAGCTGTGTGGAGGGTTTTTTTAGGGAAAAGGAAAAAAAAAGATTCTGGGAAGGAAAAACGTATGAGGGGTGGTTAGGAATCTTGGGGTCAATAGGTCTAGGAGTGACAGACCTATGAATCTATCACTCTCACAGCGGTGCAAGGCGATGGGTCGAGAGGGTTCGGCTGGAGAGGTCAAAAGGCTTCCCTCAACCAGTCTCTCCCGATCCGACCCGCCACGCGATAGGTGGGCAAACGCATCCACCGCCAAGACCTAGGCAAACCTCACCCCGTCAACCTGGACACCCATGCGAAGTTACTAAACGTAGCAAACCACTTGGAGTGACCTATGGCAGGGGTGTTGGTTATCCAATAAATGGTTCCCGGGGCGACGGTACCCACACCCTCCTCCCAAATTGGAGTGAATGGTCCTGTCAAGTCTTTTTAGCCGCATAAACTATTGATATTAAAACAGGATCAACATTAATTAGATGTTGATAGTATTTTGCTTCGATGTCAAAAAAATTCTCTATAAAGTATGTTTATTCCCTTGTTAAAATACTACCATATAAAGTACGTATGTTCCCTTGTTAAAATACTCTTATATAAAGTACGTGTGTTCCCTTGTTAAAATACTCTTATATAAAGTAAGTGTGTTTCCTTGTTAAAATACTCTTATATAAAGTACGTGTGTTCCCTTGTTAAAATACTCTTATATAAAGTAAGTGTGTTTCCTTGTTAAAATACTCTTATATAAAGTACGTGTGTTCCCTTGTTAAAATACTCTTACATAAATATGTGTCCTTGTTAAAGTGAGTAATGTTGTATTAAATTTCTCAAAGCTTTCGAAGTAATAGACACTAAAATAAATTTGGTAGCGGTAATCTGATTTTCGGACTCACTTCTCATAACTCTGATATTGAGACATTTAACACGGGTACCTAGCACTTACAAGTTATTAATTTCCCCACGTGCCTCTAAGGAAATTTAAAACCTTTTCCATTTTCTCACGGGAATGAGATTGACAGATTCTAAGTAATTTATTACTGAAGAGGTGGCGCCACCAGTTCTCCTGTCACTGGTATGCAAATAATGATCGAGCAGCGCACTTGAAATAAGATAAGATATTCACGATGGCTTGTTGGCCCCCACGAAATTATTTCACAGGTTTTTTCTTGGTACTAAGACTTATTGAACTTGGGCAGTAAATTTTACTTTGTTTTTTTTATTTTTATATTGAACATCTTTGGAACATAATGGTTTCGTTGTTAAATTAATGTACATTGGGCGTGAGAAATGAAACAACAACTCCGTTGTTCAGGCCGCTTCGGCGTGTACTTCTTTGGGATGGTATTATGCAAGGGTTTATTGGGCGAAATTTCTGAAATATTATTTCTTACGTATATTTCTGAAAATCACTTCAATCATAATGTCATAGTTGACATCAGGACCGGCATAGAGCCAAACAAAAAATATTTGCGCCTCTCGTCAAAACCAGTAGTCGCCCTGGTAGGCAATTTTAAACAGGTTGATGTGTTAGATATTAGGTATTATGAGCGCCTTGGTTATTTGGCGCCCTTAGCGAACTGTACAAATTGCGCTCGCGTAGGGCCGGTCCTAGTTGTAGTACCTTGTAGTTCTATACTTTTGGAAAGGAGAATCATAGATTGTCCACAAGTAAGGTTAGGCGAATCGGAAAAGATATTAAAGATAAATGCACAAAGCTGGTGAAAGGATCACAAAAAATAAGGATACTGTGTATCACATCCTTGTAGAATAAAAGTACTATTTTATTTTTTTATTTATTAATTTTATTTTAGTAATTTGTACATTTAAGTTTACAAATGACTAATTAATTTATTACATATAAATATACTATGTTTTTTCTTGCTTGATGTGGCTCCTACACAACATCTTGAACTTTCCAATTGGGGCAGACTTTAGGTTTTCCGGTAGCGCGTTATAGTATTTCATCCCTTTATTTGTCAAAAAAAAACTTTGTTAGTAGTTTTTCTAATGTTAAAATATATATTCTACATGCTATACAGGTTTATTAAAGACTTTTTAGTTTATTGTATTTATTATATTGTTTAGAATAATCAGTATTAGTTTGACAGCTTTCAACGGTATAAACTTTGTGCTCTAGAATTAATTTTTTTCCATTTTTGAAACACAGGACTCGTCTTGTTATTTTTTTTTTAAATGAGAAAGAGTTCTCATTTCATTTGGAAAACTACCCAAATAATATATCAATGCAAACAAAGCTGCATTCGTAACTAAATTTCAGCCAACCGTGTCACAATTGTAAACAAGTTGCAATTATTTATGTATGAATCCTCGTTGAGTTACTCAAAAGCTCAACAAAAATCCTTTGTTTTTGTTTCTTTATTCAAGTCCTTTATGCTTATTTTCTACCTGTCGGGCAATTTCATTAATGTGTTTATCTATGCCTCATCTAAGTACTATGCGCGAGTTGTCTTAGCAGGTTCAAGGTAATGCAGTGCGTATAGATTTTGAAGTATGCAGTCTGTATGAAATAATGTCTGCAAATAAAAACTACCTACATGAAGTGTTTTTCAGAAAACTTGGCTGCCTACTGACTACTGCCCACGCCAAAGCTATTTCTGTTTACCAATCTTTGGAGGCGACTTGCTGATAAGGATTGCAAGCTAAACACCTGCCAATGCTTGCGTCACAAGCGTCGTTTATTTTAATTGTTTTTGTAGATCATCTTTTTCCAAACCTTCCTTTAAAATCATCTTTACAAGATATGTGAATCTATAGCTGATACATAAACATAAATTCGTCATAAGTTCATCATATGCAACCATTACCGACCATAACGATCAAAACTAAAACAAATGTGTTTGACGTTGTTTTTTGTCCCATTGGGTAAAAGAAAACCTATTACATCGCGTTTCTAGTTATTATTATATCTTTGACAAATGGGGTGAAGAAATAAGTTATCATCTAAGAGTATATGAAAGAGCAAACTCCAGACCTAATAATCAATACAAAAATGTTTCATTTGTGCTTCTTCATTTAAAAAATTTCTCTTCATCCCTCCTCACACTTTCTTCCTATTCGGTATGTTTTGTTATTCTTACTCATACCTACATCATTAGGAAGGATTAAGAATAGTAATTATCATCCCAGACGAAATTACCAAGACATTTTAAGGACATACGAAATAGGTACATAACCTATGAATAATTTAATATTTGATACCGTATAGCTTGCATTAAAATATACTGTGAATACCCAAATAAAATAAAATATTCGGGCAAGTCATAGCAAGATAGCCATTTAGATTTACGTATTAATATGACTAACTGGGAATTCTGTGTCAGTGACTCCTGTTATGCATCAGGTAAACACATTCATATATTTATGATAAACAATAAATAGACAAGTTTATGAAGAATCATTATTATTTTTTACATATTTTATTGGATTTGCGGTTTCCGCCCTTTTTCCACAATCTTGTTCTCTAGATTAACATAATGGGTGGAATCCCATTAGTAAAGAATGACTGATACTTAAGGCAGATAGAAGAGTGGGTATATATTTATCATTTTTATGATCCAGCGAGCCAGCCCTTTTGTCTTTGTCGTGATTTCTTTGTGTAATATTATTAATCACTCCTTCTTATAGGAACAAAAGTGTTAATACATTCATTGGAAAATGATCAAAATGTGCGTTACATTACTATTTTCCTGTCCTCTTACCAGCGACTGAGCAGCTTGGGCAGTTAAAGCAAATGCATGTATTTAAATGAACCGCAAGAAACAAAATTTAATAAAATACATATAATTAAGTAGAAATACAAAAATATTTTTCAGGATTTTATATTCCTCTTTACATTTTTCGTACAATCATTCATATGAACTAAAAGTCACACCATTAAAGAAAAGAATTTAGTAGAAATCATAAATCATATTCATCAATGTAACCCTATCACTCTTTACAAACCAAGAAATTTTTTGACGTACTCTACATAAGATTGTTAACTGCCTATCGACTATCGACTAATATACTATCGACTAACGAGCTCTATTAGAAAAGATTGCATTTCGTTGTGCCCTGAACGCAATACCAGATCGAATACCTAATTTTACATGCAACAATTAAAATCAAAATACGCCCAAAACTCTTTACTCAGACGAATCTGCAAAATTTACAATTCCCTAAGATATTGATATTTTTCGCTGTACCTTATTTATTTATTAATTTTTATTTAAGTACATAAAACAGGTATGGTGCCCAAAAATTTACATACACGGATGTTTAAATACATAATAATAACAAAATGATAATAACAAAAATAGTAACAAAAGGAAAATGTAAGTAATATTAATATTAATCTATAATAATAAAATGTAAGCTAAATATGCAAGTAAATAACAAATAAGAATGGGTAAAAGGTAAATACAAATATGTTCATAAACGATTTGTTATTGTCACACCTGTACTGGTGAGACACTGATTAGGTAGGTACAATGTTGCTTCTCTTTAAATAAAGGGCTTCATCACAATATCAGCTTAATATGATTAAAGGCAATACATTTTTTTTGAAGTGTTTAAATTGGTCATTAAAAATATCTATTTCATTATTACAGCCATGTATAATGTTATAATTTCTTAATGTTCGCGATACAGGGGAAAAATATCCTGTATTTGTGTGGTAGGCTTTAATATAGAAAATGTCTTTCATCCTCCTTGTTGATTTTCTTGATGGTATATTGATGTTAATTTGGGATAAAATGTTTGGTGTATCAACTGATGCATGTATAATTTTGTGTAGGAGCAGTACGTCAGAAAGTTTACGTCTGACCGTCAGTGAGTGTAGTTTATAGTGCAAAATTCGGTCCTTATATGTTCCAAATTGACCAGATAAACCTTCACGATAAGCAATTACACGGGTTAGTTTCCTTTGTATGGATTCAATCCTATAATTATGAATCTCATAATTGGGAGACCAAATTGTTGATGCGTATTCGAGAATACTTCGCACAATTGATTTATATAATTTTAAAGTTAATTCTGTACTTTTAAAACAATTCGTGATTCTTGGCGTTAATCCTAATACTTGTGATATTTGTTTACAAATCAATTTAATCTTAAAATACCACAACATTTATTTTTTTTATTATTCGTCTACCTTTTTTCTAATTTAACTGTTTTATTTTATACTCAACATCTAAAATAGAAAATTAATTCACACGTATAACTGTATGGTTCCTAAATATACTCAAATTAAAAAATCATAGTGGTTAAATACTTCTTTTTTCAAGTGTTTATCTAATATTTATCTTATCTATTTCTTTACATTATGCATTCGAGAATAGTTGCATCCTAGTAGTGAGTAATTTGCTTGACAATTAGTAGGTAAAATCATTTTTAAGTATATCTATTTGAATTTCGATTTTGTTTTCCTGATTGAATGAATGCATGAAGTGGAATTAATGAAGTTGAATCGAAGACTCGTTGTCTATCTGCAGAGTTCTCAATCTATTGTCATCGAAATGTGATGAAAAAAAAAGTAAAACAGCACACGAGTCCCAAATGTTCCCATCTATCTGGAGACAGTGATACCAGGACTCATGGCAGGACTCATGGACACACAAACATTTCTCTGAAATTATATGACCTTAAAAAAATGTATAGCTTTCATTTCTATTTTATTTCTAGATTAAAATGTAAATTTACGAAATAAATCTCGGTACCATTTAATCACCATTTAGAAAGTGATATTTAGGTTAAATACCGCGGTTCAATCATTTTAGTTAGTCACTGGGGAGGAACGTTCAATCCTCAGTATATTTTTGAAGTTTCAAAATACATTTTAAAAATTTACATTAGTTAAGAGCCAGTCTTGTGGAGGAAAGTTCGTTCCTAAGTCAAACAAAAAAAAATTATAGAAAAAATTTTAAATACCCATATTAAAACGTTTTTTTCTGTAAAATTATTGAATTACTACATAATAATTGAATTAACATTATATACGGATTTAAATAAACTTAGAATCTTGATACAGGGCCCCGAATTTTCAATTCCTGGAAGCAATACTTGGCGATATGTTAGCATACATTATGTTCATTGTTTCAATGATTACATGGAATAAATAATTATTCAGTAGGAAGAGATTACCTTTGAGAAAGCAGAAACAATAATGGGTCATCAAGGCAATCCCTTGATGCTTGCCGCTAGGGGCTGTTTGTATTACAGCGCTTATTAAGGCATTCTTGCGCTTTCACTATCGGATTGTTCTAAAAATAATCCCGCCCTCGCCGCCCCCGCCCTTGTTCCGCCTAACAATACTGGTCAAAAGAATGGACTCACATTGACTTGTCACTTATTTATGTAACAGCCACGGGTAGCGATACCTTTTTCATAAATTATCCTTTTCAAACTGGGGCGACTTTTCATATATGAAATAAAAGCACTGGGTATCAACACTGTTACAGGGTGCGACAGAATATTTAAATAACTATTATGAAGAAAAAAAGTGGAGTAATATTTTTCAATTTTAATTATTTACTAGAGGCTAAGTTCCATCTTAAATTTTTATACAATTTCTCTATGGACAATTTTATACTTACGGGAAATAATATTATGGCGTCTCGATTCATTTTTACAATATAATCCTGTAATGGATATTTATATACTTTCAGGTATCAAAAATACTTATTTCGGTTGTCTGTGCGTGAAATAGAATGCGTTAGTTATTCATTCTTAGAATTTTTCACGTTTAATGAACTGAAATTTACTTTGAAATTAAGTGCTATTTTAAAAATTGGATCTGATGGTTCAGAAAAGCGATAGAGAAGGTACCTTAAATCACAAATTTATCTAATTATTTTTAATCATTCTGTGTCTGAAATGTTTATATCTTTTTGTTTAAATTAATTTCTTGATTTTAATAGTTTACTGACGGTGTTTATTCGAAATGTGTATTTCTGATCATCTCTCCAATTTATCAACAAAAATATAATTATTTAATTAAGAAAATTGTTAATTTTTTTAGAAGGCAATAATCTTGAGGCAAATATTTTATAAATGCTTTCAGCATTACATATCCTATGCTATCCAGTGATTTTTTCACGGTTAGTTTATTTTATTTTTAAAAACCCGGACAGTAATTTATTATAGTAAAGAAGAAATTTCTACGTAGTAGTTTGTAAAGTAAGAATTTTATTGATTTTTTTACAATGGTTTTATTCAAATAGGATTTTTTAATAGTATCATACAATGGAAAAGTGATATTTATAAAAACTGTATATCTATATTTTTTCAAAAACGAAACATTCCAATCACTGATAGGGAACCTGAATTTATTTTATTCTTTTTATTTCTCATTGGTGGGATAGTAAAAAAGTGTACCATTGAAATATCTAAAGAATTCTCCAGACAAATATCAAGCACTATAATAGCCCAATATATAATTCAATAATCGTATGATTAGATGCCTGAGAGTGTGTAAAATAAAATTAAATAGAGTGCATTAAAAAAATTTACACCGGTGTTATGATTAGGTACCATATTAGTTTATTTTAAAAATGTATTTGGTTTTAGACTATTTTGATTTATTTTTATCTATTATATATTCTTTTTTTGAAATAAACATTATCACGCTGTAGAAAGCAGAGTATCGCCTGCGGAATTTTTGTGGGGTTTTTGCAAGAGATGCCGCCACGCGCTGCACCGCAATTGTGTTCGCGAGTAGCCACCGCTACCTACCTAGCATCCGTACGCCACAGAGAGGTATTTTACCTCGAAAGTTGGCCAAAATCATTGAGTGGGTTTTTTTGAGATGGCTTATAATCATATTTTATATACATGACTTTATACGTTTTTCACAAACCACACATAAAATTCAAGAAAAGGCAGATATTTTTAATCAAAAAATTTAATACCCCACAATTGTAAAGATATAGCAAATGTTTTTTTTATGTATTATGTTCTCAAATCACGGGTCGCAAATGGCGTCATAGCTAGCGATCCTTTTGTTATTAAATTTAAATTAATTGACTAAGGGATTTTTAAGCAACTTTTATCACTTTCTGGGCTTTAAGTGACTTGTTGAAGAACATGAAATTTTGTCGAGAAATCTTTTTGGACATTGTTTCATAAGCTAGTAAGTGGACTTTCTACTAAACTTTACCATCTTCGGATTACCTAAATAAAATTAATATTTTCAATGATTCTTCGACACCAAAAAGTTTAAAGTAAACAAAATATCCACAAGCTCACAGTTTTTGTTAATCTTATCGGGAATAACAAAAGTTTATATTTCTAGCAAAATTATAAGTCATCTTGGTGTAACTTATTTTTTTTAAATAATTGTATATGGTTTGAAATGTACCCATATAGAATACAAGATCGAGTTAATACCTACTCCTTGTGCATTAAAAAAATTATGCAACCCTACATCATATTCTCAAAACGTTAATGTAAATAACACCAGCGACGAGAGCAAAAAAAACGATTCACTCGACGACTGTGATTAGACTGACTGCCGGTAAGTTTGGAATATATATTAAAATGACCACCACGTGACGTAAGTAAATGTTTCCGACTTATGGCCAGCTTTTTCGTGACTATACACTACTGTGCGCCGTACACCCAGAGGGTAATGCTACTTTGTTAAACGTATTGAACAAGCAAAAATGTTGCATGCTTTATGTTTGTCGGGAGGCTTTTGTTGGAAACAATATGTACTATTCAATTTAAGAAGTTCCACAGTGCTCTGTGCTAAGGCGCCGACGAGTGGACATTTGCATTACACATTACGCACAATCATTGCTGATTCGAGGACATTATCATTCCAGGAGGTACGGGATAGGAGTAGGAGCCCGACAACTCATTGTTTTTTATATTTTAGATTTTTTTTATTATTGCTAAGTGAATGGCTTTATTTAAATATTTTTCTCATTTGCTGCAAAGCTGTTCGTGCAGTCCAAAACATTGTATTTAATAAACGAATTTGAACTACACGTTACATTTAAACTTCTAGTATTAAAATTTGAAGGAATAATTGTATTAATAAAGTTCACGGTTATTAAAAATCTTTAGGTAGAAAGTTTGAATAATATACGAAATCTTAAAAATGTGTACTGAAATCAAACGGATTTTTACTAAAAGTAATGTTTTTTGTCTTTCCTAAATTGTAATGTTTAAGCTACGCCAATCTACCCTTCATACAGCATCCTTAAGCTACACCGGTTTAGTTATCTCTAGAAAAGATATAGGCCCTGTGGGAATATTTTTTCTCAGGTCCTTCTGTGTGGTGTTAATCTAAAGAAAAAAAAATCAGCAGTTGAAAACATCCATTACTTGATTACAATATATTGAGTACAAAAAATTACTTTAACAGTTCTCTTTAAAAATATGAAGAACTAGGTCGAAAACTCTAACCCTTGCGATTCTTACATACATTTTAGTAATAGACTCAAATTATTTGAAGTTATCAGGGTATGAAACCTCGAATTCATCAAAATTTCTTGGATAATTTATAAATTTTCAATTAAATATCCCTGTCGAAGACTTAAAATACAATTTCTTATTAAATACTCTAAAAATACATACATTAGAAGATAGACGTAAAATAAACGATTTAACGTTCTTATTCAAAATACTTAACTCTAAATTCGACTGTTGTGAACTCCTGCAACTTATAAACATACATACACCCACAGTAACAACACGACAAAATACAATATTCTACAGCAGCACACATAAGCGTAACTACATTGCCCACTCTCCGATACAACGACTTCACACCATGGGAAATCATTACTTGGGTGATGTTGACATATTCAATACCAACTTGGCAAGTTTTGTGGATCATTTAAAACATTTATTTCAACAATACTCCTAAACACATCATGTAAACCAACAAATAGCTGTAATTTTCTGTTTTTGTTTCTTGTGTTTGTATAACTTGTTACATAGCTTTTATCAAATGTAATTTTATTCTTATTTTTTATGTTTGAAAGTATTTGTCAAATTAAAATTATACTACCAACCATGTAAAAGCCCTCTGGGCGTTAAATAAATAAATAAAAAATAAAAATTTCCAATACTCGACTTGTGCTCGAACGACTCCACTTTCATCATCATGTATCAAATAAACGCTGATACTTAACAAGTATCTGCATTTAACATATAGTGATATAAAAAATCAGATATATTTTTTATTATTTGGTTTAACCCTTAGCTGGGCTTTTACGTAGTTTATAAGAATAGATTTTAAAGAGTTATTGAAAATTTTACAAAACATACAGTAATGTTAAACTGATAAACTAAAACAATGTTTTTATGTGTAAAAAATTAAAACAATATTATAACAGAAATCACTTAAACTACGTTCCGTACCTCTACCACAGTAATTTGATAGATCCAGCAAAAGGCCTGTTACAGATTACGCTGATGTTGAACGTATTTGTTCTCATTAAATATTATGGTTTTACCAGTTGCCCATTGATATAATTTGACAAAGTTATATTAATAGTGGGTACTTTATTAACTATCTTCTGAGTTCATGTTAAAGCTTCTACTTCATATTAATGTACTTTTCCTGCGAACATTGTTATTTCCTCTAATGCCGCTAGTCGACAGTGCACCTTGTAACGTACCACAGGCACAGAGGGTCCGTATCTCCTCCCAGTAGCAATTGTTGTAAGAATTACAGGAGCCCAGAGAATGTGAACAGAGGTAGGTAGTCAATAGATAGTGGCTGTCTGCGACAATATGGCGCTGTCATACTCAATTATTTGCTATGGTTGAAATTGAATAGGGCATTTAGCATAAGGCCCTTTGGCGACTATTTGAACTGCGGGTGAAATATTGAAAGCGGTTCTTTTCTCAATTCTACGCCTTTGTTGGCCAGTTTAGCGGATCATTTAAATGGAAAAGTCCATTGTGATATAACTATTCGGAGAAACTATTATCAGTCATGAGTATGTGAGTTTCATATAGGTATTATGTAGGTATGTATTTACTATCATGATTGCTATAGGTTTCTTTAAAATAAGTCATTGTGTGATAACTCTGTTATATTCTTTATTATTATAATATCTAATAAAGTCATTACACATTTTCTTCACCTCTCTTGGTCTACTGTTATTTTTCCAGTGAAGGTAAATATTTAACGTCATTTCTACCTGGCGACCCCAACTTTTTGTTGTTTTTATTGTTAAAATATTACAGAATCAACATAATCTTTTAGAAAAAATTGTGTGGAGTTTAAAAAAACATACCTTTTGATATTAAATTCACATATTATATTCCTTGAACCCGTAGAAAAAGAGGTTAAGTTTCCTGTAATTAAAAATGACAAATTATCTAATAACAACTTAATTATTGTGTGAAAGATTGGGCTAATTATTTTGCTGACGAATCGAACATGTTTTACGAAATTTCAGATATCGTAATAAAATAGTATACTTCTTTGTTTTTTATAAAAACAATGTTGTTAATGGCCAAAAATAGAGAATTATCTCACAAAATAAATGAACAAAATGTAAATCTATTAAAGTTTTGAAAGCTCTCCTGGTCTATGCAGTGGGTCTTAAATATTAAAGTAATATACGGGTTTATCAATCAGTGATGAATGTCTAAGGTCATACGGTCACCAGAAGCGTGATGATTCTGATGATAAAATGATGTTCATGAATTATTTACTGTCGTGTCCTTGACATACAGTAAAAGGTTATCGTTTTCACATCTTTTGAATAAGATCTTCGCATATATTACGCCGGTTAAGGAAGTGGAGGCTAGAACAATAATATTCCTTTGATGTTTGATGTGTATCAGATTGACAGATCAAGTCATTAGCGAACAAGTCACGACATTACCTGGATATTAAATACTTCCACGGAAACATCTGTCGGTACGTTGAAATACATAGGTAATATTATGTTTTTCTAAAATAGTTAAATGCTTATAGCAAAATTGAGATAATTTCATCTCTGCAGGTGATCAAGGTAGAACAATTTTGGTAATTAATGGTAAAAATATTCACTTTACTTCTTATTTAAATAACCCTTAATGCGGCGTAGCAACATTTGATTTGTATGTAGGCATTCACAGTAAGCGGAAAATGTTGCTTGTGTTGTGAAAGAGGACTTAACCAGCCGAGGAATAAACACACTACGCTTGGGTCGGACCCAAACGGACACAAACGCGATTAACCGGGGTTAACCCTTTGAACCTCCCCCTTGCATACGCCTTTGCTTATTGTTCGATTTGTTAGGTTGGGAGACTGATTGTTAGTAAAAGTACAGCTTAGTGTTAACATAGGAACCATTAAGTATTTTAAAGTTATTAATTAATTTTGCTTTATTATTATGATGATAGCATAATATTATGCAATACAATTTATCGATTGATATGCCCCGCATTTTGTGCACATCCAAGAATTTGCTTGTATTACTCTCAACAAAGCGAATTTAGCAATTTAAACAGAATCTTCACATCAATTGAATTTCATCCAGTCTTATTTTTTGACGGTGGATAAATAAGTGCCTTCCTGACCCCAGTTAGCAAAGCAGTAAATAAGTACCTAATAGGTAAACAGTAGATAACTACCCATTGAAGACATACGCCCTGTGAAGGTACTATTACAATGGTCGCTAGGTACTACAGTTAGCAGGTAGCAGGTAAAGCACGACAATAACATCAGACAAACATCTCTTGTGGGTGGCAATACGGAAAACATCAACATCACTTATTTTACATGAAAGTTTTGCTGGGTGTACGTTTGTACCTACGTTATTTGTATAGCCTTTGAAAGGTCACTTAAATATCACACGAGTCATCCCAAATATTTCATTTTGTTCACGGTCAAGTGCGCGATTATTGTAAATGTATTTGCGGTTGGCATTTAAGAATGGAAAAAATATGAATATCTCGATATTTTGCACAAGTTTCACTAAAATTAGTAAAAAAAAAATATTAAAAACATCCAATTCAACTGACATTCCAATGAATCAATCAAGCTGAAATATACTTGCGTATTATCAAAGATTGGCTGAATTATGTCTCAATAGCCGATAGCCGGGATACATGGCCCATTAAATTTGTCTTTAATCTGAGTAATGTCCCTGAGCAATGAGAAGGCTCCATCTACAGTAGTTTGTCTGTATCGACTGGTGCCTAAAGCCAGTATTACATGGGACAGATACATTTAATAGGACAGTGTAAAGATATATTTACAGAATTACAAGTATGTTGAATAATCCTTGTTTTGTTCAACTATGTTTTTTTTATCAAATCTCATCTATTCAGCCCACATATCCTAACCGAACCTAAATTAACCTAACCCAAACTAACCTAACCAAACCTACACGCATATGACCACATAAAATTATAAAATGGAGTTTTAGTTGGTGTACAGCATCCAATGAGGCTCTTAATTATAATTTGTTTCTTTATTTAATAGAAATAAAATCGAAAAAAGTCTCTTTAAATATTAATAGGCAGTTTTTGGTTAAAAAATCACCTCAAAGGCGCTGAACAAATAAATACACCATACAATCAATACAATTAGCCTACAACTAAGCTCTGCTTACAACTAATGACTTAAATCTAAGACTTTTAGCTACTAACTTAAAACTAGTGACTTAAAATGACTTACATATTTACAAATGTGGCTTAAAGTTAGAGACCTACAACTAACATGGTTTATATAATATTTTAGATAACAATAAAACATTTGTCCCAACAGCCTAGAGCTAATAGAAAGACGAGGAAGAGAGAGGTGAGGAAGTACCATGCATGTTGAAACCGTGTTCTGAGTGGTGGATATTGTTTTAGATACTCTGTTAGAACGATTCTGAGGGATGGTACCTTTCTTCTACTCTGAAATAAATAAGAAAAATAAGAAAACAAAAATATTTCATTTCATTAGAGATTCAATCACGTTCTAAGTTCGGAGAAAAGAGCTTATTGCTCTTTCACAGAGGTGGTTCTGATATTTATTGTCCCATATAACATGGTCTTTGTAGTGGAATATGCAAAATACCTCGGAAATGAAGCCCTGAAATGTGATTGGAGTATTGATAGGTCCGCCAGGACAACCTCGCCCCCTGTCGACCCACGCCGCGCTGTCCCTATCCAAAACTAAACATTCTTCTTGCCCAAGGCATAATGTGGCTGCTGGCTGCAGTCTTTAAACCTAAGTGTTTAATATATTATTGCCTGCAATTGATTTTATATCTTTCTACGAAATAAATAACGCTGCGTAGCTTCAGTTGCGAGCGACCTTCGAGACCGGATGAAATAAAGCATTACATGGTTGTTGATAGGATTTATTGAAATGCATTGGTTAAAGCTTTTACTTTTGTTACGGAAATCCAAATCCTAGATGACGATATCAATGGCTTAGATATAAAATATCGTATCTCTATTATTGGTCGTAAATAAGTTAAGGATTGTTCTTACGTAAGTGAGATCGTCTGCAAAAACCCATAATAAATAAATACATGTAATGAAATATAGCTTTCCGTCCCAAAGACATAAACGTATTAAAATAAATTGAAAATCCTGTAGGCAATGTTTTTATGAGCACAAATATTTTATCTCTCTGTAATTTTATATTTTACTAAACGACTTTCCGTGCCAAAATATTCTAGGTATTTACAACAGATACAAGTACTTTAATATGGAACTTAAAACTTATTTTATATAAGATAATCCAATTTGACAAGGTTTTCAAACTTTCTATATTATGATTTAAATCATTTTCTCTTTAAGGAGATACAATATTTTAACCATCGTTATTATAGTCATATAAAAAAAATTGAAACTACAATTTTCAAAATAAATGTTTGGCTTTAGCTTGTTTAGTTTGTTCCTATACGCATAGGTACGCTGTTCATTTATCGTATCTACGATAGTTTAAATGTTTTGTATGAAAACGTCCATTGTAAAATTCTATTTTTGATATTGATGATTTTGGGTGCTATGAAAACATGGCAAAATAAACTAAATTCTTACTTACTCACAAACATATATTTTTTTTAACTCTGCGTTTTCTATTTGGGACGCGGATTTCAGTGTTTTTTCAGACGGAAAAAGCTTTGGAAATTTGCTCATTTCTGAATATCTAAACATATATATTATAATACTGTATATTATTGTTATTTTTCATGTCATTCATCTAAAATGTATTTAGTATTTACATCGGTTACATATTTAATTTGCAAACAATATTTTTTATTAGAATTATGTGTTTTCTGTGTAATTTCACATAGCGTTATACAATTATGTTATAAATCAAAACCATTTACTTGCTCTTCCATTGTTATTACGAAAAAAAGTTAACGCTAATCTAAAAATTTAATATAAAAGCCCACTGGGGGGCCTGAATAAATAATTCATTTCTGCATTGTCAACATTGCAAATTAATTCTACAGTTTGAATTGCCTCCATTCACATTACTGCAATTTAATTAATTTCTTCATTCAATTGTAAAAGAGTTAAAGGTATTCCCTACATTTAAACGTAGACAGACCTTCTCTAAGATACCTAAAGCATTAAGAGCTTCTACAGTCTGGGGTTATCCTGTCACAAAAAAATAATATCGTCAGCGGCCGACAGAATTGGATATCAAACCGATGCAATGTTAAAGTTCGAGATGACATCAGCATTACTTCTGATATCCAATCCCTTTGTCTTGAAAGTGATGTAAAGTTTTACTACGTGCTAAACAAAAGAACCATAAACAGAGCTTTGACGGGGCAAATAGAAAATTTTATTAAAACGTTACTTGTCTTTGTTTTCTTTATTAGTAGCGTGCAAAATTAAGTACTCTATAGTCTCTTCGGGAGATGTTTTATTGAGAAATAAAATTATTTATAGAATTGTCAATATATTACCCTAAAAGATCTATTAGGAGAATGTAACCAATGGGAAGTCACAAAGAGAAATAAAAGTAGAAATTGAAAAATTGAAATAACTAGTAAGGTATACAAAGCAAAAGAGCCATTATTATCTTATTTCAATGTATCAGAGTATGCCCTTTATTTCTGATTCCCGACCAAAAAATTTGCCTTGTATATTTTATGCAGTTTTGTATGGACGTATCAACGGTACGAAGGTGTTCTATTTTAAAGTTTTCAATGAAAAGAGTTTTTTAAAGCTGTAAAATATATTTTTTTATTTAGACAGGGTTATAAGGTTTTCTGGCAGAAATAAAAAAAAGTTAAAATGTTGATTTAGAAATTAATTTTTCTCATGCCTTATTTGCTATTTTCCAAATTGAGTCCGATTGCTTATTTTAAGAACGAGTTCAATTACATAAAATTTATTAAAATTGTATTATTTCAATATTTTAAATTACACACTGCACAAATAGAATCACAGTTATTTACTTAATAAACAGATGAAGAATGCATACATATATTATTTTACCAAGCCGTTCAATCTTAATAAACCAGCATTTTACAAGACGAAAATAACTTCCTGTACATTATTGTTAAATTGAAAATGCAATACAAATAATAAGCCGCGATTTACGTATCTCCTTCGATTATTATTTAATCAACCTCCTTCTCGAGAAATTCAATACGCCTTTATGTCTGAATGCCATTTGTTGCACAAAATAGAGTATTATGTAAAGCAAAGCTTTGACTAGAGAAATGTGAATAGCCAGCGGGACTCTGGCCATAGATCCGAATGATACAACATAATTATTCAACGCGATAGACTAAATAAATTGCAACAATAAAACCATAATATGGCTAATAATAAACAGGCTATTTGAAATGCAGAAACCTCGCCAACGCACTCTACCTTTGCTCTGTGAATCCTACGTATTGGTTTTCTTACTTGATTTTTGAAATTGAAACAATAAATAGGCCATCGAAAAACGTAATCATCATAATACTGTCCTGCGTGATCGGACTGGTATAGATGAAGAGTATATAACGCAAACTTCTATACAAGTTATTACAATGCAATAGTTATATAGAGAATATTGTCGTGTGTCACCAGACTGGGATAGATGAACGCAATCTTCTATACAAGTTATTAACGCAATAGTTATATAGAGAATATTGTCGTGCGTCGCCGGACTAGGATATATGAACACAATCTTCTATACAAGTTACTAACGCAATAGTTATATAGAGAATATTGTCCTGCTTGTTCGGATTGGGATAGATGTACACAATCTCCTATACAAGTTAGTAACGCAATAGTTATATAGAGAATATTGTCCTGCGTGATCAGACTGCGATAGATGTACACAATCTCCTATACAAGTTAGCAACGCAATAGTTATATAGAGAATATTGTCCTGCGTGATCGGACTGGGATAGATGAACGCAAACTTCTATGCAAGTTATTAACGCAATAGTTATATAGATAAATTATTTATGAAAACTATCACTATTTACTCGAATATAAATTTGTCGAAGGATGGATTGTTTGGAAGAGAAAGTCGTAGACGCTACAAATAGATATCAAAAATATTAATTTCGGTTGAGTTTATCCTGTATAACTCTGGTTTAATGAACACTGAATGGAACTGGAACTGATTTGCTTCGAATGTAGGTACCTCAAATTTTTAATCTTTTCTGTAATATATTAGGGAACATTAAGAAATTAAAAATTTAATAGTAGATAATATTATTTTAACTGTCAAAATCGGAACTGATTTATGAAGAACTCAAACCATCCATTGATTTTTCAAGGGTCTGCACTAGTATATTATATACATAAGATAAAAAGAACAAAATCATTTCAAGGGTAAAAAAATCAAAGTACCTATTAATGAAACGATACACGAGTAAGTGCCTACTAGGTACTGCTAGGCAGAATACTTGTATGGCATTAAATCATATTTCTTACCCTGCATGAAACAGCATTCTGTTTAGTTAGTTTATTTATGGTGATGAGCATAACAGTAGAAAAAAATAAAGCATTTAAAATAGTACAAGGATCAGCGGTTTGTAAAACAGTTTTTACAATAACTTTGAATACCAAACAAATAAATCTTTTATTTATTTATTTTTATTTATTGTTTTTATTTTAGTAATTTGTACATTTAAGTTTAAAAATGACTAATTAATTATTACATACAAATATACTATGTTTTTTTTTCTTGCTTGATGTGGCTCCTACACAACATCTTGAACTTTTCAATTGGAGCAGACTTAAGGTTTTCCGGCAGCTCGTTAAGCCATGCGGTATATTTTTAAAGTGATACTTAAGGTTTTAAATTATGAGAAATAAGTTTAAAACGTGCAGGCAGTATTTAACAAAGATTGTAAGGTGATATCACTGAGGTACTTTCTACTTTGTACTTATCTAAGGATCTATAAAAAATCAAATAAGCTATTCTGTGAACTGTAAATATCGGTGCGTATTTATCTTATTTTTAGGGGAGTTCGGTAAACGTAACTTTTTGACATGACCTGCATCGTAAGAACACAGATTCATTGCCAGATCACGTGTCAGTGACATCTGAAGTAGGGAGGTACTCCCACGGAATGCGATATGTTTAGCAACAAGGACCCTAACATTCATTTATTGTAACATGGTGACCATAATTTGATAGGAAATATCGAACATTTTCTGAGGTAAGGAAATCTGTTTGTTTTTCTAAATCATCAAGAACTCGAACGTTGCGCTTTGGCGAAAAGAAAGAAAGTGATATAAGTGCAAAATGTCTAGGGAAATGTAAAGTTTTCAACTTTCAATGTAGGTTACAAACATTACACACATCTGTAAAAAAGTAGGTTACATACATCTGTTAAAAAATAAAACGGAACTCCATAGTGTTTGACGAAAACAAAAATCCAAAACATAATTTTTTTTTTAAATTTCCCCTTTGTAAAATCTATTTGTTTGAAGTATCTAGAAATTTTCTATGATGCTTGTCAAGATAAATGTATTTTTTTCAAAGCAGTTTTTATAAAGTTTTGAAAATGCCAATAAACAATCAAAAAAATTACTACAGTGCATCTATTTTTAAAGTGTCTCTAAAACAAAGAAAGTTTGTCTGAGAATAGAACCTTCCTGCCCAGGCAATGGAGCCGACAAACACTACTAACCTCACAAAATGTGAATCGGGTAGGACTGACATTTATTTTGTATCTTCTACAATGTCATTCGATTTCAGAGAAATGCGTATGTGTGCGTGATTGCCACCAAAATTTGATAGAAGCAATTGT
Source organism: Hesperophylax consimilis (assembly GCF_061612785.1). NCBI lineage: Eukaryota > Metazoa > Arthropoda > Insecta > Trichoptera > Limnephilidae > Hesperophylax > Hesperophylax consimilis. The sequence continues at coordinate 18,000,046 of NC_142838.1, forward strand.
CTCGACAACAAGTCTATTTGCGGAGTTTTAGCTCAATCGGATGTCGGGGTGGGTTCATTTCCGCATCGAATATTTGCATGAATTCTTTACCGAAAACAAAAGTGAAATTCAAATGGATGTATTTAAAAAATAAGACGAGACTCATTTTGTTTACCTACTGCAAATTATACCCTTGTTTTCTTATAGTAATAAGGAAAGAGGGTCATGAGATATACTTACATATAAAATAAAATTTTAGAACGCACACGGAAGATGTATTTGATGATAATTTAAAAATGCTAATTTTACCAAAAAAAAATTTTTGATATCATCTTTTGGTGAATGCAGTTGAAAGTAAAATAATATTTCAAAGTCTGTTGACTTCTCACCCGATTGGCAATGTATATTTTACATTGACCCTGACTTATCTATGTGACCACTTCACTCCACAACGAGCTGGATTTACTATCTTCCAGTTCACCGTCACCCACGCGCCGCGAGTTCACTTCTCGTGGACCATTGCTTATTATATTCAGAACATGTTTAATGTTTAGTGCTTGACAATTGAGAAATTGCAGCTTTGCTTCGGTCATATTAATATCCACAGAGCTTCCATATCTGCGTTATTTACGTTCTTGCGCTTTTTCGTGCGATCGTTCATATCCAGTTCTACGACGTGATTTGCTTATTGAAAAATCGAACTCAATTTTAGACAATTTATGACCTGTTACATACGCAATACCAGGTTTCGTTACTTTTTCAATATTTTGTTGTCATTCTGAGCTTCTGGAATTATTTTTTTAACAATTGAATGTTTTTTCCAGCTCGATATCTCATTATTGAATTGTTAAGATATCTAGCTAAAAAGAGTTGTGTTAACTTAAAATAAAAAATTAAGCAAAAATGGTTCGAAAATTTCATGACGCCACAGTGGTCTAACAATATTATTCTATTGTAATTGTTCGCAGAATTTTATTGACACTGAGAAATCTGCAGGTTCTTTTTATCGGGGAGATTTAAAACTATTTTCTTCAAAGAGAACTCGATAAAAATTCAGTTCGCGTCACTAAAGTAACAAACATACGCTGAATTATGCTACCAAAATAAACATCAACACAATCTGAAATAAAAAAATCAACTGCCAAATAAAAGTGTTCGTGTAAGCAATGACAAACCACATTACCTAACTACTGTTGGATGGTCATGACGAACCGTAAATCTGAATTAAATATTCAATACATAGTAGAAAAAAATACATTTTCAGGTTTATTTAGGAGAAAAAAGGCAGGAAAACTTTGCAATTTTTTCACACAGGAGGCTTTTTGGAAAGTAATATACCCCAGAGCCGATGTCATCTTTGGGAAAACTGTGTTGTGGGTAACGTCGACGATAATAATTTAGCGAAAATTGTGAAAAAATAATACAACACGATTCTTTTAAAATAGAGCAAAAATCGCTCCACAAATGCCTTAGTTGCATAGATTTTTTTGTTAAAACAACAGAATGTGTTCTTAATAATTTTCGTAGAAAACTTCGCTTGTTTTCTATAAAGGGAATTCCATATAATTACCGTTTCGAATCTACAAATATATAGATATTACCTTCAGAAACAACATAAATTGTGTTAAGGAGAAATAAATTACATACGTTATAAATCGGTAATTCGGAATTCGGGACTTAAAGCATAAAGGAAGTAGATCTGTTATAAATTATTAAGTTTAAAATATTTAAAGTTTTAATTATTAAAATGTGACAAACTTATAAGCATAACATTATGATTGTCGTGCTAGACAGCTGGTCATTATTTGATCAAACGCTGACACTGGCCTACAATTGGCGTTTCAAGGAGCGTTGTTGTAAAAAATCAAATTGGTATTAATCGTCGACAACCCAACTTTATAATTAATTTGAACGCGCAGTTATTGGCATCACTAATTCAATTAGAGTGGGGTTAATTTATTTTGCGTAGCATCGATTTCTCGCCACTTTGATAATTAATTAACTTTCAATTTCGATAGCAGCGAACTGGTAATGAGACCGGCTCGAGTTCGATGACCGATCAGAGCACATTAAATTCATTGCATCTCAGTACCTTCGAAGGCATTCAGTAGAGAGATCCTTATCATTTTAAGGAAGGGTAAAATTAAGTAGTCGAAACCGATTTTTTTGGCTTAAGGGATTTTAATATAGTTGAGCTGAGCTCAAATTTAAATATATCTACTGAGCTCAAGACCGATAGGGAGAAGGAGCCTGGGAAGGCCAAGGTTAAGATGGAGCGACAACGTCCTCAAAGATTTGTCTGCCTTGGAGCTTCGAAACTGGAGAGAGCTGGCGCGGGACCGAGATGAGTGGAGGAAGACTCTTAAGGAGGCCAAGACCCACCAGGGGTTGTAGAGCCAACAGTGATGATGATGATGAAGGGATTTTAATATAGTCTTCTTAATCTTGCAGACAACACTTGCTTAAAAGTTTATTCAGGTTGCTTAAGAAAGCATTTGCTGTTGTACGAAATGTCATGTATCCCGTTGTGATCTAGGATCTAGAATAAGAATTTAACAGGCTGGTGGGAGTGAAAGGGAGATAGAGTATATGACGGTTTGACAGAAAACTGACTATGATTACCAAACACGACTAAAGCCAATTCTAGCAAAGTTTTGATTCAAAATAATGGTTTTTCACTTGGGCAATTCTACAAGTACTTATAACTCAGGGACGTATCCAAATATATTGATTTATATTAATCATATGTGTCAAATTATTCTGGTTTATTTAAGAAGTACACTAGTCACGGGTTAAAGGTAATCGAAATAATTCCAAAATTACTTTGTGGCGTATAAAGTTAGTTTTTCATCATAAAATTTTGGTCGGAATTCGCCCTTAACCCTTTTTGATATCAGACATGTGCGATGTTTCTGAATAATCATTTTAAACAGACGCTTCTAGTGCCCATAAATCATAATACAGTCCAAGTAACTTCACTTGACCTTACAATAATTTCGCGTTAAACCCAGCATAAAAGAGTTAACTGTTCGCCAACGCATATCATTCTAGAAGGGTTCACTCGTCATGATGTGAAAAGATCTTTTTATTACATAAGTCCGGGATCCCGCTGCTCCTTACGAAAGTACTCTACTCGGTTTCATTGTTCGACTGGCGATTTTTCGAAAGCTATCTCTTTCGAAGATAATAGCGATAAAATCGCAGGGCGTGCGGTTCATTGGAACAAATTCCAATAGGAATGAATATTGAAAAAAACAATTACAATAGGTGCTTTACGGTTAGGTACCAAAAAATGTAGGAATTACGATGCATGTATTTTTAATCATGTAATTCAATAGGTAATTTTTTTAACGTGACGTTTTAAAATATTTTTTTGAAAATATACGTATTATGTATTCCTACATCACTGCTTCCATTTCATGCAATATATACGTATGTTTTGCAAATGGCGATTTTTCTAATTCCAACGATTTATTTCCATGTAGGTATGTTTTTTTTCCTACAATAGTGATATTAAAATAAGCAAAATAGAGGATGTCTGTGGCATTATATTATTTTTAAATAAGTCATTGTAAAAATACACATTAATATTGGTGCGTTTTAAAAATACTTATAGGTAAGTAATATTCTATTGTACTCCATTACTTCGTTATTTCAATTTATTTATTTTACAGTTAAATTAATTCAATTGTAATATAAACACTTCATTATGTCATAGTACATGGATTGTATATTTTAAAATTATTTAGGGTAAAGGAAGAATGATGTGTAGATACCTATTGTACGGTGACCGGATAAATCATCAAAATAATAATTCATCACATCTTTAAAAAGTTATATAAAGTCATGGAAAGTGACGAAACAAAAACTTTATTAACTGGGTTAAATAGGTTAGGTTAGATAAGGTTTGAATTTATTTTTTTCATCGTTTTTTATGACTTTATATCACTTTTTAAAGGTGTGTTGAATTGTCGATGTGTTGATTTATCGTGGAACCCTATTGTACATTAATTGTAGGTTATAGTGTTTTGTGTACATCTCACTAGAAGAACCTAGTTATTAAGAACATTATTTTCGAATATCAGATTACTGTTTACAATTAATATTCTTATTACTATAATATAAATAGATAGATTACTTACCTATTTAACTGTCACATGCTTGTACTGCATTGTTGTGGGTACCTACGTTTAAACTCCTATTATATGGACAAGCAAAATCTTTGAATATAAATCATAAGATGGTAAAAATCAAAAGTTGAATTAAATGATATTTTAAAAAACATTCTTACCTAATAAAAAATTGCGTTAAAATTACCTCATGGCAGGAAAATAAATTTACTCCTTGGAGACAGTATGAACCACTCTCAAATGTTAGGTGTGAAACAGAAAATACAGAAAAAGACTCAATGACACGTGAGATTCCCAGATCTTTTTCTGTCTTTCCTATTACATATTTTTCGTTTGATAGTGGTTAATATTTTCTAAGTTATTCCAATATAAAAACATATATATTTTTTAATTTACTACTACATGTACAGCCGATTTCCCAGCAAGCAGTTGTTGGGAAGAACAATTTTCATGAAGCATTTTTGAACCCCGAATCCGAGCCCTGACGTGACTTGAGGGGGTGTGAAGGGAATGAATGATGCGGGCGGCATTCCACCTCGCGAGGTCGACCTCTAATAATATCGGAGCCTCTCCGCACTCTTGTCTTGTCTTGTTTGAAGGCGAAAGCTCTCCAGAACTCGTTTTATGCAAACAATGATATTCGATTGCAACATTCTTGAGATACGCGCTCAATGAATGCAAAGGATAAGTGGCAAGCTCAACTCTTGAATATTTTTTTGGAACATTTTGTATTCATGGCCAAAAATCTTTTGATCTGCCGATGAAATAAATATTTAGAACACGCCAATGGATAATAGCGAATTGATAAAGTATTAATAATCATGCAGCCCAAACTGTCTACTCATAAATAATGTAATGTGCCTGATTTTATCAATTATACAAGGCAAAACAAAGCTTTTAAAATCTTAAAAAGTTCTATTTCTGGTAAAATAAATGTTTTCCAAAGTTTGCTTATTAAAAAGTTGGTATTCCCAATTTCTACAGATTTAAAACTTGTTTCTATTTGACACTCTTAAGTATTCAAGTTCCAAACAAAGTATGTTATTTTTGAAAATAATATAAATACATTTGTAATGCTTTACGGTAATTATACACATAGTATATTCCCCTCGATAGAAAAAAACGAAAGTAAGCTCCGAAAATTATAAAAAACACGTTTTCTTCTGTTATTTAATTTGTTTTAGGCATGAAAAAATTCACAGTGTCTCTTTAAATGAAACTAAAGCATTTACCATGAAATTATGCTCTATTTCAAACGAGTGGTGTTTTATTAAATATTTTCACAATTTTCCATTATTTATTATGTTTTTTTCTTATATTTTCGAGCTCACTCTAACGTTCGATTTTACATATCTCCCTTTCAAACTATCTTTGAACGCTTACTATGGGACCTTAAGGCATTTTCAATTAGTGTTCGTTATTTAAGCGAATAGTCATTCTCTTGCCTGAGTCCTAACTGCATTTATACTAACGGGACTATCTATGACATATCAATTCAACTGGCGTATATTGCGAGGACAGGGATGAAGAAAGGAAACGTTAGGAAGTACCTCATTTTTCAGATCTGGTCACTGATATGACCAACCCCATTTCAATTAACGTTTCGATCCTGAATGATGATCTTTCACCAGAGCGATACAGAGAGTACCTACCACTTTGTCATCACCAAAACATGAAACCTTCAACCTAAAAACTACACTATTTATCAAAATAAACCGTCGTGTTTATAGTTCAGTTAAATAAATAGCAAGCAATAATTTACCAATCCATTGTTGAGTTATCTTAAATTATCCTAACCGTCTAGTTCTGTTTAACATGCCCTAAATAGACCAACACGACTTCAAGTACACTTTCAGAGTGCGAAGGGCGAACCTTATAGGTATTCCGAGGCGCCCTTATCTTCGCAATCAAGTTAACGTTACGAAATGCCATAAGTTATTCTATCTACTGTACTAATGGTAATCCTAAATAAGTGTTAACCTCCGATAAGCGTCGAAGAACGAATTCATTACAGTACACCCTTATCCCGCTTTTTATGTGCTTGTTGAGCACGTTAAAAATGTGACATGATGATATGGAATTGCGCGAGATATGGTCCATGCAAGAAAAGAAATACGAATTAAGATTTTAAAGATAAAAAGGATCTTAACTATAAAATGGAAAACCTGTTTGTAGTGTTTGTGTGTCACTAAAAATTCTAAAACATTAAGTTTGGGCGTCACGAAATGCTTACACAACTTTTAATTCTTGCGCGGTGGTTGCAATGAAAATGATTTTAAAAATCAACACGTAAAAACAAAGCTTTTTTTACTATGCTACGTCTATTTTTATTAACAGATATGAATATTTTTTTTTGATTTAAAGAAGTTTATTTTTAAAATGAATCTGAATCCAGTGCAAAACCGGGTTGTTAAAGCAGTTTATTTTGAATCTGAATCTGAATCCAATGCAAAGCCGGGTTGTTAAAGCAGTTTATTTTGAATCTGAATCTGAATCCAGTGCAAACAAAGATATTAGAAGAACGAGATGTGCTATGCGCAGTTCGTACTGAGTGGAATTGTTTTTTCGAGTGTCGCCGGTTTTGTTCACCAATACTACTGCACACCTTCGCTTGCGCTAAGGTATCCGCACTAATACATAGAACAGATTTCTGTGCGTACACGTCCCGATACCGTTCAAAGTACCCTAATTAGGTAGTACTCCGGCTACGGTCCGGCGGCCAACATAGCATATCTCGTTCTTCTAATATCTTTGAGTGCAAAGCTGGGTTGTAAAAGCAGTTTATTTTACTTTTGGGTGATGGTGAGCTAATTAAATCTGTGTCATCATTTGAATGCATTTGCATTCGGATTCTTGTGCGATCCATTTAAATGTATGCAAATGAAGGGGATTTAAAATTAAATACGTTTAAATGTTTCGAATAATATTGTTATGCAATCTGCGAAGCCATTTGCATTTCATCATGCAGTGAGTTGGCGGAAATGCAATATTTGGGATGGCTTATTTATTGTCTCTGGTCTCTCCATAAAACAGTGGGGGAGTTTAACGAGCCTCTTCAATATCCTACAACGTAATTATATTATGTACATCGTATTTCTTCACATTCGTTTCTTTTGTAGAGATAAGAATATTGAATAAGCTATGAACAGTTTAAAATTCATAATATCCTATTTAAAATACACGATCAAATAATATTCAGAGTACTATCAGTTGATGCCCAAGTTAAAAGCGTTTTTTTATTGTCATTGTCAACAGGGATTTGGAGAATTAAAAAAAATATTTATTAAAAATAGTAACTTATAGAACGCTTATAAACCTCAATGTTATATTTAACCATTGACCATATAATATCAACCTCTCTAAGTGTATGAAACAGACATACCCAGAAAATAAATTGGTAGAGTGCCAGTCCCAGTTAGACTAGAGATCCTGGTTCGAGTCCCAGTTTCGACCACTAACCTTATTATTTTCTGTGCCATTTTTTCATTAAGAGTTGTTTATTTTATTATCTTCTTCAATGATTATCTTATTTGTGTGAATGTAATTTTAAGTTCTTTGAATAACAACTACGCTGTCGACTTCTTCATCATCAAACCACAGAGCTCTTTCAAGCGTAGACGACAAACTTTTAGAACCTTGAGAGTCAATCTTAAACAACGCAGGAAATAGATTGCTAAAACACTACGAACTTACACAACGTCGGGTTAAATCCTCTGCTAGCTAAATCATAAGGAAACATTTTGTTCTTTTCACTGTACGAGTAGGGAGAAATCCAATTATTCTTGTAACTAGGGGTGAATTTTAACAAGCGTCACTACTAACTTTATTTCGTCTTTGCATCAATCAAGCACAATATTTACTCGCGGTTTCTCAATATGATGATGGATGATCACTTGGCATTTTGTCTCATCTATTTATAATTTCACGCGTGTTATTAGTCATCAGTCATGTTGTCAATTATTAAATTAGCACGAATGGCAGTTCATTCGTGTAATGAGCAATCGTACCTCATTCATGTAACAAATTGCGCAAAGCAATCGTATTTATGGGGCGTAATAAGTAACTTAACAGGTAAACTTGCAAAATATCTGTTATTTAATAAGTATTTTATTTACTTCATTGCATATTTATTTTACACGTAATCTAATAAGTTGTTTGAAATTTTACATACGAGAACTCTCCTCGAAACGACTCTCCACACAGCTTCCCGAAAGATTACACAGGCTGCAAAGGAAATTTATTTTCTTCAGGGCCTCCTGTGTGCAGTCAATGTTAATAATAATAATAATAATTAGTAATTAATTTAATGAGTTGGTATTTCATATACTTAATTTAATATTTAATTATTGAAGACAATATTAACGATTTTTAAACTAAAATCTGAAACAGAAAAAGATACGGTCACATCTAGGACTCGAACCCAGGACCCTTGCCTTGCCGGAGCACATCTCCATTATTTTATAATTTATTTAATAAGTACATACTTACATAATTTAATAAGTATCGTTTTAAAGTGCTTTCGTACAAACGAAGAACTGAATTATCTGAATGTTAGATTGAATATTTTTTTGTATCTTTGATGTGGCAAGTAATTTGGAAATTTCTCTGGATTTTTTTTCTCTTGTTCTTCATGTTTGGTTAAAATTCCGTCAGAGATGAATTCACATTGACAATCAAGAATAAACATTTGTTCAACACTCGAAGTTTTGGGATGGGATGTAAATATCTTTATAATTTTTCAAATATTGAAAGACGGAGATGTTATTATTTGAACTCAAATACAAAAATATTATTTAAAACCTTTGACAGATGAAACAATAACTTATGTTGTGAATTGTGGCACGACGCTTTGAAAGTCAATGGAATGACCTCTTCATTTTCGTTAAAAAAATATCTTTGACAAGAAAAATTTAACTGTCCAAAAAATATTCCTGAAAGTAAATTTTTGCTTCTTTAACTGCCTACAAAATATTCTTGATGGTATCCGACTTAAATAAAATTAGCAGCAGTAAGTTTGCTTTTAAGACCATGTTTTACCCAACAATATATTTATTCTGAGAAAAACGAGTACGAGTGGCGGTAAAAAGTAACCACTTTTTAGACTTTTATCAGTTTATAAGACTTTACCATTTATCTGATATAGATGGTTGCCATTGACAGGGTTCAGATAAAAAGAAAAATGACACAGAACATCCATAGTTTTCGATCTAAACGTTATATTTTATTACCAAAATGCCTGTATGACTTTAGTCGCATACGTACAGGAATTCTAAGTATTTATTTGTGTTGTATAGTACCTTATATTGATAATATTGATCCAGTTCAAACAGTTCAACCTTGTCATATCATAAGTTACTCTTGTCAAAGTTAGACGAAAGAGTTGCATTCTGACCTGTAACGTCTTCGTATGTAAATAAATAATATATTTGTCATCATGAAATATGTTTACAAAATGCACAGTTTTCACGCACCAACTTTAAAATAGACCTGATATGAAAACTAAACGAACGAACGAACTATTATTTTGAATTCAGTTACACAATTTGTCATGAAGATACGTATACTCTACTTGGCACCAAATACTTGCACTTGAGAACAACGTCTTTAATAGTACTTATGCCCCACGAGGGCCAATTCAATGATCATGAATAACAACAAGTACAGCTGTTGAACTGTCCAGCCATCTTCGTACCAATAAAAGCCGACTGTATACGGACAGTACAAAGAGGCATTATTCAGGTAATATTAATTCTCGAAGCGCGAGTGGTATGCCACGCGGCGAGCACGACATCTGTGGAAATGTCTGTCAATCAGGTCGTTACTCATATGGTTTCCAATCCGATCGCAGCTGCCGACAAATTCACTCGGAAAAACTATTGTGAGTTTGAACCCAGATTTGTACCAACGCTAACACAATGTTTATACGTTCTGTAGTGTTTCAGACGTATCAATAAAGTTATTTTTTTTGAACTCATGAATACTTGATATGATTTATCAACTGTACAAATACTCAATATGGACAGAAACCCACTGAGGGCATTGGTAGGACTTCTATCGGGACACTGCCATCTCAGAAGACACATGTTGGGAGTGGATAACACCAAGTCAATGTCCCACCTTTTGGGAACAAGGCTCAGATACCTGGGAAGACACAATGTGTAATCAGGAGGCACAGCCACATATCCAATGACAACCCCGGTGAACCTTATCCCGGGTTACTGTTAAAGGAATAAGGTAAACTGGGAGATAGTACAATGGGCCTATGGCCTGAGTGCTCACGGGAACTAATATACGTAAACAGTCTCCACTTTATAATAATATCATGAACTGTGACATATTGAAGCAAGTAGATAAGTTCGTGTATTTGGGAAGTACAATTAGAATGTATGCTCGTGAGGTACGGGATGTCCTAGGACGTTGGAATGTGGTGAACGTAGGAATGTCGATTGATTGATAACTAACTTTAGGTGATGAAAAAGTTAATGAAAACAAGCCTCGACAATTATAATTTCAGTGAAAGAACACACTAGATAATCATAGTTATAAACGGTAAAACCTGGAGAATTGGATGAGTTTGTACTTGGGAATCGTGTTCGCGGGCGACTGGAAGGCAGATAAAAACATTGTAGGAAGAGTGAATGCGGGGAATTCAATTAAAGGAGGACTGAATGTAGTAGGTGCTCGTAAAAAGTTGTTATAGGAAGCGCGGCTCGAAATACAGAAATAAATCAGTTACCATTTATAAAACATGGCAAGGAAGTTGACTGAAAGTTGGACGAAAGTTGACTGAATTCAGTAGAAATGAGTTCCCTAGAGGGGCGTATACATTGTAAAACCACGTATAACCGTATTAAGAACTTGTACGTCCGAAAAGCACACAAGGTCGATTCAAGCGAAGTGTAAGCGAAAGATTAAGAAAGGGATTTTTAGGTAATTTGGAAATTTAAAAGTAGTATAAATTAATAGTGGTTGAACTTAGTGTATGGAGAATAGGTAGTAAATGACACTCAAGCGAATGGCAGAATGTAATGGAAATGTGTCTGGAACGCAAGGCAAAATTAAGCAAATCAAACACTGGGTAGGTTTACGTATAAGCCAATATGAATATGTACCTCCAGACTAGCCGCACAATGCACGTGAGCCGCTCCCAACTTGCAAATAACAATAAGGCAGTCAAAAGGGCAAAATAAAGTGCACGAAATCAATTATGACTATATGTTCTGTGTACAGTAGACCTCGCGTCCCAAGGCGTGTGTTAATTTTCTCTTATTTAATAAATCAAAACCAAAATTTCATATGAAATCAGAAGTTTTGTAAGTAGGTAAGTACCTTATTAAATTCATCAAATTTCAACGTTCATTTTCGGGTTCTGTGAAAGTCCTATTCAAGATCTGTTATTATATCATTATAGGCTAGTTGCTTGACGGAACTGAAATAATAGCAGAACATGAACAAAACTTTCACAGAACTTAACTTTGAAATTTGACGAATTGTTTAAAGTTTCTGAAACAACCCGTCTTAAGTAAATAATTAATATAAAGTCACTTAATTATGAACCATGCAATTATGCAACGAAATCTCAAATACGAAATTAACTAATGACGATGAAATGAAATCGCGAGATGGTTACTTAGTTTGTAAACACTGGATTTTACTGGATAAAATGCAATTAATTTTCACTGCAACTGTACTGTGTTTGTAGATATTATCTGTTGAAATAACTTAAAAAAACACAATTTCAACCCATCTGTTTAGAAATACACAAACTCGTGTTATATTCGGAGAGCTGAGAATGAGTTCTAATCATGCAATAAATGAACCGTTCAACAGTAACCCGTTGTCTTCAATTGGTTGAAAAAATATCTACGGCTGCTATTTCTGTTGCGCCACTCACGAAGCGGGCGCATTGCAAATACTCGCTGCACCCGCGTTCGCAATTTATTTTCGGTGACCGAGCAAAAAGTAGAATTAATTCGCCAGCAAGGCAGTGGCGGAACTGTGTGGTGAGAATCCCCGCAGCAAGGGGGCATTTAAAATCACATGTACGCATGAAAATTGTACAATATAACAATATACAAAAAAAATCTATCCTTTACCTGTGCTACCGCAGTAAGTAAAAACACAGTGTTTTCCTGGAGAGTGTCAAGAGAGACACTGTGTTTTTAGCTACCGCGGCAGTATAGCTACATATCCTTTTGTTGAAAATAAACCAAATTGAGGTCACAGCTTCTCAAAGAATTCGTTTGCTTGTTGACACAGCGCCCTTGAGATGATTTTTGACAGTGGCGCAATGACAATGTAAATTATACAATAACTATTATTATCGAGCCATGGCAGTAATATTTTCTTAGCAAATTTAACTGTCCAGTTATTATTTGGTATTGTTTGAGTTTAAAAAAATCTACTTCTGCTCTCATGCTTTCTGGCACATGAGCTGTCAAATCGGAATATTCAATTTTTCGCAAAGTCTACTGTTCACAGAACTACTAATTATAGGTACGTAGTAGGTAGTATAACCACTTTTTTTTCACTTTGTATTTTGAATTTTAAATGTATAATATACGAATACTGGTCTGTGGGACTATGGAAAGCCAACCCCAGTTATTTGGGAAATCATGTTAGACTGAAGAAAGTGAGGAGAAGAAGCCGATGAGAAAAAGGAAAACTTACCTGATTATGAAGGCTCACAAAACACATATAATTCAATGGTTAAAATCTGGGAAAAATGAGAGTCTTCTCTAATCTAGAATTAGGTGCTATACCTAATATATAAAATATACTGGTTGATGGTCTCTTACCAGGGAGTTACTGAGAATATCTATCTGTTGCTATAGGTATATCCCATTGTTTAAGACACCATAGCATTTTACACCAGAATATTTTCAAAGATAACATCGCCTGTTTTAGCCCTCTGACCCAAATGTGTCGACTGTATAATAAGATTGAGTGTGCTGAAGTAGATATTTTTGTCGATAATTTGTATGGATTCAGACAAAAAATTCTACTATTGTTAAATAATGTTGCACTGATTATATTATGTATTACTTGCGTCTCTTACTTTTCTGTAATATTTGTATTTCATATTTATTTTTAATTTTAATTTTAATTTTTATTTGTTTTATATTTTAATCTTTATTTAGGTAAATGAAAATGAATGTGTCTTTTTATGTTTATTTATATATAGTTAACTGAGTTTTTATAACTGGATTGTTCTCACGTAAGTGAGATCGTCTGTAAAAACCCAGTATAAATAAATCTCTGGAGGGAGGCTAATTTGGTTTGCTGTGGGTCCACAAAATCCAAGTCACGCCATTGTTTCAAGGTGAGTGGCCCCGCACAGAGCGTATATTCGGGAATCGAACGGCCTCCGATATGGTCATACGGTACCTACTCCCTACCCACCCGGCATTACCCGGCACTTCCCGGTCCTCCAGATGCGGGAACAATGCCCTCAAACCACTTCTTGGTGACTGGACCCGGTAGTGATTCCCGACGGATTGATTTATCGAAGGCGGTTTGTTGAATAGCGTCTGCCAGATCTTTATACTGTTAACCGCTGTTCGTCGCTAAATTACCAGGAAGATTAAAGTAACGGTAATGATGACGCTATTCTTGTCCAGGAATTCAATTGCTTGTTATTAGTATTATGTGATGCTGTTTTGATAACTGTATACCTAAAATAAGAGCTTTGATGACCGTATTGACTGTTTTATTTTATTGTTACTTCGGTGACCGGATAACTAATCATAATGATAATTCATCACATCTTTCAAAAGTTATATAAAGTCATGGAAAGTGATTAAACAAAAACTTTATTAACTGGGTTAAGTAGGTTAGGTTAGGCTAGGGTTTAAAAATATTTTTTTTCATCGCTTCTAATGTCTTTATATCACTTTTTAAAAGTGTGTAGAATTGTCACTGTTTTGAGTTATCATGGAACCGTTATTTCTTGTCAGAACCATAAATCGGAGCTAATTAACATCTTAAGGGGAACTTTGCAAAGATAATGACAAATAATTACTCTTAGGGATGCCTAGTAGTAAAAATAATGATGTTCGAATCATTTTTATATCTCAGTTTTTGTTGAAAAATCACGTAAAGGTAGCTTTACAACTTTACAAACTTTTGAATAATAAATACTTAGAGTTATGATTTATTAATAGTCAATTTTTAAGCAAACTTTATAATCTTACCTCTCTGAAAGCACGGGCAGTAATCATAGCAATATGTATTTGTAAATGTTAATACGTATGTTAGTCAAGGATCTGAAGTATTAACCTATTCAAAATCAGTCTAGCAGTTTTTAATATTAGTTGCAAGCTACTAGTTTAGTAGCTAAAAATTAACTATACATATTTATGACCGAATGGGTATCAATTGTTATAATGTGACTTATAACTAGATGACTAACATACTTATTTACATTTATAAATACATATTTCTATTATTACTACCCGTGCTATTAGAGGTAAGATTATAAACTTTGCTAATATATTTTTATGGCATTTCAGTGCATCAGTATGCGGTATCCAATGAGATACACAGTAATTAAATACAATGCAAGTGATGCAATGTCACCCTCTCATAGAAGTTACTTTACATTATTAAAAAAAACTATGACTCATTTATATACATAAAACAGAAAGTATGTTTTCCATAAAAAGTAAAAAAGTCCATTAAGTTAAGTAACCCTAGATTACGGTACTTATTTAGAGAAATTTTACTTCATATATATTTTCGAAAATAATTACATTAAAATAATATTGGTTTTTACCTCGTTTTAGAGTGGGAGATATTCTCAGTATCACCCCGATGAGACCACAAATCAAAATCGAAGCGTTGCTTGCTTGAAACAATCAGAATACCTTCCAAATAAGAAAGCTATAATTAAAATAGTGTATGAGAATTGAAACCTACGTGACAAATGTTCTTAACTAGTTTTTCTTCGGCAGAGGTTTCGTAATCGTTGGGACGAAAAAAACCAAGTCTGGTGGGAATTAAAAGTTATTCATTTTATTCAATGTTCGAATTGGTCAAAGGCGACAAAAATATAATTTAAAAAAATCAATTCCTTACAGTTTAAATACGTCCCACACTTTATCAGTTAAACAATAATTGAAAACCGCAAACGCGATCTGCTACCTTGAAAATGATTTAATGACAATTTATGAAGTATCGATACCTAGTTAGGTATGTTCCTACAAGTATCTAGATAAAATATTACTATGTTTTGCTTATATCAATAATATTATCAGAATCACGTGTTACAAAAACATAATTGTAAAAAATATTATTTTGAAGAAGTAGGTACAACTTTATTTATTTTTTTTATTTTATAGAAAGTTAAATAAAAATGATTTTTTATAAATAAATGATATCCTATGTTTGGTGACGAGATCTGAATAGCCAGGTACTTCCCCACCTTCCTTTTCCCCATCTCGTTCCCCTCTCTAATACCTCTAGCCTCACAATATAGGTACCACGATTGGGAGCGGTTGGTAGCAGTTTGGACTCTTGTGCGATATTCAGTAGTCACATTCCCAAAAATTTTTTTAAATATCTGCTTGCAGTTTTGAATGCGGATATAATATCTTTTTTCTTAACTTATTTCACGCTACCTACGTAATAGATAAATCATCAGATATACCTATATATATACATTGACCACTAAGTGCATAAATAATAAATACAAATAAACATTTAAAGTATTTTTATACGGTTAAAACTTCGAGCCATAAAAATTAATGGTCTCAGCTCAATGGATTGCAAAAACCATGAATATGATTTTCTTTATTTTCCCATTCCATAAAGCATTTTAAGCGTAGATTTATGTGAAAATAATAACATGGTTTGACCAACATTTTAAAATACTGAATGCTTGAAATACCAACACCAGCATTTTTATAAAGTTTAATAGAATTCTACCGATAAAAAACATTTGTCAATAAATGTGCACACATGCTAGGTCCTGTGTAATATTTATTCACGTCTGTCATAGATAAATATTTAACTGAGACAACTCCCTGATATTAAGTGAGAGTGTGGTAATTAATAAATAGGCATGTCTATATGTGTAGAAATGTAGTATGTTAAGTTAGGTTAGATTAGGTTATAAGGTAACGGTTTTCAGCGCAGTCTATTCTGAGACTTTGACGTAGAGAAATTATTAGTAGAGAGCATTTTCTAATTCAGAAAGATTCTTTTTTATAGTTATAATAACACTTATGTAAACGTACGGGATTTTTAAATAGCTTGTGATAATATTTGTGTACATAAAGTTAGAGTTAGAATTTTCGCACAGAGTTGTAAAATTGGCTTTAATATTCATAGCGTTACGCTAATTAATTCGTTCCCAATTAAATAAGTAAACGTTAATATGAATAAAGTAGGTTGAATTGCCGTTGTAACTATTATTTAATACATTTAACGAGCCTCCCATTGTATCCGCATACTTGTAATATGACGCTTCTAGCCATTGTCTGTGACCGCATACATGTCATTAACTTATCCGCGGGTCAGACTGGTAGAATGTTTTACATCATTAATTACGAATTAAAATATTATATTGAAGTAACTTATTTATAAATTGACCGAAAACCGAATAGGATGATGTAACCCCTGGAAAAGATACCCACGAGGCGTTGTGACGTCTTATACCTTCGGTAGTCGGGATTTTGTGAAGACCTGATATAGATTATAAATACACATACAATATTTTAAGTTTTAGGAGCTGAAAGATTACATACCTTCTGTCCCGACGCCTCTTGGCAGTCCCAGTAGCCTTGATGGTCCTGTACAGTGACATCATGATGAAGATTTAGGCTTAAACTGCTGGTGACCTAACAACACTGATTAATATAGAATCTACTTCACTTATCCCACAAGCACCACACTTTAAAGCACTTTTGTTGTTTGTTTTAGGTCACTTTTTGATTTCAGTATTTCCTTTGTCCGCTGTGGCACGAATCGTGAGAAGAATCTATAAAAAAAAAGATATTATAATTGAACAGGCGTATATTGATTTTTGTATCGATTAATTACACTTTGAATTACGTGCCTATCAATTATTACTGGCCTTGATATTTACGTGGCATATTTTTTTCACTAAATCATGAAACTTTAACATTTGCCTACGTTTTTATGTGAACAATATCAGTAAACGTTTATTTGTTAAGATTATATCGACAAGTGTTCGATTCACCAACAAATAAGTTTTTTTAATAAAATTTATGAATAGGCAGCTTAAGCATCGGAGTAAAAAAAATCTTCAGACCATTACTTGTATTCCTTATGATTTCAATATCTCAGTGTAGTCTCGTAGTTTGGAATAGTCGCAATAGTAAATAATGACTACTACCGCAAATTTGTTTAATGCCCGGAGGCGACCAATGTACTCGAATATCGTTTCCACGCACTGGGCTTATACATTTGCCTTGTTACGAGTGGCACGAAGTAGGGTTACGAAATTGTTTAATTTATGTTTCTGGCACAATATATAAATATGCCGTGCATTTTTACCAATTGGCCACGGAAACTCGAAAGGCGAGATAGTACTGAGACAGTCAAGTCGACGAGAGTAAATCTATAGAGAGTGAAAATAGTGGTATTTTGCGAAATGGAGAGTTTTGATAAGAGAGCATTACGAGAGAATTCCGCAACCACTTGGGAAATACAATAACGTATTCTGCGACCAAGGAAGTGAATAAAGTATGTAATTTATTGCTGATTTAACTGAATATTATGCACGTTGTAATTGCATCGATCATAAAAGTTTGCATATTATTCTTAGTGGAATGCCTTCAGCCATTCATACGTAACGCACAATAATCATTATTAATAATGAAGGTGCTATGGAGTACCTATAGTTTTGCGCTTAAAGTAATTTTATTATCGTGATGATTAACACATTTACCGTACCTTTTTGTTTAGTGATTATATTAATTATTTACAAATTAATATAAATTACCATACTGTAAATAATAGATTGTCGTGGCTAGTAAGTTATTATAGGAAGAAGTCGCACTTAATGACCTCGAAATCAACGTGACTGGTACGAGTGCAATTTTGGTTAGTTGTTCCGGGATGGAGTGGGTTATGATTGACCTAAAGATAGAAGAAACTAGTAAGCGCTTCTTTCCTAAAACGATTGGGAATATTTGAAAAAATAACATTTAACATTAAAATTAACTAATATTTAACATTAAATTAACTAACATTTAATATTAAAATTAAATAATAATTAATATTAAAAAAAATGAAAATTTCACATATTCCCAATCGGTATGATATATAAAAGTAGTGCATTAATCTTCGATTTGACTTCTTTTCTCTTCATTATAAATTGATATTATGTACCAACAAAAAATTTTTTAAAATACAAGAGGTGTGTATTTTTTTACAACACGATTAGTTTCTTACATGAAGTAATGTTGACTGGGCTATAATGTAGTTACGCCTGGATCACGGTTTATTCTCGGTGCACGTACATCCATATTTAATATCCATTATACATAATGTGCTTTTTTTAGAAAATACAAGCCTTCTAAGTCTATAATATTCAGGTAAAATTTTAAACACCCATCTGAGGTAAAAAAATTTGAGTCGCAATTACGCTGCTCTATTTGTATAAAGAACAGTAACTTTAAATTCAGTAAATTTAAATGATTCACCACATCACGATAATAAGAATCTATAAAATCAAAAATATGGATTTATTATTGCTTTAAAAAACTGTTGGTTGGACAGTTAGGGACGGGGTGAGGGTTCTTGGCTGAATAACTAGTGACGACATGTAAAAGAATTTTTTGTTTTTGAAAAAAAAATGTCACGGGAGACAAAAATTTCATTTCATTAAAAAAACATCAGGAATCATCTGGTTACAGTCTGGTAAGTCTTTTAACACCTTTTATGAATGATTACATATTTTATAAATGTTGTTTTAATAAAAATAATAAATAAATATATATTTTTTTAATTTTCTTAATTCTGTATTTCTTTCTTGCACGTTTCAAAATTTATTCAATAAATAAATAAATTCGTTCATGGTAACCAGAAAATAAGAGCCCAAGATTTTAAGTGAAAAGGTAGGTATGGCAAAGCCCCTGGGCATCTATCTCACAACCAGACTGCCAAGATATTCGTAACGCCACTGCATTGTTGAAAAAACTTCGACCAATTTTACTTCAGAGTGTTGCGAATGAAACATGTACCTAAATACATACTGCTACTCTAACGTATCCAGTGGGTAAATTTGAATCAATCTTGCCCTTATTGGTCCCCACTGCCCAATTTTACACCACCTTGACATCTCTCTGATGTTTCAAATGAACATACCATCAGTATTAGTTTTATAGGTGCATTCATCTGATGCTAACCGCAGCGGCAGTAAGCTATATCCAATAAAACTGGTTACAAGCACAACTTAACAGTTGGTAAGTAACAGTTACCTGCGATTTGCCAATAGATACGTGATTATAATTTCAATCAATTTAGTATTCATCTTCGCCATTAATGGCCTTATTTAGCATATATTCAAAACCTGTTATTTATACTCTTAGCGCAGAAACCTTAATGCAGGTTCTAAACCCAATTAAATCTACTTAAAGTATTCCTCTTTACTCTAAGACATATGTAATCATTAGATATAACTACGAGTATCTAGTTAAAGTCATCAAATAAGGTAGGTACAGGAAGGTTCAGTCAGAAAGGCGTGATCTAACTGAGAAACATTAGAAGATACCACCTAGCTTTGTCAGAGTCTCTCACCTTCTGCCACAAAATGTTATTTCTTATAATGTCATCTCTTATTTACTGACAAATATTGGGATATTTTAAAGGTACACATATTATGATGGCTCAAGTGACACTGAAAATTGTAGTCGCCTTGACCTAAAATTAAAATCTCTGGAGTCATGAAATGACTCCAGAGACGACAGTTGAAACTGTCTCCAGAGATTTTAATTTAATTAGATCACGCCTTTCTGACTGAACCTTGCTTTTCAGTAAACAGTTTTCAAGATTTAACTAAATTAAGTATATTTATTTGCGCTCACTTTGGGTTTTTACATTTTATTTAGTTACATATTTAAGTTTTTATATGTTTTATATTTGCGAGTTAATCGTATACCTTAACATTTACACCTTCATATTAGCTATACCTGATGTAAGGGTTTGATAAATGTTTTGTTAAGGAGTGGCCAGTTACAAATTACTTACGATTTGTCAGTTAATGCATCATTTCTATATATATATATATATATAGATATTACGTTCTTTCTTGTGTGCCGCTTCAAAAATTATAAAATCATTATAACGTGCGTTAAATGAATTTTCAATTATCTCAATCAATAGTTAGTAACATAAATTTAGGCGATCCATTGAATCACACTTATGATGCAAGACATTCGAAATAATTAAATTCATAGTTTTTTTTTTATCTGACACTAACATACATACGGGCAGACATCGTGGGCATTACTTGCCTTATAAATAATTGGATAGACCTCATACGAACAACCTGCCACCTCTGTATCGAGCTCCGAAGTTACTTGCCTTCAGCAATATTTATGGAAGTTTGTGCTGTTCAAGTGTTGCGAAATTTTCCGCAGATTATAGCAAACGAATAGATATAAATATTATGTTGCGAGAGAATCAAGTCTTGCTTACCGGTAATTTCAACCAAATGTCAACAGTTCTTAATGTCATCGACCGAGATGAGGTATTAACATACTAAAGACAACATGATTGTATTTTTTAGATCGTTTAAACTCATCTCAATGTCTGTCGTTATTTTGCATGAAGTCATCGCAAAATATTACACATAACCGAAAATTATTTTACAATATTAATTTTATGTTGTCATGAGTTATTGTGACTCAAGTTGTCGATCGGTGATACCATCATATAAATATTTTTCGTTACTATTTTCAAAACGATGCCCAAAAGTCTTTCCTTTAATTTGTATAGTATTATAACATTTTACGTAAACTTAACAAATATTTAAAAAAAAATCTTAACTAAAAACAATCTGTTTGTATGAAAACCGATAAGGTATTGTGTCATTGAATTTGTGCGGCTTTTTCTTATCCGATTTTTTAAGTTCCGTAATTTTTTTGAATTATGTCCATTGATTGAAGCATTGAAATTTTTTGCATATATTGTCCCATGTGTTTCGAAAATAAATTACAAAAATAATTCCTAAAAAAGTCTTTTATGTTTATTGCTGTAATTGTGGGTCATCGACAGAAAGCGAAAAAATATATTTTTAAAGTTTTTTGGCAAATAAAAATAAAATGTTTTGTTGTATTTTAGGGACCTCACTGATGTTTAAGTTCAACGTGTTTTAAATTTTAAACAACCATTTGTGTTTGGTCGTTTATCAGTTGTGTAAAATTTAGAACACAAAATTGTAAGGAGATATGTAAATACCTATTAGTTTATTTGGTATGTTAAATGGAGAATATCGAAGAGTCTTTTCCTGTCGAGGCCAGAGAAATCCGGCCACTGAATTGACAATCACAATACAAGTTTTTTTGTTCGTTTAAAAATCTCATTTACTCACGGCTAAATATTGAATTTTATTGGCGGTGGATCCATTCTCCTTAATTTTTTGTTTGGTAAAGGTCAGAAAAGAGCATCTGCACATAAAATATGTAAATTAGATTTATTTATTGGAGAGAAAACTCAAAGAGTTCATCTTTAAGAAATGCAAAATCGACTATTTAAATTCGATGATATTTCTTGGTCTTGTTGCATTCAATTGATAATCAATTAATTTCATTCAATTGATAATCATTCTTAATTGCATTCAATTGATAGTCAAATTATTAGGAAAAACTTAAAAAAACTTTCCTTTTTATAAATTTAAAAAATAAAATATATCTATGTTATCTAGCATAGTTATCACAACGGTAGTTAAACGTTTTACCTGTATTAAAGGGTGTTTTAATGTTTGCTACAATTTTGCTGAGAGACTTTATGTTGCAATAAAAACGTTTTTTATTCCGAAAGGGCAATAAAATTAATGAAAGTGTTGGAAATGCGACAAATTGTCTACCGTAGTGCAAGAAAGACATTAGGTACTATTTAAAATAAATTATCATTTTGCCCACAAAGTTTGTTCAAAGAAGTGTCCTCATAAATGCCACCTTCAAGTTAAGACCGAAGAAGCACAGTATAGAATTTATAAGGGTTATTTAAACGAAATAAATAACATAAAATTATAAATTAAATTAACGACATAGAATACAGCGTACCTGTTCCATTTGCCACAATCTTGGCTACAGAGAAGACTAATAAGAAGAACTAATTGAAACCTGGCGGTGTTTTTTTTATTAAACCCCTCAGGAGGCCTGAGGAAAATAATTTTCCTCAGAGCCTATGTCATCTTTGAGGATGGTGTATGGAGAGTCTTTTTAAGAAAGGAAGGAGTGGGAGTTCTGGGAGGGAAAATGGTATGAGAGGTAGGTAGGAATCCATCCCTCCCGTTGCGGTGCAAGACGATGAGTTGAGAAAGATCAGCTGGAGTCTCCACACCCGGCCTCTCCCGATCAGTTGAACAGTTGGTGAGGAGTCACATTCGCAGTCAAGACCTGAACACACCTCACCCGATGAACCAATCGTAGCAAACCACTTGGGGTGATCTTTGGCAGAGGTGTTGGTTATCAGATAAATCGTTCCCTGGCGGCGTTACTCATAACCACCTCCCAAATTGGTTTAACGGTGCTTACTGTTAGGGTATTATTAAATCTAAATAACATCCCCTTCTGCTTTACAACATTTCCCAGTGGGGAGGTCATATTTCCACGAGTTCCAGGAATCCGGGACAGGCGGGCTGTTTTACATGCATGGCATGAAGAATTGATAAAGAAAAATGGTGTGTTTTAATTTCTGTTTTAATTAAATTGATATTTCACGGTCGCTTGGTTAACTAGAAAACACTCATGAGCGTTTATCTAATCTTCAATTGCATGCGGAGAAAATTTTCTCGAAGAGCGTTCGAGGTTTTTAGTTCGCACACCATACCCTCGCCAAGAGGCGAGAGAGATCCATCGCCCAGGAATGCACCAGTGAGAGTCGATCATCTTCGGCTCTCGATCCTCTGACCGTGTATTATTGTGATTAGAAACTACTGTGCTCATGCGAGGCACAGCTCATCCGAGACCAGCATCCCACTGCCATAATGGGTTTCATTTTTACACTTTTTTGCTTGGAATGCGACGTGATTTATTGGAGTATTCTTTTAAGATGATAAATTAGCGGCACTTTTTCTGACTGCTATCGTAAAATAGTCACATTCATTCGTTTATAAAAAGGAACAATCCAACATGGTTATTCAAAGATTCAGTAGATATTCATCATCAGGGACAACGCGACTGTCAGATCCACTAAGGCAGAAGTACATGAGCTATGTATTATTTGTAAGACTGACCTTCTTACATAGATTTTTGTTAAAAGAGAAACTCACTATAAGATTTGAACTCAGTCCTTTCTTTTACCAGTCGAGAGTCCTACCCATCGATCTGGAATAATCTTATTTATTTATTATTTTTTATGTTAATACCGCCTAACTGCTCCCTACCGTCTGGAGCCGGTAAGACTATGGCATCCCCAATTGGGGTGTGTTGTGGGCTGAAGGTAGTAAAGAGGGGAAGAGAAAGGTGATGAAGTGCTGACTATTCTATTACTGTCATCATAAACGAATGCATTTTATATTGACCGGTCGGTGGCCGAGTTGACATCGCGTTTGGGTCCCACCCAGGCGTTGTGTGTTCAATTCCTCGGCTGGTTAAGTCCTCCATCACAACACAAGCAACATTTTCGGCTAACTGTGGGTGGTAGTAGGAGATTTTCAAATATTGTCAGGTTATTCGTAACTTGGGAATGTTTGACTTTCTTTATAAAAATATATATATACCGATATAAAGAAAAGAATCTATTGGTGAGTTTGTTTTTTTATAAATCTACAGTTTTATTTCGAGATAAATGAATTTTTACGCAATTGACTTACGAAATAAGAGGAAGTAGTTTATGTACATAAAATTTTATTATAACACCCCATCATTTATGCTCAGCTCTCTTTAAAACAGAATTTTGATACTTCTTGGTGAAAATTTGCAAACTTGACGAAAAAAAAAAATAGGAAAATTACTCTCGACGTCATCATGATTTAGAAATACACGAGTAATGTAGGGGTCTTTAGCCTATTACAAAATAATTAAACATTACAGGATTCTTTTTCTTTGAAATATGATGATTATGGACCTAGGAAGTACCCTAAAAATAAATACGTTTTAAAAATAAATATTTTGGGAAGCATTTTGAGATGATAGTCGCGGGATGGCGCTTATTATCCAAGTTGCTGGTTTCTTGATTGAATAAATAGCAGCACACGCGTACATTACAGGCACACTCACAACAAAAATAGGGTCTCAAAAGTTGGTCTGAAGATAATGTAGGTACCTGATTTCGTAAAATATATAAAGGTAATTCAAAAACATTCTTGCTATCGGGTACTAATCCTAAAAAGTTTGGCCCCGCTTAAAGAAATTTATGGCCGATGGCATTTTACAAATAAATTATTTATGATAGATTAGAGTTTTTATATTTTAAATAATTATTGGTCAATGGCAAATTAAAAAAATATTATTCAGTTATTTGTAATAGTAAAAATGTTGTGACCATTTGGTTTATTTTTGCGTTCTTATCGCTAAGTTTATTGTTTACATTTAGACATAATGTAACTTGTTACATCAACTTCTAAGTGATGAAAATGTTAACAAGTACATAAATTGCCCGGAAACATTTTTCATTGCCTGTGATATTGCTTGTAAGGCACTTAATTAATTAATTAAAACTTGTTAAGTGGTATGCGCCTGAAACAGTTATTACTAATTTACAAATTATCTTACATTGCAACAAAAATAGCATACTGAAACATAATAAAATGGAATTTTATGATGGCTGAAAATTCTTTGGAAAAAAGACGACAGTGGAGTGCCTTGCCTTCCTTCAAAGCTATAGGTAGGTCCTACCTACTACCTATTAAAATATATATGTAACAATGTATATAATGAAAAAATATAAAAAAATATATTTTCAGCAGTAAAATAAAATGGTTCTGGAAAATCGTGACATCTTGGAGTCTTTAAATACTAAAAGAGAACGAAGGTGGAAAAGTTTAAAGAGAGTCAAAGATAATTTTTGGGTTAAGAGGCTTAATACACTCAAATTACAATTCAACGTTTAGTGCTATTCAATAAGCATTTTAAGTTATTACCATAATATATCACTTGTTTACGTTACTTTAAACTTCTATTAACAATTAAATATTATATGGAAAATATTTAGAAGCTCCTATAATATCTAATCTCTAAATAGTATAAAATAAAGTCGCTATCCGCGTCTGTCTGTTTTTGCCCTTTGTTTTTCTAAAAAACGGAACGGAATTTGATAGAGTTTTCACTATCATTTAGAAAATTTCTTCCGGAAGGTTTACATATATAATACATGCATATTAAATTTATAAAAATTAGAGAAAAGTCGATGTTTTATAACCAAGTCGGAATTTTTTTTTCGATCACTACATTGCTAAAGCTGGCTAAATGTTATGAGATACATCAAAATAATGTACTACGGAATTGTATATCTTTAAAAGGCCTCAGAAAAAATCTGCAATTTTATTTATCTATCTCTTAAGAATAACCCCATCATCGCCGGGTACACGTCAGCTAGTTATTTATAAACGACAGCTGCTAAGCTGCTAAAAAATAAATAAAAAGTTTCATGTTAGATTATCACTTAGCCCTTATTTGTTTCAACACAGCAATAATATCCTAAATAAATTACATTACACAAAATAAATAAGTATTAAATTTATTAAAATCACCTTTCGTTTTATAGTTTTATCTGTGATCACAAACACCACTCGATAATGTATCACAAATCACTTCACTTCAAACACAACTAAAACAACTGATTCGTTAATAATATTCAATATAAAATTATTTTCCCAATATTGGTTATTTAGCGTCGCGACGACCCGACCGGCGTATCTGAAGGTGGCGCGAGTTTTGCTGAAAGCTTCTTCAGACGGCGTAACGGAGATAATATCGCATCGAGTGATAGCTTAACACTAGATGAGTTAACCCGGTGGTGACGCGCCCGCACAGCCTTCACGGGGACGCGGAGAGAGAAAAGTGTGCTCGATGAGTCCCCAATCACACGACCAACGAAACTAATATCAGATCAAGCTACTATAATTATACTTTCGTTTCAGTTTTGTCGAACAAACAATGTAGACAAGTTGAGATGTGTTATTTTTGCTTGAAGTGGTATTTTGCGTCATGTTCGTCTTGCACGTTAAATGTCTGCGAAATGTGAAATTTCATAACTCTTCTGCAGAGGCGGTTGATCAAATAATTTCATGTCCATTTAAACAAGATTTTTTTGTGAAGAAGCTTGTTGTATTATACATACTTGTTTATTAAGTGCGTATGTATTTTAGAAACTGCTTTTTCACAATTCGTTTGTCCAACATAGTATGTTAAACAAATACAAATACGGCGACCCGAGGGGAATGGATGTTACAAGGTGAATCACTATTTCAACAGGTCATCCTTATGCCATCAAAAACGCATTCTAGTTAGCGGATACTTTAATAGTTACGCCGTTACGAGATAAAGTCAAATGGACATTCAACATTATTAAGTATTCTTGAAATGTGACAACTCTCCACACATATAAGTATTAACTCTTGGCATAAATAAATATTGATCCACGTGTGACAAAGTGTAACCTTGTAACATATATTATTAATAAGTGGTAAATTTAATAAAGTGCCATTCATTTTCATTTATGTTTTGGATTTATCTACCCGGATACGGTTTCATTAATTATTATAAATATTTGTTTTGGCTAGGCCAAATTTACTAAAAACTTGTTTCTTGTATAGATATTGAAAAAACCTTGAATATTATATTGAATGACCTATTCGATGTTTTGACAAAAATGAAGAATATTCATTCAATGCTTTGCACTTTACTTTTAGTAAAAATCGAATGCAAAGTAAATATACAAGAATCCTTGTGGATTGATTCATAACTAGTAGTTGTATGAACAGTACAATAATGTTTCTAATTTTCTCTTAATTAATAAATCAATACCAAAATATCCTCTGAAATCTTAAGGTTTGTAAATAGGTAGGCACAAACCTACCTATTTAATTATAAACCATAAACTTTTCAAACAAGGAATTACTCAATTCTTCCAAAAAAACGTCATTGAATAAACACGACGAATTTCACATTTGAAAAAAAATCTTTACTGAACCATCAAGATGGCTACCATTTTGAAACGGAAACGTAATGTACAAACAAATTCACAGACAGGCGAAAAGAAAAACGATCAAGTTAAAACACCATACGCTCAGTCAAAAATATATTTTGTATATTTTCCATCGGCGTAATGATCAGTTGGTACTGGAAAGAAATTGCAACCAGACAGGATTTTAGACGAAAAATGTCAAAAATTTGTAAAAAGGGAAGTTGAATTAAATTACACTATTTTTTACCAAATGAAAAACATCTAAAAAATTCACAAGTGGCGCCTTCGTGAGATTTTTTTCTTCATTTTATGGTATATGAAATTTGATAGATGGAAAAAATTAAATAAAATGTTCCGTGTGGAATAAAAACAATTAGTTTTAACCTTCTAACATCACTTTGTAGAGAGATCCAAAGCTTAAAAAATATACAATAAGTGACCGAGCGTAGCAAAGTCCAGTTTAGACAACTATGCATTTCATGTGTCTGTAAATTTGTTTGTGTATTTCGTTTCCGGTCAATCCTATCAAGATGGTAGCCGTGTTTGATAATACGTTTTTATTCCGCCAAAGCGCATGAGCGACTGTTGCGAGCTGTCAAGTCGGAATAACCAACAGCGAAGTCTACTGTTCACAGAACTACTAATTATCGATGTTTGTGAAAAATTTCATTATGGATGAGTAGGGCCATTTTTGCAAGCTTGGTTTTGGCCGCGCTTCTTATGTTAGCGATCTTAGGGAGGCAATATCTATGGAAAAAATATTTCACACACCCCCTAACCTGCTGTATCTTTCTATGTAGTCACTTAATAGAATCTTTGGATATGGACTATGTAGCCAGCCGAGCGTTTCGGTCAGTGTGAAAGCCAGTTGGTAGAAACTAAGGTAGCCAATTTGCTTATATCAGACATAAGCTTCAAGTATGTAATAAGTCTAAGTATACCTTCCTATTTAGTATTGCGAGGAACAAATTGCCTGGGGAAATAGAGCGTACGCAAACCAATGATTGAACACTAGATTTTAATGATAAAACAACTTTTTATTTTCTCTCTCCGCCCAGGGCTACAATTTTTAATTTGAATATCGGACTTATGGTGAGCCGATAAGAATTGCATTGATATCTGTAATCTTCATATTTAAATTCTCTGTGAAATTTATGTGGTGATTGGTTTTTGTATTCAGTATCACGCAATAATCGCAAGTTGAAGGCAGGTTCGGAGAAAACGGTAATTAAACGGGAACGTCAACGTAAATTTTTACGTGATTGGGTTAATTTACATGTCTTTATTGTACAAATCAACACCTTACCTAAATCAATTTCATTTTAGTTTGTATATAACATCATCTTAGTAGTAATAAAGATATATTTTGAAAAGTCATTTTATCATTGTTTTTTATAGTAAATTACTTCTTATTTCTATTTTTTATGTGAATACCGTCGAGTCTGAACTGCTCCCATCCGTCCGAAACCAGTGAGACTATGGCTTCCTATGCGAGGGGAAGGATATGGGGCAGAGGAAGGTGGGGGAGTACCTGGCTATTCAGATCTGGTCACCAAACACAGCTGAAGCCATTTCAAGCAACGTTTCAATTCAGAGTAGTGGTCTTACACCAAGGCGATACTGAGAGTATATTCCACTCTGTAAAGTGCCGCAAATATACTATATATTATTTTAAATGAATAAACTTCGAAATAACACAAATTCATCTAGTAAAATTTACTTGCGCACGCCGGGATTAGAACTTGCTAGTCAAGAGCATTACCCCTCGACTACCGAGGCCGTCATATTTGTATGATAAATGATACGCAAAAATTTTCCACCACGTTCTAAGGATAAAGATAATTCATTCAATTTTGTAGCTGAACCGACGATGTTCTTAATTTATCTGTCTTATTTAATGTTATCATTTTACATAACACTTAAATGATGCTATAAATTAAAAATTCACATCGGCGGGTTCACACGGGTACAAACGAAAGCAAAAGTTCTGTCATTTCGTTCCAAACCAAATAAATTTCTGTGTCTGAATTGACTAATTTTCAATAAACCCGTTTATTCTAGCAAACAAATACGGTTAATTAATTATGAAAGTTAATTTGTTTCAAATTTAACCAACAAAAATACATAGATTAGGAATCACAGTATTCCATATATTCAACCTTTACCTTTGGAAGGGTGTGAGTTTGTTTTCATACAAATTGGCAATTTTATTTCGAGACTGATAAAATTTTGCACACTTGATTAAGAAGCAGGTCACTATTTACATGAGATTCCAAAAAACATTCCCATCACATTTTCCAATCCCTTAAAGCCGAATGTAGCCCGGTCGCCGCCGGGTCAGTACAGGAACAGTAAATATTTTTTTCTGAATAATGGATTGATCTGAAAAATAAGAAATTAGTTTTTACCGTACGAAAAACATTAAATACAATAATTTAAACCTATCTCTCCGGTTACAAATATATAAAAAGGGAATATTTCGCTTTCACTTGTCTCATAGAGTCCAAGAAAAAAACAGTTTGCTATATTTTTAACTTGAGAACTTGAGATTTGATCCATGATAGTAATAATATTTCTACATAATCATGTCGCCAAGATCACAAGACGCCGCACATTCTGTACCCAGCAAAATATGGAATGGGCAATGGGAATGTGTGTAATCAATCGATATCATTACAAGCGTATTTGGTGAGACCCCTTCAAAACCTCGAGATTGTTGTTTGGTATCAAATTGTTTATTGATGGATTAACTTTGCATTTATTATGCTCCATTAACTCGATACCACTTGCACACTGTAGTATGGAAATAGCTTAATTTCTTCAAATTTCTCTGACCTCTTTTCAATGCTTTTACATGGCAACAGAAATCGAATCTTAGATGGTCGTAAAAAAACTGTCTAAAACAAGTTTCACGTTTTGTCCACTGTTATTAATATTTTGTGTGTAATATTATTTCAAGTATTGTAAATGCAACCATTTTCCCAAGAATAATTTTTAATTTTTAAAAAAACAGAGGATGCGATCGCCATCTTGTTATCCCACACATTTACTGTCTAAATCTGCTTTCGCAAAATTCTGCGTAAAGCCCGGACAACGCCTGGGACTTCTAGTGATAAGAAAAGTAATAATAATAATACTTTCGGCCGTAATTTGTTTTTAATTGACTCATAATTGAGGGTGCAATGTTTATCAAGCAGAAAAAAATGAACAACCTGTTTCGGAGAATCTTAATATTGGCTCACTTTAAACCGTGTCCATCATAATTCATAACATCAGTCATAAGAAAAAAGAAATTAGAGTTCAAAGATTAAATTAATAATTTAACTTAACGTGTTGTTTTCTAAAAAACATGGGTGCTTTTACACGTGTAAGAAATAGACGAGAACAGATTTATGTTTTTGGACTGTTCTATGCCCGATCTAAAATAACTCAAAACGTGAATCAAGTTGAACTATAATTTAGGCATTTAGTTTAATTTTTATATATCTAACAATATTAACTAGTAGCTCTGTGAACAGTTAGTATGTTTCTAGTTTTTGTCATTTAATAAAACAAAATTAAAATTTCCACAGAATCATAAGATTTGTAAGTAGGTTCTTAGGTACGTACCTTCCTTTTCCATTTTTTTTCGTTTGTCTCTATAATTATAGGCCAAATATTTTGTGTAACTTTTTCAAATAAGGAAATATAGGGTTTGTCCAAATACCATTACCTATCATTACCTGTATGACAATTCTTTTTAAACATTCCACAGGCATGTAGGTACAATATTGATAAAATGGTAATAAAAGTAAAAAGAAACACGTCGATTTCTACTTTGAAATCAGAACCTTCATTGAACCATTAAAATAGCCACCATCTTTTAACGGAAAGGGAACGTACACACAATTTTACAGACAGAGGATGTGCAAAAAAATAGGACTTATCTCCGCTTACTCAATTATGAAATTCGCTTTGTAAAAGCTCAAAAAAGGAATTTAGATTTAAACGCCGCTACTTGAAATTTACAATACATTTGTATGTGATTACTGTTTGATAGAATGATTGTATTATTTTTTTAATATTTTCTCGTAAACATCGTTATATAGGTACACTTTTTTAAATAGTTGAAAATCGGTGCAAATAAATGCTATGCATAAATGTATTAAATTGAACAGTGAGATATAAATAAACATGCTTGCACGTTATAAATTCAATGTAGAACAATGTTGACAACACAGTTTTTCGTCCGGTTGAATTAGTCGTAATTTTGTACTTTCTTAACAGAAAATTATTGACGTTGCATTTACATGTTGAATCGTTACACTTTACTAACTGATTTCTACATGATTGTAGGTATGATTTATGAAAGTAAATAATCCGTAGGAGAATTTTAATGTCGATCGCCATGGCTCAAGGCGCACTGAATTAAATTCAACCTAAATCACAACAAAACTGTAATAGGTTTCCCTTGCATAAAAATAATGACCACGATAAATAAGGAATGCAATATGAGTTTTGAATTGATGTTTTACATAAAATTACCTTATTGAATGAATCAGTCAATTGTATTTGAAACATAAGTTATATCATACTCTATATTTTCAATATCTTTTATTTGAAAGTATGCTGCGATGTTTGTCTTGATAGTAAATGTTAATTATGTATTGTAAATGTTATTTATGCATTTTAAATATCGATTATGTATTATAAATTAGAATTATGTATGGTTAGTGTTATTTATGTTTTGTAAATGTTTATTGTTAATGTTAATTATGTATTGTAAATGTTTTGTGTATTTTATTTTATTATTATTATACTGACAAATTTTCATCTTATGAATGGGAAAAAAATACAGATAACTGCGAAAGGAGAGGACATATATGTGCATGAATAACAGTGACAAAAAAGTAAGACAAAAAGACATAATGTCAAATGTATTGTCAATATTAAATTTGTATTGAAAAGTAATATATTACGTCATAAACTGTATTTTGGTTGCTGCAAATATTATGTTCCATATTACAGTGAGTTTATCTCTTTTAAATACAATGCGCATATATGATATATGCATACTAAAATAATATGAAACTTCAAAAATATTCAAAAAAAAAAATTCTTTGCTAAATGTTGAACATTATCTCAAACATTTTTGTTTTGTACCTGGTTGGCGTGGCCATTGAAATTTTGTAATTATTTTGTAGATATCTGATGAGGAAGACGTGTGTGCTCTCATTTTCGCTGTCAACTGTCAAGATGAGTTTTGAAGAGCAGGACATTCTTGCAGATATTGCACCAAGGAGGAAACACATATTTCGGGTTCTACCGTACCTTCAACCTCGAAATTTTAATTTATATCAGGTATTGAAATTAGAAGACAGATTTGGCTTAGGTAATTTCTTCCGTGTCTTGGAAACTGATCTTGAGAAAATAAGTTTTATTTTCCTGGCCAGATATAAAAAGTGACGTCATTTCACTAGAAATGCTCGCAACGGGGGATATATACAAGCCTTATGTACCACTTAAGAATCTCGAAACAGTCGCTGTCAAAAAATGTTCCGGAGGTTTGTTGGGCCCAATAAAATAGACTTACAAGACTTTATTTAAAGGTTCGTGATAGAAAAAATCAAACATACGACAGTATTTATTTACAATTTACTAAACTCGTAACTCATAATAATAATGCTCGCTCAGCGCACATAACCTTAAAACTCACAGACCACACCGGTTGTCAAAAAATAAAATAATCTTCTCCCTTGCCTTTCCCGTTTCCAATGGGCTGAAAATGTTTCCATCGGCCACGGAAAACACGAACCTTGTGGTTTCGAACAAAAATGTGGATGGGAACGCCCCCTTTTTGAATGTTTGTCGAAATTTTTGAAGTAATGTTGTGGAAACGGTCGCTAGAGACGCGGCTTTATAGCTGGAAATAAATGCTTTCTTTTAATTAAGAGCAAATAATTACAATGCTTATTGGATTTGGTGCCTTATCCAAATTCAAGATGGTAAATTAGCAGTATTTGACCGCAAAATTCATTTCTGTGCTTAAAAATGGAACCTACGGTGTAGGAATGAACCGTGAACTTGATCATTTTATTGAGCGCGAAGCCATCGTGAGATTCTGTAGGCACCAAAGTCTACGATGGGCTAGATCAACCAGGTACAAAAAATGTCAGATGGCAGAAGGCCATGACCAAGTGAAAAAGTCCTATAGAAGTTCTAGACCAAGGAAGATCTGACTCCACGGAAGAAGACTAGAGGTGGATGGGAAGGTTCGGAAACATAGAAATATGGCGAGTGGCGGGAAATGGTGCAAACCTTTGCGGAAGAATCCAAATCGCGTCATGGGGAAAAAGAATGACTAAAAGCTGTTTCAAGATCGAATAAATACGCAACACACATTTTTGTTTAAATAAGGGGATATGTTACTTAAAAAATGGGTTAAATTACTTAAATAAGGGGTTATATTACTTAAATAAAGGGTTATATAACTTACATAAATATTTGAATTAAACAAAAGGTAATATTCCTTACTTACTAAGCGAAGAAATTATTTTGTCTTTATTCATAAAATCGAAAAATTTATTGCCATTGTAAGGATGTGTAATCAAATTTCAGGGTATCAAAAAACGTGTAAATATAACTTATTTACAGGAAATCACCGTCAAGTTTTCAAAGGTCATCGGCTTACTCTCAGAGATCTAAGAATTGGAATGATGCTGGAATTGAATACTCATGCGGTTAAGAGATAAACAAATATGTCGTCTCCAAACCTTGACATTGTTTGCTTCGTTCATTTAAAAAATAATTGGAATTTTCGTCGTCTGTTTTACGTGGAAGACATTACGGTTTTCACACATGTATTTAAAAACAAATCAATTCATTTAAACCGTGACTCAAAGTAGTCAGCAATTAAAATACATGGAATTTGTAACATTTTCAATCATATTTCTCCTATTGGAGGTAAACTACCACAGCAGTTCTGCAAATCTCGAAGCAACAATCGGTAAATTGAATTAAATCTTCAATAGTATATTCCTACTACATAGAATATTAAGATTATCGTTTCGGTAAATATGACTTCACTCAAGTTAATAATGATGAAATGTCAAATAAGTTGCGGAACGAAAGAATTTTAACAAGAGAGACTCCGAGATTATGTTTCAAGGCGTGAACAAAAAATGCGGTTAATATTAGATACAATCACTATTTTTATGGCATTATTTAATTCTTGTGTCGATAATTTGAGGGCGCACAAATGTCAAAATTAATTTGGGTGTTGGTACAACGTGAACTATGAAAAAATGTTAACATCGTGTCGAACGACTGAGCAGTCAATAAGCAGTACAATGCAACAGGTACCTCTGCCTATTAAATATTACAGATAATCAATACATTTTCATGAGGTAATGCTAAAAATGAATATTTTTGCTAAAATTCCAATAGACCTACAGTTGGGGTCTAAATATTATAACTATTTCATATCAAAATGAAGTTTCATCAGGTCATAAAAAAAAATATTTCTTAATTTTTTTTTATAATAGAAACAAACAGTACATGATTTACAGAGAATATACAGGAATAAGCTATTTCATGTTGGGTACCTATGATATGTTTTCTGCTAAGTGGTATGTTTATTCCTTAATTACCAGGTGATGTGTGTAGTATATAGGTGTGTGTGTGACGTGGGTACTGTATGTGTGAGTGTTTGTGTGTGTGTGTCTGTATGTATGCGCATTGAACAGTTTAAATTATTGACATGAGGCCACGTTTGAATTTGGACAGTGAAAAAAAATGTCAATGTTAGAGTTAAGACAAATATTATTTGGAGTAGCAGTAAATATTATGCAGTCCCAGTGAAATTTGGATGCAAATGAAACCTGGTCGGTATCTAAAATATGTGTTAACAGTTATTATTATAAATTAGCACAGACCCGTGAAAAATCACGTTAGAGTCACAGCAGTTCTGATTTTGAAAATGACAATTTTTTTTTTAAACATTTCATCTATTTGATCAATAGTTGAAAAATAGAGGCTACACAAACTTTTTAAATATGTAAATGGATATTTCAAAGCTTACATTGATCTAAACCTGGCATGCTGCTCAAAATTCATAACGCCAGAGCTCACTAATCGGTGTATTTGATGGTTGAGAAAAAATAGGAAGGCAAAAGCGTAGTTTAACATATATTTTACGTTCTTATAACTAAAATGGATATTTAATTAAAACTAGATAGTTTCAATGGAGTACTGCAAAATAGTACATACGTTCTAGAATAAATTAATATTATAGCGGTTTCTCATCACAGATTTTCCATACAATGGCGTGCTAGATTCGTGAAAGTGCAACAAAACGCAGTCTCCCAAAGTAAGATTCATGATAGCGTTAAGTAAGTTGTTACAATTATAATATATTAATTATATGTAACTTAAACTAACTTCCTGCTATGTACAAACAAAAAACAATACTTACGAGTATTAATCCAATCCTTAAGAGGAACGGCTGCGCAGCCTTTTTAACACAATATTTAAATTTGAATTAGAAGACAAAAAAAAATTATTCAAAAGTATCCAGTTCAGATATGTGCTATTTTTTGGGTTCCATTATATTTACGAAGGTAAAATTATTATCATTAACAAAGTTAGTTGGCTCTAAAATCATGAAAAATCGACTTCTTTTTTAACTACATTTCAAAATTTTAAAAAGGAAACATTAAAATAGCATATAATTGTACTAAATATTTGCTGCTTTTTGAACAAAAAAATAATTTTTCAGTTTGGTTGGATATTTTGGCATCAAGTCCATTTTGCGGCCGTTCCTCTTATGGTACGTATACATTTGCGATCCAAAGTGCGAACCAAGCCACGAATTACGGAAAAGGAACGAAGCAACTGCAAGCGGCGTGTCCGCCATTTGGTTCAGTTCAGCAGTTCGGCTCGCGCATGTATATATGGCATTAAGTTCCATGATAACTCAACACAGTGACTATTCAACACACTTGTAAAAAGTCATTAAAAACGTTAAAAAAATTTTTATTAACCTAACCTACTTAACCCAGTTAATAAAATTTTTGTTTCATCACTTTCGATGACTTTATATAACTTTTTAAAGATGTGATGAATTATCATTTTGATGATTTATCCGGTCACCATAGCATTAAATAGCTATGTTCTACAACCGCCAACCGCCTAGGTACGTAATTTATCAATCAATTAATATGATGATCATTTTATTCGTAAGTTTTTTGTTGATATGGAGAGACAGGAAACCATTATAATGAAATATTCGAGTATAAACTCATCAAATTCTAGTAATATTGAATAGACTTCAAATATGTATTTGTTAGCAGAAAGAAATGTGGATAACCTTTTTCAAGTCCAAAATGCAATAAAATTCTGAAGGCCAAAGAAAAAATATACGATTTGTACGCACGTACTTCTGGAGACAATTAGAATTAAAACAGTTTTTTTTAAATGAAATTTTGATTTTAATTTTTGTACTAATTTGTTACATATTTTGGGGGTGATATAAATAGGAATGATAAAGATGTTCGTTAGGAAATCAAAGGCCTTTCAAATCTAGTCATTAAAAATAACCAAACTAATTAAATTAAAAGTTCTTATTCTGAATTATGGTCTCACACCAAGTCGATAATGAGAGTGAATTCCACTCTCAAAGTGATGCTAATTACTAAATTTACATAATTTATCTTTCTTTTCTAATAAAGAATGAAAAATTAAACCATTAAGTAAAATTATATTTTTGCGACGCTGCTATAAAAAACTTCTGTCCTTTGCGTCCAGAGCAAAGGAGGTTACCGCTCAGCCAGGGACGTCGCATATCTTTACACTTTGCACAATATAAAAAATGACTAGTTCAAAGTAAAATATATATCACTAGGCTTACGAAAAATACATTAAACTTTTCCCATTTTAAAGCATGCGTTACATTCTGAGAGTGGGCTGAGAAAGATTAATACTTATTTAGAAATATATTGAAATTGTCACAATGACCCATTGGTTTCTTTCTAGGATAGTATTACAGCTGCCGATCTATGTAAATTGGGTAAGAATTTTACGAGTGAATCAATCTTGACCCAGTTGGACCCAAAACGCCCACGGAACTGTCATAATACGAATTCTCAGTTTGTACAATAATAATTAATGTATAAATTAAATGTGTACAACTTCAATACCGAGCAAAATAACTTTCTCTCTTACAAAACAAAATTATTATGTAGTTACTAACATTGTTTGTTATCCACTTATTTAATATTTAATGTTTATATTGGGAAATTGTTAATAACGATGGCAGATGTCAGAATATTCAGACAATTTTAAGGTTATTGAGAATCTACAGTTTCTAAAGTTATTAATAGTCGATCAATAATAGAATTGATACCCAGTTGTAGAGACGTGATTTCAATTTAGCTAAGAATTGTCACTTTGAGTAAATAACTTGTTTTATAACAGCATGCCAACCGGTTTCGGAACAGCAGTGATTTCATCTGGGCAGATAGACACTAAAAATAATATACAATTAATGAGTATACTATTCCGACATAATTAAAAGCTAATTATGGAACGTATAGTCGGAACAAAGGTATGTAAGAGCAAAAGAGAAGTGTAGATTTATTTCGGGATATTTTATTTTTTAGTGTAATCGAAAACGTATATTATGTGAGGGGATTGATAATGATTTACTAATCAATATTGGCTTTCCAACTATCTACTTGTCTTATTCTGTTTCTGTTCTGAAGAAATCGGTTGGTATCGTGTACAAATAATATTTGGTCAATTTTATCATCATTTATTTACTTACCTAAAGTCATTGTAGGTACCTATGTTTTGTTTTGACTGTTGACAGAATAACAACGTTGGAACACCAATGGTATTTATTACTTAGTATAATTTAAAAAAAAAACAAATACCTATGAATGAAGATAATATTATGAAAGCCGAATAATTAAACCTCAATTTGTTATATTAGATCGACAAAAAAAATTAAGTCCCAATGGTTAGAGGCGTTGTCCCGGTAAGACAGAGGTCCTGGGTTCGATTCCCAGTTGAGGCTATTACCTTTTGAAGTGAAACTTCTTTACGCGCGTTATGCAATTTCGAGGACCGGAGTAAAACCAACTCATGACCGTCATCAAAAACCGTGATCATTTCGCTATAGGAGCCTAGCCAATATTATATACCTACTTTCGGTCGCTCTCCAAACTCAGCTTCGCGGTCTACAGGCAAAGCGCCCGATTGTCGTCGTGAAGAACCGAGGTTCTATCCCCGCTTTATCAAAAAAAAAATTTCTTTTTGTGATTTTTTTAATAATAATTTTTTTAAAGTGATAAAATGCTTTCTTGCTGCGACTTTTAGATATTTTGACAATATGATATTTTGGTCGAATACGTAATAACCGCGGTCTAGAGGCAGAGCGTTCGACACTCGTTATGCAGGACCCGGGTTCGAATCCCATTTTTTTATAACTTTTAAATTTTTTTATCACATGCTACTTATAAATATGTCAATAGACAGAAAAAAAGAGAGAATGAAATGAAAAGAGAGAGAGAGAAAAATACTAAAAGTTTCACTTCCGTCGTGCGTAGGCTTGCCACACACTGTATTTTTTTTCTGTGGCTGGTTCTGTTTCACGTTTCTTTTAAAGTTATTAGTATTATTTTCTTCTTTAGTAATAATAATTGAAAACTTGGGGAAATCCTCTTTTGATCACCTGCCCATTCCATCTCACCTTTTCCGTTTGGCCTATTAGAGTGTGGGTCTACAAATTTTAAATAATTTGATCAAAAAACAAAATTTGAATCTTCAAAATACCATATATCTCTTATGTGAATATCGTAAAATGAGTCCTAACTGCTCCCAACCATCTGAAGCCATGTTGTGACGCTGATGAAGTAAGGAAAGTAAAGGAAATGAGTAAGAAAAATTTGTACATTGTCAACAAACACGCCTAAAGCCATTCAAGTACCGTTTCGATTCCTAATTATGGTCTTTCACCAGGGCAATATGAGTTTCTTCCACCCATAACCGCAAAACTGATAAAAACCTTGTATCTGAGAGAAATTATTTCAGCACTACTGCGTAATGCGTTAAATTATTAAAGTTCGGCGAAATTTTAATTTTCAAAATTGGAACGATGAGTATTAAATCATACCAGACAAACAATAACTTAGCTACCATAATTGTTTTATTTTAATAATTAACAATAATATTCTAAATTTGAAACGTGTATTTGTTTTCTTTACATTTTTGACAGATCTAAATCAGAATAAATATTTATTTTAAGCACTAATGGTGTTCATTCGAATGGTAAATTTTTGATCGTCTTTTATTATTTTTTCAGGCAAATTTATTATAAATGCTTTCAACTTCAAAATTCTGCAAATGTAATATCATGTGATTTTTCACGCGGGTATTTAATAATTTCTATGTTCTGATGTACACCATAGAACCCAGGGTCGACAACATTTGTTTTTTTTATTGTTTTTGTGTTTAATTCGTAGAACTCCATTGAATTTAATTAAAATCAAATTTAATAATATAATTATTAAGTTCCGCGAGTATTTTTGGTTTTCTAATTGTTACAGCTGTTTCGGCTTTCAAGGCCATTTTCAAAATTAACAAAACGGAAAAAATTCGGTTTATGGGCGAAATTCCTAAAAAATAAAACTAGTTATTTTTATACTAACTTTGGGCCGGGAAATCCGAATCTGGAAGAATTAGGTTGGGGCAAGCAATATTAACTGAATTACACGACTTTAAAATTTTCGACATACAAACAATATAACTGGCCATTTTGAACGCTTTCTGACAATAAAACTAGTTATCTTTATACATCTTTATACTAACTTTGGGCCGGGGAATCCGAATCTGAAAGATTTAGGTTAGGGCAAGCAATATAAACTGAAATACACGACTTTAAAATTTTAGATGCAAACAATATACAACGCCATTTTCGATGCGCTTTTGACAATAAATCCATAGAAAAATAACCAAAGATATTACATACAGTGTTACCAACTCTCAAAAATATTTATCCCTAAAACTGAATCAAAAACCCCTAAAATCCCGCCAATTACTAGGTTTGTGTAACATGGTTTGTGATAGAAAAGAAAGTGCCCCCTTCGTAGCGCCTACTCGCGTTAAGGCAAGAAAACATCCCAGTTTTCAAGTAGTTTAGCGGCTACGCTAGGTTTGTGTAACATGGTTTGTGATAGAAAAGAAAGTGCCCCCTTCGTAGCGCCTACTCGCGTCAAGGCAAGAAAACATCCCAGTTTTCAAGTAGTTTAGCGGCTACGCTAGGTTTGTGTAACACGGTTTGTGATAGAAAAGAAAGTGCCCCCTTCGCAGCGCCTACTCGCGTCAAGGCAAGAAAACATCCCAGTTTTCAAGTAGTTTAGCGGCTAAGCTAGGTTTGTGTAACATGGTTTGTGATACAAAAGTGAATAAAATGTATAAAAAATAATTGTAAATATGTATAAGCCCGCTGCACGGATAATACTTGTTTCCTTTGCCGCCATTATTTTTTTCAAATTTGACATTTGCGAAATATTGTTTCAATCTAAATACGCACGCATTACTTAGTTTACCCAAACTAACAACCTAATAACCTATTTTGTGCACGTAAATAGTTGTTTCTTGTAGTAATTATTGTTGAAATGAAGTGTACTTTCCATAATCTGCGGTTAAAAAGTCCGCTCACTTGGCTGAATACTTTACGTAAATGAATTAATGTAAGCAAAATTAAAATATAAAATGCATATTTTTTCGTCTCCCCCGACATAAAAACTCACCTTTCGTGATAATAAAGCTAAATCTAACTGTTTGAATAAGAAATATTGCGTATTAACCGTGCAGCGGAGTAATACATAAATAATAAAATAATTACTGAAATTATAAACATGTTTTTTTTACGTTATTGATATTATTGCTTACTGGCAACACTTAATTTTATATGGTGATATATCTTTGGTTATTTTTCTATGGATTTTATTGTCAACAACGTGTCGAAAATGGGGTATTTAAAAATTTTTAAGTCGTGTATTTCAGTTTATATTGCTTGCCCCAACCTAATTCTTTCGGATTCGGATTCCCCGGCCCAAAGTTAGTATAAAGATGTTTAAAGATAACTAGTTTTATTGTCAGAAAGCGTTCAAAATGGCCAGTTAAATTGTTTGTGCGTCGAAATTTTAAAGTCGTGTAATTCAGTTAATATTGCTTGCCCCAATCTAATTCTTTCAGATTCGGATTCCCCGGCCCAAAGTTAGTATAAAAATAACTAGTTTTATTTTTTAGGAATTTCGCCCATAAACCGAAGTTTACCCAAAATAAAAATAAAAAAAAATAAAAATAAAAATAAAAATAAAAATAAAAAATAATATTTTCCCATATTTTTGAATGATTTAAAAGTTGTAAAAAAATGATTTGTAACGTAGATAGTGTCTCGGATAAACATTCCCGATTTTCCTTTATATGGGACACCTATTGACTTTTTCTAAAAGTCTAAATGAATCTAATACATTTTTTTTAATTTTAATTTTTTTTTTTTAATTTTTTAAAAAGAAAGACAAACATTCCCGGGTTACGAATAACCTGACAATATTTGAAAATCTCCTACTGCCACCACAGCAAGCTGAAAATGTTGCTTGTGTTGTGATACAGGACTTGAACACACTACGCCCGAGTGGGATCCAAGCGCGATGTCAACTCGGCCACCGACCGGTCAAAATTTTATTGGAATAACTTTTTTAATGTCTTTTGAAGGTTACACCCATAAACGTAATATATATTTAAAGAGAAGATAATACTAATAAATGTAAATGATACATGGAATAAAACAAGACACAGAAAATTTAAAAGGTAACGGTTGCAACAATAGGTATCTGGAATGTATAGGTCTGGAATGGAGAGCTACGGAGCTTTGAAATTTCTATTTAACCGTTATGCAAGAAGCCGTATTTTTAGTTCTGGAATTTTCTATTTTACTACGAGGAAGAAAAAAATTTAAACCGATGCCGAGTAATAAAGCATTTTTATCATAAATGATTAAAACAAGCATCTTATCATTTTTACTACAGCATTCTGAGCTGTTTATTCTCACATATAACAACAATTGAATAGCTTCATTAAGACAG
Source organism: Hesperophylax consimilis (assembly GCF_061612785.1). Lineage (NCBI taxonomy): Eukaryota > Metazoa > Arthropoda > Insecta > Trichoptera > Limnephilidae > Hesperophylax > Hesperophylax consimilis. The sequence continues at coordinate 18,042,608 of NC_142838.1, forward strand.
TCCACAAAACGCAAAACAAACATTCGCAACTAACAAGTAAATAATTAAGTAGTATAAAGGACAAAATCATGTGCACGAAATCATTTATAACTATAATAATATATTCGGACATTTCTATCAGTGTTCAACAATTGCTTGTTACTTTATCACATTTGTCAAACTCGTGCGTCGCATGCCTCTCGTAGTCTGGACTATGCTAGTGATGTGCGTGTCTGTCAGATGTTTCAGGTGTGTCAAATCGTAGTAACGAAGCTATTTTTTGCATACGATTAAGTCGACGACTGCGGGGGTCAAGTCAGCCTCGAGCGGCTCACTAGTTACCAGTTACCATCTCGTCAGGCAACTTTCCCTTGCTCATCCGCCATACGCCAGCCCGGTTCAAATTCACTCTCGTTGATGCTCGATTCTTGACACGCAGGTACACGCTAATTTTACAACAATATGAAGGTGTAATTTACACGTGTTTGGTGTTTGACTTAGCTATTAAATGCATTTGTAAATATTTGGATAGTGTCTATTTGTACACAAATATACAGTAATCTGTCGAAACAAAATGAAGAGAAATCACAAATATTTTGAATGTCACTATGATGGTCATCCGGGTCAAAAATATCTACATTCCGCAGCCTCCGTGAATTTTAAATTCTTAAAATCCCAGCTCCTTTCCATGGTATGCCTATGTCTATCAACGTGTTCAAAGTATATTTAAATGCCAAAGACGGATATAAGGCCTTATGCCTGAATTACACCTGCAGAGTTCTCGGCTGATGTGATCAGTACAGTCAGTACTTGGCTAGCGGGCTTAATTTATCTCTTTACCCTCCATCGCAAAACCGTGTTAACAGCACTTTAAACTAATCTCAATGAACTGACTCTCCAACTGTCTCTTCTAAATGTGATCATCTCTACTCCCCAATAAATTGTTCGACCGAGTGACAAGTTGACCGAGTTGTAATTCGGCCTTTAGGTTCGAACCTCCCCCCCTACATCTGAATGCTTTAGCTACGCTCTTGTTAAATACGTTGTAGGCTTTGTATTGATTATTATTGTTGCCTAACTCTACCAGAATGTATATTTTGGTGCGCCTGACTGTCCACGGAATCCTAAGCATTTTTCTCCAACCCCACATATTGAGGGCGTCTAACCGCTATATTCGTTATGCCTCTGTCACTTCATGTCTTTTGTATTTTGCTCATAGTCATGCAAATCATTTTTTCACTTGTGTTTCACAGCTTCCTTGGTCACTTATAGACAAGCAAGTATATGCAATTGTTCACCGTTTCTAAGTTGGTGAAAGCATTGGTTCTTTCAAAGGTATTTGCATGGTCGATCACCATTAGTTTTCTTTTGATTTTGTTGATCAGTGGGTTTGGATTTCGACTTTCTTCCTTACTAACGTCCCCAATATTGGCCTGATACTAAAACTCTTAGCATGGTTTTAACCGCAAGGTTAAGCTAACAGTACAGGGAGTCACGGGAGCAACGGAAACAAAATCGTTTCATGACCCACCAACCCATCAAAATCAGTAGCATGCTTTGTGTGTAAATTAGGTTTTTCGGCAGACCAGACCATGTATCATTGGCAACACAGTGAAAAAACTGGAGAGGCTGGGAAAGGATTTCTATGAACAAAAAGTCGTCGGATATGGATTGGTTTAATTCGTTGGCTAAAACTGTAACCCCCTTACTTATAATGGCTGTGTAAATATTACGGGGAGCGTAAGGTCGGACTAGCTAAAAACTTTATTACCACTCTAGTGACAACAGCGTAGAGGCGTAGGTACGATTAAACCGGCCTCAAACCGGATTAAGGCCGGCTTAGTTATACCAACGCTGAACCGGCGCATAAGAATAAAATAAATAAGTTTGACAAGTAAAATACGTTTCTGCTGACTGACGAATTTTCATTTATTTATATCTCGCTTCAACCGACAATAATGTGTTTACAGTTATATCGTTGTCAGAGAATGCAGTAAAATATGTTTTTAAATATAATATATCTTTAATTGCAATCATTATAAATTACACATTCTCCGCAGAGAGATATTATAAAAGATAAACGTTGGCCGAAAAGGGAATAATGAATGATCCAGGAAGCGATGTGGGTGTACAATTGTTTATTACGTACTGAAGATGTACATTTAAACCCGACATAATCAATAAGGCCGGCTTACTTGCATGATATAGCCTTAAGCCTGGCTTAATGTCAACTGTACGTTTGTTAACAGGTCCCGCCCAGAGATCCTCCTCGGACCCGCCCTGCAGATTATTTCTATTAGTTAAACTCTGCCCCCGAGCTGTCTGTGAAATATTGCCTTATGAGACTAACATAACGTTGTACCGTTGGGTGGTATTTTTGTACTGGTGCTTCGGTAACGGTATTTAAGGATTGCGCAATGTTAGTGTGTTGCATACAATTGAATTATTTACATGTTCATTAGTATCTGTTAAAGTTTAGTTAAAACGGAAGCTTTTCCATTTATCATCGGTTGCGTTATAAAGCCATATTAGAGTGGAATGACTAGACGAAATTATTTTGAAATAGAATATCATCTTATTTCTTACCATCTATCTCAATCACGCTTATATGTTTAAATACCAAGATGATTGGGGCTATTCATCACAATTTATAACAAAATTTAAAGTCATTTATACCTATTCAACAAGTTGCAAAAAATGATTTTTTAAATGCACCTCAATAACAAAAACTTTACTATAACTTAATAAACAAATTTATGTTAATGATAAATTGGAACTTCGGGAATTTTCGTTGTTCCATGAGCTTTAATTATTTTATTGTCTATGCTTAAGTAGCTATTTTTTTTAAATATTGTGGTTATTTTTCTATCATAAACCTTTTATTAATCTTTATACTCCTGCTGATAAGTCACTCTAAATATGCCAACAGTCTTAAAAATAGTAGGTAGTCTTGTACAGTTAAAGTTATAGGTATAGTGTTTAAAATTTTAAGCCCCTGTTCTACGAGCGTGAATCAATGTTTCTATTAGATATTATTTACATATGGGCTTTTACAAACATGTGATATAATAATTAAGTGAAATATTATTCAAGAAGTGATTTTTTTAAATAAATTATAAAATAGAACACATTCAAAAGAAAAATAAATACTTAAATTAATATTTATTAATCAGGTATATTATTATAGCCTTCTTGTAACTAAATATCGTGCAGTTGAATACATCTATCATTTTTGAAAAAGTATTGCCAACTGCGTGTAATCTAAGTATAAGCGAGTATCTAAATAACACAGTCCTGATATTTTATTGCAATTTTAAAAAAATAAGTTGCTAATTAGGCTGGGTAAATCAGGGCTGTTTACAATATTATTAATAATTTAAGAAAATAAAAGTCAAGTAGGAAACAAGTCTTCTATCTGAGAGTTTTAATTATTTCATCAAGTGGTTGTAATTTATGGTTTCTACAGGTAGACCGCGTTTATAGTTAATGTATCTTAGAAATTTATGCTAAATATTTTGACAGGAATCGGAATGGACATCGACTGTGTTTTAGTAAAACTTTTCAATACAAATTTTTTGGGAATTTCACTTTTGAGTGATTTCATAAAATGTAGTCTTCAAAGTATTTTTTGCTGACTAAGGCATTTTTAATACAAAAAAAATACATTTACAATATATTTGAACGGTAGAAGAAATTACCCAAATCTAAAATCTCTCATAATTATAAACAGAATGGCATTACTTTACATCAAAAATTTGAAAAACAAATAACTATATTATGCAAACTAGTTTTACGAACTTTAAAACATATTCGTTTATATCGTCTCTTGTAAAATTTTCATTTTGTGGCTAGAAAGGTTTAACCAAACCACAGTCGATATTTTATAAAATATATCGTGTGCTTAGAAATTTGGAGTTAGTAACAATATTAAGATCAAGTTACTGACTCAGGACCGTAAATTTTCACTGGTCAAACACTGAAATTCTATATCCAACAATAAAGATTATGATTCATTTCATTGTTTACATAAGTACAGAGCTATTGACTCTAAGTCCATGGAAATGTTGCAACGGCGGGACCTCCATTAGCATAACCCCGACCTACGCTAATAATATCCATTGTCGAATAAAATTTATTAATTCCGATATCGTCTCCCTCGGGGGGCACGATCCGAACACGATACTGGAATGGCGAATGGCAGATCCCGCGCCCCAACAAATCCTGTATTTAAAGTGCGATTACCGATTTTATCGCAGAGATTTCATGCTAAATTATGATAAAGCGGATTATTCAATAATAATCAATGAGCATTGCATTCAACATTCAACTGGCGAGAGTTTAGCGTCACGACGGGATAAATCTGGTAGAGGTTTATGATTGGACTTCTTCTAAGGGAATAAATAGAGGTATTATATTGGCATTCGGCTATTAATTAAAGTCATCATCGCCTCTTTTGCAATTGTCAGAAACAGTGTTTTATTTTATCAAGCACACAATCAATTACCCGATTCAGTGGAATCACGGCATCAAGTTTGGTAAATATATCACAAAGCTAAAGAAACTGGTGGAAATGGAAGAAAAGAGGAAGAGAAAAGTTGTGTCTTCGTAAACACCATAATATTCTTGTTAGTCTACTCCTAAACGTAGCTAAAGCCATTTCAAGCAACGCGCAGCGCTTCAATTCTAATTCTGAATGTACCACATCAGATCAAGGGCATTTTTCAACAATGTGCAACGAAGGTACTTTATTTAAATAATGAAACTAAATGTGAAAACAATCACGCCGAGAGTTTTTTTAAGCCATCTATATCTGGGTCCAGAACCAAGGAGCTTATCTCTCATGGAGGTCTTCTGTTAAATATTGTCATATTGAATTATTTTATTACAGCCCCAAGGATTGCATCATAGACCACAGCGCTATTATTGGCAACACCCACAAAGTTAACTATTTGAGATAACCATATTGCAAAATTGGCAATAACTTTATAACGACGTTATTGTATAATATGAAGTTTGAACAAGGTGTGAGTATCGCTGGCTTATGTTATGTTTTGAATATTGTGTCGTGCAGGAAAGTATTATTTTTTTATGTACGCTTATTTTATATCTTGTTTGACACATTTTTTATTTTCCATTTTTTATTTTCAATTTTCCTTGAACTTTGGAAGAGGGTGCTGGATAATGTATAAAATTACATAGGTATGCCGCCATGCTCCGATAATTTCCACCTTTATACATCCATTGTGTGACGAAGAGGGTGTCTGTGTCTGGTTTGAAAAGTAGGTCACCTTGATAAATCGTGCAGGTGTATCATTGATGTTATTAGTTAATATCTCCTGTCTCTATGCAGAGCCTCGTGGAACCCTAAAACCATCGAAACAAGTTTAAAAATGCTGTTAAAATTGTTATGCATAGGTTTGACACTTATAACATGTTATTGTAGAAGGTATTTTGTATGTTTCCTAAATTTCACAGTATGTACTAGTAATATTAGCTGAAAGATCAGATAAAAAACCGTGTATATTTGAATCGTTTAAGAGTTTTTGCTCCATTAGACAAACAGATTTCACACAAAACTTAAATTTTAATTTCAGGCAAAAATACCCAACCAAACTACATATTTATATTTTTAAACAAGGTATAGCATATATCTAGTACCGATAAGTGCTACTTTATATAATTGTATTTTAAATTATAGAATATAAGCAGTGGCGGTTCGTGGTCTTTTTAACAGGGGGTTCAGAAATTCAAGAGAAGATAAACAAATCTAATTAAAATTTACTTACTGTTGTCCTTCGTCAAATAGTCGAATACGGTAGCAGTCACACAACTTAAATAAAGTTAGTGGGAGGGGTACCTACATATTATTGTTTTTAAATCACTTTACCTAGACACAATTATTAGATAATGAGAAAAGTTTTATAGGAATTAAATTGTTTAATGTTTTTATAGCACTCAATGTAGGTATATTGCTAATTATTATTGTTTTTTAGAGAAGAATAATTTCGTAGAATATATAATAGATATTTTAAAACATAAAAAAAAAACAAATAAAGGTGGCACGAAATAAATTTAAAAATAGGTAGTAGATTTACAAATGCCATAAGCAAACGGTTGGAGAAATGCAGAAACAAGAAAACAAAATATGTACAAAAATGACTACAAAGTTAAATACCATAATATAACATAAAAAAATAACACTTATCTTGCATCCCTATGGTTCAAAGGTTAAACGTCGGCCGCGAAGTTCTCGGGTTTCTTCGGTTACATTCGTCAATGTTCGGAGGTCACGTGGTATCATAACGCGTGTTCGGCGCACACAATTTGTCTTATTTTTGCAAAGAAAGACCAAATTTTGTATATATCACCGTCATAGGGTCTGTACCGGCTAAGATTATTTTGTATGAAGAGTTTGGCGCGGATTTCAACTCGCACAAATTTGGAATGGGTATCGTATTTTTCGGTGGCGCGGGTTTTGAAGGCGAAATTTTAATAGCGTGCTATCTATAATGTGCTTATATTATTATAAAACAAGGATGTTTTATTATCTCATCTTTTTAATGGGGGTTCGCCGCACAAACGCACTTTAGAGAAAACCGCCACTGAATATAAGCCATTAAAGAATTCAATTTGTCGTGGTATGGCGACTTTAAAATTATTTATGAATTAATGATATAATTGTTTGAAAAATAATGTCACTATAAAGATACAATGAAACTTAAATTTAAAAAAACCATTTTGATAGGCTTAAATTAAAATTATAAACGACCAATTTACGTTGGAATAAAAAATAAATTTTATATTACATAATATTAATACAGTAGATAGGGCAAGATTGTTTATTTACTGTGAAAAAATAGTACATATTAGTGCTAGATTTTTGATTAAAAATATATATATAAGATGTAGTTTGGATGGTTATTTTGGCCTCAAATCCAAAGTTTTATGTAAAAAAAAGGCCGCGCAGCCGTTCCTCTTAAGATTACAAAAGCTTTACTGTGGTTCACTTGCGAAGAATTTTTTATTCGTACAGATTTTCAGATTATTATTTATTTCATTACAGAGATTTACAGAGATTTTATTATTTATTTCTAGTCGTCTTTTAGTGACCTCTTCCCTCCATATCTACCGTATGAATGCTGTTAATTGTTTTTTATGGCCCCACACACCATTGTTCCCAAAAAACGATAATCAATCAAAAGCTCCGTGTTTATTTATTTATATGCAGTCTTCAAGGTCTTTTGAATAACTGTTGCGTAACACGTTAGACAATAATATGACACAGAAGATCACCTCTTCATCTCCGTGTACAAGTCTAGCAAGGCCAGGTAGTATTGTGTAGGAAGTGCTTCCCAGTAAGGTGTCATTCATTAAAGTAAATAGGCACGTAAAGCATACTGCACGGCCTACCACGTGTTTATACAAGGATCCGCACGTGTGTCATCCAACTTTGTCGCTTGGAAAACATTGGAAAACTCCCTCAGTTTCTGATTCATACGTCTGTAAATGGTGACGATTTCAATATGCTCTGTCTATTTCATAACGATATCGTCTGGATGTGAGATGCTTCCACGGATATGTACGTTCCTACGCTTTGATGCTTTATGGCGAACAAAGAGGTTTATATCAGTGTTGTTTTAGTAATAGTAATAATTAATGCCTGTCATTCTGACATTTATTATGAATATTATTATGGAAGTAACATGAAACTTTTGTCGTGTCTGCCAAAAATTACGTCTATTGTTAACATCTTGTACGTTTTTTTTCTTCTAATTTTTAATAGCAATAAATTATGTTTACGTGCACTCGAAGCTATGTCTATTCCATAAAGTTGCTAACATCTAATTAAACTGCAACATTTGTGTTGTTTTATAGACCTGGTGGAGGGTGCTATCCGCGTATAGATCTGATAACTTATTTAGGCAATCTCAACTTGAAGAATACTTGGAAAATAATAGCATCCTTTGTGACGAACAATCTGGATTTAGGAACAATAATTCATGTGAAACAGCGTTAAATTTAGTAATTGATGATTGGAAGGAAGATATAGATAAAAACTTGCATATTGTTGCGGTGTTTTTAGATTTTCAGAGAGCTTTTGAAACAATACATAGAAAAAGAGTTATTAAAAAATTAAAAAAATATGGAATAAAAGGGAAAGAACTGGAATGGTTTAAAAACTACTTAAGCAACAGACAACAAACAACAAAGATAAGAAACAATATATCAAATCCGATTGAAAATAAGCTGGGTGTACCGCAAGGATCTGTATTGGGTCCGATATTGTTTATACTCTACATAAATGATATGGTAAAAATATTAAAACATTGCAAAATAAGACTGTTTGCAGACGACGCACTAATTTATATTGCAGAAGATAATTATGAGAAAGCAATCAAAAAGATAAATAGTGACTTAGAAACATTGTCAAAATGGCTCAAACTAAATAAATTAAAACTAAATGTAAATAAGACAAAATACATGCATATAGGCAGAACAAATACGCATGAGGAACCACAGGTTTCTATAAATGGAGAAATCATAAAAAAAGTGGAAGAAATTAAATATCTAGGTGTTATTATAGACTCAAAATTGAACTTCTCAAAAAATTCAGACTATACAATTAAAAAAATTGCAAAAAAAATATCATTTCTTGGTAGAATCAGAAACAAAGTAAATAAAGAAACATGCCAGATAATATACAATACAATTATATCACCACACTTTAATTACTGTTCAAGTATTCTTTTTCTCTGCAATAAAGAGAAAATGAAAAAAATGCAAATACTGCAAAATAAAGCAATGCGAATAATACTTAAGCGCAACATATACACACGGATAAGAGACATGTTAAAGGAGCTGAATATTTTGACGGCGAAGCAAACTGTGTATTTGAATGTACTTATTTTTATACATAAAATTAACATAGGGATGATGTCTAAGGAACTGAAAAGAAAAATAAATTACAATAACGAGATACACGGACACGGAACGAGAAATTCTAAGCAAATTAGATTGCCAACAAGAAAAAAAACAAGCACCCAAAAATCTCTGATGTACCAGGCCGTTCAACTCTATAACAAAATCCCGAAGGAAATTGCTGTGATAGAAAATATTAATAAGTTCAAAAATGAATTAAGAAAATATGTCTATCTCAATTATTAATGTTTCTTTTTTGTGACTTTATTGAAATATTTAAAGAAAGATTATGTTTGCCAAACAATGTACATGTTTATATGTTTATAAAACTATAAGCACACACGAAGATGTGAGCTAACTTAAGATTAATAAATAAATAAAATAAATAAATCTTATCTACACAAGGAAACAGATACTATTTTTATAGGATATAATGGTTTTATAGGATGGTGGGTTATAGTGTGTCAAACAAGGCTGTGTAATAATGTCCCCACGATTATTCAATATGTAGGTACCTACTGGAGTAATTTTTTACGATAGCTCCACTCAGTGAAATTATTTTCCTCATGGCCTATGTCATACTGGGTTATAGTGTGTGGAGGTGTTTTTTTAAGAAGGAAGCATAGGAAGTTGTGTGACCAGGAGTGACGGACATATAAATGCATCCCTCGATGGGTCGAGAGAGTCCTGCTGGAGAGGTAAAAAGGTCTCCCCGCGACACTCACTAGGTCAGCAGACGCATCCGACCTCAACAACCCTCACCCCATGAACTCGGGCACACCTCCTAAGTCACCAAACTTATCGAGCCACTTGGGATGACCTATATTATGGCAGATGCGTTGGTTATTCGATTAATGTTTCCCGGGGCAGCAGGACCCATATTCAACTTCCAAATTGTAAAAAATAAAGGTATTGAAGAAATTTAATGGTTAGGGCCCGGAATTTAATAGTTATAAGGATTTTTCACTTTTTTATTTTGATGATGCAGTTGCTCTTATCTAGGGTAAACGAAGTACGCATACATAATCATATTATTATGATAAATTATTTGATGAAAGCTGTTATTTGAAATAGATGTAAAAAAAATACAGTTAAACAGTGGAGAATTATCAAACTTGGAATAAGTTGGAATAAAGTTAGAATAATTTTTGGAATTTGAATCCTCCGGAAGGGTAATGCTGGACATTAACTAAATGGAGGGCTGAATGCAGTAATTGCACAGAGGTAACCATGTCAATTAGTTTAATTTGTGCTGGTTCCGCTAAATAAATTTACTTATGCTAAAACCCTCATTATGCTAAATCTGTGAAAGTGATGATGTTTTGGTTCTTATTAGTGGTTTGCACTTTGTTATAACGTTATAATCAAACTAGCAACAACAATATCGCCACCATCGCAACTCACACGACTTCAAGCCTGGGAAATATAATAATAAAAACTAACGCACCTCACTTTATACTAAACCTCTCATAACTACCATGAACCACGATCACTTGATTTATTATTTGGCAAATATATTGAAGGGGTCTTTAAGAAACCTCTTCAATAAATAACAAACCTGGAACCTACACGCTGACCTCGGTTGTAGATTTCTATCTTATTTGGTTTTATATGTCAACAGACAGTATTCTTTGTACGTTGAAATGCCAAATCCTAGACCCAAACCTATAAAAACCTCTGCATCATGCAAACCAAATCTACTAAATTATAATATTATTACTCGTGTGTTTGTCAGGCTTCCCTTGGATTAAGCTGTTTGCAAAATTGTGTAGACCTTTTGTCTTATGTTAGAGACAAATCGTATGACGTAATTTTAAATGTTTATTTGATTTATCTGAAGCGGGAATGCATTATTATATCACGCTGCAGTTAATTATTCATCACATTGTTGCACAAGTACTAACCAGTGAAACACCCGTGAAGTTATAAGCCAATATGAACTTTTGGAGTCATACGAAATTGATCATAAACTTTGATCCCTGAGCATTATTATTGCGGTGTTTAGCCTCCGCTTGTATTTAGTTGCGCACTTTAAAGATGTTATTTCATCATTGTTACTTTCACTGCCTGCAACTGCACATCTGAATAAAACAGAATATTTTCTTAGTCACTCTCACAATCTGTCGCCATATTTGAATAACCTTAACCCAGTATTGATGATGACCTGTGTTACTTTCATTTCCGTGAACGAAATAATAACACAACATGGTGAAATATATGGAATTCTTAGGTAAAATAAAGTGATATGAAATATAGTCACTCAAAATTAATATGTTCCATTAAAATAACAGTAATTCAATAATTTTGTACTCGGAACCTGCAAAAATTTTAAAAAAGTAAATACCATGAAAATGCTGTACTTTGCGTATGTACGCAGTTCTCTGGAGTACGCCTCTCAAGTCTGGAATCCCACGTATAAGTCACACATAGAAAGGATTGAGAAAGTGCAATATCGTTTTCTACGATACCTTGATTTTCGGGCCTATCGTCCTCATCTGAGTCACGAGGAGTCAGCAGCGTTTTTCAAGATTTCGTCACTGGAAAGTCGTACAAACTCCGCAGACGTACTATTTTTACAAAAAATTGCCACCTCTGTGATAGATTGCCCGGAATTACTAGAAAGAATTCAATTAAGAGTACCTATCAGACAAACCAGACAAAATCAGACATTAAACATCCCTCAATGTAACACTAACTCAAAACAAAATGCTTTTATTCACAATTTTAATACTTCATAAAGTGAATTAGACTTATTTAACTCAGCACCCCACAATTTCAAACCTAAAATCAATAAATAATTATAGTATCATTATTATTTTTTATTAATACACATACGTACTTGCTACACATTACACAGACTAGATACATCCCATACCCCTCCCTTCCGCCATCCCATCCCTATAGGCTAGTGTAACTTTTTTTCTTACATAAATATTATATATATTCACTAAATAATTAAAATACCTAAGTGAAAACCTATTATTGGTTAAATAATTAACACTTACTACACCATACCTTGTAATAATTATAACTGTTGGTTTTCCAAATAAAATAAAATAAAAATAAAATGGTAATGATGTGTGTTACTTTGACTTCTTTGAAGAAAATGAAAACAGAACTCGTGTTAAATTTTTTTTTAATTCTTGTACAATAAACAGGCGAAAGTAGGTAAGTTTCAGTTAAACATTATTTTAAAACTATTTTTAGTCACTCTATGTCGCTATTCTTTAATGACCTTAACCGCTTAACTCAATGTTGATGATATGTTACCTATTTTTCATTCATTTCCGTGAACAAAATGATAATACAAATCATGGTCAAATTACCTGTGTTAAATTCTTGGATGTAATGAAACGTACCTATGTTTTATAATTGCATAAATTATTTAAAAAAACATGTCTTAGTTACCCTGCGTCAGTTAACCTAGTTAGTTAGTCACAAAGTTACTTAACCTAACCTTGATCCAATAATTAAATGATGATGACGATGACCAATGCAACTTTTCTTTCCGTGAACAAAATACCAACACAAATTATGTTGTAATAATTTTTACCATTTTTCCGTGAAAGTCAATTGCACTTAAATAAATTAATATGCCCAAAGATTCCACTCCGTAAAAACGAGTTTCGATTTACCGAGCAAGCGCCCAACACTCAACAGTTATTGATTGGATTTAAGCATTAATGCAGCTACTGCGGTCTCGACCACACATACAGCGAATGCGGGAACAAGGACAAACAACCAAACTGCAGAAACTGTTGCACTCAAAATGAAAAATATAAAATGACATTTCCAGTTAATCATAGGGCAAATGACAAAAACAACTGTAAGGTATATAAAAAAATGCTCGCAATTGCTGAACAAAATATTGAATATTAATTTTTACTTATCAAAAAAAATGCAACAATATATTTTAAATAAGAATCTTTTGTTATATTGTAGTATTTTGATAATTAATGAAGATAATCAATTTTATTTACATGCGTATGTGATATGTAAGTTTTCTTCTTTTAAGATGCTTGTTAATATTAAATTAACACATCAAAAGTTACACACTTTTCTTTACCAGATACAGAATATTAAAATACATTTTATAATCATTGTTTATAGGCCTACACTATTTAAATACGTTCTATACACCTACTCTACATATACTATTATGTCCATTGCCTTGCATCTAAATTATCTATTAATAAATACTGTATTTCAACTTTTTACTTTTATACGGAATGTTATAAGTGTAATATTTTATTATATTTTAAATAAAGAGTATAATAGTTTATATACACCGCAATACCAATATTCCCATTTAAATCTGCACTACTGTTTCAATACTTGTTTTAGCGGCGTAAAATCACGCACACTATCTTACTTACAAATCGTTACCAAATGGAGAATGAAACAAATAAATTATTGTTATCCATTAATTATCATGTTATCAATTAATTATCAATTATCAATTAGTTATCAATTAAAATACAATCAACGAAAAAAATATATTTCATGTAGAAAATGTACAGTATGTATTTACTGGTGCAAATTATTAAACCTACCTTATACTGAACAATACTATAATCTAACCATGAATGTTTTTGGAAATATTTTATTTAAATCATTATGTCTTTTAGTTTCATAGATGATGACAATGATATTAATTTTTGTAAAGTAAATAACCTGCGTGAATGGTTTCAAAAGCAAGATTCAAGGAAATGTGATACAAGTAAACTTAATTTTGTTCAACTAAACATTAGGTCAATATGTAAATATTTCGACCTATTTCATGTTTATTTTAAAGACTGTTTAAATCACGTTGACGTACTCATGCTTTGCGAAACGGCAATTCGTTCGGAACTTGTTAATCTTTATGATATTCCCGGATACAATTCGTATCACTATTGTAGAAAACAAAAATCCGGTGGAGGCATCTTGTTATATATAAAGAATAACCTTTCCTTTTCGCAAATATTTCTGGACACCAAATTTTTTGAGAACGTTTTTGTAATATTGACACTTCCAAATAAGAGCACTTTAAATGTCTTAGCAATATACCGACCCCCGAATCTAAATAAGCTATCATTTTTGTCAGAAATATCCTCTGTGTTTGAAAACAATATTAAATCAAATGAAAGTGTAATATTTTTCGGCGACATAAATTTAAATTTATTAAACAAAAATGATCCTATCATAATAAATTATGAAAATATTCTTACAAATAACTATTTGAAAAAATGTATAGATGGCGTCACTAGGGAAGTAATTGTTAAACAGAAAATAAATAGTTCATGTATCGATCATTTCTACGTGCGAATAAGCGGTAAACTGCCCGCTGGATTAACCAGTACAATCTTCGCATGTGTATGTGACTATAACATTGCCGATCACAACACAACAGCTATAAGTATACGCTATAACTCGGTAGATAATTTAAACTCAAATGATTATAATAAAGTTAAAATTCTTTCGCAAAAACTGGTTGATAAACATATTTGTAATTATGATTGGAAATCGCTTCTAAAGGAAACCGAATGTTCTGTTATTTATTTGAAAATTAAAAATTATTTTGATGACTTGTATAAAAAAAGCACAATTGAAATAAGCAAAAAATCAAAAAACCGACCGCATGCCATAAATGAATGGATATCTACTGATGCACTTTATAAAATTAAAAAAAGAGATTTTTTATACAAACGTTGGAGAAATGCTCCAACGAACAAATACTATGAAAAAGAATATAAGTGTTTTCGAAATATTTTAAATAAATTGTTAATAAAATTAAAAACCTCATACTATAATGATAAATTCAAAAATATATTTCAAGACTCAAAAAAAACATGGGACGAATGTAATCAAATTTTAGGAAAGAAATGTAAAAATGATTGTGACCAAGTTGCATCCAAATATTTGATGAAAGATCGGACCGAAGAAAGCGTAACAAATGACTTTGTTGATTATTTCTCTGACAATGTTTGCAATATGTTACATAAATGTAATCACAGGACAACTGGGTTTGAACCAGAGGAGATGCCTCAAAGCATGTACCTACCTAGGGCTAAAATTGCTGATATAGAAAACATTGTGAAGCAACTTAAAAGCTCTTCTCCTGGAATCGATAATATCAGAATGAGCGATATTAAAAAACATATATTAACATTAGGTCCAATTATAACCCATTTTGTAAACAGAATCTTATTTGAAGCAAAAATTCCAGATGATTTAAAATGTAGTATTATCAGACCCATTTATAAAGGAGGTGATCACACCATTTTGGGTAATTATAGACCAATCAGTATTTTGCCATCACTCGAAAAAATTCTTGAAAAATACATTCAAATTAAATTAATAAAATATTTGGAAGATTTTTCTATTATTGATACTAACCAATATGGATTCCAAAAAAAAAAGGGCACTGAAGTGCTACTTCAAAAGTTTGCCAGCTTGATAAATAATAATTTAAATAATAAACATCATGTATTAGTCTTATTTATAGATTATTCCAAGGCATTTGACACTATTAACCATAAAAAATTGTTGAAAATACTAGAAATCATAGGAATAAGAGGGAAACTTCTAAAGCTATTTGAAAATTATTTGAACAACAGGTGCATGCAAATAAAGCTTTTGAACACTTTAAGTAAAAAAAGAAAAATCTTAGCAGGTGTTCCTCAAGGTTCCATATTAGGTCCTATTTTATATATAATTTATGTATCTTTTATTAAATTTATTTTTAAACATGTAAAACACTTTGTGTACGCGGATGATACTGCATTGGTGTTTTCTTGTAGTGATTTGCAATTATGTATTGAACTTTTACAAAAAGATTACATTGAACTTTTAAAATGGTCTCACGACTCTGGCCTAATCATAAATGCAAAAAAAACTAAATTGATACACATTAGATCACCCAATGCCAAGGTAAATACTATTATACCCGAAATTAAAACACACAATTCAGATTGCCTACATGTTGGTATCCCTGCGTTGTGTACATGTGAAAATATTGAACTGGTTAAAAAATATGTTTATTTAGGTGTTATTATTGATTGTTTTTTCAAATGGGATTTACAGATAAATAAAGTCTGTGAACGACTGAGATCTATTATTAGTAGATTATATAAATTAAAATTTTATGTTCCAATATGCACACTTCGAATAATTTATTTATCACTAGCTGAATCTATCATAAGGTATGGAATTACAGCTTGGGGATTTTCCTCTAAAACAAATATAAATCATGTTCAAGCAGTTCAAAATTCTCTTGTTAAATTATTAGCTCATAAAAGTTTATATGAACAAAGGCATAATGTTCCACACCTTTATCAAAATCTGAAAATCCTCTCGGTAAGAGCAATTATGTGGTATAAAATAATTTTTCAGCACATAAATAGCCCTATGTACATAAATAGACTGGAACACACTTACAATACTCGATTTACATTAAATGAAGGACTAATCGTACCAAAGCATGTAAACAAATATGGAAAAAGAACGCTAGACTACATGATACCAAATTGTTTAAATATGTTACCTGCAGAAATCAAAAAATGTACAAATATAAAAAGAAAATTTTTGTTGAAAAATTGGCTAGCTGAAAGAAATAGTTTGTACTAGACTCTAATACAAACTATTTCTAACTGCATACGCTTTAATTGTTTTTTGTTTTTATTTTTATTGTATTACACCTCTCATGATATGAATGTATACATTTGATATAATCTGTTTAAGTTAAAAGCACCCAATGACAAACTACTTTAAAGTAGTTTATTGGGACTTTTTGATTTTTGTATATTATTTTTGATATTTAATAAAAAAAAAATAAAAAAAAATAATGATAGGTTTCGATGGTGTTCATGGTTTCGTGATCAAATTAAGTCAAAGTATGAATGCGAAATTCTTCGTACGGTGTTATTATGTAAACTCTGCCAAAATGATGGCCGAGAACGTGACTTATTTGACCGGATCCATGTCAAGGTGAGGGCACTGCATTCTACGTGCCGAGTCACAAGGAGGTGAATCCCATTGATTTTTCAGAACCAATTTTAACCTATTTCATCAATCAATGATTTTAATCGCACGGATCAATAATTAAGTTTGTTCTCTTAATTTTAACACGTTAAATTTTGAAATAGTTTCATCATGAAGCAACGTACGATCTTTCAATCTTTGGAGTTTTGGAATCATAAATTTTACCTACTGATGTGTACTAGTAACAAGTCCCAACTGCCTTGAGCCAGAACTACGACATCTCAAATGTGGAGAATTTAACCTAAATCCCGACTGCCTTGAGCCTGAGCTACGGCATCTCCAATGTAGGTAATTTGTCCCAAGTCCTAACTGCCTTGAGCCTGAACTATGGCATCTCCAATGTGGGGAATTTGTCCCAAGTCATAACTGCCTTGACCCTGAACTATGGCATCTCTAATGTGGGGAATTTGTCCTAGATCTTAACTGCTTTGTTTTAGAACTACAGCATCTCTAGTGTGGGGAATTTGTCTCAAGCCATAACTGCCTTGACCCTGAACTATGGCATCTCTAATGTGGGGAATTTGTCCCAAGTCATAACTGCCTTGAGCCTGAACTATAGCATCTCCAATGTGGGGAATTTGTCCTAGGTCATAACTGCTTTGTTTTAGAACTACGGCATCTCTAGTGTGGGGAATTTGTCCTAACTGCCTAGAACTATAGCATTGCCAATGCGGAAAAAATTTCGAGGTTTAAGACATTGGGGAAGGGAAGAATAAGATGAATGCTGGAAAGGACCTTCCTTGCTTTAAACTTAGGTAAATCCATATCAAGAAATACATTTTGAACGAGTGCTTTCTATTATAGTGATTTGTTTGAGTGTTTTGTAATTGGCGAAGAGGTAAAAATATGTGACAAAGATAAGTCCACATAAATTGAACTTTATTTTATTTTATTTTTTGTCCTCCAATTGGAAGTCGCGACCTCTTGCTCTTGGCCCAAAGCCAAAGAGCTCACATACTCGTATTATGATCACTCTCAGTGGGTTCTAAATAATATACCATTTTGTTTGTCCAGAACAAGTAAAAATAAAGCGTAAATGGACTCGAACAATGGTTTATTTTGCAGTTATTATAATTGGGCATATTTATAAGGTTATCAATTCATAACATTCATAAATAATGCGCTAGTTATTGCCTCAGACATCTAAGATGACTAATATGCTTTAAATGTTACATATACCTACATGTTTTTTTTGTTCAACGTAACTATCATAAATATTTCAGTGATGATGATATTTTATAACATATTTCATTTTACAGAAGGTCATTTTTTTACAGTTATAATAAAGTGTATTCTTGCGGTGTCAAGGTGGCGATAAGACTGAAAATGATATAATCCATTCACAGCCAAATAAAACTGTTGTGCTGCAAAATGTTATATTATGTTACCCATATAAATAAACTTTAACATGACGCGATAAAAATACAACAGATACCAGCGCCCTTGAGGTGATTTTGCACAAAAACGGTGCTATACAAGTCATCCAAGTTTTAAACTTCCGATTTTATTGTAGGTTATTATTTTTTTATAAACTTCCGATTTTATTGTCCGGGTTAAATCTTTCCCATAGGAAAAACTAAACACTTCCACACAATTTTCCACAAATGATCATCTAGTCAATCAACATTATGTAAGTGCATTATATAAGAAAAATAAATACAAAACAATACAAGAACAACACCTCAACTCACCAGAGATCAAATGGGAAAATAATTCACCGACTCCAGATATATTCATATCAGAGGGTTCGGCTCGGTAGAACTTCTAACAGGGCCTATAAATCCTACTGATCCCTCAACATAAATATTTAAAAAATCTTTTGTTATCCTACATATATTCAAAATGACCGACTTTTGCATCTTTATATATAAATTTTTTTATAGATCTAATACGCCTAAATTTTTATTATTATTTATCTGATAGTATTATTGTCCTAGCGTCTGGACGATGTAGGCCAAAGATATTAGAAGAACGAGATGTGCTATGAGCAGTTCATACTGTGTGGAATTGTTTCGCCCAGTGTCGCCGGTTTTGTTAACCAATACTACTACACACATATCCGCACTAATACAGAGAACAGATTTCTGTGCGTACACGTCCCGATACCGTTCAAAGTACCCTAATTAGGTAGTACTCCGCCTACGGTCTGGCGGCCAACATAGCATATCTCTTTCTTCTAATATCTTTGATGTAGGCCCTCTGATCTTAGTATATTATTACTCTAAGCCTCTGATTGGTCAAATTGAAATTGTGTGATTCGGATAAATTCTGCATAGGGGGTCTGCAGGCAAAAAATACCACTCTGCCCCTCAATTTTAAGCAACCGTAAGGTTCATTTCGGTTTAGGGCGACCGGATACAAAAAAAATAAGACATTAAAATTTAAGACACGATTTCATACTGAAATAGAATCGCCACATGTAGTACGATATTTCTTCAAAAATATCGTTTCTGCTCATACAATTTTTGGATAATATCGAAGAAAATATGTTTTAGAAAGTTCATAATCCATTGGATTAATTACATTACAGTGAAAATCATCCACAATTACGTGATTACGTTTGACGTTTGACGAAAAAAGCACGCGTTCATTCAATATGGCCGATACGCACCGCGTCAATAGATGGCCGACAGAGCGCTCCTCTGGCGGTGTTTGGAATTTTTCGAACACCGTAAGGGAAGGGTTAATACGCGTTTGGGACGTGACTAAACAAGCGGCAGGAATGTTTCGAAAGATACAGAGCAGGCCCCCGGTGTGATCTAGGTGGGTTTGGTTGTACGGCGTACGCCCTTTATTTACGGAGTATTTATGAAGAGTGAGTATTACGGTCAGATTATTGTTACACTGCCAGAATTACACACGGACGGTAAGACACATGGACCAAATTATACATGGAGAGAATTACACCATCAAGTAAGCAGAAGTGAGTAGTTTTGGCAGACTTATAACGTCTTGTTAAATAATATACTCTTGATAGTTCTATGCGACAGATTAGAATAACTTTTGAAACGGTCGTACATTACACATTATCAATATAAAGTTTAAAAATTATAGGTTTTAATGTACCTACCTACATTTTATCTTGATGAAACCAAGGTGGCCAAGATCTTTAATGATTCATAAAGTTGGCCATCAATCCCACGTACGATGTTTTTTTTAAATAAAACGTTAAAAATAGCTTGTTGAGATATCGGATCTGCATGCGATTTTATCTCAATAAATGTCACCCAGATCACACACTCTTGGGACTTTTATCATGTTACCATAATTTATTCCTCATAATGATTTATTTTCATTGTACCTATAATGATTTAGAGCATACAAAGTTATTTTATATTATGTAAATAAAATGTTAAGTGTCGCGAAGTTTGTAATGGATTTGTGTTCTCCGTGCTCGTTGATACTTCGTGACATCATGCGTCATAGAACTGAATAGAAAGGATATACTTTGGGAATTTTCCCAAATTTAACGCTGTAATTATTTTATTTTATTTGAGATTGTCCGGCCTTTTGTACCCTGGGAATATTTGTTATCGATTTCAATATTTTTCAGACTCAACAGCTTGGCTCTTGATCAACTTTGTTAACTAACCTTTCTCCTATAACCTACAAGGTGGGTATCTTCAAGACATAGGTTAACTCATTCCTTTCCTCAATGAGATCCTCCACACGACACCCCTAAATACAACATTGGCTCCGCGTGGTTTATATAATAATTTTAAAAATAATTCCTATAAGCTGTACATCTCTATTGCGAATAAATAAATAATTTATCTTTCAAATGTATTTTGACCTATTTAAAAATGTTTTGATTCTTAAAACAAAAAATCATTTAGTTAATTTTTAAAGTATCTTCATTCAAATGTACAAAACATTTCATTGGTACTTGATACTCGTCTATTGGAATACTTGATACTCATCTACTGGATACTCATTTATTGGTACTTGATAGTCATGTCAGATGGTAAAATGATCAAATTATGTTAAACTATACCAATTTTGCTGATAAATCATTTGAAAAGAAATCTTTGGAAAAATATCGAAATTGTTGAGTCTTTTTAACCTTCATACTTATTTTGTAATTGTAGTAAAAAAGCAACCGTGAGATAAAAAGACAAATTTCAGAAAAAAGTCTTCAGTAATATTTTCCACCAGGATACAGTTAATAATAACATAACAACCGGTGACAACTATTGTTATATATTCTTTGCAAATAAAAAATATAAGTTATTATAAATATGACAAACAAATTTTACGATTTAGTCGACAATAGCAGAATAGGACCTTGTGATGTTTTGAATATCCACAAAAATAAACGATAAATAATAAACGAACGTGCTCAAAAAATTTTTTTGTTTAGACAACGACGGAAGATTTATTGACAGACAGGCCTGGAGTAAACAGATTCCCACGGGAAAGGAGAGACCGGAGGGACAGTCGAGTTTTGAACTTGGGTGCATTGACAGCCCCGAGAAATGGATACAAATCAGAAGTGTTGTTTGAAATTACAGTTAATTATTGAATTCAAATGGTATTAGAGAATATTGCGGAATATTGAATTAAAGTGAAAGATTATTGATCCGGTGTTTGTGTGAAGTGAAAGTGGTTCGACTCAGTGGGAAAACAATTAATAATAATGACAATAATAATAATTGGATAATTTGTAGAGCGCCGTTTTGTAAAAACCCACCTCAGGGGCGCCAGGTGTTGTGCAATCGCGATTGTGTTATAAAGTTGTGTTGATTTAAACGTGATTTCGTATACAGTTCGAACTAGATTGCTTGTCTTAAAAACATGAAAATAATAAAATAATGATTGCGTTTTTAAAACAGAGTGAATGTACTTAAAGGCAGGAAGTGTTTAATCGGGCTAAGTTATTGATTTGGCGAGATGGCATTCTATCCACGGAGACCGAAAACCAGAGAATCAAATAGATTATTAACTGTGGGTTCGAATCCTAACAGATTAGGGAGGTACAATTTTATTTACAGGAATATTTAATTACCCTTTTATATGCGTAGGGAGGAGGTCGAAAATTAAAGTGATTTAGCTATATAGTGTAACCAGGTAAGCTTCACGCTGAGAATGAGAGGTGCCTAACTGGGTGAGTTTTTATATTATTTATTAAATTTCAGAGGACCTTTTTAAAAGACGGATACAACCGAGGTACAGGAACTAAGTTTACGACACCTGCCGCCCAAATAATGTTATCATTAACAGGGATGTGCTAGGCGAACCGTCAATCAGCTGTGAGCGAGAGACGAGTCAACGACCTTTTCATATATAGGACAAGGCGCGGTGTACAGTCAGTCAAAGGGGAAGTTTTGCTAGCGTATGCCGTCCCAAATTGAAAGCGATCGGATGCAACCAGACGGAACAGAATGAAAACTTTTCTTCTGTTATTTGACTTTCTAATTTAATACTTTTCATCTATTGTTTGACTTTCTAAGTTACGAATTGGGATGCACAAAAACAAATCTAAAGTCAAAAGAGGGAGATGGTAATCTCCGAAATAAAACTACCAACCGAACAACTTTTCTCAACAGGTACCTTTCGAGAGGTAGGCAGCCTCTTTAAATTAAATGCAAAAATCAAACCAATTATCCGTTTATACCTACCTGAGAGGATAGGTATTCAGTAGGAGTTACCCATACCTAATACACGAGGATGCTAGTAACCTCATAAAATAATTACTAGAACCGAATATTAAAATACAGACAGTCCTCATCCTAAATTTGGCATTTCGAGTAGACCTTACATATATCTCACATGATAATTGGCTGAATGGGTAGGCACACAACCTATCGTTAAAAAGCGGGCTAAATGTCGACAAGATCGTCGTGTGTTATCTATGTATTGACCTAGAAAGGGATGTAAATCCCCGACGGCGTGGGAGTTACAACGTTTTCTGGAGGTGGCACGTAACTTAGGACCTTGCGTGTCACATTTTCGCGACTAGATTCGTGACAAGGGATGTCATGGTTTTCCCCTTCTACACTCAGTAAAGTAGATTTTCCTGGAGGTGTTTGAGATTGGGGCAATTCTGAAATTGGTGATGAGACCTGGTTTTCTTTATTCTGGCGTGAAGGTTGCCGATTTGGAACAAGGGGAGACCCGGCCGGTTGTGATATCCAGACACGCAGATATCGATCGCCTTGCTCAAATTATCATCCATCAGTTTTGTTTGGTAAGAGGAGGAGTCAATCTTAGCTTGAAAAAAATTCATTTCCTTTCCTCTCCTTCCCCTCCCAAAATATATACATGGATGGCGCCGACAACTAACACCATAAACTTATCGTATGTATATCACATATATAAAATCTAACACTTTATTATATTCACATTACCCTACGATAGGTAGAATCGAGTAGCTAGTGGGGGGGGAGCAGGCGACTTAGAAGATAAGGTTTATAAAATGGTTTTAAAACACAGCGGTAATGGATTCAACTCACTCTATCTCAAAAGAACCAAGGGATACCACACATACATAAATAACTAGGTTCCTAAACCGAGAAACAAAAAACCAACACAACGTTCGGTGAAGCCTTTTTATACTGAACCGTCACGTGAAATGAGTACGTTCAAGGTCGTACGTCACGTAGACAAACTAGGATGTACACTCTTGAAGGGGTGTGTAATAAAGAAAAGACGGCAGGGAGGACCTTCCCTCCCCGGATATATATATAACCAAAGCCTTATGGAAAAGTTACCTACGGAACTTAAGGAAAATTATCGTAGAAAGAAGAGAAGGAAAAGTTTGAAGTAAAAAGGGCAGATCATTACAACCTTTGGCAACATACTGCAATCTCACATATCCGATGCAAAACTTGCATGTAGAATATTATACATTTTTTGTTTCCCCTCACAAGAGCGCTTCTGACCGCGAAACTATATCGCCACACGGTCTTTAGAAAAAACAAACACACTTACAGTAAAATAATATGTTTCTTATCGAACCAGGATATGGAATCATTAATAACATAACAAGACCATAAGATTTTTACGATACAGTTTTTATTCATGTATGAAAGGTTGCTTTTAGTGTTTTAAGCCCCCGCATTCCTTATTTCTATAGATTTATATCATAATTCTCTTGAACACTTTCAGCTTTTAAGTACCTTAAACATATGATATTTTCGAAGATATTGTCTATGTATTTATACAGCCGAAACGCTAATTATATGAAACTGTACGGTTTCAGACTGGTATTTTGGGGTCAATGAAAATTTGTTCAACTCGTAACGTAATTTTCAACAGTAGTTAGTTATGGAGCTTTGTAACACTCGTTTAACTGTCAAATAAAGTTACCGATACGTAACATGTGTTTCCAATACATGGTACCAGCAAATTTTTAAATCTAGTAACATAAAGTTAATAGGTACACAAACGAGAAGCACTCCTATATTTTATTTCACATTTTCTGAATTGTTTTACATACCTACTTAATACAAAAGTTGATCGATCATTTGGTGGAATATATTTCTAACTTTAACAAGAGTAAGATTTAAACCAATAGATAAAGTAAGTAATATCATAAATAATAACATGCTTCATATATTCTAATTCTAAGTGCTCTCCGGTTAACAATGTCTCCAACAACCTTCTTGTCACATTAGTTTGTCACAGTTTATCTGGTCATGTCCCAGCCTTGACAAAGAGCGTTAAACTTCGTACCATTTCCACCAATAAGTGCCGCATATATCCTGAATATCTTTGCAATATCTTTCTACCTCCATAACGCGAGGAAAATATTATGATGTCATTTTACCGCAGTTATACCGTTATAATGTTCTGTATGTACTTGTGTTCAAAGTGCAATTGTTTCTGCAAAGCACAATATGAGATATTTACATATTCAGGTATATACGAACGTACGTATTACCCTCTAGCGATGATGTGACTTAAACTTTGTATAAAATTGTTTGTTTCATGTATTTGAACAAAGTGCCGCAAAATCTTTGTCAATCTAGATTTCCTAATACATATTTGTTTGTAAACAAATATTATTTGAATTATTATAATTGGAGTTCCTGAGAAGTATTCTTGCTATCCATGTCAACGTGAATTCTGCTTCTGTTTACTTCAAAAATAATGTCAAAGTCGTGATAACATGAGACGCCATGGCGCTCCATTTGCAAAAATCAGAGCAGCTTCCGATATGGTGATAACCTGATATATGTGTTGCAGTCAAAATCAATTTTTGGTCACAACGCGTTTTCTCGCGTATAATCTAGTTTTAACTATAGTGTAATCTAGTTTAAACTAGTAATAAGGCGTTATAACTAAAAATGGGTTTTCACTGTAACATATATTCCTAATTTCGTGTTTAATTCGTAGAACTCCATTTTTTATAATTTTTTTGGAAAAGGGTATTGTTCTTTTTAAAAGTTCTTCTATTCAAACCTCGATTTCCCTATAGTTAGGAACGAGATTTTGAAAATAATATTATGTGTTCACTCATGCATGATTTGCAATACGCGTGTCACTAACAACAAGTAAACAGTAGCAGCTATTAATTTGTTCGCTTACTTTATTAACAAAGTTAAAACCTCTAACCAAATAATAACATTACGATAAAAAGAAAGCATTTCAGTAGAATGTATACAAATAATCACGTTTTTTTCGGTGTGAAAAACTCGTCAGCATCTGCCACTCACAACGAATACCTACATGTATTATGTAGATGAGATCCTGTTGGGTAAACTCGTCAACCTTCCACATCTGCTGCGCGATTATACTCTCGTGAGATGATTTATAAGCATCGAGGTACTCCAGTTTAGCATACAATGGCAATGATAATCATTCAGCGCAAATACAGAAATGATCGTTTATCGAGTTTTCAAGGAGTGTGGCGCTAACACTCGTATTTATTATTTATATATATATATATATTTAATTTTTATTTATTAATCTTTGGGAAATCAATCAATGCAATCTATCTGCTAAAAAATTAGTAAAAGCAATATATACTTTGGCAATACCTCTATTAACGTTATTAACTTAGAACGATTAATTAGAACTACGCTAACAAAATTTAATTGCCATCATCCAAATTCAGCTATAGAACGAATTAATTTACCTGGAAATTTAGGAGGTAGAGGTATAGTCAAAACAACTTCTTTGAAACATAATCAGGTAGAAATGCTAAGAATTTTTTTCCATAGGAAAGCTCATAGCTCAGAAATGTACAAAATAATTTGCAAGGCAGATAGAAACATTACACCTTTAAATTTATACGACGAGAATGCCAACATTTTTATAAATCCCAACCAGGAATTATTAGATTACTGGTCAAATAAAATTTTACACGCAAAACACTTCAATTATCTTAATCAAACAATGTTGTATGTTGACAAATTTTCGTCAAACAAATGGTTGAGTATTGGAGAGTTGAGCGCAGAAATAGAAGGATTTATGCTTGCCATTCAGGATAGAGTCATTAATACTAAAAATTATAGGAAGCATATAATCAAAGATACAAATCAAATTTATGGTTTATGTAGAAAATGTTTGGATTTTCCGGAAACTATAGAACATATTATATCGGGATGTTCTATATTAGCACCGTTCGAGTATACATTTAGGCACAATCAAGTTGTAAAAATAATTCACCAAAGTTTGGTAATTAAACATAACTTGAATGACTGCCGTAATATAATACCATATTACGAATACAAACCGAATTCATTGTCAGAAAACGAATTTTATTAAATATATTATGATAAAACTATACTAAC
The DNA here is from genome assembly GCF_061612785.1 of Hesperophylax consimilis. NCBI lineage: Eukaryota > Metazoa > Arthropoda > Insecta > Trichoptera > Limnephilidae > Hesperophylax > Hesperophylax consimilis. Next base: position 18,069,265 of record NC_142838.1, read on the forward strand.
AGACCGAACGATTAGTCATAATAGACCCGATATAGTTTTACATGACAAAATTTAAAAAATAACTTTTATCATTGATTATTATTTTTTTGGTAAACTAATGTTTAAGACAAGATTTTTTATGCATAGCACAAAGGGTAACAATTATTTTACAAGCAATAATTATTCGCCTGAAACACTCATCAACATTGAAAAATCTCCTGATAAAAGATACAACGTCCCGTTGGCGTCATGTATCTTTTATCAGGAGATTTTTCAATGTTGATGAGTGTTTCAGGCGAATAATTATTGCTTGTAAAATAATTATATCATTGATGTCGCTATTCCAAATTCATGTAATATTCAAAAATATGTTAATGAAAAAATAAGAAAATACACAGATTTAGGAAATGAGATAAAAAGAATTTGGCATTCTCAGACTGTAAAAATATTACCATTCGTTATTTCGGCTACTGGCATTATACCTAGCTTTCTCATTAAAAATTTAGGCGTATTAGATCTATAAAAAAATTTATTCATAAAAATGCAAAAATCAGTCATTTTAGTAGGATAACGAAAGATTTTTTAAATATTTATGTTGAGGGATCAGTAGGATTTATAGGCCCTGTTAGGAGTTCTAAGAGCCGAATTTTGCTTATTTTCCCATTTGATCTCTGGTGAGTTGACGTGTTGTTCTCTTATTGTTTTGTATTTATTTTGCTTATATAATGCACTTGCATAATGTTGATTGACTAGATGATCATTTGTGGAAAAGTGTATGGAAGGGCTTAGTTTTTCCTATGGGGAAGATTTAACCCAGACATAAAATCGGAAAAGTAGTACTAAACACCAGGGCCGGCCCTAAGCCAAACGTCGCCTGGCGCCAGTAAAATTTGGCGCCCCTTATCAAAACCAGTAAACGCCTAGGTAGGTGATCACTGTAATCAATAATATTCAGATGAATCGTATTTTTGTGTAGCGCATTCTTATGAAAAATAATCTCAAGAGTGACGAGTTAGGACTGAAGGTTACACCCGCCCTGTCCCACCCCGGTATAGGTGACTTATGGTCACCCCTTCGGAGCTCTCGCATGAATCTAATTTTTGAATAAACGGCTCTACAAAGTATATAAATGAAGCTAGACCTTCAATGTCCCCGCATACGGTGTTAGGAAGCGGTATGCGAGCGCTTACAGGTATTAATCCAAAGACAACACAGAACAATAAGCATCAAACAATCAAGTAACAAGTTTCAGGCAAATAGTTGGTGGAGGGAACCCACACTCCAGTACCTGTAAGTACAAAAAGAACAAAGTGAAATAATAGAGTGACGGGGGAGTTTCGCCGAGCCACGTCTGGCAGTCCTGTTGAGAGATTGGTGGTGGTTGGGGTGACTGGTGCAGGTCAGGACTTCCACACCCCTTAGCCGACCACCCGGTGGTGCCCTGAAGATAAGCATGGGAAAAAGAGGGATAAACCCTAAAGAACCTAGAGGAAAGAAGCGTCAGGAGGTCGGAGGCAGGGTGGAGGTTACCCCAATCCGCACAGTCACCCCTCTGACCACCAACGCTCCTCAGGGGTGGTGCAGGTGACTGGCGGAGTCCCCCGGTAAAAACAAGAAATTAAAAGAAGCTCCAGCAGTGCATGCGGGGACGAGGCCCGTTGTCCAACCCCTATTGGGGAAAAGTAAACAATACAAAACAAACAACGGAGTTCAGTTCTAGCCTGTAAACTCGTTGCCGTTACTGAAAAAAAGAAAGAAAACCAAAAAAAAAATACATATAAAAAAGACGAGAAAAGAAAAGAAAAACAATAAACAATCCAAAAGTGCCACTTAAGAACATCGGTAGAATAAGTAAAACAAAAGTAGAAAGCATAAAAATAACATTTGCATGGTCTGTAAAGAGGACAGTATGTGAAGTATAAGATAAAAGACAAAGTAAAAGAGATAATTAGCTAAGCAAAGATATATAAAGAGTGTCTGCAATGTCTGTAAAAAGGACAGTGTGTCTACCTTAGACACAAAACATAAGAAAAGAAAACTGAAAATTAGAAGAAAATAGGATACAAGTTGTTTAAAAGAAATGTAAACGAAAGAAAATCATCTGAAGCTGCTGGTACAGTAAGGAAAGAAAAATAATAAAAATAAGAAGAACAGAATGCATAAACAATAATCGGAGAATTGTACAAGAATTAGTCATGGAGCAGGAGCAATACACCAGGGGTTCTCAGTTATCACACTAGTCAGCGACTCTAAGCACAGACCATCTCTCAACCCAGATCCTAGTAAACTTCCTCAGACATTCGAAATTAACTCTGTTAGAAACAAGATCGGTGTTCCACACCGGTCTAATGGGGACATTCAGACCGTCTATCATTTCGTCTCTGGCATCCTTCAAGATCTCACAGTGCCACAGAATGTGCTCGGCCGACTGGTGAGTATTGCCACAAGCGCAATTGGGATGGGTAGACAGGGCAAGGCTGTGAAGCCTCCCCCTGAATTCCCCATGTCCTGAGAGGAGCTGCGTCATGTGATGGTCCAGTTTGAGGAAGGCCCCTTCCATTCTGAGTTTAACTGATGGGAAGAAGGAAAAGGTCCATCTTCCCATGCTCGACCTATCCCAACGGACCTGCCACTCTTTGAGCGAAAGGTCCTTCATCGTCAGAAGCAGTCCAGGGAGAGTTCCCGGTCCACCTGGTGTCAGAACGACACCAAGATGGGTTGCCGGGGATCCTCTGGAAAGTCTCTGCTTGGTTAAGACTTCCCTAATCTCCAGATCGATTGGCAAAATGCCGGCCAAAACTGGCAAAGCGTCCGAAGCAACAGTACGGTATGCGCCAGATAGTGCCAGCAAAGAAGTTCGCTGGCCCCTAGTAAGAGCGAGGAGTATAAGGCAGTTATCCAGACGGTGCTCCCAAACAGAGGCAGCATACGAAACTTGCGCAACGTATACGCCCCTGTACAGAGCACGTAGTGCCGGATTGCGTAGTCCCCATTCAGCGGTGGAGAATCTCCTCAGCTTTAGGAACAGCGCCTGAGCCTTGCTTGAAACATCTTTAACATGAGCCAGAAATGAGGACGATCGATCGAGTGTTACACCTAGGTACTTGACCGTGTCTGCAAATTTGATGTTGGTGTCTCCCATCCGGATGGTAGGGTTTCTTTTTCTACTGAGAGAGCCCTTCATCAGGAGACCCTTTGTCTTGTGGGGAGCGAAGGTCATCTTATTCCTCTCCCCCCATTTAAGGAGGGTGTTCAAACCATCACCAGCCTTTTCTTCAATTTCCCCGAGACAAGATACATCTTATCATCCGCGTAGTCGATCATGATACATCCTTCAGGCAAGGGTAACCTAGAGGAGTCGTCAAAGTCAATATTCCAAAATTCAGGTCCCAGAACGGAGCCCTGGGGACAGCCCATATTTACTTCGCGTTCTATAGTAAAATCACCATGGGATATCGAGACAGTTCGTCCCGATAGGTAGTTGTCAACCGATTTAAACAGGCGTTTTGGACAATTCCTACTTTTAACCTTTGTGCGTATCATGTCCCACCACGCGAAGTCGAAGGCACCAGTTATATCTAAGAAGATTGCTATAACGTACCTCTTTGAGCAGACCTTCACCCAGTTAAGCGCAAACGAAATGGCGTGCACGGTGGATTTACCCGGGACGAAACCAAATTGAAGTTCACTGGACGGTGAAAGTGTACTGCGAAGTCGCTGCCGAATTAGTATTTCCAGGATCTTGCCGAGGATTGGGAGCAAGGTTATCGGGCGATAAGCCTTTACGTCGGTGAGTGGTTTGCCGTTCCCTTTAGGTATAATCCTGAGCACGCCCCTCTTCCATTCAGAAGGGAAAATTCCTCTTCTCAGGCACGATTCCATCACTTGAAAGAGCTCCTCTTTAGCGTGGACCCAGACATGCTTCACTATCTCGCCATTAAGTCTGTCATGCCCTGGTGCCTTCTTTGGACCCAACCCCTTAATTATAGCACCAATTTCAGCTCTAGTGACAGGAGTGATTCTATCCTCTTGGGCGAGGTCTCTGGGTGGAAGCCGTGCCAGATTTCTAATCTGTTTTTGGTGGTCACTTTCCCCAATTACTGACTCTACAGGGACTAACTTGCCCAAAAGTGTGTTGAGAGTAGAGGCCACGTCCACAGTCTCAGCGTCCCTCCCATCAATCTTCCCAATTAGACTAGACAAATACCGATCCGAACCCTTGACGGATTTTTCAATTGCGCTGTGGATTTCCCACGGGTTGGCGTTGCCCACATCTTTAACCCAATTATGCCAGGCAGCTCGTTTCGCGAGGAGAACCGCATGTTTGAAAGTTGCCCTGGATCTCCTGAGAGCGGCCTGGAGGGTAGCTGTCTCCTCCTCCGTACAGCATCCCCTCCTGGACAGTCCCAAGGCCCTATAGGCTCCTTTATAGGCCCCCTTTAGCGAAGTCAGCTCAGGTGACCACCACGGCGTTCTAATTTTCGTCTTTGGGTTTGATCTGCCCAGAGAAGAATTAGCCGCAGATACAACGGCCGAATTGAAAAAGTTCCCCAAATTGTCCGGATCATTAGCTGCTACGTGATGAAAATCCCTTAATTTATCTCGTAGCGCCTCCCCAAAGTTATCCCAATTCGCCCTTGAGGTGTTGAAATTCCAGGAGGATCTCGGAGTTTCAGTTTTCTTAACACCTATTGTAAATGTGATTAATCTATGATCCGAAACTATTGCGTATTCATGGACCCTCCAATTAGATATCCTGGCCGCAACTAATCCAGAGCAAAGAGTTAGATCAATGAGGAGTTAGGACTGTTAGATGTTAGGTACTCGTATCATCAGCGCCTTGACAATTCGGCGCCCGGAGCAGAATGCTCTAATTTCGCCCGCATAGGGCCAGCCCTGCTGAACAGAATTAACAAAACAATATTACAAAACAAAAACCATAATATTATAATTAACATAAATAATTTCACAAATTCATAACAGAATAACATAAATAACAACAGAAAAGTAACTCACTACTCACGGCATGTCAGACATACAATATTTTAAGTACATTTTACGAGAATATTTATTGAGCTCGCAATTGAAAACCACAATTTTTATGTAATTACTACATGGTATATTCAAGATAGATTTTTGGTTACAGTTTGTTTTGCATTGTTCCACATTAATGTTAGGTTATTCGTAACCCGGGAATGTTGTCATTCTTTAAAAAAAACGAATATATACAGGAAAAATGCATCTATATGATACCTTCGAAAACTCAATGAATCAATTTTAAAGTACGAAGCTGGCTCTGCAAAATTATTAAATCTTACAAATTACCTTCTACGAGTATCTTTTTTCATCTTTTTGGATAAAAAAACATAAACCAATCTATTTAGATGTAGATTTTCTATGAATATGTCATTTGTCAGATGCTCAAATTTTTACTTCCTTAATTCATGTTACCACAACCTCAACCATAAAAATCATCCTACTACCACCTTAAATACGTAATGAATGGGTGTGATTGCATTCAAAAGAAACATAAATCTGTAATTTTAATAATAGCCAAGAAAAAACAAATCCTTAAATTTTTACCTCGGTGAATAAAGGTTAGAGCTATAAAAATAATTAGATAATAAAGATATTTCATATCGATTTCAATAACGATGTTCCTAAAAATTACAAGCCTTACCTTAGTTCCATAGTTCTTACGTCACCATTCTATTTTTCATTTTAGGTATAAGTCTCTCAAATCTAAATATCATCTGGTGGAGCTCTAAATTTATATCTTTTAATTAATCAGATACAATTCCTGGGGCTTTTTTCTGTATTAATACTGTTTTTATTAGGCGTTTGAAAGGTTGGTAACACAATACATTAATTAGATATATTTATTCGGTAACAACATGCAAATTATTGTTTTCACGAGAGAATGACATCAGCGTATTTAGCAAAGAAAAAAGGATTCAAATACTCGAAATATATCATAAATCATCCCGTCTTTCTTCAAATCATTAGGCATAGACGTTATATCTTTTCAGGTGTGTTATTGTTAAAGTCATGAATGTTAAATAATCTCTTAGCTGACGTTTAAATGGTAAGTAGCACACACATGACACAATAACAAAAAACTTCAAACGCTTTACAAAATAGCGATTTTTTTTTAAATTTATCTTCAAATAGAGATATTTTAATACATGTTTTTTATTTATTGTACTAAAGAGATTGGGAGCAGTGGGGGTTTGGAAATTATCCGACCGGCCATGCTTCTTAACAATAAGCTCGTAGGACCAAGGAGTGTTAGGAAACCTAAGTCAACGAGAATCCTTAGGGGAAATGGAGGAAGTTAGCAAGGACTCTTTAAGACTTAATTCCTATAATAATCATTATGGACTAGGGCAGAAAAGTGAAAAATCATGAAATACTCTTGATTCTTGAAAATCAGTTCCATTTTTTAAACTTATACTTAAATTTAAAACAAATCCGAGTTCATTGAACCGGAGTTATACACAGACAGACAGATAGACCCACAACTGAAATTAGTCTTTTTAATGATTTGTGAATTATCAACACTTATTGTTGATGAGGAGCAAACGTTTGATAAAAAATATGATTAGTTATAATTTTTGGGTATTTTTAATGCAAGATAGTTGACTTTTTTAATTTTTGTGCACTCTTCAATCGGAGGTTGGTTATCATCAGGACAACCTAAAACCTGCAGGCTGCAGCCTGGAACAATTTTAGATGATACCGGTCATCTAGATGTCTTTATTTACAGCGTCTTCCATCAAACTTCCCTTGAATTATCATTTTGGTTAATCTTGAATTGTCGCTCATCATAATATAACAAAAGTATTATATTGGGCTTAGCATTTTTAATATGTAAATACATTTTTTGTATCTAGAAAAGCTGTGTAAATTGCATCACACGTCAAACATGTTTTCTTAAAATATAAAACACGTAGGTCCAAGCATTCATATTCTAATGAGACTTTTGGTGATTCTAATTTGGAATATTTTGTAAAGCATAATCCCAGTTAATTTACAAAGAACGGTGCATACTCAGTGTTAGAATTGCATCACACAACTGTTTGTATTACATCGAGTCATTTCAACACGTACACAAATAGCTATGTCTACTTGTTACTAGAATGCTGCAACTGCAGGAGGCGGCTGATTGAATATAGTCATTGAAGAGTCATCACTTTACGTAGATAATGACATGAAATATTATCAAAACCTTAACGTAACGCGTAAAGCTATGCACTCTTCAGCAAGAAATAAAATCCCGAATTGATAAAAGTATGATTCATGCGTGTTTGGTAATAATGTATTCATAGGAAGGCACATAATTCTAATGACCTTATAATGTTATTAAAAAATAATCTTTCGGGATAAATAAAAATATTAATATTTCGTAATGAGTTCGTGGAACTGTTGGTTCCTGTTTAAGTGTGATTTTTCACGCTGTGGAGGAAAGTCTAGATGATTTAAAAGTGAAACAAATTTTCAATTGTTGAAGAAAGATTTGAGAAATAAATCTGTTTCAACCATCATTTATATTCCCTCTTAGTACTATTTAATTTCAGTTCTTTCTTCGCGGTTTTTCATTATTAATTAATGTTAAGTTACTATTCTCCACTGATAATATATATTACTTTCATTTGGCACAGTTGTAAAATAAAATCATCAACATTTGTCACACCGTTGAGATCCTGTCTTGTAATATTATGTACAATGAGCCCAAATAAATCCCTATGATAACACATATATACGATGACACATAGTTATACAAATATGTATGTATATCAATATAATCATGAAGATTTTTTTTACTGATTCGTTAATTAAGTTGATGACCTTTTGTTTGAATAAATTACGAATTAATTCATATGGCCAGTAGCAAACTAAAATAATTTCAGGGATCGGTTTCTAGAAACATTATTTTTCCTCAAGTTTAGAGGACATAAGAGATCCTTAATCCCTATTATTCAAATGCCAGGTGATTTACCTACCTGCACACTTAGCACAAAATTATTATTTATGATACCCTTATAATTTGTTAACATTGTCAGATTTCTAAAAAATCTTTAATAAATTCTTATGTCTGAGTCTTAATAATTATTACATCTTTACAAACGTATTATTTATGAAGGGCATATTTTGATCATAATTATTCACTATGCTTGAAAAACGCGTAAAATAAACTTTATTTATGGAGTAACACTTCATCTTTATTAAACTTATGTACCCATTAATTACTATAAATAATATTATAAGATATGCCTCAGTGGATTTGAAAGAAATAATACCTCTACTTAAAAGCCAAGATTGATGGAAATGCTTAGTATTTTGACATATTATCTAAACAATTACACTCAGAATAACTCAAACAATTAGACTCCTAATCACCCAAATATTTCAGGTGACTTATCAAAAAATGCCTATTATAGGATTATTTTATTTTGATTTCCGTGTTGCTAAGTGTGACTTTTTGTTCAAGACGATGACCAAACTGAATTAAATACTTAATGAATAGGTCCGATGAGTAAGATGGGTTTGGAGAGCTTTCCACAGTAACCCCCTTGAGATTTAAACTGAAGAAATCTTAACAATTAAATGTGATTGCCTATTATTCAGTTTTTTACCCATGGAATCAGTGAGTCAGCTTAGCGTCATCGATACAATAACCTTCTCAGTTTTCCCCACTATCATTATTTAAGACTAGAGTGATTTATTTATTTGTGATTTACATAATAATAAGTGCGTGTTGAAATCAGCATACAAGTTAGTGAGGTAATCAAAAGTGATTATTACGTTGGTAAAATTCGGTTCTATTTTGTAGAACTTAAATCAAGAACATAAGATTTTTTGATTTTATAAAAGAACGTATACATATTTATTTTGATAAATTAATATATTTTTTCTTATATTATTTATTTGAATAAATTTATCAAATGTATGATTTAGAGGTTTTTGTAATTTAAAATTAAGTGTTACTTAATTCCACAAGGTTGTTAACATTTTTATATTGGTATATATAAACAAATGATTAGATTCGACGGCTCTATAAAAATAGAACTGTAATATTTAATCATTGATTAATAACCTTTTAATAAGCATATGGTTAGTTTATAACTTTTTAGATGACAGTTGTGGTAAAGCAGTAAAGTAGTAAAGTAGTAAGTAGTTGTGGTAAAGTTGTGGTAAAGTGTGGTAAAGTTGTGGTAAAGTAGTAGTAGTAGCAGTAGTAAGTATTCCATGATTTGGTGTCAGCAAAATGTTGGGGTTGTTTTATGAGGTCGGGTAATTGCGTCTGTTAGTCCCAGATAGTGGGCACCATGGCATCTTGAGCCTAAATTTTTTTTCATATAACACCCGCCTTAAAAAACGTCTTAAAGCCCTAGTTATGTAAAATTAGCACCCCAGTGTAAAACTTACACGGTGGTGTTTGTGAATTACCTGAGTATAGTACAAAACCGTCCGTTTCCAAATATTCTAAGATTTTTTTTCATGTTTTGACCAAACTAACTGTTATTAACGTTAACATATCATTACAGTGAAAACATGATCTAGATGTTTAGAACTACCAATCGAAAAAAATGCATCGGTAACCGTATTTTTATACTCAACAGAAAAAAAAGTTGTTTTCAAGTTATTCCCAAATACCACCGAAATACCTACAGCACACGTGTAAAAATGGTTGATACGTAACCGTCCCTCCCACTGCTTTGAAAAGCGATGGATCGAGATAGTATGGCTGGGGTAAAGGTAAAGGATGAAAAAAGCTCTGTCTATATCTATGCCCGTATACGGTCAAGATGATTCGACGTGTCATCATCCTTTGTGAGACAAAAAGGTACCCTAGGTATGTAGTACAAAGTGGCAAATTGAACTAGGAATTCCCCGCGGGCTAGTTCTGTTCCGTTTCGCTCTGTTCCGGTCCTGTAGTGGGAGCAGGGCGGGGGCGACAGGGACCAGGTTTGTTGGACAGTCCGCTGTGAATCACCACATTTGCCTGTTCATCTCAAACACGAATACCTGGCTGGCTGAGCGCAATGCCTACTCTGTTGGAATGCATCTAGTATTTATTCAGTGTGTGCTCTTCCAAGAACGAAGCATCATTAATGCTTTTACGAACTGTTTCCCCGGGGCGGTACACGGTTCATTGGCGTTGATTATGACGCGATATTTTTGAGTGGGTGTTCAAAATCCCCAACACTGACCTTCACAGTGAGTCTTTACGGACAAAACTAAATTAAATAGACAATCCCTGTGATGTGAGAGGTTATACCATTGATATAATGGATGTGGTTGATAACTTGATTGTTGGAACGCATGGCCTGCAGTGTGATGTATTCAAATCTAACAACGGGTATCTATTATTCTCCCTTTTCAAAGCTTTTACTTTGTAAAAAGGTCTGGACTTACTCGTTACCGATTTTTCAACTCTATAAAGCTTATATTTTAATATTATAACCAGGTGAAGTTCCGGAATTGCAAGAGCTTTACGATAATATTTTGAAATACCAGAGTTAAAGTTTAAAAAATTTAAAAGTCACCTTACGTCTTGAACATAGGTAACTCTAGTGACTCTAGCAACTCCAATAAACTATTTAATTTATTTCACGATAACCGAAGTCAAGCTCGATCTTCATTTTCATCCATAAAAGTCATTAATGTTTCGAAATATTGCAGACTGTATTATCAAGGTGAGACATTTTATGTAATTTATCTGTTAGCCGATGGTGAAATTGGAACATCATTCCTTATTCTATCGGTGGGGAGTTATTGCCTATTTGGGGTTTTCCCAAAGAAGGTAGCAGGTAGGAGGGTACCCAGTCTGCATTCGGACACGACATTGCAAGTAAAATCGCCATTTGCACAACTAGTAGCCGAGTGCGGTTATTTAAATCCAAGATGCGTGTATTGCCTGGAAATGTGACTTTACTTTGTTCTTGACATATTTTTCAGACCTCTGAGTAAAATAAAAGTTGCATTTCTTGGAAATTTTCTCATCATTTTTCATGACGAATGCTAAACTAAACTGGGATTAAAAATGTAGTTTGACGACTAGTCAAAGTCACTACTACTTTTGGGTGAGAACCAAATCGAAAAAATATCAACTGATTCAAATATTTCCATAAAAAATCTAAATGGTAAGTATACGGTAATGTTTTTTACTTTCACAAAATCGTTTGAAATTCAGTTATTTTACAATACATGTCATAATTTTCTGCATAAAAATTATATTTGATTACCACGAGAACTACCAAATATAGTTTACATCGAGGGCGAAACAGCTATCACGCGTAATAATAATTAACTAAAAACGAATCGTTTTTTAAATTAAATTTTAATATTTGATGAAATTAATAGTTTTTTGTTGTTATTTGTTTTTGGGGTATTATGCCGTGTTGCGCTAACTCCTTCTTTAGCCAACGTTTCGGACAGCATTGCAGTGTCCATCATCAGGGCAGATGTGTTATTTATAAATGTGTGTTATTTATTTATAAATATGTGTTATTTATAAAAAATAACACATCTGCCCTGATGATGGACACTGCAATGCTGTCCGAAACGTTGGCTAAAGAAGGAGTTAGCGCAACACGGCATAATACCCCAAAAACAAATAACAAAAATACTTTTGGCCGTGAAAATCTTAAATCAAATTAATAGTTAATTTTTTTAATAACTATTTTCAATTGATTAAAATGGTGCCATGAAAAATTATATTTAATTTCAAATTCAAAAACCTCAATATTTGGTTAATAAATCTAATCTACCAACTACGTTGGTGAAATTATCTTGAAAGCAATTTGAAAGGTTTTATTTTTAAAGTCAACGATACTGTTACTATGCGGAGAAAAATGAATATTGCTGATTTATTAAAATTCTGTTAAAAACGTGATAGCAGGCCATTTCCTAATAAACTATTAGTATAATATAATAATAATAATAGTACTTTCATAATATATCAGAACACTTGTATGTGCATTGAGTTTATCCTGTTATTATGTAATGACGAAATGTGATAAAATTAGAATTTTATGTACACGTGTTCTGACATTGCCGTAATACATTCGTGTGTATCTGATAGTTTATTAGAAAATCTATGAATTCATTCGTTAAAGGCCTGCAGTCCCGTTTTTAACAGGAATACGAATAATTTGAAGAAAGTTTCAGTAAATTAGCAACATTCTATATCTGTAAGTTTTCTCAGTGTTTCAAACGTTTCTAATTTTATTTTCGGTTTTTAATAATTTTATTTTCGAGCTATGAACACACTTACTAGATACTAACAAAATACTGTCAACGTCTAGACAGTGAAACCATCTTTATTCATGTGACTTTAAAATATTACTCATAAAACTAGATTATAAAAGAGTCCTTTCGCTTTGTAAAACCCGCGGAGGTCGCTCGGGGTCGCTAAACGTCCTTAGTGACGTCAGATCCGGCCCGGAGACCGAACTCATTCTTGTCTACGTGTTACGTGGACGTCATCCGGTGGCTTCTATTTTAACTTATTGTAAACGAAAGGTAGAAGCTAACAGAATGAATTCCAAAGTTCCTCGGCCGGATGTGACGCGATGACTTCCAAAGCAATGTTGTTAATGCGATGCAACACCGTGGAAATGTGTTTCATCATTGAAATGAAACAAAGAACATAACAAAAATGGATTTCAAATTTTGGGTAATTTCCTAATTTAACCTAATGCTGCAAGATACATTGGCGTTTGCAAAATTGACCTGTAAAGTGCTTTAATTATTTCATATTTCACACCTCCGCATTATATTTCGGTTTCTTTTGCACTTAATTTACAATAGTTGGGTCGGTATTTTCTAAGTAGGGTTAATTCCGCAACTGCTCCCAACCGTCTGGAGCCAGTAAGACTATTTCGTCCCCATTTGGGGTATCTTGTAAAGCTAAAAGTGGTGGAGAGGGAAAGGAGATGGGGAATTGAAAGGTAGGGGAGTACCTGGTTATTCATACCTGGTCACCAAATACGGCTAAAACCATTTCAAGCAACGTTTCAATTCTGGATGGTGGTCTTAGACCAGGGCAATACTGAGAGTATCTTCCACTCTGGAACGTGCCGCAAATATACTTTATATTATTATGCCGGGATTTGATCACATTTTTGACCTATTTGACCATTGGACCTTACCCCTCGACCACGAAGATAAGCCAATAAAATTCGCAATCAAACTGTAGGTACATTTTTACAAAAAAAAAAAAAAGATTTTTAATCACTACTAATTATTACTTAATTTCAATCTTACCTTTACTAACTCTTCCGAAAATATCAAATCTCTTTGTGCTGCTTAAAAACGTCCGCATAGGGGGTTTTTTATTTATTAATTTTATTTGTGCCATTTGCACATTTAAGTTTACAAATGTCTAATTTATTTTATTTTAATTACGTATACACATTATTGCATTTTTATTATTTATTGAATTTTCAATTGATTAATGTGGCACCAACAATCCAGCTTGAATCCATCAATTGGTTCAGACTTTATGGTATCCTTCATTATAATAATTTTATTATAAAATCTAAAAATTCGTAGATACACTAACTAAAACAGTAAATTTCATAAGAAAATGTTCTTTCTTGTGTAACTGTAATCGAGTTAACTAACTCGAGCTAACTTATTTACTACATGCCAAACATAATTGTAATATACAAATAACCAAAATTTGAACCAAAAAACTGTCCATCAAACGCTGCCATAACATAAGTTCAAACAGTAACACTTGTTTTGAAACTCTATTAACCAGAGATGCGCTTTATTTCAAATAAATCCATTTCAAATGGAAATGCAAAATGCAAAATGGGTATTTTCCATTTTGCATTTTAAATGCTTTTCTCAATGCATTTTCCATTTTAAATGCTTTTTGCAACATTCTTCCTACTATCTCCACTCATCTTTTTTTCATAAGCCGCAAATATCCTCGCTATGAGAGATAATTTACATTTGTCAAGTTGCTTTTATTTATTGTTTTTGTGTTTAATTCGTAAAACTCCATTTTTTTTTTAATTTAATTAAAATCAATTTTAATACTATAATTATTAAGTTCTGCAAGTATTTTTTGGTTTTTGTTATTGTTACAGCTGTTTCCATTTTCAAACTGTCCGACAGTTTGAAAATGGCCTTGAAAGCCGAAACAGCTGTAACAATAACAAAAACCAAAAAATACTTGCAGAACTTAATAATTATATTATTAAATTTGATTTTAATTAAATTTTTTAAAAAATGTCAAGTTGCTCCCTGGTAGGAGCCCTGGCAATTTGAATCAGTATTTTTTGTAAGTGATACCATTACAAAAAATACTGATTCAAATAGGTACTGAACATGGGGCCATGACGCTGTAATATTAAATGTTAGATAGCAGTTTCTATGTTTTTACGCTGGCAACATTAGTCCCGCGCAAATTTTTAGTAGTTTCATAACTGTAGTCGTCGTGTTTTTGGATTTACCATCATGTAATATGTTTGTTCTACATTGATGTCCACTATTAAATGACAAAATTGTTTGAAAATTCTATAATTATTTTAATTGTTTGACCTGAGAAACCATTTTGCATTTTCAATGCATTTTGAAAATGAGTATTTTGCATTTTGCATTTGAAATGCTTTTCTAAAACCCATTTTGCATTTTGCATTTTCAAATGGAAAAGTATTGACCCATTTCCATTTTGCATTTCAAATGGTTTTGGGTACCCATTTTGCACATCTCTGCTATTAACACGGCTATTTAAAAATTCAAATCCTGTATCGATATCGAGAGTTCTTTTACCCCAAGGTCAATCGTTATTCTCCGGTACAGTCATCCTCCCACAAAAGCAGACAAGTCGTGATTTTATGGAAAGAACGGTAATACTATTAAGACGAAATAAGATCCTAAAAAAATATCAGTTATGGGCGTGAACGCGATTTAAGTGGGCGAAGCAAATTAGTTTCACACGCGCTCCGCTCGAATTAAATATTATAATATTTCGGGGTGCAGATGAATGAAGTACGTTGCAATGGGGAACACCCGACACCACGAACAGTTCGAAGTCAGAGCAGCGATGAAATCCACTAGATGGTACCCATGAGTAAGGTTTGAACATGAAATGCTTAATAATGGGCGTCTTTCAAACTATGTGAATAGTAATATTAAGTTGAATGTGCATGTTTTAGGCAAATTTCGATAGAAACGTTACCTATTGCAGAAGGAGCTCATGATTTTATGATTCTTATCAGATTTCTGTAACCATACTGCTAGACGGTAGGCAGTAACTTATGACTCGTAACCGACGTGTTCTTCATTGACAGATGTCAAAGCAATACGGTATTCAATCACGAATCATTTTCATAATATCTGATCATAATTATATCTGAATATATTGACAAGATAAATAAAATATCAGTCATTTTCAATATTTATTATTATCGTTTACAAGAAGTTACATAAAACAAATAATTATGTAATGTAAAAAGCATAAGATGCAACTCTTTTTGTATAAAGGCCATCATTTATTATAATATAAGTTAGAAATAGTAAAAATAATTTTATATAAAAAACGAAAATAATTATTCAATAAATAGCATTTCGTCGAAATCTAAACGACGATTTCCAAATTGACGTTCTTTACATACAATATCTAAGATATGTGGAGGATCACGAACATTCATAGACCTTGTGACTCCAGGATCGATAAGCTCGACAAGAATGCAATCCATTTAAAAATTAGTTAATTTAATAAGCATTTTTTCTTCCCAGAACTTGTCATCTCGAAGTATACGCTCAACTATCTCTAAGTTAGATAATTACAATCATAAAAAGAGTCGTGCTGCGAAATTCTATTTAATACAGTTAAAGAAAAAATATGTCTTCTATTCTCCTTCCTTCCAGAATAACGGGTTTCTTCTCTTCCTGTGTAAACAAAACTTTTACTTTATTTACGTCATTTTTTTTTTTTTTTTAATTTTTTTTATTAAAAGTATACAATACAGAATATAGTATATTATATAAAGCATTGTACTCCCAGGAGTTAATAAACTCATTGCGGGAATGATACGCATTACATGAAACATATAGCTGTATGTATTAAATGGACATATGATGGGACATACACAACATTATTATTTCAGATAGTCATTAATAATATGAAGTTTGAGCATTTTAGTTTGGGTCTTTTTACATTGACTTGCACATTTGATCTCGTTGGGTAGTTGATTATATTTTGTGTGAGCTATGTATTCCAGGGATCTTAGTCCATATTTTGTTGATTTGATTTTTGGTATATGTAGTTTGTTGTGATTTCTTGTGTTATGTTGGTGTACGTCGTAATTGTAATAGAGTGTAGTGTTGGAATGTGCCGAGTGTTGAATTACTTTTAATATAGTTTTCGTTATTTCAAAAGTGGGAATGGTATTAAAATGAAGTATTTGGGTGTTTCTGTAGATGTCTTTGACATGTGTGTCCCAAGGTAAACTGAAAATATTTCGCAGGGCTCTATTTTGGACGACTTGGACTTCTGAAATCATTTTTTTTGTAGCAAATCCCCAGATTCCGGCGAGATATATTAGATGTGAGTGAATCATAGCATGGTAAATCGATTTTAATAGAGAGGGAGGAAGTAACCCGCGAAGTCTATATAAAACACCAGTTATATGAGTAATTTTGGATAGAACATGTTTAAATTGGTGATTCCATGTGAGTTGTGAATCAATGAAAAGGCCAAGAGCTCCTCTTTTCTGATAAGGTATACATGACCATATATGAACCTTAATATTATATTTTGCAAAATATGTATGTATTAATGTAACCCATATGATGTATATTAAAATAATAAAAAAATAAAAAAAAAAAAAAATAAAAAAAATAAAAAAAATTGTAACATCAGCCCTTTCAAGGCGGTTATTATCAAGACTTATATTAAGACATACATTTTTTTATTTGCAAACAGTATGTAATGTGTTTTTTTTATGTTTAGGCTAAGTTTGTTTAATCGCAGCCAGTTTGCCAGGCAAGCTACATCACTTTCCATTTCCTTTTCAAGTTCGTTTAAATCATTTTTGTGATAAAGAATCACTGTATCATCTGCATAGAGTTGTATTGTACCCTTAAGTCCCCATTTAGCAATATCATTTATATATATTAAAAATAGTAATGGTCCAAGTACGGAGCCCTGAGGCACGCCACATTTTATCGTTCCCATGCTGCTTGTCCCCTTTCCAACAAAGGTCTGAGAGTGTCGGTTAGAGAGGTAGCTACACAGTAACTTCAGGGGAGTGCCTACTATGCCTAGGTGTTCTAGCTTCTTTAGTAGTATCCCATGGTCAACCGTATCGAAAGCCTTTTTTAAATCTATAAATAAGCCTGCAGCATGCTTACCCTGGTCTATATGCTTTTGGAGGGCGTATACAAAATCGAAGGCAGCACATTTTGTGTTAGATTGGTTTCTGAATCCATACTGTTGGGATGCGAGTAAATTGTTTGATAGGAGATATTTAGTGAGCCTAAGCTTAATAACCTTTTCAAAAACTTTAGAGACGACAAAGAGGATGGATATAGGACGGTAATTAGAAGGATTTTTTTTGCAATCATCTTTGTAAATCGGAATTATTTTTGCTATCTTTAGTTGATCTGGGAAGATTCCACTATTCAGGGATTGATTAATAAGAAAAACAAGGTGGTCAGCTAATATATCTTTGCGAAAGTTCAGGTACACTGGTGTAATTCCATCTAAACCTGGAGATGCATTAGACTTTAGTTGAGAGATGATACTGAGAACTTCTGTTTTATTTGTTTTGGCCATGTATAAGGACTGGATTGCTTTTTGATCCGTGTTTATAGTGATAGAATCATCTGGATATGATGCAATTGTAGCTGCTAAGTTTTCCCCAACTGATATAAAGAAGTTGTTAAAAGTTGAAGCTATCTGTGTTGGGCATGTTATTTCTTCATTCTTAATGAGAAGACATTCAATTTCATCTTTCTGGGGTGTCGAGCTATTTGTTAGAATTGCATTTATTATTTTCCATGTCTGTCGCGGATTACGCAGGTTTTCTTTAAATATAGTCGTGTAGTATTTGGTTTTAGCATATCTTCTATAGTTGGTAACTTGATTTCTTGTTTTATTTCTCAGTGCTGTGAATATATCACTTTGCTGATTTTTTTTCCAGATTTTAAACGCATTGTTGCGCTGTTTGATAAGTGCATTTAATTTTGCATCAAACCATGGAGTATTACCCCTCCGTTGGTCTCCTATGCGTAACTCAGATTTATGTTGGGATGATTTTATTGCTGTTTTAATGTATTCATTAAAATTATTATAGATTTCATTGGCATTACTGGTGGTTTCGTGTGGAAAGTTGTGGGATTCTACATATGTTTTTAACATGTTTTTATCGGTTTTGGTGTTGTTTGAAAAAGAATGTATTCTATTATTAGTGTGATGTTTCAAGCTGTTTTGGTAATCTAATATCAAAATGTTATGATCACTTAGGTAGGCATCTATATTTGCAGTAGTTGAGGAAATATTTTGTCTGTTTGAGATGATATTGTCTATTAGAGAAGTAGAGGTATCTGTTACTCGTGTAGGATAGGATGTGTTACATATGAAACAGTTGTATGAGTCTAGCGTGTTGATGTATTTAAGAGATGTATTATTTTTTTTAAGAATGTCAATGTTGAAATCACCAAAGATAAGGGTATCATCTATACAGTTATTTAAAATAGATTCATGATACATTAAGAATTCGTTAATGTTTGAGGTAGGCTTTCTGTTTATAACATAAATATTTAACGGTTTAAAATTTCTATTACGGATATATAATTGAAAACAATATGTATGGGAAATATGTATTTGAAAATTTTTTACGACTTCAATACGTTCATAATAAAATTATATGTTTAAATCAGAATTTTTCTCCGGTGAAATCGGTCCTTTCGGCATCGGATTATTGATATATTAAGTATTTTCGTGATTAAATAAAAACAATATTAGAAACATTATGTTAATTCACTTTTCAATCAAATTTTGGAATTATATACACGAGCGTATAAGTACGTATAGACGGGTATATACAAGTGTATAAATTGCCTGCTGTAATATAGATAGAGTCTAGAAGCAAGCATTAATTGCACATTTTTTCTGTGTTCTTTATTCTGCCTTTGATTTTTTTCACCCTGCTTACTAGCGGATACCTGTTCTTTTTTTCTTTGTTGCCATATGCCTTTGCCTTTGTTGTTATATGATATTGGTCGGTTTTTGTATTGATTTGTTGATTATAAACGTACCTACATGTTATCTGGGTTATAAATGTGAGAATGGTCGATATATTTGGGGATTCCGTATTATAGGCCAGTACACATAGCGCCAAAAAGGGGGTTGCGATCGTAATTATTCCGGTAGTCCCAATTTTTTTATATGTTTTATAAACTGATCCCATGATGTATAATCTGAATTTCCGACCATGGCGCACCTGTGCTCGCGCCACCATTTTAAAAAAAACCGGCTGTAATCGCGCCAAAATCTAGTTTTTCCAAAATATCTCATTCTCAATGCAAATTTTGGCTAAATTAGCTAGATAATTAAAGTAAAACATAAAATTACCTACAACTTTTCTGAAAACAATTTTCTTCAATCTCTAATAGGTACCGAGGTAGAAAGTCGTAAAGGTGCGTATATTTTTGAAAAAAACAAGTTTTTTGCGCGACTAGCTTTGATTTTTTGTAAATATCTCGTTTCCAGTACAATTTTGTGTAAATATTATTGATACTAATTTTGTAGAAAATAAAATTTCATAAAATAAATAGGTATATAATTTATGTGTTTTAATTCTAATACGTATCCAAGCTCTACCAAAAGTAGTAAGTAATTGTATGTTCTACTTTAATTGTTTAGCTAATTTACCCGAAATTTGCATTGGGAATGAGATATTTTGGAAAAACTAGATTTTGGAGCGATTTCGGCCGGTTTTTTTCAAAATGGCGGCGCGAGCACAGGTGTGCCAAGGTCGGAAACTCAGATTTTACATCAGGGGACCAGTTTATAAAACATATAAAAAAATTGGGACTACCGGAATAATTACGATCGCGAATCGGTAATTGCCCTGGAGTATTAGTAATGAAACGAACTCTTCACAAACACTTTATTGAAATATAAGAGAATACCACTCCTTAGTAAAAAAACTCCTTTTATTTTACCATAATTTATTAGATATTCCATTGTTACAACTAACATGACTGTATAATTATAAATTAATGTAAAAGCCCAGTAGGGCGTAAATAAATAAAACTAGGAAAACGATTCTAGTGAAGGGGCACTCTATAACATTCTGTGCCGCTGGTTGTGACAACCGGACAGACAGCCGCGTCGCGTGAAAAAAAGATTAATAGTAAAAAAGTCTACTTGGGCTAGAAATGATATATAATAACATAACGACAATACTTTAGTGTCATCTTTTTTCTCAAGTGCCTACACATTTACGCATTTAACAATGTATTCTTTTGTATTGGTTATTATTTATATTTATATTTATTATTTATATAAAAAACCTTTACTCACTTGAGGAAGAAGTTAAATTATAAAAAACAGAAAATTTCACTAATAGATTTCAAAGTAATCGTTTGATTAAATAAAAAAAATACGTAAAAGAAATGACCGAAGCGACGGGCCGGGTGACACAACCTTACAGGCCGGAACTTTCGCGGCGTCTGAATCAATACGTAGTAACTCCTTGTCAACCCGCACACAAATATACTACGCACAATAGAGAGTTTTGAAGTACTGGCGGTCGTTTTTCGTGTATCTGGCCAGAAATTGGATTTTCGCGAGTGTTTTTATTTTAATTAATTCTTATGAATACATTAATAAAATCTCTAATCTTTTGTGAGGGAGTCGTCGGGAAGTTACTAATTCATCGTCTAGAAAAATAAAATCTGGTACTTGCCGCTTATCTTACAACATTTTACATTTAATAAAATGTACTTATCGTTTTACATAATATATTTAATTGTAAGGTCCTGTTTTTATTAATCTTAAATATAAATAACTTGCATCCCTTCGAATCCCTCTAGAAACATTTAAGATTTTAGTAATAAGCTCATCAGAAATAATTAAAATGTGAGCGTCGGGGCAAATCCCCGTTATCAGGGTATTGTGTCGCCTTAATATGATTTTTTACGGTACATTGATGTGAATCTGTAAACTGATTGTAAAAAAAAAATTGGGTGTAACCTACCCTTTTATAGTGTATAATATGGCAGTGTTATCCTTGTTATCGCTTCAAAGTTATTAATAAATATGTTTCTAAAGTATAAATACATTTATTTATTAGTCCTTGTTCGACAGGTCTCGCAAAGTTTCCCAACTGGGTCGCTGATCTAGTAAAAAACCTTATTAATTGCCCTGTTTATATCGAGACCGAAAATTCCCACTAGATATATCAATTTCAAGACTTGATAACTATGTTGGCCAATGGAAACCCGTTTTTAGGCTGTAATTGATACTAAAAATATCCCTGGATCTTTTTGACTCAAAATATTCCTCAGTACCTACCTATACCCGTGCATTATGCACTATGTGGATTATTTGTTAATTATGGGAGTATGAACATTTTTCATACATTTTATGTTATAAATTATTAATGGAATTATAGACAGCCCTGATTTATTGAGTCTAATTACCTTCAACAAAACAACTAAAACTACTCGATTGAAAATTCTTTTTAATTGCAACAATAATATCAGTCATTTAGATACTCGCTTGTACCTAGATTACATGCAGTTAGCTAAACTTTCGCAGAAATTGTGGAAGAGTTCAACTGCACGAAATGTAGTGACAAGAAGGCTATAATAACATAGCTCAGTAATAATTACTGAGGTAAATTAAGGGTAGGTTCGATTACTGTTCCACTGAATCATATAAAAATACATAGATATTTGTATAAAAATCTTTTGTTTTTTTATGATTACTTTTATCACGTTTCATAATAATGTCCTGAATAGTGTTGTATTGAGAAGGTATCTCTTTTATCGATGTCTCCGAATAAAAAGCCGTGGTACAATGCAACACGAAAACACAATAAATTGATATATTGAACTAAACCGTATAAAAAAGTGAAAACCTTTTAGGAGTAATACATATTTATGTGCGACGTTGCAGGATAAACTTCCTTCATACATCACACTTTATCACTGAAAATAGCCTTTATAAGAGTGTCTTTATTTAAAGGTAAACCGACATTTTTTTTGAGGTAAAAATTTGCGAAAAACCCATGTCAAGTAAATTATCTCTTTACAAATTGGGCCTGGACACAGAGTCCTGTAGGAATTAGTACCCCTTACCCGAGATGCCGAGATTGTGCTTTACATTATTGCTTTTGGGATTCTTTTCACTTTAAAAAGCAACCCGTAAAGAAAGAGTTAATTTAGTGATCCAAACGTTTGTGCACGTGGTACTCAATATTTGACCAGAACAAACGTTTATTTAAAAAGGAATTAACATTGAACGTTCTTTTAACACCTCGAAATTATCTGATACATTCTCTGTGTACGTAAAAAATAAATAATGTGTATAAAAAATAATTTGTAAAAAAAATAAAATATATATATACATTTTTTGTCAGCATGGGGAGACTTTCTCCCAGCAGAACAGAAGATTATGATATTGTCTATGCATAGATAAAGCAAGTGTTTGCGATAACGCGAATTTTTACGCGAAATTCGTCACTTGGACGCGAAAAACGCGATTTATTTCATTTTCATGAGAATAACGCGAAATTTTCTGGTATTTTAAAGTTAGAAATTAACGTTTTGCATAAATTATAAATATTAGTTTCAGTAGCCAAACAAAGGAACCAATTTTTTTTCCTATTTTGTAAGAAAAAAAACGGAGTTCCAAAATTTTTACTGAAGATTACTTTTTCCACAATACCACCGCTTTTTATGAAAAATATCGCAGCTTTTCCCAAAAATTCTACAAAAAAGTAACGCAAACTTCGCCATTAATAATGTGAACAAAAAATTTCTAGGTCTAGTTACAGGCCCGATATAAATCACCGGATTTCCGCTGTAAAAGAAAGTTCTAATATATGCCAAACTAACATCCCTTTTTCATTAATCCTCTATACACATTTTTACAGTCCAGAATTACTTATGTATTTCATGTCAGAAAGAAAAATATATTTGTATTTTAATATTCAACTAAATAATATTATAAATAACCAAAAAATACTGAAAAGTTGATATAAAAAAATTTAAAAACATCTTGTTGGTTCTGATATAAATAATAATCCATGGAAATTGAATTAATTTTAGTTTGCTGTATTCGATGTATTTTCCCGCATATACCAACTTCCACAGTGATGAGTTAAGGTTTAGGGTTCATCGAACCAGCAGTCAACGATGGGTTCATAGCATGATGTCAACGGGCGTAGAGTAT
The DNA here is from genome assembly GCF_061612785.1 of Hesperophylax consimilis. Classification (NCBI taxonomy): domain Eukaryota; kingdom Metazoa; phylum Arthropoda; class Insecta; order Trichoptera; family Limnephilidae; genus Hesperophylax; species Hesperophylax consimilis. The sequence goes on from NC_142838.1 coordinate 18,092,675, forward strand.
ATTATATTACTCACATGTACAGTAATACAAATATTTTTGTGTTGACCAAGTTATAAAAAAACTTTTAACCATCATCTTCGTTCCTTTTCTTGTGGTTTTCCGCAAAGTGCACCGGATGACCGAGTGTGTTTATCTTAAAAACATAAATAAATAAACTTAACTGTTTTGATGTGAACTAATACTCCAAGAATTTGCCAACCTTTATGGAACGGTTCTAAGAGCGTAGCTATAGCATTCTCAAGGAGGGAGATTCTGCAAGAGAGAAAAGGGGAAGGGTTGGAAAATGTTTTTCAACGATTTTTTTCATTCAGATTTCTAATCCAATAATACATACAACCACAAATTTTAACTTTCCCACATAGAAGGCGGTCTGTGGCAGGACAACGTATTGTTTTATAAAATGCATTCCAAATAGTAGTGTTAAATTCTAACTAATAAATATAAAAATTCAGCCCGCTGTTTGTGTATCGCTGAAAATTTCATAGTTTGTTGTTATTAGTTTCAGGAGCGTTTATAGATGTTTAAATTGTAGAAGAAGTCGAGGACGCCCGAGGAATACTTAACGCAATATCTGTGCACCGTCATGAGATACGGAGTTGAATTAAAGTCGATGTAATGTAGTTTTTGTTGTTGTATGGTAACAGTAGTGATTGGTGGAAGAATTCGGAGGCGCCCGAGTAAGACATTAACAATAGCAAAGCATTACTAGGATATAATTATCTCTATTTGTTACACAATAGGAAGATAATAAATTGTTCATTTTTTATTTTTATTTCAAATAAGGGCAGGCCGTTTCATAGGATTTGAACCATTATTCATCAAATTTCATAGTTAGTATTAAATTTTTTGAAAGTCCTACTCATTTTCTATTATTTATTAGCACTATGAAACAACCGGTTCATAATTAAATAATAACAGAACTTGAATAGAAATTTAACAGCACTTGAACATTGAAATTTGATGAATTATTCAATTTTTGTGAAACAACCCATCCTTTCAAAGCAAACAATTTAAAGCTTTGCTATCATTTGGTAAACCTTTAACACGTATCATACCAATTTTGACCGTTTGACTCAGACCAAATACATATTTATTTAGGTTCACCATTTTAATCATAGCTTTTAAGTTCATGGCTTTTAGAAGGTATATAGCAGTTTATAACATGAGGTTGCTATAACTCCTTCAACACAATAATAAGAATTTATAGATCAGCTTATCTTTCAACAACATAAATATTTTCCCACCAGGATATTGATATATTCGAGTTTTCCTAGACTATAACAATAAATTATATTGAAGTTACACAAAACCAGAACAAGAGTATTTCACAGTCGTAACTTTCATTTGACAGTGTGTTATTGGAGGCTATAAAGATTATTTTTAAATAATTTATTATTTTAGAATAAAAAATACATGATATTAAATCAAGCATCGGTTTGTCCTCCCATCTAAATGTTTAATATAATCTTATCTAGAGATCAATAACCTTTACAGTTATTATTGTATTATAATTATGAAGGTTGTATTCCTGAAATCAAATTATTTTCTTACGAAAATAAGATGTTTATTTTGTGTAAAATTTGAACTAGGTCGTAGGCAGATTGCGCCGTAGAATATTGATAAATCTTCATACATTATTCTGTTTTCAAAATTCGCCCCAAAAGTATTATCCTGTAGACGTTTTCAGGTATAACTGTGCATAAAGTCACATTATTTAACTTCGGAAATATGTTTTGACGTAACTATATTTGTTTTTTCATGTTTATTTTTAAAAAAAATACAAATTAATATTTTTCAATTTATTTATTTACAGTGGATACATGTTTTATTCAACCACCATGCTAGTAGGGATGCCTCTGGGTTATAGCGGGTGAAGTTTACAGAATGAAGATTTTCATAATTTGCATAAAATAGTTAGTGAAATATACAATTCCTATTCAGTTAAAATTTTATGTGACAAATTATAAGTTCATAATTAATTAAACATTGGTAAGTATAATATTTTATATGAATTAAGACAATTGGGAGAAGTGAGAGATTTGTGAAGGGAGATTAGGAAGCTAAAGTCTAGAATGTAATTGAAATTGATTGTGTCGTGATTAAAATGTATTGCAGATGTAAGGATCCATAGAGTTATTTGTGTTTTGAAAGTATGGAGTATGGTTTTTTTTATATAATATCATCCGTATAAGATGTACCTCTTGTATACATGATGTATAATGGGGTAGTATTATTATAATATCGTTATTTGTTTATTTATATGTTAGAATATTCATTTTACATTTTCAATGTGTTTTTTGGTAGGTACACAACAAATAGTAAATAGTATTTCAGTTTCAGTATATTTTGACCCTATTAATTAAAATTTTCATTCGGTTACAGGTTCATTCGTTCCCTTTTATTTCCCCATCCCTCCTCCATCCCTTCCCCATCCTTTCCCCATTCCTTAACCCATTCCATCCCTATACCTTCCATCCCTTCTCCATTCTCCCTCCCTTCCCTACCTGTCTTATCGCTTCATAACTTTTAGGACAGAGTTTAAATTTGAAAACAGATTTTTCAGCTTTACAGTTAAGATTTTTGAAAGAGCTTGACAAATTAATCTTTTCACTGCCGACTCCTCCCTTACCCGTAGGTGAAAGAATGAACAGTTATAATTTATACTGATTAAATCTCTACTAAATTAGAAACAAGAATTTTATCAATTAAATGAACATTACACAACCTTCACAATTAAAATTTTTGCAATCTCTGAAATTATTTTGCAATTAAAATTCACCTTCGTGTTATAAGAATTAGAATATAATCGAATCGCACAAAAGTTAAAAAGCTGCTAAGTTACTCGCAACAGATACCTTCTCAAACGAAGCGATTTCGAGGCTACTATTGAAATAGCGATTATTCCATTTGAAACTGAAACACTATTTACTATTTGTTGTGTACCTACCCTGTGTTGCTTTGGGTGGAGTAATGTTTGGAGATGGTGAATTCTAGTTAACTATATTCATTTGAATTTTTAATTTGTATTAGAGTTAACTTTTTTCGAACCGTCGAAGTATACTAATTAATAATTCCTATTCCTATAAAATTGCGTTATATTAACTTACATATATAAATAATTTATAATGATTAATAATTTAAATGTTGACATAATTTATAACAAAGAAACATACATGCATACAAACCTTAAACAATATATAAAATATGTTCCAATTAAAAACCTCATAATGTAGACTCTAATTCAACCCCGAATCACATTCCGATGCTGGGATAATAAGTTATTGATAGTAAATAAACACACACTTTACACACCTCCAAAATATATGTAGGTTTTTTCACATTTTAAAAAGTACAAAATTCAAATCACTAGAGAATGTGGGCGTAACTAAATAACAGAAAAATGTTTGTATCCAGATTTCCGATCGAATGTGGAGGCTGCTATCGTGTGATATCCGCCGTGCTATCTGTGGTGAGATTCCTCGATTCGGAGTGTAGCGTGTATTAGCAGTCTGGTGACACTTCCAGGACTTGGGAATCTTAGGCTCGAGAGCATCGGTCACCTCGGGGCGGGCGGGGGCGTGGGCCGCCTAGGCGCCGCGCGCCGCCACGAGCCTGTCGCTCGGGTAGGTAGGGGGGACGCAGGGGAAGTTGCTTGAGAAGGTTAGTGTCGAAGGGAAAAGTTACATGGACGCACGGAAGCATTGACAAATATTGACCAAATATTTTAAATATAGATAGATACAGGTACTTATTAGAATAATGTATCTTATCATCTTAATGTGTACTCGCAACGTATATTAGACTCGTATTATCAGCACTAAGGATTTGTATTCAAAGTGATAAAAATTAAAAAAAAAAAAAATTAAAAAAAAAAAAAAATTTAAAAATTAAAAGGCTACAAACTATATTATGTAAATTTGTTTTTTCACTTGATTAAAACGGCAACTTTTAAACGAAAGCATCAACTGCCCGAAATCAATGGAACTTTGGTTCCCTCAGTTGGGAAATGTTGCGAGGATAAATGGAAAGGAGAATAAGAAGGTTTTTTATGTGGATCCTTCGCAAGAGCCCCAACTGCTCCCAACCGTTTGGAGCTAGTGAGACTACGGCATCCCACTTGGGGTATGTTTTGAGGCTGAAGGAAGTGGGGAGGGAAAGGAGATGGGGAATAGAAATTTGGGGAACCTGGCTAATCAGATCTGGTCACCAAGCAATTTCAAGCAACGTCTCAATTTTGAATGGTGGTCTTAAACCAGGGCGATACTGAGAGTATATACATTCCCTGTGGAACATGACGCAAATTTACTATATATTATTTTGAATGAATAAATCGTTAAATAACATCAAATAAAATTTACTTGAGCCCTGATTTGAACCCACGACCTCGGGATTGCTAGTCGAGGGCCTTATCCTTCGACCACGGAGGTTGCCATTGGAGAGTTCCTGGCTATTTAAATCGTGTCATTAACAATTGTTAAAACCAATTCAAGCTAACTTTAGAATCTGATTGGTGGTCTTTCAGTACTGAAACTTACACTACGAAAGTTCGAATACGGTACGGTAATAATGTACTTCGAAATACATAATAGTAGTAGGGCGTAATAATCTCACTCAAATCAATTTTCCGGTAATGAACCAATTTCACGAGACTAGAGGACTAGTAATAACTTGACATTTCGCAATGTATTTACAATAATTACAAACTACGAGTTTAGTATCATTATCCACTTACAAAGTGGACTATCCGCTGACTACGTAACTAAATAATAGTCGTTTCGCGTGTCTATTTTAATAATGTGTCAAACAAATCATGAACCTGCTAGTCTTCCAATTACTGGGGGCACACAACTTCTCTTATAGTTCCAAAGCGGAGGATAGAGGGTCCGAGACAAGATATTGTGGTAGGAACGGAGGACAAAGGAATAATCAAGACATATGTTCCATGACCCATCAACCTCACTTAACCGGCAGCGCGAGGGCCAATCGACGAATCGACAAAATTGGTTGGGATCGAGGTTGAAAGAAACTGGGAGGGCAGGGCGAGGCTGGTAAATGTTAAATTAGGCAGGGAGGGGCAGGAAGAGGCTGGAAAAGATATGGCTCAAAGAAGATAGGAGGGCAGGAAGAAGCTGGAAAAGACATAGATCAAAGTTGGATTATATGAGAAGCTGAGAGGCTGGACGTGGCTGCAAGAGACTAGTAAATACTGATAGGGTTGAAAGTGGGTAGAAAGTATTAAAGGCTGGGAGAGGCTTGAAGAAAAATATCCCATGGAACAAAAGCAAGGGTTGCACGTTCAATTTCGGTCTCTTAAATAGACATGTTTGTTTAGTAAAAAAAATAGAAATTGGACCAACCTTACGAAAAGGCTTTACGATATGGAACAATGATAAATAATTTTTTAATTTTTTTATTTTTTATTGTTTAACTTATAACATTGTTACATTGTACACAAAATAAGGTAATAATAAGTAACTAGCAGTTAAAAACCCGCTCCGCGGGTTTTTGCTGCTAGGCCCTGCGGGCGGCACTTGCTTGGGCTGCGCCCAGTTTAAGTGATATTAACAACAGTTACATTTAATAGATAGATATTAGGTCATTCACAGAGAGAGGGTGAGTATATATTGTTAAAACACGGAACAGGAAGGAGTTAATGAATAATAACATGCTCAATTTAGGCATAATAAGAATGACAGTTGTTTGACTAAATGAAATTTTACGTATTTGTGATGGATTATTTCAAATGAAACACTATTATTGACTACATGTCTACAACTGATATTAACTGTTATGGTACCTAATATAATTTGCTCATAGGAGACTTGCAGTGCTTAAATATGTGTTACAACCGTCAATGTCTATAAGTTGAATCAATATCGTATAGTTTGTCACAACAATTAAAGATAGTTACAACAAAGTTGACTGAAATAATACATTATTACATATTGATTAATTGTACCCGTGTTTATGGATAAAAGGAGGGTAATTGTGCAATGTGATTAGCAGTCGGTTTAATTAAAAGGTGTGAATTTTACTCCAACTGGTGGTAATTCTTTTCCTAAAACTGTTACTGTATCTAATAAAGTTTAAAGTTAGATTATATATACACCTTCATCAGGAGAGTAAAAATCTATATATATATAAAGGTAGATTATTACAATATAGCGCCCCTGAGGTGATATCTCACAAAAGCGGCGCCATGCAAATTGTCCAATTAATAAATAAATATAATGTTTACATTTTATTATGTACGTATGCATTGATATACAATGGAAATAGATAAAATAATGTTATCCGATTAAACTTTATTTTATTAAAAAACAAATAACTTTTTAACTTCACTTTATTATATACAACCAATACATGTTTCATGAACGAAGTATACACCGAAGTCAAAAATTAAATATAGATTACAATTGGAAAAAAGAAGTGGAAGGAGGGGGGAGGGGTAAGAGTAGGCTGGGTTTATAAGAATTAGGAATTACAATATGAAAGACCAGTTAAGTGGGAAAATATTTAAAAGAAAGTTTATAAAAAAAAATTCTTGTTAATTACATCTACTTTTATAAACATGTTCTCTTATTTCTAAAATTTCGAAATTATTTATTTGTGATGCTTTATATCCTGTGTGAAGTATTTTAAGACCTGAAATTTTTTTTTGCATATAACCATAAAACAATATATTCATAAGACAAATAACATTTAATAACGGTTATTCTAATAAATTGATAGTTGAAATACTAAATAAAATAATTAAACATATTATCTTCAAACGGTATTTTTACCCTAGTTCTTAAGATATAAATAAACAATGGCGTAGAATTCTGTTTGTGGATAACGACACTTCTAAAATTATATATGTATATAAACATTCCTGGTACTATTCAACCGGCGTTTTACACTAATAACAGAATGAATAAATATATTCTTAATAATATAGATTGCGAAAATCAAACAAAAAAATCAGGAGTTTATAAACTCAATTGGGCTGGATTGTAATTTATTTTACAAAGGTAGAACCAATAGAAACTTTGAAGTCAGAACTAAAAAACATCTCAGGGTTCTAAATGGAAATAGTGAATATGAGTTTGCAAATCATCTTTTGAATCACACTTTCGATAAAAATTCAGGTCTTAAAATACTTCACTCAGGATTAAAGCATCGCAAATAAATAATTTAGAAATTTTAGAAATTAGAAAACATGTCAATATAAAATCAGATGTAATTAGTAAGCAAAAAAAAAATTATAAATAATAATGAAAAATGCCATTGCAAAGTAGAACTAAACTTCCAGAAGAAATCTTATTATTAAACACTTGATGTTCAAGTAATTTTGCATATTTAAATATACGCGCCAGTCATTTGATTCGTTTCTTCGCCGCCAGAGGGGCGCTCTGTCGGCCACCTAGCCGCGATGCGTATTCGGGTATCGGCCATATTGAATTAACGCGTGCTTTATTCGTCAAACGTCAAACGTAATCACGTAATTGTGGATAATTTTCACTGTAATGTAATTAATCCAATGGATTATGAACTTTCTAAGACATATTTTCTTCGATATTATCCAAAAATTGTATAAGCAGAAACGATATTTTTTAAGAAATATCGTATTACATGTGGCGATTCTATTTCAGTATGAAATGGTGTCTTAATCTTTAAAGTCTTATTTAAACACAATTTGAATTTGACCAATCACAGGGCCTACACCGTCCAGACGCTGAAGTAATAATATTATCAGATAGTGTAAAACATATGTTGTTGAAATTCTACTCCAATGAAGAGTGCTAGCTCTTGAGCTTGGCGTAGGAGGACAATTATTTCATGTTTATATCAGTAATTAACATTATTACAGTACATAAATATAAACTTAAAAGAGGATTGTGACGTTAATTTTGGTTGTAACATGAATTGAAGTTATAACATTTGATAGGTGATATTAATTTTTTTTAAAGATAAATTTGACCTTCTTTTTGAATAAAATAAAATCTGGTATTTTTTTCACTTCTTCGGGAAGACTAAAGTTGAATAATAAGCAAACAATTCCAATGTTAAATTAAATCATTAATAATTGCATGCTCTTGAAACGACAAAATTAATCATTTTCTCTCCACCTACAATAATTGATAGTTTATGCGAAGCTGCGACGGAGGATTCCCGCCACCGTCAGTCCTGCCACCGCCAGAGGCTGGGACTAACGGCTGGAGCTAACGGCTGGAGCTAACAGCTAACAGCTAACAGCTAACGCTAACACGACAGCGCGAACAGATAAATTATATTACCGGCTGAGAGTATAGGTACTCGTACATCACGCCGCTCACTAAATTACCTTTCAACTAACTAGAACACAAGGGCTCAATAACAAGACCGGCCAAATGCATAGATCTTAGATCCACTGATTCGCTCCTTGGCGCTTCCTGACGTATTATTTATTATAATACTCAAAAGTAAGCCAACATCATTTTTATATGCGTAATCCGGAAAACCTGGGTGATACCTGATACCTGAAGAAGCAGCCGTATCACTCGATCGGTGGGATCTGGCTTGAAATATGCACACTCTGGAATTTGTGGGTAAACACAGCGATTTTCACATCACAAACTGATTTCCAGTATGAGCTACGGAGCTTTGCATCATCTATTAAACGGCCATAAAATAACGTCGAGGATAAGGTAAGATGTTTTATTATTTGTTCCACATATTCTAATCCAAATCTCTAGCGAAGCCGAGTTGCACTCGAACACCTAAAAGTAGGATGGAATTAATAAATAATATAAAATTAATAAAATCAACCATTAAAATTTCAAATACACAACTTCTATTTTCCGATAAAATATTCCAAGAGTGTTTTCTATTAATATTAATACTACTTGTATATAAATATGTGTACCTATATTACGGCAATTGTAAATATATATTATTTATTAAAAAGACAAATAACTTTGTTTGCATAACTTTTTTATTTATATACACTATCTACATGTTTCGTGAACGATATGTTCATCATCAGGATTAAATGTACACTCTAATTAAATTACAATGTTTAAATGAAATCAATGATTATATTAAATTATATCAAAGATTAAATCACTGTACATTTAATCCTGATGATGTGAACATCGTTCACAAAGCATGCAAATGGTGTACATACATAAAAAGTGAAGTAAACAAAGTTATTTGTCGTTTCAATAAATAAAGAGATAAGATTTATGAAGAATTTTTCTTCGAAAAATTAATATTATCTTGATCGTTATTATGATACAAATTGGTGCCTCTACGGATCCCTTTCATGAAAGTTTCAGTTTCCATCGAACTCCTGCCTTCCGATATCGTCACTAGGGTCCTCGAACGCAGTATTTTCTTTGACGTCTGTGAGGCTTACAAGTTATAACATTTTTTTTTATTTTGATACAAATTGATAACTTATTGCAAAGCAACCATAGACATATGAATATTAGTAGACCTGCCCTAAGTGATTAAAAGCGTATTATCCCCACTCCCCATACCGGTTCCATTGGAGCCGGCTGTGCTCGCGTATGGCCTCAAGTGAAATTTGAAAACGTGATGTCATCATTCTTGTGCGAACTATGGTCGAGGCATCATCGGTTCATTTTACGAAATAACACGGGAAAATGTTGACTTGTGCTATGAAAACTTGTAAAAATAGATGTGAAAAAGAGAATAAACCCAATTGTCGTATTACATTCCATATATAAGCATTATTTTACTTTATTTTAAGCATATTCACATTGTATAATATGGATCAGTTGTGGAAACATAATATACTATCACATCGAGAAACGTCTGGACGCGAAACACAAAGCTGGTTGGTTGCTGGGAAGTAAATTATGAACATTTATAAAAGTTCCCATGTAAAAATGTCTATTCATTCAAAAGCAGATTTTACTTTTAAGAAGTAAATGGTGATATTATAATGCGAGATGCCTATTTACTGTCAGATTGATTTATTGACGAATCACAGTCAGCTTCACCCCCTTCGTTCTTCAACAGTTGATTTTACCCCTCGCCATTATCATCTCGTCTATTAATTCCTATGTCTGTGAAAGCAACCCATTTGCGGTACCGGTGGGAGTTAATTTGATGTAATTATTCGTATTGAACACGGAGCAAAGTATTCATCGTGATCACGCAGTTTCCGTCTAGGACCGATCCAAAGTGCGTGGGCAGGATTCGAACTCGATCCGCATTATTCACGAGATGTGCCCGGATTCGCCCGGCGCGGTCACGCGACCGCGGACGCGAATGGCGAAATCGGGTTCAACCACACCGGCGCAGATAAATGTCCGGCCTGGATAAGCAGCGCACCCGACGTGGGATGGTGCGAACTTGGTCTATGATTTAGTGGGAACGATTCGTATTGAATATGCAAAGGAGCTAAAGGACTCGAATAAGTCGATGCGGGGCTTAGCCTGCCTTGATCGAGGGTGGATTTAATGCGTTACAGTGTAACACGTCCGATACAAGGTGACTGGATTTGATACCAAATGTGTAAGGACGTGATAAGACAAAATAATCACGAATTTTGGGAAAATCGAAATTTAAGTTTTCAACAAAAATATGTCAAAATTTACACATTTTGTAAATAATGCTCTTGGCTAATTAAATAGCACAATTTTCAGTAATAACTAAGCGCAGACCCACGTGTTATTATAATAATTTTAGGAATTATTGTGAAGCTGAAAGTTATCATAAAATACTCATACCTCAAGATCATTGCATTTCAAAAACAAATATTGTTAATTTTCTTTATAATAAAATTATTATTTTTAGAGAGACGATCAGAAATTAACTTTTCGAATGAACACAGTTATTAAACTTGATAAATCACGAAATCTATAAAAAAATTAAAACAATAAAAACACAATTAAATTAAAAAATTAAAATTTAAACAATAAAAACACAAACTCAACACGGAATTACAAATAAATTAATTACAATAAAACAATTTTCTGATACTTTCTGTATTAACCTTGATATTAGTGTAAGAGTTCATCCATAGATGGCACAAGATTTAAGATATTTTCATTTTATTTTTCTGTGTCTTGTTCTCCTTTAGATGTCAATGCATATAATCTTCTTCTTCAATGATGTGTACTATTTGAAGAAATTAATCCTTCGGCCTTGGAATATAAAAGTAATTATAAATATATTAAATTGTGTTTTTTCTGAAATATTTATAAACATATTATATGGTGTTTTTTGTTCAGTTAAGTGGTTTCAGTCTGTATTTGGTGACGGTATCAGAGATGTGCTTTATTTCAAATAAACCTATTTCAAATGGAAATTCAAAATGGGTATTTTCCATTTTGCATTTTAAATGCTTTTCTAAAAACCATTTTGCATTTTGCATTTTAAATGCTTTTCTCAATGCATTTTCCATTTTAAATGCTTTTTTGCAACATACTTCCTACTATCTCCACTCATCTTTTTTTCATAAGCCCCAAATATCAGTCGGTCCTCAACCTCGCTATGAGAGATAATTTACATTTGTCAAGTTGCTCCCTGGTAGGAGCCCTGGCAATTGAGTGATACCATTGCAAAAAATACTGATTCAAATACTGAACATGGGGCCATGACGCTGTAATATTAAATATTAGATAGCAGTTTCTATGTTTTTACATTGGCAACATTAGTCCCGCGCAAATTTTTTGTGGTTTCATAATCTGTAGTCGTGGTGTTTTTGGATTTACCATCATGTAATATGTTTGTTCTACATTGATGTCCATTATTAAATCACAAAATTGTTTAAAAATTCTATAATTATTTTAATTGTTTGACCTGAGAAACCATTTTGCATTTTCAATGCATTTTGAAAATAGGTATTTTGCATTTTGCATTTGAAATGCTTTTCTAAAAACCATTTTGCATTTTGCATTTTCAAATGGAAAAGTTTTGACCCATTTCCATTTTGCATTTCAAATGGTTTTGGGTACCCATTTTGCACATCTCTGGACGGTATATTATCTATTTCTGATCTCCCTATGTTTTGCATACAGCTTTTTATTTCAGATTAAAATTTTAAAATATTCTTTAGTTTTGAATGTGAGTGGCATTTTGTTGTATTGTGTTTATCATAGTATGGGAAGTTTTTTTGCCCAAATGTTGTATTTGTAGTTTTTTTTTTGATATATTTTTTACCCTGAGATCTAGTGTTTCCATACATGCGTTAGTTGTTATTTATTGTGTTTTGTATATATGAATGTAAAGGAGTATTGTTTTAGAGTCGAGTTGATTAATTAACATGATGTTGAGGTTTGTTGAAGATTTCGTGAATGATGGTGCTAGGTTCTTAAAAGGTTTTGGTAACATATTTTTTTTAAACCCATGATAACTGCATAATAGATGTGATAAACATGATTTTCCAATAATTAACAGTGAAAATTATCTATGTCTTTTTAAGTTTTATGCAGAGAGTAATTTTTTACTTGGATTAAATTCGCTCAGTTTTTGGTTGGTGAAAGCCACTAATGTAGGATTTTTCGGAGTACACTTTGTTAAGCACTATTCCAGAAGTATCTATGTACCAGAAATTCTATTATTATTATTGGTAGTATTCTAGGAAGAGAATATGGAATGTGGAAACTAAGAAAGGTATTCTAGGAAAGTTGAGGAGGAAAATAAAAGATTAAATATGTATACTATACATTGAAAGTTCATTAATTTATTTTGCTGCATAATTTACATACATTCATTAAAATGCAAAGAAAATTAATAAAAACACAGTATTCACAAATCGATTCAATCATAAATGTATAAAGAAATATGAAAATGTCAACATAGTAGAACTGTTTGCCACCATGGCCAGCCATGCCAACAAAACAGTTAATATAAACAAATTTGATATTGAAAATTATTCAACACAAAAAAAAATTACTGGAAAAGTATTACAATCAAAAACTTATTTATTAAGTACTGAAATGATCGAATTTTCAAAAAAACATTTGAATTGAATTATGAAAATATTTTCGATTATTGGTTATACTACTTTTTGTTTGTAAAAATGTACTACCCACTATTTTTTAACGCAGTAATAACTAATCAAATAAGGTCAAAAACAAAAATAATATAATCATTTTTGTGTTTCAGTTTCAATAAAAATAATAAGCCAAAATAATTAAATCATTTCGAAGATGTCAGCCACCCTGAGTTTAATTTACATTGAAGATGTCAGCCACCCTGAGTTTAAATTACATTGAAAATGTCAGCCACACTGAGATTAATTTACATTGAAGATGTCAGCCACCCTGAGTTTAATTTACATTGAAGATGTCAGCCACCCTGAGTTTAATTTACATTGAAGATGTCAGCCACCCTGAGTTTAAATTACATTGAAAATTTCAGCCACACTGAGTTTAATTTACATTGAAGATGTCAGCCACCCTGAGTTTAATTTACATTGAAGATGTCAGCCACCCTGAGTTTAATTTACATTGAAGATGTCAGCCACCCTGAGTTTAAATTACATTGAAAATGTCAGCCACACTGAGTTTAATTTACATTGAAGATGTCAGCCACCCTGAGTTTAATTTACATTGAAGATGTCAGCCACACTGAGTTTAAATTAGATTGAAAATGTCAGCCACCCTGAGTTTAATTTACATTGAAGATGTCAGCCACCCTGAGTTTAATTTACATTGAAGATGTCAGCCACCCTGAGTTTAAATTAGATTGAAAATGTCAGCCACCCTGAGTTTAATTTACATTGAAGATGTCAGCCACCCTGAGTTTAAATTACATTGAAGATGTCAGCCACCCTGAGTTTAAATTACATTGAAAATGTCAGCCACACTGAGTTTAATTTACATTGAAGATGTCAGCCACCCTGAGTTTAATTTACATTGAAGATGTCAGCCACCCTGAGTTTAATTTACATTGAAGATGTCAGCCACCCTGAGTTTAAATTACATTGAAAATGTCAGCCACACTGAGTTTAATTTACATTGAAGATGTCAGCCACCCTGAGTTTAATTTACATTGAAGATGTCAGCCACACTGAGTTTAAATTAGATTGAAAATGTCAGCCACCCTGAGTTTAATTTACATTGAAGATGTCAGCCACCCTGAGTTTAATTTACATTGAAGATGTCAGCCACCCTGAGTTTAAATTAGATTGAAAATGTCAGCCACCCTGAGTTTAATTTACATTGAAGATGTCAGCCACCCTGAGTTTAAATTACATTGAAGATGTCAGCCACCCTGAGTTTAAATTACATTGAAGATGTCAGCCACCCAGAGTTTAAATTACATTGAAAATGTCAGCCACCCTGAGTTTAATTTACATTGAAGATGTCAGGCACCCTGAGTTTAATTTTTTAAGCATAATATTATTTTGATTTGTAAATATTCCCTACATGTCAAACATATAATTAAAAATTATTTCACTTAAACCTATTTTATTTACAAGAATTTATCTAACATAGAATTTAGCTGTAAGGACATAAGTGTATTTTGACACCATAATATAAAATATTGACAGCTGCATTATGAAGATTATCTTAAATATAATTGCATTTAAATAAAATAGATACTACACATGGGCAACTTGATTTTGGATGTCTCCGATTAATTATAAAAATATCAATTAGCAAGTAGCTTTGCATATCCAATAATAATTCTTCTATAAATTCAACTTTTTGTTGTTGTTTTTATTCACTACTAGAAATAAAATCAGAGTGCCAAAATTAAACTAACTTATCAAACTAAAAATACTAGATTAATGAGGTGAAAATTATGCTTCATTTTGGCATTCAGATAAGATGATAAAAAAATAAAATAAATGGATTTTCATTGGGCTGAAACACTTGATACAGGAAATGAGTTGCTTTTCAAAATTTACAGGAAAATTAACAAACCATAATTATTATTATATGTTTTCTATTTTGAACCAATTTAATTTAAAATTTGTGACAACTGACATCAATTCACACATATGTATAAGTATACTTTTTATAGATAAAAACTAAAATAAAGTCTTGCACAACCAAACTATATTTTGATAGGTTTCTACAAACCAATTTAAATCTATATTATTTGTGAAAGCACACAGCTTTACTAAATTCATGCATATTACTGAATGCATCACCGTATTTGGCTACTATATGACAATGTGACACGCAAGATTTCCTAGGAAATGTGACGGAAATATATACAGAGTTTCCTTAAAAAAATGTTTCAAACTACGGATTCCAAGTAGGCCACATGATTCAGGTAGACATTCGACGCGGCAACAATAATAACTGTAAGCTGGCGACATGGCGTACAGCGGACAAAACCATTGCGTGAGTCAGTTGGCACACTGCTCCATCAAACTTAACAATCAATATCACAACACCCAAACAGCCAGCAATCATAAATGAAATGAAATGTGCAATGGTAATCGAACCCGCAGCCTCCAGTCTGAAAGTCAAACGATTAGATGATTGCGCAACGCAGCCGATGGTTTAATTAGTTGAAACATATTTTTAGGGATACTGTTTTTGTGTCTATACTAAGAAAATACATACTGCTAAAACCTCAAAATTGTTAATAAACATTTAGACTAGCTATTACATCACTGCCTAAGAATGAGTTGTGTTGTATGTATTGAAACTGACAGGCATAATGATAAAGTACATTGGTGTTAGTTACCATCTACTAAAGTTATGAAGAAATAAAGACCCAAATTGACTATAATATGTATTAATAGTGAGATAAAAGTTGGCCGCAAATCACCCGATAAGCATTCACCTAAACAAGTAATTTTATTATTTTTACATTATATGTAATGAATACTTACGCAAGAGTGCATATAATAAATGTAAGCGTGGGTACCAAAGTTAACTACATATCGATCTTGGACAAAATATGCAATATTATTACTATCTATCATTACTTTAGCTCCGCAGGTAATCAATCGTACATATTATTTTATATATAATCAAGTTACTTTTAAATTATGTCATACACATGAATGAAAAATTATTGTAAGATTGGATGGAAAATATTCAGATGGGAATTATTCAAGACAATTTTTACTCAAATATATTTTCAAAAGTGTATATTTCTTAGATGACACAAAATATCATATTTTAATATTATTTTTATAAGATTTCACTCAGAAAGGAAACATTGCTGTATATTTGATATAATTATTAATATAAATTCCCATAACCTTAGAATAATACGGATGATTGTAAGGACGAAGGGTTGAATGGACTTATTAAACAAATACAATTGTTTTACAACTAAAGGACAATATTCTACCGTTTGGATAGAACGGGGTTATAGAACTAAGCTGTTTGCTCAACAGTCACACTTACTCAAGGATTTATCTCTTTAGCTCAGTCGGGTAAATCATCCAAATAGAATATTTGTATAAAAAGTGTAAATACATCTCTCGAATGGGCGAAAGTGGAACACCGTCACCACGTACCCCTTGTGGCAGTAGTGATGTGTAACGTGACATGACGTAATGTAGAAGGGACTTTCCAATAGAGTTGGCCAATCAAATCAGGAGAAGGCAAGGAGCTTATGGGCATTGGGCAATAGCGAATATCTGTTTAAAATGCAAAGGTAATCTTACATCAATACATTTAATCAGGACATTCATCAAGTAATGTTAGCTTTCAAACATTTATATCTCAATTCTATCACAATGTTGCTGTAATTCACTTAGCTGTGCGCAACAAATCCATTATGATTACCAAATTAAAATAGGTAGCAAGATTCATGGGGTCATTAAAGTGGTCCATAGTTGCTTTTGGCCGTTGAAGTCACCGTATTCCTAGTTTAACAAAAGGTATGATAAAAGCACCAAAAACCTAATAATACAAGCAGTACTTCTTAAACACTCTCACACCAGATAGTAATTAGCAACCTTTTATATTTCATCTCTTCATCACTTCTACACTTTTTTACATTTTCATTTGCATTTAAACGGCAAGAAGGAATCCATAAATCTACAGTATTGCTTTATTATTTTGATATAGGAGTTTCAAAATTTAATATAAATCAGATAAAAACATTTATACAAAATAAGCAAAAGCATAATATTCACACAGGTTTTAAAATCAAATAAAAACTTAACATTATGCAAGTCAAAATCACAGACATAAGCGATGAAATCATTTTCTAGTCACATAAAAAAAACATCTGCTCAAATAATGTTAGCTTCATCTATAACAGTCAATCAATATAAAGAATAATATAAATATCATACATATTTATAAAAATGCGACAAGTTTTGGACAGATAGAAAGTTGGTAATTTTTCGTCAAGTATTTGTTTGTGGTTAAACATTCATTTGATATTATCGAAATAAAATCATAAATAAAAACGATTTTTAAATATTCATACTGGAAATATATTGCTCTACATACTCACATTTGTCAGTAGTTTTGTGAATACTAAAAAATCATTCATTGGACCTACTCTGTGGAATGCGAGATACTTAATGAACAAAGTCGGAATGTCTACTTGAGCACTTATTTTAAAACATTTTCAAAAACTCCCCACAAATAAAGTTAAAATATTTCGTTGAAAGTATTAAACAAAGAATAAAATCACATAAAGCACTTAAACTAAAGATAAATTTTAATATTTACAATAATTGATAAAAATCATTTAAAATAACAAACCTGCGTTAAAAATAATTGATTTAAAATCATAATAAAGGATCTATTAACAAATTAAAAACGAAAAGTCAACTAAAAATGCATTGTAGAATACCAAAACGCATTGCAAATCAAATGATATAATCTCCTTTGATAAAAATCAACAACGCATCCGATCTAACGACCCAATTTATTCAATGAAATGGTATTGCTTCCCATTTACGCAAAATAACTAATGCCAGAATAAAAGTATTTTGCTAAGAGCAATCAATGATGAATGTATAATGTCAAGTCTGGTCAGCATCTAAAAAGGTGGTGACTCGTGATAATGTCAATGTGTGGTGGTCTGAACATGTGCGGGTATCCTTTTATTCATATTCACTTATTCCTGGAAGCGGTACGAGTTCCCACAGCGTTAATGCTATCTCCTCGACTCCGGGACCTGTGAAGGGTGGATAGTCCTTCTCCTGGGAAACAATTAAAACAGGCAAAGATACATTTCACTAAATTATTTATGAGTGAGAGTATAGAAAACACAATGAAGTGTTTCTTAGGGAGTCATCCCACGGGTCGGCAAGGAATCTGTAAAGTTGTGGGACACTTTGCATGATCTCTGCACACGGCAGATAACCTATGTAATTATCGTATCATCGTCAAATTGACTCAAGGGTACTATTGTAATAGGTAATTTAATATATTAATATAAATTGTAATTTGACAAAAGATTGAGAAGACGGCCGAATAGCGCGTACATGTGAGCAATAAGAAACAATTCTGAATGAAATCAGTCACCAAGTGATGACGAGGTTGGGAAATGTTTCCTGATATTAATAATGTGTCTAAATAATAAATTCTTAACAATATTTTGAAATCATTTGTAACTAAAATAAATGTGAATGATAAAAATGATAATTAGATGCGATAAATATCGAGTGCCGACTGAAACCTTGTACCGATAGCTGAATACGGAAAGCACATTGCTCCCTTGCTGGGAAGTATGAGCTCCCGCTCGCCCCCCGACCTGTTTACACTGTTTGCACGCCCCAATTCAAATATATGGATCGGTGGGCTTTTAGTATACCGTACTTCGGTTTTTGTCAATTCTTTACCAACCCGTGGGACGAATGCCTTAGTGAGCTTGTAAACACTGGGAGGATCCGCAAGTATTTCTTTTGTCAACCTCTTGAATATTTGCATAGGAAATTGTCAAAATACTCCCTGGCTCAACTGTCAGGCAAGAATTTGCAGAACTGGATGAAAATTATTTTTAGTTTTATTATTACGAGTTTTGTTCAAATATCGGGATAAAAATGATGATTTTTTTTTTTACTTGATAATATATCATATTATTTATATATATATATATATATATATTTCATGTTTAAATCGTAAAACGTTTATCCAGAACAGTTAAATTGTTATTTTTTTATAAAACTGTCAACTGTTAAAAAATATACATTTAAGCTGATTTTATTATTTCTACCTAAACCTCAATACATACCCTACACGAAAAACAATAATCAAAAGGTGTTTTCTTACCATAAAGACCTTCGTAATCCATTACATTATTATATTTTGTTGACACCGTTGAATGAAAATGAATCTGGACATGTACTGATAATTTTTTTTCTAGACAGTCAGAGAGGCAGGGGTAAAGATGAAAAAATCAACTCATAAAAAACAATGTTTTTTACTATAATATGTACATCTATTTTTATTAAAAGATGTTTTTAAAAACATACACATTGTTTTGGTTTGATTGAGGATTGAATCATTCTCCCCAGGGACTAGCTCTTAAGTGCTGTGAACTTTTAAAATGTATTTTAAAACTTTAAAAAATATACACATTTTTTTGTATCGGTTTGACTGAGGATTGAACCTTTCTTCCCAGAGACTAGAGTCACTGCGCTGACAACTTAACCAAATCCTGATTGGGTACGATCGACATTTATTTTATATATTAACTGTTGTAATGTCATCCATCTTGCTGATCGTGCTCCGGAGAATGATCTAATATCATACATGTTGGATTTTTTTGTGATACGATTTTAACCTTTATGCTTTGAAAACTATATACAGGATAAAAACAGAATCGCTTCCACTGATATCATAGTAGTTTATACTTTTTATTTCGCGAATTTAGCCTTGATGACAGCTTACAAAATAAATTGTCTACGAATGTCAAAATTCATTTTCATAAAATGGCATCGCAAAAATAAAAATATTTGAGTTTTCAAAGTAGTATAAAGATTATTATTTCTTTAAAAAACTCATTTTGATTGTTGTTTTTCGTGTAGAGTATGTATTCATGTTTATGTAGAAATAATAAAACCAGTTTATATATTTGTATGACAAGAGTTGTCTCCAAATGGGGTTTGTTTTTTTAGATAAAGCTCGCTATTTTGGAGAAATCTGTTAGGATATAAATATGAAATATATTTTAATAATACATATCAGGTAAACAGAAAACAATTGAAATAAAATCGTGGTTTTTAGTCTGATATTTGAGCAAAACTCACCAAGGTAATTTTCACGCGGCTCTGCATATTTTCAACCGGCAATCGAGTGTATTCTGAGGATTTTCTGTTCTGGTTCGCCACAGGTTAAAGAGCTGCCGAACGCGGTCTTAAAAAACCATTCGACTAGTACTGAAAGCTTTGCAAGTCTAGAGGAAGTGGTTGAAAGTTTTGAATTTTCTATTTATTTTGGTTACTAGCAGTTAGTTGTTCTGCCAGGTCCTGTGAACATGGCCCAAAATTTAATTAGCTTTGCGGCTCACCAATCTCAACATGTTTGGAATAAACAATATATTATCAAGTACGTTTAATATTTGGTGACATGACAAAGCTAGTGAATTGAGTAAAATTATTTATTAAGATAGAGAACAGGGACAGAAATACTTTTTTTTGCATTTCTTCAGCATTAACTATGCTACAGTTTCTAGACATTTTGTTTTAGAAGATTTTAATTTTGTAATGTATATGAAACTGGTAGCGAAATATTAAAAACAAGTGTAAATTACAGAATCAAACTCTTCTAAAACAAAATGTATAGAAATACTTCTCAGCACAAGACAATGAAGATACGAGTTGATGAAATTTCCACCAATTACAACAGACGTGCAAGATGATGGTAACCGGATAAAACAGAACAGTGACAAAACAGAACATGATAAAATAATAAGATAGGTTAGGTTAGATTAGGTTAGGTTAGTTTAGATAAGGATAGGTTTAGTAAGTTGTTTTACGTTTTTTTATTCACTTTTCTTTATGTTCTGTTTTGTTGTGGAAATGTATATTATGATATAATATGATCTACAGTTCATAATAAGACTGACCTCGGCTGGTGGCCCTCTTCATGCCGGTGGGCTCAGGGGCCAGGGGACGCTGCTGGCGAAGGGCACGGCCGCGCCGGTCCTGCGCCAGCTTGTCGGGACGCACAAACAGGCCGTGGCGCGGCTTGCACGAGAAGTAGCGCTCGCCTTGGACGGTGCCGTCGTTCTTGCCTAAGAAAATATTCATTTTAATTGGGACATTCAGTAAGTTACTTAAATATTTGAAATTGTATAATTGTGCTGTCAAATTGTGTAATGTGGCAATCATAACGAAAGTTGCCATTTGGATACAAGAGAGTGTGGAGAGGTTTTCTTGGGTATGGGAAGGTTATCTTAGGTGTGGGAAGCTTTTCTTGGGTTTGGAGAAGTTTTCATGGGTGTGGGGAGATTATCTTGGGTATGGGAAGGTTATCTTGAGTTTGGGATGTTTACCCCAAGGTATCTTGGTTTTGGAAGGTTATCATGGGTGTGGGAAAGTTATCTTGGGTAAGGAAAGGTTATCTTGGGTGTGGGAAGGTTATCTTGGATGTGGCAAGGTTATATCTTCACTCCTTCTGGTGCAGGTAACCTCTGTTGCCCTCTTGGTGGAGGTTAATGAAGGTGATATGGCCTCACCAGTGGGTGTGTCCAGTTCAACGCCCACCCAGGTGCCGGGGGCGAAGTGCGCGGGACCCAGGTAGGCCACCACGCCCGTGCTGCTCGTCAGCCGGATGTGCACGCTCTCGCCGAGTACCAGCCACTCGGGCACGTCCCACACCTCCGAGCGGGAGCTGCTCATCTCTGAGATATCCTCTGAAATACATAAGGGCATCTACTAGAAAACAATTTTAGAGTGTAATAAAAAATCACATTACGTTTCAATGTTAAGATTAGAGAATTAGGATAAGGTTGGGGTGTTTCAAAGACTGTCATATATGACATTTGTCACCACAAATCGACGAACACTGCCTTTTTGAATTTTTGACAATTGAATGATTCTGCCAGACCCGTCATCGGGTTGTTAAAGTGTATGTTCAGTTGATTGATCAGCCGTTGATCAAGACTTCAAGCAGTTAGGTTATCAAAATTTCAATTGGTGGTTCAATCAAAAGCGGTTAACAGACACCTATTATGAAAATGTGAAAAATTCTAAATTACACTGATCGTTGATTATTTGTAACAGTGTCCAATGTAAATTGTTGTTGAAACACCCCAATCGCAGTTCCTAGAAAAACATAACCAGTCAATTTTCTATCCAAAATACTTATTTTATTTAAGTTTACTGCAAAAATTATGAGTACACACAACATTTTCTCAGATAAGAGAATCTCACAAAAAATCTGGTTGATAACTCGGACTAGATAAAATTAATGCTCTGTTTAAATTCTCGATCGCCGAAGCTAAATTTTCACTAACTGATTCTATATTCGTAATAACTTACTTGTTTTTTGCAAAACTATGTTTTTGTAAATTGTACTGTCTTACCAGATGGTGTATCTATATATTTATAAAAATAATAAATAATCAACCATAAGTTGTTTCCCAAGAAGAGCTAGTTATATTTAGAGAAATAATTTTTTAACAGTATCCTTAAGGACAAGAACTTAATAGGCAGTCTACAGAAAGATCTAAGAATATATTTAAAAAAATATATAAGATGACACTCACCATCAGCAAGCCTCTCCAGAGAAGAATATTCTCCATCATTATTGATGTTGAGATGTGTCATCTGCTGTTCTAATTTCTGAGCTACCTTGGAATCACTGGTCCGCGGCCTGGCCATAGGGAAAGAGGCTCTGTTATTAGCCGAGACGGTCTTCGATGAACCAGGGGCCTTTCGTCGTCGAACCACCTTCAAATAACATAATCAACATGAGTTCTTCAAAACAACCAAAATTTAATACAACTTGTAGTCACCAGTCACCTTTACTGAGATTATACATTTTTTTTTTAAAGTGAAACAATTTTAAAAATAAAAAACAAAAATATTATTTTTGACAGTTACTAGGGTAATTCAAAGTTCCATAACTCACAATGGAAATGATGTTACATGCTGAAAATATTTGCATTGACCAAGAAAATCAAGACAGAAATAGCTGTGCAAATTCCATTATACCAAAGAACGTCCAGAGTTTTTAGCGAGACATAAAAACTGATATTCATATTATCATGGAAAAATGCTAAATCAACGGTGCTCGAGTCGTATTTTACCTTTCCAGGAGGCAGCTGTGTCCTTACAACTGATGTACCCTCATACGGGGAATCGTAGCCACCTCCGGATCCCACTGAAGAGCCGTCGTTCTTGGATTCACTGGTCCCCTCGGGATTGGACTGGTCAGAAGTGACGGCGTCATCGTCGTATCCCAAAGTTTGACCATTTGTCACTGGCTGCACTTCTTTCTCGGCCGTAACTCCCAAATTGATTTTAGTTTGACTAGAGGAAGTGATAATTTGGCTCTGAACAGGCAAGCATCCAAGAGGTTCTACCCATGTGTCTGACTTGTTTTCAAATTTTAATTCCGCTACTTGCTGCAGAAATTTATCATTATTGTTGATTAAGTTTTTTGAATTTTCACTTTTCGTATTCTGTTGGACGTAATTATTTTGAAATAACCCTTCATCGATGCACTCATTCAAAAAAGGGTTGATTCTATTTCGTGATCCTGGAGTCAGCACGGGAGTTTTAGCTGCTGGTCGTATTATCGACTGGAAAGGATCGTTCAAGTCATTTTTACAATCGTTTATTTCATTTTTCAGATCGCTCATGTCGTTTTTCAGGTCTGCAATGTCGCTCTTTATTCCGGAGATGGAATTCTTAGACTTGTAAAACTGCTGGTCGTTGGGAGCTTGATTTCGACCGTCGTAATCTGGAGTCTCGTCGACGCTCATACTCCTTATTGAAAGAGTATCATCACTTGTTAAGTTTGTGGAGGAAACTGCTTGAGATCCTGCAAGAAAAGTAACAATGGATTAGCATCATCATTACAGCAATGTGAATATTTTTTTGTGCATATTTTTAATTAACATAAGAGTTAGTGGATGAAAAATATTTACCATATCCACTGGACGAAATGGACGGAGAGTTTTTGGTGGGACCACGATCAGTGGCGAGCTCATGCAAGGAGTCCAGGGTGCGAGACGCCGGCAGAGAGCCCCGAGAGGTCCCACGAGTCTTTACAATAGGCTGAAAACAAAAGATTTTAAACTATAATCCATCATTATTTAAATAAAATAAATGAGTACCTTATATAACTTACTAAAAGACCACTTCTCCAAAGGGGTTTCTGATTTGCTAGACACTCCTTGCTACGTTCTCTTTGGTGATACTTTTCAGTTATTAGGACTCTTGACTCAAGTATTTAATTCAATTAATTGTGTCGCTCATTTGTAATTTGATTGCATAATATTTTTATTATATGCCAATGAGCATCTCTACAGTATGCACAAGACTTTTGTCTTTCATCTGTCAGTTCCATGCCTTGCTGCCAAGCACCAGGGTTAATTTGAAACTCAGTAAATATACATCTGTTTAATAAATGAATTGAGAACATTTATTATACCTTTGTGCCAACATGGTCGTTCTCAGGATCAGAGTGAGTATCCTCCTTGTCATGATCCTCCCCCCGCGCCCTCCTTTTGTTTGTGGGACCACCGGCCCCCACCCCCGACATGCTGCCCGGCTCCTCGTGGAGCGTGGTCATGCGCATGCCCAACTTGCCGCTGGCTGGAGATGCTGGAATCATACAATTGACGTGATATATCGCCATTCCCACATGGTCTAAAGGCATACAGCAGATAGCTACATTGTGATGTCTCCCTTTTTCCATTAATTAAACATTTAACAAACAAGAGATTACGAGGGAGCTCTCAACATTCAACATAAACATTCAAGGTAACAAATGACATTTCAGTAAGTTCCAAAGGACTTTACAAACACACATATTTTTTATTATAAAAATAACAATCATATCGACTGCTTCAAATTGAGCTACGTATATTTAAAATGTTGAGTTATCAAGTTTGCCAAATGCTTAGAAGAGCCCTTCTAACCGGTCAGTAGCTGAGTTGGCATCGCGTTTGGGTGACGCACATTCAATTCCTCGGCTGGCTAAGTCCTCCATTAGCTTTAAACTTGCTTTCAAAAAGCATTATCAACATTAGATTTGGCACAAGAGAACTGTTTTTGGGATTACCATAGTTCAATTCAAAATGTTGACTTGTGATAAAATCTGATATAATGTCATTTAGGGAATAATAATACAATGAATATACCTGAATAATACAATGAATATACCTGAATAATACAATGCTAATACTAAAACATGTAAATGGAACTTGGTAAAATAACGTACACTTGGGCTGTTGCATTCTCAAGGAATTGAGGTTCAGGTTCAGATTCAAGAAAGTGGGCCTGGCTGCATGTTTGGTAAGAAATTAACATTATGGTTAGTTTATAATCCATCACACAACAGGTGACTTTGATTTGAGGCTACCTTCTGAGAAAATGTTTTTCAAACAAGCGGATTAAATTCAACTGTCTCTTTTCAGACGCAAAATAAATTCAGCTACAAAGTATCATCTGAGAAAATAGCCAATTTTACCAAAAATAAATGCACTTTCATTTTTTCAACTGGCAAAATGCTGCTTACGTTAGGTTTAAATAAAGGTGTCCAGTGTTGTCCTCCCGAAGTTGGAGGTGATTCTACACGATGGTAAAGGTAAAAAAGGTTAGTGACTTTTTCGAAATTCCAATGTTTATTAACCCATAAAAAAATATTGTTTCATAGAAGAATATTTATTTTCCCATACAAACAATTCAACTTTCTTTTTACTAAAAATTACCTTAAAACGTTGGAATTCCGAAAAGGGTTTTTGATCTTTTTTACTTGTACTATCATGTAGAATCACCCCCCGAAGTTAGAGCACTTTACCCCCGGACACCCTGCATAATTTATAATAAATTCTGAATTTCATGTTTGTCAAGTAACAAAAGATTGGATGGAAAAGTGAAATATGTATTAGCCTACTCAAAAGCGCATTTACTTTGTGAATATATAATTATAATGAGACTTAGAACAATTATATGGTGTAACAGAAGGCACCATTAGGTTTAACTATGATTAAAGAGGATGCCACAGAGCAATCTCCTTTATCGAATTCAGGCCATGCATAAATGCTAGTAGAATATGAGATTCCTAGTTTTTTTTTTTGCCAATAGGTTTCATAATACAACCAATATAATATTCTACAACATTTATGACATCCATGTCAGTAGTTTTGTATTGCCAATTTCATAAAACTATGTTTAAATTTTGCTACAGACATGCGCATGACCTTCATTTCCTTTAGTGTTTGGGCATTTTCGCCTAAATTTGTACATATTTTTATATTTTCCGTTCCGTTACTTTTACATTTTACTTTATAAGTTTCCACCAATACAAGATTACTAGAAGTCGGGATTTTTTTCAGTGCAGAAATTCTGGGATTAACTACCATAATATGTACTCCTCATTGCCCAGAACACTAATTGATTAATTAATAATGTGGATTCTTCATTGGACATCTTCAATTTATGACTTAATAAATAAAAAAAGATTGTTGCTGGGGCATTTCTGTTAGGTTGAAAAAAAAAGTTTAAAAGCAAAATAACTGTACCTAATTTTATAAGCTATTCCTATGTAAAAGCCCCTAAAAAGGGTGTCAAAAATGGTGTTAAAGGAATCTTTACCAAATGTGTTAAATTAAATTTTTTGCAATGTTGGTCTAATTTTTTTGTAAAAATTGTATATGTTCAAAAAATATATTATGCAAGTTATTTAAGACACCACAGCTAAATTTAAATTAAATACGAAATCAGACTTCGTTTAATTGAATTCGCAGAAATGGGAGACGGTAAAAACACACGTTTGATCTAGATAATTAATTAAAAATATACGCAGTTAAGACAGTTGTATTTAACCGACTGTGTAAAGTAAATGAATTAAATAGCATGTTAAAAATATATAACTTTCCAATATTCTACTATACATAACTATTAAAAAACCAATCGAAATCGTGGGACATGACAAAAACGCAATGTACAAACTTTGGCAAAAATCCTTTGTACCTTTGACTATTCACAGTGTAAGAAAATAAAAATATGTATATAGTACCTATGTAATAATAATAATAATAATGTATGTAGGTAGGTATAGGTATATTTGTTAAAGAATTAAAATGGGGATTATTAGCTTATTAGTAAATCATTCAAGTAATAGGAGCCAAGTTATTTTTGTGTAATTGTAAAGATTCTAATACATATTAGTTATAATTTATCCTGTATATCAAAACAAATGTCATATCAATTTGTGCCAATTGATCAATATTTTTGGTCGTGGTCATCTTCCGTCATGTTTAATTTAAAGCAGGAAATAGAGTGGAAAATAAGATCTTGGCTAATCATTCCAAAAGCCCGTGTTCGAAACAATATCACCTAAGATTAATGTTGTGGTCCAAAGCATAAAACATGTTTTTACAAGATAGGTAAAGTAAAGGACACCTAACACCAGAAACTTAAACATTGACTATCTAGAAAACATAAATACTATTCAATCATTATTACATTCCGTTTTATGTTTTTTTTTTTTAAATACAACAATTTTAATCTTCTTCGTATTACATATTACAAAAGGGTGGACATGAACAACACTTAAATTTTGGTGGACAATTTTAATGCTTACATTATTGAGTATGTGAATGCGGCAACTAGCTTCATACTTTTAGAAAAATTAAGATACAAATATACTAAGTAAAAATTGGTACAGCATGCAGATTTCTATCAAGTAGCAAATTATATTTATACATATTACAATCTACAAAGCTCAGATCACAGATGTTATTATTGATAAAAATATGATATGTTCTAATCATCTTAACAATAATTATTCGAGGCTATGGAGTACAATAGTATGAAACCTAAGTTTGAACAGCTAGTTTGAACAAAACATGGCAAATTATCTAAGGTTCAGTTACTAAAAACTGTGCTTTGTTTCCAAATTTAATATTTTAACATTTCTTAGGACAAGTAGTTAGAGTATTCATTAAGAGTTAGAACTTTTGACCGTCACATCTTTTCAGAATAATTAGTACCTGTGATATTAGTATGATGGCAGTGAAATATTTTCATATCTGCCATTGTTCATAGAATATGAGCTTACAATAACTGTCACAAATACATAAATTGCAATCAACATGGATGACATTATTGACTAAGATCTTCATATTGGCTTAATAATGCAGAGCTATTTCTTTAGATCTCCATGGTTTTACTTTTACCTGAGAGAATGGAGCCTGAAGGTTGCACAAATGAAATATTAAAACACAAATTAGTCAAAGCGGGGAACTATTGTGGGGATGTCAACAAATCATTTTATCTGTATTTGATAAAATCATACAACTGTTACTCTGAAGATCAGCTATTTAAAGTAATTTAGTAACAGTAAAGTTTAATTCCAGTGTACAAGTGACGGAGTGCAGTCTCTCTCAAACACAAAAATAACGCTGCAGAAGGTGGAACTAATGTGGCTAGGGGTACCGGGATATGTATTATAAAGACAACAATAGAAAAAATGTGGAAAAAACATTACATACACCATCAACTCACTGACAAGTGGAAAAGTAAATCTACAGAAAGCTTTAAGCGCTGACAAGAAAAAAATATTGGAAAACTTTGAGAAATTATTAAGACTGCAAGCATGATAGCTCCATGGAAACAGAATGATCACCGAACAGTCCACTCCTCTTCGGTTACGTCGCAAGATTACATTTAACTGGAACTCTAGCAGTTGCATATCGCTATCGAGATGGGATGAGAAAACCAAGCTCTCCGTGGGAAGGAACAAAGGTCGATAACTTGAAAACAGGTCAAAGAAGGCAACGGTGTGCCGTCTCCGAGTCGATCATAAGGAGTTCATCAAACACAATGACAAGTGTTAATTTAAGCCAAAAATGTGTGTCATGCGACTTACCAAGTCCAAATGGTTTAGAAGGAGCGGCCACATCTCCCTCGCCCCCGAAGGAGTGGCGGCCGCGCAGGGCGGCGGACCTGCCAGACGCCGACAGCAGCTCGTTGTTCAGGTCCGTCACACTCTCCGAGCGGCCCAAACCAATTAGGGATTCCAACGACGCATCAAAACGCATTATCTGTAAACATAAACAACTTCTCCTATTAATATGTTTGTGAAATGCATTGAGACGCATGCTTGCCCACACCTTACAAAACCAATAAATTCAACTTGATTTCTACAACACAAAACAAATACATATATGAAAAATAAAACATTGGAATGGAGAAGAAAATAAATGATTAGCTGATCATCACATTTGGGCGAGTGTTTCAAATGATGAATTATTATAATTTTAATGGAATATTTAATTAGAAATTTATATAGCCAGGACATGCATTAAAACAGTAATACATATAAAAACATGGAAAAATTAAGCAGAAGCTGTCTTAATGATTTGGAAATTACATAATATAATATAAAATATTTATTTTGATAAGCTCAGTAAGTGAAATTATGATTCTCCAAAAAGGTAAAGCGAATTATCATCTATTGGTAGTGGATTTGAAATGAAATATTTTTGCAATGTTTCATCTGTGATTTCTGAATGACTTAGTTGATGAAGTTTATAAAATGTTTTTATATCGGGAACTTTCTAGTTTATGAAAATGATACAAACACATGAATAAACATCATTTAAACATGCTAAAAAGTGATATCAGAAAGGAAAGGAATTGACTAATACGATAACATGAAAGTGGTAACAATAAAAATACAATTTGAAAAGTTTTTCATACATCAGTACTTACACCACCAGTTCTACTAGCCGAATCCAAGGCCTGCATGTCCAGGAATTGTATTTTATTATTAGCCAAGCATTTCACAAGACTTGGCACACAAACAAGCCACCCAAACAACAATAATAAATAATACGGTGTGATATCATACACACATTACATCAAAAGCTTCACTTTAGAAACTGAGTGCTTTACCATTCCAAAACTTAAAAGAATAAACTTTTTTATTAATGGGCATTTTCACAAAGTTTGTACATTGCATTTTTAGCATGTCCCATGATTTTGATTGGCTTTTTCAGAGTTACGTAAAGGAATATTCGAAAATTATTAATTTACTTTACGTGAAATACAACTGTTGAACCTGACTTATATTTTTAATTAATTATTTAAATTAAAAGGTAGCATGTTTTCACAATTTCCCATTTCTACATTCAATGAAACAAAGTCTGATTTTGTAATTAATTTTAGGTGTGTAAGATAAATTTGGTGGTTTTTTTATGCAAATTTCAACCAATATTGAAAAAAATCATCTTTTACCTCTCTGGTGTAGAATATGTTAGTTCCATTCCGTGACTGAATTTATTAATATTTTAATACCCTTTTTAGGGCGCTTTTATACAGAAACGTATATAAAATTACATTACTAATAAACAGTTATTTAAAATAATTTTTTTTTCATCTGAACTGCCCCAGCAACAATCTTTTATATTTATCTATAAATAGTATAAAGTCGCTATTCGCGTCTGTCTGTTTGTACGCTTAGTTCTTCTAAACTGTGCAACGGATTTTGATAGGGTTTTCACTATCAATTTGAGAATTTCTTCCGGAAGGTTTATGTATACAATACATGCATATTATATTTGTAGAAAGTAGAGAAAAGTCGATGTTTTGTGATCATGTTGTAAAAAATATATTTTCGGATGCTTACATTGCTAACGCTGGCTAAACTTTATGAGATACATCAAAACAATGTACTTCGGAACTGTATATTTTAAAAAGGTCTACTGAAAAGTCCGCGATGGCATATGTCTATCTCCTAGCCCCCAGCAATGCCAGGTTCACGTCGGCTAGTTGAATGATAAATTGAAAATGTTCACTGAAGAATCCACATTATAACCCTACATTAGTATTCTGGGCAATAAGAAGTACATGTTATAGCAGTTGGTCCTAGAATTTTTACACTGAAGAAAAATCCCAAATTCTAGTAATCTGGTGTGGAAATTTAAAAATAAAACGTTAAAGTAATGGAATAGATAGTAATAAAAGGGGATAAAAACATGTACATACAAACTTTGGCGAAAATACCCTTGTGTAAAAAGTTTCAATAATTATTTATATTATCTGATAACGCTACGTACAATTTTATTTCATAGATTTTAGTGTCCTCTTTTGTTTGTTATGCATAGTCAGAGTGGTGATCTACCATTCATAATTGAAAAGTTGCTTCAAATGTCAAACTTGGTGACAACATTTTAATAGCCAGGTACTTTCCAAATTTCCTCTTCCCCGTCTCCTTCAGCTTTGCAGCCCTTCAACCTCGCTTATTTCCTTTACTCGAGAAGCTGGATGCAATAACAACTGATGATAAAAATTGTAGTTTTGGTAAAACGCGGTCAAAGTTTTTTTAAATGCGAAAAAAAAAAGTATTTAAAAATAATATTAAATTAATATCAAGGAAGCAAGTTCCACTGGTAAAAATTAATGATTTGTGTAAACATATTATTTATTACAAAGGTATTCTTAAATTATTACACTTATAACTAGTGTTAAAACTTTTGCCTGTTCCTCCGTCTGTGTACACCTACATAGGTAATTTTCACAGCAGATAAAGAAGGGATTGGAGAATACCAAAAAGGTGTTAAGTTGTCATTACATTCTTGCAATTGCAATTGAGGTTACCATTGTCCCACAGACATTTTTTTATTTTTTGGTGTGAATACAACACAAGAGTCCCACTTTCCAGATCCAGTGGAACTATGGCATCAGATTGGGGTAGGTTGTGAGGTTCAAGGAAGTAGGGAATGGAAAGAGATGGGTTTGAGGAAATTTAGGAAGTTCCAGGCTATTCAGTTCAGTGGTCTTTCACCAGGGCGATATTGAGAGTATCTTCCACTCTGGGACGTGCCGCAAATATACTATAATATTTTGTTTAAATGGCTTCGGGTGGTTGGGACTTGTGAATTAATCACATAAAAAATCACTAACTTTAGCACTTTCATATTTCGAGCTAAGACTACAAAAGGTTTTATTGAAGGAGGCAGGAAAGCGAAGTGAAATGTCACGTGACTTGCCTGAGAGAAGTTGGGCACGGAGGCGGTCTTCCTCATGGTGATGGTCTGCCCCTGTGCCTGCTGCAATTCCTTGACAGCCACGCTCTGGCGGAGGCGGTCCAGGGTCAGGATGCTTTCCACCGCACTCACTCCTCGCGTGTACTTCTCTGTTCAATGGGCCACAACAACAAACAATCAGTAAGGTGTAACAAGGAATTATCATTTTCATTGGTGCAAAATTTCTACTTCTAAACTAAAAGCAAAACTATAAAATGATAATCTTTTCCACGTAAATGGTTAAAGTTATGTAGAGTAAAAGAAGAAATCTGTAACTTATATTATTGATTACATAAAATGAAATTTAAAAAATATTTATTGTTAATGTGTGTAATTATGTATCAAATTATGTTTGGAAATGGTTTACTAACCGATGTATGTTTCCCCATCCAAGGTGCTAGATTCCTCTCCGCTGGCGGCGATCTGCGCCAGACTCTCCCTGTCTTCCAGCTCCTCTGAGGCTTTGGGAATATTGGACACCACTTCATAAGTCACTCCGGACTGCATCGGTGTATCGGTTCTGCACACAGAGAAGGAAAATGAATACATTATGTACTGCAAATGGAAGCATCTGGATCCAGAGCCAAGGAGCTCACAGCTCTGTTCCAGAAGTCATCATGAAAGAGTTATTTTATTCTGTTTGCTCACCTCGCAATGCTTTTCCTAATGCGATCGGTCAAGCTTTGCCTCTTGTATATGTTAAGGCCAAGACGTTTCCTCAGAACAAGATCCATGGGCGCCGGGTGGGAAAGTCTGACCGTAGTTTTAAGGATCAAGTACACGCGTTCACTGGCTGGAAAATCAACAAAACAAAATCAATTCAAATAAGGAAATGTTTAATAAAAACAAAAATGATTAAAATCTTATTTATTAAAGTATAAAGGTTCCTTGCCTTCAGTGACCCTGTTGAGATATTGGCTGTCGTGTATGGAGGAATCCCAGCTAGCAATAGCGCAAATATCCTTCTCTAGGTGTTGTACAATCTGCAGCTCAAAGAATTTGTGCCCGTGCTCTTTGGGCAGGATGGAATTGAATCCTGCCACTGTTACATCTTCGCCGCTGGGGTGAGTAGACATGTCATCAGCTAAAAACAAAATAATCAATAATGATTGTAAAAGCAATCAAAAGGATTATTGAAGACTTTGGAATATTAAATGATTTATTTACCATTGAGATCCAAGAACAGAACTGGAATGTGTTGTTCCATTCCTGCAGGAGGGTTCCAGGCAGCAGGTGCTCCGGGGATTGGACTTCCGGGACTAGGTACCAAAACCTAGGACACACAAGCACATTACTTATGAATTGTTATGTACTAAGGAATGGAATAATATACTTTCAAAACCTTTATTTGAAGGTTTTGAAAGTATATTATTCCATTCGTGCAGGAGGGTTCCAGGCAGCAGGTGCTCCGGGGATTGGACTTCCGGGACTAGGTACCAAAACCTAGGACACACAAGCACATTACTTATGAATTGTTATGTACTAAGGAATGGAATAATATACTTTCAAAAACCATAAAATAAAGCAAGAACGCTTTCAGCTCTACTTTTCTTTGTTGTCCTAGAATAAGACACAGTTAGAAACAATCTGTTCAAAAAAAAATTATAGATATTATAATATTTGCCTGTTGTCAACGAGGATTAACTGACACTGCGGCCAAGCATCAACTGATGTAACTGGACAGTATTTCAACACAGGCATATGCATTAGCAAACATCATTATCAAAGTGGCGATTACTTTAAAATACGTGATACTTGGGTTTGACGCAATAACTTTTTTCCACGTTTCAGTCACCAGTTTTCCATTTTGCACTGATTTTGTGTAAAATAATTTGCTCTTATTGTTGAAATAATTGAAAAATGCCTGAGTCTCTATATTAAATGTACGTAGAATGAAATGAAGGCTTACCGCATTTCTCTCCTCAGTGAGTGACACCCACTGATCCACCAATGACTGTTCCCTCTCAATGTCCCTCTCTGACTTGTCAGCCTTGTTGATGATGCGCTGAATTTGTGAGTCCAGGTACTCCCGGCGCCGGGTCAGAGCCTTGCTCCACTTCTCACGGAGAATTACCAGGTCTTCCTCTTGATAGGAATCCAGAGGTTTTTGAAGACGGGATCTGGACATGAAAATTAAAAAATATATTATTTCCCATCCCCACTGTCCTTTACCAGGAGCACAGAATTATCAAGGCTAATTTATTGTAGGTGAGAGCCTTACCTGGCGCAAACACTGCCCACCTCCACACTGACAATATGCTGGCAGATGATGGGCAGAGTCCCGGAGTTGTGCACGGGCCTGACTCGCACGGAGAGCCTCCTTTGCTGGCCCTGACGTAGCTGGTACACCCCGCCAGTTGTCATGTCTGGTTTTTGTATCACCTGAAAAGCAAAGGGCGGAATAAGTAAATGGTGAGTGATATATGTATGTGAAAAGGCTAATTTAGTAATTTTTGGGACAGGTTTAAGTTAAAAATAATCCTTTACCTCAACGGGAGCATATTCTCCCTTGTCATTCAGCTCCTGAATCTGCACCCATAGTTGGATCTTACGTGTGAGCTCCGCCCACCGGTCGGCCAGACCCCGGGCCTTGGCCAG
Source organism: Hesperophylax consimilis (assembly GCF_061612785.1). Taxonomy (NCBI): domain Eukaryota; kingdom Metazoa; phylum Arthropoda; class Insecta; order Trichoptera; family Limnephilidae; genus Hesperophylax; species Hesperophylax consimilis. The sequence goes on from NC_142838.1 coordinate 18,127,361, forward strand.
TTGACGCTGCTCCACTTCCCAGCCGGGACGGAGACGGCTGAAGCCGGCTGAACGATGGCCCCACACCTCGATGGACAGTGCACCCTCTGAAATAAAGTTAGACTACTTCTTCACACTCTTATCCATAGAATAACTGCGATGCGCTGCGATAACACAATAAATGCGATGTGGACATGTTTTGTAATCCAAAAGTCTGACCATTCTTTTCTTAAATTTCAAAAAATACAACGTTTCAATTAAATAGATCATTCTTATTTCAAATTTTTGTCACCAGGGCTTTAGAAAAAAATATTCATTCCTTGTAATTATTGAAGGCATTGCGAGTTATGCAACCCTTTTATCCTGACTGTCATGTAATAAAATTAATTTATACATTACATCAAGCACCCCAGTCCTTTTTGTGGGTTCCATGATAACGCAACACATTGACAATTCAAAACACCTTTAAAAAGTGCTATAAAGTTAACGTTTTTAATTAAAAGCAAAAAAAAAAATAATAAACCTTACCTGCGTAACCTATTTAACCTAGTTTTTGTTTAATCACTTTTCATGACTTTATATCACTTTTTAAAGGTGTGTTGAATTGTCATTTTCATGAGTTATATTTTTATAGGCGTTTAGTACAAAAATATTCATAAATCTGGTTTTTATTTAGACAGTCACATTAGCAACAGGCGACGCCACTAGCTTGGGCACACAACTGATATTTTTCAGACAGCTACACGTGCAACCCGCGGTAAAGCAGCAAATTATAGCCATCTCAATTTGTTTCTTTACCGAGAAGTTTTCTTACCCGAACAGTGTTCCAAAAACTCCTCAGTGATTCAACTTGATGAAGCAACTTCTAGCAATTTCAATTTGTAACCTTTAACAAGAAGTTTTCTTACCTGAGCAGTGTTCCAAAAACTCCTCAGTGATTCAACTTGATGAAGCAACTTCTAGCAATCTCAATTTATAACCATTACCAAGAAGTTTTCTTACCTGAGCAGTGTTCCAAAAACTCCTCGGTGATAGGAATGGTAAAGTCCTTGGAGTGGTCAAACATGAAGGTCTGGTGTTGCGCATGGCGGGGGGAAGTGGGCACGGGAGGGGCGTCCGCATTGACCACTGGGGGCACCACCATCGGGTCCGAGCCACCCCAGAAGGAGTATTGGCAGAATACAAAGTGGGACAGCGATGGTGGCAGACTGGATGCCTGCTTTATGACCACGCGGCAAGTCACCTGCAAGACAATGCAATTATTATTAAAAATTCTACTGCTGACAATAGAATTTAATTGACTCACCTTTTGAATACAATTACCTTATTAACGCAGACCCGTAAAAATAATTAATTGTAGGATCTGTGAAGCAGAAAGTAGTTATAAAAAAAATATTTTCCGCAGGATCACTGGGACAGTGTGATGTTTATGGGTTTTTTCAAGAGATTTCATAAGATTTTGCAGTAGTTGCAATTTTTGTGACACCGAGTGTACATAAAATGATAACTGATAATAAGTACTTATTATCAATTTTTTTTTTTTTTTTTTTCCATTATTTCTGGCTTTCACCCTTCAAGGGTGTTCTTCGCCATCATTTAAAATTATTGAGAAATGAAAGGTGAATTTAAATATTAATTTTATTTAAATAGGCAAATTTCAAAATTATAATGAAAATTGGAGTCGAGTTCAGACTTAGAAGAGATGAGATGTTGAATGGAGGGGAGGCAATTTTAGATAAGGCTTGATAGAAGAGAGGATATTTGTTTAAAGAGGGACAACCAAAAAATATGTGATCTAAAGTTCCCACTTCTAGACCACAGAATGTACAATCTGGGGAGTCAAGGACGTGAATTTTAAAAAGGTGGGAAGGAACGGAACAATGTCCGATCCTCATTCGAATGAGTGAAGAAATTTCTTTTTTGGAAAAATGAGGGAATTGCTGAATTTCAGTTCCAAGTTTGAAAATTAATTGAATTAGAACGATACCCATTCTGCAGTAATATTTCACATTACCCATGCATTCACCAACAACCGAAATTAGTATATTTAATAATACGTTCTCAGTGCATCCTCCCAAGAGTTAATAATTGTACACACTAGAAAAATTATTTAACCCCTGAGCCTGAGAGATCTATCTAGACCAGGGGTCTCCAAACTTTTCAGCCGGAGGGCCACATTGACTACTCCAGTGAGTTCGGAGGGCCAAAACTGTTTTAATTTCTAGACACCCGTATTTTCGTCCACGGGGGGGGGGGGGGTAAAAGTAAAAAGTGGAGAATAAAATTTTCAGGGATCATATTTCTGCTTGCTTAAATATGTCATCGACATTTGGTACTGGAAATAATTTAAATAGTGATTCTGTTGAGAAGGTAGATTTTTTTAAGGATTACTTTAATTATGGTTCTTTGTGAAACTTTTACTGAGTTTAGATTGTTTTTGTAAGAACCTCCCCAACCTAAAATTCCGTAGATAAGCAAGGAGTGAACAAGCGTATTCTGCGTATTATACTTATCACTAAGCTTTGCCTAGCATGTAAATAAACCAAGATACTATCATTCTGAGTTTTTTATCCACCTTATCACAATCACAATTAAAACAATAAGACCAGGGGGCGATTTTGCCACGTATCGTTTCGCGCGTATATTGCATCCAGAAGGAGCGTGAAACGCGCGAGCATTTGAAACCATTCCTTGTCACAATTTTGCCGCTCCATTTCCCTTGATACGTGTACTCGCTCTGCAGTTCCCGCGTAAACTGGACGTAAGTCTGGCGAACTACACACGATTTGCGCCCGTATTTTTCGCGCGATACTTGTGGACGCAATGTATTGGTGCCCAGTACCTCGCCAATGAGCATATATATATTCGCACGAAAAAATTCGCGGTGAATTCGCCCCTTCTTAGTAAGCTCTTAGCCATTAGTTGTCGCGGGCCTGATTGATGAAAATGGTCATAAGATGTCGCGGGCCGGATGAATGACACTGGCGGGCCGGACACGGCCCGCGGGCCGTAGTTTGGAGACCCCTGATCTAGACCATGCTAAAACCCTCAAAATGTTAATCTGTCATATAAAATATGTACTATGAAATTAACTGTGAACCAAAAAAAGAGTAACGAGAGTAACCTTTTGCCATCCAAATAAATTCATTTGTTTAAATATTGAGATTTTTGTTATTGAAAATAATTTAAGCCACAATACAGGTTATTAAATTCAAATTTGATAGATGTACAAATACAATTTTCCAAAGAAAATAATGAAGAACCTGCTGGGCAGAAGAATCTGACGTATCATCATCGTAGCGAGAGTCTCGAGAACTTTCTGAGGCTGCCTCACAAATCCTGTCCTGTGGGAATGCTCCTGCTACACGAGATAGTTCCACCTGAAATAAAATAAAATATTATGTCAGAAATTTATGCCATTTCATCATAATTATGTATTAGCCAAACTCATTGGAGACAGTGTGTCAATGGTACGCAACATACAAAATTGAGTGGGTGATTCTGTGGAGTATATCTCAAGGAATGAGTGAGATATTGATTAAGTAGATTTTTTACCTGCAACCTTCCAGCCACCTCCCCCTGTTGACTGATAATGGGAGTGTGGTAATCCAGTTTGACGTCGTGAAACAATGACTCCAGGAAGACATTGGCAACACCAATGAGATTATGGTTCTCCTGGGACTCGTAGAACGGATCCAGTACCTTGTTGGCGGGCAATTCATCCTAAAAAAATGCAACTTATTTATTTTACCCAACAAAAACGAATTTCTTCTTCTACATAATATTTTATATTATAATATTATCTTTTAATGATAAACTAATGTTTATAAGACAAGGTTTTTATGCGTAGAACAAAGGATAACAAATTATTATAAGCATTAAAAAATAATAATATTTGACAAGTCAAAAATATTTCATAAACAAATGTAGATATAATATATCTCGACGCCATCTAGTGGGGAATTCAGCACTAACAAAGCCTTTCCTACAAAAATAAATTTGGTTGTTTACAGATGAAAAAAAATATAATAAGCAGTAATTGTCGATTGAAGTACTTGTACATATTGAATTATTTCGCGGGTTGGGAATAAGCCGACGTAGCTCATCAGAAAGTGCGAGTTCAATTCCTGTTGGGGGCATTTATTTTTAATCGGGAGATATTTTCAATTTGTATGGATATTTCAGGCAAGTAATTAATGCTAATAATAATTTGTTATATTATAATAGTTTGGCTCCAAAAAAAACTGTATATACTGAATCCGGAATCATAGATCTGCCTGAGAATATCACTAAGGTAGGCGACACATTACGTTACATGCATCATGGCTTGGCCTATTTTAGCATAGTGCTCACCATACACTACCAACAGTAATGTATGGCGAGCGATACGTTATAATAGGCCCAAGTCACGAAAATATAGCGGGCTTATAGCGTGGTCTATCTAGCATCTGGATGAAGATGATTCCTGCCTAGACATATTCTTGAACTTAGCCAAAGCTTTCGACATGTTTTCCCAACCGATACTTCAAAAAGGACTATCTCAAATAAGAATCCTGGATAGAACTATCTATGGGTTGGTTTTCCTCACACTTAACTGTCAGATTGCAAACCGTGCAAATGTATAAAATTGATAAGTAAGTAACCCTCCATCAAACCAATTCGGAGGAGGAAGTGTTCTACTCCTTACTCTTAATGCTAGAAAAATTAAACTCCTAACCTTCAGTCTATCAGCTCAAGCCCAACCTACTAACAATTCAAACAATAACAGACAACATATTGGTCTTGTCTTCCTTTCTGACAGTTAAATGAATATTTCAAAGCATACGGATGATATTGCTAGATAAAAGCAGTTGTATTGTTCAAGGAATTCCAGACAGAAAAAACTGTGCAAATTCCACGATGAGTTCAATGGTCGAGAGATTTTAGTGCTTTAGAAATTAAAATTTCAATTTACTGATAAGATTAATAAGAGTCGCTTACCATTTGTGGGGTCTCTGTCTCAAGTCCAGTCAGCTCAGAGTCACTCTGCTGCCGGCATCTCTCCTCTTCGTACATGTCGCGCATGTCTACTAGTTTATTCTCCAGCTTCTCCATTGACCAGACCTGTCCACCGTGTCCCATGCGCTTCACCAGAATGGCAGGCTCGGAAACAAAAGCTCCACGCTGAAAAGAACATAAATTCAAAATAGGATTAACGATTAAGTCCCTTACTTGTATAATTGTCTAGTAAATATTGTTCAACACCTAAGGTCGGAATAGACAGTGAAAAACATGAATTATTACCATGGCATAGGTATAGTTATACCAGACTTAAGGTCAAGTTAACTATAACAAGGCTGAACAGGTGTGTAAGAATCTCATACAATGTGATGGTTTAAGTACAGATGGACATTCTTTCTTCAAGTTTGCAGTCGGTGGCGTCATTAGCATTGATACTGAATATGAAAGTCCAATATAAATTACAGGACCGAGACTTTATTTGGACCAACTACATATCGTCCAAATATTATAATACCTCGTGAAAAATTTGAAAATTGACAAATGGCCCTTCTGTTGAAATGGTTATGCATCACTGCTGTAGATGTCCTATATGTATAATTTCTAGGAAAAGATTAGAAACTTATAACGCAATCAACTAGATAAGCCTACTTTTCTATTGGGACTGAGATTGGCGGGCGGTATCTGCAATGTGACGCTGAACTTGGTGTTGCGGACCATCTCCTCGGCGAGGTGGTTGGCCTCCTGCACTAGCGCGTTGGCCTTCAGGATGTCGGCCTTCAGCTGGCCGAGCGAACGCTTGAAGGTCTCATCACGTTCGGCCGCCCACTTCTCGACCCGCATCTGGGTGGTTGGCGTGCAGGGGGTTATTTTACCTAGAATTAATATAAATAATGAGGTTTTAATATATTTAACCCTTTCACTCCATTGCAATTGAATCACGCACTTTTTGTCAGTCACACATGTTCTATAAAAACTAATAAATTCAGAGTATTTACTTAAGTGTGTGTATCAGCATTTGGTTTAACACGGTAGTACAATTAAACAAAACATTACGAGACTACCAATGTAATTACTGGAAAAACTATTATTTTATGTATATTCACAAATAAATCAGTCATTACACTTTAATAATACTTAAATAATAAAATAATAACTTTCCATATCTCAAGCTTATGTCAATTATCATCAAGATCGTTCTAGATTTTTTAAATTATCAAACATTGAAATTAAAAAAAAATTTTCGATTTAGATTATGTAATTTTATGTAAAAAAAAAAGCTTTTACTAATTTCGAATATCAATCTGATACAACTAAATTGGTGGGGTTGGTTGGAAGAGATTGTAACCTGGCAAAAAGCTCTCCTTTATATGAAAGGATTTTAATGTGCTAATCAACAAATAAATAAATTATTCAAACTGAAGGCTCTCACCGAAGGGACACCGAATACATAAAATTATTAGACCATTGGACAAGAAAAATCTAAAATAATATAATAATTACACAATTTAATTTAAAACAATTAAAAGTTACCAAGTCGAAGGGGATCATACTGGGCGTAAGGAGCGTACGGTGTAGAGGGGGATAGAATATTCCTTAGCTGCTGGAACTGCCTTTCATAATCCTGTCGCTGTTTTTCCAGAGCAACTGAAAATATATCTTTTATGTAAACACACTTCAATAATAAATTAACAAAAAATTATAAAATAGTAAAAAGGTAGTATTATCCAAGGTTGTTCAAGAGAATTTGTTAAAGAGAAAGCACTTTATCGAGGGAGTGTTTCAATCGGAATGTTTAATGCAATAAGGGCCTGCTAAGTGGATTAAAGATGAAGCCATACTTGCATAATTAAACATGTTACATAAAATATTCAAAGAGTTGTTGATGTTCCACATCCTCGCAGCATATTCATTACAAATACATAATAAATTCACTGTGAATATTTGAGTTTAATGCTCGAACTACTTAGTAGCTACTACCCTGATTTGCTGGACACTCTGTTTTTAAAATATTTTTCTTTTAATCTTATTTTTTCAGTTTAATTCATAACTCAGTAGCTCATGATGGAAATGTCGTTAACCTTGCTTGTCTTCTTCGTGTTGCTTTTCAAGCCTGGAAATGGCCGTCTGTATTGGATCATTGGACAATTCGTTCAGCATGATCTCATCTCTGGCAAAGTTGTAGTCTATTTGCTGTGCTGGTGTCTGAGGTTCTGATGTATTTGCTGGAAAAAAAATCAACCAAAATTTAAAATGCAAAAATTTGCTTTGACTGAGGATTGCACCTCGGCTTCTTCTCCTTCGCAAGGAAAACACGGTTGAACCGACATTTAATTCATATGTTAACTGCTGTAATGTCGACCGATTTCAGAGAAATGCGTAAATGTCCACCATATGTGATTAACACCAAAAGTTGATAGAATGCATTGTCATCGACAAAGAGTCTATCTGCTGAGTTTCAGCTCGATCACATATAGGGAAGTGGGTTATGTATTTAAAAATATATCTAATTACTAAAAGTTCAGGTGATTTTTTACAAAACGCAGCTACAGAAATTGTCTATTAATCGGCACTCCGCTGACAGTTCCATTGTAACCTACCCTCTTTATCATAAACAGCGCATCAGAAAAAGAAGCTATCATGGAAATTTAAGCGGCACGACCATATCATTTTGTATGAATCACTAATTTACAAAATTTATATTGTATTTTATATTTATTGCCTGCCAGTATGGCTTATACCAGCCTCAGGGCAGTTAGCAACAATAAGGTAAATATATATACAAAGTAGTTATTTTATTGCACAAATATAATATAGAATTGTTTCATTTTCACACTACTCGCTCAATACTTCCTATTTTGCAACACATTCAATGATTCAGTTGAGATTGCGAAATTTCAAGAAACAAACATTAATTTCCTGCTCAGCCAAAAGCACACACCATTATAATGTAGGACACTCAAGCAATACAATATTGTATTGTCAATCTAAAACAAAACAATAACTTTGCAGACATCACTTTCTAACTAAAAAATCAACCTGTTGAAATGAACCATGAACTTGAAAATCTAACTGAGCATGAGATAACCTTAAGATTAAGTAGGTCTCAATACTGCTATGGGCTGGACATGTTGAAAGATGACAAGTACTAAAAACATTTACGAAGTGGGTGTCCCAGTGAAAACGACCCAGTAGTGGACCGAGGAAGAGATGGATATACTGCATAGAAGAGGATTGTAGCAGGGCAGGAAAGACTGAAAACTCAAAGCGAAAGGTCAAACCCCACCCTGAAGCGTAAAGATGTGATGATGACCAACCAGTTTCAGACACAACAATGCCTTCATCAGGGCAATATAAAAAGTTATATCTGTTGACTAAAAAGCACCAAGACTTACAGACAGGTTTGGGGCAGTTGACCCTAAAGAAATGATGGTTGCCCCACAGGATGCGGTCACCGTGTTCGAGCGGGGTCCTCTCTGTGGCTGGGGAGCCGTTGACGAAGCAGCGCGCCCCCGGGAAGGGCTCCATCACCAAGCCCCCCTCCTCCATCAGCACCAGGCAGTGCTCCGGCTGGATGCCCAGCCCCGACAGCTGGATGTCAGCTTCAGAGTTGGGATTGTTGCGCCCACCGACTAGCGTTCTTTCCTGTAATAATGTCATTACAATTGTATGCCATTCTTGACAGTCCATGATGTTCTGTTATTGCAGTCTGTATTTGTTACTATAATTATCTATTTTCTTCAAGTGTTAAGTATTAGTCAGTAGTCCCACGGGTCGGTAAGCAATCGACGTAAACTGAATGCTGCAAGACCATGAGTAGAAAATAAAGTTCGCTTGCAACAGTTGGTTAATGTCGATTGCTTACCGACCTATGGGACGACAGGCTAACACTTAAAGAGACGATATAAATACAGAGTACAGTAATAAAATTCAGTTTATCAGTTTAACATTACTTCATACTTTAAAAAGTTTGTGTATTATGTTCTTAAAACCCATGTAAAAGCCCGGCTGGGCGTAAAACCAAATAAAATTTAAAAAAATAAAAATTTCTACATTTTACATGGTAATTTGTGTGAATAGTAAAACTTCAATACCAAATATCAAAATAAAAATATTTAAATTCATATTATTATATTGAGTTATAATACCTTTAAGTAGTATACCAGAAGTTCATTCAGTGACGGATCGGCATTTAAATTTACCAAATAATATTTATTTTTCTCTACTTTGATGCCGCTCGCTTGGACGCTAATTCCCATTTTCTCCAAAGCCTGCTGTCTTTCATTTTGGATACGTTCTGAAAATTAAATATTAACTTGGTAAATAAAATTAAAACAACTATTTAAAAGAATTCATGTATTGATTTTGAGAAGTACCTAGATACCCACAAAGTTTTTAAAATTAATGAAATATAGTTAATTTCGTACCTGTTTTGACTAGTTTTTCTTCCCATGTTTGTGACATTTCTTTCATGAGGTTTTCACTTTGGGCAAGCTTTTCGTGAATGTCTACCCTTTTAGCTACATCGTCTCCAACTGGGGAACCCTATTGAAAAAATAAATTTGTTAAAATTAACAGAAAACAAAAAATAATATGTATTCTTTAGGCATATCGCTGCGAGCACCATTATTAGCATCCAATGTAACCATCATGTAATAATAATCTATCAGTATTGTAACAGTAACGCAACAGTGCAGTGTAATATTAACAGCCACTGAGGTAATTTTTAGCAAAAACAACGCTATACAAATCATCAAAATATTATTATTACAATTTACAGAAAAATAAGTTACAACGGAGCTATTAGCGGCAGGACTATAAAAAATGCATTTCATATCCTTACAGTGGCATGCTTCAACATCTCCTTGAGTGCCTCAACCTCCTGCCTAAGTTCCCTGATGATCCTGGCATTTGGATCTTCATTGACCACGGCATGGTTGACAATTCTCTTGGCACGATCGGCATAGCGGAGTGTGGATAATGTTTCTTCGTAATTATCTGCAGAAGGTGATACTGTTGCGACCTAAAAATTAAAATTAAATCACCTTACAACCTACCGCAAAATAACATTCTTCTTTATCTGGTACCCTCTCCTGTCGGAAGGTAGTCTACCATCAGGGCATTCTATTCCCTGCAGGCTGAACAACTATGTATCAGAACAGCACTTGCATTGATTAAAATTAACACTATGGAAAATAAAACCATTAGAATTGTTGACTTGAATTGAATCATAGCCTTTTTCCAAACCCACTGATTGAATGTTTATTCAGTTTGTTTATAATATTAATTATAAACTTATTTATAATATTATGAATAAAAAAAATTATGTTGTGGGACAAAGTATGAGAATCGTTGATTTGAACCTTTCCATACTATTAATTCACTAATTGACAAACTTCATGTTTTATTTTTAACCATGGTCAAAGATGTGCAATATTGATTGGCAGATAAGCAATCAAAAATTATGTTCAGAATATTTAATCAAGATGATTTCTCTCACGTACCATACAACTTATATAATTATGCTAAATAAAACAGTTAAAATATATATGTAGGAATAAGATTATATGAAGGTGAAATACTAACCATGACAGTTTTGCTGTTGCCTCCGAGGTTGTCCTTCAGGAGCCAGGTCAACACGGAGTCTCGGTAAGGAACAAATCTGTCTCGGTTCTTGCCTCCAGAGGACTGGTCTGCAAGCTTTGATATCACAAGCCCGAGAGTGGTAAGGGATCTGCAAAGCTCACAATACGTTCAAATCACAATACTAACTAACTAACTAACCATCACGCCGTTTCCCTGCAGGGGTAGGCAGCCTTGCCTCATTCACATTCATACATCGTCTCATACATACTCTTCTATTGTTCTGACTCTTGACATGGCCCGACTCAAGTATCTGATTCACTTGGTCGTGCCATGTCTTCCTCGGACATCCCCGACTTCTGCTACCATTCGCATTTGCATCGTATATTCTCCATCCACCTATCACAATACAATCAACATATTATTCTAATTTCAGTGACATCAAAAGTGATGGAGATTCAAATAAGGCCTTAGTGTTTTAAAAAGCACCCCTTTTTGTTCCCAGCCTGTAATACATTAAGAGCGAAACAGATTTTTAGTGTTTTCTTTTATTTTCACTGAAACTCACTTGTTGATGTTTGAGCCCTCCTTGAGGCGGTCCCCCACGGCGCCCGTCTTGACAGCCCTCTCGCTGCCTGCCAGGTCCACCAGCGACATGCGCGACACCTTCTCACCGCTGACGCCGGAGCGCGTGTCGGTCAGCGTCTGCGTCAGCACCACGCTGAACACGGCGTGCGATCGCGACGACTCGCTGTTCATGTTGGTGGCGGCCACCGTGCGGGACTTGTTGCCCTCCGCCATCAGGTTGTCTATGTCCTGCAATAACAAGAATTATATCAGTTTTATTAAGGTCAAAACTACCAAAAAAGGCTACGTTACCAAAAAAAGGCAAAGTGACCAAAAAAGTCTAAATTACCAAAAAAGTATGTTTAGAAAAAAAGTCAAAGTTACCAACAAAAGTGGACATTATAAAAAAGTCGAATATAACAACAAAAAAAAATTAAGTTTCCGGGTCTTCTGGATATCAGCTTCTTGACCCAAAATGAAGATAGTACCACACAAAAAATAATAGCATCGGTATATTGGCTATTGGTACACTATGTACGTCATTCATTATATTTGGTATTCATAAATTTACATTTTTTTAAAATTTATGTTACCGATTACTTTAGATTATTGGGCGACCTTTTTCATACAAAACTTAAATTTGGATTTGAGGCCAAAATACCCAACCAAACTGATTTTTTTTATTCAAAAGGTGCAGCAAATATCTAGTAAAGGTATGAGATACATATTTGTGTTTCGAATTATAAAATATAAGCCAATAAATAAATCGATTTTTCACGATGTTTTACGATTTTATGTTTTCGATAATTATCACTGACAAAAAATTGTCAAAGTTGCCCCTAAAATCTTTAAAATGAAATTCTTTAATGGCCCATATTTATAAATTTAAAATCCACATAAATAAAGCAGCACATATCCGTACTAGATATTTGCTATACATTTTGATTTAAAAAAATATCAATCAATTTGGTCAAGTATTTTGGCCTCAAATCCAAATTTAAGTTTTGTATGAAGAAGGCCACGCAGCCGTTTCTCTTAACTATTTGGTGACAAAAATACTTTGATGCTCATTTAAATAGTAGCATAATGTATGAGGAACTTCTCAATATTGGACAAATAAAAATACAATGCGTCTAATTTTAGTTAAATCGTATTCAGGCAATATTATCGTGAAAACACTAAAATTCGACTGCTCACAAATGGTAAACAGTAAAACTTCAATACCATTCAAAAATTATATTCGACTCTGCTCACAAATGGTAAACAGTAAAACTTTAATACCATTCAAAATTTATATTCGACTCTGCTCACAAATGGTAAACAGTAAAACTTTAATACCATTCAAAAATTATATTCGACTCTGCTCACAAATGGTAAACAGTAAAACTTTAATACCATTCAAAAATTATATTCGACTCTGCTCACAAATAGTAAACAGTAAAACTTTAAAACCATTCAAAAATTATATTCGACTCTATTCACAAATAATAAACAGTATACCATTCAAAAATTATTTTCGACTCTGCTGACAAATAGTAAACAGTAAAACTTCAATACCATTCAACTGTGCTCACACATGATAAACAGTAAAACTTTAATAACAGTCCGAAAAACAGCAAACTAAATTACCTCTGAAATATGAAAATTATTACGGCGCATAAATGTATAATTTTCGGACACACCTAATCATTGCGTGATAAAACATTTTGCGTTTCGACCTAGAAAACACGAATTGCCGATCGAGTGGCGAAACTATATCACCAAATTAAGGCCCCGTAGTAAGCATTCAAAGAAGAAAGGGATATATGTAAATACGAATGTTAGAGGGAGCGCGCTAATATTAAAAAACGATAATAATTAAGCGAAAATGGTGAAAATATTTAATAAAACACGACTCGTTTGAAATAGAGTAAAACTCTGTCGACAAATGCTTTAGTTGCATTTAAAGATACACTGTGAATTTTTTCATGCCTAAAACACATTAAATAACAGAAGAAATCGTGTTTTTCATAATTTTCGGAGCTTACTTGGCGATTTTTTTTCTATCGAGAGAATTTCATGTAATTCACCTTTCGACGTAACAAATGTATAGATATTATCTTCAAAAATAACTTATTTTTTGGAACATTAAAACTTAAACAGTTGACGAGAAACTTATTATAAATCGGTAGAAATTATGTATGCGGGGGCTTAAAGTCGACCATTTAGAGTTTGTAAAAATCGGCCAATGTTATTTGAAAGGGGTTAATTTCCATCTCGGATCCAATCAAGAACCGCAGACTCCCACCATGCAGATGGATGTGGTGGAAAACTCTGACGTAGCAGGTTTTCAAATTGAATTGACGAAAATCGATTCATAGCATAATGCCGATGCACCCCAATTCCAACATCGACACAAAACGAAAACTGATATCGAGATGATCAATAAAAAAAATCATGCGTAAAAATGGTAATATTAAAGTCAATTATTGTAGTTCAGTTTTGTAATGCTAAAAATATTAATAAATGTGAACACAAAGATGGCTCATAAGAAAATCAATGTAAGTTTACAAAAGCACAGTGGCCTCATTGCTAATTTTGACTTTGACCAAAATTAGTGTTACTTACCGAAAAGAGATGATTCTACACGGAGAAAACTTACTGATATAATATATTGCTAATTTATCTAAAAAAAAGTTATAATGTTTTATGAGGATGACGGAACAAATAAAAATTATAATATTTTCGTATTTCGTGGTTATAGTTATTAGGATAAGCGCAGTTGCAAGAACACGTTTTCACATATATTCTGAATTTACTTATATTTCGTTGGGAAATGGCGTGCCATCACGTTTTTAACAAGATTATAATAAATCAGCAGTATTCATTTTTCTCCATGTACATCATACTGTGATACAATGTTAGGTTTAAACTTTTCTTGTTATTTAGCACTTGGTAAGGAAGAAAATAATTACATGGAAAGGCCTAAAAAATAGCACATTAGATGTTAAATCAATATCAAACAAAATATAATTCACATATTTTCAAATGTAAATTAAAAAAAGTTTAATAAAGTTTTTTTTTTAACGTTGATGTTCGTTTACAACCTGTCAAATTCGAATGTGACGCATAACCTTAAATCTGAGCGTTACAATTACAATTACGTTACGTTAGAATTATTTAAAAATCTATTCTAATTAAAATATCGTTTAAATAGCGTCGAAATTAATGATATACATTAACAGACCATATTAAGCACAAATCATTTCATTAGTTCTTTTGTAAACTTATTCAAATTTGGACGCGGACTTCCTTGTTCGAAATTCTGTTAGGACGGGTTGTTTCACCGAATTTGAACAATTCATCAAATTTCAAAGTTGATTTTCAAGTTCTGTGAAGGTTCTATTCAAGTTATTTTACTCTTTCGGTTATGTGAAACAACTGTCCAATAATTATATAATATCAAAACTTGAGTTATATACTCGTATGTAGATTTAATGAATGTTTCTTAGTTTGTCCCCTATATACTCAAAACATCTAAACCGATTTCGCTGAAAATTTCAAAGTTTGTTCTTATTAGTGTCAGGAGTGTTTAGAGAGTGGTTTGAATGATCGAAGAAGTCGGGAACGCCCGAGGAAGACTTACCGCATTATTATCTAACGCTTATCTATGCACTGGAAACAGATACGGAATCGAATAAAATCCGATATATATTTTTATAATAGTAACAGAAGCGAACCGTACAAAAAGTCGGGGAGGCCCGAGGAAGACTTAACGCATTATCTTTGCACTAGAATGAGATACGGAGTCGATAAAAGTCGATATAATGTAATTTTTTAATAACAATATGGTTTACAGTAGTGAATGGTGGAAGTCGGGGACGCCCGAGGAAGACATGGCACGATCGTGAAACAAATACTTGTTATAATACAGTAATAGTATTTCCACATTTAAATGATCCCAGTTGACAGGTACACAAGAATTCACAAACTTAAAACTGTAAACCAAACCATTCATAAGTCCCCGAACAACGCCGGGAACACGTCAGCTAGTTTTAAATAAATTGAAACAAGATAGAAATAACATCCAATAGAAATATCATACATATAGAAAGATACCTACGTATTCTTTTATGGAATATGAAGCAATCAACACAATTTAAATAATTCTAGCATGATTTACATTGCAGCAGTTCTCGGTCTCGAGCTGATTGGCTACAAACCTTTTAAATAAATTTAGGGGAGACTTAAAGGGCGAATTTCTGAAAAAGAAAATCGTTTTCTGAGAAAACTCTACCAAGCATGTGAGTGTGAAAATTGTGTGCACGTGTGTGTGCGCGATAAAAGCTCATATTGATTCGAGAAATGGCACCCCGAGGAATGCGAAGAAAAGCTTGTCAATACTCGACCTTTTCTCATTTCAATATTCAAGAGATTATCCAGTAATGGAGAGCTTTAACCGGGGAAAAATAATAAAATGGCAGCTATTTTACTCTGCGTAGGTACTCCCCGCTACTGAAAGCTAAGGGAGGGGAGCTTCCAGGTGGTGGTCATAAGCAAAGTAAAGCGAAATCGATGGGGATCGAGATTAAAATATGAAACGATTTATATTTAAGAAAGAAAAATTCAAAAAGGAAAATGATAAAAGCTTACAGAAAAAATACTGGGTGGCTGTTGTTATTTTGCGGAAAGTTAATCTAAATATTTCAAAGGAAGTAAATTAATCCACATTGCTACAAAATGCACTCGACCAACGACTGAGTTTACAGAAAGAAAAATACAAAACGGAAAATTATAACAGAAAATTAACGATTGATGAGACTTTTAGGGGAGTTGTAAATTTTTAAACGGAAATGAATTCGTTCGCATTACCACAAAACAACAGGTCAACAATCGTGCTTTTTGCAAACTTAACTGGCCACCTGAACAATAGCCATTGTGATTTTTCACGGGCGCTTGATAAGAGAGAAAAACCTTGGAGTATACTAAATGCACAATGGTTCACACGGGCATTTCGACGTACGACGTAGAGTGATTAGCCGCCGCGACAACTCTAAGGGGAAGGACAGCCGTGGGAAAAAGAAGAATATTATATGTAATTATTATTACTGTCGACCATAAACAACAGTTACTAGTTTAACATCGATATATCAGAGTCAAGTGGATTAACGTTATACTATTATGACATGTGTGCAATAAGGAACTTGAGTGAAAGATATTATGGCTTCCCACCCAATTCCTTCCTTCCAATGCGTTCAATTCCTCAGCTGGTTAAGTCCTTCATGACAACACAAGCAACATTTTCCGCTTGCTGTGGTGGTAGTAGGAGATTTTCAAATATTGTCAGGTTGTTCATAACCCAAGGATGTTTGTGTTTCTTTAAAAAAAACTCTGAAATTCCTACTCGGCTGTCCACAAATTTTAAATTAGTGTGTATTATTTATTTTACACCAGTTTCGAAATGATTTCTATCATTTTCTGAGTTGGCTGTAGAATGACAATTTTATTTTTTTAACTTAACATACTGAATATAGAATTTGATTGAAAAAAATTGTGTCATTACGTATTTTTACATTACATCTGTGTTTGTTGAAAAAACGGTTATTATTTTGGCGTTCCAAAATAATGCAATACTTTCCTTTAGGTAGATACTGAATATTTGATCGATTTTCCCAATACAAAATACTCAATACGGTATTAACAAATCAATTTTAATAATTTGACATTAAAAATACTAATGAAGACAACATATTTAAAAGGTTTGCAATTTTTTAGACAATTGAGACAAAACACTATTTCGCTTGTCCTGGAGTTAAATTTGCGTTAAAAACGCTGTAATGTGTTTTAAATTTACACAGCAAAATTGTGAAATAAATTATTAAAATTAAGGGACATCTCACATGTTCAACAACCATAATCGCATTTTTTAAAGGCAAAGAAGTTCGAAAACAAAGTCAAACACCTGTGTGATCGTGTTTATGTGACCACAGAGAAAAATAACGGAAATGGGAAAGGAATTAATAAAAAGAGAGAACTTCGTCGACTATTGAGTGGCTTTCCTGAATACTAAATGGTAAATCCTCCCCGAGGAGAGGTTGGGGCTTGGGGCTCCTTCCACCCTGAGGGACGTTTGTCGATCTACCTTCCATCGGAAGCGAGGGAGAAGCAGGTTGTATATTGGCTTATATTGGAAGAGGTAACAATGAATATCTATTGTTCGTACAAACACATTGTCAAGACCGGCTAAAGGCCACTCGCAATACGAACAAAGTGACGGATGATGATGTCAGATGACGCACATCCATGAGTAAATGGTCAAGCAACATTTAGATAGGTGATTCACAAAGTGGGCGATTATCCCCCTCCCGAGGGCATTAGAGATCTAGGATCCTCCAGCAGACTTTGAAGGGCGGTCAGAGGGCGGCGAGGGCAATAGAAAGGTGTTAAAAAAAATTGACGACAAACAAATTTCCGACCCCATTCATAAATCACATTCTCCTTTCTGACATTTTATCCACCCCCAAAGCCTCAAAGATAGATCCGCAACGTTTGGGCAGAGTGTTGACACATTGATAATCAATCCAAGGAAGCCTACTATGTATGGCTCGATACAAAGGGCTATCCCAAACCGTGCTTTCAATAATTCCTTCATTTTTTCAAGAAAGAAAATTTCCTCCCTTATTCGAATGAGAATTGGACGGTGCTCCGTTTAGTCACATTTTTAAGATTCAAGCGCTTGACTCGCCACATTGTTATTATTAGTATTGATAAATCAGAACTATGTTTTTGTAATATATAATTTGGTAATTTACTTTCTGTAGTTTAGAAGTGGGAACTTTAGATCACATTTTCTTGGTTGTCCCTCACTAAACAGATTCATATCCTGTATTCTCATTATCAAGCCCTATTTGAAATTGCCTCTCCTACATTTATATTATATCCCATCTCTTCTATTCTGAACTCGACTCCAGTGTGCCATACATGTAATTTAGAGATTTGCCCATTTAAAAAAAAAGATATATAAATTCCTCTTCCGTATGTCAGTAATTTGAAATGAGGGCTAGAACACCCTTGAAGGATGGAAGTCAGAAATATTGAAAAAATCCACTCGATAATAGTTACAGTACGCATGCAGTTATCCATCGTTACAAGAACTAAATCTACGAACTAGCTTTTTAAATACTATGTCAAAATATTTACTTTTTCTAAAAAATGTATGCTACAACCGATTGAGTTTATCTTACACGATTACAAATAGGGCGATGAGCTAAATATATTTTAGAAACAATTATTTAGAACATCAACCAATTAAAATATTGTGCAGAGAAAATATATATCTATGCCCTTAATACATTCCGTTGTAACTTTTTAATTTTAGTGGCAACCTGTTATGGCACATTGGGTTCAAATAATTCCACGAAAAAAACGGCACAGAACATCCCAAATTGGATACGTACATCGTAATTCAGGCCAAAAGCACGCACTACCGTGAAATGGACATACTCGGCCGACAAGGGCATTTATTTTAGCTGCAGGGCTTATATTGGCGTGCGGGATGCCGGTGCTATATGCAAAACTGGAAAAATCCAATTAATGGATGATCAAAACTGGAATTTCATTTCGATACAATAATCCTATGACAATCAGAGAACGAAAACAATAATAACTCCCAATAAATAATCACCGTTATATGCATAAACAACATAAATAAAAGTTTTTAAGTAATATATTGAATTGCCGTTCATCAGTTTATAAGATTTTTAATCGGCTTAAACAAGCCTATTGTATAATAAGAATGCTTAGATAAATGGTAATGTTAATTCAAATAATTGCAATACAACAACTAGCTATGTGAAGATGCACGAACCACACCCTAATAATTATTTACCTTAAAAAAATTATAAAAATAGCCGTTGTTGAGAAAATAAATCTTAAACATTGAATTAATTGCGATTTTCGTCACAATCTTTAATGCTGCATCTCTCTGGTGTTGGTAATGAGTATCACAGAGTGGCGACCATTGGTCTAGGACCTACAAGGTAGGCTGTGTGTACACGGAGAAAAATGAGTATCGCTATTTATTAAGAATGTCTTCAAATTATTAATTAGTAAATTTCGAATATATTATTACTGTATCGTGTTAATATATAAGATTAGCGGGAAACCTGTTAATACATTCATTAAAGGCCGGTTTTAAACCGGATTGGCAATAATTTGAAGATATCCTTAATAAATACGCAATACTCATTTTTCTCCGTGTAGTTTTGTAAGTTCGAGTATGAATTGTACCTTGAATATTTGAACATTTATATTTTACTATCATCTTCTTCTGATTCGTGTGGCCAACTGAATAAATAAACATACAAGTTCTTGATTTGAAATTTTCACGGCCAAAAGTATTAAAGTAATTTATTTTTGTGGTATTATGCCGTGTTGCGCCGCCTCCTTCTTGAGTCAACGTCTTAAGTACCTCCCCCCACCAATTATTATTTTATAAAATTATAAATTAAATTAGGTACTTGGTCTCTATGAAATCGTGATTCTCGTCCGAGGACAAATGTGCATCAAGGCAGGCTCGATGATAGACACTGTAAAGCTGTCCGAAACGTTGGCTAAAGAAGGAGGTAGCGCAACACAAGATAATATCCCCCTAAATTACTATAATACAAGTTCTTGTCTATTTTATTTTTAATTTATTGCATTTTTTAATTTCTCTTTGTGGTTCGTTGTTTTCTTACGGAGGAACAGCTTTTAAGCCTTGATCACAGCTATATTTATTACACAGTATACAATATTACAAGCAAATGCTTTTCAAGGGAGAGAAGTACAAATCATAAAATGTGCTACGTAAAATTTTATTTTTGTTGTAAAACATTATTTGTATCTATTATAAATAAAAGATATATTATTATGTTTTTTTGGAATAAGTTAATGAGTAAAACCTCAAATTGTACTAGTTAATTATTGAATACTACAATTTGAGGTTTTACGCATTAAGTTATTCCAAAAAATAAAATATTCATACTAGACTTGCAGAAAAAAGTCAATAGATGTCGCACATTAAAATTAAAATAAGATATATTTATCTAAGACACTGTCTAGATTGCATTTAGTTGGGTTGAATCTTGCGATCATACATAAAGATAGCTGCCAATAAAAATATGCGGTGAGAAAAATGAAGATAATGTTGGTAGTTGTTACTCGAAGTATGATACAGTTAAATATGACGAAGGAGATAGGGTCCCATTAGCTCAGTTGGTAGAGCGGTGCCTTGGCAAGGGTCCTGGGTTCGAGTCCTGATTTTTCTGTTTCAAATTTACGTTTGGGAATAGCTAATATTTTCTTCAATAATTAAATATATATTATTTAGATTCATTATTCAGCGCCCTTCGTGTGAGTTTTCACGAAAACGGCTCTATATAAATAAGCCAAATATTATTATTATTAACGAAGTACCTACAATTCTATCAAATTATTTTTAATAAAACTAATTTATATTTTAACATCTGTCGTTAAAATCTAAATATTGCCAGACAAAAGAAAAGTTTTATACAAAGGGGTAATTCGAAATAAATACTTGAAAGGTTATTTTACGGACACGACAAACATACACGAGTCCGCGAGTTGTTATTTCAACAGCATTTTATTGCACTGTATGTAAGGATTGCAAAACTTTCGGGATCCAAGATTTATAAAAGAAAAGCAATCAAGACGATAATTAATGAAATCCCGTCGGGAAAGTTGCTTCCCGTCGATCCTTGCTAAAAACTCACTAATTGAAGCGACCGGCGATTCCGGAGGTAGAGGGCAGATCAAATTTAAACGGACGACGAACGCAAAAGCAATTAAAACTTGGTACAATCAGAAACGAGCAACTTTCCCGCAATAATTCCGAATTATCCAAAGATCAGGATATTGAATCTGCTCAGGATTTTTTCAGAGGTTTTTTTTGCAATTCCGGGGAGAATCGCGATTTTATAGAGACCACAATTTTATTTATTTATTTAATAAATTCACAAGCAGTTATAATATAATAAAATAAACATTTATAATTTGGAGGGGAGGGGGTACGTGATAAGACCCCCTATATTTAACACTATTATAATATTAGATTAGGTTTGCCGTTTGTACAGGTAGGTTGTGTTGATGAAAATCTGTTTTGAAAAGTAGAGGTCATATTTCGTATTTTCTATTGCAGTGTTCTGAAGAACACTTCCTTATTTATCACCTATCAATTAAATTAACGCTATTTTGTCTTCTTTGATATCGTAAGCAAGATAATGACAAAAGCAATAAAGATGGATAAATTTAATTTCAAATACAGTAACGGTCAAAATGGTAAAATATTGTTTATGAAATGTTTTAAACGATATTTGAAACACGGGCAGATGATTAGCTATCTATGATAGGTATATAATACATAATATTAAAATTGATTACTAGGGTAAAATTCAATTCGGTATTCGAGAATCTTGATTAATGCCGAGATCGTGACTCGTGACTAAAATCTATGTAAAACGATTGCTTCGATAAATTAAATCTAGGTGACTTATCGTGAACTCGGTCGGCAACGGAAGGGAAAAAGGCAAAACAAATAATTTGATTTATCTAAAAAACAAAAGAATTTTTTGTAACGCTTTTTTCGGCGAAAGGGTACGTAAATCAAAAATATTTCGTTGTCGTTAATTTTTATATTGGAAAATATTTGTGAATTAGGGCGCATTAAATTCATCGTATATCGCATATATAACGGATGAATGGGATAAACGAAATATTCCGCGCAGTAGAAAGAGGGAAATTTCTTTATGTTATTATTTTATTTTTTCCTTCTCAAATCTTTGGGATTTCTTCGGAAGGAAGTCATTCATTCCGCTAAATCTTCTAGAGGAAGCATTCAATCCGCAACCTGATATTATTTGCTCTGAAGGAGGATTCAGTGGTTCCTACAGTTCATGAACGCTTTAGGAGGTGAACGAGACATAATATGCATTTTTCAATGCTTATTAACAGTAACGTGCAGTTCACGCCCCAAGCTTTGCATATCCCGAAGAAAATCGAACATCGTAAAAAAAGAATCTTGTACCTACAGCAAATAATTTCTGATATAATAAGTCGGGAAGGAATTCATATTTTGTCAAATTACATAAATATTTAGAATTTGGAAGTTTTTAAAAATGGACTAATTAAACTATTATCTATCAAATGCTTACCTCGATTCAGCCATTTCTTAACCTTGATGGAAAGAGCATAGCACGTCACTGTTTACAAGGCAGATGTTATATGCACGTGACTGACAAATTGGCTTATTAATCGAATGAACTGAAAATACGCAATGAAGTTATAAATAATTTGATCAGTGATTAGGATTTTAATACCTGGTACTTAAATAAACAAACACCGTCAATACAATCATACATAAAATTATGAGCATGTGTATGTCAAGCCTGCCCATAAACATCACCATACTAGAACACTGAAGTGATTCATTTGCTAGAGAAAAACTGCATTTGAACAGGATCGGACTTTTGTGATTAATAGAGTGCTAATATTAAAATAAAATGGCATTATTGATGTTGTTGTACCCGAAAATGTTTTCTTATTTTTTGTTTGAGGATTTTTCAGGAAATCGGTGCAGTGAACTGCCTAACTGAAATTTCCTAAAAATCTTCATACGATAAATCAAATTTAAAAAACAAAAACAAAAAACTTTCCTGGCTAAAACAACGTTAATAATGCCATTTTATTTAATATTAGCAATCTAGTATACCCGTCTCGCCTCTGAGTAACGAGCCGCAACTGGCTTTGAATGTGCTGCCATTACCGCGAATTGTGAGTAAAGATCGCAATTTGTATCAATGGTGTCCCATGTAATCCATCCCGCCAAACAGAAGAAGAAACACATTCGTCAAAAGTAAGGTAAACATAAAAAATAGCGGTTCAATCTAAAAAAAATACCTAAGGCATTGTCCCTAATAACTTTTTGATGATATTTTATGTAGGTATTTGATACTACAGTTGTCGAAACTCAGTAACGGTAAAATATAGCGAGTGTCACTTTTCGAATTGAAATTGAATATACGGGTGTACGGCCTACTTGACTTGACAACATTTGATATACATATTTACATTAACCAATTTACTAATATACGAAAAATTTATATCTACATCCTTAGCAAACAGGTGCCAGGTAGACTCAGTATACACTGACTTCAGCAAGGCATTTGACAAGGTAATTGTCACAAAATATTAATCAATAAATTAGCTAAACTTGGAATTTACGGTAATTTACTAAATTGGTTTACTAGTTATTTATTCAAAAGAAGTCTTTGTGTGAGAATAAATGGCACGAATTCATACGAATTTATGGCGACCGATGTGGAGTGCCGCAAGGCTCTCATCTAGGGCCCATTTCTGTTTGCCGATGACATGAAACTTTATAAAGAGATTAACCACATTAATGATTGTATTACACTTCAAACTAACTTGAGATATCTTTTTGAATGGTGCTCAATCAACAAATTAGCATTAAACATAAATAAATGCCAGTTCATTCATTTTTCCAAAATAAGTAATCGTATTTTTTTTCAATATTCATTAAATGATGAAAATTTAATTTGTGTTAGTAAAATTATTGATCTAGGCATTATGTTCGCTGGTAAACTCACCTTTGTATGTCATATTAATAATATTATCAACAAGGCGCTAAAGACTCTTGGCTTTGTTTTGAGAGCTGCAAAAGATTTCAATAATTTAGGAACATTTATTATGTTATATAAAACCCTTGTCAGATGCCAACTTGAGTATAACTCTACGTTATGGTCTCCATTTTTCAATATTCATTCAGATAACATTGAAAAGATTCAACGGAAGTTTCTAAGGTTTATAAATTATAAATTGCATATTCCTATACAAAACATAAATTACAATTACCTCTTGGATAAAATGTCTCTATTGAAACTTTCAGAAAGAAGAATAAGCACAGATTTAATACTGTTACAAAGAATACTACATTTTAAAATTGACTGTCCCGAATTACTTCAATGTATCAATATCCATGTTCCCAAAAAATCATGCCGACATTTCTTACCTTTTTACTTCAATAACACCAGGACACTAGCTTACCAAAATTCTCCGATTCCGAGACTTCACAATCTCGGAAACAAATATTCTGATCTGGGTGATATATTTCATTTGAAAACTAATCAGTATAAA
Source organism: Hesperophylax consimilis (assembly GCF_061612785.1). Lineage (NCBI taxonomy): Eukaryota > Metazoa > Arthropoda > Insecta > Trichoptera > Limnephilidae > Hesperophylax > Hesperophylax consimilis. Next base: position 18,151,679 of record NC_142838.1, read on the forward strand.
TGTTGTATATTCTATCACTTTTATTCTTCTAGACACAAATAGACCTATGTACCTATATAACTTCCCCGCTTCTACTATTTTGTTTTGTTGAATCTTTTAAACTCAATTATATGTGTGAGGATTCATTTTTGCCATTATCTTTACATTCTTCTTTATTGTATTAATTTTTAAGTGTTTACTTTGAAACAAAATGATTGTATTTTTTTAAAAGAAAAGCCCACTAGGGCGTGTAATAAATAAAGAGCATTTATCTAGCTTTCTAGCTGGACTAAAATGACAAAATAATTATCGATCGAGAATATAAGTACTAACTCGGCAAATACCTTATTTCATTGTACACATTTTTATAATAACCTACCAAAAGCCTTAAAGGAAGCCACAAGTCTTTCAAAGGACACTCTTTGTAGGATATGTGCCATAAGTGGAAAAAAACATTATGAATTGTATAATTATTGTGAACTTATTTCTTAAATTGTATTTTTATTTTGTATATTATGTATTTTTCCTATAAATTGCATGAAAATCTTGCGTACATCAAAATAAAGATTAAAAAGCAGACAAACAAATATCTCGTTTAAATATTACGATTAATTACTATTTACTATAATTAGTATTTACTATAATTAGTATTTACTACAATTACTATTTACTATAATACATCTTACAACTATTACAATAAAATTTAAAAAATAAATTTCAAATGTATTTTTAAATGCTAATTTTTGGTTTCTGAGGATTGAACCATCCTTCCCGGAAACTGGAGTCGACCACTCTACCAAGTGAGTCAAAAGCCAATTTAATAAGACCGACATTTATTGGGTATATTAACTGCTGTAACGTCATCGAATTTATGAGAAATGCGTATTGTCCGCGTGTTGTTAAATCGTAAATGTCCGCGTCTGACCAACCAAAAGTTGATAGAATGCACTGCTCGATCAGATGTCGGGAAGTGGGTTAATTTTCACTTCCAAGATTTGCATTAATTCATTCACGAAAACGAAATCGAAATTCAAATAGATGTATATAAAAATTAATATTTGAAAAGCGCAATTAGTGACATCTTTTATTATCTGACATTACCTCAAGTGGCTGTCGTAAATTTGATTGAATGTAAACGATAACTTCTGAAATTTACTGATATTGTTCCTAACATTTGAACTGTAAGTATTATTGTGTATTACTAACGATAATATATTAAGTCCTTCACAATACAGGCGAATTGTAATAAAAGAGGGTTTTCCAATAAGAGGTGTTATTTTGATATTCAATCGTAAAAGATCAACGGTTTCGTTTCTTGGCACGTAGCGCCGTCTTGTTGAAAGTAAACGTTGTCCAGATTAATACCAATTAATTTAATCCAATTCCGGCCATAAAAAATCATTAATCATCTCTCGATAGCGCAATCCATTCACCGAAACTATTGCTCCAGTCTCATTTCCGAAAAAGTAAGATCCAATGACTCCGCCGGACCATAAACCGCACCAAACCGTCACACGTTGAGGATAGAGAGGCTTTTCAACAATAACTCTTGGGTTTTCCGAGCCCCAGATGCGGCAATTTTGCTTGTTGACGAAGCCACCGAGGTGGAAATGGGCCTCATCACTCAAGATGATTTGCATTTGATTCACTCAAGTGAATTTTAATAATTTAAATGCGTTGTTGAAGCGTGTATCGTTCCATTTTTATTAATTGCGTAGTTTCTACTTGTCAAATGTCAAGAAATGACAGCTTCAAAAGTAACATCTACCGAAATAGCGGGCTATTCAAAATAACACCTCTTATTGGAAAACCCTGTATATTCGAATATTTCTAAAGATGGCTTAAATAAACGTCAATCTCTTATTTTATCTAACGTGGGTACCTATCTACCGTCTACCGTATCCCCTACCGGTACCCTATCTACCGGTATATATCTACCGTTACTTCTACAATTTTTACGTAGTTATGTCTTTAGATCTAACGTCCAGCGGGTGATATAATAATAAATAAATCCCCTATAACTGAAGTATTTATACTGAATATAAGCCACAAACTCGAATGAGAATTGTATTGAATAATAAACACAATAGTATATAGTTCGTATGTCGAAAGTTCTGACTGGGAATGATTTCCATTGGACGGATTGTGGCACAGAATTAAACCGATACTCATCTCCAAGTTACTACTGGGACTTTTCCAGTGGAATTAAGTTAAGCGAAATGTAAAAAAGTTCTAGTAAGTACGTAACACTGTATCGCCAGAACCCACAGAAGCTCTTAAGTGATTGTACGTTGTCAAACAGTGTGCGGACTTTTGTATATATGACTTTGTAGATGTCACATTTACCCAACTGAATGTAATGGATTTCGCACACATCAACCAAAATATATAAGAACGTACATAGTAAAGAATGAACATAAAGAAAAGCCCAGCTTGTGTGCAACGCTTACTTTGTAAAATAATATTATTCAAATGTGAGATGTTGAAATATCAAGAAAATTGATTTAAAACATGTAACCTTTAAGTAAAAAAAACTTTTCTATTTTAAGGTTCTTTCTTTTCTACTAGTTTTAATTGATGTTTTTTTGTTTGTTTTTTACTATATTATTTAAGCATGTATCAAGAGTAAACGCAGTGGAAAATATTTTTTTGAAGTCGTGTGTTTGCCAACATTAAAAGGTAAAATTTCAATCGATTACTCATATGTGGAGAGCTTGTGATTTACGTCTTCCACACCATATGGAAACAATAGAACCGTTAAACAGTATACAGATTAAAAAAGTTGTTTAACATAATATTATGAATATTGTCCGTTCATTCGTAACCCGGGAATACTTATTATATAGTATATTATTAGAAAAATAACTTTTCACTGACAAAACTTTATGAATATCAGTTGTTCGGAGCGGCGTTCGAAGCTAATGTAATAATGATATGATGACGTTCCCGGAAACATCGAAGAGGCAACGCGACGGGAGCGCTGGTTGAATGTTTCGATGCCGGTGTTCAGAAATATATGTAATTTAGGTTAACAGCAGGAACCGCAGTAATATGTATGGATGGAGTGATAAACTTACCCTGAAGGAGGTGACGGCGAGGCGCGACAGCCCGTCGACATAGGGCCCGAGCACGACGTGCTCGCGCACCTTGAGCGACTGCTTGTTGGTGGTGCGCGGGTCGAGCAGGTCGTGCACGCGCTCGTTGTAGATCTCCATGTAGGACACCTCCACCTTGATGGAGAGCTCACGCGTCTGACGCAGCGCGATGTCCTCGAACAACGAGTCGCACAGGCGAGGGATCACGCCCTTGCTATCCTGCGTGCCCATCATGGAGTAAGACTTTCCAGAACCTAAACAACAAGATAAATTAATTATATAACTGAAATGTGTAAAAAAAAGATACTCTAGTGAAATACCACGATTCAGAGTTGCATGAAATGGTTGCAGCAGTGTTTGGTGAAATGCAAAAAAACATCTCAAGGGCGCTGCACAAATAATATTACTTGCTACGATTTATATTATTGTGTACAAAATGCTGCGGAAATGGGAGGGTGTGCATCACGTGGTGCTAACAGGCTGTACTAAAATTCTTGCCAGTAACGAAATGTGAAAGCTTTTTTTTTCAAGTCAACGAATGTCAAAATGACAACTAAACTTTTTACTGTAAAATTAAAGTTTATCGTCTAACTAAAATGAAATCTCAAGTACACTATGAGTTCACCTGTGTTCTATGTAGGGGGAATGAAAAAACTAATCAACTCTAGGATCGGCCACGTCATCAGCTATCAGAAGGTTGAAGGAGCCAAAGCGCATTCCAGATACAAAGTGCGGAGATTGTGTTTTCGGAGTATGAAGCCCTTTGTAAAGCTTGGTATAGACTGCCGCGCGAACTAAGGCTGGTACTCAAAGCGAAACTGAAAACTGATCGTTTTAGAAAATCGTATTCACAAATAGCTAATATAATATAGATAGGGGTGAAAAACTTATTTAAAATAAATTAAAAATCTTTTTTTTTTTAATGTTTGCATCTTACATCATTTTCTAATTTTGAAAGCTTATTCCACAAGTCTGAACCAATGAAAGAAATACCAAAGTATAGTTATTTCATAAAACCTTGTTAATCCAAGTGAAATGGCCGTAAGCAGTATTACAAATGGCTAAGTATTAAAAAAGTAAAGTTGAAAAAGTAAAGCTTTGAAAAGCTACTTGGAGAATTACTATGTTTTTTGTTCGGGAATGACAGTTTACATTATCAGAACGTAAACGTGTAGAAAGTATATATATGTTAAGTTTTAAGACAAGATGTATTATCAAAATAAAAAGATATAACAATACACAAAAAATCACTCATGACAAAAATAATCCAGAAAATAATAATTTTTTTCCTGTTTACATATTAATGCATTTTCGGCGGGAAGCGTAGTACTTCGTTTTACGCCGGTCCTACTTGAATGGCGGAAAAGGCATTGCTGTTCGATAATTTTATATCAATCGCTTTGAAATGGTCGCAACTATAAGTTTATGTGTTCAAAAAAGTGAACCACGCTTTCCCAATGCTTCAAATTATTGTATTTTCTGTGGAAGAATATTTCATCAAAAGGAAACTATTTAAACTCATCCTTACACATATCGCACCGTTTTTTTTGTAACCATTTATGCGAAAATATAAAAAAATATTTTGTAATGTAATAAAAAACGTAATTTTTTACAAATAAAACATCACTAAATGGCCCAACACTGACTTTAACTTCAGTTTAAGGAGTCGTATTACAAAAGTAGGCTTTAATTTCAGACAATTTTTTTATAGTTGGGATGTGGTGAGTACAAGGTAAAAAATTTCATTCAAATACATTATTTTCAAAGATGTGTAAAACAGAATTCATTATCTCGAATGGGATCTTCGTTATCGCCCGTCTGAAGAGTGTTAATAAGGCGTTAGGTGCTAATTGGGTTAATTAATCGTGCAAAAGTAAAGGTAATCTATTCTGCACTAGAAATACAATAGCGCGGAAGTGGTCAAAAAGCTGAAATTTTTCGTAATCAAAATTATCGATCACCCAATAAATTACAGAACATCGCGAGCATCGTAAATCCGTATTCTTCTAAACGAGCAAGATAAATTGCTTGTGGTTTTGGCCGTCAATAGTCTCGCAGGGCAAGTTGTTGGCCGTCGTTTTTGTCTGTCCCGTCATGACTACAAGACAAATTCACATCACAAAAAAAACCATCTCATGCAATAACTCCAATATTGTATAAACTTTTTTTTTTTATCGCGAAATTATTTATCAACATTAATCGCGTTCGATATTATGACAGCATTTGTAGCGGGTATGAACATGTGGTGGAGAGAGACAGACGCATTTAAAAGAGCGAGAAGGAAATAGATTTGACCCGGCAAAATTGTCGTAACATCGGTAGCGAACTCACCGTCAATACAGGGCAAGAATATCGTCACACTACAATATTGGGCAATCTTGACCGACAATTCAGAAATCTTGGCAATAAATTGTTGGAATAAGTTGCTCGTTTACCACTGCCTTTATTGCTGACATGTTTTCTAAACCACGGAACCAAATAAGTCTTAGTAGTTATGAATTTGGCATTACAGTGTCTCTTCTGCGAGTAAGAGCATGATTTTGATTACGTAAGTATAATATCGGATATGTGAGACTTTCAAATGTCAAGGCTGCGGTTGTGGAAGTCACCATTATCTAATCGCTTGTAATCTACTTAACCGGTCAATATTAAATTTGCAGGAAGCCTGACAAGCAGTATAGGAGGACTGAAATAGTTTTATGCAATCCGCCCACTACCAGAATGGAATCCTAATTAGATCATTTGGTAATAGGTATACATATACAATGCAAACGACGAATTGAAACATGTTTGATCACAAAAACGATTGACTTCAAAATTTAAAAAAGGTTTATTGTAGAGTAAAAATTTAGCATACGCTAAAGAGTTTGTTATTGCTTTTAAACCTAACCCTGATAAAATATAAAACCATACACATTTAATATAACTAATATCTGTTCATTATCATTAGTCGTTTACCCATTTGAAAATTTGCACAAAAACGGGGTTAGACATTTATATGCTTAATTTCCGACTTTATGTCCGGGTTAAATCTTCCCCATAGGAAAAACTAAACCCTTCCACACACTTTTCCACAAATGATCATCTAGTCAATCAACATTATGCAAGTGCATTACATAAGCAAAATAAATACAAAACAATACAAGAACAACACGTCAACTCACCAGAGATCAAATGGGAAAATAATTCACAGACTCCATATATTTTCATATCAGAGGGTTCGGCTCCGTAGAACTCCTAACAGGGCCTATAAATCCTACTGATCCCTCAACATAAATATTTAAAAAATCTTTCGTTATCCTTTATATATAATTTTTTTGATAGATCTAACACGCCTAAATTTATCAATGAGAGAGCTAGGTATATTGCCAGTAGCCGAAATAACAAATGAAAAATAATAATAATAACAATTACTTATAATTTGTATTATCCGACTACAATTATGATTTGATAGGATCATCAATATGTGTGTTTTGTGAGTGGTGATCATTGTATTCTTTTATCACTTGTACGCAATTGAATTGAAACGTTACGTTGGTTTACGTGAAATATACAAGGACAAAATGAGTATTGCTGATTTATTAAAAACGTTATAACTGGCCGCTTCCTGCTAACCTTTTAGTACTTTCATAATATATCAAAACACGTATTCATGCAGCTACTTTTGTTCTAATGACGAAAAGCGAAAATATTTGAATTTTTATGAACACGTGTTCCGACAATCGCGATAAAACATTATTGTTTAATAGAAAGTTTATTAGGAAATCTATCAATTCACTCGTTAAAGGCCTGCTATCCCGTTTTAAACAGGAATACGATTAATTTGAAGAGATTTTCAATAAGTTAGCAATATTTTATGTCCGTAAGTTTTCTCAGTGTACGCAAAAAAATCGACACAGTATAAAATAAAGCTTTACAGAAACAATTTATAACAACATTAATGTCACATTTTAAAATGACATTTTCAACATAGACCGTGGAATTCACAAAAGGACATCTATTTTAAGAATAATAATAAAAAACCTTTGGGTTTATTAATATAAGGTAGCTCACTTCAAACATTATGTAAATTCACGTAACATTTTGCTTAAAATTCTCATCGCATTTTTTGGAAGGTTTCATTCGGAATGAAAACATTGCTTGGAAATGTCTTAAATTTAAACTCGTTTAATAACAGGCCAACGGTGGCTAATTCGGTCAGACAAATTAACAATGGACATCGATTTTCTTAATATAATTGATTCTCTCCTACTTATCTCCGACGCCGATGTCGATAAAAAAGCGTTTCGTAGCAAACAGAAGTGTAATTCTACGTTCGAAGATTTGATTAATCGATAGGGGTTCAATAAGGATTATGTCGAGCAAAGCTAATTTAATGCTTTAAACATAATATTGGATTTCTGTCCGAAATGGATGATTCGTTTCAAGGAACATGGTAATTTGTAAGGAGCGGGCAGAATATACAACAGGACAATATAAAATATAATAATTCAAGACAAAATAGTAAAATAAAGGAGTTGACTCAGCTTACACGAACAAAGGATTCATCTCGATCTACTCTGTACCAACACCCTTATAAAATATTAATTGTATTTGCTAAGATGGTAAAAAGAGGATTTCGTAGTGAATCATTTGATAAAATTATTTCAACTGTTCATTATCAAACTGTACGCACAGAAAAACAAAAGAGGAAAAAGGTTCTAAAATCCAGGATCATCTATTGTGCAGAGTGCTTTTCCACGACTTGATATTCAATAATGTTTTGATATATATTTGAATCATCACGGTGCCCCAAACAATATGAAATCTGCCGAATAGTGCCGCCATATGGGCGGCATCCATGATTTGTCGTATTACTCGAGTGCCTCCGCTATGGCGGCAAGAAAATAAAATCTTATTTCTCAATATTTTAATATACATATTTTTTTTTACTTTTCAATATAATTTAACCAGAATCATAGTTGAATTTAATCGAACAATAATGAGTTACGTTATTCTATTTTACGAAAACAAATTTATAAAAAGAAAAATAAAAGCTTTTTATATTTATAAATTTAGTTACAATTCAAATAATTTATGTTTTTAAAAAATGCTTTGTGTTGACGGTATGCGCACATACCAGAAAACTTTCGTGTGCAAAGGGTTAAAACATGCAACATTGATGTAGTTAATCCTTAGTCAGGCACCGAGGTACGTGCTTTCCACCTTGAATTTGCCATTCGTAAACGGGCAATTGCTTCTGGGCATCCCATAATATTTTCAAATTAGGACAGTGAATATATTGTGTGTGGCAAATCACAGTCCGCCGTGTTTGCAAGGCAATTTTTGTGTTACAGCTGTCAGATATGTAAGTAGTTCATGTTGCGTGATTTTTCCACCTCGATTATAATGAATTCATTAGAATTCCTGTGAAAATTCTGGCAACTAACAATTTTTGTAACATTTCTTAAAATTTGGAGTACTGTTTTCAGATTAATTTCATAATATTCTTTTTCGTGAATTATCAAATTATGAATTTAGTATGGAACTAATGAATTTTTGTGACCTTTACAGGGATAAATACTTCCCGTAAGTGTTTTTGTACGAAATCACATATAGAAATATATTACATTTTATATGAATATTTATTAAAAATATTTATTTGTAATCTTTTAAAGAGTATATCTACCTACGTTGAATTACTTTATGAATACTAAATAGCTAGGGCCTTTTAAAGGGTTAAACAAAAAACATTAATTGTATTGTTTATTAAAAATAATGGTACATGAATATTCTATTTATTTTCATGCTTCGCGAAAAGCGGATTAGCTTGGCGTGTAAGGAACGCGATATGGTGTATTACCAAAGGGGTATTTTTTGTTGCCAACACCAAGGCATTATCTATGGAAATGTTTACCCGCAATGCGAAAAACTAAACATTTAGGACTGCTTCAGTGGAACAGCCTGCAAGTATTTGATTTAGCCGGGAAATGGTAATGCCGCGGCGGAATGCACTTTATACCCGCATCGAATTAAACCCATCGGGTGGAAATATCTGAAACCGTTTAACACTTTTCTGTTTTACAAAGCGTCGACAAAAACTATCTTCTCATCACAATTTTTTTGAAACAAGCTAAAATTTTCGTACGAGTTTGCACTAATTTGGGTGGCAGCTGCGAATAATACGATGAGTGTCGGTTTTTCCTTCATTTCCTAAAAGGGCGAATATGGAAAAGAACTGCCACAACCTTCGTGGCAAAAAGGTTGGCATTATGGTTCGAACCCACAAGACGCGGAGGCAAAAACAAATTATATGGAGACCAAAACTCCTGAATAGTATTGCACTTTTCAAGCTTTCTCTTCTTCGTCTCCTTCGCCTGTCAACTTCTTTCAGCCTGACAACATCTCAGAAATTGGAGTTGTCGTAGTTTCACTGGCTCCGGGCAATTGCGACGAATCATCAAAAATAAAATTGAAATAAATATACCAGATAATTCTTTGAATAATTTTTAAGGTTTGAAATGAAGACGAGTTTATTGGAGGGTTGGCGAATATTTTTAAGAAAATGTTTTTCAATTTTCAGAAATATGATTATTAACGTCTTGCCAAATAAATTCACGACTGGGAGATGGTGAAAGCCCAGTGGGAAATATAAAACTGCCATACGGAATTAAGGGAACGGAAAGGGTTCGCTGGTTACAGAAATACTTTATTATCTCTAAGATAAATTGATTCAGATAACCAGGGATCGAGGTTAAAGGTCAGAGAAATAATAGAAAAATATCATTTAGGTACGTTCAATTTTTATTTTGCAGTTTATTGGTGAAAAGCAATCATTGGAAAAAAAAATAACAATCAATTTGCACTAATATAATTACAATCGTATAAAATTACAACGTCCGTATTCCTCTTAAAATGTCCGCACTCTTCTAATGTATAATACGGATAATGTGCTTGAATAATAATTGCTAAAGCATCAAAAATTACACAATTTCTTAGGACGGGTTGTTTCGGAGAATCTGAACAATTCATCAAATTTCAACGTTCATTTTCAAGTTCTGTGAAAGACTTTTTCAAGTTCTTTTTTTATTTCAGTTTTGTCAAGCAACTAGCCTACAATGATATAAAAACAGAACTTGAATAAATCTTTCACAGAACCCGAAAATGGACGTTGAAATTTGATGAATTGTTCAAATTTTCCGAAACAACCCGTCCTTAGAAAAATATATTAAAAACATAATTTTAAACCATGGAATTATATCAAATTTCAAATAATCATTGAAAATGAACATCACCTTAAATAAACACTTCTCTCGGAGAATTAATCTTATTTTTGAACTCAGTTTTTATGATAGTTGTAAAAAAAACGGGCTTAACCTTTACAAATTTTCAATGTATTTTTGTCGTACAATGAAGAGAAATTGCATTACGAACGTGAATTTTAAATTATCTTTCAAATATTTCCTTCCAAGCATTGTACGTGGATACGTTCAACTTTTAATTTATAAGCAACCCCTTTTCAGCGGATGAAGCTTTACTACGAAGGTGCTCGACTTCAACAACAACAATACCAAGTGTCACAGTGAACACATACTTTTTTTGCTCCACAAAATTTAACAGTAAACATTAATCTAAGGACTCTATGTAGTGATTTTTATTACGAAAACTCAACTAAAATCTAAACTTAAGCAGTGTAATAATAGTTGCAGCTGCCTAACTGGTAACTCTTTATTTATAACTTAATATCTCAAATCTCAACTGTCACCAGAGCGCATTAGACACACACAAACAAACGCCATACAGAAGGAAGTACTACTGACATACACATTCAGAGTATCGAAGTGTGTAAGTGAATAGCCCATCTAACTTGTCACAGACAACTCAAGTGCAGGGTTGTCACCGCTATATTATATAAAATAAAATTAAAATAATCTTATAAATTCCAACTTGCAAGATGAGTGCCACAGATGCTCTTTCTTATATCAATAAAGCGAAAGAAGAAATTAGTGCTCTATACAGTAACATAACGGATCCCGCTTTAAAACTAACAAAAGACCAGATGACCAAACTACTCAATAAACTGTCAAACCTCTCTGGCACTATGTTGGATGTAGGTGTAAAAGTTGGAATTCTCGAGGGACAGATCAAGTCGTACGAGCACATGGTCTCTTCAAAATTGATAGATTCAAACTCATCACAAGAATCCACAAACTCATCAACTGTATCAATGTGTGAAGCTGCCGATGAGCTCGAAGAGAGGAAAAAACGATCAAAAAACATAATTATTTTTAACTTCCCTGAAAGCTCAGCCAGTTCCCATATAGAAAAAAATACTGATGATACAACGAGAATCTTAACCACACTAACAACTCTTAACTCATCCATCACCCGAGCCAACATAACAACTTTTCGTCTGGGAATCACAAAACCTGACAAACCTCGACCTCTTAAAGTCATCCTTGACAGTTCCATCCAAGCCATAGACATACTGAAGAAAAAGAACAACATAACCGAATACCCCGGTATTAAAATTTATTCAGACCAAACCCCAGCTCAAAGAAACTATCTCACCAAGCTACGTTTAACACTAGACCAAAGAACCAAAGAAGGTGAGATTGGACTCACAATAAAATACAAAAATAATAAACCTGTTATTGTAAATAGTAACCCAAAAAACTAAAACCTATCATGGCTTACTATCAGAATATCAGAGGCTGCCGCACAAAACTTAATGAGCTAAGATCATCGATTCCAATCCATCCCTTTCATATATATTTCCTGACTGAAACTTGGTTGGATCCGTCCTTTAACACAGAAGAACTAGGCTTCACTTCACACAACACCTACCGCTTAGATAGAAGTACCGCCACCAGCACCAAATCAAGAGGAGGAAGTTTTTTTTTTTTTTTATATTATCTCCACACAGGAGGCCCTGAAGAAAATAATTTCCCTCAGGGCCTATGTCATCTTTGGGGATGCTGTGTGGAGGGTCTTTTTGTGGAGAGGAAGGAGTGAACATGGGTCTTGAAGAGTCCCATGTTGTAGGAGGGAGGAAACACAGAGGCCGGCAGTTCGTTCCACAGCCGAACTGTTGAACTCAAGAACGAATCGTAGAAGCGACCAGTTCTCATGTGACAAATGTCAACCGTGTACAAATGTTGGGCGCGCGTTTGGCGTGTATCCCGACTACGCACCGGTGCGGAAGGGATCAATGACGCTAGTTCCTCAGAGCATCTTCCATTGGAGGTGTATTAATATCAGTCACCAAATCTATAACTTCATCCAGGCTAAAATGCAAACACAAAAATATAGAACAAATTTTCCTACTACTCAAGACGAACCTAGGAAAAATCATTCTTGGATGTGTTTATATTCCTCCCGGATCAATTACACAAATTTACGTAAACCACATTGAAGATGTAGAGGCCCTCAAGCTCAAATATCCGGAAGCTAGAATGCTGCTAATCGGCGACTACAATACTCCCAATATAGACTGGATTACCCATAGTGATAACTCAACAACTCATTTTAATACATCTGCTAATGCTCGTGAAATTATAAATATGTCAAATTTCCTAGGTCTTAAACAAATTAATAACGTATACAATTCTAATCACCACTTACTAGATCTTGCATTTAGTAGCGATACTTCAGTAAAATTATGTAAATCCATAGACCCCTTCTTCCCGAAGATTCCCACCATCCTCCCTTAAACATCACCATTACTAACAACTTCCTAAATATTTACTCTAATAATGTTCCTAAATATTCATACAATTTTGCAAGGACAGATTATCCACTGATACTTTCTAAGTATTTTGATAACAAAATACTTAGAAAGTACAGACTGGTCCTTTTTAGGCAAAAACACAAATGTTAACCAAAATCTTGAATCATTCTACTCCATCATCAACACGGCTATTGAAAAATATGTTCCCTTAATTCAATTCAAACCATCAAAGTTCCCCAAATGGTTTAATAATGACTTAAAACACTTAACAATTAACAAAAAAATCTGGCACAAAAATTTCAAAGAGAGCAACTCTATCTCAGACTACAAAATATTTCATAAATATAGAACTGACTGTAAAAAGCTCTCCAAAAAATTATATCAATCATACATACTCAACACAGAAAAGTCTATTCCTTCAAATACCAAAAACTTTTTTACACATGTAAACTCACTAAGAAAAAACAAACCTAGCCTACCAACATACGTGTATTTCGAAGGGAAAAGTAGTAGTGATACTAATGACATCGTTAATTTGTTTGCCGACTTCTTCAAAAATGTTTACGATAATGATATCCCAAATGTTCAACTTCCACCCTTTCATCCAAAGAAATCGGTCCACATTCCCGCTTTACATATAAATGTTCCTGATATTATACGCAAAATAAAAACACTCGACTTAAAGAAAAAAGCGGGTCCTGACAAAATTAGTCCTGCCTTTCTAATTAACTGTGCATCAATAATAGCCAATCCACTATGTCATATATTTAACCAATCATTAAATTCTGGCTGCTTCCCCGACCTATGGAAAAATTGCTATCTAACACCTGTATTTAAAAAAGGCGATATTCATGATGTCACAAATTACCGACCCATTTGCATGCTCTCAACTATCCCCAAACTGTTTGAAAAACTTATCCTCGATAAAATCTCCATACATATTAACAACATCATTGTAACTAATCAACATGGATTTATGCCAGGCAGATCCACACTAACAAATCTCTCCTTATATGAAAATTTTATAGCATGTTCACTCGAAAACAAAACCCAAGTCGACTCAATATATACAGACTTTGTAAAAGCGTTTGACAAAGTTAACCACAAAATTCTTCTCAATAAACTTAGTCAAATCGGAATTGAGGGTAAACTATTGGAATGGATAAATAGCTACTTAACAAATAGAAATCTTCAAGTAAAAAATAATTCTAACCTTTCACACAAATTCATAGCTACTAGCGGTGTACCCCAAGGGTCACATTTAGGCCCAATACGGTTTCTCCTTTTCATAAACGATATTGTTACTGTATTTGATAAAAATGTTGAAGTGCTACTTTTTGCCGATGACCTTAAACTATTTAAAATTATAAAAACAATAAATGACTGTTTTCACATTCAAATAAATTTAAATAAACTTCAAGATTGGTGCAAAACTAACAAACTTTATCTCAATATTAGTAAATGCCACATTATGAGATTTTTCAGAACAAAAGAACCCCTTAACTATCAATACAAAATTAACAATGTTTCTCTCGCCTCTGTAAGTGAAATTAACGATCTCGGCATTATTTTCGATTCAAAATTTAACTTTCTTTCACATGTAGAAACAGTCACCAACAAAGGATTAAAAATGCTCGGCTTCATTCTCCGAAATGGCAGAGACTTTAAAAATATTTCAACAGTAAAAATCTTATATTCCTCACTTGTTCGAAGTCAAATCGAATATAATTCTCCTATTTGGTGTCCTTACTTTAAAATCCACTCCGATTCTATTGAAAAAATTCAGCATAAATTCCTAAGATACATTAACTATAAACTCGGTCTACCTATAGAAACAATAAATTACAATCACTTGATGAAAGAATTAAACCTACTTAAACTCTCAGATAGAAGACTTATTTCCGATTTGACTTTTATTTTTAAAATTGTCAATGGTATTATAGACAGCCCTGATATATTAAGCCTAATTACCTTCCATATACCCACTAGAACCACTCGATCCAAAATTCTTTTTAATTTTAATAACAATATCAGGACTGCGTCATTTAGAAACTCCCTTATACCTAGATTGCATGCAGTTGGCAATGCTTTCTCAGAAGTAGTAGATGTGTTCAACTGCACGGAATATAGCTATAAGAAGGCTATAATAACGTACCTCTGTCGTAATTATCAATGTTATTAGGCATAATACCATTCCATTCTTAAGTTATCACAGAACCTAAACAATGCACTTACATCAGATATCAGACAGAAGAGTGTTATCTAATAATTTTATATACTTAATCAAAACTATAATTTTTCCCAAAATTGTTATGAGATGTCTTACTGACAGCCCTGATTCAATAGAGCTAACTCTTAGTTCTCAGCAAATTCAACCAAATTCAATATTGAAGGTAACAATAACCTCAATACTAAACTACTGTACGGATTGAAAATAAAAATACTAATGTACCTATGTTTTTTTTTTTTTTTTTTTTTTTTTTTTATGTGACACCTCACAAGAGTGTCCCTGCCTGTGCAGTGCACAGACAGGGGAACTATGTCACCACCCGGTTGGGTGGCGTTGTGAGACGGAGTAAGGTAGGGGCTGTAGGAAGGGATTTGTTAATGCGGGCCTTGAAGAGGCTCGGATTATAGGAGGGAGGAAAAACAGATGCCGGTAGCTCGTTCCACATACGAGCCGACTTACACAAAAACGAGTCGTAAAAACGGCCCGTTCTCATGAAGCCAACGTCAACCGTGAACGGGTGTTCAGTTCGTGTCCGTCGAGTTTCGCGCACGTGCACCGGTGCATCAGGAATCAATGCTGCTAGCTCCTTGGAGCAGGCTCCATTGAAATACCTGTAGAACAGACACAGCATGCCTACATTGCGTCTATGCATCAGAGAAGGCAATCGGTCTGTTAACAACGGATTGTCAATCAGACGGATCGCTCTCCTTTGCACAGACTCAAGCAGGTTTATCAAGTATTTTGGGGCACCAGCCCAAAGGTGGCTCCCAAATTCAATAGTTGGGCGGACTTGAGACTTGTACAGGGTCAGCAGCTGGTCACTGTTGAAGAATCTCCTAGCCCTGTACAAGACGCCCAACTTTTTGGAGGCCTGATTTACTCGGGCTTCTATGGATCCCCGATACTTGAGCTGGTCTGATATAGTAACTCCAAGCATTTCAATGGAGTCTTTATTGGGGAGAGTGCTCCCATCAAATTGCACCAGACAGTCATTGATCTCCCTCTTTGCCGAAATCAGACACGCTTGGGTTTTTGAGACGTTGAAACTGACCAAGTTGGCCTTACCCCAAGCACGAACCATCTCTAGGTGGTGGTCAATTTTTCGCTTCAAAACTTCCCGAGCTGTTCGGACATCATAGATGGAAGGGGGCCTGTCAAAAAGATAACCCTCGTGAACGGTGCTGTCATCAGCGTAGCAGTGAATTGGTGCACATTCAACGAGATCGTTGATGTGCAATAAAAACAGCGTTGGAGACAGCACAGATCCTTGTGGCACCCCCGCATTGATTTGGTGCGGTGAGGAAGAAGAGCCGTCAACCACGGTTTGAATTGTTCTTCCCCTCAGAAAGTCCGCAATCCAACTATGCAGGGTTGGGTGGATCCCATACGATGGTAATTTCCCGATAAGCGCCCGGTGCCAGACTCTGTCAAAGGCTTTGGAGATATCCAACCCAACGGTTTGGGTTTCACCAAAACGTTCCATGTACCGCCCCCAAATATGCGTTACATAACCGAGTAGATCGCCACACGATCGGTTTCGACGAAATCCATATTGCCGATCGCTTAGGATATTGTTATTCTCGAGATATGTGAGCAATTTGTTGTTAACCACCCTTTCTAATACCTTCGAGAGTATGGAAGTGATGGCTATGGGGCGGTAGTTAGAAGGGTCGGAACGGTCCCCCTTTTTTGGGATTGGGTGGACGATTGCCTTTTTCCAAAGATCTGGCACCTTTCCACCTTTGAGAGAGAGCCTAAATAATTTCGCGAGCACTGGAGTCATTTCTGCAGAACACCTCTTGAGGACCAAGGCAGGTATTCCGTCCGGCCCACTGGCTTTGTCGACTTTCAGCTCGTTCAAGACTCGGAGAACCTCTCTGTTCCGGATCTTCGGTTCCTCCATTTGAAAACCGCAGTGCGGAATGGAAGGGGGAGTCTCTCCGTTATCTTGAAGAGTTGAGTTTTCCGCGAAAATTTTGCCTAATAATTCAGCTTTCTCGCGGGCCGAGTTAGCCAGCCGACCATCAGGCTTGGTCAGAGGTGGGAAAGTGGTTCTGCAGAAATTTCTTCCGATCGAGCCAGCGAGTGACCAGAAAGCACGGCTACCAGTGGGGCAGTCAGCCAGCTTTTTCGCAATTCTCTGGTCGTGATCGCTCTTAGCTCTATTTAGAACTCTCTTACAATCCCTTGCCCGTTTTCGGTATTCCGAAAGGTTATTCATGGAGCTAATCTTCCGGAGTGCATTAAAAGCCGTATTTTTGAGTCTGACAGCTTCAGCACAGCGATGGTCAAACCACGGTTTTGTGCCCGCTCCAGAGGATTTGACGGAGAAGGGAATGTAGCAATCCATTGCTGATGTGATTACTTCTTCTACCTCGCGTGCACAAATTGATGGGTCCTCGGAGCTAAAGCATACAGTACTCCAAGGAAAGGCGCCGAAGAAAGACCGCATGCCGTCCCATTTTGCTGCCCTGTAGTGCCATACCTTCCTCTTTACATGTTTGTCGGGTTGACGGTTCATGGAGGATGGGACAGAGGTGGTAATCAGGCAGTGGTCAGAGGATCCTAAGGGCGCTGTCACCTCCACTCTGTACCCGAGTGGCTCACTAGTGAGAAACAAATCGAGTAGGTTGGCTCGATGTGATGGGATGTCTGGTATTCTGGTCGGAGATTCTACGAGTTGGCTTAGTCCATGGATAAGGGCAAAGGATTCCGCTGATCTACCGGCAGAGTTTGTTGGGCCCGAGAACTTCAGCCATTGTTCATTATGAACATTGAAGTCCCCCAGGATTACAAACTCGGCCGATGGGTAACGGGGCAAGAGAATATCTACAGTATCACTCAAGTATTTAAACAACTCAACAGTGTCTGATTCGGCAAGGTTTGGTGAGCGATATAGGCACGCATAAATTCTCATCATACCGGTGAGATCCACACGTACCCATAACACTTCGTGTTTTGCGCTCTCGATATTTGCGAGACGAGCGCAGCTGATGTCAGCACGGCTGTAAAGGCAGACACCTCCTTTGGGCCTGAAAAGGCTTTCCAGATGATATCCTGGGCAGTTCAGATAGGAGGTATCTGGGGGCTCGGCAATCTGTGTTTCCGTAAGGAAGAGGAGATGGGGATTTTGTGAGAGAAGGTGGTGGTGGATGGGAGTTAGGTTGGTGTGCAGACCGCGAATGTTAGCGAAATTCACCTTCATCCTCGGTCCACACTGAGGACTCCTACTGTTCGCTGTCGCTGAGTTTATATTAATTTGTTGTGAGTTCATAGTTTTTAAGTTTGTTTTATTTGTTTGTGGGATTTAGGATGGGTTGGGAAGGATTAGGTTAAAAAGGTTGGGTGGGGAGTTGGAGAGTGGAGCAACTGGATACACCAAATGTAAGGTACGTTCTTCTGACTGCGGTTCTAGGCAATGGGCAGGAGAGTCCGGCTGTGGAGGTCGCCCAGTGCGCCCCAAACGCTAGATGCTGGGTCCTCACCGGTCACGAACCGGCACAACATCAGCGGCAGGGTTTTTTCGCTGGCTGATGGGGCAGCCCACCCTTGGTCGTGAGCCCAAGGGTCGGGCCCCTGTACTATCCAGCGGCCCGGACAGCGATAACCGGTTTACTGGATCTCCCTCAACCGGCCTCTCCCAGCCCGGCCCGCCCCGCAGTGAGTAGGCCGACCCATTCATCAGTGTGATCCAGAACGCACAACCCTCCATGAGCCCGGGCACCCCTGCTAAGTCACCAAACGTAGCGAACCACTTCAGGTGACCTGTGGTAGAGGTGTTGGTAACCCAGAGTATGGTTCCCGGGGCGGCGGTACCCATTGACCACCTTCCAAATTAAGAAATGTATACCAGATGTTATTTTTGTTTAATTCTCAACATAATTTCTCAGTAATTATTCTGTTTAACATAATACTGTTTCGCTCCTGTGAACCACTGTAAACATAAATCATGTATATTGTAAAAGCCTTTTACGGCGTCTAAATAAATAAATAAATAAATAAATAATGGTTGACAAACTTCTAGCAGACGGGTCAACATGTATTATGATACTATAATAAAGTTTCGAAATAGCAACTGTAATTCCAAACAAGGGGGAAAGGGCCTTTGAACGTATATATTCCCAATATGTGGTCAACTTTGATCACCTTTGACAAATAAGTGTATCGAACTGAAAATTATAAGTCAACTGGAAGTATTATTGATAAATTATCGGAAAATTATTTCCTTCACAACACAATACGATTTGCTTTGTAATAATATAAAGATCAGTGAATTGAAAACGCTATGGTTCTTTATATTGTAATTTAAGGAGATGATTTATCTCGAATAAAAAACCACCTACTAAACATTGCATATTTTTGTACCTTTCGAAACATCAGAAGATCTATTTCATCTCACCAGGTAACAGGAGTTAGGACAATGACGTCGAAAAGTTTCATCCAATTTGGCAACGAAGAGCATACCTGAACAACGAAGAACATAAAATAGTTTGACAAATTGCGTTTGTTGGCATTATAAATGAAGTAGATAAACGAAACCGCGTGTGTACACAGCACATGGGAATTGTCTGAGGGGTGGAAGCGTTTCAATTAAAGGTGAAGCATTTTTGAAAGCTGTATAAACAAATAATATTTCATAACTAATGAGTGAATGAATTGCGATATTCGCTTATTTTTAATTTATTAAAAATGCTCAAAGGGTTTAATTGACGACACGGTGTTATTAATTATGACTGAATATTAAAAATAAAATTATAGATGGTCACACGAGAAAAAAGTTTATTGCGGCGACCAGGATTCGAACATGGCCATCTGGGCGACGCCCTTCACGGAACTACCGCGGCAACCTTCATTTGCTTCCGTGATCTTCCAATGCAAATAATGTATGAATATGTAGTTAACAAAACATCTCCTTATATCACAGAATAAGGTGCGGTGGTGAAGGATTTCAGTGTAATATTTAAACCTTGTGAAAACATACATTGCCTTCCCAGAAGGCTTACTCTAGCTCACGGGTGAAAAGAAGGAAGCGATTCATAGGTAGAATCACGGATTAAGGTTTGGCTAGAATAGAAATCGAAATATATTGAGTCATTTAACCGGGATAAAGGCGCTAGGGAAACCGAATGGCTTTGCGAAAACGTTTTGCTGAACGTTTATTTTTCATATACTACAATACCGCTTTATCGAAAAGCCCAATACAGTAATTTTATGAAAGTTACATTTAGTAAAGTTTTACTTTTCGGTGGAACATATATTTAGGATTACTTGAATCGGTAGATCGGGGATACTTGATTTGTGCGTCATAACCCAGGAGGATATAAACACATTCAATTATTTTCCAATGAAGTAGAGTGGGGTTCCAAAAGCACTGCAATCAATGAGAATGCCCCCAATGGTATTATCAAGACCCGCATAATTGATAATAAAGAATTTGTCTCGATGAGCAAGTGTTATTGGAAGACGAGTCGAGCCGACCATTTGTCACTTTGTTAGCTGCCGAATTCAAGTTTGTCAACAATTAGACTCTTTGAAATTTCCGACGGCAAACGTTATAAAGTTGGCAACTCTCAATAGGGACTTGGACGATGGAACAGGATAACGGAATGGAGATAAACTTGAAATAACAATTAATACTTAAAAACTCTAAAATATTGAAATTTTATCAAAAACAATTGTAACTGCTTCGGTAACAGCCTAACGGGGTGATACAAGGACAAAGTTTTAATAAATTAAAATGTAGGTACTTTTTAGTGGAATAATTAAATTTATTAATAAAATTATTTTTTGTTATACAATGAAAGATATAATCAACACTGCAGTTTTGAAAAAAAATATAGGAATTGCTTTGGATGTGCCTACTTAAAACTTTCCTTCTGCAAACTTATTTTTAAAAAAATAATTAATTTTCCTGCGCCTGGCAACAACGCCCAATATTATGAGACCGATTGGCTCTGGGAAATGTTATATTTTGTGATGTTACAATAAACGTTATATCTTAATTGGATCACTTGGACATATCATTAGGTTATTAATTCAACTGAACGCGGTCAGTGCAATACTCTGACATATAAGAGCATACATATTTAACATTTATATTACGGTGGTTTGAGGGAAATTCTCCATCTTTGTTGTAGGGGTGTTCCCTGCGACTGGGCGACAGCCTGGACGAGAGTATTTTCCAATTTCCGGTAGCGCGGACTCGTCCCGGCTACTATGTGGTGCATCAAACCAGTAAACATCTGCGAGGCGCTCCATCGCCAAGGGAGGTTAAACGCGTGCGTGCGTGGTTCTACTGTACTCGGAATTTGTTCTTGGTGGGAAGTTCTCCAGTGTAAAAGTTCGTCTGTGGTTGCTAATTAGGATAGGTTGTTTCATAGAATTTTAACAATTCATAAAATTTCAACGTTCATTTTCGGGTTCGGTGAAAGTTCTATTCAAGTTCTGTTATTATAACAATAGAGGCCAGTTACTTGACAGAACTGAAATAATAACAGAACTAGAAAATTAACTTTGAATTTTGATGAATTATTCCAACTCTTTGAAACAACCCGCCCTTAATAAACACGACGATTTCAAATTTGAAAAACAATCTAACCTGACCCATTAACCCATCGTGTGCCGACGATAAACTTTCGCCACGCGCCATTATTATTTATTATTATTTATTAATTGGATGATTTTTATAGCGCCGCTTTTGCGAATATTATTATTAATTAAGTAGGTAGGTATTTAAGTACCTTCTTACAAATGTTTTGATTTAAGGAATTTTGGTTTTTGATTTACAATAAGAGAAAATAAGAAACATACTTTTTTGTACGCGAGATCTACTGTTCACAGAACTACTCGCTATGCATATATAAATCAGATTAAAGGGACGTAATCTCCTAAAATTACATCATTAATTTGCAGCTGTTTAACATGTCCTTGTGTGGAGAAAATTAATCAGTACATGGCGCTTAAAGGGGTTGGCACTATAAACACTTGAAAACAATCTTAGTCCAATCTCCAAAGCGCCCCTTAAGTCATTTCGGATAACAAAGGGATTTTTGGATAAACAAGGGTAGTTGTTTCTTCAATCAACAAAATACGAGTTAGTAAGCAGATATATAAACTTCCATCAAGCCCGGCTGCCTGGAAAGGCAAGAGGCCAAAACAGTTAATAAATGATACACGGACGAAAATGGCAATATGCCTGAAAAGCTTTTTTGCTAACTGATAAATTCTATTATTCAAGACACAGTTTTCACCAGCGTATAACAGCGTATGGTGGGATATAACACGAAACCGGGTAAATGGAGCTGTTTGTAAATGTACCGTGGGTGCAGTTAATGTATGGGAACAGACCGCCATCAGGAGTTGGACTGATAAATCGATCATACTGGCTCAGTTGCAGCTCGGAAGTAGGAACTGTCCATGGGAGGTTTATGTCCACGGCTACCGGTAGACAGTCTATTCAATATTTGAGCAATGACTTATATGTATACGTAAGTCACATCGTGTTTCATGCTAATTCCAAGAAACAGGGGTGATGTAAAACAGAGAAAGTAAACGAAAAAAATATTTAAAATTTTCTTCATTTAAGATCTAATTATAGAGTTCAATTTGTAATTCGACTCCGGTTAACAATACTTAACATTATTAATTTCATCTAGATGCTACGCGGAAAAAAATTAGTATTGATGATTTATTATGATACTCTTCAAATGATTATTAATCAGATTATTAACGGGACTGCAAGCCATTTCCTGATAAACTTTTAGTAAATTCGTAATAATATTAACACGTGTTCATGTTAATAATATATAGTGACGAAATGCGAACATTTTTGGATTTTTATGAACAAGTGTTCCGACGTCGTGAAAAAAACTTGGTATTTTACTACAAGGTTATCAGGATACTTACCAATTCATTAGTTAATGGATTGCAATTCCGTTTTTAACCAGATTTCAAATAATTTGAAGAGATTCTTAGTAAATTAGCAATATTTTTATCGGTAAGTTTTCTTCATGAATATATCAAAAATAATAATCAAATTACATTTGAAAAGCGGAATTTTGTGGTATTCCGCCTCAGATGAGATTTCAATTTATTTTTCATTTAATTCTAAAAATATTAAACTTCTCTCTGGGAAAAAAATTGTTAGGAAGTTTTTGTTGGATTTTATGAATCATCACTAAACATCGGATATGAAAAATGTCGAAATATGCACCATCAACAAATGTGCACTAACACTGCCAATATATGCACTAAGAAACCTATATACGCACTATAAATGCAAAATATATTACCAAATCATTTTACAGCCTCAAAAAACCGGTTACTAAGAAAAGATAAGAATAAAGACCATTTATAATTTTGTCAGGTCATTTGAGTTATATGACTAAAGAGAAGTTAAATAAGAAGTTTATGAAAAAAAAATGTGTTATATAAAATTATTATTAATTTATTTTATAAAAAAAAAAATGTCCCAGATGTGACCGTTTCCTTTTCTGATTTTTCTGATTCAGATTTTCGTTTAGAAATCACTAATATTGTCTTCAATATTTAAATATTACAATTTGAGGTTTTACTCAATAAAGTCATTCCGAAAAATAAAAAAAAGAAGTTTATGACTCAAATTGGCGTAAATGACGAGATAAGGCTCAAATATACATTATGCGAGCAAATATCGGTCAAACCGGTCAGTGGTTGAGTGGGCATAGCGCTTGGGTCTCACCCGAGCGTCGCGTGTTCGATTCCTCGGCTGGCTAAGTCCTCCATCACAACACAAGCAACATTTTCGGCTTTCTGTGGTGGTAGTAGGAGATTTTCAAACATTGTTGGGTTATTCGTAACCCGGGAATGTTTGTCTTTCTTTAAAAAAAAAAAAAAAAAAAAAAATATGCAAATGCGTATAATCTAATGTCTAATTATGCAATTAAAATTTTAAAAATAATTTTAATTTTAATTTAATTAATTTAAATTTACTTAATTTAAATTAAATAAATTTAAATTAATTAAATTTAAATTCATTAAATTTAAATTAATTAAATTTAAATTCATTAAATTTAAATTCATTAAATTTAAATTCATTAAATTTATATTAATTAAATTTAAATTAATTAAATTTAAGTTAATTAAATAAAAGTAATTAAATTAAAATAAATTAAATAAATTAAATTTAAATTTCTTCAAGTAATATCCCTTTCTTTTCACGAAAGTATGTCTATGTAATGAGTTACTAATAAGTAAAAAAAAATATCGAGATACTCAAGGACGATGATATTTTTTACTTATGACGGCATAATAACACTTTCCCAGTGCATGCGAACACCTCAGCACAGGTTCTCCGAGTGAGGTGTTAACAAAACATACGTAAACTGCATATCAAAAGAATAGAAATAAATTATGACCACTAAGTTTCGCGATATAAGTAAGAAACGTATTGAATAATTTATTGAAAACTTTGTGAAATATTGCAAACGATATTCATATGGCGCCGCGCACAATCAAAGAACAGCACTTTTCTATTAACTTTTACGTTTTAATTTTCACAGAAGCAGGGAAAACATTTCATCGTTTAATAATGAAAAACAACTCCCCTGACAACTACCTACAGTGGCATTGTATAAAAGATTTATCGAAACGTAGCCGAGGATTTTAATTACGGCCACAAAAGCATGGCTTACAGCTGACGTCAGGGCGGAAAAGCCTCTGTACAGCATTATGAACGTGGGAACCGGTCACTGACAGATGTGGCGTAGCTTGGCAAACGTAATCACATAAATGACGTTCTTTGTAAAAACAAATTACTTCAATACGTACGCAGGTATGACACAAGGCGCGGGCTGTCACCAAAACAAAGGCGCCATGAATATCATGAAAATACTTTAATAAGCTAAACAATAGCCTCGCAGTACTTTTCACTTAATTTACAGATTATTATCACTAGTATTATTAGGTACGTTAGTACTAATGTTACTTACCACTTCAATAAACCAACTGCGAACTATTAATTTTTTATTATTTTTAATGACACAGTCGAAAAAACACAATACAAAACACGACAATAAGTACAGTTTGTTATAATAAGGCGCACTCAAAGTGAAATAACACAAAACTGAGCTATATAAATGTAATGTAATTATTATTACTGAAAAAACGTAGCTTACGGATAGGGGAGTAAGGAATACTGCCTTGTTATATCGGTATTAATATGGAAGATGCACTGAGGAACTAGCTTCATTGATCCCTACAGCACAGGTTCAGTAGGGAAACACGCCAAATGCGCGAATCACACGAATTATTTCTACGACTCGTTCTTGAGTTCAACAGGTCGGCTTGCCGAACGATTTGCCGGCCTACGTGTTTCCTCTCACCTACGACATGGATCTCTTCAAGGCCCACGTTCACTACTTTCTCTCCTCAAAAAGACAGCATCCTCAAATATAACATAGGCCCTAAGGAAAATTATTCTCCTCAGGGCCTGCCGTGTGGTGTTAATGTAACCAAAAAATATGATGAATATTATTAAGCCGAAAACCGTTTCATGTATTTTAACAACAACAAAACTCAAACGGTGGACTGGTGGCATGAAACGTGCATGAATTTTTCTGACTAGAATATCAACCCATTTTTTGGGTACAGGACTTTTAGCCCTTTAGACACGGAGAAAACTTACTGACATAAAATATTGCTGATTTATTAAACACCTGGTCAAATTATTCGTGTTCCTGTTAATAACGGGACTGCAGGCCTTCAAAGAATGGATTGACAGGTTTCCTTACAATTATTAGGTAAAACACGAATATGTTATTAGTATGTCGGACGTGTTCATAAAAATTCTAATATTGTAAAATTTCATCATTATATTTATCAGGAAAACGACACCTGCATGAACACGTATTCAGATATACATATTGTGAATAGATTAATATTTTATTAGGAAATGTATTGCAATCATGTTTCTAACAGGATTTCAATAAATCAATACATATTATTTTTCTACGTGCACATTTTAAGTACGGGTGCAGGAAAACAGACAGTGCAGTTTGAAGCACCGGTACATCCCGTGTGGTGGGGGCGGCAACCTGGGAGGGGTCCCATTGTGTCGGGAGGGTCGTGCCGTTTTCAGTCATTACCGTAATTTGATCCGTACAACACAGGGGCTTCGCCTTCCGCACGTTTCTTTAAAATGGCCGTTCTTTCGTCGCCACCCAACGGGCTTTCCATCTCTGTGGAGGGGTGAATAAACAACATTTTCGGTGTAAAGGGGTGAAAATAACCCAAAGCAACTTCACTCCCCAAAAATGACCGTGTGGTATGCGATTTCTAAATTTATGGTGATTGGGCCTTAATTGTTTAGGAGAATGGACGAACTGTGACTGTCAACACTCGGCGTTATCTTTTTAACCCTTAAATGCATGATTTATTAAATTTTCTGGAAAAAAATATATTTTGTAGATATTTACATGCATATGCAAGGAAATATAAAGAATTTATTTTATTTTTAATTTTTTAATGATATTTGATTAAAAAAAATTGTTGCAAATTTACAACACCATGTAGGTATTAAATAAAAAATAATATGAACAATTTACGTATAAAAAAAATATAAAAAAACCTAAAAAAAAAATCTCAAAACTTAATAAGTGTACCGGAAAAATACAAGTTAAAAATTTAAGTATTGTATTATTGTATCTACTTACCTAATAAAATCAAAATAATAACAGCAAAACCAAACTGTAATTCTAACCTCCAACCAATTTTCGAGAATCTTCACTTTGTTGAAGAAAAAGTGACATTTGACATTCGCGAAAGAAAAAAAAGGTGATGCCACTCGATAAAATATATGACCGTGAACTTGATAATTCTAAAACGGCATGCATTAAGTATACACCAAAGAGTTAAAGGTGGTTTTAACGGTATGTTGCAGTTTTACAACAGTATGCATTTAAGGGTTAATAGCCCTTCAAAACTGCACTGTCTGTTTTGCTTCACCCTGTACATAGCTAAATCTCTGTTGCGGTTTTGTACTAGTTTTTGCTGGAAATTTTAATTCAACGCAACTATCTTCAGCTCAGCGACTTTGATACACATATATCCATTCAAACTATCAAAAAAGACGGCTTATCGTTCGTTCCGTAAATCTCAATAAGAAAAAAGATTTTTTTTTAAATATGTTGAAACTCGGGTAAAGTCGGGTAGTACATATAACATTATAAACATAAATCCACCTCTTGAGACGTCCCCTTTTCGCGATAGTTATTTGTCATTCTAACTCCCGAGGGGTGCTCTAAGCATGTTTTATTACCAATTTTCACACGTGTGAGTAAAAAAAAACACGAAAAAACAGGTGGATGTTTACTTTACTCCTTAGGCATATTTTCCCACTAGTCTATTTTGTACACATAAAACTCACATACTAAAGGGTAAGAAAAGAATTTATTTATTTGAAAAGGGAAAACGAGGTGAATTTACATTAATTTGATGCAAATTGACTTTCTTCCGGTGACGGATTATGGTTATTAAAAATATTCATAAAACGGTTATTTAGAATTTAGAGTCTCAGCAGGATTATACCCAGTTCAAGAGATAAATTTAATGCTAATATTGTATGAAGTTATAATGGATTTCCTTTACTCACTAAATACCTTGGAACAAAAACTTAATAATTATGAAATCCAGCTATCATAAAAATAGCCCAGTGGAATTCAATTTGATTAAAATCCAGTCGATTAAATTAACAAAAGTTTAGGATTAAACAAACAAAGGTTGATAGGAGGCGCTTGCGGTTCAAAATAAATTGATATTATTAATGGCTTTAATTGAATATGTAATTAATAAAATCACTGCGGCCCAGATAAAATAGACACAATCAATCCAACTGAACGGAAAGTACTGCGAACAATGTGGCGGGCTCGTTAATTTAGATTTTGATAATCCTTCAGTCCGACGGCCAATATTTGCGGCAAACAACACCAAAGATGAAAATTGTATTTAAACAATAGCCGGGGAAATGATGAAACTATTCGCGGAAAAGGCTTTCTTTGACTCACTCATAAACCTCCATATTGTTCGGATTCACAATGGCGAAAACTTCAATTCCCTGACATCAAAAAATTTGAAGTAGATTTCCGTCATTGTATTTTAAGTTACAACTTACAATGAGATATTGCGAGGTAATCGTAATGAACACGAATCAATAATTTATAACTGAAACGGAGCATATTGAAAGAAGTTTTACAGCTAGTCAAAGACTCGAACGACTAATGATAACGTAATGCTTACTAATTCATCGGCACCACGGTAAAATAAAAATACAAATTACGGCACAAAAGCAACGAGCATGAAAAACGAGATCTCAACCGTCAATTCCACAGGTAAAGCTATCTTATTAATCATGTGACTTCAGTAAGAACTGTACCGTGACTATAACTATGTGATAAGTATAGAGGAAGACTCGGTCACAATGTGAGGTATTCCATAAATCACCGAGCTATTTACCTCGCACACGGCCGACTTCATTAGTGCACTTGTTCAATGGAAAAACTGCCCATAAACCATTACTATCGCATTACAATCGTTTTGTTGTTTGTGTAAGAACGCTATACGTGCCGAGGCACTACATTAATCGAGTAGGTTGCATTGAATGGGTGTATTACAGTTAGCAGTGTGAGCACGTGCCCTAGCAAGAGGCCGCACACAAAAAACTTTGATGTTTGGACTTGGTAGAATTTTCAACATTAATAGTTCAATTGGTGTGAATCGAATATTTCTTATGAAATGAAGCACACAATGACAAACAATATCTTCATTTATTTCGAATGTTAACGTAAGATCAAAGATGCCTTACTTATTTTCCTTTATATATTATATCTTATAATGTAATTGTGAATTTATGGTTCTAGAAGTTGGGGTTCGCCATATCTTACGCCACCCACTATATCTACATATATGTACCTACTTCAATATTGAAAGTATAAAAGGATACTTTGTTTTTACTTAGACGGTAGAATAACACTTTATCGAGTATATGCGAACACCTAGCAAGGTTCTAATCATGAGGTGTTCACAAAACACTACTACTACTAACCGATTTGCATACAGTTACTGATTATTAATATTTTATGTATTACTGTAACTTATTGTCCATGTAAACTGTAATCATCTATAAAATGTACAAGAACAAAAATAAAATAAATAATAATAATTAAATAAAACAGTTTATTTCTACGATCGTAATGTGAATATGTATGGCCTTCAGAGATCTTACCGCTAGGCCACGGCGGTGGTCTATATTACGTCTTCATATATATTACCATTATTGAGAAACATTTCTGTACTGTACGATGCATTATATCATGTATAGTGATAATTTTAGTAAATACGAATAACAAAGCAAAAATCCCATAAACCGCGAATTTTCGTAACAAATGAAACGAAAAGAAAACGAACAAAGAGATTTCATTACTACCTTGTCACTGAAAAAAAATACATAATCGCAGCCATTCCCGTAATAATTTTTTTGGTAATGTTCTTGGCACATCCAAGCCTTCGTGGAATGGAGAATTGTAATAAAAACTCGTACAATAAGATTACAAAGGATGAGTTTTCGCGAAGCGAGCTTTTTACTGTCTCGTGAAGCGCGCAGAAGGCGCTTGTCTTCTCTAAGACGTTCAGTTCGTCCTTCCCTCGCCCGGACCGGAAACTGGGGCAGCCTCAATTAATAAATCTGGAACACGCCTCAATTGACACTCTACACGCGAGCAGAACCACTTCGAAGCTTTTGTCTAGGCGCTCGAGGGCTATAGGCTTTAACTGCAAACATCTGCAATTTAACTTTCAGCGTAAGCGCAACATAAATCGCTTTCAAGTGACAATCGACGTTGTTCGTATCGGGAAAAAGATTAAGTCGGGTAGAACATTATTTGAACGTCTATAAATCGTAATGCCCCCTCTGCATTCACGGAAAATCATCTCGCTAAGACTTTGACATGCGAGGCGGTGTGATGAACGGCAAGGTGAGGGGGTCCCCTACACTATCGCTTCCTCGGGTAGTCTCGCCTAGGTTTTAGGGACATACGAGGCGGTGTGATGAGCGACAAGGCGAGGGAGTCCCTTACACTCTCGCTTCCTTCGGTAGTCTCGCCGAGATTGTAGAGACATGCGAGGGGTGTGATGAACGGCAAGGCGAGGGAGTCCCCTACACTCTCGCTTCCTTCGGTAGTCTCGCCGAGATTGTAGAGACATGCGAGGCGGTGTGATGAACGGCAAGGCGAGGGGGTCCCCAACACTCTCGCTTCCTCGGGTAGTCTCGCCGAGATTGTAGAGACATGCGAGGGGGTGTGATGAACGGCAAGGCGAGGGGGTCCCCAACACTCTCGCTTCCTCGGGTAGTCTCGCCGAGATTGTAGGGACATGCGAGGTGGTGTGATGAACGGCAAGGCGAGGGGGTCCCCAACACTCTCGCTTCCTCGGGTAGTCTCGCCGAGACATGCGAGGTTATAATATTGTTATTTCTTGAGCTCTTTGATATTTAAAATATTATACCGATAAAAATTATTTTATGAAATATCATTTCACGATTGTCGCGACAAATTTCAATCCTAAAAATATGAAGATCTTATTATGATTTTAGTGCGCCAAGACTCTCCTTATCGTCTTATCCAGTTTGTTAGTGTATTTTAACAACTAATTCCACTAAACTGAAAATATTTTATATATTCTGCAGCAAAATCACATTCTATGGAAAAAGAGCTTTCGCATGGGCGCTTATATTTCCTACCAGTGGCGGTTTTCTCGAATGTGCGTTTGTGCAGTGAACTATACAAAATAAAAGGAATAAAATAAACGTGTATTATACAGGGTGTCCGGAAACTCGTAGTACAAGCGGGAAACTGGTGAATCTACATCACATTTGGAGTCGATTTTGTAGTATATTTTTTTTTTATTTGAGCTTTCGTTATCGAGTAAATCGAGTTAGAAGTTGATTTTTTTTTTTTTTTTTAATCAAATTCTTATAATTTTTTACGGAAAATCAAAGTACCCAACTAATTAAAACTATTTGAAAGTAAAACAAATGAAGAAACTCGAATTTGAAGCATTATTTTGAAATCACCCTTCATTTAATCCGATGTAATCATAAAATATTTCTGCTCTGCAGGGTTAAAACATCTGTTGTTCAACCCTAAACACCAGAAAAAACTTTAACCCTAAAATAGCCGAAAAATATTTTTTTTTGTTTTTTTTTTTTGTGAAAATGCTCAAATCAAAAAACTTTATGTTTATTTGGGTTCCCCATGTGGTGTAGATTCTCCAGTTTCCCGCTTGTACTACGAGTTTCCGGACACCGTGTATAATTTTACCAAACTATAAATAAAATTGAAATAGTGTCTGAATGAGACTGTACTATCCAAGAGCAAGTTTGAAATTAATTCCGAATCCCGGGTGCATTATGAACATCAGCACCTGTGGGAGCTTCATGAGTGTGCAGCACCTATGAGATTTTTTAACACCAAATTTGTACTGAATAGTATTTTAAGAATCAATTTCTCTAGTTATTTTTTTACTTTGTTATTAAAGTAAGTTAATTACCGAAGATATTACTTTTTCATGTAAAAAAGCACAGTTTCTTGCTTAATTGTAATTTTCGTTAAAACTCGTATTTGTAACGTACGACAGTACATTCTATAGCAACGTTAGACGTTTTGATAGATCACTGATTGTATTTTGTTACTAGGTCTATTGATGTCATGAAGTTATTTAAGATCTAGGAAAAATATACATAATATGGAAAAGACCAAAATAGAATTTTTTCATATATCTGAGGGAATATTTTCCTCCATTTTTCATCTCCGATTTCACGTGAGATGAGCCACGAACCGCCACCGCACCCCTCGCAATCACGCCGGAATAAAAGCCTTATTATTATTATGCCTGGCTTACAGGTCTGCACAGTAGGTACAGTAATTTAGTGCCTTGTAGTGTAGTGTAGTAGGTAATCCAGATCATGTATCACCATCACGTTTCAATCAAGGTATAGCCGCGATGTGTTTATTTATTAACAGTCCCGCTCCAGTTTACTTGCTGGCAAGCTCCGCCGCTGATATATATATAATTCAGCCAGTCTAAGTACGGTTGAAATGGGAGAATAAAACTTACAGAACCAGTCAATACAATCAGTTTCAATGAACCCTCCAGAGAAATAGGTAACATTTTCTAAGGGAGTCGAGAGGTTCAATTCTAAGCTCGCTACTTCTAGTTTTGATTGGAAAGGATCGAGTATTTTTAGCTACTTTTTATTTAATAATGCCTTTTCTTAGGCTTTAACATGGAAATAAATAACATGAATTTCATCATTTTTTTAAGAAAACTCCCCCAGAAACAACCTTTGAATTCATTTGGTGATGGTTGAATTGAAGATGTCCACTACTCGGCGTAATTATTACCCTCCATTAGTGACCTGGGCAACGAGGAGTACCTACATATTATATGGTAGTTAGTCACAGAATTTCTGCACAGAAATAAATCACGACTAGAATTACAATAATCGAATTCTAAAACGTGTCAATGCAAACAACTCCGGACTAACATAAAATGTTAATGAAATTAAAAAATTTATAAATAAATACCAAGTGAGTGAAGATCCTTCTGTCTGATAATTTAAACATATTCAGATATTTTAACTGAGGATTGTTTTAAAAAGTTCTGGAATACACGTTTTAAAACATAGAAAGCGTATTCTTTCAATATCTTGGACATAGAATATTGTAATGTGGGTTCCAGACGGGAACAATGTACTCGAGTTGGCTTCTAACAAAAGCAAAATATATCAGATTAATACACTTAATATTGTTTGTAAAATTTCTTGATATCCTACTTATAAATCTCAAAATTCATTTGTAAGCCCTTTTCTGTCATGTGGGTAACAAATGAAAGATTTTGATTGAAATTTTTTTGGTGGACATTGACTTATAAATAAGTAGGAGAGCGCGGTCGCTATATCAAGAAAACAGGGAAATTTTTGCACGTATAATATATGGAATTTAATTATACTGTGCCATAAAAGGGTATTCCTGAGTTTGCATTACCATAATCTCATAGTAATACAAACGAAAACAACATGAAAATTT
Organism: Hesperophylax consimilis; assembly: GCF_061612785.1. Lineage (NCBI taxonomy): Eukaryota > Metazoa > Arthropoda > Insecta > Trichoptera > Limnephilidae > Hesperophylax > Hesperophylax consimilis. The sequence continues at coordinate 18,184,808 of NC_142838.1, forward strand.
CACTAGTACCTACACAGTAGGTATCTAACCTTCCAGTGCCGCTTTTCGTTTCTCGCATTCTTGAAGGTCGTAGGCGCGGGAAACTTTTGGCAGCACTTCAATCACTCAATCATGTTCGTCATTAAAAAAAACTTTTTATCACTTTGGTCTCATCCTTTATTCGCTTCATCGGTCACTTTTTAATGGAGTTTATTTATTTATTTATTACAGGTAAAGTCGCTTAAACACATCATACGCGAACACCACGGTGTATTGTTTAATAACAGGTATATTTTTAAAGAAATTCAAATGCTATGGAGGACAGGCGAGCTTCCGTGGAGGTGTCAAATAAAAAAAAATTCTTCACATTGCTTCTAGTTGATAATAATTTTAGATTATTTTTGTTTATTTATTTATTTTTTTTTAAAGAAAGACAAACATTCCCGGGTTACGAATAACCTGACAATATTTGAAAATCTCCTACTACCACCACAGAAAGCGGAAAATGTTGCTTGTGTTGTGATGGAGGACTTAGCCAGCCGAGGAATTGAACACACTACGCCTGGGTGGGACCCAAGCGCGATGTCAACTCGGCCACCGACCGGCCACCACCGGCCAACGATAGGATTTGATCGTGTTTTCTCACGCATATCATTCTCAGTATTCAAAATGAACGCGGTGACCTGGTAAAACATAGCATTGTGAATGAATAAATCGTTAAATATTCCACTAACGGTGGGTCCATAAATCGAAATAGTTCAGCTGACGAGCCCGGTTCGATATGTGACCCCATTCCGGGAAGTTCGGCGAGATGTTTGTGGTGGCTGTTTGACCTTTACAGGAATTACTATTCGATCACAACTAGCGATGAAAATGGGTACATTTGTTTCGATTAGTGTCCAAAATTGAGATGTTTACAGACCTGTATCTCTGTAAAAAATAGCTTTTTTCATTTGCTCAGATATATGATACGAACAAAAACCTTTTTAACTGTTTTTTATGTGATACAGCGCGAATTCACAACTGCCCGGAATCATTGCGTGTATAAAATGACCTATTTCTAGAAATGTTGTGGAACTGAAGGAAGAGTGGCCTAGGGAAGGATGTGGGGATGAGCACCCACCCTTGCGGTGATTTTGATGAAAAACGGCGCTATAAAAATCATCCAAAAATTATTATTAGCAGATACCTGATTCAGATTTAGTTATAATGTTATGATACCTAGTATCGATTTTGTGTCCTTCAAAAGGGCGATACACAAAGCCTACCTCCCCTCTGGAAAGAGGTAAAAATATACCGAGTAATTATTCTATGTAAATAAAAATCATAGAAATCGGATTGGAACCCTGGTCATAGAGTTAAACACCTTACCACTTAAATAATTATAAGCAATAATTAATCGCCTGAAATATCAATACAAATTGAAAATATCTACCGAGTAAAAATAAAAATTTTGTAGGAAAGGCTTTGTTAATGCTAAATTTCTCACTAGATGGCACATTATATATTCATTTATTGGTGAAATATTTTTGACTTGTCAAATATTATTTTTTTTCAATGCATAAAACCTTGTCTTATAAACATTATTTTATCATTTAAAAAAATACCTTACCACTTTGCCACGGAGGTCGTCCTAGAACAGTTTAGGTAATCTAGTAAAATTGTGAACGATCGTAAAGTAATCATTACGAGCAACCGATCGGTAATGGTTCTAGCCCACATTGCACGGTGTAAAAAAATCATGATTGGAAATTTTATTGGAATCTCGTTCAATCATAAATCTTTATCGCCGAGCCAACTTTTTCGTACGAGGATTACGTAGAATTGAGTAACTTAAAACTGTCAATTTATTTTATGAGCACGCGATCATAATAATATGCTTACGAATAATACTATATGATTACTACCTGCACATAATAACAACACTCTATAGATTCTAGACTAGACTCAAAATGGATCTCGTAGTAAAAGCCGCCCATAAAAACATTGCAAAATCGATAACGTATGAAACAGACATTTTATGGTGAAAGGGAATGGCTCGATAGATAAAATCGTTGTAACTTCACCAATTTTCTCATTAACATAACACATGTATCAGAAAGAGAAGTTACAACGCATCTCCCAGCGGAGCTTAGGTACGGTTTGCAGGTAATAATAAATTGGGTTTGATATTTTCCATTTGATGCCTCGTACGAGATCGGGTGGAACTTTTCGAATGATAATAAAAAAATGGATTTATGTAAACGGCTTGATCCACTCTAAACAACGATACTCCCAAATATAAATAATATTGAGGCATCAGAAAAATATCTGGAAAAGTGCCCAAGGCTGTGATTCCATCAGAGCTAAAGTTTCGCGAAGCAGAAGATAGAGAAGTAAGATAATATTGTCGAATTTGAATATCTAATAAGGAAGAACCCTTTTCAAAAAAACCGGGAGTTGTAAAGTAGAATTTTAATATTATTTTAACTGGGAATATTTACTTTACCATCTTTTTTAAAAGTGTTAGATGTCAATTGACGTATTTGACTTTGATTTGGGAGATTTCAGATTCGATTCCGTATCAGCGAAAATAATAGCGCAGCAAGCGCACGTTGTGTGTGTCGCCGGTTTTTAAACCCATGCAAATGACGGTCGCAAGTCTTCAATGTGGGCATCTCTAGTTATGAAACATTTATTCATTAATTGTGTAATTCCGTAATTTATTATAAAACTATTCATTTTCAGATGGCCACACTGAATAAATGAAGACAATACACACAGAGATCAAATTTATAATAAGAAGAAATTTAAGAAGAAAGGACAAATAAGTAGAATTTTGAGTATCTTTGTAAAATTAGTTGAATAGGAATTTAATTGCAAGGGAAAACTTTAATTAGTCAAATGACATAAGGCTGCGTCGTTCCTTTCCCATACTTCGTGGTTCGGCACGCGCAATTTTTCAACTGATTATACGCAGCATTACACGTATTTTTTTTTAAAGCAAATGTCATATATCGGATGTCTCAAAACTCAATGTTATCCTTTGGAGGGCTGTAGGCCAACTCATGACGGACCAGAACATTATAACATACCTAAATTAAAAAGTCATTACTTTTCGAGATATTGGCACTAAATCGGACAAATAATTTATTGTTTTACAAAAAAAAAAAACATACGCACTGTTAGTTTTATTTTGGAGTGTGATAATTCTTTTACGAAAATCATAAAAGTGTCAATATCTCGAAAACTCACAACTTTTCACTAAAGTCATATTAAAATATTCCAGTCTGTCGTAAGTTGGCCTATAATTCCTCCAAGGAATAACGTTGAGTTTTGGGACACCCTGTATGTTATTAAACCATTCAGTATTTGAGAAACACGGCAAGGGCAAAAGGTCGAGTTTATTTCGGATAGTCCTTTCTTTCTTCGTTCTTTCTAACGCACACATAAATATACCAAACCAAGAGGGGACGATAATTGGCTTTTTCTACTCATCTCTTTCGTAGTTCATCTCTAGTTCTGTTTTCTACCATCTCATCGTAACTCTTTCATATTTAAATATAGCATATTCGATAAATTCAATGTACCTTTACTTTCAATAGGAAAAATAGCGTGTGAAATACGTGTAACTGCTTTGGCGATGCATCAAAGGAACCACGATTTATTTTGAAGATTATTATGTTTTAATACCTTACTGGCGAATGGCAGGGTAAGCGAATTTAACAGAACAGTGACAAAACAGAACACATGAAAATATAGAATATGTTAGTACAGGTTAGGTTAGGATTGTTGTTTGTTTGTGTATTATTTTTCTTCAATGTTCTGTTTTGTCACTGTTCTGTATTGTCGTGGAACCGATCGATAATAATAATATCTTTATTTAGGAAAGTTTACACATTACAACTATAAATACATATTATGGTGTACATTGATTTGTAACTTTTATATTTAAGGTTATAAAATTAACAGAAAAATACAAACATAATATTGTGAAGGTAAAAAGAAAATAAAAGTACAGTTGAGGTTTCTCAAATACCGCCTCACTAGGCTAGCCTGTGTTGAGGCAGAATTTTTCGTGTTAGTTCATAATACCTTTGAACATACCTATACTTGTATTAAGATGTAGTCGCTCAATAATGTGGTGACTTGTATAATAATGTTCATAGGTATATATATGTTACAGCCAAAGTAATAAATCCGGATATTATATAATGTCTACCCAATTTAGACAATGTGATAATTGACACAGAATTAATCACATTAACTAGCAATTTTATATAATATCTTCGAAGACTTGGATAAAGTAATAAAACACGTAAAAGTAAGTGTAGGTAAAGATTATAAAATTATATTTCAATTTGCCTTTAATTTACAAAGTAAATTTAAACCTCAGTAGCCATAAAACAAAATAAAAACAAGAGATACATTGATTTATACAAGATGTAAAGGGATGTACTTGGCTTACTTTAAACAGTGATTTCTGGCATTATTTTAGGTAAATAAATTAAATTAAATCTTGGTTTACGGTACATTCGTGATATTCTCAATAATGAGCACTCGGCTTCAGGGGTTGAACGGTTATTCGGCTGAGTGAAACCGTGACGATAATATTACTAAATAACTAACTAACCATCACGCCGTTTCCACGCAAGGTTGGGCAAAGTGGACGGACCGCCAAACAACTCGGTCTTGGCACACACTACTTACATCATTCATTCATTGTCTAATACATACGCTACTATTATTATGACTCTTGAAATCGAAAGAGTGCAAGGCTGATGTAAGCGTAATGAGTAAGTTCAAGAAAGGGACGCTTAGATGGTTTGGGCATGTAGAGCGAATGAGCGATGAAAGGAGTGTAAGGAGAATGTATGATGCAAATGTGAATGATAGCAGAAGTAGGGGACGCCCGAGGAAGACATGGCACGACCAAGTGAATCAGACACTTGAGTCGGGCCATGTCAAGAATCAGAATAATAGAAGAGTATTATTGAGACGATGTATGAATGTGAATGAGGCAAGGAGTGTGCCAAGACCGAGTTGTTTGGCGGTCCGTCCTCTCTGCCTACCCCTGCGAGGAAACGGCGTGATGGTTAGTTAGTTACTTAGACATGGATCGACTAAAGGATCTGGTTCACTTAATCGTGCCATGTCTTCCTTGGGTGTGCCCGACTTCGTCTGCCATTCACATTTGCCTCATATATTTCCCTTATACATTCTTCGTACTCATACCATCTGAGCGTCCAATTCTTAATCTTACTCATTAGGCTTACATCAGCCTTGCATTCTTTGCGGATCTCCACATTTCTCACACGACCATACATGGTTTTACATACATACGCCACAAGGATCTCACTTCTACAGCATAAAAAATATTAAAAAGTCACCGGGGACCAATATTGCAGTTACATTTTTAACTCCAAATAATGTTAGGAATCACTGGTTAAAGTAAGTCAAGTGCGTCCATTAACAAACCGCATAAGTGAAACTAGTGGAACTGTGGTATCCCCAATCTGGGTTGGTGTTGACGCTAAAGTGAACGGGAATTGAAGGAAGGATGAAAGTATAACAAGTCAATGTACTCAGTAATGAGGGTATGGACTGCAGCCTGTAATAAACCAGTATATGGAATTGAAGGAAGGATGAAAGTATAACAAGTCAATGTACTCAGTAATGAGGGTATGGACTGCAGCCTGTAATAAACCAGTATATATTGATAATATATGGTTGTGTCGATAGCTTAGCGTCAATCAGCCGCAGCCGATACAGACTACGTAGGGGTAGATTGTGGATTAAGGCCAGATAACAGCATCCGCCCGGTTATCCGATTTTCTGTCACCGTCGTTTCTGGTGGAACGCCGCACGGTGTGCCTCAGCAATGCCCTCATAAATCCTTCAACATTTTATTTCTAAAATTTTACAATTTTTTAATCAAATTCTGAAGCCACTAAAAGAAAAAAGTGTTTCAAGAGAATGCCACGAAATTTAATACATATAGCAAACTGCCCCTACAGATAATAGCAATAACTAGAGATGGCAAAATTTCGTTTTAACTAAAAACGCGAAAAAATATTTATGGTTCGAAAATAGGGCACTTATAAGTTTTCTTTGCGTTTCAAGACATTTGAAAGTGTTTCTAGTGATTTCTATTTCGCGAATTAACGCGAAAAACATGATTTTGGCCGTATTTCAGCTAAATTATTCTATTTAGCGAAATTCCCGAAAATACCGGGTATTTACTGACAGGGGTACGAGAATGAAGGAGCCCACTATTGAAACGTGCGCAATGCTATCATTCAATCAGTAAAGTGCCTTTTCCATTGTTTTTTGTATTTACCTGTATTTCAAATATGCCTACTTTATTTCATTTTTGGAAGCCTGTCCTACCTCTTTTTACAATTTTGTTACTATTTTATGTGTAAATATTTTATATTTTTAATTTATACTGTACGCTGAATTTAAACGCTTTCCGAGAATATAGCGTATTTCAGAAGTCAAAGAACCATACAAATCGGAGAAGCTGATACAGTAATATTTAGTCCAGTACAACTAAAGAAGAAATGAGAAAAATGCATAAGGAAGGTAGTTTCACGTGAATGTGCAGGGAAAAGTATTATGCCTACTTTATTTCATTTTTGGAAGCCTTTCCTACGATTTTTTATAATTTTGTTACTATTTTATGTGTAAATATTTAATATTTTTGTACTGAAGGCTAAAATTGCTTTTTGACATTACACAATTTGTGCGAAATAAATTACGCCTATTGATGTTAATCGCAATCTGCATTTGTTGTGTTTGTGCTCGACCCGTACTTAGAGTTTCCTTCCTTATTAATTTAATATTAAAAATAATTATTTATTATCTTTCACATGGAAATACTTGCAAATGAAGGTTAAATACTTAAAAATACTTAAAATATGCGCTAAAAACATTTAGGAAATATATTTTTTTCTATTTTGCTACAAAACGCTAAATTATGCCTCAAAATGCTATAAAACGCTAAATTTCCAATTGTTAATGCTAAAAAATCTGAAAATTAATGCTAAATTTTGCCATCTCTAGCAATAACTAATATGAATGTCTTCAACAAAAACATCACAGAATGGCTAATAAGAAAAGGTCACGAGTAAATTGAAGACCTTATGAAGTAGACAAGTAGTAATAGTACGGCACGAAGACATAACGGGATTTCAGGCCCTTAACGAATGAATTGAAAGGTTTCCTGATTAACTATTAGAAAAATGTCAATGAATGTCACGATGTCGGAACACGTGTTCATAAAAATCATTTTCGAAACATTTTCGCATTTCGTCATTACATATTATTAAGACAAACGCAGGTGCATAAACACATGTTCCGATATTATCACGAATCGACTAAAAGCAAATCAGCAAGCGGCCTGGAGTCCCGTTTTCAACCGGATCAGAAATAATTTGAAGAGATTTTTAATAAATCAGCAATACCCATTTTTTGTTGTGTGTCCTGTATTTTCAGTTTATACTATTTCATTTCTATATATTATCTAATTGTCGTCTTTTTAACGATATATCTAAAAATCTTTTACTGTTTTCCTTCTTATTTTACACACTACATACTTTATTAATTCTTCTCCTTAAACATTTATCTAAATTTAACACTTAAATCTGTCAATAAAATTGCAATGAAATATGTTTATGGTACATTCCTGTCACCTGCCTCAGAACAGGTTACACCTATCGAGACATGTAATGAAAAGCATAAAAATAAATTACATGAGAAATTAATTACGATACCTACCTACTAATAGTGTTGTTTTTATTTAAATGCAAATGTAAAAATTACATTTTAATAAACGCCGATTTATCGGCAATAAACTGAACTGAATTGCGTGACATAAAATTGTAGGATAGAAATTAATTAAAGTAAAAATAGAAGTGATATAGCGGTATGATCGTGAAACCTGGGATGCATATTATTGTAAAAAATATAAAAAAGCGGATATTTTACCTTTCACCCTTTCAAACAAAATTGTATTCATACCACTCATCTTTTACTCAGCTATAAACCCTGAAGTATAAAAAACCCAACAATATTTTAAGGTATTCGCGTGATACGAAAGGGGTTTTAGAATGAGTGATGACATAATTCCCCGCAGGAATATTATACACAAAACATTAATATACAAGAGTTAGATACACACACATGGGAAATAGTGTAGCTAGGATTGGGCATTCGGCAAACGTTAAGTAATGAAGAATAATGAGCTCTTGCGTTAGGCCGATATCGTTACTGAGCGAATATATCAGACAAAATGGATTTTTAATATTCAGAATGTAGACAATATTTCCATCCCCGATTTAAGCATGTTTGAGTTTACTTGAGACCGGTATTTCAGTTTTTTTAATTTTATTTATTTACAGGAAACCTACCCGATAACAACGGACAAAGATAAATATTTCTCAAGCCGATTTTGCAAAGCAACTGAAAAACCAACCCTCGGCATCCCACGTAGAAGAAAAATACGTAAAAAGTATAGGTTAGTTAAGTAGGTAGTCAGGTATATGGTTTATGTCATCTGAGATATTGACATTATGAAGCTACAAACATTAGAATATAAAATTATCATGAAAGAAAAAACCTTAAGTATTTTTTACGACCTGATCTAAACCTACTCCATTTGCTTTTTAATAATACCTTTATTATCATTTATCAAACAGCACTTTGCACGATGCATTAGGGATTTTAATACATCAAAATCTTCCATTTGGATGAATTTTAGATGCCATAAACATTTTTTCCGTATAATTTTTGTTACAGCGCGACGGAGAATAAAACCCACGCGAAAATAAATACAGCGAACGGCCACCGAAGCGCTTTAAGGTGAAAGCTCGTGATAATGGGCAAAGAAAGGTCTCATCCGTCACTTAAATAGGTGGAAGATCCAGTCAGATCTGGCAGAAGGCTAGAAGAGGAGGGTGGGTCTCACTTCCGACCAGGGGAGGTGGGTCTCGGCAAGCGGGCCAAACTAGGTGAAACCGTCAGGTGAGCCCCACTAGCACACTGAGTAACTATCGCGGTGGAAAACCGATATAATACTCTAGTCGCTAACCGCGTAGGACGACGTGGAAATCCTTGGAACTTTATTGGATAGAATACTGAAAAGTGCCACAAACTTTTTTTAAAGTTACATTTAAATTACCAACAATGATGAAAATAATGTTTATAATAGGAATATCCGAAAGGAATTTAAATTAAGTAAAAATGTAAAAAATAATAATTTTGTTTTTACATTAACCTCACACAGGGCGCCCTGAGAGAAAAAAATCCCTCAGGGCTAATGTCATATTTTGGATGTTGTGTGGAGGGTCTTTTTTAAGGAAAGGAGAGGCAGTTCTAGGAAGGAAAAAGTTGAGGTTTGGATAGGAATCTAGTATATCCCTCCCGCTGCGACGCAAGGCGATGGGTTGAGAGAACAGTTGGAGAGGTCAAAGGGTCTCCCCAAATGAGCCTCTCTCGATCTGGCAAAGCACGCAGACTCGATGAACGCTGCATCCCTGCTAAATCACCAAACGTGGCGAACCACTTAAGGGTGACCTATGGTAGAGGTGTTGGTTATACAAATAAATTCAGAAACAAGTTTGCTGGAATGGGCATGGGGAAATGTGTGAACAAAAGTTATCTAATTTCCGGGATCAAGAAATATGTTATTTTGACGTAAAAAAAATACAGCATTTTTTTTCCTGCCACATAAATCACGTCTTTAGCTAATTTAAATAAGGCGCGAAACCAGAGGCTTCAGATGGAAATTAATGGAAATCTTCCCGGGTACAAAACCTGCGTTTTTAATTCAGGCTCGCGAAGCGAATGAAAATTGTGTTACGGGTTTTTATTTGTTTGTATAAAGGAAGGGAAGGGACCAGCCTATAGGCATACATTTCAGTAAAAAAAAATTATAACGATATTACACGAAAGGTTGTTTATGAAAAATATCAAAAAGATTTTAAATAAATTTGATATAGGTTGGAAAACTTTTAAATTTCGATAAAAAATTACATGAAATTTTAAGATACTTCTATCGCGATAAAACGCCAACTAAAGATTACTTAAAATGTATTGAAAAACAATTGGTAATCCGGTTAAAAACGGGATTGCAGGCCGTTTCCTGATAAACTTTTAGTAAATTCTCAATATTTCGAAACACTTAAAATGACAATAAGCGGAATGACACGTGTTCCGACATCGTGATAATACATTCGTACTTTACTAAAAGTTGATTCGGAGACCTATCAATTAATTTCAGGTCCTGCAATCCCGTTTATAACCGGATTACGAATAATTTTAAGAGATTCTTAATAAATTAGCAATATTCAATATTAGCATTCATTCATTATGTAAGCGAATCTTTTAAATTGGAAATAAAACTAGCCCAAAACACGAAACTACCATGAAATTTAAGTTTTGCCCAGTGTCCAAATATTTGTCGCACATGAAGTCTCAAAATATTTATTAAAAATATACAACGATGGTAAAAATATTGCATAAGATAATGTTTTTTTGTTAGCCCTCCATTTGTCACCAACGATATGCGGCACTACAGTAGAAAAACCCGTGTAAGACAGGTAGAAAATATGAGTTACGAAAATCCCAAGGTTTAGGGTCTATTGGTATTCATAATGCCCCTCCTTTATCATACAATACGAGAAACCTAATTACTTTACCACATTTTCTGAACATATACCACAAAATATAATTTCAAAACAGACTTTAAGATGTTTTCCGAAGAAAAATATGGCTCTGAATACGAAAATATTCGATTACATTATGAAATGAAAGCTCTAGTTAGAATTATGCGCGATAAAATAAAACCATAAATAACGTAGTATTAGCTAAAGTTTCCACATGAAGAATGTCGCTAATTAATAACGGTCCCGGTATCACCGGACGCAAAAAAGATATCAATTAGTTCCCCACCCTTTACCAACAAAAGTAGAATGCGTACACAAATAATTAAAGACTTCGGAAAAATTGTCAAGAGGGTACAAAAAGCTCGCAGTGGATAACATAATTAATTTGAAACATTCACGATGTTCACTTTTTTACTGTCCCTGTTCGGCCATTAGAGTTAGTTGATTTGGGTACGACACGAACACGAGAGACTTGTGCAACACATTGGCCAAATTATCTAATTAACTTTGTCTAGAGTTCTAGGAAACGGGAAATAAATTGCGGGCCTGAAATATATGTGTTTCACTACAGGATTAAATTAACTTCCTCTTGAGAACCCTGAAGCTTCCATCAGTCTGATTTAACATATAATATGTATGGTTGTAATATAGCCTATAACAAATATATACTCCTCGTTTAAAGTTTCGCTAACATATTTCCAAAGTACAAATTGGGTACGCGAACGACCTATTTTTCTTGAATAAAATTACATAAAAAAAATATATATATTTTTTTTATATATATGTATATACGTATATATAAGAAATTAAAAGATATCAACAAACTGAAACTAAAACTGATGTTATACTTGTAAGGAATAATCAACTAAATAATTGCCTGTTTTTCTCTTTCTTTATATTTATTATTACTTTATATTCATCTCTACTTTATTTAGTTACTCTCTAAATTGCTCAGTATTTAGTATGTAACGGAATCCTATATATGTACACCTACACATATAGATAATCATAATTAGTGTAACTCGCTCCCCAAGCGCAAGAGCCAGTTTCTTCTTTGGTGAGATTGCGATTGTAAATATATTTTGTACCCATATGAAATTTATTTAACACCACTGTACCCACTAATATGTATATTAAATAAAAATATATATATATTTATACCCTACGTGAAGTTTGAATCTTGATCGAGCAGTGGATATAACCTTATGTATAAGTTTATACTAACGGTTTTAATCAAAATACGATTAATGCGAACAAATTTAAGAAACCAATAAAACTCTAACAAACTGTTATATTTTAAAGTAAAGTGCGATAGTAGATTAATTTGACGTCAACAATATACATCGTAAGAACGTCGAAAATACCTAACAGGAATCACATTGTTTTCTTAAAATTATTCACAAAGTAGAAATCTTACATCACACCTTAGCTTAGCTCGAATTGAAATGGAGGTAAGTTCTACTGCACACCGGGCTATCGACCACATCAAAGACGATATTCATACTAATCTGATAAATAACCTAATTAACTAAACCATAAGATAAACCCAACGAAGCACACTGCATCATCCCAATAAAAACCACCAAATAAACAAACTGTTACATTTAAACGAGTTAACATCGGTGTAACAAATGCGCAGATTTCACGTTAGAATTACACAAGTCTCCATGCCTCCATAGAAGAAATGGAAGAGGATACTACAAACACAACTTTACCGTACGTTTTTTCTCTAGATCCGTATTACGGCTATAGTGGATTGGTGCATCACACGCTAGAGCGGGTATTGCGAAATCGTATCGATATTTGCCGATATTGTATAAGACTGCGACAGAGCATTCGGAAGCGAAGACACGTCATGTTCAATCGATATTGTTCAGCGTCTAGATAATATCGCTTTTCTGAACGATAATGGGAAACGAGTATATGTATCTTTAAACAATCTGAAGATGTTATAGCCCAACAGAGAATAGTGTAGCCGATCTGTTTTCAGATGTAAAACATGCGGTTGGACATAGGTACTAGATACTGCAGCAAGCAAAGGACGTCAGAAGACCGCAGAGGAAAATGTTTATCGTATAAAGTTTGAGCTGAAAGCCTTCATGGAGTATACTTCAGTCGTACAGTTGAATCAGTTTAAAGCAGTTGCCTTTATCATGATTTACGATTTGTGAAATGCGGTGACAGCCTGGATAATTTTAAAGAATATTTATCACACAGCAAAAGTATGCTCCGAAGCGAAGTTTTTTTACAGGGTGACTGGTATTTAACACAATATATTGAAGAACGTAATATAGGAGACACGTAAAAGCAAAAAATAACATTTTGTCAATTATCAACATTTATTGAGATCTAATTACCTAAAAAAAAGGACCCTGAATGAATGATAGAATTAAATTTCCTTTAATGGAAGCCCTCCTACAAACTCATTCTGATATAGAGAATCCCACAGTTGAAAAGTACAGCAATTCTTCTCAGTGATTTTAACTACATAAGGTACATAAAAACATCAACGGACTCAATAGAAGTGTGACGCAGCACATTACCATAAAGAAACAAATTTACTGAGGACGTGTTGTTTCGGAAAATTTGAACAATTCATCAAAATTCAACGTTCATTTTCGGGCTCCGTGAAAGTCCTATTCAAGTTCTGTTATTATATCATCATATGCTAGTTACTTGACAGACCTGAAATAAAAACAGAATTTAAAAAAAAAATTCACAGAACTTGAAAAAGAACGTTGAAATTTGATGAATTGTTCAAATTCTCCGAAACAACCCGCCCTAAGATACTAAGGAGATGTAATTTAAAATATTTTAAATTACAATATATATATATTATAATACAATAACGCATACCGATTGATGTTCGGACTTCCCAGGCACTGCAGTGCCTCCTCAATGTTTACAGAAGGGCTAGTTCCAGAATGTATATAGCTCTATTAAAAACCAGGATTGCAGGACTGAGGAGAAAGATAAACCATTCCAGAAATATTCTCATCATAGAATCCCGCCTGACTTCAGGATCGAGCATTGACGACCATTGGAGAATGATACCTTGCTTATAATCTTAGATCCGATGGATTCCTGTGCTTCTTTGGTTTGATATAATTTTTTTCGTATTTTTTTTTTGTTTCATATTTACCATTATTTATAAAATACCTATGGTGTAAATATTATATGTACTTATACTCTCTATAGGATGTGTGGGATTGAACTCACCTCCCCAGATTCTAGAATAAAGAATTATTATTATATTGTTTTATTATTGACACCACAAACGTTTTTACTTGAATATGTCTCCCATATTTCGTCATAAAATACTTCGCATCAAGTATTAAACACCCTGTATACAACAAAACTTAGGTTTAAGACCTTAGGGCAAACGACGATTTATCAAACTTGAGGTCTTACAAAAAATCCAACACAAAGGCATACAAGAGCATTGTCTTTGCTCTTTACGTAAGCGAGTACTTGGCCGCTGAAAAAAAATATAAATTCTTTTGAATGATTTAATTAAGGTGAGTGTTCATTATTCTTTCCACTTTTATGAATAAAAAAATCATTCATCAGAGAGATCATTCAAAGAAAAATAAGACATGAAGAGAAAGCTCGTTGCAAAATAACTGTTTGGACGATTAAATTTAGAACTCGGCCGGCATTAAGTAAAATAGGTTGGTACATAAAATACTGGTCAAAGTTGTGAATGCTGAAAACCAACTGAAAAAAAAAACTGCAAGTGATAAACCAGTAAAACTAATCGTTTATTTATACAGACACTATTTACATGAACAAGCAGAACGCGATTATTTATAAAATTTTGTTCAGTGGTCATCAAATTTAATACGATCACCGGAATCTTGACTAGGCACCAACAAATTAATAGGTAAGGTTAATATTATTATAATAACTATAAAATAATTCAATAAACTAGTTGCTTGTAAACCGGTGCTCAAACTTTGCAGTTAGAATACTATTTCACTGGAAAATGAAACTAACTAACTAACTAACCATCACGCCGTTTCCCCGCAGGGGTAGGCAGAGAGGACGGACCGCCAAACAACTCGGTCTTGGCACACACTCCTTGCCTCATTCACATTCATACATCGTCTCATACATACTCTTCTATTATTCTGACTCTTGACATGGCCCGACTCGAGTATCTGATTCACTTGATCGTGCCATGTCTTCCTCGGGCGTCCCCGACTTCTGCTACCATTCACATTTGCATCATATATCCTCCTTACACTCCTATCTTCGCTCATTCGCTCTACATGCCCAAACCATCTAAGCATACTTTCTTAATCTTACTCATTACGCTTACATCAGCCTTGCACTCTTTGCGGATCTCCACATTCCTCACACGATCAAACATGGTTTTACCACACATACGCCTCAGGGATCTCATTTCAACAGCATTTAATCTACTTTCATCCTTTCTTTGCCAGTTCCATGCCTCACTTCCATACATCAAGGTAGGTACCAGCACTCCGTTGTGGACTGCTAACTTCACTTCTTTGGACAATTTTTTGTTAGCGCCTACGGCGTTTAGTCCTCCATTAACGGAATTACCTGCATTTACCCTTCTTTCGATATCTCTGTCAGCCTTCCCATCTCTCGTAAACATACTTCCTAAATACACAAACTCATCCACCTGCTCCAAGTATTCCCCATTCACAATTATATTGCACACTGTTTTCGTACTCTCTCTTTCAAACACCATTACTTTAGACTTACTTACATTCATCATTAACTCATTCTTCATGCATACTTCGTTCATCCTAGACACGAGAGACTGTAGATCATCTATACTATTAGCAATCAGCACCGCATCATCAGCATACAACAGGCAACATACTTTCAAATTATTCAAATTCGCGCCCAATCCCACCTCTTTCAATTCTTGCATACAATTATCCATGTATAGATTGAATAACCACGGTGACATTACGCAGCCTTGTTTAACACCTTTTGTGATATCAAACCACCCCGTAAAACCACCGTTTACCCTAACACATGCAACGCTTCCCTCATACAGAGACGCAATTGCCTGAGTCAGATTCGTATTCACTCCATACTTGGACAACACTTTCCATAGCTTTTTCCTGTCGACTCGGTCGTATGCTTTTTGTAAATCTACAAAGGCACAGAAAAGTTTCTGGTTTTTTGCCAGAAACTTCTCAGTGAGCATACGCAATGAGAAGATCTGGTCCATGCACCCCCTTCCACTCATAAAAGCACCTTGCACATCCCATATTTTATCCTTTGTTTCCTTTCTTACTCTTTCAATCAAAATTCTACCATACAGCTTGCCAACTGAACTAAGCAGGCTAATAGCCCTATGATTCCCACATTCCATACGTGACCCTTTACCTTTGTATAATGGCATGATCACAGCCCTTCTCCAATCTAAAGGCGTGTAACCTTCCTTTAAACATTGGTTAAAAAGATTGCACAACCATGTGAGAATTACACGGCTACCTCCTTTAAAATATTCAGCAGCAATATTGTCAAACCCAACAGCCTTACCATTCTTCATACATTTAATCGAGCTTTCTATCTCATCCATGCTAATTTCGGTAACATTCACTCCATCGTCATTCATATCTGATTCGCCGCTGGAATCACTGTCACTCACTTCGCTTTCGAAGACTTCCTCGAAATAATTCATCCATCTCTCTTTTATTTTTTCCTCATTCGTCAACATTTTTCCATCTTTTGATTTTATCACTTTCATGCTTCCGTTTTCTGGGCCACTCCGGGACCTTTTGAACTAACTAACATTCAAATAAACAAAACCTTCTTACTTCTTCAATATTGCGAATCAAAATTGATATTTTTTTAATAAGTAGTGGTACAAAGTTTATTTTTTACCAATATGAAACAATATAACTTATAGTTATTAGTTGAAACTACTATATTTTTAATACGCTGTTTCAAAACAACCCTTCCTTCATGAGGGCAAAACATAAGATACATTTATTATTATTTTTATTTTTAAAAGTATTGTTTTTCAATTTTTTTAAAACCTATTAATGAATGAATGGCAAAATTCAAACATCTAGACAAAAAACATTGTCAATTTGGAAACATTATGGAAACTACTGCCAAGTGAAATATGATATTCAATTTATATTTTGAAACAATACGTTATTCCTGTTCGAACGACATTCGTAAATAATTTACCGTTTGATTGTGTTCAATAGACATTGTCTACATCGGAACAAAAATGCACAAGTTGTAACCAAATAACATGATTGGCGTATCCAGGCCAGCGTTGATGACGCCATGCAAACAAGAGTTTGCGCGAGTCTGACTGGAATAAATTTCCGTTATGGTTTATTCTATGACACTGAATCAATAATGTTGGACAATTGTTTAGCAAAACAAACATCCCATTGACGAGAACAACAAAAGAAAGTGGATATACCATAACGATATTTATAACGAGATCAACATACCGTTTTTTTTATTGCGTAGGAATGAATAGGTACGAGTACATAGCAGTGTTCAGTTTAAGTTCTTATACCAAAACTGAAGGCATTATATCTTGTGTACGAATGAGTAAGCACATAGCAGTATTCAGTTTAAAACTGAAGGCATGGACTGAAAGAAGGTGGAAAAAATGTGATCTGAAAATAATGCGAGACCCATGTAAGCAGAAAGAATAGTAAGAAAGGGATGCCGGGTCGATCGATAATTTTACACGACTCACTGGCGAAATGATCGGGTACTTTTACACATGGCTGCCGTTAATACGAAAGTACCCGTCATACCCTATGGATATTTTTCTCCTTTTTTAAAAGAAAGACAAACATTCCCGGGTTACGAATAACCAGACAATATTAGAAAATCTTTTACTACCACCACAGTAAGCGGAAAATGTTGCTTGTATTGTGAAAGAAGACTTAGCCAGCCGAGGAATTGAACACACTACGCATAGGTGGGACCCAAATGCGATGCCGACTCGGCTACTTTAGTTTAGTTTAATGTTGGAAGGCAGAAGGTACTGTAGGTAGACCATATCATAGATATGTAAATTGTGTAGACTGGGCATGACTAGTCTCGATCTTGCGGTACAGAAATAGAGATGGTTAATTTGAAACTGAAATGGAATGTCACTGCGGATTCCAGATGCCCGGTTTACAAAAAATCCTTTTGACAACTGTGAAGTCATTTGGTAAAGTAAGTTCAATCAAACAACAATATCAAAACACACACATCTGACAGCGACCATATTTTTGAGCTGCGAGGAAATCGAACCAGTTTCCTCTCGATTCGAAGATGTTTTGCAAAGGGATTTTGGGGAGACTGAATAAATGATAATATCATCATTAATATCATTATTAGGTTCGCAGACCAGTGAAGACGAAACAAAGATAATACGGGAAATATCAATGACAGATAAAACTGCACCTTTGAACGTGTGCAACGTTAGCACAACTTAAATATGACCCACACGCTTCTTACTAATAAAGGATGCACCTCATATAAAGATGGTCAAAGTATGAGCAACTAGATCAAAGATAAGAATTCCAGCGATGGTTGATTACCTTGCAAACGTGTACAGACTAATAATAGTTTTAAAAAAAACACTAATAAATTGAATTACATTTAAGGGTTGACATACCCCTGCGCGCGCTGAAATAAGAGTAAATTTGAAAAATTGTTTTAAATATGTATAGTGAAAAAATAAATAAATTGTTGATTTCACATTTTTATTAAAATATATAAATGGACGATGCATTGCACCGCCTCGTCGACATCATAACATAACAGAAAATTATCTAATCTGCAAAAAAAATAATCTTAATAATAAAG
The DNA here is from genome assembly GCF_061612785.1 of Hesperophylax consimilis. NCBI lineage: Eukaryota > Metazoa > Arthropoda > Insecta > Trichoptera > Limnephilidae > Hesperophylax > Hesperophylax consimilis. The sequence continues at coordinate 18,203,251 of NC_142838.1, forward strand.
TAGTACTAATAGTCTGAAGGAGATAATTTTTTTTTTTCAATAATAATCTGATTTGGGGAGAACCCTTTGACCTCTCCAACTGGCCTCTTGACCCATCGCCTTGCGCCGCAGTAGGTCGGTCGCATACGTCCGTCACTCCTGGACACACTATACCTATATTCCTACACAACCCTCATACCTTCCCAGAACACAATTTCCTTAAAAAAGACCCTCCACACAGCATCCCAAAAGATGATATAGCATAGAAATTATTTCCATCAGGGCCTCCTGTGTGGGGTTAATGTAAAAAAAAATATTTAACAAATAATCACGCAAGTGCTACGAAAACTATTAGTTTGCTAATGGAAATGATTCCTTCTCGGTTGAACAGGGTATGGAATTAATGGAGGACAGAGGTCACCGCTAACCATTCATGAAGCGGGTAAAGTTCAGGTGCTGGTGAAACGCCCACAGCCAAGGGAGGTTGACGGGCTCCGCTACGTTGGGGCGCTTTGACAGGCCGGTAATACAATACCCCTGGAGCAGGGGATCAGGAGCACCCATTTGAAACAACCATGAGCAACAGTTAAATACACAGTCACACAGACGTCCGAATCACAACACTAGCTGGACAAAAATACCTTTTTAGCAATTAGACGTAAACTTTGGACGTCATCACCAGTAACGCCCATAGCCTATTCTTCCGGTTGCCGAGGCAGGTACTTACTGCAGCGCTACGGAATGTACCTGGAGGGACGAGTGCACTCTTTCAGAGCACTCTCCGCCATCGCATTAAGTTTTGTATTTTTTTCGATGGATATCAAATCTTCCATATAAGTTCTTAATAAAAAATTGGTTTATCTGATTTTGTGTGATTGGGAAGAAAATTTGTCTTATTAAAACATTCTTCAAATATTATTTAGTAGGCAACAAAAATGTTCACTTTGATTACTGACAGTTTTTTAAACATCACTCTATTTTAGTGTTTAATTTTAAATAAAAAGTTTTGCATTTTAAAACATTCAACTGTTTGATGGCCCGACCCCTTTCTAAAAAGATTTTGGAAAGGAAAAACCGAAAAAAAACTTGCTAAACGAAATGAACTGTCAAAAAAATAAATCCAATGAATACGAAAACACCTTGATTTGTTACGAAAAAACGAAAGATTATTTTCAAGATTTTTTTAAAAAATATATAAGTGTAGTTTTATTTTCATGTGAATTTCGCACAAGAGTCCCAACTGCTCCTAACCGTCTGGAGCCAGTGAGACTATGGCATCCCCAATTGGGGTATATTGTGAGGCTGAAGGTATTGGGGAGGGGAACGAGATGGGGAAGATAAAGGTGGGGAAATATCTGGCTATTCAGATATGCTCACTAAACTAGGCTAAAGCCATTTCAATCAAAGTTTCATTTCTGAATGGTGGTCTTACACCAGGGGCCTGAGAGATATTGAGAGTATCTTCCACTCTGGAACGTGCTGCAAGTATACTATTTATTATTTTAAAAGAATAAATTATGAAATAACATAAATTAAAAAAATAAAATTTGCTTGCGCACGCCGGGTTTAAACACGCGTCCTTCGGATTGAAAATGACCAGCCAAAATGTTGCTAATATAAAACAAACCATTATGTTAAAATCTCCACTTTTTAAACAGTATTTTTGGCAAGGTATAGTTGCAATTTGGACCTATGTGCGGCCATAAGAAGCTCTACTGTTTACTGGGGTAGGAGGTCGCATCTCCGCTGTTTGAACTATGGCCGAGGCGGCTAACAACAGGCGAGATTACTTGCCCAAAGCGTAGCCCGTCGAACCACTTGTCACAAACTTATCTTACTCGGGCAGACATTATTAATCTTGTTACTAATCTTGAACAATGTTTATAATGTACGGAGTCGGTGATATGCCGTGTTTTACAACATGTGCACTTTATTAGTTAATGTGATTGTATTTGCCTTATTAATTGCATCATGCTTTGGTTTTTTTTAATCAGTTCGCAATTAGGTGAGGCTAAATTTCAAACGTAAAACTGGTTTATGACTTTTTTTACCTTTACCTTACTCGGGAAAACAAACAGTTCTAAACACTTTTCGACCTAAAAAATAAACTGACATTTCCATCAAATCACCGAGCAAATGACAAGATTAATTGTAAGTTTTATAAAAAAATGCTTGAAATTGCACACCAAAAAATCGATTATTGAAAATCGTAATGTTTTAATGTTTTCTTCATCAGGATGTCATAAAATTGACATTTCTAACTACGTTTTACAAATCCATATTCTTGAAGTTTATTTTGTACTCTATAGTAGTATTTTGCACATAACTCTACAGCAGTATTCTCTGGTATTATTATTGAAACTTATCTCTTTTTATATATTCTACTTACACGCCGATATTATTCAAGTTTGTTTTGTATTACTCAATACTAGGTTGTACATAGCTTCTCGGGAAATAGTATCAAATAATACTAAACCCAACAACCATAATATTAAAATATACGAGGATAATACTATTATTACAAACAGTTCGATATTTTTCTTTATAAGATGCACAAAATTAAAATCTATTTTTCAATTGATTTTTTACAAGCCTACAATATTCAAGTATATTTTGTACATCATTATTATTTTGTACATTATTAATAGATGCTATATTTCAACTTCCAACCATTATACTGAATGTTACGAGTATAATATTATATTATATTTTTAAATGGCTTTCAACTATATTGAAAATGATACTGATGTAGAATTTACTCGAGTAAGCAATTTAGAATGTTGGATTCACGCACAAAATATTAATAAAAGCAATACTAACCTTACCTGTGTCCAAATAAATATAAGATCACTAAACAAGTATTGGGATATTCTTCATGCCTATTTGAAAAACTGTTTGAAAGACATAGATGTAATTATGCTTTGCGAAACTGCAATTAACGAGGAACTTATTAAATTATATGATATTCCAGGATATAAATCGTATTATTATTGCAGAAAAAATAAACAAGGAGGTGGAATATTGCTGTATATAAGGGAACATTTACATTTTAAACAAAAAATATTTGAAACCATTCACTTTGAAAATGTGTTTGGAATATTGACATTACCTAATAAATGTAATTTTTATATTTTAGCAATTTATAGACCACCTAACCTCAATAAAAAGGGATTCTTAAATGAAATTTCTTGTTTTTTTTGCAATAATGTAAACTTTAATGATAATATAATATTTTTTGGGGATATTAATCTTAACATACTAAATCAAAGTGATTCAAATATAATAGCTTATGAAAATATACTTACCAGTAATTACTTAACAAAATGTATTAATGATACGACTAGAGAAGCAATCGTTGCTGGTCAAATAACCAAATCCTGTATTGACCACATATATATTAGATCTAATAAATGTAACTTGTCTGCGTGTGTAATTGATTCGAGAATTGCTGATCATTTTATGACGGGACTAAATTTACAATACCATGACGTCAAAAATATTGAACAAAATGAAAAAATCACAATTCTGTCAAAAATAATATAATTCTGTCACAAATATATATCTGTAAAACTAATAAAGTACCTTGAAAAATTTTCTATTATTGATACCCATCAATATGGTTTCCAAAAAAATAAAAGCACAGATCTACTACTTCAAGAATTTTCAAATAAAATTAATAATGATCTTAACAAAAGAAAACATGTACTCGTATTATTTATTGATAATTCAAAGGCTTTTGATACGATTGATCATAGTAAATTACTTAAAACTCTAGAAAATATTGGAATTACAGGAAACCTACATAAATTATTTGTTAACTACTCTCAAAATAGAAAGATTTGTGTAAAAATTTTTGATCATTTTAGCAAAAAAAATATTGTTTTCGCAGGCGTACCACAAGGGTCCATACTAGGCCCTACCTTGTATATAATATATGTTACTGCAATGAAATTTATTTTTTCTCATGTAAAACATTACGTTTATGCTGACGACACTGCATTAGTTATTTCACATGAGGATTTATTAATAGCGAGTAATTTACTGCAAATTGACTTTGTCACTCTTCAAAAATGGTCACATGATGTAGGTTTAATAATCAATGCTAAAAAAACGAAGCTTATGCACATCAGATCTCCTCATAATAACATCACCATAACTCATAAAATTATTTCTCATGACTTTAATTGCATTCATAACTTTGTAATACAACCATGCTCATGCAAAAATATTGAACTTGTTTCAAAATACGTATATCTAGGCTTAACAATTGATTGTTATTTTAAATGGGATATACATATACAAAAAGTATGCACACGGCTTAGAGCTATAGTGAGCAAACTTTATAGATTAAAGTTTTTTGTTCCACCAAATACCCTTAAAATAGTATACCTATCATTGGCGGAATCCCTAATAAGATACGGAATAACTTCATGGGGACATTCAACAAAAACAAATCTTCTTTCAGTCCAAAATGTACAATATTCTTTGGTAAAATTATTATTAAACAGAACTAAATACGAACAAAGAAATGACGTACCAAAGTCATTACTATACAACTCTGTAAATGTATTATCTGTTCGTGCTTTATTGTGGCTTAAAATTGCGAGTCAGCATACATCTCAATCTGAACATAATAAAATAGTGACACATGTTCATAATACAAGAATAATTGCAAACGATGGACTTGTAGTTCCCAGATACCTGAATAAATATGGTCAAAGAACTCTAGAATACCTCGTTCCAATAATTTATAACATGTTACCAAACTCAATAAAAAGCTGTGAATTGACTCACAGAAGGAAATGTATGTTAAAAAAATGGTTATGTGAAAGAATTTTTTTGTACTAATGTAATTATGTGTATATTTTATGTACTTGTTAAAATTGTATATGTATTTAAGAAGTAATTGTTAAAAGAACCCGTTGACAAACTGATATCAATCAGTTTAACGGGACTTAATTGTAAAAAATGTATTTTTGAAAGTTGATAAATAAAAAAAAAATAAAAAAAAAAAAAAGACAAATGTTTACTGGGTTACATAAACTAGTGGAGTTTCCGCATAAAAACGTTTTTAGAACATACATGCTTGCATACCCGACTTATCCCGAGTTTTACTCCAAAATATATCATATCCCTCAACATTTGACTACAGACTGTATTTTTGGTGAAAATTTTATCCGCCAACACATATAATATGTATGTGTTTTGATTGGTCCATTCGATATGTAGTGAGATAAAATTCGCAATGAGAAATTCAATTCCAACCAAATTCAACTAATTTCCCAGAATGACTTGTTAAAAAGTGAGCAGGTCTTTTATTTTAATATATATTCTTTGAGCGTAATTTAAAAAAAAGTAATAAAGTTGACGAGCCTTTTCTACAATTAAATGATCTAGTTGTTGTTTTCAAACAAAACTTTAAAAGATAAGACAGAAAAGAAACTGGATGAAAATATTAACGTTTCCATAAAATAGGAAGCAGAATGTTGAATAAAAAGTTAAAATCGCCAGCGAATTCACATTATTCAACAAGGTTAGCACGACGTTGAAAAAATTGGCCTCATTGTCGGCCTTTAAATCCGGTAGTGTAAACATTTTTTACGGGTAACTATTAGCTTCGCAAAGAGGGATTTTAACAAGTGATAAGAGCCGCGACCTTTGGTCCTAAACCTTGTGTTTCCCTCAGCCGGAGTGGCGATAAGTATCTGAGGACCGCTGGCCCTTGTTTACTGTGAACGATTTCCCTCGTGGAAATGTGCTGGCATTTCAATCTGAATGTCAATGTTTGTATTCGACAAACGAAAACTGAGCTACGGAAAAATAAAGACATTTTTCAGTAAAAAATACAAGTTGTGGTGTTTCGCATAGAAAATGTGAATTTTGACACACATTTGAAAGAAAGTGGTATTTTGTATTGATATGTAAACAGTATTCTAAGGTTATTCGAGCACAATAAAAGTATTTACAGAGTGGGTCAAATATACATGAAGTAATCATACGAGGTTCGAGCGTACCGTCAAATAAAAACATTTGTCGAATATCTAGGACCACTTTGTTTAAAACATGTGTTAGTTTGTTTACAACTATTGAACCATCTCAACACCTTCAACGGTTCATTTCTTTTAACCCTTAAATGCATACTGTTGCAAAACTGCAACATACCGTTCAAACCACCTTTAACTCTTTGGTGTATACTTAATGCATGCCGTTTTAGAACTATCAAGTTCACGGTAATATATTTTATCGAGTGGCATCACCTTTTTTTTCTTTCGCGAATGTCAAATGTCACTTTTTCTTTAACAAAGTGAAGATTCTCGAAAATTGGTTGGAGGTTAGAATTACAGTTTTGTTTTGCTGTTATTATTTTGATTTTCTTAGGTAAGTAGATACAATAATACAAACCTTATATGTAATAACTCATATTTTTCCGGTACACTTATTAGTTTTGAGAATTTTTTTTAGGTTTTTTATTTTTTTTTCATACGTAAATTATTAATATTAATTTTTATAAAATAAATGGTGTTGTAAACCTGCAACAATTTTTTTTTATTCAAATATCATTAAAAAATTACAAAAAAATAAAATTCTTTATATTTCCTTGCATATGCATGTAAATATCTACAAAATATTTTTTTTCCAGAAAAATTAATAAATCATGCATTTAAGGGTTATGTTTTAAATATTCAGTAAAAAGAAGGGATTTTTTACCAAAAATTGCTCGCTCTCTCGCCGAAATACGGAAAAATTCAGAGAAAGTATTCAAAAATGAAATTAGAAACTTTATTTAGGGTCCTAAAGAGCGAATGGAGGAATAAGTCGAGTAGGGATTGTCGGGCGTCTGTTTCGGTTGAAGTAAAGAGTCATCTTAAATAAGCAAACAGAAAGCTCCGCTAGGAGAGTGAGCTGGGCACTTCTCACTCTCTTCACTCTTTCCAGCCTCCTCGTACGGCGCGGTATCTATTAAACTGGTACAATTCAAAGCTACTGCGTCTCCCTCGGGCGCTGTAAAGCTGAAACTTCCAAAGGCTTTAACGTTAAAGGAAGTAGGGAACGGCCGCACCTGATGAATCTTTCCGTGTGTACCGTTGTGCTACAGATTATCGATTTACTAAGCTTTATAAGACCGGAAAGTCTAGCAGATTTCCCACAGGTATTAGAAGATGTACTACAAATAATATTATGGCAATGGAGGTTTTCAATCACAGCGAAAAAAATATTAAAGAGAGCATATAAAACACTTTGTGGTAAGTAGGTTTGTCTATACTATGACTTAAACAACAAGATAAATTTTAATGACAGGTGATGTGAACCATTAAGCTGTGTCGGCTTATTCCCAACCTGCCAAATAATTCAATTATTTTTATTAAATTAAAACGACGCTATAAAGTTAATTTGCGATTATTGCAGAAGAAACTATGATAAAATAATATTTCGTTTTTTATGTAAAAACAAAAAACTCACAGAATGCAATTATCGGTCATTCATCACAAGTTCAAGATACGATTACTCGGTTGTACCCTAATAAAATGATGAAAATGTCTAAATAAATACGATGTAGGTTGTACTGAAATGTGTACGGCATTAGCATAAACGGTTGGGCACCATGGTAGGATCCGACTAGTCCTGGTGAGGGACAGCCTTTTGCAAAGGGAACTTGAGCCCGTCGGTCAAGGATGATGCGGATGGTTGAGCCTTCCTGTAGGGATTCATTCATTATTTAGGACGGTCGCCCAGCAGGTATTCTACATATTAGAGGCCCACATTCTTGGAATGAAACTGCAATTTACGACGATTGATTTTTTGAAAACATCATAATACGAGTATTGTGATTCTTTATCGCCAGAAATAATAACTAAAATTATCCTAGTTTCTTTAACAAAATACTCCGAGAAGGATACACCTTGGTCTAAATTCTAACCTTGAGATTTTTTTTCTCAAAAGCAAACAAAGAAATTATCTAGCATGTAAAAACGCATAAAAATCTAAAACTAGAAATAAAGTATGCTTTCTGGTAAAACAAAATTACGTAAAAAGGAAATCGACTGTGCGGAGGTATTGGGACATTACCTATTGGATGATAAGCGCATTGAGTACGAGGCCAATCCCGAATTTCAATGTTATTTCTGAATAATACTGCATTACGTCGAACCACTTGCATTGTCGATTTAAAAATGCATTTATTGAAAAAACACACAATTATGAATTAATTTCTGTTTATGTTGTAAAGAGACTCACCGGTTTGTCCGTATGCAAAGATGCACGCGTTGTATCCTTGGAAGGCATTATCGAGAATGTCCCTCCCGAGGCAATTGAAGACATCCTCTTGAGAGGCAAAGTTTGGCAGTTCAGGGTCCAGTGAATAGAAGCAGTGGTCAAAAGCAAAAGTCTTCGGTTGTTTTCTGGAAGAAACAAATAAAATAAATTAGTATGGCGGTTAACTTCACAGTTCGATGACGGGTTCATTCTCCTACTTGTGTTGGTGTTAGTCAGCTCATATGAGGAACGAGCTACCGGCATCGTTTTTCCTACTCCATTTAATCCGCGCATCACCAATGCCCACATTCCAAAATCTCTTCCTACAGCCCATTCCTTTTCCCGCCTCAAAACGCTGCCTGTGGCGATATAGTTCATGTCTTTGCACCGTACAGAAAGACATGCTCTTGTGAGATGTCAAATAATTTTAGAGCCGAGACAATCCAAAACCTTACGACCTACTCCTGAGGGACGTTTCCCGTTGAAATAAGGATAAGGAATTACCGTAACCTAAAAATTAACGACATTTAGTTTAGCTGTCCTCCACGAGATCTGGAATTGCAGTTAAAGAAAAAGTGGTTCATTTTAAGGTCGAGGTTAACGTAAAAGCTGCCCCCCCCCCGGTCTCGTTTCTCGTTGCTCGTTGCTCGAAAGCTCGTTGAAAACCGACCATATAGATTTATTACAAAGGAAAAACGTATTATCAAGAAATAATTTATAAAGAAGCCTCCAGAAACATTTGCTTTATACATTTTAACAAAGAGTACTTTTATTCTGCGAAAACTATATGAATATTTGATGAAAATACTGAAAGCGTATTTCCGTAACGGTGAGAACAGTATATTAGTATTACTGTATAAATCTGAAATTGAAGACGATTAGATCAACAAACAAGCCGAAAATAACATGATTATAATAATTCATCTTTCATTATTATAATTATACGTAGTTATTATCAAACTTCGTGTGTAATTAATGCTCTCATTTCTGTTGGTTATATTCCGCTAATTAAATAACTTAATTAATGGCTTGCTAAAAAGCTTGCAGGTGTAACAATTAGGTTGAAACAGATTCACACGAATTTTGATTTTTCTGTCAATCGTCCACAATGACTAAAATACTAAAGCAGTACGGCCGAACACAATTATAATACATTATATGAATGACCAGTTTGTGGCCGATTGATGCGATTGAAAGGTTTATTTTCAATTAATTCAGTCGGCATCGCAAGTGATAAGAAAATGTTACATAGATTCATTTTTATATTTCACATTAAACGCTTTAACGAAACAAATCCGAATCTAGTTATTCTATAAGGTTTTCAGTATGTTTCAACAATGTTAGGTATTTCTTAATCAACAATAATTGAACAAATCAAACGAACAATATTGGTGCAAGTATTGCCATTTTCAGCAGTTATATTGATATTTCAAAGCTTAAAGCTTAAAAGCTTAAAAAGCTTAAAAAGCTTCAAAGCTTACTTATTTTAAAGCTCACGACGAAAATTACTTTGCCAAATTGCGTTTAATTCGAGGAAAATTTCATGACGCCAGAACGCACTGCTAAGAGATTTTAGTGAGACAGAGTTTCTACTATGTAGTTAAAAATAATATACAATAAGTAAACTTAGAGGTAACACAGCTTACCACAAAGGAATTTTGAAACGCAATAATATGAGACGATTAAATGTATCAGTTGACAGTGAGTAAGAAATAATAATATTAAATAATAAACGCAATTTTTGATGAAAAAAAACGTAAGTGAGGCATAAATTCTATTTTCAGCTTACAATGGGTAAAAAGCTCCACGTTATTTTCTGCAGAGCACGTTTTTACTTCCATTTGCAGACTAATTTATTCAATTCAACACCCCTATCCATTCGTGTACATGTACATAAACTTAAAAATCTTACCTTTTTAACCTATCCATACCCTTAAATTAAATATACCATTCCTGAGAGAAAGTCCAATTATATCCAATTTCGCTAAAAACAATTAGTTAATGTTAATCTTAAGTGACCTATCAGGTAAGTATGGTACTGTATACTATCTCCATATATAGTTAGTAATAACTTAGATCATTGTAGAAATACAATATATATTTGTACAGCGCCCTTAAGGTTATTTTGCACAAAAACGACGCTATACAAATCATCAAAATATGAATATTATTATAGAGGGTATTCGGGTGTTTGCAGCACTTGCAACAAAATAAAAACAAATAATAACTAATTAACACAACCTATCGAAAGGTAAACAATAAGGACAATATGAAAAGCGTTAGAATAATAAAAAAAAAGTTGTAATTATTCACATCATCGTCTTCCGGGCGTTGAGGTGGCTGCGATTTGTAAAGGGTTTGCAGTCATCGTAGTTGATAGATAAATACTGTAGTTGGCGAGCTCGCCGTGCCTAGCATTACCTCGCCTGCGCTTCGTCTCGTCACGGTTTTTGTTCGGCATAAAAATAGACGAGGGGCACCATCAGCATAAAAGATGGAGATAATGGAGAAGATATCTACTGACTACGAAGCCACTACAAAGAAAAATATTATCTAAGCGACAACTGTGCGATACGAGAGAAGATGCAATCGGGCTTCCTCATACCGGGAGAATTTGAGAGAGAAGATCAGGAAAAAAAACCCAAATTGGCCAGATGTTATATCTTTTTTGTCACGAAAGAAAGAATATTTTTTATGATTTAACGCAATTACTACCTAATTATTATTTTATTAAAGACACAATGAAAGGAAAGACCTCCTGACAGCGTCTTTATCACGACAGGAAATTCCAGGGAGGAAATTAGTCGAATTCTGTAGCGGAGAAGACTCCAGGATGTGCCCTAACTTGATAATCCCCCGCCGGTCCCAGAAGAAACCATTTTTCTGTACACGGAATGGGAGGGAAGCAAGCGCGTGCTGAACACGTCAAACAAACTGAAATACCAATAAAAAATCTTTATTTCATGTGTAAGTAAGAACCTAAGGTTTGTGTACGTCTTGGGAATTAACAGTCTTTCAAAAGAAAAAGGCTTTGAATGTCTTTTCACATCATTCCTATGAAGGTGTTTGCAGACATAATGTAAGATTCTCACTTCCAATAGCGGAAATGTTTACTTTTATAACCGGGTATTGAACTGTGAATTTCTGAATCCTCTTCTTTCTTGGGACAGCATTGCATTGTCTATCATCAGGGCAGATACTGATTAATTGTTTGTTATTTATTTTACATCTACCTTAATAATGACTTACTACAAGGCTTCCTGAAACATTGGCTCAAGAAGGAGAAGGAAGAAGCGCAAAACGGCTCAATATCGCAGAAGTCTAACTGCGGTGTTTGTAGATTAGCAGCGTATATTATTGAGAATACTTAGTACCTGGCTTCCTGAAACTTTGGCTCAAGAAGGAGAAGGAAGAAGCGCAAAACGGCTCAATATATCAGAAGTCTAACTGCGGTGTTTGTAGATTAGCAGCGTATATTATTGAGAATACTTAGTACCTGGCTTCCTGAAACTTTGGCTCAAGAAGGAGAAGGAAGACGCGCAAAACGGCTCAATATTGCAGAAGTCTAACTGCGGTGTTTGTAGATTAGCAACGTATATTATTCTGAATTTGCAGTTTGCAAAAGTGCAACAATAACCCCTGCAAATGGAGATAAGCATGCATAATATTACATTGATAACAATAATGTACATATTGGCATGACCTCGGCACCACACAAAAAAATCGGAAGATAAAGCGTTTATCAATTTCGTCTGTTTCATTGAGTAAATTGACGTAAAACTTTATATGTGGTTATTCATTTTTATAACACATTAACATAAGTTTATTCATACATAGTAGATAAGTTAAATAATATAGTATGTTTTCAGATCGACCTAGAGTAGAAAAATATAAAGATATGTAACTTACATAGCCATGGAGTCAACATCGTCACAGAATCGAAACGATCCTTTAAACGGCTTAGCTGTAGCTTTAGCTATGTTTAGCAGTGGCATTCATTGGTATATGTATAGCCAAAAGTAGGTTGTATGTATTGTTTTTAAATTTCGGTATGAATTCTGCATTTTACTGTAATTTACTGCTGTTTGTTTCGTTAGCCAACTGAATAATTGAGCATAAAAGATCATTGCCAAACTCGTGGATCCATCTTGATCGAAAATTTGTCGTTAGTATGTACTGTCTTTTTATTTATTATTAGGGTTCGCTATTTTTCAGGTAGGCATAATTTTGGAGCTTTTATGGACAACACACCACCGATTTTTAGTGACCAGTTTTGAACAGCGACCCTTCGACCTCACAGCATAAAAATATATATTTTTAGTCACACTTAGTAGACTGGGTCCCGGGCATCTTGCGCGGTATAAACTAAAAAAAGATCGCATATAAATCTCTCTGAATCTAATTCACTGTCAGTCTCGTGTCAAATCCCGGGAGATCATCAAATGCACGGTGCCTACTTTTGTAAATCGTGCTCACGGAAACTGCGGAAGGAAAAACATCCCTCATGTGGGATCCATACATAATTCAAATCGATTATGTTGTTCACAGAAAGGGGAATTGTACGCAGCCTTTCAAAATGTAATGGAACACGTAATCCGTAAGCCCCCGCCTGAATCAAGATAGATGAACTCGCAGAAGAAAAGGAATTGGCAGGAGGGCACAAATTGAATTCAATCGGAGATTGATTTGAAGATGAATAAAGTCGGTTTGTCATGATTGGATGGTTCCATTTTACGATTTTGGCTATCACGAAATAATTTCATAGCATGAAAACTAATCGTTGATTAGCTTGAACTGGTAGGTGGTGCTGTCATTCGCCGATTTCTGGAAACCTATTTAGCAATTTTTATTTAAATTTTGGCCAACTTTTATCTATCAAAGCACCGGGAAGCGTAACGAAGTACTGTGTTACCTATCCAAGTACTGTGAAGCATAATGAAGGACTATGTTACCTACTGGTACTGTGAAGCAACTGGCCCGTGATGAAATAATAACAAAACTTGAATAGACATTTCACAGAACTTAAATCTTGACTTTGAAATTTGAAGAATTGTTAAATTCTGTGAAACAACCAGTCTAAGGAGGGGCTTTTTCGGAGAATTTGACAATTCTTCAAAATTTAAAGTTAATTTTCAAGTTCTGTAATTATTTCAGTTCTGTCAAGCAACTAGCCTATAATTATATAATAACAGAACTTGAATAAGACTTTAATAGAACCCAAAACTGAACGTTGAAATTTGATGAATTGTTCAAATTCTCCGAAACAACCATCATAAATATATAACCATGTATAAATATTTTTATTGAAAAACCAATGATTTATATTCAGTATTTTTAAATACATCTCTTTGAATTTCACTTATATTTTCGGTTACGAATGAATACAAATCTTGGAAAAGGTAATTAAACCACTGAAACTCGGCAGATATACTCGATGTCGATGACAAAGCATTATTTTGGTGTCAATCACGTATACACCCGTGGACGTATACGCATTTCTATAAAATCGGATGACATTACAGCAGTTAACATATGAAATAAATGTCGGTCAAACCCGATCGGAATTTGGCGAGGTTGACTCCAGTCATTTTGAAGTTCAACCCGCAATAAAACCAACAAAAAAATATTTTTATTTTATTTAAAAATATATTAAAAGAGATCTACAGGGTTTTCCAATAAGAGGTGTTATTTTGATATTCAATCGTAAAAGATCAATGGTTTCGTTGCTTGTGTGGCACGTAGCGCCGTCTTGTTGAAAGTAAACGTTGTCCAGATCAATACCATCCAATGCCGGCCATAAAAAATCATTAATCATCTCTCGATAGAGTAATCCATTCAACGTAACTGTTGCTCAAGCCTTACTGAAAAAGTAAAGTCCAATGACTCCGCCGGACCATAAACCTCACCAAACAGTCACATGTTGAAGATAGAGAGGCTTTTCAACAATAAATCTTGGGTTTTCCGAGCCCCAGATGCGACAATTTTGCTTGTTGACGAAGCCACCGAGGTGGAAATGGGTCTCATCACTCAAGATGATTTGCATTTGATTCACTCAAGTGAATTTTAATAATTTCAATGCGTTGTTGAAGCGTGTATCGTTCCATTTTTATCAATGGCGTAGTTTCTACTTGTCAAATGTCAAAAAATGACAGCTTCAAAAGTAACATCTACCGAAATAGCGGGCTATTCAAAATAACACCTCTTATTGGAAAACCCTGTATTATAGTAAAAAAAACTTTGTTTTTCAAGGGTTGATGTTTCAAAATAATTGCCCTTGGATTATTTAAAACAATAAATAAAGTAAGACATGTTGATATGTTGTGATGTGGGATATTCACTTGCTCATTTATCAACCCCGAAACAACTTTTGTTAGGTAGTGCTAATTATTATGGAACCAAAATAATTCTGCGATGAATTCACTAATAATGGTAATTTATAAAACTCTCAGATTGATGTACAAAACATGAAGTTATCGTAAAATGGTACGAATTTAAATAATTATTTTTGAAAACCGATTATACGGAAACTAGATGATACCACTGTTTATAACTGTAATACGTCTCAGTGAATCTAAAAACGAAAGAGGCTTAAAAATTATGTTCACCATAAAAGTTGCGTTACTTACTGGCAATATTTTTCAATGATAATATTTCATACCAAACAACTTTAGGTTTTGATTGAAATATTTGATAAAGTTTCATTTTCCAGCATCAAAGTTGAGGATTAAGTAAAATATTCATGATTACGATTTCCAATTTCAGTGAGATGAGGAAAAGCCAGACCATCTGCATAAATAATATATGGTTGGAAGTTACACTACTGTGTATCTCACACATCTCAAAAATTATGTTGATTTATTCACGGCCAATAAGAGGGAATCTCAAAAAATGACGTCACTCCAATTTATAAAAACAATTCATTTTGAATCAGATAAAACAGAATATTTTTTATTGCAACTAATTATCTCGACGTTTTCCAAAGCTGTAATTATAATGTCACCATTAATCATTATAATAACTACACAGCGGAAAATCTGCGTGTCACTGCAAAAACTTTCAAACAGTTCTGGCGTCATGAAATTTGATCAGTAAAATATCTGGGTCATAGCAAAAATTTCCATCATTAGCTAAGAAGACTTGAAAAGCCGATTTAACTGTCAAAAAATTAGACAAACGACACATTGCTTGCCATATTTTCAATTACTCTGCATTGAACTGGGTTCACGAACTTTTTGTACCTAATCTAATAGCTCGATGGCTAAACGACATAAAATTAAATTGAAGATGAATGAAGTTTAGAAAAAAGTTTAACCCCATTAGAAATTAGAATTGAGTGAAACGCGCCGACTGACTGTCGGGGGTTAAATAATACCCGTGTGGGCGAAACCATCTCGGAGAAGAATCTCTGCATAATGCTTAATGGACCATGAAATTAGACGCTCCGTCCCAGGCGAAGTGTAAGATTTTTCAAAGCAAATGAGAAAAAATATGTACAAAAGTTGTTCAATGAAAACATCCATAAAAATACCCTTTCGTCTCAACTTTATCAGACATAATTAAACACAGTTTTTAAGCAACTAACTCTAAGAAAAGGTCATGTCGATATTAGGCACTCGTATTTTGTATTTCAAGCATGAAAATCTAGACGTATTTTCCTTTATCAAAGTAATGGAAAAGATTCTATAAAATTGAACATCATAAATTGAAAGCAATAACGTAGCATTTGAAAAACGGCAGAAGATATTAAAGCATGGGTATCTAGTGATGTATAAATTCCCGGGAATTTATTTTTGGGGAATATTCCCAGGAATATTCCCGGGAATATTCCCCTGGACGGGAAATTTTGGGAATTTTGATTTAAACAACTTAATACCTCAAAAAGAATAATATTTATTAAATAAAAAATAAAATATACACACATATGGTACATAGAGAGCAGGATAGATCCATAAAAACTATTCCCATATATATAGGAATAGGATCCAAGAGAAAAATAACAAAAAAACACCGATCAAAATTATTTTAAAGTGAGTAGTATCTCTATATAATTGTATACTGTACAGTATTAGTAGCCTATATACACTCTATGCTAGTAAACGGTACATATAAAAAATCAATCGTAAAACTGTAAAAATGACACAACTTCACAGATCGGTACTGTTCATCTGATGATACCGATTGGACACTGACACTATCAACTTCGCTTCCACTTTCACCTTCATATTCTACTTCTTCTTCTTCTTCATCTTCATCTGACCCGGACGAAGTTGTTGCCAACTCAGAATTATCTACGTTTTCTTCTTCCTCAGCACAGTCAATTGGATGTTTGCGTTTGCGAGTACCAGATAAGTTTGAAACGTTATGATGCGAAGCAATCTGCTCATCCGTGGAAGAAAGGGTTTTCGTGGGAGCAACTTGAGAGCCTCTTTCAGAGGAAAGAAGTTTCCAATTGTGTGCCATAAATGTTATTTTCCCTGCTCCTTGAGTTGTTAGACGATTCCTCCGTGTTGTATGAATGGGACTAAACGTGCTAAAAGATCTCTCAGTGGCTGCTGAAGTAATGGGAGCAGTCAATATTCATATGGCAACCTGTGACAAATCAGAACATCCGCACATCCCCTTCCACCAGGTCACTGGCGTGATTTTATTGACACACTTCCATAGGAATGCCTTGCTCCATGATTCACAAAAACATTTGCACTATCAACAGTCTCCATATGACTTGCTACTTGGTCAATGAATTCAAGTGCTTGAAGTTGCTGTGCGTGGCTTAGCAGATGTCCTTGGGAACCTGGATCTAGTAGGGCAGCAGCCAGATATATTGGAGCAATAGCAAATTCTTTGCGCTGCGCCGCCTTTTCCAGTATTTGCTTCTCTTCGGCATGTGACAGTAGAGACGTTGAAAGAGTTTTACTTAGACTGCTCTCAAAATCCTCAAAAGCATACAATGCTTTGTGTGTTAGTGGATCGTCTCCCTCTAGCTGTGTAATCCAGGAAACAATCGGTCGCAGAACATTGTCTAATGATGTCACTCTTTTCCAGTAAACATCATCGTCCAACAGGCTGTTCTTCATATCACGAAGTAAAGATGAGGCAGCTTCGTTTACTGCAAATGTTTGCAGGCTTACTTTACATGCTAACACACAATAAGGCATCCAAGAGAAGTGTAGAAACCACTTTATTAAAAATAAAATAAATTCCCCGTTTTCGGGAATTTATTTCGGGTCGGGGAATATTCCCGGGTCTACATCACTATGGGTATCCAACATTTTAGATCACCAATCTTGGGCCGCACATAAAATAAAACAAAGGTTTTGTAAATGTTAGATTTTATTGGAATAACTTTTGAAAATTATACCTCTAAATGTAATATTTTTATTTTTTTTATCAATAACAATATATATAAATATTGATTGTATTCGTAGTCTTCCTCATTAGGAGATCCTGTGTTGAGGGGGTCTAGGTTTTGGATGTTTTCAGCGACTTCATGTTTTGGGTAAGGTTTTCCAGAAACTTCTACAACGATGTTTTAAATATGCTAGTAGGTTATTTATCCGGTAGTTCCTTAAGTCAAGATTTAATGCCCTTAATGCAGTTATTTGGTGTTTTGAATTGTTTGATACTAAGTGAGGGTTTGTTATATATCTTTACTGCTAAAAATTCAGAGCTTCTTTGTCCAAAGGTAGAGTTACATTTTGGTATATTTAGTATCTCTGTTTGTTTGGCTCTGGTTTTATGAGTATGTAAGATGTTTGCCAGTAAATCATTAAGATAATATTAATCATAGCATTATCTTTTTCTCCTTCAACGATTAGTTTTATAATTAGAGTAAAAGAAAATAGGGCAACATAAACCTGCCGAGATATTATTTAGTTTATGTGTAACTAATCCATCAATGTCTGGTGCAGAGGGAAATGACTCAAGTAATTCTCAGTGAGTTCTCAAGGTGCTCGTCGGGATTTTTTGTTCTAAATATACAAGAAAATACTCTTCCTGTTTTTCACCATTAAAAATAGCTGATTACAATTTGACGTGCTGTAAAAGCGTGGCATAAAATTGGTTTGATTATGAAGATTGGCATCATATGTATTTATATCTTGGAAGATAAGGACATAATATTATACTAAATAAAACGACAAAATTGAATGATTGAAAATCTATATATAAGGATAGTCCATTTATTAATTGGAAAGTTATGTATTCAAATCGACTGACAATAAACTAATTGTTAAATATTAAAAAATATTTGATGATCGAAGAAAGCAATATCTTTGTGGCTTGGCGTCATAATTTAAATGGAAAATTACATAGTTTTAACCACTTTATTACACAATTTTACAAATAGTCAACTAATTTCGGTTATAAATAACCTTCTTCGGGTCGGTAATAAATTATTAGGTTTATATTATTACTGTCCTGAAGAATAACCGAAAAAGTTGACTATTTGTAAAATTGTGTAATAAAGCGATATAAAACTAAGTATTTTTATTTTCACTTAAATTAAAATATTGATGATTTACCCCAAAATATATTTTTTAATAAGAGTATCGAATCGTTTAATAGGTTTTGAGTTGCGGTTTGAACACTCATTTCAGCTTAAATGAAATTCTAAAATCCTGCAAATTATTATTTTTTTAATGCTCCTAGCAATCCGCGCGTTATTGTAAAAAGGGACTAGTAATTCGTAAGCAGATTATATTATCGAATTCTTAATAATGATGATAAAATGCAAAATGTCTGAAAACTGTCGGATTAGTTTATTGACCAGTCATTGAAAGTATGACGCCCACGTCACCTCCCGCACCTCACAACATGGTTTGTTCCCCTCAATCTTAGGTTCCTGTCTACTGCTTTCTCGTTTCTATGGATTAAGTAAAATATTTTGAAGTTTCTCGTACAAGTGAACAGGCTGATTTAATTCTGTGTCCCGGCCTTGTAATGTAGGTGGTTTTGTTTGGAAACGCCTGTATTAAAACATCATGTAGTAGAACTTTTACGTTTTACAGACATTAAATCGAAGGGAGCTGTATTTCTTGAAATAATAAATCTGAACCTTTAATACTGGAGTAATTACATTATTTTCCAGTTTCATGACAATTTGAATTGACGAACGGCAACATTGAATTCAATTTCATTGAGCTCGCGTCTATCGATAAAGAACACAACCTTCACGAGTAAATAAAATACCCCGCATCATAAATTCTGCATATCCACAAGGGCGCATTGCCCAAGAACGAAATAAATATGTATGCGTGTAAGTAAATTGCTATTGAAATCGTGGCACGCACGGCCGGCGAACAAGGTATTTATCGAACAAAGTATAGGAATTTAAACTCTAATTAAAACGGCAAAACAAACCGTTCGAATAAATCTATATTTCACATCTAAAAAACTTTTCGTAATTATTAAAAGTTGTGCCGCAGGAAAGTTAAACTATAATCTATCTTATAAGTTATTGCATTTAAACATGCACGGTAACAAATATTTCTTTCGGAGCAGTTATAATAATTAATCATTTTACAGTGATAATTCTTCCGGTAATTAATTTACCCGGCTTCAATGGAAATTCAATTAAATAATTTTTTTTAAATAAAATAAAACATTTTGGCGTCTCGTCTGATTTTTTGGTAATTTAAATGATCAATAAAAGCTCCAGAACTCATGATGGACAATACGCCGAAAATAGTCGCGTTGACCATGAAAATTCGGATAGAAGAAGATGCACCCGTTTCATGACGCCAGAGCTCATAGTAAAGACACTGATTTTTAGCTTTATATGAGTTTAAAAATCTATGTAACAAGAAATGAAAGAACAAGTCGCGTTCAACTTGAAAATCCGAATAGAAGATGCGCAAATTTTATAACGCCGGAGCTCGTAGTTCTCGATGTTTCAAACACAGAAATATTCTGCTCTACATTTTTAAAATATTTCAGATTGAAATATGTTAACTTCGTATGACGTACAATATGAGAATGAAATAGAAAAAAGTTATAGAAACTATAAATTTCTAACAGAAGAGGTTGTGCAAATTTCAAGACGCCAGATCTAACTTTCCGAGAGTTTGACTGTTCCGTACACTGAAAACCCGAAGACGGCAAACTTGCGAGGCGTACAATGTACGTGTAGTACGTTCCAGAGTTTTATCTCGAAGCACTCTAAAGTATAGTCAATTAACAAGTCCTGAATAATAACGACAAGGGAAGTTTTCTGATACACGGCAGAGGGTGGTGCCTGCCAGTTCTGCCAGTCCCGCCACCAAAGGGGACACTTCACGACACAAACAGTAATTAAACTTGTACGTCTTTCACACAGAGATAAGGATGAGTCCGCCCTTTGTTCCCGGCATCGTCGCTTCACTTGATGGTTCAGCTAGACAAAATCAATTGTTTGATAATGGAAAACTATGCTAATTTCGGGGCTCGCACTATTTGGTTAATCAGGGGGTCCGTGTCGTATAATGTTTATAGTGGAAAAACGTAATCCAAGGGAAATTAATTAATCTATAAATTCAAATTATTAGGCATTGAGATGGGTCTGAGATCCAGGCTTTGGATCTTGCGCAGTATATATATAAATATATATTAATTTCATATTTATTTCACTCAAAACTTTTTGATGATTCTCAGCAAAATTCTTCTTAATCCTTCAGTAATTTAAATAGTTTTACCTACTCCTAACAACGGTGAAATCAGAGGTATTTTAAATGTATTATTTTTTTCGTAGTTAAATAAATCCGATTTTAAATACTAGATAAAATTATATTTCAGATGTTTGTGTTTGAAATAAACATTGATATTTCTAAATAATAAAATTTTAATATCACACATGAAAATGTTGACAAAAAAACATTACGAAACATATTCTGGCTCGAATCATCCATAATTTTGAAATATTTAAATTCACATTTTACGCCGTTTACACAATTAAAAAATATATAATTTATTAACTTTCAAGTGTCAGAAACATTCCACCAATTTGTAATCATACACGTTTACAATTTTTATGATTTTATCCATTGAATCAAGTATAAATATTTAGGAAGAATAGATAGTTCCCTTCCAAGAACGCACAAATCACATATCTTACACTACAGAAAAACATCTCGCACTACAGAAAAAAAGACAAAAATACTTGTATAAGCCGCACCGGTCAGATTTGTCCAATATGATGTGTGTGGCCAGTGATGTCCTTCCGAGGTTTGAAGGGTTAAACTTTTTTTATAGAACACTAAATGGAACAAACAATTTGGATTTTTCAAAATTACATGAATAAAGTGATGTAGATGGCTTAAAATGGTTGCAAAAATTCCAGACAGACAAAGCTGTGTAAATTTCGTGAAGCCAGAGTTCAGTGTTCGAGAGTTTTTTTCTGCGTGAGATATTGCACGAAAGAGTACTAAAACACCCATAACAGGAAAGCTACAATACAAAGGAAAATGTCGAAGAAAGAGAAAAATATCTAAAATAATAAAAACGAATCGCGGGGTATAACAACACACAATAAACCTTTGTCGCTTTATTGCGTCTGTGGCAGAAAAAAATAGATTTCCTTTTAAGAGGAAAGTTTCGTTCTTATTGAAAGTTGAAATGAAAGCCAACAACAAAGTGGTTTCTTCGCTACTTCGTAAATTTGAAATAATCCGAACGGAATGCGGAAGGCTGTCATTCGTCGGATCCTTGGTTCTTTATCATCTTAATTAGTTTGAAACTTCCTAAAAGTGATGTTAAACACAAAGCCTTTGGTATTGTATATAAGCAAGACCTACATCGGAGGCTGGTTGGGGTTTTACTGCTTTACCAATGGAAGTACTTCCTGGA
Source organism: Hesperophylax consimilis (assembly GCF_061612785.1). NCBI lineage: Eukaryota > Metazoa > Arthropoda > Insecta > Trichoptera > Limnephilidae > Hesperophylax > Hesperophylax consimilis. Next base: position 18,225,301 of record NC_142838.1, read on the forward strand.
CTAAAAAACCTTGAAACAAAAGGAACATGTTGATTCAATGGATTATTACGATGTTGTTTTCGCGGACTTACCGAGATGAGTGACAGAATAAGCTACAAGATTTTAAAAGGTCTATGGTGAAAAAATATTGTAATTTTGGAAAGCAAACATAAAAAAAGATTATTTTATCTTTTATGTTAATGGTAAAAAAATATATTATATATATTATTAAGCAATACTTATTGTAATACAATACTTACCTGAAACACCTATATAAATTGAAAAATCTTCCGAGAATAAATACATGCCGCCGATGGGAATTGAAACCCCCCCCCTTCTAATTGATGTATGTTTATTCCTATATCCTTAGTGCTATGCATAAAAACATTGTCTCTTAAACATTAGTTTATCATTAAGAATAAAAATTTACTTGTTGAATTTACTATTTACGCCCGTCAAAAAGGCCTTTTTACATATTTGTATAGTTTATGCGATATACTCATAAACAGTCCATTAGATAAGTATGCCTGTTATAATATATAAGCATAAATACAATTGAAACCTTCAGTCATTGAACCAACTATCTTTGCACATCCAGGGTTAAACAGTTCCACCAAATAAATCAGCTCTACTAGATGAAAAAAACAGCATTAAAATCGGCTTATTTTGCAATATTGATGAACTACTATAATATACAACATCGATGTATTAATTAAGTTTTATTAAAAACATGTAAGAAAATTCGCATAGGTAACCCCCATTTAATTGATAAAAAACGAAATAATTTCGAAAACAGCCTTGTGTTCTTCTTGAGGGCAGATAAGAACGCGAAAAACTGAATATAAGCAATAGGAAAATAGTAAAATATACATACTGTCTTCTATTAAGAAATTTACTAAATTAGGTACTGAAAATAGATAAACTATGGATTGGTACATAAAATGAATATCTAAAAAATGTTAATTATTACTTAAGTATGTCAGATGACATATAGAGAGCTAACAGTGAAGGGAATACAGGTAATTGAAGGGAGGAAAAGTTAAGCGCAAGGATGCTCAAGGAAAATAGGTTAAGTACTTGTAAAGCATTATATTAAAATAGTTATCGGTGATTTCATCACCATTTTTAAGCAATTTAGTAACTAACTAACTAACTAACTAACCATCACGCCGTTTCCCCGCAGGGGTAGGCAGAGAGGACGGACCGCCAAACAACTCGGTCTTGGCACACACTCCTTGCCTCATTCACATTCATACATCGTCTCATACATACTCTTCTATTGTTCTGACTCTTGACATGGCCCGACTCAAGTATCTGATTCACTTGGTCGTGCCATGTCTTCCTCGGGCGCCCCCGACTTCTGCTACCATTCACATTTGCATCGTATATTCTCCTTACACTCCTTTCTTCGCTCATTCGCTCTACATGCCCAAACCATCTAAGCGTCCCTTTCTTGATCTTACTCATTACGCTTACATCAGCCTTGCACTCTTTGCGGATATCCACATTCCTCACACGATCATACATGGTTTTACCACACATACGCCTCAGGGATCTCATTTCAACAGCATTCAATCTACTTTCATCCTTTCTTTGCCAGTTCCATGCCTCACTTCCATACATCAGGGTAGGTACCAGCACTCCATTGTGGACTGCTAACTTCGCTTCTTTGGACAATTTTTTGTTAGCGCCAACTGCGTTCAGTCCTCCATTAATGGAGTTACCTGCATTTACTCTTCTTTCAATATCTCTGTCAGCCTTCCCATCACTCGTAAACATGCTTCCTAAATACACAAATTCATCCACCTGCTCCAAGTATTCCTCATTCACAGCTATATTACACACTGTTTTCGTACTTTCTCTTTCAAACACCATTACTTTAGACTTACTTACATTCATCATTAACTCATTCTTCACGCATACTTCGTTCATCCTAGACACGAGAGACTGCAGATCATCCATACTATTAGCAATCAGCACCGCATCATCAGCATACAACAGGCAACATACTTTCAGATTACTCAAATTCGCGCCCAATCCCACATCTTTCAATTCTTGCATACAATTATCCAGGTATAGATTGAATAACCACGGTGACATTACGCAGCCTTGTTTAACACCTTTTGTGATATCAAACCACCCCGTAAAACCACCGTTCACCCTAACACATGCAACGCTTCCCTCATATAGAGACGCAATTGCCTGAGTCAGATTCGCATTCACTCCATACTTGGACAACACCTTCCATAGCTTTTTCCTGTCGACTCGGTCGTATGCTTTTTGTAGATCTACAAAGGCACAGAAAAGTTTCTGGTTTTTTGCCAGAAACTAATTAATTAATAACGTAATTAATAACTGAAACCCAAAACTCGATTTTTTCAAACAACCGGCGAAACCTTCAAGTCTCGAAAGCCTTCGGAGTACATAATATAACACATGAATTTAATAAAAGTGAAACCGTATTCCGAAAATCAAGGTCCCAAGCCAAGTATCATTTGACACACCGATTGAGCCGAGTTTCCCGGCAGCAGAATGGTCAGTGACCATAGTGGATGGCGATATTGGCTACGTAGCGGCGCGGCGGCGGTTATTGCAACAGCAAAAATGCAAGCGCGTCCACAGCGCGTGACCGAGATCCAGTTATAGAGGATTATTCTGACTTACCGGCAACGTGACAGATCGTTAACTGAACGTGCAACCAGTTTGACTACTACTGGTAAATAGCAATAGTACCTATACCAATAATTTACTTTGAATTTATGAACGAATTATTTCTATGCAATCAATAAATTACTTGTATAATTTAAATACAGATTTTTTATTATTCAATACAAATAGGAATGTTTGAAGTCATATTCAACCCTTACAGTAAAATCTTTAATTTTAAACCGGTCGGTGGCTGAGTTGACATCGTGTTTGGTTCCACCCAGGCATAGTGTGTTCAATTATGGCCTCAAAACGGGTAAGCCACCCAGTGAGGCCACATTACTAAATTGTACTAAGAAATGTAAGATATTGTACCAAAAATAAAATAAAAAAAAATAAAAATTCCTCAGCTGCCCAAAGTCCTCCATCACAACGCAAGAACATTTTCCGCTTACTGTGGTGGTAGTAGGAGATTTTAAAATATTGTGAGGTTATTCATAATTCGGGAATGTATAAATTTCTTTTAAAAAAAAGTTCTTATTTATTGCCCCTTTTTTGTTTAAAATAAAAAATGAAACAGGCAAGCAAAAAAAACGGAGTGTAACATTGTAGATTAGGATCAGAGTAAAGCGTCATGGTTTGATCTAACATAATAACAACTAAAATAAAATAAATTTAGGAATATAAAGAAACCAAGTCGGGAAACATTATCAGATTTGACTTTTCCTGAATTTTCCGGCGTAAGAATTATAAATGTGGATTAATGGAAAAGTCTGTCAAAGAGAGTGATGTCTGACCTTCTTCCTATCTGCCCACCTGATGGGATATTAACATATTTATATGGTTGATTACTTTCCAACTCTTCCAATCGCGATGAGACGTTTTTCATGCATATTATCTATCTGACTTAGAAATGTACCTAAGTTTTTACATCCATTACGTATTTATTAATATACATCCATAAAAAAAACATGTATTGACTATGCACTGTTTACGTGATATCATTTCAGGTAGTAAGTACCGGGATATGCTCAGCGAATCATGTGTAACTTAAATGTCAATATTTCAAAGGCATGAAACAATATCAACAATACAAGGTTCGGGAAATATCAACAGAGTTTGGATCAGATATCAAATATCGTAACCTGTCACCGAACTTGGGAGAAAAATATGAATCGGTTTTTATTTATATTCAAATATATATTTTCATAACATACGTAGGTAGACTAGATGGAATAGCGCAATTGAAAGCAACGAAGGGTAACTGCTAGATATAATGTAACCCTTTGCCGGATGAATGTAAATTAAGATTATGAAACTGAATTAATTTATTGGGAACATTTCGAAACGGACCTAATTAATTATGAATCGACGGAACGAAGTTTTAATTAAAGACAAAAGACAAGTTTTAATCGAATGTGAAAATATGAACATGCGTAAAACTTAAGTAATCATTTTCTGAACTAGGCTACGGTATTCAACAAAATTTGAATATGCGTTAAATTAAATAATAATTTTCTGAACTAGGCTACGGTATTCAACAAACTATGTACATAAGTTAAAACTTAAATAATCATTTTCTGAACTAGGCTACGGTATTCAACAAAATATGAATATGCGTTAAAACTTTTGCGTACGCTTCGAACGAATCATCAATTTATTCTCAGATAACTCTGACAGTATTTTTTTATAACACATGTAGGCAGAACAGCGCAATTGAAAGAAACGGAAGGTAACTGCTAGTTATAATGTAACCCTTTGCCGGATGAATAAAAATTAAGATTAATAATTTTAAGAACTGAATAATTTATTTATTGTTATTAAGTTTAATTTGTAGAACTCCATTTTAATTTTTATTTTTTATATATTCAATAATATTGTTATTGGGTTTATAAAAACAGTTTATTTTTAAACAAGTTCTGCTGTGTAATTATTATTACGCGTGACAGCTGTTTCGCCCTCTGAAGGCATTATCAAACTGTCAAACAGTTTGATAATGTTTGATAAACAGTTTGATCAAACAGTTTGATAATGCCTTCAGAGGGCGAAACAGCTGTCACGCGTAATAATAATTACACAGCAGAACTTGTTTAAAAATAAACTGTTTTTATAAACCCAATAACAATATTATTGAATATATAAAAAAAAATAAAAAAAAAAAATAAAAAAATTAAAATAAAAAAATTAAAAAAAAAGAACTGAATAAATTGGTGACCGGATAAATCATCACAATGATAATTCATCACATCTTTAAAAAGTCATGGAAAGTGATGAAACAAAAACTTTATTAACTGGGTTAAGTAGGTCAGGTTAGGTTAGGTTAATTTTTTTTCATCGTTTCCAATGACTTTATATCACTTTTTAAAAGTGTGTTGAATTGTCACTGTGTTGAGTTATCATGGAACCGAATAAATTTAATGAGAACATTTCAACACGGACCTAATTAATTATACATCGATGAAATAAAGTTATAATTCAAGACGAAATTCAAGACCTTACATTCTACGCAATACGAACATGCGTTAAAACTTTCCTACGTCAATAAATAATCATTAGAACTACGCTACGGCATTTAACAAAATTACGTACTTTTCGAATGAATCATCAATTTATTTCCAGATAAGTCGGACCTTCTCGGAATAATATTTTGAGTAAGATATGAGGGAGGAAAAGATACGCTACTAAAAGGGCGAATAAATCATTCTTTGTTTTTCTATTTGATGTGAAATTTCCTCGAACAAAAGAAGTAATTTATAAGAATCATAGAATGTGGGTGAAATACATTATTTTATGGTAAAACTGGCGTTAGTACCTGGCCTCGACCTTGTTTTTATAATTGTGTGGTGTCCTTCAACATTTAACCAACGAGGCAATGATTTAAGATTAATTCATTTTATCTGTCAGCACAAGTTTTTCAATTTAAAAAAGGCTGATACTAGAAATCTGTCATATGAAAGGGGTGTATAGCACAAAAATGATTCTTCGGAAGCGGGGCGCAGAGCTAAATTGAGCTTTGGCCGGGAGATCTTTCAATTTTCAGCACAACAAAAATCCTAAAAATATTCAAAACCACATAATAAATCCACAACGCTAGAGTTAGAGAAGATAGATAGAAATGCATTTTATTTATTTTTCTTGATTAGTGTTGTTTTTAATGGAAACTTGAAAGGATAAAAAAATATTTCGAGCTGAGTTTACATCAAAATTTGCAACGGAAGGTCCCGTAAAAAATCGTATTTCGTTTATTAGTTTTTATATCGATTTCGATCGAGAAAATAACTACAGGTTGTTAAATTTTATTTATCAATAAATCAGATCATAGAAATACACAAAATTAACACACGACTTAGGACGGGTTGTTTCGGAGGATTTGAACAATTCATCAAATTTCAATGTTGATTTCCGGGTTCTGTGAAAGTCCTATTCAAGTTCTGTTATTATATCAGCATAGGGTAGTTTCTTGACAGAACTGAAATAAAAACAAAACTTGAAAAAATCTTTCACAGAACCTGAAAATTAACTTTGAAATTTGAAGAATTGTTCAAATTCTCCGAAACAACCCGTCCTTAAACTAGGTATCATAATATGTACAATGTTTTATCAATGAGAGATGATTGTATTTTCGGAATGATGACGATATCATTTGAATCAAGGTTTGCGGTCATAAACCATATCAAGGTATGCTCAGAACTGCGTTTTTTTCTTCCATAGTCCCGGCCGGCGAAAACTGTGCAAAACAAGAATGAAGAAAAAACGTCATATTCAACAAGCATTTTAAAAATAAAAATACGGTCATGCCTACGCCATATTCGACAACTATCACAAATTACGTATAGATAAGATTCGAAGAGTTAACGATCGGTTGCACACCAGACAACGTTGCCAGCTAATCAAGAATATCAATAACGACAATAGATATCGCCAAGGCATCATTTTTAAATAAATCTATTTGTATTTCAGGAATGAATGAATGCAAATCTTGAAAGCTAAAATTAATCCACTTCCGGACATCCGATCGAGCTGAAACTCGACACATAGACACGTTATCGATGACAATGCATTATTTTGGCAAACACGTATATATATATACTACCAGACTGTCCCCATACTACCAGATTCATATAAAAAATATTGAACGTGTGCAGCACAAATTTTTACGATTTATTAACTTCAAATTACACATACCTATTCAACACATAAACTATAAATTCTTACTAAATACACTTAAAATACATTCCCTAGAAAACAGAAGAAAAATAAATGATCTAACTTTTTTATTTAAGATTATTAACTCTAAACTAGACTGTTGTGAACTCCTGCAATTCATAGATTTCAGAGTACCTACTCGAGCAACTAGGCAAAATATATTATTCTGCAACAATAACTTTAATACCAACTATCACATACATGCACCTATTTCTCGCTTTCACACACTTGGAAACAAATGCACCTAAATATCGACATATTTAATATAAGTTTGCCTGAGTTCAAGAGATACCTGAATGACATTTTTATGTAGCATATTTAAAGAGCGATTGCGTATATTTGTTGTTTTCTTGTAGATATGTTGTGAGCTTTAAAAAATATATAAATTTTTGTGTTGATGTTTTCAAAATAAAACCATCTGTTTTCACTGTATTATACAGTAAATTATGTAAAATATATATAATGTAAAATCAGGGCGTTTAAATTAATAAATAACATAAATGTCAGTCGTACCCAGGACAGGAATTTGGCGAGTTTAGTAGAGTTGTCGTCTCCATTTCCTAGGTAGGAAGCTTCAATACCCAGTCAAACCAAAAAAAAAGGTTTAAAAGACATTATAAAAATAATGTTTTATAGTAAAAAAAAACTTAAGTTTTTACTGGTTGATTTTTTACCGGAATCAAATTACTTATCGAGATATTAACGAAGGCTTTCACTTAATGTGTTCATTTGAATAATTGCAGTGAAGATTTACCATTTTACACGTAATTATTATGTGCTGTAAAACATAAAACCAAATCTGATAAATAATACGGATAATAAATAAACCAGCAATAACTTACACAATATAAAAAGTTTACGACATATGAAAAAATTAAATGGCAAAACAAAGATGGTCAAAAATTTCATCAAACAAATATCATGTTAGAATAAATAAGGTTCGCCTACCGGTGGAAAATAATACTTCCACATCTATAAGGGACAAGTAGGTCGGAAAAATGGTACCTTGTAATGTTATGCGGTTGTAAGGCGTGGTGCCTAACCCAAAAAGAACAACTAAATTAGCAGTCGTTGAGTGCGAAAAACCTTCAGAATAAAAATCAAACAAGAACACGAAAAATAACCATGAAAAGATTATGTGGGTTCTAAAGGCTGCATGGGGCGGTTATATTGAAATATTTTTTTTAAATGAGAACTGCTCCCAACCCTCTGGAGCCAGATAAGACTGTGGCATCCCCAACTGGGGTATGTTGTGAGGCTGAAGGTAGTGGTGAGGTAAAGAAGATGGGGAAGAGGAAGGTAGGGAAGTACCTAACTATTCAGATCTTCTCGCCAAACACGGCCAAAGCCATTTTAAACAACGTTTCAATTCCGAATAGTGGTCTTACAGCAGGGCGATACTGAGAGTATCTTCCACTATAGAAAGTGCCGCAAATATACTATATATTATTTTTAATTCGTAAATTGTGAAATAACACAAATTAAACAAATACAATTTACTTGCGCGCGCCGGGATTTGAACAAGCGACCTCCGGCTTGCTAGTCGAGGGCCTTACCCCTCGACCGCGGAGGCTGTCAATAATTTATTGAAGAAGGTAGGCAGGGGTAGTTGAATGCAATACATAATATTAAATTGTATATCTCTTAAAATTGTAGTCGATTTAGTTTAGTTTAGATATTTCTAACCATATGGATATAAGTGTGGAAGCATCCAGTATGGAAGATACTCTCAGCATGTAATGATCTGCCCTTTCTACTTCAAATTATTCCTTCTCTTCTTTCTACGATAATTTTCCTTAAGTCCCGTAGGTAACTTTTCCATAAGGCTTTGGTTATATATATATATCCGGGGAGGGAAGGTCCTCCCTGCCGTCTTTTCTTTATTACACACCCCTTCAAGAGTGTACATCCTAGTTTGTCTACGTGACGTACGACCTTGAACGTACTCATTTCACGTGACGGTTCAGTATAAAAAGGCTTCACCGAACGTTGTGTTGGGTTTTTGTTTCTCGGTTTAGAAACCTAGTTATTTATGTATGTGTGGTATCCCTTGGTTCTTTTGAGATAGAGTGAGTTGAATCCATTACCGCTGTGTTTTAAAACCATTTCATAAACCTTATCTTCTAAGTCGCCTGCTCCCCCCCCCCCCACTAGCTACTCGATTCTACCTATCGTAGGGTAATGTGAATATAATAAAGTGTTAGATTTTATATATGTGATATACATACGATAAGTTTATGGTGTTAGTTGTCGGCGCCATCCATGTATATATTTTGGGAGGGGAAGGAGAGGAAAGGAAATGAATTTTTTTTCAAGCTAAGATTGACTCCTCCTCTTACCAAACAAAACTGATGGATGATAATTTGAGCAAGGCGATCGATATCTGCGTGTCTGGATATCACAACCGGCCGGGTCTCCCCTTGTTCCAAATCGGCAACCTTCACGCCAGAATAAAGAAAACCAGGTCTCATCACCAATTTCAGAATTGCCCCAATCTCAAACACCTCCAGGAAAATCTACTTTACTGAGTGTAGAAGGGGAAAACCATGACATCCCTTGTCACGAATCTAGTCGCGAAAATGTGACACGCAAGGTCCTAAGTTACGTGCCACCTCCAGAAAACGTTGTAACTCCCACGCCGTCGGGGATTTACATCCCTTTCTAGGTCAATACATAGGTAACACACGACGATCTTGTCGACATTTTGCCTGCTTATTAACGATAGGTTGTGTGCCTACCCATTCAGCCAATTATCATGTGAGATATATGTAAGGTCTACTCGAAATGCCAAATTTAGGATGAGGACTGTCTGTATTTTAAATTCGGTTCTAGTAATTATTTTATGAGGTTACTAGCATCCTCGTGTATTAGGTATGGGTAACTCCTACTGAATACCTATCCTCTCAGGTAAGGTATAAACGGATAATTGGTTTGATGTTTTGCATTTAATTTAAAGAGGCTGCCTACCTCTCGAAAGATACCTGTTGAGAAAAGTTGTTCGGTTGGTAGTTTTATTTCGGAGATTACCATCTCCCTCTTTTGACTTTAGATTTGTTTTTGTGCATCCCAACTCGTAACTTAGAAAGTCAAACAATAGATGAAAAGTATTAAATTAGAAAGTCAAATAACAGAAGAAAAGTTTTCATTTCGTTCCGTCTGGTTGCATCCGATCGCTTTCAATTTGGGACGGCATACGCTAGCAAAACTTCCCCTTTGACTGACTGTACTCCGCGCCTCTCGGCCTATATATTAAAAGGTCGTTGACTCGTCTCTCGCTCACAGCTGATTGACGGTTCGCCTAGCACATCCCTGTTAATGATAACATTATTATTTGGGCGGCAGGTGTCGTAAACTTAGTTCCTGTACCTCGGTTGTATCCGTCTTTTAAAAAGGTCCTCTGAAATTTAATAAATAATATAAAAAACTCACCCAGTTAGGCACCTCTCATTCTCAGCGTGAAGCTTACCTGGTTACACTATATAGCTAAATCACTTTAATTTTCGACCTCCTCCCTACGCTTATAAAAGGGTAATTAAATATTCCTGTAAATAAAATTGTACCTCCCTAATCTGTTAGGATTCGAACCCACAGTTAATAATCTATTTGATTCTCTGGTTTTCGGTCTCCGTGGATAGAATGCCATCTCGCCAAATCAATAACTTAGCCCGATTAAACACTTCCTGCCTTTAAGTACATTCACTCTATTTTAAAAACGCAATCATTATTTTTATTATTTTCATGTTTTTAAGACAAGCAATCTAGTTCGAACTGTATACGAAATCACGTTTAAATCAACACAACTTTATAACACAATCGCGATTGCACAACACCTGGCGCCCCTGAGGTGGGTTTTTACAAAACGGCGCTCTACAAATTATCCAATTATTATTATTGTCATTATTATTAATTGTTTTCCCACTGAGTCGAACCACTTTCACTTCACACAAACGCCGGATCAATAATCTTTCACTTTAATTCAATATTCCGCAATACTCTCTAATACCACTTGAATTCAATAATTAACTGTAATTTCAAACAACACTTCTGATTTGTATCCCTTTCTCGGGGCTGTCAATGCACCCAAGTTCAAAACTCGACTGTCCCTCCGGTCTCTCCTTTCCCGTGGGAATCTGTTTACTCCAGGCCTGTCTGTCCATAAATCTTCCGTCGTTGTCTAAACAAAAAAATTTTTTTGAGCACGTTCGTTTATTATTTATCGTTTGTTTTTGTGGATATTCAAAACATCACAAGCATCGCCCTGCTGATAGACCACCTTTCAGTTTTGAAAGTTCATTTGAGTGGCTTTAGCCGTGTTCGGTGCCGCAAATATACTATATATTATTTTTAATCAGTAAATCGTGATTTAACATATTTTCAAGAAAGACAAACACTCCATATCTAGTACCACCCCAGTAAGCGGAAAATTTTGCTTGTGTTGTCATGGAGGACTTAGTCACTCGAGGAATTGAACACACTACGCCTGGGTGGGACCCAAACGCGATGTTGACTCAGCCACTGACCGGATAATTATTCAAATAATTAATCAAGCAATGTGTCGCCTACCTAATTCTGTACTATCTTATATATTTGAGGCCACAAGTGGGGTTCCTCAAGGGACCTGTGCCTGTGCGTAATATTTTTCATATTATTAAAATATGTACATCCTTATCCTACAATTTGCTGGCGACTTAAAACTATTAAAAAGAATAGGAAATTTATACGATTGTCAAGTTTTAGAGACTAACTTCTATCAAGTTCACTAATGAATGGTGTGAACAAAATGATTTATTTTTGAACATTCAGAAATGTCAAGTAATACGATTTTCCAAAACTCATCATAATATCTTACATGAATATGCATTAAATAATATTAAATTAATACCGGTGTCACAATTTCATGACTTTGGGGTAATATTTAACAGATTTTAAGACCTTAGATTGTATGAGAACCCTCTACATTTCACTAGTTAGAAGTCAAGTGGAATATAATTCACCTAGTTGGTCCCCTATGTATAAAGTTCACTCTAACAATATATAACGAGTTAAGCACAATTTTTTTAGGTAAGAAAATTTTATGCTCAAAATTCCAACTGAACACATTAATTATGTCAGTTTGGTGAATCAATTGCATCTAATAAAGCTGTCTGACAGGAGTATTTTGTTAGACCAGGTTGTGTTACACAGCCATTAACAACTTAATCGACAGCCCTGCCATCGTTGCCACTATTAAATTCCATGTACCGACTAGATATATTTTAGTTGGTAATTTAGTTTTAGTGATTTGTCTTATGTGTAGCATTGTTCTAGTTTATGTATTATTTTATGTTACTGTTAAATGTTTTACTAATAGTTTTTTATTAATTTATAATTATTATTAACAGAATCTGTCAGTCTAACCTTATTTCATCCTTAAAAAACTTTGTGTATATTTTTCGATAGCGAACTGGGTATATTACTGACTTCAGTCATTAAAATCCGTATAAAAGCCCGACTGGGCGTAAAATCAAATAAAATAAAATAAAGATTAGGATTGATTAATGACAATACGTCTAAAGAAAATGGAACAATTGACAGAAGAAGTCGGGGACGTCCGAGGAAGTCATGGGATACTTACATAACTGAAAATATCTTTCTTTGTCACAATTTAAATTTTTTGTATGAAGATTATGAAGTATGAAGGTACCCTTAAGACATTCAGAAAGAAATTGAAATTGGAAAAAATAAATATTTTCAGCTACAGCAATATCATTAATTTCGTATTTTTCAATCTTACCACTCTAGCCCACAGAAAAAAAATCGGACAGCAACTGGTAGGTAGGTAGGTAGGTACCTGGGTTACGTCTATTTTTTTCTATAGAAGCTAAAAATCGCAATATGCAACGGAACATTTTATATGTATGTAATGTTTTCTATCGAACTGAAAGAAATCATATATTTTCATCATAATTTCAGGCAGGCGTTGGTTCTCGTCTGAAACACTCCGAAGGCTGTCACATTAGAGTCGTGGAGGAAAGTGCTCCTACAGCCACTTCACTTGTTTGGCTGAGCGCAATCTTGGACGATTAAAAATAATTACTGGTTGTTGACACGAAATTACATTAACAGCGCTTAACAGCGAGACTACGTGGTTCAGGTACGAAAATATGATTAAAAAAACCTTTGTTCGGCAATGTTTATGGTACGCTGCCCCCAAACTTATCTTTTAGAAATAATTGGGCACCCACACTTTCATTACCAATAATGGATGGCCAATGCTTTGCTTTGCTTTCCATTTGTACGTAAACATAACTTTTAAAAGTGATGAAAGTGAACAAATATAAATAATAATGGAATAATGCTCGAGCTACGGATCGAGTTCGAAACTCACAAAGGGTATCGAGTTTTTCATCCCCTTTTCCATGGAAGTTAAACTCAGAGAAAAGCTATACAGGTACTATAAATCTTGGCTTTAATTTTTTTAATACCAAAGAACTTATGAAGAAATATAGTAATACAAGATGTGGTTTGAGATTTTCACGGCCAAAACAATTAATGTGATTTATTTTTGGGGTATTATGCTGTGTTGCGCTGCCTCCTTTAGCCAATGCTTCGGACACTGTTACAATGTCCATCAGGGCAGATGGGTACATTAGTGTCTATTATCACGACAGGTGTATAATGGTAATATACACATCTGCCCTGACGATGGACACTTTAACGCAGTCCGAAATGTTGGCTAAAGAAGGAGGAAACTCAACACGGCATGATCCCCCAAAAATAAATCACTATAAAGGTAATAACACTTCACAGCAGAAAGCATTCAAAGTAAACATAATTTAAAAACAAAAAGTTCATGAAATAAAATTACGCTTGCAAAAGAGGTTATTTTTTAAATTAAATTGAACTTTAATTTATTTAACTATTATTAAATTTGGTAAGGATGCCGTTATTTGTGCCTTCTTGGAAGGGTATCACGACTGTTAAAACCTTGGGTTTATATTACCAAAATGTTTCAGGAATGTTTACTATATCATTCATTATTATTGCATAATTAATCATAATAATACGACAAGAACCGGGAATAGAATGCAATAAATGGGTTTCCGAGACAATAACACGACACACAGCGCATTAATATTAAACTGTCTCCATTGTAACGCATTATTTGCGTTGTAAAATAGTAAGATATAATACAAATCTAACGGTTACGGAGGTCCCTGCTCGATTCCCGCCCAGTTGGAACAAAGCTGCGAGTATACCGTACCGTTAAGCTGGGTCCAGACATGTTCTTTTGTCCGTACCGTACCTCCGTTTCGTACCAGCGTCGCGATCCAAAAACTCTGGACGCATCATCTTTTGTCCGTACCGTACCTCCGTTTCGTATCCGCGTCGCGATCAAGAGCCCGTATCTCCGTAACGTCGCTGCGATCATCGCGTGTCCATTTCCTCCCACCATGTCGTCGACTGCGGAAGTGTTTGAGAATTTGACGATTGCTTGCGCGTCCTTCATTGTTATTCACAATAATATAACGAAAAAAAAACAAAAAAGGCGACGTTGGTGGGAGTTAGAATTGTTCAAAAACAGAGAAAGATGTAAGACGCCGCGAACACGTCCAGACTGGCGCAGACCCGTACCGTATCGCCTTTGAACGGGCCGAAAAACCGACTCGCGATGGATCGGAGCGTACCTCTATCCGTATCGAGATGCCGTACCACCGTACCGTACCGAACGGGCGTCCAAACTAGCGTTCTTGATCGCGACGCTGGTACGAAACGGAGGTACGGTACGGAAAAAAGAACATGTCTGGACCCAGCTTTAAGCTCGGTCCAGACATGTTCTTTTGTCCGTACCGTACCTCCGTTTCGTACCAGCGTCGCGATCAAGAACGCTAGTTTGGACGCCCGTTCGGTACGGTACGGTGGTACGGCATCTCGATACGGATAGAGGTACGCTCCGATCCATCGCGAGTCGGTTTTTCGGCCCGTTCAAAGGCGATACGGTACGGGTCTGCGCCAGTCTGGACGTGTTCGCGGCGTCTTACATCTTTCTCTGTTTTTGAACAATTCTAACTCCCACCAACGTCGCCTTTTTTGTTTTTTTTTCGTTATATTATTGTGAATAACAATGAAGGACGCGCAAGCAATCGTCAAATTCTCAAACACTTCCGCAGTCGACGACATGGTGGGAGGAAATGGACACGCGATGATCGCAGCGACGTTACGGAGATACGGGCTCTTGATCGCGACGCGGATACGAAACGGAGGTACGGTACGGACAAAAGATGATGCGTCCAGAGTTTTTGGATCGCGACGCTGGTACGAAACGGAGGTACGGTACGGACAAAAGAACATGTCTGGACCCAGCTTTAAGCTCGGTCCAGACATGTTCTTTTGTCCGTACCGTACCTCCGTTTCGTACCAGCGTCGCGATCAAGAACGCTAGTTTGGACGCCCGTTCGGTACGGTACGGTGGTACGGCATCTCGATACGGATAGAGGTACGCTCCGATCCATCGCGAGTCGGTTTTTCGGCCCGTTCAAAGGCGATACGGTACGGGTCTGCGCCAGTCTGGACGTGTTCGCGGCGTGCGACATCTTTCTCTGTTTTTGAACAATTCTAACTCCCACCAACGTCGCCTTTTTTGTTTTTTTTTCGTTATATTATTGTGAATAACAATGAAGGACGCGCAAACAATCGTCAAATTCTCAAACACTTCCGCAGTCGACGACATGGTGTGAGGAAATGAACACGCTATGATCGCAGCGACGTTACGGAGATACGGGCTTTTGATCGCGACGCGGATACGAAACGGAGGTACGGTACGGACAAAAGATGATGCGTCCAGAGTTTTTGGATCGCGACGCTGGTACGAAACGGAGGTACGGGACGGACAAAAGAACATGTCTGGACCCAGCTCAAAGCTGGGTCCAGACATGTTCTTTTGTCCGTACCGTACCTCCGTTTCGTACCAGCGTCGCGATCAAGAACGCTAGTTTGGACGCCCGTTCGGTACGGTACGGTGGTACGGCATCTCGATACGGATAGAGGTACGCTCCGATCCATCGCGAGTCGGTTTTTCGGCCCGTTCAAAGGCGATACGGTACGGGTCTGCGCCAGTCTGGACGTGTTCGCGGCGTCTTACATCTTTCTCTGTTTTTGAACAATTCTAACTCCCACCAACGTCGCCTTTTTTGTTTTTTTTTCGTTATATTATTGTGAATAACAATGAAGGACGCGCAAGCAATCGTCAAATTCTCAAACACTTCCGCAGTCGACGACATGGTGGGAGGAAATGGACACGCGATGATCGCAGCGACGTTACGGAGATACGGGCTCTTGATCGCGACGCGGATACGAAACGGAGGTACGGTACGGACAAAAGATGATGCGTCCAGAGTTTTTGGATCGCGACGCTGGTACGAAACGGAGGTACGGTACGGACAAAAGAACATGTCTGGACCCAGCTTAAGGCTGAAGCCTGCAGGCTACGGAAATCTACCGGGCCTACCAGGGTTTCTCCAACTTCTTAGACTGTGACCTAGATAATATTGAATAACACGGTCCCATACCGGAGAGCTCCTTAGATTATTTTTTTTTTACTTTATTCGGTGACTTCATATAATTTTGTACAGGTTTATCAAGGATTTTATTCCTAAATTATAAAGTATCGTTCTAACCACTCTTTCGGTTAAATGCATTGTTTATAATTGCATATATTCCCCCTTCCTAATTAAAATGGTCTTAAATTTTACATACTCGTAACTGATTACCATTTATGCGGTATATTAATAGTAGTATGTCAGTCGTGTAAATTTTAAAACAAGACAAATTATAAAATCAATGGTTTTGATTGTTAGTGGAGTGCGCTAAGTGTTTATTTTTTGCGATGTATGGTTTTGATGTTATTAGTTGTGCATTTTATTTTCATTAAATTAAAACCACGCCATAAAGTGAATTTGCGATTATTTAAGGAAACATAATATATTGTTGCCCGTAGCGCACAAAAGTGTGTGCTAATTTTTGTTAATAAATATGTCTTTTTATTAGTCAATAAATGTTTCATGTTCAATATGTGCATAGATATCCAAGTTTCTCAAGTCGGTGTTCATTTGGAATTTACATGAATTCAGAATACATTAACATAGACATTCATACTATATTTCTAATTTATCCTTTAGGTACGTTAAAATGAAATATTACATTCAAATTCTTCCCGGGTAAGACTTTGAAGGAGAGGAACAAGGGAGATAACAAAATTCTCTAGACAGGACCTTGAGATATGGAATAATCCCAAAGCTCTTTCCATATTTAATTCTACGAAATGTTGTACATAATATTACTCCAACTCTTTAAAGTTTTTTATTCTAGAAAAAAGAAAATTAAATTTTTACTTATTTAACTATAAATAACTAATACATTACTCATAAATACTATTCACTTTCATTGGTTTATTGTTTGAGCATAAAAGTAAACAATTTATTTTTAAATGTACCTACCCTTTTTTCAACTTTTATTTTGTCTGGAAGGCAATTATATAAGTCCCTCGTAACCAATGGATTGCTTGCCACGGTGAGTATGCATGGTGTTTAAATGTATTTTATCGTGTTGCCGTGTAAAGTGTGTGTACTTGGGATGTTTTAATGAGTTCTTCTTCTCAGCTAAGAAGTTACATATAAAAACTTTTCAATTGGTGATAACACAATAACATTTTTAACATTATTTGATAATGTGGCCCTCACTGAGTACTTGACCCGTGCTGACGTTGGCAATCTAAAGTAGACTGCATTCTACTTCGAAAATCTGTTATTGTTAAAGTCAGAGTTGATAACTCTAATTATACTGAAATCATGATGTTGAGAAAATAAGTGGTACGGTTTTTTATTTGTTTTCTAAAGTTGGCATTTTATGATATTAAATTTAAGAAGCCCTCTTCTAATAGGTACAAGGTAGGTAAAGGAGGTACTCGCGCTCGGGGGAGCTTTCCGAGTCTACGCCACCACAGCCAGCCGCTTTATGACAACTAATGGCGTAGTAAAGAGAATAATTAGATTCGACTCAAGGTTTGCGGGGTGCTGGGGATTAACACTTTCAACGGAAATTGACTAACAATTGCGCATTGACGGCCCAACCTTTCAACTTATTAAATTTACAGTCCTTGCTTCCAATCCTACAAAAGCACGATAGCCAAAATGTCTGGATTAAGAAATCCTAATAAAATATAATATAAGCAAGGCTTTAAGTGGATAATAGTGTTGTTAGTTTATTTAAGGAATTTAAGTCCGTTTCAAATTATGAAATCTCGCTTACTTTACCGAGGCAGCCGACTCAGCTGGGCCGACACACTTATTTACATTTACAAATTAAAATATCCTGAGAGAGGCTTAGAGCAGTAATTCATTAGTGGAAGCCGGAGTAACGGAGAAATTTTCATTTTAAGTGCAATCGCCTCGCCAGCAAAGCTCCAAATACGTAGTTATGGTCTAAGACCGCCCAATTCACGGCCCAATTAACCCGACAGTTTGAAGGAAGAAAAATAAAAATAAGTATTAAGGTGGAAATTTACGATGGAAAAAATGTTAAAGAGCGTTTCATCTTCCAGCTGAGAAATTTAATTTCTATTGCAGACGCAGCAGTTACTTCAAGCCAAAATGTATAAAAGGTTTTGTAAGACTTCCAGGAGCAATTTGAAACGGTGGTGAAAATTATTCAGACCGGTTTCTTCAAAAACACAAAGCGTTTATATTCAATGGGTAGAGAAATGTTCGCTGTACACGGTGTCTATAATATGGTTTACAGAGAAAGTACCTACGCATGTGATAGTAATAAATGATATTGATATCGATATGAACATGAACATTATTATACTATTACATTAATAAAAACCTAGATTATAAATAATAATAATAATGTCATTTAGTATTACTGAAAATTTGTTTGTTACGTTCCGGTTCAAGATGGAACCGTTTTAAATTGATATGCCGATAGGCACAATCAAAAAACATTTTTTTCTGTATATAACAAAGAAAATACTTATGGTAGATAATGTACTATTGTTATTAAAAATATAAACAGACATTATCTGGAAAAACGATAAAATTAAAAATATATTTTTTAAAAACATTTTCCAAAACTAAAAGTAAGTTATTACGAAAATGTAATCAACTGAAGCACGGCGAAAATTGAGCGCCAACATAAGGTGGGTTAATGGCTCAGTAAATATTATTTTTCAAATGTGGTCCGTCGTCGAATCGTCGTGTTTATTGATAAGTAGGTATATAATTACCGACTTATAAATCGTACGATTTCAGAGGAAATTTTGTTTTTTCGTTATTAAATAAGAAAAAAAGGAGAAAATTTTTTTGACCCGAGGTCTACAATTCACAGAACTACTAGTGATAACTGCTTACATTATCATGAGCGATTTTAATAATAACACCGTTTCATATCATAACAGTAGGTTACATCTAGAGGTCGGGTGAAACTCATAAACGTACCTTCCAGGACAAAGTGGGGAAAATAATAGCAGCCATGATGATAACAGTTTGGACATTTCATTTTACGTATTCAATTTCCAAATAGTCCTATCTCCCTAACTGCTACCCGGGGAGTTTTTCTGGCGGACGCTTAGTTTGCAGAAGAAACACCTTGAAACGTAGTGCCGTTGGAAAAAGCACCAATTCATGGCCAATAAGTGACTCAATTACCGAGAAACTACGAGTCCGGCGAACTCGTGTTTAAGAGGGGGAAATATTGGAAGGAGGTTAACACACTTTAAAGGGAATTGAGGCGAATAAAAATTTAAATGGTTTCGTGATGGAAAAGGAAGAGGGTTATTAAGGACCCTCGAATATTTGTCGAGCCTTGAAAAACAATATTACTCTTGAGGTAAATATTTTTTTTGTATTTTCAGTAAAATCCAATAACTAGAAAAATCATCAATAGGTTGAATAGGTACTCGTCAAATTTCAGACGCCGTCGGTGAATGTACGATGAATCTCAAATTCAATGGAAAATTATGTAATGAGAAGAATGAATGAATAAACAAAATTTTATGAGATTCAATATTATACGTGCAAAAAATTGGCAACTAAAACACTGATGAAAAAATATCTTTTTACGCGTAATATTCATCCCGTAACGAGTTTCTATTAAGGATGCGGTATCAACACGAAGTTCCCGCCGCACAGAGGAATATTTTATCTCGAAGATTGGCCAAAAATATGGAATGGCCTTGGTTGAGTTGATTCATAATCAAAGGTATTTTATATATTATTCACTAATCAATCATCAAAAACATAAGACTTTTTAATGAAATTAAGAAAAATCAATAGGCGAATGCCCTACTATTTCAAAGACAGATCAAATAAAATATTTTATTTTTATTATTCATTAACGCCCTATCAGGCTTTTACACAGTGAATTGACAGTATATAGTATGTAAGTGTAACATAATACATGGATAAAATAGCTAAATATAATTTACTCGTAAGGTAATTAGAAAATAATTTTATGTAATAGAAGAAAAATAATGTCTGTTGTATCTATAGAGAAAAAACTAATAAGTAATGGCAAAATACCAACGCCGTAATTAATATTGAATTTAAATAATAGTACTTGAAATGGTAAAGTAAATCAAAGTATAATATACATATCAAGTAAGACCGTACCTGCATACAGTAATTAATATGCGTCCAAAAAATAAATAACAAATAAACTAAGGAGTATGTGAGTTAAACGTTGGAAGGTATAGAGACAAGAATTTTTTATTGAAAGCTAATAAATAATTCAAGTTAATAACTAGCAAATAGGTCTAAAATTAGTTGCCTTTTGAAACTCACAAATTTATGTAGGTATTACAGAAAACTACTTTTGACACGAAACTGATTAAATTGGCTCACACTGTTTTTTTAAATCTTATCAGGAATAACTAAAGTTTACGGTACCATCAACATTAAAGTGAACTCGGCTTAACTTACATACTTAAATGGTTATAATGAAGACGCGTATGTAAAAAAATAATGCTTTCTATTTGTAAGTGAATACCACACAAGAGTCCCAACTGCTTCAACTTCCAATCGTCCGGATCCAGTGAGACATGGCATACCCAATTGGGGTACGTTGTGAGGCTGAAGGTAGTTAAGAGAAGAAGGATAGTGATAGGGAAGAGGAAAGTACCTTGATAATCACATCTGGTCTCCAAACATGGCTAAAGCTATTTCAAGCAAAGTTTAAAATCTGAAAGGTGGTCTTTCACCAGGGCAACACTGAGAATATCTTTTACATTTAAATCCACACGGTTAGAAATATAACTAAATCGATTACAATATTAAAATATGTAAAATATTATATTATGTATTGCATTGCACTACCCCTGCATACCTTCTGGAATAAATTATTATTTTTATTATTAGTAAAACTAAATATTCTAAACTATACCTTCTTGAATATCCAATACGACTTCTATATTTAAAAAAAAACACAAGCGGCGAGAACTAATAAAAGCGAGTCACACACAACTAAGTTGAGATTGATGAGTGAGACTATGACATCTCCAAACGGGGCATGTTGTGAGGCTGGAGGTATTGGGGAGGTTAAGGAGATGGGGAAGAGGAAGGTGGGAAGTACCTGATTATTCAGGTCTGGTCACCAAACACGGCCAAAGCTATTTCAAACAACGATTCAATTCTGAATGGTGGTCTTACGCCAGGGCGTTACGAGAGTATCTTACACTCTGGAACGTGCCGCAAAATATACTATTTATTATTTTAAACGAGTAAATTGTGAAATACACAAATTGATTAAAAAAAATTTACTTGCGCGCGCCGGGATTTGAACTAAGCTAACTGAGCCTTACCCCTCGACCACGGAGGCCGTCTATTAATTTATTTTAACGATATAAATGTTTTCGACTTATGACAACTTACAAAAAGATACGCATCTGTGCGTCGCGCGGGGAGGAGTTTTAATGGAATTCCTGTCACATGAGGCGGCCCCGGTCCTACATCCCGACCCGGCTTTGCGCCGTTTCACTGTACGATGTACTAAAGGAAGCGATGTAATCGTATTAGTGGAGCCTTCCCCTGCGATGAAGTATGATGATATTGATCTAACATGTAGATGTCGCATATATTGATACATATTACACTGTCCCCTTTCAAGGATTATTCAACTTCCACTCGAACAAAACACAAATTTTCGAAAGTGCACTTGTTAAAACTTGCTATCTTAAAAATCGATTGGTTGAAATATGCACATTCAATGGCCCCTGTCGCCTTTGAGGCAACCACCGCTTCCCGTAACCCTTCCAGATATCGCCCACTTTGGCAATCACTGATTTGGAGGAACCTGGCAGTATCACCATTACTTTTTACACACATTTTATTTTCCAAGACTCGCGGTGACTTCATATATTTCCGAAGTAGCATTGTTTTGCTTAAATTCTGCGCGTTTATCTATTTCGCCGTTTTAACAAGAAACTAGAGCAAAAAGCTATCTTCTTCTCACGGATGTTGTCGACAGTTCACGTTCGGGAAGCCACCACATCGTGGCAGCACACATTAATTTGGCGGGATGAAAGAGAACAAAAGCCATAAAAACAAGACCGGAGAGCGCACGCCGAAGTCGTAGTAAAAAAGAATCGCAGGTTTATTTGGCACTCACTAAGACTCGAGAGGAAATTGCACACAGTGAGAGCAGCGGTGCAAGAGGCTTTCACGCCCGGCGACTGCGGGACGGGGCGGGACGGAACATTTCCACGGCAGTAATTAAAAGTGTTGCGGGAACACAACAAGCCGTTTTTTCTCTCCGCCTCGAGAAAACACTGTACTTATTTTCAGAACTCGAGACTTTCTTAGAAATAGGCCGATGGAATGTTAAATATTTTTTTAGTAAACAATCACTTCATGATTTGGACACTATACGTGAAAACACCCGGTTATACTAGCTTACCTATATCGCTTACAATGACGCTTCATCAGGGCAGAATTCAACAAATAACGTGGTACTTTACGAAATCGGCAGGAGATAAAGATGTAATAAAAATAGCAGTCATACAAAGTGGTTGTTTACTTCAAGTGCAATATTTATTTTATGAAAATATAAAATGAACAGGTAATTTATTTACAATATTAAGGAAAAACCAGTGTGTGAAAAATACCTTGAAGAGATAATAATGAACTGACCATATTTTATAAAAAAAGTGAACACGTTTGAATAGCACTCGTACATTATCGTAAATTTGCTTATTTAGAAAACTGGGATGAAAATGTAAGTGAAGGACTTGAAAGGGGAGCAATAATCGTTTGTCATGGGTTAACCCACCCCACCACCCCCGGCTTCAGGGGGGTTCCCGAGGGATAGGGGGGCGGCATTCCCAGGGCGCGGATGTGTGTAGCTTCGGGAGTATCCCCGGCCAGGGGGGACATGAATATTGCTACAGGAAGTTCTACACGCTCTTCTCAAGATAGGGATGTAAATTTGAATGCCTACAAAATTTATTGTGACACAGGGCGAAACTTCATATAATGAAAACGCTACATTATTAAACAGAGCCCACAAATGGAATTTAGAACTGAAAAAAAACTCCATTAAATTATGATAACGGGCATTTTTCAAAACAGTAATTTAAAGCTTCCGAAGAGTAGGTAACTCACTTAAATACATCATATTTTGCATCATGTTGGATATAAAGAGAGATATAGAACGGAAATAATTATAAATCCATTACCGCCTTACAGGATTCCTGTAGGTAGGAAAAATTTGAGGAAATATTTTCAGAATAAACAGATATTTAAAATGTGATCAGATGTGATGGTAAAAGCTCACAACATTGAGGACTAGAAGATGTAACATCTGGTGGCCACTACATCAGATGGTGACAATTTATTTTCATTTTTAGAAAAGGCCGGAAAGACGCCTCGCAATGTCGTCGCTCAAACGGATGACATTATAGTTAACTCTTGTAAGACGTATCATAACTATAAAGCATTTTTGATATTTTAGACTGTAAAACTCCGAACGGTGAGCTCTGGCGTCATGAAATTTAAACAGTCGGTAATGTATGTCAGTGCATCTGTTTTCAGCACGATATTCCAATTCCATACGCTTTAAAAATATCCGTACATATGTCAAAAAAATAGGCGAAGTCCTGTTTAAACACTCGACCATTTGGCATTTCATTTGTCTGCAAATTTATTTGTTACGTTCCTGTTCCGATTCAAGATGGCGCCGTGTTGAATACCACCTTTTTATCCCATCATAGAACGTAGTCAAATCGGAATAATCAACATTAATTCTGAGATACCTACCAGCCTGAAGAATAAAAAGATTAAAAAAAATTGTTATTGAGAGATGGTGACATTTCTTTAGACAAATTTTATAATACCTAAACATAAATTTAAAAAAATATATGGTTTATAATTAAATATGCAAGTATTTAAGTAGCTACTTAAAAATATTATAATTCCAGAGGAAATTCTTGTTTAGATTTATTAAATAAGAGAAAATTATAAATATAATTTTTAAGACGGCACTACTACTATTATTTCGTTTTAAACTTAAAAAGAAAAGGTATCCAGTGCATCTCTAAATCTATCGAGGTATAAAAAGAAAGCACGTGCACCGTTCGGCAAACAAGATTTAAAAATAACTGAAAGCAGTGTGTGTTTAACTTCGTATGTGTTTATTTACGAAACAGAGTAAATATTTTCCAGCTTTGAAAATATTTACAAGAGCGAAAACAGAAGATCGCCAGCTTTATAATATTAAACTATTCATGGTTACAGAATACTCTGTCATTTTGAATCCGCACACCACAGAGAAGAATTTGTAAGGGGGGAGTCACAATACGACAAAAGAAATATGGCGAAGCACCCGATTACAACACACGCGGGACGTAGAATCGCTTGGTTGGTCATTGAGATTCTCCGCTAGATTTCGGTTAGTCAATAAATGTTTATGGGATTAGTCCGAGGACGCCTACTCTATTGTGTCCAGTGCCGGGAGGGTTTATCGTCCGCGCGGGCACAGGACACCGGGCACTTTCCCGGTTCTGGAGTCTTACCCCGAATCAGGGCACACGTAGGACCGGGGTGTGGCGTCTTTATTGTGTGCATTACCTGCAAGAAAGGAAACAAATGTATTAGTTTTGACATGTTAACTAAACACACACTCCACCATTACCACATAGCATGTTATCGTTTGTAAGTTTTACATTGAATACACTAAAGAAATCAACTCATTAGAGACAGAAAATATACAACACAATTCATTAACTAATGTACTTAAACTACAAGAAATGCACTGAAAGAAAACTTCCAATACGAAAGTCTAAAGACAAAGAAGATACATTTGAATGCCATTTAAAAGCTTGGTTCTTTTCATCTTTTCGTATTTATGTTTATAATAATACTGGCGAAGACCCGTCAAAACAACGGATAGCCTCAATTTTGGAGTTCCAATTTTGAAAATGACATTATAATAATTTTCTGTTAAAACAAACGCTTCCAATTTTGAAAATGATAACACTATTGAAAGCAAATCCGAGATCTAGAGTTTATTGAACCTGAGTTACGGATACACAACCGATTGTTGTTTCATTTGAAATATGGGAAACACATAAAGTACATATTTATACGACCTACAAATAATACAGAATAAAGTTTAAAAAAACTTTTTAATTTTAACTCTTAAACCCCCGCCAAAAAATATAAGTAACGTAATTACTGAAAATCAGAAAACTGTACGAATATAACATTATTATGCTTATTAATCTTCAAAATCCAAAATGGATTTATATACACGATCACAACATTTATAAAAACACCACAAATACATGAACACTACACAAGACAACATAATAAACTATACGCACATTCAGCAACACTGAAAGTAGTAAAAGAAATATAGGCCACGAGGGCGTACATATATACAATCACATTCCCAATAGCTTGACATCAGTAAATAGAATGAATATATTTTAGAAAAAAACTGTTTGCTCTTAAGATCAGTGAGCTAAATTAAAATGTACTTATGTAAGTTGATAAAAAGGTAGTAAACAATTATATTTTTTTTTTTTTTTATGTGTACTTTTAAGTTAAGAAACTGAAATGTGTTTATTTATTTTAACTTAAAATAAAAAAAATTTCAGAGAGTTTTTTTAAATCTAACGTAATCAGTGACTTTCCTCTTGTTTTGAAGGTCAAGTGTGCAAAATTTCATCAATCTTGGAATAAAACTGTTGATCTGTATACAAATCACGCCACATACACTCTTATTTATATAAGTAGATTAATCAAATAGGAAAAAATAGAGTAGAACATACAATATATATTCCAATTAGGCATACCGTATATGAAGAGAGGCCTTCATAATGATAATGACCCAACTCAATCAAAACGACGTAAATATTGTATCGGTCGATTCGAAACAACCTCATATTTCTTTCATTGGAAAGCCGGAAGTGTTTTTACAGAGGTTTTCATTGCAAGGCATAGTATGAAAAGAAATGTGCTGCCAAAACCAATAAAACAGTCATTGTTAACTAAAAATAAATCACACTTTGGCATTCACCGAGCAAACAGAACGGGCAATCAATCAAAATTGACGGAATCAACGTGGCTAGGAACTGAGACTACCAACAACTGTTCGGGTAAGGCCCAGCGAGCGTCACGTAGAAGGGTAGACTCGGTAACAAAAGCCTCAGCTCCGTGCTTACTCAGCAAACATTCGGCTGAGATGAAAAAGCTCTCGAGAGGGGCATATCTTCTGGAAAGTTTCATGTATCTGTGAGAATCGGGCGGACTTACATGGAGATTACATTCTTTCAATTGGGTGTCACGTTTCTCATGACCGTGATTGCCTCCATTCATTGAAATGTTTTAAAAGGCAGCCATTGGATACTTCTTTGGC
Source organism: Hesperophylax consimilis (assembly GCF_061612785.1). Lineage (NCBI taxonomy): Eukaryota > Metazoa > Arthropoda > Insecta > Trichoptera > Limnephilidae > Hesperophylax > Hesperophylax consimilis. The sequence goes on from NC_142838.1 coordinate 18,252,019, forward strand.
TTGTTTCACAACGGTTTTGTTTGTGAAAAATAGGCTTCAGGAAGCAGTATGAATTTTAAAACAGAAGGTAATTTTGAAACTCGACAGCTTAAAGTTGATAATGAGTTCAACAATTTCATAAATATTCAGAAGAAACAAAATAATGTTTGTAATATAATGGTTTCATAAATTTCATATTTTTAAGTTCATTTCATATTTAGTCTAAGAAAAATAAAAATCGACAGCATTAGTTTGCGTAATCTGAACAAGATTTTTGATTTGCACTTGAAATAAATTTTAATTGGGTAAACGAAGGCTAAAAAACAGAAAATGTAATTTAGCATTTCAGCTTTGGACAGCTGGATTCAATTCCTTGGACATTATGTAAAAAATATTTATGGCGAGAAAAGCTCCCTAGTTTTAAAAGTAATGTAGTGAAATGGAAATACGGTACACCCTCGATGTTCTTTTTTTATTTAGGGGAAATAAAATGCCCATACATGACCGAATTACGTACGTGCCCAATCGACTGACATGTTCAATTGATTTATAGCCCGAAAGGTTAAAAAAAATAGTGAAGCACCACGTACGGGGCATAAAATAAACATTTACGTAGAAGGAGAAATATCCTCAATCAGCGAAATTTAGATCGGCAATAAAGGATACTAGAGTACTGATACACGGGTAGCCGAGGCCAGCGTACCTGCGGTAGATTGGGCTTTTCTTCGGTCGGCTATTCCAGCAAAGTGAAATGACCTTTCATTTTCAATTTCCACCGTTGCTGGTGTCGGAGCTCATTGGGCATTCCATAGGCAGGACCGTATAATGATCGCGTTCGGATAACCTTTGAATACTGAATACAGTAGTAGAAACAGCTCCGGCCAACTCAATATTTACGATTTGATACATATTTATTTATGCATCGACCGAATTCGTTTGCCTCCTCCAGGTAATTCTGGCGGAATCTCAGTACAAATGCTCAAATTAAGAGGTTTATGCGGCTGATAAGGCTTTTCTCAATTGACTCCAAATGAGGCGCTAGGGAATTTTACTGCCCTCGTACGAAATAATTTGAAATAAAATAATTTCGCGTAACGGTTATATTTGAAAAAGTGTGTATTTTCAACAATTGTGCATATTTATAATGGTGACCGGATAAATCATCAAATTGATAATACATCACATCTTTAAAAAATTATATAAAGTGATGGAAAGTGATGAAACAAAAACGTTAGTAACTGGGTTAAGTAGGTTAGGTCAGGTTAAAAAAAAATCATCGTTTCTAATGACTTTATATCACTTTTTAAAATTGTGTTGAATAGTCACTGTGTTGAGTTATCATGGAACCATTTATAATATAACTAACCAACCATCGCACCATTTCCCGCAGGTATGACCAAAGTGAATAATACACCACGAATCGCTGCACGACACACAATCGCTGCTTCATCCACATCCAAACATACGTTTCTGTCAATCAGACGTGTAGATTGTTGGCAAGATCCAACTCAACTTAATATTAATGCTTTGTGATCGAGCAATAATTTCCTGAGGCATCCCCGACATTTATAGTACAACAAAATATTCTTTATTTTACAAGCAATAATTATTCGCCCGTTGGCGTCATGTATCTTTTATCAGAAGATTTTTCAATATGGATGAGTGTTTCAGGCGAACAATTATTGCTTGTAAAATAATTGTTACCCTTTGTGCTATGCATAAAAAATCTTGTTCTAAAAACATTAGTTTACCAAAAATTAATAAAATATTCTTTGTTCCTCGTGTAGACAAACTAGTAATACTTGGTGAAAAAATAATTTCAAAAGTAATAATAAGGTTATTTAATAAACTTTGTTACGCAAACTATGTTTTATTTAGAAATTATTCATTGTTTCGACCCTAAAGTACGAAAGGTTAACATTATTATTATTGACGTAACTAAAATAAACAGCTTCATTAAACTGATGTAGAGCACAGATTAATTTATTCCCATGTCAGTCAGTTAACTAAGGCCAAGTCATTAGTAGTTTCATTTGCAAAAAGAATCGAATGAACGTCCCAATTCCTCTTGTAAAGGTTCTGCCTAGTAATTTAATTACATTGATGTTTCGTAAAATAGGTTACGTAAAATATATAGGTTTAGTTAGAGTAAATTCGTTATGAAATACTTGCGTAGCTCCATAAGAGACCAAACTGTTTAAGCCAGTTGAACTATGACACCCCATATGGGAGATTTCATTTCAAAAACTTTTCATTTATACATAGTTTTTTTTATTTTTATTATTATTTAATAAATGTTTACATGTTACATTTTTTGACATTTTTTTAACTACCATACTAGGCTAATGCCTGTGTTGTGGTAGTTATACATGAAATAATAATAAAGATAACATAAAAGAACTAAAAAATACTATTTTATAGAAACATAAGTATGCAAGTATGAATCATACATGAAATATTAATAAAAATAACATAAAAGAACTAAAAAATACTATTTTATAGAAAAATAAATGTGCAAGTATGAATCATACATGAGATAATAATAAAAATAACTTAAAAGAACTAAAAAATACTATTTTATAGAAACATAAGTATGCAAGTATGAATCATACATGAAATAATAATAAAAATAACTTAGAAGAACTCAAAAAACTATTTTATAGGAACATAAGAAAGAAGTAAAGAAAAAAAAAACAAATTTAATGATAAATAAAACTAAAAACAAATATATTAAAATTAATAGTAAACTGAAAAATAAAGAAAAAGTATATGTATATAGTGAGTGGTCATTCACTAGAATGATACTGACACAATCTGTTAATCCGGATCGAAGCGCAAAAATCAATATGTGTTATAAGCCCGCATAAATAGTGAGATGTATCAAGTCGTCTTGGATATTTATTTGGTAATAAATAATAATATTATATCAAATTAAAAGGTCAGCCAGCGAATAATTTAAGGATCATCATAAATTTCCAGTGAAGGATTCCATACAACTAAAGCGAATATACTAATAGTCTAGTTGAATACAGCAAATACAGGCTAATGAAATGACATAAGCAGCATACTTGCGAAGACAACGAGTACTAATGGGAAAGATAATTTAAAAAGTGGAGGAATTAATAATAGGTGGTCGTTAGAAAGAAAAAGAGGTAAGAAGGATAATTACAAACGTGAAGTGAATAAGCATACCCGACGAGAATTTTTAGAGGAGGTTTCCAAAGACAGAGTTTTTAGTTCTAAATTCTTAAATTGTTAAACTCTAAAGCAGAAAACAATTTTCTTTTCTTTTAAAGCAGCAACCAGTGAGCCCTGGCGTCATGAAAGATGAACGAACATAGTTTCCGGTCAGCAAGTTCTAGGTCAATGCAACCAATAGCTCGAAACGCCATTTCCATCACGATTTGAACTTCGAAATACCCATCTGACTGAAAAAAAGTTTTTTTGTTCAATAAGAACAAACATTATGAAGGGATCGGGCGAAGCTAGATAGTAATTAAATTACTAGTTACTAGTTAATTATGATTATAAATGCTTAGTAAAGAAAAAAATATAAAAACAAATGTTTGTAAAGAAAAGTGTACGAGGTCATGAAAAATTGTAGAAAAAACAAAATTCTGTAAAATTCGTTTGAATTAACCATTTAGTCGAAATCACTGTAACACGTTGTGCTTTTTTATGAAGAAAAAACAAGAGGCAATCTATTGTAACGAGATAAGTCTATGAAGACTTGGTTCCGTGCATATTTTCCGCGGAAATAAGCAAGATGAACGGAGCAGAGTTATGCTATTGTTATTCAACGCTTTCCAGAGTACACCCTTGAGGTTAAGCTTGCCCCATTTTAAATAGATAAATGGCAGAAACATTTATGCACAAAACTTTCCCAGAGCGCTAACGCGGTCTTTTATTACAAAATAGGCAACATAATACTTCGACAAATGAAAACATATAATAAAATATTTATTTTTGGAATAACTTAATGAGTAAAACCTCAAATTGTAATATTCAATTATTGAAGACAATATTAGCGATTCCTAAACGAAAATTTGAAACAGAAAAAGATACGGTCACATCTAGTACATGAACCCAGAACCCTAGCCTTGCCGGGGCACCACTCTACCAACTGAGTTAATGGGATCTATCTCCTTTTGTCATATTTAAATGTACCATACTTCGAATAAGAACTACCAACATTGTCTTCATTTTCTCACGGCACATTTTTATTGGCTGCTATCTTTATGTATGATCGCATGATTCAACCCGAACTAAATGCAATCTAGACAGTGTCTTAGATAATATATCTTATTTTTTTATTTTAATGTGTGACATCTATTGACTTTTTCTGCAAGTTGTTTAGGAATCGCTAATATTCTCTTCAATAATTTAATAATAAATTATTATTTACAACTTTTTTTTTTCAGAAATTCGGTTTGGACAATTTCCACCTGCTGGTAAGTTTCGTCCGTCACGCATTATTATGCGAACATGAACGCATAAAAGAAATTCTGCGGACACAATAAAAGTGAAGTTTCACTCAAGCCCAAGTGTTCGAGGTCGACATTGGCAAGTAGTGCGGCCACGGAATGTCACGTACACAGACACAGAAACTATTAACTTAATAGTCTTATGAGATAGACGACACGAAATGTCGTGATTTCGGGAGAAAAAAACCATTGTTGGTCTATTTTTAAAAAGAGACTGCCTTTAAATACATTGAAGTTACTCATTCCCGACGACACATGTTAAAAAAAATACAAACCGTAATTAACATAAATAATGGAGTTATACCGTAGAACGGTCTCCTCTGCATAGATTTCCACTAAAACACAACATTGACCCAAAAAGGGGTTAAGTAAAAAAACTACCAATATCTAAAGCAAAGAAAAGTATCTTGGAAAAACAACCTCACTACACGAAAATTGTAAGTCTGTGCTGGCTGAGCTTAAAATATGCTCGGTATCCGGCCTACACCAAAACTAAACGTCAAAACCCACTTAAAAAATTATTATACTGAAATACCAGAACTTATACCTAGAGGATTGAAGCGCCCAACGCGGTAACGAATCTACATATATATTTACAATCAAACTGATTGCTCAGTTTGGTAAGATCTGTGTAAACAAAAAACATAAGCACACTTTAACCACAATCTTTGATTTAGCATCTGCCCTGACGAGAGAGAGTGTAACGCTGTTCGAAACGTTGGTTAAAGAAGAAGATAGCGCAGGACGGCATAATACCCCAAAAATAAATCACGATAAATCTAACATGTTTATTACAAATAACTCTACACCTGAAAGGAAATATCTAAACTAAAAAGCAACCTTTACATTTTAGTTTTCTTTTCTTTTGAAGGTTTTACGTGTTTTAATGCAATACCAATTCAATAAGCAATATATTATGTATTGTTTTACAGAAAAATGGTTTTGAATTATGTGATGTGATAGCCACGCAGAAAAACACTTTTCCCAGGGAAACAGAGAATTTGAGATGGGATAATATTAACTCCCGACACACAACACACGACGTCTAAATAAAACGCCAGACTATAACATATTATGGGATAATGCGTGCTGAAACTGAAATCGAAACCTATTTACAACGTTGATTAGTTTCAGGTCAGATCCGGGATAGAGTTTCTTTTCGGACATCGGCTCTGAAGACGAAATAGGGGTAAGTCACTTGGGTAAGTAGGGTCCATTCCCAGGGCCGGACCCAATCTCCGGGGGATTACCCCAGTCATTAGAGTAGAGACCAGTGCACCCTCTACCGCCCACCCCGCCCCACTACATACCAGATAAGACGAGTAGGAACGTTTCAGACTTCTGGGGTTAAAACAAACAACACGGGGAAGCTTTTCCGGTGGAATGTAAAAGCGCCGTTATTTTAAATAAAGTACATTTCATTCAAGAGAATTCTTAATTCATTTTATTAACAGACCTTGAGTTTTAAGCGGGAATAAATAATGGACGACGATCAAAGTGAATGAGTAATTGAGAATTTATACAATTCTGGAACATTTCTTAGCACACAGATAAAAATGAGTATTGCTGATTGAAAAATCTCTTCAAATTATCATTATATCTGGTTAAAATCGGGATTGCAGGCCGTTTCCTGATATTTTTTTCAATTCCAAATATATCGGAACACGTGTTCATGCACCTAACTTTGCCTTGATAATATATAATGACGAAATGCAACAATATTATGATTTTTATGAACACGTGTTCCGACACCGTGATAATACATTCCGCTATTACTAAAAGTTCATTCATTAAGGGGCCTGTAATTTAACGGTTTTTAACCGGATTACGAATAATTTGAAGAGATTATTAATAAATTAGCAAATCTCACTTTTCTCCGTGTATTCTTGATCTCATCATTAGAAATTTGCAAACTCCGAACTTAAATGAAACACATATAATAATATTATGAAATTTTTTAGGAAGCTAACACTGAACTTGTGAAATAAAACCTTTTTAAAAATTTTAGAATTTTTCATAAAATGCTACCAGTGAAACATATATTGACCTAACTTATGATCAAGCAATTTATTTTTCAAAATCTGTGTAATTATCGGGCCTGTAAAAATGTTTAGTAACTAAATGAGTTTGTTTTATTGTGTACAAATTTAGTTCTTATTTTTTTTTAACTGAGATAAAGTAAGATGCCTTTTTAGGTGATTCGTGACAGGTGGTCAACGCGGCGACGCAATTTCAACCTCACCGCGACCAGCGCATCGGATGTATTAAGTGCCTACCTTCTATAATTTCAACTACATTTTAAAATATAAAACGCATAATGTGCCGCAATTTATAATGTTTTTTAAACAAGTGCAATCTTCTTCGGAATTCAAATCCAGAAACAAAGGCTCAGGCATTGAAATATGCCGGTTCAATTGACTACAGCGGTTAAATTTAACATTGAACCAAAAGAATACATAGTTATATTTTGGTAACAGAAGCACAGAAGGGAGGTATAGAAGAAGCAATAGCACTTAACGTAATGCAGAGAAGCGTCACTCTCCGCAGTCACGCACGGGAGTTATGGGTGTCAAGAACGCTGTGCGGAAACAAAACAAAAAGGCTAATCCATTTTTTATACATAACTTATTTATGTAGGCTCGCATAAAAAAATGTTGAATAATAATTTTTATAAAGGTCTGCTGCGCTATTAGTAGATGGAGTACCTACTCATGAAGTTTGTTACGGTAAAAGGTTTCAACAAAGAATAAATACCTACTGTAGATTATTTTTACCGATTCACAGAATAAGCGGGAAGAGTAACATTTAAAAAAAGTTATGAGAAAAGGTTCTGAAGACAGAGACAGCGGGTTCGAAACCCAGATGGCAAAGTATTTAAAATTTAAATTATATTTTATCTACACATTGTTTAGGAGTGAAAGATACTCGCAATCCCCCTGGCAGATCAGAAAGCAGAATCGTTGTTTGAAACGGCTCTAGCTATATTTCGTGATCAAACCTAAAATGACAGGTAATACCTAACCATGCTCTTCCGTATCTCGTTCGCATCCTCTAGATAGTCTAGATCCTTCAACCTTATAACATTTATCAAATAAGGACGCCATATATTTCCGATGGCTCCGGGCGGATGAGACAAACACTTAATAAAATGAAAACGAAAAGTTCAAAATTTTTAAATTAACCTTACATTCGGGCATTTATTATTACTCCATAAAACATCAAGCAGTGAGCTTTTAATGTCATAACATTGTGCCATAAAAAGGCCGGAGAGTCTCGAAACATTTTTCAAGTTGGCAACAATGTTTTACAAACCCAGTATTTTTCAACCCGCTATGCACTTTAAAGTTTATTGTTAAATAATTTCCAATTAATTAACATATTATTTTTTAAGGTCCTCTTCATTCTACGTTTACAGCTAATGTTTTCAGAACTGTAAAATTATTGCGTATAACTGTGTAAGTTCGCTTGGGCCATTTTCACTAAATTCTGTTGATAGCGTGCGAGTACAAAATAATAATTAGATACCAGCAGCATAATAAACCATATAAAAATATCTGTCAGTAGAAAAGCGGACACGCTCCGTGCTTCTATTTCAACAACAAAATTGTGACGTGAAAACAATGCGATTTCTTTGTTTACACGTGTCTGTCATATTCCGTATTCTCCGCGGAGGTCTAATATATGAACCCCATTAATCCCAGAAAGATTTGAGAAACACTTTTATAAACTTTTGTAGGTGGGCGATGTTGCGAGATTTCGTAAAGAATGACAAATGCGTCGAGTGCATATTCGTATCCTAATAGTATTAATAAACAGGCGATGGGATAAGAGTTCATGAATGACACTAAAACAATCAATTAAATATAAAGTAATCAGTTTCTGGCTCACCGAAGGGTAAATTAAAACAAATATTTTAAAATAAATAAAACTGAGCAGAATATTTATTATGTTCTACTTGTTAAATGATTTTAACTAAAGTAAACTAGAGCAGACCCGTGAAAAATAGCGGGATATTATAATTGTTGGATTTGTGAAGCTAAATTGCAATTTGCAATCAAAAAATGCAATCATTGCTTTTATAAAAAAATAAAATGCTTTGGGATCATTGCCCTCAAAAGGAATAAATTACCTACTGAATGTCAGTAAACTTGAAAAATGCAATAACATTATAAAAATACAAGACATGTTATATTCATACAAACCGAACAAAAAATATGTAGGTTAACGGGCAGCAAAAGTATGTCCCCTGGACCTAGTTAGGCGCGTTGTCTCAGTAACGAATCTTCACCTAATAATTCATCTAAGCATCTGTCAAGCTTTTAAGCAAAACAAATAAGTATTAAGAATTATAAATTCATAAACTGATGTTGGTACCTACTTTATCAGTTGTCTGATATGATAAGTAGTTTCAATTTTTAAAATTAAAAGTTCGTTGAACATGAATAATATGCAATAATACGCAGGGCTATTTCACATTATTTACTTACCCAGGTACTAACAACCGAAATCAAGAAAGTGCAATTAATTACAACACTCAACGTCAACTAGTCCATGTTACTATATAACTTTTTGTAAGCACATAATTACCGGGTATTGTCGGATAGCGCAATGCGTGGATAGTCCGCTATTAAAATAACAAGGGATTATAATAATTCAAATCACTGGAAATGCATCAAAGTAATGATGTTTATAAATTACTAGTAATGCAACTATCAGCAACAACGGCCTCCATAGAATTTTGGTCCATGCATTTGATTTTGAGTCAGCAGTGTGTTGGTTGGATTCCCGCCAGGGTTGGAAACCGGATTTTTTTTTCAAAAATTATTTGCCTAGTGGTTTTTTGCGGTTTTATCGGTTGTTTCGTGCTTAAGGCGATCCCATACGTAGTAATGCAAAATCATGTGTTTTTGGTTTGAAAATTTGGTCGCCTAGAAATTTTTCAGATGCTTTAATTAAATACTGCGAGCAGAATACATCTTAGCCTTTGAAATAATCGAGTATTTTTTAGATAAGTCTTTTTATAAGCCCGGAAAACAATAATGTATAAGGCCTATGAAAACTGTTATAAAGTTCAAAATCTCCTACTTACGAACCCATTTTCGGCTATGATTTTATTGTATAAAGTGGCAAATTAAGTAATTTATAAAATGATCGAAAAAAAATTAAATATTTATGCTTGAACATCCACAAAATAAAATAAAAGGCACTTTTTGGCCGTGTTTTTTTCTTGCATAAATCAAAATAGGCGGATGGTGTTAAGCGGGAATTTAAACCCTATCGCCATCTACGTAAGGGTTGTTATTGATAGCGGTTCAATTTAAAATATTACATGACGTAGTGCATCGCCTTAAGGCGATTCAATGCGAATTAATGCAAAATAATGTGCTATTTTTTTGAAAATTTGATCACTCGTCTTTTAATAAGACCAGATAAAAAAGAATCAGGCCTATAAAAATAGGCGTTTTAATATCGTACTTACGAACCCCTTTTCTCATGTGGTATTAATTTATAATGTGGCCAATTAACTCATGATTAATAAGTTTGTGATCGGAAAACATTACAATATTATCATCCGTGCCTGAGCTTCACAAAATAAAATAAAACCTGAATGTTGGGGATGTTTATTTTTGCATAAATCAAAACAGGGGAGAATTTAAACCTTATCGCCATCTGCATAAAAATTGCGTGATTCCGCCCGATTCCGAATGTTAAATATCGAGATGGAGCGATTAATTAGAAGAAACTGTTAGTGAGTGTCCTATTTAAAATTGAGATAAAATTTATTTTCAAGATAAACAGATTTAGGTTCCTTTAATCCAGGTGGTTACATTTACTATATTTTTTTGTATAGAAAATCTCACGAATATTTTGTACTTATTGTTGTTATTCTTAATTTTATTACTAAAATCACTCATAATTACTAGGTACTGACACTACATTACTACAGCAAGTATATGTATTGACCGGTCAGTGGTTGAGTGGGCAAAGCGCTTGGGTCTCACCCGAGCGTCGCGTGTTCGATTCCTCGGCTGGCTAAGTCCTCCATCACAACACAAGCAACATTTTCGGCTTTCTGTGGTGGTAGTAGGAGATTTTCAAACATTGTTGGGTTATTCGTAACCCGGGAATGTTTGTCTTTCTTTAAAAAAAAAAAAAATATATATAAAAACAAATTAAAAGTATCGTATTAAAATTCATATTGTGAATTATTTTTAGTATTGAAAAATCTCATTATAAAATTTAAAAAGGTTTTTAAAGTGGTTTTTTAGGTTGGGGTAAATCATGCCAACCCTGATTCCCTTGCAGTGATTTTTTTCTCCTACTAAAATGTTCTGAGGTAGAAAAAAAAGAAAAAATATAAAAATATAGAATAGAATATTGTAATGAATTAAATAAAACTTTACGCTTTAAATATTCAAAGTATCTGTGAACGGGCAATCGCAGATATCGGGTTAACTTGGACCCGACATCCCTCTAACCCGATCGTTTCCTGGCGGAAGTCTTAATGTTCGTCACCCCGGACCTCTTCAGCTCATCTCATCTCATTGATCAACCTCAGGCCCCAACTCCACAGGAAACACTCGCTCCAACAAGATCTCATCCCTCCGGAACAAAACTACCGCTGCACCTCATCAAGAGTATCATGTCCTCCCGATCTGCATGATGAAATAACCCCTACAGACAACTCCTGTAACGATTAATTCACCGAAACAAAGCTGACAGACATGCAACTTCGCGACGCGCGTGTTGTAATGGGAGTACTCCAGGGATGAGCCTGAATACAAGGTTTCAGGCAGACAGGGGTGGGGGAGGGAGAAAAGTCTAACAAGGTTAAGCTCGGAAGAGAACAGGGAGCAAACGTGTGTCGCTCATCATTCTTAAACGGAACACGAGTGCTATGACGATCAAGAATTTGACGTGGTTATCAGCGGTTGGCGCCCATTTTCTTCAAATTATTGACAGATAAAAACGATTTAACATTTTTTTACAATTTCGTACGAATAAAAGTTGAAGACGTCTGAAGATTAAATCTTTCAGGAATAAGATAACGGACAGATATTTTTAAAGTATTCAATTGAAAAAAGAGCGAAAATTGGGAAAACGGGTCGTGGCACACTGCTGGTGTATATCTATTGATCTTAGGCTCTATACACGTGGACAACTCACTGAAAGAATTTTGAACAACATACTAACCTACTTAAAAACAAAATTTGAGTTAAAGAGAGTTTTTTTTTTTTTTTTTTACAGTAATACCGCACAAGAGTCCCAACTGCTCCCGTCTGGAGCCAGTGAGACTATGGCATCCCCAATTGGGGTATGTTGTGAGGCTGAGGGTATTGGGGAGGGGAGGGAGATGGGGAAGAGGAAGGTGGGGAAGTACCTGGCTATTCAGATCTGGTCACCAAACACGGCTAAAGCCATTTCAAGCAACGTTTCAATTCTGAATGGTGGTCTTACACCAGGGCGATACTGAGAGTATCTTCCACTCTGGAACGTGCCGCAAATATACTATATTACTATATATTATTTTAAATTAATTAATTGTGAAATAACACAAATTAATCAAATAAAATTTATTTGCGCACGCCGGGTTCGAACCCGCGACCTTCGGATCTGTAGTCAAAAGCGTATACCACTAGACCACGCCGGCCGTCATGCTAGAATATAGAGTGAATTTAGTCCTACTCAATTATGGCGCTCATTTATAAAATATGTTCTGCAGTGAACCTTTCTGGGCGTAAATCGATCGTGGTACAATAATAACATGTTTCGAAACTAAACTACATAATACTGTGTGGAGAGCATGGGTTATAAAACGTTTGAACCACCACTACTGCAAAACACACCAAATGCGGTGGATTAAACCTGATTAAGTCAAAGCCCATCGCGGTTTGAAACACAAAGTGTTTTCATGAGTATTTCCTCTGCGTTGGGGAAATAAAATTAAGCACGAAAGGTCATGATTCTTTGCACGGTTCGCCGCCTATCCGTAGGCAATATATACTGTACTGTTTTTATATTTAGCCTCTGAAACATGATATATTATTGTGTACAGTATTGGCTAACTGGTTGTGTTAAAAATTCAAACACTGAACTCACGCGAATGTTTAAACAGAAAACTTGTTTTCTTCGAGTGCCCTTCACAAAGGTTGGGTATTGCCCAGCATCAGGGTAATCCTCACCCTATAGACTGCAGCCTTAGAAGAACTCAGGGGAAATGCAATCGTACCAGACACGTAATTTTTTAATCCGAGAAGTACCTACCATAAATCTACCCCTAGAATATAATTTGTGTAATGTTCTATGGGTCATCCCTCACCATTTGGTCAAGTATTAACGAACTAACTAACCATCACGCCGTTTCTCCGCAAGGGTAGGCAGAGACGATGGACCTCCAAACAACTCGGCCTTGGCACACACTTCTTGCCTCTTTCACATTCATACATCGTCTCACACATACTCTTCTATTATTGTGACTCTTGACATGGCCCGACTCAAGTATCTGATTCACTTGATCGTACCATGTCTTCGTGGGGCGTCCCCGACTTCTGCTATCATTCACATTTGCGTCATATATTCGCCTTACATTCCTTTCTTCGTTCATTCGCTCTACATGCCCAAACCAAATTATCTTCCTCATTACGCTTACATCAATCAACCTTGTATTCTTTGCGGATCTCCACATTTCTAACACGATCATACATGGTTTTATCCCACATACGCCTCAGGGATCGCATTTCTACAGCATTCAGTCGATTATTAAAGAATTCTTCATTTCATAATATTTAGAAAAAATATTGTAATGACGAAAATTAGATCATGAACTTATTTAATTTTTACTGGAATAACTTTGAAGTTTGAAGGAGAACATAATACCAATAAATCTAAACGAAACATGAAACAGAACAAGACACAGAAACAATAAAAATGTAACAGTCTAAACTGGGAATCGAACCCAGATTCTATAGGATAATTAGGTCCCAATGGCCGAGTGGTCAGAGACATCGTCCTGGTAAGACAGAGCTCCAAGGTTCAATTACCTAACAGTTCAGACTGTTACCTCTTTATTTTTGTTTCAATTTTTGTTTAGATTTATCAGTATTATCTCTTTCTTCAATGATAGAAGAACTTATTTATCCATTTAAAAATCAAAGTATTTTCATTTTAATATTTACCAGTCGATTTAGCAAGACAAATAACGACAAAGGCAATGACAACGAAGGTACTACGTCGTGCAATTACTCCGCAAGCAATGAAGTGTACTGATGTATTGCCATCCATCAATGTCATTTATGATTTAAATCGTTTTAAAATCCACAGCAAAAACCTTCGGAGGGAAAAAAACTTCGTAATATGATAATCGATGACGAAAATTGGGACTTAATTCATTGAGGAATTCTGTTCTAACATAACGTACTATTAAAAAAAAGTGACGCAATTATTGGAATCTATTTTAAATTACCTTTTTTGGATGGACATATTATATTATTCACGAGGAAGCATGCAAAAATATATTTTTAACGAATGCTGTCGAGGATTGAAAACTTTACGGGTAAGATATATTATTACCATCATACTAAGCGTATTCTTACACACCGGTTCAACGTCGGTGAGGTAAAGCCAGCCTTGAGCCGGTTTAACACCGTTTTAACCAAACAAACGCCACGGTAATACGTCAAGTTTTTTTTACTGTTCCTGACCTCACCCGACGCGTAACATTCAATTTATAAGTAAGGGGTTTAGTCACCAAAAGCAAGAAATAATTAACCCTTAGCGGAAGACTTACCCAATATTTCGCAACCATTTCTTGATAAAGCGTTCGCACCATGCCAATATCATAGATAATTTTTTTAACATCTAAATATATTTTTTGTAAAACCGTATCGTTTTTAATGAAAAAGTTCAAAAATTTTTACCTTTTATTAAATTAAAATTGGTATTCCTATGAATGAAATCAATTATGTAAATCTACGAAGTAAACTCAATTCATTGAAATTATCTGAAAGGCGTAAAATATTTTAATTCCTTTTATTGTATGGAATTGTTAATTCAAAATTGTTAATTGAAAGTAAGTGTGATAATATTACTATTACTAGATCTATTATCACTACGCAATATAACAATTATATTGTATTTTATGCTTTATTTTTTTATTTATTTGCTTTATTTTTTATATATGTTAAACTGTTGTTTTTAATTTAATTTTTAACCGTTATGTAAAAGCCCTAGTGCGTTAATAAATAAATTAATATTGTGTTTCATCTTACAACTTAATCGTGTAAATCAATATTGTCTACTTTTTAACGCCCCTTCATAAATCACAAAACGTCAATAAAGCTTAAAATAAGACTTTACTTTCAGTGTACAACTCAGCCTTGCTGGTGAGAGTACAAGTAAGCTTTAAAGCTCAGTGTGATAGGTGAAATCGGAAGGAAACAACTCATCACAGTTAAGTATATTTGCATTGGTCAATGTGTATAGTTAGTGCCTGTATCCAGTATATATTATATTATATAATTCGACAGCGCATTGTGACAGACAGGGTTGGCCGGTGGCCGACAGGGTAGGCAGAGGCGAGCAGGGCGCGACTGCGTGCCCGAGTAAATAGGCGAGCGGCAAACAAGCCGAAAGCTAAACAGGGAATAAAAGCTCCGTCCGCTAAATGAAAGCACTCTATTGTTTGAGCGCGAGAGTAAACAAACCGCTCGTTATAATTAATTACGAGTGAGATTAAGCTTCAACAAAGAAAAAATATATTAACGTTACGTGGAATTTTTGAAAAGGTGTGTGCGCAACATTAAATCAGAAGAAATGTTCAAAGCCGGGAGATGTGATATTTTTTTTAAATATTTTCGGTAATCATTTTAAGGTAATTATTTCTGTAGGCAGTTTTTAATATTCGTGTTGTATCATCATAAGGCTTAATAGGGATATAATTACTGAAAATTTGAGGGGAGTATGGGATGACAGATTTCGGTCAGCATATTTTTACTGACAAAAACGTTATCTATTAACACAGGGCTTTACTATGTCAGTGGTCTATCTACAGTTGGTACCCAAGATTTATTTATATTAAAAAAATTTAATGTGTTTTATATACAGCCTAGAGCTTTGGCCATTTTCCGACCAATCATAAAAATAAAGAGGAGGATTTTTTAAATGTTTTGACAACAGAAACATTTCCCAACGAAAACAAAGAGCTTTTCTAAATGATATTTTGGATCAGTGACGGCTCGTAGTTGCGTGCAAGAGTTCTAAGATGTAAATAAAATCATTTTCTATAAATATGTATTTTTAGCGCCGTACCAGATGGCTAAATCTGATCTTCTCTTGTTCTTCGAGTAAAAAGTATAAAGTTCGAAATATAACAACTTAACTACAAGGTTTTTTACTGCCTTAGTTAACGCGCGGCTACTGATATTCAATCACCTCTAGGTTTGATCTTTTCATCCTCTCTGAAACCGACGCTCCAAACAATGTCACAGTGGTCCCAAATCCCGATCTAGCTAGACAAAAATATTTTTTCATGTCATTTGACTCAAAAGGGTCACAATGTAATAAAAAAAATACTTAAAAAAATATACATTTATTTTAGCCACTGTTACGGAATTTTTAAAACAAAATTATATACTAGTAAAATGCGTATGGTATAATGGTTCGGTTACGTTATAACGAAGTACTTATTTAAAGTTATTAGTTAAAAATATTTTTTTAACATAATATAAGAACAAAACCAAATGACATTTTTTGTTAATGAACTACTGGCCGAGTCGCTATCATCACTCTTATTGAATGCTAATGTTCCAACAGTGGCTTTATTAACAGACTTCTGTATTTTCTTCGCTGGAACCGAAGTTTATTATCGTTTCGGAATATTTTGTTGATATTTTGGCAGCATCCCGTTGTCCATGTCACCTCAAGCTGATTTGAGTAGCATGAGATAGTTCTTGTGGACTTCGAAAGTTCAGAAGACATTCATTTTTTCTTGTTTTGCTTTTTGACGAGCATAAACCAAATTCTTTTTCTGGTATACCACGTAGTCCTTCGTCGCGCGTCACTACATGAAGAATAAAAACTGTGTTAAGCCATTTTGCGTGTTTAAACATCAATTTTAAAGTACTTCTTCCGACTTCAAACCATTTTCTATGAAATATGAATAGAAACGAAGCGATTTTTTTCTTAAGTAAACTATCCAAGAGACTTTTAAAACTGTTTTTTTTCAAAAAATATTTTATATGTTTATAAACACACTGCCTTATTGCAGCACAATTCAACTTTGAGGTGCCCTTTACTTCTAGAATCTCCAAAATATCCAAACGATAGATTGTAGGTACAGGCTCTGTAAATAACAAAAGAGCAAGTTTGAGCAAACAAATTTTATAAGATATTATACATAAAGAATGGTTTTATATGAAACTAGTTTCGTTTGGTGGTACAAATCGGTACACGATTTTGAAAGTTTAATTAAACTTTGGCAAATAATTGTAAATATTGACACTTTTTTCACGATTTTTAATTAATAATTAAAGTAATGTTGAATAGGCAAATTATAAAATAATTAAATTAATTTTAAAGAAAATACTATAGACTTTAATTTCTGTCTTTGGGTAATTTCTCTCCGATTTCAAATAACAACACTAACGATCGAACAGGGTGCACACCTGAAAGCGACCGACCGCTGGGCGAACGATTGGCACATCCAAAGTGTCGTGTTTACAACGTTGCCACGTATCGCGCGTATTGTTTTAAATTTTTTATCGATGTGAACATAATACTATGGACATTTTCCAATGTTGTGAGAATATTTTTGTACATAAATAAAAACATCGTTGAAATCTTTTTGTCTAGCTAGTTTCCTCAAAGGGGACCATAGTGAATGTGGCCGAATCATTTAACAGTTCATTATGAAGCTACTTCTCGATACAGAGTTTCTTTCTATACGGAGGACGTGGACATGATTCTAGACCTCTTTAAAAATGTAATTTATCTAATGTGAATGTTATCAGAAGTACTATTAATTGGTAACAAAACCTGTTGAATTATTGAAGCGTTCGCGGGTTTATAAGAACGAGAAAGCATTTAGCACGATACGCACGCATTAACGACAAAGTAACTGACACGAGAGCGTTACCTACGACGGCCGCTGAACAAGATGCTTATGCAACACAATACAAAGAACCAGTTCAGTTCGTCGAAAAGAAATTTACGGTTAGAGGCAAATAATTGCGGTCACCAAGCAACGATACCAGAACGTTGAACAGCAGAAAAACTTAACAATAGCTTTGAAGACATAGCACGCAATAGTACCTAATATGTGTGGAGTAGTAGCGCAAAGTTGGAAACACTTTTGGGATATATTTTCATTGCTTGGGTTTGGCAATAAATAGGCTAATTTACTTAACAACATCTACATAACATCTGAGCTATCGCATCAACCTGGCTTGCTGTTTTTCTCCAATACGATGATTCTATAACATAGTAAGCCTTAGGTACACGATTCTTCTGGTGTGTTTTTCCAGTGGATATAAATTGGTGAAGAGCTACGAGTTTCAAAATCTTGTCGTTAAAACATTTTTTTAAATTAATTTATTTCATAAAAAAAATACAAAATATATATAATAAATCATTAGAAAGTTATATAACTATATGTAAATTAATAACAATGACATTGTTGAAAGAATGATGTTACAATAATAGAAGAAAAAGTAAATATGTATGTAAGACCGGTCAGTGGTTGAGTGGGCATAGCGCTTGGGTCTCACCCGAGCGTCGCGTGTTCGATTCCTCGGCTGGCTAAGTCCTCCATCACAACACAAGCAACATTTTCGGCTTTCTGTGGTGGTAGTAGGAGATTTTCAAACATTGTTGGGTTATTCGTAACCCGGGAATGTTTGTCTTTCTTTTAAAATAAAAAATAAAAAATAAGAGTGTTATATAGAAATGGCATAATATACTATATTTTAAGATGTGCATAACCTGCCTCACTTGGCGAACCTGAATTGAGGCAGAATTTTTAGTTATTTTGCATTTTGTCTATAATTTACTTATAAATGTTTATTATAGGTTCCTATACAGCAATACATTATTTTAGGTTACATTATTGTTTGCATATACACAGTACAAATAGAGCAAGTTTTAGCAAAATGCATACTATAATAACTGTTAATGACAAGGCGTTAGGGTGAGGGCACCAGTATATGCTCGATCATTAGAATAAATCCAAATTTTAACATTTTTTAAAAGCTCTTCCTGTGGCTGTTTAATATTTTCTGGGAGCATGTTGAATATTTTTGTGCCAACGTATCTAAAGCTACGTTGACAAAAAGTGGAAGAAAGTGCTGGAACTTGCAATATGTGTTTGTTCGAATTACGAGTAAATCTTAAGTTTTTTTTTTTTTTCATAAAGCACGTATTTGTTTTTAAAGAGATGCATGCGGATAGTTTTTGCATAGATCTGTCGAACATCAAATAAATTATCAGAAAAAACACCTTTTAGTGTAACCACTTAGCACTAATTTCGATATGTTAAATGCATACATATTTATTAATGCAGAAAGATTGCAGGTGCAAGGATGTGGAATCAAATTGTCTTGCGTGCAACACAACATCCTTCCGGCTTGTGCATTGTGCAACGGCCGATGATGCTGTGACCTCGCGTTACCTCAGCCAGCGGACGCTTCGTGCGTACCTAATGGTAATCGGGAATTTGGTAAGTAACAATATTAGGTTATTATTAATTACCGGTGCGGTAAATTTCCCGAAAGCGCCACAAATCGGTTGCAAATTAGACCGTATCGGTCGAAAGTGAAACCAGTCTTAAAATCTAAACAGACGGCGCCGGTTATTATAAAATGATCGAACCGTAATAGCCGGCCCACAGCTACCTCACCCGCCCGCCTTGTGCGGTAGGCTACGCAGATGGTGTTGTGATGCAGAAGGGGCGTTTCTAACTGTTTCGCAATTAATGGCATAGCGAACAGACTTCATTACGTTATGTTATATATGCAATAAACAAATAAACTATAATTTTATGCACGCTGCTCTTATTTAGAGTCCTAAAAATTAAATTTAAGCAGTAAACCTGTACTTTTTATTGGCATAACTGTTTTCTTAATGGAAAAACAGCTGCAAATGATTGTTTTTATGTAATTTCTAAAATTTTGTTTTCCCAGTCTTTGTTTTAGCCAAAGAACATAATCACGAAACGTAACGGTTAATGGGTAATTTAAAAATAATAAAGTGTGTTTGCATCGCGACTTTAGCGAGTGTTTTGTCAAAAGGAATTACGTCATTCAGATGAAATGAGGCAGTAAAGTGAAAATGAAATCGGTTCCATCAAAGGAAAGTTCAGAAAGCGTTGCAAACCGACACACGAAAATAGAGATGACAGTTGAAAGATTTGATTGAATCAAATTAAACGTTGTATTTTCAACTTCCATCAGAAAACAAGGGTGACATTATAACACAAAGAAAGTGCTATTACACTAACAACAGTTAACTAGGGAGAATAATCCACAAGTTTACGTCTACACCCTGTACGCCTCAACATAGCGGCGTTGACGCACCCAATTAATTAAAACAATTAATAAAATGTATGAGCTGAATTAATTAAGGTTTTATGGTACCCACGGCGTTGTATACTGCTAAAGACGACTTTAAATTTGAACTAAATGGTGGGAACCGTGACAAACCCTTGCGTTCTCGATAATAACACTGTTTTGTAAAATAACAATTAAGTATAAAGTAACATCATTTCAAGCCACCCCTATTGTTTGTGTCGAAACAATTATATTATAAAGGTGATTTTTCGCTTCTGAATAACGCCACCAGAGCAAGAGGAAAAGGATGCTTTTAATTAACTATTTATTATATTTAAAGGAAGTTCAATTGTGTAACATTTTATTTCCACTCAGTTACTTTTAATTGCCAGAAAAACAACCAAAACTGACATTTTGAACTCATTACTTGCACATCTTAAAACGTTTATTTCTTCGATACATGTTAACCAACACGTCCGGTAGGTATTTTGATGTTAAAAAAAACATCACTTTATTAAAGTTCTTACAAAATTTAAACCATAAAATTGAATTTGAATATTGGTATAAACGTTTAACCCAACTTTTTGACATAAAACGAAAGTACATTTTACAATTAGCAATTATTTTATAATTTCTTGACTAAAACTAACACAAATAAGTGGTAAATATATTGAATTATACGAATATAATAGAAAAATTTACCATATTATTACCAAAACGGCGATTTATGAAGATATTACAAGAATACACATAAATAGCTGTCACCCTCGATACTGGCGGTAAAATAATCACAAATGCGCATGCGAAGAATGATTGCTAGATGGCAAATGCGATGTTGTCGGATTTAAAAAAACAAAGTTATATTTTGTTTTATTAGTACCAACTCGAACATAAACTTTTACAGTCTTTATACAATGTCTAATGTATATATTGACCGGCCTTTTAGAATACTTCGTAATCGCACAAATAACAAAACATCGCCTTACACAAGTATTGTTTGGGATGGAAAACCTCGTATAACAAACACACACTAGAACTAGATAGTCCGTCTCCCGAGAAATCTCATTTAGGTTGGCTCACCAATTCTGCTCTTGGGCGGAAAAACAATATCCCTTTGATCCAAATATTCCTACTTGGAGATAAATGTGTGTATACCCAATCTGTTTATGTAAGCAAACCGGTATATAGCTAGTTATATTAAATGTATGTACATACAATTACAAAGTGGAGATTTCATGAGCGTATTGTGAATTATTCGAGCTTAATAGACTGCGTCTGTGTTTAATTGCGTTGGGCACCTACTTAGACAGTGGAAATAAGTTCCATGTATAACCAAATTTTCTAATGAAGAGATAAGGACAAAGACTCAGGACAGTGCACATAAGGCGAATGGATGGAGAAAGGGAGATATTGAACAATCGGGTGTTTCAAATACTTGAGCCTGGTCATAAGAAGACAAAACAGAAGAGTTTAAATGATGCTTAGGATGTGGAAGAAGTAACGAGTACCTAGAATATGCCAGAACAGTTATAATCAGCTATAGGGTTTCCATCCCCTCGATCGATTTTCATAATTTTCCAAAGCTGAACGATTACTTTTGATTATTATTATTCAATTTAAAAACAATTTCTGCGGTATAATTATTATTACGCGCGACAACTGTTTCGCTTTCTGAAGGCTTTATCCAACTGTCAAATATACAAAAGAAAAACTTCAAATTAAAATGGAGTTCTACAAATGACAGTTAATATACTGAACGATTACATTTTGAATTTTAAAACCTGGATATAATTTATTCGGTCTACCCACCCTGTCTCCATAGAAGCGGATATCTATTTCAAGGCACATCAAACTCTTTCAATATTCAAGTAGTTTTTTTGTCATATTAAAAGAAGTTTGGAAATCTGAAATATTGGAAAAGATGTCACGGTACGCCTCCAGGTATATATATAGCAAGTTTTCAGGCAAGAATTATTTGGACATACACAGCCCATTCGCGATAAGAAAAACTATGTACCTAGTACCTAGTGATTCAATAAAAAATATTACTTTCAAGGGCAAACTATAATACCTATCTCGTAAAATAAACGCGGAAAATTCGCCCTCCGTTCTTTGACTGGGTTAAAGCTTGGTTTGAATGTACTATTTACTCGAGTTAACTAGAGGAACGAAATGTTAAGTTCCCGCATGCAGTGCTAATTAATTGGCTGTCTCATGGTTTTAATGGAATGAATGCAATATGTTACCAACGCACTACGTTAAAAAAATATTTACTTGAAAAGCAGGAGGAATTTTAAGGTCTGGTAGTCTACGAGATTAAAAAAAAATTGAATGGGTGCTTTTTTGCTTACCCAGGGTGCTTTTACATGGAAAGTAAGTAAAGCAATGTAAAGATGGAATAACATTATAATGTAAGTCATTGATAATGTAATCCATTATCGATGATTTAAATTATAAATATTATGTACAGAAAATAACAATGTTTGAGACATTGTATTCGTTTCCCAGTAAGAGATTGTCGTTGTGTTGTTTGTTAGAATCCAATTTTAAATTAATAGGTATATCATCTATAATATCAGCAGTTTTTAATATATGTTTTGTTCAGTATACATTTCAGATGTATTTGTCGCCCGCCTTGCTAAGGATATCCCAGTGTTCCACGATAACAAGGGTGCTTGTTGTGCTGGCAAAGAAGGCGCACTTGGCAGCACCACGCCGCAACACGCCGCGCCGCCACCTCTTCCGTCCGTCCGTTCCTACGCAACGACAAAACATTCGGCATCAGTATCGATTGTTGATATATTTTCCACCCGGGTAGCCCGCTGGCGTGGTCTCTCCGTAGCGGGGACAGGGCCACGCCGCGACACTACGCCAGCTAGCGTAGGTAGTAGCAGACTCGTAGCCTGCAGGCGGACAAGCGGACTAGCTGGCTAGCTCCACACTCCACATAGCTCTAGCTACTTGCTACTTGCTCGGGGGCATCGACTTTTCCCCGTTCTCGTGAATATTTTTAACTGACTTGGGAGTGGAAAAGATTAAACAAAGCGATTGTGATGGCGCATTTATCATCTGCTCAAAGCCTGCTTTTCTGATCGAGTGTTATTTTAGGCAAATTACGGTCAATATTTTTCATACTGGCACACTGATTTGTATCGTGAATCATTGGGGAGTGAGTCACGTAATTGTGCAGTTCCGTAAAAATTATTGATAATTATCAATTGTTAAATTTAAAAAGACATAGAAGGCATGGTGACCGGATAAATCATTAAATTGATAATTCATCACATCTTTAAAAAGTTATATGAAGTCATAGAAAGTGATTAAACAAAAACTTTATTAACTGGGTTAAGTAGGTTAGGTTAGGTTAAGTTAAAAAGTTATATGAAGTCATGGAAAGTGATTAAACAAAAACTTTATTAACTGGGTTAAGTAGGTTAGGTTAGGTAAAGTAAAAAAAAAATTCTACTGACTTTATATCACTTTTTAAAAGTGTGTTGAATTGTCACTGTGTTGAGTTATCATGGAACCACAAGGCATATATTCGTTTGTTCTACAAAATGTTGGAATATAGCAGATGATTCCAGGTCATCATTGTTATGTGAAGGTAAAAATTGATTTCCAAACAAAAGAACAATAATATCCCCATAGTTCAAAAAAATCATGAAATTTATTGATTACAATCAAGGTCAATAATGTAGGTACCCTACACCTACCGTATTTATTCTAACACTATTAATCCCCAATTTATCATAAATTTAATGGTTTTGTAGATAAAGCATGTTAAATCACAAACAAATATTAAATAATTATAATTTATTTAGCAAAAAAATAACAATATCAGGTAATAGAATAGCCAGAACATTTTGTTTATTTCCCATTATAAATAAAAATGAAACCATTATATGCCGACTATTGAGTATCTATTGATTTAATTATTAAAAGTATGTCGTAAGAGAACATTATAATTAAATTTGCTTTGCTTGCATTCGTAGCTCGTAGCAACGAAAACGCTGTTTACACATAAAAGCTTCGAGTCAATGTCCTAGGCAGGAGAGGCTTGCCAAGTGCGACTACGGACAGACTGAGGGTAGAGGATAGAGTATAGTGGCTACGCCGTAGTACCGCCTTGCCAAGCGGAAATCAGGACATAATAGCACCCCTGGGGCAGCGATCAGATTGTTACGTAAAGATCCTGCAAAAGGTACGCTGCCAATTCCTACAAATGTCCGGAGTTTCTCGGTTTATACACAAGAAAAGCCATCAAAGCAACATTAAGAAAAAAATATCAAAAAAAGACTATGTTTAGTCTCCTGGGAACGCAAAGGGGATAGAAATAATACGGGAAAACAGTGGGTAGAAAAACGGATTTGCAATGTGGAAATTACAGTTAAAACTAGGCTTTGATAATATTACAAAGAAAATATAGCACGTATTTCATAACGCCAAAGGTTAGGGAAAATGTAAATTTGAATAATCAGAACATTAAATTTACGCTGGCTTACAAATGTTATTTTCTTTTTAAAATAAACAAATACTCATTGTTATTATTCAGAGTATGGGGCTTTCCCCAAGGCTACGATAAAACTCACTGTCATGGCAACCCTGACCCACTTCCATAGTAGTCGTTAAATTTATGTGGTGCCGCAGGAAGAATGGCCGAAGAAGGAAAGATAAACTGACTTCCTTTCATATCTCGGCTCGATTGGAAGTAATCTAGATTTGGAATTATTATTGCAGACTACCCATTTCGAAATGGAGAGATAGAGATAACACTCTTTTATCATCAGCAAACCAAGTCGGTCTCGAAAATAGATAACAAAATTCGTCGAAGGCATAATGAAAAATGGATTTCAGAGAAAGTCAGGATTAAATAAGTGTTGTTGATACATGGGACGAACATAATTTTAGGCAAAAAAACAAATTAACGAAATTCGTTACCAAGTTGCTCCGTTGTGTATGTTTTATACTGTTTACTAGTGGTCCCCGCAAAGCTTCGCTATTGCTAAAGTCTTTGTCGAGCGTCTCACTACTGTATATCACAATGTAACTGACTTTAACTCGACTCCGTATCTCATTCCGGTGCAGAGATATGTTAAGTATTCCTCGGGCGTCCCCGACTTCTTCTACCCCGTTCTCTAAACACTCCTGGCTCTAATAAGAACAAACTTTCAAATTTTCAGCGATATCGGTCGACTACTTTTCGAGTTTTGCGAGCACAAACATACGCAGACTGAATTTTTATATAAAATATATAATTTTTTTATATATTAATTGGATATGTTAAAAATGGTGACCGGATAAATCATCACAATGATAATTCAACACATTTTTAAAAAGTTGTGTCAAGTGTAAAACAAAACCTTTATTAATTGGGTTAAGTAGGTTAGGTTAGGTTTAAATTGTTTTTTTAATCGTTTCTAATGACTTTATATCACTTTGTGTAAAAGTGTGTTGAATTGTCACTGTGTTGAGTTATCATGGAACCGTTAAAAATATACCGAATTATAAACTAAAATGTGTAGGCGGCCAAAACAGAAACTAACGAACTAACACAATTTGTTTGCACAGGTAAACAAAATATATTTTTTTAAATCTACAGTAGCAACTCCTCCGTCATCATAAATAAATATGGTATCTGTGATAAGAGAGATAAAGAAATTATCAATACTTTCAGTTCCAAGGGAAAGAGTTCAAAGTACGCCTAGTGAAAAAGTTTTGTTTTTTTAAACGGGCATTGGAAATATGATTGTAAAACAATATTTTGCATTGGAAACAAAAATTCGCAATGGGTAGATACATAATATTTAGACAATTTTAGGAATTTCATGATTAATAATTCATATCTGACATTTGTGCACATTTAAGTCAAGTATCATACTTGCCTATATAATATTCTCTGCTCGTATTAGATTAATCAGCAAACAGACTTAAGGTTCGAGGTATTCTGTATGCCTTGGAGACACCGCTCGTCGCGCTGAGGATGTTTGATAACCCCCGCCCTATCCATCAACCCTTTAATCCGAGCCCGGAGGGGTAGGTCTGTAGGACCCACTAGTTACGTTACCAAATTGAGGTTGAGATAATCTCTCAAATAATAAATGATACACAGATTATTCAGATATCTCGGTTTATGTAAATTAATATACCGAAAAGTCGTACACATGACTCTAAAACTATTTATACTTTCGCCTTTAATCTAGGAATACAGCGTGAGTGTGTTGAAATGAATCCCACACAGTATTTAAAATGGATTTTATGCTTGCACGGACATTTCAGGCGTGACAATTAAGGAATTAATATTTTATACACAAACACGTATAATATTGATTCTTTGATCCACATCAAGAAACCTAAGTATAAAAATAAAACCGACGGGTGAATTTTTTTGCAAAACAAACACTATTTATTTTATGCCACTAACGACAAATAAGTCAGATACTTGTGTATTGAAGCAAGAAAAGACGGCGAGTTCTGGTTTTACGAAATTTACACAGCTTTTCTGGAATTTTGTTAATGCAGGTTTACCTTAGCTTACAATTGCGGTATGAGTTCTGGAATCGTGAAATTTGCACAACCTTTTGCCTTGAATGTTTAGATCCACGCAGCTATTTTCAGTTTGCAACGTCTTCTCCATTAAGAGGTGGAGTTTTAATATTTAAAAAATCATTCATATTTGTAAATTGTTAGATAAGAAAAAAAATAACTCGGACGAAGCTGGGTAGTCACAACTTGTTGATAAAGAATGGGGATACGGGGAGGTAAACTAAAGCAATCTCACACATAAAATTATAACAGATAAATAAAAAATATGTATTCCTACGTGTCATAAACGTACAAAAGTTTGCTTTATCGCGAAACTTTGGCTGTTTATTTTGAACAAGGAATACGATACATTGTTTACAGCGCGCGAGACGAGAATACGAAACCGAGGGAAGGCGGGATTGTTAGGAGTCAAAAGCGGAAAACCTCTTTCATTGATTATTCTGTACCTATCCCGACACATCGAGCCCTAACGGCCCGCGATTGTTAGTGCCTGTCGTTCGGGAAAACATCGGGAGGGTCTCACCGGCCAATTTTAAACAAGATAATATAGATGTATGTAAGCAAGTGACAGCGTTCGAAAATAACAGGTTAATAGACCGGTCGGTGGCCGAGTTGACATCGCGCTTGGGTCCCACTCGGGCGTAGTGTGTTCAATTCCTCGGCTGGCTAAGTCCTCCATCACAACACAAGCAACATTTTCAGCTTACTGTGGTGGTAGTAGGAGATTTTCAAATATTGTCAGGTTATTCGTAACCCGGGAATGTTTGTCTTTCTTTTTAATAAAAAAAAAAAAAAAAAAAAAAAAAAAAAAAAAAAAAATCATATTAAAGATACCCTTGCTCGCGGAGTTATGTACTGGATAGATCACATATTGTATTTGTTGGGAAGCTGAATAATGAAACAAAAACCATTTAAATAAAGAACATTGTCGAAGTGAATAGCGACTCTAAATTTAAAAGGAATTGATGCACCCAGTATCGTTGGGATTTGCGGGGTAAGAGCGGACTGCGGTCGGGTGTTTCAAACTAGTGCTTGTACTTTTTATCGATGTCACTTTATCGATGCATATTAAAGAAGACCACGTAGAAACAATAAAAGTAATATTTCAATTTAATTTATGAAAGATTCGTTCAAATAAAATATTATTTTAAAAGGCTGTTGACTTGTACTTCCTAACCGTCCTCTTCCCCATCTCCTTTCCTTCAGTTTCATACCATAGCTTAATTTGGGTTGCCATAGTCCCACTGACTCCGGGCGGTTGGGACTCTTGCGCGGTATCACATCAAACAATGTAAAAAAAACCTGACCGCTGATAACTCTGTTGTAAAGATATGACCATTCCCCCTTTTCATAAATGACAAATATATGAAAGTAAATTTACTTAAGTGGAGTTCTCAGCGGTTGGATCTCACTTCCAAAGTCAGAAATCGATCAAATACCTGTAGAAAATGCACCTTTCGCGTAAAAACGAAACCTATCGCATCAAACATGCGACAAAACGTTAATAGCTTCGTACGGACCGGCCGCTCACAACTAGCAAGTAAGTTAATAAATACTTAAACATTGAAGAGAAGGCCCGGATACACTATTCTAGTCACAATTGATTTCATACACTTTATTTTTCCCTTTTGACTGCTGAATTATTTATTTTCCAGATGTGAGCGGCTCACGTGCGCTGTGCTGCCCGTCTGTACGAAGCTACTCAGATCGAACACTGCATATGGAGTTTTCTCACGCCCGTAATATGACAAGACAGGCATCTTCCGACTAAATACTATAAAATAACAATTATTCAGTTGCCTGAAGTAAAAAGAAGTCCGCGCCCAATAGCAGTAGAATGTTGTTTATCTTTGTTAGAGATAATAATACGGAATAAGGCGGCACCCACATGAGGATTACCTCATTCTCTACAGTCATGTTGTGTTTGATGATTTGAATTAGTCATACCGATCACAACGTCGGCAGCGACCAATGTCCTACTTCAGCAAGGTTTATTATAAATATATAAATAAAAATATATTATCTCGTCACACGAAAAGATTGGAAAATAGTAAGTATATATCTAAAGTCGTCTTTTGTAACGTGTCTGGCAAACGGAAAACAAATTACATTCAATCTTTGTCAACAAGGTTGTAATTTCGGCAGACTGTCAGGTTAAAATTGAACATGAAACAGGATACAAAATGAGATGATTTTATTCAAATGCGGAATTTTGAATTTCGCGAAGGATGGAAATTTACCCATTTTCTCAAAACTGTTTGTGAATTAATATAAATAAAAGCTGAATTCCGCTGCTGAAATGATGTTTGATTAAATATATTTCATTGATTCTCGATAAATAAAATGTAATTATGTATTAACTTAAGCAAACTGGTTTTAAAACGTTCATCAAACACAGACCATAGAATTTAATTAACTTGCCAAGTATTTAAATTGAATATTGAATCGCTTGTAATAAAATAATTCTAAGAATTATTACTGAAATATTGAGATTCGGCAAAATTGATCCCCAAATGAAACCAAAACATTTTCTAACAATTTAGCTCTCGGAATGATCTAGCCCCAAACAAACAACCCAAAAACAGGTGAAGCTATCTCTCGACAGCGGGACCTGAGGTCTCTATGGAGACAGATAGAACTGAGCCAAAATTACAACTTTCGTAGCATTTACACGATAATAACTCTTATTCGTCAAATTCTAGACTTCTACTGTAAAACTCTGTACCGCACCATGATATATTATTGTGTATCTCGTACCATCGCAAGTCTCGGGCTCTCAAAGCATAACAAAATACTTGTTAGGAAAGTTCTATGCAATTTTTACTCAAATTAAGACTGAATATTTTATGACACTTTTTTAAAATTTTATTTAAACAAATATAGTTCTATCAAGTTAATAAGGCTGGAAAAAATAATATCTCAAGGTCGTCGCGGGAAACGAGGACACCATATTAACAAAGAAAAATGCACAATCGTTATAATTAATTTCTACAAAGAAATTAAGGATATTTTGCACAGCAACAATTTAACACCAATAAAAGTCACAAGGATTTACACTCAGTAAAATAACGTTTGTAAAACGAATTCAAATTTGCACTACTCTCTTTAAATACCCATTTATCGTAATAACTAGATATCAATTCCCATAACGGCGCACGATCTTCAGTTAATATTCCTTTCAAACCCATTTACTGTAAGAACTGAGAAAATTAAACGGAAACTTAAACTGTCAGAAATGTTCATGAGAATCACTAAAGAGGTAATAAGGAACACCATAAAACGGGACAAACAATTTGAAAAACACAGACAAGGTTTAAAGAGATAAAAAACTTGGGATAGTTTACGGTGAGGGTATCTTATTTTTATTACCTGTCCCATTTTAGTTGCCCATAACGGTGACTGAATTTCTAACGTGAATGAGTGACACCCTCATCTATTTAGGATAAAAAATAGCCTTGTGCGAGTAGCGAATATCCTAGAAATAAACAAGTGACCTCATACCTAATTCGGATGGTTTATCGGTAATATTGCACAAGGTAGGACAAATAACGGTTAATTTTATAACAACATAAAAAACAATAACCCACACATCATTCTAATGCAGACACTCGAACACGGATCAGTATCTCGTAATGGGGTGTTTACGAAACACAAGAGATAAATACACATTTACAGTACTTACTCACACGCTAACCTTACACTGCACGTAGAAAAACTGACTGATATGAAATACTGTTAATTTATTAAAAACCTGGTCATATTATACGTTTTCCTGTTAAAAATGGGCTGCGGGCCTACAACGAAGAATTGAAAGACTTCATAACAAATTATCAGTAAAAAGAAAATGTTTTGTGAGGACAGCGGAACACATACACATACTGATACTGATCCTGAAATACTTATATTTTAGCATTCCGTCATGATATCTATTAGGAAAAAACACGTGTTCTCGATATATTCTGAATGACTAATATTTTATCAGGAAGTTCGCATGCTCACTTTTTAAACAAAATCATTTTTCTCTGTGCATTCCTACAAAAATAGATTAATACCGTCATGTTCACAGAAAGAAAATAATGAATCTGCTGAAAATGTAGCGTCGCATTATTCACCGGTATGGTAATCAAATTATAATAAAAAGGCGATGAAAGCAATGCCAGCAGCGCAATGAATGTGTATAGAACCACTTCAGTTTCAGGTATGCAAATTTCACTACCCGCTGGCTTTATGGCCGGCGAAACTTTGCACACGGGGAAAGGTTAATGCAAAATCCTGTATCAAAACGTCTTAACTTTCAGGGGGATTTTGTCTATGGGAATAATTCCGAACTTCCGATCTAACCCACCGCCGCAACCCGCCGTAGAACAAAGCCAGTATTATTTATTATTTTTGTGGCGCTTATACCCGTATCGACGCGAGGACAAACCGCTTCCGCGAAAATTCATTTCTGATAACTGCAGTTGCAGGAAAGTTGGTGATCTGGTTTATGAAAGAAGTTAGACTATAATAATGTCCGTTTTGTGGAGTTTTAGGTTGTTACCAGAGGCTGTTAGAATCTTAAATCACATCCAAGTATAACAGATGTGAACAAACGCGTCAGTGACAAGCAAAAATCGAGTTTAATAAAGTTAAGTTAATTTATAATTTGATAAATTCGTCATTAAAACATAGATTTCCGACATTATAAAATGAGATTTAAATCAAGCATGGCAGTGTTCAATTGTCATGTTAAATTTAGAGCAAAACAGGAAGGGCGTAAAAAACGGATGTGTCAACTATAAAACTGCAATCACGTTAATAAACTAACTAACTTACCATTACGCTGTTTCTAACCCGCAGGGGTAGGCAGAGAAGACAGTCTGCTAAACGACTCGGTCTTGGCACACACTACTTGCCTCATTCACATTCATACATCGTTTCATACATACGCTTCTATTATTCTGACTCTTGATATGGCCCGATTCAAGTATTTGATTCACTTGATCGTGCTATGTCTTCCTCGGCGTCCCCGGCTACCATTCACATTTGTGTCCTTACACTCCTCCCTTCGTTCATTCGCTCGACATGCTCAAACTATCTAAGCGCTCCTTTCTTAATCTTATTCGTTACGCTAACATCAGCCTTGCATTCTTGGCGGATCTCCACATTTCTCACACGATCAAACATGGTTTTGACATACATACGCATCAGAGATCTCATTCTACAGTATTAAGTCTTAAACGATTCAATTAAAAAAGTTTTCGTTGTCTACTAACTGTTAATTGACACTCGTACTGCCGCTTTTGTTTGAGCAAGCCTCCCACTACTACAAAAGAATCAATGTTTGCGAAAGGGCACACAAATAGGAAGCATCTGAATTTGTTTAAATGCCACATGTCCTTAAATCAGGTGGATCGGGAAAATAAGTTAAACAACCGTGTTTAAACTCACTTAATCCGGGTTGTCGGATTACCAAGCTGCATTCACGGAGCGATCGGAGCATTAAATTACAACACCAAGCCGAGCTCCAGCCCCGGGCTGGCGGGTCCATAGGCCCGGGAGGCTGGACGGCTGGGCGGCTGGG
This sequence comes from Hesperophylax consimilis, assembly GCF_061612785.1. Classification (NCBI taxonomy): domain Eukaryota; kingdom Metazoa; phylum Arthropoda; class Insecta; order Trichoptera; family Limnephilidae; genus Hesperophylax; species Hesperophylax consimilis. The sequence goes on from NC_142838.1 coordinate 18,284,127, forward strand.
CGGATGGGCGGCTGGGCGGCAGGGGGTGCACGCGGGACGGGCCGGGCTATTACCCCGGCTCAATCGCCGTACTTCAATCAGGGAACTAGGCGTATAATGTGCCCATGTTGTACGATGTATATTGTTCGACGTTCCATGTTTCGAAGAATTTTTAATTAATTAATAAAAAAATCATTATTTACTTATAGGGTAAATTTACGTGTATTTAGGTGAAATATAAATAAGGTCAGAGCATTGTAAAGTGCCCTTGAAGTGATTTCCCAAAAAAAAAGTCATCATAGAAATAAAACAGCGTATACAAATTAATATTTTTCAGACTGTGAAAAAAATTGCAGTGCGTACCGTAATCATAATATAACATATATTTATAAATTAACTCAGTTAATTTTTTTAGCAATCTCATCATGCCATCGATGCAGCATACTATTTTATATTTTATCTAGTACCAACATAAAACATGATTCTATTTTTCTTTCTGGTAGCATAATAAATAAAAACTAAGAATGTTTATGTTACCCAATATTATTTTATAAAATAATTTTTTGGGCGTGCTAATTTTTGCATTTTTACTATGCAAGCACAATCTAACATTATGGTAAGATTCAATAAAACAAAAAGACGCAGGGAAGTATTTTTTTTAAGAGATGGATACATAAAAATATTATATAAAAGTAGTATTTAAAGGCGTAAATGTCTGTCGTGCTGAAAGAAATAGTATCTACGACGTTTTTACGACTTTCCATCCACGACCATGATAAGCATTTTTAGTCTGAAACTGTTGCTGACCGAAAACTAATGAATTGCCATATGCCCTGATTAAAAATAAAAACAAAACATCGACAAAAAGAGTGGTACTTCCACAGGCGGTTCCGCGATCAGCGGACAACACGCGATTAGAACAAAAGAAAAATCCGTTATGGTGGACTGAAAAAAAGTGCGGAGACGGCGGGAAAACCATTTTGAATATCGCAAACGGAGGACTTTCGATTAGATCCGGTGACTTTCTCCAGCTAAAAATACTTCCGTCCGACGGGCAGTGGGACTGTGGGCAGTCGGCCATCACTGTCATCGAGCCAGTTGTAGCCAGTGTCCGCGTTGCGACACGGCATCTTCCGTGTGCCGTACGCAACTGTACCACTGTACGGCACAGTGCACAGTGCAGCACGGCTAGCCGGTCAGTAACGAGGAAACGCTAATTATCGCCCGCTAATAGAATTACGGCAATGAGCGATTTTAAAGCATCAGTGCGTAAAACTGAAAAAAATCACAACAAGTAATATGCACAATATCATTCACAATAATTTATGTCGGCCAGTTTAATGCTCAGAATTTGTAAGCAATCTGCCAAATGAGAAATTGTTTTATAACTAATAACCTTATTAAATAAATAATTCTCATCGTGAAAGAGAAAATTGTATTCAATGGATTTTATTGTGATTAATTTTTAGGTTTCCATTCCAGATTTCAGGCTATATACAGGCTCATTTAAATCTTCCATTACGGCGTGTCTTATCGAGTAGGACATCACAGTGGAGGCTGGTATTAATATTACGTTATTACATTATCGTTAACAGCACCCGGTCGACGTAACGGTAGGCCGGAGACGAGATTGAAAATACTTTTGAACTTCGGAATGAATCGAACGTCAAACTTTGATCGTATGAAAGGATCGAATTAATCATTAAAACCAACATAGGATTTCGTGAAGGTTCTAAGAAAGTTGAAATTATGTTTTTTTTTTAATTTCGACGAAAGTACCTACCGTAATATAATCATGCAATTAACGCCGCCTCTACGAACGCTCCGAAAAAAGTTCATTATCACAACCGTGAAAAGTGGTGCGGCCTATTATGACAATTAGCGCCAACGCGAGAGAAGGATGAGGCGAGGTCGGCTAAGGACTTAATCAGCCCCTTTTTACTTGAAAGCCGGCGGTGTGTGCACAACAATTAAATTATCACTGCCCGTATATTATGACTTGCGTGATGTACGAGGAATTTGAGTCAGGGCTAAAGCAGGGCTAGCAGGAAGAGATAAATGGAATTAGCATGTAGAAAACTGGTTGTACCGTTGACAGGCAGACAAGACGAAATGATTTGTGTGTAAGCGAAATGTTTATTTTGAATTAAATTAATATGTACATCTATATTCCATAAGTACAAATAAAAATATAAATTTAAATACTGAAGACAATATTAGTGATTTTTTTAAACGAAAATCTGAAACAGAAAAATCAGAAAAGGAAACGGTCACATCTGGGACTCGAACCCAGGACCCTTGTCTTTCCGGGACAATGCTCTACCAACTGCGCTAATGGGACCCTATCCTATTCGGTCACTTTTAACTGTATCATACTTCGAATAAGAACTACCAACGTTGTCTTCATTTTTTCACCGCACATTTTTATTGGCAACTATCTTTATGTATGATCGCAAGATATAAGTTATTCCGAAAAATAATAATTCATTTTCTAGACTTGCAGAAAAAGTCAATAGATGTCGCACATTAAAAATAAAAACAATAAGATAGGTTTATCTATAAGACGCTGTCTAGGATTGCATTTAGTTCGGGTTGAATCTTGCGATCATACATAAAGATAGTTGCCAATAAAAATGTGCGGTGAAAAAATGAAGACAACGTTGGTAGTTCTTATTCGAAGTATGATACAGTTAAAAGTGACCGAATAGGATAGGGTCCCATTAGCGCAGTTGGTAGAGCATTGTCCCGGAAAGACAAGGGTCCTGGGTTCGAGTCCCAGATGTGACCGTTTCCTTTTCTGATTTTTCTGTTTCAGATTTTCGTTTAAAAAAATCACTAATATTGTCTTCAGTATTTAAATATTATAATTTGAGGTTTTACTCAATAAGTTATTCCGAAAAATAATAAAAATATAAATGTTCGTTTGTTCAAAATCTAAAATCTCCGAAAGTTCTTCAATGATTGCTTTTAAATTTTCGCACAACGTTGCATTCGAACACGTGTGTGTTTATATATATATATATATAAACACACATCTATATTATATAGATACCTATATTATATAGATGTCACCTGTGACTGGTAAAACATACTTTTTTCGCCTCTGTTAGGTAACAACACGCATTCTTTGAAAAACAGAGCAATCGATTTGAGATAAAAGTAAAACGCGCTATTGTTTCTCTATATTTACATTTAGACTGAGCAACAGCAACGCGTGGCGGTGTACAGCTAGTAACAAATAAATAAACGTACATTGTTTGACTAATGTAGCCTATTATAATATTGCATATGTCTGTTTGTTAACAATTATTATGCTAATGTTATAAATTTTACAAAACTAAAGTGTTAGATTTATCTTGTACAAGCTCATTCAAAGCTGTGATCTTGGCGAAATAAACTTCGGTACCTAAACATAGGTTTTTAAAAAACTGTGTTTTTGTGTGCAACATTTTTTTTAATATGGTGTAGAATAATGTATCAGAAAGTTGACAAAAAATTAAGCGACAATTCCATTAACCTTTTCTACATATAAAAATATCGACTACAAGGTAAACTCACTCTACCATTCTTCGCAGAATACAATGACCACATTGCATACACAAGTATACAGTTATTGATACTGAAGCAATAACACAATATACCCAACACTTACTAAAAAGCAATAGTGGTAATCAAAAACAGTATTTTATCGTTAGAAATAATAATGTTCACGGTCACGTTCGTTCAAAGCAGAACGTTTGGAAGAATGCCGATAAAGTGAGAAACTAGAGTACTTGGCGAACATTGCCTCTGCTTATCAATAAAAACTCAAATAGAATAATAAATGGCCTATTTCAACAAGAAACCATACTTAAGGGCTATTAATGGATTCGGTAAAACATGTTATTATAGTGAAAATGAAAAGAAATAAACTCTCTTGGGTGTTTTTCATCAATATTTCAAGTCTCTTGTGTTGTTGAAAATATGATGTATTATTTGACAAATTGATGAATATTTCAAAGCTCTAGAGAGCTCGATGGAAAGTAGGTTGCATATTGAAATCAGATTTGTTGACCTAGAAATGCTAGACAAATAAATTTTTCATGTTTTTTTTTATTATTTAAGAATAATGTCACAGTTTTCAGAGTCCTCCTCGCTGAGTTTTCCTGCTCTGAGGCGGCCTGTTGTAGTTTAAAAAATATATATTATTGTATTAATTATCCAGTTGTATTAACACTGTTTTCATAATGTTAGCAAGTTGATTATCAGTAAGTTCTCTCCGCCCTGAGCAGACTTAACTTTAAGATACACTATTTTATGTTATTTTTGCTGTTTGATTTCGCACCAAGAAATTCAATTTTCTGTCCAAAATATGTTTTAAAATTGGGAATAAGCAGTATATTCTGGCTTATTGCTCTGGTTGAGCGTTTATGTTGTGTTGTGGAGTATTTAAACATGTTTTTTAAAGTTAAAATTTTTATTTTTTAAGTTTTTGAACAATGAAAACTTGAGTTTTTAAACATTTCGTATGTTAAAAAAAACGGAACATTCATAATTGTCTTCAGTGGCGGCCAGCTAATATGTGCTTCCGAGCGCCGAACAACCAACAAAATTTCCGACATGGCAAATCACAATACGAAATTTGGTTCGGTTATAATATCTCATACAAAAGCTACCTACTTATTAAGCGCGCTTAACATGCAGACCGACAGTGACGTAGCAGTTCGTTTTCGATTGCGATCCAAAATTTGACTGCTTTGTTCGCAAATTCTGTGGAACAGTCGAAAGCGTGGGTACATACTATTCTTTGCAAATATTACCATACCGAGAACGGCGTCCGGAGCTTTGCCACCACATCAGAAGGAACGGTTTGTTCAGTAGAAAGTTAAACTAAAACGCGTAAGTGTGATATTATCTTCGATATCGTGTCTTCAATTTACCATCTGCTCCTTTTCATCGAATGTTCCGCTTACAGCTTTCTTCGATACAAGCTTACAAAATAAAACATGTCATTAAGAGATGAGTGATGTTCAGATTAGTTATTATCAGTTCAGTCAGTTGTCGCCGTTGTCGGGCATTGTCTTTAAACCAGTCTTGCTCTGCGAATCTTTTGAAGTTTAATTGCAGGTTATATCGATCATATATATATCACTTATTAATTAGGTATATCAATTACAGATTATTCTAACTTATGATTAATTTTGTGTTTGTTCATAGTATAAATTAAAAATGTGTTTGAATGTGGAATATATTATGAACCATAGGTCGAGTAGACAGACCAAATAAAGTTCAGTTAAAAGGGGCACTCTGTGCAATTTACGCCCGCGATGATTTTTCAAACGCTGATGGCGCTTTGTCAATTTTACAACTTTTTGTACTTGTTAATCACAAGACTTTTCCGAGACTGCGGAATTACTAAAACTTGTGTGCACCATTCCAATGACCCCAGTTGAAAATGAAAGATGTTTCTCAACGTTAAAAAGAATAAAATCCTTTTTAAGAAACACGTTGAACTAGGACAGACTGAACGCATTATCAGTAAGCATTGAAAAAATACTAATTCAGTGAGATCTTCGCTAAACAAAGGGAGCGGAGAACTTATTTATAAAGATAGAACTTCTTTATAAATAGGTATGTACCTGTATTTAGTTTATTTTCTGACTTAATGCTGTACTTCGGTGATAACCCCCACACAATTTGACCACCGGCCACCAGCTCTGTTGAGCCGCGCTGTGTGAGTGCACAAGGCAGATCCCCTTCTAGTTTGTTTGATACAGCGCGTTTCGAGATTTTATTTTATTAACAATATTATGTTCCGAGGATTGGGATATTTATTTTTGGTATAAATTCTGATTTTTAAAAGAGTATTAACGCTCCAGAAAACATTTGGGATTGAGTGTAAATACTACACAATTCCAGAAGAACTGACAGGTTGTCTGACCGCTGAATATAACTGAGTTGTTTGCTTCGGAAACTGTCGGCTCAAATGTATTCACAGATGAAGCACTTATTTTTAAAAGTAGGTCTCATTTAAAAATAATACGTACCTTTTTGGCAGACTCCAGCCACTAGAAAATATTTTATTTTAAAAGCCAGCCACAGAAAAAAATGCTTGAATGATTTAAAATAATGTAATAAATTTATAGAAACGGATCAAAGAAAAAAATACAATTCCTGATTTTGTAATTAATTATGCTTATTTATAGCCCTTATACCGTTTTCCCTTGAAGTTATAAAACCTAAGATTGAAATTGGAAATAATAAGAGTAACCTTGTTTGAGTCAACATCAATATCAAATCATGCCACGGAAGCGGAAGGGAAAAGCTTCAGTGACGAAACGCCAAAATCTCATTTGTCATTATTTATGTCTTAACGTATTGGGTACAGAAAGACTTATCGAATACATTCGAGGTAAATAAGTCAGAGATAAGAAAATAAAGAACGTATTAAAGAGAGAAATAATTCAATCTACCGTAATAAAATTTCATGTTATTTGAAGAAAACGTGAACGAAAATATTTCATTCCGCGTTATTGTATTTCCTATTCCCGATATTTTCCAGCTTTGCTAAGGAAAAACAATGATGTCGAAATAATACATCTGTTATTGTATTTCGAGTTCGGGTGCAACACCGAAATTATTTTTTTTTATTATTTAAAAATATGGAATACGTAATAAAAATCGATATACTTGAAAACCGAATGAAAAATTCTTAAAGAAAAATATTCTCAAATAATATGTACGATGGTGGACTGAAAAGTTTCCGACCTCAACGCAAAGATGGCGGTACTCGTCAATAAAAGCTAGTGAATATAATTGTGCATCTTTTGACAGTTACTCACCAGAGAGATGGGAGCATCGCTGGGAGAAGAGTGTAGAGCTACAAGGAGACTATGTAGAAAAATAAATAAAAAAACTTGGGAAAAAAAACTTTGTTTCATTGTTAGGTCGGAAACTTTTCAGACGACCCTCGTGTTAAGTCATTGACATTTTTTCCATGGCAATATTTTTTGCGAAATATAACGTCAAAGGAGCTTAAATGCAAAAAAATACAGAAAGCTAAGCACAGATAAATTATCTTAAAAACAATTGAGTCAGAACAAAACAAGCAGGAAACTGGTAAATTTACATCACAAGATTTGAGTTTTCATTTTCAACTGTCTATTGTCTTTTAAAATGCATCGAATCCATTGATGTATTATATTTAGGTGAGACGAGTAGCGAAAACATAAATTCCGCTTTTTCACCTCCAACTGAACTCCAACTCTTCCAACGCTCTAACTTAAAGTTTACGCGCACCGCTTATCGCGTTCGAATAGTGGAACTAGTTTCGACGAGATATTAGTACGCAGTAGTGCCTCTAACTCTAACTCTATGGTTGAGCCGTAGACCCGACTCCAAAAGTTTCCGAAAAAGTAAAAAAAGTCTAAATGATAAAAAATTCAAAACTTATAAATTTGGAACTATGTGTTGAAGATTCGACAGTTTCCCGATTGTACCACTAGTTTCCGGACACCGTGTATATTTTTAGGTGACGTGGACCGGAATAGACCATTGTTATCAAATATTTGTCTCGTCCACACTGAAAGGTTTAATTTGTTGATAAACCGAAAAAATCAATTGGACACATTTTTACAGCAATTAAACAAGACGATAATTGTTGTGTTTTGTCACTCAGTCGAATAGTATTCGACTTTGTAATTTCCGTAAGAAAATTATATAATTACTTCTTGTACAACCCGACTTCGCCCGTGTTCCAACAACGCCATTTTTACGATAAATTCTTTTCTTATTGCCTCAAATAAAAATTTTGGAATACACAATATGGTGTAGATACTGGATTACTTTTTACTTGGGAACAAAGATTCCAAATCTCCACAGCTCGTGATGGAAATGACTACGGAAACTGAAAATAGTTGATTTATAGAAATAAATACATGTAAAAATCTAAGATGATTTCACCATGAGCTACAATTTTGGAGGTTGGTTAGAGTACCTCCGCCCGGGAACCATTAATTGGATAACCAACGCCTCTGCCGCAGGGCTCCCAAGTGGGTTGCTCCGTTTGGTGATTTAGCAGGGGTGCCCGGTTTCATTGGATGAGGTGTGTTCAGGTCTTTGCGGCGAATGCGCCTGCCCACCAGGGGGGTGGCGGGCCAGATCGGGAGACGCTTGGAGAGATCCTTTGACCTCTCCCACTGGTCTCTCTCTACCCATCGCCTTGCACCGCAGCGGAAGGGATAGATTCATACACCCGCCACTTCTGGACATACTGATCCCTAGATTCTTACCCACCCCTCATACCTTTTTCCGTCCTACAACTTCCTCTCTTTCCTTTCCTTAAAAAGACCCTCCACACAGAATCCCTAAAGATAGCATAGGCCACAAGAAAAATTATTTTCCTCGGGCCTCATGGTGTTATAAACGAATAAAACCTAAGTAAGAACTTATTTGCGTGAAAATTGTAAGGATAATATTATATATTCTAAGGGGGAACGGTTGCACGGCATTTTTCATACAAAACATAAATTTGGATTTAGGGCCAAAGTACTTAACCAAACTGAAAAATTATTTTTTAATCAAAAGGTATAACAAATGTCTACTACGGATATGTACTACCTTACTTATTTGTTTTCTAAATTATGAAAATAGGCCATTCATTATTTTAGAGGCAACTATGGCGATTTTTTCTGACTTAATTATAATTATTAAAAATATATATTTGCTCATTAACTTTTTTTTATATGATATATACACAAAAAAAATATATGAAAGAAAAATTTTGATGGGCGTAAAATTAAATTACAAATGACCGATTTAATTTAGAACACAAATTTGTCTTATAAAAATTGAAATTTTTACCCAAGGAAACGCTTTTTTTTAGTGTTATATTTTTCATTATATTAGAACAGTAGATAGGGTAAGATCATTTTTTTAATAATTACGATTGGCTCACAAAAAGTTGCCAAATTTTCCAATAAAAACATGCAAAATTGAAATCTTCAATGGCCTATATATCATGATTTGAAACTAAAATAAAAAAATAGCACATTATGCATACTAGAAATTTGCTACACCTTACTAAAAATAATTCAGTTTGGTTAAGTTGTGTTCGAAAAATGCCGCGCAGTCGTTCCTCTTAACATGTCTAAAGATGTACGCACAGTGTTCTACATCGATTTTCCAAGGGTTACAAGATACCAAATTGGTGCTATTCATTCTGCTGTTTAATGTGTGCAAAATTCATAACACGATTACTGCGCGAGTAGCGGGTATGGCATACCAGCGAAGGTTCTTACAAATTTCCGCAGCTCAATTTGCATGGCGCGCGGAGTCTGCGAGGAAATTAATAACCCCAATCCAGCGGGGAGAGTTGAACGTTGTTCGCGTAACAAGGAGTTACCGACTCGCCCGGTACGAGCAGGAATCCCTACCCCGGCCCTCTTAAAAATATATATATATATATATATATATATATATACTGTATTGTTTGTATGGTTTTTACAGTATGTTCTGATGAATTTATGTGTACCTAAGAACTGATTTAAGTGTAATCATAATGGAAAATGCAATGATAGGAAAAACTTAACCAACCAAACAATTTAGTAAAATAATTTATTTTTTTTTGCAGATCATCGCCAAAAATTTAAATATTTGAAACAATATCTGCAAGTAAAAGATTTTTAAATCAACACATTTTTGAATATATAATATGTGTACATTGACGAAGACTCCGATAGCAAAGATTATATTCTACATATTGCATGAATTTATTCTTTTTTTCCGTGACCAAGGACGGGTTGTTTCGGAGAATCTGAACAATTCATCAAATTTCAACGTTCATTTTCAAGTTCTGTGAAAGACTTATTCAAGTTCTGTTTTTATATCATTGTAGGCTAGTTGCTTCACAAAACTGAAATAAAAGCAGAACTTGAAAAAATCTTTCACAGAACTTGAAAATGAACGTTGAAGTTTGATGAATTGTTCAGATTCTCCGAAACAACCCGTCCTTGGTCACGGAAAAAAAGAATAAATTCATGCAATATGTAGAATATAATCTTTGCTATCGGAGTCTTCGTCAATGTACACATATTATATATTCAAAAATGTGTTGATTTAAAAATCTTTTACTTGCAGATATTGTTGCGAGATAAGTTTTACGTGTTAGAATGTTTTTCTTTTGTGGTGAATTAGTTTGCATCGTTTATTTAAAATTAGTGCCTGAAATAAAATAAAATGTTGTATTTTAAAAATTAGTTAGATTTGTGAAAAAAGTCGTTTGACTGATATTATTTTTCCACGGATCTCGGAAATTTAATCCACAATCACACTTCTGCCTTCTCCCCAAGCGGCGTCGTATAACGCGGAGGGGTGCGTGCCCCGTACCTTGCTACGCCACCCGGGCGTAGACCGTGTACACTCCGTAGAGATGTTCGTAGAGGCTGCCGCTACGAAGCTGACAACCTTGCGGGCTTTATTAACGCCCCGACATAACTACAGGAAAGAACCCACAAAGGTGCCAGGAGAAATACCTTATTGAAAATTAGTCGAACCATACATAACACGTACCAATTTGACTTCATTCTATACATAACTTGTATAATTTTAGGATAATTCATTTTGAATTAGATTAATATGAATGTAATAGGGATGAGACTAAAATTAATGTTATTTAAGGATGATTGGTACATGTAGCAGTGGCGGTCCTGAATATTTTTTGCTATTTTTCCAAACAAACCAAAGTGAAGAATGGCATTTAATAGTTCACAAAAAATATTTATATTATATATTTTATTATTTATATATTTTATTATTTTTATATATTTTATCAATAAGGTTGTCTGGAGGTTACTCATATTAGTAATTTTTTCCTTACAAAAGTTATAAAATGAAATGCATAGGTAATTATCAAATGTTTATTCTGAAAATTGCGACATCCGAAGAAAATCGGTAATTAGTGCTAATAACAGGATTACTGAAATCAAGTAGTAGAATGAACGGTTTAAAAATAGTTATTTGTCTGTTATTACTTATTTCTGTTCACTGTAATGGTGACTTCATTATTGTAATAGAAGGGAAGAATAGTGAAAACATGATAAAGGAATTGGTTGCACCTCCATGGTTTCGAAACATGTCCAATTCTTTCGTTAGTAGACAAATTCAGTTAGAAGAATCAGAAAAATAAAATATTGAATAGTGCATTATATTTATGTAGACATTGTCGTAAATTACAGGCAAGTAAATTTATCAACAAAATGATCATGTATTGTGTTTATTAAAATAAGAAAAATGGTAGAACCAGCAGACAAGCTGCCTTGTGGCCGCAGTGCGTGACTAGTTATGTTTTGTTATTAAAATTCTTGTAACATCAATGTTTTGTAATAAAAATAAATCATAATTTTAAATTTTATTATAGTAAGGAGAACTTGAAGCGAAATAACACAAAACTGTGCTGCATAAATGTTATATTATTATAATAATCTCTAATCTCCACCCACATTTACTCTACATAATACTGTATTATGTATTGTTAAAACTTTTGTTTAACCTGTAAAAGCATTAGCCGATAATAAAATGAACAAATATTTTTTTAATCGACGAACGCATTTACTTTGTGGCTTGTCATAATTACAATATAAACACATATATTTGTTTAAAATCACTTTATTTAATTAATAACACAGGTCTGCAAATTGACATTTTTAATTTTTTTTAAAATGGTAATGGTTAAATTATATGTATTTCGTAATGCTGAATTCGAGAATGCCATCCATTTTGACCCATCACGTAAGGATTTTCCGCAAAGTGGAAATTAAAATAAAGGCAAAACCCGCCTTACACTACTTCTGTAGGGAATGTTCAAAAGAAAAAAATCATAAAATTATACAAATTTAATTAATTTTAAGTCATAATATATTTTATTTACATCATATGCAATTATAAATCTTTATAAAATATGCTTTTTTAGTTTGGAAGCTTCGTTTTGTGCTTTTTCGTTTGTGGGACGTTATATTTTCCCTATGCAGCATCCAGCAGTAGTCGCCCATCATATTTGTATCCCATCGACCTAGATACCTTCTCTCCATTTCCTTGATATCTTGGTGAAACCTCTCACCTTGCTCTTCACTAACTGCACCAAGATTTTAAATCTCGGATCAGGTCATTTAATTCAGCTTGAGAAAATTGTTGAGGTCCACTGGAGTCGCCTACTTGAAACTCGTCACTAGAACTTTCTTCTGATTCACTTTCTGATGATGGCAAATCGTCCAGGCTTTGGGGTTCTTGTGGTGTAGGAATGCCAGGTCCGTGAGGGACTGGGCGGAGTGCTGAATCCATGTTTAAGTAACAAATTTGTTTTTTTATTTTTGGTACTATACCCTTGCACATTGCACGAACAAAAGGAGCAGTCATCGCTGTGGTTTCGAGGCTCTCTCCCAATATATATGATTCAAAGCTGACTAATGTTATCGTCATGAGTTACTAAATGTTTTGTTTCAGTCTATAAAACTTAATATTATCTTATAATAAGTTTTAAATAATAAAAAATATATATTTCGGCAATAAACCCCGTTTTGCGACTTAAGATAGGCAATCCCACAGTATTTTGCGTTTTGCGGAAAAACCTTACGTAATGGAATTTTTTTGATAATTTTCCCGAATTCAGCAACCAAAAATACATGGGAATTACCTCTTATTTCAAAGAAAAAAAAACGTTGCAGACCTGTGTAATTATTCCCCCGCAGGTTCTCGAAAGTTTCATCAGGAGAATATTAAAACTAACATAAAATACAAAATACGTACATAAATATTTCTTTGTTGAAGTAGATTTGTCGTTATTGAGTTTCCATCTCCTCAAAATACCTATATACATCACTAATTCAAGAGACATTGGAAATAACAGACCGCCGATCTTTCTGAGAATTCTGTTTCCTTTCATGTTCAGTGATTTATTCAGACGTCATCGACGTACGTCCTCTTCCATCTCACGCGTATTATTTGAAAACAAAAAAGACAGAAGGTATTAGAACGATAACGTCATGTAGGATCTCTCGCTGGGACTAGAATACAATTTATTTTACTAGCAGTCCTTTTCCTCTCATGTTTACAAATTTATTTAGTAATAGGCTTACCCGTGCAATACGTTGTTTTGTGCACATAAACCTATCATTAAAACAAATTTAAAAAAATAAACAAGAAAACGGATTTTCCACATCGCCACCTAGTTTACGCTCCTACTAATCCGTTTCCTCCCACTTTCATCGATTTACTTCATGAATATTTGAACAAGAAATCGACTGGTGTATAATACGCTTTTTTGTACACATTGACTATAAACCTAGTTTTATCATTAACATATAACTAAAGAATTTATTTAAAAAAAAAAATCATTTTTCCTCAAACGTTTTAGTTCCCAATGGTATCTATAACCTATACTTGAACAATGAAGCTTACATGTGTGCAATATGTTGTTTTGTACACACTCACTATACAATAATCAATACAAAAAAATAACAAGATTACACATACCATCTCCTATTTCCATTGCTAGTTGTCCGTTGCCTGTCACATTTACCGATAAATATAGTTTTTCATAAAATATGTGTACAAATTCAAACGTTTGAACAAACTTACTTATATCACTAATTTAAGAGACAACAACGGATAACAGATTTCATTTTAATAATCACACCTAGTTTCCATTCCCAGTAATTCGTTGATTCTCAAGTTTACCAAAATATTCTTCCACGAATACTATAACAAGAAGCTGTCACTTGTACAAAATTTGCTGTTTTGTACACGTTTACTATAAAAACAATAATAAGGGACTTCACCGATCTTCCCCTAGTTTCCGTACCCTCTAACGTTTATCGATCTAATCTGCCATGCATACTTGAACAATGAAGTTGACATATAAACAATACGTCATACAGTACCTATCTCAAACTAGACTATAATATTCGTGTTATAATATACGGTACGGAGAAACAAGTTCATTAATATAGGTAATGGCTGGGTTACAAGCTACAAGCTACAAATGACGCAAGATGTCGGGGTGGCCATACGTTACGGCAGAGGGAGAAGTGGTTATGTCGCACCGCAGCGACGGAGCTGCCTTTAGACGGGAATTAATCGCGCTGGAATAAACGGTGCTTAAATTTGTACTTATCATCTCTGGAATTTGGTGTAAGCTTCGAGAATGTGAAACCACGTAGAAGGAGAAGGGTATTGTTTAATAACTACACGTATTTCAGAATAAATGAAATTAAGATAATAAATAAAATTAAGGTAATAAATAAAAGTAAAATAATAAACAGAATAAAATAAAGGGTATGGGCACCGCGGCCCCGGGAAACATGTATTGGATAACCATAACCTCTGCCATAGGTCACCCCGGGTTCGTTACGTTTGGCGACTTAGCTGGGACTACCGAGTTCATGGGGTGAGGTTTGTCTAGGTCTTGGCGGTGGATGCCTCTGCTCGCCTTCTGGAGACACTGGTTGATGGAGATCCTTTGACCTTTCCAGTAGGACTCGTACCAACCCATTGCCTTGCAATACAGTGCGAGGAATTGATTAATACGTCCGTCAATCCTGGATACTCTAACCCTCAGATTCCCTCCCACCCTTTATAATTGTTTCCTTCCCAGAACTTCCTCTACTTTATTTCCTTAAAAATATACTCTACACAGCATCCCCAAAGATGACGTAGGCCATGAGGAAAATGCGGAGCTAATGTAAAAAATAAACTTATTTTCGAGGTGATAGACATAATTACATAATTAAACGCGCTATGTCAAATGAATGAATACGTCATACGTATTTAAAATTAGTAAATAGAACATATATCATTGTATTTATCTCACAACAGAAATAATTGTTCGTTCAGTGTACTTTCCTTACGTCACATTAGTTATGACATTGAAACTCGAAGAATGATTTGTGTTTACCAACGAAAACAAGTGAAAATAACTTTCTTAAAACTTCAGACAGCTTTGGCAAAGTTGCATTAAAATATACTCGTATTATTGAAGAAAATCGTATTACGTTATTTACTTATTCATTTTGAAAACATCGCGGACATCATGAAAGTTACAGGGTACGCCTATACCGGTCCAATTCCTAAAGTTTCTGAGCCATGACAATTACTATCTTCCGGTCTTCTACGTATTTTTTCCGAATATATATTTATTTTGTTTGTCTTTATTTAGTTATAAAAAAATACATATTTATTTCTAGTATAAACCTTTTAACAACCTATTTCTATGAAATTAAGGACACTTTGCAATACGTCTAAAACTTATTCTTTATAGTATTTAGGCATAACCCACAAAAAGCAGCAAGGCTTTTAGCTTCTCTAACATCTATCGGTTATTCATTAAAAATCTTAAATCCTTTGAAATAGAGATTATTTTGGGTAAGTCTAAAAATCTCCACAGTTTCTCGTGGGGTAGCAATATATTACAAAGTTTAAAATTTACATTCTTAAACATGTATTTCAAGAGCATCTTATTTTTAGCTTAAATATAAATATTAAGGTATTGTAAATTATTCGCTGTTTCACATTTAACATTCCTAGTTTTTTTTTAAGAATTCCCTAAAAAGTCTCCGATCTTGAAGCCGGCCGAAGTTTCCAAGATTATTCGGTTCAATAGTATGAAGTGGACATAGCACTTCCCCACGTGATAGTGAATATTCATTTCATTCAAATAAAACTTCTTCCCAACCCTCATAGAAATGAACGTCCTTCTGGCTTGAATTATTCTAGTTACTTCTACTTAAGATTCGTGTCACCTAAGGTTTGCCATCCCGCAATCCCGCGGGATTTCGGTAATATTGGATCACGTGGATTTGCGAGATTTTCATGTGCGGGATTGATAAATACTAAATTTACGCCAAACACATGCCGTGGTGACAGTCCCAGTCCCAGAAAACAGAGAGTGCGTTCTGCGCTGTTGGGATTTTGTGCACAAATACAAATAGAGCCATAAAGTGAATACACAGAACAAACTTCCAGAACGTGTCATCGATTCGACTAATATCAACCAATTTAAAGCTCGATTGGATTCTTATTTGAAGAGAAGGATTAACTTATTTTAAATGTAAAACAACCCAATTACTGCTAAACTTATTGTGAGATCAGATATGAGCGCATCAGCAGAATGCTGCCAGCTCATTAAACAATGTATGTATTTAGTCATGTATTCCATAAAATGGTTATGCACCAATAAATTACGGAGAAGATCACAAATTTGAGATTCATGTAAGTATAAAAAGGTTACCGGGGATGTTTTTCTATTTTGTGACATGCGTCAAAAGGTGATATCTGAACTGTCTGTAAATGACATTGAAAATGCCAATGTTCAATGCAGAATCATTAAACAGTTGAGTCGCTCTGTTGATTCTGCCTATCGTTCCGATAGGCAGAATCCTCGCTTTCGGAGCATAAAAAAGTGCAAGGAATCTCCCGTATGGGTGACGATCCTCTCCATAGTCTGTGTTTATAACGATATTATTTTTTTAGTTATTTTTTCTTGAAATACTTCATACGTTTTCATTGTATGTATTTTTTTAAATAATATTACTAGTACCTAAGATGTTTGATCTCAAATGACTGTGGAGAGTGCCAGTTGTTTTTTATATTTTTAAATCTTTGTTTAAAGTTTCCTTAAAATACTTGTTATGTTACCTTTTATATATTTATATTTTTTTTAATTTTAATAGTCACAAATATGATTGATACGAAAAGTCCCATTAAATGATTGACACACAATGTCATCTTTTCATTTTTTTTATAATATACATGTACGAAGATAATTGATACCAAATAAATAAAATAAAAATTTATGAAACGTTGGTATTATTTCAATTTAATACCCCTTAGTAAAAATCCCGCGGGATTTGCAAACCCTAGTGTCACCCTCTATTCAACAACCAAGGAAGGTACTTAGCTTTATTCCCTGCTCAATCGTTTTCCTGAGTTTCTTATACGTTGACAGATATTTGTCATTAACATGTTGGCACCTGAGAGAAATAATAATGGAACTCTAATAAGAAAATGGATCCTCCAGTAATTGAACTTAACCGAGTAATTTGTAAAGACGTGTCGGCCATGGACGTGTTCGACATCGATCGGTGTTTAGCGAATTTGTATTTGAAACTGGGTCCATTAGTTTTCCATCACCCGCCTGCGTCACAGTCACATTAAAGTATCATGCGCCAAGGTTCCAGAATTGGAGGCAGTCACGAAACTCCGGGAAATGTTAGACGGCTTAGCCAAACTTGATAGGTTTGAAGCATTGGTCTACAAAACATACATAAGATTATTCAAGCGCTGAACTACATTTAGGCCAGCTTTATGAAACTCTGACCAAAACAACCCGAGCATAAATAATGTTAATAAACTACCGTGGTATCAAGTATAGCAGTATCGGCAAGCAGATAAACTCAAATAGTCTGGCGTTGAATGCCCTCGGAAAACTCTGGTCGGCAGTTAATTTAATAGATGAAATTTAATGCTCGAGTATTCTAGAATCCTATTTTAACTGCAAGTCGAATCGGTCGCTCGGAGTCTGAACTGTTTTTTATAATAGTATATACTAAACAAATAATTAGTGTATTTAATGCAGTAGGCAAATGTGGAATTAATAAATAGAGGGCGACTCAAGGGAATCGTCAAAAAAAATAGATAACGAGTAGCATATCCATAACATCCGACGATTGCTACAAACGATAACAATGTGTGTCTTTGATAATTATTTAACAAAGATAACAGTTACGGACAACACCTTAATTATAAGGTATTTTGTGAGTCTACCTGCTTGAAATGCCAGATTAAAAAATATGTTGAAAAATTATGTCAAAAACACTTATTTATATGCAAGATCAACTTAAAGCAAGATAATAAATAAGCTAGTAACATCTGTTCAACTGTTCATTGTACAAACATAGGTCGTATTGTAGCATTCACCATATATAGACAGCCACGCAGGTAAAGACGTTTGTCCATTTTCATCACACGACCCAAACAATAAGCGAGATCGCGTATGAGTCACGTGTAAAAGTGATACCTAGCTATAAAATGCGGGATCGATTCTTAACGAAAGCAAGAGTGAAATAATGACGCCACTTGATAGAAATACGCAGAGTATTACTTGCTTTTCCCGTTCACGCGGCAGGGGTGAGCGATCACTTTGGACGAGTTGTCACTTATTTTCATAATAAATGGCAGTGACGTTTTCGACTCGCAGTGGGGATTTATTGATTCCCGCTGTGGTACTAGGAACTAGGTGCTAGGTGCTGGCTACGTCCCGAGGTAGCCGCAGACAAAGGATAAGTGTGTGGCTCTACGGGCATTTCCCAGCGGATCGTTCGGGCATTCAAATCAATTAAATATCAGAAATTTTCGTGTCTAATAACAAAAACATCATAACCATCAACAGTTTACACACAATTCCTTTTTCCTAACCATTTTTATTTATTTCAATGTATAATTAACATTTATTTAAAATATCATAAGCGGTATAACTAGAAAGAAAATCAAATTGCTCATTGAAAAATCAATACATATTTACGTGCGATGAGCAAAAAAAGTTTCGTTCGCGTGACAACGTTTAGAGGCCTTTACACATTGGCGCTCTCTCATTTATTTGATGTTTGGCGATAGTAGGTATGCCCTATTTGACTGAAAATAACATAAAGCGTTATTGAAGTAATTTATTATATAAAGAATTTATCGGAATACTATTCGCTGATTTTCTTCTTCGAACACGAAAAAGAATGTAAAAATGGGAGTACGTAAACTTTTTAATACGTAAAATTTTCTACTGATATTTTTTTGGTCTTTTTTATAATATTGTTGATTAATACAGTTTGGATTATGTAAATATAAATATGTGCATTTCTATTTACAGACACTGAGATCGACGCCGAAGGCCATCGTCATCAACGCGTGCTTCACGAAAAACCATTTAGGGTTGGGCGGGGCTAGTTGAACCAAGGGGCTTGTTGGGCCACGCCAATATCTTCGGAGCCGAAAGACTTACGAAGAATGCTGAACATGTTCTAGCAAGCTAGATGTGTGGGGACCGCGCCACCAAGCATTCAGTAGGCACATGGCACCCATAGCGAGTGTACGAGGATTTTGTTTGATTTTTGCTCCAAAAGTAAAAAAAAACGATCGACTGCTTTTTTGAAAATAGATACGAAGGAAAAGGGTACCAAGTCAAGGTAAGTCAATTTGAAATTGTTTTTTACTTAACTTTATCTTGTCAATTGTAAAATTGTAATACATTTAGTGGTATATGAGTTATCCGATGAAATTTGTAATAAAACATGGGTGGGGCTAATTGAACCATTTGGTTCAACTTGCCCCATTCAGATCCCTTACTGTAATTTTATACGTAGTGCATTCATTTCACTCGTCAACACATCAATAATACCGATTTTTTTCAATTTCTAGATGCGTACACGGTATACCGACAAGAGGCAAAGAGAATTTTTCTCCCAATATCAACAACAATACTGTAGCATTTACATCTAGAAGTGGCGTTTACTTTTCACCCGAGACTGTTAGACCATTTCCAAAGGCAGGGCCTAGAAAACAGCTGCAAAGTAAGAAAATAAGAGCAGCTATTTTAAGAGACACTCCTGAAAAGGATTTTCTTGCCCAAGAGCAATCTAAGAAGCAAAAGACAGGAACAGATTAGGCAAAAAAGAAGGCAACTAAGAAAAAAGTCTTCACATTGTCAGATTCATCATCCGACAATTGTGAAGAATATGCTAGCTTAATTTGTGATGAGATTTATTCAGAGAGCTTTCCAGGAGAAGAGTGAGTTCGTTGTCACTCCTGTCTAAAGTGGGCTTACCAAAAGTGCACATCTGGAACTATTCCATGGTACATTTGCCGATTTTATCGATTAAATAAATCTAAGAAAAGTTACCTGTTTTTTTATACTCGGTTTTTTAGATAAAATAATATTGTTCTACTGCCTAATTCTGTATTCTTTCATTATTTCAATAAATTTAGTTTAGTAACTTAATTTGTTTTATTAAACCGTGAGTGTGAATGATAATAAATATATGACACTATTTTGTTCAACAATCCCCGTGGAGTGGTTCAACTAACCCCACCTATGAGGCAAGTTGAACCATTTCTCCTTCTGCGTGAACATTAAAATATCTTGCATAAGGTCAACGTATTTATCATTTCATGAATAACATTATAAAGCCAGATAATGAAGCTATCTTAATAAATAGAAAAAACAAAAATATCTAGAAGAGTTTCGAGTCTGGGGTCAAATTAGCAAAATCATGTTCAACTAGCCCCGCCCTACCCTACATACTGGCTTTATTTCTTTTGTTTGTTACAAAAATAACTGACAACCACGGCTGTCAACATTTGCAAAGAATTTGGTCCTGACCCTTATAACTCCGCCATTTTATGACACTTCTGTATTTTTTAAATTATGTAGTTAACAAATTGGGTAAATATTGTATAAAAAATGCATGCATCACCGAAAATCGTCGAAATCGCGTAATAAGGCCATGACGATTGACATTTTTTAAGCCTTAGGATTTTTTGGGTAGTTAGGTTACTGGTAACTGGTAGGGTACTCGTTTAGGACAAAGACTAACCATGACAAATGACCAAAAACCAGTACGAATGGTCACCTTAATTTTAAAGAAATCAAGTGATCCACAACGATCACATTATTATTTTATTTTTTAATTATTTTGATCAATGATATTTTAGGGTAAAAACACATCTTAATAGATTAGTTACAATATAATTTAACTTTAACAATGTTTTTATTGAACTTATACACCAAGGTCCTTACTATCAAACTTTTGTATCTTTACACAACCGATAAACTACCGTTTACCACACATGTTGTGTAAAATTTAAAAAGGGGCTAATATTTTATTAGTTTACTATAAGCGGCGATCCCATAGAAAACCCTTCTCGAGGCGGATTTAAAATCTAATGAAATTATGTAAAAATCTAGTTCAGGGGTATGTATTACTACGAATGATGCATCTTTAATTTTAAAATAAATATGTAAAAAATCACAACAGAAGGCCATTAAAAATAATAATACGATTTCTATAAAAACACCTAAGTGAGTAGTTTGTCTGAAGTGGGTTTGAGAACTGTCTTACAAAAACAAAACCATTTTTTAAACCCCACTCTCAAGTGAACAATAATTTCTTATCGTGAAATAATATAGTTTCTTATCGCGTGCTTCATACCAAACGCGTGTCGGATTTTCTATTACAAATGACTCACAAAAATGAAAATGATGAATCACGAGACCCCGTACATTATGTAAACAAATAAATTCGCAATGAGGCATCCGAGTATCTGAGCAAAACCTCCTAGATCACAAGGCCGGGAAACTCATTTAAAGCAGCCTCCTAACTTCTATGAGATTCTATAAAAATATCGTTTTAAATGTTTTTTACAAATTATTCATTTTTATAATTTTTTTTAAATGTTTTGTTTAATTAAAAAAAAAAATAAAAATAAAACTTTTTTGAGGTTCTCATACAAGTTAGGATGCTGATTTGATTTGTCCCGGCCTTGTGATTTAGGAGGTATTGATCTGAGTGAGTTTTTCATCAGCACACGATGACATTTATCTCAATCGCTCATTCATTAGCTGGAAGCTGGAAGTGTTTTCCCCGAGTCGACTACCGCGGTGTTGGCGCCGAGGCCGGACAAACACGACGGCAGACAGAATGGCTGCTGGGGAAACTGAACGATTACAAACGCCTCCTTTCTAGGTGTGTTGAATGTGTCGCATGGGTACTACAGCAGGGGTCGAGTATATTAATTCTAAATGGGGCAAAAATTAAAAAAAATCACATTTTGCATAGTTCAATTTACCTGTAGTGCGAGCATTGACATCATCAAAAATGCTAACTTTGGATGTGGATATAACTCTGGTTCAATGAACTCGGATTAGTTTTTAACATAAGTGTCATTTCCCAAATTGGAACTGAGCACTGAGGATGCCATATATGAATTGACAAAAAATATTTATACATCTATCGATAAAAAAAAGAAATGTCTTGCCATATTCCTAGATTTAAGAAAAGCTTTCGACACCGTTAATCATAATTTACTCATTAAAAAAATAACTCAACTGGGCTTCAAAAAACACACACTAAAATTACTATCAAACTATCTTAAAGACAGAACACAAAAAACAAAAATTGGGAATAATTATAGTTCAGAAACACAGATAAAAAACGGAGTTCCGCAGGGAACTGTTCTTGGCCCGATTTTATTCTTAATTTATATTAATGATTTATGTAATTTTGTAATCCCTGGTAAAATTGTTTCTTACGCCGATGACACGGCAATAATAGTGGATGGTAATAATTGGACAGAAACTTTTTCGAATGCAACTGTATGTATTTCACTTGTTTCAAAATGGTTAAAATACAACAAACTTGTCTTAAACTACAGCAAAACATTTTACTTACCTTTTTATAAAAACATCAAAAACAAACCAAAAGACAACCTTAAAATTAGAATCCATAATACAACTTGCAATCAAGAAATGTGCTTCCTGTGCAACGAACTCGCTAATGTCAAAAATATAAAATATTTAGGAGTATCAATAGATATTAATCTTAATTGGAAATCTCATATTAATCAAACCACTTCAAAACTAAGATATCTAACCTACATATTTTATAGACTCAAGGAAATTTTAAACGCTGAAAAATTGAAAATGATCTACTTCTCCCTGGTGCAATCTGCAATCACTTATGGCATAATAGGATGGGGTGGTGCACCTGATACATTTATTAAGCCTCTACAAATAATTCAAAAGCACATAATTAAAGTCATATATAACAAAAATAAAACATTTTCGACCGACCTATTATACAAGGAATCTAAATTATTTAACATTCGTAAATTATTTATATTACAAACTATGAAATATCTATTTAAAAACAAAAACAATTTCAAAATAAATGAAAACAGAATGAGCAAAAGAACAAATAATATATTTTACACCCCCCAAACCAATACTAAATTAATGCAGACGCATAGCAGTTTCATTGGTCCTCGTACATTTAACCTTCTACCACTACAAACTCAAATGATAAATAAAAAGATAGAATATATTAAAGAGGTAAAATTATGGCTGATTGACGCAGATATTGAAACGCTTTTACTATAAATTTATTTATCCTTTCTACAACTCACTTGCTGAAACTTTATAAATTATTGTACATGATGTTTTTCTCTTTACTTTTTATAATAACTATAAACAAAAAAAACTTTTTCTACTAATGTATATTATACTTTAGGTACTTGAAATATAGTAATCGTTTTATATTACCCACACTCAGGCAGTCAGTGCCTTAGTGGGTTTTCATTTCTTTTGTAAACTATTTGGTATTATATATTATGTTATTTTATACTATCTATTAATATGTATAATATGTGTAAAGAAATGAAAATAAATAAAGTAAAAAAAAAAAAAAAAAAAAAAAATATTATTTTAAATGTGTATTTATTTTGTTTAAATGTCTTGGATAGAGTTAATCTTGTTTTGAAGGCAAATATTTTATATTTTATTATAAGTACTTTCAGCTTCACAAATCCTACGATTATAAGACCCTGTGAGCGGGTCGGCGCTAGTATATTATAAAAGTTAAGTAAAAATAATGTAGCATTTCACCTGGTTTACACCTGATGATAACATTGTTATCTCAGTACCAACCTAGTAACGCAAATCTGACTGTAAACTGAGGCCAATAAATATTCAATAAACAAGAATAATTTTAATGATTTATGTATAAGGTATTATGCCCTTTTGCGCTACTTCCTTCTTTGCCAACGTTTAAGACAGTATTACAGTGACCATCATCAGGGCAGATGTGTTAACACATGTTTTATTTTTTGTTAAAAAACCCAAGAAAAAACTTTATTTTATTAATAATAATTATGCATGTTGACATTGATAAAAAAACAGTGAGTCGAGTCGTTTTTTTTAATTTAACGATCATACCCCTCGCCAAACTTTGTATTAAAGCGAAGCACTACGAAGTAATGCAAAATCATGTGGATTTGGTTTTAAAATTTCATCGCTTAAAAATTATGTATTTTGTATGCTTTAATTAAATACTGCGAGTAGAACACATCTTGGCCTTTGAAATAATAGAATATTGTTTTGAAGTATTAGCCCGAAGTAGCGGCCCGATTCCAAATGGTACACGAAGTGGTGCATCACCTTAAGGTAGGCGACACATTACGATATATAAGCATCATCGCTCGCCACACACTACCAATGGGAATGCATGACGAGCGATATGCTGAAGTAGGAAAGGCGACGAAAATATAGCGCAATTATAGCGCGGTCTGTCACAGGCTTAATTCATCAAGTCTAGTCTAGTTTTATAAAAATAATGTTTTTTTTTTAATATGGTACCCACAAAATACATCGTAAATAAAACACATACCTCACAATGTGTGATTTAATTCACATCATGAAATGAAAAAGAAAAACATGTTATAATTTGATCAACACACGGACCGGCCTAAAAGTGATTACTCTTCGTGCAGTACTAACTTATCACGCCATGTGACTGCGGACTGTGTAGGTACTGTATACTGTGTGTGTAAATGCAATCCTACCTGTCTATTTTGTCGAGTGACGTGGGACACTGCAGGACGGTCTGCTGACCTTCCATATCCACGACACATTGTGTGCTGAGTTCAAGTTCTGGAAAATACAAATACAATTATGATGAATACGGCACAAATATTTTACCACACTCCATAATACGGCATTTTCGCCAAAGTTTGTACATTGCTTTTTGTCATGTCTCACGATTTTGATTGGTTTTGTTAATAGTTACTTATTAGGGAATATAAGAAAATTATATATTTTGCACATGAATTTTTTGTTAATTTTATTATATTTGATTAATTAAATACAACTGTCGAATCTGTATATACTTTTGAATAATTTATTAGATCAAAAGGTAGTAGACCGTGTCCCATTTCGACACTTTCTTGGTTTTTTTAAAACAGTCTACGTAACATTTATGGAAAATATACAGTTTTTACGTGAATTTGGCCAAAACGGAAAAAAAACATTTTTTCTGGGATAGAATCCGTTAGTTCCATTCCATTACCATATTTATTTAATGCACTTTTTAGGGGTTTTTACATAAGAATAGTTAGCAAAATTTTAAACAATAACATTACAATTGTACAGTTTTTACAATTTTTTTGCACACAACTGAATTGCCCCAGCAAATTAAGTATAAATTGAAAATGTTTACTGACGAATTCGCATATTACCTTCACCTCGTTTCATTGATAACGCCATTAATGTGATTTTTCACAAAAAAACAGCGCTATACAAATCAGCCAAATATTAGTATTTTGGGCAATGACAAGTACATATTATTATGGTAGCACCAGAATTTCTGCACTAAAAAATCCTGACTTCTAGTAATCTGGTATTGGTGAAACTTTAAAATTAAACGCAAAATTAACGTAATGGAAATCATAAAACCAAAAACATAAATGCCCAATAACAATAGGGCAATTTTAAATAACACCGTTTAGTAATGTAATGACATCACCTCCAGGGCGCTTTCGTAAGATGTAGTTCATTTTGGCAGTGTATTTAATGGAATTCGGTACATAAACATTAATGTTTTCAGTGAGAATGTGTGTTTTCTGAAACGGTGATAGATCACACAACTTTTTTGGCACAATCCATAATTGACTCAGTTTTGCAAAAGCAATTTATAAAATTAGTTTTTTTGAAGAAAAACAACATCCCAATTTAATAAATAGTAACAATTATTTTATAAGCAATAATTATTAGCCTGAAACACTCATCCACATTGAAAAATCTCCTAATAAAAGATACATGACGCCAACGGGACATGAACCCGTGTCCTTTCGATTTCCGGTCGAAAGCTCTGACCACTGAGCTATGGCGGCTTATCTCTTATCCGAGAAATAATTCAATATATACTAGTGTTTCATTCAACAATTACTGCTTGTTACATTTTTTCACTTGAAAACAACCAACTTTATTTTATATGAGAAAGACATTGTAAGTGCTAACTCTCTCACTAGATGGCGTCGAGACAAATTGTCTACATTTTCGGTGAAGATACTAGAACTTGTCAAATATTAATTATTATTTTTTGTTAAACTAACGTTTAAGACAAGATTTTTTATAGGCTAATAATTATTGCTTATAAAATAATTGTTACCCTTTGTGCTATGCATAAAAAATCTTGTCTTAAACATTAATTTACCAAAAAAATAATAATTAATAAATAGTAGCTTATCGAGCAGCTACTAACTCTTGGATTCCGTGTCGAGAAAACTGTGGATGGGAGATCTACATGGTGCTTAAAACGCACAAACCCCTTTCAACTGGTGCGGTTCTGTATTACCATCAGAGCCTCTTCAGTGTCACTCTTCATTTCATAAGGGATCATCCATGCGATGTCCTTTCTCTACCCCACCCTCTACCGATCACCAAGAGTTTCTCGGGGCTGCTAAGGTTTCTCGAGACAAAGTGGCCAAAGAACAGGTTCTCACGCTTCAGACAGCAGACAGAGATACTCACGATGATAACATGAGATGAACTCATGTTTCATTAGGGGCTGAAGCGAATCCTCGGTATTTGGCACCAGCACAACTCGAAGTCATAGAAGTTATCTTTTTATATTTCGCTCCATACGGCAGACAAAAAAGTATCATGCAACTTTTTTCCTTTATGCAATCCACCCTTCTGATCTCGACTCACTTACTTTGTTATTACTTAGTGAGCTAGTAGACAAACTCATAGTGTATTCCAATCATTAGGATTAATTTAAGCCCTGTTCCTATTTAAGACCGGGATAAGACCAGTACATGTGCTAACTAACAATTTCCACTTAGAAAGATGTGGTATTAAGTACAGTTTGCCAACTGTGACAATGAATAATATTATTATGACGGAAAGGATTCATGCATTCATACAATTATTACAGCTGCGAGGCAATGCAGTTAGTATGAATAATAACTCCCGCGCAGTACATTGACTGTTGGCTGCATCCAGAGGCGATTAACGCTCACTCATAGACGAAACAATGTCGGGAGATAATTAAATAATTTGAACACAGTATCATCGAGATAGAAGGCGAAACCGGAATTTCGCGTTAATAATTATTCTGAAAGGAAATGTGTCGCCTGGGAGCGGGAGTGGAAATTATGAAATATGTATATTTAATGAGGCAGGAGAGGTCTCTATACCTATCAGTAAACGGTTGTTTCACAGAATTTGAACAATTCATCAAATTTCAAAGTTAATTTTTCGAGTTCTTTGAAGGTTCTATTCAAGATCTGTAATTATTTCAGTTTTGTGAAACAACTGTCCAATAATGATATAATAACGATGAATTGTTCAAATTCTGTGAAACAACCCGTACTAAGCTTAAGTATTTAATCATTTTAATAGAATAGCGTAACATTCGAAAAACTATTCAGACTTGAAGTAGTAGTATTGGAGTGCTCATAATTCAATAATCAGCAAATCGAGGCAAGTTGTAAAATTGGCAACTGTGCAAATTATTAACGTATTTTCAAAGAAAACGCAGAAATTGTTAAAAAAATACCAGTTTCTGAATGTGTTTGTAGGTTCTAGATACCAACTGTAACGTAAGGGAAAGCAATAAGATAATAATGGCGAGGGTAGAAATGGATGATTTAGTATTCAGTATTTACAAACATGAAATGAACAGACTCCTGGCTGCGTACAATGAGAATGAGTAGCATGAGTGACTCCATTGTATGGAGTAAACACGGAGTGCAGGGGTCATGCCCCGGGCTCAAGGCGTTAATATACATAAAGGGAGACGAAGTCGCTGTTTCCTTTCAGTTCTAAGACCCGGCCCTAGGGCCCTGAGGCGAGTTTCATACAAAGGCTTATCTTGATTGTTTTATAAAAACATCCGATCAAAGTTTGGCGTTCGTCGCTTCGGAGTGCAAAATATTGTTGACGTTTCAAATAAAATGCTTTTTTCAAATAAACTTGAGCATTCAGTGTAATAAAATTTAAAAAATATATTTTCTCCATCTATTGAAAAATATAAATGTAAATACAGTTGTTAATGAAAACATAAGTAACTTTATTCATCGAATGTGCAAAATTTGTATGAAATAAATAATATGACTACCTTCCTATATGCCTTTTTCATACGGCTTTATAAAAGTAATAATCAAATAAATATGGCATTTTATCCAAATATTTCTAGACCTGTGATAATAGTTCAAATTGCATGGCCGAATTAGTAAAAGAAAGTTGTCATTATTTACTTACGAAATGTTTTAAGTGATCAGTCAAGTGGAACAGAAACTAATGCCATTATTTACTAATGATATACATTTAAAAAAAGATACTAGCTTTAAAAGAGAAATATTTAAAGCGCCGAATAGCATTTATTCCGTGCATTATAGGTATATGAATGGATGATGTTGTTACAGATTTCTTTTGGGTGGGAAATCAGGCCTTGACCGCGATGAGAAGTGAAGCTCCAGCTGAGCTTTTGATATAATGAATTGATAAATTTAACACATTATTTATTGATCAATTATAAATTCACTCAAAAAAGCGATGGGCTACTTCGCTTCCAGATTACGAAATGTATTTTAAAATGTTTCTACAATATATTTTAGAGAGTGGTAAAGAAAATCAAGATAATTAATAAGGTCGGATGGAAATGAATTAAAATGTAGTGCAGCGCCGAGGATAAGCAAATAATAAGATTTCCTTTATTTACTAAATATTGTGAACATTGTGTTTACAAAATCACAAAACAAGGATTTGACAGCGATTACGATTAGAAAAACAGTAAAGCAATGATTCATACATAATATTATTTTATACTTTAAAAAAATATATTATAATTTGATCTTTAACTGGGTGTCGTTCTATAACACGTGAATTTAATAATGGACCATTTTTAAAGATTAAACAGTTTCAACTAAGGTAGGTACAAGATATCATACAAGTAAGCATAAAGATAATAATGTATAGGTAGGTACGAGTGAATAGATTTTTTTTTAATTATTTGTAATTAAGTGCTTCTGGAGTTACAAATACGTTCAAATTCTGAAGTGCATGGGACAAAACTCGTTTTCTGCATTATTTAAGATTAAATAATTGTGTCAAATCAAGGATATGAACATTTGATACGTCAGACAGCAATGACATAAACAGTGAGGCAGCAATGATTAGGACAGGTAAAAAACTGATCGAATAAGGAATGATTATGGCATTCAATGGAACCATTATAAATCGCCAATTTTCCTGGTGTTAGCATAAAGATAACAGGTACACGTCACATCTTTAATTATTAATTTCATGGCTCAAACATAATGACAAAAATATGCTGAAATCTGAGAAATCGAACGTATTTGAATGTCAATAATACAACTTTTTCATTAAATTGATAATCAATAATTCAAAATGACTTGTCGATTGAATGATATCTATTTTATTAATAACTATCAGATAATTCTTTAATTTATTTATTATTGATAACAGCCCACCTCGCCTGTTGAAGGGTCGAACTCGAACGGCAACTTTAATTTTATCCGTAGACATTTTGGTTCACTTAATGAAATTTATAATCAACACTTGTATTAAACACACAAATAATCACTAGATTATTACACTTTCACCCAATATCAAAAATAACGAAATACATTATTCCGCTTTAGCACTCCGAGAACTGCGAAATGACACTAGCCGCCATATTGGTTTTCACTGTGCATGTCAGTGCTGCCATATCAATATTTTTTCTAAATGTTAATTTATATTTTTATATTTCAATCTCAAAGCGGGGCTAGAAGAATACTATGTTTCTCGTGACAGAAACAATATGAAATATATATCAATTTATATTTATCGGCGATAAAAACGAAAATATTATAATGTCATAAATATACTCACACTTTACACGACAGCTTAATAACAAACATAAACACCATACACACACTTTACACAACAACATTACAACAAACATAAACACCATACACACACGATATAGCAAGCAATCCGTTTACTAGAATTTACATAATTATTGCCTTCCAGGGGCCTTAGCATGAGAAGTCGATATAGCCCTATAGCGATACGATATCGTTAAAATACGTCATCAATGAGCACTTAACGACATATGCTAGCACGATCAAAATATAACAACCGACGATTGTTAAAATTCCTTGTCTATGGTCAAAGTAGCGACGGTATCGTTAAAATTGCGAGCATGAGAATGTATCGATAGGATAACTTCCGACCGACGGTTGCTAAAAGCCCGCCGAATATAACGTGGGGTCTTGAGTGTCAGTTAAAACTTTGGTTGGCTGTCGATATACATATATTTTTTAATAATGTCGTTCATTATGCAAAATTTCTGGTTCAATGAAAGGAGGCAGGTTAGGGAAGATCGTAGGATTGAAAGGCGTCGTTTACGCGATCAATTGAATCCGTTCGAACTTGCAGAGACGGAATTCAGACAATTGTTTCGAATATCTCGCATTATGGCTAGAGATCTCATTGATGAATTAACTCCTTTTCTAGTGTCAAAAAATACATTAGGACTTCCAGTATACATTAAAGTGAGAGTATTAAACATTATTGATATCTTAGTAAAACAATAACACAATATAAATCTATCCACCACTGGAACGACCACGTGAAATAAATAAATTTGTTTCGATTGCTGATGATAATTTTTCACAATAAAGTGATTAAAATGATCAAAAGTGAAGTTTGTTAATTAGTTGTATTATTTATGATGTTGACAGATACTCGCACCCATCAGCTTCTTTGCTACAGGGAGCTACCAACGTGGAGTAGGCCAAGATCACTTCTTGGCGATAGGGCAAACTACCGTTAGCAAGTGCATAAAACTGTTTATGAAAGCAGTTTTAGAACATCTGTACAGAAGATGGATACATTTTCCGGCTACAAATGAAGCCCGCAAGCAAGTAGAGAGTAGTTTTAGGGAAAAATTAAACTTTCCACATGTTCTGGGATGCATCGATTGCACCCACATCGCCATCGTCACCCCTTCCAGACACGAGGAGCAGTACAAAAACCACAAAGGATTTTATTCGCTGAATGTTCAAGTGGTAAATATTTTTTCAGAAATAAAACAGCCGGATTGTTGTTTTCAAATTTTATTGAAGGTTTTTTATGTTTGATAAACAGGTCTGCGATGCTACGTTGAAAATATTGAGCATCAACACACGCTTCCCGGGTACTGTCCATGACCAATTCATTTGGAATAATAGTTTAGTCAAAACTGAAATGAACAGACTATACAATCAGAGAATTGGGACATATTTCTTGCTAGGTATGTATTTCAACAACTCATTTTAAAAAAAGGCAAAAAAATCATAACTTAGTAGTTATATGTACCTATTATAATGGGTGTTTTGTTTCAATCAGGCGATTCTGGATATACACTCGAGCCTTATCTGATGACACCAATATTGAATGCAGTCGAGGGGAGTGCCCAATACAGATACACAAAGGCGCACTGTGAGGCGAGATGTTCCATAGAACGCCTATTTGGGGCATGGAAGGCTATATTCCGTTGCCTCAGGAAAGACAGAGTTCTCCATTATGAGCCCGATGCTGCTGGTCAAATAATTATTACTTGTGCTATACTATACAACATGATGAAGCACTATAAGTCAGTTTCCTTGTTGAACTATATGCATTTAAAAAAGTAAGGCAACAGTACAAAATATTAATAAATTGTTCTCTATTTTCAGATTAACAGACTATTATAATGATAATGTAGAGTTAAGAGAGGTTGAGCTGCTGCACCAGCCTGAAGATGTCAGCAGGGTTGTTGCAGCCCGCAGAGTGAGAGACGAACTAGTGCGAAAGTACTTCTCCCACGAATGATAATATATTAAACAAGGAAACTGACTTATAGTGCTTCATCATGTTCAAACATTGTATCGTATGTACCTACATTGTAAAAACAATTCACGCCTCATAGAGACATTGCAAGAGTTTGAAGAACTGCTACTAATCAAGTATACATATATGCAAAGCGCTGCATGCAATATTTCTCAAAAAGAACTTCAATAGTACTTTAAAACACTGTATTGTATGTACCAACACTGTAAAAACAATTCACGCCTCACAGAGACGTTGCGAGAGTTTGAAGAACTGCTACTAATCAAGTACATATTCATATATGCAAAGCGCTGCATGCAATATTTCACAAAAAGAACTTCAATAGTACTTTAAAACATTGTATTGTATGTACCTACATTGTAAAAACAATTCACGCCTCACAGAGACGTTGCGAGAGTTTGAAGAACTGCTACTAATCAAGTACATATTCATATATGCAAAGCGCTGCATGCAATATTTCACAAAAAGAACTTCAATAGTACTTTAAAACATTGTATTGTATGTACCTACATTGTAAAAACAATTCACGCCTCACAGAGACGTTGCGAGAGTTTGAAGAACTGCTACTAATCAAGTACATATTCATATATGCAAAGCGCTGCATGCAATATTTCACAAAAAGAACTTCAATAGTACTTTAAAACATTGTACTGTATGTATCTACATTGTAAAAACAATTCACGCCTCACAGAGACGTTGCGAGAGTTTGAAGAACTGCTACTAATCAAGTACATATTCATATATGCAAAGCGCTGCATGCAATATTTCACAAAAAGAACTTCAATAGTACTTTAAAACATTGTATTGTATGTACCTACATTGTAAAAACAATTCACGCCTCACAGAGACGTTGCGAGAGTTTGAAGAACTGCTACTAATCAAGTACATATTCATATATGCAAAGCGCTGCATGCAATATTTCACAAAAAGAACTTCAATAGTACTTTAAAACATTGTACTGTATGTACCTACATTGTAAAAACAATTCACGCCTCACAGAGACATTGCAAGAGTTTGAAGAAATGCTTCTAATCAAATATACATATATGCAAAGCGCTGCATGCAATATTTCACAAAAAGAACTTCAATAGTACTAATCGTATTCATCCTCTGACTCCAACTGCAACGTATAGTTGGGCGAGTTGGCAAATGATGTTGACCGTTGTTTCGATGGTTGAGTTCGTCTAGAATTAGAAATGTTTTATTAGAGATCTTATTCATTCTACTTTCATCGTACCTCCTAGCTGGACTGCTTGCCTCTCCAAGGACAATTGTTAATAATCGTGTTCCATCCCTTGTGAACATACTTCGCAATCTCTCAAGTGACATATTAAATAATGCAATATTTAATTTAATTTGTTCAGTTTTGTACATTAAATGTTTTTAAAAGCCTGTATAGATGTATAGCAAATAAATACCTCGCCAACTGTCGTTGGAGTAAACAAACCCTTTCACGTTCCACTGCCGTGTATCTCTGAAACAAGAGATGATAATTCATTAATTTACTAACTTAATTTACCTTCTATAGTAAATGAGTTATTAGTGCCAGTGAGACGAGACCAGAAAAGCACCATGTCTATGTAGACACTGTATCTTGCCCGGTCTCGGGGTGCCCTGACAAATAATTACAAAAAGGAACAGGAAATACCTCAAAAATGTCAGCAAATCGATCCATTGAACTCTGAAATGATAAATAACAACTCATTAATTTAATTTAAATAACAATAGGTAGTCGACATACTAAAAGGAAGATTATAAATTAATTTATTCATTTTGAATTTCTCGCCAAGCTGGATTTTACATGTTTATTAAATTTTTTTAACACAAAGAATATCTAAACAAACAGATCAATAAAAACTCCACCGCGCAAAATGGAAAAATAGTACATTGGGAATAGTACAATAAATAAATGAAATAAGTCAAAGCTGGGCATTTTATTTTGTTCTACTAAGATTTAATTCTAATTTAAAAGTACAGTGCCACACTTATAAGTTGAACTTACTCACACTTATAAATTGAATGAATTTAAACATGAATTGACGCTATTTCTTTATATTTTAATCTGGCAACTTACACGTGTAGCGCTGTATTTGGGAGTGATTCGAAGAGAAATAGGAAATACCTTAAAAATATTGGAGAAATTATTAATAGCTCCCACAAGCTCCTTGGATGATTTGTTGCTAGCCTCCTGCGCCATCACCATCCGAACCCCCACATCTGGCTTGTCAGTTAGCTTCCTCTTCTTGCTCGGGCGAGAAGGGGAAGCTAACTGCGCCGTCTGCAAATCTGTGGGCCCTTCTCCAACTTCATCGGAATACTGTAAAACACACAAATAATTTTCATTGATAATGAAAGATCAACTAAATTTTGACAGAATATATTATATTAACATTTTAAGACATTAGTGACCTCAACATCCTGCATTATGAGTTCAGGTCCATCTCCTATACAGCTTTCTGGAAGTCCGCTGCCCTCAGAACTGGCTCTGCCGATGATGTTGATGACCTTCTGTGTCAGGTCAGTTAACACCGGTATCTCGGCAGTGTTTCCAGTCGTGAGGGCAGCTCGCTTGGCATCGGCGTTTTGGGCGCGCGATTTGCATTTTAAGTCACGCCATGTCTGTAAAATGTAAAAATAATGTCAGGTTAAAAGTGATTTACGGTCTTATATCAAGTGTCTCGATGATAGATTATATTAGAAGGTCAGCAAAGTTTGCTGCAACCAGTTTGTATAGGTAGGTACAAATACTCACTGTTTTCCACTGCTCGGCTGACTTAGGAGGACCCAATTCTGCCAGTTGTTCCGCCAAATTACGCCACATCTCCTTATTTTTTTGGGAACCCTGAGGTCCCACAAACCTTCCAGCCGCGAACTCCGAATGGTCAGCCATATAGCTGGTTAACAAATCCATTTGACTGGTCGTCGACCTTACTCTCTTCCTGAAATCATAATATCAGCATTTTGAATATCTTAAAATACTGCGTATGATTGAAATATTAGTAAAAATAACTTCAAAATTTTGACACAATAGAATGTAAGTATATCTCTTTGATAATAATGGAAATTCTTTCACATAAAAAGATAAATAAATAACTTACCCAGCTACCATTGCTTGCGACATCGTAAAATATTAAAACAAACACGGCGGTTAAAATGGTCACGCTTGAAATCTGACGTTTGACGTCTATTCAATTCATAGACAATTCCGTCCCAGTATTGCCAGCGTATATCGATTTGTATTTATTGCCTTATCGATGTCGTTAGAGTTATCAATAGCATTCTCATGCTAGGGAAGTCGTTATAAAATGGTCGGTAGATACGCTTAGCAATCCGATATCGTTAAGTTCGATCGATTCTCATGCTAAGGCCCCAGACAACCTAAAGAGTTATGGTATTATTTTAGAAAAATACGTTCCATCCGAAATTAATAATTTTATTTTTAGTAATTTTTGCATAAATGTTTACAAGTGTCCAACTTACTGTATAATAATATACAGTAATATATATAATATATTATATTCTATATTTTTTTCTTTAAATTAAATTAATAAAATATTTCAATAATGTAGAAGTAAAAAGTATTTATTTAGGTTAGTTATTGAAATTGTATTTTTTTGTATAATAATGTTAAAAGTATTATTTTAAAAATCAATGCAATCAAAAAATTCTGCAGGAAAAAAAAAAATATTATTTATATTGTTATTTTTTACTAATTTAACATTTTTTTCCTGTTGGATTTGCGAGAAATTAAAATCAAAAACATCAGACACTATTGGATTATTTTTATAAACCTACTTATGATAAATTATTTTAAGTTTTCACCTCAAAATCGCTTATTAGGACCTGAAAGTTATTTTAACAATTTATTTACCATGGCAATATTCATACATCCATAGATTGTAGATTTTGGCCGTATTCCATAGAGAAAACGTAGATAAAAAATTTTGAAACGTCATTCGCGATTCGCCGCAAAATTCCCAGTGTTTGGTTAAGTTTTTTGAATGTTTATCGTATTCAAATCTGATAAAGCCATAACTGTTGTTTTTCTAACTGCTTAATTCACATAAAATCTTACACATTTTTCTAAAGTTTCGTGAAACCCGTAAAGTTATTTAGAATCATGTTTTTTTTCTAGGCTTCGCAAAATAATAATATTTATTTATATTATTTCAGATAATGGCGACATCAAGTTTATTTGGTTGGGATTTGACATTTCAAACAGTATCAAAGAAAATATCTGCGAAACATGACGTTTTGATAACATTCGTTCATTGGAATCTTATTAAAAATGGATTTTCTTGTTTGGGCATTGGAGATGAGGTACAAAAAAAATATACCTACCAAAAATGCATAACGTTTTAACAGCCAATATCTCACTAAATCATAAAATATAACAAATAAAATCTTTCTAATTCTCTAAAAACATATTTGTCAAATGTAGAAAACCAAGAAGAGTGATGATGTTGGAAGTGAATTATTGCCAAATGGTTGGAGTAACGGACCTACGTACGCACTGAGGTATCTGTGGCACGACAACATCTACATATTGCACGGCATACTCTCAGATGGCAACATCATTTTTAATTTGCTGGTAAGTGATCTAATTTCTATCACATTGAGAGCCTAAAATAAAGACAAAGGTCAGCGATAGCAAAATCTGACACATAATTTAATAATTTTTGCAGAAAGGTTCTGATCTCAGCATATCCAATCTTGCTTTAAATATTGATGATACGGTAATGGCCATGTGTGGACCAATTGCTACTGTAATTCCTCAGTACAATGACATCATACACAGAGTGAGGGTGGAGTTGATAGAGCCTGTGACAAGCAAAATTACTAAATCTATGGAAACGCAAACAGGTACCAATTATTTATTTTATATTTTAATTTCTGAGAATGTAAATTGCTCTGCACATGAGTCTCATTAGCGTCTTAATTAATTGGGGTTTACTTTTTTAGTAGAATAAAGTTATAAATTAAGGATAGCAGAAAATATTATGGAGTTATGTAATTAAATGCATTTGATGCATGATAATAGTATTCTCAAGATACAACGTTTTTATCTTTTTGCATGTGGTAAAAATATACTAACTGATAACCAATAGCATGGAAGAGCCAGATAAGATAGCTAATACCATCAAAGAATACAGCCCAGCATCCTATCTTTTCTCTTACTTTCTAACTCTATAGCTTAGAATGACTTATCCATTACTAGTAGTTACAACTCGGCTTCACCCACCTTTTTTTTTATAATCTCTTAACCCGTTAATGATAAATATGACGTATTTGTTATTTTTTGAGAGTTAAATGGGTTTTCAAATCTTCATAACTTATTATGATGGAAATGATATTGAGAGCTGAAGATAGTTGCACTGACTTAGTAAATCTAGTCTGAAAAAACTGTGTAAATTTGATGATGCCAGAGCTCATAGTTTAAGATGGAAACAGATTTACTGCTTTATGCTCAAGATGTTTATATTTTTTAGCTACTTCTGCTCCTGAACCTCGCATGATTTTTGATCCCCTTGGTCGCCCTTGCGGCTTGGGAGTTGATAGGGGTCAACAAGGTTCTCGATCTTTGAATGAAAGGTAACTAAGACACATACTAAGGTTATAATATCTGTCTTTGAAATCGTTTTACAGAAGAGCATAAACAAAGTTTTGTAACTGCATATTATACACATACACCTTTTGCGGTTACAGTTGTACACTGCCATTTTAAAGCATAACATATACCACTTTGAAGAAACTTAAGAGTCAAAAATGCATCTTTTCCATTGCATTGTGATCAGAGTACCACAGAATCATTGCATCTGACTTTCAATGATAATATTGCCGTACCTCATCTGAGTTATTCGGATTGACACACTAGGGCTTCAGCTAGTCTGTATTAATATTGTCTTGTAACCGCTCAATGTAATGTAACAATATCTTTGCCCGACATGTAATCTAATTGACAATGGACAACCAACACATTCCAGGTTCGGCAACATTGGTAGTTCCGATCTAAACCCACTCCAGGGAGGCGGACGAGGAATGCTGTTTGATCCATTCCAAGAGAACCACGACCCCCGTAATCCTGGCTTGGGAATTCCTGGTGGCTTGCCAAGGTGAGTTCTAGAATACTCCAGGGGGTGAGTCTTTATCTATTGCATTAGCTAACGTAGCGTCAAATGAGTTGTGTGTAACATACATATGATCTCCTGGATAGTGAGTTTGTTATGTACTTTACATGCTACTCATTTAAGGTTTTTGTATAACTGCGTTAGCTAACACAAAATACTAACCCCCCGATCCAAGTAAAAATTATTTGTTAAAATTTAAAAGTATGTATATGAGATTCATTTTTGTTTATTCTTTGAATATTACCTATGCAGGTTTATAACAAATGTTTTTCCTCTATCGAAGAATGCAAACACTTTGTGGCTTGACATTATACAAATGAAAAATAAAATTATTTTGTTTTAAACCACTTTATTGAGTTATATAGGTTGGTTTCGGTTGCACTCAACCTCGATCATATAAACTGAGCTTATATTTCCATTATGCTGAAGAAGGTTGAGTGCAACCGACACCGGCGACCTATATAACTAAATAAAGTGGTTTAAAACAAAGTAAAAAAACAAAAACATTTGTAAACATTTTTTCCAATCAGGTTTGTGCTTGTTATTTTCCTGGGATTTATTTCATTGCGATGTGATAGTTTTCGAATGGCATGAAAATCCTTTTAAGACTGTTTTTGAAGCTGAAACACTTTCATCGGAAACCAAAAAATTATTTGTGGTTTTTCATAAAAAGTTATCATTTAGTGCTTTTACATAATATTATTAGGTAGGCGACACATTACGCTATACGCATCATGGCTTTGCCTATTTCAGCATGAAATAAAGCAATACTTTTTAACCTTCGACATAAACAAGACCCTAACAAAACTGAGATACCTCACTCACATGTATTTATGTAAGTTTTTTAGAAATAAAAAAAAATGTATTTCAGATACTGATAAATGTATTAATTTCAGAGATTTTAGTTACCCTTGTTGGTAACCGCATCATTAAGTCTAGAAGTCTAGAAACACACTCGCGTACATCGGTCGCGTGTCGTAATATGTAGATGAATGAATGAAGAGTTGTAGTGCAACACTGACAGTCAACCATGCGCGAGTTGCTACGCGCTGCGTATGAGGACCATCTGTCCAGCTCGTCAGCATTACGCCGTCGGTCGACCGCTTTCTATCGGTATGAGAGCGTTCACTGCGGCGCTGATCGCGTGAACTAATGGGAGTGCATGTGTACAGTCTTATAAAATGAATTTTAAACAAAGGGGGTAATTACTGAGGTGCATCTCCGCCCTCTGCTTTGGAACTTATCTAATAATTTATACAGAGATCGGGATGCTGAGTTAAAATGTCGGTTTGAAATTTGTAAGGCTTTGTTTCCAGTCTTTGATGAAAACGATGTTAGTAAAAATGACTTTATTAATTGTTTTTGTGTTTAATTCGTAGAACACCATTTAATTTTTTTTAAAAACATTATGTAAATATAATTTAAATAATTGAAGGCGGCTGCACTCGGGCAACATCGGCACGAAATCGGCATCATCGCGTAACTGTCAGTCAGCGACCTGCGGTATGGGACCGATGTACGTGTTGCACTATTTTCAGCCTAATAGTCCTAGTGAAATTTGTTGATCAGAAATGTGTTTCATTGTGTAATTGCAGAGGAGCAGTTCCGCCTGGCGCCCGCTTTGACCCGTTCTCTCCGCTGGCCGGCCCCGGGGGTCTCCACCAACCCCCGGGCATGCCCCGCAACCCAGGGGGCCGCGGTTTCCCTGACGCTGACCACCTTCCACCCCCTGGATACGATGACATGTTCATGTAGACTGTAAATTTATCACCTATAGTATAATACATGAGGAATGGCATTCTGATGCTAGACAAGCATCTTTGTCTAATCTCATTTTTGTTTTCCCAACTTGTTATAGCATTATAAGAATTAACCCTAAACATAAAGATAGTTGCCAATAAAAATGTGCGGTGAAAAAATGAAGACAATGTTTGTAGTTCTTATTCGAAGTATGATACAGTTAAAAGTGACCGAGGGGAATAGGGTCCCATTAGCTCAGTTGGTAGAGCACTGTCACGGAAAGACAAGGGTCCTGGGTTCGAGTCCCAGATGTGACCGTTTCCTTTTCTGATTTTTCTGTTTCAGATTTTCGTTTAGAAATCACTAATATTGTCTTCAATATTCAAATTATAGTGATTTGTTTTTGGGGTATTATGCCGTGTTGCGCTACCTTATTTAGCTAACGTTTCGGACAGCATTGCAGCGTCCCCTGCCATATCTGCCCTGATGATGGACACTGCAATGCTGTCCGAAACAAGAAACGAAGAAGGGGATAGCGCAACACGGTATAATATCCCAAAAACACTATAATACTTTTGGCGGTAAAAATCTCAAATCATACCTGACAAAAATCACATTTCAAAATATAAAAATTGCTATTTACTAAATGAGTAGCTAAAATCCAATTAAAAAACATAGCACACAAAGCCAGTTATGTCAGCAATTGAAAATCGAAAACCTATCATATTTCCCTAGATAGGTAGGAAAAAATTCTTTAATCTGTGTATTTTATAATATACTCATGGTACGAAAGGGTTAACTTGGCAAGAATAGAAATATTCTATTAAAAAAATATTTTTTGCAGTAGGTTTGCTACATTTAGTATTTTATATGAAACTTGTTTGATAAAATAAAGAAAATATCATTATAACTATGTTTTTCAGGTAATATCTTATTTTTACATAGCCAACAATTTGACAACTGTATATTTTTTAAGAGTGTGTCTTTTTAGAAACATTTCCACAATATGATAAACAAAGTTTTACACACATTAGCAGGATGCTTATTAAGTAAATGAATCAATTAAAAAAAATATTAAGAAGGTTTAGGAAACATGGATTACCCAATATCTAGTAGGTAAAATAAACTTATCAACGGACATCGTCCAAATTACAAAATAATAACACAAATACAGTAAAATTAAAAATACAGGAGTAGACAAAGGTACATCAGGGTGGCCACAGACCTGGAAAACCGGGAAAACCGGGAATTATCAGGGAATTTTACCGAACCGGGAATTATCAGGGAAATGTCAGGGAATTTTAAAATATTCTTAAAATATCAGGGAATTCCAGAAATAAAACGAAATTCGTTATTTACGATTTGTGAAGTCCCAAAGTGGTGTTTTATTACTTTTACTTGCGGCGTGTGTAACAAAAGATATGCCGACAAAGACAAACTAGATAAGTAGGTATTTTTTTATTATTATTTTCGTAAATAGCCCTTACAACACAATCATGTCGTAAACCACCCGCCTTGGTTTTTCCCCTATACTATGCAGGTGCGAAATCTGTAAAGAAAAAGCTAGCAAAGTTACAACAAAGTGTCAAAAGGGTCGGACACCCAGTACGGTCGTAATAAAATTTAAAGATCATCATTATCAACATTTTTACAAAGTGTCAATACATTAGAACCTCGTTAATTCGAAATCCACGGGACATCAAAAATGAAATTTAGAATTAACGAATTCCCACGTAATTCGAATTTTTATGAAAAAAAAAAAAATACGCTGAAAATCGATTTTCTCGGCCGCCTCTTCAAATCCGGGTGGTATTTTAGTTGTAAATTCGTATTAATACCAATTATTTCTTTATTTTCGCGGCCGATTACTGTAGCGGCGGGCCCTTTAAATTCAGATATTCGCAATAAATTCGTAAAAATGCTATATATTTACGCGTAAATCGAGATTTCGCTGCCGATTTCAGTCGCGGCCTACCCTTTAAATTGAGATATTCGTAAAAATACGATATATTTCCGCGTAAATCGAGATTTCGCGGTAATTTTCCGTCGGAGCCGGCCCATTATTTCAAATATCTGAATTTAAATTCGTAAAAATACGATATATTTCCGCGTAAACGAGAATTCGCGGGCGTATTCCTTCGCGGCCGGCTCTTAAAATTCAGATTCGAAAAAATTCGCAAAAATACGATATATTTTCGTGTAAATCGAGAATGCGCGGCCGATTTCCGTCGAATACGATATATTTCCGTGTAAATCGAGAATGCGCGGCCGATTTCTGTCGCGGCCGACCCTTTAAATTAAGATATTTGATGTAAATTCGTAAAAATATGAAATATTTCCTCATAAATCGAATTTTATCGGCAGTTTTTCGTCGCGGCCGGCCTTTTAAGTTCAGATATTTGAAGTAAATTCGTAAAAATATGTCATATTTCGGCGTGAATCGAAATTTTTCGGCCGATTTCCGTCGCGCCGTATTTTTTAACTCGGATATTCGAAGTAAAGTTAGTAAAAATACGATATATTTCCGCGTAAATTGAAATTTCGCGTCCGATTTCCGTCGCGGCGGGCCCTTTAAAATTCAGATATTCGAAATAAATTCGTAAAAATACGATATATTTACGCGTAAATCGAGATTTCGCGGCCGATTTCCGTCGCAGCGGGCCATTTAAATTCAAATATTCGAAATAAATTCGTAAATATACGATACATTTACGCGTAAATCTAAATTTCGCTGCCGAGTTTCGTCGCGGCCGACCCTTTAAATACAGATATTTGGTGTAAACTCGTAAAACTACGACATATATCCGCGTAAAACGTATTTTCTCGGCCCTTCAAACTCGGATATTCGAAATAAATTTGAAAAAATACAACATTCCAGTGTAAATCGATTCAGATTTACAAAATAATAATAC
Organism: Hesperophylax consimilis; assembly: GCF_061612785.1. NCBI lineage: Eukaryota > Metazoa > Arthropoda > Insecta > Trichoptera > Limnephilidae > Hesperophylax > Hesperophylax consimilis. The sequence continues at coordinate 18,326,837 of NC_142838.1, forward strand.
TAATTAGGACGATGTATAACCACGTAAAAATACATTTTCGGCGTTTTACCGCCACGGCTGACTTTCAGATTCAGATTTACGAAATATTATGATTTATTTTCGCAAAAATCAATTTTTTTCGAATTTCACGAACAAATTTTCGTGCGCGGACAAAAATAAATTTCAAATTACGAATTAACGAATTTCGAATTAAAAAAAATTTTGTATGAAAAAATTTTTCTGCGGAAATTTTTTGGCGAAAATTTCGAATTACGCGATTTTTCGAATTATCGGGGTTCTACTGTACTTACTTTTGTTTATTTGTCTATTTTTGTCTGGTCTTTTCATTTGTACACAAATTGTCTTCAGGCGAAATATCATAAATTTGTAATAAGTGTATTTTGTTTTGAATAGATCATTGTGGTGCAAGGAAATAATAAATACTTTAGATGACGGAATTCCCTTTATTTATGTATCTGTTCTAATTTTCTGGCGTAGATGAAAATCGTGTTTCAAAAATAAAATTTTGAACGATATGTCCTTATACCAAATAAAACATATCAGGGAAAAATATAGAAACTGCCCTGGAAAACCTGGAATTATCAGGGAATTTTGAAATCCGTTTTTTGTGGCCACCCTGTACATGGAAGGAAAGACATAAGGCAGATATAATATAAGAAAATAAAGTGACAAGTCGAATCAAGTCAAGACTACGCCGTGGGTCAGGACCACAGGACACTTATAATATTCCGTCACTTGTTTAACAACTGGCAAAAATCATTCAGACTTATAAAAAAAAAGTTAAGGTTTTGACTTGAGTTGACCAGTCTACACATTCTGGACAATGGTGAATAATATCCATAATTTGTCGAATGATGGTTGAGGAAGAGCAGTTCATTATTTCTGAGTCTTTGCGAGGGGATATTGAAGTGAATGAGTTGCAGTAGAGTAGGTGAATCAATAATACCATTTATAATTTTGAAGAAGCAAATGAGGTCATTTCTTTTCCGACGGACTTCCAAAGGAGAAGGGTTTAGAGTTAGTTCAATTTCATCATATGAGTATTTGCCTTTTTCTAATCCTAGCAATCCCTCTTTAAGAACCGATGTTAAAATTATGAAGATATGGTTTTTCGTATAAATAAGTTAATCACGATTGGATATTACAAAAAAATATGCTGTCTGTGATGTTCTCTTATTCAGGATATACAGCCGTGGACTTCTTGCCACAGACTCCCAACACACCTTGGATGGAAGATACCTCTTTCAGTAATAAATAGGTTACTTGTTATTAACTGGTTTATTTAGAATATCGCGTGTACAATATAACCGCATTGGTCAACCTTTATCGGTACTCGCTAGATTCGGTCTCCCAGTGGGATTCCAATCAAACCTAACCTAAAGCTGAGACGCCCTCTGTCGTCGGAGGCTAAAACTAAGAGCACTGCCATCTGTGTCTGAAAGCCCGAAGCTTTATACACAACATCTTCCCCCTGCTAAACTAGAAACCTGTCTACGATATTTCATTGTTACAGTATTATTTTTAAAATCACGAATCTATACAATCGCAAACAGATGTCACTAAAATCAATATTATTAAAATCAAGAACTAAATATTTGAAAATATATCATTACACACAAAATTAAATAATTCATTAAGCACTGACTCTACTCCAAAAAGATGTTGACTCTATAAGTAGCTGATTCTTTCCCTGGAGGTCATTTCAAAGACGTCTGGGACGAAGTCGTCCCGCCCATGGTGCTGGTTCATTTTGTGGTGGGCTTCTGTTTCTCCTTGGAGACCTGAAATCAAGAGAACACCGGTTAAAATCTCCCAAAAGGAGTGACGTGTCAACCTCATCTGCCCAGCATTTCGTCATATCAGACGCGAAAGGTTCACTCTCTGCCTCTTCCTCCCTGTGCTGCGGACATCCTCTCAGTTGATCAATATGCCTTTTCCACGACATCTGTGTCCCCACAATTTTAATAATATACAGTTTTTTTCCAAGTCTTTTTTCAACAATTCCTTTTGCCCAAGAACATTTATTCACTTGTTTGAAGTCTCTCGCTAAACACTTCTGACCTATCTGAAAACTTCTACAAACAACCCCACCGAAATTCCTAAACTGATTTACCTGACCTTTATTAATATTCGCATTCGCTAAATTCTCTGTCGAGGTTGCTACGTTTTCTTCAAAACTTTTAGGTAAAAGGCTACTAAAGGTTGATTTTAATCTCCTACCAAACATTAGCACTGAGGGTTCAATTCCAGTTGTGGAATGTGGAATATTCCTATAATCACTTAAAAATTCATATAATCTATCTTTATAATTTGACTTAAGTACGTTATTAAGAAGAATTTTCTTTAAAAAATTCTTCACTGTTTTTACCGAGTTTTCAGCCTGCCCATTGCTTTGGGGATGACGCACTGGCGTTGTTAAAAACTCAATATTATTATACTCTAAGAAATCTTTGAACTCCTGACTAGTAAAAACGGTTCCATTATCAGTTACAATACAGTCCGGGTACCCAAAATTTGAAAAAATTCTCTTCAACTCATTAATCGTATGACTTGAGTCTGCTTTCGGTATTTCCACGCAATCTACCCATTTTGAGAAAGCGTCGCAAATAACTAAAAACATTTTCCCCGAAATTGGCCCACAATAATCCAGATGCAGCCTCTTCCATGCTGATCCTGAATTAGGCCAGACTGATAAATGACTCTTAGGTGGTAACGGCCTAACTGCTGCACAATCTTTGCAACTTTGAACGATTTTCTCTAAGTCCTTGTTCATTGACGGCCACCAAAAATAACCTTTGGCTAATCCCTTCATTTTTACAATGCCCAAATGCGATCTGTGTATCAAATCTAAAACTATACTCTGAAGCGAACTTGGAATTATAATTCTATGTTGCCAAAACAAACAATCATTTTCAATAGATAATTCATTCCTTTTAATCCAGAATTTCCATAAAAAACTGTCGCGATTTACCCACTTGGGCCACCCTCTACGAAGATGCCCTAAAATTCCTTGAATTTCTGGGTCTGAGCCTGTCGCTGCGACTATACGCTTTACATCTAAGTGTTCACACTTTTCTATATAGCCTATGAAATCGGAACCTAGATCGTCTTCCGATTTTTCCTCTTCAGGGTCCACCGAATTAATTGTATTTTGTACTGAAGCGATTTCTAACCCAAAAATATCCATGAAATCTCTACCTACAATTAGATCTGAACCTCCCGCAACAATTATAAATGAAACATTATTGTTTTTATTTTTGAACTTCACGTCAAAAATAACTTTGCCAATAACTTTCAAAGGATTCCCTGCGTACCCAGTAATGATACGGTTATCCGCCAATAATTTTAATGAACCAAAATGACGCTTAAAGATTTCTTCCTGCATTACACTTAACGAAGATCCCGAATCGACCATCGCTCTAAAATGCTTGTCGTTAATTATAATGTCTGCTGTGAACGGTTTTATTGAAGCTATCACATGATTATTACAACAAAAATCCTCAACAATTGGATTTACACTATTTGAAAAGTTATTATTCACACAATATTTTTGCAGATGACCTACTTCATTGCATTTGTAGCATCTCGCATTGCGAAATTTGCATGAATTAGTACAATGACCCGTTTTCTTGCAAATTCGGCACTGGGTTTTCGCACCCGATGGTACTGTATACGTCGGTTTGTTTACAGATGAACTCGCGGCAAACTTTTGTTTATTGCCCTTAGAAAAATGCCTATTGCTAGTATTCTTACTGATGATGTTAACCTCTGATTTAACTGAATTATTTGGAACGTCTAAAACTGACATACTATTAGCTATTTCCTCTAGTTCGCTAAGTGACAATTTCAGCCCTTCCAAGTAAATCTTGTCTTTAATGCGACCCGGTAATAATCCAATGGCAAACATATCTACTAAATTTTTCTCCAACCTAGCTTCAAATTCACAATAAGTTGACAAAGATCGTAATCTAACCCCAAAATCTTTAATGGATTCGCCCGCCTCTTGTCTTGCTGAAAAAAATACTTCGCGTTCTTTGAATACTGAACGCTTTTTATTGCAATGTTTTTCAAGAAGTGCCCATAATTTTTCAAACGATACGTCCGTAACACTAAGTGGAAAACACAAATTTATCAACAAAGAGAGTGTATCCGGCTCCAAAAGATTTAACAGAAACGCCCTTTTTTTATCCGCGTTAATCTCATCATTTATAACGAAAAACTGTTCTAGACGAAGCTTAAACACGAACCAATCTCCCTCGAGATGATTAAAACTCGGAATTCTTCCCGATTCCATATCTACACGAAGCACAGACCACAGTAAAAACACACAAGAAAAAAAAAACAAAACCCGGAACAATAACCTCCAACAAAAAAAACAACTACTTAACTCAGGAACTCTTCTTTCCGCCGCCAGTCTTTCAGAAATTCCTTCAAAAGTTGTTATTATCCACCGCTCGCCTTGGCAATAGATAAATGCTGCAAACACCGCACGTCCTGGCAATGTTTTATTGTTCCAAATTAGCTCCACCGCTCGCCTTGGCAATGGATTATTTTCCTTTGTTAAAATGGTCCTCTGGTAAATTGCCTCTTAATTCCTAGAACAGAAATCGTCGATCCTAGGCCTCCACGGCCCTGGATAACCAATCTTGTCTCCCTTCTCCACGAAGGAAAACACAATTGGAAGTCACCCCGTGACTTAGCCCTCACGTTCCTGGTTGACAAAATTCTGCTGCCGTGTGACAACAAAAAAAAAATCTCCAGTTATCCTTCGACTGCGCCAGCTGTGATGTTCTCTCATTCAGGATATACAGCCGTGGACTTCTTGCCACAGACTCCCAACACACCTTGGATGGAAGATACCTCTTTCAGTAATAAATAGGTTACTTGTTATTAACTGGTTTATTTAGAATATCGCGTGTACAATATAACCGCGTTGGTCAACCTTTATCGGTACTCGCTAGATTCGGTCTCCCAGTGGGATTCCAATCAAACCTAACCTAAAGCTGAGACGCCCTCTGTCGTCGGAGGCTAAAACTAAGAGCACTGCCATCTGTGTCTGAAAGCCCGAAGCTTTATACACAACACTGTCAAAACACTTTGGAAAGTTATAATTTATTTAGAATAGAATCTAAAGAGAAAAAAATTGAGACACAAAAAAGAGTTATAATTTAGCATGTAGTAGTCGAGTGGGGAAGCGGTAAGCTACACTGCCGAGCACTGGGTGCATACAAAGAGGCATTCGGGTCCGAATTCTCTGGAAGTGGTTGATTTAAAAAGGAGTATGAGTATAATTCCCTTCCCGCAAAGGAGACGGGTTCAAGAATTCATTCCAGCTGAATCTACACACCGCTACTCTACAACCAGTCTAGGCGGTAAAGGGTTTTTTTTTTCCTTATTTTGGCTTATAGTAGAAGGCCTCTGCGAGTTTTCTCTTTGGTCATCAAATAATTAAAAATATTGAATCTGTATTCTTTCAGACGAATACATTTTCTTTAATCAGTCTGCGTATGCATTACTCATAGAAATGTCGGGATTCTGAGACCTACACCAAAATATAAAAATAATATATTCCTCTTTTGTTATAATAACTAGTTTGTAAGAATGTATTATTTTCCCCACCTTATGTAAAAAAACGAATATTCCTGCTCTGACAAAGATGTTGAAGCCCCATTTCTTGGGTTTAATTTTCATAATATTATATTGTCGTCTAGAACCAGCATGAGTACCTTTATATAGAATCACTATTTCTACAAAGGAAATTTTTTCGTACATGTTCGATTAGGGGCTGAATTTTTGCATAGGTACCTATCTTAAATTTGTGTCATCTATATCAGTGCTCCGCAACCGGTGTGCCGTGGCACACTGGTGTGCCGTGAGCCTGACACAGGTGTGCCGCGGTCGAATTCAATGTATTTGACATTTTACAATATTTCATTATGTATTTAATACACAATGACAAAATATTTTTCATAATATTGTCTATTTTTGATTGTCTGCCGATACTGTTAAAAGACGCATTCACAATATATTAGGAACACTGATTAGAAAACTGTTATTGGCTGAAAAATTTGCGCTTCGCAGATCGACTAAACAACCGATATTAAAAGCAAAGCACAGTTGATAGCTATTGTACGTTTCGTTGACGAGGACTTTATTAGAACATTATTTATTTTGTAAGGAGGTTCAAAACGAAGTACCGATGAAGAAATTTTTCAAGTAACCGATGATTTCTTTAAAATATATAATATTAAATGGAGCAATTGCACTGCTGTATGCACGGATGGCGCTGCGGCAATGACGAGTAGTAAAAAGGGTTTTGTCTCTTGTGTAAAACAAAAAAATCCAACGTTACAATTTACACACTGCTGTATACATCGCGAAGCATTGATGGTCAAAAATTTACCGGAGGAACTTTTGAACACGATGAATGAATGCATTAAAATCGTAAAAATAATTAAATCAAGAGAGGGCTCTTGATGAGAGTTTAGGGAAACTCGCGAATCTTTTGAATACTCTGTGCAGAAATGGGAGCCGAATATGAATCCTTATTGTTTTATACTGAAATTTGTTGGCTATCCCGAGGCAAAGTTTTGGCTAGATTGTTTGAGCTTCGTCACGAGGTGCGTGAGTTTCTTTTAAACCAAAATATGCCCAAACTATATCAGCAACTCGATTATAATTACTGGATAGCCAACTTGCATACATGGCTGATATTTTCGAGCATTTGAATGAACTTAATAACGAACTATGGCAGAAAGAGTTGCAAAAAGGGTGTTTGGAAATGTACCATAGGACCAACCATAGTACAATTGAAAACAAACAATTAACTGTGGATCTGGCCCAACAACATTTTAAGTATGCTTCAGCAAAAATTTGGTCGGTATTTTTATTCCATTAATACGGAACAATACGATTGGATTCGAAATCCTTTTGCAACCAAAGCAATAAACTGACATGCAATTAAAACTTCACTTCTCCGAAGATCCATTAGATGTTTTCTGGATTTACGTTAAAAAAGAATATCCTCGCATTTCCGTTTAAGTATTCCATTTTCAACGACATATTTGTGTGAGCAAAGTTTTTCAACGCTTGTATTAATTAAAAATGATAAGCGGTCATGCTTAAAAGGTCTTAAAAGGACCAAGAACTTCGGGTTGCGCTGTCGAAAATCGAGCCGAATATAAAACTTTTGTATGAAAAAAACATACACTTAGTAAGACACCACTTTATTTTTGAATTAATAACAATAGCCAACCGGGTTTCGCTTGTCCCAAGCTTCATCAGGACTAAATATCAACTAAAGCAAATTAGATACAGGCACATATAAATATAGGTAAATGAAAACAATGAGTGAAAGAGATACAAAACAGATAGAAAGAGATGCAAATAGAAAATGTGGAGACAAATTATTAAGGATGATGAGGAGGGTGGGGGGGAAGGAAATAACAGTTTCAGCGGCGGAATAAATTTAATATGGGACTATCAGATAAATTAATTTGGTTATTTATTATATTTAAATAATTATTAACTGCTTTTTTTATTTCAAGGGCTTCTAAGTTGTTTAATCTAATTCCAGATCCATTTTTATGCAATATTTTAGTTCCCGAGATTTTATCGAATGAATGATTAGATTCTATTAAATGATTCGCGAATTCTGAAAAGGCATTATTGTTTAAACATCGTAAATGTTCTTTTACTCTTAAGTTGACATTCCGGGCCGTTTTTCCGATATAAAAAGCAGAACAATCATTACAATTAAGTTTATATATGCCCGAGTGGCTTAGTTTGTCGTCTTTATCTTTAGTATTAATTAAGTATTTGCTTAAATTATTATTAGTGTAAAAAGCGGGTTTTATTTCAGATGGGAATTTTTTAACGCTTAAAGAAGAAAAGTTATTTGTATACAGAACTCTACGCCATTGGAATGTTTGATTTATAATTATAAATGTTTGATTTTGAAATGTTTTAATTGAAAAAAAACTTACCAACCGTCACATAGAGCGCACGCAAAAATATTGCTCCACAAAAATTATCCGAATTTTAGCGTATAATTCAAAAAAAAGCAAACAAGATATCAGTAAACGTTTACATGAAGATAAATTACAGTTAAATTCTACGGACTGTGAACTCTGGGTGATTTCATTAAGTGATTTCAAGTGATTCCAAGTGAACAATCTCTACAAAGTGACAGTGATTATTGTCGAAAAAATCCATCAGCTTATTTCATAAAATTTCTCTACCAAGAAATTTGATATTGCACCTATTTCACGATACGTCATAAGCGGCCAATAGCGCAGTGGCGTAAACAGTCACAAAAGCGGCAGTCTAGACAGGGGAGATATCTGAACCAAGTGAGTTCGAATCCTACTGTTTCAAAAAGTTTTTTTTTTCTGTTACTTTAATAATAAATTAACTAAATAACCTAATCTACTTGAGAATAGATTACAGTGACTACTTAAATAATTGTAACTGAAGGCAATAGAACTAAATTTAACTTAATTAAAGTGACATCTATCGACCAAATCATAAGCACAAATTTAAAAATGTCGAAATCACGTAAAAACACCAGTGCATCTCCTACTCCTCATTCAGCCGAATTACTCGAAGACCTAACACATCGACTAATGTCGCACATAGACACAAAAATAGATGAATTAAAAAACGAACTTTTCAAAAAAATGAACCTTGAAGCAGCAGAAAGACAAAAAACCATAGACTTTCTTTGTAATAAATATGATGAATTAATAGAAAAAATTGACCAATCCATTCTCTCGGAAAAAACAATGATGACAGATATCGAAACATTAAAAAAAACATTAAACGAAAAAAGTATTCTACTAAAGAATCTGGAAATAAGGGCTGCCGAAAGCGACCATAGAATGCTGGCTGACTCGTTAGAAATATCCGGAGTACCTCTTAAAGCGGATGAATCTATATTTGAAATAGTAAGGTCAATAGCCGAAACAGCGGACATTCAGATCCTTCCGGAAGACATTCTACAGGCCGTCAGACTACATCCAACTACTGCCAAGGCTCAACCAGGGGGACTGTCTGCAGCGTCAACGTCAACAAAACAAAGGGACCATCCGAAAATCAAAATTAGATTCAATAATCCTAAATTACGTGAGCTTTTGCTCTCTAAGAAAAGAGAAGTCAAATACAAAACATCCCCAGGACTAAACTCAAAAATCTACATCAGTGAAATCCTGTCACCATATCTAAAGGAACTACTATGGAAAACAAAACAACAAGCCATCACAAAGGGATATGCATTTGTATGGACCAAAGATGGAAAGGTTATGGCGCGGAAAGCCGAAAAAGATAAAATAATTTATATTAAACACTCCGATGATATAATAAAGATGATCTGAATTTACTTTCCCAAAATCGTACACATCCATCCGATAATTTTAATCTTACCATGGCTAAACAATTAAAAATATTACACCAAAACATACGCAGTATCTCAAAAAATTTTGACAATTTCACTGTCGTACTTCAACAATTGGAGACAGAATTTGACGTGATAATTCTCACAGAATGTTGGCTAGATAAAATCTTCACACCAATACAATTACCTAATTATACGGTCACTTACTCCAAAAATATTAAAAATCAAAATGACGGTATTGTAATTTACTGCAAAAAACATCTACATTCAACTTTAACGGAAGTAGATATCACAGACGCAAACGGCTTTGAAATAATCATAAATAATGACATATGTATTTTAGCTTTGTATCGATCACCTTCTATAAAAAACATATTTCCCTTTCTGAGGTCCCTAGACAGTCAACTTATCAAAATGAAAAAACAAAAAAATATCTGCTTAATAGGAGATATGAATATAAACATTTTAGAAAATAAAAAACATCCACAAAGTGACGATTACTTAAACCTTTTGTTATTCCATGGACTCTTTAGCACCATAAATGAACCCACAAGAGTCAACTTTAAACAAAATAACCTATTACCCACACAAACTTGTATTGACCACATTATGTTAAAAACAAAAAGATCATACAAATCCTCAATCCATCACTCGACAATTACAGACCACTATACACTTATCCTGAAAATAAACACTACAAACAATTCACAAGAAATACACTCCAAAACCACAAAAACCCACAATACAACTGATATTTTAAAACTAAATGACATACTACTTAATAAAAAATGGGAAGAACTCGTAGAAAATAATAAAATTAATGAAGCATGGTCACTTTTTATAGAATGTATTCAAGACGAATTTAAAAAAAATACCATCACGTCCGAAAAAAGTTCTCCAACTAAACATAAACTTCTAAAACCGTGGATATCAAAAGGACTCATAACAAGTTTCAGTAAAAGAGACAAACTCCACAAACAATGCAAATCTAACCCATATGACATCTATCTCATAAATTTCTATAAACGATATCGAAACTTATGCACACGACTTGCACGTATATCGAAAGAAATATATTATAAAAATAAATTAGATAAATGCAACAAGGACCCCAAAAAAATTTGGCAAATCCTAAAAGAAATATCCCACACATCTTCAAAGAAAAGCGATTCCATAACCGAGATTAAAATAGATAACGAGATTATTAAGACATCAGAACAACCACTAAAAGTATGTAATTTTGTGAATAACTATTTCGCTAACGTCGGCAAGGTATTAGCAAACAGAATCACTACAAATGACGATATCCCAGAATTCTCAAACCACTATACACACACTAGTGTTTCTTCCTTTAAAATACCATACATTACCCAAATACAAACACTAAAACTTATAAACGAACTAAAAAACACAAACTCTCAGGGTAGCGACAAAATATCACCGATGACACTAAAAATAATAAAGTCAGCACTTCTTATCCCACTTACTATACTTATAAATCGGTCCATTAAAGAAGGAGTGTTCCCAACTATTTTGAAAACGGGCAAAGTAATTCCAATCCATAAAAAAGGAAACAAGGAAGAAATTAATAATTACAGACCAATCACAATTCTAAACACGCTTTCAAAAATTCTCGAGAAACATATCAAAAACCACCTTTTAATTTTTCTTAACAAAAACAACATACTATCACCAAATCAATTTGGATTCAGGGAAAATATGAGTACCTCACATGCCATAGCCTCAGTAACAGACTTCCTCAAAACAAATATAGATCAGGGTAAAAAATGCCTTGGAATATTCCTAGACCTGGCAAAAGCGTTTGACACAATTCACCACCAAAACCTGCTAAATAAACTTAAATATTTCGGAATCACGGGAACAGAACTCAAATTAATTGAAAGCTACATGGAAAATCGCACCCAATATACTTCAATAGAAAACACATGTAGTGACAAGGAACAAGTATCCTACGGAGTACCACAAGGCAGCATACTTGGCCCAATCCTATTTCTTATTTATATTAACGATCTATGTCACCTCCAAACAGACGGGGAAATTATAAGCTTTGCTGATGACACTGTGTTACTTTTTAAGGCCACTGACTGGAACACACTAATCACAAAAGCTGAAGTTGGCCTAAATATTACAAAAAAAATGGCTTGACTCTAACTTATTAACTTTAAATATAGATAAGACTAAATTCATAACCTTTAGCATAAACTCGAGAGGCCAACCCGCCAAAAACATCTACCTTAAAATACATTCCTGTCACTCAGCGAGCACCCCGTGCAATTGTCCTGCAATCACACAAACCGAAAATATCAAATATCTTGGTATATACTTCGACCGATATTTAAAATGGGACAGACATATTGAATCGGTTAAAGGAAAGATAAACAAGTTGATTTACTTTTTCAAAAACGTGAGAAATATACTGAACATATTTGATATTAAGAATATATACCTCGCAATAGCACAATCTATAATGGAATACGGCATTATTGCCTGGGGCTATGCCAGTAAAAAATACATTAACACACTATATAAAGCTCAGAAAACCTTAATAAAAGTAATACTTAAAGTACCAATACTAACACCCACTTCAACCATATTTAAACAATTCCCAGTGTTGAAGATTCAAAAACTATATTCAAAACAAATACTTACTTTCCTTTACAAGAACCTAAACACATTTAAAACTTCACAAACTTCTCGCAATACCAGAACAAGACATGCACACCAACTACTAATACCAAAAACCAACACATCCTTTGGACAAAAACACTACAGATTCCAGGCTATAAAACTATTCAATTCACTTCCAACACAATATAAAACATCTAATCTTACAGAATACAAAAAACACATATGGAACTGGCTACAATCCTGTTAATATTTAATTTTTTTTATTTCACTTTTTTGGAATAACTATGGAAAAACTACTGTCATAACTATGGAAAAATCGATTTTATATTTTAATTTTTAATGTTTCTCTGTGTAACCAACTCCACTGTATTATTTTAGAATTATATAACTTTACAATTGAAAAAGTCCTCCACAACACAGGTGAACTCCTAGCGTGGAGGACAATATACTATACCATTGTTTAACAAATATATTAAAGAATAAATAAAAAAAAAAAAAAAAAAAAAAATAACTTTTCTTCTTTAAGCGTTAAAAAATTCCCATCTGAAATAAAACCCGCTTTTTACACTAATAATAATTTAAGCAAATACTTAATTAATACTAAAGATAAAGACGACAAACTAAGCCACTCGGGCATATATAAACTTAATTGTAATGATTGTTCTGCTTTTTATATCGGAAAAATGGCCCGGAATGTCAACTTAAGAGTAAAAGAACATTTACGATGTTTAAACAATAATGCCTTTTCAGAATTCGCGAATCATTTATCAAAAACATTATCTACCTACTTAGTGCAGTTAACACCTGTCAAAATATCTCCCGACCTTTAGTTGAAATTGAAGTTATTTAAAGTTTTAAAATAGTGCAAAAACAAAAAAAACAACAGTAGAAGTGAACAAAACAGTGTTTCCCTGATAAATTCAACATAAATAAAATAAAATAACAATTAAAAACTCTATCTAACTACCTAAAACTGATCAAGAACATTATCTAGTGTCAAATAGTGTTTTCATATATTAAATAGACGCAAAAAGTGATTCTCAAGGAAAATTCATGTGATTTTAAATTATATTCTGATACATTCAACAACAATATAAAAAAGCGAAACTTAAAAAATTCATAAATTATTCGTTATAAATTTAAATAATTATTTAAATATTGTCGTACTACACCATCTATCGACAAATGGACCAAGCGGAATCAGTCACCTACCGAGCAATATCTTTCAAAAACTAGAAGTAAGCCAATAGATGTCACTACAGTGTTAATTTAATAAAAATTTAATATGGAGGAATTAATAGAAAACATAAGAATCGATATTAATAAAATAACAACTGTAAAAGACTCGAAAATAAAACAAAGTATGGAAAACAATATTAAAAAGCTGGAAGAAGCAATAAAATGTGAACAATTAAAACTACAAAATAAAATAATTCAATTGCAAGACCAAATAATTATTAATAATGAAAATTACAGTCAAAAATTAGAAAAAATAATCACAACAAATCAAAATGTTAAAACATACGCTGAAGTTAGCGCGCAACACAAATCTCCGGTTTTATATCCCATTATTATAAGCTCTGTTTCGATAGCTCTTGAAAAACTTAAGCGTCTGTGTCGGGTGCAAATTGATCGATATGGGAAAAATAACGGGAATGGGAATTTGAGGATGCCACCAGAATTAAAGGAAAGTCCTACCTTGTACTGGTATCTCCTTACAGCTTCCGTGATGGCACCAATCTCACACAGTATTAATCTATTTCCGTCACTAGGTATCGACCACGAAAGAAATGTCCAATGAAATGTGACCCGAGACGCGTATCGGTAGGTGGTAGAAATTGTACTAGCGAGCGCCGGGGACCAAATCCCTATATCCCGATGGCAAGGTGGGAACAATAGGATGTAGGTAATAAATAATTATAATTTCTTTGCGTTATGCCCGAACATATACCGCCCGCCAAAATTAACAATTTTTCAATACCCATCGAAACTGGTCGAACCCGAAAAAAAAAAAAAAAACAAATAAGCTACATGAAAACAGTAGGTATATGAAAAGAAACTTAATCCTAACAGTTAGTCTATTACTTACAAACTAGATGCACGCGAAACTAAAAATACACGTGCAAAATACAAAAAAAAAGTATATACGAACGTTACTATTTAGTCTATGGGTAAAAGGCAAAGCTTTGTCACAGGCCGTAGATATACCCCGTCGTTGGTTTGCACTGAGGCTACTCTAACGACCCCGTCCGAACCTGGTTTCACCTCCTTTATCCTGCCGAGCGGCCATTTTAAAGGAGGACTCCTGGTATCCCTAATGACTACCAGGTCATTTACTTGGAGGTTACGTGTAGCCTTGTACCATTTAACGCGATTTTGTAACTCTTGTAAGTACTCGGTATTCCAGCGCTGCCAAAAATGTTGCGTGATTTTCTGCAGGTGTTCCCAGCGATTGAGTCGGTTGGTCTTAACCTCGGAATAATTATATTCGGGAATTGAAATTAGCGGTTCACCTATTAAGAAATGACCTGGAGTGAGAGCTTGAATGTCTTCAGGGTCTGATGATAAGGAACACAGCGGTCGCGAGTTTAGTATGGCCTCAATCTTGGTTAAAATAGTAGTAAACTCCTCGTACGTTAACGAACTATCTCCTAATACCCTCTTTAAATGATTCTTTACCACTCTTATGTTACCTTCCCATAGTCCCCCGAAGTGGGGACTGGAAGGAGGATTAAAATTCCATACTATTCCCCTTTCCGAACATGTGCTTATTATAAGTTCATCATCACGACATTTATTTAAGAATTTTTGTGCTCCAATCAAATGGCGTTTAGCCCCAACGAAATTTGTACCACAATCAGAATAAATGGCTTGACAGATACCCCGTCTTGAAACGAATCTATTAAGTGTAGCGATAAAGGCCTCAGACGAAAGATCCGAGAGTACCTCGAGATGTATCGCCTTCGTTGACATGCAAACAAAAATCGCAAAGTAAGCCTTGTATGTTTTAGCACCTCTGCGTTTTCCTTCCTTTATGCTATATGGGCCCGCTAAATCCACCCCTACACAACTGAATACGCGACTCGGTGTGACACGAGCTTCTGGCAGACTGGCCATGAGAGGAGTTGTTGGTAAGGCTCGCAATCGTGCGCATCTCACACATTTTGAGACTAAATTCTTTATTTTATTGCGGGCAAATATAATCCAGTAATTTTGCTGAATCAGGAACTGCAAGGTTCGTGATCCGGCATGCAAATATATATTATGGTAATATAATATAAGAAGCTCAGCTATTTTACTATTCTTCGCAAGGATTATTGGAAACTTAGTATTGTAATTTAAACGAGAATTGCAGAGCCGCCCGCCAACGCGAAGTAAATTCTCGTTGTCAATGAAAACATTTAATTTTTGAAAAGCCACTGTGGTCACCCCATCTCCTTTGAGCTTTCGGAATTCAGCAGGAAAATGAAACTGTTGATCGCATTTTAACAAGACCATAGTCGCGTGGTTTATTTCTGAGCAGGTTAGAATTCCACGCTTACAACCGCTCTTGCTCTGTTGCCTAGCATTGTTTATGAATCTGAGGGACCAAGCAACCACATTCACGAGACGTGTCCAAGATGAAAACCGGAAAAATCCTAGGCCCTTAAAATAGTCATGCGGCTCATAAACCGTTGAGACGTGAGACTTTACCTCTGGCAATTGTTCAACCCTTAATGTTTCCGGTAAAGCTAACGGCCACTTCTGTAACGACTGAACTAGCCACGGAGGGCCTTGAAACCATAATTCATTATCTATTATTTGAGGCGGATATAAACCGCGAGAAGCTAAATCTGCTGGATTCTCCTTTGAAACAACGTGATACCACCTTGCGTCCTCGACTTGATCGAGTATTTTAATTACGCGGTTCGCGACAAATGTTTTTAAGGTATGAGGAGGTGCCTTAATCCATGATAAAACAATTGTAGAATCCGAAAATAATATTATATCTGTAATTGGTATAAGAGTTTCAATCGACGATTTCGTCATTTTTATCAGTTTTGAAAGCAGATGAGCTCCCAGGAGCTCAAGGCGCGGTATTGACAATGTCTTCAGTGGCGCAACTTTAGATTTACTAGTAAGTAATGTCACTTTAGGGTGTGCTTCCTTCGTAACCAAATATACACAAGCAGCATAACCCAACTCACTAGCATCTGAAAATCCTACTAAAATACAGTTTGACTGTTTAATTGTATTGCAATGTCTAGGTATTTGTAAAAAACGTAACGATGGTAATCCATTTAAGAAATTTTGCCACAAAATGACAATATTTTCAGGGAGCGAGTCATCCCAACCTATCTTGATTTTCCATATTTCTTGCAAAAGGCATTTTACTTTGAAAACCACAGGGGTTATTAATCCAATAGGATCGAATATGCGAGCAACACAGCTTAGTATTGCACGCTTTGAAAATACCGTTAACTTTTCTTCCACGGAGTATGAAAAGGTATCCTTTTCTGGATCCCAAATTAAGCCTAAAATTTTTAACGAACCAGATGTTTCATCATTAAATACAACCTGACCACTTGAGTGGATCCGATGTTCACTCGGAATGTCCTTTAATACCGGCAGCGAATTACTCATCCATTTTCTTAATTGAAAGCCTCCTTTCGCAAGTAGTTCTTTCAGCTCCCTCTGAAGCTGAAAGGCGCTGTCTGGCTCCCAATCACCAGTAACAATATCGTCTACGTATGTATCCGACAACAGTGCCTTGGAAGCTTTTGGGAATTGTGCACCCTCATCCTGCACTAGCTGATGTAAAGTTCTGATTGCCAAATAGGGCGAAGAAGTCACACCAAACGTGACTGTGCTAAGTGTGTATTGCCCTACCGGCTGCAAAGGAGAAAAACGCCAAAGAATCCTTTGATAGCTAGTGTCTTCTTCTCTTATTCGAATTTGCAAAAACATTTTTTGAATATCCGTAGTAAATACTACCGGGTATATACGAAACTTTAATAAAATTTGTCCTATCTCATTTTGTAATTTGGGACCTGAATATAAACAATCGTTTAAAGAAATTTGTCGGTCTGATTTACAGGAAGCGTCAAAAACCACTCGAATTTTAATATCATTACTAATTTTTTGCACGACCGGATGATGGGGAATGTAATTGGTATTCCGTATCTCAGTCGATTGGGTAACTCTTGACATGAAGCCTTGCTCTATAAAATCCTTCATATATTTACGATAATGTTCCGCTAAGGTTGGATTTAACGACAAACGTTTTTCCAAATTATATAATCTCTTAAGAGCGATATCATATGTACTTCCTAAATTTACTTCCGATTTATTTTTAAAAGGTAGCGCTACTACATATCTGCCACAAATATCCCGTTTAACCGTTGCCTTAAATATCTTTTCGCATTCACTATCATCTTTATTATGAATAATTTCGTTAGAAATCTCTTCGACTTCCCAGAAACGTCTTACCGCGTAATTTAAGTCGTTGTTTTCGACTGCAGTTAAAGCTGACGTCACAAAAGCCTGTGTTTCATCTTTCATTTGTGCTACACATGAACCCATGACTACGTATCCGAATATTGTATTCACGGCCAGCAAATTACATTTACGGCTTGAAATACATCCTGGTCTCCATATTTTTGATATCAAGTCAGTTCCCACTAAGAAGTCGATATCGCCTGGAAATTGAAAATCTGGATCCGCCAGCTTCAACTGTTTGAATTCTTCAAACGGTTCATGCATATTAACGGGCGGAAGCTTGGACGTAATATTTGAAATAACTATCGCTTGTCCTGACACAAAAGAATGATTCTGAATGGGATATATTTTACAAGTAACTAAACCTTGCACATTGTTGACTATTGCATTATTGACCCCAGTGACAGTACCTAACCATTTCTTCGATTTTAATCCCAAAGCATTATATAATTTTTCAGACATGAACGAAATTTCACTGCCCGAGTCAATTAATATCCTGGCGCGTTTTCTGCGTCCTGAAATGTCAAGGAATTCTGCCAGCGCGGTAGGTAAAATAGAGCGTTTTGTCACAGTGTACGCAGCATTACAGTTTGCTAAATTATCGTTTTCAGAATCGCGGTTCGGTGAAGGTGACCTTTCGTCACTATGTAAAAGGGTATTGTGTGACTTGTTACAACTTCTACATCGAAATTTAGATCGGCAATTTTTAATTAGATGTGGATTTAAACAATTGAAACATAATCTTTCTCTTTTGACGAAGTCCCTCCTACTGTCTACTTGTAATCCAAGAAATATTTTACATTTTGTAATGTGGTGATCGGCTTTGCAATGATTGCAAATAATTTTCTTCGTGTAATCGTTTTTAACAAATAAAACCCGTTTAGACTTACGATTTTCTTTTAAATCTGAAAGCATATTTACGCGGTTTTGCGTTGCCAAGAAATCAATTAATTTTTCGACATTCGGAATTTCATCCTTATCAATCCTAGATTCAAAGGACCGCCGCGTATTCAAATCTATTTTTTGTAAAACAAAATGGCAAATAAATTCCTCGAATAATTTGTGTCGTTTTAGTTCGTATAGACCGGAAAGATTTTCACGTAAACCATTTAATATCTCCACATTGCTAGTGAAATCGCAATTTAAAATAGAGTTTGCATAGTGTATAAATAATGCTCTCGACTCCGAAAATTGATTTAATAATGTTTCCCAGGCTAATTCATAGTTTTCTCGTATTATTGGAATTGTTTTAACCAGGGATAATGCTGTGCCCTTCAAAGAACTTAGTAGGTAGTGAAATTTTTCAATATTAGTGAGAACTGTATTTTCGTGAACGAGACTCCTAAATAAATTAAAAAACGGAGGCCAATCTCTAATGTGGCCACTGAACGATGGTATTTTTATTTCTGGTGCCAGAAAACTTCGACCCGGGCGCTGCAATTCCTCGCCTGATGAGTCATTATGACCATTCTTATTCGCCTCGAGAGTGTCACGCGCCGACGTGACCTCGAAGTACAATTCATCAAAAACACGGGAAACTTCCAAAATATCATTTTTTGACTCAAATTCGGGAAGTGAAACCAGGTCCGCCAGTTCGCATTGTTTGCTTTGAAATTCCTCATATGTCGACTCGATTTTATCCATCCTAGCCTTAAATTGACATAACTTTGAACTTATACTTAAATCTTTAATAAGATCATATGCGGCTTGTATACGCCCAAATAATCTTTGCCTTTTTAACTTTAAAGAAGCAATCTTAGTTTCATTCTTGTCCATTTTGAAAAATGTACTGAAATTACTACCCACCTATGAAATACAACCGCGGCGCGCGGTAAGAAATAATAACTACTTGAAATAATCTTTTAATCGTACGATTATTGAACCATTTACTATTTGAATACAATTCCTACGCATTAAACTAATCTTATCCGGCTGAAGACCAATGTTTCGATAGCTCTTGAAAAACTTAAGCGTCTGTGTCGGGTGCAAATTGATCGATATGGGAAAAATAACGGGAATGGGAATTTGAGGATGCCACCAGAATTAAAGGAAAGTCCTACCTTGTACTGGTATCTCCTTACAGCTTCCGTGATGGCACCAATCTCACACAGTATTAATCTATTTCCGTCACTAGGTATCGACCACGAAAGAAATGTCCAATGAAATGTGACCCGAGACGCGTATCGGTAGGTGGTAGAAATTGTACTAGCGAGCGCCGGGGACCAAATCCCTATATCCCGATGGCAAGGTGGGAACAATAGGATGTAGGTAATAAATAATTATAATTTCTTTGCGTTATGCCCGAACAAAGCTCAATAAACGAAAAAGAAGACATCAAGGAAATAATAACTAAGAACGTAAAGATATCAAACACTGGCGTTGGTATTGCTAGCATCAGAAAAACATCGAAAAACCAACTTATAATTAACCTTAATAAAGAAGAAGATAGGATTAAGACAAAAAACGAAATAGAAAAAATGAACCTAGAAGGAATAAACGTGGGCGATTTAAAAAAGAAAAGTCCTTGTATGATTTTCAAAGGAATCGACGAGAATTATAATAATGGAGAATTTATGAATGACTTAATCCTACAAAACGAAGACATAAAAACAATATATATGGAAGAAAAAATTAAAATAAAAGGAACAATCAACATAAAAAAATATAAACAAAAAAACATTATTATCGAATGCACTGGAGACATTAGAAATTTACTAATAAAAAAACAAAAAGTAAACCTGGGTTTCTCCCAAATAAAGGTGGAAGACTGCAACCCACTAATGCAGTGCTTCCACTGCCAAAAATATGGCCACACAGCCACGCGCTGTCTAAGAATAAATGAAAAACCTATTTGCCCTCATTGCGCTGGAGATCACGGCATTAGAGACTGTACAAACAAAACTGAAGTCCCAAAGTACATAAACTGCACAAATAACAATATTTTGAAAAAAAGTTCTTTTCCAACAAATCATAAAGCAAACAATGAAGAATGCAAACAACGCATAAAAATGTTACAATTTGCAAAGGAACGAATCAATTACAACTAACATGGATGATTACATTGCAAAAAAAATTGACCAAAACTACAACATTGCAGAAGAAATATGCGAAAACGTTACCGAAATTAACAAATGGTGTCAAAATAGGGATTCTACTTTTTTAGTGCTGAATATGAACATAAGAAGTATCTCAAGAAATCTAGATGAATTATTAATACATATTAATAATTTAAATACATCACCGGTGTGCATAGGGTTAACTGAAACACACTCCAACAGCGATCAATACATAAGTGCGCTACCCAACTACCGAGGAATAGCAACTAAAAAATCTATAAACAAAAATAGTGGAATAATTATGTTTGTACGTGACGATTGTGAAGTGATAAACACAGAAGAAGTAAATATTGAATTTGTCAACTGTTTAAAAATAGAAATTAAATTTAAAAATTCTATTTATAGAATCATTTCAATATACCGCACACACAAATCAAACATAACGAATTTTACAAACGAACTTTATCTATACCTTAATAATTTAACAAAGATTTTTACGATTATATGTGGTGACTTTAACATAAATATTTCTAATAACCATAATTCTATAGAAAAAAATAACTTCTTGAACATGATGACTCATCTTAACTTCAAATCGTGCATCAACAACTATACCCGTGAAGTACCAAATCAAACGCCATCTTGTCTAGACCATATTTGGTGTAATGTAAACCTGAATTATATAAAAAATATCAAATCCTCAACCTGGAAGATAAATATAACTGATCATCACGCAACCCTTTTTAACTATGAAACAAAAAATAAAACAAAAAACCTACCTAAATCAAGTACCACAAAAACCACATTAAACTACCAACTATTAGAAAAATCACTCATAACCGAAAAATGGACTGAAATAATAAACAGTGAGTGCGCCAATCAATGTGCATCATTATTTGAAAAAAAATTATCAGAACACATTTTAAATGCCTCTGAAATTAAAAATCTGCATCAAAACTCTAAAACAAAGAAAATAAAACCCTGGATCACTATCGGATTAGTGAAAGCAGTTAGAAAAAAAAACAAACTTTACAAATTAGCTAATCAACCGACTGCCAAAAAATCAATTATTTCTTATTATAAAAAATATAAAAACATCTTAACAACTTTAATTCGAAAAACGAAAAACAGCTACTACTCCCAATTAATTCTAGATGCTAAAAACAATAATAAAAAAATATGGACTACAATAAACGAAATAATAAATAAGAATAGAAAGAACAGTTGTGTATCCGAAATTTCAGATGGGAAAAAAACGTATAATGTCCAACTTGACACCAAAAAATGCTGTAATATTCTAAACAACTATTTTGCAAATGTCGGTAAAAATCTGGCTAACGCCATCAAAACATGTCCCAACAGTAATAAAAAGAATCCCCACGCTTCCCAACACCAATATAATAATTTCAACAAAATAACAGAAACTGATGTCGGAAAAATTATCGATGATTTAAGGGGGGGTTCCACACCCGGTTATGACAACATAGATGTAAACGTATTAAAAACAATGAAACAATATCTAATTTACCCCCTAACTCATATAATAAATACAAGCCTTATAAAAGGTGTATTTCCTGATAACTACAAAAGAACAATAATAACACCGATTTATAAAGCTGACTGCCCAAACGACCCACAAAATTACCGCCCTATATCCCTTTTATCAAATATATCAAAAATATTCGAAAAAATTGTAAAAAATCAAATCTGGTCCTTCCTAGAACAACATAAAATTATTAATTCAAAACAGTATGGTTTCAAAAAAAATACCAGCACCCTCGATGCTATTGCAAAAATAACAAATTTTATATATACCGCCCTAGACTCAAATGAAAAATGCATTGGAATATTTATTGACCTTAAAAAAGCATTTGATAGTATTTCACACACTAACTTAATAAAAAAAATAAAATTAATTGGAATAAATGGAACGGTACTATCCTGGATCATAAGCTTTTTGGAAAATAGACCACAGCAAGTAAAATTATTAAATGAATTAAGTGATTCCGAAAGTAATAACTTCTCGATACCACAAGGCACAGTTTTAGGACCACTTTTGTTCATATTATATGTAAATGATATATTTGAAGTTGCTAAATACGGGGAAATTGTCTCATATGCAGATGACACAGTGCTTCTTCTAAAAGCAAACACATGGTTAGAACTGAACAAAAAGGCTAATTCAGACATCAATGAATTGAAAACATGGTTTGACAATAACCTACTAACGTTAAACTCTAAAAAAACACACTACATACCATTTTTCATAAACAAACCAAATACGCCGCATGAAATAAACATTCGAATTCACTCTGCACCAAGCACTCAACAACACCACTGTAACTTACTATGTACTAATATTGAAATTAAAACTTCAACCAAATATCTAGGGATCACTATTGACCAATGCCTAAAATGGATACCACATATAACCATTCTCAAAAACAGAGTACGAAAATTAACCTTAATTTTTAGCTGCTTGAGACATATTCTAAATAAAGAACTACTGATCCAATATGGTATAATAGGATGGGGGGGCGCCTATAAAACTCACACACAACCTCTTTACATTGCGCAAAAACTAATAATTAAAATAATATTAAAGAAATCATTTTTATATTCATCTGAACTCATTTTCAAAGAATTTAAAGTCAGAAAATTAAATACTCTTTTCCTGTATCACGCAACCTTACAAGTTTACAAAGATGATATCCTAAACAAAACCGTACCATTCAAAAACATAGCAAATCTCAGGCAAAAATACATGTTACCAATTCCGATTTGTAAAAAAACTTTGGGTCAGCAAAACTACAAATACTTAGGAACAAATTTCTTCAATAAATTGCCAGAAAATATAAGATCACTAAATGATAGTTTCAAAGAATTCAAAACACAATTAAAAAAATATACTGAAAACCTAAACTAAATTAAAAAAAAATAATAAATAAAAGAAAAACAAAAACAAAAAATTAAAAAATTAAATAAAAATCTAAGAAACTAAATAAATAATACCTCATCCCATACACACAAGCAATTGCTTTTTATGGGAGAACATTGAAAAATAAAAATTTTTAATCATATCATAATATCTTATCTTATTACTAGTGAAATATATATATGTATATCACACATTGTAAATTTGTTTATTGAATAAATTGAATTTGTTTAAAAAAAAAAAAAAAAAAAATTTAATAGAATCTAATCATTCATTCGATAAAATCTCGGGAACTAAAATATTGCATAAAAATGGATCTGGAATTAGATTAAACAACTTAGAAGCCCTTGAAATAAAAAAAGCAGTTAATAATTATTTAAATATAATAAATAACCAAATTAATTTATCTGATAGTCCCATATTAAATTTATTCCGCCGCTGAAACTGTTATTTCCTTCCCCCCCACCCTCCTCATCATCCTTAATAATTTGTCTCCACATTTTCTATTTGCATCTCTTTCTATCTGTTTTGTATCTCTTTCACTCATTGTTTTCATTTACCTATATTTATATGTGCCTGTATCTAATTTGCTTTAGTTGATATTTAGTCCTGATGAAGCTTGGGACAAGCGAAACCCGGTTGGCTATTGTTATTAATTCAAAAATAAAGTGGTGTCTTACTAAGTGTATGTTTTTTTTCATTCAATATGTCACACCCCAAAGTATTTGCTTCCTTCGAAAATATAAAACTTTTGTGTTCATTGAAACAAGCGCAGGTTAATTTAACAATTAATCGCTCATTACTTTATTATTATTTTATAATAATTATTAAGATTGCGTAAAAATAAATATGTTATATTTATATGTATGTATGTACACTTTTCAAATAAAAAACAAGAAATTATTGTAAAATTTGTGTATCAATTTAATACCTATATATTTTAGCTTTCGGTGTGCCGCGGAATTCTAGGAAGAAATTTGGTGTGTCGTAGGTGAGAAAAGGTTGCGGAGCACTGATCTATATTATCAATAAATTGGGTAAAGCGACATAATGCCTGACATAAAATTTTATTGGTATTGCATTATTGGCAATCATACCGTATCTAAAATCTTTAGAGCAGTAATCAGTTTATTACGCTGGCATGACCACTATACTACCGTGTCATTCTCAAGGAAGACACTGTGTTTTTAATTACCATGGCAGAATACCCGTCAACAGTTTTCTTTTTTTTAAGCATCAATAGAATTTCCTTTTTGTTGCATTGAATCATGGAGGAAAGGAGGTGGTCGTATGAACATTTCCTACAAGACTTGCTTGCACCAGCTTGTGGTCACAAGGTGTGATGTGCGGGGGCCTTTGGGACTGTTTTAAAAATGATAAGCCCATTCATCTAGCGGCACACCGGCGAAACATTATGCCAACTGTTGGATAGATAGCGGAAATTAAATAATGTCTCAACTTTTGAATAAACCTAATTATGACATGTAACAAAAGAAATAGACAAGATTTCATTTAAATACTGATAATTTTCAAGCTAGGTGATGTGCATCAGATAGTAAAAAGGTGTTTTAATGTTTCTTTTATTTAATTTATGTTATTATGAGTGACATCTAACTTTGGAATAACAATGTCCCATCTGACAAACCAATGCTACGCGATTGAAAGCGCTAAGGTAACTTTCTACAGTGCCCAATACCGCATATCATTGTTATATCATGTTCTCCGAAGGAATCGGCTTCCACAAAACTTGAAACAGAAACTCGTTGCGGAAACAAGCTCTTATTATACAAAAAATCAACAGTAAAAATGCTTTCACATGAAAAGTAATGCCATCTCTAGTTTTTAACTTTCACAATGCATTTCATAGTTTACACGTAACAAACGTGAAGAATAGTCTGCTCCTGCAGAGCGGTGAGATCATACTGGTCCATTTGAACAGTTGAGTTCATTTGACGTGTTGTGCCCGGTTGCCGTAGTGACATTTCCCCTCCTTTCCTACATGCATTGAATATGTTTTTGTCATGCTTACAGTTTTTATTTATTTATTGCATCTCACTATACATAAATCATGTTTTTTCTCATAAAAATCAATCTCACTAGGATTATTAAGCCTGTATCGAGGTTAACAATTTAAATTTGAGTGAAGCAAACATAGAGTAATACATAATAAACATAGATAGTAATACTATATACAAACACAAAATATTTCAGAAAGAAATAAAATTTATTTATTTATTTATTTATTTATTTATTTTTATTTATTTATTTATTTGTTAAGACATACACAGTACAATTAGATATTTTTAGTTATTACATAGTTGTAGTACCTATTACGTATGTCCATAAAATATCATTACGTAATTTCGCCTGAGATTGTTATAAAAGGAAGGAAGTGTGTGGATAAAAATAAAAATAATAAATAATAAATGAATTGAAAACAAGAATTATAATAAGCTCACGAATTGTAATTGACTGTTAATAAATAGGAGTTTTGAAAAATGATGTGAAAATATTTTTGAAATATGTCATGCTAAGAAATTTAATAAGTTAGTTTTGTATGTTAGAAAGGAATCATGAAAGATGTCTAAATGTAGTAATTTTTCGTAATGGGTGTATGTTGTGATTGCGCGAGTAATAACTGAATTGTTTGCTGCATTGGTATTGTTGGCTTCAATATGAAATAGTGTAGTGTGCCTGGTACGCCTCGTTGGAACATTTAAACCAATTACGGATAGCAATTCGGGACAATCTATTTTATTATTTAGCAGATTATGTAGAAACAACAGGTCTGACAATGTGCGTCTTTTTTGTAAAGTTAACATATTATTTGTAGTATTGTTGTATTTCTTGAGTAAATGTTTCGAAAATTTATTCTGTATACTTTCTACTAAATCTATGTATACCTTATATTGAGGATTCCATATTGTGGAAGCATACTCCAGTGGACTTCTGACCAATGAACAAAACAACATTTTCAGAGTTTTAGCACTTTTGAAAACTTTGCATATTCTTAATAAGAAACCTAGCATTCTGTAGGATTTTGAAATAATGTGTTCAATGTGCTTGTCAAAAATTAATTTGCTATCTAAGTAAACACCTAGATCTTTACACGTAGACATAGGTTGTAAAGGTTTGTTATTCAAGTTGTATGGATAGATGATTTTGTTTTTATTTCTAGTAAATGTAATCGAGTGACACTTAGATATGTTTAAGGACAATAAATTTGATTCACAGTATATGCACAAATTATCAAGATCGCTTTGCAATTCCATACAATCGGATAAACACTGTATAGCTTTATAAATTTTCATGTCATCCGCGTATAAAACAAAGTAACTATTTTTAAAGCAAACGTAAATGTCATTTATATAAATATTAAATAAGAGTGGTCCAAGATGCGACCCCTGGGGCACACCTGAGACGATTTCCGTTAAGCAAGATGCAAAACCATTGACAACCGTGATTTGGTGCCGATTATTGACGTATGATGCGATCCATCTATAGAGGTCACCGTGAATTCCTAGACCTAATAACTTTTGTAAAAGAATATAATGATTAACACGGTCAAATGCTTTAGAATAATCCGTATAAATGGCATCTACCTGGCATCGCATATCCATTTGAGCATGAAGAAAATTTGTAAAAAATGCCAGATTTGAAGTTGTGGAGCGATTTTTGATGAAGCCGTGTTGATTATTTAAGAGTGAGGGTGAGATAGTTGAATATAATTGATCGTAAACAATTTTTTCCAATACTTTACTTAGTATTGGTAATTTGGATATAGGTCGATAGTTCGAGACATCATTTTTACTGCCATTTTTATATATTGGGGTAATCAAGGCTGTTTTCCACTTGTCGGGAAATGTTCCTTCAGTTAACGACAGTTTGAAAATAGCAAAAATGGGGGGTGTCAATTGTTTACTACAATAATTTATGAAGATCCCTGGAAGTTGATCATCCCCTGGTCCCTTTTTGATATCAATGGACTTAAGGTATTTGAATGTGATGTCTTCATTGATCTCGATTGAGTTGATTATGCTATTTGAATTAGAGCAAAAACTGGCATTGCTTGTATGTGCAGGTTGAGCATTAGAAAATACAGATCCAAAATACTCAGAAAATAAGTTGGCTACTCCTCTACTGTCATTAGCAGTTTTTTCACCGTAAATCATATGATCAGGGATGGCAGGAGATTTTCTTTGAGAATTGACGTAGGACCATATTTTTTTAACATTATGCTGTATACCGGATTCTATCGTAGAAATGTAGGTTTTGTAAGCTGCTGAAGCGACTGTTTTTTGCCTTTTGCGAAGCAATGAAAATGAAAGATAATCAAGGGGGTTCCGATGGCGCTTCCATTTTCTAAAGAATTTTAATTTTTCGTTTGTTATTTTTATTAAGGCTGCCGTGTACCATAGTGGGTATTTTCCAGATTTTACAACTTTCTTAGGAATAAACACTTCGATAATCTGTTCAATTATAGCATAAAACGAATTTAACGCTGTATTTACATCCGGTGCATTTATAACGGTTGACCAGTCGGTTTCTTTCAGTCTCTCATTGATCTCTGCATAATCTGCTTTATGGAATAATTTTATTGTTCGAGGAGTTGAGAGGGTTGCAATAGTGGATGGAAATTCTAGTTCTACAATCAATGATTTATGATGAGCATCTTCTTTAACTAATGGGTGGTCGGCAAGCGACACATTAACTGAAGTGTTACAGAAGACGAGGTCCAGAATTCGACCGAATTTGTTAGGTAAATGGTTAAATTGGGTTAAATTTGCAAAAGATAAGCAGTTAAGTAACGCGAGTGCACATTGATCTCTATTACTTGGCATTTGTTGATTATTCCATTCGATATTGGGCATGTTATAGTCGCCAATGATTAAAAACTTGTCATTGGGAAAACGGATTGTTAAGTCAGAAATAGTATTGGTATGACTAGTAAATAATGCTAATCTTTCTGATGATGTTAATTTTGGACCGACGCTAGGTAAATACACGCAGCACATATGAATATTATAACAATGACGATTCGATTTTGATGTATTGACAGTTATCCAGATATCCTCAGCGTCTGATTTCCAAGAGCGGGGGGTAACAAAAAAATCTTTTTTAATTCCTATGAGTACGCCTCCGCCAGTTGATTTACTAGTGCGGTGTATATCTCTATCATTTCTGTAAACAGAATAGCGATTATCAAATAATTCCTCATCTCGGATACTATCAACCAACCAACTTTCCGTAATGAAGATCAAGTCATAATTATTGAGCAGTATATTTTGATGAAATTCCTGTGTTTTCGAGCGCAAACCTCTTGAATTTTGATAAAAAATTATTAATGAATCATGCATTGCGAATTTTCGGTAATTACATTATTATGTTCGGTTTCTGTAGAATATATTTGAAGAATATTATATTCTAGAGTTATGTTATTAGTCATGAGTCCACTGGGCTTAGCAAAGCACAACACACTATTATTATGAATTAAAGTGAGTGAGTATATTATAGAATGTAGTAGTGAGCAGTTAGTGTAATTATGTATTAGATGAGTTACCAGATGGGTTATTTGACAGTATATTGTAACAATATTTGAACCGTAACTAATTATTAATAAATTATTCCCAAGAAGAAACAAAGTAGATAATAAAGACAGCTAGGGTGACATTCAGTTCGAGGTGGGTGGTTTATTTATGAGTTCCTGAATATCGTCTTTTATGACTAACTGTATTGTTTTTTTTATTCCATTTAGATTGTCTATATTCTAGATGCTATAGGTGGTGGATAGACAATTGTGGCAATATTTGGAGATCAATGTTCATCGAGGCTATTAATTAATTTTCTTTGGCGGCACTTATTTCTTCCAATAACACGTCGCTCCAAATATAAAATAAGTTTCAGTGGAAGATACTCTCAATATTGCCCTGGTGTAAGACCAGCATGCAGAAACGTTGCTTAAAATGGCTTTAGCCGTGCTTGGTGACCATATCTGAATAGGCAGGTACTCCCCCACCTTCCTCCCATATCTACTTTCAACCTTCACTACCTTCAGCATCACAACGCATCCCAATTGGCGATAACGTAGTCTCACTTGCCCCAGACGGTCGGGAGTAGTTGGTACTCTTGTGAAGACACTTTGCAAGTTATGCTTTAAAATGTAGTAAATGTAACATACATTTTAATCTATGCGTTCGTCGATGGTGTTCATTTATTTATATTTTGAATAGACTTTTGCAAGTTTAGCTTTTTTTATTTTATTTAATAAAGATAAGTGGGTACAGTGGTCTTAAATAAATTTCATATGGGTACAAAATATATTTACAACCGCAATCTCACCAAACAAGAAACTGGTTTGTGTGCTTGGTGAGAGAGTTACACTAATTATAGTTAAAATATTAAGACAAATTATTGAAGTGAAACTTCTTTAGGCGCGTAATGGATTTTCGATGGACGGAGTAAAACCGAGTCAGGATCGACACGAAAATGCGGGTACCCCCACCACCGCTCACCGTTCACTGTCCCTCTCTCACCATATGCGCTTGTTGAGGTGGGGGAGCCGCTCACGAACGTTCTCTCTCTTCTCTTCTTTCCTCTCTCTCAGACACCAGCGAACTGCGCCACGCCAAGCATCAGCTGCTTGGTTAGTATACTGCGTCGTGAGTGTAATACGAGTGAAATACGTAATTGATTGTGGTTCATACGGTTTAACAAAAGAAGTTTCACTTCTGTCTTGCGTAGGCTTGACACACCCACTTTTTTTGTTTCCGCCTGTACATGCTGGTGTAGCGAAACTGCCACTCCACTGTATGAGTTAGTGTTAGATGGTGCTGCTGGGATAGCCCTTTGCAACACACTCGAAGGACCAGTCCCAAAACTATGTTATATGGGACCATAAATTTCTACGTATTCCGCTGAACTGGATGGACAGTATTCCTCTATATTTTAAATCTGGGCTTCTGGAACATAAGATAAGCCCAGATTGGAGAACGGGAAACAAAGGACTTGTCCGTCGCAGTTGGGGTCACATAATATGTCAGCTTCCTGATGATTCACTAGTAATATGAATGTTAAATACAGGGTGTATCGGCACTAACCCGACAAACTTTAACCAGCTATTCCTTAGCACATTTGGAGTAAAAAATGTTATGGGCACTTTGCTGTCCGGTAGCATTTTTTTTTCAATTAAAAACAAAAAAATTTAAAATTTCCACACTACATCACTGTCATTGGCATTGCGTTTCGTGTTCAACAGCTGTTATAAGCAAGTATGTCAAAAAGCGTCTTTGCTCTTTCGCACACACTAAATAATAATAGATAAAAATGAGACGAATGGTGCCGTGCCATTTCGTTGTGATTGTAAAAGTCCGCCAATATAGGTACACACGTGCATTATTCAACGGAATTCGAATAAAATATTTGCCAGATGGGTTTTCAAACTTTGAAAAAGGATAAAACAGTGGTGAAAATATGAATGATAAATTTTTTATTAAAAAAGAACATTACCAGACAGCAAAGTGCACATAAGATTTTTTACTCCAAATATGCTAAGGAATAGCTGGTTAAAGTTTGTCGGGTACGTGCCGATACACCCTGTATACAAAATTTACTTCGCGGTCTCCTTTATATTACACATCAATCCTCCCTGACTGAGGTATTTTTTTTGTTTTTCTTTATGTGACACCTAACAAGAGCGCTCCTGCCTGTTCAGTGTAAAAGGCAGGGGAGCTATGTTGCCTTTCGGTTGAATAGCATTGTGAGGCGGGTTATAGGGGCTGTAGGAAGGGATTTATTAATGCAGGTCTTGAAGAGACCCCGATTATACGAAGGACGAAAAACAGATGCAAAACGGTAACTCGTTCTACATTCGAGCCGAATCGTAGTAGTGGCACGTTCTCATGAAGTCTGTGAACAGGTGTACCGCTCGTGCACCGGGGATCAATGCTGCTAG
The DNA here is from genome assembly GCF_061612785.1 of Hesperophylax consimilis. Taxonomy (NCBI): domain Eukaryota; kingdom Metazoa; phylum Arthropoda; class Insecta; order Trichoptera; family Limnephilidae; genus Hesperophylax; species Hesperophylax consimilis. The sequence goes on from NC_142838.1 coordinate 18,358,297, forward strand.
CTCCTTAGAGCAGGCTCCATTAAAATACCTGTAGAACAGACTCGGCATACCCACATTGCGTCTATGCATTAGAGATGGAAGTCAGTCTGGATCAATGGATTGTCAATCAGATGGACTGCCCTCCTTTGCACAGAATCAAGTAGGTTTATCCAATATCATGACACTCCGTATTGAAAAATGTAAGCCTAGAAAATATTAAAAAAACACTTATTTTATATTTAAGAAGTTAAGCTGCTTACATTGTTGTTTTTTCTTTTTTTTAATTTGGTCTTTTTTATGTCGTTATTTTATTGGTCAATGATATAAACAATTCCTGACCCTGTAAAATATGAATGTATAAAGACTGTTTATAATGCAAATAAATAAAACAAGTATTGTGGGGCTCCAGCCCAGAGGTGGCTCCCAAATTCAATTGTTGGGTATACTTGAGATTTGTATAAGGTTAGTAGCTGATTACTATTGAAGAATCTTCTAGGAAGCCAGATTTACTCGGGTTTCTATAGAGCCCCGATACTGAGCCGGTCTGATATACTTACTCCAAGCACTTCAATGGAGTCTTTATTGGGGAGGTTGTTTCCATAGAATTACACCAGACCATGGAACTATTGCACCAGACAGTCATTGATCTCTCTCTTTGCCAAAATCAGACACGCTAGGGTTTTTGAGGCGTTGAAACTAACCAGGTTGGCCTTACCTCAGGCCTTCTCGAGGTGGTGGTCAACTTTTTGTCTCGAAACTTCCGAGCTGTATAGATATAAAGAGTGGAAAGGGCTTTGTCAAAAAGATAACCCTCATGAACAGTGCTGTCGTCAGTATAGCAATGAATTGGTGCACATTCAACGAGATGGTTGATGTGCAACAAAAACAGCGTCGGTAACAGCACGGATCCTTGTGGCACCCCCGCATTGATTTGGTGTGGAGAGGAAGAAGAGCCATCAACTACGGTTTTGAATTGCAATCCATCTGTGCAGGGTTGGATGGATCCCATATGATGTTAACTTTCCAACAAGCGCACGGTGCCAAATCCTATTAAAGGCTTTAGAGATATCCAACCCGACAGTTTGAATTTCTCCAAAACGTTCCAATTATCACCCCCAAATATGCGTTACATACCCGAGCAGATCGCCACACGATCGGTTTCAACGAAATCCATATTGCCGATTGCTTAGAGTGTTGTTATTCTCAAGGTATATAAGCAACTTGTTACTAACCACCCTTTCCAATACCTTTGAGAGTATGTAAGTGATGGCTATGGGGCGGTAATTGGAAGGATCGAAGCGGTCCCCTTTCTTAGGGATTGGGTGGATGATCGCCATTTTCTGAAGATCTGGCACCTTTCCACTTTTGTGTGAGAGTTTAAATAATTGTGAGAGCACTGGGGTTAATTCTGCAGAACACCTCTTACCAAGGACCAGGGCAGGTATTACTTTATTGACTAAACCAGGGGTCTCCAAACTTTTCAGCCGGAGGGCCACATTGACTACTCCAGTGAGTTCGGAGGGCCAAAACCGTTTTAATTTCTAGACACCCATATTTTCTGTCCTAGGGAGGGGGGGGGGGTAGACAATAGAATTTTCAGGGATGAAAATATAGCTTTAGATAACGTAGCTTTGAAGATATTTTTTGATACTCGTTTCTCAGACCTTGATATCATTGCGAATCAAATAAACATTTTTCAAAAAATTCCTCTTGATATATTCGCGCGATACTTGTGGCGGAAATGTATTGGTGCCAAGTTCCTCGCCAACGAGCATATTTATTTATTCGCACGAAAAAATTCGCGGAGTTTTCGCCCCTTCTGAGCCAGGTCTTAGCCATTAGCTGTCACGGGTCCTTGATGACACTGGTCATTAGATGTCGCGGGCCGGATGGAAGACACTGGCGGGCCGGATACGGCCCGCGGGCCGTAGTTTGGAGACCCCTGGACTAAACTATTAATTCCTATTCCATTTGTGTGGGAGCAAACTAACTTTTATTCATCTTTATAATTTACACGTTCACAGAGGGTGTTAATTTAATTATTTTTTGAATAATACACTATTCCAAGTTATATTTTAAAATATTGAGGCAAATTTTTTGTTTGCGCCTGTACATATATGCGCAATATAGTTTTGTCCATATTTAAAAACTCAAATCTCAAGAAAGGCATATAAATACAATATTGTATGGGTTATTCAATCCAGTTAAGTACTGTATCTTTATGCCTTTCTTGAAAGAATTGAGATGTTATACTGACAATATTTATTCATAGTCTCTAAATCAAGACTGCCCAACCCCAGGCCCAGAACGAATTATAAATGGCCCGCGTGAACCATTTTCAAAAATCCCGCCAATCCGCCAATTTGAAAAAGTGTCGCGGGCCCGCGGTAAAACAAACAATGCAGCTTGCGCGCGGTCACCAGTGTTGCCAACGAAGGCGATTTATCGCTATTTAGGCTATTCAGAACGAGAATCAGCGACGAAAAAATCTAACCTGTTGAACTTACTTTACAAAAATACACCGGTTTTTGATATAATATAATATTATTTGCGTCCGAAATGGAATCTTGTAGCCACCCCACCCCCATGGAATTCGAAAAATTGTTGTGGGGAATCACATAATATGATGTTTTTGGGTGCACGGAATTTTTTTTCTCAGCGAAGTTCCGTAACAACCCCCCCCCCCTCCATGGATTAAATATTTTGTGGGGAGCACTCATTTTGAATTTTTTTTGTGGGGAATTATGTTTTATAGAAATTCTCTAAAAACCCCCCCCCCCATGGAATTAGGAACCGTCAGGTATTCAGTGGCCCGCCAGTGATTCAAAATCGTCAATTTCACCCAACTGTTAAAAAGGTTGGGCAACCTTGCTCTAAATAGTATAAAACAAAGACGCTATACGCGTCTGTCTGTTTGTGCGCTTAGTTCTTCGAAACTAAGCAACGGATTTTGACAGGGTTTTCACTATCATTTAGAGAATTTCTTCCGGAAGGTTTATAAATATAATACATGCACATTATATTTATAGAAAGTAGAGAAATGTCGATATTTTATAATCAAGTCGTAAATTTTTTTTTTTGGGTGCTCTATATTTCTAACGCTGGCTGAGATACGTGAAAATAATGTACAATGAATTGTATATCTTTAAAAGCCCTCACAACCTTGAAACTTTACCCCCAAACCATTTATAATCCCCCAAGTGACGCCAAGTACACGTCAGCTAGTATAAAATAAAGTCACTATACACATTTCTGTCTGTGCGCTTAGTTCTTCTAAACTACGCAACGGATTTTGACAGGGTTTTCAATATCATTTATAGAATTTCTTCCGGAAGGTTTATATATATAGTATATGCATATTATTTGGAGAATATTCGGAATCGCTGGATACGGAAAATACGAAATATTTTTAAATAAAACCTTCTGACTTACCTTAACCCCTCAGCAACGTAAGCAGATATATGCGTTAAAAATACGACAGCAGTCAAGTACAATAAGCGTGTTTACACGTCAACGCGTGTCTCTCCATAGAAATCGTTCTTACTCCGTTATTATTTTAGTTACATCCCTCAAACAAAAACTAAAAGGTCGATTATAGATCAAGCTACACATCACTACCAAGTTGTCTATGGAAATACAAAACAGGAATCTGCTGACAGTCGCATAATTGACACAAAATTTTTATCCGCGCAAAATGTCTGCCGGTAGCGCCGCGCGCTTCACATATTAAATTTTTATAAAATATTTTTATATGAAATGATAAAAAAATGAGGTGATAAAAGTGTTTATTACACATATATACAATAGAATAAATATTTTTGTTTACATAATCTGTGATTTTAGTACCATTTTCACCTAAAAACATGACGTGAGTCATTTTTAACCTATTTTTCATGTTTCCATTCTAAATTTAAATATTTACAAATGTTAATATTTATTTATGATACAACAATTTGAAAGCCTATTTTGTAACCTTTCTAAAACAGTTTTTACTATTCGGCTCCGTTCAGTAATGTTTCATTTATAGAGCTTTGATTGTGAGGCGGTAATAAGACAACGTTTTCGTGAAATTGACATTTCGGTTAAGACATCTTAGCTTCAAGTTCGCGAAATGTCGGAGGGGTTAATTACTACATATAAGGAATCTGACTGCATTTGGGAAAATTTTAATTTTTAATTACTTAAATCGAAAATTCACTTTCATTGTATGGGATGACAGCTGGAATGATTTCTGTTGATGACATTTTCTTTTGTTGGTATTCCTCATATAGTAGAGAAAAGTCAATGTTTTGTAATCATAATCATAAGTTGTAAATGAATAATTTTCCCGTGCTTATATTGCTAATGCTGGTTTAACCTTATGAGATACATCAAAATAATGTACTACGTAAATGTATATCTTCAAAAGGCTACAGAAAAGTCTGGGACGGTATATGTTTATCTCCTAAGGATAACCCTCAGAAATGCCAGGTAAACGTCAGCTAGTTTATTTATAATGAACAGTGGCAAACAAATAATTTGATCGTAAAAGTGTATCTTCATAAAATAATTAAATTAACGCCATTTTCGAACGCGTAGATTATAACGTTCGTTACATTCACCCTTAATACATATTATTTGAAGTGTGTATGCAGATGTTTCTCCTTGTTGGGTTAAAAAATAAAAGAATGATTTGAGGAAAATCGCCACTTTACATTTTATTGTGAATCACATGAAGCATTTTATGACAAAACTGATTATTATTTAAACATCTACATATTTTATTTAAATAATAAAAATAATATACATGAACACTCCACGAGTGTGACTGAAAAACAATTGATGAAGAAGGAGCAGGAGCAGGAGCAGCCGAGATGGAGGCTCTGGTGGATATTTCCTAGCGTGGTCAGTGGTCAGTGGTCATGCAATATTACACAATGTCTAACCAATCATATTAGAATTCATGTGAAGTGACGGAAGGTGGTTGACCAAATTTGTCAATTATTTTTTTTTAAATTGCAAGTTTTACACAATCCTATGCTAGTCTCACAAACAAGTCAAATCGACACAAAATAAAGAGTCAATTTTCTTTTTTTTTTACTCATTAATTTTGATGAATTCATATTGCCAAAGTTTTTTTCTTCCAATTAACATATTAATAAAAATTAAAAAACGTAGTAAGAAAAAGAGTATATGTAAATATAATTTTCACAAAAAATATAATTGTACCTATAATTATTTTTGTCACAAATATGATGTATATATATATATATAAAGTATGTTTGCATGTTGCATGTAATAATTTAGTTGAATTCATTAGTCATTTAATTACTGCAATGAATATATTCATCTGTTCGTATTCCTCAACATCTCCATACACTAAAAATGTAACTTACATTCAAGTTTATTCTGATCACATAACAAAAAACTATCTTATTATTTAAAAGGACCGGAAGAAACCAATTCATTAGCAAATATCATAATTGTTTATTCTAATTTATGTATAATATTGACACGAGTGCTTTGGGGCTATCTCTGAACTCGGACCACCATAGTCTGAGCAACGGCAACGGCAACGCCCAGCGTCATGAAGTCCAGTGCCTGTGTGAAGGTGTGAAGGCGCGGATGCAATGGGTTGGGAGACTATAGGGTGGTCAGCGTTCAGGTGCCTTCCAGCACATTGCATACGCCAATAAGAACTTTAAAAAACCTACTCAATGCAATTAAATATACATACGCTTAAAGTTGAAAATGTTTTATGTCACACAATGCTCATTTTAAATATATCTGTATTGCCTCAACCTCGGCCATATGCAATCTTTTCTGGTAAACCTATTTCTCTCAAATAATTATAAAATAAAAGATAATGACCTTATCTTACCAGATGACTTAACATAAGAACAGACTTCCGACAATACTTACAGAGTGTTGTTCCGGCTCAATAAATACATTGCAGCTGGTTATATACAATACATATTGATAAGGTTAAGTTTAGCAATAAAGGTTTTGATTAACTTTGCTAGATATTTATTTTGTTCTATGAACACAGGGTGTGGCAATCTTTCAATAACTATCTCTTACAATTCTCCAGTTTCTTATTTTACACCGACACTATTAATATACATTTACTTGTGATCCCTACTTGTTAATACATATGTGAAAGCGAATATTGTAGACAAAGCAAATAGAATGGCTTCTGATAAACAAACAATTCCCTACAAGTGATCCTTCCTCGAGTGTCCTACTTTAATATTATACAACTGTAGTCCTGCACGCTGCCCGCTGCCGCTTGCTGCAGTTAGTTCAAGTATAGTGATTATTATATTTTAGGTAATAAAATGGACAAATACTATTGCGTATAAATCTTGAATATAAAAGAATATTGATCAACACCGTATGTATAGTTTTACAATTGATTTATGAATGTAAAATGACAATCTTTGACAACTTGTAGTAAAACTTTATGTATAAGTGTTCTGACTGATGTGACAACTGCGGACGCTTACTGGACGCAACAAGAGTTCTTGTGGCCATTCTTATTCTTCAGTCGTGACTTGGGGCGATACTTCTCCAAGTAGGACAACTGCTTGGCATTGATTGCACCTCGGCGTTTGCTGAAATAATCAAAATACAAACATTAGAGTCATCATTACCGCCTCTACTCCCTTTTTAGTTCTGTTATGTAAATGATTCTATAAACTTAACAAAGAATGTGGACTTACTCGCGAATCATCTCAACGGCTTCCTCATACTTAAGTCCAAGCTCGATGAGAGCGAGCGCCACCATGACGGGAGCACGGCCCAGCCCGGCCACGCAGTGGACCGCTACAGACGACTCCGCATCTTCTTGAGCTCTAAAAGAATATAATTATTATTAACACACCACTTATTTACGGTCAGATATGATTAAAGGTTTCCACGGTAGTCCAATCAAATACCCTATAATATTAATAATACGTCCAACTTCAATGAAATTGAATGTATTTAGTACTTGGTGGCGGTGTTTTGCACTTTCTAATTTGTATTTTGATCAATATTGATAAAAAAATATGCAAAAATGTTTCAAAAAGTAGGTTCCGTGGATCAGTTTACGAACAAAGAACTACCAAGTCGTTTGTCAAGACTCCAACAAACGTTGACACAGTTGACACGTTGACATAGTTGGTAAAATGATTTCGTTAAATCCTAGCAAATAAAATAATCTTGATTACGTAAAATATGGAATACACCAAGAAAATATAATTATAAATAATTTAGGGTTAATTAAGCAAAGCTGTGGAAGCTGAATCAATATAGGTAGGTACTTTGATATATATTATTTTGTGATATTGTTTATTGTATAATTTTGTGTCATACATGTATTAAAAATTAAAAATGTTTTATATATATTATTTGTAGAACCTACAGACAAGCCGTCATGTGTGACAGCTTTGTGGGACTGCATATACCTGTATCTTTAAAAATTTATAATAAAAAAAAAAAAAAATAAAAAAAAATAAAAAAAAAATGTTAATGTTCAAAACACATTTTTGTATTATTTATGTGACACCTCATGAGAGCAACCCTGTCTGTACAGTGTAAAGGCAGGGGAGCCATGTTGCCTCCCGGTTGGGCAGCGTTGTGAGGCCGGTTGAGGTAGGGGCTGTAGGAAGGGATTTATTAATGCAGGTCTTGAAGAAACCCCGATTATACAAAGGAGGAAAAACAGAATTTTGAATTATCGAATGTATTTAATTTTTTTTGACCTTCTGTAATTTATGAACATAAAATAAAGAATTGAATTTCACATAAAATCCATTAAAACGTATGAGAGAAAACCAAGGCGCACAACTCATGCCACTAGGAGGCGCTAGTGTAGCATGTTGCCATCAGAATGTATGGGAAACTTAGAATTATGTATGGGAAAAGTCAGAAGTTGGAGGTATTATTAATATTATAGGGTATTCGTTAAAATGTTGGATCATTTCTATAGCGCCATTTTCATGGAAAATCACCTCAAGGGTGCATGTTGTTTGACTATTGGGGCATTGAGCCATGATATGCATTTCTTTCTGCTTCTTGAGTAAACATTTTGGACAGCCTTGCAGCTTTATGATGACATCTGCCCTGATGATGAAATGGCACTGCAAGGATGTTTTACGATTTAAGTACTCAAATTAACTGTTGGTTATTCATAACCCAGGAATGTTTGTCTTTCTTTAACAAAAAAATGTGTGAAACATTTGCTTAAGGAGAGTAGAACATGACTCGATAGCCCAAAACTCAAACAACATTAAAGACGGGTTGTTTCACATATTTTAACAATTCATCAAATTTAAAAGTTTACTGAAACATGTGCTGTGAAAGTCCTATTCAATTTCTGTTATTATTCAAGTACTGTGTACATGTGTTACAGTGATGAAGCAATTTACAGGAATTAGATATATCATGTTGGGTACCTATGATGTGTTTCCTTGTAATGTCTGGTAAGTGGTATGTTAAGTTTATTCCTTAATTATCAAGTGAAGTGTGTAGTATATAGGTGTGTGAGTAATGTATGAGTGTGTGTGTATGTATAAGTATTGAACAGTTTATATTATTGACATGATTTATTAAAACAATTTAAAACTTATATCCATTTAAATTAAATCGGAATGGTCACAAATAAAAAAAGTGTTTTAATAAATCATAATTGATTTTTCATTATTTTATGGGAAGGAAAATACACAAAGTAATAATTATATGTAATTATTACCAAATTATTTTCAGATGGAGATAGAAGTGTAAGGGTTAGTTACTTTATAATTGACATTTTTACTATTTTGTGAAAATGCCTTGTAGCACTTTGTGCTTTGCCTCTTGAAGAATTCTGTACTAAGATTATAACTTTTTACAAATTAATATACTAAGGGGGTATTTCACTATCTCTGATTATGTTCTGACTAAGCACTAATCCGCGGATTAGTCATTTTTTCGTTTTCACTATATCTGAATAACGCTAATGCTCGGGTTAAAGTTCGATTTGACTAATCAGTGCTCGAACTTCACGTTAGGCGCTATTCCTCGAATCAAAGATGGCGTCAAAACATTCCGAGTTTGACAGCTGAGAAGTGAGTCGAATTTTGTTGAATGAATTTGAATGCTTGTATGATCCATCCTGAATTATTTGATTGTGTTTAAAATAAGAAACAATGTATTAATTCGACACGAATCTATCTAAAATGAGCTGATAATCAACATAACATAACCAAAAAAATGCACACTTCGCGGTGTGCGGACTGTGACGCATGACAGCCGTGGCAGTAGATGGAGTAACTGCAAACATTTTGCGATGTTGCCAGACTATTTCGAGAGTTATCTATCCGGAAGCTCGGCAACAATGGTGAAACGGTCGCCGTTGAATAACGAAGTTATTCTGATCTTTAAAGCCAGCCAACGGATAGCTAGTCAGATATTTAGCCCGACATAGTGAAATACCCCCTTAGCTTGAAGATATCGAGATTGGCTACCGATAAAACCGTAAGCAGTAAGTTAAAAGGTTTATACTAGATATAAAAATGTAATTTTATAACTAAATAAAAACATACAAAAAAATAAAATAAAATCACACCTTTATTTTAGCGCTCACTAGAGCTCACTGATAAATAATTTTCCTTCGCCGTTGTGTTAATTTGGGAAAATCTGTTTTGTTTCTGTTTGAAAAATTATTTTAAAAACATGGGAGTATAAAAAATATTTGAACTTCGTCGTTTTGTTGATAAATAATTTGAATTGAAAAATTAATTTTGATTGAAATTGTTTTACTTCGTTATGTTTCACCTGTAAAAGTGAATAAAAATATCTATTGCTTATTTGTAACCTACTTTCTAGGCCTGGTGATTTCTGATAATTTGTGTATGTAATGTTGGAGACCCCATCAAAGTTGCTATGCACATTGTCAGCGTTAGTTAATTTCGAGTAATTCGTTGTTGTTGGTGATTATAAAAAAAACTAAATTACTAAAATGACCTTACTTTTGGATACAGCTCGATATAGTAGGTTCTCTATCTAGAATTCGTTGTCTATGACAAAAAACTGGATTCATTATCCATAACAATTTTTTTTAGAGATTTAGAGAAGTTATTTTTGGTATATCTAAGGATTTCATATCAACTGTTGTTACGGCAAAAAGCCCATACTCACACGCGGCTGTATCAACAGTTGATACGGAAACTTTGACGGCCGATATTCCAGCGCTCTTTCGTCATAAACGTATTTCTTGCTCACGTGGACATTCGTAGAACTATCACGATGCTGACATCTACATATCATAAAATTGTATTTCATAAAAAAAGATCGATACTCAAGTGCGCCTTTTAGTCCTTAAGTTTACATTTTTGTCAACGGATGGCGTTAGTACTAGTATGTCATTCATAACTTTTCATAACTAAAAATGATAAGTGATCATGGTGTTCCACTTGTGTCTATCAACGCAGTGGCCTAAGTATCACGCCGAGTGAATAGTGGGACCACATTCAAAAGATACTGTGTACGTCTTTGTATGAAATTTTATGTTTTTGTTTTTATAAACATCTAAGAGTGTTGACACACGAGGATTTGTTTTCATATTGTGGTGAATAATCTGTTCTGTCTATATAGTCCAATAAATCATGCCAGAATGCTATAATTTGACATTTAATTGCGTGCATAGGTATTTGAAAATATGTACCGCGTACGGGTATAGATAAAATGGAGCAAATTAACGCGTTCAAAAGGTTAAACTTAGAGCTGTGATTCTATAACATGAAATGGACCTATATTTTACCCCTTACCTAAATTTCTATTTAACTATAGCTAATTGCTGAATATAACACTTTGTATCACAGGCATATGTAAACAAACATGTTAAAGTACCAACGAGATGTTTCAAAATAATGTCTACCAAAGAGTACAGACTTTTTCACATCCTTGCCAATTTGACTTCAGCAATTCATTTACAGACACATCAAAAAATTATATTAAATAACTAAACTAACTTGAGTACTACACCCATTATAGAGTAAATAAGATCAAACTACTATATAGTTAGAGAGTAGTTTGTGTGAGGAAACATTTTAACACACCTACCTCACAGAATAAAAGTTTCAATTTAAATTGGTTTTTACCGAAACTATAATAATGCTTTACAAAGGGGTAGAAAGTGGTAACTAGATTCATGTAAATAAGTAAACAGTATGTAACCTGGCCACAGTTTTAAAATGGCTTGGAATGCCAAAACTGCAGTAGCGAAGGATTCATACTCACTTTTGCCTGAGGGTCTCGAACCACTCGTCGACCACATTGGTGGGCGGGAATGTGCCGTCGTCGTAGGCCAGGTCCTTGACTTGGATGCCTTCCTCCAGCAGCGGCTGGATCTCATAGCTTGGCTCGCACACGCGCACCACGGTAGACACCTTGTGCTTCTTCAACTCCTGGAAACCAACCATCAATTTTTACATTTATTGTCACCGACATAAAACACAGGTGTTTCATTCAACACCACATAAGATCATCAAAGTGATCGCAGTGCAAACTACTTATGGTAGTTTATATACTATTTTGATAAATACAGAAACACATTATTTGACAGCACAATTTACAAAAACATAATTTTGGAAAAAACAAGTAAGTTATTCCGAAAAGAGAATTAACTGACGTACGGCGAAATACATACTATGCAATAATGATGAATCAATAATTAAGATTCTCACCCCAATAACAGCCGTTCTAATAGCTAAAAGCGTATTCACTTCTCGCCCTCAATACTTTACATAAAAAATAACCGATAATGACATATAACTCAGTTTTACCAAAAAATGTCACCTTACTTCTTGTGCTACAGTGACGATTTAGTCCCTTCAAACAGGTTTTTTTAAAAACCTCTGATTATGACGAGATTAACAGATTTTGACAAAGGAACTTAACCCTTTGAATCCTGCAAGGCGTAAGACCAGCGCCCGCACGGTTTGTCATTTCACTTGGTGGTTACACCAGGCCTTCACATATAAGCGAAGCTTCCTATTATTTTTTTTTAGGTGAGGCGAGCTGAGAGGATTTTAATCTCCCTCACCACTGCGTTATGGTTGCAAGGGATCATCTCTCAGTTATTATTAAAAGTAAATTAATATTAATATAATAATGGTTAATAAGGTCACGTGACAGTGGTGTACCGTATTTTTAAGTGAACGCATTCTTCTTCCTGCTATGCAGGAACACTATGTTTAGAATGCTCAAGAATTTATACTCCAATTTTTGGGGTTTTATTTGTTGCAATCGGCAGTTGTTTTGTTCTGGTACAAAATTAATATAAACCATGTCAAAATCCACAATAGTTTTGGTACAATCAAGCGTAATGGTATTCTAATTTATAAAAATATGCATAAAAGCAGGTCTCCAGTGACAATATTATAGGAAACATTGAATCAAATGTTTGTATAAACACGAAACATTGGGGCAGGGCCACAATGTTTTAGTTTTCCGTAGCCGATGGAAAACAAAAAACGTTGTCCCAACCTAATGTTTGTTTTGTCCGATGTTTTGAAAACATTTGGTCGCTGGAGATCTGACTTTAAACATTATGTTCTAAATGTAATTTTGCTCTACATGAATGTCATAAAATAAAGGACCGATATACATTTCAAATTCAAATTTCAATAGAAAGGTATAATCAACATTAAAGAAATGTTGAATATTAATGACAAGATAAATATCCATAATAATAAAAGGCTTGTCAAGAATGTGTTGGATAACAGCTTATCATGTTTACTTGAATCATTGCAATAAACTGCGTTCTTCCAAGAATTGACAATTCAATGGTAATGCTGTTGCTGTTTAGTTCCACAAACATCATTGTAAATGGGTGAATCATTGATGGATAGGCTGTGAAGCTGTGGTGGATGCAGAGATGTACACAAAGAGAATAGTGGTCGACTGGTGATTCTTACCTGAATGTAGGTGAGTATGGTGTGATCGGATGGACGATCGGTGATGAGGAACTTCATCCCTTTGAACTCGATGAGGGCCGGAGCGGGTCGGATATCCTTCTGCCTCATGTTGATGCTCATTTATTTCCCACTATCCTCTAAAGATGTCACTCACGGATGTTTAACACTTTATAACCAAAATATTTGGGGAAAGCTAATAATTATTAAAATCACAATGTTTATTGTTTAAAAACCAAAAAGGAGGTATGATCTGATCAGTCTTTAGTTTTACAATCCGGTCGGAGTTTTTGAAATGCGGTTGTTATTCAACAAAAGAAACTGTCCACTGAATAGATTGACGACACTTGTGCAGGCTGTTGCTGGTGCTGTTGCTGTTGCTGGTGCTGGTGCTGGTGCTGGTGCACTACAGAACTTATCGCACTGCAGTACAAAAGTAGAAAAAGAAAGAGGGATCACGGCGGATAGCACAGGGGTTGCTTTATTGGTTGGAGAGAAACGGCGATTACATCTGGGCGACGGAGAGTCCACCCTTCCCGGAAGGTTGTGAATTTAATCAAATTAAACCCACTTTGCAAAGTCACGATTGTTTCCCTAAGTTATTGAAACTTTCTTGAATTCCTCATAAAATTGTGTTAAATAACTTAAAAATAACCACTTATGATAACGATATGGTTCGGCGTCGGTAGTGCTCCCGATCCCGAAAGGTAACTGAAAATAAAACAAAAATATATTAGGAGACCGTTCAACATATCAACTCTTCTATCATTTATTACTGATCAAAATATATTAGGAGCCAGTTCAATATTATATCAACTTTTCTATCATTTATTACTGATCAAAATATATTAGGAGCCAGTTCAATATTATATCAACTTTTCTATCATTTATACTGTTCAACATATCAACTCTTCTATCAATTACTACTGATCAAATTATATTAGGAGCCACTTTAACATCATATCAACTTTTCTATCATTTATTACTGATCAAAATATATTAGGAGACTGTTCAACATATCAACTTATGTATAATTTATTACTGGAATAAGTATCTAAGTAAGTATGGTACTGTATATTATCTCCATATGTAGTTAGTAGATCATTGTAGAAGTGTATTATATATTTGTACAGCGCCCTTGAGGTGATTTTGCACAAAAACGACGCTATATAAATCATCCAAATATTATTATTAATAATAAATATATTAAGAGACAGTTGAAAATTACAACTCTTCTATCATTTATTACTGATCAAAATATATTAGGAGCCAATTCAACATCATATCAACTGGTCTATCATTTATTACTGATCAAAATAATTCAGTTTAAAAAAAGTTTATGTATTTTTTAAAGTAAAGAATGTATGGAATAAAAACTAAAATTAAAAAAATTGAAATAGCATAAAATTTTTGTAAACTTAAAAAAATTAATGTAAAAAACGTAATTGCTGAAAATAAATTACGATATTATAATGCAGGGCACCATCCATGCAGGATCCATGTGAAATGTAAATCAAGATCAAATATTTCATCCGCGGAATTCATTACTGTTGAATCTGGTGAAAACTGTTTATTTATTTGATCACTCGAGCGCACAACATGTGCGTTAACTAAACACAACACACCCGCTAAACCCCGACACACATCACAGGATAAATGGTTTAATAATAATTACTGGCAAGCATTATTACCGAGCCGTTTGCCTCGCTAGTTCCCGGTATATAAATGGACCCGGATGACGAGTAAATATTCCCCAACTTACAAGTGTACGAGATGTCAAGTTGCGAAATGATTTTCGGCTGCCAATGCATCTGCTGCCAAGGTCACGCCGCGCGCCGTTGACTGACGGGACCGTGGCAGTCGGTAGACTGTATTTGTTTACAAGAAAATCTATTCAAATAAGTGGAGTGACGAGGAAAACATCCCTCAATCAATACCAACTGGCACAATGCGAAAACGCGAGCGAGAGGAGCTTCTATTACTAATAATTATAGTCTTTGCAATACTTTACTGTTACGCAAATGCAGAATACAGTCGAAAAAAACAGCAATGTTTTGCTTGCTGTATCGACGTGCTCACGATCTTAACCTAACCCAACAGCGTTCCTCTTCTGTTTTATCTCCCGGTCTAACTGTTCCCCACAAACGCTACCTCTGTTGGGTTAGGTTAGGTTAAGAGATACGCTGTGCGATTGTGAGCCACGTAAACACTCGAACCTGTATTTTAAATATACACACGCTACAGCCGTGTCCATATGAATGAAGTGCAATGCAACGCAACTTGTAAAGCTAAGCGAATAGTTTGGACGAAACATCGCATCGCAAGTTCGTATTGCCGCCCAAACGACGAATTCGCGTTGCATTGGACACAATGCACACGTCTGTACGTGGCATAATAATTATTAATACCAGCCTTTATCATCTCAAATGGGTGTCTACATTACTGAGATCGCAAATTCATTTGAGCGATTACAGAAGTTGTAAAATATTAAGCCCGCATGCACCCGTGCCTTATGCAGTAATAATGATACAGTCATAACTGTTAGTTAGGTGGAGAATGCATTGGACACCTGAGCGAGTAAAACCTTCAGAAGTGCGTCGGAGACATAGAGCTTCAATTAGAGGCGCTACTGCATACTAATATCTCGTCGAAACTTGTTCCACTATTAGAACGCGATACGCGGTGCACGCAGACCGAAACGGTCGTTATACTCGTAGTTAGAAGAGCGTTGAGAGAGTTGGAGGTCAAAAAGCGAAACCTATTTTTTCGCTTCGTGTCTCATCTAAATCATCAATGGTACATGATTACGAAGTATATCTTCATGATTATCGTTTCGTTGAAAAATATTGGTTTTAAATAAATATAATTTCCGGTACATTGTTTTTATTATACTGTTGTACGGAAGCAAAATACAATTGAAAAATATAATCGAAAATAAGACTCTCACGATCGCATTGTGCACGTCCCTCAAACTACGCTAACCCAAGAGATAGAGCGTATATTGGGATCGGTCAAATGGGACAATAAAGAACACGTCGCGATACAGCTACGCAAAAAGCTAAACTTTTATTATCGATTTTATTTTGCGTCTTTATAACAGACATGTACCGAATTGTCAGTTTAAGAGAAAAATAAAAAAAGTAGCGAAATAATACTGTCGAATAAAAGATTATTAAAGATGCAGAACTAAAACACGTGAGAGGGGCGAACATGGAACTAAAAACGGTAAGGGAGAAAGGCAAACATAGAGCTAGCTGTGTATTACTGAATAATAAATATCTATCGGTATCGAGTTTAAATATGAACAAAAGCACATACAGAGGCTCAGCGAAAATATACCTTATCAATGAGATACGGAAATATGTCGTATTTCTGTAAAATAGTGACTCACGTATTTATTTTAGACTGGAACATTCGAAATCGATTAGGCCTTCATGTCACAATAAATAATGTTTATCGTGGATAAATCATTAAGCGACTCCGATCCCGCTACATTCATTTACCATTCATTCGGAAATCGCATTTTCCAAGAAAATATCGAACTCTAAAGTGGTGCCGCAAAACTTTAAGATGTCACATAATATAATATTAAGTACGAGACTAGAAAGAAAACAAGACTCAAAAATCCCGGAAATAAAGTTCTTAACTTAAGGGAAACGGTTGCGCGGCCCTTTTCAAAATAGCCAACCAAACTGAATAATATATTTTTTAATCAAAGGTGTAGCAAAAATCTAGTACGGATATGTGCTACTTTATTCATCTGTGTTTCAAATTATAAAATATGGCTAATTAATGAAATCGATTTTTCAGGCAAGTTTGTCAATTATTTGTGACTTAATGGTAGTTATTAAAAAAATAATCTTGCCTTTTTTACTACGCAAATATAATGAAACATATAAATTTAAAAAAACTCTTTTGATGGGTTTAAATTTAATTTTCAAGCGACCGATTTACTTTGGAACACAAATTGATCGTGCATAAATTTCAAATTCCGACATTATTTTTGTTTTATTTATAAATTTATATTTCATTGTATTTACGCAGTAGGTTGGGAAAAAATATTTTTTAATAATTACCACTAACTCACAAAAAAATGAATCTATAATGGCCTATATATTCAAATTTAAAACAAAAATAAATTAAAGAGCACATATCCGCACTAGATATTTTTTTATTAAACAAATAAATATTTTGTTTGGTGAATTATATCGAACTCGAATACAAATTTAAGTTTTGTATGAAGAAGGCAGCGCAGCTGTTCCTCTTAAAGACAAAATTTGATTATAGCAGCAAAAACGGTGAGCCATGGCTAGGGAAACTTGCAAGCTTTCTCTGCCGCATGCAAACAATTTCCACCAAGAGACATAATATAGATTTAAAATAATATCCATTTATATATTATGCAAAGCCATCTTACGTGAAGCTGAGTAGTAGTGAAGATAATCAATTTATAAATTTAATCTAAAATGGCAAACATGCAAGATAAGTTTCACGACGAAGAAACAGTATGTACTGAACGGACGAAAAAAAAATGTTATCCATCCAACCTACTTTATAAGGAATGTAACGTTATTTGTATAAAACAGCTATAGATCACTTATATACTTTGCCGATTTTTAATCAATAAAAAATTTGCAGAAAGAACACAACAAACGCGTGCAACTAGAATTGGCTCTACATTGAACTTTGTGGCGGTACATACTAAAACTTCTTTTGGTCAAAGAAACTATTTATATCAAGCACCAATTATGTTTAATATTCTTCCAAATAATATTAAGTCTACCAATTCCTTAGTTAAATTTAAAGTCAGTTAAGATGTTTGTATTGACAGACGATTGTCTTAATATTTTTTCATCCATGTGCTTTCTGTTAGTCCGATTTGTTAAACTCTGAATGTCACCCTAGCTGTCTTTAATATCTACTTGTTTCTTCGTGGGAATAATGATTAATAAGTAGTTATGATTCAAATATTGTCACAATATACTGTCAAATTACCCATCTGGTAACTCATCGAATACATTTTTTTTTCTTTTTTAAATATTTTGTGCTTGTATGTAGTTTAGTTTATGTTGGTGTTTCCTCTATGTTTGCTTCACTCAAATGTAAATTGTTAACCTCGATACAGACTTAGTCCTAGTGAGGTTGATTTTTATGTGAAAAAACATGATTTGCAAAACGTGAAATGCAATTAATAAATTAAATAAACTCGGTATTCGGTATCCCTATAGCAGTATTGAAAACAAACCGGTGGATCGCATAAATTTATTGGCTTGCAAAATAATTACAGTTTATTTTTGGTTCGAGCAGCCAAAGAGCGGAATAAATGGCCAAAGTCACGAACAAGAACAATAGACGGTCCCGGTATTCAAATTATTACAACATTTGCACGGAATTCACAATACATAATGAGGCTTTGTCTGAACCTCCTGTACACTGTAGCAGGGATCACCAAACCCTTTAACATGTGGGCCACAACACTTACTTTCTTTTCGAATTTCAATATAAATAATATAGAAAATTATTTTTCGTACTGGTCGATAGTTCCAAAAACAGATAATATTCTAAGAATTGTTTGGAAGACGCTTATTTTCAAATTAGTAATTTCACTCCAAATCAATTAGTTCAATAATTAATAAGTTCGGATCGCGTATTTACAAAGCCTAGTATTTCAGTCACGGTGAGGACTGTAATAAAGTAACTTTCGTTTGTGCAAAATCATTTACAATCCTATACAATTTTAGTCTATAGACTTTATTTTATTAATGAGAAATACATTATGATAACAAAGTCTAGTCTGATGCAGTCTATAGGTTAGGTTAGATAAATTATAATCTAATGAATTCTATAGGTAAGGTTTTCCACAAAAGCTAATCTATTGTGGTCGTCACCGTAACTGAAATGGTATTAGGCTTTGTAAATACGCGTTTAGGGGAGAGTGTTCCATGTCACAGATAAGGACAATCATTTTAAATAAATATCAACTCTTTCTTTGTTACTAATCTTCTAATAAATGTAATATAGGAAAAGATAGCAATTGAAAGTTATTATTTTGGTGATTACAGAATCCCTAACCGGAGGCAGTGGAACTATTACGCGATGTCAGGGAAGTGGGGAGGATAATGATCTGGTCAGTAAAACAAGAATAAAGCTATTTTATTTCCAAGCAACGTTTTGATTTTGAATGATAGTCGTTAGTAAAATCGATAAATTCTGAGAGTATCTACCACATGATTTTGCGGCTAAAAATGGACACGCGGGTCGACGTTTGACGATCGCTGTTCTAGAGCTACGTCAAGCGAAATGTGATTTGTGAAAGACTACGGTGGAACCCTTGAAAATCTAAATTTACTGTCAGATTGTTTATATTATTTGATTACCAAAATCAAAAGTTCACGATGCCGCCTATTAGAATAACGTAATCTTTATACAGTTTACTTAAAGTTGTCTGCTTTTTTCGTGATTGTTGATAAGTTGATAATGTAAATCCAAGAATGTAACAATAAATTCATTTATTTTGTTATTATAATAACATGGCGGAGGACACGTATAACATGAAAGCGACACGAACAACGCTCGCACAGCAATAGCCATCACGAAGCAACAATTGATTTTACAAGGCATTTCCGGCATTAGCTTATTCTCGACTTTGCAAGAGTTTCAACACGAATTTTCGTTTTGTTTATCTTATTTAATAATTGAAAAATATGGAGAAAACACAACCTATCGTAGTTTTATTACAGTAATGGATGTGTCAAAGTTTCATAGATGGTAATGGAAACGACGTTCTGAGCTGAAAACAGTTGCGTTGACCTACAACTCCAGATTGAAAACATGATCAAGATTCATGACGCCAGAGCTCACAGTTCGGAGTTTTAGTGCTTCAGAAACTTTTAAAACAGAAGATTTTATTAACTGCTAATAACTCTACTTTTGCAGTCATCTATCTATTTATTTATTTAGAATTTACGGCACAAGTGCCATTTACATACAAAGTTTTTATTTTATTTTTTTTACATATTAAATTTTTATGAGAAAAATAAAAGAATTAAATTAAGTTAAAACATAACAAATAAAATAACAGTAAAGACTACCTACTACTGTGGTTAATGTAAAAAGTTATCAATTATAACTAATCAATATTAGTTATCAAGCACCCTTAAAGTACTTATTATTAAAAACTACGCTGTTCTAAATGTTTTTATTATATGTTATCATTATTGATAAGTCGACATTAGGATAGGTCATCGCTTTGACGACCTGGGTGTGCTTTATAATAAATAATATTAATTATATATTGAAGGTACATTATTACATTTAATGATTGTAATAAGTAATTATAGCTGTACCCCGCAACGCGTTGTGGTGGCTCAGTCTGTCTGTGCAGATAGATAAACAATAGCGCGTGTTGCTTTTACGTCCAAAAGATGGCGCTGTTTAAAAAAAAAAACTGTATTTACCTATCACAGGTGACAGGTTGACGGCCGGCATAGTCCAGTGGTAACGCATTGGACTGCCATTCCGAAGGTCGCGGGTTCGAACCCGGCGTGCGCAAATAAATTTTATTTGATTAATTTGTGTTATTTCACAATTAATTAATTAAAATAATATATAGTATATTTGCGGCACGTTCCAGAGTGGAAGATACTACCAGTATCGCCCTGGTGTAAGACCACCATTCAGAATTGAAACGTTGCTCCAAATGGCTTTAGCCGTGTTTAGTGACTAGATCTGAATAGCCAGGTACTTCCCCACCTTCCTCTTTCCCTTCCCCACTTACCTTCAGCCTAACAACATCCCCCAATTGGGGATGCCATAGTCTCACTGGCTCCAGACGGGAGCAGTTGGGACTCTTGTGAGGTATTAACTATAAAAAATAAAAAAAATACAGGTTTTCTATAAACACTCACCTACTCGAATGCAACGTTATGTCAAAATTTCAGAGCAATCGGTGAAGAACTTAAGGAGATTTAAGACTTTGAACACACGAACATTTTTATTTATATAGATTAAGTAATCACGCATATCAGTGGTAAGGGGTGTCTTAATAAATCACGTGTCACAGTGTTCGTGTTCGTACACGCAACAAAATGAAATTTTGTGAATGTGTATGGTTGATTCAAGCTTGAAAGACAGGATAGTTTTGGACCCGATAGACCAAAAAAATAAAAAATATTCACTCAACAATTTTTTTTCTTCAGATTTTTCATATAAAATTACATACAATAACAACATTTAACCTCCCTACATAGAAGGCGGTCTGTGGCAGGACAAGGTCTGCCCGGGTCCACTAGTAATTCAATATAAAACAAATATATTTAAGACACCAAGACACAATAGTTCGTTCACGGATATATTATTAGAAACCTGTCTCAATTGCTTGATTTGAAAGTCGAAACACGTAAACTCTATTGTCGGCAAAATTATTAAGTCGCGACTTAATAATTATTCAATCAGTTTCTTTGAAGTCGGAATCAAAGAAGCTTAGGACGGGTTGTTTCGGAGAATTTGAACAATTCATCAAATTTCAACGTTCATTTTCGGGTTCTGTGAAAGACTTATGCAAGTTCTGTTATTATATCATTGTAGGCTAGTTGCTTGACAAAACTGAAATAAAAACAGAACTTGAAAAAATCTTTCACAGAACTTAAAAATGAACGTTGAAATTTGATGAATTGTTCAAATTCTCCGAAACAACCCGTCCTTAATGTTTTGAAGACGAAACTTGAAGCAACAATTGAAAAGTTTCTCATAGAAATAATTTAAAAATTCTCTTTGATACATTGTATTTCTTAAACTTTCGATACATATAGTAATAAAATGTACGTAAACTCCGAGGAATTTTTGACTTTTGAATTTTTGACAGTAAATTAAAAAGTAATATTTGAGGCGATTTATTAGGTGAATTATAACAAATTCAATATTATGCTACTTGGTTAAGAGTTACGCATTTATTTATTAGTGAATATAACTTGAAGTTTGCGACTAGAAAATTAATATTGCTTCAGAACGTCGTTCAATTGAGTAGTGACAATATCGCAGAAGGCAAACATAACAACCACAAAAAAAAATATTCACCAGACGAATGTCCCATTGACTGCTGCTTAGCTGTCGTTTAAGTCACCAAATTCTTGCGTTGTTCTAACTTTGGAACGAAAGGAAATTCAACAATAACCGAACACTGGAGGAACTTTTGGGGTTGATTTATTTTTGGCAAAATCAATGCAGTAAATAACATAATGATGTTTTAAATAAGGTTTTTCCTTTCTGACTTTGGTCGATATAGGCCACCTGGCTGTAACGGCAATCTTGCCAGAGAATAATTTTAGAGCGGAATTGAGAGGTTGTGTAAAGACAGCACAAAAGTATCCAGAAAATCTGACAATAAAACATGAAACTACTAATACTAAAATGCGTAGGGTCCAAAACTACATCCTTGCGGAATATCTTAAACATATGTATATGTTTACAGCTCGGAGACAGTGGAACCATGTCGTCCCCATTTGGGGAATGTTGCGAGACCGAAGGTAGTGGAGGGAGGGAAATAACAAGAGGGAGAGATGAGTGGTGATCTCACCAAACCAATGCAGAGAGCAAGGCAAGATGATTTTGACTTGCTGGATCATGCAAGATGTGTAGTGTAAGAGGTGATTGTTGTTTGTTTGTTTGTTGATCCTTACCTTAACGATTTGGCACTGGGCGTAGTGGGCGGGATGGCTGTGGCTGTGCGGGCGCGAGCGGGCGTCATGTGTCCGGGCGGGCGGCGGCGGCGGGGGCGGCGGGGCGACTGCGGCCGCTCTATTTGTGCTGGGCCTGGCAGTACTCGCCGCTGTCCAACCTGAACTCCATCAATGTCGCCAGTGAGCACACTTCCAACTGCAACAACCAAAAGTACTGCAAGGTTAGACAATGACTAATTAGATTCCGCAGCTGCTGGGGTGATGTTCCAATATTTTAATGGAACTCCCTTGTAAAGTTATCATTATTTTACGAGCATTGTTGAGATAGGGTGAGAAGCAAGGTCGAGTACGTATCCCCTACACCTGCATACTTAACTCGGCGATTCACTCACTCTCCACTCGGTCAGTGCGATCAGCCGAGTCAGTCAGTGAAAGAAAAAAATCGAAAATTTTGAATTTTTTAGGGGTGTTTGACGCTTGTTGTAGTAAAACTGTTAATTATCTCTTATTTCTCTATCATGAAACCATCACTTTAAACTAATCTCAGTGAACTGACTCGGCCACTGTCTCTTCTACATGTGATCACCCCTACTCTCCAATAAGTTGTTCGGCAGGTGTAATTCGGCCTAAGGACGGGTTGTTTGGCAAAATTAGAATTTAAATTTCAGAGTTGATTTTCAAGTTCTGTTATCGTTTTCGTTCTTCGAAACAACTGCCCAATAATGATAGCATAACATAACTTCAATAGAACCTTTACAGAACTCGAAAATTTGATGAACTGTTCAAATTCTATGAAACAACTGGCCCAAGAATCCAAATCCAAATGCCCGGAGGTACTGACTAAATTGTTTCGAGAATTTTTCGTCGTTTTACTAAATTTTACTTGACTGTGCTTTGAGCCCATGATATTTTTCGGTCCAGTGCCGACGGAGAGTCTTCAAATGATATCAATGGCACACCCAACTAGATCAGTTATGTACAGTATCATATAAACATATTACATTTGAGTGGAGGCAATTTACGCGTTAGATACTGAAAAAGGAGGCGGATTCTAACATGTTAAAGTTTTAGCACTAGCAATAAACGACCCACACGTGCTAGCAAATAACGCCTTACGAATTATGGGGGATAAAAGAAGCTATAACTTTTGACAGGAAAGAGAATGGGGTATATCTTTGAAGGTATATATATTTTTTTTTCCCCAACTCAAACACGAGAAATAATTTCTCAATTGATTTGGGCAATTTTTTGTTAAAAATTTCTAATTTTTTCGCAATCAGCCTCGAAATATCTACATTTGTAAATTATTGTAATGTGTTTATATATTCAATAAAAAAAATAAAAATTTTTTTTTTAGGTTTTTACACTTTTATAAATAAATAATGCCACAAGAATACCATTGTCTTCATATTACCGTGTTAAGGTAATATAATAATATTTCCATAGGTCAAAGGTCCGATACAAAGGAAAAACACAATTAGATTAAACAGTAAGGTGGGTCGTATAAGGGCTGATGAACAATAAAGGCTACGTGATGGTAACAATGAAATGATTAGGGTAAACAAGCTTATCAATAAGCCGAATGTGCTTATGTGTGTCAACAACTAACCGAATGGCTGTTAAATTAAGCGTTAAGTGGATAACTAGTAGATGAGAGATCAATAATAATGTACGTACATGAAAATCAAACGCACAAAAAAAAACAATTGAAATAAGGCCATAGATGTTTCACATATAAATTATATTACACTTCAAAATGATGCGTGAATGATCCGATAGCTTAAAAGTGAATAACGAAAATGTTATCACGTTATCATTTATTTAGCGCAAGGAAGGAAACAATGTTATCCAGGTTATCTAAATGTAGGTACTCAAAAATTAAAATAAGCACTTCATTGCAGAGGTTCACAGCAACTTGTATCGAAAATATGAAAAGTTTAATCCAAATTGATGTGAAATAGTTTCGCGTGGATTTTTATGTAACTTCACTACAATATATGTGTTTGACCGAACATAACTATTCGAATAGCGATATGTTTCGCTAACGCCGATTTACGATCGTCTTAAGTTAACTATCTACTGGACCGGATTTTATTGAAATATACCTGTCTTTTCTCTGACAACGTGTACAGATCAATTAAAATTGTTTCAAAGCGCCCTTGAGGTTATTTTACACAAAAACCGCGCTGTACAAATTATTCAATTATTATTAATATTATAATTGATCAAATTAATTTCATCGACGTGGTAAAAAAATGTTACAGTAATTCTTTAAGATGAATATTCAATTTGTTGGGGAATTTTCCACTTCGCACAAAGTAAACTCATTCGAAGATAAAGATTTCTCCAACGTAGTTGGCCGTTCTATTTCCAGCGCGAAATATTCGGAAAGCCAGCAAAGCATAATAGTGGGTGAAATGAAATAAGAAATTGCCAACGAGAAGACAGACTGGAGGGACTGGCGAAGTTAGCGGAGAGATCTAGAAACATGCACTGAAATAAATACACTCCGATAATGGAATCGCCAGTAAAAACACACTGAAAACCAAGTAATTATTATGGCTATACATCCCTCGAGGGCAACATACTATCAACTAATAATGATTGTTCGCGTTTCAACATAGAAAGATTGTTCAACCGGTCTTTTTCATTACCCAAGGGTTCCCATTATATCAATTATGTCAAGGCAGGTACAAAACTTTAGACACCCTCGCTCTCATACATAATGCATAGCACAGGGTTTTCCAATAAGAGGTGTTATTTTGAATAGCCCGCTATTTCGGTAGATGTTACTTTTGAAGCAGTCATTTTTTGACATTTGACAAGTAGAAACTACACCATTAATAAAAATGGAACGATAGACGCTTCAACAACGCATTGAAATTATTAAAATTCACTTGAGTGAATCAAATGCAAATCATCTTGAGTGATGAGGCCCATTTCCACCTCGGTGGCTACGTCAACAAGCAAAATTGTCGCATCTGGGGCTCGGAAAACCCAAGAGTGATGGTTGAAAAGCCTCTCTATCCTCAACGTGTGACTGCTTGGTGCGGTTTATGGTCCGGCGGAGTCATTGGACCTTACTTTTTCGAAAATGAGGCTGGAGCAACAGTTACGGTGAATGGATCGCTATCGAGAGGTGATTAATGATTTTTTATGGCCGGAATTGGATGGTATTGATCTGGACAACGTTTACTTTCAACAAGACGGCTACGCGCCACACAAGCAACGAAACCATTGATCTTTTACGATTGAATATCAAAATAACACCTCTTATTGGAAAACCCTGTAGTACGCTGAGGGAAGCTATGTATAACGTAAATTAAAATAGGTTCTTAGTTTGTGTATGATTGGATGAAAGTAGATTGAATGCTGTTGAAATGAGATCCCTGAGGCGTATGTGTGGTAAAACCATGTATGATCGTGTGATAAATGTGGAGATCCGCAAAGAGTGCAAGGCTGGTGTAAGCGTAATGAGTAAGATCAAGAAAGGGACGCTTAGATGGTTTGGGCATGTAGAGCGAATGAGCAAAGAAAGGAGTGTAAGGAGAATATACGATGCAAATTTGAATGGTAGCAAAAGTCGGGGACGCCCGAGGAAGACATGGCACGACCAAGTGAATCAGATACTTGAGTCGGGCCATGTCAAGAGTCAGAACAATAGAAGAGTTTGCAGGAAACGATGTATGAATGTGAATGAGGCAAGGAGTGTGTGCCAAGACCGAGTTGTTTGGCGGTCCGTCCTCTCTGCCTACCCCTGCGGGGAAACGGCGTGATGGTTAGTTAGTTAAAAAAAACTATTTTAATGTTATTATGCCAAAACATGGCTTTGAAAAGACGTCAAATTATCCGTTTTCAACGAAGTGGCTATTAACATGCGTAATTTTCCATTTCGGGAAACTGAAATACTTCTAATATATATTTATCTAACTGATACAAAGTGCTTTTTTGTAAGTGCTTATTAACCGTGTCCCTATTTTCTGTATATTTACCGAGATAATAGGTATTGATGTGCATAGTCACAGTTTTAAAGGGTTTTTAGACCTTTGTGTCGTTAAAATGAGGGAAGTAATAGCCTTCCTTCAGCAAAAATAAATGGCCAAATGTCAGCTGCATTGTCTTTTATCGCTGCCTCTAGGCGAACTTCTACGAAGAATCTTATCACTCCCTACGCTTCCTACGTAGCAGTGTGCTTTGTGTTAATGTGCTAGTAATGCTAACGACACGAAAGTCAAATGCGTCGCTGATAACAAGTGTAATTACCTATTGCTTGTGTAATGCATAGATAACAATTCCGGGCAGGTAGAAAGAAGAACAGCCTAACAAAGTTCTACTGGAGTCAACGTTATAAACATTTATTTTAAGGTTTCAAAAAACTTTCGTTAAAATCTCATAATTATTCTTTTTTCACATCAAACACGTCATTGAAACATATCGTTATAACAATTATAATATCTTTTATAACTCCGTTTTCGAGAAATATCACCTCATAGGCGCTCTATAATGATAATAGTATTATTTGTATCTACAGTTGAGTTTTGGCACATCACAAAATATTTTTCGAAATTGTAAACACGTACGTAGAATCTAAACACTTTTAGAGATGATAAAAATCTAATAAATGTTTCAGAAATAGATATTGAGAATTTCTCCGGACATTTTGAAAACAGAATAATAAACGCAGCTACGCTTAATACTTACTTCTTCACATCTGAAGAAATAACTGATAGACTTTGAAAACCAACTAACACCTTGTATTAAACAAACAAATCACCAAGTGCTTGACAATGGTCTTGAGCAAATGAATGTCGAATAACAAATAATAATCCACTGAAATTCCGGAACGTACCGAAATTGAAAACAAATAATAATGTACCGATGATTACAAACAAATAAATCGCGAGCTTATCGGAACCAAACAAAACATGGCGCTAGTTGTGTATCAACTGAACTGAACTGAAGTAGTTAGAAGTCAGGGAAGATATTGCGGAGACAGACGATCGCGACCAAACCGAGAACAGTGACAACTGACAACTGGGAACTGGTCCAGTTGATCCAAGAATTCTTTGACTTTGAGACGAGATTGGGTAATAAGTGTCCGCGCCGTTCGTCGCAAGGACTTATTTATGATACGGGAATCACTGGGTGCTCCGGGACACGCAGCGCACTAGGACCGGGTGCTCCGCTGCGATAATAAATATTATTGTTTACCGTCAGTGGCGGGAAACTGCGACAGATAATGGACCATCACGTGACGTAAAGCAAAGAAAATGAGTATTTATACAAATCGAGGGCTTGCGAAGAGACGGTTGTACAACGGTGTTTTCTATAAATAACGCCCCAAATACAAAATAATTTAAGATTAGAATTTTGGAAAGATATGCACAATTTTAAAGCCAATTAAATCTTATTCAACTGACTTCGATGCTTTGCTTGGTTTTGGTTTATTTAATTAAAATGACAGAGGGATAAATTAATTTAACTTTAATGAAGTCATGATTATTTATTTTAGTGTAATATAAATGAACATGTCTCGGACTAAGTATAATAATCAATTTTGGCATTGCCAAACCGTTGAAAAACCCAAATTTTAATCATTTAAAATCCCAAGAAAACGTTTAGTAACTTACTCATTCCACTATAAATTATCACGATAATTTTAGCAATAATAGATAATAGGTATATCTACATAATAATTACAGCGAGCTCGTATTGATTGGTTTTCAATTACTTGAGTGTAATTTTTTGGCACGTTCTTTGATTCTAACGATAAAGACACAATGCAAAACAACAACAATGATATGACCTAGTATTATTTTAGTTCGGATATGAAATAAAAATTAATTATAATTAAGACACCAATTTTAACAAATTTAAATATTTAGATAGGTACGATTTTTCAAATTGTACATATTTTGTATTTGCATTTAAATCTTAAATAAAATCCATATTTTAGTGTACAAGATTACATTCCACTTATTTAATTAAGATCTTAATTATTTTCCTATCATTGTATGATGAAACTTGGGCAAATGGACATTTTTTTGTTAATGATTAAAATGTGTTATTGCTGATGATACCCGCCGTCTGAAGGTAGGATGGAACACATCGACTGCAAGTGCATCGGCGAAACGGCTAAACGGTCTCTCTCAACTATGTTACTTTTGGTGTAGGTAAATATTGTATTTATAAAATGTTTATTTAAAAATATATGTAAAAACCACCATCGAATTTCGTATTCAGTGGAAACTATGAACTAAAATATATTGAACACAGGTAGATTACCTTAGAAATGAAACTGAAATAGTTCCTAAATAGACCGCAGTTCAGCAATTAATAGAAAGTGTCTGAGAAATATTATAGTTCCTGTTCTCAAAACTGACTCGACAATTTGAAACGATCACAATAACTGCATGCTACGAGACTTGCAAGAAACATTCTTTGCAGATTGACACGTGATTTGACGCCCCCTCTGATATATGCGGACAAGTCAAAAACATTAAACCAATAGCCAAGGATACTATGTAATACTTGAGTGACCGCCAAAGCTATAACAAAAATTACACATTACTGAAGACGCAATAGAACAATAAATAATACACGTTACCGGATTGACCTTAAAAGTGTTTCCAAGAAGCCGAAGTAGAAGATTGGCAGGTCCCAAAATCAGATGCGTTTCCGCTATTTTTATCAGTTCCTGCACCGGATGAGAAATGTGTATTAAGTTGGATGCCAAACATTTGCGGAAAGTTTGTAGAATGTTCTAATCTATCAAAACAAATACTTACACAGTCAATGTCGGGCCATTGATGTCACTATTATAATTGAAGTTGTTATTTTCCTAATTCTTATCATCCAACTTTCTTCGATGGTGCGTAGAAGATAAGAATTTGAATAGATGTAAACAAAAAATTCCCTTGTGACGAATAAACGAAAGGGTGCTAAAAGAAATAAACACGAACGATACCAGAAAACCTGTCACCACGATTTATAAAACTCAGGATAACAAACATTCATTTTTACAGAAGGTCATGTGGCAGCGGCGGAGTGACTCGATGGGAAGACTTAAAAAACTTATGTGGTTTGGAAACTTGGGCATAGGAAACTGGAAGGAGAATGCATGGATCGGCAGAAATGAGGAGGACACAGGAAACCCAATGTATATAGTATATATGAAGTAAATATATTATGTGAGTAATTACCGAGGCACTAAAATTACAAGCTTACGAGTGGAGTCAGCAATATTGACGTCAAATTAATTGTACCATTAAATTATTTACGAGTGTGTCTTAAGGTCCCGTAGTAAGATTTCAAAGATGGTTTGAAAGGAAGATATGTAAATACGAATGTTAGAGGGAGCGCACTTATAATAAAAAAACGATAAGAATTAAGCGAAAATCATGAAAATATTTAATAAAACACGACTCGTTTGAAATAGAGCAAAAATCTCTCGACAAATGCTTTGGTTGCATTTAAAGATACACTGTGATTTTTTTCATGACTATAGCATGTTAGATAACAGAACAAAACGTGCTTTTAATAATTTTCGGAGCTTACTTTGTGATTTTTTCCTATCGAAGGAATTTTAAATAATTAACGTTTCGGCATAACAAATGTGTATATATTATATTTAAACAAAAATACTTTTTTTTAGAACTTAAAAACTTGTTATATATTAATCGGTAAAATTGGGAATGCGGGGGCTTATCTCAGTGACAATAAATATCAAACCTTTCTTTAATGACAGAAGTTTCTCGGCAAAATTCTTGGCCGACTTGTGATATTCATAAAAAACATCGGATGGGTGGGTAATTGAATGATTGGAATGATCGACTTAATCAATAGTGTGGTTATTTAAAGACGGCAGAGATGGTTTGGCTAATATCCAATCTTTCCACAAATTGATTGGCGCATTACGATGACAGCAGCGTTAATCAATACACTATTGTAAACACTGATTTCACATGTCAATAGAAGACTGTTATTACAAAGGAGACAAACAAAAGATAAAACATGCATGCCAATCTCTTCCAGACATGATAGAATAAATAATCAATAACTGCAATGCCAATTTGTATTATTAAGAACAAGTAAACGAATTCAACAAGGCAAATGAGCAAACTGAGCAAGGAAATTATTACTGGGTTTGGAATGAGAAATGGGGGAAGATGAAAAGACTGTCGAGGATTGAATTAGGTGTAGGCGCCATCTACAGAGAGAGTAGTAACATATTCATCGTCCCGCCCACGAATACGGGTTGCTGAACGAATTTACCGTCAAGTAACTGGAAATTCTAGCATGACAAGCAGATAAGTAATTGAAAAGAACTTATGGCTGAGAAACGTACTTTAAAATAGAGCGTAATATCAACAGAAACTAAATAATTGTTTACCCTTAAAAATAATAAAATAATGTATAGTACTGCGATTGCAACGCAAATTACCGCTTATAAACAATAACAACTGTTTATAAGCAAGTCACAGTTTGCATCAACTAAATAATAAGTCGCAAATGAATTAGCGTCACATTATTGTATTGCTAGTGAACTGAATTACAGCCGCGTTCAGATGGTAGCAAAAAACCGACGGGTGCTACTTTGCACCCAATCTGAACAGGACCCGACATATTCATTAAATCGTTAAGGCGATGCCATACGTAGTACTGCAAAATCATGTGTTTTTGGTTTGAAAATTTGGTCGCATAGAAATGTTTCAGATGCTTTGATTAAATACTGCGAGTAGAATACATCTTGACCTTTGAAATAATCGAGTATTTTTTATATAAGTCTTTTTATAAGCCCAGAAAAAAATAATGTATATGCATAAGAAAACTGCTTTAAAGTTCAAAATCTCCTACTTACGAACCCATTTTCGGTTATGATTCTATTGTATAATGTATCAAATTAAGTTATTTATAAAATGATCGGATTAAAATTAAATATTTATGCCTGAACATCCACAAAATAAAATAAAAAACACTTTTTGGCCATGTTTTTTTGTTGCATAAATCAAAACAGGCGGATGGTGTTAAGCGGGAATTTAAACCTTATCGCCATCTACGTAAGGGTTGTTATTGATAGCGGCTCAATTTAAAATATTACACGACGTAGTGCATCGCCGTAAGTGGGTAACTCCCGAATATATCAATAAAATTTAGTATCAGAAGCTTACCGATGCTAATACATCATTACCCCGCCACGAGTTGCCGTGGCTTAGTCTGTCTGTGCAGATAGATAAACAATAGCGCGTTTTGCTTTTACATCCACTGTTTAAAAAGCATGTTTTTACCTGTCACAGGTGCCATCTATATAATATAGGTATATAAAAACACGTAACGTAAATGCAAAGTTGTGTCAAAATTTCAAAGCAATCTGTGAAGAACTTTCGGATATTTAAGATTTTGAACAAACGAACATTTACATTTTTATTTATATCGAAGATTACTACAAGGTATGTTATGCGATATGCGAAACCTTAAATATATACTCATTATTGTTCTGGACAAAACTAGGCATTAAATAATAAAAAAAGAGATGTTTGCCCGCTTTGATCCTTTTCAGACCTACTCGTAGGCCTATCCTACAAACCCTGCGTTTGAATCGTGGTATTTATTTGGGGCGACTGACTGGTCGTCTTCACTGTGGACTTGTCTACAGAATTCTGGTATTAGTTCTACCGGCATCCTAAGCACGTGCCAAGTCACCCTTTCCTGGATTTTTCTATAAATAGTAGCGTACAATCGATTCTGACTATATGATGGACTTACGAACCTTGCCCCATAATGCGACTCTTGATAAGGAGGTCCGGAAATGATCAATGTGTTTCCGTCATTGACGATGTGTATTGAAGTGTGATTGACGAAACTTCAATCGACCCGTCAATATTTTCGCTCCAGTTGCTTTTTGACGTCTGAGGAAACATATTCTAAAGTGTAGGAATACAGTGGATAATCTTTTGCTTCTTCTTTACATAAAGAGTTAAGGGGAGAGCGACGGTCATGACATAATTAATTAGGGAGGCGGGTATGGGATTATAAACATATATGGGATGATAACCAACACCTCTCCCATAGATCGCCCTAAGTGGTATGATACATTTGGTGACTTAGCAGGGGTACTGAACGAACGATCGTCAATGATCCTTCCGCTGCGTCAATGGCGCGCGTCTATGGCGTCTATGTCTTTAATCAAAATACACATTCTCCCCGTCAATGGGAAATCTCAATTGTCAATCTCTTCAATTGCCTCAGTAAACGATCAATCAGCACTTGTCAATTACATCAATGATTGAAACTATAGACAACTTTTATATTTTTACTTTAAAAGAAAGACAAACATTCCCGGGTTACGAATAACCTGACAATATTTGAAAATATCCTACTAGCACCACAGTTAGCGGAAAATATTGCCAGCCGAGGAATTGAACGTGCGACGCCTGGGTGGGAAACAAACGCAATGCCAACGCAGCCATTGCCGGTCTAATTGATGTTGATCATTTCCTTTATTAACTCTCGTTAGTAATTTGATGCTGAAATACTGAAGAATAATTGATGTTTTCGATAAAAAATAATTGGAGTCTGTGTCGCAGGGCAAATTGGATAAACTGTCTAATTACTTTTCAGGTTGAATAGACAGTTATAATAGCCAATCATGTCGACCTTCGAAATATGTAGGTTAAGGGCATGATGCGAGATTAATTACAAATAATAATGATGACGTAGGTAATTATCTGCCCCAATTAAGTTGTGATTCGATCGTTCGCCTAACAAAAACCTATTTTCAATAATCTATATGCTATTATTGATTTGAGATTCTTAGCATTGATATGTTTTATAATCTTTAGTGTATCAAGATTGATAAAAAGAAAAAATATATATTTATATATAAAAAAATCAAATTCCAGACAAATTAAAATAATTCTTTTGTATACCGACGCCACTTCGATTGTTTTGAAGTCTACCTTTTAGGACGGTGACCGGATAAATCATCACATCTTTAAAAAGTTATATAAATTCATGGAAAGTGATGAAACAAAAACTTTATTAACTGGGTTAAGTAGGTTAGGTAATGTGGGTAAAAAAAAATTTTTCATCGTTTCTAATGACTTTTTACCACTTTTTAAAAGTGTGTTGAATTGTCACTGTGTTGAGTTATCATGGAACCTTTTAGGACATAGTAGTGATTTCAGACGGTTAGTAGTAAATAAAAGTTAAAAAATAAATATAAACAAGCATTTAAAAAAAAAAACATTTTAATACTAAAATATAATTTGTTTGGTTGTATTATTATTGATATAAATTACCAACTGTGCAAAAATGTAAGAGAATATTTTTAAAATAAGTTAAATACCTAATTTCAGATGAAAGAGAGAGAAGCAACTGCGAGTACGGTAAAGGGTGAAGAAGTGTACAAATTTGAAGAATGTTCCGCCACAAAGTTCTTAATAAAACTCGTATTAAATAAAATCTTAAGCGGAAGTGAAGCTCTTAAGATGGATAAGTTTTTCTTCCGTTGAATTTTCATGTCAAAGAAAACAAACTCTGAGAGTTTGTAGTAGTTCTCCCGACTGTACAGAGTGTATAGTGTATATCGCTTCCTAAAGAAACTATAGTGCCAGATTTTTTTTAATTTAAAATGAACTGCGTAGGCGGAGCACCAGTTGCGCCAGTTTTCTGCGATTCACACAGTGTTTTCCAATAATCGCCCTTCATATTTATTTCCCTTGGGCATTTTTTGACGCGTTTATGTTTTAACTATGCGTTTATTAATAATATTCTATACAGGGTATTCGGGGGTAAAGTGCGCTAATTTCGAGAGGTAATTCTACATAAAGAAGTAAAGTAAATAAATATATAATTATCATAATTTATGCTTCTCCGCGATAAATTCGGTAAAAATAACAGCCTTGACTGTTAACGCTTCATATTAATCAAACGACATCTAGCTTATTGCACCGAAGCTATGGTAGTTGGTGTTGGTTCTAAACAAACATCATAAATCACTGTGAAACGAGAAGACAACAAGCTCGGAATCCCGCCAGTGTCCGTAGTCCATACAATGTTTTCTTTGTAAATCGCCGCGGGTCGCTACTCTCTATTCGCTAGAACAGCGGGTCACATTGAAAAATCGTGGAGGGCGTACTGTGAGTTTTCGTAATACAGCAATACAGTATAATATTAATTAACGAAGCTATCTAGAGAAAAGAAGTACAAGGAAATTGTAAAAAATTCGTTCTGAATGTTCGTCTTACTGGAAACATCAACTTAATTAAAGAAAATTGTACAGTTTCACTGTTAACAAAAGCGGGGGTTTTCGCTGAAAATACAACTAAGTCAAAGTATTAATTAAGTTAATATCTGGGGCTTAATGCTAAAAGTATCAAAGTCAAAAAAAGAACAAAGACTTATTAATAAGTCACTTTAAAGTGACAATTTAATGTTTTAGCAGAAATGTGGAATGAGGCATTATGAATCTCAACATTGGCATTGTCGTTTGATGAGTTTGGTTCCTTTCTATGTAGTTACGTGAATATTGAAAAAAAAGATTTGGCACAAGCACACAGATATTATGATTGGTGATTAACAGGTGTTGTTAAATTTTTACATTTAATCGGATCCTAGGATCAAGGCCAGGGGTGAAAAAATATCGATTCTATAAAATACAATTCCTCCAAGAATTAACAGATTAAAAATATATATTCATAATACAAAATAAATTGAACCCTTTGCTAAAATGCTTTAAAGTAGCATGAGAGAACTTACAAAGAAGATAAGAAGTCAGAGAAGAAAGAAAAAAATCAGTAATGCAAATAACCGTAGAGAGAAAATAAATTAAGTGAAACCGTCAGCTTAGCAACTAGAACACTAAAAATATTATAGGCTAAGGCAAATGTTAGCAGAATCATAAAAATCAGACCGCGAAAAATGAAGTACTAGTATCATAAATTATAAATGAACATCAAAGCCGATAAATAATGATAGTACCTACAGTTAAAACATTAGCTACACATACGACAGAAATACATTGAAATATCAAAAGTCCAACTAAGTAAATGTGAATATTATATTTATACAATTTTCAAAATTATTAAAATTCACGTTCAAAAGTTCATATATATATATATTATACATAATTATGCAGCAACAGAAGATAAGTGATATCAGCACAAGAGCTTAAATTGCCCAGAGCTATTGGAACAACGGGTTCCCCAATTTGGGGAAAATTGAGAGACTGAAGGAAAGGGTAAGAAGGTTGGGAAGTGCCAGACTTATTGTAGATGGTGACTAAAGATTTGATTTCAGAACATGAAAGGTAAACTGTCAAATTGTTTAATGACAAACATATTTAAACTACGACAACATATCGCGGACTGGTTTAAAAGGTGAACCTTTAAAAATCCAACACTTAAATACACATAGATAACAACAACCCATTAGTGAAGTAAATATAACAGGCGCTATTTTAATTTTTACATTAGCTCCATTCAGGAGGCCCTATGTCATCTTTGGGTGTGCTGTGTGGGGGGTCTTTTTTAGGAAAGGAAGTAGAGGAAGTTCTGAAAAGGAAAAAAAGGTATAAAGGGTGGGTAGGAATCTGGGAGTCTCTCCAGATCTGGCACGCCACGCATTTGGTGGGCAGACAAACCTCACCCCATGAACCCGGGCTCCACTGCTAAGCCACCAAACATAATGAACCGCTTGGGGTGACCGAGGGGCGATGGTTATCCAATAAATGGTTCCCGGGGCGGCGGTACCAATACCCGCCTCCAAAATTGTTAATCGCTATAAAAGCAACCCTTGCTTAAATCACCAAAATAATGCTTATTAATTACAAGTTATGAAGTACTGACAATGTTTCTAATTTGCAGTCGATGGCGTTTCTTTGCAGTCGATTGCGTTTCTTTGCAGTCGATGGCGTGGCTACCGTAGATAATGGGGATACCATAGCCAAATATTATATCCCTGTAAGTAGGCTCTATTAGGAAAATAATATTATTATTATTAGAATTTCTAATTTCATTTAATGTTTAAAAAAATGTTTTTCACGAAAACGTTTAAAATCGATGCATTTTAAACGTACGGTAACTGATAAAAAATATTGATAATTTATTGAGAATCTCTTCAAATTATTCGTAGTCCGGTAAAAACTGGATTGAAGGCCATTAACGAATGAGTTGATAGATTTCCTGATAATCTTTTAGTAAAATAACAATGTTTTGTCACAATATCGGAACAAGTGTTCATAAAAATCCCAATTCGTCATTTCATATCATGAAGTCAAACGTAGTTGGATAAACACGTGTTCAGATAATATTTCGAATTTACTAACAAATTATCGGGAAGCGGCCTGCTGTTATGTTTTTAACCAGATTACCGATAGTTTGAATAGATTTTTGATAAATCAGATATACTCATTTTTCTCCGTGCCCTACAGATTAAATATTAAAAGCAAAAAAAAGTACGAAACTTAACTGAAAATGACAGCTAAATAACTAAAATCATAGGGTATTTAGCTCCACTTAAGGCTGCCTGCAAATTTAAACCTGTCAAGCTGTAATTATAACACATAAAGACCAAGTTAGAAAATTGTTATTTGGTACGGTAAATGTAAATGATATTATACAATTATTCGTACATTTGCGATAAAAGATCATTTGCATAGATAAAGTCATCACTTCTTATCGGATGATTATAAATATAACTATTACTTATCGGGAACATATCGGTCAAAATACTTTATAACATCCATACAATGAAAGCGAGAACGTACGAATTATTTTATTGATTATGTGGATTGATTGAATTTGATCGATTGGTAATAATAATATGACAGGTTGTGTTTTTAAAATCGTCGAATAACTAACATAATATAAAGTATTACGTATGCGCTGCTATGCGAATAAAGTAAAAATAAATTATTATCATTTTTTATTTAAGATAATAATGTCTTCGCGAACATATTATCTTCAAATAGATACATATTTAAATATTAGACTTTGATAATATTGAAAGTATAGGAATAACCATGAAATTATTTGTTGGTCATTGAGCTGCAAATAATTTAAAAAATCTGAACACGTAAATAACATTTCGAAACCAAAAATAATAAGGAGCACCAGAGCGAGATGATTAAAAAAATAACTCCTTTTTACTGTAATATATCTATTTTAAAATGTATTAAACATTATTTTTTGGTTTGACTGAGTATTGAACCTTCCTATCCGGGAACTGGAATTCTAGAGTCGGGTAGGACCGACATTTATTTCGTATATTAACTGTGACAATGTCAATCGATTTCAGAGGAATGCGTATAGTCCGCACTTGTGAACATGGTTGCCGTATCATTACTGTACTTGTTTGATAGAATGCATTATAATCGGCAACGAGCCTATCTGCCGAGTTTCAGATCGATCGGATGTCGGGAAAGTAGGTTGATTTCCGATTCCAAGATTTGCATTAATTAATTCCTTCATTCCCGAAAACAAAAGTGAAATAAAAATGGATGTATTTAAAAATAAATTAAAATAATTCGTCATCGAAAATAATTCCATGGCACAAAATTTATTCATTTTTTATCGCTGGAATCTTGATTACGCACCAAATTTTATTATTTTTATTTCAGAATGTTATCTTTAGCATTATAATATTTAGGTGAGATAAGCATTCATTTTATATTTTTAGTATAATAATTTGAAGGTTGCATGTGATTTTTGGTGGCAAATCTGAAAATTTGAAGACTGAGCTAAGAATAATTGAACAAGTTTTTGAAGAATCGATAATCCTTTAATTACAGTCCAACTTTTAGTGCAATGCTATACTATTATTTTTCGTAGCAAAATTCAATATGTGGGCGTCAAACCTCTATAACTATTATAGTGCTTGGTCAATTTGAGACCGTTAGATTGTGTACGTTTGAGCGCGTGTTTTAATGTAAATCAAAGAAGGCATGCAAAACAATTATAACAAGAACGTGTAACGACATCCACAAGGAAGGTCAGCAAGGTGGGCGGGTTTACCTTGACAGAGACCTTGAGATTTCATTCAAACGCAGAACGGAAAAAACTCTGCGTCAAAGATACTAAACAAAGAACGCGATCCGTTACAGATATAAATGATGCAACCATAATATACAATTTCGTCCACGAATGCGACCTAATTATTCCTTTGCCGCACATATAACTCACAATACATGGAACTCGGGTTTAATTTCCATGAAAATATACCAAAATCGATAGATTATACATATATAATAAGGTATTCAAGTCAATTTTTAATTAACCTTTCAGCGGGCGCGCTGTCGTAAAATTTACGACAAACGCGCCTTATCGATTCCCCCACTCTTGCGTCTTAGTTGTAAGCATCGAGCTTCGAGCTATGCTAGAGTCAAATCAAATGTCAAACATTTACCGCAAGATATAAATGCTTTTCTCAAAGTGAATTACGGTAGAGCAGTTGAACCGATAACAGAAGAATAAAACAGAAGCTTCCCAAAATGTGGTGTTTGTCGGTTATGTGCACTGGATAAGAAAAGATCCTCAGCATCAATAAAGTTTTGCCGTTGCCAGTCCTTTACATGCAAGAACCATTCTTCAGTTGAGGTGGTTTGTAACAATTGTAAGGATGAGAATATTGATTCTGACTAAATAGGTCGATAAAATATTTAGTTTTGAAATATTAACATGTTTAGAGTGTTGCTTCGTTTTTTTTAAGAAAGTCAATGTTTTTTTTTAAAGTACTGCCTATTATGATTTTTCATATCCTTAAAGAAATTCCCTAACGTTTGTATAAAGAAAACACCACTTACATGGAGAAAACTTGATGACGTAAAATTTACGACAAGCGGGAATTTCTCAACGCGCCCGCTGGAAGGTTAATATTTTAGCTTCTAACTTAAATAGCAATAATTTTGTTTAATAATATCTGTTTATGGATTTGTTAATTTTTAAATTAAACTATTCTACGTATAAAACGTATATATTCGGCTATATTTGTTAATCTATAATCTTTAAGAATGTATTTTAAAAATCATATATTTTTCACTGGAGAACCTTATTCCTACGCCAAACGTGATGACTTGAAATTATTTTAGTATGTGACTCCGTAACGGTTGTATACGCACATACTGTGAACGAAAAGTGCAAGTTTCGGGTGGCTGCGTTGACATGCTCACGATTGCATTGTGCAATGTGCACGCCCTTTCTAACCTAACCCAACAGTGTTTATCTTCTTATGTATTGCCCCACATATGATCTGTCAAGAGGGGCACGAACAAATACGACCATGATCATCTATGTAGATACTTAAAGTCACGCTAAAACATGCAGCTTTATTTTCGATTGAATTTTACGTCTGTATAACGTTCACGCGTCATATTTTTAGCTGGTCGAAACATATAACAATGAGTTGAGATTTATTTAAAAACTTTTTCAAGAAACGCCACAATTCTCCACTTAAGGTCTTAAACAATAAATTATGGAAATTCCAAAACAAAACTTGTCAAATAAAAACTTCAATGCCAGAAGACGTGGGAATGCGGGCGAACGATTTTCGCTGTGGACTTGTAATATTTGACATTTCTGAAAACATACTTTGAAGTTCGGGTTAGGGTTACAGTGTTGAAATGTTGTTTTCGTGAATATTATTAACCTACACTTCTTGGGAAGTCACACTTCAGTTGATCTTTGAACCTCAAAGTTTGGAAGTTAACGGCGAACAAGTAGAATTTATAAACATCTGTATGGTTATCATTACTATATTTGTAAAACACTTTAAAAGATTGATGTCTTCAAATTATTAGGTACATATACATTGCGCACACCATAATAAGGGGCTGAGGATAGAAAGATTCCGCAGTCCATTGCGGGGAGGCTAACTGTGCGGCATTGCAGCTCTTTATTCCAGCTTCTGTGAACACAGACTGTGCCAACTGACTGCCAACTAGCTCGTCCCCGATGTGAGAAAAGATAATAACATCTTATTTTAGATATGCTTACGCCCTCGTTAAATAAATATCGGTAAGGTAATTGCTTCTATCTGGTTTCGCCGCGAAGCGCTATATTGGTTGAACAGTAAGGCAAACAGTCATTTTATCTAAATGAGGAAACCATTATTTAAATAAACAAATGTATATTTATAACATAATTTAAGAACCACGTTTTAAGAAGTTTTATTAGAAAAATATACCACAAAACTAAATCATTTATCTTTAGTAGGGGAGCTAGGTTAATGAACCTCAAAGAACTGGGTTAAGAAAAGCTAAATAAATAAAATTCTACGAGGAAGAAATTAAATTCTTAATGCACGAACCAAGTCGGGGAGAGAAAAGGGGAAAAACTAACGAAATGGCCAATAGTAAAAACTAATTCGTGTTTGAATAGAGGATCTCTTTAAAGAAAATTCGTGTTACACACCGTTGGTGAAAGTATATTTAATTTTACGAGAGAGTCCCACAGCACTGGGCTATTTCGGAACATGTCAAGATCTGGGAAGTAATGGAATAAAACGTAAACACAATTAATAACAACTTAGCATCATACATTATGCTTAGCGTACACACTGTTTACCAAAAAATATGCGAAAGTGTTTAATTTTGAAAAAGCCGGTAAGTAAATAATAACTTTGTTTATTTCTTGACATGAAAATAAATACGTCGTCATATTTACATTAGTGCGTGGATTGTTGGTACAGGAGTACAGCAGTTGATGAAGATCACAGAAAAAGCGTCAGCTGCCGTCGTTGGCAAGGCCCAGGTCAAGACTGCGAAGAGTGCCAAGTCTTGGTTGAAAAAAACGTAAAACATGCCGTGCTTTTCAAATCACAGTGCAAATTATGAGGGATTTAAGACGTCAAGACACAGCAGTGTTTGCTTGACAGGCACAGAAAGCCAAGAGCAAACACTCGCGAGATACAAAATCTTGTAGTTACATCATGTTCTCTTTTTAAATACGCTATATTATAAGTGTTCCTTCGGGGAGCGGTGATCTGCTCGTCGGCCTTTTATTCGAATCGCTTCGACTAAAAGGTGAAATTCCTAGTATTTCATAAAAATATTCTTCTCTACACGCGACAGTTTTTACGGAAATTACAATCACGGACAGACAACGGATCACGAATCAGCAAGCATTACGTTGTTGCCAAGAAACTACATTATTACAAAGATAAAAAATATATAAATAATATGCTTTGTGCTCAGTGCTACTTGCGCATATACTGAACCTAACAACAACATATTATGCATGCTGTACAATGGTGTCATATAACATTAGATAGCGTACATGGAAAACAATGTACTTAACATTGCACGGTATGACGTATGGAAGTGAGCAATTTTACCGCATTTACGTCAAAGATTAGATAGTTATATGCATATAATTATTGTTAAGGCGATGCACTAAGTGGTGTAATATTTTTAATTTAGCCGCTATCAATAAAAACCCTTACGGTAGATGGCGAAAAGGTTTAATTCCCACTTAACACCATCCGCCTGTTTTGATTTATGCAAGAAAAAAACATGGCCAAAAAGTGCATTTTATTTTATTTTGTGGATGTTCAGGCATAAATATTATTTTTTTTTAGATCATTTTATAAATAACTTAATTTGCCACATTATACAATAAAATCATAACCGAAAATGGGTTTGTAAGTAGGAGATTTTGAACTTTAAAGCAGTTTTCATAGGCCTTATACATTATTTTTTTCTGGACTTATAAAAAAACTTATCTAAGAAATACTCGATTATTACAAAGGCCAAGATGTATTCTACTTGCAGTATTTAATTAAAGCATCTGAAACATTTCTAGGCGACCAAATTTTCAAACCAAAAACACATGATTTTGCATTACTACGTATGGCATCGCCTTAAGTTTTTGTTTGTGTAAATACCGCGCAAGGGTCAAAACTGCTCCCAACCGACAGGATTCACAATAAGGGTACGTTGTTAGGCTGAAGGTAGTGGGGGGGAAGGAAAAGGGCCAGATGAAGGTGGGGAAATACCTGGCAATTTAAAGCCGTTTCAATTCTGAATGGTGATCTTTCACCAAGGCGATACTGAGAGAATCTTCCATTCGGAATGTGGCACAAATGAACAATACATATGTTATTTGATGTACTCTCTAGGATTAGTACTCGCGACCTCTGGATTCGTAGATGAGAGCATTACCCCTCGACCACGGAGGCCTTTAATTCAGTTGACATCAAAGTTTACGTCTTGTTGACGTCATTACAAAATATTATACGAGCTGTACACGTTTTCAGTTAACGTTAAGAGATTATCACAAGTACGTCAATAATAACTTATATGCATTATGGTATTGTGAGAATACAATTTGATTCGGTTAAAACACGTGTAACACAAATGGAATGTTTCATTACTCCCTCAGATCTAAACCTTGAGGCGTACTTAAACAGTAATGATATGAAATGAAAATAATATTTTACAATTTAATCAGAGTTTAGGTACATTTCTAGAAAAAATAATTGTCAATAGTTGTTGATGGTCGATGACTAAATGAAAAGAAACTGGGATTTCTTTTCCATGCAAGTAATAGTGTCAATATCATAAATAAATGCAAAATAATGGAATTCTTAACCGAATCCAAAATAAACGTAGTTTTCATAAAAATATATCTGTATAAGTGTATAAATAAATAGAGTTCGCTTACGCCAAACAAACATGCATCAGCCTTACCACAACATTTATAAGTAGCTTCGATTGAATCAGAAAATACAACTTAAATTATTTAGATAAATTGACCATCAATTACAACGAAGCTCTCAATTTTTATTCACTTTGCTAGATTTTATATCGCATAACGTAGAAATAAAGCATATTATCATGGACACTTACACTTACAACGACTAAAAATGCATTAAGTCATTTAAACATTTATAATAAAAATTAAGTTCACGAACACGAAGAGCTTTAGCTCCAGTCTCTTCAGTGAATAACATGGTTGAAAGATTACCTACCATAAGAATATATTTTAGTCATTTGTCTTTCTGTAATAAAGAAACAAACACCTAAAAAAAAAGTTGCCCGTTAAGGCGAAGCTTAATTCCAAATCACTATTTTGATTAATCTTTATAATGAATTGGTGTATATTATGAAAACCAAAAAATATGCTTTAGTTAAATTTAAGGTTTTCCTATCGCTTCGCTTGAGTAGAATACAAATAAAAAAATAAATTACTCAATAAAAAATATAAATGCAAACTACTAAAAAAAATATTTTTTCAATAGAAATGTATGAACGCACAATGGAAACAAATTTTTAAAAATACAGTTTTATAGCTAAGATTATCTGTGACAGTTTCACTTGATTAACTTTTTTGCTTTCTTATAAAATTATTTACAAAATAAGTAAAACCAGTTTTTTGCTTGAAATCGAACGTTTCTAGACTCCGTTTGTCAAGCAAGAATATACACATTTTTGGCTTGTAGCGTCCTCTTATTTCTTAGCTTACACTTTTCTAACTGTACAGCGAATAATCCAGTGAACGCACGTTGTAAATTGCACAGATTCTCAATTGAAGGGTCGTGCAATATGCTGCAATAGTAACGAAAAATCCAGGAAAACAGCAAATAGTAATAGAAAGATGAATAATTGTTCACAGGTAAAAGATTTAAAATCCCAGGAGACCAGCAAAATAGTAAAAAAAAAAAGGTGATTTAAATTTGTTCAGAAACAAATATTTTGATCAAAAGATTAATTTTGATATAATAATAGAACTTGATAAGAACCTTCACAGCTTGCAAATCAACTTTGAAATTTGATGAATTTTACAAATTCCGTGAATCAACCCGTCGTTAGAACAACTATGAGAAAAAAGATGTGTGTTCTCAGGTGAAAGATTTAGAATCCCAGGAGTACAGCGCATAGTAACGGCAGCTGCAAAGGCTAAGCGGGACGCTTTCTTCAGGCAAAGTGGGTCAAGACCTGAGATTGTTTCAGTGTTCACTGTTCACTGGGACTGGTTGTTAGTTGTTACCAGTTAGCTGTAACATTTCAAAGTGTTCTGAAACTCATGCAATTTTATCACCGTCGGTTGGCTCAGCGACGGTATCAATAAATGCAATCTGCAAGCAATTTAACCAAATTGAAAACGTCTAAGACATCAAGCATACAATAAACATGATTAACCGCTACTACATTCAAATAATGTAAGGGTATGAATATTCATACTGTTTCCGGGATTAATGAATAATGCAAATCGGTATTATGTGTGATACTTTTTTTGTCATGTTGGAAAAATATGTTTACATTTCGGTCTGGGTGTGACGTGGGATCATTACATTTATTGTTATAAATATTCGTACAAAATGGCTTCACGGTTTCACAGGTGCAAATTATACACGCGAGGATATTGATAACAATTTTTATTCAAATTTAATAGAAAAATCAAAGTTGTGTAGTGATACAG
The DNA here is from genome assembly GCF_061612785.1 of Hesperophylax consimilis. NCBI lineage: Eukaryota > Metazoa > Arthropoda > Insecta > Trichoptera > Limnephilidae > Hesperophylax > Hesperophylax consimilis. Next base: position 18,403,285 of record NC_142838.1, read on the forward strand.
CAAAAATAATAGGAGATTTTTTTTATTTCACCATCCAAATCATTGAGACTTGAAATAATTCAGTGAACATGCGTAATTAAGCACGGATCACACTTCGATTCATCTTTCGGCATAAACAGCATCTTGTTAAAATGTAAACATTTGTGAAAAAACTTAAGACATGAATCTTTAAACATGAAGAAACGAAGCTACAAAGGTTGCCAATTTGCGCGCCATACATTGTTCGTTGGGTTGGCACTTTTTAGGAAAAAAGTAGAACAAGCGCAAGGGCAAATATTATTGGTAGATTAAAATTTGGTTTCGAAGCAACGAACCAAAGACAAAAAGCATTGATTGTAAATATTAATAGTGGCAATAAAAAGTTACGATAGTACAATTCAAAGAATTGTTGCACGATTTCATCATCTTTCAATATAGTATAAATGAGATCACAATTTATTCTGCATTTCATAAAGCACTTACTTCTAGAAGACAAAATGTAGCGAAAGTAATTGTCAAGGGTTAAACAGTACAGTGCACTAGTTGTAAATAATAATAATTAAATTTTAAGTAGCGGAATTACGTCAGCCAGCTCATGGGCCGACTAGCGAGTCCAGCACCACAAATTGCTTCTAATTGAACACTAGAATACATGTGAACTGAACTAAACGATTGGTGCGATCGTAACTGTCGACATGTCTCAACTGTTGCCAGAATGACGCTGCTACAAGGTTCACCCTATCCACTGTTAGGTTAAATGATGCAGACAGTCTCGGCCATGGCACTCCGGAACTTAAATTATAATTATTTAAATTGATTCTTTATAGTTCACTTTCATGGATGGTAATCATTTATGAACTGCAAAATAATAATTGTTGATTAATCCGACGAGACATGTGACGAGACATGTGACGGGATCATTAGAATTATTAACATTGAAACTAAAAAGGATTTGTATAAACCTCGATTCAGGCTTAGTCCTAGTGAAGTTGATTTTTATGTGAAAAAAAGTATTTTATGTATAGCGAGATTCAATAAATAAATAAATAAGGTTGTGTCTAACAACCCTCCCAAGATAATCTAAAAAATGGAAAATACTTAAAATAAATACATTTTTCTTTCTATTTCCACGCTCTAACTTCTAATTAATATTCTTCAAATGTGCCAGTTGATCTATTGAATCACCATGTGGGGTAAATTGTAAGGCTAAAGGGAGAGGTGGGGGGAGGGGATGAGAAAGAGGAAGGTTGCGAAGTACCTAACTAGTCGCTAAACAAGGCTTAAGCCAATTCAAGCAACGTTTTTATCTTAGTGCAATTTTGCAGCTTGTAAAATATCTTCTCTTAATTTTATAAATTAAATTGTTGGATACAAAAATATTTCTAACAAGTGATACATTTGATACGCAACAAAACCTTTCAAGCAAATTCATAAATTAAAAATCAAATTTTTGGTAGTTAGCTCCAGGATATAGGATAATTTTTTGGCATGAAAACCCTCAAATAATATTACCTATATTAGGCCATTATTTCAGAACCACATAGTTACTAGTAAAAAAAACAACGTTATATCATACTCCGTATCTAATTCAAGTGCATAGATAATGCGTAATATTTATTACATAAAAACATCCAAATGTGTACGCCCATGAGGCTTTTACATTAGGTTACATCGATTTTTTTTGATAATTTTGTTAAGGGGTTATAAACGATGGTCGCAAAAAATAATTTCCAACATCGCAGTGGTTTACAATTGGATAAAATAAATTAAACTGAAATTATCAGAAATAATATCTTTGCATAAAAAATTGTTAAAGTTAAAGTATGTTTTAAACATCGAATTTGTTACATTAAAAATGTCGTTATCATTGGTACATTCATTTGCTTAACTATTGGTATAATATAATATTGGTTTTAACGTATCGTGGATAGTGTTGAATTATGTAAATTAAATTAATGTATTTAACAGCTTTTTGGAGAATTTTCTATTACGGTGATTATCAATGTTTCAAATAACACAACGATAGCCAAAACATGTTTATAAGCAATTTATTTTTAAGAATTATAGCATAATAATGCTGCTCTCATTTATACTTGAGGAAGAATGGAGGTTGGAATTTAGCCAACTCATTCAACGAAAATAGAAAATCCGTTAAGAAAACTAAAATACTACATTTTCGATTCAACACGACTGAGATAGCGAGGTAACTTGAATTCAATGCTGGTTTTCATAATCCTAAGTTCCGACGGCAAATTTTAGATATTTATATTAATTACAAAATATGTAGGTAAGTACTTTGCATATTACGGATGCATTTATTATAAACTAGCTCACACCTGTGAAAAATCAATGGATACTATAATTCCTATTTTTAATAAGGCTAATAACCTACTTTACCGCTTATTTGATTAGTTTACACAATCAGTTTTAAAACATTTTGAAAATGACACTCAAATTCAATGCAAATTTGAGTTCATTGAACCAGACACACCCAGGGCAACCGAAAGTAGAAGTTGACAGAGATGTTATCAAAGGTCTGAGTGCAAACAACTTCAGACTGTTTGGATGCATAGAATATCAGTATAGTAATTATAATATCCCGTGGTTCTTATAGGTGTATAAATAATTAACGCCAAAATGTCAATAAACAAGAATAAAATACAATTAGCAAAGAAATGTGAAAATAATAATAAATGTTAAAACATTCACCTGCCGATAAGCGCAAAATAAATACAATACTAGGAGCACAGAAAAAACATGATTGGGTATTTCCATTTGCTTATTGTTATCTATAAACATGAATTGCTTAGTGACGGTGAAAATCACAACGAGGAAAAAAAAATTATATCAACAACAAATATATATTAATACATATTTTTTTATTTTATTTTAAATTTCTGCAGATTTATAAAATCTATTCAAAATTAGAACAGAATACAAAAATTAGAATTTCGAATTGAAGAAAATTCAGCGCACAGGGAAAAGCAACGCCCCTTTCCGGCACAGGGTGCAGAATTGAGAGCAGTAAAGCGCACCAAGGGCGAGCACACAAGGCGGTCGACATGCGGAGAAGGCGCACCTGTTGCCCATTTGCGCCCGTGCCCGCTAAATATAGATCCGCTGCATATTTTAAATACAGGTCAGGCGGATTTCAAAGAGACGGAAATTGAAGACAGAAATAGCTGTATAAATTTCATAACGGCAGGGCTCACCGTTAGCGAGTTTTCAGGTGCTGCTACAAATGCAGAACAGATTTTCTGCTTCATAAAATCACTCCAATGCGATAATGTAATACAATTCAATGTTGTATAAGTGATAATAGCAATTAGTTTGAATCAAATTGTTATTATAGTCACACTCACTCGAGTGGCCGTGATTAAAATGGACGTACTAAGATTATTTCACGGCGGCCTTATCTGTCTGGCTTCAGGCAGATATGTAACGATACTGTGCAAATACATTTTTAAAGAAACATCACATAATTACAAAGTTTATTAGGAATCCGTTATCGGGCAGATCTACCGGCATGGCAAACGCGTACTCAACGATTAGAACCGAATTTATAAAAAAATATATATTATAACAATATAATAATGAAACCGCAACACGTACACGCCTCGCCCGGCAACCACATGCTGCCTTATAATATGTGCTCAGTTGATAAAACTTACAATTCAATGAATGAAACAAAGTTAAACACTAAAAAATATTCAAGGGCATTCAATGGCATCAAATTATCGCTATAATTATTAGCAGAGAATGTCTGTGTCTGAAATAAATGTGACGTACGGTTTATACCAGTAAGTGAATGCTTTGGAAACACCCGTTTAAAATGAGCTGACGTATAAGTGTATCTGACCGACACGAACTAACCTAACCTAACAAAGTGAGATAGGAAAAACTGTAAATTAGAAGTACTCTCATAACGGTTCGAAAAAAAACAGTGAAAACACAAGCATTATTCATGATAACTTTTGTAACCGGTTAAAATGGTTATTAATTTAATTAAAAGGTAGAATAATTACCATCAGTTCTCCGAAAAGTTAAGTGGAATCCTGTTAGACTTCACCAAACACTATTCACATATCTCGCAGGAGTACAGCTGGGCTGAATACTCGGCTCGTGTGGCACTTTGCTCGGAAAATGCACGAAAATCACCGTGGTGGGGTGTGGCGATTCAGGACAATATTCATTCACATAATAATATATCACTGGGGCTCTCGGGCTGGCACGCGTTCCGTAAGATGACTGGGTGGGTTTCACTTTATAACACGGAGACGGCGCAATCAGGCGAGTGGTTCACATTGCAGCAAGGCCGGTCCTTTCTCGCCGGCGGTCGGGACAGAACTGAAACGTGAGCACGCTGCGACCGGAGGGGGGTCAGACCAGTGGGAGGTGGAAAACTCCCCCCTCCCACCATCCATGGCTGGAAACGTAAAGAGAAGGCTCTGCTGGCGGTGTGGAGGGGAGACATGGATGGACTCGTGGGACAGGTGATTAAGTCACATCAGAAGAAAATGTCTAAGTATGTTTTCTGTTTCAATAACAACTATAGGATGAAGCTACCAGGGGGACAGAAATTAATAAGGCTGTATCTGTTGTCTTTTGGAGGGAAGATATGGATGGACGCATGGGACAGGTGATTAAGTCACATTAAGAGAAAATGGCTAAGTATGTTTTTCTGTTTCAGTAACAACTATGGGATGAAACTCTACCAGGGAGACAGAAATTAATTAGGCTGAAACTGTTGTCGTTTGAAGGAGAGACATGGATGATCGCATGGAACAGGTGATTAAGTCATATCGGGAGAGAAAAGAAGTATGTTTTCTGTTTCAGTAACAACTTATAAGATGTAGCTAACAGGGCGATACCAATTCAGAAGGCGTTGCCTGTTACCGTTTGTACCTGAGAACTGAAGGACACACGGGACAGGTTATTAAGGCACATCAGGAGAGAATAGACGAGTGTTTTCTGTTACAGCAACAACTTACGGGATGCAGCTACCAGGGAGACAGAAATTAAGAAGGCTTTATCTGTTTTCGTTTGGAGATATATGGATGGACGCATGGAACAGGCGAACAACGACAAAAGATAAAATATAGGAGTATTATATGTACCAACTTATATAGGGTGATATAAATATTCTTCAGAACATTGATTGATTTGAGTTATATTCGGTTTAAATCTTCGTTTAAGCATTGAGGACGAGGAAAATCGTAAGTTTTTCACTTTAAAGCGCGTATACTAAACTTTCTGACCTCTTCATGCTTAAATCAGAAATGTAAAGTAAATAATAAACACACATAGACGTAGGTATTACGCCAAAACCTCCTAGATCACAAGTCCTTGACACTGAATCAAATCAAACTCCTAACTTGTATGGGAACCTCCGAAAAATGTATTTTTATTTAGTTTTAAAATTAACTAAAATATTTTAAGATGTTTTGATAAATAAGAATAATTGAATTTTTTTGTAATATCCAACAAAAGTTAGGAGGCTGCTTTGAATGAGTGTCCCGGCCCACAGTGGGCTGAAAATCGCCTTTCATAGACATAGAGACTTGAATTTTTATGATTCATTTTAATGCTTAAATGCTTTACATATGAGTATGCTTTGTCTAGTTTACAATATTTTATTGAAACTATAAACCAAAACAGTCTAAGAAATAAAAAAAAAAATTACCAATGTGGCGATATATCTACTATTCATAGTAGGTATTTAGAACTTTTAATTGTATTGGATTGTATGATTAACACTAATTGCAAAATTAAAGTTAGCCCTTAAACCTAATTATTTTTTCTGCGTATCCTTTTAACTAATTAATTCATAAGGTACATAAGTATTTAGACATATGAGGTGTCTACCAATGAGCTCAATGAGGTCATTAACTAATGATGATAATGACGAGGACTTGACCATTAGAGGAGATTACATTCAAAAGTGAATTCATAATTACCAAGTAATTTAAATTTAGTAAAACTAACTTTTAAATGAGTCATAGCAGTAACGTCATTATAAATCCATTAAAAAAAACCCTTACATTTAGTGTGGGGGGAAAAGATTCTGAATATCACTGAATTAGTGTCCTTGCAAATCGGTTTAACCGGTAATAAATTCAATTTAGTTACTATTGACATTTAAAATCCTATAATCGTCTGATTGTTGCCTAACTACAAAACAATAAATAAAAAAACTAACTTTTGTAATTTCTTAAACTTTTTTGGCTTGCAGTGTAAATAAAACAATGTAAACTAGACAAAGCACACTCATATGTAAAGCATTTAAGCATTAAAATGAATCATCAACATAAAAAAGTTTTTTTTCAACTTTGAGGATATAAAAAAAAATCGCAAGTTGCGCCACAATACGAAGTACGTCAAAAAAATACAAATAAATAGTAGTATATCTGTGTGTAAGGATATAATGGCCAACCTTATGATTCCAGAGATAGCCTCATTTTTAATGTCAGTGTCATACAAATTTTTCTTAAAAAAATTATAACTATTTCATTTGTACACGCAATTGCTTCATACGGAATTTTTTTAGCATAGTAATTGATCAGCAGAATCCATTTCTAGCCAAAAAAAGACCCTTGAAAATTCAAGTCTCTATGTCTATGAAAGGCGATTTTCAGCCCACTGTGCGGCCTTGTGATCTAGGAGGTTTTGATACCACTCGGCAAACAGAATTTTTTCATTCAGTGAAATGACACAAACATATATGTACTGAAAATTCATAAGTATATTAAAATATATAAGCAAGTACATTAAAGTTAAATATCTCACAGTAAAATTTATACGAAATCTAATTCGATTACAATAAGTTCTAATATTAATTAAAATGATATGTATACATATTTAAATAATGAGAAAAACGCCATATTTAAATACATACATTTATTTATTTATTAGATACTAAAACATACAATTACAGAATAGTGAATCTTCAAATTCCCAACAAGAAGGTTTCCCGTTTCAGGATCAAATTGATAGGTTCAACACAAATACATAACAATAAATTGAATCATTGGAGAAATTACTTTTTTTACATATCATTGTGGAAATTACTTTCATTGTTTCTATGGTGTGTCATAATATATGTGTAAGAATTATTATTTTATATTTTAATTAGATATTTAAATAATTCACTTTTACAAAAGAAACACAAAACGATAAAGAGTAATTTAAATGCAAAACAGTTCAAAGTCTGCATGCGTTTTCCCATACTATATAGTATATACTATATTGATCGACGCGATGAATTAATAATTATTTTAATTGCAACATTTGAAATTCCCTGAACTTCCAACATTCGATTATCGTTGAAAAATAATTCACTTTTACAAAAGAAACACAATAACAATACAATAAAGAGAAAATTAAATGTAAAAATAGTTCAAAGCCTGTATGCATTTTCCCATACATTATTGATCGACGCGATGAATTATTAATTTTTTTAATTGTTGCATTTCAAGTTCCATGAATTTCCAACATTCCATTACAATTGAAAAACTATGTGGTTCTCAATACCTAATGTCGCACCTATAATTATGGTGCGATAAGGGGACCACGCCTTTAAGTGAGTCATAGGTCAAGGGAGGGTTATCTATTAACATTGTAAACATGTTTTAAAAAAGTCACAAACATAATATTAAATCTACAAGACAAGCGTCTCGAAAGTAATGCGAAATTATAACTCTGGAACTCTGAACCAGAAATAGGTGCGATGGTAAATTCAAAGCGTAAACAAGGCAATGAATTTGAAAAATATTTGCGTTTATTGAAAACATTTACAACGCAAAGACGTCATGAGAAATAGACGATGCCATTTAATAATGTCGTTAAGTGCATAAAGTATGCTAAACTAGACATAGAATAGCGTGCGGTTCCGAGTAGCGGTGTAGAGCAGTGATACTCAACCTTTTTCTTCTGCGGGCCACATTCATATGTTTGTAAAGCTACGCGGGCCGCAACACTATACTGGTCAGTGTTGCCAACGGTGTGAGCTTGATTCCCCCTTTTACTATTCGAAATCCATGGGGGGGGGGTTGTTAGAGAATTTCTGTAAAACATAATAATTCCCCAAAAACATCATATGTAATTCCCAACAACAATTTTTCGAAATCCATGGGGGGGGGGGGTAGCTACGGAATTCCATTTTCGAAAATTTCCGGCCGCGAAAAATATTATATCATATTATATTCTTCGTTGGTAGTAACACTGGTAACCATTTAACTTTAGAACTGTCAAAATTTTATGTGTTGCCACGGGCAAAATTATTTGCGCGCATATTTGTCTGTCAATTTTTTGTTTTTTAGAGATAGATCTAGCGTATGCAGTTATGGTGTGTAGTAGCAACACTCTTATAGAATATTATATTATATAGATAGTATATTATACTTATACTATCCTCTTCGAGTTTCAACGTCTGTACGTCAAAGTCGCAATTAATCTCAAATTAACGTGATATAGAATGCCAGATTTTGTAAATCATGTTCCTGATATTAAATGTATGGAGGGCCGCACAAAATAGCTCGGCGGGCCGCATGCGGCCCGCGGGCCGCAGGTTGAGTATCGTTGGTGTAGAGTATCGTGTGACGCGTATCGTGTGTGAGGTGACCTTAGTACCAACATAAAGGGGGTACCTACCTAAGTAAGAACTTTATATTGTGAGCGAGAGGCAACTGAGTACACCAACCTACATTCAATTTATTCAGGCGCTTTAGAAAAGGGTGCGTTGTGAAGAATTTCGTAAATTGGAGTGAAGTTGCGTAATGATTATATTGTTAGCCACACAATACTGATGTGTTCTAACAAAAGAGTTTAGGAAAACCCAACATTGACTAGCGATTAATCACACGCTTATATGAATCATAATATTTACGTCGATAGCGAAGTTGTATCGGTTTCACAGCGTTAAAAAGATGATGAAAGAAGTTCACGAAAATCGCAAATTACGTTTTATGTATTTTTATTATATGATTTGAAATTCAGCTGTCAGTGATCTGCACTGATGGTGAGGCTATCTGAAACTAAGTGTAAGAAGATATACTCGGAAAACACTTACTGATCCGATATTATTACAAATTTACTAAAACGTTTATCAGGAAGCGGTCTGCAATCTTGCTTTTAACCGGATTGCCAATAATTTTAATAAATCAGCAATACTAATTTGTCTACGTGTAGCTTAGCACAATCTAAAAACATTTCCAAATATTTTTTCGCAACAAGATGAAATATAACAAAGAGCGTAATCATTATTTCATCATGTATGCGTATTATAAAAATAATCGTAATTGCGTCATTTTGTAAATCAGATTAATGAATTTCACAAACGAATATAACTTTATTGAAGAAGAAGATACTACGTATAAATCTAAACAAAATATGAAACAGAACAAGACACAGAACAATTAAAAAAAGATAAGAGTCACAAATAGAAATGAAAAACAAAACAATTTCATTAGAAACTTTGTTTCCATTTAAAAATATAGATGCCAAAAATAGTTGTAAGAAGATATTGTTAATTCTGAATTTGAAATGTGAGATCGACAAATATAACGTTTAATAAACAGGTACCGATGGTCAAGTTGTTTAAGACGCCTGTCCTGTAAGGCAAGAGATCCTGGGTTCGATTCCTAGTTGTGACCGTTATCTTTTTTATTTTTCTGTGTCTTGTTCTGTTTCATATTTCGTTTAGATTTTTTAGTATTATCTTCTTCTCCAATGTATATTAATTACATTGATGGGTATAACCTTCAAAATAACTTACAAAGAAAAAGTTGTTCCTGAATAAAACTTTGTTTATGGTAAGAAAACTTCTATTAGTGATCTTGATTCTTGACATTGAAAAGAGTTGGTTTGTATGAAAAAACAACATTTGCGTCAGAAGAATGATTAAATTCAATGTTAGCATATTATCACCATCGTGATTCATAATCCGGTTATAAAAAGACACGTTTATTATTGAGCGATATAATATAGGGTTTTCCAATAAGAGGTGTTATTTTGAATAGCCCGCTATTTCGGTAGATGTTACTTTTGAAGCTGTCATTTTTTGACATTTGACAAGTAGAAACTACGATAAATAAAAGTGGAACGATACACGCTTCAACAACGCATCTTGAGTGATGAGGCCCATTTCCACCTCGGTGGCTTCGTCAACAAGCAAAATTGTCGCATCTGGGGCTCGGAAAACCCAAGAGTTATTGTTGAAAAGCCTCTCTATCGTCAATGTGTGACTGTTTGGTGCGGTTTATTGTCCGGCGGAGTCATTGGACCTTACTTTTTCAAAAATAAGACTGGAGCAACAGTTATGGTGAATGGATTGCGCTATCGAGAGATGATTGATGATTTTTTATGGCCGGAATTGGATGGTATTGATCTGGACAACTTTACTTTCAACAAGACGGCGCTACGTGCCACACAAGCAACGAAACCATTGATCCTTTGCGATTGAATAGCAAATTAACACCTCTTATTGTGAAAACCCTGTTGATACAAACAATATAAAATTTAGAATGTTTATAGATATAAAGGTTTCAAAGGCCAGCTAAATGTTTCTTATTTATTGCACTAAAAGTTGGCCTTAAAAGCTGGGTATTCTCATGATAGTGCTGGCGTTGCGAGCTGAAAATAGTTGTGTTGGCCTATATTACGCAACTGAAAATATTATCGATACTTGACTACTACTTAATTACGCCGGAATCGATAAAAATCACACGATATTATAATTGTAGGATTTGTGAAGCTTATGTTTTTTTTTTTAAATCAACCCGTAAATTTAACTATAATACATCCATTTTTAAATGGTTTAAAACTTCATTTATTTCGTATATTAACTGCTGTTAAATGTTAATGTCACCCGATTTCAGAATTTCGATTACCGAACAAAAGTGAAATTCAAATAGATGTATATAAAAATATTTGCCAAACTTTCAAAAACAAACATTGCCAATTTTAGAGAGAATCACAAAAAAATTAATAACTTCAGAACGATTGAAAAATTACGACATCTGTTAAAAACACAAGAATACGGAAGGTTTAATTAATTAAAATGAAATAATATTGGAAACTGTTTTATCGCTTGTCTGAATTGTTCCCAAAATCAGATCCAATTTGTAAAATAAAACTTTAATTTAAAGAAAAAACCAAGTTCTGGAGTTCATTCAACCAGAGTTACACACAAAATCACATTCGAAAATATGTAATATTTTTAATAATGGTGTCAATTATAGAGATAACCTGACGACAGGATAAGTCAAGAATTAATTCATTCACATGACCAGCTTCGCGAGCTGCAATAAATGGTATAGCGAAAGTGAACACTTTCACGAATCTATAATACAAAGGCGCCTTGGGCGAAAGTTAATGAGTTCCCAAGCCATCAAATGATCATAATATCGTCGTCCTAGTTCAAAGAAAAATAATACCTGCGATATTCAGTTTCCTTCGATTGAAGCACTTATTACACAGAAAAGATTATGACAAAATATTGAAGAAAAGCCGAAGCGGTAATAATATTTGGCTAATTTATATAGCGCCGTTTTCGTGAAAAATCACCTCAAGGGCGCAGTAGTGTTAGTATCTTCTATATTATATATGTACTAAAAATGTAAATGTTCGTTTGTTCAAAATCTTAAATGACCGACTGTTTTGAAATTTTGACACAACATTGCATTCGAATGCGCGTATGTTTTTATATACCTATATTATAAAGATGTCAGATGTGATAGGTAAAAACTTGCTACTGTGCTTTTTGGAAAACAGTGCCATCTGTTGGACGTAAAAGCAACACGCGCTATTGTTTCTCTATCTGCACAGACTGAGCCACAGCAACGCATGGTGGGGTACAGGTAGTAATATAATATTAAGATTGTTCTCTTGGATAAAATCAGTTAAGATAATTTATGTATTAACCGTTTGAGTGCCAAAAAAATTCATACAGTTGCTTGTAAAATGCCACCAAAAAAACATTATTTTTTATGAAACTATATATTTTTTAAAACCCCATAAATTCTTTGAATTTTCAAGGATTTCGATGATTTTTTTCGGTGTTTTATTAAAGAATATTGGTTAAGAATCAGGCCGAGGAGGATCCCGAAGTCCAGGCGTTTCGAAAAAATGAGAATTTTACGTACAGACGTACCGCGAATCACAACAAGACTGACGCAATCGACGGAAATCGACGATCGGCAATCTTCGTTAAAACACGAATCGACGAAAATCGACGATTGGCACCCAAACGGTTAATTAAATTAAAATCCACTGCCGACGTCATGAAAACAATATATACACGGAATACGACGCACTTACGCAAACGAGTCATGAAATGGCTTGTGAAAATCACGCCCGCGCAGCTCTCGACCTGAGCCAAAAACAACATAGATGAAAGGTTTTTTTCTGAAAAATGGACGAATTGAGTAAGAATTTCTTATTTTGCGCTCGAAAACAAGTCTTGAGAGAACAACCCCCGACACTCGCGTCACCTGTTTACTAAAAAACGGTTCGGAAACGTGATTGGAAACGAAATTGAAGTGTGCTAAAATATGACGTAGCAGATAATTATACCCTTTTTGATACTCGTACTATTTTAGATCTACTTGATTCAAATATTTAACCCTTAGGTACCGGTCGAATGACACCGCAAGACAAACCTTTTGTTCAGCGGTTCCATGTATGCGGACTCAGATTGTTATCAAAAATATTATACGTCTGCCCCGATGATGGGACAATGCAGAGCTGGAACGTTGGTTAAAGGAGTAGAGAGGAGAATCACTATAAAGATATTATTCTATGAATTACAATTAAGCCAGGTAAGCAATCTTCTAAGAAAGTACATACGTAGCATCGTGACAATATTCCATGAAAACCGACGCTGGAAAGCATGAATGACTAATACGCCATTTTTTCTTTCCAATGACAATAACTAATTACTTAATTTAACGTATGTTATTCTGTTTTGGTTTATTGTTTATTATAATATCTTGAATAAATAACAACGTAAAAGAGTTGAATTACGAATGGGAGGGAGTTGGATTCCAACATAATTCATGCAATATGCCTGTTTAGTGTTTGCATGTACCCTATACCTAGTACCTACGGGTAAAGAGGAAATGCAATGTTCTACGTCTTACACCGATAACTAGAATAACCTCCAGGTGTGGCCTTTACCGAGATCACGTTGCAGGCACTGCGACAACTGTTTACGTAAAGACTGGCGGCGGAACGTATTACGTTTTCCATACAAAGTTTATAAAACATCTGCTTATTAATGACACTGAAATGAGAAGAACAGATCGTGAATGGGTTTGTGGATGTTACGACCCTATTAAGGAATCCTGTTGTTGAAATTTGGAGTATACGTTTGGATTTGGAGTGTAATTGACTATATGTTGTTATAGTGTTCATTTAAAACGAATCTGTGAATCGAAAATAATTAAATACCTTAAAATTAACACAGAAAACAAAAATATTGGTTTAAGAAACCATTTTTACCAAAAAACAAGTGAGTTGAAAGATCGGAAAAAGAATTTATTTTTACCCTTTGTTATTCTGCACGGAGCAAAATTTGTCTTCCAGGAAATTCGTTCCATGAGAGTTGTAAATATCATTTTTCAAACACGTATTAGCAATGAGTAATATTTTAGGTAGGGGCTGTTGCGGACTTTATCGTTAAATAATTTAATCAGCTATATGAATATAATAAAAAAATATCTCCATCAAATTAACAATTGATTAAAATCTTTTATTTCGTTCTAGCAAATCAAATACGTCAAGCAACAATTACGACAACACTTTTGCCTCAAGATGGAACGATCTACGCTGGTGTCGCTTACGTTTTTAGAAGTTTGTACAAGTTTAATCGAGTTGGGTTGTTAAGTTCTAAAGTGACGCTTGCATTTATATCTAGGCTTTCGAAGCGAGGTATCGGAATTATGTTACATTATGAAATTAATGTAACTAAGGTGGTGTTATTTTTAGACTAGAATTAATATGAGAGGGCTAATCTATTGTTATTACATAATATCGATGGCATATACTGATAATTTGTGTGTTGGACAGATTGGTCAGTTCCATTCTATATACCTACCTTTCGAACTTCAGCAACAAACTGACTTAATTAAAAAATATATGGAATACCAACAAAAATAACACATCGTAAACTAACACGGATTCTGCAAAAAATGAAACGAACATTTTAGACGAACTTTGTTCGCTGGAATTCCGCTATTAAAGTTCTAAACACTAAATAATAATATTATGATTTATTATTGGAATAGGAAATTTGTTCTATGCTATTTTCTCAAGACATACATTCCCGTTACGAATAACATGACAATATTACTACCATCACACTAACCGAAAAATATTGCCTGTGTAGCGATGGAGGACTAGCCAGCCGAAGAATTGAACTCATGACTCTTGGGTGGAAACCAGACACGATGCCAACTCAGTTACCGACCGGTCAAATTATTTTTTAGGTTAGGTTATTTAGTGTAAAGCGCACTTGATGTGAACGATCACAAAACTGTGCACGTGATTAGTGAAAATACAAAGTCCATTAATATAGATCAACATATTTTGATTTCAACGTTTCAATGAGAGTACTTAGGTAGGTTAACATAAACCCGATAATGACGATAAACACAGATTACAGAATATTTATAAAATAATTCGCTGTCCAAACGCGGATAAGATCATAAACATTTTAGATTAAAAATGTTTGATGGATCATCGGATGGGTAATTCGTTTGGAGAAAGGCTTTAATTTCATTATTAAAATCTTGGGAACTAATTTTATTATGCCATACTTCGGTACGTAGGCTATAAAAACGTAAGGGTGATGAAATTGTCACTAACGTGATTAACTAGCCTAACCTTACACTTGTCAATTAAAATTAGTAATCGATTATTATGAAATGGTTAATAAATAATTTTATTTTGTAATCTATCAAGAATGATAATGCAGTACCACCAACGGTGTAATCAGTCTCCGTACGCAATCTCGATTTTGAACAATGTATTTTGTGATAGCACTTGAATTCTTTGATACAGTATTATTTTATCTGTCTATCGATGCATAGAAAAAAATGCGGCTTACGCTGCGCGGTTGCAATAAAAATATGTTATTATATTATTTAAAGTGGAGCGCAATTATTTATTAATTCAAACATTAATTCATATTCATAATATTTATTAATTCAAATTTAGATTAAAAGGATTAAAAAAAAATCAAATGGGCTTAGCATTTGTCAAAATCAAATCAGAAATATGACCCTTTTTCTGACCGTCCTTCCGAATGTTTCAGAAATATGACCCTTTTCTGACCCACCTTCCGCATGTTTCAGAAATATGACACTTTTCATCCTTCCGTTTTTCAGAAATATGACCCTTTTATGACCGTCCTTCCGCATTTTTAGAAATGTGACCCTTTTCTGACCGCCCTTCTGCATGTTTCAGAAATATGACCCTTTTCTGACCGTCCTTCCACCGACCGTCGTATGTTTCACTAAATATGTTTAAATGATGAAATCCTCAAAAAATACCACGAAGTTTTTTTCTATAAAACAATGAATTAAGAAAATATGTCTATCTCAATTATTAATGTTTCTTTTTTGTGACTTTATTGAAATATTTAAAGAAAGATTATGTTTGCCAAACAATGTACATGTTTATATGATTATAAAACTATTAGCACACACGAAGATGTGAGCTAACTTAAGATTAATAAATAAATAAATAAAACAGGGTTAAAAATTAGAAAAAAATATAAGAAAAGGGTTTATTTTTTAACAAAAGAACATATTTTTGTAGAACAGGAGTGTATAAAAATGAATGCTTTTTTGTATTCGTATCGACCCAAAACTTTGAAAAACCACGAAATTCACACCATATTAAACATCATAATAATAATGATTGTCACAAGGTATAGTTAAATTTTCTCCAAATAACGGTGAAACTCGATACCACAGGATCCAGAGGTGACTGCGCCATTGTGTGCCCACAGTGGCAATTTGCAAGCAACATTCGATTCAATGACGGAATGTGGGTGTATCTATTTCAATATAAACTTGAAATCAAATCACAACGGTGTGCGGTGATAATATCAGGAATTATTACACGAGGCAACCGCAAAATTGATATTTCATACTCGATGCTACCCGCAGCGTACACGTGAAAGTTTAGGACACATGTTGTTCAGAATCGGGGGGAGGGAGAGAGATGGGGTTTTCTGATAAATGTAGATTGGAGATACTGAGGTCAGATCGGCAAACGCTGTCAGTACCAAACTCAAGAGGCATTGAAGAAGGACAACCCTCGAATCTCGAACAAAAATATTAATCGATTCACGAATTTCTGAATCGATTATTATGTTTGGGTGCCCCTCTATCGGGGAGATTTAGAGCTTTAAGTTGAGTTCAAAGATCGTTTGAAAAGGAGACATGTAAATACGAATGTTAGAGGGAGCCCGCTAATATTAAAAAAATAATTAATAATAATAATTAAGCGAAAATTGTGAAAATATTTAATAAAACACGACTCGTTTGAAATAGAGCAAAAAATCTTTCGCCAAATTCTTTACTTACATTTAAAGATACACTGTGAATTTTTTCATGCCTATAACATATGAAATAAAAGAACAAAACGTGTTTTTAATAATTTTCGGAGCTCACGTTGCTTTTTTTCTGTCGAGTAAAATCGTATAATTAACGTTTCGGCATAACAAATGTTTAGATATTATCTTTAAAAATAACATATATTTATTTTGAAACTTAAAAACTTGACAAAAAAAAGAGTTGACAAGAAACTTGTTATAAATCGGTAGAAATTGGGTATGCGGGGTTTAAATCATAAAAGTGTCTAGGTTGGGTTTTCCATTTGGTCCAAATTGTTTCACATACTGTAACGCAAAAAAAAATCTTATCAACGTATTTCTTTACGCTGTTAGTTATAATTTACAACCTTTAATATACCTATTTTCCTTCTTGCACATTAAAATAAAATAAAAGAATGTAAGTACTTACATACATAATTTCATACTATCAACTTTAAATCTATCACGTATTCCGCTTTGATTAATTTAATATCAGCTGTACATGATGTTGTTTATTTTGTGTAAACACGACTGCAGTAGTAATAATTTAAGTACGGGGCGCACCCCTGAATATGTTATCTAGGTAACATCACGTAAAATTATTAAATTTATATTCCATATATTCTATATAAAGTACTTGAACTACATTAGGCAATATTATTATTATATCATGAACAAGCAGCATTCTGCTGATGCGATCATATCAAATATCATAATAAGTTTAACAGTTTTTATTTTTTATATATTCAATATTATTATTATTAGATTTATAAAAACAGTTCATTTTTAAACAAGTTCTGCTGTGTAATTATCATTACGCGTGACAGCTGTTTCGCCCTCTGAAGGCATTATCAAACTGTGGGTAGCCCACTTACAGACTATACATTTATATTATTTCTAGATAGGTATTTTAATTTCAATTACTGATTCCCTAATTGATTTCTGAGTAAAATGTTAGAAATAATTAATGGTTATTACCCCAGTAAAGTTTCCCCAATTAGTGTAATGTTTAAATTTGACTGAAGGTCTTTATGTTAGTTATTCTCAAACGATGACTCATAGGGTTATTTCAATAGCATAATTAAGTACTTCATAATGCACTCATATTTGCACTAGGTTTGAAGTAGGGGCGAACGAAATATAATCAAAATGTTTTTTTTTTGTAAAATCCCATATAAGTTAGGAGGCTGCTTGGAATGAGTGTCCCGGCCTAGTGATCTAGGAGGTTTTGCCGCTACACGCTACCAAAAATTGTATAAATTCCTATTGATAAATTCTATTCACTCGACGCCATCTGTATTATATTGAAGACATACTAATGCTACTATACTGTTTTATAAGGATAGTATTACATAAGCAAATACAACACATAATAATTTCAGTTGTAGGTGAAGTGCGTGAAAATTTTCACTTTCAATGAACTGACATTTTATTTGAATTTATGTGTCATTTTCAAAATGCAAATGATTTTTCAGACAAGCGATAAAGTAGGTACCCACTGACTATAATCAGAAAATTATTTTATTTTCATTTAATTAATAATTCTATATTTTAAATATGAACTTGTTTTGTTTGAATTTTTGACAAATGATTTTTCAAGATTAGTAATGATGTTAATTCAAAAGGTAAATTTCTGACATCTATAATTTGTCTGCAAAAATATTATTGTATTGTAAAAAGAATTGAAATATTTGTTTTTGGAAAAAATTCGGTTTATGGGCGAAATTCCTAAAAAATAAAACTAGTTATTTTTATACTAACTTTGGGCCGGGGAATCCGAATCTGGAAGAATTAGGTTGCGGCAAGCAATATTAACTGAATTACACGACTTTAAAATTTCGACGCACAAACAATTTAACTGGCCATTTTGAACGCTTTCTGATAATAAAACTAGTTATCTTTATACTAACTTTGGGCCGGGGAATCCGAATCCGAAAGAATTAGGTTGGGGCAAGCAATATAAACTGAAATACACGACTTAAAAATTTTCGATGCAGAACAAAATACAATACCCCATTTTCGACACGTTGACAATAAAATCCATAGAAAAATAACCAAAGATATTACATACAGTGTTACCAACTCTCAAAGATATTACATACAGTGTTACCAACTCTCAAAAATATTTATTTATTTTGGTTTGTGATAGAAAAGAAAGTGCCCCCTTCGTAGCGCCTACTCGCGTCAAGGCAAGAAAACATCCCAGTTTTCAAGTAGTTTAGCGGCTACGCTAGGTTTGTTTAACATGGTTTGTGATAGAAAAGAAAGTGCCCCCTTCGTAGCGCCTACTCGCGTCAAGGCAAGAAAACATCCCAGTTTTCAAGTAGTTTAGCGGCTACGCTAGGTTTGTGTAACATGGTTTGTGATACAAAAGTAAATAAAATGTATCTGAATACTTTACGTAAATGAATTAATGTTAGCAAAATTAAAATATAAAATGCATATTTTTTCGTCTCCCCCGACATAAAAACTCACCTTTCGTGATAATAAACCTAAATCTAACTGTTTGAATAAGAAATATTACTGAAATTATAAACATGTTATTTTACGTTATTGATATTATTGCTTACTAGCAACACTTAATTTTATATTGGTGATATATCTTTGGTTATTTTTCTATCGATTTTATTGTCAACAACTTGTCGAAAATGGGGTATTGTATTTTGTTCTGCATCGAAAATTTTTAAGTCGTGTATTTCAGTTTATATTGCTTGCCCCAACCTAATTCTTTCGGATTCGGATTCCCCGGCCCAAAGTTAGTATAAAGATGTATAAAGATAACTAGTTTTATTGTCAGAAAGCGTTCAAAATGGCCAGTTAAATTATTTGTGCGTCGAAATTTTAAAGTCGTGTAATTCAGTTAATATTGCTTGCCGCAACCTAATTCTTCCAGATTCGGATTCCCCGGCCCAAAGTTAGTATAAAAATAACTAGTTTTATTTTTTAGGAATTTCGCCCATAAACCGAAGTTTACCCTTGTTTTTGAAAGACAATGTGTGATTCTGGGGCAAATATTTTATAGATACTTTCAGCATTTCAAATCCTACAATTACAATATCCTATGATTTTTCATGAAGGGATTTTGAATTCGCTAAAAAATATAACGATAGTCTGTAAGTGGCATAATCAAGAGAGGTTCCCCCTTGTGGTGGGTTGTCAAGTGGAAGAGAAAAAAGTGTAACTACTCTCGAGACAACCACCTGTTCGCAGGGGGCGGTGGGCGATGGGGTGGCACGAAAGTTTATATATTGAGGCCCAATCGGCCAGTCATCTCAACTCTGAACAAGTGTGTAACTAAATGGCGAAGCCTTTATTGGAAGCTGCTCGAGGTCAAAATGTCACAATAAGCATTGGGGAATAGGAAAATTTTATGGAATATAATCGCTGGCAATATTTTAGTGTAGTGAAACAACTTTATAGAACCGTGAAAAATGAAGACAAAGCTGTTTACTAAGAAGTTTTTATTATATTTGGAATACAAAGCATGAGGTAGTTCTTTTTAATGTCTTCATCTTTCCCGTAATACAGAAAAACACGTGACAACGGAACTCTCAGCGGATCAGAGTAAGATGTACGCAGTACGCGCTACCGTAAAATAAGGTGACTTCGGAGAGGTCGGGTGACTCCGACACAATATGAATGAATATGAATGTGTATTGTGCATGACATTTATGAAGTACCCTTGAGAAGAACGGGTGACTTTGGACATATCACGAAAGTATATAAAGAAGGTAAGAGGGAGGCCTTATTAATGTTATTCTCCCCAGAATATTTAGAAAAGGCCGTATCGGAGGTACAAAATAAGAAGTTACCTATTAGAGGTGCAAGTGAAAAATATAATTTGTTTATCGTCTTGAATAATTAATAATATTCTGTAACTTGAAGCACAATACAGGATCGATTTCTAAATAGCGGTATTACAAAAAACCAAAATCACACCGATTCACAGTGGCTTAAATATGAGCGCTGGCGCGACATTGACCCTAGATCGGCATGTTCCCGAAATGATTTTTTTTACCAATGTGTTCTCAATTCATCACTGACATTAAAAAAAAAACATTGAAAATAACATCCGAAGCTTACTTACTCGGTAATTACGCACTTATTTTACTAAAAAGGTATTTTTAAAAATCACTTGAGATATTCTTTAAGATACGTGCTTTATTTAAATAACTGAAAAAATTTTTTTTTTCATAAATTAATAAATATAACTGTTGCCTTGGTTCAAAGTTTACCATTTTTTCCAATTTTTTTTTCCAATTTTTTGCCTTTAAGGTTAAACTAGACGCTCGTTATATTCTACGTGTTCATAGATGGCGTATTTAATTAATTTGATCAAAATTATTTTTTTTGCAAGGTATTGCTTTACAGTATTAAGACAAATTATTTGTTTGCGCCCGCATATACGCAATATGAATTTGAATAAATAGTTTTGTCCACATAAAAACTCAATTCTATCGAGAAAGGCATACGAATACAATATTGGATTGAATCATCGGTACAATATTGTATTTGTATGCCTTTCTCGAAAGAATTAAGTCTTTAAACGAACAAAACTATTGATTCATATTGCGTATATACGGGCGCAAACAAATGATTTGTCTTAATATTGTAAAGCGATACCTTGCAAAAGCGTATTTAAACAAAATTAATTAATTAACGCCATCTGTGAACACGTAGAATACAACGAGCGTTGCGTTTAACCTTTAATGGAGTAGGAATAAAAATCTTCACGAGTTGATTTGTCTTAATATTGTAAAGCGATACCTTGCAAAAGCGTATTTAAAAAGAGCATTGTCCCGGAAAGACAAGGGTCCTGGGTTCGAGTCCCAGATGTGACCGTTTCCTTTTCTGATTTTTCTGTTTCAGATTTTCGTTTAAAAATCACTAATATTGTCTTCAATATTTAAATATTACAATTTGAGGTTTTACTCAATAAAGTTATTCCGAAAAAAAAACTTAAAATTAATTAATTAACGCCATCTGTGAACACGTAGAATACAACGAGCGTTTTTTACCGATGATTCAATCCAATATTGTATTTGTATGCCTTTATCGATAGAATTGAGTTTTTATATGGACAAAACTATTTATTCATATTCATATTGCGTATATGAGGGCGCAAACAAATAATTTGTCTTAATACTGTAAAGCAATACCTTGCAAAAGCGTATTTAAACAAAATTAATTAATTAACGCCATCTGTGAACACGTAGAATACAACGAGCGTTGCGTTTAACCTTAATGGAGTAGGAATAAAAATCTTCACGAGTCTTCACGCTAATTTTAATAGGATATTATTGCTGTGTTTTTTGTACCTAATATTGAAACATCTTTTAACACGGGAGATTTTTCGGACACTGATAATTAGGTCATAATATTTACTGTATTTTCGGTTTAACCTATTATTTAATACTTGTGTTATTATTTGCAAATATTATTTAAGGTACATGCATTACTGAACCATTCTATTTAGCTACTTTGTGTTTTCCTGTTATATTATTATTATGCATATGTCATTACATGTCAATTATATCTTTAAGTACGTGCCGACTATAACATTTTCGTAAATGCATTCTGTTTACTTTTACTCATTATTAGCGGGAGTTAAAATATTAGTATAGGGTGAATTACGCTAATTACCCTCATTATTAAACTGTTATTCCCCCACTGTCTGGAAAATCCAAAGTATTATTGCTAAGTACATCAATTAATAATGTTGTGCCTAATGTTTGGGTTTCTCCTTCAATTTTTATCAGGTTCGGTGTCATTAGAGATTTCAATGATGGTAAGTTAACGTTAATCACCTAAACAGTTTACCCAAATAATTATAAACATAGGGTTACTACTGGAAATCACATTTTGTATTTATGTTAAATTATGTAATAAATATTTAGTTTTCAATATATAATTTATCTGTTTTTTCAAAGAATTATAATCTATAAAATTATTTAGTTTTCACTGTATTTTTATTATCTGTTTTATAAATAATTATAATCTATAAAATAATGATTTAAAAATGTTATTATCTGTTTTCTTAAAGAATTATAATCTATGAAATACAAACTTAGCGCCCAAGTTACACGCTACTTTTTATAAAAGCATTAAAATCATTATCAACATTTCAACTAATAAGAATTAACAAAAAATAAGTGGTATTTCTTGTTAATACTTAAAAAAAACATCAATGATGTCAAATGGTCGAACGCCGAGAGCGATGTCGCGCCAAATCATCAAAATTGGCCACTGTGCGATTACCGAAAAACTAGGGCGAAACTATTTCAACACTGATTTATCAATAAATTGTGGAATAGGTCTGTTTCGATTCCGTTTGTTCACTTTCTTTCAAATTAAATCTATTTTAAAAATATTTGTATTTGTTATCTGATCATATTTTACTTAATGCATTATTATGCACTTATATTACATGACTTTTTGCATTTTATTTACTAGTACAATAATTATTCGGTGTGTATGTTTTTCTGAGGTAATAAATAAGTTTCACACAATCATTAACGTGTTTTAAATATCAACTTTGAACACTCTAAATATTCGTTTTAATAAATCAATAAAAAAATAATGAATATGGAATGCCAGTTAGAAGTCATGACATCTGATGTTTAATACAGTTTACAGAGATAATTACATAGCTGTCCGTAGTCACGACACTTGACGTGATGACTCCGACAGTATTTATGCTTTTTTTTAATACTTTAGTTATACTTATAATTCCGAGACTTTAAGGTTAAAATAATATATTGAATAAATATTACAAAATTTTTCTCTCTGCTAGTTTACCAGAAACTTGAACATGAAAAGTGACCGGAGTCACCTTATTCTAAGGTAATACTAGTTTTTAACTAAATTTCGATTTTAAGCAAATTAGTTCCATAACGTACTATAAAGTACCTACCTATAAGAAGACATGAAGCTACTGATATAGATGTAGGTCAAATTAAACGCACCAATCTGTTCATTCACCTACCCATCTTGGAAAATCGATGGAACCGGTGACATTTTTGGGTTTCTGGGTCACTGAAAGATGACGCTTCAAAGCTCAACACAATCGGTCGTGTAAGCGGCGGGGTTGCTTAGGTATCGCCGTCTCCCCCTCGGAGGGCGAGGCGGCGGGTGTGAGGGGGAGGGCGCATCGATCCTGGCGGCGCGAACTGGGTCGCCGCCGCCGCCCATCGCCCTATATCCATCCCGTAGCCTCCTCTCGCGGCACCCGATACCCGTAGCCGCTACACGTGCTGTACACGTCCCGCACACTATAGGGAAAATCATAAAATACCAATACCCGCTTCCAGTAGAGGCTAATAATAGGAGGCCCTGCATTAAGTTAACGAGAAATCAAATAATAGTGCAGTGAGCGCCTCCTCTCAATTTAGAAAAACAGATTACAAAAAAAATATCATTAAAATAATTTTCATTCAGAAACCCACATTCGCCTTCCTAGAAAAACTTACCACCGGTTCAGAAGACATACGAGAGACCACGGCGAAAAAATAACACAAAAAGGCCTTTGTATAAAAAAAACCACCTATGCGTGAACTAATTTTACACGCCGAAAAATAAGTAGGTCAGAATATTCAAGGCATGGAAAGTGTTCGGGTGTTTTTTTTTTCATAAACGGAATTCTACCCATTTCGGGGAAATAACAAAAGACTTTGAAATGCGAGGGCCAACATAAATGATGAAAGCACTTGGACATGAAAAAGCTGTGTTGAATATGAGAGGTGCAAAAAACTAACGACGGTGTTGCTAAATACGTTGATTCCTAGCGGAAAACTAACCCTTTGTCTGCAAGTTTACGTAAATACAAAGGGATGTGGTTGAAAAGCAAACGTGATCATTATGTAATGGGTAGGGTTGAATGAATTAAAACTATAATTATTAATAAAACAATTATAATACTACCCGGCTCAGAACAGATATTGTCTAGTGAGTCGGGTAGCGCACATGATTTGTAAATAACCATTGATGTCAATAAACGACCGGGTTACCGGCAATAATTAAATATGAGATTTTGGATACTTAATCAAGTTTTTGTACCCGTTGTGATGCACGTAATAATAAGTGGCAAAATAATATATTTCATTCCAACCGAGTGGGATTGACAAAAAATATGTCAATCACGCGTGAAAAATATACAGTACGAGAAAGATAGTTTACATAAAATTTTATTCGAATTCAAATACTAAAAGAATAGAGAATAAATAATAATAAACCGATAGTAAACCAAAAGATCACTAAATTATAAAAAGTGTCGTAAATAAATTCGGGTCGCAGAAAATATACGAAACTTTGAATTTTAAGTTTAAGGACAACCCGAATTGAGATTATCGAGGAGCATTTCGTAGTGCAACAGAGTTCTCTTTATCGTATCGATTAAATCTATTCATATCGGCGAAGGCTATTTCCATATTAGGTGATATAAAAAAATATCTGCCACACAGTAAATTTAATCTGAAAGTGGTTCATAACAAGTGGTGAAAGTGGTCCTTGTTCTATCGGTATTACAATGGAAGATGCTCTGAGGAACTAGCGTCATTGATCCCTTCGGCACCGGTGCGTAGTCGGGATACACGCCAAACGCGCGCCCAACATTTGTACACAGTTGACACTTGTCACATGAGAACGGGTCGCTTCTACGATTCGTTCTTAAGTTCAACAGCTCGGCTGTGGAACGAACTGCCGGCCTCTGTGTTTCCTCCCTCCTACAACATGGGACTCTTCAAGACCCATGTTCACTCCTTCCTCTCCAAAAAAAGACCTTCCACACAGCATCCCCAAAGATGACATAGGCCCCGAGGGAAATTATTTTCTTCAGGGCCTCCTGTGTGGAGTAAATGTAAAAATAAAAAAAAATAACAGTCGCAATAAAGTCATTTACGTTTGGTTGAAAAATTGAAGAAACCAAACAATATATATCCACATTTACAAAAGCGAGGCCTTTCTGAAATCTATAGGAAGTTTTCCGTGGGGCAATATCGACTCATTTCTTTACAGACATGATTTGGGAAAATCGATTACGGACGATGTCGATTTGTTGTCGTCGAATTTTTTTAATTGTGGAAAATTTTAGCATTTTTTAGATACAATTTCATTCGAATGAATAATTTCAGAACATTTGAAACGGATTATATCGCCATTTAAATGGGTCATGATATTTTAACAACCCTATAAAAAGCGATGGTAAATAAATAAGGAAAATTTCCGTTGTATTGTTGTCATTACGAATTTTATTCGAATACACATAAAAATCACTAATTTGATTTGTTAAGACAGAAAACGAACCGAATATGAACTATTCATTTAAAGTTATTCGATTTAGTAAATACTGTAATTGTCGCCTTCCTACGACAAGTGGCAAGGAATACAAGTTTAGCAATTAACGAAATGATTACACACCGTGAAAAGATAAACACAAATCCAGGAAACACAAATCCAGGAAACACAATTCCAAGAATTTTAAATCGTGATTTGGGTTTAATTATATATTGAAAGATTAACAGTTCTTGAAAGCATTTAATTTACACAGTAAAATAATTGATACGTGGATACGTGATTGATAAGAATTTAAAACAACTCCGGGAAACTAAGAGTTGATATACGTTGTAATTGGAAAAATCTACAGAAAATAAAAGAAATTTATAAAATAAATGTGTTCATCACACTTCTAAGAGCCATTGATCTACAAAGGTAGCAACTCAAGAGAAAATAGGGCACAAAGAAATGATAGTTGGTGGTATATTGAGAAGGATGAGGTTTGTGAGTGTGAGTGGAGGAAATATTCAGCAGTAAATCTCACCTGTGGGCGATTACCCTCCGCGCATGTGCTCTGGTCAGCCGAGCTTTGTTGCAATCGTTCAGATCGAGTGACCCCGATACGCTGGAACAAACAAAAACAAAATTTAGTCAAAGTAACTCAGGTCACATCTTCTGGATGATAGTTTGGGACTTAGCCACAAATAACCAACCTACTGTGGGCCAGTTCAACCCTAGCAAATAATGCTTCCTCTGTGGAATAAAATATTTATAAGAACCGTATATCTCAGTTTGGTTCTCTCATATAATATTTCTCAGAAACCATTATTTTTGACCCACAGAGTAGTCTTCCATTTGTAGCTAATTGATAGAATATTAAATATTACTTAAGATCTTACTGAATTATATAAATTTCATGAATGAAGGATTATCGTTCGATATTCTATGCATAAAACAACAACAAAAAGTGCCCACGTTTTCAATACTAATATTGCTTAAATAACGACAGATCTTCGTTATTGGTAAAATCAATCATTTAAGTAAGAGGAATATATGGTTCATATCCAAGATAGTTTTAAATAGGCTTTATAAATATGTACATCTATCAAGAGACACGAAAGAAAAATGTATTACGTGGAATATTCGGTCATGCCGGCAGAGCCTACAATCAAATCCGAATCTATATATAACTCGTTCCCAGAAGAGAGAACATCAAATATTTAAAGCAGGATCTGTTCGGCACGCAGGGATTGTATTTTTTTACTTTGTGTGGGAGATTGAATTCTGGGAAGGATCACATATTGCGCTTTAATATACTAACACGGATTCTTATTTAAACACATTATGTATTACAATTGGGAATTATTTCCGACTAGAAATATTTCGTGTGAGAGGTTAAATTTGTGTTAAAATATCTACAGAATTGAGATGAAAATAACATGGGTTTATTTTAGCTATTCGAATATTGAAATAATATTTTCGCATATTAACATATTTCTTCGTAAAGAAGTAATAATAGATTTAACCTTTCTCTTACGATACCGTATTTAAAAACAGGCGTTTTAATTATTCCAAGATGCCAAATTTATTTTTTGGATAGTTCTACAATCTTTGTTCGAAATCCTTTTTCTTATTGAACATTGTACAAATATGGAACAAACAACATGAGAGCTAAATTGTTATTTCAAATACTTATATCTCACGATGAAAATGACGGAATGAACTGGAAATGGTAGCTTTCGTCCGCCAGAGCCTTGAGTTTGGGCAGTGGCGATCAAACAAAAATAGCATTTAGTATTTTTCAAATTTATTAAGATATCTTAGTAGCTGTAGGTGGTAGGTACTCGTAACTCCAAAACTCTTGTCTGTTGAATAATTGACAGTTAGATTCTGCCATCCGACGCTACAATTAGCTAGGATTTAGAGAGAATACACGATGAGAACATGATCTCCAGGCAGAGGGCGAGATTAAAGGTCAATCCATGACGTCGTAACTTTTACTTGGTAATATTTCCAAACGGTCTAATAAATTATACTCCACCAAGGGTAGGGTGGAATAATTTTAAGCCCAGAAGCTTTTCGCGGAAAGCTCGTAAAGGTGAGTTTTTTTAAAAGGTTGTAGGAAACTGAGTTTAACACATCACCTCTAACACAGGGATAATTTTTTTTATTTCTTTTTTTCACTGTAGAATTTAATAATTGATAAAAGCAACACTCAAAAGGCAGAGACAAGCATTTTTCCGTAATAAAAATATCTCTTTACTTCGCTATGTATGTGAATGTCATTTAATATGAATAAAGTGAAATGTTATTTAAGTATAATTAAAACCACCCACTCTGAAAAATACCTTAATATTTATTTTTTATTTTTATAATTTTAATACAATATAATAAAATAATACATAACAATCTTAATTTACTAATTACAATTCCCGCTTAGTGGAGAATTATTCTCGAGTCGAACTGGGTATTCAATTAGTCAATTTACTATATTTATACATATAATTTGTGGGTGGTGGAGGAGCTAATGGAGAACTTATGTAATCAAATTGAAGTTCTAACAAATTTTTAATCTGTAGAAAATATAAGCATTATTATGAATATACTCAAGACCAATAACTTAAATCACTACGCTTGATATGACTTGTCTCATGTTGATTACCTTTATCGTACCATGTTTCTCTACTTGCCCACCTTTCGTGTAGTATGGCCTAAAAACACAAACATTCTAAAATTACATTAGAAGCGTGTGAAAGGAGCAAGAACCTAAACGACATTGGTGTTGCCATTCAATTGGCCGGAAATAGATTCCTCTTACAATCAGTTCCGTATTGGAGGCAACAGCAGAGGTGCGGCCTTTCCGAGTGAACATACAACAGACGGCACTCGACGCAACACACAACACATGACAAACAACACACAGCGCACGACACACGACAAACAACATACAGCAAATGACACACAAAAAACCAACAAACAACCACACAAAAAAACACGCGGCAAACAAAACACAGCACACAACGAACGACACACGAAAAACAACACACAGTGCACGATACACATTTTTGTATTTATACATTGGTATACAGAAAACCGGGACACTTGAGCACTATGCTCTTTCAAAGCAGTGAATGTTTGGTTATTAATTTTAGAATTTGATATTTTTGTTAGGGGAAAATATTATAAGCTAACTAAATCGCGAGATGGCTGCAGGGGGCCGATCCTTTCGGAGGAATTGTTTAGGCTTTTCAATATTATTCGGACTTATTCGACAAACCGGACAAGGCTACTCATGGACGCTTTTCAAGGATTTCGCGAGACCTAAGATATAATTATTATTTAAGATGGGAACTTTTAAAACTCGCCGTAATATTCATTTTGGAGCTCCGATGGCTAACCAGATGGCTTTAATTCGAAATTTTCGAAAGTGGAATTCGCAAGCGTGTGTCCAGATGGGGGCACAACTATTGATGTATACCCGTATACCCG
This sequence comes from Hesperophylax consimilis, assembly GCF_061612785.1. Lineage (NCBI taxonomy): Eukaryota > Metazoa > Arthropoda > Insecta > Trichoptera > Limnephilidae > Hesperophylax > Hesperophylax consimilis. Next base: position 18,432,620 of record NC_142838.1, read on the forward strand.
TGAATATAAATTCTTTAAAACCCGGAATTAAGTTATTTTATTGAGAAAGTTATTCTGAATGACGTTGTCTTTTTCATATTAAAATTAATTATAATTAAAGAGTAAATAACGACAGTAAAAATGAGTTTTTAACTGTACTTGGGAAAAATGTGTAACATCTAATTGCAGTGCTGCGGTCATTGTGTGTATCTTGACATCTCACGCTTATCGGCAGGCCGCAAATTTATACATTTTGACGGCTTACAATATCTTCGGTACCTATGATATTTTCCAAAAATTCTGTCCAAAGCATGCTCTAGTAAATCTGGGGATTTCACAATTTAGATGAAAAATCCCGCAATATTTCCTGTTTCGGGAATATTCCCCAAAAATAAATTCCCGGCAATTACTATATAATACCAATCCCTAGGCACAACACACAACTTGCAACCCACTCGGCCCGGATCGATCCATTCCGGGAACTTCCAGGCACGTGGAAGCGCCCCCACACAGAGACCGTGCAATGTGCATTATCCGCCCACCCCGGGAGGGTGATATCGGTAGAGAGGGTGGGCGGCGGCAAAGTTCATGATGCACATTATTGAATACTGCATTAGCCAATCATTTCAGACTAGAGTGGGCTGCAGGCTTTAAAGCAAACTTCCTACGCAGCGAACAAGGTAAACAAAATTAAACTTCAGACAAATCCAGTAATATTTATTTCCGATTGCAAAATCTACACATTAGGATTTATTAATACCTAGCAATAGAAATGGGAACAAAAGTCGAAACTTTAAACAGAGGTAAAAATAAAAACCCACCAAACACTAAGGTAGTATTTACTCGTAATACAATTTTAAAAGTTGTTAGGAAGGTACTATTTTTTTTAAAAACAACAACATATGAAAATTATCACATTTTCAAGGAATTTCACAAATTGTATGACCTCAATATGCCTACCTACGAAGGTAACTTGAGGGAAGAATCAATAGATCACAAACATGTGTCGATGCATTGGCTAAGCCACAAATTAAAAGATAATAAATACAATGCTCAAATACTGAATTTAAACATTGTCAAAACGTTTTTAAATAACAAAACTGATAGAAAAAAGGAAATTGTGTTCCTTTAATTTGATGTGAAGGAAGATCTTACAAATGTAAACATCCATTTGGCCTACGATACTGGCACGAACTGGTACAACAGACATCATGCTAATAAGAAAGCATAATAACATAATATTATTTAATAGGTATTGTATAGACAGGTATAATTTGAATATACCTAGTCGTATATTCAAAATTATTATCATTATTTAACAGCAGAGTCAAATATTATCATACTATGTTTGCGAGGACAGTTTACACAAAACATGAATGCTACATCGTTGCTCTGTAATTAAGGCAAATTAAAGACGAAGGTTAACTTACTGATAATATCAATAACAAGGAGAAATTCGTAGTTAGAATCCACGGAGAATTAGCGTCAAATCAAATTGAACCCTTAATTAAGTATGTAAATTATATTACGTAAACACACTTATAAATATACTCCATGTTGTGTTTTATTCCACGAACATATTTATATAATTAAATTATTAAGTTCGGGGAAGGTGTTTGGCTTACATCGCTCGTCATAATAATATAATAGCGCAGTAATTGCGACTAGTTATGTTACCCGGTTTCGCCGAGAAATTTAGTCTTTAGCTCAGTATACACCAACACTATTTTTAAATTTCTTTAAATTGGACGTGCTAACAATTGAAAAAAACGTACATTGTTCTCTATTGGGTAAAAAATTGAAAGCGGGACAAAAATCAAATGAGTGCTTCGACAATGAAAAAGAGAAAACATTTTTGTGAGAACTTCGATAATTTACAGTAATGCGTATGTTTTATTCAGTAAAATAGTCTTATCAATTTATATAATTTTGTAAATGGGCATTTTGATCACATTTTGTTGGGCATGTATTCCATGCCCGTGTGTTACAGCCCGATGATCCGAACTGCTTATTGCTGATGATCTCAAATTACTTATGAGGATTTGTCACGGACAAGATTGTGTCAACTTACTAATCGATTTGAATTCAATTTCATAATGGACTGATGAAAGTTAATATTTTTTTTAAAATTTAAAATGTGTCAATATGTCGTATTGCACGTTCGAGAAACCCTGAAAAAATTGATTACTGTATTGAAAAAGATGTATTTATTTTCACCAGTAAAATCCAACAAGGACCTAGGGGTAGTCTTTGATCCCAAACTTATGCTTATACTAGCTAAGATTCTAGGGTTTGTAAGAAGATCTTGCTAACAGCTTTCTAATCCTGAAGCAATGATGACTATGTAAAATTGCATTACAAGGTGTAAAATTGAATACGTCTCAGCTGTATGGGCACCACACCAGCAAAAATACATAGAAAAATTAGAACAGATTAAAAAAAAGTTTATTGTATACGAGAATATACCTGAATATGAGAGTATACCTGAATATGAGAATATACCTGAATATGAAAATATACTTGAATATGAAAATATACCTGAATATGAGAATGCATGGAGAGTACTCGCGATTCATGCATCACGAAGATTTGCTTGCTAAAACGCACTATCAAAGTCTGCAGTCGAGGAGGTATGGGCAGTAACACAGTATAAAATCTATAATAGTATAAAACAAAATTGCTATCCGCGTCTGTCGTTGGTTCTTCTGAACTACGGATTTTTACAGGGTTTTCATTATCATTTCTTTCGAATATATTCCGAATGGCTTATGTATATAATACATGTATATTATATTTATAGAAAGTAAAGAAAAGTCGAGCAACGAAAGATAGCCCATACTTCCTGTCATGCTTTATACCAATGTATCCGACATAGCAGAAAGGACGTACTGGGTCGGCAAAGCCACGACACGAGGTGAGGCGGTGTTAGATAAAGTTTCCAAGACTGTTAACCTAGAAGGATCTATAGAAATAATGTGCGAAATTCAGTCCAAATAAAAATAAGTACGTCATTCGCACAATAATTTACTGTGAGCTTTTAGACTGTCAACAGAAAACAAGGGTTGCATGTGGAACAGCGAATAACCAATTTATAGTACAAATACGCTCCTGTTTTAGCAAAGGCTGCCCGACGTAGTTGAAGGTTGTGACGGTACAGAGCAATGACGTCACGCGGCCCCACCTGACAAACCCCCCGGGCACATAGCTAAACAGAAACATCCCTTGTGATGCCACCATCCCTCTTCGGCATTACTGACAATCACAATTGCTAGAACAGTACAGACGATATTATAATATATATATATATATATTTTTTTTTTTTATAGTGAATACCTCACAAGAGTCCCAACTGCTCCCGTCTGGAGCCAGTGAGACTATGGCATCCCCAATTGGGGGATGTTGTGAGGCTGAAGGTAAGTGGGGAAGGGAAATAGGAAGGTGGGGAAGTACCTGGCTATTCAGATCTAGTCACTAAACACGGCTAAAGCCATTTGGAGCAACGTTTCAATTCTGAATGGTGGTCTTACACCAGGGCGATACTGGTAGTATCTTCCACTCTGGAACGTGCCGCAAATATACTATATATTATTTTAATTAATTAATTGTGAAATAACACAAATTAATCAAATAAAATTTATTTGCGCACGCCGGGTTCGAACCCGCGACCTTCGGAATGGCAGTCCAATGTGTTACCACTGGACTATGCCGGCCGTATAATATTTAGTTGAATAATTAATATATAAAGACAGAAACGGCTGTCGGGTAAAAAATTATAGATATGTGACGAATAGTATCAAAAACGGTCACCTACAAAAACTCTTTGAAATTTTGAAAAAACTCGTGTTTCTGGCTGTTTTTCATACCGTGTATATTTTGAAGCTTTTATTCTAGGCATTGAATTTTTTTTTACAAGTTTTGAAAGTAAAGTAATGTAGATATTTCAATAAAGAATAAAATGCCAGTGTTAGTTAAAGATGTAATTTTTTGCAGTTGACCAATTGTGATAATCATCAAATATTTAAGTCGTTTCAATGCGGCATAACCACAGTTTGATAATGACCCTAAGAGCCGAAACTGTCGTAATAATAAAAAAAAACCTACATAACTTAAAAATAATAAGTTTAAAAAAATATATTATTTAATATATTATTCTATTATATTAACAGCTGACTGAACATTATTATAATTTGATTCAATGTTAGGGAATATTTTTAATTAAATAAAAAAATTCACACTCAAAGGCAAAAGCATCAGGCCTGAAGATAAAATATAAACCAGGTAAAGATGAAATACTTTGGTACATCCCCCAAAGGGAATACTTTGAAAGCTTTGGTTCAGCTTTGAGTTACACAAAGCAAATATTTTTGTTTAAATCTCAATAGGGTGTTTTAACATTTCATATTTAAATGGGATGTTCTCTGCACGCACCTACGCAATTAGAATACCACGGTCAAATCATATAAAATACTTACCTAAATTATAAAAAATAACTTTAGGTACCTTTAAACAAAAATAAATTAATTTCCCTCAACAGATTTATAATAAATTATAAAGCGGATGTTAGCTTTTTTTTTTCATTTTTTAATGAAAAACACATAAAATTTTACACGCTGACATTTTACATACCTGACAATTTTTTCTCGTAAACAGAATAATATAGAAAATGATGATATTATGAAAGCTGAAAAAACACTGATAAAAAATGGAAACCAACCAATGTATTTACGTTTTGTGTTCCCGTTTTCGTAGAAACAAAAACAAATAGAGAATTTTTATTATAAACCCAAGTGCGTGATGATTTGCAGTATAATAAATTCGAAAAGTATTCTCGTATAAATAAGGTATAAAAATGATATCTAATGAAAATATATATTTAATATAAATGCTAGAAAACGACTGAAAGATATTATATCAAAATAATCAAGTGTGAAAAAAATATCTTATTATAGAATATCCATATTTTACATCAGATAATTAAATTTCAGGGCTGATTTATTTGGTCACGAAGACTGCTCGGTACCAACTACCAGGATGACTTTAGAAAGGTCAAATAAAACCAGTCGGGGGATAGAAATATCTCCCAGCGAGTCTCGAGCAGTAGTAGCTCTCCTGCAGCACGCGAGGAGGCGTGTTTTCCTTTATTGTACGCGGCTTTCTGCGAGAATACCAAACAATTTTCTGTTTACAACATACCTACTCTGTTTACTTATGGAATGCTTTCATTTAGTTTAATACCAAACTGACACGTTTCACAGTCAAATTTTACTGACAATTATTATTTTTCTACATCAGGAAAAACAGAACTAAATAATAATAATAATAACGTTCAACGTAGATGAACAGGGGATTATTATGTCATCTGTACAGATGAACATGGATAGTCTAAGACCCCAAAAAACAAAAGCAGGTATTCCTAGACAGCGTATGAAATGGACGAACGATGTCAATATGTTCATTGTTCGTTCATATTTTTATGTAACCAAAGTAGAAACAGATATGTTGTTATATAGGAAAAAATTACATTTACTTTTCTCACAAAATTATCCGATTGCCCAAGTAAGCGAACAAAGATTAGCAGACCAAAAGCGAGCTATTTTCAAAAATAATTTAATTTCTGTAGTCACATTAGAACAGATTAAAAGAGAAGTAGCAGATAGATTGCAAAGGGGAAATAATTTAGAACAAATTAACACAAGTAACAATGTCATATCAGATGCATTGAATGTAGATAGTTTGGATAATATTCTAGTCGAAATGTCCAATGATATTACAGTAGATTCAAATAACTTAGCCGTTATTTATAATCTTAGGGAAATCAACATTGCAAATTTAAACTTTGTTGATGAAAATGTAGTAGAATTAGCTAACTTACTTCATAATAATATAAACAGATATATAGATGTAGAGCCAACAGTTAGACCAAAATTACCGAAATTGCATACGTCAAAGAAATTATCTAAATTAATTTTTGAATTAAATAACATAATTTTACCAAAAATCATATTTGACGAAATTAGTTTTTTAGATCTTCATACAATAGTATACGCTAGTGCGATTACTGTTTGTAATAAGTTAGGAATTAAATTATCATCCTCTGACGATAGATCATATAGTTATAGTAAACCAGAATGGCAGATCAGATTAGAAAATGATGTAGTATTTTTAAGAAGTAACATAGCTAGAGTAATAGAATATAAAAATGGAAATAGAAGTAGGAAAATTTTGAGACATGTAGATGAAATTGGTAGAAAATTTGGTTATAACATTGATAGTCATAATAATGAAAATATAATCAATGATTTATTGGATTTATTAAAACAAAAATTAGGCGTAAAAGCTAGTAGATTAAAAAGATATAATTATACGAATAATAAAAAAAAAAATAATAGATTATTTCGAATAATAATATTCCGTTACCATCTGAATCAGATATGCGCGATTTTTGGACTAAAATTTGGAGTAAAGATATAAAACATAACGAGTCAACTCCATGGATAGAAAATGAAGAACTCAATTTTTCAGGTATTGAACAAATGAGTTTTTCTAATATATCGGTTGAATTGTTAACCAAAATTATTAAAAATACTCATAATTGGAAAGCCACGGGTTGCGATTGGATACATAATTTTTGGTACAAACGTCTGACTACTTTACATCCTCTTTTGGCAAAAAATCTTTCAAAATTTGTCAGTCAACCTCAAAATTTTCCAAATTTTCTAACTAAGGGTATTACTTATATGTTACCCAAAAGCGAAAATATTAATAATCCTTCTCAGTACAGACCCATTACATGTTTACCGACAATATACAAAATTTTAACCTCTTGTTTAACAGATTTAATATATACTCATTTAGATGAAAAAAATATTTTATCTGAACAACAAAAAGGTTGTCGCAGAAAACATATGGGATGTAAAGAACAATTAGTTATCGATTCTGTAATTCTAAAACAGATTCAAACTCGAAAACGTAATTTACATACTTGCTATATAGACTACCAAAAGGCTTTCGATAGTGTCCCGCACTCGTGGCTGATCAAAGTATTAAAAATATATAAAATTAACCCCATTATTATTAGCTTTTTGGAAAATATTATGTCCTTTTGGAATACCAATTTACTTATCAATTTAAAAGGTAAGAAAATAGTAATACCGGGCATTTCAATTAAAAGAGGGATTTTTCAAGGAGACTCATTGAGTCCTCTTTGGTTTTGCTTAGCATTGAATCCTCTATCTAAAATGTTAATTAAAAGCAAGTTTGGAATAAAAGTTAAGGGTAATACAAGGGAGAGTAGTACAATTTCGCATTTATTATTTATGGATGATATAAAATTATTTTCGAATTCTGAACAAAATTTAGAGAAAATGATCGAGGTAGTTAAAAACTTTTCAGATGATATCAAAATGACATTTGGTTTAGATAAATGTAGAACGATCCATATAGAGAAAGGCAAAATTGTAGATGGGGACGAGAGTATATTTAGAAATTTCCAAATTACTAGTATGAAAAGGGATGAGGTTTATAAGTATTTAGGATACCCACAATCAAATAGATTAGACCATAGTAGTATTAAAAATGATATTAGGATTAAATTTCAAACTAGGATAAGGAAAATTTTAAAATGCAATCTATCTGCTAAAAATTTAGTAAAAGCAATAAATACTTGGGCAATACCTCTATTAACGTACTCATTTGGCATAATTAAATGGTCTAATACAGATTTAGATAACTTAGAAAGATTAATTAGAACTACGCTAACAAAGTTTAATTGCCATCATCCAAATTCAGCTATAGAACGAGTTAATTTACCTAGAAATTTAGGAGGTAGAGGTATAGTCAAAATAACTTCTTTGAAACATAATCAGGTAGAAATGCTAAGAACTTTTTTCCATAGGAAAGCTCATAGCTCAGAAATGCACAAAATAATTTGCAAGGCAGATAGAAATATTACACCTTTAAATTTATACGATGAGAATGCCAACATTTTTATAAATCCCAACCAGGAATTATTAGATTCCTGGTCAAATAAAATTTTACACGCAAAACACTTCAATTATCTCCACCAAACGTATGTTGACAAAATTAAGTCAAACAAATGGTTGAGTATTGGAGAGTTGAGCGCAGAAATAGAAGGATTTATGCTTGCAATTCAGGATAGAGTCATTAATACTAAAAATTATAGAAAGCATATAATCAAAGATACAAATCAAATTGATGATTTGTGTAGAAAATGTTTGGCTTTTCCGAAAACTATAGAACATATTATATCGGGATGTTCTATATTAGCACCGTCCGAGTATACATTTAGGCACAATCAAGTTTTAAAAATAATTCACCAAAATTTGGTAATTAAACATAACTTGATTGACTGCCGTAATGTAGTACCATATTATGAATACGAACCAAATTCATTTTTAGAAAACGAATTTTATAAAATATATTATGATAAAACTATACTAACAGACCGAGCGATTAGTCATAATAGACCCGATATAGTTTTACATGACAAAATTAAAAAAATAACTTATATCATTGATGTTGCTATTCCAAATTCCTGTAATATTCAAAAATCTGTTAGTGAAAAAATAAGAAAATACACAGATTTAGGAAATGAAATAAAAAGAATTTGGCATTCTCAGACTATAAAAATATTACCATTCGTTATTTCGGCTACTGGCATTATACCTAGCTCTCTAATTAAAAATTTAGGCGTATTAGATCTATCAAAAAATTTATATATAAAGATGCAAAAGTCGGTCATTTTGAATACATGTAGGATAACAAAAGATTTTTTAAATATTTATGTTGGGGGATCAGTAGGATTTATAGGCCCTGTTAGAAGTTCTACCGAGCCGAACCCTCTGATATGAAAATATCTGGAGACGGTGAATTTTTTTTTCCCATTTGATATCTGGTGATTTGACGTGTTGTTGTTCTTGTATTGTTTTGTATTTATTTTACTTATATAATGCACTTACATAATGTTGATTGACTAGCTGATCATTTGTGGAAAAGTGAGTGGAAGGGTTAAGTTTTTCCTTTGGGGAAGACTTAACCCGGACAACTAAATCGGAAGTTTAAAAAAAAAAAAAATAATTGGATAATTTGTAGAGCGCCGTTTTTGTGAAAAATCACCTCAAGGGCGCTGTACAATTTATTTCCTAGGATCTACATTTGTTATTTAGACCAACTGTGCCAGCACGAGGTTCGTCATCCGTTCAGGCATGTGTCTGCCGCCAATATAGCGCTGACATGTGTCTGCTGCCAATAAAGAGCGCTGACACAACATCCTCACATAGACAATAAACCTTGGCAGCACCGCTGTGACGCTCGACGAAGACAGAAGATGGAGACTCTGCTGCAAGAATCCTAGGTAGCGAAGGAACTGTACCAGCTGCTGCAGCGAGAGAGACTACCCCCTCCACCAACTGTGCCAGCACGAGGCTCGTCATCCGTTCAGGCATGTGTCCGCCGCTAATATAGCGCTGACATGTTTCTGCTGCCAATAAAGAGCGCCGACACAACACCCTCACATAGATAACAGACCTTGGCAGCACCACTGTGCAAAATCACCTCATCCTAGTCTACCTTAGTATCTCCAGTCACCTCCCAGCCATTCATGCCACCTAGTGCATCCTCTCGACCCTTTCAGACTCCTTCCTGGCTCCAATACCTAAATAAAATCCAGCAAAAAAAAAAAAAATCTTTCTATTGTCAATTAAATACAATTCAATACAATTCTTTCTATTGTCGTGATCCGACGATTTCACACCTGTCTCAGACCCTTAGGGCTCGCTTATCGCAGGCTATCATAGGCAAAATCTTGAACCAAAGTCAAAGTGAAGTTTATGTGTGTCAACTGTAACAAAATACATATACAAAAACAGAAAATAAAAACAAAAATTTTAAACAAAATATGGCTTATCTGTCCTCCAGGCAGACATCCTCGGTTGAAGAAGTCCCGTAAATCCCGACACCACTTGACACTTGAGAGGTCAGGTATAAAATCTTCGACTGCATTGAGATTCTTTTTTCTAGATTCACTTTCAAAATTTAATCGGTTTGAAATGCTATAATAATTGCAAATTCCGGCTAAACGGTAGAAGTTACGCGCATTTCGTGAAATAAGAAGGTAAGCACTATATAAAACACGGATGCTGAACATTTTTCAGCGATCTTTTAACAAGGGAAACCTTCTGAAAGGATTAAACAAACCGGAGCGATAAAAACACGTCCGCTCTCGGGACCAAAATTCACTGCAAATACCTATATATAAAAAATAAAAGGAATTAAAATATTGCAATCGTATTTTTGGCTAACAGGGTGAATTTCGTTAAGGGGTAATTTAATTCGAGCTGGTTATAACCAGAAACCTACTGACCTCGGTTTGGTAATCAAAATCATAGATAGATTCCCCCTTTACTGTGAGTAATTACACACGAAATACTATTTCATTTACCACCACTGTGGATTTAAAACATCGTAACCGACTGCCGTAGTGTAAAATAATCTTATTAAATGACTATAATCGCCGATTAGCAAATAAAAAAATATACTAAAGAGATAAATAACAGAATAGGAAATCTCGTTCTTTAAAGAAATTTCCTAGCGAATTTTAAGCGTTTTAGAGTGAATTTTAATTAATAAGCTAATAAACAGTGCCCTTTTAAGGACAGTGATTATTTAAATAATTTTAAGCACTATGCAAATGATATTTTATTTTTGGTATAAAAATTTATGTTAACAGTCGATTGAAAAATCGAAATCGTTGTAGCAAGATTCGTTGCATCACTTCTCTTCGGAATTCGAAGTTTACAGTCGCAATCGTTGTAGCAAGATTCGTTGTATCACTTGTCTCCAGAATTCAAAAGTTATTATCGAAATCGTTGTAGCAAGATTCGTTGCATCACTTCTCTTCGGAATTCGAAGTTTACAGTCGCAATCGTTGTAGCAAGATTCGTTGTATCACTTGTCTTCAGAATTCGAAGGTTATAATCTTAATCGTTGTAGCAAGATTCGTTGCATCACTTCTCTTCAGAATTCGAAGGTTATAAAATGCCAATGCTAAATACGGAGCTACATACCTACAAAATAAATGATAAGGACGGGATCTTGACAGGAACCTCCAATAAACGAGCTCCGAAGGTATCAAAATGTAAAGGATTAGAATCCAGGGTAGTTGTACGATTACTGATTAAATAATCTTAATCATTGAAGCATTGGTTGCAGCCTATAAAATGCGAATTTAATACATAAAGACGGGGAAAATGTCGCCAGGAAGTACCAGGAACGAGCTCGGAAGGTATTAAAATTGAATAGTTTTGAATCCAGGGCAGTCATAAAGTCCATCTTACATTTGATGGGGGCGGCGCGGGCGGAGTGGGCCACGGCCAGGGCGGGGCGGGGCAGAGGCGGACCGCTCACGGCCACCCCGTGCAGCGTGCACCACCCTAACGTCAAAACAACTAACTGATCGTGCAACAGTATGTTTAAATGAATCGCCTGCAGAATTGGTACGCGAAAATTAGTATGCAACATAACCCGCAGAGAGCTGAGTACCTTACGAGACGAAATAATGACATTATTATATTGTAAACCGAATTTAAACGAATTTATTCGTGTAACGCTTTTAGCAAGATTTTCGTTGTTGAAAATCACATTGTTTAAAAAATGTACATAGTTTCGAAATACAGCTGCATGTTAAATATACCGTCGAGGGGTCCGTTGTCATCTCTCTTTCAGAAACATGCATCGTTTATGAGAAATCGGGAACGGTTTCAACGGAATGTGTAATGCCTTAAGATAGGAAAAAAATTATCAAATTCAATGTTGTCAATTCATATAGCTGAGCTACGAGGTAATTGATAATTGTTGACAAATGAAATTACAAAGATTACGAGAATCATAAAAAAACACTCCAGCGAAGATAAGTTGGGTTGGACTTATCTTAACTAATCTGATTGAACGCAGCAGAAAATGTCGTCATCAAATTTGCGCAGCTCGTTCTGTCTGGAATTTCCAGGTTAAGAAAATGATTTCCAGCCCAAAACATCATTTCTATCGTTGAACAATTAACTACGTTAAAAATAACTTTTTTGTGATGAAACTTGGCGGAAGCTAGATAGTAACTATTAGCCGATATCCTTCAATAAAAAATATTCAGATCACATAATTCCCAAGAGAATAAGTGCCCTGTCGATATCTTCATAAAATTGTTATAATTGGCACTAACTTCGGGCCTCTAGGGGTTGATAGGTCAAGCTGACCTCCCGGCCCAAGGGGAAGGTTGTTTCGTTACATCACCGCGGCGTGTAACACAAGGGCGAATGGTAAAGTTCGAAGGTACATTCGATATCGTTAGCAGTAATTTGAACATTTCCTGAAAGTACATTTCGCTTGCCAAAAACTGAAAAGATTTTACGTTCCATCGATTTGCTGGCAGCACGAGCACAAAGGGTAAAAAGAGAGGAATGTAAAATAAAATAAAGAGAAAAAGGTGTTGATTCTAAAATAATGACATTGAAGAAATGTTTTCATAATTTCAAAAGATTACTTTAATGAAATTTGTAAATACATAAATACTTAATTGAAAGGATCTAAAATAATTGGCGAATATCAATTTTCATCTTCGCGGGGAAAATGTTTTGTAAAAAATATTTTTATTTTTTATCGTGGGTCGGATCGTGATGGAATTTCATTCTAAAATGACCAAAAAAGCTATTAATTTTATTGAAAAATCTATAAATATCCACTTTTATTGTGGAACGGATAGAGGTGGAAATTCATTGTAAAATTACGAAAACAACTACTAATTATATTAAAAAATATATATTTCATTCAGCCATCAATAAAATTTAAAAAAATCTAATAATGAAGGAGGATTCTTAGTATTTTTACCTCTGATCTTGGTTGGAAAAAGAAACCGAGTTTTGAAAAAACAATCGTGATGACGACTAGAGCCGTCGAGGATCAGCAAAACTGGAGACTTTTTAGGGAGGCCGTGCCAAAGTTGGACACCAGAACACTTATGAAGACCGAATAGGGGCTACATGAAACTCCAAGAGAACATATTTATGCCATGTTTGCAAAATCGTGAACTTTGACATACCGTTCCTCGGGACGCCCTCGGGTCTTTTATCCGTCGGTCTCTCGAGAGAAAATTAGGAAACGAATCGCCTGTAAAATAAGTTTGTATACCCAAGTCTACCGTCTAGCAGATGTCAGGATAGTTGGTGGCACGATCGTAAATCATCAGAATAGATGGTATAAATCAGTATTTTTCAAAGTGGGCAATAACGCCCCCTGTGGACGCTGGAGGCTTTCAGGGGGGCAATAGAAGGCTCAAAGAAAATTAGGGGGCCTTAAGGAAATCTAGAGGGGCGACGACAGACAAATTCTATCTATAAAAATCCATCGGAATCTAGCTGAATTAAATAATAATAGTTTTACTTTCTCGAAACTTTGTTAAAAGTAAAAACACTAATAAGGGAATTCTATCAACGTCATTGGTTCCTCAAAGTTTATATGAAAAACTGTATCGGACTATTCACATTCAGTTCGTGTCGTGTTTATGGCAATCAAGTTTTTGGTAAACATCGCGTTTTTTACAACCCTGCATGAATTGACATGATTATCTTACTTGTTCTAACAAACTCAGTACGAATTCGGTTATTCAAATGAGGTAAATTTACCTTATTCCTGTCGGTGCATGTTACATTTCCAATCTGGCAGTGATTTTTTATTTTCATTAGCATTTTAGCGCGTTTCGCATATTGATATGTTTCACAACCTATCTTTCTAATCCATTTAATAATGCACGTTTAAAAATTATATCTATGGCTTTTTTTAAGATACACAACAGATGGTAATGTAAAAAAGGTAAGTTAAAAAATACAGATTTTTAAAAATCTCAAATGATGGTCGAAATATGTTTGAGAAGCTGTGGTAAAAAGAAACTTGTATCGCACGGAGCCAATTACTCGGGCATTAATCGGGCTTTCTATCAGATAAATTTATTTACAAGGCTTTCTCTTTTGAGATCTCTAGCTTGCATTTCCTTCAAAATGGATTTATTGCCAAAGAATTTGATAAATTATAGGCTAATCATTGAAATAGATCAGTTATGCCGTAAGCAATGGAAAGATGTAGGAACCAGAGCGAACTACATAATGCTATCCTACTATATTCCGTACTCCGAACATAACGAGCTTTTGTAGTTTCAGGGCTTGTTTAGAATAGACTGAAGAAGTGAAGACTTGAGAGAGAATTTAGAGCTAAACTCAAACCGCATTTCTAAACAAAGTCTCAGCCATAATTAGATAATAGATTTGAAAACCTTATTTAAAAGCTAACCCATTGTACTTGTAATTCCAAAATATACGTTCTTTCGCACTACAAAATGCTAATTTAAATCGTCCGTGTATTTTGTTTTCTTCATTCTCAGCGGTTTATCACCACAACGATAACATTTTACAGTCCGCGGCAAATGTAAATATTTTAATACCAAATAGAATGGTACATACACATATCAACATAGGTATTTTAATGGGCTATCACTATCACAAATACATATTTTGAAATTAAAGCAATAAATTAGTGAACACAAGTTTTATTTTTTATAATTAACTAGCGGACCCCGCAATGCTTCGCTATTTTGCTAATATCTTTCTCGGACGTCTCCGACATCTTCCACCATTCACCACTGTACACCATAATGTTACTGTTCAAAAACTACATTACATCGACTTTAACGAATCGGTGTACATTGTGAATACCAAAAAATATGTTTTAGATAAATTGAAGGTTTTCCTATCGCTTCGCTTGATTAGAATACAAATAAAAAAATAAATTACTCAATACAAAATATAAATGCAAACTACCAAAAAATATTTTTTTTCAATAGAAATGTATGAACGCATAATGAAAACAACTTTTAAAAAATACAGTATTATAGCCAAGATTATCTGTGACAGTTTCACTTGATTAACTTTTTTGTTTTCAACTTCAAAATTTCAGCTATATCGGTGACGAACTTTTGTAAATTTAAGATTTTGATACATAGATAGATAGATACCGATACAACAATTCCCTAGCTGCTTCAGGACAGTAATACAATACATTTGATAAAATGTGAACCGCAAAACATTTCCAAGGATGAGCTTGTATTTTCAGCATGAAATTGTGAACCCGTGGAGTGCCACGCTAGTGAACTTATTAATAGAAATAATTCATGAAGACAGACAGGACAAAGACTGGCGTTAGACGATGGTTTCACGTCTGAAGCCATACGAGATACTCGCTAAAGTATATCTTTCTCGTCACAATTCACCCAATTAGTGTCCGTATTACGCTAAGCGGTTTACACCGAAATATAATTAATAAAATAATACGTCGCTAAAAATCCGGTCTATATTTGGACACGGTGAAACCACTATGAAGCGGCTATGAAAATATTTTGCAGAGTAGGTCAGCAAATTTTTAGCTTTTTCAATTCGAATTATCACTGACACGTTTAGCACTACCCTAATGTACTTAGTACCTACCAAAGGATCCAGACAGTAAAGACCCTTGGTGTAATATATGTTAAGTGACCAGATCTGAATAGTCAAGTCCTTTCATACCTTCCCAATTCTCTTCCCCCACTTCAAATTCCTCAAATGGGGATAATATATTTTCACCGGTTTCGGACAGTTAGGCCTCTTGTAGGTGACTCACAATACAACACACCCATGAAACCTGCTTGGTAATTTACATAATTTGAAAGAATTCAATAAAGAGATTCTTCTAAAAAATAATGGACTGTAACGGCATTGTATTACAATAAAACTAGAAACCTTCTTGAAAAACAAGAAAAATGTTTAAAATGAATGCGGAAAAATCACGGAAAAAATGAAAACACGAAAGAATGAAGAGGGAGAAAACTCTTCTCCTAAAACCATGTAACCCTAATTTTTATATGAATACTGCACAACAGCCCCAACTCCTCCAAACCGTCTTTAGCCCCCATTCAGGGTATGCTACAAGGCTGAAGGTAGTTGGCTGGATAGGGAATGGAGAAGAGGAAGGTGGGGAAGTACCTGGATATTCAGGTCTAGTCACAGCTGAAGCCATTTCAAGCAAATTTCACCAGGGCAATACTGAGAGTATATTTCATTCTGGTTTGTATAAATGAACCTAGTAATTGGCGTCGAAAGCCCTGTCTAGTAGGGCAGGGTATTTCAGTACTTTCATCACATTTGTTCAGTCTGCAATGTTTTCTGTGTATTTCAAATGCGCTATTTACATGATATTTTTTAATTTTCCGTAAAGTCGAGCACGGTTTTAGAAACTAGATAAAATTATCTTTCCGGTGTATGCATTTAAAATAAACATTACTATTTCTAAATAATAAAATTTTAATATCAAACGCGGAAAATGTTGTCAAAAACGTTAACCACATTTTTCCTTAATTTTTTACTCCAATCATAGAAAAATTGAGGGAACTCGATATTTCGAAAACGCATTCGTTTTGTTTGGGGGATTTGTAAGAAAACTGTACCTTCACTTTTATCTCATTCATATAATAAAAAATAAGAAATCATTTTTAAAATTAAACCGATTATTATGATAGCGGCGAAATATGAATTATTCATTTTGGCTATTTTTAGGATTTTATGAATGGATTCCATTATAAATATTTGAGGCAAACTGGAAAGAATTATTATGTACTTCATTCAGCATGATAGAAAGAAAAAAAAACTTTTATAAAATATGAGCCCCCGGTCATATATGACCCTCAAACGCTAGAGGGGTTAACCTCCTTAAACAACCTGTATATTGCAAAACTTCGTATCTAGAAAAGGCAAATTAAACTTTCAAATTTACGTACCTATCCGAAGCGGTAAGGGCTAAACTTTGACTTATTATGATTACGTCGATTTAGGAAAGTTTCTCGGTGCAGATGCGTGACTATAGCCTAAAGCGGTGGATGTAATGAATATGCGTTATAAATCAATAAAACTTGTTTGAGATATATTATTTTTTAGCTATACGACATAAGTTAACAGATTAGTAGTGACCGTAAGATCGTTAGTAAAATATACATAGTCATAAAAGTAAAGATACTGTATATATAAGTATAGTATACTCAAGTAAAAGCTTAATATAAGAGAGAAAAAACAATATAAAAAACGCATTTTTTCTTATTTATTATAAAGCGCCCTCGAGGTGAAGTTTAAGGTTAAACGCAACGCTCGTTGTATTCTACGTGTTCACAGATGGCGTTAATTAATTAATTTTGTTTAAATACGCTTTTGCAAGGTATTGCTTTACAGTATTAAGACAAATTATTTGTTTGCGCCCTCATATACGCAATATGAATATGAATAAATAGTTTTGTCCATATAAAAACTCAATTCTATCGAGAAAGGCATACAAATACAATATTGGATTGAATCATCGGTAAAATATTGTATTTGTGTGCCTTTCTCGAAAGAATTAAGTCTTTAAACGAACAAAACTATTGATTCATATTCATATTGCGTATATACGGGCGCAAACAAATGATTTGTCTTAATATTGTAAAGCAATACCTTGCAAAAGTGTATTTAAACAAAATTAATTAATTAACGCCATCTGTGAACACGTAGAATACAACGAGCGTTGCGTTTAACCTTAAGAAGTCTTAATATAAAAGAAAATACATCCTGCGTATGTTTGTATATCGCTGAAAAGTTTATTCTTATTAGTGCCACGAGTGTTTAGAGAGTGTTTTGAATGATGGAAGAAGTCAAGGATGGGCGAAGAATACTTGTAGCAATATCTCTGCACCGGCATGAGATACGGAATCGTATTAAAGTCCATGTAATGTAGTTTTTAACGGTAACGTTGTGGTATACAGTAGTGAATTATGGAAGAAGTCAGAGACGCCCGAGAAAGACATTAGCAACAGCGAAGCTTTGCGGGGTCCACTAGTTATTCATATTTACAACCCTATGTAATATTATTACTTCGCAAGAAATGATTACATTGACCTACAAATTCCGGAAAAATTACAGAAAACTAGACGACAGAGCTCACTCTGTCTGGTAGTTTTTAATGTTTCATACACAGATTTTCACATATAAATTTAACATTTTACAATAATTTAATAAATAAGAAAGCTTCGAAAAATCGTTGGCAATATTAAAATAAAAACGCAACTAATTTAAAATAATGCAAAACTTTTTTACAGTAGCGAGCGCATTGAAGCCGAGGTCGGCAAGAAAACGAGGCTATTGTTTATGTTGCATTACCATTCACCAGTATTTTAAACTGCACTTTTATATCACCGCCGATCGCATATAGGTCATGTTGCAGCGGAAGTTAGAAGGTGGGGTCGTTGACACGGGAGGACAGCGCAGGCGCACAAGCGACCGGATGCACTCTCCCTACTTCACAGCTGAACAGCGCACACCTCCAAGTCAGAGTGGCACTCTATCTAAACAGGACACACCCTGCCTGCTAGTTTTCATAGTCAACTGATTGAAGAAGCCATAAAAGACTGGCCTTTACAGAACCCACTCCCTCGAAACCCATATATGAAAAAATAAGGATCGTAATAGTCTCGCAATGTCGTTGAAATTCCATAGTGGATTGACGAATGCGTGGTGTTGTATTTCATTATTTTTAGATTATTTTCTGACATTCTCAAGGTGAAAGTGTATTTCCATTCAAAGGAAATATTATGTTCGAGGGAGGGCTTTTGTATCAATGACGAACCGTAGTACATTAGATTAGGAATACATAAAGATAATTATAGGAAGTTGACAAACATCGCCAGATTTTAAGGTAGCTACAAACGTATGTTCTTGCTCGATCGAACATGTTGACGTGAAATGTGACCTGTCGACACAAGAAGCTCAGTCAAATCGTAAATTTCTGTCGAAAATCGAGCCGTTTGCTCGACCAAAATAGCATTCGAACATGTACATGTTGAGGCATGTTCGAATGCGCGTAAAACCAACCCATCAAAATCGAGTAAAAGCCAAGTTACTTAAAAAGAAAACACCAAAGTCAATGACAGCCTCCGTGGTCGAGGTGTAAGGCTCTCAGCTATCAAACCGGGTTCAAATTTTAAATGAATTAATAATAAGAGAGAAAAGTAATCTTGTTTCAAATTTAAAATTAAAATAAACTTTAGCTGTTCACTTTTAAGTATCCATTTGAACAAGGCTAAAGTAGCTTCATCATCGGTGTTTGATATTGCTTCAATGCAACAAACATTTCCATTGTCTTGTTGTCATTGTTTTGATTATGGTTGTGGTCAAGCTCCTGTGTTGGGTATCCTGTCACCTGCGTTCCATATTGCCCGAGACAAATCACTTATTTGATTCGATAAGTATTCCGATCACGAATATTACGACAGATCATACGGATGGAGTTTGTTCGCACATTGAAATCTCCAAACACAGGTTATCTCATGGAAAAAATACCTTTAATACTCAAATAACTATTTTTCCAACGCCATTTTTAAACCAAACCTTAAAATTCTCGGAGACTGAAAAATCGATAATCCAAATATAAACCTAGAATTTTAATTAAATATTTATATATCGAAATTGTCGTATGTTGAATCATCGTGTGTGGAATAATTTCTCAATAATAGGCTCTTCACCGCTCCACACAGTTGTAACGAGTTCTATGATTTTGTAAGTAGGTCTTATAATATGTTCATTTTTGCGTGTATTTTAATCTTGTTTTATTTTGATTTCTATTTTGAAATGTGTATTTTTATCATTCACTTTAATGTTAGTTTTGATTTATGCAACGATACCTATGTTTTTAGATTTTTAAACGTTGTTTTTATGTTTGTTTCTACATTTAGTATTTTGGTTATTACATTATAATATAGCATATACAGGGTGTATCGGCACGTACCCGACAAACTTTAACCAGCTATTCCTTAGCACATTAGGAGTAAAAAATGTTATGGGCACTTTGCTGTCCGGTAACATTTTTTTTTACAAAAAAATTTACTATTCATATTTTTACCACATGTCACCAATGTTTTATCCTTTGTCAAAGTTTGAAAACCCGTCTGGCAATATTTTGTTCGAGTTTCGTTGAATAATGTACGTACGTACCTACGTTGGCGCGCTTTTACAATCACAAAGAAATGGCACGGCACCATTCGTCTCATTTTTAACTATTATTATTTAGTGTGTACGAAAGAGCGAGGACACTTTTTGACAAACTTGCTAATAACAGCTGTTGAACACGAGAAACAATGCAAATGACAGTGACGGAGTGTGGATTTTTTTTATTTATTTTTTGTTTTTAATGGAAAAAAAATGTTACCGGACAGCAAAGCGCCCATAACATTTTTTACTCCAAATGTGCTGAGGAATAGCAGGTTAAAGTTTGTCGGGTACTTGCCGATACACCCTGTATACGACTGCCATGATACGGGCTTGAACCTAGTTTAGTGGTCGAGATAAAGCAAATGAATTTTAATAATGATAATAAAAATAGTATAAAAAATCAGTAAGCAAAAAATCTTTGTCCGGGATTTTCCATGCGGAATAATGTGTGCGCGATATATTTGGTCGGATTAATCCGAGCAACACTAATTCGACGCGAAATCATCACCACTGTCGGCCACCGGCATTTCCGTTCGCCAACCATAACTGCACGTGAGAATGTCAAACGGATCCTAATTACAATATTATGCAGATCTTATTTGATGTAAGGTACCGAGGTCGTACCGCGCTCATCCCAGTCGAAACATGTTATCCTAATATGGATGGCAGATGTTATCATTAGTCCTAGTTGAGCAATTACTCATAGGCAGTGTGTATTATTGTTAATCCTGAGCCAGATAAGTGACATAAGCAGTTGGGATCGTTAATATAGTGGCAGTTGTTACTTGTAACGACATTAAAACACAGCTTAAAATATCGCGGCATCTCGTACAAGTGGAAGCCGTCTAAAATGGAACACCGATCTCTTCAAGTTCCAACTGAAAATAAGAGAGGTAAGTATTCAATTATTGAAGGCAATATTAGCGATTTCTAAACGACAATCTGAAACAGAAAAATCAGAAAAAGGATACGGTCACATCTAGGACTCGAACCCAGGACCCTTGTCTTGCCGGGACAGAGAGGTAAGTAAATAATTTCATGAGCAAATGTACGCCTAAGATAATCCCGTAAGTGGAGGAGTTGCCAAGATCTGGCAACAGTTTAAACCAGAGTTTCCCAAACTTTGTTGCCCCGTAGACCACTTGCCAAATATTTTTTTTTTCCGTAGACCCCTAACCTGCCGAATATTGAATTTTTCTAAAACTATTAACGTCCCATGTGATAATCATTTGTTTTTTTCGTAAAAAGAATCCCTTTCCTTGCCTGCCCAACAACTGGGTGGCGATATAGTTCCTCTGTTTTTTCATTGTGCAGACAGGGGCGCCCTTGTGAGGTATTACACCAAATGAAAATGGAGCAACGGGAATTTCTTTCTGTAGCTGGCCCTACAAAACTGCCCCTTCTTTGTTCTTTGTTAGCGCTTATTCCGATCAGTTCTTCTTGTCATATGATATCTGATTCTTCAACATTCCATTTCCACAGTCAAAATGTCCTCAAACTTAGTTTTGAAGTCTGTGTGAAGTACATCTAAATGTTGAATGTCAAAACAAGTTGGGGAACTAGGAAAATTCGCGGCTTCCAATGTGTGATGTTTTGGTTCAATATATTAATTCTGACGAAAAAAGGAACGTAGACTCAAATATCAAATTTAACTAAAATGTAATTTCTCAGTCTATTATTAGTATTACGTAAACTTTGTTATTTGTGTTAGGTGTAATGTGTCATTTACGGAACTCCTAAATATTGAGTTGAGGTAAATGGGGGTCCGCTCGTATGTACCCCCATTTGAATCTCGTGGACCCCCAAATTTTTTTCTCGCTGACATAGACCCCCAGCAAGCCGATATCGACCCCTGGGGGTCCATATAGACCACTTTGGGAACCTCTGGTTTAAACTAATAATAACTGTGTAAAATAAAAAATTTCTCTGTACAGGGTGCTAAGAGACGCAATTGACTTACTAACAAACGATTGCTTACATTATTTGGAGTAATCAGTGTTACCGGAGACCAAAATTACATTTCTATTTTTTACTCTAAATAATGCTAGGAATCATTGGTTAAAGTAAGTCAAGTATGTCCCTTGGAATTATGTATAGCAAAATAAATCTTTGGATAAAAATAACAAAGATAAAAATAAATTTCCCCCAACGTGTAACTCAATGAACGCAACACAACTCTGTTTTTGGACACACTCCTTGCATCATTCACAAGTATTTAATTATCTCGATCATGCCATTTTGTTTTTATTTTATGTTGTAAGAGCACCCTGTAAGAGGTTTGGTAGCGTTGTGAGGAGGGTTAAGGTGAAGAGGTCCGGATTATAAGAGGAGGAAAAATAGATGTCGGTAGATCGTTCCACACGTGGCGACTTACACAAAACGATTCGAAGAAACGACCCGTTCTAACCTCAACACAGGCTTGTCCTAGTTAAAAGTTATAACGTAAAAAAATACAGTGTAATGAAACAATGAAGCCAACATCAACTGTGAATGGGGGTTCCGCTACGTGCACGGGGATCAATACTAGCTCATTAGAGTAGGCTCCATTAAAATATTTGTAGAACAGACTCAGCATGCCTATGCTAGCTCTTGAGAGCAGGCTCCATTGAAGTACTCGTAGAACAGACTCAGCATGCCATTAGAGATAGCAATTGGTATGTTAACAACGCATTGACAACCAGACGAGTCGGCCTCCTTTGCACAGAATCAAGTATTTTGGGGCTCCAGCCCAGAGGTGGCTTCCAAATGCAATTGATGGACTGAATTGAATGAATTGATGGAATGAATTCTTCCAAATGCAACTATTTGTGATTTGTACAGAGTTAGCAGCTGGTCACTACTAAAGAATCTGCTAGCCCTACACATGACGCTTAGTTTCTTGGAAGCCACGTCTTCACAATGGATCCCTTGGGTATTATTCTATTTTAATAAATATCTTTCTCCACCCACCGTTTCTACCTGTCTACATTTGGCTACAATATAAGTAGTTTTTAATCTTTGGCATCAAAAAAGCACACTATCCGCAACTGTGTTTGGAGACCAAAATTTCGATCTTGATTGTCCAAAAACGTTGGCTCAAGAAATAGAAGAAACCTATGCTACACGACTGAAAACCTAAGCAAAAAACAACTCCAATAAATTACCAACATAAGACGGCCGTGAAAAACCTAAACTCACACGTAAATTTTGATGACGGTTTCGCGTGCAAATTAATTCCATTCATAATTTTTATAAAGCTAGCTAGACCAAAGTTAGCGAGTTACTAACTACTTGATACGCCAGAGTTGGTATTTTACCTCCAGCTCCGGCTTTGTGAAAGTTATATTTTTTTACATTGAACGGCCCAGAGGAAGCCGTACTTGTGTTAAAGGTTAACTCGCTTTTCTGCCGCTAAAGGCCATACAATAAGTCATTGGACTGGAAAGGGGTACGGTAGGCACTACAAAGCATTCAATGGCAACCGGGCAACTAAGGAAACATTTGAAAAGTGATATAAAGTGATGAAAAAAAACTTAGATTAAATGGGTTACGTTAGGTTAGGTTTATAGGGCAGTTTTTTTCCTCAAAAGTGTGTTAAATTGAAACTGTTCTGGGTTGCCATGAAATCCCTTCAATAGTAGCACTACTGGTTTGATTGGAATTTTAGAATGATCAGGATTTAACAAACAGATCAGGAAGTTTACAATACATTACTCCACCTAGATTTCATCGCTTATACCATATTTTATGTTCTATAAATTTGGCAGATAATGGCAAGCATTATGGATCGCTCAAAAAGGTTTTGTCAAACTTTGCATAATATGTCAAAAATCGCTCGAGTGGATATTATTATGCAGTACAGCTCAAAATCAACCAGTAGATCCGCTACCTCTGCTATAATTTTTTTTTTCAAACAGGTATATAGGTTTTTTTAAATTTATTCTTTATTGTTTCTCGGTCACCAAACATATGATCAAGTATATATTTGAATTCAGCACAACTGTCCCAACTCACCGGACCCAATTAGGGTATGTTGTGAGGCTGAATGGAGTGAGAATGGGAAGGAGTTAAGGAGGTTGAGAAGTACCTAGCTATTCCGATCTGGTCAGCAAACCCACTTCAAGCAACGCTCAATATGAACGGTGATTTTCACGAAAGGGAGGATTACTTTATATTTTTTAGTTTTCCATCGGGAACACGATTAAGGCGAAGCTTAATGCCAAGTACCTTTATAACGAATTGGTGTACATTATGAATACCAAAAAAATGCTTTAGATAAATTGAAGGCTTTCCTATCGTTTCGATTGTGTAGAATACAAATAAATTACTCAATAAAAAAAAAATGTAAACTACTAAAAAAAATTTTTTTTCGATAAAAATGTATAAACGCATAAAGGAAACAACTGTAAAAAAATACAGTATTATAGCTAAGATTATCTGCGACAGTTTCACTTGATAAACTATTTTCCTTTCTTATAAATTTATTTACAAAATAAATAAAAACCAGTTTTGTGCTTGAAATCGAACGTTTCTAGACTCCGTTTGATATAACGTATACCAAGAATATCCACATTTTTGGCTTGTAGCTTTCTCTTAACGATAGATAATAGATATCCTGATACTCTCTTAATTATTTAACAACATACACTGCGCTCAAATGCCAAATGCAATGCATTTTCGTGTCCAATACAGTACTTTTAAAGACAAAGTGGTTGAGTGGGCATAGCGCTTGGGTCTCACCCGAGCGTCGCGTGTTCGATTCCTCGGCTGGCTAAGTCCTCCATCACAACACAAGCAACATTTTCGGCTTTCTGTGGTGGTAGTAGGAGATTTTCAAACATTGTTGGGTTATTCGTAACCCGGGAATGTTTGTCTTTCTTTATAAAAAAAAAAAAAAGAAATTACAAAATTATGTTTCAAAGGGGTAAGGTACTTTTACGGTAATAACGTAGTTTAATAACATCGTGTTGTCCTTGTTTTGTATTTCAGAATGCAATTTCCGAGTTTTGCACGAGCCCGCGAAGTTCGCGTGTTGCAAGGCTTGGCTCACGGCACGAGGGGCGCGTCCTTGCGACTTTCAGCAGAGGTGATATTGCTTTTGTTTAGATTTTAGAGCAAGGCGAAGGAGCACCATGCAATCATTGCAACCTAGTCGTTTTCTCGACTCATTATTATTAAGACTGCAGGCCTGTAACGAATGTATTATGAGGATGTCGCAACACATGTTCATAAAAATTATAATATTTTCGCATTTCGTTGTTATATTTATTAGGATAAGAGCAGCTGCAAGAACACGTGTTCCGATATATTCTAATATTTTGTTGGGAAATGGCGTGCCATCACGTTTTTAACAGGAATTTAATAAATCAGCAGTACTCATTTTTCTCCGTGCAAGTTAGTTCATATAATATTTATTTTATTTATTTATTGATACATTATAAGTATTTTTTTACAAAGTATTATTTGGTAATGTGAACCTCGCTGGGGGCATTACCCGTGCTGAGGCATAATATTAATAAAATAAATAACAAGAGTTGTTATGTTCATTAATAGATTATTAAAATTTAACTAACTAACTAACCATCACGCCGTTTCTCCGAAAGGGCAGGCAGAGAGGACGGACCGCCAAACAACTCTGTCTTGACAAACACTCCTTACCTCATTTACATTCATACATCGTCCATACATACTTTTTAAAGAAATGTAAGATATTGATTGTACCAAAAAAAAAAAATAATGTCTACTGGAAATACATAATACGTTATTATATTTCCATTGACCTGAAAAAGGTTGAGTGCAACCGAAACCGGTCGACCTATATAATTATCTATATAAATAAAGTGGTTTAAAACAAAGTTTAAAAAACATTTATAATATGTTATGTTTATATAGTTTGATGGCCTGTGATTTTTGATCAAGGGGACCCTCTAATCAACTTGCCAGTAATTACAGAGGTCCCACATTATTAACAACCCTTTCTACATAGGTAATCTTGGGCATGTTTTTAATTAAATTTTAATTTCATTGTTCAGAAGCGCCTTGTGTGTGGCGTGATCCAAATATTTACCTAATCGAGGCATAAATTTCCATTACAAAACTGTGTTTACGAAATTCAAATGATATGTAGATCTACGATGTCAGGCGAGGGTAAGTGAGACGGATCGCTGGGCTATTGAGCCTAATGGAACATTTGCAGTGTTATTCTTTATTCTACGTATAAAAACTAAAAGTATATATTTTTATACATAAACATGTTACACTAAATTATAATTTAAATTGCTTTGCATAGTATTAGCACAAAGAGCCTTTTCCACCAATATCATCGATTAGAAAAACAGATAGAAGCTGTAAAAATCAATTTTCCTGAAAATTATCTGCCATCTTACTTGACAACAAGTAATTTACGGAAATACGGTTTACGGAGTGTTCATAAAAATCATCCGATAAAACCAAGTCGTTGTTGGGAGCATTGACCCAAGTGAAACATACGATCGTCAAGTTACCGTCCGATGGATGGATGGGTTTTTTTACCATAAAGTTTCGGTGGCAAGATCACTGACCTTAGGTAAGTACTTGAACCTACCTAATTACAAAATGCAAGTTGCTGGGATCGGATATTTTTTGCGTCTTGACAATAACACACGCGCTTATTATATGCGCTAGTAAAAAAAATAAAGTGACGTAAATATTGCGTAAGGTGTCATGGAGATCTACTTATTTGAATTAATACGCCAATTATACGTTAAAACACTACTAAACTACATTTTTGACAAAAAATAAATAAATTTCACCATACACAAAATAACACTTACAGACCAGTTAGACAAGCGAACAAAGAAAACATAAAAACTCCGACAGTAAATTCAAGCTTTGGACAAAGACACTACCAATACCATGATATAAAAGCTTTCAACAGAGTAAAAATTGAAATTAAAATTGAAGAAAATAAAAATAAATCCACACACAAAATTACAAAATGGATTAAAGAACAAAAAAGACAATATTACCAAAATGTCATAGCATAAAATAAAAATAAAACCTACACGTAACACACAAAACCAATATAAACACACATCACTCACAAACACACAAGATTATATTTTAAATGTATTATTTTCTCTTTAAGTGTATTATGTAGATTATATTTTCATATTATAAAATGAAGGCCTCAGCACGGGCAAGCCACCCCAGTGAGGCCAACATTACTGGAAAACTTTGAAATGTAAAAAATATTTTACCAAATAAAAAAAATCACTACAAGTAAACGATCAGTAGTTTCGATTTCCTTCGAACGTCGATAATATTCATGGTGAACAGAGTGGCAGAAACTCTCAGTATCGCCCTGTTAAGACCACCATTCAATATCGAAAATCTGCTTAAATAGCACTAGACGTAATAATGAACAAATCTGAATAGCCGGTCCCCACTTCCTTCAGCTCCGGGTAGTGTACACATGAGAACTGGTCGCTTCTACGACTCGTTTTTGAGATCAACAGCTCGGCTATGGAATGATTTGCCAACCTCTGCGTAAAAAAAAATCGAGACTACGTGCGGTAATATGTCCTACGAGGATGCTTAATATTATGCTAAGAGCAGAGTAATTTACACATATATGTGGTTTACCTGAGTGTTTAAAACTAATTAAGGTTGTTAAATAGTTTCCACAGTTACTAGTTCATAAAAGGTTGGGTAGTAGATACCACAAACTAAAGAGAAAACTAGAAAAATTCTTTGTCTAGTTTCGCCTGGCACGTCCAACTATCTGTTGTCGAGTACCTACATTTTATTTCCGATAGTTACTTATAAAACAAAATGCATGAATTTGTGTAACTATGCGCGATAAACAAAACATAATATGATACAACAAAAATCGATAAACAATATTTTGTTGAGCGTTTTTAATCAAACAACCGATTAACTATCTGAACGCCGGATAATTGCTAATAAGCCTGATTGATAATTAGAATTATTCTCACAAAGACAGGCGGCTTAATAGTATGGCATGTAAGGAGGATGCTGTTGGTCGAACTTCAATTTATTTTTAAAATATTACTGTTAAATATTTGTCCTTGACCATTTAGTCGATAACACATTATTTATACACATTAAAAGCAACGGTAACAAGCCAATGTAACAATCAAACCAAATAAACAGCCCGATGATAAAAGTAATTCATTAAAATATTATAAATTAACGTACCGTTTTTCCAGCAAGGAAGGCAGAAAGGACGGACCGCCAAACAACTCGGTTATTTATGAAAATAATAAAACTACTGTTCAATCGACCAGAAAGTTTGTTGAATCAGGATCTTTTACTTTTGATTTGATTTTAATAAAATGAATATATCAATGTTGTTTGACCCTTGCAACAGCAGCTTGAAATCCATTTAACTTATCAATTTATTACAACATGACAACACCCGGACTAACGGTGTCCACAATAAATTTGTACGGTAACATTTCATGACAACTGACAACAGAAGCTGCATTTTTGCAGAACCCGCAACCACGTGATATCACTCGACATTGCAACGAAACAATTAATAAAGCATCATGTACTTTATGTATTACAGAAATAAATGACTGTAGTATAAAACGCTACAAAAATTGATGAGATAAAAATATATGTGGTGTTGTGAATGAGGGAAACACAAATAAAGGTGAACCGCTGTTAGATCCATTGTAACGTATCCCTCTTCATAATAAACGACGAATGTAACAAAAAGAGTGGTTACAGTGGAGTTCTCACTGGCAGGTCATTGGAGTGTGTGAGTGTATAGCATTCCATGCAAGTATTTGAATGATTCGTAATCCAGAGTTCCTACCCAAGGGCTTCGTGTAACTAATGTGGGAACGCCGGGGAATCGAAGGATACACGCTTACGAGCACGAGCAGATGAAATTAAACTGGCTCTTCAAGAAAGGGAACCCTTCAAAAACCTAAGACTCAAACGGGGATTGGATGAAAGTGAGAGACTTTCTGACTACGAGTGCACCGTTTAGCGGTAGGGCTAATTCCTATAATTCATAAGGACGCATAACGTATAGTCCGTTAGGAGGGGGATCGAGTTCCCTGCAGGGTTCGCTGAACCGGCGAGCCTGGAGAGTGTGGTGAATATCCTTGCTCGGAGGCACTTGGTCCTGCAGCCCAACCACTGAAAACAGATATTGCGCCACTTTAAGGAGGTGGTTGAACCGCGTTACCTGTTTTGTTTTTGTTCGGCAAAGTTCAGCCGCCATTGTTCCGTGTGCGGATGGAGGAAAACACAACAAGATGTCCTATAGTGTTCTAGAAGTAGCAACGGACAAAGAAATGGTAAAACCGCACTATCTTCGCGGTAAAGTTTCGCGAATAATCTGTTTAGATTCTGGTCTTACCTCAAAGAAAGAGAATATCGAAAATATTTTACAAGGAACACAGAAGGCAGATGATAAATAAGTTTGAACCAATATTATTATTTACAGTTGCAAGAGTTTCTCAAAATATATACGGAGACAAAAAAATCATGTTTTCACTCGGTTGTAACTAACATTCGTTTAAAACCTTCAATTTTGAACTTCACACTGAAGAAATTAATGACTACATATTTCAACAACGGATTATAACAGGCATCAAGTAACGCAATCGATATGAATTAACTCAAAAGGTTTAAAGGTTAAATGGTAATAATTAAATTTAAAAAAAAAACAATAAATATATATTTTTGAAAATTGCTAAAAATTTGAAGTAGGAACACTCAAAAATTTTTGAAACCCGACTTTTGAAGAGCTTGTTAAAAATACTCTAATACCTGCTTAGTAAATATTTTAGAATATTCTTCAAAAGAGTTTTTCCACAATTGTTATTATTGGGTACCCACTAGACTAGAAGATGATGAAATGAAACGGTCGATTTCTCAGCAGCTTCAATTTTCCATAGCATCAAGATAAGACTCGTTCGCGGAAAAATGTCCGCAAATCGGGTGGCGTAAATAATGCCAATAAAGGCCATAACATGAGGCTGTGACGTATCCATTCAGCGGTGTTTATGCCCGTAACCTGTCCCGGGCCTACACCAACAAGGGGCCCGGCGGGGGACTCTGGGGGGGACGGAGGGCGGGGAGCCCAGGACGTTGCCCCCCGACATGGCACCACCAGACAACCGAGACCCACATCAAAAGGAACAAAGCAGAGGACAATGCTTTGGTTACTAGTTACTACTTTGGACCCGCGAGATGGAAGAGGGATTGGATCCGACCATTGATATATAACATATTAAACAAGTGATGGATGAACTTGTGAATTGATAGATCAGACGATAATTGAAATCGAATGAATGAGGTCAACAATGTCTACACCAAAATTTCGTTCACTCTCTTATCAGCCCAAACATCCCGGAGCAATATGGAGCCTAATGTGAAAATAAATCCGATAGTTTAATATCGATGTCATAGACACGTGTAATGTACCCAGTTATACAGTTTAACCCCTCGTGCTAATCTGTTCGCTTTTGGGAACAACTCATATGGTCTCATAGCGAGACTATGTTTATAATATTTGGCTAATTTATATAGCGCCGTTTTCGTGAGAAATCACCTCAATAATTTAAATAAATAATAAACGTTTTTCTAATAAATGCGTAAAAGAATGCGTGAGTGTTTTTCTTCTTCATCAGTAATTTCAGTTCAGTAAAAACGTATGTTGTATGTATGTATGTTGAGCCATTTTCAAAACTTTGAAAGCCCTACCTATCTAGATTCAGACCACTACATCTTAAAAAACCCTTCACACATGTCAAACGCACACATGCTTTGCTCGTTATATACAGCTCTAAATTATGTTAAATCTGAACCCTACAGCATCCCAACACTGAAATGTCTTGGATCCTGTAACGCGAGAATACTATGCTCCTTTCCCCGCGCAGCTTTAAGTTCCCAGACTGGTCTGTTTTTTTCCTCGCGAGGTGGACGCCCCTGAGACCTTGCCCCTCCCCCCCTGCCCGTGCCCGGCGGGCCCCCTAGGCCCGGGATGCAATGACCCGCCAGACAACAACACGCGCAGAACGCATCACACATATTCATACAATCACAGTATCCATATATTCCTACAACGATGCATCCACACACACACACAAACATCCCCACGGTTAATAATAAAAAATACTAATTTCGGTTGTGTGTCTGTCCTGCGTAACTCTGGTTAATTGATTTGGACAAGCGAGATAAAGTGTACCTCTAACTATAATATAAAATTTTAACAGAAAATTATATTAATTGTCTTTTTCAAAAATGAAATTACGTTCATTAATTATCCCGTGACTTTTCACGGGTCTGCGCGGTATAAAAACATAGATCTTTATAGTTGGAATATTGGAAAGTTTTTCAGGGACCAGCAAAAGCACAACACCTGATAAAAGACAGTACCTTTGCCTCACTCTGATTTATTTCTCGATGTTAAGCTGTTTTTCTTCCAATGTCCTAACATGAGCGATATGCAGTGATCACCACTCATTGCTTTATTTTTAAAAATTAAATATACAAACACATTACGTTTATAAGGTGTAAAATTTCATTAAATGATGTACATAAAAATTAACAACTAGTTATAAATCTAGATGATAGATAATAAACCAATTAAGAAAATAAGATAATTACAAACTTAAAAAGATAAAAAAATATATAACTTAAATAATACAATAGTTATTAAATATAAGATATAGATATAAAAATAAATGTACTTATTAGGAAAGTAAGTACATTAAATAAATATAGGTACCTATTAGAAGGTGGGTACAGAGCTGGTTGTAAATCGTTCAAAGACAGAGCTGGCAATATTGTTTGAAATTGTTACTTAAGGCGATGCCATACGTAGTAATGCAAAATCATATGTTTTTGGTTTGAAAATTTGGTCGCCTATAAATGTTTCAGGTGCTTTAATTAAATACTAAGAGTAGAATACATCTTGGACTTTGAAATAATCGAGTATTTTTTAGATAAGTCTTTTTATAAGCCCAGAAAAAATAATGTAAAGGCCTATGAAAACTGCTTTAAAGTTCAAAATCTTCTACTTGCAAATCCATTTTCGGTTATGATTTTATTGTATCCACAAAATAAAATAAAAGGCACTTTTTGGCCATGTTTTTTTCTTGCATAAATCAAAACAGGTGGATGGTGTTAAGCGGGAATTTAAACCTTATCGCCATCTACGTAAGGGTTATCATTGATAGCGGCTCAATTTAAAATATTACACGTCGTAGTGCATCGCCTTAATAAAATGCAACAACAATAAATGCATACTAATTCTAAGACACATTAGGAATATTAAAAAAATAATAATAATATTATTTTATGTTTATATTTTTTTAATTAATTGTTAATTAATTACCTTTAAAATCATAACACGATTCAATCAATCATAGTACAAATGGGCTTACGTAATCAATTATCTGAAAAAAATTTCCAATGAAGTTAAGGCGATGCCACATACGTAGTAATGCAAAATCATGTGTTTTTGGTTTGAAAATTTGGTCGCCTAGAAATGTTTCAGATGCTTTAATTAAATACTGCGAGTAGAATACATCTTGGCCTTTAAAATGATCGAGTATATTTTAGATAAGTCGTTTTATAAGCCCAAAAAAAAATAATGTAAAGGCCTTTAAAAACAGCTTTAGTTTAAAATCTCCTACTTACGAACCTATTTTCGGTTATGATTTTATTTTATAATGTGGCAAATTAAGTTTTTTATAAAATGATCGAAAAAAAAAATATTTATGCTTGAACATACACAAAATAAAATAAAAGGCACTTTTTGGCCATGTTTTTTTCTTACATAAATCAAAACATTCGGATGGTGTTAAGCGGGAATTTAAACCTTATCGTCATCTACGTAAGGGTTGTTATTGATAGCGGCTCAATTTAAAATATTACACGACGTAGTGCATCGCCTTAAAACTTGTGATTAATGTTGTGTTTATCTAAAAGTTGTTAGATCTGTGATTTGAAAGCAGATTTATCTAATATGTTCTTCCGTTACCTAGGTACATATACATATTTAATTTACTAAATTATGTCATGTGTTTCTAGGACGTCCCCGATTTCTTCCCGTCAATTTCTGCATCACATATTCTTCAGACACTTCTCCATCCACCCACTCGAAATATTAAAACCACCGTGCACCACATTTGGGTTTACCCATTCGTATCGCTGTATTTCAAGAAAACAAAACAAAACCAAAAACTAAATGCGATCATAGAATAGTCTTCATTTCCCATTTTGACTACCTGCAAAGTTATCTAAGTATACACACAACCAATCACACACACACGCACATCCACGCATACATACAACATACAAGTCCCCTGCACCGGAATGCACGATGGATTATAAAAAAAGTCTTTTCACAAACAAATATTTATCGCAGGTACCTGCCTACCTGTTGTGGGATAGGGACTGTCTGTGTCTGTAAACATAAACATTGGAGGCTCGGAAAGCTAAAATGTACGGACAACTCTACTCACGTTTGTTTGTTATGAGGCGGAATGCAGACACCTAGTCTAGCTCTAGGTGTCTGCGTTCCGCTTCATAACTTTTACTAAATAACAACAACATTTTGTAGTATCTCTGATGAACAATTTGTAACCATACCATAATACCAAATTATAATTATTTCAAAGTAACTTATTTTGTAAATGTTTTGGTCATTTTACAGATATATTTTTTTTTAATTCGAGTAGGTATACTTAGGTAATTTTATGTTAATTATTTATGACTAGCGCAGACCCGTGAAAAATCAGGGGATATTAAAATTGCAGGATTTGTGAAGATAAAAGCATTCATAAAAAAATATATGTACATATATGCCGAAGGATCATTGCTTTTCAAAAAAAAACCTTCTCAATTTAAGAGACGATTGGATATTTTAA
This sequence comes from Hesperophylax consimilis, assembly GCF_061612785.1. NCBI lineage: Eukaryota > Metazoa > Arthropoda > Insecta > Trichoptera > Limnephilidae > Hesperophylax > Hesperophylax consimilis. Next base: position 18,466,575 of record NC_142838.1, read on the forward strand.
TATTTGAAACTGTTATTTCGTGGTGGAATTCCATTATAAATATATATAAAGAACACAATTTTAAACTTTTTTCCACTTGTTTTTTATTTGACCGTGACCGGTTTCAGCCTGTTAGGGCCATCTTCAGACTGGTACAATTTTTGTCTTAAACTAGGGTTTATATACATAGGCAAATTACATTGAGGGGAGGGGTTAACATAGTAGGTTGATTTGAATTATGAGGGGTTTTTCGTGAAATATGATATTTCCCAAATAAGTATTGTTATTAAAATCAAATGAATTTATCTGTAGAACTATGATAATTATGCCTATTAGGACTATCAATTTAAGGATTTACCCAACATAAAGCTATCGGTAATCTATTGTGTGGTTAGGAAACATATTTTAATGGATTTTATATAATTCAAATACATATTTAGGATAGGTGACACACTGATTATAATGGGTATAGCAACGGAGATTTAGCAACTGATTCTAATTTTGTGTTCATAACATTGTTGGAGTTTACTTTTTTAGTTAGGCGGGTTATCTCTAATGACTCTAGCCTATCTAATTTATGACCTTTGTCGCAGGTATGTAAAAATTTTACATCTCTATCCTTGTCAAACGAGTGTTTATTCTCAAGTAAGTGTGCCGCAACATTCGACATTTCTCCTTTGTCATTTACCCAGCTTGAAAAATGTTCTTTTATGCGGGTTTTGAATGATCTACCTGTTTGGCCTATATAGTAAGACGGGCAATTGGCACAGTTGATTTGGTAAACTCCTGAGTTTTCCATTTTATCCCTTTTATCTTTATTATTTATTAGGATTTTACCTAATGAATTTACATTATAGAATGCTGTTTTACAATTGTCTTTATTGGTTATCCTAGATATTTTGTTGGATATATTACCAATAAAAGGTATTTTAACCCATTGTTTTTTTGTGACATCCTTTTCATTGTTGATTGTAAGACCTTGTGATATGATTGCCAGTGTGAGTTTTTTATTCTTTTTCTTTAATAAACTATCTATAAGTTCACTAATAATGGATATAGTAGTGAACTTATAGATAGTTTATTAAAGAAAAAGAATAAAAAAACTCACACTGGCAATCATATCACAAGGTCTTACAATCAACAATGAAAAGGATGTCACAAAAAAACAATGGGTTAAAATACCTTTTATTGGTAATATATCCAACAAAATATCTAGGATAACCAATAAAGACAATTGTAAAACAGCATTCTATAATGTAAATTCATTAGGTAAAATCCTAATAAATAATAAAGATAAAAGGGATAAAATGGAAAACTCAGGAGTTTACCAAATCAACTGTGCCAATTGCCCGTCTTACTATATAGGCCAAACAGGTAGATCATTCAAAACCCGCATAAAAGAACATTTTTCAAGCTGGGTAAATGACAAAGGAGAAATGTCGAATGTTGCGGCACACTTACTTGAGAATAAACACTCGTTTGACAAGGATAGAGATGTAAAATTTTTACATACCTGCGACAAAGGTCATAAATTAGATAGGCTAGAGTCATTAGAGATAACCCGCCTAACTAAAAAAGTAAACTCCAACAATGTTATGAACACAAAATTAGAATCAGTTGCTAAATCTCCGTTGCTATACCCATTATAATCAGTGTGTCACCTATCCTAAATATGTATTTGAATTATATAAAATCCATTAAAATATGTTTCCTAACCACACAATAGATTACCGATAGCTTTATGTTGGGTAAATCCTTAAATTGATAGTCCTAATAGGCATAATTATCATAGTTCTACAGATAAATTCATTTGATTTTAATAACAATACTTATTTGGGAAATATCATATTTCACGAAAAACCCCTCATAATTCAAATCAACCTACTATGTTAACCCCTCCCCTCAATGTAATTTGCCTATGTATATAAACCCTAGTTTAAGACAAAAATTGTACCAGTCTGAAGATGGCCCTAACAGGCTGAAACCGGTCACGGTCAAATAAAAAACAAGTGGAAAAAAGTTTAAAATTGTGTTCTTTATATATATTTAGACGATTGGATATTAATTATTCGAACACCGTTCGAAAAAGTAAATTTTTTTTATAAAAGAAATCTTTTTTTATGTAAATGTTGGTACCTACTTTATCGTCTGTCTGAATAATTTCCACAAACAGTTCAAATTTTGCAAATTAAATCAAATAAAAGTTCTAGAGTTAAACGAACCGGAGTTACAGGCACAAAGACACACAACCGTAATTAGAAATTTTATGAACGCAGAAAGACATTTCAGGAGCGAATAATGCAGAAGTAAAGGATAGAAGAAGACGAGGACGCCATTTTTTTCTTAGACTAAAATATCGTAATAATGAATGAAGTTTACATAAAATCAACTAATAGACTGAGAGGTCACAGTCTTTTTCATAACGATCACAGGAATGGGTAGTTTTAGTACATATTCAAAGTATGGCGTCTCCGCATATGAAACAAGTTGGTCTGCCTGCTCTAAGTGGTTGCAACTATGAGTTATAGAGCTCACAAGAGGCTTCATTGTTTCGAAAAAAAAACGATCAGAGGAATGGGTAGTTTTAGTGCATATTCAAAGAATGGCGTCTCCGCATATGAAAAAAGTTGGTCTGCCTGCTCTAAGTGGTTGCAACTATGAGTTATAGAGCTTACAAGAGGCTTCATTGTTTCGAAAAAAAAACGATCAGAGGAATGGGTAGTTTTAGTACATATTCAAAGTATGGCGTCTCCGCATATGAAAAAAGTTGGTCTGCCTGCTCTAAGTGGTTGCAATTATGAGTTATAGAGCTTACAAGATTAGGCTACATTGTTGCGGAAAAAAAAAACGATCACAGAAATGGGTAGTTTTAGTGCATATTCAAAGTATGGCGTCTCCGCATATGAAAAAAGTTGGTCTGCCTGCTCTAAGTGGTTGCAACTATGAGTTATAGAGCTTACAAGAGGCTTCATTGTTTCGAAAAAAAAACGATCGCAGGAATGGGTAGTTTTAGTACATATTCAAAGTATGGCGTCTCCGCATATGAAACAAGTTGGTCTGCCTGCTCTAAGTGGTTGCAACTATGAGTTATAGAGCTTACAAGATTAGGCTACATTGTTGCGAAAAAAAAAAACGATCACAGAAATGGGTAGTTTTAGTACATATTCAAAGTATGGCGTCTCCGCATATGAAAAAAGTTGGTCTGCCTGCTCTAAGTGGTTGCAACTTCGAGTTATAAAGCTTACAAAATTAGGCTACATTGTTGCGAAAAAAAAACGATCAGAGAAATGGTCAGTTTTAAGTAAATCTGAAAAATTCCCCGCAGTTTGGGGAATTCCCGCAAATCGGGAACCCTGCTTGACACACACATTGCCCCCTCCTCCGCCCGCGTCCGGCCCGGCGGCCCGCGTCCCGCGTCTGTGTGCGCAGTACAATCGTTGTGAGAGGGTGTGCTTTCGCTTGTTTTGGTGCATTTTTTAATACTATTACCCGTTACTCCCACTTTTACAATAATGTCGAACATAAATACTACATGCCTGTTTTGTGAATGTAAGATGGACGAAAAAGTGCTGCCTTTTAATAAAAACAGTTTAGAAAAGTGTCGTGATATATTAACAGTTCGTATTAACCGTAATTTGAAACATGCTCATATCAAAATACCAAATGATTGTGACAGTACTGCCGTATATCATCTATCGTGCTATAAAAAATTTACCGCAGTGAAAAAAACAATAATATCTACTCCTGAGACCAACAGTTTAACACTTCTGCCAGTCGAGACTTCAGATAATCAAGCGGAGACATTGTCATCACCTTCACCAAGTACGTCTAGTTGCAAAGCTATATGCATATTCTGCGATCACCAGCGTAAACAATCACATAAAAAATTTGAAAAGATGTACTGTTTGCAATCAAATGAAACCCGCGAAAAGATACTGATGAAATCGTTAGCATCTAACGAAGTCAATTTACAACATAAAATTTCACAGACAAGTGTTCCATTATTTTATCACACTAATTGTTTGAAAGATTTTTTTAGAAGAACTGAAAAAATATCCGACTGTCAGTCCAATGAAAAAGACGGTGTGTGGCACGTTATACGCGAGAGCCATAAAAATGCCTTACAAAAATTGTATGAATTCATAAACGACATAATTCATGGCAATAATATTCATTTAATGTCCAATCTTCACGAATATTATGAATCTTCTCTGCAGTCAAATAGCACTGAAAATAATATTACACGTTCGAGATTAGAACAGAAAATTCGAGCCTCATTTGATCGAAGCGTTTTAACTATAGAAGAAATAAATGGACGTAAGTTAGTTTTCAGAACGGGTTTGCCAATTGATTTCGTGATGTCGAAACAGAAGGAATTAGTGAAAAGAGATATTCTCACGTCTGCTGCTAATATATTGAGAAAAGAGATTCTTTCCCTGCCTAAAACTCCCCTACCAACCACTTGTTCAGTGCAGGAATTACTCCAAGGCGAGTGTAATATACCCGATGCTCTTAAAAAATTCAACTTGGAGCTCCTTGGCATCGGTTCGCGCACAAAAAAAAAGTTGTCTGAGACTTGCTTAAAGAAAGCTGAATCGATAAGCCAGGATCAAATTTACGCTGTGACAAATGGACATGTTAAGCCTTCTAAACAATTAGCTCTGGGAATGGCTATTAAAAGTCTAACTAACAGCAGAAAAGTTGTGAACATTTTGAACAAATATGGTCAGATACCTAGCTACACTTTATTAGAAGAATTAGAAACTGAAATTACCTATGCCTCCATCGATGAATCTATAACAACATTCATTCCGTCTGGGATAATTCCATGTCCTCAGTTAAATACTGGAGTAGCTTTCGATAATTTTGACCGTTACGTAGACACACCTTCTGGAAAAAATACATTGCATGACACAGTAGGAATTATTTTTCAAAATGAAGAACAGTACTCCATACGAAATCAACCTATTGACTTGTCAATGAAACCATCTAAAGGCAAAAGAAGAAGGGCATTCGACGTGATTGACATTAATATAGATCATCCCATTAAAAAACCAAGAATGAGTGACAGTATGATTTTACTTGATAGTGACTTACGTAAAACAACTGAATCTGTCAAAATAAATGCAAAGAATAGAGATTTATTATGGGTTTTGTGTCATGCTGCTGAAATCGAGAATACTCCTATGTGGGTAGGATTTAATAACCTCACTATGAATGATCAAACCAGTAAACATTCGAGGATCCCACCACTTACCCGCCCCGGTATAGGTAACTTATGGTTACCCCTTCAGGGCACTAGCATGGACTCTAATTTTTTTTTTCATGAACGACTCTACATTTAAAGAACGAAGCTAAACCTCGAATGTCCCCGCATACGTTGTTAGCAAGCAGTATGCAAGTGCTTGGTTATGTACAGGTTAGTATAGTGTTAGTAAATGCTTAACTTTTGATTAGTGGATATAGGGATGAAGAATAAAACACATAGGAGGACACTAGGTCCGCCAAAACCAGTTTTGTGTACATAATGCACTTGAAAGGAAAAGTCAGAACATTATATTTAAAATGGTATGAACTAAGGTACATCTGAGAGAGGAGCTAAGAACTTCCCTCTCGGCAGTCCAGAGTTGGGTGAGACTGTGATCAGGCTGTCCGATGCGAGTTTCGGGTACCGCGCCCTTAAGCCGATTTCCCGATGGAGCCCTGACGAAAGTGTAACTGGGAACAGTTGGGTAGGAACCCGAAGACCCTAGGGAGTTGAAGTAGCGTCGGGTTGTCGGAGGCGGGGCGGAAGGTTTCCTAGTTCGAATCGGACATCCTTCTGACCTCCCACCGTCCTCAGGGGTGGCGCGTTTGGTCAGTAAGAAACGCCTCTTCAGGGGAAGCCCGATAGTCAGTGCGCGGGGACGAGGTTCAGATCCACCCCCATAAGGGGAGTAGGACAAAACAGAACAAACAGTTCAGTCTTATCAGGAGCAAGAGCACTCTCATTCTACGTACTGGTGTAAGAACTAATATGTCAATCCTACAATTAGAAAAAGACAAGAATGATTAATTGGAGCGAGATGGATGGAGGAAGTGAGAAGATTTTGGGAGGGAAACAATTTAAAACAAGATTAGTAAAGCGAACGATGGATGTGTGACCAAATTACAGATGTTGCCAAAATTAGTGATCGGTGAGGATGAGCTGATGACGAGGACTCCTGTAAGATGCATCAAATAAGAAATAAGTTTCTTAGCTATGAAAATAGCTGTGTCAGACAGGTAGTATAACGGAGATCAGTTTGCTTCACGGCCGGTACACGGGTTGACGGGGATCAGTAGATTGGGTACATCGGTGAGGTCAGGCTAAAAGGTGGATAGCAAGGAACAATTTGGTACATATAAGGTTAGGGAAGAGATAATTAGTGCATAAAGGTAACATTGTACAAAAGAAGATCAGTGCGTAAAGGTAAAAGAGTAAAGAATAGCGTGTACCTAAGATTCAGGAGCATATACACCTGGGTGCTGAATTAGCTAATCCTCGACTCTCAAAACCGACCATCTTTCAACCCATGTCTTCGTAAATTTCCGCAAGCATTCAAAATTCACTTTATTCGAAACGAGATCGGTAGTCCAAACCGGTCTCGTAATAACATCCAAACCCTTCAGTAATTCATCTCTGGCATCCATCAAAATCTCACAGTGCCACAAAATGTGCTCGGCAGTTTGGAAACAAACCAGTAAACAGAAAATAGCTTATTTGAACCCAATAAACATGTCTCCCACTAACACTTCCGTTGTTAAAACAACAATGCAACAAGCAAAAAGTATAGCCGAAGAGTGTGGTCAGGAATATATATGTGTTACATATGATCTTGCAATTGCAAAAGTGGCATTACAAATACAATCCACAGAACGGCCAAATTTTGACAATCTTTTTATTTTTCTTGGCGCATTTCATATCATCCTGGCCTATTTCAAAGCTATAGGAAAATTTATAGATGATTGTGGTTTGACGCATATGCTAATCGAAGCTGATTTGTTAGCCAATGGGTCTCTTAATGGATTCATGTCTGGTACGCATTACAATCGATGCAAGAGACTTCACCCTATTATTTCACTGGCCTTACAATTAATCCATTTTAAATTCTTTTTAAAAGAGGAAAATCTACAATTGTCACCATTATTCCATTCCAATTTTGTGCTCTGAGTTGTAATCTTAGTTCTTCTTCGTCATATTTTGCATAGTTCCGATAAGCTTTGGTGTTTATAAAATGTTTTTTCGATTTTGCTCTATAATTTGAATTATGGAGTGATCTGTGATTCTGGGTGCATCTAATAGATTTACCTGTAGTTCAAATACATTTGTTATCACCAGATCAATTAATGTACTTGATGTTAGAGTTACTCTAGTGGGATCTTTTACCAGTTGTTTCATCCCATTGAATTCAATGATTAAGTTTTTAAGTTTTTTGTATAGATGTCTGCATTTTTATTCATGTTTATATTGCAATCTCCTACTATAATATTAGGTTGTCTTTTTTTATGTTTTCTGAACACCATTTTTCGAAGTACGTTAAGAAATCCCTCAAACTCGAATTAGGTAAACGGTATACGATACCGTAGACCCCTTTTTTTAAGCTATTTTTTACTTTTATCGCCAAAATCCATGATGTTTTGATGTGACTAATGAAAAAGCTCATAAAAATATTAAAAGAATATTAGAAGTAAGTAAATATTTAACTCTTTAAGCCTTAGTAATATTCTACAAAATGATTAATCTGTGATTTTACCCAAAGATGTTTAGATTATGGAAGTTGAATTAATAAAAATTGGATTTGTTCGATTTAATTTTTTTATTTTATTGATTACTGTTATTTTTTTTCTTTGAAATACAACCACTGAGAGCAGGCAGACCAACTCGTTTCACCTGTGGAGACACCATACTTCGAATAGGTACTAAAACTGACCATTCTGTTATCGTTTTTTTCGCAACAATGCACTTGCGCGCATCAAAACTCTGAAATGCAACCACTGAGAGCCGCCAGACCAACTTGTTTCATCTGCGGAGAGGCCATACTTTGAATATATACTAAAACTACCCATTTCTGTGATCGTTTTTTTTTCGCAACAATGTAGCCTAATCTTGTAAGCTCTATAACTCATAGTTGCAACCACTTAGAGCAGGCAGACCAACTTTTTTCATATGCGGAGACGCCATACTTTGAATATGTACTAAAACTACCCATTCCTCTGATCGTTTTTTTTTCGAAACAATGAAGCCTCTTGTAAGCTCTATAACTCATAGTTGCAACCACTTAGAGCAGGCAGACCAACGTTTTTCATATGCGGAGATGCCATACTTTAAATATGTACTAAAACTACCCATTCCTCTGATCGTTTTTTTTTCGAAACAATAAAGCCTCTTGTAAGCTCTATAACTCATAGTTGCAACCACTTAGAGCAGGCAGACCAACGTTTTTCATATGCGGAGATGCCATACTTTGAATATGTACTAAAACTACCCATTCCTCTGATCGTTATGAAAAAGACCGTGACCTCTTAGACTATAACGTTTGGCTCGTAATTGCGATGAAATGATCCCCTCTGGCCATGGACTTAAACAGCCCCGGACGGAGCAATTCGAGAACAATTTGAAGCCGCGGGGTGAGGGGGAAGATTTATGGAAATTCCAAAACCTAAGTAAATATTTTAATGACGTATTCCATTCCATGTCTCATCAAATACCCCAAAAAATCATAACAGCATTAACACAAAATAATATAATAATAGTTCATTATGCACCACTTTGCAAACAAATCAGTTCAAAAGTTAGTCATACAAGATGGCAGCCAGGAAATTTCCTCTTACCCTAGATTTGGCTTCAATGCCATTCATACAAAATCGCTCCTTGACGACTGTTGATTGAATTTATTTACAGAATTCCCAAACATGATACTTTAGTTTTATATTTTTATACAAAATCGCACTAATGCTCGTCCAGGGCTTTTCAGGTCTATGCCTCAGGCACGGTTTTACAACCTCAGCTTACAGTGTACAGCGCGCCATAAACTCTAACTAATAATAATAGCTTCACCAGTCGCAATATAAATCAAAACATCGTACTAATAAATGAACTTATATAAAATCAAGGAACGGTCTGCGAATTATATGAGCAATCGGCATACCTCAGTCTGCGATGTGCACCATTATAACTGTCGAAGAAATGATCCCCTCTGGCTCAACTTACAATTGCCGTTTACATTACAACATAAACTGTACCGAGTAGTGAGTTTCATCAGTCAATAGTACAATGCACCGTCTGCTGTGTTGTGGTTTGCGGCGAGTTTAACAGCCTCTTTCTGACTCCCCCTCTGCTGTGAGCGGCCTTTACCACTTCAGAACATTCAACCTTTTATTTGTGAATTTACGTGCATCTGCCCCCTTTCGTAGTTCATAGCGATCTCTCACAAGAACGTATTTTCAGACAAGACGCGTCGCTGAATAGAACATAGGTTCTAATTTGATAATCGTTTGAAAGGGAGGTTAAGAAAATACTGTGAATATATATATTTTTTTAGTATCGGAAAGTGTATTTTGTATTTTGGAAGTATTTTCATCAGACATGGGAAGGCTGATAAGGGTAATAAGGACCGAAGGAAATTGTGAACGGAAGAATGAACTTTATTATAGTAGCAACTATTAAAAAAATGCATACATACTTATTTCTACACTCTAAAAACCTGTCCCGATGATGGACACTGCAAGAATGACCAAAGAGTAAGAAAACTGCTTTTGGCGCGGCCTCCAAGGTGTCGGATAAGCTATCAATATACACAACTTTTTGGATAATATCGTTCGTTAAGCAAAATAACTGGTTTATTAATGAGTAGAGATGAACTAACCAAGCTCTTAGAATTGAAAGAAATCGTATACACGATCCAAGCATCTAAGACCCGATCAATACATTCCGTTGTAGCCTGGAAAAAGAACTCATTAAGAACTTAATTTATTTTTATTATTATTTTATTAATAATTATTTATATTATCCAGGCACGGGTAGTGCCTTTGTGTGTTCCCTTAACTTACCCTTTTTAAACATTTTTTTTTCTGAAAATATGTATGTAACTTATGTGTAAAAAAACATTGGAAAAAATAAAGCAAATAAAAAAACTCCCTTTTTATTGTCAGAAAGTAAATGCGGACCGCCAATCTATATTAGGCATTATTACAATTACACATTGTCGATTTATTAGTATTTTTACGTAGGCGTTTGTCTAGGAATGTCAATCCATAGACAGATGCGCCAGTTTTGCCAGCGTTTCTTATTTATTTCACTATCAATTTCGGTTTGGCTATCAACAGTGCGACCGTGCTCGGGAAATCGGTAGTTACGTCTATCGATCCAATATTGAAAAGTTATTGATTTCACTGTGCTAGACCCACAGAGAGCTAGGTTGACATTAAGTTTCGAGAAACTAATACGGAGTTATGTTGAAAAGCAATAATTTGCAATTCAAATGCAACATAAAAGCAATTACCATGTATTGTAATACACAATGCTTTTCAATATCAATCCACTAACCAACCGACTAAAAGCTCCGGTGTTAATGTGAATCATTTTTTTCTGTTAAACTAATATTACGGATTGATATATAATAGCATTGTATATTAACCATGTGCGTATTATTGTATGGAGAGCGAAATGTCAATAACACACTGGAAGGGAGAGGTTTATTTTGTCTGGAGTCTAGACGTACGGACTGAAGCAGAACAGTGCTTCAAATAGATATAAAGGAACACGATAGGTACACCCAATGCACTTTTTGTAACAGTTGATCAATACGAGTAATACGACATGTAATTTTTCAAGTTTTTCTTGTTCTTTCGAAACGTTAATTTTCGATCGTCTTTAAAATTCACAGTATTTTTTTTTAAATACTTTCAACTTCACAACTACAGTATCCCATGAATTGTAAAAAATTAATTATTGTAGGTAGGTACTTTAAGTACTAAAAAAGTGGGTAGGTATTAAAAAGTAGGTAGATACAAAATATAAGATAAGTACTAAAGAAATTTATACAAAAAAATCTGGTAGAAACATATTATAATGGTTCCATGATAACTCAACACAGTGACAATTCAACACACTTTTAAAAAGTGATATAAAGTCATTAGAAACGATGATTTTTTTTAACCTAACGTAACCTAACCTACTTAACCCAGTTAATAAAGTTTTTGTTTCATCACTTTCCATGACTTTATATAATATTTTAAAGTTCTGATAAATTATCTATCTATTATTTGATGATTTATCCGGTCACCATTATAATATAGGTAGGTTTTCTATCTATCTATTCGCTTTATCAGTTCCAATTTTGAAAATTACACTTAAATTAAAAGCAAATTCGAGTTCTAGAGTTCATTGAACCAGAGTTACAGACAGACACATAATCTAAATCAGTATTTTTGATGTGATGATGATAATAATAATAATTATAAAAATGCATATTTTAGTAGGGCAATGATGCAGCACCATTCACAAATAGAATCGTGTAATAATAAAATCGGGTAAATACCACACCGCACTCTGTTTAAACATCTTAAGACGCCGAGAAAATTAAATGCCAGAAGAAAATGCTTTGTCCATGCAAATAATTATTGTTTCTCGGAAATTAATATAAACAAATTGGCTAAAAGAGCAAATATTATGACAGCGGCCATCACAAAAATACACTACAAAGTAAACAATGAACGAAAGGTTTATTAAAGGTGATATTGCGCAATGATTATATTGGGATAATAAAATATAATATCATGAGGAAAGTTAGGCTTTTAAGTATACCCAAGTTTTACCGAGGATAAAGTCGTTTGAGGCGATGCCATACGTAGTAATGTAAAATCATGGGGTTTTGGTTTGAAAATTTGGTCGCCTAGAAATGTTTCAGATGCTTTAATTAAATACTGCGAGTAGAATACATCTTGGCCTTTAAAATAATCGAGTATATTTTAGATAAGTCTTTTTATAAGCCCAGAATAAAATAATGTATAAGGCCTATGAAAACTGCTTTAAAGTTCAAAATCTCCTACTTACAAACCCATTTTCGGTTATGATTTTATTGTATAATGTAGCAAATTAAGTTATTTATAAAATGATCGAAAAAAAAAAATATTTATGCCTGAACATCCACAAAATAAAATAAAAGGCACTTTTTTGCCATGTTTTTTTCTTGCATAAATCAAAACAGGCGGATGGTGTTAAGCGGGAATTCAAACCTTATCGCTATCTACGTAAGTGTTGTTATTGATAGCGGCTCAATTTAAAATATTACACGACGTAGTGCATCGCCTTAAGGTTAAACGCGACGCTCCTTATTATCTATGTGTTCATAGATGGCTTAATTCATTAATTTTATTAAAATACGCCTTTTGCTTTACAATATTAAAACAAATTATTAGTTTGCGCCCGTACATACACAATATGAATATGAATAAATAGTTTTGTTCGTTTAAAAACTCAATTCTTTTGAGAACAAAGTGATGAAAGTACTGAAGGGTTAATATTGTAAAGCAATACATTGCAAAAAGCGTATGTTAATAAAATAATTCAATTAACGCCATCTATGAACACGTAGAATATAACAAGCGTCGCGTTTAACCTTAAGGGCCTTCCTTACTAGCGACCTCAATCGTTGTATGAAGAATCATGAATTGTCAGATTCAAACGACAATCTAAGTTATTAATCGTCAAAATATCGATAATGTAGCCACGCTAGGATATCATAAATACATTTTTCTGTCGAGATATATGTTTTTACTTACAATTTATTTTCGTTAAATACTATATAATGAACATCTAAGAATTCTCCTACTCATTCGGCTCTATGAGGTGGCCGTGAATGCACGCTTTCTACGGTCCGTCGTGTCAATATTTTTTCAAAGTTCGAAATTCCGCGTAATTATTACACTTCCATGAGACGTTTCAACAATATTCCACTCTATGCGTTGCGCGTAGGGACTATAATAGTGTGTCGCCTTTTTTTATGTTTCATCTGTGCGTTTCCGTCGAAGCTGTGTAGTGTCAAATAGTATTATTAAGAATCAATTTATTGTTAACATTTTTTTGGGTTTCTAGGTAATAAACAATTTAATATTATTAAGAATTAATATATTGTTAACATTTTTTCGGGTTTCTAGGTAATAAACAATTTCATATTATAAAGAATTAATTTATTGTTAACTTTTTTTCGGGTTTCTAATAAATATAGTAATAAACAATTTGATGTTTTTAAAATATAAAAGTATATAAAATATTCCAGCACTTACAATAAAGTAAAAGAAGCACATCGTATAAAAATGTTTCAGTCGAAAAGATCGAATGCCGAAATCACTTACTTCGAAATTATTGCAAAAAACTTAAATCACTGTTAGAAGTATCCCTTAGCATTGAGGAAGATTGTGTCAAGCCGTATTTTACGCCCGAGAACGGCTGTACGTTGTGCAATAACGTACCGGAAGACTTTGAATTAGGAAAAATAAAACAGTTTTATTTGGATATATTGAATGGTCCAAAACATGTATTTGGAGACCACTCACTATGCAAGGAACGGGCATACTTTTGCAAACGGGATACTGGCGACACTAATTACGTACCCAATATGACTTCGAGCTTGATAATGTCAAGAAACGCTTTTACAATTTTTGCATGCTACCCGAATTAATTGATCCTCGACACAATCGCTGCATGCCTATTAGAAATCCTGAGTATTTAGAAAAGTGCATAATAGCGAAAAGAAACAAAGTAAAATTGGTTTCAGCTAAAACCAAAACATGTAAAAAGGAATTGTTTCGAAGAAATCAATAACATTTTATTTCATTGAAGTGTCTTCAGAAGAAATTTCATTTATATTCCTAATGTATGTAGTCCACATTTTTAGAAATAGGGAAAAGGAGGGTTGGAAAGTTCCTGGCTATTCAGATCTAGTCACTAAACAACTAAAGAAACAAACTACCTTAAAAAATTGAAAATTAATAGTATTATTACTTCAATAGAAGAGAGTCCAAATATAATTACTAATCATATAAATTACTTCTTCAGTGACATTGGTCCAAGCTTCGCTAGTAATTTGTGCAGTGCTAATAAAACTATTGAGATGTGTCTGGTGAATGATTTTAAATCTGAACTTCACGTTACAGGGGACAATTTTTATTTTAAACCAACTAGCATTTCTGAAGTCACAAATGTGATAAATGATTTAAAAATGTCTTTCTCGTGCGGTATTGATTCTTTAAGTGTTATGGTGTATAAAATGCATGTATCCGAATTAGCTTGTCTCATATCTCACCTTGTAAATACAGGAGTTTTCCAATAAGAGGTGTAATTTTGATATTTAATCGTAAAATATCAATGGTTTCGTTGATTGTGTGGCACGTAGCGCCGTCTTGTTGAAAGTAAACGTTGTCCAGATTAATACCATCCGATTCCGGCCATAAAACATCATTCATTTTTTTTCGGTAGCGCAGTCCATTCACTGTTGTCCATTCTGTTGCTCCAGCCTCATTTTCAAAAAAGTAAGGTCCAATGACTCCGCCGGACCATAAGCCGCACCAAACAGTCACACGTTGAGTGTAAAGAGGCTTTTTAACAATAACTCTTGGGTTTTTCGAGCCTCAGATGCGACGTTTTTGCGTGTTGACGAAGCCACCGAGGTGGAAATGGGCCTCATCACTCAAAATGATTTGCATTTGATTCACTCAAGTGAATTTTAATAAGTTCAATGCGTTGTTGAAGCGTGTATCGTTCCATTTTATTAATGGCGTTGTTTCTACTTGTCAAATGTCAAAAAATGACAGCTTCAAAAGTAACATCTACCGAAATAGCGGGCTATTCAAAATAACACCTCTTATTGGAAAACACTGTATTAGCTTCGAGAGTGGGATGTTCCCTTCTCACTGTAAGAAAGCTAAAGTAATTCCCCTTTTTAAATATGGAGATCGTCTAGATGTTAATAATTACAGACCTATATTCTTACTCAATACTCTTTCAAAAGTAATAGAGAGATTAGATATGTCGAGATTGGTATCATTCTTAGAAACATATAATATACATACTCTCTAGCAATCAGTTTGGTTTCAGAGAGAATACAGGAACAAGTGATGTAGTGTTGAGGGTATTGTCCAAAGTCAAAGTCAAATATGAATACAATGTCCTGAAGGAGCTTGCAGAACTAGAAAGCATTACCATAGAAAAGTGTGGTCTTTTCATACATGAAGAGTATCCGTATATGGGTGCGACACCAGATGGAATTTCTTCTGAATACACCGTGATTGAAATTAAATGTCCTTTCGCAGCACGCAGCATGCTCATATAAGAAGCAGTAAAATCCAAAAAAATTATGTTAGCAAAAATGGAGAAATTCTGGTAAATACATCTCACGATTGGTTTTACCAGGTTCAGGGCCAATTACATGTAACAAAAAAAGCTATTTGTATGTTTGTTGTATGGACTGAACTCGGATAAAAATCGAAAAAATTTTACGGGATGACGAATTTCGGCAGACTAATATGGTTGAATAGCTGAATCGCTTTTACAATTTTTGTATGCTACCCGAATTAATTGATCCTGGACATAATCGCTGCATGCCTATTATAAATCCTGAGTAATTCAAAGTGCATAATACCGAAAAGAAGTAAAGTAAAATTGGTTTCAGCTAAAACCAAAACATGTAAGAATTTTTAAGAAGATCAATAACATTTTCATTGAAGTGTCCTGAAAAGAAATTTCATTTATATTCCTTATGTATGTGGTCTACATTTTTAGAGATAGGGAAGATGGGGGGTTGGAAAGTTCCAGGCTATTCAGATCTAGTCACTAAACATATCTACGCCGTTCTCAAGCAACTTTCAATCCTGAATTATGGTCTCTCACCAGGGTGATACTGAACGTATCTTCCACTTTTGAACGAGGTACAGATTCATTATATGTAACTATATAAAATTTATTTTAATTCTATAATATGACATACTTATATAAATTAAATTAAATTTGTTTTGTCCTCGCCGGCTTTTGAACCCGTGACCTCAAATTAAACTATACAATTTAGTATTAACAGTGCCCCGCCGCACTGCGAAACCAGGCTGGAACAAAGGGAAGCCTTTTGTAACTCTTTATAATTGTATTTATCAAAAAAAAAATCCAAATAAAAAGTTATATTAAATGTTGTTACTGAGAACCTCCTCCATGAATCAAGCTATTGTAATATTGCATTACATTCTAAAATATATTTTAACATAATTTTCATAATCACAATATCTTTAATTAATAATAATTTGTTTTGCTCTGTGCGTGTCTTGTATTGAATGGAACGCACCGGCCAGCTGCCAGGTGCAGCGAGTTAGATATTCGAATTCGCGCTAGAAACATTTAGTAGCGAGGGCCGTTAAGGTTAAACGCAACGCTCGTTGTATTCTACGTGTTCACAGATGGCGTTAATTAATTAATTTTGTTTAAATACGCTTTTGCAAGGTATTGCTTTACAATATTAAGACAAATCATTTGTTTGCGCCCGTATATACGCAATATGAATATGAATCAATAGTTTTGTTCGTTTAAAGACTTAATTCTTTCGAGAAAGGCACACAAATACAATATTTTACCGATGATTCAATCCAATATTGTATTTGTATGCCTTTCTCGATAGAATTGAGTTTTTATATGGACAAAACTATTTATTCATATTCATATTGCGTATATGAGGGCGCAAACAAATAATTTGTCTTAATACTGTAAAGCAATACCTTGCAAAAGCGTATTTAAACAAAATTAATTAATTAACGCCATCTGTGAACACGTAGAATACAACGAGCGTTGCGTTTAACCTTAACAAAAACCTCACATAATCTCACCTCGGATAAGTAAATAATAATATTATGGTTTACCTTCGCCCATATTAACAAACAGAAATGCTTATTTTCCAATGGAATAAGAATTCAATGTGACATAAATTATTCATATGTATAGAATAAAATTTAATTGTCTAGATAAATTATTATATTATTAAAAGAAAATAATAACCACTGCTCCACATCGAACTAAGTAAACCGCATTTTCTCAATATTGTTTTAATAAAGAACCCATTGAATGTTAATAATCATGTTACAGTTTCCAGTACCAAATGCCAAAGACATATGTAAACAAACTTCTATTATAAAAATGTGTAAAGACAAAATATCAGAAATACTACAAACTAGTGAGAAATGGAAATCAATTTATTACACCTAATTTCAAAACAACCCAAATGCAAAACCATTATATTTTACCTAGAAAATAGTTGTTTTTCTTTAGCATTATCAAAAATAAAAAATAAAATTGGTCATTTTTTCTAACTACAATGACACTATACGTATATGGTAAAGGTAATGTAGTATTTACAAGCGGTCGATGGAGCAGCGGGTAAGACGATTGAATCGAGTTTGAAACTCACAGCTTATTCCCTTTTCCAAAGAAATTATTCTCAGGGAAAGGGAACTAACTGTAAATGCAGATTATCAACTTGTTTCTCTTTTAGAATAATAAATCAAGAGGACATTGGAAAAAGTATTATCTAACGGCATGAAAAATAGCTAAAAATTTTCTTTACCAAGAGATCTGAATTATTAAATCAATTTATGACATGAAGATTGTACAAGATAAGTCTGCAAATCACTTACATGTCATAATTGCTTCAATTCAAGCATTTAATTTTTCTTCCTGTGCTTGAGGGTGAAATCTGGGTCAGTTAAAATAAAAAAATAAAACAAATTTCACTATGCACACAGATATAATATGGTAGTCCCAAGAGAGGTGTATTATCTTCTTCCTTCATGACAGAAGATACTAGAACGATGATATCATGTACGACCTCTCTCCTAGACTACTACTATATCTAAGCCATGTTCCTGGGAAAGTAAATCTAATTTTATTGCAGTTAATGAAATCGTGGACAGGCTCGTCAAAATGAGATAGTGAATTATACGCTACCTATAGACTAACGGAAGACCTCTTGATTTGTATTCATAACACATAATAATATTTATACTTAACTCAACATTACTTTTGTTATTGTTCAATTGTATGAAACATGAACATTAAAATATACATATTATATATATACGAATCGTCACAACTAGCTGTCATGATGTCTAATGCGTGACGTTTATATAATTTCATGAAAGCAGAACATTCTTTGACCGGTCCTTGAAAACTAAATAATTTTGGTGGGTGTCACAGTTTTAGCGAGTCAAAACACTATTTTTGTTAGATTACTATTTTACAACACAATATAAGAAGTGTATTGTTCAGTTACAAATAAAGGTCTGTGTCCAAAATAAGCAACAATTTGTCATTTGTATTATAACCACAGCATCTGATTAAACACTCCCAGTTTCTGGCTTGGTTCAATTGGCACCAATTCATGGAATATAAATTACTGCATGTAGATACTATAAAAAGCATATTCTAATGCACTTTTAGATGTCTATTTAACGTTGGTGGTCCAAATTGTGATGAAGATAGGCGTGTTGCGCAATTATATGTAGATCCATCTAAGTCAATGACGGTCTTGATCAATGAAAACATCGGACCAGCAAGTAGAAATGATTGCCTACCGATATTTAAAGTACACACAGATAAGAAGCCATTGAGTGATCAGTGTGATGGTTTCTATGAATCTCATGACACATAAACTAGCATTTCAGAGGTCTGCAGAACCGATGGAACACTCAGCTGTCAAACATTTTGAACCGAATTTGGGGGAATTATTTCGAAAAATTAACGTGTCACAAATAGCAGGCTTGTTGGTCCTAAGATAATACAACCAAATAGCATTTAAAGCTATTGGTAATAGAAGATATTAATCCATGGGAAAATAAAATCCAACGATCACAACCATTATAATAAATTTTTGCTGAAAGTTTCCAAGCGTTCACGAAACTGAAAATGTTCATAAATAAAGCCAAAATAGACTCACCACCACAGCCATACACATTGAATATGAATTTTACGGATAAAGCCGTGGGTCAACGAAAACTCAAACAGACCACACACAGCACAACTTCAGGGCGGCCCAGAGAACTAGAGACTAGAGATGGTCGATATTACTGTCCCGGTTATTCTGCCCCGGTGACTTATGTCACTGGACCGCCCGATATTGTATACCGGCTATTTTTGGAACCCGTTCTTTGTGGATTTTTAATATATATATATTTGTGTGTGTGTGAACAAAAAATTGAAGCAATTGGTTCCTTAAGCAGAATATTACAAAACTGGTAATATTCTGACAATCGTCTTCTTCCTTCTCACATGTCTTGTATGAAAATTAAAAATACAGAAGGTATTAGAATGATGACATCATATTAAATGACCTCTCGTTAATTCCAATACAATGGCCACTCCCCTATGAAATAAAAATTGTCCTTATTCCGAACGAATTCGTTTATTGATTGAGCATAGCCAAGTGCTGTTTTAACTCGTTTCTGTAAATTTGTTGGTACGTTCCGTTTCAACGTGGTGGCCATTTTACTGGATCAATAAAAATTATTTAAATATGAAATCGTGGTGGTTATTTAGATATCCTTGTTTGCATTTTTACAATATTATGGTACCTACCTGCCTGAAGAAAGTATGAAAAAGAACTATTATAAATAATAAAAAATAATACTTTGGGCATATTGTATAATCCTATATTCGAGATTTCAAAAAAGTTAACATTAAATAAATGGTTTATAATATTTAGTAGGTAGTTATTTAAGTACCTACTGACAAATCATGTGATTTCAGAGTTAATTTTTGTTTTTATTTATAAAGCAAATTAGAAACATATTTTTGAGGACGCGAGGTCTACAAATGTTCACAGAACTACTAGTTTATTACCATATTTTACGATCAACCTCCCAGCCAAAGGGAACCGGTTCCAAAAGTAGCAGGATACAGAATTGGTCTCCGGACCAACCATAGACAACTTTTATATATAGAGAGGACTAATTTACCAAGGACCATAAATAAACCACTCTCCAAGGACCTAAAACGTACTAAAGCCAAGCCCATGCCTATAAAGCCCTAGAATTTGATGCCGCGGGGTAAGGGGAAGATGTATGAAAAATTCCAAAACCTACATGAATGTTTTAATGACATATCCCATTCCTTGTCATATCAAATACCTAAAAAAAATCATAAGCCGCTATAACTGCGTTAACAACACACAAATAAAATAATAATATTTCATTATACACTACTTTGCATTCAAATCAGTTCAAAAGTTAGTTAAACAAGATGGCTGCCAGGCAATTTCCCTTCACCCTATATTTGGCTTCAATGCTATTCATATAGAATCGCACTAATGCTCTGTCCAAGGCTTTTTAGGTCCATGCCAAAAACAAATGTCCAGGAACTAGTTCCTTTGGATTATTGTACGGAAATTGGATTTTTTTCCCATTTCCCAAATTTCTTTAAAAAACGACGAAAGAATATGTAATAAATATAATAAATAATATCATAAGCGTTTCATAAAAAAAACGCTACCAAAATAATGTTTTCGCCTCAAATATGATAAAATTTCTGTTCGGGTCTGTTGTTTTTTTTTTTAAACTTTTATAGATAAATCAAAATATAAAATCTCAGTGCCAATTGTTTCGCAGGATTTGAACAATTTATCAAATTTCAAAGTTAATTTTCAAGTTCTGTTATTATTTCAGTTCTGTGAAATAACTGGCCCATCATAGAATAATAACAAAACTTGATTGGAACTTTCATGTAACTTGAAAATTATCTTTGAAATTTGATTAATTGATTTCATGATTTATTCGGGTGCAGCAGGGTGCAGAATGGGTGCAGAAAGTGCAGACCATGTTAACTGACAAAAACATGTTTTGAGATGTAGCATTTTGAATGTTTTTATGCACAAAAATAACTTAATTCATAAAAAACTAAGAGCCGTTAACGATATGACAATACAATCATTGCAGTAATATGATTTGAAACAAAATAATAAAACTTGAAAAATGGGAAAAAAAAAGTTGGATACCATCCATTACACGAACACATGAACCAATTTATGGTACATAACATATTTACATGTTCCAAAACTAACAAGTGCAATAAAAAAAATACCAGTGTAAAATGCAGTGTAATGCTTGGTTCCTGTTTGTACCAGGTAGTAAAGTACATAAACCAATATAATCCCAGATGAAGTGTTTCATTGATTCTTTTTCACCAAAATTAGTGGAATTTGCAAATAAATTAGTGTTACTTTATAAGCTTTTGGTCTAATCAAGGTCGGCCCTATGCAGGTGCAGTTGGAGCATTCCGCTCCAGGCAGCACCGGGCGTCAAATTGCCAAGGCGCTGATAATATATAACACTTAACAGTCTTAACACGTCTTCGTTATTTTTCATAAAAACGGTGCTACACAAAAATACAAATCATCTGAATATTGTTGATTACAGATGGATTACAGTGATCACCTACTTACAGTGATCGCGTTTACTGGTTTTGACAAGGGGCGCCAAAATTTTACTTGAGGCAGACGCCCTTTGGCTAATATTCCTTGGGCGTCCCCGACATCTTCTTCCATTTAAACCACTCTATAAACAATCCTGGCACTAATTATAAATTTTCAGCGATATAGATGAACTACTTTTCGAGTTTTGAAAGCACAAACTAATATTTGGTAGGTGGTTATGGGTACCGCCCCTGGAACTATTTATTGGATGACCAACATCTACGCCATAAGGTTACGCCAAGTGGTTCGCTACGTTTGGTGACTTAGCAGGGGTGCCTGGGTCATGGGGTAATGTCTGTCAAAGTCTTGGTGGCGGGTGCGTCGACCCAGCTTCTGTGTTGCGGACTGGAATTGGGAGATACCGGTTGAGGGGGCCAGACCCTCAGGCTCAAGATTGAGGGTGGACTGCCCTATCAACGAGTGTATAAACCCGCTGCTGCTGTTGTGCCGGTTCGTGACCAGAGAGGACAAAGTAGTGTTTGGGGTGCATTGAGCGACCTTTCCACCCGGACTCTTCCAAAGAGGGGTGATCGTCCAACCCGACCACCCCATACTACCGTCCCATAGCGATCACATCTATTCTATCCAAGGTGATGGAACGTGTGATCAATGACAAACTGCTCACATAATAATATTTGGCCAATTTATATAGCGCCGTATTCTACATACCTCGAGAAGAATAAAATTATTAATGACTGTCAATACGGATTCTGGCGTAACTGATCTTCTCACGTATGTGACACATATTTGGGGGCGGTGCCTCAAACTATACAGCGAGACCCAAACGGTTGCACTGGACATTTCCAAGACCTTTGAACGGGTTTGTCATTTAGAGAATTTCTTCCGGAAGGCTTATATATATAATCCGTGCATATTATATTTATAGAATGTAGAGAAAGATCGATGTTTTGTAATTATGTTGTAAAAAATATATTTTGGACGCTTACATTGCCAATGCTAGCTAAACCTTATGAGATACCTTAAAATAATGTACTATGGAGTGGTATGTCTATCTCCTAAGGGTAACCCTCAGCAGTACTATGGAGTGGTATGTATATCTCCTAAGGGTAACCCTCAGCAGTACTATGGAGTGGTATGTCTATCTCTTAAGGGTAACCCTCAGCAGTACTATGGAGTGGTATGTCTATCTCCTAAGGGTAACCCTCAGCAGTACTATGGAGTGGTATGTCTATCTCCTAAGGGTAACCCTCAGCAGTACTATGGAGTGGTATGTCTATCTCCTAAGGGTAACCCTCAGCAGTACTATGGAGTGGTATGTCTATCTCCTAAGGGTAACCCTCAGCAGTACTATGGAGTGGTATGTCTATCTCCTAAGGGTAACCCTCAGCAGTACTATGGAGTGGTATGTCTATCTCCTAAGGGTAACCCTCAGCAGTACTATGGAGTGGTATGTCTATCTCCTAAGGGTAACCCTCAGCAGTACTATGGAGTGGTATGTCTATCTCCTAAGGGTAACCCTTAGCAGTACTATGGAGTGGTATGTCTATCTCCTAAGGGTAACCCTCAGCAGTACTATGGAGTGGTATGTCTATCTCCTAAGGGTAACCCTCAGCAGTACTATGGAGTGGTATGTCTATCTCCTAAGGGTAACCCTCAGCAGTACTATGGAGTGGTATGTCTATCTCCTAAGGGTAACCCTCAGCAGTACTATGGAGTGGTATGTCTATCTCCTAAGGGTAACCCTCAGCAGTACTATGGAGTGGTATGTCTATCTCCTAAGGGTAACCCTCAGCAGTACTATGGAGTGGTATGTCTATCTCCTAAGGGTAACCCTCAGCAGTACTATGGAGTGGTATGTCTATCTCCTAAGGGTAACCCTCAGCAGTACTATGGAGTGGTATGTCTATCTCCTAAGGGTAACCCTTAGCAGTACTATGGAGTGGTATGTCTATCTCCTAAGGGTAACCCTCAGCAGTACTATGGAGTGGTATGTCTATCTCCTAAGGGTAACCCTTAGCAGTACTATGGAGTGGTATGTCTATCTCCTAAGGGTAACCCTCAGCAGTACTATGGAGTGGTATGTCTATCTCCTAAGGGTAACCATCAGCAGTACTATGGAGTGGTATGTCTATCTCCTAAGGGTAACCATCAGCAGTACTATGGAGTGGTATGTCTATCTCCTAAGGGTAACCCTCAGCAGTACTATGGAGTGGTATGTCTATCTCCTAAGGGTAACCCTCAGCAGTACTATGGAGTGGTATGTCTATCTCCTAAGGGTAACCCTCAGCAGTACTATGGAGTGGTATGTCTATCTCCTAAGGGTAACCCTCAGCAGTACTATGGAGTGGTATGTCTATCTCCTAAGGGTAACCCTCAGCAGTACTATGGAGTGGTATGTCTATCTCCTAAGGGTAACCCTCAGCAGTACTATGGAGTGGTATGTCTATCTCCTAAGGGTAACCCTCAGCAGTACTATGGAGTGGTATGTCTATCTCCTAAGGGTAACCCTCAGCAGTACTATGGAGTGGTATGTCTATCTCCTAAGGGTAACCCTCAGCAGTACTATGGAGTGGTATGTCTATCTCCTAAGGGTAACCCTCAGCAGTACTATGGAGTGGTATGTCTATCTCCTAAGGGTAACCCTTAGCAGTACTATGGAGTGGTATGTCTATCTCCTAAGGGTAACCCTCAGCAGTACTATGGAGTGGTATGTCTATCTCCTAAGGGTAACCCTTAGCAGTACTATGGAGTGGTATGTCTATCTCCTAAGGGTAACCCTCAGCAGTACTATGGAGTGGTATGTCTATCTCCTAAGGGTAACCATCAGCAGTACTATGGAGTGGTATGTCTATCTCCTAAGGGTAACCCTCAGCAACGCCGGGTACAAATCAGCTAGTGATTTTTTTTATTTTTTTATTTTATGTGACACCTCACAAGAGTGTCCCTGCCTGTGCAGTGCACAGACAGGGGAACTATGTCACCACCCGGTTGGGCGGCGTTGTGAGGCGGAGTAAGGTAGGGGCTGTAGGAAGGGATTTGTTAATGCGGGCCTTGAAGAGGCTCGGATTATAGGAGGGAGGAAAAACAGATGCCGGTAGCTCGTTCCACATACGAGCCGACTTACACAAAAACGAGTCGTAAAAACGGCCCGTTCTCATGAAGCCAACGTCAACCGTGAACGGGTGTTCAGTTCGTGTCCGTCGAGTTTCGCGCACGTGCACCTGTGCATCAGGAATCAATGCTGCTAGCTCCTTGGAGCAGGCTCCATTGAAATACCTGTAGAACAGACACAGCATGCCTACATTGAGTCTATGCATCAGAGAAGGCAATTGGTCTGTTAACAACGGATTGTCAATCAGACGGATCGCTCTCCTTTGCACAGACTCAAGCAGGTTTATCAAGTATTTTGGGGCACCAGCCCAAAGGTGGCTCCCAAATTCAATAGTTGGGCGGACTTGAGACTTGTACAGGGTCAGAAGCTGAAAGTTTGTTTTATTTGTTTGTGGGATTTAGGATGGGTTGGGAAGGATTAGGTTAAAAAGGTGGGGTGGGGAGTTGGAGAGTGGAGCAACTGGATACACCAAATGTAAGGTATGTTCTTCTGACTGCGGTTCTAGGCAATGGGCAGGAGAGTCCGGCTGTGGAGGTCGCCCAGTGCGCCCCAAACGCTAGATGCTGGGTCCTCACCGGTCACGAACCGGCACAACATCAGCGGCAGGGTTTTTTCGCTGGCTGATGGGGCAGCCCACCCTTGGTCGTGAGCCCAAGGGTCGGGCCCCTGTACTATCCAGCGGCCCGGACAGCGATAACCGGTTTACTGGATCTCCCTCAACCGGCCTCTCCCAGCCCGGCCCGCCCCGCAGTGAGTAGGCCGACCCATTCATCAGTGTGATCCAGAACGCACAACCCTCCATGAGCCCGGGCACCCCTGCTAAGTCACCAAACGTAGCGAACCACTTCAGGTGACCTGTGGCAGAGGTGTTGGTAACCCAGAGTATGGTTCCCGGGGCGGCGGTACCCATTGACCACCTTCCAAATTATATATATAGCTAGTAATTAATAAATTCAATTATGTTCTTTATAATAAAGTTAATAAAAAGTAAACATAAATTTTGAATAAATCATTGTCATCATTGTTTTGAATAATGAGTACCTTTCCGCACACATATTCGAGGTTCCACTGAATCATTTACCTGTAGTTGGTTCTCCAGAAGAAATAAGAAGTCACATTACAATTTAAAATGGCTCTTTTTATTTGTATAAGCCTAATATTACAAAATGATACACCTTCATTGCACACTTGTTACTTGTTACTAACATTCAACCAATCATCCGTAAATATTAAATAGGTTTTATTAAACGTAATGCTAAAACATTCCAATGTGCAAATGATCTGAGAAAATGTGATTGTTTTGTCGCAAGGATAAATTATGGATTTTAGTCCCCGAGCAAACTGCGATTTTGTTAAAATAGATAATATTAATATAATTAATGGAATTACAGGCAGTGAGTTGTACATTTTGTCAAAATTTTGTTAAAGGTACTTTGTTGTCATAAACAAAAAGGTTTGTGCATTCAAATTTTTATCTAAATGTATCATCAATGTATTACAATACTTGATGACATAAATAAAATTGTTCAGAATGTACAACGAAACAAAGTTTGTATATTGGATTCCTTCCATTTAAGTCACATGTATTGTTTGTTTTGGTTTTTGCGGATAAAATCACTGGCACCAGATTCGATTTCATTTTCACTTTGAACAACAAATCTCAAGGCAATAAAGCTTGGAAGAGCCATGGAGATGGTTAAATGTGTATTAATTAATGATATATAAATCACTCAATGAATGATATATATCAGTGATAGAGTTGGAAAGGATTTGACTGGGATTGTTGTTACCGATGGAAACTAAAGTAGTGAATGAATCAGAACCCATTACGCAGAACATTCTCCAAAAGTACTTTGTTACAACAAGACAACTCAACATTCTAAATATCCTTACATAGTAATTGAAATAAAAATAAAATCAATTTTGTTTACTTAAAACTAGTCACATTTTACATTTAACAATCTATAATTATACGAAAATAATCATTTTAGATTCACACAATAGAATTGGCAAATATCTACATGTTATAATTAAAATAGCCAGCAGTTGTCAATCTAAATATAAATAAATATTAACAATCTGGAATCGCTATTTTATCTAAAACTAACCTAAAGAGATTTTTTTGTAAGGCATTTTGATATTTGAATATATTTAGCATTATTCAAAGACTACAAGCAATATTCTAATTACACATTTTCCAAGTTTAATCTTCCCTAGGATAATTGATACTTATATTGCTCGAACGTTCAAAGGTTTCTACGGTCTAAAAACATTTTTATTTTGCGTGATCTAGTCATTAAGAATTTCTATCAACTTTACAGCATTTTACACAATTATTCAATTTACAAAATGAAAATATTCAATATGATATGGTCCCGCTGACTCAAGCTTATTAAATTTAAAGCAAATTAGAGAATTTATATTTGTCTTCTTGAGAAAATCTAGTTATCCCCGGTGTTGTATTCACAAATAACAATTTAAACTATATATATGCAATTGTTCGCTTCTCAAATAATACTTATTAAATAAAACATTGTTCAATAATCAGCATTAATAGTTTGGAACATGAACATGATAAATTAAATTGTTTACAGTTACAACCTTATTTCAATAAGTAATAATATTAAAATGTATGTATGTTAAAGTTGGCAGTGCTGGGTTGAGGGCATTTGTGTTTCTTACACAAAGCTAGGATAAACAGTAAACATCTTATTCTTCTATAATTGGCATTAAAACGATAACTGATGCTCTTCTGTATTCATTCATAGAAAACATAACTTCTTGGATAGAAAATTGTTAAAAAATATAAAATTAAGTACAAAATTGAGAAAATATTTTTTAATAAATAAGGGAATGCTGGAATATAAATTGATAGTGGATGCAAGACCATTAAAATTTAACAATAAGAAAAAAATACAAATTAAAATAATTTCAAAGAAAATAAACCACTAATAACGAAAATGTATTAATCTTAAATCAATAGTGGAAATACATTGAAAGATCAAAATATATTTAAAAATTGTTAAATACATTTTGTTAAAACATTTTGTCTTAAATGGGTTTGGATATGTAGTTTTAGAATTATAAACTTAATGGACATAATGTTGTTGCCTTGTGGCGACCCTGTATGGTTTAAATGTTATTTGATTAGTGTGCTGAACACTCACCGATACAATTAGAAAGGAATAAAATAGTCAACATACGTATCTTAGAATAAAGAATAACACTACAACTGCCCTCTATACAAATTTGAGCGGGAAAAAAAAGTTCCATTTAGCCCAATAGCCCATCGCTCGGTCTCACTTACACTCGCTTGACATTGTAGATTTCCATCACATTTGAATTTCACATACACAGTTTTGTATTGGAAATTTAGGTTTCGATTAGGCAAATATTTGGATCATGAAACAGGTCCACAAGGCACTTCTTGTGTTATTCTTTATTCCTATGATATGAATGAATAAAACATGGGAAAATGAATGGAAACACTAATCTATCAGAATTGGATTAAACTAGTGAGAAGGGAGCATAATACATATTATTTATACAAATAATTATTTTCTTTACATTCGTATAACGCTACAAATTCACACACGTCACAGCACAGATTTACTCAATTGACAAAAATTCCATTTATAAGAAATATTATATAATTCTATGGTGAAAAGCGGATAAGTGTGAAAATATGGCTTTATGAAAGTACAGAATTAAAAGGAAAGTATTGCGATTTATCTGAACCAAAACTAAAATTAAAGAAGATACTTACGGCAAGTCTACATTAATAAAGTTATATATTTATCAGTTGCGTGATGCCCTTATAACAAAAGTGGCTTTAAATAATTAATTAAAATACTTAAAATGAGGACAATTTCACTAAGATGACACAAACATTAAGATTGTTGATTGGAACTAGGAGAAAGTGTTTTGTCATTGAAGATCACACTGGGAATAGGGAAGGCCGTCTCGGCAGTCACGGGGGCCAGGAGCTCCCTCACATCCCCCTCGGTCCCCGCTACCGTTCCCGCCCCCGCCCCGTCCACCATGATGTGGTGCGAGGTGCTTCTCTTATGCCCTTTTATTATCGCCTCCACAGCCTTCAGATCCTTAGAGTTGGTTCGCCTATGTCTTAGAACCATATTTGAATTATCTAATAACTGTTTAGCTTCCTCGTCAAAGCTTTTATTGAGCACGATGGAAGCTAGATCCAAGTTCTCCACGCTCTTCAGAGCCAAGTGTTTTATTTGATCCAAGCTTATATCTCGCGAGTTTGATCTTGAATGAACTTTGAAGTCGCGGGATCCAGATCTCGAATGCGTATTGAAGTCTTTGGAGGTAGATCTTGAAAACAAATTGTAGTCCTTAGAATTAGATCGGGAGTGCTTCAAGTCTCTAGAGTCAGTCCTGCTGTGCCGCATTTCAGATTTATCCTGTTCGTCCAGAGAAAGTTGATGCCTGGCTTCCAGTTGAATAGTTTTGGAATCATTTCTAAGGTGTTTGGAGGCCACCAGCACTCGGGAGTTCTTGCCCACTCCAGATTTAGACTGCTGGGAATCCTGGGAGTACTGAGAGTCATTCCTTTGGAGCCTGGACTGGGTCTTGGGTGCTTGTTCCTTGAAGGACTCGGATTGTGTGATAGCGTTGGGACATTCAAGCGGAGTGCCAATGTTAGAGCTTCCTCCGGATGTCAAACCTGATGTAAATCCACTCATACACTCGGCACTCGGTTTCTCTTCAAATACTGAAAAAAATACACAAAAATAAGTTTCAAAATTTACATCTCGATTAACCTGTTGTTCGACAGTATATCCATAAGAATATTATAAATAAGTAATTTCTTTGAATATCACTACCCATTCCGTGGAAACTACTTATTATAGATTACATATCTACCATCTATATGGTAATCAGTCTATCCTACCACATAGATGAATCTACTCGATTTTTAAAAAATAAATAAAAATAGTACAGAATCTACCACCATATTTAAAATGTAAACACATTATTTGGTAAAATGGTACAATTAACAAAAACATAGTTTTGCAAAAAAAAAGTTATTACGAAAATAGAATCAGCTGGGGCACGGCGAAAATTTAGCAACGGCGATCAAGAAGTTAATAGCATTTTAAAACTGTTTTGTGATAATTTTCATACATTTATCAAGGCTGATGATGGATCCTGTGATGTCCTTCTGGGGGTCCAAGGGAGAACAATAATCCAGAGATTTACGCCTTCGGACCAACCACCAGTCGATTAGGAATATTCCAAGTGCTAGAATTTTGATTCCTCCGCAAAGACCGACGTATCTGACAAAAAGAACAAATAAATCAATCCACACAGAAAGAAAAATATCATTAAATAAATAAAATCTCAAATCGTACCATATCACTAAATAGTTATTGTAAATGAAAAGTAAAGAGACAGGTTAATAGACTTAACTCACCTATATCTAAATTGTTCAATATCATAAAGCAAGCAGCGGCCTCCCTTCTTATCTCCACATGTACTCTTCCACAAGAGGCAAGTAGAATCTATCAAATTTCCAAAGAGTATAGGGGCGGGAATATAGCCAAATAGTCTGAATATCACAAACTGCATTCCAAGGGCAAATGAGCGTTCTTCTTCACTGACGGATCTGAAACAAGTATAATAATTACACTCCATGTTAACCTCTTGGGCTAATTCGTTCCCTTTTGGGAACGGCTCATATGGTCCCATACAAATAGCTGTGTCTCCCTTATTATCATTGTTAGAAATATGATTTAAACAGTGTTAGAAAAGAGAAAACACCATGCTTTACATTCATATATAGAAGTTACTCACAGAAGAATAAAAATGTACACCTCTATGAAACCAAAGGTTGCGATTGCAATTTGAGAAAAATTTATGACACTGCAAATGTCTTATTAATTATTTATACACAAAATGAAAAAATAATGGGGTGACAATAATCAGTCTGTTTCATATTTTTATTGTGTTGTTGACAGCGAAAAGCGAAACCAAAGCAGAGGGAATGTTAATGAACAAGACCAATATGTTGATGGGGAAAGTGAAAATTTAGACTATTTCTCATAATGGATTCCGTGCATCGATGGAAACATTACATATATAATATTTACAGGTTTCTTTAACTCTTTGCACGCGGCCGTATCAACTGTTGTTACGGCAAAAAGTCTATACTCACACGCGGCTGTATCAACAGTTGATACGGCAACTTTGACGGCCGATATTCCCGCTCTCTTTCGTCATAAATGTATTTCTTGCTCACTTGGACATTTGTAGAACTATCACGATGCTGACATCTACAAGAATTTCTCAAAAATAAAATTGTATTTCATAAAAAAAGATCGGTAACCAAGTGCGTCTCTTCGCGCCTTTTAGTCCTTTAGTTTACATTTTTGTCAACGGATGGCGTTAGTACTAGTTTGTCATTCACAACTTTTCATAACTAAGAATGATAAGTGATCATGGTGTCCCACTTGTGTCTATAAACACAGTGGCCTAAGTACACACACACCGAGAATGGTTTATTTATGACGCCGAGTGAATGGCGGGACCACATTCAAAAGATACGGTACGTCTTTGTATGAAATTTTATGTTTTTGTTTTTATAAACATCTAAGAGTGTTGACACACGAGGATTTGTTTTCATATTGTGGAGAATAATCTGTTCTGTCTATATAGTCCAATAAATCATGCCAGAATGCTATAATTTGAAATTTAATCGCATGCATAGGTATTTGAAAATATGTACCGCGTACGGGTATAGATAAAACGGAGCAAATTAACGCGTTCAAAAGGTTAATAAAGTATGTACATGAAATAGTAAACTAACCTGAGTACAATCATAAGGAGTGGCATTTGCGTGACAGCCACAATGAATGTCATAAAGAACAGCAGTATGAGGAAGGGGAATATAGTGGTGCAAGGGGGGCTGCAGGGCCCCGCTGTGGCCACGGGCACCACGGTGACTTCAGCAAAGTCCTCCCGCAGCGCTATGGAGGCGGCTGCCGACGAGCCCCCGGCCCCCGTGTGGATGGGGCCCCCACCGGGGCCACCGCCCAGCATCGATAGGTTGCCGTGAACGCCTAAACACAATTATAATATTAATTAATTATATTTTTTTTAAGAAAGACAAACTTTCTTGAGTTACAAATAATAACCGGACAGTAAATTTTGACAATATTTGAAAAACTCCTACAACCATTATTAAAAGCTGGAGTTTGATTGTTCAATTAAATGCCAGACTCCTCGGCGAGAATCAGACGCATTTGTGAATTCAGCAACTAACCAGTGTATTAATATATATATATCTAAATATTTTGTATCACTAAATTGCTCTTCAAAATTGACAATAATTTATTAATTGTATTTCAAATAACTCACAAGCACAGTTGGTGTAGTTGGACCGGGAAGAAAAGGCGGTGCAGCCCGCATGGCATGGGGAGAAGTAGGTCAGCCCATTATTCCCGCAGACCGGTTCCACGTCGGTAGTGCGGCAGGAGCAACCAAAGTTACACGCCGCTGTGAGGTTCACTTGGAAGGGCTCGAGACGAGAAGTACTGAAAAACAAAGAAAAATAAGACAATTGAAATTGAAAGTTTAAATGAAAAATTAAGAGGCAACACTATTATTAGATCTGTTTACATTTAAAACTGCTTGTTGGACTCAATTCGGTCATAATTAAACCATCCTGTTTATCTTTTTCATCCTGCTTCGAAATCAAATTAAGCAATAAGTGGTTCAATAAAAACTGACAGAAAGCTAAGTGCTGTGTATTACTTTTTGAAGATTTTACACAACCTAGAGAGGATTCTTTTTCTAATAGTTTCTTCTTCTTCTTCAATGGCGCTACAGCCCATTTCGAGCCTTGGCCTCCTTTAACATGAGCCTCCACCGCCCTCTGTCCTCGGCCGTCGTCTTCCAATCTGCAACATGGAGTAGTCCTCTGGCATCTTTCCTGACATCGTCCTCCCATCTCAGCCTAGGTCTGCCCGCCTTTCGTTTGCCTCCCGGGTGTCCTGTTAAAACCTTCTTTGGTACACGTGTGCTTGGCATTCGGTGCACATGTCCGGCCCATCTTAGTCTTTGGAGCCGTAAATGAGTAGAGAGTCTGGGAGCTTGGTAGATGTCATATAGCTCCTTATTGTGGCGGATTCTCCATGCCTCTCCCTCTCGCACCGCTCCTAAGATTCTTCGAAGTACCTTTCTTTCGAAGGTGTCCAGCCGTTCCGCAGACTTTGCTGTCAGTGTTCCCGCCTCACATCCATAGGCCAAGACCGTTCTAATAATTGTTTTGTACAGGGTTATTTTGGTTTTCCTATGGACGTTTCGGGATTTGAACACTGGCAGCAACGCGAAGTAAGTGTTGTTAGCGGCTGTGATGCGCTTTCTTACTTCTACTGGGTCTTCGTTGTCCTGCGTTATGATGGAGCCCAGGTAGGCAAACTCTTCGACCACTTCAAAGTTATAGGAGTTTTTAAAATTCACTTTATCTTTTATTCTGCGGTGTGGGGTTCTGGTTTGCATCATGATTTTAGTTTTGTTCTCGTTGATTTGCAAGCCCACCTCTCTTGCTGCAGTCTCCAAAGGGTCAAACACCTCTCTTACAGCCTGTAAGGATCTTCCGACAATGTTAAGGTCGTCTGCATATCCAACTATTTGATTGCTTTTGTAGCAAATGTTTGAGTCGGTAGCAATCATTGTCTTCCTCACGACGTGCTCCAGAACAATATTGAAAAGAGTGGGAGCTAAGCCATCACCTTGTTTCAGCCCCTGGGAGACGTTAAAATCCTCCGTTGTTTCACCTCCTATCCTTACTCGACATCGTGAACCAACCATCGTTGCTTTTACAAGCTTGACTATTTTGGGCGGTATACCAAAATTTAGGAGTATTTCATATATTTTCTCCCTATCTATACTGTCATATGCCTGTTTGAAGTCAACAAATAGTTGATATATGTCTATATCGAATTCCCAGCATTTTGTCAGGATTTGTCGAGTAGTAAAGAGTTGATCAGTGGTGGATCTCCCCCTCCTAAAACCTGCCTGATACTCTCCCAGCAAGTTCTCTGAATGACGTTCTAGTCTTTCTTTCAAAATCGTTGTGAAGATTTTATACGCTGTACAAAGTAGCGATATTCCTCTGTGATTTTCACATTTCAATTTGTCTCCCTTTTTATGTATGGGGCATATTATACTAGTTTGCCACTCTTCTGGTACTCTTTCGGCGGTCCATATTTTTACAATAAGATTGTGTAGCAGGTTTTTCAGATGTTCGTTTCCATATTTATAGAGCTCTGCCGGGATATTGTCTCCTCCCGGTGTTTTATTGTTTTTCAATTTATTTAGGGCAGCCCTTACTTCTGCCACCGATGGCGCTCTAGTCGTTTCATCATTATTTAGCTCATCCGGAATGTGAGTTGGTTCGACTGTCAGGTTGTTATTGGGATTCAAGAGCTGTTGGAAGTATTCTTTCCACCTAGTCTTAATCTTTTCCTTATCTCCTATTATGTCTCCATTACTATCTCTGCACAGGGATGTGTTGGGTTTGAAGCCCTTTTTAAATACATTGACGCCTTTATATGCTTCACGTGGATTGTTATTAACAAAATCATTTTCCATTTTCAACAATATGTTGTTAAAATATAGTCTCTTCTTTCTTTTAATCAAATGGTTAGCATCTCTTCGTGCTTGTTCGTAGGCTTGTCTTTTTGATCTTGTTCCTATTTCTATACATAATTTTCTTAGCTCATTTTTCTTGCAGACGCTCTGTATGCACTCCTCATCGAACCAGGGATTTCTAACCTGCCTAGGTCTATTTCCAATGCCTGATTCTGCCGCTGTCAGCAGTGCATCTCTCAGACTGGTCCAATCCTCTTCTAAATCGTTTGAGGAGAGCTGATCACTCAGTTGGTTTGGTAGGTTTGTTGACAGTGAGTCGTGGTATCTATCCAATCCTTCTGGTGTTTTAAGAGCATCGATGTTTAGCTTTGGGATACTTGGCTGATTTCCTCTTCTATCTCTTGCTATTCTGCATCTATAGCTGGCTACTACCAAATAGTGATCCGAATCACAGTTAGCTCCTCTGTAACTTCTTACATTTGTGATACTGGTCGCCCCTCTTCTTTCAATTAGGATATGGTCTATTTGATTATGGTATCTGCCGCCAGGTGATGTCCATGTCCATTTATGTATATTCTTCATTGGGAACTGTGTTGAAGCTATTATCATGTTTCGTGATTCTGCAAAGTCAATCACCCTTGTTCCATTGTTATTGCTTTCTAATAGTTTATCTGTAGAAAAAAAAAAATTATCTACAAAAAATAAATCTAGTTGATGACAGAAAATTAGTACATTTTCTCTGATTTTTGAATCCAGAATACAATATAAATGATCACACTAAAGGCTAATAAAGAACTAGGCGAGGTATCAGGATGCGAGTGAAGTCGTTTCCTTGAGGCGGCCCAGATTGTCTCCAAAAAAAGTGTAGTTTTTAGTAAGTTAATTTGTATTTTAAATATAAATCTATTGTAACAATGGATCAACATTAACTTCTCATGCGACAAAAGAACCCAAAAAATTTGTATTAGTGCCGACGTATCCAATTGGTAATCTGAAAACAGTTTTGTTTTTTTTGTTACGCAAAATAATATAATACTGTTTGTGGGATTTTTACCTTCTGTACACTTTACAGTTATTTTTTTATTTTATAAATTTTAAAAGATTACAATTTTGGTGATTTTCTCCGTAATAGGCTCATGCCCGCATAGTCGTACATGATTTATGTAGCGGGAGCTCAGCATTTCAATAGTTAAGCCACGTCAAATAAGATGATATTATATTGTAAGATGTTAAGGTACGACAGAGGAGAGTACTGAGTTGCAAGCCACCAACAAATGCTAGCAAACTACTAATAAATCACACCCTTTCTGCATATGGCAAGAGACGCACATCTGCACACCTTTTGCTTGCGGTCTAGCTGTAATTTATTGATTTATCAATTGTTTTAAATGAATTTTTGCTGGGATAAATTACCTGTTGTAATAAGGAATGGTAGTTCCCGCCATCTTGACATTGTCGCAGCCTAGGAAGAAGAGCAGGGCGTAGCAGGCAAGGCAGATGGTGTTGGAAACCAGAACAAACTGCACGGCCCCCTTGGGCCGCAGCTCCAGGCGCTTCAGCAGACAGCCACCCATGAAGATACCGATGCAAGCCCCAGGGATAGCAATGGACCCTGAGAAAGATTGATAGATATTGAAAAAAATGTCATTACGTATTCTGAAGATTCACATGAGAGGACTTAAGTAATGGATTCCCATGATCGTTCATTATCTTTATGTAAGAAGTCGTAGATGCCTCAGGAAGATGTGGCAATTGTGGCACCATGAGGTGAATCAAACACTTTAGTCAAGTCATTGAAAATTATTATAATAATGATGTTAAGACGAGACAATACCCTAAAATAAAGCCAAAATCTTAACGACGTAAGTGAAGCAGCCGTGCACAAAAATATGCAACGCGCGGCCGTGGTGTATTGGACAGACCTGCAGTTGAATTTACCTTATGAAATCTCAAAAATAAAGTGGGAATCTTAACGACATAAGTGATGAAGTCGTACAAAAACAATATTCGGCGTGTGGTCCAGCGTAATGAACGAACCTATGGTCGACTTTGCTGGCCTAGAAAATCGATCTTTCTATGGAATTTATATAAATTATTTCTGATGAATGTATTACTAAAATCTCAAATTCTTTTAGAGGGATTCCCCGGGAAATTACTAATTCATCGTCTAAAAAATAAAATCTGGTGCTTACCGCTAATTTTATAGTTGAAAAATGTTTTAATGGTAAGGTCCTGTTTTTATTATTCTTAAATATAAATAACCTACATCCATAGGGATACCTCAGAAATTATTAAAATGCGAGCGTCGAGCAAACTCCCGTTATCTTACGTCGCCTTAAGACCATAAAATTACGAAATGGATGGCATCTATCATTTACTCTGCGTAATTACCTTCCATATCAGCAACAACAATATCAGGACGAGACATTTAGATACTCACCTGTACCTAGATTGTAGGCAGTTGGCAATACTTTTTCAGAAATATTAGATGCGTTCAACCGCACGGAATATAGTTACAAGAATGCTATAATTACATACCTCAATAATAATTACATTAACATACACTTTCTTCCTTTTATAACTATTACCTACTCATACATAAATTTAAACTTAAATTCATTGATTTTAACTTAAAATCATTAGTTTTCAGAACAATCTCAGGCGAAATTACATAATGATATTTTATGGACATACGTAATAGGTCCTAAAACTATGTAATAACGAAAAATATCCTTATGATTATAATATTACTTAACCTTATTAATATAACTCTATCTTATTGTACTGTGCATGTCTTAATAAATAAATAAAATAAAATGGGTTCTACATAATCTAAATAGCCAATTTTACTTCATGATTACTGTTCCACTAAATTATTGTGCATATCTAATGTTTGTAAAAGCCCTGTATGTAAAAGAATTAAAAGTTTGTTTGGGCGTATAATATAAACAAATAAATAATGTATGGCAGTGAAGCACGGAACTGACGGAGTTCGGATGAAAGTAGAATGAATGCTGTAGAAATGAGATCTCTGAGGTCGGTGTGCGGTAAAACCACGTTTGAGAAATGTGGAGATTCGCAAAGAATGTAAGCATAATGAGTAAGATAAAAAAAGGGACTCTTAAATGGTTTGGCATGTAGAGCGAATGAATGAAGACAGGAGTGTAAGAAGAATATATGATGGGAATGTGAATAGTAGAAGAAGTTTGGGAAGCCCGAGGAAGATATGGCACGATCAA
Organism: Hesperophylax consimilis; assembly: GCF_061612785.1. NCBI lineage: Eukaryota > Metazoa > Arthropoda > Insecta > Trichoptera > Limnephilidae > Hesperophylax > Hesperophylax consimilis. The sequence goes on from NC_142838.1 coordinate 18,504,005, forward strand.
GTAAACCAAATCATCGCTCAAGTTCGTTTTTGTCCAACAGACCATTTTTGGCGAAATTGAGTTAAGTATGCAGTTGTTCTTAGAAAGCATTTATTTATATGTACGATACAAGTGAACAAAAAAATATTTTTAATGTGTTTTAAAGTCTACCGTTCAACATTCCGACATGTTTATCCCACACTATGTCCTACATCCAAATTTAAAACGTGTTTTCTGCAAATTTTAAATATTTGGAACGAATTTTACTTAAAAATAATAATTTCTGTCACTATAAATCATTTTAGTCAGATTAGAATGAGCTAATTTAGTAGTGTATGCGTTTTTCGTAAAAAAAATTTGAAGCGCTATTTCTCCTGATTTACATTTTGGTCAGTTGGATAAAAACGAACTAGAGCGACGAAATAGTTGTGTCGGGCCATGTCAAGGGTTAGAATAACAAAAGGGTATGTATGAATATGAGTGAAGCAAGGGATGTGTGCCAAGACAGAGTTGTTTAGCAGTCCGTTAACTCTGTCTACCTCTGCAATATTTTTTTTATGTAGTGTAAATTTACTTTATTCATAAAAATGTTTTTATTTAAAAGTTTTTGCATGTTTATCGACTACTAGAATGCCCATATTACGGTAGTCATAATCTGATGTATAATAAATTAATATATATATGTTTGTAAATGATACATAAATTATATGCTTGGGCCGCTATCTTGGGCCGGCATGTAGCCAATTTCAAAGTTTTTTGATATTCTTGAAAAATCAAGCCATAAAAAGTTTTTTTTATTAATAGATTGAAACATAGTTTTTTTTAAACTGAGGATTGAACCTTCCTCCCCAGGAACTGGCTCTTAAACTGCTGTGAACTTTTAAATAGTCTTTTAAAACATTTTATTTTTTATTTTTATGATTTGACTGATGATTCAACCTTTCTCCCCGGGGACTGGTGTCAACCACGCCGACAACCACGCCAAATCGCTATTGGTTAGGACCGATATTTATTTTGTATTAGATGTAATGTCACCAATTTCAGAGAAATGCGTACATGTCCGCGTGTGTATGCGTGTTTGCCACCAAAAGTTGATAGAATGCATTGTCATCGACAACGAGTCTATCTACCAAGTTTGAGTTCGATCGGCTGTCAGGAAGTGGGTTAATAGTAGATTTGAATTCATTCATTTCCGAAAACAAAAGTGAAATTCAAATATATGTATTTAAAAATCGTATGTTGTGTAATGCACACCCAACACAATCACACATAAATAAAAATCTAATTATTATTATTAAAGTGGGCATCACATATATTATGATAAATGTTACCTGTAAAAACACTGGCCTGACTCTTTCCGAGACTGAACTGCGTCTCCAGGTATTTGGGAAGGAACACCACAAACCCAGACACGATGACCAGCTCCATGCACGCCCCCAGGCAGGTCACCACGTACACCGGGTTGCACATCAGCCGCCACATGGACACCGGGATATCTAAGCAACAATATAAAACATTCAACTATTAAGTCGGTTTGGATACAAAAATAAATTAATCTCTACAACACTGGCCTTTCAACACAATTTACCCCATCATCCGGCACATTTTGACACAAAGTATTTGTTTTAGTGAAACTTTATGGATCACATATGCAACATCGGTGTACAGGAAGAGTCAACGATGCATCACATATGTGACAGCTGCGTAGATAAGGTTAATAGAGCTGTTAAATAATTGAGAAAGTATTGATAAAATTGGGCAAATGGTCTAAGTACATTTTTGGCACACACTTCTTGTTCAAATTCATACAGGCTCTTCTGGTCTATGAACTTTTGATATGACCCGACTCAAGTTTTTCATCTACTCAATCATGACATGTCTTCCACGGGCGACCCTAACTTTTTGTACTATTAACTTCAGAGTCTTATATTTTCCTTACACTTCTTTCTTCGTTCATCCACTCTACATGTCCAAACTATCTAAGCGACCTTTTATTTAAGGAATCCATTAAAAATAGTAATTACCTTTTATATCCTTGCCATATCCTGAATCTGGTGGCTTGTCTGGCTTAACGGGGGGAGCCGATCCGCATGCGGCAGCAGCCTTCTCCCCGAGGCGCACCTTCTCTTTCTCCCTCGTCAGCACCTTGGGGAAGGAGAAGAAGGGGATGGCGACCAGGATCAGCAACAGCCCGCATAGGAGGAAGCCGCCCCACCACATCCCCACCCACCGGTGGTCATCCGGCTCTGAAATTCATTTAAACTGTGTTTACATCCGTACATATGGACACTTAGTTTGAGGTATTTTACAGAAATTCAAATTAATGTAACATTGTCATCAAATGACTAATCAGCACCTTTTCGTTTCTTTTTGACATTTGAGATGTCCCAGTTAAACGCCGATTCTAGGTCTGTTTCAGCATTCTATCAGATTGTGATCAGCTGACGAGCATAACAACTTGACAGTTGTGCATTTCTCCTGATCAAAAATTACTGTTAAAAAGCTGAAACGGAACTAGAATCGGCGAAAAACAAAATGGCACCGATTGAGATTTCCATGAAAAACCTCAATCTTACCTTTTTTTGTACCAGTTTAGTATTTATGTTTTGTCCATTTACAATTAAAATCAATAAACGAACATCTCCACTTTGGTCAGATATTTTACTGTAAACATAAGTAATATTCATTTGAATTAACATTAGGTTTCAAAAGGGTTAAGATTAGCAGATATTAATGATTGTTTGATTTTTGTGGTGTTAAAAAGTGTTGTTGTATCCTTTTCTTCTTCAGATGGAATTTTTGGTACTTGATTAAACACCCCAAAACATGAACCAACATAATGGCACTGAGAGTGTTACAAATTTTGTGTTTTTATGTAGCACAACACATTTTGATCGTTTAGGTATCATAAAAAGCTAATTAATTATTTGAGCAATAAATCACCTATTTCTATAATGGTGCTGGTAAACGAATCCATGTGGAAAGAAAGTAGATAAGCTCCTAACAGGAATCCTAATACTGGACCGAAAGCCGCCATGCTGTACATACAACCTGAAACAGAAAGAGTAAAAAAGTAAGGATAGGGATAAAGAAAGACAAATAAATATTCGTGGGTTTCAAATAAATGGAAAATATTTGAAAAAATCCTACTACATCCCATCATTGTTTGGTCTTGAAAAAAGAATATGCTTGGTTCCAACGGGAATTTTATTTATCCAGTACCTACTTTTCCCTAACCATATTCACTAGCTGAATTCCAATTTAAATAATGGAACATATTATTGCAAGAAAATTATGCATGTTTTGTTATTTTTGTTTTGGACCAAGAAGGATTCGGAATTCGGTGAGTGGTTTATTTATGGATTCGGACTATCTAGAAGCAACTTGTTGGTATTTTTTGTGTATATAATCTTGGATTTTAGAACTCATTCGTTCGTTTTAGTGACAATCGCATGAAAGTATCTTGGCGTATATTGTGATTGAGTTGAAATTGTGCTTTCGCAGAGATGTTAAGGTGGTAAGTGATTGGTCTTCCTTTATTCTTCCATACCGGAAGGTGGGTTTACAAATAGGTACTATTACTAGTATTATCACCCAATTCCATCAGATACCATTTTTTTTCGTTATTGTTTCCACTTCAAGTTCATCTGAAGCATCTGTCTGCACATCAGCTTCACAGTCCACGACATTGTGTATACTTAAATGTGCAAAAAAAAACTATTAACTATAAAATCTAAGCAGATTTTTTAAGCTTTTTAAGATCATTAAAATAAAAACCCAATCCTAATTTAAAATATAGATAAACATGTCGAATTCCTAATTCCTAATATGCAAAAAATAATAAATAGCACCTGGTTTCAACTTAATAACTACAAGAAATAACTATTTATGTCGTGGGAGATGGTAAAAGATGCATTAAATTTCCATTTTTCTCAATCAAAGTTAAGATTAAAGTTTAGGAAACACGCTTGAATTTATCAAATAACCCAAAATAATACAAAAAAACATATTTTGTGTATGTATACTTCAACCCCCAACTTTAATATTTGTATGGTGCCCTTGTCGTGATTTTTCACAAAAAAACGGCCCTATATTATTATTAACTAGCAGAGGATTTGAACCCATAACGCTCGGGTGTTAACCCGAGGCATTTGTTAACTCAGCCACTAAGCAAATAAGTACTTAGTTTAGTTAGAAAAAAAATTAGTTCAATTTATATTACCTCCCATGATAAAGACAACCATATGAGAGGATTTTTAATAAATGAATATAAAAAAACAACCACCGAAAAAAATTGTTAGTGAAAGTACAATGATTTTGATATAATATTATTTTTTAAAGTCATAATTTAATGTGAGAATAGGCAGTGAAACCTTATTACAGTTATTCCTCTTGACAATAGGCTGAATAATGTACTCTTAACCTTCTCAACCGCCAAACCAGTTATTGTAGGAGGGTAGTGGTAGTAATAATGAGGACTTGGGTATTTAGCCAACCACTATTGAGGGATAGAGTTTCACAAACGAAACTGAGATTTCTAGTGAACAATCAACTACTAGAGTAAGAGCTACACAGACATAGGAATTAATAGACGAGAAGATAATGGCGAGGGGTAAAATCAACTGTTGAAGAACGAAGGGGGTAAGGCTGACTGTGATTCGTCAATAAATCAATCTGACAGTAAATAGGCATCTCGCATTATAATATCACCATTTACTTCTTAAAAGTAAAATCTGCTTTGGAATGAATAGACATTTTTACATGGGAGCGCAAATTACTCGCCACGTTATGAACAAATTTGCGAATCCAAATTCGGCAAAAAAATTCGGTTGTATTTTCAGAGTCGAATATTTCGTTTAAGTATTTAGTTAAGACACTTTTATAAATGTTCATAATTTACTTCCCAGCAACCAACCAGCTTTGTGTTTCGCGTCCAGACGTTTCTCGATATGATAGTATAATATGTTTCTAAAACTGATCTATATTATACGATGTGAATATGCTTAAAATAAAGTAAAATAATGCTTATATATGGAATGTAATACGACAATTGGGTTTATTCTACTTTTCACATCTATTTTTACAAGTTTTCATAGTACAAGTCAACATTTTGCCGTGTTATTTCGTAAAATTAACCGATGATGCCTCGACCATAGTTCGCACAAGAATGATGACGTCACGTTTTCAAATTTCACTTGAGGCCATACGCCAGCCCAGCCGGTTCCAATGGAACCGGTATGGGGAGTGGGGATAATACGCTTTTAATCACTTAGGGCAGGTCTACTAATATTCATATGTCTATGAAGAGCTAGGACAATGGAAGCTTAGGTTGCCAACATTTCAGTGTAATGAAATTCAGTATTTGGAATGAGTTATCTCATCAAAATCGTATATAGGTAGCCATGAATTAATTTAATAATTTGAACAAATAAAAGCAATTATTGGAATATACAAGTTGTTTTAACCGGGCCTTGCGAGAGATTTCATCACTATTTTTCGCAAATTTTTTACATAGCTCATGATGGAAAATACTTTACGAGCTGAAAATAGTTTCACTGATCAGGAAAATGAAAATATAAAACATGTTTTCAGATAAACGCATAGACATATGAATATTAGTAGACCTGCCCTAAGTGATTAAAAGCGTATTATTCCCCACTCCCCATACCGGTTCTATTGGAGCCGGCTGGGCTCGCGTATGGCTTCCCGTGAATCTTGAGAATGTGACGTCATCATTCTTGTTCGAACTAGCGTCGAGGCATTTTACGAAATAACACGGCAAAATGGTGGCTTGTGATATGAAAACTTGTAAAAATAGATGTGAAAAAGAGAATAAACCCAATTGTCGTATTATATTCCATATGTAAGCATTATTTTAAGCTTATTCACATCGTATAATATGGATCAGTTGTAGAAACATATACTATCACATCGAGATACATCTGGACGCAAAATACAAAGCCATTTGCATAAGAATCAGGGATGTGCCTTCGCCTTTTGCGCTTTAGGTACCACGTGTTAGGTACGCGCTTCTTTCGTATGTACGGTACTGCTGGAACGAGAAGGAGTGCATATCACGTAATGCGCTAGGTTATACCGAGTGGCGATGTGTGATAGAAAATCATGTTTTTTGTTTTTAATTGAAAAAGTGTCATCGGAAGGCAAAATGATGTCCAATTTTTTACTCCAAATACTGTTAGGAATCGCTGGTAAAAACTGTGTGTATATAATTTCATTTGTTTTTTTTGTTGTTTTACTTTTCTTTCTTAAAGATTTCAATATTTTATTATTAATAGGGACATAGCGGTTGTGACAACCCTCCAACATTGGTCGAATGTCGAATGTAGCGATTCCCAAGTGTGCGCATCGTTGTTACTGGGAAGTAAATTATGAACACTTATAAAAGTGTCTTAACTAAATACGTAAACAAAATATTCGACTCTGAAAATAGAAGAATTTTTTTTTGCCGAATTTGGCTTTCGCAAATTTGTTCATAACGTGGCGAGTAATTTGTGCTCCCATTTAAAAATGTCTATTCATTCAAAAGCAGATTTTACTTAACTAAATGGTGATATTATAATGCGAGATGCCTATATACTGTCAGATTGATTTATTGACGAGTCACAGTCAGCTTTACCCCCTTCGTTCTTCAACAGTTGATTTTACCCCTCATCTTTAATTTCTAGTCTATATATTCATATGTCTGTGGATAAACGCAAATAAAGATTGGAATGCTCATATGCCTAACTGTATCTCTTAAACGGCTGTATGTACGAAATAAAGCTTCGTGAAACTAAAAAATATGATTATGTCATTACCGAAACCAAGCATAACTAAAAAAAAAACAGTTTTTGTAGTTAGGCCCCTGTGATCGTAAGCCCCGAAGAGTTTTAAATTTTATGAGGTCAGAGCTCAATATCAAAGACTTATTATTTAAAAAAATCCAACAGAGACTCGTTTTCAAAATAATAATGGTATATTATTTTGAAAGCATTGTCGACTGCAAAACTGTGAACAACAGTTTCCCAACCTTCAGATTTATAATCTTATCAAATCAATCAAAAGGTAATGCAGCGTTCAAAAAAATGTGTGTTCCATTTTTATGGCAATGACATTTCACTGGTCATTTGTAAGTGGCGCCCTGGGCGACTGAATAATTCGTTACGTCATTGGAACCGACCCTGAACATTAACTTCAACGAGACAATGAAAATAAATTGGAAAAAGTAGCAAAATTTTACGAATGACCTTTTACTAATGTTACCAGTCAAGAAAATAACGCGGTTTTAATAGGTAATCTTGATTTGCTGAAGGGATGCAGAAAGGAATATTGGGATGTTTCAACACAAGTCACGTTTGATCGACGATTCACGATTCCCAATCCACTTCTGAGTACGTTTTTGAATAGGGGTCATACTGTCATGCTTGACGTTTGATGAAAATTTTTCGAAACTTTGAAACGGACCAAGAATCAAACAGGGTTCATTGAATGTCAAAAGATCAATATGGCGCTGATCACCGATCAAGTGCGATGGAATCTAAAACACAGCAACCTTATTTTATGAAACGTAATATTACATCTAAGTTTATGACTGCTCGAGATTTCAAAAATATATTTCTCATTGAACAATATGGTGTTTTGTCAAAATCACCATAGCATATAAGAGAAAATCCTTAATTTGGTTGCGTTGCCCAAGAAAATACAGTAAAAGGAAATGGAGCAAATTTCACGATACCAGAGATAAGTAGTGCTTTATACATCATGCACACAGATGTCCTGCGTTAGAAGAAGGCCCCTTACTTATAAACGCCGTGTAAATGTTACGCAGCGCGTAAGGTCGGAATAGTAAAAAACTTCACTTATAATCATACCTTTCTACACTATAGCTATACAGTTAAATCGGGGGAATAACGCTAAACCGGTGCGTAGAAATCTAATCACTTATAGACCGAAAATGTAATTCAGTTACAGAGAGAGGTCTTATAATTGAAAACAAAGTGTTTTTACAAATAAAAGGCTTTTCATTTTATATAAATGCAAATAAAATGACGTAATCTAGTCCAGAATCGAAAGGAAAACATCGTCTTGTGTAATCTGACAGCCAAATCTCCGCAACTGCGCAACTGTGCGCGCTAAATGCGCCGTAAAACTACGGCATGAATGAAACGGGGAAATAGGGAGAAGGGCAAGTAGGTCGCCGGGTGTCCTCCCCCGCCCGCTTCTCTCCAAACACAATGGGAGGAATCGAATTACTGCGGGGTAATTGTGAAAACAGATCCTTCGCAAACAGACCAGAAGTGGGGTACAGAAACAAACTATACTTTTTTACAGAACACCACCTAAATATACGCATGGTGCCGATTCACCATGTGACGTAAACAAAACATAGTGACCCTTGTACGGTAAGAAAACCGGAACTCTTAACAATAAGTAATATAGGCTTTATCGGAGTCGTTAAAATGAATCCGCACCATGTACGTACGCAGATCTATTAGGGAAAGAAAATCGCGTTCCAAGCAAAAACGATAATCATAATATTATATTACAACATTTTAGTTAACAGTTTAGGTGACATTTTCATAAGTTGGTGTATTTCCTTAGTCGCATTGTTGCCACGTCAGGTTGTGGTATAGTACCGCCCACGCAGCTGACAGAATTTCTTTATCTCAAATCTCAACCCTCTGGTGAAGAGTGGCTAATGGTGGGCTTTATTTTGAATGTAATTGACTTGAACAATTTTGGCATCGTAAGCTGGAAAGTTTCAATGGTAAAAGGTTTTCAAACAGAAACAAAACATAAGGCGGAATGAATAGCAACTTTTCCCAACTAAAATTAAAAAAAAATCCTGGTTTATTTATTTATTTCGTATACTAACTGCTGCAACATCATCCGATTTCAGAGAAATGCGTATATGTCCACGTGTGTGTGATTGATTGCCACCAAAAGTTGATAGAATGCATTGTCTTCGACAACGGGTGTATCTACCGAGTTTCAGCTAGATCGGATGTCGGGAAGTGGGTTAATAGTAGATTTGCATTCATTCATTGCCGAAAACAAAAGTGAAATTCAAATAGACTAATTTTCGGTTTTTCTATTGCTGACATAAACTCTTGAGACTAAACTCCTCCAATAAGCAGGAGCTCCTGGAGGTCACCTTATAGAGTAGTAGAATAATTAGTAATTAGACCGCAGCCCGGAACAACTCAGAGGAACTGCACTCGTACCAGTCACAAAGGGAACTAGGTGGGACCAGTGGCGTAGCTAGGTAACCAAGGGCCCTGGGGCAAATTAAAAAATGGGGCCCCACTGCTATGTAAACTGATTAGGTTTTATCAAATAAAAATATGAAATATACAAACACTTTAAAAATGCGCTCTTTTTTGTGCATTGCAGACTGCAGGGCAGGTAATAAAAATATTAAACAGTAACAACATAAATTACAATTAATACTTGGTGTAGGTTTGATAAAGGTCGGGCCTACCAACTGACTAAATAACAATTATATTAACATTTTTTTCCTAGCTTTAGTTTTCGACAAAGTATCAATGACTTCGTTTAAATCCAGGCTTGATGCGGTTTTGTTTTCAATTGCTATTAGCGATAAATGTCGGAGTCGAGTTTGGCCCATCTTATTTCTTAAATATTTTTTTATTATTTTTTAAATGACCTTTCAGCTGCTGCATAAGTGACAGGAATTGTAAAGAATAATAACATTAGCACTCCATATTTGCTCATTATTTTCTTACATAATTGGTGAACAGTCCATGCTTGAGTTAGTTGAGGTAAAACTAGATGGTAAATATTAATAAATTGAAGTGAAAAACTAGGGCCTATTATATCTGAATATTTTCTTTGGAATTCGTCACACTTTTGTAATAAAGTTGCTTCATCAACATGCAATAAAAATGTTGGTGTTAGAAAATTGAATATATGACAGACTGCACTCATACCAATAAAACGTGTATCTAATTGAGATATTAATGTGTCTAGTACATTATTGAAAATCTCAATTTTAAATATTTTTTCTCGGTTTGGAAATCGGTGAACAGCAGCTAATTCATCAAAATGTTTTTTTTTAACGTTTCTTTGCCTTTTTTCTTGAAAATGGGTATCAATACCATATTTTTTTTGCAGTTTCACTGGCTTTGCACTTGAATAATTCGAAATCATTTCTATAAATTTGCAACTTTGCTTTGGTCTCTGCTAAAACTTTACTCGCCTCGCCCAAATTGATGTCGCATTTTTGTAAAGTTTTGGATGCATAATTGATGTCGTTCAATACACTGTGCATGAATTCGCAAAGCAACACGAATTCAAAATTTAGCATTTTTGTTTTAATACTCTCTGCTTCACTACGCTCATCTTTATTAGGACTCCTTAGAACTATTTCTGATAATGCTCTGATAATATCAAAATAACGAATTTTTATTGCAGATATCGTATTGACCCTACTGGACCATCTAGTTGGATTTAGTTTTTAAATGTAGAGGTCTGTGGTTCCTCCAAACCCTCCGCTCTTATGTGTGTCATGCAAACATCATCCACGTTCACATGATCGGCGGCAGAGGTATGTCCAACTGCAATAATTGTCGAATCTTCTTCAGTAGGCTTCTCAACCAACACTTCAGTTACCACATTATTTGAGTCACTATCAATAGAAATATTTTGGCCAGATGTACTTGCAGAAGGCTGACTAAAAACTTGTCAATTTTTGTTTTCTACATTCTCTTTCTTGGCGTTGTTTGCGTTTAAATGCACCACTGGGTTTCTTCTTTTTATCCATATTTTAATACGCTACAAGTGTCGTTGGGAAATGACGCACATATCACTATCACAATCAACCTAACATATCACTATCCTTCAAATTGTCAACACTGCCAACCTACAGAAAGAATTTAGGGGAATTCCCTAGGCATTACTTTTGAATTTCTCTCAACTGAGTTGTCATGATTAAAGTGGGGTTGCAAGATGCAACCTGTCATATTTATTTTAAAAATGGGAGAAATTTCCAAAAGTTTTCTGGTTAGAGATTTCTGGTAAGGATTCGAGGGCCCCCTGAGCTTGAGGGCCCCGGGGCACTGCCCCGCGTAGCCCCTAGGTAGCTACGCCGCTGGGTGGGACCCTTTGTTACGTGTACCATCAATCTTCTCCTGAATTAGTATCAGTTGGTATTAGTATTATTTTTTTGTAGCTCTTCATGATATTGCAAGATTATTATTTTTATATCTCAAAATCTCACATTTCAAAAGCTTTTGTCTTTTGAAATAAGGACCCTTTTAAGGTCTTTTTCCAAGTAAAAAATTTTTCAAAGTGTTCAGAAGGTTAGATATTTCCGTCGGGTAGGTTACGATAAGTTTAATTGTAATAATGAGAAGGAGCAAGTTATTTGAGCGAACACTTCAAACGCGATCGATAAGCCGGCGGCTTACAGCTTACGAAAATACATTTTTTGTCACAAACTTTGAATTTCCTAGGTAAACGATAGATGCGTGCTGAAGAACAAAAAACTCATAAACGGTTAATTACTTTACTGTAATATTTATTTACAGCTTATTTGGATAACCCAATTAATATCTCTAACAAATTTATAAATTAAAGCTTTTACTCAACTGGAGTAACGACTCGTACTATACACAATTGTTAAAGATTAATTACTTATAATGATGCTATGACAAAAAGTAAAAGGTATGCTCATGTTCCACAAAACAATTCTCAAACGGTGAGCTGTTATAAGTGCATTACCACAACTTGATGTGGTAATGTGGTATATATGTGATGTCCAGGTTAACGCAATAAACTTGAGTCGCAAAATCATTTCCGTCGTGAACTATGGAGCTTTGAAAAGACAAGATGCTTTATTGTTTGTACCAAGGGCGTATGTAAGAGGGGGTTAGGGGGTTAACTCCCCACCATCGGCCTCGACATCGCGTAGAAAAAAAGAGAGTAGTACCGTAGATCATTCCTGGAAAATACAACAATATTATTTGTACCATCTCTTTCATCGATGTCCTGTAAATAATAAGTTGTGGTAAGTAGAGATTTGAAAAACTTTCTAATACAGGGTTTTCCAATAAGAGGTGTTATTTTGAATAGCCCGCTATTTCGGTAGATGTTACTTTTGAAGCTGTCATTTTTTGACATTTGACAAGTAGAAACTACGCCATTAATAAAAATGGAAAGATACACGCTTCAACAACGCATTGAATTAAAATTCACTTGAGTGAATCAAATGCAAATCATCTTGAGTGATGAGGCCCATTTCCACGTCGGTGGCTTCGTCAACAAGCAAAATTGTCGCATCTGGGGCTCGGAAAACCCAAGAGTTATTGTTGAAAAGCCTCTCTATCCTCAACGTGTGAATATTTGGTGCGGTTTATGGTCCGGCGGAGTCATTGGACCTTACTTTTTCGAAAATGAGGCTGGAGCAACAGTTACGGTGAATGGATTGCGCTATCGAGAGATGATTAATGATTTTTTATGGCTGGAATTGGATGGTATTGATATGGACAACGTTTACATTCAACAAGACGGCGCTACGTGCCACACAAGCAACGAAACCATTGATCTTTTACGATTGAATATCAAAATAACAACTCTTATTGGAAAACCCTGTAAATTATCCAACCCCACCCCATCTCCCTTCCCCCCACCAGTGATTGTGATTGCTATAGCTACGCCGTTGGTTTGTACGATTTTTTTTTATTATTCTTCGAGAAAAGAGATTTAGTACAAAGTATTGAAAGTACCAAAGCGAAGCCGGGCAGTAGCTCCTTATTATTATAAAGGTAGGCACGCGTAGTGAACGCTTTGACCTCCGAGTCGGTTAAACGTCCTTCCGGGCGCTATTGATTCTGAGCTTATTGATTTCATCATAACTCACGTCGTCTGGCCGAGAAAAGAAAACACATTCCCCCATAAAATCAAATATAAAGCTCCGCGAATTCTAACGCTTTCTCTAAGAAAACATATTTTATTCCCAATGTGGAGGTAATCGCATGCAAAGTCTGTTGGTTTAATTAAGCGAAGTGCTCTAGCACGTAAAAGTAAATAACCAGTTAAAAAAGCACTAAATCACCGGGTAACTACTAACACTACACTATGAATAAACAATCGGATGAGCGAATGCACATTTTGGAGCAAGGCCAGCCAGTAAATTTATATTGGGCAGCCAGGTATTTTACCAAAAACAGTGGGCGAACGAAACGAATTCAGCCAAATTCGTATTTTATCCAAGCGCCATAATAAAAATCGTTACAATGCAAAACGGTAAATTATCGTTTGAAATCTGTGCCAAAACGTTGCCAAATTATCAAAGTAACAGACTGAATATTTATGTTATAATATCTCGAAAAACCCAAATTCATTGTGTGCGCAAATGTATTTATAAAGAATTTATTCCAGGTGAGATGAAAATCTAAACATATTTTGAAGTGATTTTCGTAAGTCTTTGATAATATTTATTTTATAATTCCTATCGTGATTTATTTTAAGAAAAGCGAGACCCCAAAAGAAAATGCTTATTTCTGAAATGAAAAGGGATTGTTTGAAATACTGTTGAAAAATAAGAAGCCCGCAAAAGTGAAATACATGAAAATTGCTAAATGGTTAATAAGCTATAATACCGACCACCATAACACGGGCATGTGCCTAGCATGGTGGTCGAAAAATTCCTCAATGCATGTAACTATTAATTTCATTGAATAAAGAAACATAAAATAAAAAAAAGTTGGTTTATGACTGAGTTGAAAACGTTGCAATAATGTGAACAATTTGAAGAGCTTTCGTGTTTGATAGATGTGGATTTAAAATAAAACGAAGCCCTACCTATGTAGACTCGAGAGAATACACGCTACATAATATACCTGTACAAGGACCTGGGGTTAAATTTCACTAAATTACGGTGTACAAATGAATTGGTATAATAATGTTACACAATAGGACAGGAAATATGGAATTTTCCGCGTCCACAAGAGGAAATTGTTTACGGAAAACGATACTTCAAATAAAGTAAATTATTGCAGAGAAAACTGGAAATGTTTACAACCGGCGATCGTTTCGCAGACTTTACGTCCAAACTGCGGATACTTTTCAAACAAATCTCGACCGCCGCGCGCGCCGTGTCGACTCCTATCAATATACAAAGGTGTATTATAAAATGCAACTTTTAAGGTTCGACTGCTTCAATAAAATGAATATCTAAGAACTTGACTGTTTTATACTTCGGAAGTAATCGATTCACTCCCTGACATAAAAGCGCAATCTTCAGACATTAACACGAAAAGCACATCAATTTTACGACACCATTACAAGAATATATTCTCCCATCAACACATTATTCAATCTATAAAATCTTTAAAGAAAACTGTTTGCACATACTATCGCGAAAGAAGACATTTTTTGTAAAAGTTGGTCTTTAATAAAGCAAGCTTAAAAGCTTAAAGCGTGTATATCACCATAAAGAAGCTTTTCAGATCTCCTGATATTAGTTACTAGTCAAGAGGACTTGAAGATGATTGAGGACATTATCCAGGAAATATTAATAATCTAAGTACCGGACAACAAAAGCTTACCGTAAACACAATAAAGTAAACCTTTTTTACATTAACGTCGAGAAACAACCCGTATTGAAAATGTTTGAGGCTTGTACAAGGACTTGTGATTTGGTTTAACTACGTCGTGATATATAAACGGGCACTTATAATGCGACGTACGGAATACAGGATATAGTTTCAAGCCATAGAATAAAGGATGAACCTATTATATTCAATAACAATAAAACCGGCATAGAACATCTGCTTCACTCCGGTTATTAATTATGGCATTCCTGCCACGGACGGTGATACACGGAATGTTCAATGTGATGAAAATATAGAGGAAAAATACAAAAACAATAAAAATCGCAGTATGAAATTGAAAAGCAATAATTGAGTTATGCCGCGACGCGCTTACAATATATGCGGCAATAAACCGTGCCTGCGTATAAATGTACGATTTCAATTTTATGGATGTCACAAAAAATGCCGCACATACCTGTTATCCTATACCGGATGTAACAGCGCGTACCCGATAGATTTTACTAGCGATTTATGAGCATATTTGGAGAAAAAAAAATCTTTTTTCGGTCCGACGATATTTTTTTTTTAATAAAAATTATCTATCACCCGTTGCACTGAACACACTGTTACGTCACGGATCACGTGATACGCGCTCTGTTTCGTTCGGTACCTCGCTGCTGGAGCGAGAAGGAGTGCGTTAGGCTAGTCCGCTAAGCAGTACACAACTACCCAGTGGAGAGGTGTGATGGAATTTAAGTAAAGCACGAATATGTTATGAGGAAATCGGAACACATATTCTTAAAAATAACAATATTGTCGCACCTCGTCCTTTATATTTATTCAGACAAGGACACCTGCGTAACACTGTTCAGATATATGTTGAATGACTAATATTTTATTAGAAAATGGTCATGCAGTCACATTTTTAACACTATCTTGATAAAAAAGCAGTACTCGTTTTAGAGGGGAAGCCTTTAAATTGGTATTCAATAGCTTTAGGGATTTTGCGCCTCCAGTGCCCTAATCACACAAAAAGTTTTGATTAACCCTGTGCCTGTTTTTACCATAGTGAGAGCTCGAAAAACGGAACTTATGACAAAAACGGAGGAATTGACGTCAGCGATTACAACGATTAAGTTATTAAAAATTTTTCATTTTGACATTAAAACCTGGCGTGGATATTTGATAGCCAGCAAAATGATTGAATAAACGCCAACTTAATACTATTAACTAGCCGTAATAATGATTCAAGAATAAAGTAGTTACCTATTGGGAAATAGAGTAGACAGGTGCAGGAGGTCACAGGGTAAATAGCTGAGAGAGAGGGAGAGAGCCTGAAGGGCCCTCGCCCTTGACCTCCCGGCCCGATAAGGCAGTGTCGTGCCACCGGATAACAAGTACTATATGGATATCCCTGACAGACAATACTTACGAATTTTATATTTGCGACAAGTTGTTTTAAACCTTTCAAACCGAATAATTGGCAGCGATGAAACATATTTGATGTATGAGAGATCCCTGCAGAATATTTTGATTTAGTTTTATTTTCAATACTTTAGATGTTATTTTTACTTTCAAATTAAAGGACATTAGACATCTAACTAAAGGCGTGTTTCACTTACTCGTATAGTGACAAACCATACACAGTACACAAAAAACATATTTTTTTTAATTTGAAAAAAAAATAACGTCAAAATAAACCACAAAAACATACCTTCAAAACATGAAGTAAAAAAATTCTAGATAGATTTATTCCAACTTGAACTAATAAAATTTTCAGGAAGCCCGGCAATAGTACGTTAGAGGAAAATTAATTATAAGTTTAAAAATAAGCTATAAACCCTAAATATTTGTAGTATAAAGAAAGTATAAACCTTTTAACAAAGCTTTGAGAAGGTACTTAACTCGATACGTTACTTAGCTCGACTAAGGACGGGTTGTTTCAGATAATTTGAACAATTCTTCAAATTTCAAAGTTAATTTTCAAGTTCTGTGAAAGTTCCTTTCAAATTCTGGTATTATTTCCGTTCTGCCAAGTAACTGGCCTATAATGATATAATAACACAACTTGAATAGCACATTCACAGAACTCGCAAATGAACGTTGAAATTTGATGAATTGTTCAAATTCTATGAAACAACCCATCCTTAGTATCGCATCGCACCCACCGGGCTATCGACAGCCTCTCATTATTATGGATTGATGGTTGTTTAATTTTTTTCAAGTATGATACACGTTTAAATAATGCATTAAAAATGTAATGTTTTATTTTAATTGCTAATCCACCATTATATTTATCCCTAACCTAAGAACAAAACAATACCCAAAACAAAATAAACAAAAAATAACTAATGTTTTCTACGCTTAGTTATTTCTTGGTTTTGTATTTTAGTTGGGAAATGTGAATTTTGTCCCAAAACTCGAAGTGCAGTTAATTTCAGCGCGGAGTTTCTAGCATAAAAAGCGGAATACCAAGCAGGGTGGGTAATACATATTTAAAACGAATGAACTTGAACTAAAAGTTAACTTTCGCAAAATCTTATTTCACTGCGGCAAAACATTATGCCCATGTCTGAGATAAAAGAGTTTTAGCCCAAAGATAAATAAAAAGGCATATTGATGTCAAATAAAATTAACAAGGAGAAAAAAAATCTTTCTCATTCTAATAGCAGTATGGCTACCTTTAATTAAATGTCTACATGACATGGATTTAAGCGGACAGCCAAAGTGGGTGTATTTTCCCATGTGGGGGTTTAAAGATGCAGACGACATTGATACATCCTCCGCCCATCTCCCCGCCCTGCCTCTCTCGTCCCGCGCGCTTTAGCCAAGAGCCCTAAGCCATCGCCGCCCACGGAGACTTGGCGACGTTCTACCGCTATCGATCTCTTTAAGTTATCTTCGCTGTAACCAATATAAATCCTCGCTTTCAAACCAGTGTCTGGACAAAAAAAAGCTGAAAATATACGTACCGATTTTTCAAATGGCAAACACTATACAGAAGTAGAGAAAACAAAAGAAATATAGGAAAAGTTAAATAAAATAAGCTATTTTTCGTACATGGATAATTTTAGATTCAGTATTATTTTCTATGAAAAGAGATAATAGGATGCAACATTCTGTTACATGACATGGCACTCAACACGTATTATTTGCTTCATTAACTCCATCCTGATACCGCAAAGCGTGCGACCTACACCAGTGGTTGCCAATTAGTGGTACGCATACCCCCAGGGGTACGTGAGATCGCTTGAAGGAGTACGCACTTGAAATGAGTAGGTTTTGCGTTTGGCCGGAGGCCTCCGAGGAATGCTTCCTTTATTATTTTATTTAAAAAAGGATTCAAAACATAGCTTCAAAGAGTAAGAGTATATCATATTTCAAAGAGATAAGTAACTCATTTAAATTGATCAAATATTGACTGAAACTGAAGTTTAGTTCTTTTTACAATCACTCAAATAATTTTTTGCAAGTATTGAATTCTAAGTCCGTGCCAGTCGATATTATTGTTACATATAAATTATGCAACAATGCAGGGGTACCTAGTACCTACGTGCACAGGCAGTAAATTGTCTTTGTATTTTTACACACTGGTATCACCAGTTTATCCATGAAGATGTTAGTGAGAAATAAAACGAAACGTCATTCTTTGACAAAACACAAGACGGTTTACCTGGAGCCAGCCGGCTCGTGTGTTGCTGACGAATCGATCCAGTACGAGATGTAATTTTGGAAGAACAAACATAATCCGAAGTAATTGGAGTTTTTTATAGCCTTGCGAGGTAAATTCTACCCGGAAGGATAATCATCAATCCATAAACAAAGGTCGTATTTTCATTTCATTTCTAACATTTTGTGAAAATGAGATGTCAAGAATGCCATGCTGCTTTGGGACGTGTAGCATTCCTGTATGGATATTCTGGCCTGAACCAAGATCATTTCTCCGCCTAGATCTGGGATCGTACATCGCCAAGGTCATATGTTAAAAACCTGAAATAATGACTGTTGTATCACCACATGTTCGTTAACATGTAACATTCGAGAAGAATCGATTGGATCTCGAATGATCGTTGGACCGATTCTGCTACAAGTGACGAGAACAGCCCCCCTTGGTAAAGTTTCAGAATTAGGATGTAGGGTGTTCTAAGTGTAACATGTTTGTCTTTAATTATATCTTTTTTTATTGCTATTGAAAACATTGCTTTTGAATTTGTAACACCTTCATTCCCAAATTGCCTGTACTTGGATACACGACCTGAGGTAAGCATTTCTCATTGTTCTTTGTATTTTGTTTCTGCTGAAATAGGCAGGATGGCGCCCAAACATTTAAAATCAGTCACACAAGTTGCCCGTAACATTATTATTTAACTACTCAACTCATCGGACCGAAAAAGAAACCCAAAATCGCATATTATTTCAAAATTATTGAACAATTAACAAAACTTTCAGTCTCCGTAAAGTCCGTAAACAGAATCGACCGCTATATAAGCAAAGGCTGACGTGTCACCACTCACGGAGAACCCAAGCGACGCGAAGCGGGGTGCCGGGAAGCGACACTGCCAAGCACTGGGTACATATGAAGAGGCATTCGCGTCCGGGTCCGGGTCTGAGTTCTCTGGGAGTGGTTGATTTGAAAAATGAGTAGGAGTGGGTTCCGCTTCCGCCAAAGGACTCGGGATCAAGAACTCGCTCCGGCTGAACCTACACACCGATAGTACGCGCACGCACTGTACGGACTGTAAGGACATTTTGGCTACGCAAGTTTGGGCTCTTTCTCGAAGGGGGTACTCAGGAAAAACTAATTGGGAACCACTGACCTAGACGAGTGCGAGCAATTATCAAGCAATAGTTGAACATCAATGCAAAGGACTACAATATTATTATGGTCACAATTTATTTGGTTTGCCTTTTTGAATGCAATTTTTGCTGTTGTTGGTTCGAAACAACCTCGAACGTTGGGAGCGCGGTTCGTGGACTGGGCTATTCACATTCACATATATATTGACCCAAGTATTTGATCAATTTGGTTCTGAGATGTCTTCCTAAGACGTCCTATGCTGTTCATACATTATTTTAATATGTCTCTCTTTATCCATCCACTTTGAAAATAGTAGAAGATGCTACGTAATATTAAAAACAATACATTTTTGTACCCTTATTTAAACAAAATTTTCCGTACATAATTAAATCAGATCATAAAGTTGTGCAAATAATAAAAGTTGTAAGTAGACTGTTCAGAGGTGCATATAAAATGGACATAAGCCATTGCCACAGCATTATAATAATCAGATATTCGTATTTATTGTATTGTCATAATAACGAACAATTATAAAGTAGCGCGTCGTTATGTGGAGTACCGCGGAGAGCGGCGTTTACTGTAACGGCCGTTGCAAACGACTAACGACCAGTTCGCGAGTTTGCGTTACTCCACCGCCGCTAATAACGTCACGGATTACCGACTTTTCTGCGTTATGATAACCCGAATCCGAAATAATATCGTGATGGCGCATTGTAAAATTTTCAAGCATTAGAAATGCCGCATTTACGAAAGATATTCATGTTTAAGTGACGTAACGTTTTGCGGAACGATCTGGAGAAAAGATAGTTAGATTAATAAATAAAAGAAAATATTACAAAGAGAAAATCTTAATTCGGCGTCATATTACATGCTTACAATTTTATAACAGAAAATACAGCAAAGAAATTCAAGCAACTATCGAATTAAATTCGTTTTTTAAAGTAATAATTCCACTAATTATGATTTCATTAGCGTTAGCGTCCAGTGATTGTGAAATAAGTATTTATAGAGTATTTTTTAAAAATTATTTTATGTTACTCAAATCATCGCTAGACAAAATTTAGAAAGTATAGCGAAACGGATCAAAGACTTTGCTTGCTTTCAAAGCGATGAAAAATTAACGCTAGGAGTAAAGTAACAATGCTGGATAAAAATGTCAACATTGTGAAAAACAAATTATATTATGCTTTATATAAAATTTGATTAATTCATTAAGTAGGTACTAAAAGCTATTGCTCGAAAAGTCGGTCTTCGTTCTCTATAAAGGTCATTGGTTAAAAATTCGGCAAAGAACGAATAAAATGAAAAAAATCTATAGTGCAATTTAACGACTGAATTCCGTTAATTATTGCCAGAATCGCAAATTTTCTGCTATAAAAAATTGTCTGCAATATTGAAGATATCACTATTTTGAGTAGGTACGTCCGAGGTGGTAGGTAGGTAGGTTCTGAAGAACCCAATTCTTCTCCCTTCTCTTTACCGACTTAAGATAATGAGACTCATTACGAGATACGTGTAATTTAAAGAAACAGGGGAGTTCCAAATCCAACTAAGGTGAAATAAAATACGTGCCAATTAAGCTGTTAATGAATTCCTTGAAAAGGTAAACAAATCCAAACAAAGTGTTGCATAAATAGAGTGACTTAATTTGCAAAGTCGGATATCCTAGTTTACTTGTTGGAAATTGAGACAAAGCTCGAAGCTCCAAATCGATACAAAGTCCATTAACCTCTCGCTAACCGTTACGTATTGACTAGAGTCGTGATTTACATTGACGCGACAGAGGCGGGTTAATAGGGCGATTGTCGGGAAATAGAAACTTCCTAGTTGAACTACAAACGCATCTGACGTCGTCGAGTTTTGACGAGAGGTTTAGGATTTTATTTAAGGAGCTACGTTGTAATCTCTTTCGTTTCTCATGAACGAAGTATGAGGATTTATAACAGAGCTCTCAGCGGTAGTAACTTTAAATTGACACTTGGCGGAGAATTACACGATTCATCTCCATTCAATTACATTTTTTTATTAGCTCAATTCAAAATGTCAAATAAATATAATCAAATAATTTTAAATGATTTGATACGTTTGAATGAATTGTGAACACCGATAGTATCAAAAGTTTAAAAAAAAGTTTGTCGCATTTTTCAATCTTATCACCCGAGCTCACTAAAAAGTCATGGACCATCCGCCACTGGTAAGTACCTACCTTGAACAAAAAAAAATAAAATTGAACATTTTTATGATATGACTAGCTGTAACCCGCCATGCGTTGCTGAAGCTCAGTGTGTCTGTGCAGATAGAGAAATAATAGCGCGTGTTGCTTTTACGTCCAATAGATGGCGCTGTATAAAAAATAAATAATTTACTGTTTTTTACCTGTCGCAGGCGACACGTATATAATAAAGGTACATAAAAACACACGCGTATCCAAATGCAACATTGTGTAAAAATATCAAAGCAAATCGGTGAAGAACTTTTGGAGATTTAAGATTTTGAACAAACGAACATTAAGGCGATGCCATACGTAGTAGTGCAAAATCATGTGTTTTTGGTTTGAAAATTTGGTCGCCTAGAAATGTTTCAGATGCTTTAATTAAATACTGCGAGTAGAATACATCTTGGCCTTTGAAATAATCGAGTATTTTTAAGATAAGTTTTTTTATAAGCTCAGAAAAAAATAATGTAAAGGCCTATGAAAACTGCTTTAAAGTTCAAAATCTCCTACTTACGAACTTATTTTCGGTTATGATTTTATTGTATAATGTGGAAAATTAAGTTATTTATAAAATGATCGAAAAAAATTTAAATATTTATGCCTGAACATCCACAAAATAAAATAAAAGGCACTTTTTGGCCATATTTTTTTCTTGCCTAAATCAAAACAGTCGGATGGTGTTAAGCGGGAATTTAAACCTTATCGCCATCTACGTAAGGATTGCTATTGCTAGCGGCTCAATTTAAAATATTACACGACGTAGTGCATCGCCTTAACATTTTTATTTATATAGATTTGACGATTATCGGACAGATCAGAACCGTGTCAAACCATAACAATTTTGATAAGAGATAGGTCATAAAAAAAAATAAAAAAAACTAGCGTAGTAACCTAACCTAGTTTTATAATCATTAGTCATGAATTTATCACTTTTCAAAAGTGTTCTGATTTGTCCGTTTACCAAATTGACATTTGTGGAATTCAAAATAACAGTACCTACGTAGTCAATGCTTTGAATCTCCTAGTCACTATTTCATCCGTATGTATATCTAACTGACCCGGAAGAGATCCGGCGAAGAAGGATCCGTAGTAGCGATAATATCTGTACTGTTAGAAACGCTTTGGTTATAGAACTAGATCAAATACAAATACAAGGCTTCGTGACGAAAGGAGATACTTTCCTGAATAACAGCACCAAAGGAAATCTATTTTAAATGGTTGCGTGCTTTATAATGCACTGTTCCTTTGATTAAAATTATAATTTCAAGTATTCCGACACCAGTTGTTGCGTGACTTTCTCTTTGGGTTTATTAGGAAATATTATTACATATTATTTATTTATTTATTTATTTACTAACGGACATCGTCCAAATTACAAAATAATAACACGAATAAAGTAAAATGAAAAATACAGGAGTAGACAAAGGTACATGAAAGCAAAGACATAATATAAGAAAATAAAGTGACAAGTCGAATCAAGTCAAGAATACGCCGTGGGTCAGGACCACACGACACTTATAATATTCCGTCACTTGTTTAGCGACTGGCAAAAATCATTCAGACTTATCCCAAAAAAGTTAAGGTTTTGACTTGAGTTGACCAGTCTACACATTCTGGACAATGGTGAATAATATCCATAATTTGTCGAATGATGGTTGAGGAAGAGCAGTTCATTATTTCTGATTCTGTGCGAGGGGATATTGAAGGGAATGAGTTGCAGTAGAGTAGGTGAATCAATAATACCATTTATAATTTTGAAGAAGCAAATGAGGTCATTTCTTTCCCGACGGACTTCCAAAGGAGAGAGGTTTAGAATTAGTTCAATTTCATTATATTACATATTATCACATAATTTCCACCACTAACCAGTTTAAAACCTCTTCCCCAGTTTCTAATGTTTTTTTCCCACCGAAGCGCCAAGCCATTTACAAATAAAAAGCCAATGAGATTTTCATACGTTTTGTTTTGGATTCGGTTGGGATCATTAAAAAAATTATACCTCCGATTATTGACATAAAAACAGATAAACTCCTAACTGTCGTTTAAAGCCAATGAATTTACCCATATTTAATCATTTATCTTAATTAAAAAAATGACAAAAAACTTTATATTCTCAAATTTTAAATAAGTGTGTTAGTAAGGGGGAATATGTGAGTATGTGTGTACACACACACATGTGAATAACCTTCAAACAATCCATAAAAAAACTATGAAAACCTTTGGTTTAGTAAAGAATTTAAAAACGGAACACGTTCGAATATGAAGGAAAAACGTCTCAATTTCGTTATCTTCGAACAACGTTGACGTCAAAATGAGAAAAAAAGTTTTGTTTCCAGTCTGTAAATAAGTATCAATACCTACGTAAAATATGCGAGTCATTTCGAAAATGAAATTTACATAAATCCTGGTTGAAGCCAGACGCCAGAATGTTCGAAGCATGATTTAAATATCTCCGCAGTACCTTTATTTTTATGCGAAAATTCACTGTATTATATTGATCATGCAAAGTAAAATATTGTATTTAAAAGACCAAACCAAAAAAAGCTTTATTTTTAAATTTAATATTTCATTAACTCAGTAGGTTGAGAAAGATTATTATTTAATAAATACCATTCACTCATGAAAAAATGTCAACATTGCCTCTAAAATCATAAAAAATCGAATTATTTAATAGCCTTTTGTCTAGAAATCCTTTTTTAATCTGAATACCGTCGATAGCAGGCCATTTTGATCAATAATTTGAAACAGTTAAAACCTTCCATTCGAGTTTATAAAACATGATTATTCTACTAAATTATCCATTTAAAAACTGTTACAATCTCTATAACTGTGCAAATAAGCTTTTAATGATTGACACTTCAGGGTCAAGCATAAAACAAACGCCATAAACCTTAAATGGCTTCCGAGATGCCAATAAATACAGCAATGTAACAGTCAAAACTTGGTGCATTACAAGAGAAGCGGAGGAAGGCGATGCCGTGACACAAAGCTCGAATCGTAAACAGTATGCAATATAAGTCCAAAGTAGGGCAAACTCGAACAGTTGCAGTGTGGATAGCTTCCCATGGCTTGGCTCAGGGCCGTTCAACCAACCTTAGGCTGGGTTGTTCCATGGCTGGACGAATTAGTATTTATCCAAAATTACTGCAACATTAAATTTAAATCTAACATTGTCATCAAATGGACAATTAACGCCGATTATAGGTCGTTTCAGCTTTCTATCAAATGGTGATCAGCTGACAACATTGATGTATTAGGTATACTAGATTAGCCCTGTCTAGTTAATTTCTGATATTTGTTAATGCGCTGCCTTCAAGCTATATGTAAGGTACTTGTATTTTTTGTATTCAGATAGCTGATTTCATTTTCTAAAATAAAGTCTGCGATAGGTACAATCTAAAATATTTGGAACTGTGTTATTTTTGTGATTGAAAAAATGAACTTACCCAGCCATAGCTGGGAAGCAAAATAAGAAAACTCTAGACCAACAAAGGGCAAAACGCAATGCAAAGTGCCCATTTCTCGTTGCGAAACAATGCGTGGGCCTTTTCATAAATGTGCACGTGAACCAAACCAAAATTGTGTTGGGGTTATTTTTCAATGGATATGCCGTGTCTAGTATAATATTAGTCTATGGCTGACAAGCATAACACGACAGTAGTGCTTTTCTAATCGGCATTTAATGGGGACCTTTCAAATGTCTAAACTAGATGGCACTATTTTATTTTTTAAATTTACGGGCATGACGTAAGTTGGACAGCCCTGGTTCAGATTCTAGCCCTCACACGCGAGCGCCCTGTAACAGGGATAGCCAATAGCCAACTTTACTGCGGGAACCTGAAGAAACTGGGTGAAATAATCAATTTTGGGAATTTTTACCTTCAACAATAGCAAAGAAAAATATGAATATGTTAACCGTTAAATCTGACCTAAATCGATAGATAGTGTGACTGACGTAATTTAAACTCTTCACTTTGCTATAATAATATAATAATTAAGTTTATATAGCGAAATTTAATGACATTCCACCTGATCCGAGCTACTTCAATAATAAAGGTAGGAATGTACATTTATTCAGAAAATAATTTTATTCACGCTAAGCACTCTGACAGTGATTAACATAATTAGTATGTAGGTACTCCAATTTATTTATTTTATTTATATAAGTACCTAAACATAAAAATAATTTTAATTAAAAAGAAAAGTTTAAAAGCTATTTAAGGTTATTACTATACGTTACAGCTTTTCGCTTTCCAAACTCATTATCAATTTGCAATCAACAGATATGTATATTATAAAATAGAGACAGTCTGAAATCTTGAAAAATCAATTTTGAAAATGTGTCAAAAGTATTATATTACAGGTCGGTGCCTACTTTATCAATTGTCTGAAATCTTTATAGAATCAGTTCCAATTTTGAAAACGATAGTCAAATTCAAAGCAAATTTAAGATCATTTGACAAAATTTCAAGCAGGACATTTAAAGCTTAATTATTAAAACCACAATAAAAAAATAAAAATAAACATTATTAATAAAGACATAAAAAATAACTAGGATTCAAGGAAATATGGAAATTAAATAAACTATGAATTTCAACATATAAAACAAGGGCAGAGGAATTTCTCTGGCCTTTAAAAATGTATAGATTAGAATCAGATTGTACAAGAAATCGCCTCACTATATTAAACAGCCCGCACAGTAAAGTTAATATCGATAAAAAATAATTTTCCGCTTTATGAAAAAGTCATGGCTAGCAGTCATGGCAGAGTCAATAACAGTCATGCAGAGTGCGACAGAGTAGTAATTGAGTGACTGCATTTCAGCTGCGATCTGCGTTTTCATTTTCACTATTATATATTTATTTACGTCTGACTGGCCCACATTATTTCAGCCATTCCGTTTCAGCCATCCCATTTCAGCCATGAATGATTTCGTCAATCATCCGCGGACTCGGCTGAAACTTAGCCTGAAAATAAAGCAGCTAGAAACTACGTATTGTATTGTACTCGTGTTTAATTATTTAGAGTGGAAGATTCTCTCAGTATCGCCCTGATGAAAGATGATCCAGAAGCGAATCATTTAAGTTTGGTAACCAGATCGGAATAGCCATGTAATTCACATCATCCTCTTCTTCATCCCCTACCCCTCCCCACTATCTTTAGCTTCACAAAATACTTCGATTGGTATAAATATCCTCAATATCGCCTTGGTGAAAGACCAAATACAGAAGCGAAAAATTGATTGAAATGGCTTTAGCGGTGTTTGGTGATCTGAACAGTCAGGCACTTCCCACCTTCCTCCTCCCCATACCCATCCCCGCTACATACAACTTCCTAAAAAAACCCGAATTGGGAATGTCACTATCTCCACTAGCTACAGACGGTTGAGAGCAGACAATTGGAAAAATGGTGTGGATTAGTACGTTTTTTTTTCATATACATTGGGACCCAAGCGGCTGTGCAACGGTTAAAACACTAATGTAACATTTAAAGAAAATTTAAATACAGGAGAAGCAAAACAGTGTTTTGAATCAGCTGTCTAAAATTAAATGTTTATTATTGCAATAATTTTCTTTATTTCTTAGAACTTTGAATGGTACAAATCGACGGAATTCTGGCATGTTATTTAAACATGGTTTTCGAGAGCAGTTATTGACGTGATAGGTACTAAAAAAGCTTGTATCATTTTGGAACTAAAGTCAACATAATTTTTTCTTAAATTAATATTTATGAAATAAATCTCAAAAATTAAATTAGGGTTTTCAGTATTACGCGATATTATAGAAAAAAAAATATAACGTCAGGAATAGATTTTTATTTTTGTAATTCAAAGGTCAACCACAAATCAACATGAACAACTGGTCAATAATTGGCAAACTATCATAATATATCGGGGGCTTAGGATCATAAGGGCCTAAGTACAAAAAAAAAGTCATTTGAGTCAAACTTGGTTTCGGTAGTGCCATAATCATATTTATAAGTGACACAAAGCTTTATCTCGTATATACAACCGTTTAAGAAATACAGTCCGGCATATCAGTTGGGCATACAGTTGAGCATATGAGCATTCCAAACCTTATTTCCGTTTATCTCAAAACTATGTGTTTGTAGATAGGCCCCTGTGATCCTAAACCCCGGTATTATAAGCTGAAAAAAGCTTTCAAGGATAAGCTGACTTACGAAATTTATAACATAATATATCACTTAAAAATACCGTATGAAATATTGGGTAAGCACTCATACTTCCAAGTCGTATCACATAAATATTAGTCGTTGTGATGACATGACACGTAATTTATTGAAAATCTGACAAAAATATGTAAATTACGTGAAAGCTTTTTGTTATGATACGAGAAAAGGAAAATAAGTTCAACAAGACTCGCAAAACAAATGAAAATAACTGGCGCAGTAATTTAACTTCAGCAAATGAATTTATAAATCAATATTAGATTTATTGTAAACCGTACTTACTCTAACAAGTAATAAATGTTCGCAATCATAAAATATTCCATTTGAGTGTATGTTACAGGATATTAATTTAAACGACCGTGAAAGTTTGCGGTTGAAGAAACTACATGGGGTAGTAAATTTCAACATTTACTATGGTAATCCAATTTCATGTTGAAGGGTAGACGTGTCAAAATCTGTTCCGAGACACCTTCGCTTGAAGAGGTAATCACAATTTAGGGATGTAATCTCATACTCTTTCGAGAAATGTAATTTGACACATTTCTTTGGAAGCATTTAGGCTGAAGTCGACACGGTAAAACACAGTGTTTTCCTTGAGAGTCTCAAGGAAGATACTGTGTTTTTACTTACCATGGCAGAATATTAGCCAAACACCCAAATAGCCAGGCTATGAAGAGCTTTACATCTGAAGATTTATTGGGGCATGAAATATCTAAGTGAGATTTAACTTCTCATAAAGTTTTACAACTTTTAGATGCGGGCGCTTATAAAGATGCTGCATAACAACTTCAAAGCATTCAGAAGTGCTTAATCTACACGGATTTTTATTTGTAAATCTTATAAAAGCCATTTGCAAATTAAACTCTGTAATTTTAATTTAAATATATACCCTTGGAAGATTTTGTTCATCATTTAAGTAGACAGAACCTTCATGCTTTCATCTCCTCCACTACACCCTAGCTAAGTATCAGCTTCTGCCTTATTAATGCGTTGGTTTGCTACTAAAAGGGACAATGTCATTTTTTCAAGTCGAGTCTATGCAGAATTAGCTCTTTTTAGCTAGTTTATTTTAAGAAAAGTGATTTTATAGTTGACCCCAGAAGATCGAAAAAACTTTCGGGAAATCCTAAGGTTAGGTTCTTTTAGAATTCGGAAAATAACTTAATTTTGAAGCGAAATTGTAGAAAAACATGTATCGAAAAACTGACATTGGCGATATAAGAAAAAAGCCACAAAATTGTGTTTGCACCTAATAACCATAATATTAATTTTGTATAACTCTGCCCCGAGGTTGACGTTTCCGTATAAATATAATGATTTACACAAAGCAAAAAAATTTAATTTTAACAAAAGTTACAAAATAAACAATCAAAATAGTCAGAAAACTTACTTCAGTTCATAATAAACCATTTTCATAATATACGTCAATCCTTGCGCACACATTGCGGTAGGTTAAGCCCTGATATCGAGTTTAATATGAGCAGAATATTATTTGCTCAGGTCAATAAGTGAATGAAATCGAAAGTGGAGCATGAGCAACGAGCTTGCCAAGGATTTAATATGCAGTAAAGACTGGACATTAAAAGCGAGCACATCGTAAATCATAATTAAGTTTCCCGAGTAGACCAACAATGTTAAATTCATTTAAAAGAAAATTAAGCAAATTTTCGGCAAGTCCCAGAGTTGTAGACAGCCTTAAAATCGTCCAGGTAAAAGACCACTATTCTAAATCGAAAAGTTGCTTGAAATGGCTTTAGCCGTGTTTGATGAATAGATATGGAATGTTATTTCCTTTTCCAACATATTCAGTCTCATAAAATACCCCAAACAGGGGAGATGCCACCGTTTTACTGGCTCGGGGCAGTTGGAACTGTTAATGCGGAAAATAGGAAAAACAATGTAGGTACTTATTAATACATGTATAAAGACATAAATTTATTGAAAAAACCAAAAAAAAATCTACACCTCTTATTTAAATAAATCTAAATAATAGGTTTAGATGACTCGATCTGAATAGCCGGGTTCTACCCCACTTTTCTACTCCCATCTCCTTCCTGTCCCCACTACTGCCAGCCACACAACTCAATCAAATTTGGAACTTTTGCGAATCTAATGCAAAGTAACATTAAAGGATTTTCGAGCTTACCGATATACATGCTAGCACTTTCCGGTCGTACGTGGTCGTCGATATAGGTGGTCCCCAACGTAAAGAGGGGACTTCCTCCGCAGCCCAGCAGTACCTGGGCCACGATGAACACCAACACGGGGCCGAAGGTGCTGGGCGAACTCTACACAGACAAATATAAATAAAGTAATCAAGCATCAAATAAAACAATGCTAAACTATAAAGAATTCATCATTTTGGTCTTTGGGAGCGAATGACCATTACCTGAAAAGTCTTAAAAGAGGTGGTTTAGTAGGTACCTGAATACAGTTGTCCCCGCGCAGGTTGTTGTGCGGCGCCAGCGGGGGCGAGCTCAGCCCGGAGCTGAGGCGGCCCAGCCCCATGTCTTGCTCGCGGATAGACACGCCCCGGCAGATGTTGTCGTTGGACGAGTTCAGGGTGGAGATGCCGCTGTTGGTCTCCGCTATGAAGTGCGGGACCATGTACACCAGGGAGCCGATGCCCATCACCACGGCACCTGCAGAACAAAAATAAAATCATTTTTAGCGATCGCCAAGTATACAAAACCAAAATATACAAGACCAGCCATTGGACGGGTTGTTTCGGAGAATCTGAACAATTCATCAAATTTCAACGTTAATTTACGAGTTCTGTGAAAGATATTTTCTAGTTCTGTTATTATTTCAGTCCTGTCAAGCAACTAGCCTATAATGATATAATATCAGAACTTGAATAAGACTTTCACAGAACTCGCAAATTAACGTTGAAATTTGATGAATTGTTCAAATTCTCCGAAACAACCCCTCCTGTAAAATGAATCATGAAATCAGGCCGATGAAGAAAGAGGTGCAGGTCGCGTGCAATAGACGATGTTCTGTGATATGTTCCCTGTAATAATCCAATGTAATCTGCGAGTAAAATTCTTTTTTTTCCTACACAATACTGAGACCCATGGGTGGGGGGGGGGGGGTGAACCCACTAAACCCACCCCCTTGATTCTCGAATTAAAGTATATTGTATTTTTGGAATAAGTAAATAAGTAAAACCTCATATTGTAATATTTAATTATTGAAGACAATCTTAGCAATTCTTAAGAGGAAGCTACAAGCCAAAAATGTGTATATTCTTGGTATACCTTATATTGTAGATAATAGGCATTAAAATCGCTTGACCAACGAAGTCTAGAAACGTTCGATTTCAAGCACAAAACTGGTATTTATTTATTTTGTAAATAATTTTATAAGAAAGCAAAAAAGTTAATCAAGTAAAACTGTCACAGATAATCTTAGCTATAATACTGTATTTTTAAAAGTTGTTCGCATTTATGCGTTCAAACATTTCTATTGAAAAAACAAAATTTTTAGTAGTTAACAATAATATTTTTTTTTGAGTAATTTATTTTTTTATTTGTATTCTACTCAAGCGAAACGATAGGTAAACCTTCAATTTATCGAAAGCATATTTTTTGGTATTCATAATGTACACCAATTCGTTATAAAGATTCATCAAAATAGTGATTTGGCACTAAGCTTCGCCTTAAATGAAAATTTGAAACAGAAAAAGATACGGTTACATCTAACCGTTGCCGGGGCACAGATGTGACCGTGAATTTTTCTGATTGTTCTGTTTGTAATTTTCTTATTATATTCTTAGTTATTCTTCGGCTAAGGGGTGATATTTGCAATATTTCATTCGGGAGACTAAACAAGGGATATGATTTATTTAGTTGGCAACCTTGAAAAGATTTAGGTGTATACACGATTATTCATATAAATGTCTACATGACGTTTTTAATGTGACATATAACATCGATTTTAACACTTGCGTGAATCAAATTGCAGAATTTTCAACATTCTCATGATTAAAACTTTTATTACTTCGCTGTTTTACGGCCAGTGTTAAAGTGTACAAACAATGGTATCATAGCACAACCTTCATACATTTATCAAATTCAGCTTTAAAAAATATGAATTAATGACCGCATAATAAATTTCCATCATTGAAGTAAAACTTGACAAATGAAACACGCGAATATTCGTGTTCCGCGGCTAAAAAACAAAAATATGACTTTCGAGGAGCGTTCAAGGACAATACATTTAGCCCTAGGCCTACACCAGGAATGGCGAGCCCGTGACACGCGAGCATAGTTCGTTTTTAGAATAAAAATATTAATAATATCTCGCTTTTCATCATTCTACGAATCGCGAACCTTCATTTGCCAGCTCTATCCCTATCGCGTAGTCTCTCTTACACGTGTGCTAGCAGAAGGCAAAATCAATCATTGCAGACATTCCCTTATTTTTTTTGTATGTAACCTTTTTTTAATTATTGAAGACAATATTGGCGATTAATAAACGAAAATTTGAAACAGAAAAATCAGAAAAAGATACGGTCACATCTAGGACATGAACCCTTGCCTTGCTGGGGCACCGCTCTACCAAATGATCTAAAAGGACCACATCTCCTCCGGTCATATTTAACTGTAGCATACTTCGAATAAGAACTATCGAAATTGTCTTAATTTTGTCACCGCACATTGTTATTGGCTGCTATTTAGATTCAACTCGAACTAAATGCAATCTAGACAGTGTCTTAGATAAATATATCATATTTTTATTTTTATGTGCGACATCTATTGACATTTTCTGCAAGTCTATGATGAATATTTTATTTTTGGAATAACTTAATGAGTAACAATTCAAATTGTAAAATTGTAATAATTGTAACCCCGGCAAGTCAAGGGTCCTGGGTTCATGTCCTAGATATGACCGTATCTTTTTCTGATTTTCTGTTTCAAAATTTCGTTTATTAATTGCTTATATTGTCTTCAATGATTACATTTCACAATTTAAGGTTCTACTCATTAATTCATTAAGTTATTAAAAAAATAAAGCGTTTTATATTTATTTTTACGTGAATGCTTCCCAAGAGTCCCAACTGCTCACGTCCGTCTGGAGCCATTGAGACGATGACATACCCGATTGGAGTATTTGTGAGGCTGAAGGTAAGGGAAGGTGATAAGGAAAAATAATGTGACCTTAGAACGGGGTACCCCAGCAAGGACACATTATCTTATATACAAAAAATTGTTAAATAAAAAAAAGTACCAGGCTATTCAGATATAAAGACCAAACATGGCTAAAGCCATTTTCAAGCAACGTTTCAATTCTGAATGGTGGTCTACACCAGGGCAATGCGGAGAGTGTCTTGCACTCTGGAGAACGTGCCGAATTAATAAATTGTGAAAAACAGAAATTATTCAAATAAAATTTACTTGCGCACGCCGGGATAAGAACCCGCGTCCTCCGGTTTGCTAGTCGGGAGCCTTACCCATCAATCACGGAGACCTGTACCATTAAAAAAAATGTATTTCAAGATACAGTCGGTCAGGGAGATAGAGTCAGTGTCTTGTGGCCCAGTGTCATACTGTGACTTTAACTGTAGGCTAAAATATTGGCATATTTTTGCAAAATTCATGAAATAGGTGAGCCATCCCTGCTCTAGGTTTCGGTGGAGTTTCTAAAAGAGAAAACTTTTATAAAGGCAAATATTTGCACAAACATGGAAAATATCAAATGCGACGAAGACTTTAAACTAGTACACTTTTCGCTGCGTCATTTTTTTGGTGTAGACTAGTGTGGCAGCTTTCTGTGACATTGCTTCTAAAGAAATCAATCTTAAAGAGGAAGGGCATCACGTGCGATGGGCGTGCAACAAACAGAGGGCGAAGCGAAGCTATATAAATAACATTTAAAAATTCGGCGGTGAACTGTTTTTACTAATTTCTAAAAGGTAGAGGTTGTGACACAAGGTGTGGCGATAAGATGATTACTATTGTGGATCATTAGAGATTTTTTTATATAAAATGTACAAATATTGTAATAAAACACGTTGAATTAACATATAACTAAATCATATTAAGGTACATACTATTTCGCAAGCATTTCAAATCTGAAATTACAATTGTGATTTAATTAATGAATTAATTTCGCTTTTAAAAATAGTAACTCAATTTGGGAGGTAATAATGGGTACCGCCGCCCCGGGAACCATTATTGGATAACCAACACCTCTACCATAGGTTACCCCAAGTGGTTCGCTATGTTTGGTGATGAAGCAGGGGTGGGTTCATTTAGTGAGGTTTATCGGGGTCTTGGCAGCGGATGCGTTTGTCCACCAACTGCGTGGCAGGCCGGATCGGGAGAGACCTTTTGACCTCTCCAACAGGACTCTCTCGGAACATCACCTTGCCCCGCAGTGGGAGGGATGGATTTACACGCCTGTCATTCCTGGGCTCACTGACCCCAGATTCCTACACACCCCTCGTACTTTTTTGCTTCCCAGAACTTCCCATTCCTCCTTTCCTAAAAATCCCTCCACACAGCATCCCCAAAAGATGACATAGGCCCTGATGGGAATTATTTTCCTCGGGGTCTCCTGTGGAGAGCTAATGTAAAAAAACGACAACCTAACCAATTTTGCCATTACTATGAAAAATCCAAATGATAATATGATTTTGTCGACATGGAAAATCAAGTTCAGTGCTAAAATGACATTCGTTCATCATTGTTGATGGACCTTGCAATTGTGCTAAATGATTAGTTCACAATATTGGCCTCTTTATATACGAAGGTGTAATGTTTATGCTATTGTCAGATCTTGAAAATTTACGCCAGATGTCACACTCTTTAATAAACACGATACTAGATTTATTGGAGGACACAATTCTGCTACTGTGATCTAACTAGAGATTACACATCACAATGATAATTCATCACATCTTTAAAAAGTTATATAGTCATGGAAAGTGATGAAACAAAAACTTTATTAACTGGGTTAAGTAGGTAGGTTAGGTTAGGCAAGGTTTAATTTTTTTTCATCGTTTCTAATGACTTTATATCACTTTTTAAAAGTGTGTTGAATTGTCACTGTGTTGAGTTATCATGGAACCATATAATATCTGTAAAAAATAAAATTATTTGTTCGAATTAAAGATTTCGACAGGATCTAGAAAAAAAACAACCCTACCGACAAAAGGATTCCATTTTTAAAACTTTAAAAAATTCCTGATCAGTGAAACAATGCACTACCTATGTATATCGGTAAATGCTTGGGTTTACCTGTGAAGAATGGTTCTCGATAAAACACTTGGCTTCAAACGGTACATGATAATATTATTCATAAACATTGGCTTTGTATCTATATTTACACATTCCTCAAAGAACAACATGAAGTACCTACCTACAGTACAATTCGGTGAGTCAAAAAGTTCATATGAACATCCCAACCCACATAACAAATTTATTTATATTTTGGCAGATTGTATAATAAATCTTTTGCAGAAGTAATTTCTTGCAACGGGAGGATAAACTCCGAAACCTGTTTATGTTATATAACAGAAGTGTACGTTTTTGAATGCACTGAAATAAAAAATAAAACAAACCATAAGTAAAAAACGACTCAGAGAAGTAAAATTGGCACGTGCAAAATAAAATAATCTAGTGTACGGAGAAAATATACTGATATGAAATATTGTTAATTCATTAAAAATATGGTGAAATCATTTGTTTTCCTGTTAAAAATGGGAGTGCAGGCCTATAACAACGATTGAATTGAAAGAGTTCTTAACAAAGTATCTGTCAACAGCGAATGTTTTACGAGGACGGCGGAACACGTGTTCATACAAACACTTCATATTTAATTAACATACTGACACTATCCGTCATGATTTGTATTAATAAAAGAACAAGTGACGTCGATATATTCTGAATGTCTAAAATTTTATTAGGAAATTGACATGCTGTCACTTTTTTAACAGGATCTTTTTTCTTCGTGTGATTACTATTAATGAAGGTAGTAGGGAGGGGATGGAGATGGGGAAATGGAAGGTGGGGAAGTACCTGGAAATTCAAATCTGGTCACCAAACACGGCCAAAGCCATTTCAAGCAACGTTTCGTTACGGAATGGTACCGGGTCTTAAACCAGGGTGATACTGAAAGAATCTTCCACTCTGGAACGTGCCGCATAGACAAATAGACACGCTATATTATTAAATTGTAAAATGATAAAAATTAAATAAATAAAATTTATTTGTGCACAGCGGGATTTGAAGCCGCGATCTCCGGAGTCAAAATATTGATAAACATGCCGTTATAGGTGTCACTAAAATAGTTCCATGGAGATCCGAGAATGAAAATAGAAAGGTCGTATTAACAAGAAGATTACAATAATGTACGTATTTACAAAACATTAATAATCCACTTCTAAAATTACAGTTGGGTAGGTTGGTACTCTACTATTATTTGGAAACTTCGCAACGTAATGTACGCAAGTAACCGATAAAGACAATCACTGTACTAGAACCGTCACGAGAAATTAATAAATGATAAAAAAGTCAAAGCAAACAAACAAATAATTAATCAAACAGTATAAATAAGAATACTCTAATCTGAATGTCAAACATCATTAACATTCAGATTAGAGTATTCTTATTTATACTGCTTGATAAAGACAATCACTGTACTAGAACCGTCACGAGAAATTAATAAATGATAAAAAAGTCAAAGCAAACAAACAAATAATTAATCAAACAGTATAAATAAGAATACTCTAATCTGAATGTCAAACATCGTTAACATTCAGATTAGAGTATTCTTATTTATACTGCTTGATAAAGACAATCACTGTACTAGAACCGTTATGAGAAATTAATAAATGATAAAACAGTCAAAGCAAACAAACCAATAATTTATCAAGCAGTATAAATAATAATACTCTAATCTGAATGATGTTTATTGGTAAAATAAAATATTGAAAGCAAATAATCCTGTTGAGTTCACTAATGAACACGATTCACCACTACTCAGCAGACATCGCATCTCGCTTTGCAACTACGAGCAAGTACATGCACGCCCTTTCAAAAGTTGTCGAGTTGTAAACGAAGCCGGGTGAGCTACCAGTGCCACAACGGAGTCAACGGACGCCCAACGTCCTGGGCAGGGTTACTACCTCGGGGCCCAGATCTATAAGCGGCATTTTTCTTTTGTACATTTTAATGAACAAAAGAAAATGAAGGACAAAAGAAATCGCTGTTGAGGAAATATTTTGTTGTTTGATGAAATCTAGGGATTGCCGAACCAATTATTTCGAAGGAAAAAATATGTATTTTAAAAATCTTTTGAATGATTTCAACTGCGAAATAAATTCCTGTTAGCAACCAACATTCTCTGTTTCATGCCTGTGTGGATGCAATATTTAAATATTGGGTTTGGATTGCGAATAGCGAACGATACACGAAAAGTGAAAATCGATTATGAACAAAGCGCCAAGTTAAGATAAATGTACAGTTAATTAACTTGCTTATTCGTTACAAATAAATATACCATGCTAAGCATAAAGAGCACAAATCAAAAACAACTACTTTTCAGGAGAGCGAATTCAAATTTATAAACTGCGAGAATTCTTTTGGGTAAGCCAATTAACAAATGCCAATTTTTAATACAACATATTTTTTTGATTTTTTTATTTTGAAACCACGTATACGTCCCAGAGATGCGAAAATTGAAAAAATAAAAAACATTTTTTTAACTTATATCCTTTATGAGATGATAGAAATAATAACTTTTAACAGTGGTTTTCCGAAGTCGTAATTAAATAAGTATTTATTCATACACGGAACACAATAAGTATTGCTGATTTATTAAAATCCTAATTAAAATTGGGATAGCATGCCGTTTCCTAATAAACTTTTAGTACGTTCATAATATATCGGAACACGTGTTCATGCATCTGCGGTTGTTTTGATAATACACAATGACGAAATGTGAAAATATTAGAATTGTTATGAACACGAGTTCCGACATCGCTCTAACACATTCGTTTTCAACTGATATTTTATTAGGAAACCTTTCAATTCTTTCGTTAAAGGTCTGCAGTACCGTTTTTTAACCGGAATACGAATAATTTGAAAAAAAACTTAATAAATAAGGCAATATTTTATCAGTAAGTTTTCTTCGTGTACGACGAATCAGATACATTGTGATTTGACATTAAAATTTAAAATAAAACAATAACTCAGTAAACAACAATTTTAATTTTTCGAAGAAAATTTCTTCTGAAAGCTTATCACTTTGTGATGTCATTATTTATTGGAATAATACACAAATAACTTTGATTACATCACTTTAATATATGTATAACCACTACATGTTTCATGTACAATGTTCACCTCATCGGGAGCAAGTATATACTAAAGTCAAAAATTAAATATAGATTACAATTGAACAGTGGAAGAAATGGGGAGGGGGTAAGAGTGGTCTTAGTTTTTCTGAATTGGGAATTACAATATTGTTAGACGGGAAAGACCAGTTTAGTGGGAAACAACATTGTTATTATATAATATTATTAAAAAATACGTATTCATTCATTCACATGAATTCATGAAGTGGTAACATTATATATGTATAGTTTATTATAATATTTAGAATGGCGGTTAATTAGTTTAAAAAATATATAATATACAAGGTGTTAAGGGACGTACTTGACTTACTTTAACCAGCGATTACTAACATTATTTAGATAAAAAAAACTTAACTAACCTAGTAATCGACAAACCCCTCACCCCGAACTTAAGTGTCCAATATCTACTGATTTATACGCAATTTTTTTTTACACCAAATAATGTCAGGAATCACTGGTTAAAATAAGTCAAGTACGTCCGTTAGCATCCTGTATATACAAACAATAACAAAAAAAACTTAATTAAAAAAGCTAAATTATCTAAATAACTAAATAATAAGGCAGCTTTTTATGAGGCGCAATGTTAAATTAAAATATAGATCAAAAGCGCATAATTTTAAGAACGAAATGTCACACATAATTATTGAATAAATAGGTATATTTCCTTAGAATAAAATAAAACAATTATGTATTTTGTGGTAGGTTGTAAAGGTAAATTTACAAATTCAATTTATTGTAAAAATAATTAATTTAGATTCTGATATATTGTTAAGCACTATAACAGAATTAAAATACTGGTCTTTTGCATACTTAGTTTATATACTGAGTAATTATGAATTGTTCACAAGAAATTTTCCCGGAGAGTGTACATTGCCCAACCCCATTTTATTAAATAAAAAGGTAGGTGAATTCCTACAGGATGGGTGGGAACCGGTAAACATATATACCTGAAGGGGATTATGTAGCAACGCCACTGGCACGTGTATTCCCTCGCTCCTCTTTACGAGAAGGAAGTGGAAGGTTAAATGCATTTGCATCCCTGATGCAAGTTCCGCGAGACGACTCCACCATCAGTCTTAATTAACCCCATCCCATTTCACCCCCCCCCCCGCAAGCATTCCGGCAAGGAGAGAAGGTGTCGACATCGGGGTTGATTTAATTTACCACTAAGTAGACGCTAAAATTAGACGAAGCGAAATTAAATTAAATCAGGAAAATTGAGGCCAAAGTTCAGTGCCCCTGGCGGGTTAAAAAGTAAAAAAAGAGCAAAAATCTTAAAGGAAATTATACCTGTGTTTAAGGTGGAAGGAAAAATCTGGAAATATCTTCAAAATGCACCATTTTCACAATTTTTTATCCTGCTAGAGCTAGAGGATCGCCCATAGTTCAACGCTTATACGATTGATTTATATACAACAAATTTAATGTATTACAAGTCAACATACATTTATATTACGTATATTTACTATCAAAAACAAAAATATGAAAAATAAGACATTTTCTCACAGGGTTGACAGAAACAATGGAATGCATCATAGATTATTTCAACTCATAACATGACCGACTAACGTATTTGATCTTCCTCAGACATCCTCGAATTTGTTTACCTATTTGAGCGTCATATATTTTTCTGACACCGCTTTCTTTATGCATCCGATACGTATAAGAATCCGAAATCATCTAGAAGTCCCTTTCTCAAATTCATTTGAACGGCCTCACATACGTATCAAGTCTCGTCATTGCAAATTCGGTCGTAAGTCTGAACTTCTTCTGTCAATTCCATGACTCACCGTAGGACCACCAAGAATGGGTTGTTCTAGTTCTGTGAAAGTTCTATTCAAGACATGTTATTATTTCAGTTCTGAGAAGCAACTGGCCCATAGTGAAACTAAGCACCAATATAACTTTCACGGAGCTTTAAAATTAACTTTGATATTTGATGAATTTTTCAAATTCTGTGTAACAACCCATCCTAAGTTGTGTTAGTTTTAGTAACACGATTCCCTTGTAATCTGCTACCGTCGTTCCCTTTGAAAACTATTTTTTTGTGGTAAAATTTAATAATAAACTACTGTATAAAGAAAAATAAATTTTTACTGCGAAGCTTTATACCTGCGCAACCGCCATAAGCACAAGAAAGCTCTGCATATATATATATTTTTAAATCCATTTTCCGTCCGTGTTTGAATAAGTTATTAAGATCTGAATAAAATCTCTCTCTTGTTAGTATTGGGTAGGAAACAATTTCAAAATGTGTTTGTTTAAGGTACTCAGATATTGAAATGAGGTGTTGAGGTGCCCATAGACACGTCAAATTGAGATAATAGACTTTTAAATATTGCATCTACCCTGGTGTATTCAGGGCTAATTTCGGCAACCCTGAGAGTATTTTCCACTCATTATGGCATTCTAGTTGCGGGAGTTCGATATACATACATGTATCCAAGTACCACACAAGCAAATCATGAAAATAATTAAACTAATAGGAAAATAACATATTATTGTGTAACTTGGATCGTAAAAGCTGTTCCTGAATTAATTTGGTTACTCTAATTAAAATCACGTTGCCTCCTGTTTGAATTCATGACGCAAGCGACGCAGACCGGAAAAACTCGAATAAAAAGCTCAAATCGGTAAACACGGATAGCGGATATTGGATGAGCCAAAAATAAAACTAAAACATGGGAAACAGGATAGGGAGACAACAGATCGAATAAAATTATAAACTATGCAAATAAAACGAACGGTATTTTCGCAAGCGCTTTTCAATTAGGTACTTCTAATCAAATACAAACCATGATATTTTCGAAATAAATTAATTGATTTTGAAGACATTAATTTTGAGTTGAATAGTAAATGTTATCCTGTGCAGTCTGTAATGTGTTCAAAATTAATCCTATTTTATGATTCAATGTGAACAAATACAAGGTTTTCCAATAAAAGGTGTTATTTTGATATTCAATCGTAAAAGATCAATGGTTTCGTTGCTTGTGTGGCACGTAGCGCCGTCTTGCTGAAAGTAAACGTTGTCCAGATCAATACCATCCAATTCCGGCCATAAAAAATCATTAATCATCTCTCGATAGCGCAATCCATTCACCGTAACTGTTGCTCCAGCCTCATTTTCGAAAAAGTAAGGTCCAATGACTCCGCCGGGCCATAAACCGCAACAAATAGTCACACGTTGAGGATAGAGAGGCTTTTCAACAATAACTCTTGGGTTTTCCGAGCCCCAGATGCGACAATTTTGCTTTTTGACGAAGCCACCGAGGTGGAAATGGGCCTCATCAC
The DNA here is from genome assembly GCF_061612785.1 of Hesperophylax consimilis. Classification (NCBI taxonomy): domain Eukaryota; kingdom Metazoa; phylum Arthropoda; class Insecta; order Trichoptera; family Limnephilidae; genus Hesperophylax; species Hesperophylax consimilis. Next base: position 18,545,395 of record NC_142838.1, read on the forward strand.
TCAAGATGATTTGCATTTGATTCACTCAAGTGAATTTTAATAATTTCAATGCATTGTTGAAGCGTGTATCTTTCCATTTTATTAATGGCGTAGTTTCTACCTGTCAAATGTCAAAAAATGACAATTTCAAAAGTAACATCTACCGAAACAGCGGGCTATTCAAAATAACACCTCTCATTGGAAAACCCTGTATTATTGTAAAAGTAATTAACAGGTTGAAGGATTAATGGTCTTACATAATATACAGAAACAATCCAAATTATTGGAAATAAACGACAGATCAAAATAATACGCCGTGTTTTATTAATAGTATCTAAATACAAATCTGCTTCGCCCGAAAACTGAATTAATTGAATTTTAAAGCTCGCTAGATCGCTCATGACAGAAATTATTGTTTTTTTGTGCCATTACTGTTCCATTGTGACCTGCTTATAATTATGATAAATCACATATTCGGTGAAAACTATGAAAGTTCTGACGGCAAGCGAATAACGAAATACGCAGTAATTAGCGAAAGTACAAAATGCCTCACCAAGTCCATTAAATAAAACGCACAAAAGCGCCTAATTTAGGTAAAGCTAACTGAAACAAGTAAAGTGAATAAAGCAGGGGTGTGAGCATCCGCGCATCGGTGGTCGCTTAATTACTGTACGCTTTATAAGCGGCTGGACACAGGGGATTCCCCATTCCATGCACATGAGTACAGTGTCAGTACACAAGTACAGTGTAAGTACACGATTACTATGTAAACATACGGTTTAACTAACACCTTCCTATAAATGCCTAAACATACAAAGCCTCTCCCCATCCTTGTGCGAAATCATACAAAGAGGAATTCAAGTATTTTTATACAATAGTGTCTCCGGCTAACTTAAATGCAATTTTTTGTATAAAGCATATTTTTTGGAACTCGTTCAATTTAAGGTGTGTGACGCCGCGCCGGTGAATTCGCATCATATGACGTCACACGGTTGTCGATCTCTTGGAGATTGGGTCCCGATCTGGATCTAATGACGTCAGAGCCTAATCTATTCGGATCGTTTAGAAATAATGTTGGTTATTGAATAACTTTTCAAAATAGATTTATTAGTTTTACGAATAACTAAACATTAACATTTTTACACGGTGTCCGGAAACTCATAGTACAAACGGGAAACTGGTGAGTCTACATCACATTAATTTGGAGTCGATTTTGTTTCATTTTACTTCATTTGAGCTTTCGTTTTCGGAATAAAGTCCGAAGTTAGAATTTTTTAGGTCACATTTGAAGGAGGTCGGTCGCTAGGGGGTTAATGCCAGCTGTTTAATGTATTTTAATGTGCGTCGAAGCGTAGACCCGGCTTCAAAAGTTCTTTAAACTTATAAAAATCATATATAAGTGTATTCACATCTTTTTAAACATAATATCCACTGAAATAATTTTTGTCTATGTCATCTCAAGACACCCATGAACCCGGGCGCCCCTGCTAAGTCACCAAACGTAGCGAACCACTTGGGGTGACTTATGGCAGGGGTGTTGGTTATCTAATAAATGATTCCCGGGGCGGCGGTACCCATTCTCGCCTCCCAAATAAATTTCAAGAAATTATAAGATTGGTGCAAACTTAACAAAATTTATCCAAACATTGGCAAATGTCACATAAAATGATTTTTTTAGAAGAAATCAACCTTTCAACTATCAATATAAAATAAACAATATTTTCCTCATCCCTGTCAATGAAATGAATTATTTTGGCATTATTTTCGATTCCAAATTTAATTTTGTTTTTCACATCAACACAGTAACAAAAAAAGGATTAAAAATGTTTGGCTTTATTCTCAGTAATGGCCGAGACTTAAGTTCGAAGTCAAGTCGATTATAATTCTTCTTTCTGGTCCCCTCACTTTAAACTCCACTCCATTTCCAACCACTTGAAGAAAGAATTAAAATTATTAAAACCCGGATAAAAGACTTGTTTTTGAATTGACTTTTATTTTCTAAAATTAGGAATGCAATTATAGACAGCCCTAATTTATTGAATCTAATCACCTTCAATATACCAACTAGAACTACTTGATCGAAAATTCTTTTTAATTGCAACAATAATATCAGGACTGAGTCATTTAGATACATAGTACATATAGTTTGTACCTAGATTAATAATGTAAATTTTAATTTCGAAATACATGGCGACCCCACGAGAAACTGTGGAGATTTTACACTTTCGAAAACAAATTTGTCGGGAATCCAAAATAATCACAATTTCAAAGGATTTAAGATTTTCAATGAACTACCGACAGATCTTAATGAAGCTAAAAGCCTTGTTGCTTTTCGTGGGTTATTTATTTTATTTATTTTTGTTTATTGCAGAAACTAACAGTACATAATTACATAGATGACAATAGTTACAAAATTATAAAAGTAAGTACAATAATTGGTACCAATGACATGTTGCTGACATATATGCATATGATGTATATTATACATTTTACGGTTAAGTTAAATTTTTAAGTTAAGTTAAATTAGTGTGCTGGGGAAGGAGAGAGGTGTGTGTGAGTGTTTGTGTGTGTGTGTACGTGTGCATGTGTGTGGTTGTATGTGTTATGTGGGCGAATTCAGTGTGCTAAAAAAGTTTTTCTTAAATAGAGGGAGAGAATCAAAAAATATATCGGTATTTGTGCTTGTTTGAATTGAGTTGAATGTTTGAAGGATGCGAGAAATAGGGGAATTGGCTGCAGCGTTTGTATTATTACTAGTTGTGTAAAAAAGGTTGGTGTGTCGAGTTCTTTTAGATGGGTTTTTTTATGCCCAAATGCTATAAATAATAAGTCTTAGATGTAGTGTAAAGTGTGCCTACAGTGCTTGAGGGTGTAAAGTATGTCATAAAAATAAGTTTTTAGTAAAGGTTTATACTACATATAAAAATGTTATTTTTCATAGCTAAATAAAAACATACAAAAAATTGGAGCTGGCAACACTTTCGCAGAAATTGTAGATATGTTTAATTGCGTGGAATATTGTTACAAGATAGCTAGAATAACATATCTCAGTAGTAATTACAATTAGGGTTAGCGTAATACGGTTCTTTTGCATGGGTTCTATATAATTGTAAAATAATTTTTTACTTTTGATTCGAATTCCATGCAAGCAAATCAGAAATTCTATTGAATTCCTGATTTGCTTGCTATGTCAGAAGTGATAATAACTTGACTAAATAGACTGGCATTCATCGGCTTATCAGTTGCTATATTGATTACCAGTGCTCAGGCGTATATACAAAAAAACGTTTTTTTCTCCGCAAAAGATTCGCAGTGGCTATCCAATTATACAAAGCCCAAACAATCATATTTTAAAGGTTAATTTATTTTTGGGACAATAACTTGTGTAAATGAGTAAACATCCACTGGCAGATCGGCGGCCATTGTGGCTGCCAGTCTAGGTATTTATATTAGAAGGTGTTGGTTCTAGTCAAAGGATTCGCACTGTGTACCTAATTGAAGTACAAACAATCAGATTATAAAGGTCAGTCTTCATAATTCTGTTCTCAAATAATAATCTATTATAAACGGGCAGTCAAGAACAAAAGGTCAGTTTTCGCTATTCTACCCTCTCTCTCTCTCTCTCTGATATTATATATTATGTTCTTGGAACAACTAATACCAATAGTTACAATATTGGCGTGACTTTGCTTGTGGAATATATGTATTATCTACAGTGGTTGTCCAAATTATTAGTTACACATGTAAAAAATTATAATATCATTAGTTTGAAGCTGTGTAACATTTTTATATAGTTGGAATTTATACTTTAAGTTAAATTAGGCGTTATTTCTTATACTATTATTTAATTTAAAAATAATACGTATTTTAGAAAAAGCACAATACAAAAGTTTAGAAAAATCTCTTAATATTTAGTAGAACATTTTTGGTGTGCACTGCTGAATGTATTCTAGCAGATATAACTCCGGCTTCATTTATAATTTTCGTCCTTCGCACTCCTGAATTTTATTCTTCTCCTTCGTACATTTTCTCCCGCTTTTCAGGCAAATGTCACGAATTTTTCGTTCATTTCGAGTGAAGTGAATCGCTTTCCTTCTTTTTTTGACTTACTATAGGTATTTTTCAAAGATATTAGAAGAACGAGATGTGCTATGAGCAGTTCATACTCTGTGGAATTGTTTTGCCGAGTGTCGCCGGTTTTGTTCACCAATACTACTGCACACCTTCGCTTACGCTAAGGTAGCCGCACTAATACATAGAACAGATTTCTGTACGTACACGTCCCGATACTGTTCAAAGTACCCTAATTAGGTAGTACTCCGGCTACGGTCCGGCGGCCAACATAGCATATCTCGTTCTTCTAATATCTTTGGTATTTTTCAATCAAGTTTATTAATAAAATTAGCAATAATATAATAAGAAAAAACTTTAGTGTCGCTAATAATTTGGACACTCACTGTTTATGGACAATCTGTGCACACCATGGAGGAAATAAGGGAGAGAAGATGGATATATTTTTAATGCTAGATGTCACTCATAATAACATATATATATATATAAATAAAAATGTTCGTTTGTTCAAAATCTTAAATCTCCGAAAGTTCTTCACAGATTGCTTTGAAATTTTGACACAACTTTGCTTCAAATATGGGTGTTTTATATACTTATATTATATATTATTTACCTGTCAGTGCGTGACAGGTAAATAAATGATTTAAAAAAAAACAACGCTATCTTTTGGACAAACATGTTTTTTTGAAAAAACATCGCCATCTGTACCTGCACAGATAGACTGAGCCACAGCAACTCGTAGCGGGTTGTCGTATGTCGCCTGGCTTGAAAATTATAATAATGTAAATGAAATCTTGTTTATTTCTTTTTACTTGTCACAATTAGGTTGATTCAAAAGTTGATATTTAATTTAATTTTTAATTTCCGCCAGCTATCCATATGTCTATCCGCCTATCTATACTTGGATTAATTTTTCACCGTGTGCCGCTAGATGATTGGGCGTGTCAATTTTAAATCAGCCAAGAGGCCCCCGCACTTCATACTTCGTCACCGTAAGCTGGCGACAAAAGTCTTGCAGGAATGTTCATACGACCACCACCTCTCCCTCCTTTCCTTCATGGTGCACACGAAACAGAAAAAAAAACGAATTGGAAATGTTTACTTAAATATCTTGGTCAATTTGAATTTAATGTATCGTTACCTACCGGTCTGAATGATTTGATTTACCTCTTCGATCCCCTTGGAATCTTAACTAAACAGAATATTCTGTTTGCTTGTTCAGTAAAATCTTGGATGGTGAGTTTAAATTTGTACAGCTTTACAGTACGATTTAAAAATAAATTCAATGTATCATAATCGAAAACACGAAAAACCATACCTTTGCCACCCCAAAAATCCCCCCCAATTAGGAGTGCCACAACCCCACTGGCTCCGGGCAGTAGAGCTATTGCGTATAAGTATATTGTGTTCATGCAAAAAAAAACATTGCCATCTAAAAAACAGCAATCGTAAAAAGGAATTCTATTTTTTCCCTGTTAGAATTTTCCTTCGCGTAAATATAAACGGAAAACAATACTTTGAAAATAACAAGCGCTTTCACATTATTATTTTGTTTAAAAAATCTCTTACTCATTGCTAACACAATGAAGAGTTTCAAAAACATCCTGGAAATAAATAAACAAGAGAAGAAAAATATTATTTTTACTATGAATTGCAAATTGAAACTAAACAGATGCTATCAGAAGCTTCACAGAAACTCTGTGTATAAAATTAGTAGCAAATTATTTTACAAGTCGGGCTCAGTTTGAAAAAAAACACGTTTACGATAAACATTGTGATATGTACTTACTTATAAAATCGATTGAGTTGATCCGAATGATTGATCGAGATTGATTACAATTCACACAAATCACGAAAGCACATATCAAACTTCGTGAAAATCTTTTCGTATAAGGCAGAACAGGAAAAACTCTGGAACGGAGAGCTCTTGAAATTTGCACAGAATTTTGTCTAGAATTTTTAGAACACCATTACTATGTTCAGCTCGCTACATCACGTGATATTGAGTTTGAAACAAACCATACAACGTTTAAAGAGGATTGAACATATTGAAGATAATATGGAGTTATAGAAACGGAATTCTATAATAATTTTGCATCATGGATCCCCGCTAACAACATCAGTTTTTCATGCGCTAATTTTGTGGAAAATCACCTCAAGGATGTTAACGTATAATTCATGAAAAAGAGATATGGGATAAAAAACTTCCTTTCCAAACAAAAAAAAATCTTTGTAATTGTGACAGGCGTCAAGTTTTAAAAAGCTTTTGTGATATTACCATAGCGAAAAGCTCACCTAGAGTTTTCTTTCTCAAAGCTTGAACAAAATTCGAAAAACATGAACGATTATTTTAAAGCTTTTGTTTCCGAGCAATTTCAGTCAAGGTTTCCGATTCGATATTCGACTGAATTCACTCGGAAAATTGGTAAAATTGATAGATCTGTTATTCAAATTTTTCCCCAGCCATCTCTCATCGGAGCAGCTGCTGGCAATTTGAGCAAACAACTGCGGGTGCTTTAAAACCACGTAGTGTTCTGTCTGTTCACTGTTCAGTCTGTTCACACGCGGAATTCCATGTTTACGTATGTATCATATTATACTCGTATAAGGACGGAGAATGTCGCGCAGGAAAACTGAATACTCGAAATCTGTACATATTTTTGTTTATTAAATTATAATATTGTGACTGTGGAATGCGCCACAATAATGAATGTAAGAATTATGAATAAATAGTGAATACCGCAATGTTTCGCTATTGTTAATGTCTTTCTCGGGCGCCTCCGACTAATTCCACCATTCAATACTGTATACAGCAATGTTACAGTTAAAAAACTACATTACATTGAAATGAATTCGACTTTGTATCTCATTCCGGTGCAGATATATTGCGTTAAGTATTCCTCGAGCGTCCCCGGCTTCTACCATTCAAAACATTCCTGGCACTAATAAGAACAAACTTTGAAATTTTCAACGATATCGGTCGACTACTTTTCGAGTTTAGCAAGCAAAAACATACGCAGGCTGAATTTTTATATATTCAAGTTTTCACAAATTAATTAAAATTTCAAGTAAATTAATGTAATCGGCCTATGGAAATATACAGATTTGATTTGCCAGACATGTACTTCCAAACTTTCCTCCCTCTCCTCATTCCTTTCAGCCTAACAGCATACCGCAATATAGGTCACTTAGGATTTGAATTCCCGCGGGATTTTAGCAATATTTGATATCGCGGATTTGTGGGAACGCTATATTGAAAAAATACTAAATTTACTCCAAAAACAAAATATTTAAATGTAAATAAGCGGTGGTCAATCTTTGATAATGAAGGAGGAACTAAACTTGATGTCAGGAAGAGAGGGTAGAGCCGCATTTCAAGCTCAGAAACTTCAAAACCTGGGATCAATTTTGAATAGAGATGTCCATTTTGAGAATGGATGTTTAGCGCACACCTTCTTGATATCAATCCCACCAACTGGTGTGGAAGCAGAGAGAGCATTTTCCGCTATTGGGCTTCACGCCAGGGCTCTCCGTATGTTTTTTACGAAATTATTTTTGTGAAAGTAAATACTTATTGAGTTAACTTTCCAATATCTTTTTATAATATTACTAGTACCAAAGAAGATTGAAGCCAAATAATAAAAAAAATGTTCATGAAGTATTGGCATTATTGCAATTTAAAACCCCTTATTAAAAATCTGGAGTATTTACATAAAAAAAGTACTATGGCCAGATATATCGGATGATTTAAATCTCGGCTGGGTTGGAATGTGGAGCTTAGCGCGGCTTGACACAATCCAAATATATGTCGGAAGCCTAGATATCAGAAATATTATACGAATTGTCTATGATTTTATTAGAGGAAAGTACTTGATTTTCTAAGCTGTGTGAGTGGTATATATATATGCTCCTACGTCATCGAGATAGAGAGCTCTCAAAATGACAAATGTTTTAGGCGGGCTAATTTACGAGTTGATTTTTTTGATAAAGTTCCCCACTTAAATCAGCATGGTGCTTTACGCGAGGATACTAATTCTAAATAGTATTTGTTTGCTGTAGTCACTATCCGTGAAATTATGACAAACAAACCGCTGAAAACACTGCTATGACGTTGGAAAAATCCTCGTATATTACCTTACCAGACTATGTGTCTATTTTAGATTGATTATCAATTAATAACATCAACTTCCCCCTCGCTAGATTAATGTAACAGTCAATACTGATAAAATTATGCAATTTACGTGTATTTCGGTGAGATTGGAGTATATAATTACTTACGAAAACGTCATATTTGATTATAAAACGTCATATTTGTTACTGCTAGCGCCTCGGTGTCTAAAAAGGAAACTATTCTGCGGCTTATCATGGCTTAAGCGGCCGATTTTAGCCCTCTCAAATTTAACCTAGTTCGCCCGATATGCCAAAACTACTTTTTTCACTACTCAAATTTATAAAGCCAGAGTTCGCGAGTTTTTTCTGCTTCAGATAATAAGATGTCCGCTGTGCAGTAAAATTATACATATTAAAGCAGTATATTTTAGTCCTTCTTCGAAGCCACATCACATTGTTGGAATTAGGATGAATTTGAAATTGGGCAAAAGTAATCATTGAACTCTTTACTGTCTTAAAAATCCACGAAGTTAAATTTTTAAATACGTAGGTGCCTACATACTACTCGCAAAAGAGAACATGACAAAACAATAGGTTAGCTTAGGTGAGTTTAGCTAAGTTTAGGTTTGCCGTGCGTTCTTTTTCTATTCTGTTAATGTTCTGTTTTGTCATGAAACCACTACTATCGCCTCAATAATATAGAGGGAGTGTAAAAATATGTTAACCCTTAAATGCATGATTTATTTATTTTTCTGGAAAAAAACATATTTTGTAGATATTTACATGCATATGCAAGGAAATATAAAGATTTTTTTTTTGTAATTTTTTAATGATATTTGATTAAAAAAAATTGTTGCAGGTTTACAACACCATTTATTTAATAAAAATTAAAATGAATAATTTACGTATGAAAAAAAAAAAAAACCTAAAAAAATTTTTCAAAACTAATAAGTGTACCGGAAAAATACGAGTTATTACATATTAGTATTGTATTATTGTATCTACTTACCTAAGAAAATCAGAATAATAACAACAAAACACAACTGTAATTCAAACCTCCAACCAATTTCCGAGAATCTTCACTTTGTTAAAGAAAAAGTGACATTTGACATTCGCGAAAGAAAAAAAAAGTGATGCCACTCGATAAAATATATTACCGTGAACTTGATAATTCTAAAACGGCATGCATTAAGTATACACCAAAGAGTTAAAGGTGGTTTGAACGGTATGTTGCAGTTTTGCAACAGTATGCATTTAAGGGTTAACGAATTTAGCCTCTGTGGGGATGAACCCACGACCGAGAGCCTAACAAACAAAGCTCGATCACAATCCGCCCATCCTCGCAGTTCATCAGAATGTTCGCCAGCACAGGGCACTGAGCACAGGGAGGGAGCGGGAAAGGGGCACCGCAGGCACAAGGACGGCTCGGTAAGGTGGGCGGAGTACCGAGCAGCAATGCGGCACACGGCCATATCGATCCTAGGTGTTCGGTACTCGCAGGGCCTAGAGCTGGGTCCAGACATGTTCTTTTGTCCGTGCCGTACCTCCGTTTCGTACCAGCGTCGCGATCCAAAAACTCTGGACGCATCATCTTTTGTCCGTACCGTACCTCCGTTTCGTATCCGCGTCGCGATCAAGAGCCCGTATCTCCGTAACGTCGCTGCGATCATCGCGTGTTCATTTCCTCCCACCATGTCGTCGACTGCGGAAGTGTTTGAGAATTTGACGATTGCTTGCGCATCCTTCATTGTTATTCACAATAATATAACGAAAAAAAAACAAAAAAGGCGACGTTGGTGGGAGTTAGAATTGTTCAAAAACAGAGAAAGATGTAAGACGCCGCGAACACGTCCCGACTGGCGCAGACCCGTACCGTATCGCCTTTGAACGGGTCGAAAAACCGACTCGCGATGGATCGGAGCGTACCTCTATCCGTATCGAGACGCCGTACCACCGTACGGTACCGAACGGGCGTCCAAACTAGCGTTTTTGATCGCGACGCTGATACGAAACGAAGGTACGGTACGGAGAAAAGAACATGTCTGGACCCAGCTTAAGACAATATCAATAACACGAGCCACCGGCGAAAGCTGACGCCTTCCTCACCACGCACCGTAAGGAAGTGAGCCTGTCACGAAGGTTTTACAAGAATGCTGTACATGATTGTGCCTTCATAGCGCAATGGTGTACGCATGTGTCTTTGAGATGGGATTTTGCGGGTATGATTCCCAAGTCATTGCAGCGCTAAACCATACATTTGTTAATGTGGAAAGTAAGACAAAAATCGGCACTATTGTATTAAATATTGAAAAATTACTGATATTTCATCAAGTGAATTATTATTTACATTCGTATTAACAGGAAAAATAAGATACTCGCTTTACTATCCGGCTTCGCCCGAGTTCAAACACCGGTTCATTAATGGATATTTCAAACCTCCATAGATTAATCTAGAAACCGCAGACAAAAATCTTCTGCAAATTTCGACATAAAAATAGTTTGCTGTGCAGTTAATAAGTTAGTACCTACCTATGCACCAGTATTATGGTAATCGGACAGATCAAATAATAAAAAAACAATGGCAGAACACGATAAAACATAGGTTAGGTTAGGTTTTTCTTTTCATTTTTCTTCAGGGTTATATCGCATTTTTACAGCTAAGAATTTAATATTTATACCTATATAATATAAAACTTTTACAACTCATGACGGAAATGAAATATTAATAATTGCGTTGACAATGTAAAAATGGAAATTTCAAAGCGCCATAGATTTTGCTAGAAACTGCAGGCAGAAATCGTTCTGTAGACAGAAATCGTTCTGAAAATTTCATTATACAAGAGCTCACCGTTTGCGGAACACGATAAAATGTTAATGAGAGAATAATAGTATTATTTTCACTTTTCTTCAATGTTCTATTTTGTCACTGTTCTGTTTTGTCATAGAATCGAGAATTCTATGACATGTGTGACTTGCTTGCGTCGAGCACGACTAGAACGGGAGCACGTTACCGCAGTGCTGGGGTTGGGTTGGCGGGTATGACGTATCAGTATTTCCACATGCCATTTCCTCAGTGGTGGCGGTGGTTGCCAGTTGACAGTTGCGAGTAAATAAATCACTGGAACCCAATAGCGGAACTTTATTAATAAAACGGCACAAGGGACGAGTTCAATCGGCCGTCCGAGGGGAGTAAGCAAAATCCGCACTTTGCGGGGTTTACGTTACTTTTATTACCGTTATTCTGGTACCTGGTACATCCTGAAGAATGCCGAATCACTTTTTTTTTCATTTAAATTTTGCAGTGATTTAAAAATGTCTATTCCCCAAGAGTAAACATTCAGTAGGTATATTAAGCGATTAAGCGTTGTAACTGCCTACCTGTGTTAAATTATTGAGATACACGGTGTCCCGAAACTCGTAGTATAAGCGGGAAACTGGTGAATCTACATCACATACAGAACCAAAAAAATTTTTGTTTAGATCTGAAGACATCGATTTTTTCCAATTTATTCGGCAACTAAGGCTGGCCGCATACATACGTTTTCCGTATTCGATTTACGAATTTGTTTTCCGTATTGGGAATTCCGTGAGACTAGCGCAAACGTTCGTTTTTCTTCATTCGGAATGTATAAACGTCAGTACCAGTGTTGCCAACAAGGGCGATATATCGCCATTCAGGCTACTCAGAGCGAGAATCGGCGCCGAAAAAATCTAAAAGGCGACTGGTCGCCAATTGAGCTACTTCAAAAACATCAATTTTAAACATGTCCCGAAATTCTCTAGCCACCCCCCCCCCCCCCATGAAATTTATTTTTATATTTTATATTTTCTTGAAATTCTCTAGCCACCCTCCCCATGATTTTTTTTTATTTTTTGGGGACAAATTTTATTTTTTTGAAATTCTCTAGCCACCCCCCCCCCATCCCACGAAATTTTTATTTTTACGTAAAAACGTCAATTTTAAACATGTCCCACCTAACAGCAAATTCGGCTACTTTACGCTACCTTATGTATGAGAAACGGCGATATTAGGTCAAGATCCGTTGGCAACGTGTGCGGCAGTTAATGTATTTTCTACTGATTCCGTGCATTCGGATGTCCGAATACGGAAAACGAATTCGGAAATCGAATACGAAAAACGTATGTATGCGGCCAGCCTTAAGTGTTAAAAAAGCTTTAAGCTGGGTCTACCTTTCGACGCATTTTAAATTACATTAAACAGCTGATATTAACCCCCTAGCAACTGATTTTTTTCAAATTTAACATGACCTCTAAGTTGGAACTCAATTTACTAATAAACGAAAAAATTACTAAAAATACATTTTTTTTAAAATCCAGAAAATCGACCCAAAATTATTGTGACTTATATTCATCAGCTTTCCGCCTGTACTACGAGTAAAACATAATATACAGCCTGTAATACCTATAATTAACCATCTTCCTAATGAATCTTATACATTCCTCAAACGTCGTAAGGAAAGAGCTCTTTATTACAAATTCCTAAGGCTTAGCACGCACTGCGACTAAATGTATCGATTTTGGAATATCTGAAAACACCAAACCGCGTACAAACACTCACTGCGGCTGGCGATCTTAATTAACCCTTAAATGCATGATTTATTAATTTTTCATGGAAAAAAATATATTTTGTAGATATTTACATGCATATGCAAGGAAATATAAAGAATTTTTTTTTTTGTAATTTTTTAATGATATTTGATAAAAAAAATGTTGCAAATTTACAACAACATGTATTAAAAAATAATATGAACAATTTACGTATGAAAAAAAAAAATAAAAAACCTAAAAAAATTCTCAAAACTAATAAGTGTACCGGAAAAATACGAGTTATTACATATAAGTATTGTATTATTGTATCTACTTACCTAAGAAAATCAAAATAATAACAGCAAAACCAAACTGTAATTCTAACCTCCAACCAATTTTCGAGAATCTTCACTTTGTTGAAGAAAAAGTGACATTTGACATTCGCGAAAGAAAAAAAAGGTGATGCCCATAGACATATGATGAATATTAGTAGACCTGCCCTAAGTGATTAAAAGCATATTATCCCCACTCCCCATACCGGTTCCATCGGAGCCGGCTGTGCTCGCGTATGGCCTCAAGTGAAATTTGAAAACGTGACGTCATCATTCTTGTGCGAACTATGGTCGAGGCATCATCGGTTCATTTTACGAAATAACACGGCAAAATGATGACTTGTGATATGAAAACTTGTAAAAATAGATGTGAAAAAGAGAATAAACCCAATTGTCGTATTACATTCCATATATAAGCATTATTTTACTTTATTTTAAGCATATTCACATCGTATAATATGGATCAGTTGTAGAAACATATACTATCACATCGAGAAACGTCTGGACGCGAAACACAAAGCTGGTTGGTTGCTGGGAAGTAAATTATGAACATTTATAAAAGTGTCTTAACTAAATACTTAAACGAAATATTCGACTCTGAAAATAGAAGAAATTTTTTGCCGAATTTGGACTTCGCAAATTTGTTCATAACGTGGCGAGTAATTTGCGCTCCCATGTAAAAATGTCTATTCATTCAAAAGCAGATTTTACTTTTAAGAACTAAATGGTGATATTATAATGCGAGATGCCTATTTACTGTCAGATTGATTTATTGACGAATCACAGTCAGCTTTACCCCCTTCGTTCTTCAACAGTTGATTTTACCCCTCGCCATTATCTTCTCGTCTATTAATTCCTATGTCTGTGGTGATGCCACTCGATAAAATATATTACCGTGAACTTGATAATTCTAAAACGGCATGCATTAAGTATACACCAAAGAGTTAAAGGTGGTTTGAACGGTATGTTGCAGTTTTGCAACAGTATGCATTTAAGGGTTAAGAGTAAGCTACGAGTCAAAAATGTGTATGTATTCTTGGTATACCTTATGTTGTAGGTAATAGGCATTAAAATCGCTTGACAAAAGGAGTCTAGAAACGTTCGATTTCAAGCACAAAACTGGTTTTTATTTATTTTGTAAATAATTTTATAAGAAAGAAAAAAAGTAAATCAAATGAAACTGTCACAGATAATAATAAGCTATAATACTGTTTTTTTAAGTAGTTTCCTTTACGCGTCAATACATTGGAATTGAAAAAATATTTGTTTTAGTAGTTTACATTTATATTTTTATGGAGTAATTTTTTTATTTATTTGTATTCTTCTCAAGCGAAACGATAGGAAAACTTTTAATTTATCTAAAGCATATTTTTTGGTATTCATAATGTACACCAATTAAAATAGTGATTTAGCACTAAGCTTTGCCTTAATTCTATATCCTGGTGGTACTGCGCCAGTCACGTACGTGTTTGTACGCGGTTTGTCGTTTTCAGTTATTCCAAAACCGCTGCGTTCAATCGCAGTCTCAGCCATAAACATAAGAAAAACACATGATTCACACTCACCGACAGCAATCCATGTAGGTATGTGCCTCCTGCTCCCCAGGTAGGACACGAATATGACGGTGATGACGTTTCCGATCTCGTAACTGCTGGCGATGAGGCCAGAGAGACTAGAGGGAATCTCGAACCTCTTCTCGATGGTCGTGATCACAGAGTTATTGTACCCCGAACTCAGGGCCTGCTGTAGGGTTACCAGGAACGACAGCAGGAGGACGAACATCTGGTCACAAAACAAAAGGAATTATTTAAAATGGTAACTTGAAACTACGTGTGTACTGAATTCTCTTAAGATATTACAAAATTCAGCGCGCTACGGTGCTGTCAACTTAGTTAACCTTTATTTAGAGGTTGTGAAATCAAGTGGGATTAATGTTTCATGTGAATAGTTCATATTTATAGAAAAGAAAAAGAATAGAAATACGAAAAATATACTTAAATAACAAATTACAAGAGATGTCTTCTCAGTTGACAGCACCGTAAAGGAAATACAAGGGCGAAAAACAGTTAAAACAAGTTAGTCAAAAGTCTAAAATCTGATTGTGAAAATAATTTACACATCTTTTAAAAAATGTACAAAACCTTATCAGGCCTATACCTAAAAGTTATTTAAACTGGCGGATCTACTGTTTACGAACAGATAAACTGTATAATAAAATGGCAACTTTAGTTCATAAATTAAAATGACATCGAGAGAAGATATTTTGACATGTTGGTTGGCATGAGATTTTAAAAGTAAGTTGCAGTTGTTGCAGTTTTTGGACGTCCCGAACGTTCATCGTCTCCCAAGCTCTTACGACCACGTTTGAATTCAGCTGCCCAAAATTTCACTGTGGTAAATGATAGTGCAGAGTCCCCTTATACAGAGTCCAACTCATCTTTGATTTGCTTAGGCGTATTGACTTTCAAAAACAAAAATTTAATAACAGATCGATACTCAAATTTTCAATTTTCCATTTTCACAAATTTTCAATTTTCCAAACACACACATCGAGTCACTCAAACGACTGTCATCTAAAAACTGCGCATCCAAAATAGCCGAAACTTTGGTGAGTAACTGTCAAAAGATGCGCAACTATATTCACTAGCTTTTATTGACGAGTACCGCCATCTTTGCGTTGAGGTCGGAAACTTTTCAGACCACCCTCGAAACAATTCGTTTTTGACGCTTTTTGCGATATTAGTGATGCGAGGTGAATAAAAACCTTAGCGCAGAAAACATACGGAGATTCTGGAATGTTAGCACAGAATACATTTAATAGCGATATTGAAAGGCGTTTTAAAGATATTTGATTGAGAGCTCTAGTCACGAATGTAGTAAGAATTAGAAGGTAAGGTCACCTTATTCTAGCAGAAGGGAAGCGGTTTACAAAATTTATAAATAATAATAATATTTGGATGAATTGTATAGCTCCGTTTTTGTGCAAAATCACCTAAGGGGGCTGTACAAATATATAATACATTTCTACGATGATCTTAAATAAAAATGTTATTACTAACTATATATGTAGATAATATACAGTACCATATTCACCTAGTAGGTCATTTGAGATTAAAATTTAATTAACATTAACTAATTGTTTATTAGCGAAATGGAACCCCTAGAAACATAAAATATTATGTGTGTTTTAGAATTCTGTACAACGGGACCTCGGAAATAAGAGTTTTTTTTTTCAGTACTGTAACAATCTGTTTTATTTTAGTAAAATTCCAGTTAAATTCACACGTGTTTCATGAAATACCATCAGAAGTCGGTAAATTAAAATATATCATCGGAAAATAAACATTCGAAAACATAATTGATGCTTTATTTTGACACGTCACGAGTTCCCGAGATCATCCCTAATTTGATAAAATACATTCGGAGCCCAAAAAAAATGTACATACGTAACGGAATTACTTAGTATAAGGTACAAATATCAACAGTTGATAGATAAATGTGTAACAATTTATTTGTACGTCATATTTGAGTTGTAATAAATAAACAAAGTATGGAAAAGACAAAAAGATAACGTTAATGGACTTTGAAGAATTAAAGATAAAAATTATGTCTGTTTGAGCAAACACGTACAAAATCGGGTGATTCTTGGTGATTTAGTGAAAAACGAGGCACCAAGAAATACAAGTAAATATTGCTCAAGCGTAACTCACTTCCTGTCGTACTGATTCTGATCATTCTAGTAAATAGGACAACGCGATAGAACTATTTGGTCAGTGTTAATAATTCTAGGAAAAGTGTAAAAGATTTGCATTCATAAAAGCGACGGTTATGGATACGATGATATAAAGCAAGGTCAGTAAACTGATATGATTGGACAAATGTGAAGGAAATTTCACCGCTAATTTGGTCAAGTATACAAGTTTGTACAAATGAAAGAAAGAGTTATGAATTCAATGAAACAGTACAAGAATGGGACACCACAGAGAGTGAAGAAATTGAAATTATTTTTTTGTGTATTTTTAGGCCGGATGCTTGTTGGTTCATTTTAGCCTTGGATTTAGCCAAGGACAAAACTTCATTTTTTGAACTCGGTTCTAAATCATAAACTAAGCGTAGATTAAACAATGCAATAAGTTCAAAATAATATAGGGTTTTCCAATAAGAGGTGTTATTTTGATATTCAAAGAAAAATGCCATTTTTTAATATAAATGATCGAATGTTTATTTCATTATAAAGAGGAAGGTATGCAGTATGCAGGTATGTAGTGAAAATAATATCAGTCAAATGACCACTACGACCACGCCTACAGGACCAAATCCTTTTCATGAAATTTTCCATAACCAAATCGCAAAGTGACTGCCTTATGTCCTCGATAGCCTCACGAATTCCATCTTTGAGGTCTTGAATCGACGCTGGGCTTTTGGCGTAGACCTTCTCTTTCACGTGGCCCCGAAGGAAGAAGTCGCAAGGTGTTAAATCACAAGATCTCGGTGGCCAATTGTGATCACCTCTTCGAGAGATAACACGGTCCGGAAACTTTTCCCGTAAAAGATCAATGGTTTCGTTGCTTGTGTGGCACGTAGCGCCGTCTTGTTGAAAGTAAACATTGTCCAGATCAATACCATCCAATTCCGGCCAAAAAAATCATTTTATGGCCGGAATTAAATACACATAACACCTCTTATTGGAAAACCCTATAGTTTAAAATGTTAGAACGGAGCTCAAAATATGAAGATTTGTCTGAATATGAATTTGGCTAAACCCACGGCTAGGATGAAGCAACAACCAAACCGGCGTAAAATACACAAAAAATAATTCTTCACTCTCTGTGGTGTCCCATTCTTGTACTGTTTTATTGAATTCATAACTCTTTCTTTCATTTGTACAAACTTGTATACTTGACTAAATTATAATAAATAAACCATAAACCTCGTCTAAAAAATGAAACACTCCAACCTTAGTGGAAAAAACATCTGGAGGCGATGAAACCAAGCAATTCCGAGGATCAAAAAAAAAATAATACTTCCAGTTGAAAATTTAGTTTGTTACCTTGATGCTAGCAAATCTCTGAATAAAGCCAGGTCTGCACGCCAGAATGCCGCAGTCCCTGGAGTCGTCACTCAGCTCCATAGCGGCAGGGAACACCGCATGTGGTTTTTCTTTTTCCCTACACAAAACAAACAACAATTAATTACTAATTGGCCTCAATTTCTGTACACCCCGGAGACATTCAAATTAATAGACTCGCCCTAACGTGAAATCTGAGTATCATTTCGACGATATTGAGGCGAACCACGTGATTGTATTTTTGGCACCAGGACGGTTCGAGAATGCTTTGAATAAACTATGATATCAGTCGTACATTGACCATCAACGTGCTAACATTGAACCGACTAAGTGCAGCAAAGCAAAGTTCGCTAAAGCAAGGCAAAGGTTTGCAGCGCTGTCCACCGTGGGACTTTTCTGCGCAGGATCTGGATGTTCGTACTTAAACGAATCGCCTGGCGTAGCGTCGCTAAAATTGAGTGAGGTGAGTAAATTATAACACATTTGCAAAAGTGTTATAATTTACTCACAGCGCATAAGCATCCAGCGATTTGCGCGCCATTGTAAAAACGACCAGCAATTCGTAAGCAGATTTTATTTTCGAGGACCGAACGGTGATATTACTACGTGAATTTCCTGTATACTGTCAGATTCATTTATTGACAAATCGTCTAAAGTGGGAGGGTCACGCCGCTTCCCGCGCTATGGATTTGTTCCCCCGCCATAATAGGCTCGTCTATTAAATTGAATGTCTATGGTACCTACATTCAGTTAGTAATAATCAAATTTAATACATGAAACAAAATGCTGTACTAAAAATGAAATTACATATATTTTGGCATAATTAAGAAGAGAACAATGAACACTGATGGGAAATGTTGATATGTTATTGAATAATAGACATGTAATAAACAAGAGTTCAGTTGTTATTGTACTGTAATAATCATATTTTCTTCAGACTTGCATAATATTTCAAAATGTGGATCAGAACATATACGGAACCAAACAGTATTTCCGTGGGATAAATAATTGAATGCATAATAAATCTGAGACATAAGAAAGTACTTACTTCTTCTAACACAGCAAACTTATTTTGTGGCACCATTTTAATTGAAATTAATAAAATACTTCGTTTTTACCAATTTTATTGTTTATTACCAACATGTTTCATGAGCAAGTGAGCGTTGCTCATAAAACATGTTGGTAATAAACAATAAAAGTGGTAAAAACGAAGTATTTTATTAATTTCAAAGAAAGTACTTAATTTAAATACATAATAATTCCAATAATGGTTAAGAGATAATATAGCGATGTAGCTACCAACCATGTGATTATAATATTATAATCCAATAAATAATTACGTATGTGAAGAAATATAAAATTATGTTACTACACATAATATTATAATAAAAGATTTTGCAATTTTTTTTCTCATCGTACAATAAAAAACGAACAATACGGTGTCTTGTTTTTTTTTTGCCGAAAATGAAGAAATAACGTCGCCAACTTTGTAGTTTTATAGATTTTATGACTGCAGAATAAAAAAACAAGGACGAAAAACATGTGGGAAGAATATTTAAATTAAGCAAATAAGTTTATTTTAGAGGCTCTAGAAATTCCCAATAATATTAATTCAATTATTGGGCATTCCAAATTTAAATCCGGGTTCGAAGGATCTCTTCCGTGACGTCGAACAGCCATTTACGCCAATGAAATTGGATTACTGGACTGGATTTTCAAGGCTGTCTATAGTGTCTATATTAGAGGACTCAAAAATAAAAGAATAAACGTTTTTTATTGTTGATCGGTACATGCAGAGATGTGCTTTATTTCAAATAAATCCATTTCAAATGGAAATGCAAAATGGGTATTTTCCATTTTGCATTTTAAATGCTTTTCTAAAAACCATTTTGCATTTTGCATTTAAAATGCTTTTCTCGATGCATTTTCCATTTTAAATGCTTTTTCGCAATATTCTTCCTACTATCTCCACTCATCTTTTTTTCATAAGCCCCAAATATCAGTCGGTCCTCAACCTCGCTATGAGAGATAATTTACATTTGTCAAGTTGCTCCCTGGTAGGAGCCCTGGCAATTGAGTGATAACATTACAAAAAATACTGATTCAAATACTGAACTTGGGGCCATGACGCTGTAATTTAAAATGTTAGATAGCAGTTTCTATGTTTTTACGTTTGCAACATTAGTCCAGCGCAAATTTTTTGTGGTTTCATAATCTGCAGTCATGGTGTTTTTGGATTTACCATCATGTAATATGTTTGTTCTACATTGATGTCCATTATTAAATGACAAAATCGTTTAAAAATTCTAAAATTATTTTGATTGTTTGACCTTATAAACCATTTTGCATTTTCAATGCATTTTGAAAATAGGTATTTTGCATTTTGCATTTGAAATGCTTTTCTAAAAACCATTTTGCATTTTGCATTTTCAAATGGAAAAGTTTTGACCCATTTCTATTTTGCATTTCAAATGGTTTTGGGTACCCATTTTGCACATCTCTGGGTACATGTAATAATTAGAAAAAGCTGTTTACTAAGTTTCAGGGTCACACTAAAATAAAAGTGAAGAATAGAAAAAATATATTTGTTGTAATTAGGGTTCAACTTATTAATTAATTTATTTATTTAACGCCCAGAGGGCTTTTACATGCAGGTGGTACAATTTTAATGACAGTTTTGAAACATAAGAAAGAAATAATAAAAATAAAATTACATCAAAAAATAATATATGCAAGAAAGAAAATTAAAAATAACAAGAACATAAATAAAAAAAATACAGCGATTTGACTGGTTTACAAAAGTATTGGTTTCCCATAGTGTGAAACCGTTGTATTGGGGAGTTCGCAATGTAATTGCGCTTATGTGTGTTGCAGTGGAATAGTGTATTTTGTCGTGTTGTTATTGTTATTTGTCGTGTTGTTATCGTAAGTTTATGAGTTGCAGAAGTTCGCAACAGCCGAATTTAGAGTTTAGAATCTTGAATTAAAAAGTTAAATGAATCTGTGCAAAGGAGAGCGATCCGTCTGATTGACAATCCGTTGTTAACAGACCGATTGCCTTCTCTAATGCATAGACGCAATGTAGGCATGCTGTGTCTGTTCTACAGGTATTTCAATGGAGCCTGCTCCAAGGAGCTAGCAGCATTGATTCCTGATGCACCGGTGCACGTGCGCGAAACTCGACGGACACGAGCTGAACACCCGTTCACGGTTGACGTTGGCTTCATGAGAACGGGCCGTTTTTACGACTCGTTTTTGTGTAAGTCGGCTCGTATGTGGAACGAGCTACCGGCATCTGTTTTTCCTCCCTCCTATAATCCGAGCCTCTTCAAGGCCCGCATTAACAAATCCCTTCCTACAGCCCCTACCTTATTCCGCCTCACAACGCCGCCCAACCGGGTGGTGACATAGTTCCCCTGTCTGTACACTGCACAGGCAGGGACACTCTTGTGAGGTGTCATAAAAAAAAAAAGTTAAGTCGTTTATTTTACGCCTGTCTTCCAATGTGTGTATGTTTAAAGTATTTAATAAGAAATGATATTGTAAGTCTTCTGGTGGGATATTTAATTTAAAATTTATAAAACGTAGAATTTTTTTGTACGAGGCATATCCAGAAAGTAAGTGTACTGAATTTTTGTAGGTTACAATTTTCTTAATTAAAGCATAAAAATTACATGGTTACCGTAGTACATATGTAAGCTATTTTTCGACATAGTCGCCATTCCTCTCAATGCAGGTGGTGAAGCGGGGTATCAACTTTTTGATGCCTTCCTCGAAGTAGTTTCCCGCCAACCCCTTCGTCCACTTCTCCACCTCCCCCTTTACCACCTCGTCTGTTGAAAACCTTTTTCCACCCATGTACAGCTTCAGGGAGGTAAAGAGATAAAAATCTGAAGGTGCGCGGGGTGGTTTAGGACATCCCATTTAAACGAAGCAAGCAGTTCCTTCGTTGCGTTGGCCGTGTGTGGTCTGGCATTGTCGTGCAGCAGGCTGACTCCCTTTGTCAGCATGCCTCTCCTCTTGTTTTGAATCGCCTTCCGCAATTTTTTTAGGGTCTCACAGTATCTTGCAGAGTTGATGGTCTCCCCTTGAGGCAGATATTCAATCAAAATTATGCCTTGACAGTCCCAAAACACGGATGCCATAATTTTCTTGGCTGAAATTGTGGTTTTGAACTTTTTGGAGGAGGGTAAAGAGGGGAGAACCATTGTTAAACTCGCGATACTACTTGCACATACTCGTACGATTCACAGCTTTATCACCATATGCAGTTTTCACCAAATTATAAACCTCAAACGGAGGTTTTCCCTTCCAAACGTGATAACGGATGACGCCGCGTATTTCGCACTTGGCGGGAGATTGTATTGACATTTTTCACGAAACGTGTTGTCGCGTCGACACTTCTCAACGTACTGACCTTGAGCCGGTCTCGTTGCGGAAGGGAAGAGTCAGGCTACATATAAGTGTAGCCAACATGTCGAAAATAAAATTCATTCGGTCGTGAGAGCCTCAGTACACTTACTTTCTGGATACGCCTCGTATTATCTCAATGTTATTAATGTGAATTTTGTGACCAAACTACTGAGTTGTATTCAATTATGCTTCCAACCAGAGATATGTATAACAGTTTAATGGCTTGTATGGAGTTAATGTTTTTAGTTGTTCTTAATACGAAGCCTAGTGTTTTCATGCCTCT
Organism: Hesperophylax consimilis; assembly: GCF_061612785.1. Lineage (NCBI taxonomy): Eukaryota > Metazoa > Arthropoda > Insecta > Trichoptera > Limnephilidae > Hesperophylax > Hesperophylax consimilis. Next base: position 18,568,199 of record NC_142838.1, read on the forward strand.
GTTTACAATTTGGTGGATATGATTGGCGAAACTTAGTTTTTCATCCAAAATAATTCCGAGATCTCTCATTTCCGTAACTCTTTCTAAAGCTGTATTGTTAATGAAAATGAGAAACAAAACCGGACCAAGGTGACTACCTTGCGGTAGGCCACTGGTCGCACTGAAAGCTTTCGATAGCAAAGATTTTATTTTAACAAATAGTTAACGATTTGATAAGTAGCTAGTACCTAAACCATTTTAGCATGTTATCTCTTACTCCTAGGGCAAATAGTTTTCGGGTTAGTAGTTTATGGGATACTTTGTCGAATGCTTTTTTTAATAATTAAGGCCTATGTTTGTTCTGCCGGTATCTAAATGGACGTTGCTCCGATGAACTAACGTCATTGACCTTTTCAACACCGATGTGCAGTCGGAGCATATGTCAAACGCAAGCCCAACGTTAGCATTATGTTAACATTTTCCACATGAGTTCATTCTTACGCTCTACAGTTTTGCTATGAAGTTTTTCCACAACACGCGTCTCTACAAGACCCAAGTTTAATTCCGACTCTCTGTATAGCATACCCAAAGACTACATCAAACTCAGTGTCTTCTGTTCGGAGTTTACATAAAAAACAAATGCTCAGAACGAGATGGCATTTTCTAGAACTGTATTTTAAAGGGAAAAGGCGAATATGTAGATTTAATCTTTTCAAATGTCACGACATTTGGTACAAAAAAATTGGTGGAGTGATAAAACAACGAAACAGGTTTTATATGATACATGCAAGGCGAAGACATGTATCCAAGTCAAAAACGGTTGCAAAAGAAACTCCTTGAAAACTGCGTCGGAAATGAGTAAAACTACATATTTATTATCAAAGGAATAAGGGGCTATTTGGGGAAAATATACTTCGTTAGTTTCGAAGTATGGGTAATCAATTTATTATTTCAGAATCACGTAAAGGTATATTCGATAATCAATTACTGCTGAAGGCAGCTAATTATATTTCGATTAGCACCCTCCCTAGAAACATATTAACGAAAGCTTTGATACCATCATCCCCTAAGGCGTTAATAAATAAGATGAATGATGAAGTAGAGTAGGTAGGTAGGATCGAAGTCTTACAAATAAGGAAATATACGAGTATATCGCTGATAGCCCCGTTATTACAACTCTTGTCTCATAAACGTCATTAATGGTCATATCCTCTTTTGTTCTCTAAGTTCGGAGAGTTTTAGAGAAATTCAAATGTAATATTGGCATCAAATGGCCAATCAGCACCATTTTGTTTTTTTTTGCATTTAAAAGGTTCCGTTATCGACGATTATCGTGTTATTATGCTTTACAGCTGATCAAAATTTGATGGAAAGTAGAAACGGACCGAGAATCGGTTTTTAACGGGGTTCTTTCAAAAAGCTAAATTGCGCTGATTGGCCATTTGATGACAATGTTATATTTTTGAAATTCTGCGAAACACTTCAATTTAACTAAGAATGAAAGGAAGTCCGGTGGGTGGGGCTCTCAACTGGCAGTGGGATGGGCCGGGATATATACTCGTATATACCCACAGCGGGAAACCAACTGACCCCCTTTTCAATATAAGTCATGCTTACTAAACAGTCTCTACTAAAAATTTTAGAATTTATAATCTTGTACAAAAAAGACTGTTACGAGCATAATATAATATTAAATTATTGTAAATTTTAGTTTAAAAATTACTAATTTTAAATTACAGGCAATTTATCTTGCTAAATGTAATTCTTACAAACTCTTTTGGATTTGTAAGTTTTTAAGGTTTCCTGCAGCATATATTGATATATTACCTCTTCGAACTGTTTGGGGAATCAGATCTCACTGTATGTCCTCGTTACGTCTGTGAGTGTTATTGTTGTACATAATTTTGTTTGAAAAGTATATTGGTAACCTTATTGTATGTATAAATATAATTGCATTACATAAATATAATTATAATTACTTGCACAAAAACAACGTCAGCACTTCCCTTCCATCGACCACCTTCACGACACCCGACTTTCAAGGAATAATCCAACAGTCCCAATAAAAACTACGACGTCCCTTGGGCAACGGCAATTCTCGTACTTAGGACCTAAATTATTTAATATCATTCCTAATGCTTGGAAAACGAAAAGTACAAATGTTTTGCGCAAATTGGTCAACGACTGGCTCCTTGATTTAGGGAGGGTAAAAAGTGAAGATATATTATAAAAAATATATATGTACATTATTGTCAAAACACTGATACATAATTTTTTAAAGTCCATACAATACAAAAACACATATTTATCACCTCTGAACACAATTGTCAATTCTGTATTAATCTGTACATTATTTATAAATGCCGTCGATTATTTTCTAATCATCCAACTATGTTATAAACTTATAAACTACCCTTCCCATTTTTTCTACCTTACAACTCCTGTGGTGATCTGTCTTTTTATTACTACTATCTGGCTGTTATTTACTTTACCGGATTTGTTTTATATTAAGTACTAAATTATAATATGAACTAAACTTGTCAATTTGACTGGCCTAAAACAGGATCCATTCCTAGTTGGCTAGTCAAAGTTTCCGCATGTTTTATTGTATGATTTTATGTGAAATAAATTTATTATTATTATTAATTGCGTTCAGTGGTAAGCATCTTAGCTGGGCAGATCCTTTTGAAAATCTATTTCGCCTAAGTATTATTCTTATTCCTCTATTTTGATCATGTTAAAAATAGTTTAAAAAAACTGTTACATCTATATAAAAACTGATTACAACGGACCTTAGCATAGGGGATATTTATTTTTACCTGTCAACCAGACCGGACGAGGGGTTTCGGCTGTGCCCCTTGGTGTGGGAGGCGTGGGGCTGGTGCTCCCGCGGCGCCTCCGCCCCGCTGCCCTCACCGCCCCCGTCTCCCCCGGAGTCTTCCACGGCCGTCTCCGAGTACAGCCCCGTCATGGCGTACATCGACTCTTGCCTCCTAAGAACAAAAACCAACATTATAAATACGATGTAGGAATGTAAATAAAGCAAGGAGTGTGTGTCAAGACCGAGTTTTTTTACGGTCCATTCTCTGCTGGGAAACGGCTTGATGGTTAAATAGTTCATTTATAAATATCGGGCAATCATGTAACATGTAGGTATTAATCTTCACATTGAGGGGGAACATTCTGGGCGCTTAGCTTACTAACAAAAAATATGTATTATTTATAAGTATTTGTTTTGTTTAAATTTCTTAGGGTTAATCTTGTCAAGTAAAGTCGGATTTCGTAATTTTTAAAGGACAATGCATTATAAATCTGTTATCAATGCTACAATTCATTATAATATATAAAGAAACCATCCTGTCACTTCGAATGCAATCAACAATGTTCTCAAAATTTGTTTTGACAGCATCGCCATTCCATTGTAAGAATATTATGTACTAAATACGGGAATCCTTCCCAGTTGGACAGACAAAGGTTAATTTTGTTTTGTATTGTTTGTAATTTATATATATATATATAAAATAGATAAATAAAATAAAAATATCGTTATTTTTTATGGGTTTTTATGGGTGAGAAGTTTGTTTTTTTTTTGAGTTCTGAACCCGATTCAGTAATTAGTCTCTTTTACTATTTCGAAAGTATTTACGAGGTCAAAAATCTTTTTACGTGTAATGTCAAGACGATTAAGAATAAAATAGCTAGATAAAAAAAGAAAAAAGTCGTAGCACGACAAATCCCGGATATCAAGCAATCACGGTGACTATGAATTGGCGCCTATCGTGGCGTCAAGGATTTCGAGACTTGTTTTCAGTGCATTTCTGGTTTTCCTAGTTCAAAATCATAATTCGAGATTTTTTTTACCGAATTGATAGCGGTTCAATCGTTGAGTTTAACTAGAATAAAAACAAGAGGAAAAATTTTTTGTAAATTTTTTAAACTATCTTACTGTCGACCGGTTTTCAAAAGTACTCTTGCTTCGTCGGGGTTAAAGTTATAACACGAAGAATTGAGTAATTAAAAAAAAAACAATTATTTTTTAACTTTGTCAAATAATGGTCACAAGTCAATATTTATTTTTATAACTTTGTAAAATTTTAACTTCAAATATGAGATGAAATAGTTTCAGTAAACATCTGAAAATATCTTTCTGTAAGATTTTGAGACGAGAAAGAAATATTGCAGCATCCAAGATGAGGAACTTCCTGCTTTGTACATTGAAAATCTATAATTTCCTGCTCTGAATAGCTTGCGAACACAATACGTTTTGATGGTGCTGTGCGCAAATTTCGCAAGTGTGCGAATCTCGTAGTTTTCGAACTTTCCGTTACGAAATGTGCAAGTAATAGGTACATGTTCAATGAGACCATTCTTGTGAAACTTTATTCAAAGTGGGAGGAGCAAAATATACTATGGGAGACACGCTGTGTTACGTAAATAATAATAATAATTATTAAAATTGATGGCGCAGGTATCTAAAATCTTAATGACATTAATTTATGACGTCTTAAAGAGTGTTCTATTCGATTTGATGATAAAGCAGAGCTCCCTATGGCGCAGTGGAGGGAACGAAAATCCCCGCAATATTGTTGAGGGTGATTCGGCGAAAAGTGATGGTTGCGTTGGATTCTTGCCAGAAACAGTTCGCTTCATTTGCCGCGATGTCGGAACAAAACTAAAGCAATTTTCGAAACACGCCCGTCGCTTTTTAGTGATTGCTCCAACCACCCAAGGGCTAATAGGAAAATTAGGCGTACGCAAACCAAATATCAACTAATTCTGGGGACACCGAATTACATTACAATGGTTGTATTTAATATGTTTTAATTCCCTGTGGAATTTAATTCACCGCAAAACAAATGAATATACCTAAGTCTAATAATTAAAAATACTAATTTAGGTTGTGGCTTCCTCGATCTTTCTTTTTGTATTTAAGTTGCATTTTCAAAGAATTGTTTGTTAGGAGAATTAAATTGAACGTATAATAACAGGGTATGTTTTTTAGTATTTGAAGAATTCAAACAAGCGATTGAGTACCTACAGTATAATAATTTTAACAGAAATTTATTTTAATTACCATTTTCAAAATTGAAACTGATTTGTCAAGAATTCATTCATCAGAGGTCTGCGCTTAGTATAAAATAAACGTTAAAAAGTAAACCTGTCGTCAGGAACAAAATACCAGCAGCACGTACATGTTAAGGGGTAATATTGTGTTAACTTCCGCAGTGGCACTAATTTCAAGATTTATATAAATAAAAATGTAAATGTTCGTTTGTTCAAAATCTTAAATCTCCGATAATTCTTTACCGATTGCTTAGAAATGTTGACACAATGTTGCATTCGAATACGCGTGTCTTTTTAAATACGCATATTACATAAATATCACCGGTGACAGGTGAAAACATGTTCTTTCTGAAAAACAACGTCATCTTTCGTAAAAGCAAAACGCGCTATTGTTTCTCTATCTGCACAGACAGATTGGGCCACAGTAACGCGTGGCGGGGTAAAGCTAGTTTATACATGAAAATCAATAATAAACGTAAAAATGTGTACCTGCTGACAAGTTCAAAATACCGGACTACAGAAATATGATTAGATATTTGAATTAACTGTAGAACTCAGATTTACTTTGAATTACGGGTTATTTCGGAGAATTTGAACAATTCATCAAATTTCAACGTTTATTTTCAAGTTCTGCGAAAGATTTTTTCAATTTTCTGTTTTTATTTCAGTTCTGTCAAGCAACTAGCCTGTAATGATATAATAACAGAACTTGAATAGGACTTTCACAGAATCCTGTAATGAACGTTGAAATTTTATGAATTGTTCAAATTCTCCGAAACAACCATCCTTAGTTTTTGATTATTATAAATTGATTATGATTATTATAAATTGTAACTGTTTGTTTAAACAATTCCATTTCCGTCTGGTCATTATAAACGTTCTTTGCTCAGTGACATTAGTTGTTAAAAATCACATAAAGACGAAACCATTCATATTTTTAAAAGACATTTTTTTAATTTTTTTTTTTTAAGTTTCCCGTAATGTGGTTAAAAAATACTGTGAGTAATTTATATTCTAGTTCGTGTCACGTAACTGACGCGACTAGCGCCAAGCAGTCTCAGGCGCGGAGATAAATCTGGGGAATCTGTAACAATTTGGTTTGATGGAACACTTTCCTTATATGAAACTGAGTAAGTTGAACGCTATTTGGGTTAATGATATCTACTTGTGTGCCCAATTTGTGGAGAATTTCAAAATAATATTCACTCTCAAATATATTTCGGCATTATAAAAACGAGTAGGTTTTTTTTCTTCTTATTATTTTGCAGTCTTCTTTTATAGTTCCAAAAGAGAAACTAGTTCTTGCAGAATTAAAAAAAATGTATATACAGGTTGTATCGGCACGTACCCGACAAACTTTAACCAGCTATTCCTTAGCACATTTGGAGTAAAAAATGTTATGGGCACTTTGCTGTCCGGTAAATTTTTTTTCAATTAAAAACAAAAAATTTAAAAAAAATCCACACTCCTTCACTGTCATTGGTATTGTTTCTCGTGTTCAACAGCTGTTATTAGCAAGTGTGTCAAAAAGCGTCTTCGCTCTTTCATACACATTACATAATAATAGTTAAAAATGAGACGAATGGTGCCATGCCATTTCGTTGTGATTGTAAAAGCGCGCCAATGTAGGTACGTACGTATATTATTCAACGAAACAAATATTTCCAGATGGGTTTTCAAACTGTGACAAAGGATAAAACAGTGGTGACATGTGGTGAAAATATGATTGGTAAATTTTTTATTAAAAAAAAAAAATGTTACCGGACAGCAAAGTGCCCATAACATTTTTTACTCCAAATGTGCTAAGGAATAGCTGGTTAAAGTTTGTCGGGTACGTGCCGATACACCCTATATGTATGTAGATTTATTATAAAGAAAAAAATGGAGGTTTGAAAATAGATACTGATAATAATGAAAATAGATACTGACCGATAATAATTAAGCGAAAATGGTGAAAATATTTAATAAAACACGACTCGTTTGAAATAGAGCAAAAATCTCTCGACAAATGATTTAGTTGTATTTAAAAATACACTGATTTATTTCATATCTATAACATGTATTACAGACATAGACATATGAATATTAGTAGATTCATTTTACGAAATAACACGGCAAAATGTTGACTTGTGATATGAAAACTTGTAAAAATAGATGTGAAAAAGAGAATAAACCCAATTGTCGTATTACATTCCATAAGTAAGTATTATTTTACTTTATTTTAAGCTTATTCACACCGTATTATATGGATCAGTTTTAGAAACATATACTATCACATCACAATGTAGCGATTCTCAAGTGTGCTCATCGTTGTTTACTGGGGTAAGTAAATTATGAAACATTTGTAAAAGTGTCTTAACTAAATACTCTGAAACTAACTACGACTCTGCAAACAGAAGAAATTTACTTTGCCGAATTTGGACTTCGCAAATTAGTTCATAACGTGGCGAGTAATTTGCGCTCACATGTAAAAATGTCTATTCATTCAAAAGCAGATTTTACTTTTAAGAACTAAATGGTGATATTATAATGCGAGATGCCTATTTACTGTCAGATTGATTTATTGACGAATCACAGTCAGCTTAACCCCCTTCGTTCTTCAACAGTTGATTTTACCCCTCGCCATTATCTTCTCGTCTATTAATTCCTATGTCTGTGATTACAGAACAAAACGTAGTTCTAATAATTTTTGTGGCATACTTTGCGATTTTATTCTATCGAGGGAATGTCATATAATTAAAGTTTAGGCATTAAAAATGCATAGCTTCAAAAATAACTTTTTTTGGAACATAAAAACTTAAAGAGTTAACTAGAAATATATTATAAATCGGTAGAATTTGGGTATGCGGGGTCTTAACAAATTACAGCCAAATAATACATTGAGGTTATTAATATGAGTAGGTAATGATGAATCATGAATTATTGAACGATTGATAGCCGAACTGGTGGTCACGGTTGAAAAACACTAAAAGCCAGAGACAGAAAAGAATTACGCGTTGAGTACCATAAACATCTGAGTGCATCGGATAGTGGTATTTCTGACTTGACTCAAGAATCGTGACCGGATTATAAGTGTAGATGTAACCGACAACCCTCCACTATCTTCATCCAATCCAAAGCAGGCTAAATGCATTCAAAATACTACAAAAAACAGTGGCATCTCAAGCTTTACGGATACTATGTCGAACGTGTGTTAAAAGTTAAATAAAAAAAATGAACCTGTAAAAACCAAGTATTTTTGCTACACCTATTTTCAATTTTCGATCTAGTTGCGCCATCTGTTAAGCCAGCTGGTAGCCAATTTCATTGCGATGTATTTAATTTTTATTTTTTGGTTTGACTGAGGATTGAACATTCCTCCCCAGGGACAGCCTCTTAACTTTTGTGAACTTATAAAACTTATATACTTACTAGCTGACGTGGACCCGGCGTTGCTAGACTGTTCTCTACTTTCAATAAATATAATATCAATGTATTATATATTTTATTTTTCTATTTAAAAAAAAAAAGAAAGACAAACATTCCCGGGTTACGAATAACCTGACACTATTTGAAAATCTCCTACTACCACCACAGTAAGCGGAAAATGTTGCTTGTGTTGTGATGGAGGACTTAGCCAGCCGAGGAATTGAACACACTACGCCTGGGTGGAATCCAAACGCTATGTCAACTCGGCCACCGACCGGTCAAATAAATATATATATAAACTTTCCGGAAAAAATTCTCTAACCGACAGTGAAAATCCAATCAAACTTCGTTGCGTAGTTAAGAAGACAGACGCGAATAATGACATTGTTTTTTACAATTTATAGATTAAAGATTTATTTATATTACTTAAAAAAAGTACACATATATATTTAACGTTTGACTGCGGATTGAACCTTCCTCGATAGGGATTGACTAAAATGGGCGAACACCGCTAACACTTAAGTCAAATCCTAATTAGACGGTTCCGAGATTTATTTCTTCTGTAAATTTATAAATACAATATAGTGTGTTTTCATAATGCCACCAATTGATAGAATCCATTGTCATCGTCAACGAGTCTATCTGCCTATTTTCAGCTCGATCGGGTATCGAGAAGTGGATTGATTTACATTTTACTAATTCATTTATTGATTCAAGAAAACATCAAAAGTTAAATATATGCATTTAATAACAATTGGCGGAAAGCTTCTAACGTTTTAACAATATTATTTACTGAGCGTCAGCTCAAAATGATATTTCAATAATTGGTAACAGGAACAATATACTTCAATTTAAATGTTATGCGTAGGTACTTCTGATAGGACTACAAAGCTAAGTAAAGTCACCAATAGGTCTCCTTACCAAAATATGTGAAGTTTAAAATGTTTTTTAAAAATCAATTTTGTTACTGTCAAAGCTTTAAAAATCCAGGAACAATATTATTTTACATAAGAAATAATACGTTATGATTTTAAAAAAACTTACAAAAATATCTGGCCTCCTCAGTGTTAAACCGAGATCTGACTGAATTATTAATCGAGCTTTAAGATCAGTGTATAAATCGCCACGAGATATCCGCTCACATTGCTGCACTTTCAACTGCTAAAATATGTATTATATCCTGTTCAAAGGTGAATGTTATGTGCTTAGTGTAACTCTTGTTGAAATAAGCTGAGCGTGCAATAAATAAACGCCAATCTTCAGGGTTGCTCTCACAGAGGAAAGTAAGACATCATGTTAAAAATATCGACAGAGAAAAATCAGAAGGAGCTAAACCAAAGAACTTTCTTAAAAAAACAATAGTTCATACAAAATATGTCGATATTTTCCGTCGATTATTCTGAAAGTTATTTAAAAATCAACCCGTAAAAACTTGGTTCTTACTATGGTACCTACATCTATTTTAAAACGGCTTTTAACACGTAATATTTTTTTATAGTTTGACTGACGATTGAACCTTCCAACACAGGAACATTTATTTCGCATATTAACAGCGGTAAAGTCATCCGATTACAGAGAAATGCGTACATGTCCGTCATTGCCATCAATGGCAATCGTATGTCTGGAAGTGGGTTAATTTCCGCTTCCAAGATTTGCATTCATTCATTACCGAAAACTAAAGTGAAATTCAAATATATAGATGGATTTAAAAATAACATTTGAGGGAAGGAAAATCTCACTATAGATCAGTTTAACAATGAATAACTACTGTTGAAAAAATCCACTGATTGAAGTGGAATTTCCAATTTCGAGCAGTTTAAAGTTCAATAACCACCACAGTTGCAAAACGCAAATCATTGAAAGAGAGCTCTCATTAGAGTTCTTCGAAGTAATTTAGTACTACTTTCACAAATCCGATAGAAATGATTAACACCTCGGTATTTTCAAAAAAAAAATCGATTTTATGTCCGGGTTAAATCTTCCCCATAGGAAAAACTAAACCCTTCCACACACTTTTCCACAAATGACCATCTAGTCAATCAACATTATGCAAGTGCATTATATAAGCAAAATAAATACAAAACAATACAAGAACAACACGTCAACTCACCAGAGATCAAATGGGAAAATAATTCACCGACTCCAGATATTTTCGTATCAGAGGGTTCGGCTCGGGAGAACCCCTAACAGGGCCTATAAATCCTACTGATCCCTCAACATAAATATTTAAAAAATCTTTCGTTATCCTACATGTATTTAGCAGCTAGTAGCTATAATAAATAAAACTTTATAAACTATTATTATAGAGCAATTAGAAGCGTGGCAGAGTCGGCCGAAACTCAGGTAGCGATAAGACGAATATCTATGGCCAACATGAGAGCTCAACAGGAGACTAAAGAAACTTGAACGCTTATATTTCCGTTTTTATTTTTAAATATTCGTTATTATTTTAAATTATTATAAAGTACTATGTATAAACGTAAAAAAATGAATATATTTAATAGCTGCGTCAAAATGTATTTTTTTTATACCTATTTTTCCGAGCGCCAAGGTGGTGTAACTACTTAAATGTTTGCACAGAACTTATATAAAAATATTTAAGCCAATTCTCAACATAGAGCTATGTTAGGAATATTGATCAGGATTGTAACATGAAATGATATGAATTAGCCAACTGTTGAGAGATTGTGATATCACACTTTATCAACATTATCGATTGCCCTCCAATGACCATGTATCACTGATATAGTGGAGGCGGGGTAAAACGCAGACGGCCGACAACACAAATTGCGCCAATTACTTGACTACAAACCTGAGTGGTTGAGCTTCACGGTTCTCTTTAAATCTTTAAGATTTATATGTTATTTTTGAAGATAATATCTATTCGAAGTAAAGCCGAAACCGTAATTATATGAAATTCCCTTCGTAGCTCCGAAAATAATTAAAAACATGTTCTGTTCTGTTATTTAATATATTATAAGTATGAAAAATTCACAGTGTATCTTTAAATGAAACTTAAGCATTTGTCGGGAGATTTTTTGTCTGTTTCAAACGAGTCGTGTTTTATTCAATATTTTCACCATTTTCGCTTAATTAGGTATTATCGTTTTTTAATATTAGCGTGCTTCCTGTAACATCAGTATATACATATCTCCTTTCAAACCATCTTTGAACGCTTACTGCGGGGTCTTAATAGAGTGGCGCATAGCTCATGTCGCATAAATACATTATAATTCCTAGCGAAGAAATTTAAGAAGCAAAGAAGAAAGATTTCAGATTTTGTAGTAGTGGTAGTAAGTCTGATTCGTAGTGCAAAGTGAAGGAAAGAAACCCATGATTAATATTATTACGCCTTTGGACCTTACTGATAATCAACAGCTTACAATACATAAATGGTTCTTTATCAGCTGTGTACAAAACACGTTTATTAGTAAGTAAATACAAAATGTGGAGTTAATTCAGAAGGGCTGCTAAATGATTACACGAGTTTGATAAATTTCCTCCTTTACTCGAACTTCAAATACGCCTCAGAGAAAATCGGATACAAAAATAAAACAAAAAAGATTTGTTTCAATATCCCTCTTAAGCTAAAAGGAAGTCCCTGGCCACTACTGTTCAATACACGTTCTTCGATTTAACATAGCTATCTAACGATGATTTTTTTTGCATGTTTCATGTACCTATCTTTTTGTGAACATCGATATATACTAAACATCATTACATTGCATAATACGCATACAAATTTTGTGTGTATAGGGTGTCCGGGGGTAAAGTGCACTAAGTAACTTTTTTCGAAATTCCAGCGATTTAATGTAGTTTTTTAGGTAAAAAAGATTAATTTGTTTCTATGTGAAAACATATATTCTTCTATGGAAAAATATTTTAGTAAGGGAAAAAAAGTTTGAATTTCGAAAAAAAAAATATATATTTTTTTACTGCTTCATGTAGAAACATCACCCCCCGGACAACTGAATTATAAATATTCGTCGTATAATGTTCTTGTAGATTGTAGAAGGCATCACTATTTCGGTGAACACCGCTTATCAGAGTTGAATAATTTATCTCCGTGTATTGCTCCGCATGTTGGACCGTAAACCCAAACACGCATGTGTCCGGATTATTATTTATTTAATATTACTCCATGTCCGGCGTAATCTCGCAACGTGTATTATGTTTTTAACTGGGTTAATTACCGTACGGAGTTCAAGGTAGATGTTGTTTTAATACAGTCATGTTGTCATTTAGTCAATTCACGAGAGAGGGAGCTAATAAGATATTTACGATGAACGGTATAGTGAGAGATGGATTTAATTCCACTACTTCTGGGGCTATGTGGTTGTTGTGGAATATTAAAAAGCATGTCGAAATAATGTGAGAAATTACTCGGAAAGTATGATAACAGTTTAGGAGTAACACAAATGGAAAATATTCAAATACAATACGTTTCCACAATATGAAATTTATTCATAATAATTATTAATGAATTATGCAATCGTACAACCGCCCGCAGCCAGTAAGACTGTGATATCCCCAATAAACGGTATGTTGTGAGGCTAAAGGAACTGAAGAAGGAAAGACTACGTAGAAAGAGGAAGGTTGAGAAGTACCTGGCAATTCAGATCCGGTCAATAAAAATATCTAGTACACTGTTGGCGGTTTTATCGGTTAGTGTGCAATGTCGCTAGATCTACTAATTTTTGAATCAGCGTTTCAGATGGCCTTGCAGTGTCCATCATCAGAACAGAGATTCTATCGTAATCCTCTCAAATATCTAAAAGTTATAATATTATTATTACTTTATTTTAGTATATCAATATGTGAAATTTAGATGTGAAAATCCAACACCAGCCCATCCCTTGCAGCAATAACAAAATGTTGACAAACTGCTTAATTGCGGTTTAATGGATTGTACTTTGAAGAACAATAACAGTTCATAATTTATTGCTACAATATCATGTGGGTATTATTTTATCGACTTGTATTTTCTATACTACTTCTGTATTGTCTTTTAGTTTAATGAAGCGCGCATTACCGTACTCTCCATGCCATGTCAATTCTCGTTCATTAAATTTGTATCGTTACTTCAAAATACCCTTCAAAGTCGGGTACCCAACTAGGCAACTAGAAGTGTTATTAAAGTTAATAGGAAGCTTATAAATTTAATTGCATATTCACACATTACAGAATATGCGTCGGTTGTTAATGTTCTGTTGGAGTATAAGCGAAGTCTATGTAATGGTGGATTATACAGGAAGAAGAAAAAAACAGATTAAATTTTTAAATCTCGAGGAAAACTGTTGACGAACTAAGCACATGTTTTTAAACAGATGTTGAATAAAATAGTGGAGTTGTACATTTTGCAGTAGATTTTCAGCATAAGTAGACTTAAAACGTTTTTCCAAACTATTGCAAGAAGTCGGAGTAGTTAAATTTTATTTGAGTGATGGAACAAAAGGTAAAAGTTATTTTAAAGAAAGGTGGAGTAAGTAAACATGCCCTCTATACAAAAGACATGACGTTATCTGTCTATAGTAGATAGATTGCATGAGTTTATGTAAGTATAAGGTATGCTGGAAAAAAAATTTACTCTAAAATAGCTGTTTTGAGAAAACAAGCATTTAAGTTTTGTACCAATTTAAAACATTATTTTATGAAATTCAATTGCAGATTGTGTTGATATAAAATAAAATATCACGATGTGTGTTCAAATAATTATAAGCAATAATTAGTCGCCTAAAATCTCAATACAAATTGAAAATATCTACCGAATAAAAATAAATTTTTAAAGTATTTGTATAGATATTTCAAGCGACTAATTATTGCTTACAATTATTTGTTATCCTTTATGCTATGCATAGTTTATCATTAAAAAAATAATAATGTATGTTCATTTAAGAATAACGTTTTCATTTGTTTGTTTGAATGATAGGTTTTCTATTACAAATAATAGGTTTTCATTTGTTTGTTTGAATTATAGGTTTTCTATTACGAATAATAGGTTTTCCAAAATGGGAGAAATTAGAACATTTTACCAAACGTTTTTGTTCTGACAAAAACCACTAAGTTACTTGTTTACTAAGTTACTAAGGCACTTGTTTCAAATTAACTGCTTCACTTTCTTTTCAATGCACTACACATTTACATTAAATCTGCTATGTAAAATAATATTACACTAAACTATCAAACAAAGGCAAAAAACATACAATAAATGTTATGTGACGTTAACATAAGTCACGTTTATGCTAAACTTCATAATACTGCACACAAAACGTCAAATTTCCGACTTACCATTTTTTGCTAGTATGCCCACGATATAAACCAATATGTTTTTCAATTTTTCTATTTAAAGTTTCATGATTCAGTCATGTTTGATGACCAGATCTGAATGGCCAAGTATTTCCTACTACTCTATTCTCGTTCCTTCAGACACTCACAATAATAATAATACGAACTGGAATGTGACAGTTTCTCTACTGGGCTATTATTTAAAGTCGTGATAATTCATTATGGGATGTCTCCATGGATGACTTTTTTTATATAATCAATTTATTGACTTTAAATTAAGCTTAACGCTTAAAATATGTTGAAATTAATTATTAAAGTACCTACCCGGAATATTAAAAGCAGGTTCATTGTTTTTATTTAAAAATATTCGGAAAATTTCAGCCGATGGCATTTTGAAATCTGTCCATTCCTTGTGGCGCCGATCACACGGAAGTTTGCCTGATTTTTAAAACAGGGGAAAGTTTTAATTGAAATGGTGAACCAGGTACAGACCAATTTACCCAGTGCCCGGATTGCTCTCGGACTACCCTATTAAATAACCCAATATGCCCCGTCTCATTAATTAATGCGGCGTTTGTTACCCAAAACAAATGACGCTGTGGGATGAATCAGAGATGGCAAGATTTATAAAAATACAAGACGTGGAACAAACTCTTTAAATATCAAAAAAGCTTCTTTCAATCCATCCTTCCCTTCTGGTTTTCAGCAGATATCAAGAACCCCTTTGAAACGTCTTTTCTTATTGATCAGTTGTAAAATAATCAACAAATAATATGACGTGCTGTCATAATTTTTTAATGTTAAGTAAACACTTCAAAATAGTAGAGAATTTTGGTTGAAACATTTGACATAAACATGTTCCAGTCTCCATTTCTTTCAATGTTTATATGATATTTCGAAAACCACCCCCATCCCCCTTTCAAACCCAAAGCTGAATTTAGATACTTTTGCACACTTGACGTTAAAAATAAATGGAATATAGCTGTCTAGATCTGATTTCAAAAAACTCTGCGTAAAGCCCGGGCAACACCGGGGACTTCAGTTCAGTCAAAATATGAGAACGTTAGCCTACTCGTAAACTGCACTTTTGATACAATGAATCGACCATAGCTATTTAACAAAGGTAGAGATGACTACAGTTAAGCAGGAACAATCTGTAGAATTATTTTATATAGCTATAGATACGTAGCTGTATCACATAGCGGGCTAGGAGAACAATGGTCACATGTCCCCGGTTGGTCGAAAATGAGTTATGGATGCAGTTTGTTTGCGATGACGTAATCTGTCAGGGCACACAATTAACTTCTCCAAATGACGTAACAATTATTTTCTGCATGATAATTATAAACGTTTGCGGCGTTTATAATTATCTTATAAATATTTTTAGATATTTTTGAAAGAGGTGCCAGATGCTCGACAGGAAACCCGCCAACACGAAGCGATGTAAACTGTGCGTCTCGAGTTACGTTTAGACTTAGGAGTACTTTTCGTATAATGATTTGTGTGAAAGAACCAAAGTCACATCAAAGTCACGGCGCATCCAAAAAGTGGCCTGAAAATAAGCTAGTGTCTAAAAATAAAGACAGGTTACAAAACTTGTAGTTCTCACATTCTGAGATTTTTTTAATTTAAATAATTATTTCTTCATAAAACATTATTTAGTTATCCATAAATCGGCTATACAAATTTGGGGAACTTGGAAGTATAAAAAGGTCACGGAAGCAGTTTTACTTTTTTGTGACATGCTTCAAAAAATAGTTGTTAACTGTCTGTACGAGATGTTGAAATTGTCGATGGTCAATTGCAGTTGAGTTATTGATTGGCGCATTCTAAGAAGAAGTCCTCGCTTTCGGAGCGTTAAAAAGTGCATGGGATCTCCCACGAGTGTATTTGTTAGGTACATATAATCTAACGTCTTTCAAAATAGATGGATTAAGCATAGTTCCAGAAATTAATTTAAAAAAAATGTTTACCGGAAAATATTTTTCGGCCGGCTCCCAAGGTGTTGTTTCCTTTTAAGCACAGGGATGGAGGCGGATAGTATGCATATTCTGTCATATTTATGGTTGACTATTGCAAAGATTGAAACCGCTCCCCTAAACAGATACATTTCTCTACGTGCTGGTCATCAAGGATGCGATAGTATGGTTCTACCAATGAGTGCACCGTTGTAACCACTCTCTTTTTGTTATGAATATCAGCGATATCTCTAAATACAGGGTTTTCGAATAAGAGGTGTTATTTTGAATAGCCCGCTATCTCAGTATATGTTACTTTTGAAGCTGTAATTTTTTGACATTTGACAAGTAGAAACTACGCACTTAATAAAAATGGAACGATACACGCTTCAACAACGAATTGAAATTATTAAAATTCACTTGAGTGAATCAAAAGCAAATCATCTTGAGTGATGAGGCCCATTTCCACCTCGGTGGCTTCGTCAACAAGCAAAATTGTCGCATCTGGGGCTCGGAAAACCCAAGAGTTATTGTTGAAAAGCCTCTCTATCCTCAACGTATGACTGTTTGGTGCGGTTTATGGTCCGGCGGAGTCATTGGACCATACTTTTTCGAAAATGAGGCTGGAGCAACAGTTACGGTGAATGGATTGCGCTATCGAGAGATGATTAATGCTTTTTTATGGCAGGAATTGGATGGTATTGATCTGGACAACGTTTACTTTAAACAAGACGGCGCTACGTGCCACACAAGCAACGAAACCAATGATGATCAAACAATGATCTTTTACGATTGAATATCAAAATAACACCTCTTATTGGAAAACCCTGTAGTATAAAACAAAGTCATCCGCGTTTGTCTGTTTGTGCGCTTAGCATTTCTAAATTACGCAACAAGTTTTTTAATAGGGTTTATAGAATTTCTTCTTAAAGGTTTATGTATATAATACATTCATATTATATTTACATAAAGTAGAGAAAAGTCGCCGAGCAACGACCGCGAGGGGTACACGTCAGCCAGTTCTTCTATAAACGTTATTATTACAAGCGAAAAAATCCACGTAACAACTTGCCACGTCGTGTCATAACCGTCTACATTCTACCTATAGTCCAGTCAGTGGGGAGTTTTACCTTGCAAAAGGTTAGGTAGTAGCGATTTTGATATATGTTGTTAAGATTGGGACTCTAAGGAAAAAAAAAAGTTTTCGACCTTGGGAGGGTCGAGCTCGACCCGCCATCTTGGATTGAAGGTGCCAAAATTTGTTTTTTTCAAAATAATTGTGAAGTGGTCGTTTTTACAACCAAATTGTTCAAGGCAAACTTAAAGACAACTAAATTACCTACATTTTTTGTAGAAAGTTTTTTTTTGTAAGTCTAATAGGTAACGAGTTACAGTGGCGGAAATGTGAATATTTTTCTGAAAAATGATGAAATTCCCAACTTTGTAATTTTTTCGGGTTATTCATTACATAATGACGCTGACACTGACGGTAAAGATGGCTGAAATGCTGGATACTTTTGAAAGAAAGGTGTTGAGAAGAATATGTGGACCCGTGAAAGAGGGCGAACAGTGGCGTATCCGGCACAATATAGAATTGTACGATATATATAAGGCCCCTAGCATCTCTGCACACATGAGACTCCTCAGGCTGAGATGGGCTGGGCATGTACAGAGAATGCCGGATACACGCGTCCCAAAAAGAATTCTGACTGGTCACCCAGGTGGAAAGAGAAAAGTGGGAAGACCCAGACTGAGGTGGGAAGATGAGGTAAGAGGGGATGCAGCACAGCTTCTCCAGGTGACAAACTGGAAGTCAGCCGCTGAGGACAGGAGGAGTTGGAGGCGACTGTTGCAGGAGGCCAAAGCTCGATATGGGCTGTAGCGCCATCGAAGAAGAAGAAGATTCATTACATAATTATAATAATTTTGTTAATTCATTTCCACACCACCATGAGGTAGGGAACATGGGCATTTTTTTATTGTGGTATCCCCAGTAGGTCTACTCGACAGATATACCAGCGATGGTAGATTTCTAAATTATGTTACATTACTATGAATTATGTTACTATAAATTATGTTACTTAATAACAGTCTTCGTCATCAATGTCATCATCTAACTCATTGCCTGTGATACTGAGATTCTGGGCTTCCATTGACAAAATCTCTTTTTCTTCGTCCTCGACGTCCTCTGGCGAATTTCGGCATGTTTGACCATTACAGCACCCACATACAATAGAACACTTCAATGCAGCTTTCCTGCAGCTACATGCAACGCCGCATCCTTTTTTACAATTGCATGAAATAAATTTTAATAAAGTCTCGGGTGCTGGTTTCTTTGTCATTCTTACTGGAACAAGCCCGTTGGTGTCACGTTTCTAGCCCCAGTTTCTGGATTTTTTTGGATTCCATACCATTTTTGGACTTGATGGTACGTTCTAAATGCATGGTACCGTGCAGTGTCGTTCGTTGGTGGCAAAGAGGCAAGACTGAATTTGCTTTTTGTTGTCGACTTTGCGAAACGTTTGTAGCGGACTTCTTCCAAGGTTTCCTTATCCATGTCACCCCTGTACAAGCAACAAGAAAGCGTGTTCCTGCAACTGCTATGTCTTCTGGTGTTGCATCATGTTGTTTGAAGATTCCTATCATGGCATTGAGTCTTGTGTCGTTTTGCACAAGCGAACAAAATTTTGTTTTTCCTTAGTTGAAGAAGGACGATGTTGTATCGCAGCCGCTAAAGGCATGAAGAAACAGAATATTCTCAGCCGCCTCTTTGTATTTCACACTATTCGCGGAATACAGTCTTTCAAAAGTTTTGCCTCTCCCGGGTTTGCGAAGATATATACTACTTTTGGGTGGTGCTAATGCTGTCAACAGAACTAGGAGATCAACGTCTTCGCCAATAATGAAAACAGCGTCATATGATGAACACAAGGAAATCGAAGTATTGACAATCAACTCATCAGCATCTTCTTCAGCCTGCTTAACTGTAAAATCATCCTGTATAAATTGCTTTGTAAGCATCGAAATCAGACGGACTTTGTTATTTTCACTGGCTAAAAATCGTTCTTGTGAAACTTGAACTGGCATTGTTTCACCGAAAAGAACATCTGCAGACATGAGCATCCAGGCAACGTCCTGTAACCAGGACTCAATCAGTGTTGCCAAGTCAGCAGTTGATTTGTTATAGTAGGATCCCACTATAACAAATCAACGTCATCGAGCACACGGATGATGCTATATAAGTATATTGTAACGTAGAAATACGTTAAAATGATATTGTGTAATATGTTTGTACAAAATTTATAAAGAAAATTGGGGTTTTACAATTTTTTGTCAAAATTTTCTTCTTTCAACCGCTGTAACTTGTTACTTATTAAACTTACAAAAAAAAAACTCATAACAAAAAATGTAGGTAATTTAGTTGTCTTTAAGTTTGCCTTCAACAATTTGGTTGTAAAATCAACCAATTCATAATTATTTTGAAAAAACCAAATTTTGGCACCTTCAATCCAAGATGGCGGATCGAGCTCGACCCCCCCAAGGTCGAAAACTTTTTTTTTTCTTTAGAGTCCCAATCTTAATAACATATGTGAAAATCGCTACTACCTAACCTTTTGCAAGGTGGAGCCCTTTTTTATCCCCCACTGACTGGACTACTACTGAACTAACACAGTTGTGCATATCTGTACTTGCACTTGTTGTGAAGGTACAGCTTTTCCATAGGTTAAATACAGACGTTTATTATAATGACGCCTGGAAAGTTCCGTGTCGTGCTGATGTGAGTACAAACGGTACGAGGTACAAGCAGGCTGACGCCGAATCATGTTCCTTAGAAATATCAATTAATAATAACAACTGAAGTTTTTTGTTTACACCCATAGTAGAGTGGTACTAAGGTCTATGACCTCACTGCCAAAATACTTCAGATATTGAAATATGTTTTATGAAATGAAATGTTTACTCGTTCAGTAAAAACTTCGTGACAACGCATTTCTGTAAGGTCGTGAGCAATAGATCATGACGCATTGTGTCAAGAAAGAAAAATGCGAGGTATTGACATTATTTCTCAGTTAGTCACTTCTGAACTACACAATTTTCCGATATCATCGGGGAACAATGCATTAAATGAGGTAGAAAGAAAATCTCATTATTTCTTTCATCAATCAAAGTTGCGATTAATTGAAGACCTTGGCATAAAAGCAGCAAATTAATGTCACACAGAAATCGATCATTTTACGGTAGAGAATAAAATTTAAATATCGAATACAGAAGTTTTATTAAGGTTGTATCTTAAAGTACTTACTTAAAAGTAATATCGACTATGGTTTGGTAAAAGAAGTTTGATTGGGACTATATCTTAAAGTAAACCTTATGCAATATCGACTGTGGTTTGGTAAAATAAGTTTTATTGAGGTTGTATCTTGAAGTAATATCGACTGTGGTTTGCGAATAGAAGTTTTATCGAGGTTGTATCTTGAAGAACTCACCTAATGTAATATCGGCTGTGGTTTGGTAAAAGAAGTTTGATTGGGACTATATCTTAAAGTAAACCTTATGCAATATCGACTGTGGTTTGGTAAAATAAGTTTTATTGAGGTTGTATCTTGAAGTAATATCGACTGTGGTTTGCGAATAGAAGTTTTATCGAGGTTGTATCTTGAAGAACTCACCTAATGTAATATCGGCTGTGGTTTGGTAAAAGAAGTTTGATTGGGACTATATCTTAAAGTAAACCTTATGCAATATCGACTGTGGTTTGGTAAAATAAGTTTTATTGAGGTTGTATCTTGAAGTAATATCGACTGTGGTTTGCGAATAGAAGTTTTATCGAGGTTGTATCTTGAAGAACTCACCTAATGTAATATCGGCTGTGGTTTGGTAAAAGAAGTTTTATTGAGGTTATATCTAAAAGTACTTACCTAATGTAATATCGACTGCGGTTTGGTAAACCTTCGAGTCACAAAATCAAAAAAAATAACGGGACGTCTCCCGAATATTTACCAATTCGTAAAACTAATTAAAAATCTTAAAGATTCTGAAAGTGGTTATTTGTTTTTTTTTTTTTTTCAATTTTGTAGTAAAATATTGCAATTCTAGTTATAATAATAATGATATATTTGAGGGTTGAGTAATTTCATCTACGGTTTTCTGGAATAAATCTAAAAAAATTTAAAGCATTAATTTAGTTTTGATAATGCTTTCATCAGCAACTAATTTACCATTAAACTTTACTTTGAAAACAATTCAATACGAAACCTCTAAAAAGTAGCATTCCTAAAAATTGATGGCTTGCCGGGTTTAAATTTGCTAGAGTCGATATTGTAACAGAAAATTATTTTAATTGTCATTTTCAAAACTTAAACTCATGTGTCAAGAATTCAGACAAGCGATTAAGTACCTATATTTAATATTTTTTTATATGAATATTATTTTAATTCTATATTTGAAATTTCTTTTGCTTAAATTTCGCAGGGTTAATCATAATCGGAAATTATGAATGGGTTTTCCCTACTAAAGAGTTATTTGATTGCATTGTTTAAATTTGTCGTTAAAAGTCGTTAAAGTGGGACCGGCGTTTCCAAACTAAAATAAAAATAAATTGAATAGAATAGTAGTAGGTATTATTAAATATTTAAATTTGAATTTTAAACCGCAACCTAAAGTCAAGGGTCTTAGTACTCTGCAACGGAGGTCCTTTAAAATCGACATTTGAACAAAAAATCTTACCTGTGGCCCTTCCTGTGCTGCGGGGCCGCCGCGCTGCCGCCCTGGCCCCCGTCGCCGCCCATGACCGCGCTTGAGCCGCCCTCGCTGGCACGCCTCACGCGCCCCGGGCCGCGCGCGCCCCCCCGTGTGGCCAGCACGCCACTCGCCCCCTCACCCTCACAATGCACCCCCAGCACCGCTCATGCCGGCCTCATGTCGAGCGGGACGGGTCTGAATTCTGAAAAAACAAAAAAAAATGTTGTTATATATTATGTATTTATATTTAAAGCAATATTTCCATGACTATGAATTATCGTTACATTTCCTTCTACCTTCCCTACTTCTCCTACTCGAAGACATAAAAATTGGACATTTTTAGCAAAAACCGCAAGATTATTTAATCATATTTATAAATTCTACTATTTTACAATATTAAGGATCACTAATTTAATAGCAATAATACTTTGTAATAGTAAAAGTACGGAAAAATAAAACTAATAACAGTAAATGGCATTTTAATATTTTAATAATGATACTTAAGCGTATTTCTAGCTTGTATAAGGAATAAACAAATTTAAAAAATCAAATAATATAGAAATAAAATTACAGGTACACCATTAACATTGTAATACTATATTTGAAAATTATACAATAATAATAATTTTCTGTTAAAAAAATTATATTTATTTTTTGGAATAACTTTACTGAGTAAAACCTCAAATTGTATTATTGAATTATTGAAGACAATGTTAGCGATTTCTAAACGAAAATCTGAAACAGAAAAATCAGAAAAGGATAAGGTCACATCCAGGACTCGAACTCAGGACCCTTGCCTTGCCCAGAGCAGTGCCCCGGCAAGGCAAGGGTCCTGGGTTCGAGTCCTAGATGTGACCGTATCCTTTTCTGATTTTTCTGTTTCAGATTTTCGTTTAGAAATCGCTAATATTGTCTTCAATGATTTAAAAAATATATATTAGGTAGGTATTATAGGGATTTAATTTTTGGATATTATGCCTTGTTGTGCTACCTGCTTTTTAAGCCAACGCATCGGACAGCATTGAAGACAGTTTCGGCCGTGAAAACCTCAAATTTATTGCTGGTCTGAACTCTTAACACAATCAGTTTCAAGTTTTTAAATTACACTTAAATTTGGTGATTTAGCAGGGGAGCCCGGGTCCATCGGGTGAGGTGTGTTCAGGATGCGCCTGCCCTCCATCTGCATGTTATAGGGAGAGGCTGGTTCGGGGAGATACTTTGACCTCTCCAACTGGTTTCTCAACCCATCGCCTTGCACTGCAGTGGGAGGGATATATTCATATATATATATTCATATATATTCATGCCTCGGGGCCTTCTCTGTGGGGTTAATGTTAAAACAATTACGGAATTTGCCGATTTATTTCCAATCCAATATGCTTCTATTCTGCAAATAACCGGACTAACAAAACAATTGAAATAGGCGGTCTTTGGCAATTGTATTTGGGTTCGATTCCCGAGCAGCGCAAAAATATACGGATATGTACTGTACAATATAAATAATCTCATAAGATGAAATTTGGCAGAGAGACAATATAAGTATGAAAGAACACACACATAGTTATTATCATAAAAAATAACTACTTCTTAGTTTCTTTCAAAAAGTCATTCATTACCTACATGGCAACATCAAAGACATATTCAATGATCACATTAAATATAACACATTCTTACTACCTAATCAAGTGTCAACTATGATATTATACGAAATCACAAAGTTGACAGAGTAAACAATAACACATGATTTATGTTGTGTGTTCCTTTCCTTTTCGAGGTTATCATGCGTTCATATTTACTTTAACCCTTCAAGGTTAAATTCCATTCTATTCCATTATAGACCCCTAAGGACAGATCTGACCGGAGCGTCAATACAGTTTAAAAGTTTTTTTTCTATAATGTGTAGATATGTGATATGTTGTTCATTGCAAAGATAAATAATTATTCTTCACAGTTTGTATCAAATATTTATACATTATTACATGCGAAAAAAATTTCAAAGTGCATGATGACGAATTTCGCCATTTTTTCATTGACAGTTAAAAGTTAAATAAATATTTATATAAACAGTTTAATTACTTAATACCTACACAAAAGGAATATGTTATATATATCCAATTACTTCATAATTATGGACGTTCCAAGTCAAAATGTCCTGGTAAGTTTTTTTGTTAACATTTTCATGTTTTTTTTTATTTTGTTTTTTTTGTTTTGTTTTTTTTTTTTTTTTTGTTATAAATTTAATTTAGATTAAATTTGATAATATTATTATTAAGTTCTGCAAGTGTTTTAGTTTTTTATTATTGTGACAGCTGTTTCGGCTTACAAGGCCATTTTCAAACTGAGTATAGGGATTTTACTTTTAGAGTTTTTAAGGCTTGTTCCTAAATTATTGTTTGTTCGAAAAGCTATATTTAAACCACATTTTTTAATTTCTTTTGCAATTTTTTCAGATATTGGGCCGAGGAATTCGAGACATGCAAATTTTTCTATATTTTTGTTATTTACCGGATATATTAAATTGATTTTATTTTATATTTCTTATTTTTTATTATTTTTTCAATGTTATTTGCCTCATAGCCGTTATTAATAGCGATCAATACTCAATAACAGATCAATATACTCAATAACAGTGGCATATATGAATTAAAATGTGACCACGCCGATTGTAACGCCACTTACATCGGACAAACGGGGAGGGCATTCTCAACTAGATTCAAAGAACATATACGATGTTATAATAATAAAAACACATCCTCAAAATTCGCAGAACATCTCTTGGTGAATAATCATACCCCACTTAACAACAAGGGTCCTAAACCATTGCATATAGAAAAAAGGGCATTAGATTAAATTTACTTGAACAATTAGAAATCAATAAACGAACGAATGACCCAAATTTAACACTAATTAATAAAGTACGGAAAATAATTTACTCACCACTTCTCAGTATTTTCACAAAACCCAAGCAGTATAATGCACCCAAATAATTCATAGCAATAAAGTCATTAGTAAATAATTAAGAACTCATTACCATTTACTGAGGGGAAAACATAGATTGGTTTAACCAACAATAGATCATGTCATCGGTTTAACCAGTAATAAATCAATGTATGCACCTTCAAAATTTACATTTGAAATAGTATAAATACGTCGTCTCAATGTGGACTAACCACAGTTTGAAAATGGCCTTGTAAGCCGAAACAGCTGTCACAATAATAAAAAACTAAAACACTCGCAGAACTTAATAATAATATTATCAAATTTAATCTAAATTAAATTTATAAAAAATTAAATGGAGTTCTACGAATTAAACACAAAAACAATAAATATTTTCATGTTTGATATTAATTTTTTTTTTTTTTAAATCAATGTTTTTTTTATAATGCAAGTATTTCACAGATAATTTAACCTAGTTTCTAAAATAGTATTTATTTTAACGACAACTTTAAAACTAAGTAATATGCCACACATTTTAGATACCTCGGGAGCATTCCGAAATTCCAAGAAAATTCACCATGTTGTTGGGACTTGTTGGTAAGAATTTTGACAACCCTGAAGGGTTAAAGTTACAGTGTTTCCTTCATTGAATATGTCGCGTGTTTGAAGATCTATTTTAACGGTTATTTTATAGGTTACCTGTAAAAAATAACGGTCTAGAAACAAAATGTACTAAGTCAATGGCACACTAGTTTTCTTTTTTATTCTATGATGGGAGCCAACTAGAATCAAATGACTAGCATTGTTTGCCAGTTCAAAACGTCAACAACTTGAGATACGACACAAACAGAATCAAGTTAGTGCGCAGTTCCTCCTCTCCACTATTCCCCTTATAGAATATTCCATGAAGATCCAAAATGAACGTCAAGCAGCTTATTACAAAGCAGCCGGAGGTTGAATAACGCATGATTGCTTCGGCAATTTTATCCTATTGTTGTGGCGATGTAAGTGGGTCAAAAGCTCTCAGGGAGAATTAGAAGGTAGACGTGGCGTGCTGCGCGATCAACGTCAGTCGAATAACTTACAAAATCAGGAAAATATCTAGATTGCAATAATTACTTAAATACGAATGCTAGTTTTGTTCCGGATTATTTCTTAGCAAGGATATCATAGACTAGCCACGTGCGCATGACGGATCAATCTTGGTATGGATTCAAAGAATAAAGGGTATATTGGATAGTAGGTAAAAGTTTGAGTATTCAATAGAACACCGATTCCCAACTTTTTTTAGAGTCGCCAGTAGCGACTGTAGGGTGTAGTAGCTAAATGAACTATGACTCCGATGCGTTGTAAATGCATTATAAACAGGGTAAAGAAGACGCATAATAATTCAAGCGTGCTTTTAAAATCAAAAACAGCGATTCATTTTCAACATTCACTATTATTTCTCTTGTTTTTGTATTCAGTTGTGTTGAAAATTCAGAGATATGTAGAGACAATGGAATTATAGTTTCCGAATAATGAAAACCTAAGTAATATTTGGACATGAATGACATGGTACCATGATAACTCAACACAGTGACAATTCAACGCACCTTTAAAAAGTGATAATAAGTCACTAGAAACGATGAAATTTATTTCTTTAACCTAACCTAACCTACTTAACCCAGTTAATAAAGTTTTTGTTTCATCACTTTCCATGATTTTATATAAATTTTTAGAGATGAATTATCATTATGATGATTTATCCGGTCACCGAATGACATACATCAGAAATAAATTATATTATTTTTATAAAGCAAGTTATGTGCCGAGGAATCGTCGAAAGATTAAAAAAAACCTATTTGGGCTTTTGAAAATCGCATCGACGTTTATATTTCCCTGTTTAGACAAACCAAATCGAGGTTCCTTTGAAGGTCACGAACCACAGTCAGGGACTCGAGAAATGGATCAATAAACAATGTTCGTATAAATTATCGTAACTTACTTAGTCCGAAAAAATAAGGCAAAGAAATTTGCAAGTAAAATTTAATAACATTACCAACCTGGAAATTTATTCCAACAGTTAATATGTCACACCTCGAATTTTATTGTTATCGCAGTAATAAGCGTGTGTGCGAAAACACGGAGACGTCGTTTTTTCAGTAGGTAACTATTAAAATTTATGTAATTCCAAAACGACTATCGAATGGCAGCGAGCTGTTTTGGTGAATCACTGAAGCGGGTTGATAGCCTCAGATGTTCTGAAGTCATTAAAGGGAATCAGCGACAAACAACTTCTTGTCACGCCATAGATTGTATCATGACCCCACGCGAGGAGTTGGCGAAGGAATAAACAACCCCTTTCCACGAAAAGTCAACAAAATATACTAACTTTTTTACGCGGGTTCGGTTGCCGATGGTTCGGATTCCACGTCCCAACGCCATTTCGACACATCAGCGTGTGGCGCGGGGCACCGTTACCACAACTTGGAAAATCTGGGTAAAAGATCGCATTCTTTTTCAATAAAGATTTTTTTAACGATTGCTTTATGTTTATTTACTTAGACAGCAATGTTCAGAATGTTATACGGTAATAGCGTAGAATCATTTCAAGTAAAAGAATTCATTGTTAGAAAATGAGGTTGATTTATCGATGTAGGTTCCCACCCACTAAACTCGTAGAGTTGAATACATAATTTTACATGTATGTAGAAAAGCTTATTTTTATGTGACATTTTTTCGCCCCATATAAAACAATGCAAGTGATGTAAAATGTATGATGACCTATCTGTTTATTAAGCGTGGTTTTAAAAGATTTACGTGCATTATTTTTTGTTTTAATTTAAAGATTTATCATCATTAATTTAAATTGATAATTATTAATTTAAATTGATCATCATTAATTTAAATTGATCATCATTAATTTAAATTAATCACCAATAATTAAAATTTATCATTAATTTAAATAGATCGTCATTCATTTAAATTGATCATCATTCATTTAAATTGATCATCGTTAAGTAGTTAAATTAAAAATTATATGTAGTTCGTTGTATTAATTTTTTTAAATCGTCCTAGATTCGAAACGTCCTACTAATTAGATTCATACACGCCCGTTCAACGTTGGTGTAATAAAGCCGGCCTTGAGCCTGGTTTAAGACCGTTTTAACTAAACAAACGCTATGATAATAAGTCTGACCTTACGCGCCGCGTAATATTTACATAGCGTTTATAAATAAGGGAGAAGTATATAAATTCTAATTATTTTCACTATACGTTTTTGGTTGAAATCCAAGTATTGACATTTTATCGAATGCATAATTAATTCATCGTTCGTAAAAGGTTATCTTGCTAAAATTAGACGATGATGTCTAGAAGCTGCCCGAGGGAATAGAAATAAGGCATAAATTTTCCGAGAGAATAAACACTAATTATGCATAATAATCTGCTAATAAATTAAATAATTATCGTGAAAACCAACAACAAAGTTTTAATCTAATTTGATCGAAGATCCAGACTTTTCAGAGAGAGAAATTTGTTTCAATTTAGTTAATACATCGTTTTAGCTATTTCAGATATCACAGCATTTTTAACGTTATATTTATTTATACCCACGTCACTTAAGCATCTGGTCTCCAATGTCAAAAGCGTGATACGATTATTTTAAGAGTTTCCTAATCTGCAAAAAATACTTAGGCCAAGCTATAAATACAGAGAAAATATACTAAAATAAATAAATACTTTCCTAGTGTTGCTTTCCACTCCGAAACTTGATGAGACACTAATTCTATATGTATGATTAGTCGAAGAAAGCATCAGAATCAAATAGTTTTAGACGTGTTTGGTGACAAGATCTGAATAGCCAGGTACTCCCAAATCTTCCTCTTTCCCATATCCTTCCCCTCCCATAACATTCAGCCTCACAACATATCCCAATTGGGGATGCCGTAGTATCACTGGCTCCAGACGGTAGGGAGCAGTTGGGACTCTTGTGCGGTATTCATATAAAAAAGCCGTGTATAATTAAAGTAATACCAATTGATTAGCAAATTAAAAGTACAATTATTGTGCACATGGTACTCGTGCCTCGTTCATTACTACCCTATGCGGCTGTTTGAACCTTGGGAAACAACCATTATTCGAGTTTGATTTCGCGGAGACAGCGGAGGTCTAGGAAGACAGAGGAGCAGTGTCATGTGTCCTTGATTCTACGTCCTTGTGAATTGTTCTGAATTAAAATCTAGTCCTACAGAGACCGCACAAAGCATGTCTTTGCACGTCTGACCCAAATTTCATTCACAAAGGACAAAACAAATAATTTATTCGATTCAGAATGGAAAATGTGATAGTGTGAATTATTCGCACTTCGAAGAATAGTGTACGCGTGAATAGTAATTATTACTCTGAGCCGTATCATGAAAATCAACGTAAAATTACTAAAACGTTGATAATTGAATTTGAATTTATGAAATGAGCCCTTGTGTTGACCTAATTTTTTAATAATAATCGATTCAATTCATTTGGCAATATTATGAATTATGACACCTGAAACTGAAGCAATTGATGAAAATGAATTGCATAGTCTAATATTAACCCATGTAGAATATTATAAGGGTGTTAAATATACAATGTACGGATATATGTATGTATAAAGTATGACAAAGGAAACAGAAATTTGATTTAAGAATTTTTTAACGTATCATTTTCTTGTTTCTGTAAAACTATGATTAGATATTGAATCGACAAATTTCATTAGAAAATGCGTATTTTATTATATACGACATCAGCTCTAAAATTTGAACAAGCATGGCGGATCACACACGCATACAAAATTGCTGCTGAGCGCTACACGTAAAGTTAAGCTACTTCGTACATACATGCCGCTTTGACAGTTCAACGCTTAGTAGACCTGTCAAAGCCACATTCATGAATTTTATAGAATAGTCGATAGAAGGCAATCCGCCGCGAGCTATGCAGTAAAGCAGTACCTATATGCAAGACGAGACTTGTCTGCAACCACGAGGGAAGGGGACACAAATAATAAACTCGGCAGATGACACTTGAGCCGTTTCATCTAACCATGCTCAGATTCCTTTGTCAGTTGGTTCTGCGTCATGCAGAGGTATTTTCAGCAAATATGCCACTTCAATTATAAAACATTCTGTTTTTTTTTTACGACATGTAGGTACAAAGCATTCTAGTCTATGTATTTGACTTTGAGTTGAGAGGTTTCTTCATTATCGCTACCAAAATACTGCAGGATAATAATATTGTTTTTAATTAATATTTATTTTATTTAAATGGCAATTACAGAAGTCATTACAAAATCCGATTTACAGTTGTGAGAGGAGAAATTCTTAGAAAATAAGTTAGTTATTCGCTGACTAGCCATTTGCTGCCAAAGTAATTTTAAATCAACACATCACTGACAGTAAAACGCTTGATCTTCTTCAAAATGTAATTATTTATTTTCCGTTTGACTTTCTTCATCAAAACCAACGTCCTCCCATGCAAACTATCATAGCGTATTGCGCAACAGAGCTCTCTGAACTGATGATAAAAAAGATTAGCATATTAGAGTTAATAAGTTACAAATTATGATGTGGTGCTACCCTCGTTTTTTTGCTGCTAGAACTTCGCCGAGTAAAGGCCCGTTAGTAAAGTTGTGCCCCTTTGAACGCGGAGAATGTGTGCAAAATGTCATCAAATTTGTTAACTTGAACAATTATTTGTCCAATTGGCTAAGTCAAATGTGTTCAATTGAATATTTATTTGTCCGATTTGCCAATTCAATGTGCAAAATATCGTTAACATTGTCCAATGGATGAAGAATCTGTAGAAACTTTCGACAACAATTGTCAATTTAAATGAGTTAATGGTTATTATTTTTTTGATAAATTAATGTTTTAAAGACAAGATTTTATTTATGCATAGCACAAAGGATAACAATTATTTTTATAAGCAATAATTGTTCGCCTGAAACACTCATCCACATTGAAAAAATCTCCTGATAAAAAATACATGACGCCATATATAAAGTTAATGGTTCTTCTAAAATCAAATAAGAACGCTTATAAAGTAACTTTATTGTTTATTTGCAATAATTTTTAACGAGGATTATGATGGAAAATGGAGCTTTTGAAATGTGGGTCTTAAGACACATTATCAAAATACCTTAACATAGATAGGGCAACTTTGATCCTGCCGATAAGATGATCTGTAATCCTATACTCTCAATTAATCACTATGCATTTGACGTCCCCCGTGGTCGAGGGGTAAGGCTTTCGACTAGCAAGCTGGAGGTCGGGTTCGGATTCCGGCGTGCCCAAGTAAATTTTATTTGATTAATTTGTTATTTCACAAAATGACAAAAAAGTATATTTGCGGCACGTTCAATGGAGTGGAAGATACTCTAAGGACGGGTTGTTTCGGAGAATCTGAACAATTCATCAAATTTCAACGTTCATTTTCAAGTTCTGTGAAAGATTTTTTCAAGTTCTGTTTTTATTTCAGTTTTGTCAAGCAACTAGCCTACAATGATATAAAAACAGAACTTGAATAAGTCTTTCACAGAACCCGAAAATGGACGTTGAAATTTGATGAATTGTTCAAATTCTCCGAAACAACCCGTCCTAAGTATCGCCCTGGCGTAAGATCAACATTCATAATTGAGACGTTTCTTGAAATGGCTTTGGCCGTATTTGGTGACCAGATCAGAATAGACATGTACTTCCCCATCTCCTTGCCCTCCCCACTACCTTAAGCCTTACAACATATGCCGATTGGGGATGCTACAGTCTAACTGGCTCCAGACGGTTGGGAGAAGTTGGGACTCTTGTGCGGTTTCACATAAAAAAATATATAGTTGTGGTTTTTCAAAGAATTCCCGAAAATTGCACATTTGTAGTAGGCAAAAATAGAAAAAACCCATCTCGTGTTAACCAATTTCCTTCGCCCTAATTAACATTAAAGATAACTGTTATCTACAGACCTCATTTTGATCTAACACGTCTGATTTTTAATTCCAGGTTCCACGTGGGTGAAAGGGTAAATATAAGCATAACCAAAACACGGCTCAGGTCAGGCTACATTTACAAAAGGTAAATATAACATAGGCGCAATCGAAATCTCTGTCTAGGTTAGGACACATTAACCGGTACGTATAGAAAGGGTAAATATAACACGAATATAATATAAAGCTCGGGTTAGGTTAGACAACATTTGCACGGCGCGTATGAAGGCACAGGGTTGAGTGAACCGCGACATCCATACTCTTTGACCGCGACGAACGCTGCACGTGTGTGTGCAAATCCACACTTAAGGCGATGCCATACGTAGTAATGCAAAATCATGTGTTTTTGGTTTAAAAATTGGGTCGCCTATAAATGTTTCAGATGCTTTAATTAAATACTGCGAGTAGAATACATCTTGGCCTTTGAAATAATCGGGTACTTTTTATATAAGTCATTTTATATGCCCAGAAAAAAATAATGTATAAGGCCTATGAAAACTGCTTTAAAGTTCAAAATCTCCTACTTACGAACCCATTTTCGGTTATGATTTTATTGTATATTGTGGCAAATTAAGTTATTTATAAAATGATAGGAAAAAAATTAAATATTTATGCCTGAACATCCACAAAATAAAATAAAAGGAACTTTTTGGCCATGTTTTTTTCTTGCATAAATCAAAACAGGCGGATGGTGTTGAGCGGGAATTTAAACCTTATCGCCATCTACGTAAGGGTTGTTATTGATAGCGGCTCAATTTAAAATACTATACGACGTAGTGCATCGCCTTAAACCGCGATCAGTGTTTAGCATTGACGCGGGCCGAACAAAGGAAGGGCTGAAGAGGATAAACGCCCTTAACACCTGCTAGAAATATGAAATGCTCACCGGGAAGCCCTGCAAGACATGACCACATTTCACATCTGATTTAACGATTAAGTGCTTTCTAGTACAGTAACAGTTGTGCAACGTATTTAGCAGTACCTACCTAACATATTATCAAAGGCTTAATATTGCAGAGAGAAGTAACACTACTCGTGGACATAGAGGGTAGTAATTATTTATTTTGAAAAACATGAAAATTAAATACAAGTCTGAAAACCAACCCCTAACTAACCATAGTTTGTTGTTAAGTACCTGCAACTTAACACCGTGACATGTATATATGATATACACCAGAGATGTTATACAACATTTTTTAAATTTCGAATAAGGAACTATAATTGAAGAACTAATAATTGTACAATTTGTCTAAAGAAACTGTTATATCTCTGCTTACTAGCAGATTTCTGTGTTGGGAACTCTTGATAAAGTAAAATAAATAAATAAATAACTTTAATACATTTTCCCATGTCCAAAATTAAACACTTTCTTTGCACAAAATTACTATGAATACCAAGGAAGAACCTTTTTAAATCAACTCCCTGAGGAAATCAGAATCTTAAACGACAAAAGCCAAGCTTTGAGCATTTTGAAAAAATATTTTAAAGATAAATTATCAAAAAAATGAATAGTAAATATTATACTTAAGAAGCAACTTCTTCTCCAAATATAGTATACATATTAATAAAAGAATAATAATAATAATTGTCTTTATCCCAGAAACTAAAAACATCATTTTTTTAAATTTATATATTATAGCTACTAGTAGTACATTTTTCTTACAATATTTTTTTCCTACTTCTCTTGATTCTATATGTATATCTACAATAACATAATGTACACTCCTCTTCCAACCACAAGCGAATGCTTCTCTGGAAGAGTAGTATTAAATATTGTCATTGTAAATTGTAAGCCTTATTACTTAGGTACATGTACTTTTTCCTTTAATAAATAAAAATAAAATAAAATAAAAATAAATAAAAGGTTCTTTACAATAATTGCGTTTATTTACGTTACAATATAAATAAATAAATAAATAAATATATAAGTCTGGATTTAGCTACACTGTTCATTACCCGAGGGTTGGTAATTCTCTGTTTCTAGAAGCTTGAAGTCTGACAAGGATACCCTACAGGCAATTGCTACACTCTAGCGACATCTGTCGGACTCTGGAGTAAGCTTTCTGACTAGTGCCATCTATCGCTTGAATACCCAACTTATTACCATACATCACAGAAACATTACTATTTCAATGATAATTATTATCTCAAACCCTCTTCAGGCAGATAGGTACCATAACATTGAAAAATGCGAATAATAATTTAAAACTCCGTCATCAAAAAGGCCTCCATCTTGAAACGGAACGTACTATTTACAGACAGAAAAAATGCAAAACGGTCGAGTTAAACGGGATTATAAAGTCACTTTTTATCTATTGCTTGATGAAGGCTGTTGGGAAGTGAGTTAGCCAAGAGCTTCACAGATGCACTCATAGAGGGCAGTGCAAAGAGCTTGCTTGGAAGTCCGCAAGATGGCAGCTAGTAGCCAGTAGTCGCTAGGGTCAGTTAGGCTGCTCCGAGATAAACTTGTGTTTTGCAGATCTCATTTAGCTAGCTTATAGTTAAGTCGACTATAGAGTCACTATTGTAATACGGGAGTACTGAATAAATCCTTGATTTATCACAAAGAACTTATTCTTCATAATCTCCTTCCACGAAGAGTTGGAGAACTGTTTGTTGGAACACGGTTTTCATAATATTTTTAGTTATTCACTGCCAAGTGCTTCCGTCGAACCTTATCTTATCAAGATTTAGTGCAACCTTGAGCCCTTTAGGACACGAAAATGCCCTCAGATATTCATGCCCTGAATGAACTAATTTAAAATACAGGACACAATGTTTACAAACAATGTAGAATCCCGCTTTCCAAGCTCGTTTTCTATTTGGAGTTCACAAGTTAACCTGAAACAAACAAAGTCACGAACCGACATTATTTTCTTCCCGGGATTCTTTCAACAACCGGTCCGCTTTTTTGCAAGGCATGCGCCAGCCACTAACCACCCGATCTGTTTGCTAATTCACCGGCATCTCGAGTAACCGAGTTGATGCGTTCTACGTGGGTGAGATTAGGCGAAGCTACCCAGTACCGAGTAGTGGCGAGAGGGTTAACTAGGGATACGAAATAATAATAGAAATACGAAAATAATCGAATCAAAATCTTTATTTTTAAATAATGCATATTTACGTTACCTGCCGTACCAGAAAATGTCTGTTCTGAGATCCTAATACATTCAAATAAATGAAAGCAAAATAATAAAAAGCGATAAAAAATGCATACACATCTGTGTAAATATGCATTAACAATAAAAAATCACTAGAACAAAGAAACAAAATTCTGAAACGGAACAACGACTAGGTATATTTTATTTTTAAAATCGCCATTTAAAAGAATTTAGAGTTTGTTTATGAAATATAAATGACGATGGAATTTCTATGTACATCTTTCGCGATGTATTTCCCTTCGGTTAATCGACTATTATTTAGAACTAGCTATACCCCGCCACGCATTGCTGTGATTGAGTCTGTCTGTACAGATAGATTAACAGCGCGTGTTGCTTTTACATCCAATCGATGGCGCTGTTTTTTTTTGTTTTTAAAAAAGCACGTTTTTACCTCGCACAGGTGACATCTACATACAACAGGTATTTAAAAACACCCGCGTATTCGAATGCAACGCTGTGTCAAAATTTCAAAGCAATCGGTGAAGAATTTTGGAGATTTCAAACGAACCTTTTAATTTATATAGATTGGTAAAATTTTATCGGTGGACGCCACTCTTCATAGCTTACAAGAGTGCAATTCCAGGGCAAATAATGACAAACTGACAATAGTTCAACAGCGAATGGACTGGGCATCAGAATAAGAATGTGTAGAAATGTGTTGTAGAATCGATAACTCAGTATCAGAAAAGAATATGTAAAATCTAAATATTTCATGACGTAGGTTATCGATTATTTAGAAATGGATATGCGCATTCCCATCACTGGTTTAGGACCTTAGCATGAAAATACTCACGGATTTCCCTTGTGACCTTTTTCGACAAGCGAGCGCTTGCCAACTGACCGATGCGATGTGAGACGAGAGACGTGTGCTCCAAATATGCAGCTAGACACACATGACTAAATAACTGAGAGAATATCGACTAAAAAAGAACGAACAACCCAATAATTTTGCTGTATTACAGTCCTTTTGGCACATCACACATTCAGGAAAAAGAAAATAAGCTTCAAAATCCAATAAGCATGATTTTTCAAAGGAATAAAATCATTATCGCTCAGTCAAAATGACAAAGATTTTCACCCTGAAAGCTGCTTTCTAGGTTGGTTTTTTTTACTTCTTTTTCAAAAGAAGCCTAAAAATCTATGGTGCTCGATATGCAAAAGCGTTACTTGTTAATTTCCAGTGGGTACGCGCATGAAACAAAACGTATTATTTAAGAAAAAATGTCAGTACGTAAGAAATGTGAACTATTTATATTTAATAACATGGTTCGTTTTAAATTTATTTCAGTACACTTAAAATTTAGAAGGTAATTGATTGATTGATTTAATATGCTTCTATGAAATAAATCACCGTCATCTTGACACCACAATACGTCTTAGCAATATTGAAATAAATGTTCCCAATTTCTATTGTTTAATGGGGCTGCCACAATTGCGTTATACTCTCGTAGCTTGGCCTACTTTAGCAAATCGCTCCCCATACATTCCCATTTACAAATGTGTTGATTATATAATAAGATAAGTGTGCAGAAGTAGACATTTTCGTTTATAATTTATACGCATTCATCAAAAATGTCCTGCTATTACAAAAACATATATAACAATTGCATGTAGATATTATGTATCCTTTGTTTGAATAGTTTTTGTAATTACATCCTATTTGTATTTCAACTAATGAGTTTTTCTAATTGGATTGTTCTCATGTATGTTTGAACATCTGTATGAATCAGTATACATAAATTTCTCATACGGGCTACGTAGATCTGTTTTATTTTAGGTACATCCCTAGATCCTATCTGTTCGATAATCCCAATCTAAGCAGACCACGTGTGGCCGAGATATCGAAGGTGAGTTCAGACAAATATATCGAATACAACTGCTGCGATATACAGATCAAGGATTATCACACCCGGGTATCAACACGTCAACTGTTGAAAATTAACACGGTAATAATATCTTGTTCGCAGGTCATTATGAGAAATATTTAGCTACACATACCCAAATTCTAAAATTTCAAATAAAATTAATTAATCAAAGTTATGAATAGGTAACTAATGTAAGAAAATAAATTTAAATAATAATACCGCCACACTGCCGTCGGGTACCCCTGGCCGGCTTTGTAGGCCACGCTTTGAATACGTGATGGAGAGAAAGATTCCTGGGAGTAATGGGGCAATTATACTTCGGAAGTGAAATGGTATCATCGAGCTCTTCAACATATTTAGTCCCAACAGTCAGTGGAACTATGTAATCTCTGTTTGCCATAAACATGTTGTGATGCTTAGGACTAGTAGGAGAAATGAAGAACAAGGTTAGAAATATCCATTTTCGGTTATGGTCATTGAATATTTTAAGCTATGTATTTCTCGATTCTATATTGTGGTCTCTCCACCAGGGAAGTTTTGAGATTATTTACCAACCTGGAACGAGGTGTAACATTAACTTATATTATTTTATTTAAATTGCATGTGATACTTACACAAATAAAGAATTATTTTATTGGTAAAGCCGTATTTAAAATCCGCGAGCTTTGGGTTCAGAGCCAGTCACAGAGGTCCTCAAACATATTATGTCCATCGGGCAATTCACGGAGAAGAATGAGTGTTGATGATTTATTAAAATCCTGTTACAAACGGGACAGCACGCCATTTCCTAGTAAAATGTTAGTACTTTCCGAATGTATCGAACAGCCTTTGCCCTGTTAATATTATATAATAATGAAATGCGAAAATATAATGATTTTTATAAACACGTGTCCCGACGTCGAGTTAAAACATTCCATTTTTACTAAAAGTTTAACGTGAAACCTATCAATTCATACGTTTAGGGCCTGCAATCCCGTTTTTAACAGGAGTTAGTTTAAGTTTTCTCAGTGTTTTATTACGTTCTTGGTTGATCAAAATAGAAAAAATAAATTGAATTTTGTGCGCATGATTACTGATGACTTGATGATTCTTGATGAAAGATCAAAATAAAACGGGACGACTATCGGCATTTAAGATCAGGGGTAAAAATGTATTTTCTTAGCATGTCTTATATCACAACGAATACAGGTATTAAGTATAAAAATCGTTTGGCAATCGGAGACTAGAAATGGTCGATTTAAGCGCAAAGGTAGTTATTATTATTTTGTGTATAAAAAAATTGTTATATATATATATATATATATATTATATAACTCATATATGCGTTCATAATTTTCTAAGTGAAAAACAATTTTTTTCTAACTTAATTAACAATTTTGTTTAAAATCTGTTAAAGCTAAGATGTATGAAAAACTTCAACTTATCCAAAACATATTTTTAGTATTTATTAGGTAAAATGATTTGTAGTAAAGCTTAATCGAAAATGAGGATTTTACGATAGCTTCGCTTTAAAAAAAAATCATAATAGTGAAAATATCATCACAACGATTTGATTTATTTATAAAATAGTATATAATTACCGTCTTATCATGAGCCGCTCATCTCACTAGAGAATTGAGATGTGTAGCTTTACAATTACAGTAAATAAATAGAAAAATACATGTAAACTTAATACAATATTAAACATATAAACCTACAAAATTAACATTACAGTTATTCAAATTAAAAGTACGGTTTAAAGTTGGCTACAATAACATTCTGTTGACTAAATAAGTATGACAATATACCTGTGTTGGCTTACCAACGACAACCATAACGTGACCATACCGACAGTAATAAGATGGAGAGTATGAATAATCAATAACAAAAAAAAAAAAAAATAGGTAATTACTAACAGGTAAATAATAATAAGCAAATAATATAACAATAAGTAAATACTAACAGGGAAGTAATAATAAGCAAATATGTAACGATAAGTAAATAATGATAAGCAAATAATAGTAACAATAAATAAATACTAGCAGGTAAGTAATAACAAGTCATTAATAGTAGTAACAATAAGTAAATAAACATAAGCAAATTATCAATACAATAATAAAAAAATAGTTATGATTGTTAATCAAATAACCAAGTCAATATTTTTAAATACATCGCGTTATGTATCTTTTGTACCTACAGCTTTGATGCATATTTCATACAACGCAAACATATAGGTAACAATCTATTATATTCATAAGAGCGAAACAAAGCAATAATGACGGTAAGCTTATTAGGCAATTTCCATAAAACTAACTTTCCATAACTGCGTATCGATCGCTACCTGACGAAACTGTTCTAACTGAAATTAAGTGGGAAATTATTACACAACATTCACGAATAATTCAAGTTCAATACCAACAGCCAGCTTCAGCGTAACATTACATTGTTTATGTGTTTATTTTATGATGTAACTAGCTTACCTATCAGGTTTCGTCCGATTTCAACACAATATTTTAAAAGTTAATAATTTTTTGACAAATTATTATTAGCATTAATTACTCGCATGAAATATCCATACAAATTGAAAATATCTCCCGAGTAAAAATAAATGCCGCCGACGGGAATTGAACCCGCACCTTCTGATGTCCGGCCAGGTGCTCTGGACCACTGAGCTACGTCGGCTTACTGACGGCCGGCGTGGTCTAGTGGTATACGCTTTTGACTACAGATCCGAAGGTCGCGGGTTCGAACCCGGCGTGCGCAAATAAATTTTATTTGATTAATTTGTGTTATTTCACAATTAATTAATTTAAAAATAATATATAGTATATTTGCGGCACGTTCCAGAGTGGAAGATACTCTCAGTATCGCCCTGGTGTAAGACCACCATTCAGAATTGAAACGTTGCTTGAAATGGCTTTAGCCGTGTTTGGTGACCAGATCTGAATAGCCAGGTACTTCCCCACCTTCCTCTTCCCCATCTCCCTCCCCTCCCCAATACCCTCAGCCTCACATCATACCCCAATTGGGGATGCCATAGTCTCACTGGCTCCAGACGGGAGCAGTTGGGACTCTTGTGCGGTAATACTGTAAAAAAAAAAAAAAAAAACTTCAATCGCCAATTACTGCTTATTATATTTTTTTTTTCACATGTAAACAACCAATATTTATTTTTTAGGAAAGCTTTGTTAGTGTAAATTGATAAATGTGTATTTCAAAGCTCCAAGTTTGACAATACGTTGCGACTTAATAGTTTTCTTGGCCTTGAAGTTGCCGATAAGAAAATATGTACAAGTTTCATGACGCCCGAGCTCATATATATTCACCATCGACATCTTTTATGGTAACCGGACAAATCAGATACTTAAAAAAAACAAAGTAGGTTAATTAGGTGAGGTTAGATTTTTTTTAAAGTTCATTTTTATTTTTTTCAGCTCTTTTCCTCAAATCAATCACTTTTCAAAAACGATGGAATAAAAAAGATGTAGGTAATGTAAGCACGATGTATGTATCTAAATGTATTACCTAACAGTTATGTCAAATGTATATCTTAGCCATTTAACAGCCAACGTATATAGCGTCATCCCAGAGATATTAAACGTTCAACAGAGGTAATTTCCTTTCGAAATGAGTCAATATAGCTAAAGTATAGCGTAATCCCAGAGATGTTAAACGTCCAACAGAGGTGATTTCCTTTAGAAATGAATCAATATAGATAAATAACGTATAGCATCATCCCACAGATGTTAAAAGTTTAACAGAGGTGATTTCCTTTAGAAATGAGTCAATAAAGCTAACATATAGAATCATCCCATAGATGTTAAACGTTAAACAGAGGTGATTTTCCTTTAGAAAAGAGTCATAATACACATTTGTAGTAATAAGTGATATTTATAAACATCGATTGTCTCCGAAGCAATAATACTTGAAAACCTGCATTTAATGAAACAACAAACTTATACAGCAATGCGGCTATTAAAACCTTAAAGGCCTCTCAAATCGATTAATCTAACTTAAAATTTTTGAAGTAACTAACTTTTAAAAACTTTATGACTAAGAGGGTAAATATTTATCAACTTCGAAACCCCTTTGCTGCGAAATATGGTAATATTTTAAATTTAATTAACTATCTAACAATCACGGTGTTCTCCACACAGTAGGAGATGGATTTGCGATGTTTGGGACATGAAGAGCGGGACAGATAAAAGAGTGTCAGAATGATATGAACGTGACTGGAACGAAGTCGGGGACGCCCAAGGAAGACGTGGCACGATCATGTGAACGAAGAATATGAATGAATGTAAATGAAGCAAGAAGTGTATGTTGAGACAGGTGTGGGGTCCAAACACAAATTATACTAATGTCGTGCGGTATGATGGTTAGTTAGTTAGAAATCATAAATCATAAATAATGTGTATAATATTATTATACTGTTCTGTTATTCCGACTAATCATTGTCAGCATCAATTATGTAAATTCGACAATTTTGCCATGTTTTTCTTTGTTCTCCCCGACTATTCCATTCTATCGGTCATTTTAACAGTCTAACTAACACCTCGCTCTTAAGGCGAAGCTTAATGCCAAATCATTATTTTGATTAATCTTTATAACGAATT
Organism: Hesperophylax consimilis; assembly: GCF_061612785.1. Lineage (NCBI taxonomy): Eukaryota > Metazoa > Arthropoda > Insecta > Trichoptera > Limnephilidae > Hesperophylax > Hesperophylax consimilis. The sequence goes on from NC_142838.1 coordinate 18,610,187, forward strand.
TGTGTACATTATGAATACCAAAAAATATGCTTTAGATAAATTGAAGGTTTTTCTACCGTTTGACTTGAATAGAATACAAATAAAAACATAAATTACTAATTAAAAAATATAAATGTAAACTACTAAAAAAATATTTTTTTTCAATAGAAATGTATGAACTCATAAAGGAAACAACTTTAAAAAATACAGTATTATAGCTAAGATTATCTGTGACAGTTTCACTTGATTAACTTTTTTGTTTTCTTATAAAATTATATACAAAATAAATAAAAACCAGTTTTGTGCTTGAAATCGAACGTTTCTAGACTCCGTTTATCAAGCGATTTTAATGCTTATTACCTACGCTATAAGATATACAAAGAATATACACATTTTTGGCTCGTAGCTTCCTCTTAACTCCTAAGCGTACCTTTCTGTAACACTTTCATTTCCATAGATATAGATGCTTTACAATATTAAGACGAATTTATTTGTTTGCGCCCGTATGTACGCAATACGAATATATAGTTTTGACTGTTTAAAAACGCAATGCTTTCAAGAAAGGCATTTACGTACAATATTTTATAAGTGATTAAATCCAATATTGTATTGGTATGCCTTACTTGAAAGAACTGCGTTTTTAAACAGTCAAAACTATATATTCAAATTCATATTGCGTATTTACGGGCGCAAACAAATAATTCGTCTTAATATTTTAAAGCGTAATTTGCAGAAATTGTATTTCCATAAAATAATTAAATCTATGAAGGCGTAGATCATAAGGTACGTTACGTTTACTCTTAAATAGGAATTTCATACGTAATTCAGCACTTTAAAATTTTAAATTATAAATAGAATTTATAAGATCATATCGTCGTGACATTGAGAAATCGACATTCAACTTTCGATTGAATTTAAAACGAGTTGTGGGATTTGGTAAGCGCTCGGCAAAAGCTCGCAAATTATTTACTCGGCACACAAAGCTCTGGGTAAAGCTCAGAAATGCAAGCAAACCGCTAAGGGACTGTAAAACAAATCTGTGAACCGCAAACTCAATATTTTAAGACTCCGTAAGAAATGCGGACTCTAATGTCTGCGGTAAAACACGACAGACTAGGAGAATTACCCCGGTCATAATATTACTCAGCCCATGAAGCTGACATAATAATATCTCTAACGCAGAGCATTTCGCAAAAAAAGCTTGTTGACATAAGAATATATTATGGTAATATCTACGCCATTCCGCTACAGTGAGAGGGAGGATAATGGCGTAGTCGAAACGTACAAAAAATATTTATATTAGAAATTAATTTAAGGGTAGTTCGCTTTTTAGTTAAATTTATCATAAATGCGGTATGCAGTAAAATTCCACTGAGAAAACTATCAATTCTTAAAGTTTTCAAAAATTTATTTAAAAATTCTGTGCAAGGAATAAATACGAATATAGCAACGCAATATGAAAAAAAACATTAGTCGGATACGCAAATCACACGAAATTGGATCGAGGAAGTTAGGGACACAAACGGAGAAAAATGAGTACGGATTTTTTTTATCAAGACGTGTTAAAAAGTGACTGCAAGATAATTTCCCAATAAAATATCAGTCAATCAGAATTTATCTGAATACGTGTTCATGCAGGTGCCCTTGTTTTAATAAACATAATGGACGAGATGCGAAACTATATCATTTTGAAGAACACGTGTTCCGACTTCCTTATAACATTTATTTGAACAATACTCCTAAACACATCATGTAAACCAACAAATAGCTGTAATTTTCTGTTTTTGTTTCTTGTGTTTGTATGACTTGTTACATAGCTTTTATCAAATGTAATTTTATTCTTATTTTTTATGTTTGAAAGTATTTGTCAAATTAAAATTATACTACCAACCATGTAAAAGCCCTCTGGGCGTTAAATAAATAAATAAATAAATAATGAATAAATAACATATTCGTGCTTTACTGATAGTTTGTGACGAAATTTGTCAAATAATTCGTTATAGGCCTATTTTTAACAGGAAAGGAATAATTTTACCATTTTTTTTAAATACAAAAAACATTACATATTCGGAAGTTTTCTCCGTGCATCAGGAATTAAATAATTTAAACCAGAGAAAGCGAAAACTATTTACAATAACGATTTACATCGGCATCCCAAATCAACATCGCCAGATTATAACATATTAAAAAAGAGACAAGAAGATTACAATAAGGCAACCGTCGAAATATTTTTGTTAAAAAGTAATTGAAAACCTTTCACTTGGTGACACCTGGTGTCATGAAATTAAGAAAGCTCTGCATGGAATGTCTAAGGACGGGTTGTGTCGGAGAATTTGAACAATTCATCATTTTCAAGTTATGTGAGTGATTTTTTCAAGTTCTGTTTTTATTTCAGTTTTGTCAAGCAACTAGCCTACAATGATATAATAAAATGATACAATGATATAGAAATTTGATGAATTGTTCAAATTCTCCGAAACAACCCGTCCTAAGTCGACGAAACTGAAATATTTAGCTCACAACGTCATTTCCATCGTGAGCTATGATGTAGCGTACAGCCGAGATATCAAAGTTATCACATGTTTTAATAAGAAATCTGCATATACCTACAGATACTAATCCGGGGCAAAGTCGGATACCAGAGCTAAACCGCAAATATATTATTTATCACCTGCCGTGTAATCAGATCATTAGTGTACCTAACTTTACGGTGAGCTTTTGGCTCGATGGATTAGTAGCTAGATACCTACCCTAGGCGCGGTATTCAATTTATATACGTGCCAGTAATTTAAGCTAGTGGTACACGATGGAGTGTTGATACTAACCCAGACGTTTGGCAGTGAGGCATGGAACTGGTAGAGGAAGGATGAAACTAGACTGAATGATTTAGAAATGAGGCTTATGTGAAACCATCCGGAGAAAATGCAAGGCTAATGCCAGCGTAATGGATACGGTTGAGAAAGAAACTCTTAGATGGTTTGGGCGTGTACAACGAAAGGACAAAGGAAGGAGTGAATGGTAGGAGTCAGGGACACCCGAGGAAGACGGCTATATCAAGTGAATCATCGAGTAATCAAGTCTATGAAATACTTGAGCCGGGCAACTTCAAGTAAAAACTTAACTAAACCTGCGGAAAACGGCCTGTTGGTAAGTTAGTTTTAAGCTACGTGACATCGCATCCCGCCGGGTGATCGCGTCAAGGTGGTTCGGTATGGTTTATACCCCGAATGGAAGCCTTATGGCTGCAATGCAGACAATTCAATATAACGAACACGTACATTATAAACATCAAGCGGAAAATTGCCTTTGAAAGTTATCAAAGTTGTTTGTATTTTCAGAGAGGGTAGTAGTTTTGGGACGTATCTAATAATAAAGATTTAATAATATTTCGAATTTATGATGACGCCCGAGCCAATGTTACTGCTTCAGCACATATGAAAGATATTAGGCATAAGAAAGACTTATTGAACAAGGACAAGCTAAATATAGAGGACATAAATCCATCGACTGAGTCTGAGATTGATCGGGTAGGATCAGGTATTTCGTTTTCAATAAATGATTTAAGGGTAACGTGAACCTTTATCCCGTTTCGAATTCAAAGGCGTGATCCCAATGCAAGATGCTGTGGGAGTAGCGGCGCGATTTATTGGGACGATCCGATACAAATTTCGCCGTCATATGGAAAACGGGCGTGTCGCAAAGGTTTTAAAACGAACATAAAATATCAGGGTCGAATATATAAAATAAATAATAAATACTCTAAGTATATATACTCTCTCGCCATAGTGAGAGACTACCGCTCAGAAATGAAACGTTGCTTGAAATGCCTTTCGCCTGGTTGGTTATCAAATCTGAGTAGCCAGTTCCCAATCTCGATCTCCAGTCCCTTCAATATCACAACATACCTCAAATCTCGATACCATAGTCCCACTAGCTTCAGACGGTTGGGAGCAGTTGAAACTATTGTGCGGTATTCTCATAATAAAATTATCACTCCCTCCAAGAGATGGTGATGATGCTGGGTGATATGACCGAAACGTAAAGCTCAATTTAAATCCATACATACATACTCGTGCGTCTCGTACATAATGAATTTAACAAATGTAACCGATGGGTAAACACGTTTTTAGAAGCTTGAAAACAAGTTTACATCAAGTTGGGTTATTGAGTTCATCTTTATATCTTGTGAAGCAATGCCTATCGGGCTTGATATTGTCCGATAAAATTAACAGATTAAAACATGGGATTGACGATAATATTGTGCTAAGTTATCTATTGTAGGAAACTTACATTTATATCTAGGCTTTCGAAGCGAGGCATCAGAATTCAAAGGAGAGTTGTATTATGAAATTACTCTTAGGTGGTGTTATTTTTAGATTTTGAATTATGTACAAGATGGATAACCTATTGATATAATGTAGGTATCGATGGGTATAATATACATATTTTGCCCGCAATGCGGAATTGATAAATATAACTACTACATCACTTTCACCCAAAGATGGGTAGATTTAACACTGTAAAATACACTTAAAATATGTAATGCTTAAATATGCAAAAGTTTACGTAAACGGGGTGTTTAACCTCGAGCTCGTCCATCACAGCAGTTGTAGGGTACAAAGAGAGAGAGATATATATATAGAGAGAGGGAGGAGAAGATTAATCGAGCTAACGAGTTTAGGTGACATTTCATTTTCGGTGGAACAATGACCGATAAAAGAATGTTTCGACACCACTATGAAAGGGATACCGAAAAATGTATATTCGATTCTAACCGTTGGCGAAATCTGTACATTCAATTGAATTTGGAGGGAGTTGGGTGGGGTTTTACATATGAGCTCCACCATTACATGCATGAATAGCCTTAAATTATGAAAATACTCACTTATTATTATATATATCTTCTGAAATCGATACAAGATAGTAATTACACAAGTAAAATACGCCTCGCTAGCTAGGGATTTTACGATTATAAAGTCTACAATCTATTCTATATGAGTATAATATTCTGGGACGTAGATCAATTGAAACGCGTTAACCTAGGTAAACATTGTCCGGTAAATATTTACCTACGACTACCGTTTTTACTACTACAAAAAATTGCCCCTTTAATAACGCCTGCTCGCGTCCCCTTTAGAGTTATATCCCAGTTTTCAAGTAGTTTGTGGGCTACGCTAGGTTTGTATAGACTGGTTTGTGATTTAATTCTACCTAATCCAACCTAACCTAACATGTACGGAATATTTTCTCAAACGGTAGTCGTAGGTAAATAATTACCCATTGTCCGATAATTAATATTGAATTATTGTAATCGTGCTCTAATCATAGGGCTATAATTAGAGGCGCCACTTCCTACTAATATATCGTCGAAATTTGTTCCACTATTAGAAGGCGATAAGCGGTGCGCGTAGATCGGATTCGGTGGTTTTGGTTTGGTTTTGGCTCTGGTCAGAGAGTTGGAGTTAAAAAGGCGGAATGTATTTTTTCGCTCCATGCGTTATCTAAATATGATACATCAATAGTTCTAATTCCTTTTTACAATTTCTATTAATTCCCGACAAAAAACAAATAACGATTAACCAGTGGAACGCCGATGGGTCTCTGGAGAACAAGCAAGCATTCTAAAATGATCCTTATTAGAATAATTCGCGATGCAATTTTGACCTTAATGCGTCGAAAAATTTATGAAAAACAAAATCAGCATCGTTTGGTCTAATACAGAGGTTCCCAAAGTGGTCTATATGGACCCCCAGAGGTCGATATCGGCATGCTAGGGGTCTATGTCGGTGAGGAAAAAATTTGGGGGTCCACGAGATTCAAATGGGGGTACATACGAGCGGAACCCCATTTACCTCAACTCAACTTTTAGGAGTTCCGTAAATGACACAATAGACCTAACACAAATATAAAAGACTGAGAAATTACTTATTTGATATTTGTATTTTTAATATTTCGTAAAGTTGTTAATTGAGGTATATAAATAGAGTTTACGTTTCTTTTCTCGTAAGAATTAATATATTCCATCAAAACATTGCACATTGGAAGCTGCGAATTTTCCTAGTTCCCCAACTTGTTTTTGAAAAACGTCCAGGGTAATAATGACGTTTAACATTTAAATGCACTTCACACAGACTTCAAAACTAAGTTTGAGGACATTTTGACAGTGGAAATGCAACGTTAAAGAATCGGATATCACGTGACAAGAAGAACTGACCGGAATAAGCACTGACAAAGAACTTAAGGGGCAGTTCTGTAGGACCAGCTACAGAAAGAAATTCTAGTTGCTTATCTTGCTTCATTTTCATTTGGTGTAATACCTCACAAGGGTGCCCCTGTCTGCACAGTGTAAAGACAGAGCAACTATACCGCCACCCGGTTGTTGGGCAGGCAAAGGAAGGGAATATTTTTAGTAAAAAAATTAATGATTATCACATGGGACGTTAATAGTTTTAGGAAAATTCAATATTCGGCAGGCAGGGGGTCTACAGAAAAAAAAATATTTGGCAAGTGGTCTACGGGGCAAAAAAGTTTGGGAACCTCTGGTCTAATAAAACGTCAGGTTGCACTAATATTATTCTGTTTTATGCTCCGGCCTACAACATTTGTGCGTAATCGATTGCGCAATATTCTAACAACTACGAAGTAACAGATCGGTAGAAGCTATTTTAAAGTAAAAATTAAATTCAATTAAAAGGCGTGTGAACTCACGAGTAAGTAGGTACAATGTGCATCGTGTCTTCATTGAGCTACCTTCCCGTTACACAATTATTATAAGCACAAAAGTAAACTTGTGTAATAACATGACACAAAGAATTGCCACGACTAACACCAGTTGAGTCATGGGCCACAAAGGCGATAAATTACCGAGTGGATCATACGCAGGCAGGTTAAACGATTGACCGCCGCGGGTTAACACGGGGTCAAGTGATACAACAGTCGTTAGCAAAACACAATAGCACACAATTACACCAGTGCGTAAATTGCCAAACAGCCGAAAATAACATCGAATAAAAAACAACAAACAAAAACAATGGTTTGGGTAAAAAATGATTAATACCTTCGAAATGACGAAAGTTTTTATAACAATATGAAAATTCCTGGTGTAAAACATGTCTTTTTTTGCTAATACAAAGCAATCTTCGTACCAAACGTACCTATTACCCTACAAGGCAATATATGTATTCAGCGTTTGCCAATAAAATTCTGCCGCGCATGGTATAAGGGTGAAAGGTAAAACAATTGTATTTACATGTTTCTAGTTAGAATTTGCATGTTTTCTCCAATAAATAAATTGCCTTCCAATTGCTTTATGTAACTCTAAGTGACCAGCTCAGGCATGGAGGCTCCATCGAAGCCAGAGTCAAGTTAACCTCTCAGAAGTTGAGTGTATTGTACAGGGCCCGCATATACTTTAATAGTACAACTGCTGATTCTGTACAAATCGCAAGGAGCCCCACTGTTGAATTTGGCAGCCACCTCTGGTCTAAAGCCCCAGAATATCTGAAAAACCCTTCACTCGATAGATTTCTAACTATCTTAACAAGCGGATTGCAATCTTTAGAGCCCAGGAGTCATGTGGGTATGCTGTCCTTGTTCTACCGGAATTACAAAAGAAGATGCTCCGATGAACTAGCGTCAGTGATCCTTTCGGCACCGGTGCGTAATCGGGAAATACGCCAAACGCACACACAACATACGTAGACGGTTAACATTTGTGACATTAGAACGGGTCACTTCTACGACTCGTTCTTGAGTTCAACAGCTCGGCTGTGGAACGATTTGCGGGCCACCGTGTTTCCTCTCTCCTACAACACGGGTCTCTTCAAGACCCATGTTCATTCCTTCCTCTCCTTAAAAAGACCCTCCGCATGACAGCATTCCCAGGAACGATTATTTTCCTCAGGGCCTTATGTGTGGAGTTAATGTTAATAAAGCAGTCATGTGTCTAAGTAATAACTAATAACGCAGCTTTTAAGGAAAAATCAAAAGATTTACTCTTAAGGCGATGCACTACGTCGTGTAATATTTTGAATCGAGCCGCTATCAATAACACACCTTACGTAGATGGCGATAAGACTTAAATTCCCGCTTCACACCATCCACTTGTTTTGATTTATGCAAGAAAAAAACATGGCCAAAAAGTGCCTTTTATTTCATATTGTGGATGTTCAGGCATAAATATTTAAATGTTTTTCATAAATAACTTGATTTTCCACATTATACAATAAAACCGTAACCGAAAATGGGTTCGTAAGTAGGAGATTTTGAACTTTAAAGCAGTTTTCATAGGCCTATACATTATTTTTTTCTGGGCTTATAAAAAGACTTATCTAAAAAATACTCGATTATTTCAAAGGCCAGGATGTATTCTACTCGCAGTATTTAATTAATGCAACTGAAACATTTCTAGGCGGCCAAATTTTTCAAGCCAAAAACACATGATTTTAAATTACTACGTAGTGCATCGCCTTAATTAATTAATCACTCTTTGTTATAATTTTTTTACATTTTTACTGGCCAATAATTTTAAAATGGTAAGCCTTTACTTTTTTCGCAGAACCATTATCTTGTTCCCGTTCGGAAAACGTTAGGCTATACGCATCGCATTATGAAAGGCGTTGATAACGTGCAAATGTGTTTTGAAAACGGCGATTATACTATTAAAATTCTCAACTAAAGCGACTCGTGCCAAAATATCAAAAAAACATGACTGGTTTGAGTGTCGCAGTTACTTCTATACTTTGCTGGCTGGGGAATCTGCTGTCAAAACCTGATAAAAATAGCTCACTGAAAAAAATATTGCGACAATTTTTAATGCGGAAAATCAACAAAGGAAAAAAGGGACGAAAATAACTTGCGATTATTATATTTCTGCGTTTAAAATTGTTAATAATTTAGTAATTTTCCGTTAAATCGGAACAAAAAATCATTCCAGCGTTAAAAATATTGTGACGTTTTCAAAAGTGAAAATAGAATCAATAATGAAAGTGTCTGAATAACTTAATATACGTAATATTACAATGGCTACAATCTTGCAATTGTTAGTTTATGAAATACATAGTAATAAAATTATTAAAGAAAAATATAGCGACATAACTTATAATTATTACAGAACCCAAAGATCGTTCTCATCACTAGAACCGATGTTATCGAAAGTTCTGTGAATAACGGACCGTAATATGGAGATTATGGTGATACGATCAGTAAGAAGGTTTTATAGAAGATAGAAAAAAGGCATTTCCTAGTGTAATTACGTGGCGAGATTGGCAGAAGACAAACGATTATTCCCTCCGTGCGAAGACAGACACTGCCTTTCACACGCTTTCTTACAAATAAATTACAATACAATAATTATTATAGCGGAATACGGTAAGCGGAACACGCACGATAACGCATTACTGAAAAAATGGTAAAACAGGATTGCAAAGATAATTTCCTGGTATTTTTTAGATGAACTTTACACAGGATGCTCTGAGGTTTCTTTCAAGGCTTATACGGGGTTTTCCAATAAGAGGTGTTATTTTGATATTCAATCGTAAAAGATCAATAGTTTCGTTGCATGTGTGGCACGTAGCGCCGTCTTGTTGAAAGTAAACGTTGTCCAGATCAATACCATCCAATTCCGGCCATAAAAAAATCATTAATCATCTCTCGATAGCGCAATCCATTCACCGTAACTATTGCTCCAGCCTCATTTTCGAAAAAGTAAGGTCCAATAAGGTCCTCCGCCGGACCATAAACCGCACCAAACAGTCACACGTTGAGGATAGAGAGGCTTTTCAACAATAACTCTTGGGTTTTCCGAACCCCAGATGCGACAATTTTGCTTGTTGACGAAGCCACCGAGGTGGAAATGGGCCTCATTACTCAAGATGATTTGCATTTGATTCACTCAAGTGAATTTTAATAATTTCGATGAGTTGTTGAAGCGTGTATCGTTCCATTTTTATTAATAACGTAGTTTCTACTTGTCAAATGTCAAAAAATGACAGCTTCAAAAGTAACATCTACCGAAACAGCGGGCTATTCAAAATAACACCTCTTATTGGAAAACCTGTATAATATTTAGGGACGTAGTGCGTGCGGTATTTTTAAGAAGATAAAGTGAATATTAAGAGGGGCTGGAAATGCATAAAGTCCTTCCACAGCCGAGCTGTTGGAACACGTGAACGAGTCAAAAGGGTCCGTTTTCATGCGACAGATGTAGTTTGACGGGTCTCATGAATAGTTTGTCATGGCGGTGAAGGGATCAATTAAGAGCACTTTAGTTGAAATGCCAGTAGATGAAATGAATCATTGCCACTTATCCTCAGTGTTTTAAAGATTGCTTACCGTCTTTAAAAACAGACGAGTTTTATGGGAAAACTTTTTATTTTTTGCCCAGTATAAGATTTTTCAGGTATTGCGGGTCTCTATACCAGGAGTGGCTGCCAACTCAACAATATGGTGCACTTGCCATTTGTACAGGGTGGAAGAAAAGATATCACGCCAGTCTAATAATGATTACTATTGACTTATAATGGTCTGACGGCTGTCACACTCCTCTGTTAAATAAATAAATAAATTGATAGCGTACCTATTTACCAACCATAAGTAGGTACTAAGACCAACCGTGTTAAGTCTGTTTGAAGTTTTTAAGTGTGGGTTGATGAAAACACGTAAATAAAAAATATTATACATTTAAATAAATTCACATGTTAATTTAGATTTTAGATGTTTAGTATTATACTGCCCTGATGAAGCTACGTTTGTAGCGAAACCCGTTCGGCATTAAGTATTTACCTATAAGTGATGTTTACAAAGTTATTGTTTAATTTTAAATTATAATGTCACATCACAAAGTTACTGCATCATATGAAGAAATAAATAAATTCGACTTACCATAATAGTATGAACGAAATAGAAGTCAAGTATGAGTGGATTGACGACCTGAAAATATAAGAGAAATTGAATATTAGAGCTGAACAGTTAATAGCAACTTTTAAAGCGCATACTCATTTCAAGGAAAGATTCCGCCGCCAAAACCATAACTGGAGATATTTTGTAAAGCTTATAATAATTTGTAATATATATTACAATGTTCAATTTCATCATCCTGAGCTATAAATAACGAAAATTTATTTAATGAACACATAAAAAATAAAACAAAGAAAAGTTTCCATTTCGCTGCTTTTCAATAACAAATTAATTCCACCCAACGACTTCAGTCATAATGACGGAGAGAAACTTCATAATAATACGTTCAGCTTCATCATACAGTAAGTTAAAACTGACTTCATACGTAATTCGACCTTAATCTCAAAAGAGACGTAAGAGCAAGAATACTTACCGCACAGTCAGAGGAGAACCAGTTCCGTTATTTTGTAATGTCGATATTTCATAAGCAGAGTTAGATAATGACCGCATACATATCGCCCATGACTCACTGACACGATTTTTAATTGTTTAAGGCGAAGCACTACGAAGTAATGCAAAATCATGTGTTTTTGGTTTGAAAATTTGGTCGCCTAGAAATGTTTCAGATGCTTTAATTAAATACTGCGAGTAGAATACATCCTGGCCTTTGAAATAATCGAGTATTTTTTAGATAAGTCTTTTTATAAGCCTAGAAAAAAATAATGTACAAGGCCTATGAAAACTGCTTTAAAGTTCAAAATCTCCTACTCACGAACCCATTTTCGGTTATGATTTTATTTTATAATGTGGCAAATTAAGTTATTTATAAAATGATCGAAAAAAAAAAATATTTATGCCTGAACATCCACAAAATAAAATAAAAGGCACTTTTTGGCCACGTTTTTTTCTTGCATAAATCAAAACTGGCGGATAGTGTTAGCCGGGAATTTAAACCTTATCGCCATCTACGTAAGGGTTGTTATTGATAGCGGCTCAATTTAAAATATTACACAACGTAGTGCATCGCCTTAAGGCGAAACACTACGAAGTAATGCAAAATTCGGTTTTAAAAGTTGATCGCTTGGAAATATTTCAGATGCTTTGAACAAATACTGCGAGCAGAACACACCTTGGCCTTTAAAATAATCGAGTGTTTCAAAAGATTAGAAAAAAGTATCAGGCCTATAAAAACTGCTTTAAAGTTTAAAAGTCAATCCTACTTACGAAGCCCCTTTCGTTTATATTTCGCACTTGTATTGTATTGTTTCACAGTGCTTTTGCACAAAAGAAGTATTTTAATTTATTTTTTTATTTTAAATATTTTAAAAGATTACAATTTTGGTGATTCTATCTACTCTACTAGGCTCATGCTCGTATTACGTTATTCGCACATTATTCATGTAACAATAACAAAATAATAATTTGTAGAACAAATAATACAAGATAAGGGAAAAGGACATGTTATAATAGATTTTTTTTAAATACTATTTTTTTTATAGAAAACCATATAAGAAATAAAAATAAAAATTTAACAGATTAATAAAAACATATTTTAAAGAAAATATAAATAAACATATTAAAAGTAAGATTAGTAATAATGCAAAATTATTTTTTCATTAACACAGGTTAATCGTGGTACGTAGAAATGTACCTATATACGGTCACATTGTAACATTTGAATTTAGCGATAAAACCTTAGGGAATTTAAACCATATCACAATCCTACATAAGGAGTGTTATTGTTAGCGGCTCGATTCCAAATGTTATACGACGTGGCGCATCGCCGCATCGCCCCGATGTGGAAGAATTAACGGGAAGTGTGAACTCTTTTGTATGATTTTTGTAAATTACTTAGAGTCTAACAAAAGATAGAAAATATTATTAGAAACGTTTCCTTTGTTTTGATTATAAAAGCTTCCACAGTTAATATGCTTAATAGCCGCCACGATGCATAGAACTAGTCGATGACTAACTTTGCTCTTATTCACGACTTTCAGGTTTGACATTTAAAGGAAGTCTAACGGATCTTGTAGAAATAGCAGACAATGAAAGGTCTTATAAATTTATAAAAAAATGTAATGCTGCCATATATAGAAATAATAATTGTCCTCTAAAGAAGCAAGAATGTCAAATGATCACAAAGATAAGACAAGCATTTTATCGGGGAAATAAAATTAATACAAAACTTTTACTGTCACGTATAGAAGTTAATTATTATCACTGTTTGTGTTAATAATTAACAATTCAACTCGTGACCTATCTACCTATACCTACACAACTTTATTTGTGTATATATATCAATCGGTTTCGGAAAATAAACATTCGTCAGGCATATATTATTATGTTATGTGAATGTTCTTACGAAGCATTAAAACACAGGATTTATTTTTAAACTAGCGCAAACCATGAAAAAAAAACAATTTTCACGGCCGAGAATCAACTGATTGGAAGGCAACTATACTGTCCATTAAACCACCATCTATTTTAAGAACGGCGGCATAAATGCATGCAATATAGGCCTTACTAATAAACGGGTTTTATTCTACATTTACCTTACAAAAATTGTTGTTTATCAGTTGTGTAAAATTTAAAACACTTTTAATAGTAAGAATAATTATTATTATGTGTTTTTTAATGTTACGTGTACACAACCGAAATTGTATTTGAAAACATTTCGTTAAAAAGATCTATTACAAAATTTAACTTGAAAACAAAAATAAATGGTGAATGAACGATTTGGCAAAATGTTGAACTTCTAGTACGGCATTTTCTTATACGTAGCTTGCTCGTAGAAATACGAATTCGTTTGAAATAAGTCAACAGCAGGAAGACAATGCCTGATTTCGTCAGCTGGATAATCTGGTTATGTTTAGAAACATGTAGGTGTTGCCAGTTGCCAGTTCTGTGTGAAACGGGGTATCTGATATACCTAGTTGTACCAACGCAACGATTGCGCGGGTATCAAAATATAATGAAAGGCATTTTGTGAATATTGGCAAAACAACCAGCAAATCATTTTGAAACTGTGTCGATAAAGCGACAGGGAAATTTTATATATGTTAATAACATTACAAAGATACAAAGTAAAAAGCACTCAAAAGAATTCCTTCAATGATAATGAAAAAGTAAGTAATAATAGGTACCTACAGCCCCCGTCTCACGAAATCTTGCCGGTAAACCTGGGGTCATTTTTAACCCCGTTTTTTTCTTAAAAAGAAAGACAAACGTTCCCGGGTTACGAATACCCTGACAATTTTTGAAAATCTCCTACCACCACAGTAAGCGGAAAATGTTGCTTGTGTTGTGATGGAAGACTTAGCCAGCCGAAGAATTGGACACTCCTGGGTGGGGCCCCAAACGCGATGTCAACTCAGCCACCGACCGATCGGTATCTTGTGTTGCTTCGCTCCCACTGACAAAATAACTTATACTCACAGACATAGGAATTAATAGACGAGAAGATAATGGCGAGGGGTAAAATCAACTGTTGAAGAACGAAGGGAGTGAAGCTGACAGTGATTCGTCAATAAATCAATCTGACAGTAAATAGGCATCTCGCATTATAATATCACCATTTAGTTCTTAAAAGTAAAATCTGCTTTTGAATGAATAGACATTTTTACATGGGAGCGCAAATTACTCGCCACGTTATGAACAAATTTGCGAAGTCCAAATTCGGCAAAGTAAATTTCTTCTATTTTCAGAGTCGTGGATAGTTTCAGAGTATTTAGTTAAGACACTTTTATAAATGTTCATAATTTACTTCCCAGAAACCAACCAGCTTTGTGTTTCGCGTCCAGACGTTTCTCGATGTGATAGTAACAACTGATTCATATTATACGATGTGAATATGCTTAAAATAAAGTAAAATAATGCTTATATATGGAATGTAATACGACAATTGGGTTTATTCTCTTTTTCACATCTATTTTTACAAGTTTTCATAGTACAAGTCAACATTTTGCCGTGTTATTTCGTAAAATGAACCGATGATGCCTCGACCATAGTTCGCACAAGAATTATGACGTCACGTTTTCAAATTTCACTTGAGGCCATACGCGAGCACAGCCGGCTCCAATGGAACCGGTATGGGGAGTGGGGATAATACGCTTTTAATCACTTAGGGCAGGTCTACTAATATTCATATGTCTATGCTTATACTTATTTATTTGACTACAGATGAAGAGTTCGTATTTTTTTTTTTTTTATTTTTTTTATTGAAATTTTTTTTTGATACATATATATACAGGTACATACATAATAACAAAAAATAAAAGAGAGTAACAAAAAAAATCCCACAAAGGCGAGGCCTGTGCGTGGGCATTATTATTTGTATGTGGATATTTAAAACAGTGGTTTAAATAAAAATAAAATATTGTACATGGTGATTGATTTTACCGTAATTTCAGTTACTTTTTACTAAAATTCCAAAAATATTTAAGTGCTCAATGAATATTAATTGGTACAACAAGTATTAATTGATACAACAAACACATAGCAGACTTTATTATATATCTACTCTTTAAGCTAATTAGTTGTAAGTATAATTAATGGCTTTGTTAATAACTTATAAGAAAAAAATATCTATTTTGGCTGTTTTGAGCCAAGTTTTGATATATTTTTTATATGAATGAAGATTTTGACGAGTGGTCTCTTTAAGGGTTGAACATACTGAATTATAGATTTTTGGAGCAATAAAACTAATGTGTCTCTGGGCCTGTCTAGTTTTACAGTGGGGTACAACATACTCACAGGCGCCACATCTTCGACTGGAACGATTAGAATTTTTTATAAAATTGTTTGGGTGCTTGTAGATAAATTTAAGACATTGAAAACTATAGGTTTGTCTAAGGTCCAAAATATCGGTTTCCCTAAACAATTGTTTGGAGGGATAAGATTTACTTTTCTGGTACATAATCTTAATTATTGATTTTTGGGCAATTTCTAATGGTTTGAGATGATTATTGTAACTTCCTCCCCAACCAATTATTCCATAGGAAATAGATGAATGAACTAGTGCATCATAAACTAATTTTATGGTTTTTATATTAACTATATTACACATTCTTTTAAAAATATAATTTAAATATCTCAGTTTGTTAACAGTTTTTTCTATATGGCTGGTCCATTTTAGTTGAGAATCTATGGTTACACCTAAGTACTTAATATTTTTTCCTGATTTCATCTCTTTACAGTTTGTGCATGCGGTAGGGTTACAATTTACATTATGAAATCTTAAATTAAGATTAGTTTTGGGAGCTGACTTCAGTGTGTTATAGAAAGGAATACAGAGAGTTTTTTCATAATTTAAAGTAAGAAGGTTTCTATCTAGCCACTCTTTGACAATAGTAATACATTTGTTAGCCTTATTAGTTGTGTCTTCCCATGTATTTCCTTGGACTGTTATTGCAGTATCGTCAGCAAATGAGAAAATATTACCAGGTATAACAATGTTACATAAATCATTTATATAGATTAAAAAGAGTAGCGGCCCTAATACAGTCCCTTGTGGAACACCGTGTTTTACTGTATCAAAATTGCTCAAACACATTCCAATTTTTGTACATTGTTGTCGATTCGAAATGTAATTTTGTAAAAGCATGAGACATTTATTTTTAATTCCAATGTTGGATATTTTATTTAAGAGAGTACTATGGTTGACTGTGTCAAAGGCTTTCTTCAAATCTAAAAAAATTGTTAGGGTTTTAATATTTGAGTCTAGGTTAGAATAAATTCTATTGGTTAAATTAAATATAGCATCGTCAGTGCCGAGTTTGGTTCTAAAGCCATATTGGTTAGGTGATAGGAGTGCATGAGATTCCAGAAAATCGATGATTCGTTTTTTTAAACATTTTTCTAATATCTTGGACAATTGAGAAGTTAAGGTGATTGGTCTGTAGTTGTCTGTTTTACATCGAGGTCCTGATTTGTGTATTGGAATGATATTCGCAAGTTTAAATAAATCCGGGAAAATACTCTTACTGATACATGCGTTAAATATATGATGTAGTGGTTTGATTATATGTTGTTTTATGGATTTAATTGTAGCATTACTTAAGTTATCAGGACCATTTGCAGACCTAACGCTTATGTTATCAATATGGTTTGAGATTTCAACTTGTGTAATTTCCATGAATTCAGATAGTTCAGAGGTAGAATTTTTAGTCTCTAAATAGTCTGAGAATACATTCTGAGAGTGTAAGCTAAGAGAAGGGTTATTTTCTATTAGGGTAGATGCAATGTTTGTGAAAAAGTGATTGAAATTGTTTGCAATATCTTCAGCATTCTCTAAGATTATATTATGTTCGGTTACAATTTTTTGGGGAATTTTGTGATCCTTTTGTTTCCTGTTTGAGATCTCATTTATGATGTTCCATGTTTTTCGTGAGTCGTTTTGTGCTTTTTGGAGTTGTTCAGAATAGTACTGTTGTTTGCATTTTTTTATAAGAGTATTAAGGTAATTTCTATATATAATATAATGGTTCCTTTTGCTGTAATTTTGTGTTTCATTGTTGGTTATGCAATGGTTTTCGTAAGTTTTGTAAGATTTGAATAGTTTATTTCTATGATGTATTGATATTATTAGACCACGTGTGATCCATGGTTTTATGTGTCTATGTTTACTTTTAGGTGGTTTTCTTTGTTCATAACATTTTTCAATGTGGTTTTGAATAATTTCATAAAAGTTATTTAGAGACATATTAGGGTCGTTATTAGAAAGCACCGAATCCCATGTTTCGGTTGTTAGTGATATGTCTAGTGATAGGTAATTAATTTTTGTTTTTATTTCCTGCTGGTTATTGGGATCGATGTTTCTGGGAGAATTTATAACGCAATGACCGTAGAAGGTGGGATAGTGGTCTGTAATGTCAATTTTTAAGGTAGCAGATCTATTTGGGTATTTTTTTTTTGCTTTCAGAAATATGTGATCAAGACATGAATCATTAGGATGATTGGGCCTAGTAGTACTGTTCAGGTAAGATAGGTAACCTTTGGTGTACAGTAAGTTTAAGTATTCGTTTGCAGATGGATTTAGTATTGTGTTTTGTATATTTATATTAATGTCTCCCATTAAAAATGAAAAATCAAATTGATTTGAGCTATGTTCGTCAATAAAAGTTTTAATTTCGTGTATGAACAAATTTGTGGATAATGAGGGAGAGCGGTAAGCTGACAAAATAGAATACTTTTTTCCTTGAGAGGTAAAGGTTGCGTGGACAGCATTTGAATATTTGAAATTTGGGCTGACAATGTTAATATTAGATATAGAATGTACATTATAAAATATGGTAATGCCATCATGAGAGGTGTGTCTAGCTGGAATTGAAAAAGAAATATAGTTTGGTAGGCTGAAAGGGATACATTCGCGCATTTGCGTTTCGGTAAGAGATATAAAATCAATTTGGAAAGATAACGAGTTTAAAAGGATACAGAACTCATCAAAATGTTTTCTAATACTTCTGATGTTCATATTTAGTACATTGAAAGATGTGTCTTCGAAGATTGAGTTTAGGTCTTGATAATTTTCGCATTCATGGTTTTCCGGGATGCTATATACTTCTAAGGAGGCCATTTTTATTGAGTCCGGGAGGTATCCAAAGAAGTTGTAGAAGTGAGGCACGGTTACTGGAGTGGAATGTCGCTCGCATCTTTGACATATATTATTGGTGAATCCTTATTTTTACGGAGAAGGACGTTCCCGTTTTTCGTCCACGCATATTGGTATGCCATTGATTTTGTTGCTCTCGCTAGCCAGAGTAATTGCTTGTTTTGTGGCGTCAGCTTTTCATTTATGTAGATAGGGTTTATCGAGGTGGAGTGATTTATATCTTTGGCGGAGAAATATCCCGCTTTCTTTTTTTGGGAAAGGATCCTGTCTTTCAATTCTTTTGTAGCCATCTTTATTGTTATACATTTCTTTAGTGAGTTGGTGTAAATGTTTATTATGGAATTATTATTTAGTAAATCTTCACACCCTATTTTTTTAAAGATGGATTCTATAGGTATTTTAGGATTTTCTTCTTTTTTAGTTTCGATTCCGTTGATTTCGAGCGATGTTTCAAGGCAATTTTGTAGAGATTGATTTACAACATGATTGATGTAATACTAACAATAGATGGAGGGGGAAGAAGAAATAATAACATGGAATGAAAATAAAGAATACAGAGAATGTGCCAAAATGGAATATATTAATTTTTTGTAAAAGAGTTATTATTAGAAAACCGTGCGTCATACTTGTACGAAAAATTGGCGGATTGAAAGGAAATTTTAATGTACACACATTACTTATGTAAGCTTTTACGAAAGAAGAAAACCACGAACTTGAAAAGTAACTTTGCTCCAGGCACAACCGAATAAGCATGGTTCAATCTACACACTGTTGGCAAAGTAAAAAAGACAATCCATTTTATTAGCAGTATACTCGCATATTTTGTCGAATGCTATTTATTATACACCATGAGTTTTATTTTATTGAGTGTAGCGGAAGTCCTGTTTTAACGCGACTGTCAGTGAATTTGTACGTTCTGTTTACGTTTCAAGATGGTGGCCGTTTAAATAATAATAGTGAGTTTATTCTGGAATGTGGGGAGGTTTGTGCAATCATATAAATAATGCAAAAATATTACAATTATATACAATAATAACATTTGGATGATTTGTATAGCGCCGTTTTTGTGCAAAATCACCTGAAGGGCGCTGAACAAAAATATAATATACGTATTTATACAATGATCTATCTTATTGTTTTAAAAAAGATAATTTTTTGAACTTTGTCTTTGTCGTGTTTATTTTGAATTTCTCGTTTGCATTTTTCTTGTAATTATGGTAGGTCCTACCTGAAGAAAGTCTGAATAATAGTGTGACAGTGTGTCAGTGACATTTCTTTTGACAAATTGAATAACTCCTTTTTTAAATTAAAAAAAATGTAAAATATAAGGTTTATAATTAAGTAATTTTTTTATTTTTTTATTTTTAATCCAGATCTCGGGGAGGGTGGTGCAATCCCACGAGCTCCATATTATACATAGAATATATATAAAGTAAATATAAAAAAATATTGTAAGATAATACATACACAATAAACGAAAACAAAAGACAATAATAATAATACAAAAAACATAATGAGATTTAAGTTTTTTAAAAAGATTTTTTTTTTTTTTTTTATCTATGACATCAGGATTTGGCTCCATCGCTTGTAAATAGGTATTTATTTACTTACAAATCTGATGATTTCAGAGGAAATTTTAGTTTCAATTTTTTAAATAAGAGAAAATTAAATATATACTTTTTCGGATGCGAAGTATACTGTTCACAGAACTTACTAAAAATAAACATTCAAAACTATAACCAAAGTAAAATATCAAATCATTGAATCCGAAAATATTAAGAGGAGGTTAGATGAGTAGGTACTTAAGACGAGACAATACCCTAAAATAAAGCCAAAATCTTAACGACGTAAGCTGTGCACAAACATTTGTGACGCACGGCCCTGGCGTATTGGAGAGACCTACGGTTGAATTTGCCCCATCAAATATTTAAAATAAAAATGAAGTTGTGTAAAATCAATATTCGGTACGCGACCCGGAGCACAGTGGGCTGAAATCGCCTTTCATAGACATAGTGACTTGAATTTTCAAGGGTATTTTTTTTGGCTAGAAATGGATTCTGCTGATCATTACTATGCTATAAAATGTCGTACGAAGCAATTGCGTGAACAAATGAAGGAGTTATAATTTTTTTAAGACAAATTTGTATGGCGCTGACATTAAAAATGAGGCTATCTCTGGAATCATAAGGTTGAACATTATATCCTTACACACAAATATACTACTATTTATTTGTATTTTTTTGACATACTTCGTATTGTGGCGAAACTTGTGATTTTTTTTTTTAAATCCTCAAAGTTAAAAAAAAAACTTTTTTATTTTTTTTTATTTTTATTTATTTGCAAAAACAGTACAAAAACCAATACATTTTATATGTTGAAGATTCATTTTAATGCTTAAATGCTTTACATACGAGTATGCTTTGTCTAGTTTACAATAATTTATTTACACTGCAAGCCTAAAAGCATTTAAGCATTAAAATGAATCATCAACATTAAAAAGGGTTTTTTTCAACTTTGAGGATTTAAAAAAAAAAAATCGCACCTTGCGCCACAATATGAAGTATGTCAAAAAAAATACAAATAAATAGTAGTATTATCTGTGTGTAAAGATAGAACGGCCAACCTTATGATTCCAGAGATAGCCTCATTTTTAATGTCAGCGCCATACAAATTTTTCTTAAAAAAATTATAACTCCTTCATTTGTACACGCAATTGCTTCGTACGACATTTTATAGCATAGTATTGATCAGCAGAATCCATTTCTAGCCAAAAAAATACCCTTGAAAATTCAAGTCTCTATGTCTATGAAAGGCGATTTTCAGCCCACTGTGCGGCGTGATGGACGGACCTACGTTAGACTTTACGCTAGCAGGCCTAGAAAATAGATCATTTTGTGACGTTTATTTTAATTATTTCTGATGAACGTATTACTAAAATCTCAAGTGTTTCTTGAGGGATCTCACGGGAAGTTACTAATTCAAGTTATATAAACATAAAATCTGGTACCTATAAAACGTTTTACATAAAATATTTGTACAGAATGGTCCTGTTTTTATTAATCTGAAATATATAATTAGCTTACATCCGTAAGGATCCCTCTAGAAACATTTGAGATTTTAGTAATACGTTCATCAGAAATAATTAAAATGTGAGCGTCGAGCGAACCCCTGTTAATTAGACTCTTATGTTGCTTTAGGAATAGACAAGAAGTTGCTGAAGTGGAGATAGGATGTATAATAACAGAGTGCTCACGTCATGGTCACTTCCGAAGATATAAGATATCTGGATATGCAGCTGTAAGAAGTGGAAAGAAGTATAATATGTCGATGTATTAATCTGCTAAATTCCCGCCTAGATGGGAAGAATGGTGAGGAAGCATTTTATCAAACAGAGAGGCTTGCCAGACTCCCAATGACATTAGCAGCTATTTTGAAATATACAAGTCTATTGTCGATGGAATGACGAAATGTAGTACAGGGTTTTCCAATAAGAGGTGATATTTTGAATAGCCCTCTATTTCGGTAGATATTACTTTTGAAGCTGTCATTTTTTGACATTTGACAAGTAGAAACTACGCCATTAATAAAACTGGAACGATACACGCTTCAACAATGCATTGAAATTATTAAAATTGACTTGAGTGAATCAAATGCAAATCATCTTGAGTGATGAGGCCCATTTCCACCTCGGTGGCTTCGTCAACAAGCAAAATTGTCGCATCTGGGGCTCGGAAAACCCAAGAGTTATTGTTGAAAAGCCTCTCTATCCTCAACTTGTGACTGTTTGGTGCGGTTTATGGTCCGGCGGAATCATTGGACCTTACTTTTTCGAAAATGAGGCTGGAGCAACAGTTACGTTGAATGGATTGCGCTATCGAGAGATGATTAATGATTTTTTATGGCCGGAATTGGATGGTATTGATCTGGACAACGTTTACTTTCAACAAGACGGCGCTACGTGCCACACAAGCAACGAAACCATTGATCTTTTACGATTGAATATCAAAATAACACCTCTTATTGGAAAACCCTGTAGAATACATGGAGCACAAATTAGTTTGGTCTTAATGCATACGGCAACTAAAAAGTCTGTAAAATCATTAAAAAAATGCATCCGCATTTATGTACTGAACGTTGGCGAAAAACTGCAGCGAAAACAATAAAGGTCGATGCAGCAAAAAAATATAGAAAAAATGATAGTAGTGAATGCCAAAATAAAGCAGGGTATCGAAAATGCTGTTTACCATGAGATCATTTGAGTAAGGTAATATTCTAATGATTTCATTGTCTCAATTATTTATTATTGAACGAGGCTATTGAGAGTCGTTATGAGAAAACGCCTCTTTGAAATGCGTTCACTTTTACTTTCTATAATAACTGAAGTAAGGCTGATATGAATGTGGTCTATGCTTTGTTTAGGATAAAAATGTTTTAAGTGCAACATAATGATGTCATTACATATTACAAAGAAAATCAGAAAATGATAAATGGAGTGGTTATGCGATAGTTTATTAGAATAAGAAGAATATTATTATCAACCTAACATTGAATTCGTCAATGTTAGCCGACAATCGATAGAAAATTATTTGGGAGGTCTCATGGAACGGTGAATTAAAGCGGAAATACTTGTAGAAATTAAAACGTTACGCTCTATTTCCCTGTTGCAGAACAATCGATCTAGACTTGTATATTATGAATTCAGTCGTATATACAACTGACGTAAATGTGTACACCCACAGACGAGTATCATCTAAGAATAATTTTATAATAAGAGTAAAATATAAAATGTGACGCAAACTGAAGTATAATTATTTTCTGTCTGCGTATGGAAAACCAAACACATTTAAATAACGAGTACACATCGCACGAGCAGACAAATTGATGAAAATGTATAATTTGAATAAAATAAACATCTTTTTCGTCACAATTCACTTTAGTCCGTTAGTCATTATTATTGTTATTTTGGCACAAGACATGTCCAATTAATTTGGAAAACTAGCAATAATAGTTTACGAGGCGAGGCGAGGCGAAGGGGAAAGCGTTGCTAAATGAAAAATATAGTGTAAATTGGATTTGCGCGATAGGCAACGGTATCGCACAAATATTTGAGAAATCTAAGTATTATAAAGCATGCAAGTTTTTATGTGAAACATTTTTTGGAGCGCCTATTTGAAAAACCGACTTTTGCGTAGCAAACGTGGCAAGACGGGACGAAGCTCTTCGACGCTTCAATCGGCCACCCTCGCGACTCGTCGATTCTTTCCGCCCGGCCGCCTAAACTCTGTGCGGTATATTGCTTCTATCTTTATTATACTATAACAGAGTCGCTATCCGTGTCTGTCTGTTCGTGCGCTTAATTCTTCTTAACTAAGCGACGGATTTTGATAGAGTTTTTACTATCATTTAGAGAATTTCTTCCAGAAGGTTTATATATTTATATAGAAAGTAGAGAAAAGTCGAGTAACGTCGGGTACAAGTCAGTTAGTTCTCACTAAAATTGGAAAGGGAACTATTATAAAAGATGACGACTTTTTTATTTGTAATATATTTCTTTGGATATAAAATAATAATTATTACTAATATTAAAAATTCAAAACTTCACTAAAAATCAATTTCGATGTTTCACATCTGCCAGGCGTAATATATTTCTGAGAGCAGCATTAATGTATGTTTCAACAGATATCGATGGAATTAATTGATACATACAATACAACGATAATAAGATTATACTTGCCATTTTTTATACTCGTAATATTCGACCACAAAGTAAAATAATTATTAGCATGAATAAACCCATAATAAACTAAACACCCACGAAATAATCATAAATGTTTGATTAAAAATTTCAGTACAATGTTTATGCAACGCATATGCGGTTATTCAAATAATTCTGTGTTTATTTATATACATTTAAAATATTATTATATAAATGATTTTTGAAAAGCCGACAGGAAAATAGTATTATCAGGAAAAGACGATATTATGGATTGAATATTTTTTCGGCAGTGTATAAATAAATAACTAATTGCTTCGCGGTGAAGATTCAAGGAAAATTAGTAACAAAGCGGTGTAATCGTGCTCCATTAATAGTGTTCCAGAACAAAATAATCACTAATTCCTTCGCCCACTGAAGACTGTTGTTTGAGAAACACAGAAAAATCAGTTTGTTAGATTTAATGTCAAACACCATAGGAATCTATATAAACGTATAAAAATAATACCAAGAAAGATGTACGCAATTGTTCTACAATACCTAATGATTGTAGTATTTTTTTATTTGGTTGTAATAAAATCATGTTAACACAATGTTTGCGGGGGGTTTTTTAATCAATCTACGCCGTAAAGCGGGCAATTTTTATCATGTTCGCGCGCAAAATTCCGTTTCATGTAAAATAGCTATAACTTCTGAACTATTGATCAAATTTAAATAAAATTTTCAGTATTTTACCTTATTTGAAATTTTTTATTATGATCTGGTCACAAATTTTTATATTTTTGAAGAAACAATTACGATATATAAGTTTAAATTAAAAAAAATTGAAAAAACTGCACTTTTGTAGTATTGTCTATTTAGTCATTTTATGCACATTCAACAAAGTATATATATTTTTTTAAATACACACCACTAAACACTTATATTGTTTGAAAGTATGAAATCGTTGGAAACAATTCCCTTCATGTAAAGGTACATCATAGAATTTACACACGTACCGGGTTTCGCTAAGTATTTTGTGTACCGCGCACACACGACATCGCTTTCGCAGATTCTTATTTTTACCAGGGCCTTCAATCTTTTCCAATATATGTTTTCGCATATCCATCGATAGTCTTCCTGGAGGATCAGATTTTGAAGATTTTTTTCGGATACCAGATGTTGATGGTGTTGGCTCCGGGTCTTGACTATTATCTGACGAAATCTGATCAGCCACCCAGTGCTCTGCGATTTCCTTAAAAAAATGTTTATATTTTATTTTCCTTTCTTTTACGGAGTTGTACACAACAAATGAGTTGAATAATGCACAATTTATTATATACATCGCTAGCTTTTTTGTCCATTTAGTGGTTTTCCGTAAAATAGAATAATACGAAAGATATTGGTCTGCTAGGTCAATGCCTTTCATATATTTATTGTAATCGATTATCATTACCGTAGTCCATTTTATAGGGTATTTTTTATGAAAAAATATTCCTTTATTATGTAACAAATAAATTTGCGAGCACAGCACACAAATACTTTGTACGAAATTTTTAAAGCGGAATGTAGACAGAAAAGAAAATAGAGAACGTCTTGAACGAAACAATATCGCTTTAACAATGAAGAAAAATAAAGATTTAAAAAAAACGAAATATTTATCTTACAGTTATTTTATTTCAAGTGCATGTTTTATGACCACAGTCGGCCGGCCACCCGACTCAATTCCACGAATTGCCAGGTACCTAGTGCACGTGTCACGAGAGCTGACGCATAATTTTTACTTCACAGAGTAACCAACATCATACGTTACTCGTAATATATTGTTACTCTAAGTGTACCTACAACGCATTTTGGCGTCTCCCGCGCTTTACCAATAGTGTACAAATACGAAAAACGCTTTTAAGCGTCTCCCGCTCTCTACCAACAGTACGCAAAAGACGCTTTTAAGCGTCTCCCGCAAACAATGTGTTAAGGCGACACAAGACTAATAACGGGGGTTTGTTAGAGGGTAACATTTTAATTAATGCCTTTTTAATTCATTGTTTTGGTGTTTCATTCGTAGAACTCCATTTAATTTTTTTAAATAAATTTAAAAATAATCAAATTTAATATTGTTATAATAATTATTAAGTTCTGCAAGTATTTCTTAAATAGTTAATTTTTCTTAAATAAAATAGAGAAATACTTGCAGAACTTAATAATTATTATAACATTATTAAATTTGATTTATTTTAAATTTATTTAAAAAAATTAATTAATGCTGACGAATTCGTAACTATAATATATATTATATAGAGAGATCCCTACGGATGTAAGTTATTTTGATTTAAGATTAATAAAAAAACAGTACCTTACCATTAAAATATTTTATGCAAAACGGTTTAAAAATTTTATAAAACATTTTGCAATTATAAAATTTTACGGTGCCAGATTTATTTTTCTAGACGATGTAATAGTAACTTCCGGGGATTCCTCTTGAAACATCTGATTGTTAGTATTACCTTTATTAATAATTAAATAATTAAAATAAACCCCAATGGGGTTTCTAGGCCCGCTAAGGCAAATTCGACCGTATGTCTGTCCATTATGCCGGGCCGTGCGTCGAATATTATTTTTACATGTCTTATATATTTGCTAGGACACCCGCAGGTCTGTCCAATACACCAGGGCGGTGCCGTGTATTTTTGTGCGAGGTTTTTTCACTTACGTCAAGATTCTGACTTTATTTTAGAGTATTGTCTCGTAAGCTATTACTTATTGTATCTTTACAGGATAAATCAAATATGTATGTACATAACTTTTGATGTCAAAAATAATAACAAAGAATCGTAATGATCATGGAGTAAGTAGCATACGGACACAAAATAAAAAAAATTCATTTCATGTAAAATGGTAAAATAATAATAGAGTAAGTAAGTAGCAGAGGCGGATTTGCCCTTAGGCCTATGTAGGCCCGGGCCTAGGGCGGCCAGATATTAGGGGCGGCCAATCGTGACAAAAAAGTCACAGATTATAACAAGAAATTACTTCCTAAGTACCTAAATATTCTACGTACGAAATAGCGATATGCAAGAGCGTGTTCACACACAGCACACAGCGCGCCCCCACGCCCCGCAGCCGCCCTCGCCACACCTATCATGCTCCGTCGCTCGCCCGTATCTGGCAACCCTAATTGTAACTGTGAAACACTTATATATTATTGTATGAGAATAAACCTGAAACTAGTTAAATAAATTAAACCTTAAACTGTTTTAAATGTTGTATTCAAATCCTTGAAACCTTAGAAAATATTACAAACTAGCAGCTAAGTTAACTAAATTTCTGAATCGATTTCGATAAAAGTTGTCAATAAAGTAAATTCATTGTGTAGTCTATAGTCTATATCAGGGATCTCCAAACAACGGCCCGCCAATGTCATCAATCCGGCCTGCGACAATCGACAATTATACAGTTATTGAACTAGCGAATTTAGCAAGCGTATTTTTTTACATTAATTCCACACAGGAGGCTTTGAGGAAAATATTTTCCCTCACGACCTATGTCATCTTAGGTGATGCTGTGTGGAGGGTCTTTTTAAGGAAGGGAAGGATAGGAAGTTTAAATGTATGAGAAGTGGGTAGGAATCTGGGGATTAGTGTGTCCAGGAGTGACATACGTATGAATACATCCCTCCAACTGCGGTGCAAGGCGATGGGTCAAGATAGTCCGGCTGGAAAGGTCAAAAGGCCTCCCTCACCCAGTCTCTCTCGATCCGGCCCGCCACGCAGCAGGTGGGCAGACGTATCCGCCGCCAAGACCGGGACAAATCTCACCCCATGAACCATGAATGATAATGGCAGGAATATTAAAACGGTTTTGACCCTAGGAACTTAATGAAAAGTTTGGATACTCCTGGTCAATATGATGGGTACTGAGAAAGGGGCGGCTACATGGTCTGAGGCCTAGGGCGGCCGAGACTGCAAATCCGCCTCTGGTAAGTAGGCATACAAATTCAAAACCACAAATAATCATAATTAGGTATAATGAAAGAATAATAATTGGATAAGTATGAGGATACATAATAATAAAGAAAAGAAAGGTATACAAATAAAATATTGGATTGAATCACCGATACAAAAATGTATTTGAGAATTGAGTATTTATAAGGACAAAACTATTTATTTATGTAACAAACAAATAATTGGTCTTAATATTTTATTTATTTATTACTATATTAACGCCCTTTGCAGGGGCTTTTACATAGTAAAAAATATATTTTAATACGGTACACAATTATTATACATAACGAAACTGCCTCAGTAACAATCTTCCGTATTTGTTAAGTGATAAATTAAACTCTGTGATTGATACCAAATTTTATTTGGTATCAATTACAGAGTTGAAAGATTCTTTCAACATAAATGGTATCTAAACCTAGTTTCTTTGGTATCAATCACAGAGTTGAAAGAATCTTTTGACGTAAGTGGTATCCAAACCTAGTTTCAAAAAATTCTTTACAAAAGTAAGATTGATCGTTTCAAGTACAATAGTTTTTGATAAACCCAAGATAAATGAGGAAAATGACCCCTTAGTGACTTCTAAATACTATTTAATCAGGTAACAAATTAAATACCTGATGCGAAAGGCATAGATAAAATTGCTGAGTGGAGTTTTTCCGTCTGGTGGGTGGGGAATGCTTGAATGGTAGATATTCCGAAAACTTTAACCGCATAACTAACATTGAAGGACCGTTGATGGCAGAATATCAAGCGAGACTCGAAACCTCAAGGATACTTCTTGCCCTTGAGAAGGCTCTTGGTAATAATATTAAATATCGTGAAACAGGAAGCCAGGACCAAAACCTTCAATATGGCTATAGGCCAGTGGTTCTTAACCTGGGTTCGATCGAACCCCAGGGGTTCGGTGAGTCAGTCTCGGGGGTTCGGTGGAAGTCAAGACCCCCGACTTATATGATTCGTGGTGACATGCCCCGCTTGTCCATCATTGGCTAAAGGTGATCACGCAGCGGTAGAGCTTGCGATTACCGGTCAAGATGGCCGCCCGAAAATGACCATAGTCATTATATACGGACCATAGACATTTACTCCTAATTTTTCAAATTAGGAGGGGTTCGGTGAATGTGCATATGTAACTGGTGGGGTTCGGTACCCCCAAAAAGGTTAAGAACCACTGCTATAGGCATTAAATTGTTCAGACTTATTCAGAGATAAAATAAAATTATATAGGTATCGGAAGACAACAACAATTGTTGAATAAGTAAATCCAAAAATGAGATTTTAACACTTTTATCAATTTTACAGGATATATGAAAAACCACAATTTTTTTGTGATTATTAACACTTATTGCATACCGAAAAAATGTTTAATTTTATTTTATTTCGATTTTCCTACAATGTGTCGCATCTTTGTGGAGGGGGGGGGGGAGCGTGGTTGGGGTAACTAGAGAATTTTCGAGGAAAACATTTCCACGAGATTTCAAAAACTCCGGTAAGTTTTTGTGAATATCGGTGGATTTTGACTGAATTCATAAATTTGATAAATTTACGAGAACGATTTTTTTTTGTATGAATACCAACATCAAAAAAATCATAGAATATAGAAACTGAAAACTTCGTTTTGGGCCGCAAAAAAATGTCAATTGGGCCGAGGGTTGGGCATGCCTGATCTAAACCATAAACATAATTGGTGAGAAATATTTCCTTTTCATAATGTTCCAGAAAGGAAAAAAACCTGTACATAATCTGAAAGCGGCTTTAAGATTAGATAGATTATCTATGGAACGGATATAAATACGTGCAGTTTATTTTCATCAATATGCCTAGCCACAAAGTTACTGATTTCTACCTAAATAGTTTATTATGTGTTTACGTACAAATAACAAGAATCCGTTAAAATATGAAAGACCCCCACAAAGACAAAGCAGTGCGGATTTGTATAAAAAAACAATAAAAGTACACTTTTATCCAAGAACGAAGTAACCCCATAATGTTATTCAATTCAAATAAATCTTTTGTAACTACATTAAGAAAGAACATCATAACGATGAAGACCAACGGAAAGAGCTTTGAGGCACGATTTCTTTTAAAAATAATAATAAAGTTGTATATATGAAGGCCACGTGTGTTGGAAACGCGATCCATATGAGCTATTTTTACCTCAAAGCGCAGCTTTGCTCTCCAAAACAAGGTACAAGAATTGCATTATTGCCGGTGGAATATTTCGTATTTCATATAATCTAGGCTAGTGTAAAAGAGAACTTATTTTTTTAAAATATAAATTTTGTAAACATTATAAATTACATGATGCTATGCACCAGCCGTTCCCAACACATAACAGCACATCGCCGCAAAAACATTTGGAAATAATAAAATATCTCGACCAAATTGTTTTGAATGTAGGCATTTTATTTAAAACATTATTCATCTTTTAAATTTACCAATATGCAACTTAAAAAAACGTAAAAAACACATTGAACGATTCCGAATCCAATACAATAAAGTCCGAATTGTGTGAATTATATTTGGATACAGAAGATACTGCAGCGTATCCACAATGTTTACGGAACTAGGAATGAATGGATTCGACGGCTTGATCAGGCACCGCGTCACTGGAGCCAGGATGCGGCTAATGGCCTCCGCCAACAAGGTGGTGATCGCAGCCTACCAGGACCAAGCGCTATTTCTGAGTGAGCGCTGGACCACGCACTCAAGACCACGCCCGACATCTTTATTTATACCGGATTGTTTATTGTTATTTATCTTTAGATTTACTAGTATCTCTTCAAAATTCATTGCATTCACATAATTATTGTTATACTTGTATATTATATTACATTTTTTTCTATTATTCCATCGATATTCGTCTGGGATTGCACTAACCTCCCCACATCCTGGAATAAACATTATTAGTATTATGATAAATCTTCATAGTAAATAATATATCAGTCATCTTGATATAATCCGAATGAGGAAGAAGGAAGCGCCGTAGGCGAAATTTTTGCGACTTTTTCTACGTACATTTGACTATTCATTCAAGTCAAAACAACGTATTAAAACGCGGAATTTTACAATGGCCGATCAGATTTTTTATATAAGCTGTCAAGTTTATCAACAGTATCATTTATTTATTTATTAACGGACATCGTCCAAATTACAAAATAATAACACGAATAAAGTAAAATGAAAAATATAGGAGTAGACAAAGGTACATGAAAGCAAGGACATATGGTAGATATAATATAAAAAAAATAAAGTGACATGTCGAATCAAGTCAAAAATACGCCGTGGGTCAGGACTACAGGACACTTATAATATTCAGTCACTTTTTTAGCGACTGGCAAAAATCATTTAGACTTATCCCAAAAAAGTTAAGGTTTTGACTTGAGTTGACCAGTCTACACATTCTGGACAATGGTGAATAATATCCATAATTTGTCGAATGATGGTTGAGGAAGAGCAGTTCATTATTTCTGAGTCTTTGCGAGGGGATATTGAAGGGAATGAGTTGCAGTAGAGTAGGTGAATCAATAATACCATTTATAATTTTGAAGAAGCAAATGAGGTCATTTCTTTCCCGACGGACTTCCAAAGTAGAGAGGTTTAGAGTTAGTTCAATTTCATCATATGAGTATTTGCCTTTTTCTAAACCTAGCCTCCTAGCAATCCCTCTTAAGAACCGATGTTGAACAGATTCAATGCGTCGAATGTGGACAGCATAAAAAGGAGACCAAATAACACAAGCATATTCAAGATGGGGGCGAACCAAGGAGCAGTAAAGAGTTCTAAGGGTATTTACGTTTTTGAAGTCCGAAGTGATTCTAGTTATGAAACCAAGTAGTTTGAGCGATTTATTAACGATTGCAGTTATGTGATCCCGAAAAGAAAGCTTGCTATCAAGAGAGACACCAAGGTCTTTAATAGAAGTAACAGTTGCTAAGCAAATATTATTAAGTTTGTATTCGAAGACAATCGGTTTTTTTGATCTATAGAAGGACATAATTTTGCATTTATCGACATTTAGTTTCAAGCAATTAATTTTACACCAATCATTGAAAGAGTCGATATTCGATTGGAAAATAAGGCAGTCATCGTGATTTTTTATTATCTTTAGAATCTTATTGTCGTCAGCAAAAAGCCAAAAGCGTGTATGAGAAAAAATACTAATAATGTCGTTTATAAACAAGTTAAAAAGAAGCGGTGCTAGATGTGCTCCTTGAGGTACGCCGGACGTTACTTCAATAATAGTAGACACAAAGTTGTTTAATTTAACTCTTTGTTTTCTATTGCTTAAATAAGAATTAAAGAATGATAGCAAGGGGTTTCTAATACCGATAGCATATAGTTTGGCCATAAGGATTGAGTGGTTTACTTTGTCGAAAGCTTTAGAGAAGTCGGTATATAGAACATCTATTTGTGAGTTATCTTCTAGACCATTGACGATGGAATTGGTAAAAGATAGTAAGTTAGTAGTAGTAGATTTAGCAGATCTAAATCCATGCTGTTCCTCGATCAGTACATTATTAAAGATAGGTGTGATTTTCTTCGTGATTATTGATTCAAATATTTTAGGAATATGGGATAATATCGATATGGGTCTATAGTTTTCTACGTTCGACTTATTACCTGATTTGAAAATAGGTCTGATATAAGAAACTTTCCAGGAGTCTGGAAAAGTGGCAGATGATATTGACAAGTTATATAACAAACAAATTGGCTTAGATATAGTAAATTTACATTCCTTCAGTAATATTTCTGGAATATCATCAGGACCAGTGCTTGTTTTGCTGGGGAGATTTTTTAAGGAGTTAAAGACATCTATAAGTGTGATTTGGCAATTATTTAAATCAATAGTATTAGTATAGTTGAGTGGAGGGATAGTGCACGAGGTATCAGAATAGACGGAAGAGAAGTGTTCAGCGAAAAGGTTAGCAATGTCGAGACCGTTGGTAGCATGATTTTCATGAAAGAACATACTTGGAGGGAGATCATTATCATTAGTACTTTTTTGTTTAACAAATTTCCAGAATTGTTTAGGGTTAAGATTTAATTGTGTCTCAGTGAGTTCGATGTAGGATTTATAGCACCTAACAGATTCGATTTTGGATAGTTCTCTTAGCTGAGAAAATTTATGGTAATGCGCCAAGTTGTTCGTACATTTGAATAATTTGTGTATTTTCTTTTTCTCGATTATCAACTTCTTTAGTTTCATGCTGAACCAAATGGGAAACTTAGGCTGGGAATAAGTTCCCTTAGGTACAAATAAGTCTATGGCATGAGTTATACATTCGTTGAATTTAAATGTAGCATCGTTAATATTGATGTTCGATTCAAGAAATGTCCAGTCAGTTTGGGCGAGATATCTGTTCATGCTAGTATAGTCACCTTTGTTAAATTTGTAGTGGTATGTAACCGTTGATTTTAAGGTAAAATTTTTGAAAGGATTAGTGAAGTTGATATCGAGTGGTGGGTGATATTTATCTATTGGTAGTAATGAGTCAGAAGCTTCACTAACACAAACGCTAGGCGTGTTAGTAAAGATCAGGTCAAGACAGTAACCTTGACAGTTATGGATTGAGTTTAGTTGGAACATGTTCAAGTAGGCAAATAGATTCATTATTATAGAAGCTTGAAGGGAAATATTACTAGGAGTTTTTACACCATGATTGTCATTGAGCCATATTACCTTCGGTAGATTGTAATCACCGCAAATAATTAATGAATCGGCATTTATAGAAATACGTTCTACTGCTTCAGTATGTGACTTGTAGATATCTGTTGAAGAGGATGGGGGAATGTAGATACAACCTATGATAAGTTTCTTGGAGCCAAGCAGAACACAAACAAATAGTTCTTCAGATACATCATTACGAGAATCAAGAATGTGGCAAGAGTATTTTTTTTAACACATATCATAACCCCACCACCTCTAGACTTGTTTGAAGAGGAGGAGCGGTCACAGCGAAAAATATTATAATTATGCAGTCCAAGTTCGGTTGAAGGAATATTGTCTGATAACCATGTTTCAGTGAAAAATAAGAAATCATAAGGACTTATGTTTACGGAACATCTGAAGGCATTTAATTTAGTATTGAGACCGCGAATATTTTGATAATAGGAATAGAAAATTGTATTACTGGGATGACTATTCCGGTTCAGCCTAAAAAATTAACACGAGATAGTTCCCGTCTCTCAGCGGCTTGGCGGGCTGGACAGTCAGGGGAGCCAGTCTTGTGTGTGGCCGGTTTCCTGAAGAACTTGCAGGTGGCGCATGATGGTGGCTTGTCGGGCGTCGGGCAAGTATCACGATTGTGTCCAGGTTTTCCACAGTGGGAACATGTTGGCGTGTCAGCGTTACACTTTGTCGCAGTATGTCCATAGAGTTGACAATTTCCACATTTAAGATTGTCGATCCAGTCCCTTACGGAATGAACCTGCCAGTCCATAGCTAGTTTGGAGACGCGAATGAGGGAGTGGCGAACAGAGGGAGGAACCCGAAAGACGTGGATACACCGTCCAGTGCGAGGTCCAACTTTATGTGAGAACTGCAACTTATCTTTTAAATCATTTAGTTGTAGACCAGTTTCTTCATGAGTTTGTTGATGAATAGCCAAGGTGATGTTCTCGAGGGGTAAAATTTGAGGTAAGCCGTGGATAGCTATCCGAGGAAGTTTATGGGAAGCAACGGCCGCTTTCAGACCGGCGTTGGATAGGGTCGGTGCATTGGCCAGTTTAATGGCCTCGGCATCAGTACTGGGATGCACGACTACACCTCCATTCCTAATTTCTCGTAACAATAATCTCGTAAAAATAACTACCCATTAACCAGTCATGGTGCTAAATAGCATCAGGTTGCCAAGCTCTTCATTTTGCATAATTGCCAGATACAGTGTAGTAAAATTCCGGTTGGATTATTGAATGCGCAGAATAAGGAAAAAATATAAATTTAAAATTATAAAACCTGTTTGAGATTTGTTGTTTGTTTCGATAACTCATCCTTATCGGAAGGCATTATTTGGGAGGCCCCGACGCGTTACAAAATCTATAAAATGTCTCTCTTTGCAACACTTCAAACAGATTATTTGCTTTAAAGCTAAAAAAACCATAAAGCCTTTAACAAATATTGAAAATTAACTTTGTGGCCATGACCAATAAAAATAAAAATAAATTAGTTGGTTTTAACCGCTAATTTAATATCAACATGTTTAGAAAACCAATGGTTCTTTCTTTTTTTTTTTTTTTATTTTTTTTTATTTTTTTTTATTTAACAATTTTTTATAAAAGATAATGTGTCCTTACTGGGGTACCCCGTTCTAAGGTCACATTGTACATGGTTATATGTTTGAAATATTATAAGTACATATGCTAAAATACTACATAGAAAATTAAAAAACAATATTTAGAGAAAAAATAAAACATAATACAAGCTTTAGTCTTTGTTGGGTTGCAAAATTATATCTATATTCTTCCTTCCCTTATCCATAATCCATTTCTTAATGTTTCTTTTGAAGTCAGTTATTTTTTTAATGTTTTTTATTTCAAAAGGGAGGACATTAAATAATTTTATAGAATAATACTGCATATTTCTTTGTCCAAAAGTTGTTTTAGTTGTAGGTTGGTGTAACATGTGTTGTAATGTGGATCTTGTGAGTCTGTCTGAGTTTGTCTGTGTAAAGTTGTCCTGGTTTTTGAATGCGTAAATTAGTATATCTTTTGCGTATAATTGTTTTGGTGTCATTACATTCAGGGTTTTAAAAACATAGTCGGTAGGAGTTCTGATGGGGATCCTAAGTATAATTTTTAGAATTGCCTTTTGTGTTACGAGGACTGGTTTTATAGTGGAATCGCATGAGCTTCCCCATCCGATAAGACCATATTGTAGTTGAGATTGGGCTAATGCGTAGTAGATTTGAATTAATTGTTCTTTATCTAAAATGTTTCTTATTGTTTTGAAGAAATAGGTAAGTTTTTTTAATTTGTTGCTCACATTTTCTATTTGGGAGTTCCAATTTAAGTTTTGATCAATAATTATCCCAAGGTATTTTATTGTTTGAATTTCAATCAATTTTGGGCAGTTGCAAGGAATTTCATGGTTCGCGGTTAAACAATTTTTATGAATTTTTATGTTTAGGTTTGAATTGACTTTATCTGTCTGTTTGTTGTAAATTTTGAATTTAATATATTTAGTTTTTGTATCATTTAATGTTAGTGAATTTGTATCAAGCCATTGTTTTACCTGATTCATCCCTTCTTCAGCTTTTACGAATACTGTCTCCCACGACTTTCCATGGAAGAGAAGAACTGTGTCGTCTGCGAAACTAATTACTGAGCCGTGACAGTTTAGATTACATAGATCATTTATATATATCAGGAATAAAATCGGCCCTAAGACACTGCCTTGTGGAACTCCGTATTGAATTGGTATTGGTTGACTTGATTCATTTTTAATCCTGACTAGTTGTGACCTTTCTGACATATAGCTTTGAATGAGATTCAGTTCACGACCTACGATTCCAATCTTTTTGAGTTTTTCTAGAAGATATGTATGATCAATTGTATCGAAAGCTTTACATAGATCTAAAAATATTCCGATACACTTATTACCATTATCGAGACTATGTTTTATACTTTTTACAATAGAGGCGATGGCATCGGAAGTTCCCATATTTTTTCTAAAGCCGTATTGATTTTCAGATAGTATGCGGTTTTTTTCAAGATATTGAGTGAGCTGTTTCTTAATAACTTTCTCTACTATTTTTGAAAGATTATTCAATATTGTTATCGGTCTATAGTTACTTATATCCGCTTTATTTCCGGCTTTAAAGATTGGTATAACAGAACCCAATTTAAGCGATGCAGGAAAGATACCATCCTTGATACATCTGTTCACAAGGTGGAGAAGTGGTTGGATTAGTTCATCTCTAGTTGATTTGATTATTCTCATTGAAATGCCATCTGATCCGGAAGTGAGTGTTGGTTTCAATGAATCTATAATGATTTTAATGTCATCTGCCGTAACTGTATTTAATTTAAAGGTGATATTATTAGTAAGTGCGTTGTTATTCTCATTAGCAGTACGAAGAGGTTTAATGATTTTTTTAGCTAAATTAGAACCGACATTGGAGAAATATTCATTTACAAATTGGACTATTTCCCTTGGATGTTCTTTCATATTTAATTTTTGATTTGGTGTATCCAGTTCGGAAATATCACTGTTTGTATTGTTGTTAGTATATGTCATCTCCCTAATAATTTTCCAGACAAGTTTAGGGTCGTTATTACAGTCTTGAATCTGACTTTTATAATAGTTACCTCTGGCATATTTCAGAAGTTTGGAACACATATTTCTATAATGTTTATAAAGATTTAGTAATGAAAGATCAAGTGGGTTTTTTTTAGTTTTCAAGTGTAATTTGTCTCTAATTCTTATACTTTTTAGAAGTCCTTGAGTAATCCAAGGTTTTTTTATTTTACGTTTGTGTGAAGTCTGTGTTGTGAATGATTCTGAACATTTATGAATATTTGTTTGAACAATGTTTGTAAATGAGTGCCAGCAATCTTGAAAATCTTTAATTTTAAGTAATTCTCCCCAATCTTCCGATTTTAGTAAATCCTTTAATTTGTTAACATTAATTCTTTTTTTAACAAGTGTGTTTTTAATATATGTTTGTGTATTTTGAAGTTGAATGGTGAGTAGTAGTGTAAAGTGGTCAGTAATATTGGATTGGTGAACGGCGGTACAGTATGGTTTATTTGTTTTTACCATGATGTGGTCAATACAGGAGGCAGATACAGTTTGAGCGTTTTCGTTATATCCTAATCTTGTTGGTACATTAACTGCACTGATCAGTCCATGATGCAGCAAAAGTAGTTGGTAGTCATCACACTGCGGGTGTTTCTGTCCTGTATTTAGTAGATTAATATTAATGTCCCCAATTAAGTACACGTTCCGAACATCTCGTAGTAGGGTTAGCTCATCATCCAGGGAATTAAGAAAGGGAGATATGTCTCTTGTTGACGGTGATCTGTATATCCCGAATATTGAGATGTCATTATTAATGTTTATCAGTAGACAGTTTGCGTCTCTGAGTTGAATTTCCTTTACAATTCCTTGGATCTCATTTTTAAGATAAATTATCACTCCGTCATTCTGACTTTTATGTTGCGTGGAGTTATATACCTTATATTTGTCCAGATGTTTTGGTGAATATGTTTCTTTTTTTATACGACATTCTGTGAGTATGATAATGTCGATTTCCTCATCAAGTTGCTCTAGCATCACTGTCGCCACGATAAAGTATAATATACCTAGTAATAATTAAACAAAGATATTTATCATCATAAAATTTTTGACCAGCGAATTAGGGTGTGCCAAGGTGGCCCTAATCTGTCATTAACGGGCAGATTTAATCCGGGTATTAAACTCCATTATCATATTGCAAATAATACGAAAATTACACTATATTTAGCCCGAAACCGCATAGCCGGCGGTTCGGGGGTCGGGATGGGTGTTAACTGAGGGCGGAGATGAACTTTGGAGATAAAGGAGTACCCAATCGGCTGCCTTGTAATTTATTATATCGAGAAATGTTCTAAAATCGCTATAGGCGGCGTTTACAAGTTAATGATTTTATATAATATCTATAATTATTATTCAAGTGGATATTAAAATGAAGAAACCTTTGACATCGTGAAATTTTCACGTCATTTTCTGTCTGAATTTTCAATTAAAAAAGGACAATGTACCGAATTTCAGCTCTCGGTGCAATTTCCACAGTGACGCAAGGAACTTTAAATAATCTAAAGTACTAAAGCTAGCATATTATAATATACTCACACAACTATGCAGTGGCAGATGGGTTATCGATTTCATACAATGAAACTCCTGTAAGTATGATTTA
This sequence comes from Hesperophylax consimilis, assembly GCF_061612785.1. NCBI lineage: Eukaryota > Metazoa > Arthropoda > Insecta > Trichoptera > Limnephilidae > Hesperophylax > Hesperophylax consimilis. The sequence goes on from NC_142838.1 coordinate 18,649,262, forward strand.
AGCTTTGTTATCAGAAAACATTTAAATAATATAAGAATTGATTTTTTTTTCAAAAATTGATAATATTCATCTCCTACAAATGTTTCTGTTTTTTCTAATATGAAATTTACACCGGCTGTATCTTCCCTTTCTTGACAGTTAACTCACATATCTTATGAATCTGAACTTACAGCATGACGGTTCGTGACATTAATTTGTAACAAAGATTAGATACCTATAAATACCAAGTTTCTAAAAATAACGACGGCAATATTACAGATTCACTTTCGTTGATCTAACAACTTCACATGAGCCTCTAGTGCTCCCAACCGCCCGGAGCCAAGGGACTATGGCATGTGCAATTATATGTTGTGAGGTTGAAGGCAATGAGGAACGAAGAGGATGGGAAGAGGAAGGTGGGGATGTACTCCCCTTGGTTCACGCTCCATGTTGCCACGTGTCTCCCCTTTTCACCTAAATGGATTATCTCGTCAATCCGACGGGTTTTAGGGCGGCCTTGAATGGGTATACTATATTTGTCCAACAGTTGTTGTCTGTCCTCCGTACAATATGTCCTGCCCATTGCCATTGGCTTTATTTGACCCTTTCTATTATTATCCCCTCTTATCTACTCGTTCCTTTTACGATTCGGAGAAATCTACATAACATAAATATTTGTATTCCACGATAGAAAACATGCAATTGTATAAAATGTATATAAGAGTTTTATGAAATGTTCGCCTTATTACTCGGTTAAGCTGGATTTGAATTTTTGTATAGCTGCATAAATTTAATGATCCCTTACAATTCACTAAGCAATACTATAAGATAAATATGTTGCCCCAGTAATTCCAGGCTGTGGAAAAATCCTTACACCATCGTTTGAGAGTTTTTGCTGCTTCAGACATAAGCCTGTGACAGACTACGCTATAAACGCATTATATTTTCGTGGCTTGGCCTATTTCAGCGTATCGTTCGCCATACATTACCATGGGATTAACTATTAAACAAAAAATTACCTTCCTACAACCAATTTAAAGTCACGATTTAAGAGAAATGGGCCTTTTTGGCCCGGAGTTCTGTATGCCATTATTTCAAAAAGAAAAGTCATGATGCGTATAGAGTAATCGGTGAGCCCTAATATGAATAAAGAGATTTACGATTGTAAAAAATGTTGTAAATTTGTTTTTAAACGAGATCATCCATTCATCCACACAAAAGTGACAACAGATGAATTAAATTAGCATTCGGGGTAAAAATCTGGGAGAAATTAATGAATAAAAAAGATGCTCCGTAATAAAAATTTACATAATCTGTCCCAGCGTGTAAAGTAACGTTAATATTCATATTTCCAATTGCTCCAAATCCGATATTTGTGCCGTAAATCACCGGCGCGCGTGATAATCATTTTTCGTGTATGTAAACCACGTAGGTACCTCCATAAAGTTTGAAATTTGGCCAGGCTCCAAAGTACCTAACTAATTATCAAAAACTGTGGGAAAGGGAAACAGAAACGGGTTGTTAGGTTATGTCACAGTCGAAGGTTGCGCAGCGGAAGCTCGCCATGCAATAAATTACATCTTCAGTGCATACACTGCAAGAAGTTGAAGTATTTGAAAGTTTGGCTGCAGTTAAGCTGCATCTCATCTGATCTTCTTTCCCTTGTCCTATTTGTGTTGGGGACCTAACGCCTCGACAAGACGATAGGTACCCAATCTGTCCTGCACTACTTCAGCGACCTCCGTCCGTAGCAAGCCCAGCCTCTCCTCGCACAACGTCTGGAGTTATAATAAGCAACTACATATTACGTATATAAACCTTCGAGTAGAAAAGTTCTAAATAATAGTGAAAACCCTATCAAAATCCGTTGCGTAGTTTAGAAGAACTAAGCGCACAGACGCGAATAGCGATTTTATTTTAGTATAATCGAGATAGAGATATTTCATTGAAACGTGTAGGTTCCCCAATAACAGATAATATTTACTTTTTAAAACAAGTAAATTGAAAAATGTAGGAATGTATCATTTGAATGCTACTATAGATCACAACTGAAGAATAATTTTCCTTATAATTTACAATGGTATTTCCTTGAATAAAACTAAAAAGAAGAGAACCAAAAATTAATTTAAAAAAAACTCAAAATTTTCCATACCGTATTTTTCCGTCCAGACTTACATTCATAAGTTAGAGACTGCGCACCAAAACAGAAGTGTAGCGGTATTACGAGTATGTTCAAAGGATATAACCAAGTATTCAATATGCGAAATGTGCTACAAATGTAGTACAAATCGATGATATCGGGATATCTGCATGGGAGCTTTGGCAAAGCCCAAAGAACCCAAGAGTATAGGAATTGCTGCAGACGATTTTTATAGTGCAAGTTTGCACATCCCTACTGGGAATTAAATATATAATTCAGTCTGTTGACGTCCTACGTGGAATATTATCAGGACATGGTGAGGTGTGAACTTGAAAGCGAATAAATTTAGTAAATTCATCTATCTACCTGTTATTAAAATTTACAAGTAATTAAAATTGACATTCCGATCAAGTGTTATTAACTGAGCGTAGCGAAGTCATGTTTTAACTCCACCTTCTGCATTTCGCCTGTCTGTAAATTTGTTTGTACGTTCCGTTTCCGTTTTAAGATGGTGGCCGTTTTAATGGTTAAGTAAAGAATCTTTTTCAAATGTGATATGTTCGTGTTTATTTGGACTTGCTTATTCGCATTTAATCAATTTATGGTACATATCTGCCTGAAGAAAGTTTGATTGTCATTGAGATAGTGACGTTTCATATGAACAGATATTTGGTTATTTTTGAAACGCATTATCTTTTTATTTTTGCATTAAAATTTTTCTATTTCATAAATTATATGTTTATTTATAATAATAAAATTTGAAGTTGTATTTCATCAGCATTCCAAAATAGTTTTCGGATACGTTCAGATATATCCGATTTATTTGGATTTTATTAAGAAGATGAAATGTACATAAATTCTCTGACTCCGAGGAATGAAGGGTTAATACAGAAAACCCACTTTGCATCGCCATATTAGTAAAAGCGTAGTATTTTAATTCATAATAAGTAATAAGCATAATAATCAACGGTTCGTTGAAGAGATATTTTTAAACACATATGGTTAAACACATTGAGTGAAGTGGATAAAAGCTACCAAAACGGCTCGTGCCTTCGCGGGAGAGAGCACACATAATACTCGTACATATGACGCGACCATTAGTCAACCGCAAGCTCCCTGGTTATAAAAACATGTCCGACAAAACATTATAATATAATGGAGCCTAAATAAACAAACAAAATAATGATGTTATCGTATTTCTTTAAAACATCTAATACAATTATAATAGGTATACTAAAATAAGAAATTTGATTAACAAACAATAGCAGTGGGGTGCACAGAATTTTTAATCAGGGTAGGCAGTGCGGAAACAGTGATTTCATCGATACTTACCACCGACAACTCCCTTTGTGCAAGTTATCGCTAAGAATGGCTAAGCTGCTGGTTGTAGCCGATGTTGGTACGGATTGCCTAAGTTACAACAAATATCCAATTAACCGCATCCCTATTTAAATTCAATTACTGGTTTTATGTGAAAATGTTCATCCCAAATAAAGCCAACATAATATGTTTATCTGCTATTATTATAATATAATTATTATTTCGTTGGTTGTATTAATAAACAGAGACACCACAGATTGCTTGAACACTTAAATATGACGTGTACATCATTTCGCACACTCAGTTCCTGCAATTCGTGTTGGTATTTCACGCGTATTTTTAAAAATGGACATTTTTTACAATAATTTCATACATTTTTTTTTTTTTACTTGAATAAGATAAAGTAGGCAGTGCTATTCCATAAAATGCATGCCTCTGAACAATAGGTAGGTACATTGATGTGAGATGGGAGTTGTATATTTATTCTATTTGTTTTTATAAGGAAGGTACTTCCTTTGGCACCGGTACGTAGACAGGAGACACGCTAAACGCGAGCCAAACATTTCTGCACAGTTGGCATTTTTGATGTTGAAATTTGTATGACTAATTAATTAAAGTGTTAAAAAGTTAGGCTGTGGTATTTTTTGTCAGCTTTTGTGTTTCCTCCTTACTATAAGATCCTTGGCTTCTTCTCTCCTTTCTGTAAAATTATTTTTCACACAGTTATAGCTATAGAGGGAATCTCAGAGCCTCCAAGACGGAGAAAATGTGAAAGAATAGTAAACAAAACTAATTGGGATTTTGTTTTCAATGTTTTATGTCTTGCATGATGTTGCCATTACTTCATTTATCAGTATTCATTAACAATAATTGACATTTACATATTATAATAATGTGGCATTTACATAAAAACGCTGTGCGTCTTATTTAATTATCCTAACGATAACTTGTAAATCGGATCATGTGAACATCAAAAACTCTCGAACGATGAGCTCTGTATGTACTTTGCACAATTTATATTAAATTTCTAGGTAAACAAAAGTATTTCGAAGAGTAAGATAGTGTCATTTTCATCATAAATCAGCCATGAATCTTTTAAATATCAATCTCAATGACGGAAATAGACGACACGTGGTATTTCCGACTGCAAATTTTTAAATTTGTTCAATGGCGAAGTCCTCCACAACACAGGTGAACTCGTAGCGTGGAGGACAATACACTATACCTTTGTAATACAAATATATTTAAGAATAAATAAAAAATAAAAATAAATAAAAAATAAGAAATCTAAGAAAAAAAAACGGTGAAACTCGGATGATACCGGGCAGTACATACTAGATAGAAATTCATAAAATAGCTCCAATTCCCAGTTTCTTTTTCATCCTTTAAAAGACATTGAGTGGAGTTAAGAATTCAAGATACGTCTTTGTTCAGCGACATTTCAAAGAAACCGATGAATAGAATACAATTGTTCCGAATCGCAAATTGGACTATCTTTCTATGTCATCGGCAATTTATCATTCGGAATGACTCGCTGAGGAGTGGAGGTTTGCATGTCAAGGATCGAGGCTTGTGGCTTGCGTCACTTCCGGAATATCAGAGCCTTCCTGACCGGAAATAGGTTAAAATAAGGGAGAGCAGTCTTCCCTACAACCGGATGGAAATTCTGAAGACGCTGTTCACGGCGCCCTTATTAAATTATTTTGGAATTATTATCAGAATTACGATTTAAAAATGAGAAAATAAAAATGGAGTTTTAACAAATTTACGAGAATTTTCGTGGAAAACATTCAATAAATAAAGACTCACTTTAATTTCTGATCAAAGCTTTTTGCTTCCTACCCGATGGCATTGTGCAAATATACAAATTTATGTATGAGGGAGTTCCTTCCGCTACCAAGATGTGGGTTGAAAGAGAATAATTTATTTTAAAGTTCAAAGAATTTGGATACAAAAAAATAGTACCTACCGAGAGTTATAAAAATATTGAATGGAATATGAATTTCTAAGGTATAAAAAAAGCTTCATTATTTATTTATTTACATCTTATTCATTCATAAATGACGACCTCCGCGGTAGAGCCGTAATCAACCTGACTATGGACATATAGTACGCGTATTCAAAAGTCGTCGAGGTTTGAACCTTTCAGTTGGTTATTCACACAAGAATATAAAATACAGTACATAGTGTATTATCTCGATTCAATAAGGTATATAGTACCGTAATGGTGAGTTGTGTTTATTAAACTAAAACGGAAACGCTAGGTAGGTACAACAATCACTTCCCAATCAACCTCAAAACAATTCCCAAAAAGTGGACGCCGTAGATCCACTGGTTTTAAGACTCATATGTGAAATGTCAAAAAGGAGCGATAATGATAGTAAATTGTTAAAAAATTAGGAGAGAACTTCAAAATTCATGGAAGAGATTTTTTCATGAGAATACCGCACAAAAGTTCTAACTGCTCCCAACATTGATGACTTCTTTAGGCAATGGCATCCCCAATCGGGGTATGTTGCTAGACTGAAGGTAGTGGAGAGGGGAAGTAGATTGAAAAGAAGGTGGGGAAGTACCTGGCTTTCAGATCTGGCCACCAAACACGGCTAAAGCCATTTAAAGCAACGTTTCAATTCTGAATAGTAGTCTTATACCAGGGCGATATTGAGAGTATATTCTAGAACGTGCCTTAAATATACTAAATATTATTTTTAAATTAATAAATTCTGAAATAACACAAGAAATAAAATTTACTTGCGCACGCCAGGATTTGAACCCACGACTTCCAGATTGTTAGTTGATTGTCTTACCCCTCGACCACAGAGGCCGAGGGATAAGGCTCTCGACGGAGATACATAGTATGCATAACAAATCTATTCAAAACATGCAAAAAATGCAGCGTATTTCCAGCGAAAAACAGGAGTACATGAAGCGCGGAGAGCATAAAAATACACGAGATAAAAACAAAGATCTCTGTGGAGAGAGGTCGTTGGCTCCAGACGGTCCTTTGTTCGGGGGATGGGAATAGAGAGCAGACGTAAATTATCCAGCGAAAAGGAGGAAGGCAGTTAGCGGGGAGGCAGAAGGAGAAAGAGAAAACTGTACCTGTTACCTGTTATGCACGCTTATTAAACAAACAGTCATTCGGTTCTTGTTCAACAGTTTCATTCGAATGGGACGCACAAACCGGGGTAATGGCATTATTTCCAGGTAAAACTACTTCCTTTATTTTCCACGCTAATTTATTCCTTTACATTCATTTTTTTTGCTTTTATGGCTAGTTCTGCATACTTTTTATGGTTTAACAAAAAATTAGGCGTGTCCGATTAAAGTTGAATGTTGTTTTTCGTTGAATTACGGAGAAAGGTTCCTCCAAGGTTCACAAAAATACCTGTCAAGTTATCTACTTTTGTCGTGATTAATTCGATTCAAAGTACCTACCAAGAGCTTGTTGTTGACGTATCTTATTTTTAACTGAAATTATTTCACGTTTCGAAGAAAGCAGTTCGCTAAATAAAGTTTAAAATTAAATTTTGATAGAATGGCTACATATTATTGTTGTTGTGGACTAACTCAATAAAGTGGTAAAATATTGAGAGGTTTCAAAGAATTAAGGATTATCCGTTCGCCAGGTAGTTCTGGCGTAACACGTTACGAGAAAGACACCCTGCAGAAAGAAAGAAGACAATTATTAGTCTACCTCGAGCCAGACCCAGAGAGGGGGATAAAGACCTCGTAACTGAGTGCCGCCACACAGACCTTCCAGAATGTTCCCGGGAAAGCAAAAAGAGGAAAGAACCTACCAAAGGCGTGCAGTCTGCCGTTATTTTTGCACAGAAAAGGACGATTTAGGTTGACAGGAAGACTAAACTTATGGGTCTAGGTCTATGTTATAATGATATCGTAGAACGCAAAAACGTAAAACTGAACAGGTTTCATGCACATGGTGTGGTTTTTATATCAGAGAAAATGATATTCGTGTCACTAGTAAATACGATTATGGCATTTCCGAAACCAAGCCTTACTCAAAGCACCAGTTTTTGTAGTTAGGCCCCTGTGATCCTAAGCCCTCGATATTATAATAGTATAAAAGCCCATGTATCAGCTTCATTTCTCTCTCTCTCTCTCTCTCTCTCTCTCTCTCTCTCTCTCTCTCTCTTTCTCTCTCTCTCTCTCTCTCTCTCTCTCTCTCTCTCTCTCTCTCTCTCTCTCTCTCTCTCTCTCTATCTCTCTCTCTCTCTCTCTCTCTCTCACATCCCAGCTCCCAACTAAATAGCACGCATACGTAATCTCTGTATTCCATTAAACAATAAAATAAAGAAATCAAAACTCAGGGTATCATTATATGAATAATCCCCAAACATTATTATTATTTACATTATTAACAAAAAAGAAACATAAAAAAATATTGCGACCTAAGGTTGTTGTTTCAAATATATAAAACCCACAATTTTCTCATATCAACGTAAAACAATTGTACGCAACATGTTCTCTATGGTGAATAGTGTATAGAAATGATAAGTAACTTTTTTTTCACCTACTGTTATGACAATGCAATCAAAATGCACGTTAATTTGAAAACACGTCAAAACAGTTTAACATTAAAACAAAATAATATTTGGCACTTACTACGATTTAACACTCACCGATTGTTAACAAAAAAATGAATAAATAAAGACGCGGCATAAACCGCTCATAATTCGATAACAAAACACTCGCGAGTATTGAATTTACTTTAAAAATACACTATATTCAGTAGATCCGATTACATCAGGATGTTTGCTGTTCATAGTTCATAATGCGTCAAGCAGCTGCCGAGTTGAGAGAGTGAACCTGTGCGTATTGAAACAAGACTGAATCACGGGGATATTTGAAAACAGGAAGCAGCGATATGCGACAAAAGGAACTGTATCGATCCGGAGTTGGAGCCGGGAACGGGAGAAGATTTACCCAGCGAATGTTAGTAAACTTGAAAAATTACGACATCTATTCATGACATGACATTATATTACAAGACATGTTATATTCAAATTGATAGAACAAAACATGTAGCACCTCTTGTGAACACGATGGCCATTCAAAGAATGTGTGTACGAATGAAATAGCTACACGAATGGGACGCTAAAGTACGTCCATTGGACCAAGTTCACTGAAACCACACTCGTTATCTCAGTAACATATATTCACTCTATTATCCCGGCGTGCGTTGGCGCTAAATATTCGTCATGCGCCATTTTCGTAATGACTTATTTGTTTTTTGAAAAACGATGTTCTACCGTCTTACACATTGATGTAATTTGGTCGATGGTCTTACCATATAATGTGCTTTTATATTTAGTTATAAAAGTTGCATAATCTACCATAAAAATGTAGATACAATTTCAAAAAGTGCATCACAAGTATTAGGATTAACGCTAAGAATCACAAATTGTTTTAAAAGTACAGAATTAACTTTGACATTGTATAAATCAATTGCACGAAGTATTCTCGAATACGCATCAACAATTTGGTCTCCCAATTATGAGATTCATAATTATAGGATTGAATCCATACAAAGGAAACTAACCCGTGTAATTGCTTATCGTGAAGGTTTATCTGGTCAATTTGGAACATATAATGACCGAATTTTGCACTATAAACTACACTCACTGACGGTCAGACGTAAACTTTCTGACGTACTGCTCCTACACAAAATTATACATGCATCAATTGATACACCAAACATTTTATCCCAAATTAACATCAATATACCATCAAGAAAATCAACAAGGAGGATGAAAGACATTTTTAATGACCAATTTAAACACTTAAAAAAAAAGTATTACCTTTAATCATATTAAGCTGATATTGTGATGAAGCCCTTTATTTAAAGAGAAGCAACATTGTACCTACCTAATCAGTGTCTCACCAGTACAGGTGTGACAATAACAAATCGTTTATGAACATATTTGTATTTACCTTTTACCCATTCTTATTTGTTATTTACTTGCATATTTAGCATATTCATTTTGTTACTATTTTTGTTATTATTATGTATTCAAACATCCATGTATGTAAATTTTTGGGTACCATGCCTGTTTTATGTACTTAAATAAAAATAAATAAATAAATAAGCATTCTCCCCAGATTAGCTTCCCATATATGTAGAAAAATTTTTTTTTTCATAGTATAGTGCCCATCGTGCCTATCAGCAGATTTTCCAAATAAGTATCTGTCAAACATAAAAAATAAGTACCTACACATTTCGAGTAAAGAATTATATTTATTAATAAAATTATTTTGGTATCTACTTTATTGCTTGTCTGATATAATAAGTAGTTCCAATTTTTATCAAAAGTTCATTGAACTTGAATAATGTTACGTATTAGGCATGAATATTTCACATTACTAACTAACTTACCCATGTATAACTATATACTCCCCATAACTTCTTATGATGCTATATACTTGTTATAATGCTCCTGTATGATTTACCTTGCATGTAAAAGCCGTCAAGGCGAGAACAAACAAATAAATAAATTTTGTCATGTATCACATTTAGCCATTCACATGTAATTTTGTAATTGTTAACATACCTACTAGTTTATTTCTCTTTTATTGCAATGAATTAACTCTACCTTAACTTATCTATTCACCTACCTACCTTTCATATTATGTTTACTTTTATTTTTATAGTCTATCTTTTTCCATTTAAAAATGTTTCTGTATGTTATGTAAAAGCTTGTTATGTAAAAAACTTGTTATGTAAAAGCCCACCAGGGCGTTGAAATTAATAAATAAATAAAAGCAGAAATTAGTATTTTAAATTAGATATATAACACAATGATTTTAAAGTTTCGTCATTAGTTCTTAATTATGACAAACAAATGAAATGTCTTTAAAAAAAATCAAACTATCTACTTTTGCATGACAATTATTTTATAATATATTAAAGCTGTACTAATTATGGCAAGTATAATAAGCACTGTGTATAATACATTTTATAAAATCGGGACACCTCCACTGGGCACTCCGGTCAGGATATAAAATATGTTTATAAAAGAGGTTTCTTTTTAATAAACCTGTAGGATCAAGTAGTGTTGGGAGACATAAACTAAGGTGGCTGGAAGCAAACAAGGCTTCCTTGGACATGGAAGCAGTGGGAGACGATAGAGAAGAAAGTATTTCCTAGAAGCGGCGAAGAATCTTCAAAGGATTTCTTCATCGATTTTGATTTATGGGAGAACATAACAATATTACACGATGATAGAACAAGCCGAAATATCGGCCTGACACTAGCACTAAACACGAGATTTTCTGCCCCAAAACCGCCGAACTTAATTAATACTCGAGTCAAAAGAGATGGGTTGTTTTACAGAATTTTAACAATTCATGGAATTTCTAAGTAAATATTTGGGTTCTGTGAAAGTCCTAACCAAGTTCTGTTACTATCCAAGTAATGAGAAACAACCGGCCCATGATGCAACAATAATAGAACTTGAATGTAACGTTTTCAGAAATTGAATTTTCTCTTTGAAATTTGATTCATTGTTAAAATTCTGCGAAACAAACCTTAGGACATCAAATTTCAACGTTCATTTTTGGGTTCTGTGAAAGTCCTATTCAAGTTCTGTTATTATATCATTATAGGCTAGCTAGAACTGAAATAAAAACAGAACTTGAAAAATCTTTTCAGAACTTATATCCATAAAAATCACTAAGCAAAAGAAGTTTAGAAACTGTTGATCTCAGCGTAAAAGTGGTTTTTTGTTTACTTTATGAATAATTTTATAAAAAATAAATAAAGTTAACCATGGGAAACTGTCATAGATAATATTAGCCAAAAAATAGTATTTTTTAAAGGTTGTTTCTTGTATGTGTTCATACATTTCTAACGAAAAAATATAGTTTAGGCTTACAGTTTCTACAAGGCAACTAAGTATTTTATTTAAATTCTACTCAAGCAAAACGACAGAAAATGCTTCAATTCATTCAAGCATATTTTTTGGAATTCATAACTTAAAATTCGTTGTAAAGATTAACTAAAATAGGGATTTGACAAGCTTCGTCTTAAGGTGGCTCCCTCATGGGTCGGCAAGGAATCGCATAAACTGAGTGCTGTAAGGGTCCTTATAAACAGGACAAAATTTTGTCGTGTTTATATTTAGCATAAGACCCACAGTGGACTGCGCTGCGAACCGTTACCTTACTTTAGCGAACTTACTTTTCCTGCGCAAGGTTACAGAACTCGGTTTATGTCGATTCCTTACCGGCCCATGGGGAAACCGCTTAAAATAAGTTGTTCTAAATACATAGTTAGATAAAATCTTCATTTAGGAATAATATTTTGACAAGGCTCGAATTTGTTTGATAAATTATCGAAACTAAATTAATATTAAAATTAACCCCATTAAAAATAAAATCATTACAACAGTTTATTTTACCCATGAAGTACAATTTCTATATACAAGATAGAATATTGGACAAAATATTTTGTACATAATAGGCACGTGCTTAAATACCGTACTTATTAGGTCGGTAACTCATAATGATCACGTTGTATCGGATACACGTTACGTAAATCTTCTCGTCTGACATTGAAACAGCGAAGCTATAATATTATTCAACGCAATCCATGTAATGTTCTGAAGTCGATGAACTAGAGTTAGATATGAGCTGAAATTGATATGGACTTGATAAACCCTGCACTGACATTGCAGTGAACTGCAATAGAGTCGGAAACAAAAAATGTAGTAATATTTATTGGGCATGGCTTCGCGGGCTTAGAGCTGCGTAAAATGTGTCGTAAAGGTTTTGGAATTTGCATTATTCGTAAAATACAAGAATATTCTCGTACAATGAAAGAAAAACCGTTCTATAGTAGGTAATATTATTTACCTATTTTAATTTATTAATTATTCATGATTTTTACACTGTCCCTCGTTATATATAATCAGTATGGTCACCCTATGATTGAGGCTAATAAGCCGACACAGGTACTTTGTAATACTTTTCAGTCTGTAGAATGTTATTGTTACCAACTTTAAACGTACTGCCTAGTTGAAATTTTAGTTTGAATAACTGTAGTGTTTATTTTTATAATAATTTTAAAGGTTTATATTTTCTATATTATATGTAGGTATTTTATATATTTATTAATGTTTTTTTAATAATTAACTATAGTCGTAATTGTAAAGCAGCATATTTCGCCACAGGAATTCCCTAGTGACATGAGCGGTTTATGACTTTATTGTAATATACTATTTTTGAATAATTGAATAACGAGACTAGCAAGAGCGAGGCCCCTAGTAAAAGAGTAATGCTGTAGTTGCTTCAAATTTTACAATCCCACCGGATTACTTGATAACGGTTTTAATTATTCCAAAAGTTTAATATTGTATATTTTGTGCGGCTATAGAGAGACGAATTTTCAAAATAACAATAATGTTAACAAACAATTACACAATTTTTTACTTTTTAACATGGGACTATTCTATTAAATATCATATCTGCGTATTTAATTTAATATAATATTATTCTTAGGGTTCCAGGTGCCAAATTCAAAAGACCTTTCTCCGAATGGAGAGGCGATGCTATTACTGCAAATGAGTTTTTGTAGATACTAAAGCCGGAACTGGGGCGGGATTTGTAAATGGTCTGCGATATCAGAAAGCAAAGAGAAAAAATATTGGGAAATTTTATATTCGGAGATATTGTGCGTTCTTGTATTTTTTTATGTTTCTTTACCCTTAAAACGTGTAACTCGGCTCGTATGTGGAACGAGGTAACGGCATCTGTTTTTCCTCCTTGATATAATCCGGGTTTCCCGCACTTCCGGGCTCCCTACAGCCCGTAACTTAACCCGCCTCAGGACGCTGCCCAACCGGGTGGCGACATAGTCTGTATTTACACTGTACGGACAGAGGCGCTCTTGGCTCTGAAGTGAATTCTGGTAAGCTCTGCCATGATAATTTTATTTGAGGTTATGTTGTCTTAATTGTAAATTATTTATTACAGTCTTGAAAGGAAGTATGTCAACCTAAGTATAGTACATAAATAAAACAGAATTAGGTTAATATTTCTTTTTCCACGAACAATAACATTGCTGTGTTTACTATTTAGGTGGACTCAAACATAACATACGTCAGGGCTTTATGGCGGCCAGTCACGAAGGTGGTCTAAATTACTTAAATTATTATATTCTATTGAAGGACCCACCCATCTAAAACCATGGAGAAATTTATTAATATCATGAATGGTACAGAGGCATCGGGCTGCCATGAAAAGAATCTAGTTGCAAAAAGCTAGTTTCGCGATATCGAAGGTGAAACTTTCGGATTTAGAAAATGTATTTCTAGGCGTAGATTTTATCATACGTAATTAGAGGTTCAAAATGTTACGAAATTGAACATTTAAAGGTATGCCGCTGGTAGCTTTATTGTAAGATCATCATAATAACTCTCATAAATGATGACCGTATTAGAAAGAGAGTCTTCAGTGAAGCTCTCAGTGGCAGGACCAAACTTACCTACTAGCAGTTCTGCGAACTTTGGCGGAATAAAAAGGTGCTATCCAACACGGCTACCACCTTGACGGAATTGGCTGGACACGGCATACATAAAAAAATGCAAAGCGCTCGGGTAAAAACAGGGATTTTATGTGCTTTCAGTAACTGTGTTTTTATTATGATAAAAGCAAACACTGAAAAAATTTGTTTTAACAATTGTTTTTCAAATATCTTTTGATTTTGCTGTTCAGCCTAGCTCTATTCACTGTTGTGTGTAGGAATCCCTACTGTAATTCCAAATGTTTTCTGTTTTGGGACAGGGCTGTTTTTCGTTGATATTTTAGTTTAATTTATCTTTCTAAATCGATGTTTCACCTTTGCTGCGGTGTTTTGATAGTCCTTTGCATTTCGGTACCTGTCCAGGTGAACAGTTTTATAATCAATGGTTTAAACGGAGGTTAGAGCCCTGCCATAGCAAGGCCGTGAATAGACAAAACAAGGGAGTTCACTTTTCGTACAGTCAGAAAAATGAGGCGTATCTACGCTACGGAAACGTCAATAAAGGCATTCCGCTGATATCCGTTGTTTACTCTCTTACTTTCTTATAAACGATCAATGGAACAGAAAGAGAGGTTACAACGGAACTCTCAGCGGAAGGACCATAATACTGAGTGTCGAGGATAAATAGTTGGGAATGGCCAACTTATTCTTCAAATTATATTTATAATTAAAAATGAAGTTTATAAGGTCGAATTAGCGAGTGGTTAGAGAACTCTCCCCGCAAGAAAGAGATCCTGGGTTCAATTCCTTTTCTGTTTCATGTTTTTCGTTTGAGAGTCGTTAATGTTCTCTTCAATTTAAATATCTTTCAAGGTTAAGAGTTCACCTATCCATGTAAAGTCTAACTGTACTGAATAATGATGGTATTTTAGCATAAATTTATCATACAAAATAGTGTATTTTTGCCTCACAAACACAATTCATAAAATGGGCAAGTCATACATTCATTTAAAGGCAGACAATAACAGCTTAGTAGATGGAAAGGTGGTATTTACTTGGATAATAAGCAAGAACGAATAGGAATGAAACAATGACGCTTACAACAAAAAATAGACTTTAGCTGGGTTAATGGGTCAAGGTTTATTAAAGTTCATTTAATGTAATTAATACCAATCAACTATCTGTAGAGCATTCCTTCAACAAAAATAGTAATACAATAATATTATGTATTTCCAAACGTTATATTATCATGTGGGCCTTACTGGGTACTTTGTCCGTGCTGAGGCCCCCATTTTACAATTTAAAATTCTATTAAAATATAATATAAAATAATAATTAAAAAAAAACTGAGATGGTATAATTTGAAATACAATAATTGATGCGGTAATGTATTTTTTAGTTATTTTTTTTTCAAATTTGACTTTGTTGTTCTTAAATCCATCCTTTATTTAGGACGCGTTATTTTACAGAATTTGAACAATTCATCAAATTTCAAAGATAATATTCAAGTTATGTGAAAGTTCTATTATTATTAAAGTACTGAGAAACAAGCGGCCCATGATGACATATGTTGTAGTAATATAATTATAGTTTTATTGTCTTGCTTGTAGTGCAATTGCCAAGCTATAGTTTGCTCATGTTGTTCTTAAATCAAACATACACTTTAACTTTAATTCACTTTAGCAATAGCACTCGCAAAATATCTACCGCTTATGTATGACTAATTATAATATCCTAAGAAAATGAAACGTTTTTAATGCATTTACAAAAAATAACTTTTAATATATTAATGTACGCCTCTGGAATGAAATTTGGATTCGTGGTATGGAAAAATTTGTCATTTTTCATTGGCATGCAATATATTTTTTACACTGTCGCCAAATCCATATACCAGAGTGGAAGATACTCTCAGTATCGCCCTGGTGTAAGACCACCATTCAGAATTGAAACGTTGCTTGAAATGGCTTTAGCCGTGTTTGGTGACCAGATCTGAATAGCCAGGTACTTCCCCACCTTCCTCTTCCCCATCTCCCTCCCCTCCCCAATACCCTCAGCCTCACAACATACCCCAATTGGGGATGCCATAGTCTCACTGGCTCCAGACCGGAGCAGTTGGGACTCTTGTGCGGTAATACTGTAAAAAAAAAAAAAAAAAATACATAGTTCGCATTACTAGGAATAAAACGCTAAAGTACCAAAAATACACGAAATTGCACAAACATAACCCGCAAAAAGCTGTTGTCTCGTAACATAAATTCAACTAAGGGCATGTTTTGTAGATTATTTGGTACTTCAATAATTCTTACTTTTAGATCGTTCAACGTTCCGTGGAACCCATTAAAATTTATGGTTGTCTCATAACACTAGGATATCTCTACGTACGTTAAAGGACGTCCTAGTGAAACCGGACGCACGGAGTAGGGGGAAATTTATTTGGCATATCTATAACCAACCCTTACAATTTCCTTACCAAGTATATTATATGCGCAAACACAATATAATATCTACAGACAAAACGACCGTCTGCAGCCAAAAGGAAGTTTACAGAGAAAATGGTGCATGAAGCTCTATATATTATAATAAGTTAGACGCTCCATTATTTGGGCGTGTTTACAAAATGATTAAATGAAAACTAGATAGTGGATACACGCTTTAGATGTTTGTTTATTAAAAATATAGCTACTGAAAATTAATTACAATATGAAATATAAAGAAAATAGGTGTGGTACAGTAGTTTTTATTTATTTATGTTAATATCGCATTAGAGTCCTAATTACTCTCAACCGTCGTGTAGCCAGTGAGACTATGGCGTCCCCAATTAGGTGGTGGGGAGGGAAAGGAGAAAGGGAAGAGAAAGGTGAGGGAAGTACCTGGCTACTCAGATCTGGTCACCAAACACGGCTTAAGCCATTTCAAGCAAGGTATCAATTCTGACTGGTGATCTTTCATCAGAGTTATGATACTGAGAGTATCTTCCACTCTGTAACAACCATTAAATTGATGAACGTGAAAATCCTTTGTATAAATTAGAAAAACAAAACATTATTTTACGTTGCTTCGGACGTTTTGGTTGTTGCTACATAGCAAACTTGTCTCTAATAAAAACACGCACATAATATATTTATGTAGGTACGTGAATACATACGAGGCAGTAAAACACACAGTGCAGTTTTGAAGGGCCGGTACATCCCGCGTGGTGGGAGTAGGAACCTGGGAGGGGTTTGATTGTATCGGGAGGGTCGTACCGTTTTCAGTCGTTACCATGGTTTGGTCCCTAGGTGACTTTTCAATAAACATATAATTATTATTTGGTAGATTAGAGTTTTAGAGCATTGATCTATGTCTAGGATATTAGTTATAACTTGGATTGAATTTAAAATGACGTCACATCTAAATCAGCGTTTCGATTATACAAAATCATTACGAATTTGTTAAAATCGCTACACGGGTTCCTAAAATATTTAAGTGCTTTAAAGCTCTCCAATTTCGCACAGCCACCTGTCGTTAATTTTTTATCGGAATTAAGGGAGGTGGCACACGGTGTGCCGGCAGACGTCCACTGAGACGCGCACTCATTGGCCTGCGTAGGGTTCACCGACTCGATCACCTCTCGCCCACCCACTTACCCCTCCCCTCCTGCCTGCCATGATAGTTGATAGTATGCCACGTCACGTTTAGGTTTGGTTATATTATGTCTCTAGTCCAGAGCTTCTCAAACATATTCAGTTCACCGCCCTATATTTTCTTCAACGCCCCCCTCCGAGGGGACCGGAAAAACTTATTCTTTGTTACCACTATTTGACAATTATCTAAATAACCATCGAGTAAGACACGACATAAGTCGAAATGCATTTGCTAAGACAGGATCATACGCGGTGATTTGTTTAGCGCCGTTTTTTTTCTGAAAAAAAAATAAATATAGGGCGCTGTACAGAAATTTTTCCAATGGAATATTATTATTAACTAAAATAAAGCTGGAAAGTAAAAAAAATATTTTAGCCGACCAAAGGTTTTCAGCAATAACTAATATAAAAATATAGCCGCTGTAGTCAGGGATTACAAATCCGAATTTCTTACAAGACAAAGTACAGATTAAATTCGTACTTTCGTATGGTAATGAGGATTCCCTAGTTGCCGCACCTTTACTGCTCTTTAAAGTCACCAGTTTTGTGCGATTAGCGCCACTGCCCAGAGCCGGTGGTAATTATAGTAACCCAATTGGGCAGGAAAAGTGCGAAGGTTGTGAAGTATTTGGCACACCATTTCAGGTAATATTTTGATTCTGATGCTGGTCTCTCCCCAGGGCCATACTCTCTCTCTCTGTCACTCTGCTAAAGGTGCCTCCTGTCGGCCGTCACAACCGTCCCTTTGGTTGGGAGCCCCTAGGAAGAGGTAAACCGCTAACTTTGAGAACCACCGCTCCAGTCTTTAGCTCTCCGCCACTAACTTCAGTTTAGCATAATTATAATGAGTTTACATAAGAACTCCTAGCACACTACATGTCATTACAATGACGTTCATTATTATTTATTGTATGACACGTTCACCAGGCCCAACAAGACCAATTATTATTTAAATCGTGGTCATAAGCCGTACCATAGGATTGTCAAATTAGTAAAGAAAAAAAAACTAAAACCTCCATTTTATTTTAACGCAAAACATCATCACAATGAAAAAGCTAAGAAAAATTAACGAGGCAATAAAGGCTACGTGAAAAACTTTCAAGTAAAATCTAAAAAAATAATTATGCTTCGCAGAAACCATCGGTGTTTTTTTACAATTAGACGACAAAAATATAGGTCACTGAAAGGGAACCTTTTCGCGATTTCAGTATTATAATATCAAGATAAGATTGCTGCTAGAGAAAAAAACCCGGATAGCATAAAAATAGTTAAATTAAGTTCTTTAAACACAGTTATTTTGTGACGCCATTTTAGTAAAAAAAATCAACACTTAGTTTTCATCAATTTTATTGTTCACTTCTTCAAGGTATACTGTAGGTACATGGTTAACAATAAAAGTATGGCTAACAGATTGAGCATCCACCGGTTCATCGATCAATTATCATTCGAGATTAATGTAATCTGCACTAGATACTATAACATGAAGATAAGGAATTAATATTTGAGGGATAATAAGATGAGATCAATTAGATGATAGCCCCCAGCAGCGATCCATTGATGAAGGCGATTTATGAAGTTTTCGCCGCATTTTGGCACATCTTGGCGGGTATAGCGGCGATTTCCTGCCGAATTCAATTAATGAATTCTTTCAAGATGAGAGGCCGATGTTTAAAAACATTTTCCTTCAGGTAGCCTCATAGGAAGAAGTCGCAAATTGCAGCCAGAAGGCCCGCTGGGTAGCGTCGAAAGAACGGCCATTTCAAGAAACGTATGGGCAGCGAAGCCCGGTGTTGTCCGGACCAAACCATGGTAACGACTGAAAACGGCACGACCCTCCGAGGTACAATGAGACCCTCCCAGGTTCCTACCTCCACCACATGGGATGTAGCGGCCCTACACAACTGTATTGTCTGTTTTTCTGCACTCTATAAGTATATTTTCTACCATTTGGTACCAGTCTTCTTGATTGTGTTCCATAATACGAAAACTTACCTGTTCTTCTGAATTGTTTTAGTGATAAACTGAAACTTAAGCAATCTTAGTTATGCGGTGTGATACAGCGGTCAAATTAGTATTCATGGATACTAATTACTTTGAAAATTTACGTTAGGTTGTTTATTAGCTGTCTGTGACACGACATATATTACAATACTATTATGAGGTTAGATCAAGGGTAAATTTAAAAAATGATTACTGCTCTATAAACGCAAAAAAAACAACAAGAAAAAAATATAAGCGAGTCAGTTTCGTAATTTACTAAGGACGGGATGTTCCACATAATTTGAACAAATCATAAAATTTCAAAGCTAATATTAAAGTTCTTTTATCATCCAAGTACCGCGGAACAACCGGTCCATGATGAAATACTAACAGAACATTAATTTTAACTTTAAATTTGATAAATTGTTCAAATTCCGTTTGTTTTACAAATCATAATGAATATTAAGGACGGGTTGTTTCGGAGAATTTGAACAATTCATCAAATTTCAACGTTCATTTTCGGGTTCTGTGAAAGTCCTATTCAAGTTCTGTTGTTATATCATTGTAGGCTAGTTGCTTGACAAAACTGAAATAAAAACAGAACTTGAAAAAATCTTTCACAGAACTTGAAAATGAACGTTGTAATTTGATGAATTGTTCAACTTCTCCGAAACAACCCGTCCTTAATTTATAGTTTGTTTCGCTAAATTGTGCGTACAAATAGATTCTAGATATAAAGGTACAATTTTGAATTTGATTGCTCGTTTTGCTTTATGGGCTTCACTGGATTTGAAAAAAAAATGAATAACATAATATTAAGGACGGGTTGTTTCACAGAATTTGAACAATACGTCGAATTTCAAAGTTGAAATTTAAGTTCTGTGAAAGCTCAATTTAAGATTTTATTTCACAATGGACCGGTTGTTTCACAGAACTTGCTGCATAATAACAATACATGAATAGAACTTTCACAGAACATGAATATTATCTTTGAAATTTGATGAATTGTTCAAATTCTGTGAAACAGTCTGTCCGTAATATACTAAATTTAAAAAAAAAAACGTTTTTTAATCACTTTGAAGCCTATGGTAGTATAGTCGTTGATAAAGTGTTGGGGTAATACTCAAATAAGATCCCTGGCTTCTGGATTGACAATTACAGTCAATCTCAGTCATAAAACCGAGTTAGTTTAGTCGTAGGTAGGTATTATTGGTCTGCCATTCAGAGCTCCGTTGTAATCTTCCTGGTTTCATCATAATACGAAATGAAATTGCCGTAGGTAAAGTAGACCAAGAGTAGACCTCTTGAATGACTGACATATTTTGACTAATATAAAGTATTGAATTAATCTTCCAATATCTTTTGAATTAATTTGCCTACAAATAGAAAGTCACATAAAATCTTACCAAGTAATGGAATAGCCTATAAGTAGAAATTCACATAAAAACTTACCAAGTCATGGCATAGGTTCAAGCCTGTAAGTAGTAATTCACAAAATCTTATCAGTCTCCCCTCACAAATAAGGCAGCGTTTGGGAGGAAAGTAGCTTCATTCTCAATTACTCTCGTGCCCAATGGAATGAAATCTGCATGCATAATACCCGGATGAGATTCTTACCCGATTATAAATATTTAAATGCGTTTCGTTGAGGCGGGTCGGCTTTATGCATATTCATAAAAACCGACAAAAAATGAAAGCACAATATCATTTCGACATGTTTTTCACGCTCTGAATAGCATCGACAACCTGCAAAGAACGTACGAGTACAATGGCAGACTTGGGATCAAAACGAAATGGAGTGAAGTACATAGACTACGGAGGACTACTTGAGTTCATTGCATCAATCTAACATAAATCATCTATGGGGAACAAGAATTATTTCGCTTGCTGCTGTGTGTACTTTTTATGCAAAGAAGATGAATATTTTTAACGGTAATGTTCGTATTTTACATCTTTTCTGTGTTACATCAACCGTGGGTCAAATAAATTTGTTTTTTAAAAACATTTTACCTGTTTGTATTGTACAAGCATTCAAAAATAAGTAGATAATTTGAGCAAATTTTGGCAAGGAAATCTACCAGTCGTACACAATCATTTAATAACGTTATGAAACGGAAAATCCTGTTCTGTAGTATGCGAAGCAGCAAACAAACTATCGATTATATACTAGGTCAACCCAAGTATTTTCTGCTGGGAATACTATTTACATCGTTACAACTAACTATAAAAAATAAAAAAAAGCATACTGTTTGATTCATACTTTATCATTTAATTTCAGTGATACTATTTTACTCGCTGTATTTAATATAACTATACAACTCGCCTATAAATTTTAAAATCGAAAACACATGATTTTACCTAATTTGGTATTGCATATTCAATGCCCGGAGTTGCTGTACAATCAATTTTATGTCTCGACACGCTCTTCTGTCATTATTCAAAACGGATCAATGCTAATTAAACTGTAAACAAAATACTTACTTGAACAGACTGTGCAAGAATTAGAATAACTTAATATTGAAGAACAAGATAATACTAACAAATCTAAACGAAACTTGAAACGGAACAAGACACAGAACATAAAAAGATAACGGTCACAATTAGGAATAGAACTAGGTTCTCTTGTCATTCCGGGACAGGGTCTTAACTACTCGACCATTAGGACCTAGTTATTAAACGTCATATTTGTCGGTGTCATATTTTAAATTCGGAATTAACAATATTATCTTGCAACTGTTTCATGTTTAGTTTAGATTTGTTAGTAGAATCTTCTTCTTCAATGATGTATTTATTACATTGATGGGTATATTCTTAAAAAGTTAAAGAAAAGTTGTTCCAATGAAAAATAGAATAACATATCAAAAAAAAGTTTTTAAAAATTGTGTTTTTCTGACATGTTATGAGTAACTTTTCTGTTTAGAATTTAATTTGTTTTGACTAAAAAAAAACTTTAATGGGATTTTTCCAGAACTTGAATTTTAACTTTAAAAATTGATGAATTGTTAAAATTCTGTGAAACAACCCGCCCTAAGACACCCGGAAATTTGGCAGCCGGATTCAGAGCATCGGGGATATCTCTTTTCGATCCTGAAAAGAGTTATTCGGAAAATTCCTCACAGAGAAGAAGAAACTCTGAAGCGCGTGGCATAGACCAATCTTGGACAGAAGCCTACTGGATCTTTTATAGAGGATGCTAAATCAACCAAGTCAAATAAAAATCTGTCAAATATTTAAACAAAATAAATGCACGATTTCAAATATAGAATTATAATAATTAATATAAATTAGATTACAGGTAGGTACCTACTTTATCGCTGAACTTGTCTGAATCATTTCCAATTTTAAAGAAGACACCCAAATTCGAAGCAAAAAACAAGAATTCATTGAACCAGAGTTACAGACAGACACACAACCAAAATGAATAATTGTGATTATTATTGTTATTATACTCGTACAGTCGATTAAAGTGAGACGTTATGTTTGACTACCGAATTTGACAGATTGACGACGGACAGGAAAAATGGCATAACTCAATTTTTTTAAATTATTTATTTTTATTTTAAAACAAAATTGCATGAAGTGCGCGTTTGCCTCTTATAGTTTTATTCTGATTAAACGTTGAAAAAATGGCTTCTTTGACATAAGTACACTTAAAAAAATAATGTTTATAATTAAACACTAACGTAATTTAATGTGGGAAAAGTACGTAACTATGAAAACGTAATAAAACACTTTAGCATTTAATAATTATTTGATAAAAAGTTATGTACAAACATTTATCATCGTGAAATACTGCGTAGGTATCTTGTCAGTAGATATTAACTAAATGGAAGTTGTTTATAACATTTAAATAATATTTTGACTTTATTATCGCCATTGAAGTTAATATGTAAACATCTTTGGTATGTTATCAAATCAAAATTTGAATCAACATTAAAGATTTTAATGTAAATAAATTATTAATGCCACGCTTATTTGGTAAATAATATAAATAAAATAGTGCCACGTTTCATACGTACATTTGATTTGAAAAACACTTTATATCAGTTCGATAATAATGTGAAGTAACTATTAAGTTTCCGGAAATGGAAAAATAACACAATATAATAGTAATTTCGTTTGAACAAAACGAACAATTTGTCCTAATTTTAAAATAGTTTTTAAGTTGGTATTTTAAAAACATATTTTGGATCAGAGATTTCGAGTTAAATACTCGTAAGAGATGAAAACACTTTAACATCAGTAATGATGGCCGAAAAGTGAAAAACATTTTTTTTTTCATTTGCGACTATTTATTTATTTATTATAAACGCCCTGACGGGTTTATGCAATGAAATAACGCTAAAATGCATTATTTTCCACTTCCAGAAACAGGAATACTTACTTCTCATTATTATCTAACTGATGCAAAGTGTTTTTTTTTGTATTTAAAGTGCGTATTTACCATGTCCCCATTTTCTGAATATTAACAGATGAATTTTAAAATGTCAATGTTTACAGGTATGGCCATGAGTTTGCCCAACATTTGTATACGGTTTACATTGTACATGGAAGGGGTCGTTTTTATGACCCGGCTGTGAAGTGATTAGCCATACTCATGCAATGTTCACTGCTTTTCCTAAAAAAACCCCGAAGATGACATAGGCTCCGAGGGAAATCATTTTTCTCAGGATTTCCTGTGCGATGCAGGAAAAATATATTTATAATTATTATAATTGACATTAAAGCTTTTATTTCGTCGAATGAAAAGTATAGAAATGCATGACCACTTTGGTAATGGACTTAAAATTAGAAAAAAATCAATATACTTTTACTACTCAATAAAATATCATGGAATCTAAACAAAAATGGAAATAAAAAAGAAACCCAAACTAATGTAAGTAACGAAGAGTTTGAATTTTTAAGCTCTAACTAGTAGAAAGGTGGATTAAATTAAGGTAGTGACATTTATTTGCAATTATGGTTACTATTTGATGAAACCAGCCTATTGTATATCAGGTAAGGATATACAACAATAATATTATAACTTCAAAATTTTAACAATACAATACCTAATAATGCTAATAATAAATAAAACTGGTTTCCGATTAACTTACACACATTCCTGTGTGCGCTTTTTGTCGTTTTTGCCTCCTCGATGTTTCTGTTGTCAAAATATATTTTGCTCGAATAACATTACTTCCACGAGACTCGCATGAAATATTTTATCGGATATAATCATAAGGTATAAATAAAATAAAACTGTAAGGGAGGTACATATTTTATTATCTGGCTTCCGTTAAAACATCTGATACGGTTAACATTTCACAAGGTAAACAAATCGATTAACCAATAACATTAGGTAAGGAAGGTAGGAACATTTGCAACATTTGTTTGGCAAAAAAAAATTTGACGTAAAAGTGCAATAAATAATCAAAATAATAATATATTATACTCACGAAACAAGCAGCAGGGTCAACGTCTTCCAATTGCACGAGATCACAAATTTTATCCCTCTTTGTTTCGGATTAAATCCAATTCTTTGTGCACAAATCTAACGACAAACACCAACAGCACAACACGCTCACTGGGTAAAATTCGGTATAATTACGAATGCTCACTCAAAACAATTCACAGATGTACACGGAATATGCTTAGAATATCATTGAACATTATTTACCGTTATTACAATGACACGAAACGTAACGAAGCACCTTCGAGGTTGCAATAATACGACTGACGGACAGCTGTTTTGTGGTGAAGCAAAGTGAAGTCAGGTACGAACTGCAAACGATACAAAAAGGAAACTACCGCCATCTATTGAAAAAAGTAACAGCTTTGAATAATTGACAGATCGTTACTATACCGATATTTATGAAAAATTGTTATCAGTGCTATTCCATAATAATTTATTGTAAAAAAAATATTGTTTAAAAGCACAAATTTTTTTATTGATGTAGTCTAGAAAATATTATTATAATAATGTACTTACAAAAAAAAAGCAAAAATAGGGCCCCTCCGGGATTTGAACCCGGGACCTCCTGCACCCAAAGCAGGAATCATACCCCTAGACCAAGAGGCCGCTGATGTGAACGGTGAAAATAACGTTTATAATCGGTTTTGTTTCATTTAAAATGACATTTACATATTTTTTCATAATAGCGCGGTCACATTTCGGATCGATATGTCTAATTTCTAACATAGACAAATAATTATTGTAAGAGATTAAGATTCTGTCGTGGTGTGGATTACATTAGGTATTTACTTATTCATTTTGGTTATTTTTACTAATTTTTACAAAATATTTGACAAACAATAATCGTTGTCATGTCAGCATCTGAAAATTCATTGATCTAACTTTCCACGTTTTCCACGCTATCATGTTTACGTCACTGATTGATAATAATATATTGTTTTTATTTTTCATGTCGCACTATGTTTCTCTCAAAGGTTACTTTATTCACATAAATAACACGAATATAATGAATAATAAATTTGTGAAGACTTCATAGTAGTTGTTGTGTAATTGGAATGATATTCGCGGTATGAAGCTTAGTAAATTCCACCTTAGATATTATCCACCAGGAATTATTCTAGAATATTTCCAAGCAGGTATAAAAAAGATGAAAACAATAGATTTGTTGGATTTATTGCCCTCGTGAGTATAAAATTGATGAGAATTAAGTTATTTGTTGACGGACCATAATGGAGGTGAATAACTTTTTTTGGAAATCAAGTAATATTAGCGGTTGAAGTTTTGTTGCAGCACAACAACCCTCAAAACAAATTATTTATTGAATTGAAATCCCCACACATTTAAAATAAATCTAAGACCGTCTGATTGTTGTCAGTCGTTTACCGAAGTAACATTATTTATTTTCAGATCTAACATTGATGTTGTTGCTGACGATTTATTGGAAAAAGAACAACTGATCACTCCAAATGTAATTGTTCTGTTAAGAAAATGTCTTGAGACACTGAGAAAAAATCTGGAAAAAGATGCGGGGGCGGGAAAAAGATTTTATATTTATAAAACCTTACAAACACACCTCCTTCCTCTAACTAATGTTGCATTTCATAAGCAGGGAAAGCAGTGAGTGTATTTTATTGATAACATGTCTCTGTATGAGTTAGTTATTTTTTTTGTTTTCTTGCATTCTTTTGGAATCCTACCAAAATCAATATAAAATAATATACTTTTATTGATCTTACTATCTCCGGCTTAACATATTATAATAAGCAATCATTATAAGCATTATTTGAGGAAAATAATCATAATTATTTATATGACAACTTGGAATTCTTTTAACACTTGTGACCCTCACGGTAGCTCTGCTGGCTTCACATAATACGCTACTCGCTGTGACGCAGGTTAAGGGAGGGACTCCACAATGGGATATTTTTAATGTCAGTTGAAGGTTTTCGGGAAAGTGAAGCAACTTGTTATTCGAAGTAAAGGGAATATTCTACCAGCTATGGTTGGATGGCCAGGAGAGAACCTGTTGGAACCTCCCTGGTCACAATCCTTTAAGCCCTTTATAGATTCACTCTTCAACCTCATGTGGATTTTATTAAATCTTTACTGGATAACAGTAACCTTTATTATGTGGATTAGATTTTGGAAAACAAGTTAACAATATCAAATGTCTTTTAGATGTCTTTCCGGAAGCTATGATCGCACATGTAAAATTTGGAATGTGGACACAGGTGAAGATGAGCACACACTGACTGGCCATAATAATGTTGTTTATTCAGTTGGATACAATTATCCTATTTGGTAACAATTTAAAAATTCATTTTACTTGTACCAACAGCTTTTTTTAAAGTACAACACGTTGGTTATAATCGTGTATGTGTTCATAGATGGTGTTAATTTAATTAATTTTATTAAAATACGCTGTTTGAAAGTTATGCTTTACAATATTAAATAAATTATTTGTTTGCGCCCGTACATACATAATATGAATATGAATAATTGGTTTTGTTCGTTTAAAAACTCAATTCTTTCAAGAAAGGCATACAAATAACAGTATTGTACCAATGATTCAATCCAATATTGTATTTGTATGCCTTTCTTGAGAGAATCGAGTTTTTTTACGGACAAAACTGTTTGTTCATATTCATATTGAGTGTGTACGGGCGCAAAATAAATTATTTATCTTAATATTGTAAAGCAAAACCTCGCAAAAAGCATATTTTAATAAAATGAGTTAATTAACTACATCCATGAACACGTGGAATATAACGAGCGTAGCCTTTAACCTTAAGTTTAAATGTAACGTACGTTATAATCAATGCATTCAAAAATGGCTTTTGCAAGTTATGCTTTAAAATATCGAGACGAATTATTTATTTGCACCCATACATAGATACAATATGAATATGAATAAATAGTTATATCCGTATAAAAACTCAATTCTTTCAAGAATGGCATACAAATACAATATTGTATCGGTGATTCACCTCAATATTGTATCTGTTTGCCTTTCTTGAGAGAATTGAGTTTTTGTACTTTAAATGCATAGATTATAAAATATGCTGTTTTCTCTGCAATGTTCTAATATTCTTAACAGATAAAAAATTGATTCAAGCAGTATTCTAATAATGTTTAATAATTGTAAAACATTCGTTTTCTTCTGCGTTGTATAAATCCAATTATTAAAACTGCCTACAAATTTTTATTCTGATAATATTTTTCCGTCAATCAAGCAACAGAGTAATAACGGGATCCTTCGATAAAACAGCAAAGCTATGGGACCCTTCAACGGGGGAATGTGTCTTCACGTTGTATGGACATCAAGCTGAAGTTGTTTGTGCTCAGTTTTGTCCTGATGGTGACTTCATTGCCACAGCTTCTATGGACCATACCTCTAGAGTGTTTGACGGCACAACTGGTAAGTATATTATGATTCTACGTTATATGGTCTGAGACTAGATAATTACATAAATATTTTAATTTATTTGTTTTTTTTTCTATTACAGGACAAGAGGTGATTCCATTGATTGCACATACAGCTGAGGTTATAGCTTTGGATTTCAATAGTACAACATCCCAAGAGCTAATTACTGGGTCCTTCGATCATACAATCTCTATTTGGGATCTAAGAGAAGGAGGGTTAGTTTGTGTTAAATACATTTATTATTAAAATATCTAAATAATAGACTAAGTACATTAAACATTTAAAGATTTAGTAAAATTGAACGGCTCCGCTCGAAAAGACATACAACAAGGATTTAAGATAGTGACTGGACAATGTATCTTAGAGGCAGCCATGAGTTGCTGCGTTGATGATATTAGCATTTATGTATTAAATTGTAAAATGTTATCATTTTTTATAACTATATATTCATATTTTCTTTTTTTAGGAGAGTTGCAGTTTTAGTAGGACATGATGCAGAAATATCGAATTGCCTTTATGACTGGTCCTGCCACCTTGTAGCGAGTAGCTCATTCGATAATACTGCCCGTGTTTGGGATGTGAGGACTCGTAGATGTTTAGCTACAATATCTAGTCACACCGATGAGGTAGGTACTGGAATCTCTTGTACTTGAAATGCAATTAAACCAAGCAAATATTATTATTTAGGGAGTAAATTTTACTTAACTTTCAGGTATTGGATGTAAGCTTTGACTACTGTGGAAAACGATTAGCTACTGGATCATTAGACTGTTCTGCTAGAATATTTGATGTCAAAACAGATTTCAGAGAGTTGAAAATAATGGTAGGCCATGCTGAAGAGGTTTCCAAGGTAAAAATGTGTACAAATACCTGATGATTATTAGGCAATTTAAAGCACTAAAATTGGTTGTCTACTTGATTTTGGACAAATAAGTAGAGACCCAAACCAAATAAAAAATGATTCATGTAACGTAATTCGAATATTTTACAACAGATGTCACCAGACGTCCCATAACCCAATTTGAATTAAATCGCCGGCAGACGAGAAACTTTACGTAAAAAAATATTTTTTCCCCAGATCTAGGGAAATTAGTTCTCGCCACTCGAATGTCCAGATATCCGCATGTGTATTGCCGT
The DNA here is from genome assembly GCF_061612785.1 of Hesperophylax consimilis. NCBI lineage: Eukaryota > Metazoa > Arthropoda > Insecta > Trichoptera > Limnephilidae > Hesperophylax > Hesperophylax consimilis. The sequence goes on from NC_142838.1 coordinate 18,678,803, forward strand.
CGGCAGATCGTCTCATTGAGCAAATCCCTTGGTGAATTCTTCGCTTTAGCTAGCGCACGTTGTTTGTGAAATTGTAAACAGTAGGGTATTTTCATGGGGTATTTCACCATCCTGCTCATAAGCTGTCATAAGCACTATGCATACGATAAAGTATACTGTGTTATTTATTCTCGATTTTTTTTACCTTAGTTTTTAGTTGACGAATAAATTTTCAGTAACTATTTAAAATGTGCCATTTTCGATTTCTCACCAAAGCAACATGGTCATTTTTATTTCAGTTGGAACCGTTTCTGAATGTGCAGTTATACAAATCAATGATGACGAATGAAAATATTAAAATTACCCATTTTTACTACAATGATCAGAGTCATAAAAACAAACTTTAAAGCTTCCACCCATTTTCCATGGAATTAAACTTTTAATCTAATTGCTAATCTTTATTATTTGATTTATTTCTACGATCACGAACCCTCACAATTTAAATTGATAACTCATTTTCAGTACCTATTCTCGGGTTCTATTTAAAAAAAATACAGGCCGTTCGGCGGTATGTGCTCTAACTTCAGAGGGATGACTCTACATAAAAGAACAAGTGAACAAAATATAATATTTTTGAAGGAAAATAAACATTGGAATTTCGAAAAAGTTATTTATATTTTTTACTTCTACCATCATGTAGTTCGTAGTTAACGCACTTTTATATAGTATAGAATGAGGCAAGAAGTGTGTGCCAAGACCGAGTTGTTTGGCGGTCCGTCCTCTCTGCCTACCACTGGGGAGAAACGGCGTGCAGGTTAGTTACTTAGCTATCATGATTTTTAAAACCTTATGTTGTAACGTTGGGAAAAGTAGGTACTTACTGATATAACAATACATTAAGTACCCACTCGCTCGACTGATGACCGATGGCTATTTTTTTAACTCACCTGCCGTCATTCCGCAATATTAAATATTTCGCAGATATAATCTTTCCGCGGCGTAATTCAATTTTGTATTTCTGTCATTACAATCATTGTGTCAATAACCAATGACCGACGATAATTACAATACCGAACTCAACCACCATGACGACTGCCGAATATTTGCCATAACTTTATGACAATGATCCTGATACCATTGCATTGGTCGGAACGTTGACCTAGCAACATGCAGGCCACGAGTTCGAACGGCTACCTCAACTTATCTATGCAATCAGCGGCATCGCTACTGTACATACAAGTAAAGGGGGTGGGCCTGCATGTTAGATATTCTCAGTATCGCCCTTGCGAAAGACATCAACTCAGAATCCAAACATTGCTATAAATCGATTTAGCCGTGTTTGGTGAACATATCTGAATAGCCAGGTACTTCGCAACGACCCTCTTCCCCATTTAATTCCCTTCCCCACTTCCTTCAGCTCACAGCATTCGCAAAAATTGGGATGTCAAACATACATATAGTGTCTCATCGGGTGAGGTGTGTTCAGGATGCGCCTGCCCGCCAGATGCGTGGCGTGCCAGATCAGGAGAGGCTGTTTTGGAGAGACCCTTTGACCTCTTTAACTAGTCTCTCGACCCATCGCATTGCGCCGCAGCGAGAGGGATATGTTTATATTATTTTGTGATCCCTAGATTCCTACCGAACCCTAATACCTTCCGAGAACTTCCTCTCCTTCCTTTCCCTAAAAAAGACCCTTCATGGTATCCCAAAATATGACATAGGCGCTGAAAGAAATTATTTTCCTCTGGGCCTAAAAAAAAGTAAAAAAGGTAAAAAAAGTTTGAAAGATAATTTGGGACTTTCGTGAGGTACTGACATAAAAAAAATAGAGCAGGTAGAAATTAGAAATTAGAAATTAATGATTTTCAGTGAAATTTTACAAAACGGAGTAAACCTTCTCAATAATTACATTGCGTGGCTTTGCAATCGCGTGTCCCTTTTTTAGATTAGTTTTCTCCCAAAATACCTACCTTTAATAATGTGACCTTCGGATAATCAAGGGTTCACCCTTTTCAGGTTTGTTTTAGCCCTGGAGGAAACACATTACTGACGGCTTCGGCGGACACCACCGCCAGGTTATGGAATTGCGAATCGGGAAATTGTACCCAGGTAAGTTCATTGGTGAAATTCAATCGAAAAATAAAATGTTAAACCTTTTTCAAATTGATCTGGTAGGTAAGCAAGCTTGACATTTTAACTTTGCAGTCGGCCAAATAAGGTAGGTACTTTTTTATTATTATGTTTTGTGAATACCACATATCTCCTTACTGCCAGAAGTCTAACAAAATGTTGATCTTGACTTAACTAAAATAATGAGTCGATTTTTAAAAATGTACTTATACAACTGTTTTTATGTGGGAACTTTTTGTTTTATCCATATAATAAGAAGTTATTAAAACCGCACTTAGTGACTTGATGAATAATATCATGTAAAAAAGAATGGTAATATTTACTGTATAAACATGAAAAAAATAGGTAGATAGTGACTTTTAACTCAGTTTAAAATGTCACTCAATTACTTCTGGCAGTAAGTGAGACTATGGCTAGGTTGTGAGAGTTGGGGTAAGGGACGGGAAAGATGAAAGTGGTTATGTACCGGGGAATGCACATCTGATTGAAGAGGAAGCTACAAGCCAAAAATGTGTATATTCTTGGTATACCTTATATTGTAGGTAATAGTATTAAAATCGCTTGACAGACGGAGTCTAGAAACGTTCGATTTCAAGCACAAAACTGTTTTTTATTTATTTTGTAAATAATTTTAAAGAAAAGAAAAAAGTTGATCAACTGAAACTGTCACAGATAATCTTAGCTATAATACTGTATTTTTTAAAAGTTGTTTCCTTTACGCGTTCATACATTTCTATTGAAAAAAAATAGTAGCTTACATTTATATTTTTTATTGACTAATGTATTTTTTTTGTATCGAATTAAGCGAAACAATAGGAAAATCTTCAATTTATCTAAAGCAATTTTTTTGCTATTCACGATGTAAACCAATTCGTTTTAAAATTAATCAAAATAGTGATTTAGCATTGAGCTTCGCCTTAAAGCTATTTGATGCAAAGCAATTTCAATTATGAATCTTTTGTACAATCAAATCTTTGGTATCTACGATAGCGACCCAACTAACTGCAAAGTTCAGTTTGTCAAAAGATTTCCCACAATATAAAATATTTCACTTTTTTTGTATTTGCTTAAAATAAAAATAATTATTTAAAAGTTTGCAGAAGTTGACAAACATTTTTTAATTTCCGCTTCGTTGAATTATTTCAAAATTTTGGGAGAGTTTATGGTTTATGAATTTTTTTAATGCAAACTGAAAGCACGGTAATCTCTCTTTCTGACACTGCTTAAATCATATTTCTCACTTTATACATGGTGTCCGGGGGTAAAATGCACACACTTCGAGAGGCGATTCTACATTATAGTACCAGTAAAAAAAAACTTTTTCGATATTTCAACGTTTTAAGGTAGTTTTCAGGAAATTGAATTGTTTTTTCTCACACAAAAATATTTTTCAATATTTTTGCAGATTGAAAAATATTTTTGCATGAGAAAATAATCACGGAATTTCGAAAAAAAAAATTGTCTTTTTTTTTTTCCTCCATCAACCCCAAAGTTTAGGCACTTTACCCCCGGACATCCAGTGTATTATTCTCATAACTTTAATGAGACCTTGTCAGGCTGGGAGATATATCTCCCAAAAGACTTTACGGTTGTTTGTTGTCTGTGAAGAGTATCTCTCAAAATTACCCAAGGGGTTAGTAAAAAAATAATATAGGTGTAGATACCTACATAAACGAGGAACAACTTCGAAACATTACTTTTATGTTAGCTTGGGTTTCTTCGTTTTGTGACTGCTAATTAAATATTTAATTATTTGTTAGTTAAGAATTTGCAAAATTAATATGTAAACCACTTCCATATCGTTATTCATTTATCCATAATCGTGTGACATGCAATCAACCGGTTGCTGTCAACTTGGTATTTCCAATGTCATCAACGATTAGAAAGTGTGCCGTATAGCGAATGAATGGAAAAAGTACTATTACCAAATGATTAATTAATTAATTAACTACCCACATCGTCACATCATATACTTGTATGTTGTGTCTAAAGAGACGCATCGATAGAAGTGTGTTGTGGGCGTGTCTGGTATGCCCGCCAATTAAGCCTTACTTCGAGTGAAATTAAATAAACTTTTCAAAAATGTGTACAAAATATTTTTGAACAGGTAATCTATTTAATTATTAGGGGTTGTCTGGGACTATTAGCGACCCCAGTTTTCCATTTAGATCCGAGTTCTATACACTTTTTCTTCACTGGGTTAACGTCTTAGAATGGATTAATTCTTTGATAATAATTAATTTTCTAACCTAATCTAATCTTATATAACCTAACTTAACCTAACCATAGAATCAGAAAATATGTTTTTGACTGAACGTATCGAAGTCCTGCTTTAAGTCGTCCGTTTTGCATTTCGTTTGTACGTTCCGTTTCGTTTTCAAAATGGTGGCCGTTTTAATCGTTCAGAGAAGATTCTTTTTTCAAACATGAAATCGACGTGTTTGTTTGAACATTCTTATTCGCATTTTTTCCCTACCTGCTTGAAGAAAGTTTGAAACGTGTTGTCCGTTTCTTTGGACAAACTATATAATTCCTTATATAATTTATAAACCAAATATATATTTCAATTGAATAACCTCAAATACAAATATCCACTTACGATTTCAGAGGAGAATTTCGTTTAGATTTATTAAATAAGAGAATATTTGTAATATACTTATTTGGGACATGAGGTCTACTGTTCTTTTATTACTATAATATTATTCACGTCATGTCTCACCCACAAAGAAATATTATTCAACTGTAAAGTTCAATACCCTTACCTGAGGAGAGCTAAGTGGGTACCGGTGTAAGGTGTGTAGGTACCCCCTTTTGTTGACAGCCCCGGGCTTAAATACCATTCACAATCTCGACACAATCCCTCGGCATCCGCCATTTCCATGGTAGCATATTGCTTAGGGTGTTATTCCATTTCCCGTTTTAGATTAATACAGGTGGGAAATATTAAGCCGAGGGGTGTTGCCAGTTGCTACTGCTGTAAATAGGATATTGTGTTACATTTTTATTAAGTACCTACCTAGGCACTTCTCGAAAACATCTGATGTAAGAGATACATAAGAAAGCTTGTTGTGGGCAAGAAAGTGTGCATAATTTTTATAAACTTTTGGTTGATTTTGTCAAAATGTTTCACGTATCGAAATTCTTTCTTGAAAATATAATCAATTTCATTGGATTTTCTGGGGTTCAGGAATCGGAAGATTAAAATACATCTAGAATCGGTTATTACAATTAAAAAATTTCAGTAATAGAAAAAAATACTAGAATAATTTTAAATCTTTAAAAAATGTATTGCAATCGCTGTCGAAAGTACATACGTTGGTCGGCGTTCTTATTCTTGTGTCTCGTCAAAGGTACATAGTACTTCTTACACGCCAAACGTTAATAGTTATTCCACTCGAACAACGAGTGGGTCGAACCAGTCTCTTCAACCTTTCGACTTTCAAGAATACTTTCAAATGAAACATTCGACTAATTTCGTCAAGATGATCGGTAAGTTTTCGTTCGTAGATGACGCACAACGAATCACTTTTGATCGCCCGTGGTGAATCGAGCCCGGTGAATGAAATCACTTAGGGCCGGTTGCGTCGCAGAACTTGAATAAAACTTTCACAGAACATGATATTGACTCTGAAATTTGATGAATTTTACAAATTCTATGAAACAATTGGCCTTTTTTAACTGCGGCGAAAGCAATATAACGAACAAATAAAATTCTCAAACATAAAAAATCTTATTTCTGTACATGAGTTTTACCTATCTTGCACTAAAAAAAGCCAGTAAAGAAGGTATCTATGGTTACCTATTTATTGAACTTAATTTCATGTAAAACTTCTTAACTTTAGTTCACTCGTATTACATATCCATAAACCAGTATTTAGAGATTAAAGAAGTTTAAATAAAAATTGATTTTTATTTTTTATTTCAACGCTTTGAGAAGGACCGGCCCTGAGCCAAAAGGCGCCTGGCGCGAGTAAAATTTTGGCACCCCTTGTGAAAACCAATATACGTCTAGGTAGGTGATCACTGTAATCAATAAAATTAGGATGATTTGTACTGTTGCGTGGCGCCGTTTTTATCTCTTAAATATAAGGATTTCCAATAAGAGTTGTTGTTTTGAATATTAATTAAGGAATTAATGATTTTTTATGGCCGGAATTGGATGGTATTGATCTGGACAACGTTTACTTTCAACAAGACGGTGCTACGTGCCACACAAGCAACGAAACCATTGATCTTTTACGGGAAAAGTTTCCGGACCGTGTTATCTCTCGAAGAGGTGATCACAATTGACCACCGAGATCTTGTGATTTGACACCTTGCGACTTCTTCCTTTGAAGCCACGTGAAAGAGAAGGTCTACGCCAACAACCCAGCGTCGATTCAAAACCCAAAGATGGAATTCGTGAGGCTATCGAGAACATAAAAGGATATGGTCCTGTAGGCGTGGTCGTGGTGGTCATTTGACTGATGTTATTTCACTATTAACAGCATACCTTTTTCTTTATAATGAAATAAACATTCGATCATTTATATTAAAAAATGGCATTTTTCTTTGAATATCAAAATAACACCTCTTATTGGAAAACCCTGTAGTATAAAACAAAGTCCGCGTCCGTCTGTTTGTAAGCTTAGTTCTTTTAAACTATGTAACGAATTTTGATGGGGTTTTCACTAAATTTCTTTCGAGAATTTCCTTCGGAAGGTTTATGTACATAATACATGCATATTATATTTATAGAAAGTAAAGAAAAGTCAGCTAGTGAAAAATTTCAAGGGCGGTATGTTAGGACTGTTAGGCCTGGTTCCCACTATGCCGGACCGGCAGATCTGCCAGGCCGGTAAAACTGCCGGAAGGGCTAGTGGCTGTACAATTTATATGTAGCTGTTCACATTATCCCGGGTCCGGCATTTTTGCCGAGCCCGGCATTTTTACCGAGCGTTTTGTCACTGCGAAAGTGCCGGTAGAACCACCGGACCGGAGTAATGTGAACGAGTTTGTGCCGGTATCCGGCTGTCCCCGCTCGCCCCGCCCGCGCTCTGGGCTCCCCTCGCGTCATATGCTCGCATTTTTTTAAGAAAGTAGACGTGTTCGCCCTGCTCGTGCTCCCTTTGTTGTGCTATTTTTGTCCAAAGTAGACGAGTATCATGGAAATTCAAACCGAAACTTTAAGAGGACATAAGACGTCAAAATAATATCAGTTATGGGCGTTTTTAGTGGGCGCGGCTATAGCCCTTAGAGTAATACTATGGCCCAAAACATTTCGTTTACGCCCCGCGTTGGTCAAAATTTCGCACAGTGTGACATAGTTTGATTTCACACGGACAAGTTTTATAATTATAAATTTAAAATGATAATAATAATTTTCATTATTGTTGGCATTAGTTAACGAATTGCATAATTTGCATGGTGTTTTGAAAATCGTGGTATCTACATACAGTATATAATCATCTGCAGTATGCAAGGCATCCCAAATAATCATAAATCACAAATACTTTATTGTTATTATTTTTTTTCTTGATGGAACAATCCCGATGAGTTAAAAAAACTCACTGTAGGATGGGAGGAACTTACAATACATAGGTAGGAGTAATTAGGTACAATTTTACATTGGTATTTTGATATCAAAATTATAAGTTTCACATAAGAAACAGTACAAAAATAGAAAAATAAAATATTTTTACTAATAAAACTTTGACATAGAAAATAGTTCCTACATTACAGTTTTTTTACATCTCAGATTTTAGATTTTATTTCTTGCTAGAGCTATCCCGATGAGTTACAGAACTCATTGTAGGACGAGAGGAATTTACAATACATAGGTGGGATTTAATGGGTAAAATTTTATGTCAGTATTTCGATATCAAAAAACCTTCACCGTCCAATGCTTTGTTTTTCTTTTGAAGGGGAAAAAATATGTCATCGGAAACCAAAATGAATGTACTTCTTATACTCCAAATTGAATAAGCTCAGGAATCGCTGGAAGTTTATCGAGTGCGTATACATGTATATACCTACATATTTGTAGATATATAAAATTAATTAAGCTGTCATTTTACAATTATGTTCTGTAGAAAATTTAGCCCAAAAATTTACTTTTAAGTGTTTATTTATGTAGTACCGTCTCAATTCCGTTAAGCATTTTCCTTGGTGCCGTCATTTTGTTCGGGATAAAACTCATTTTGTCTTCTGTTTTCCCATATTTAACTGAAACGTACGTATATATTAGCCAAGAGATTTATTATAAATTGGTTCAATTTTACCTTAAATTTGAAAATCATTTCAACATAAGTAAGTGCAGTAACTTGGGGAGATAATTGTACAATTCTATCTACAACAAATGATCTAACAATCTAAACTTAATAGATGAATAACTCTTTTTAATATTCGAATGACTTAAGGTACTTTATAGGTAACATATGTCTAATTGTCTAATAATAATAATAATAATAATTGGATAATTTGTAGAGCGCCGTTTTTGTGAAAAATCACCTCAAGGGCGCTGATGGAGAAAAACTTTCGATGTAGAGTATTTGTTTTATGGAAAAAAAAATTCGAATTTCCAAAATTTTATACCGGTCACTTTGTATAATACCTTATACTAGGGCAGACCCAGTTAATTCTTGAAAAATCTGTTTGCATTTTAAAGTAAAGCAATTTTTGGTTAAAATATTATATTAGGTATTTATGGCATGTCTGAGTTCTTCACAATCAGTTCCAATTTTTCTGTGCCCAAAAATTGGTGTGACTGAAACCCAAATAATATAATTTATATGTAAAAAGAAACTACTGTTGAGAATAGTTTGGGGCTTGATGGAGTCTTCAGAATAACAGACGCATGGTTTTGGTTGCACAAAACTGCATTTGTACTTTATTTAATGTTACGAGTTTAAATTTATTCCCGACCCGGGCAAAACACTTTTACAGGTGGTCAGTTGACCATAATTCCTGCCTGTTACTATTTTTTGGAGAGAAGAAGTGAAAAAATCCACTCTGCGAGGCTTTTTATAACCTAATCAAAATAACACACATTGACAATCTAACTATCCAAACAAATACTGTCATAGAAGCCAATGGTAATTAAAACACCTGTTTTAACAATAGGCCCTAGCTTTACTACTGACCGCTAGGTGCTAGGCAGTGCCCTGTAAAATAAAATGGTTGTGCACTTAGCTAATAACTTGTACATTTTAAACAACTACATTGTTTATAATTATTATATTTGAAATACTTTTTATATGAAATAAGTTTTACTTGATAATCATTTTTAGGTGTGACTATTACAAATAAAAATCGCACATAACAGCGGAACTTTTTATTCTAAAAAATATTTAAGGTAATATTTAACTTTTAAAATAAAGAAACTTAAGAATTAAAAAAACTTCTACCAAATAAACTGTTTTCATATTTTTTTAACAATGTCCAAATTTATCTGAAACATGACCACTGTGCACATTTTAAGTATAAACAATTGAAAAAAAATAATGTTTTCTTTTATATTGGTGAAACATAAAAAAAACCTTTACTCACTTGAGGAAGGAGTTAAATTATAAAAAACAGAAAATTTCACTAATAGATTTAAAAGTAATCGTTAGTAATTAAATAAATAAATACGTAAAAGAAATCACCGTACATTCGGGCCGGAACACAGGCGACCTTTCCGGCTTGAGCTCTGGCCGACACTGAGCTGGAACGGTCTAAGTACTTCAGCACCTGCACACGAATACAGTTGCGTGCGTTACAGTATTAAAGTACTTACGGCTGTGTTTCCTTTAGCGGTATGGAAATTGGAAATTTCAGAGTGTTATATTTTAATTAATTCTTATGAATACATTAATAAAATCTCTAATGTTTCTAGAGGGATTCGTCGGGAAGTTACTAATTCATCGTCTACAAAAATAAAATCTGGTGCTTGCCGCTTATCTTACAACATTTTACAATTAATAAAATGTACATACCTTTTTATATAGTATATTTAATGATAAGGTCCTGTTTTTATTAATCTTAAATATAAATAACTTGCATCCCTTCGAATCCCTCTAGAAACATTTAACATTTTAGTAATAAGCTCATCAGAAATAATTAAAATGTGAGCGTCGGGGCAAATCCCCGTTATCAGGGTATTGTGTCACCTTAATTACGCTTGTCCAAGAGAGACCTGTTCTGTGGGATAAGACCGAAGACGTCTATAAAGACAAAAACTTAAAGTTAGCAGCATGGCGTGAAGTATGTTTAATACTGAAACCAGACTTCGATGAACTGGAAGAAAAAGAAAGAAAACAATACGGTGAGTTTTTTAATGCTTTATTGATAAAATGTTGTATTCACAAATATTATTTTATAGCTGCTGCCTGCCACTGAACGGAACCAATATCCGAAACAAAATAATCAGTAAATGCTGTCCGTATAGCGTTGGAATTAGGGCCACCTCGACTCGACCCATTTCGATTCACAGGTGTCGTTTCTTGTTCTTGTCTATGTTCTATATTTTGGTAATTTTCAAAATTTATACCGTCTTTTTCTCTAACAAAATTATGTAAGGCTGTACAAGCTTTAATTACTTGAATTGCTGTGTCTACGTTCAGATCTATAGCTCGATGGAGTATTCGCCACTTATTTGCCAGAATACCAAAAGCGCACTCAACATACCTTCTTGCTCGACTTAATCTATAGTTAAAAATCTTTTTATCAGTATTCAAATGTCTACCTCCATACGGACGTAGGAGATTAGGTGTTAAAGCAAAGCCTTCATCGCCAACTAGTATAAACGGTAATTTCTCGTGCAAGTTTTCATGAAGCGGTCTAGGCTTTGGTACATTTAAAGTACCATCATTGATCTTTTGCCAAAATGTACTATCCTTTAATATAGTAGAATCGCATTCCTTGCCATATGAGCCCACACTAATAAAAATAAATCGGTACTCTGAATCAACAACTGCCATTAATACAAAAGAATAATATTCCTTGTAATTAAAGAACATAGAACCATTCTTGGCTGGTTTCAAAATTCTAATATGTTTGCCATCTACTGCTCCAACACAGTGAGGAAAGTTGGCTTTTCTTTCGAATCCTGAAGCGATGTCCTCCCATTCTCTCTCAGTATCAGGCAGCTTAAGGAAATCTGTCTTAAGATTTTCCCAAATGACGTGGCTCATTTCTTTTATTATTTTACTTATTGTCGAAACGCCTACTCTGTATGAGTAATGTATTTCTTTGAATGAACATCCTGAAGCTAAATATCTGAAAAAAAAAAAATCTTTTGTTACTACATTATTACTTTAAACGTTACCAATAAACAAATTCTATTCTATTCTATTATGATATTTTTTAATGATTTCAGGAAAACTGGTTTCAACAAAATGGAACAATAAACGTGATTCGTGGCGACAGTAAAGAAACAAAAAGATGAGTCTAAATCTGGATCTTCGGCCAAACAGACACGAAATTATTTATATCACGAGCAATTAATGTTTTAAAAAAAAGTCTCCGAACCTCGACCACCTCATGAGTCAGTTTCAAAAAAAGCAAGAACCGAGACTGAAGTAAGCATGGAATCAGAGTTTCGTTCACCTTTAATTAAAAATAAAAGAAAAATTGATAATAAAGAGGTAAATGACAAGATGTTAAAGTTTTTGGACTCCAGAATAAAGCCAGAAAAGGAAAACCATCATCTGTCTTTTTTCAAAGGCATTATACCAATCTTGAACACTTTAAATATCGAAGAGACTTTAGAATTTCAAGCTAGCGTCCTGACAATGTTGCAAAAAATTAAAAGTAGGAATTGGCGTGATTCTAATCAGATGACCGGACAATACTACACAAGCGTCAATCAACATGCAACACCTACGCAATATCAACACCACTCTGGATACTCTACGTATCAACAGGCAACAACACCTATACCATCAACTTCACCTTCGTCCTCCAATCCGTTTCCAGCTTCGCCAACAGCATCTAGTAATCATTCCAGAAATTCCCAAGACTCCCAAGAATACTTAGATTTTGAAGGGTTTTAAATTTGAAGAATTTTTATAAAGCTTTGAGTTTGAGTACAAATAAATACTTAAATAAGTTATTTGCATTTTTAATTACCATAATTATTATCAAATACACTTACACACACATATTATATATATTCACACTCATCAAACAAACACATAGCAAACATTCATTCATTCATTCATAACTAGTGCATAAAATTATCTTACCTTAGACATATGGCTAATCTTTGTTCTGGGCAAATACATTCTCTGAAACTTGTATCTCGTACTCCTATTGAAAGTCGTCCCAGTAAATTGTCAAAAGTGGTTGCTGTCATTCGAAAATAATTGAAGAACTTTGATTCGTCACTTCTAAGTTCACATATTAATGTTTCAAATGTTCCAAGTGAAAATCTTTCCCGTAAAATAGGATGCACCCAATGTTTTCTTTTATTTTGCCTTCTATTAAGATACCACCACAACACAACAATTTCGTCGTCCATTGTGCGCACAGGTCCAAATTCAACTGAGGTGAGTACTTGACTGTCCGATATTCTTGTCGGCTCCGGTGTAATGTGAACACTCTTGTCCGGTGTCCGGTTTCCGGCAGATCTGCCGGTCCGGCATAGTGGGAACCGGGCCTTAGGTGTTATCGGCGCCTTAGCAATTCAGCGCCCGGAGCGGACTGCTCATAATAACAAAAGAGTATGATGTATGCTAATGAAGTATTTGTGAATGAATAAAGCCAGAGCCGATCCAGGGTTGTGTGACGGTCTTTCCTCCCTGCCTACCCCTGCGAGAAACTTTGTGATGGTTAGCTTGAAAATGTGTATATTTTTTTTGTACGTTTTGTTGAACTTATTGAATTTCATCAAATCCATTCAATTTTCGAGATGGGTAATATAAAATTACGAGGTGTCGCCGTACGGCCGATATATTTTCCTATGTTGCCAACTGTTAAAATAATAGGTGCCATTGCAGGTGCTATCCGGCCACCGGGGAGAGGTGTTCTCCTGCGCTTTCAGCTACCTGGGCGACACGCTGGTGACCGCCTCCAAGGACAACACGTGCCGCGTGTGGAGGTGATACGACTGGTTCCTGCCGAACAGATGACTAGCCTCTAACGACGGAACCCCCAAATGCCAGAATGAAGAGTTCTTCTTTTGAAAATCAACGAACAACCAAAAATGTTCGAATGAAAGTTCTTTTATCAGAAAATAAACTACCCCGAAAGTGCTCCAATGAAAAGGTTATTTTTCTAAAAAACCAACAGTAAAATAAAATAGTAGGGAAGACTATGATTGCTCTCAACTAGTGATTACCCATTCTTAAGGTCCGTCTATACTCTCAATCTTACTTGCACAAACTCTAGTTTGCACAAGTGGCATGTACGTTATGACGGCAAAACCGTATACCGCGTATACGGCTTACACGAATGTTAATTTGCTCTAATTTGTCCAAGTAAGCAAATATTTATATAATGCGCAAATAGCTTGCATACACTTCAAATGATTGCAAAACTTTTGGGCAAACTGTTTGCGCATGCATGTCGCTTTCTTATGGACGCCGCAAGGTGTGTCGTGTTTTTTATGCCAACTTTTACACAAAATTAATGCGCATGCAAGTCGCTGCGTATAGACGGACCTTTAATTTATAATAATAATAATTTTTATTCCAGGATGTGGGGACGTTAGTGCAATCCCACAAGTCCCATAAAGATTATTAGATTATATTTGATTGTTTCGTTTTCGCTTGTAAATATTTCATCGAAAGATGTCTATATTGTGTTGACACTTTTGCTTCAAGCTACGTATTATAACACAGAAATTAGATAGGACTTTTGACAAAAGGAAAAATTAATTCTTCTCAAGTTTTAATCACAAAACAGAAGCATTTCCGTCTTTGGATGCTAATTTATGAAGTAGGTATTCGATGTGAATGGGGATGTAATAGTCCCTCTGACTTCGGACAATCTCGGAAGCAGTTGAACCTCGTTTTTTTAATGCGGCATTCAGAAAAAAACGAATTGTAGATTTAAAAACACTTTTTTTTAGTATGTTAACCGATCCATTATAATATTTGATTTTACGCGCTTTAACATGCTTATTAATGAAGTTGGGGGCGTGGCTACTGTATATATTATGTATGCAAAAATGTACCGTACGTGTAATTACAGTAAATAAATTAAAGATACTGTATTTATTTTTTTGATTTATTAGGGTAGAAAATTATTCAGCTATTTTTTAGTGTGTAAATTGAGTGAATATTTGTCCATGAGAAATAAATACAATTTCAATGGTTTTATTTCTAATTGCACTGCGGTTAGCAAATTATGTCGATAAAATGCTTGTTTCTTGGAAATATTTAAAAATTGGGTTTTTGTTTTTGTTTTCATACCGACCTAAGTGGGACTGACCTTACTGTTAACCGATTAAACCGAGATTAGTATGACGTCACGCGTACCCAGTATAATTTAGGTCGTTTTGACGTGACATCTTTGATAATTATTTGAACTAATTAAATAATTATTCATTATTATTATAATGAAACCGCCTCGACGGCCTCCATTGCTCTCGACTAGCAAGCTGGAGGTCACGGGTTCAAATCCCGGCGTGCGCAAGTAAATTTTTTTGAATAATTTGTGTTATTTCACAATGACTCATTTATAATAATACATAGTATATTTGTGGCACGTTCCAGGGTGGAAGATACTCCCAATATCCCCCTGGTGTAAGACCACCATTCAGAATTGAAACGTTGCTCGAAATGGATTTTACCATGTTTGGTGAATAGATCGGAATATCCAGGTTCCTCATTTTCCTCTTTTCCATATCCTTCCCCTTTCTCATCTCCTTCCCCTTCCCACTACCTTCAGCCTACAACATACCCCAATTGGGGATGCCATAGTCTCACTGGCTCCCGACGGTTGGGAGCAGTTGAGACTATTGTGCGGTTCCAGAAAAAAAAAATGAATTACTGGTAGTTATAAGTTAGAAGGTGAAAATTCATAATAAAATATTTAAAAATGGAATTCCTTATTGGCATGTGTGCACTGATTTGCTATTGACTGTCTAGTAAAGAGCTTCATCACATTATCAGCTTGGCATGATTAATGATGAACGTCTTTTTTAAGTGTTCAATTGGGTCATTAAAAAAGTATAGAAGGAGCGATGGAGGAGTAAAGACTTTTGAGAAAATAGTCTCTGCAGTAGGTACCTACTACCCACCTGCAAAAATTCAGCTTTCCCCCGATTTGTTCAGATCAATGCGTTCATTGGGCTATGCCAGAGAGAGTATTTTGTAATTTATAATGCAAAATTCAATCGAATAAACAATTACACGGGTTAATTTTTTTTTAAAACATATAGATTTATCTTCGTAAGTTACTTATACTATGAAATTTTCGTAAAAAAGCAACTTACAAACGTTCTTTCAACAACTAGTAGAACTTACTACGTGCTACTTATTGGTTAGGTTACTCATTGTATGTACCTAGTACCTAATTCATTCTCTTATCCAAAATCTTCCCACTACATACTTGTATGGTCAAGCGTTAGTTTTTATTCCTAATATGTACCGAGTACTCTCGCAGACGCTATAATAAATTTATTAAGATAAATATAATATTATGCCTCGCAAGTTTTCTCGGAATTCTGACCAACGCTCTATGACAAACGCATATAGGTAGGTAAAATTATTTTTATTTGAAGAAAAATAAAAAATAGTCACGTTCTGCAAGGAATGGTTTGAATCATAGACAATTGAAACAAAGCGATAAGGAATGGAAGCTTGCCTTCTGTCGTCGATCTTTGAATAACTGTGCGGATTGTAAAAGCGGCGGAGATTGTAAATGAAGGTTATGCGTTTGTAGGTGGATGCAATTTTGCCGCTATGAGTAGATCCAATTTGCGGTAGTAAATATGGAATATGTTTGCGACTCTTTTGTGGTTCGGGTGTCATACTAAAAATGGTTGATGGCACATCTCCTTTTTTTTCTATTATATACAATGTCCAGAAACTCGTAGTAGGTCAAATCCGAAAAAAATCGGTAGCTAATGGGTTAATATCAGCTGTTATATTTAATATTTTTAACCCTCTTCTTGGCAATGTATCCTATAGTATACATAGTTTTCATATTTTTTTCCCACTTAAACTGGTACATGGGTAAAACAGATTTTAATGAAATCTGCTTTAACATGTTCTCAACTTGATAATTAGTGCCACTAGAGCCATCTAATGTTTAATTAAGAAGAACAGTGACAGTTCAAACTCATACCGCTGCAAGATGGCTGCCAACAGAAGACGCACAACTAATTTGTCTGTAAGTTATCTTTATTTATTACTTGCATTATTAGATATTTAGTTATTTTAGGAATGAATTCGTATTTATAAGGGTTCAGAGAATAATAAAAAATATATACTGAGTAACATATGTGACAAATCTTGTTTATATTGCATTCCAAAATGGTGTGTATCCTATGATATACACCGCCAAGTCTGCAGTGAATTACATTTGATTGAATGTGTATCCCCTGAGATACAATGCCAAGTTATTAAGAGTTTATATTGTCTTATGTACAATGTCAAGTATTTATTGTTTATTGTATTATGTAGTAAACCCCTTTGAAATCTATATATTATGATTTTTTCATTTTTCCATAGCCTCGCGAAATTGAAGAAATGCTGACTATAATACCAATATCGGGAGCAGATTCTGATATTAAAAGTGACGAAGATGATGAACTACAAGATGGTTCATCTGCAGTGCGCTCATCAAACTTTGGAATTGTTCATGATGCATTGGAGGAAGATAATGAACCAATGGCTCATGTTGCTGATCTTTCCGCAAACACCTCAAGCGCTGAACTACGCACACGTCGACATGTTAATCGTAAGAAAAAATGAACTTTGATTGGAAAGAGAAAGATTTTATGTCAAAAGTAGACATATGTGACAATCATTTTACAACTCCAGAGAAGATAAAATCGCCCTAGTTTGTAACACCAATTTGTATTCCATACAATCATCAAGCAAATGCATTGATACTTCCTACAGTGAGATATGTGACTTTCTGGCCATTGAAATTTTAATGGGCCTAATAAAACTACCAGCATACACTGATTATTGGTATGCAAAAATGCGAATTGAGCAAGTGGCAAGTATCATGCCACTCAAAAGATACCAGTCCATCAGAAGATATCTTCATTTTGTTGACAATGAGGATGTTGATGGGGATGAGTATTTTAAAATAATGCCTCTTTTTGAACTGGTAAAGCAGAATTGTTTAAAAATTGAAAAAGAGATAAAAAATTCTGTCGACGAAATGATGATACCATTCAAAGGAACAAGAGCAGGTTCCCGGCGACAATATATAAAGAGCAAACCTAAAAAAATGGGGCTTTAAAATGTTTGTCCGATCGAGGGTTTCGGGCATAGTATATGACTTCTTGATGTATGGTGGAGAGGCAACATTTCATGGTTGTGAATTTTCAAACTACGAAGAAAATCTTGGAATGGGGGCGAAAGTCGTTCTGACTCTCAGTAAGTCTATTCCCAATGCGGCATGCTCTGTTATATATTTTGAAAATTTTTTACCTCTTTTGAACTTCTGCATCATCTTCGTCATGGGTACGGAATTTTAGGTCTGGGCACCATGCGGCGAAATCGATTACGAGGATGTAAACTTAAACCTGATAAACAACTCAAGAGACTTGGAAGAGGAGCTTTTCATCAAATGACGGATGAGAAGAAAAAATTGGCTGCAGCATAGACATATGAATATTCATATGTCTGTGGGCTGCAGTCACTTGGTTTGACAATCGTGCTGTCATTATTGGAAGTTCATTTGTAGACTCACACCCATTATCTACAATACAAAGATATAGCAAACAGGACAAAAAAAAAATTGACGTCACCTGCCCCGAAATAATAAAGCAGTACAATGCCCATATGGGTGGTGTCGACTTAGCCGATATGCTTATAGCTTTGTACCGATGCACTTTTCGCACACATCGTTGGTATATGGCGATATTTTCTCAATTACTCGATACATCTATCAACAACGCATGGCTACTTTACCGGCGTGAAGTGGCCCTACAAAAAGAAGGAAGCAAAAAAATAATATGTTTGAAGGATTTTCGTCTAAAAATTGCAAATGGTCTGCTTTACAAAAACAAAATACGTGGCCGTCCTATCGGAAACATCACAACGCCACCAAACAAAATAAAGAATCCGGTAAAAGCCAGGCCGGATGATGAGAAGTCCGGTTTGATAACGTTTTTTATTTTTTTTTCCGGAACATAAAGAAAAAGGAAGATGCCGACTATGCAATTCTGGACAAACGTCTGTATTTTGCATAAAATGTGGCCTAAGGCTTTGTTTTACTGATAAGAGAAATTGCTTCCTATCATATCACACAAAATAATAGTTTTAATTAGCTTTTAAGACATAATTTTTCATTTTCCATAGTAATTTTTTTTAAATTTTGATTTGTAACAACCTGGCAATGTATCCTATAGGATACAACTCCAAATAAACTATATAAAAAACAATAAAAATATTTTTCATTTGTTTTTGTGAATCTGAAGCCTAACAGACTTCAAATATGTAAAAAAATATTTTTTGTGATGCTTAATTCTATCGGTGCCAAGAAGAGGGTTAAATGGGTATGAGACCCGGCTCCAAAAGTTCTTTTTAACCCTTTGGATGCCGATAAAAAAAAGAAGAAAAAAATAGAATTAATCAGATCGAAAAAAGTTGTATTGGGGTCTCTGTGTCATCTTTTCTCAACATTTTTAGTATCGCGACGATCTTAAAATCCAAAAATAAAGAAAAAATAACCTCACGACTCATTCACTACATATTTTAACTTTTAACTCTTGACAGGAAAAGATGCCAAACAAAACGTCGGTAACCAAGTGGATCTTCCGACGACCCCATGCATTTTTCTGTCTTTGAGCTAATATAAGGAGGATAGTAATTTTGGGTACTACCAACTCCCCCACTTTGCTGCGGGATAGTTAACAATGTTTTACATTACTAAAGTGAAAAAAACGTGTTGAATGTGAAAGAATTTCACAAAATAAATTAAAATGTGGATTAGAGAACTAAAATGGCGGCACTACAAAAAAATTGATTACCTACACACATTATACACAACGTTACCAATAATTACCATTTTTTTTATTATTGCCTTGTTTATTTGTATGTTTTATTATTTAATTTATGTTTCATAGTGATTTATTTTTGGGATATTATGCAATGTTATAGCCAAAATAAAATAAATTTTATCATACTATTGTGTATCTTTAACCTAGGTAACACTACCGTATTAAACTCGGCGTGCGATGTGTGTGCACTATTGAATCATAATCTAATCAATGACTGTACAGCATGCATGTATTGTTCATTAGATGCATAAAGTGCACTTTAAAAACAACACGTTTCATAACAACAACATACCTATACACGCAGTCACCTGAAGAACTGCATGTAATATTGCAATGTGACTAATTTACCCGCTTACTTGGCATATCTATTATCGACCCATGAATCACGAAGCAAAGAACATTGAATGCACGCATTATAATATCATTCTAATGAACCTAATTAAATAGAAATTCGATATCCTGCTACGTAATAAAAAAAACATCGACATTATTTTGTGTGTAGAATTCGTCACTATTTTTAAATAAGTCACTTTTGTTTTCAAACATAAGCATTTCTCTGAAATCAGATGATGAGCAGTTAATATACGAAGTAAATGTCGGTCGAGTTGTCGACTCCAGTTTCTGGATAGGAAGGTTCAGTCTTCGGTCAAATCATTTTTTTAATGTTTAAAATAAATTTTAAAATAGGTGTATTGTGGTAAAAAAACTTTGTTTCTTACGGGTTGATTTTTACACATATATTTTTCCTAATTGAACTGATGAAACAATCAATATGGTGCATTGATTTTTTTTTGATAATTAAACGGACATTTCTAAGCTCCATAGCTCTTGATGAAAACATCGTTGTGCTGGCCTAGAAATTTTAGACAGAAACAGGCTGCTGTCCGAAACTGCAATCGAATCAGTCACATAGATTACGAAGGCATGTAGTACGGCATCTTTCTGCACCACAAATTTCAGAAATCTTTTGAAACATCAAAAAATGTCCAGACAGATAAAGTATGCAAAATTCATGACGACAGAGATCACAGTTTTTTTTTACTGATACAACAACAGATTATCTGTTCCAATTTCCTCGAAGTCCGCGTACGTCAAGAGTCAACTGGTTATTAGTTGTTATGATGATTTCAAAACCTGGCAGACTATTGCCGACCATAACATACTATATACTATTACCGTTAGACTGCGTAGGTATGTTGTACTGGGACGTTCCAAATGAAGTGTTTTATAGACAGTTACAGGTGTGTGTGTAGAATACAGGTAGGCTAGTACCTGTACAGTGCAAGTATATAGTACCTACCGGCCGGCGTTCTATAATACAGGTACCTACGCAGACGGTAGACGCAGACCAACGCAGACGTAGGTGTTGTACCACAGGCCAGCCTCAAGCGTTAATACTTATTCCAATTAGATTATAGAAATGTTGTGTCGCATATGAATATTCTGATGAAGTAAATTAATTTTAATAATAGGCAATTTATGTATGGAAAAAGAATTACACCAATAATATAAAACCTTTATTAAAGATCTTCATGATACAACATTTTAAAAACATGGGTTTATAAACAATATTGTAGTTAGGTCAGATTAAGTTAAACGTTTAATTTTTTTTAGTTTTTGCTGCACACTTTAGTTCCCCGCATACCCAATTTTTACCCATTTTATAACAAGTTTCTCGTTAACTCTTTAAGTTTTCAGTTTCACAAAAACAAAAACTATTTTCAAAGATAATATCTATACATTTTTTATGCCGAAACGTTAATTATATCAAATTCCCTCGATAGAAAAAAAAACGCAAAGTAAGCTCCGAAAATCATTTAAATCAGGTTTTTTTCTGTTATTTAATATGTTATAGGCATGCAAAATTTCATAGTGTATCTTTAAATGCAACTAAAGCGTCGAGAGATTTTTACTCTATTTCAAACGAATCGTGTTTTATTAAATATTTTCGTTTATCATCGTTTTTTTTTATATTAGCGCGCTCCCTCTTACATTCGTATTTATATCTCGCTTTCAAACCACATTTGAACGCCTACTACAGGGCCTTAAGCCCAGGATGAATTGTAACACGTATTATACACCCTTTTTCGAAAATAAACAACACTGGGTTCACTCGGATCGAATAACTCTATTAGTGTCTGAGATATAAATATTATGATACGTGACGAATCCGGAATATCAAAAATCGTGGGTTAAATTTGCTCGTATGTAGTTCACGAACGTCGGAGCAGTACTGGCACAAACTTTCATCCTTCCTCTTTAAAGTAGGCGACACATTGCGCAATACGCATCATGGCTTGGCTTATTTCAGCGTATCGCTCGCCATCATCCATTCCCATTGGTGGTGTATGGCGAGCGATATGCTAAAATGTGCCAAGCCATGCAGATATAGTGAGCTTATGGCGTGGTCTGTCACAGGCTTAAAGCGAGACATGCTGCGTATGCTTTAATATTATTAGGTACTAGTACTTATTATTGTAAAAGATTTGTGAGGAGTAACAGATTGAAAAACTGATGGAAGATGTGTAACAGGAAGACACCGCACTTAGTTCCTTCGAAACTTGTATAACTAGTGATGATTGCACTGATGACAGCCAGAGTGGTAGATACTCTCAGTATCGCCCTGTAAAAATACCACTGTTTAGAATCGAAACATAGCTTGAAATGGCTGTACTAATGCAGACATTTCATTCTTATTAGATTCACATAGGATTTCAGAAAACATTTTGATAAAAACATAACAATTTTTTTGTAGCATTCATTTACATATTTTTTGAGCATTGCAACAATTCTTCCATTGTTCTTCCATTGACGTTATTCCCCATGTCGGAGGCAGGTAGGTAGGTGCTTTCTCGCGGTGTCACGAAGCACCGTGGCTGCGTGGCACCGTGGCACCAGGCATTGTGGCACCGTAGGTTCCGCGCGACCGCCACCAAACCAGAAGATCAGTTCCCCAGTAGCCCCGGTATTGCCTTACCGCTGGTGCAGAGTGCGCGCGCAACACACCACTGAATTCAGTGCGAGTAGAAGATCGACCTAACCTCGAAATACCGCGAAGATGGTTCAGTTTTAATACCGTGGGATTACGGCGAGATTCCGACCGGATTCCGCGCTTCTCTGTGCCGGCGAAAGAAAGTGTCCTGTGATTGTGTCAAGTTCGGTGGTTTTTATTCATTTAACTCTGTGTTGTGATCATTTACAGTGTTTTCTGTTTATTTTGTTGTGATGCCAAATACTGAATCATAACAAGGTAAATATGTTGTAAATTTCATAATAAAAACATGTTCATATATACAATAATTTCATATACCTACATACTTAATAATGATTCAAGAAATGCCTACACTTAAAACGTGTATATAATAATAATTATTAATATTATTATATATCTACTTATCTAGTTGAGGATTACTTATGGTTTAATAATTGATTGTTTTCATAAGCAGAATCTAAATATTGAGTTAAAAGAAAGTGATTCGGTAGAAATAATGGTGAACTTCTCGAATTCTGTTGCATGATTTGAACGGTGACCGGATAAATCATCACAATGATAATTCATCACATCTTTAAAAAGTTATATAAAGTCATGGAAAGTGATGAAACAAAAACTTTATTAACTGGGGTGGGTTAGGTTAGGTTAGGTTCAAAATTTTTTTTTCATCGTATCTAATGACTTTATATCACTTTTTAAAAGTGTGTTGAATTGTCACTGTGTTCAGTTATCATGGAACCGATTTGAACTTCTCTATCGAATGGAGATAACTATTTTATCGGGGGTTTAAGTCGCACATGCACTAAATATGTTTTTGGGTTCAGATTGGGTTAAAAATGGAACGTTAATGCATCTTTTACCAGATAACTAGTTATTTCTTGTAGAAATTATGTTGAAATCAAGTGCTAATTTTTAGCGGAATTCGACAAGTTTAATGACATATATTGATTTTATGACTAGCATTTAAAGGTATTATGTATGTTACTAATACGGACTAAAGCATTTAGTACATTGAATAAAACTTAACATTACATTCTTCCCCTTTTTGTTCTGAGAAGGTGCATTCAGTCATATTTGCAAACAGGTTTCCCGCAGTTACATGCCTCACACTTCAGTTCTACTCCGCATTTTTGAAACAATGCGTTTTATCGAATGATTTCGATTAGCACCACTTGTGTAAACTTGCAATAATTCATAATCTGCTCTTTCATAGATGGCGCTAATTTAATTATCTTATAAAAACACTTTTAGCAAGTTTTGCTTTAAAATATTAAGCTAAATTATTTGTTTGCGGCCGTACATACACAGTATGAATATGAATAAATAGTTTTTTCCTTATAAAAACTCAATTCTTTCAAGAATGGCATGCAAATACAATTCAGGGTTGAATCACCGATTACATATTGTATTTTTCTTGAAAGAATTGAGAATAAAATGTATTTATATTAATATTGCGAATGTGAAAGTGTTTTTTTTCTTCCTAAAATAATTAAATTTGCGCCATTTGTAAAAACAAATTATATATCCTCAATTTTCATTTTATATCGGAAGTTGAATTTGAAGTAAGAAAACAATTCGATCGGTAAATTACGATGTTATGAAATTTGCTAAATTTTGTATTTCTTGATTTTGTAATTTAATATCACCATTTTTAGCTTTCAACGTTATTCCCATCATGAATACGAGTTTTAAAAATATGAATTTTACCGTCGAAGAATAAAAAAAAGAATCAAACCTTGTTTAGATTTTTTTAACAATTATTTGAAATGAGAAAAAGCAGTGGTCATAGTATCTTGAATTTAGATGGGTAGTTAACAATTGATGAAAAACTCCGAAATTCTTTAATATATTGTGTATTTGTGTGCAAAACAGTATTGGGGATGAAATATTCAAAACACATACTAACTTTACCTTTACAAGAACATACATTTTAACACCTCACAAAACATTCGCAATTCTAAAAGAAGATATGCCCACTAACTACAAACACCTAAAACAAACGCATTCTTTGTACAAAAACACCACAGATACCGTGCCATAAGCTATAAAGTTAATCAATTATTCACTTATAGCACAGTTACTTGTGCATTACAATTTTGTTACTTTTCTTATAAAAATCAATTATATAGAAGATAATATTTTGTAGAAGTCTAATTTATATTTTAATTTTAAATCGTTTCTTTTTCTCACACTGTAACTAAATCTTAGTTCCACCTTTTGGATACATTGTAACCAAGTACATTGTTATTATTAAATAATTTACCATTGAAAAAGTCCTACATAAAACAGGTGAACTCTAGCGTGGAGGACAACGCACAATTTTTTTGTATTTTGTCATGTTATATAAAGAAGGTACGTTCGAAACAGGTTGGGTTAGGTTAGGTTAGGTTAGGTTAGGTTAGGTTAGGTTAGGTTAGGTTAGGTTAGGTTAGGTTAGGTTAGGTTAGGTTAGGTTAGGTTAGGTTAGGTTAGGTTAGGTTAGGTTAGGTTAGGTTAGGTTAGGTTAGGTTAGGTTAGGTTAGGTTAGGTTAGGTTAGGTTAGGTTAGGTTAGGTTAGGTTAGGTTAGGTTAGGTTGTACATCAATATTTTTTAGTAATTGTATATCTTTTCGGGGTTTCTATCATAAAACACGTAAATTCTCTCTCTTGGTGAACATAAAGAGTAACTGATTAACTGGAACTAATGATCCTTTTTTCTGATGTATTGGTATATCTAATGGTTGGTTGGCACCCTGTTGCCAACTGTTGAACTCAAGAACGAGTCGTAGAAGCGAACGATTTACCGGCCTCTGTGTTTCCTCCCTCCCACCACATGGGTCTCTGCAAGACCAATGTTCACTTCTTCCTCTCCTTAAAAAGCCTCCACACAGTACCCCCAGAGATGACATAGGAACTAAGGGAAATCATTTTCCTCAGACCTCCTGTGTGGAGTTTATGTAAAAAAAAAAACTTTGGCAATTATTTAAATCTTTCTTAAATGGGTTTTTTTTTATTCCCATTTTCTTTTAAATATTTGTGTTTATCATTCAGTTTAGTTAAAACGTTTAATTTTATTGTAGTTTATAAAAGCATTTAAAAAATATATATTTTATTTTTTGTTGTTAGTACAAAATATTATTTTTCTAATTGTTATTGACAAAACATATTGATCATCAAATTGCACTATATTAAATTAAAATTCATTAGGTACTATAATTTAAAACAAGAATATTGTTCAGACTTAAGAATCAATCTTTATTCACCTCATTTAATAATTTAATTTTTATCCATTAGGAATGCTCATTTTATTTATTACATTGATTATGACTTTGAATATGAGATGAATAAAAGATGAATCTCAATCAATTTTACTTATTTTATATTGAAGATTATATTATACTGAAGAATAATCACAATCTGCTGAAACGATCGATATCAAATCAAACGTCTACAATATCTACGGTGGGTGTAACTTGGGGATGTATTCTACGCATGTCAACTGCATAAAATATCCGATAAGAGCGACTACAGATAAAAGGCGGTCTACATAAAATGAGGTCTATATAAAATACGGTCTACATAGGAGGCGGTCTGTGGCAGGACAACGTCTGACCGGGCCCACTAGTAGATATATAAAATATAGACATGCATATTCGAATGCAACGTTGTTTAAAAATTTCAAAGCAATCGTGAATTCTCCTACACCTCATCCATAATAATATTCATATTACAAATCAACCAAAAGCCATAATAAAAACCAGGTCCTCAACAAATAAAATGCTGATAATTCCGATAACACACACCACACACGGACAAAGACACTTTCAATACTAGGCAAACAAACTTTTTAACAGTATGCCCATTACTTTGAAACAATTACTATACTATACACGTTCTTCAAGAATTATACAAAAATAAATACACTCACATATAAAGGTGTGTTTTCATGTTTAAATATATGTCTGTGAAAAAAAATAATAACTTTCTACCACAACACATAAATACCTGTCACCCTTAATCACAAACACTTTAACACCTCAGCACAGGTTCTCCTAGTGAGGTGTTCACGTAACATACAATATCACCCACACACAGTTTTACAACCTTTTCTTTATTTTTTATACCTTTTTTCTGTACTTTTTCTCTAGACTACAAAATAAACCACTGTAATCATTTGTAAAATGTGTATTCAAGAATAGACATAAATAAATAAAGAACTTTCGAAGATTTAAGATTTTGTGCTATCGAACATATTTTAATTTTATTTAAATGAACAAGTAGTAGTATCGAAAATAAATAAATTATTGTATCTTAAGCGGTAAATACATAAACGAATTTGAAATTCGCCGAAATTCTTGTCTTTAACAACTTGAGCACAAATAACGACGCGATTTTTTGCGATCAACTTTATTTGCAGAAAAAGAGCGACCCGAACCGGACGAAACGAGTTTCATTTAAACGAATGCAAAAAATGAGTTTTATTTTACGAATACGTATTTGCATTTGTACTACTTTAACCTTCAAACATGGGGGTTCCTAGTAATAAATGATTTATATACAATCATAAATAATACAATTTTATGATACCAGATATACAGACTGTGTTTTAATGACAGTATCACAGGAAGTGTATTGAAAGGTTCCAGTATTTTGGCCCTTTTCAGTTTTTGATAAAATATTTATTTACCGCCAAGCGTAAGAGCATAATATCCGTTATCCTTGACAGCTGATCAAAACTTTATCAAACGCTGAATCGAGCCGAGAATCGACGTTTAAAGTGAACGGTTAAAATGTTAAATTTGTGTGTTCTGGGTCCGATCAATCCTGTCAAGATGGTTACCGTGTTTGATAGTACTTTATTAATCAACATTTATTATGCGAAGTCTACTGTTTACTTATTATTAATTATTTATTCAAACTGGGTTTTTACAGACGATCTCACTTACGTGACGACAATGCAGTTATAAAAACTCAGTTAATACACAAATTGGTCAAACAATTACATAAATCTACTGAGACATAGGATACATTAATTTTCATACATCTAAATAAATATAAAAAAAAAAAAAATAATAAAAAACAAAATTATAAAATTATATGAAAGCTCATTTAAATGACAAATAGTACAAAAAGTAAGATACAAAAGAGAGACAAATAGAGAAGCAAGTAATAACTAATATAATCAGCGCAACATATATTTTTAGCAATAACATCACATTTTTTGTAAAAATTATTGATGAAAATGTCCACTTACCTTATTATACACACTCTACCTTATTACATAGTTGACACATTTGGGTCAGAGGGCTAAAATAGGCGATATTATTTTTGAACGTATTCGGTTATGTAGACCACATTTGAAAGATAACAGACTAAGCATTTTTTAAAACTGATTTAACATATTTACCGTAATGTGAATTCCAAATAATGCTTCCATATTCCAAGTTGATTTCTAATTAAGGCACTGTTAAGGGTTAAAATTGATTGAGGGTTTTTTAAAGGTTTACATATTCTGTGAATAAATCCCATCATTTTAAGTGATTTGCAATTAATGTGTACATCAAATATTAATTTACAATCGAGAGTGATTCTCTTATGGAGAGACACTTTTTTTATGATTAGAATTATTAATAACGTAGGAAAATCCTTTATCATTCTATTTCGAGTGAAGTTTAAAGGGTAACATTTAAGGTGATGCACTACGTCGTGTGATATTTTAAATTGAGCCGCTATCAATAACAACCCTTACGTAGATGGCGATAAGGTTTAAATTCCCGCTTAACACCGTCTGTTTTGATTTATGCAAAAAAAAAACATAGCCAAAAAGTGCCTTTTATTTTATTTTGTGGATGTTCAGGTATAAATATTTAATTTTAATCCGATCATTTTATAAATAACTTAATTCGATACATTATACAATAGAATCATAACCGAAAATGGGTTCGTAAGTAGGAGATTTGAACTTTAAAGCAGTTTTCTTATGCATATACATTATTTTTTTCTGGGCTTATAAAAAGACTTATATAAAAAATACTCGATTATTTCAAAGGTCAAGATGTATTCTACTCCCAGTATTTAAATAAAGCATCTGAAACATTTCTAGGCGACCAAATTTTCAAACCAAAAACACATGATTTTGCATTACTATATATGGCATCGCCTTAAGTGTATTTCATTGACGGTATACCAGTTATTGAGTGTGACGAAGTCATTTTGAAGCAGTTGATGATCGGAAACAGACCTAATTTTACGTATTTTTTGATCATCACCAAAAAAAAATCACAGTTTAATTTTGAACCAAGGTTATTTATGAATATTAGAAAAAGTATGGGGCAAGATTTGACCTCTATGGTACACAAGATGTTAAAAATATGGGGGATGATTTGTATCCACTAATAAGCACTACTTGTGTTCTATTATATAAATCCACCAGGCGAAACAGGTCTCCATGTATTCCTATTTCGTCAAGCTTTTTTAGTAAGATGGAGTGGTTAACTTTATCAAAAGCTTTTTGGAAATCGGTATAAATTGCATCTACTTGTAATCTTTCATTAAAAGAATTACACACATAATTACAAAATTCAAAAAGATTTGAATTGATAATTCTGTGAGGAACAATCCTATGTTGCGTGGCGCAGAGAAAGGGTTCAAAGTGTGAAAAATATTTTTATATATAAGAGATTTTAAAACCTTTGCAACAGATGTTAGTATACTAATTTTGTTATTAAAGATTGGTCACCTGCTTTGAATACTGGTATCATATTTGCCTCTTTCCACAATTTCAGAAAAAAATCCAGTTGTTAAAGATTCATTAAAAATAAAAATGGTTAAGGATTTATTAAAAGTAATTAAATATAATTTAATTCTTGTCATATTATATGAGAAACTATTCTCATATGGCATTGAAAGGAATTAGTAGAATTATGCAAATAAAAACATCATACTCGTGTAATATGAATCGTGTTTCAAAAATGATTTTATATTAAGGCGATGCACTACGTCGTGTAATATTTTTAATCGAGCCGCTATCAATAACACACCATACGTAGATGGCGATAAGGTTTAAATTCCGGCTTAACACCATCCGCCTGTTTTGATTTATGCAAGAAAAAACAGGGCCAAAAAGTGCCTTTTGTTTTATTTTGTGGATGTTGAGGCATAAATATTTTTTTTTCGATCATTTTATAAATAACTTAATTTTCCACATTATACAATAAAATCATAACCGAAAATGGGTTCGTAAGAAGGATATTTTGATCTTTAAAGCAGTTTTCATAGGACTTTACACTATAGTTTTCTGGGCTTATAAAAAGACTTATCTAAAAAATACTCTATTATTTTAAAGGCCAAGATGTATTCTACTCGCAGTATTTAATTAAAGCATCTGAAACATTTCTAGGCGACCAAATTTTCAAACCAAAAACACATGATTTTGCATTACTACGTATGGTATCGCCTTAATTATATTATTTTTGTCATTACGTGGGTATGCTAAAATACCCGCTAATTAAAACACTAATCAGGTACATGAAATTTAAGCTGATTTGCATTAACTGCCTTGAATGTAATCTACCAATTGAGAAAAGTATCAAGCATATGAAAACCATTAATAATGATTTTTATTTAGTATTAAAAATTCCTTCATGAAAGCACCAAACATGTATGTAGCGAAATGTTCAAACTGGAAGCAGCATCCCTTAGGGAAATCTGTCGGGAAATTTATAGGTGTGAATTCTAAGGGTGTTTAGTCATTGGGCTAGTTCCGCAATTCCATCTCTCGCCCCTGCAGTTAGGGGATTCCCCGGTGGGAAATAAATCACAACTTGCTCCAATAACATGTCCTTCGTCCTTCCAGAAGTGCGCCCTGCATGCGGGGTAGGGCACCCCAATGTTATTATGATTATGAGGAATTCGCTCAGAAAATTGATCCAACGTGTAGGGTCATCGGAAAAGGCTGCACGTTTGTTTTAGACTTAGTCCCAACTATCGGGAGAAAGTGGAACTGAGGAATCTTGAGAGGATAAGAAAGTGGAGGGGGTAAGGAGATGGGAAAGGGAAATATGATGAATCACCATTTTTTATGGCACTACCGCGAAAGTGTCCCAACTGAATCCAACCCTCTGGAGCCGGTAATACTATGGCAACCCCAATTGTGGTATGTTTTGAAGCTAAGGTAAGTATGGAGAGGAAGGAGATGGGGGAGAGGAACATGGGGAAGTACCTGACTATTCAGATCTAGTCACTAAACACGACTAAAGCTATTTAAAGCAACGTTTCGATTCTGAATTGTGGTCTTTCACCAGGGTCATTCCGAAAGTATCTACCGCTCTGGAACATACCGCAAATATGCCATATATTATTTTTAATTAATACATTTTTGAAGCAACATAAATTAATCAAATTACCTACGCACACCGGGATTTGATTCCGCGATCTCCGGGATCGTAGCTAAGGATCGAAACCCGTCAATAACGGAGGCTCTCAAATGACAATGATACTGATTACCTACTCACCTACCTGAAAATTTAATATTTAATCAGTAAACAGTGCTAAAGCCATTTCAAAGAACATTTTGATTCTGATTGCTGGTGTTTCTGGCTGGTTTTCTAAATCCCTTTTTTTAAATGAAGCTGAAACGGAAACCTTTTGTTTAATTTATGTGTTTCACAATACAGCATTAATTCTGTTTATAAATCTATTTGTTTAGTAAATTGAATAACAAATAGGTACCCTCAAACTATAAAAATGAAATTTGTTAAATAGAAAAGCCATCATACCTCTTCTCCACTTATTATTTGTACTAGGACAAAATATCAGTTGTGCCGTTGAATTTACATAACAACCGGTTTCCAAAAAAATTGTTTCTCTAAACAATCTATTTGCAAACATATTAGGAAGACGTTAAATTAGAATAAAAGTTGATTGTGCACACTTAATAATATATCTAAACCTTTGTGTGGCAACCGATTTTTTTATGGATCTCGCTCGATCGGATTCCCATCGAATACAATAAATCATTAACTTATCTACGATCATTAGGGTTGCACGGAATTGGCTTTATTACAAGTTGTTTCGGGGGTGATAAATGGACAAGTGAACATCGTCATCCCTTAATAAGATGCGAAAACACGCCACTGTTATTTATATTTGATCAAACTTATTTCAGAATTCATTAACACAATGCAATTAAATTTTAAATGTGATTTCATTTGTGTAATGTGCTCTCTATACATAGTAGGGTAGATTACCAACTAACGCTAGATGAATTCTGGAACACAGAATACAAAAAACCTGTAAACCATAACTACCCTACTAGGCATAGAGAAGCACAAATGTTTATTATTAAAATATCGCAAAATGTATACGGAGATAGAACAAGAATACATAAAATTCCGGAATTATTTAACGCATTACCTGAAGACATTAAAAATGAGACATCTTATTCAAAAATCAAAACGAAAATTAGGTCGTTCTACCTCCGTGAAACATGAAAACAAATAATATTGAGGATGTATACCTAGATCTGTGAAAACCAAATAATATCAAAAACGAATAATATTATAAAAATAAAACAATTACTATCGTACATTATGATCATAAGCATTATAATAATTAGTAAGTATTTTTATATTAGATATATACTATTAAGTAAATATTATGTATTACACATCAAGATATCAAGTTGAGATTTAAATATATTATTATAAGAAAATAAATAGGAAAAGTGAGAGATTTCTTACAATCAAACTGATTGATCAGTTTTGTAGGATTTAAGTAAGATAAAATATTGTAAAAACTTTAAAACAGTTTTCCAGTTTTAAAAGATCGATTTCCGGAAACCTCTGCCAACCCGCTGGATCATAACATTTCTATAAATAACATTTATCAAAATTTATATTACAATATTATGTATATGTTGTAGCTATATTTTACAAGGTTTTTCCCGTTGAAATAAAAGATAATATTGTAATATGCAGATTTTGCAATTCAAATAAATGTGGAAAATAAGTGTTTTGGAAAATTATCGCTGTTTGATATTATTACTGTTATAGCCGGTAAATTGACAAGTTAGGTTATAAATTCAAATCATGAATTATAAAATGTATATAAATAACGCAATCCATTCTAATTCATGGCTTATGACATACATACAAGCGCATTTGAAGTTGTCATAAAAAATTTGTTGTGTTCATGTACTTTTTTAATTAATTACGTAAGTAGAATAAGGAACAAATACTTATTGATACAAATTGTTCATTATAAAATAGACATAAACATATCTAAATAATACAATCATTTATATTTAAGTTATAAAAACAAAAACATGACTTCATAACTAGATTATTGAACATATATAATACTTTGTTTTAAATCACTACATAACATAATAGCGGTTTCGGAACTATCGCGAAGACAAAAGTAAAACACTTTTTGAGTCAACTGCGTAACTAGATTATTGAACAAATACTTTGTTTTAAATCACTACATTACATAATAGCGGTTTCGGAAAACTATCGCGAGGACAAAAGTAAAACACTTTTTGAGTCAAATGCATAACTGGATTATTGAAAAAATACTTTTTTTTAAATCACTACATTACATAATAGCTGTTTCGGAACTATCGCCAGGGCAAAAGTTAAACAGTTTTTGTTTATAAAAATGGCAATATAATTTATATGGTACATTATTTATGTATTACACCAGCTGCATTTACTTGTTCGTGTTAAATATTTTTCACGTGTGAAATATAAATAAACAAATAGTAATTTACATGATATATAAATGAATGCCTATTTGTACTATGCAATAATATGCAAAGTGTTCAACTGTACCTACTGTTGCAATATGTAGATGGGGTGGTAAGTAAACCTCATAACCTCTATTATTTAGGTGTTAGTCAGCAGGGGTCGTGGCTTATCATTTATCATTATTCATACACAATAAATATAAATTGGCTACTTTATATACAGAGATCAAAGGAAAAAATAATAATTGTAGAATCGAATAAGCAATAAAGAACTTGAGCGAAAGATATAATGGCTTAAAAATCAAAAATGCAAATAGAATATAGAACAAAAAACGCTGATTCTGAATATATAATTACATGAAGAATTAATAAATCGTCATTCACGAACGATTAAAACAGTGAGACACATAACAAAGTGCTGGTATAGATTACGCTTATTTTTATTAATGGAGTTAATAAATATATCAATAGTACTCCCATACTTGTTGCTCAGATCATGCATCCTGTTTGTCAGTGTGTCTGATAGTTGGTTATGTATGTATTGCTGAAGCATGTTATATTTTGTCTTGTATTCCTAGTCGGCACGTGGAAGTTAATTTAGAAGGTGAATATTCATTAAAAAATGGCTGTAATGCATTCCCTTCAGCCTTTCGCGCCTTCTTGTAATTCACTTTTTGGGCGCAAAAACATATATATTTATTTTCTTATTTTTATTGTCATTTGTGCACTCTTTAGTTCTTTTTTGGCCATCTGCATAGATGTACTTATCTAACTAACAAAATATAAACTGATAAAAGATAGAGACCTGAAGACTATGCGAGTGGGCTAATGTACAAATCACTTTGCTTGGTAAATTTATCATATATGAAGATATTAGGATACGAGAAGTTTCAATGAATCATTACGGTCTCTATAGGTCTGTATTTTAATCGTCCTATTTTTTTATGTGAAAATCTTTGTACAGAACGGGTCACGGGTTCAACGCCATTTGAAGGGCAATATATTATAGATGTGTTTTGTATATTTAATGGACAAAATATATTTAAAATAAAACTCCCACTAAATAATAAGATGCTCTAGTGAGGGACCATTAATTCAGTACTGGACCGGCTATAGCCATTTTTTTTATTTTGTACATTATTTTTTACATTTTAAGTTTTCCAGTAATGTAGGCCTCACTGGGTGGCTTGCCCGTGCTGAGGCCTTCATTTTACAATATGAAAATATAATCTACATAATACATTTAAAGAGAAAATAATACATTTAAAATAAAAAAATACATAAAACATAATAATATATTTAAAATTAAAAAATAATACATTGAAAATAATCTTGTGTGTTTGTGAGTGATGTGTGTTTATATTGGTCTTGTGTGTTACGTGTAGGTTTTATTTTTATTTTATGCTATGAAATTTTGGTAATATTGTCTTTTTTGTTCTTTAATCCATTTTGTAATTTTGTGTGTGTATTTATTTTTAATTTCCTCAATTTTAATTTCAAGTTTTACACTGTTGAAAGCTTTTACAGCATGGTATTGGTAGTGTCTTTGCCATGTTTAGTAACTAGATCTGAATAATCGTATACCTAAAAATAATCCCTATTTTTCATCTTCTTCTCTTTCATTTCCTCCCAGCACAAAAATATTGGACATTGTTTTACATTAATATGTCGTCTTTAGGGATGCTGTGTGGAGGGTCTTTTTAAGGAAAGAAAGAAAATGAAGTTCTGAGAAGGAAAAACGTATGAGGAGTAGGTAGGAATCTAGGGATCAGTGTGTCCAGGAGTGACGGACATATAAACATATTCCTCAAGGCGATGGGTCGAGAGACCAGTTGGAGAGGTCCAAGGGTTTCCCCAAACCAGCCTCTCCCGATCTGGCCCGCCACGCAGTTGGTGGCCGGGCGCATCCTGAACGCACCTCAACCAATGAAACCGGGCACCCCTGTTTTATCACCAAACTTTGCGAACCACTTGAGGTTTTTTTTTTTTTTTATATTTACTCCACACAGGAGGCCCTGAAGAAAATAATTTCCCTCAGGGCCTATGTCATCTTTGGAGATGCTGTGTGGAGGGTCTTTTTGTGGAGAGGAAGGAGTGAACATGGGTCTTGAAGAGTCCCATGTTGTAGGAGGGAGGAAACACAGAGGCCGGCAGTTCGTTCCACAGCCGAGCTGTTGAACTTAAGAACGAATCGTAGAAGCGACCCGTTCTCATGTGACAAGTGTCAACTGTGTACAAATGTTGGGCGCGCGTTTGGCGAGTATCCCGACTACGCACCGGTGCCGAAGGGATCAATGACGCTAGTTCTTCAGAGCATCTTCCATTGTAATACCGATAGAACAAGGACAGCATACCTACCTGACGCCTGTGCTCTAAAGATTGCAGTCCGTTTGTTAAGATTGGGGAATCTATCAAACGGACCGCCCGTTTCTGCACAGAGTCAAGGGTTTTTTTCAGGTATTTTGGGGCTCCAGACCAGAGATGGCTGCCAAATTCGACAGTAGGGCGCACTTGCGATTTGTACAGGGTGAGCAGTTGTGTACTATTAAAGTATCTGCGGGCCCTGTACAGTACGCCCAGCTTCTGAGAGGCCAACTTTACTCTAGCTTCGATGGAGCCCCCGTACCTGAGCTGGTCACTTATAGTTACACCAAGCATATCAATGGAAGGCCTGTTCGGAAGATTGCTTCCGTTGAAGGAGACTAGATTATCATTTGGATCCCTTTTAGACGTAATCAGACAGGATTGGGTCTTTGAAACATTAAATTCGACGAGATTATTTTTACCCCAGGAGGAAATACTCTCGAGATAACCGTCCATTCTCTGCTTCAAAGCCCTCCGAGCCGTTGGAGTTTGTGTGCCCTTTGGGGGCTTGTCAAACAAAAAGCTATCATGAACTGTACTGTCATCCGCGTAACAATGAATCGGTGCACATGTCAAAAGGTCATTGATGTGCAACAAAAACAAAGTTGGAGACAGAACCGATCCCTGTGGGACGCCAGCATTTATGGAGTGCGAGGAAGAGGTGAAACCGTCAGCAACCGCCTGAATCGACCTATCCCTTAAAAAGTCAGCAATCCACGTACACAGGGATGCGGAAAGTCCGTAAGAATGCAATTTGTTGACAAGTCCTCGGTGCCAGACCCGGTCAAAGGCCTTGGATATGTCTAGTGCGACCGTTTGGGTCTCACCGTGACGTTCCAGGCACCGCCCCCAAACATGCGTCACATACGCGAGAAGATCACCGCACGAGCGGTTCCGCCGGAATCCGTATTGACGGTCGTTGATAATTTTGTTCTTCTCGAGGTATGTGAGCAGTTTGTCGTTGATCACACGTTCCATCACTTTGGACAGAACTGATGTGATCGCTATGGGGCGGTAGTTGGCCGGGTTGGAGCGGTCACCTTTCTTGGGAATAGTGTGAATTACCGCTTTTTTCCAACCAGAGGGCACAGTGCCACACTTCAGGGACATTTTGAAGAGCTTTGTCAAAACTGGAACTATTTCCGCAGCACACCTCTGCAATACCAGGGCAGGTATTCCATCAGGTCCACTAGCTTTGTTAACATCGAGTCCCCGTATGACGTGGAGTACATCCCGATGCCGGATCCTCAGCTTTTTCATATAGAAGCCGCAGTGAGGAACCGACGGCGGAACAGCACCCCCGTCGTCGAGGGTCGAGTTTTCCGCAAACATTTTCCCTAAAAGGTTTGCCTTTTCGGTGGCGGTGTTTGCTAGTGAGCCGTCAGGTCTGGTAAGAGGTGGCAAACTGGGTTTGCAAAAATTTCGACCTATTGAGCCCGCAAGCGACCAGAATGCTCTGCTGCCATGCGGGCAGGCAGCCAGCTTTTTGCTGATCTGCAGGTCGTGTTCGAATTTTGACCTATTGATGATTCTCTTGCATTCCTTTGCCGATTTGTTGTATGCTGATCTGCTTTCGGGCGTTCGAGATGTGTTGTAGGCTCGGTAAGCCGCGTTTTTTCGTCGAACTGCTTCGGAGCATTGTCGACTGAACCACGGCTTTGAGCCCACACCAGTTTCTTTAGTAGTCGATTGTATGAAGCCATCCATCGCCGAATTGATGACTTCACCAATCTCCTGGGCACATCTTGAAGGGTCCGAAGTCCGAAAACAAACAGCTGACCACGGAAAAGCATTGAAATGGGCCCGCATACCGAACCAATCTGCTGACCTATAGTGCCACACTTTTCTCCTCAGCCTCTCATTGGTTGGTCTGAGGCTAACGGGGATTGATGTCGTCACTAGGCAGTGGTCAGATGATCCCAGAGGCGCTGTGACGTCAATCTTATAACCGTGTGGCACAGTAGTTAAGAATAGGTCTAACAGATTGGAGCGGTGAGTCTGGACATCAGGAACCCTTGTAGGCTCCTGAACCAATTGCTCTAATCCGTAGCAAATGGCAAAGGATTCCGCCTGTCGGCCAGCCGAGTCCGTTGGGCCTGAGAACTTCAACCATGGTTCGTTATGAACGTTGAAGTCCCCCAGAACAACAAACTCGGCCGAAGGGTAGCGGGGCAAGAGATCATCAATAGTATCGCTCAAATGTTTGAAGAGCTCGGAAGTGTCTGATTCGCTATGGTTCGGTGAGCGGTATAGACATGCGTAGAATCTTGCCGTACTGGCAAGATTGACGCGCACCCACATTACGTCGAATCTGGAGTTTTCCAGACTCAATAGTCGCACACAGTTGACGTCAGCTCGACTATAGAGGGAGACTCCTCCTTTCAGTCGGAATTTGCTTGCGAGGGTAAAGCCCGGGCAGTCCAGATAAGAGGAGTCTGGCGGCTCGGCTATCTGAGTTTCGGATAGGAAAAGAAGGTTGGGACGTTGGGACAAAAGATGGTGATGGACGGAATTTAAATTTGTGTGCAGGCCGCGAATGTTGGCAAAATTTACCAACAGTTTTGGCCCGCACCGGGGACGCCTGCTACTCGCCGCTGTAAAGATGTTAAGTTTGTTTTTTTAAGAGGTGACGTATTGCAGAGATTTTGGTTATCCAATAAATGGTTCCCGGGGCAGCGATACCCAAATTGTATCATGTTTTTGCAGTGTTAATTAATACTTTGACAAACAACGTATTTTATTTTTTTTACATTCAAAACGTTTCCTACGTTCGTCATAATATATTATTAGTTCCACCAGAATTTACTTAATTTCGTAAACGTTCTTGAAATTTTCGAACAAAGAACTTTTAGGAACAACACCGTTAATTAAGTAGATACTATAAATTTTAATCACATTTAAACATATGAAAATATACAGTTCCTGACGTTTGAGCTAAAATATGCAATAAAGCACAGCGGGGACGTGTTTCAGAGAAGGAAATTGGTTCGCAAGTAATATATATTTGTGTGTATTTATACAGGAAACTTCTGCACTTGACAGAGGAAAATCCAATATAATGTTTCGGACAGGAGGAGAAGCAGAAATGAAAACGTGGGGTTTGGAATATCACACGAAAGTGAATTTATTTTAGGTAGGCTTCGCGGGTACCTCCTGCTCGCTTTTGGAATGCTTTCCTTCCCGGAGGATGTAGTGCTGGCAAAATGTTTACTCTCCCTTTAAAGCCTTCTGCTTTCAGGAGGGAAAACCAATTCGCCTGGTAAACATGGGAATTATTGCTTGAATGTTGAATTGAATGCGCCCCTGAAAACATCCAGTTGTAAAAAGCTGTACCCCGTAAAAAAACAAAAAAGAAAGAATCTTATTTACACAAATCAAGCTTGAACATTTTCGTCTGTCTAATACCTGTTCGGAAATATTGAAATCCAATTTAACAATTATCAGATGACGTACAACCAAACCAATTTGCTACTACCAACCCGTCAATCAACAATAGAAAATTATATATGCGACGGAGTTGATTAATGAGCGTGATAATTGTATGCAATGTAACACTTTATTATATTATTCATATGTAATATAATTATACTAACACAGAGATTTTTCGCAAACTAATAACCCAGCATAAAAAGTAGGTCATGTTGAATAGAATTCAAATGCGACATACCATCACCACTGGGCTTTACCATGAATTTGCATGTGATTAAATAAACGCTATGTAGGTACATAATATAATATTTAATTATAATAACTTTTTGCCATGTTGTACTTTTGAAAGAATGAATTTAAAAAATTTGTAGTGGATAATTAATAATCTCAATTTTTATAATTATGATTTTATTTCGACCAGAAAGTCTTAATTCACTGTGTACCTACGTGTAATACATAATTAATAAATAAACATAATATAATAAATCTCAGTCATCAGGTTGTTTCAGAAAATTTGAACAATTCAGCAAATTTCAACGTTCATTTTCGGGTTCTGTGAAAGTCCTATTCAAGTTCTGTTATTATATTACTTAAGGCTAGTTTCTTGACAAAACTAAAATAAAAAAGAACTTGAAAAATTATTTTACAGAACTTTAAAATAAATGTTGAATATTGATGAATTGTTCAAATTCTCCGAAACAACCCTTCCAAAGTCCGACCCCAACCAAAACTTATGTATATTGTACTAAACTTGTCACATTTATTATAAAAAATAACAGATTTGAATTTTGGCGCCAGTTACTTCTTATTTTTCATTAATTTTATTAAATCATTTTTCTAGGGGGGTGGGGGACTGCCGCCCCATTACGCCGAGGCTCATGCCACCCACAACATAATAATGTTTTAATCATTAAATTACTTAACAATCGGGATATTATTTTAATTAATTTCAAATTTTTTCTAAGCAAGTCTCGGTGTCAGTATTTTTTTTAAACAAAGTCGCTATCCGCTTCTGTCTGTTTGATAAGGTTTTTACTATCATTTAGTGAATTTCTTCCGAAGGTTTACATATATAATATATGCATATTATATTTATAGAAAGGAGAGAAAGGTCGATGTTTTATAATCACGTCGTAAAAATATATTTTCGGGTACTACATTGTTAACGCTGGCTACACTTTATGAGATACATCAAAATAATATACTACAGAATTGTATATATACAAAAAAGGCCTACAGAACCTCCTAAGGATAATCACCAGCAACACCAGGTACATGACAGCTATTTACAATACGTTTCTTCTAGAAGCTATTACATACCCTTATTTGACCAAACGTTTTTATATAAAAAAATAGATTGTTTTAATTTAAGACTTTCGTTATAATTTTATTCTGGAAGTTATGACAAACTCGCTATAACACTTAAAAATACATTTTCTTTTGTACGTATTTACTTATCGTAATACCCTCTTACTGAATACTTATTAGCTATGGATTACTTACTCGTATTTCCATTCAATATAATAAGATAATAATATGAATAATGATAAGCGTCGTTTTATCTTTAATTTATTCTGCAACAGAGTTATTCTCATCAGCAAAAATTAGTTTTAATCGATAGAACATAAAATTACAATGTAGTAATTCAAAGATCATAAAATCAAAAGTTTCTCAATTCGGTCAATAATA
The DNA here is from genome assembly GCF_061612785.1 of Hesperophylax consimilis. Taxonomy (NCBI): domain Eukaryota; kingdom Metazoa; phylum Arthropoda; class Insecta; order Trichoptera; family Limnephilidae; genus Hesperophylax; species Hesperophylax consimilis. The sequence continues at coordinate 18,719,258 of NC_142838.1, forward strand.
TTACCCAGAGTCATGTTCTTTGACGCGAAACCAATTATTATTTTGTCCGCGGGTACTCGTATATCTTTTAACAGTAGCAGGAGGACGACAGTTCTTTTTATGTTATTTTTATTATTAACAATGAAAAACTACGAAAATAAACGCTTCGGTAGCAAATATGTTTGTAGGCACTTGAACTCTGATATTAAAAAAAGATTACAATCATTTATATGTATATATAAATATATAATTTCATGTTCAAACTCCAGATCTTTGTATGATAATAATTATTGTAGCCCAGCTTTTTTTCCTAGCCAATGAAAGCTACAAATACAAATAATTTCTTGACCAGATAAAAAATTCTATTTACTTGTATTGGGCCTAGGAGTTGAAATGTTTTATGTAAATTGGGGAAATCTGTTTTATTTAGAAACGATTTTACCACACTTTCAGGGATGTTCTGGCTACAAGCAATGCGCTCAGGAGTTAACATCATAAAATAATCGTCAATGTTTCTCATGTGCTCACGAATCAGTGACATAGATTCTTCTCTATGAACAGTAAGTCTTTTAAAAAACAGATAAATATGATTAAAAGTTTTGATGAGACCCCGGGAAGAATGTTGAGAGCTCTTCAAAGCCTTCAGAGATTTCAAATCTATTTACTATGCACTGATACTTCCATTTCAAACTACTTTTCAATCCTGAATGGTGGTCTTTCGCAAGGACGACACTATGTATTCCTTTTAAATCACTCTCGCCTCGAAAAAATGTTAAAATACTTACACATAAAGTAAACAAAATAATAAATTTATATATTAATTATTTCGTATTAGATTTTACCAATGGAGGTTCTTACTCATCATTAAACTTATCAAAATATTTAATTTTCAAACAACACAAACTTAGGATTGTGTGTAGTGGTTCATTTTTATATACTTACTAAACAATGAAGTCCTTGCCAAACGTCACTAAGAAACAGCCTTTTTCTCTTTAGTCTATTTATCGACTGAGAATGTAAACGAACATCTTATTTGAATACTCGCAAAAGTTTGACGGTTAATCGACAAATTAGCACTGTGCCCTTTTTCATTATTAAAAAAAAATAAACTTTAAATATTATGTGGATTTTTATTTTCTGAAGGTAATATCACGAATGAAACATGATTTATGCAAGCAGTACTATATTTCGCCCAACTTTGGCTGCGATAAAAGCCTATAAGTCCAATTTAAATGAGTACTTCCGATATCCTTTTAAATCCGCTCGTTCACGTCATATAATTATTTGATATGTGATTTCTATCTATAATTTGATGGTCTTTCGATGGCTCCCCCACTCTTATTATGTATGTATGTATTATGCAGCCTGTTTGTTGCATAGGCGCTGATGACACAGTACCAACACATGTGAAAAACCCCAAGGTTTTTACATGGCCTGCAAAACCGTCATCGAAGCAGGATTATTCAGAAATAATGGCCAGTGCAAATATGCCGGCTTATGGTTCTGATGCTTAAAAAAATATTGCCAATACTCGATGCCAAGCCCGATACTGTGTCAAATACGCGTATGTATGTTGGTGATAATTTAACTTTGTACCCGCGTTTTTATGGAGGTGTTTTATTTCAACGTTACTAAAATCAGGGCCGGACCTATTATATTAATATTTTGTTTTGTGTTATGATATGTAATTCAAATTTAGGAGTGCTTGCACTGCCCACTAAGTCATTAGTCATTAACACTGCGTCTTTTGCTGCGGATAAACTTGCGAGCAGAACCACGAATCACGGGAAAGGAACTAATCAACCGCAAACGGCACGAACCGCCGCTTTTATGTACGAGTGGATGCGAGCGCTATTGCGACGCAGTCTGAAGCGATATAAAGCCAAGCTACACCAAACAGCAACGCTGTTGTGTATTCATACCGCCCTTTCCCCCTCTTCGCAATTTATTTTCAGGGATTTATTTCTGTTGCAGAAAGATCGATGGTGACATAGAGGTATGATATTAACAAGATTTTAATTACGTAATATTCAAGTAAAAATTATTGACTTTTAAAACATTTAAATAAATACTTAATATCTATTTTAATACTCAACAGAAGTTCATTGTCCGCCGCGTCCACCTAATTTCAAACCAACCAGGGCCGGCCCTATAAAAGAGAGTACATTCCCCCTCATTAGTCGACACTAATACCTAACAGTCCTAACACATCGCCCTTGAGACAATTGTTGATGAAAGCGCTACAAAAAACAGAAATCATTCAAATATTATTGATTACAGTGATCACCTACCCAGGCATTAAATGGTTTTGACACGGGGTGTCAAAATTTTACTCGCGTCAGGCGCCGTTTGGCTCAGGGTCCTAAACCAACTGATCGCTTCGCTGAAGTCACGTGTCACTGCACACCTGTTATTTGTTAGGTAGGACACTTTCAAGTGGCGGAGACCATTTGCTAGTTTATCCCTTAACCGACTAAGTTATCCATCATTGCAAAAGCAACGTCTTCCGCTTGTAATGACGATAGTAGAAGTTTTAAATACTGTCGAGTTATTCTTAACCCGATAGTGTGTATGTTTTTTTTTAAATGTTCATTTTTTGACGATCATAAACTGTGATTTTCCAATATTGTATTAACCAATATGTTCATTAAGGTTTAAACATATTACATTCCACATGTTTGTTTTTCCCGGTCATGTTATTTCCGTAGACGGTAATGGTAAATAATATAACAAAGACTGAAGCCGGAAAAACGACAAATTTACAATTGGGGTAACAGAATTGTCATGTGCTTTTCTTTGTTCATTTTGGCAAAATTCCGCCTTTTACAATTTTGCGCCCTGGTGGCTCTTCCACCTGCATTTTTAGTAAATCCAGCCCTGCCTACGAGCACTGCCCTGTTTATGATGGTAAGCGGGTAAGTCCTGGCTTTATATAAAATTGATTTTGAGTTTAAAAATATGTATTACGGACGACGGCAGATTGTTAAGTCGATGCACTACGTCGTGTAATATTTTAAATTGAGCCGCTATCAATAACAACCCTTACGTAGATGGCGATAAGGTTTAAATTCCCGCTTAACACCATCCGTCTCTTTTGATTTATGCAAGAAAAAGACATGGCCAAAAAGTGCCTTTTATTTTATTTTGTTAATGTTCAGGCATAAATATTTTTTTTTTCGATCATTTTAAAAATAACTTAATTTAACACACTATACAATAAAATCATAACCGAAAATGGGTTCGTAAGTAAAGCAGTTTTCATAGGCCTTTACATTATTTTTTTCTGGGCTTATAAAAAGACTTACAGAAAGAAAAATACTCGATTATTTCAAAGGCCAGGATGTATTCTACTCGCAGTATTTAATTAAAGCATTTGAAACATTTCTAGGCGACCAAATTTTCAAACCAAAAAACACATGATTTTGCATTACTACGTATGGCATCGCCTTAAATTGTCGAATCATTTGACAAATAATGCTTGGCTATAATATTCTTTCTTATTTCAAAAATAAGTTTGTTGGATCGTTAGTTCCTCTTTTGGCTGTCTGCAGAGATATGTTTGTCAAGCTTCGTTTGCCTTTCAAACACGTGAATAAATAAATTTCGATTTGAAGTGTCAAAACATAAGTTAGGTAGTCGTAGGTAGTGAATTCATTGTATAATAACCGTGGCAATAGTTCTTGGCATCTCTTTCGTCACACGCTTTGGAATGAGCCTCAGATCATAGAATTCTACGATTGAAGGATAAGCTAAGATGTTTACACGTCAAAAATATTCAATTGGAACTCAAACAAACTCTTAGTTTCTGAATAAATTATTTCCGATGACACATTTTTCGGCGACGGTATTATAGGCATTATAGGCTACTGGAGTATTCTAAACAATATTATAAAAAATATTACTTAAACGTTATTGGAATTAATAAGAGGAAACTGATTATAATGAAATTACAAATAATTAATTTTATCATTGAAGATTAAATTAGCGATTCTTAAACGAAAATTTGAAACTTAAAAATCAGGAAAAGATACATCTAGGTTTATGACTAGGACTATGTGACCATATCGTTTTCTTAAATTTACAATTTGAGGTTTTAATCATTAACTTATTCCAAAAAAATATAAGAATCAGTTAAAATAATCTGCTAAATTCTTTCAATATTTTTAATTTTGGGTGACAAAAATAATCAAAATTCGTAATTATTCCCGTTTAGTTTAGTTCAAGTAAACTAATGTAATGAATATTATCTGGTAAATTAATACTTATTAATACATAACATAACAAATTAACACCTATGCTCATTACTTAATAATACATAACATAACAAATTAATACCTATACTCATTACTTAATAATACATAATATAACAAATTAATACCTATACATATTAAATAATAATACATATACTCTTACTTGGTTTCATTCTAGGAAAAAGAAATTAGGTAATATAGGTAAAAGAATCGTTAAATAACATTAAAATGTATAGCTTCGCAATGTGTGGCTGACTGCATAGATAAGTGTGTCAAGCTGTTTTGCTTACTGTTTTATTTACTTTAAGCATAATATATATATTTTTTAAATTATTCAATTTCAACATCGTTTTTCGTTCGGTAATTTCAAGGAAAATATTTTAAAATTAAAGTAAAAGAATTCTCATAGTTTTTCGTTACTTATTTTTTCAACATTTTTGAAGATAACTTTAAAAAAAAAGTATTTCGATAAAATATTAGCATCTCTCAGTAAATCTGCAGAGTGTTTTCTTATCTCGACATAACAAATAACACGACTGAGTGCAGGTATTTCCACCTCCACGCATTTTCATCTAGGGCCATTGAGATTATGAATTTTATGGCCGTTCCGTTCGACAATGGCAACGATGGATGATGAAAAAATATTATACGCTGCAGTTATTGCGCATACGTGTACTTTTATTGCGTATTATGTACAACTAGGTATATGTCGGCAGTGAAAATGCAATTTACAGATTGTTACAAAAGTCCTCTGGTAACTGCGAGTGCTAAAAGCAGCGGGTGTGTTGTTATTTATCGCAGTAAGTTTATTTATAAAAATACTTCTTCAAAATCTGTGTTAAATTTTGAACGAATGAGAGTGAAATAAAACTTGGCCCAATCTATCAGTAAGCTGGTCTAAGAGTGTTGTCAACTCATACCAAGGTGAATAAACAAAATATATATATATTTTTTTTAAATTTGTTAATCACTTAGCCTTTCTGTAACACCTACTTAAATTAAAATTAAACAATTTTATATAATTTCACAACTTAAATTTTTTCCAAATTTATTATCAATCTTCTCCTTCATCAGCTGCCAGCGGAAGACTGACTACAGAAAGACTTTATACATTTTTTAAATATTTTCACAGCAAAAAAATTGATTCTGAATTCATTACTACGATTCATTAGTGTAGGTATAAACTATAGAATATATAATAATACGACGGTACTCTTATTATTTTTCTTCTACATTTCCTACGGTAGATTGGGTAACATTGCGGCCAACCTTACCTCTCTTACTTACTAACACTTTCCTCTAAAAATGTTACTCATATTTTGGAATTTAAATTAAGATAAAGGAGACAACAATGAACTTTACTATACTTGGTCTATTATAACTTGGTAGTATATATCTATGTACCTGGTAGCTAATATTGATGTATGTTTTACCTTTTAGCAAATAGGTCATCTCCACAGCGTGTTACTCCGATGAACGATTTCCTTTAGATTCCAGAATTATTCGTGCGATAAAAAGATATCCTTTTCAAAAACTTCACGTCGAACCAGCTGGCACAACTCTAGTCAAGGAAATAGTGTTGATAACAGTTGACATTGATTTGGTAGACTTCAAGAAGAATATGGAAATGTATATATGGTAGGTATCATACCTACCAGACAAAAATTTCGACAGAGGAATTTATCGTTCTGAAATTTAACCATCAACAAAGGGTCAGTGGTCTCAAGTCCCAACACCTCGACCGATACAAAACAAGACTCGCAGGTAAGGGCTTCAAAACAGGTTCTTTTTAAAATCTGCGAACACAGTATTATCGAGATTAATGTTTCTACCAGTAGGTTACAATTCGTAATTTGAACAATTTGTGAAAATGAGATGCTGAAATTTCAGACCTAATTCATAACTGCAATTATGTGTGCCTTACTTGTAAGGTATCAAATTCAATAGTTAAAGTAATTAATTATGACAAGTAAACAATCCCCACTTTCATCTCGATAGTAAAAATGTATTAGTCGTAACCTTATCGTAACTGAAACATTTTCATAATAGGCTTAGTGGCCATCCACCATGCAGCTTTAATTCCAAAAACAAAATATTTAAAGACATCGATATTGAATTATGTGGAACATTTTTGTCTCCCCAAGACTTTTAGTTAAACCGTTTTTAATTAAGTTAAATTTAATATCTACTTAAATAATCGATCCTTTGATGGATGTAGGAACTTACATAACGAACATCTAGTAACACATCCAGTTGTAACAAATAGGTACAGGAGCTGTATTTCATTATTACTTATTAGATTAATTTATTCTTACCATTATCATTACTCGGTGTCAGTTACATTCACCTGAAAAGTACAGAGCACAAAATGACTTAATGTTCATAAAATACCGTTGGCGCTTACGGTTTTCTATCAAAGTAGAACATCTATAAATATTTTAAGTGAATGCAACTAGTATTCATGGCGAGAAGTGTTATGGTATATTATTTGTTTTTATCACTGCTTTGATTTCTTCTTTCTCTTATTTTTGTTTTGTATCGCACTTCTAGGGTCCAGTTCAGCCTAAAAATTCTAAATTTCTAACGGCTGATGTGAAAAAGACACAGAAAAAAAATGACGGTCACAACTAGGAATTAAACCCAGGATCTCTTGTCTTACCTGTACAGGCGTCTTAAACCATTCGGTCATTGGAACCTATTTATAAAGAGTCATATTTGTCGAAATTTCCTTCGCATTCGATGATAAAATTTGGTTGATTTATGTGGCGCCGTTTTTTGTGAAAAATCTCCTTAGAGGCGCTGATGTACGAGCACATTTAATGTACCTTTCCGTAACCAGTGATGCTGTTCGGTTGACAGGGCCGACCCTACGCGGGCGCAATTGGAACAGTTCGCTCCGGGCGCCGAATTGCCAAGGCGCTGAGAATACTAAAAACTAACAATCCTTAAACATCGTTAAAATTGACCTTACGCAAAAATACAAATCATCCGAATATTATTGATTACAGTGATCACCTAAGTTTTACTCGCGCCAAGCGCCTTTTGGCTCAGGGCCGGCCCTGTCGATGTTCCGATAGTGTTTTAATTGCAACTTGCAACGGTCATCCGTTAGCCGTGCTACATGCCCATTTTAACTCTGGGTGGAGATTGTGACAGCGATACCATTTACAAGTATACACCATTGTCTTGCATCTTAACTTTTTATCTACTTATTCATATTTCTAACACGGCTCTTCCAACAACTCAATTGATTAAAAGTTTTGTCACAAATTTAATAGTGGGATTCCATGTTTCTCAATACATTCTTAATGAGATGCCGTGTTTTACGTTTGTCTCGATGTTCTCAGTGATAGTGCATATTTGCACTCCAAATTCCGAAAAAATGCAATTGCAGGAATGCAATATGGTTTTTGAAACTGTTCCTTTTTTTGCTAGTCTGGTTTTCTTTTCCTAGTGTTTCCCAGATCTTAGCCAGAGTATTTACTATGAATTGCCGTCAGCTTTCTGTGAATATTTCCCTGATGCCATTAAGTGTGGATTTGGAGCCTAAAACAATGGTTTTGTTGAAGTTTATCGCTGACCCGATGTTGCTATAAGGCGCATATCTTTGTTATTGTTACTTATCCGCAGCGTAACGGAGGTGATTCAACGTTTTGTGTTTACCTTTTTCGTGCCATTGTATTTTTCATTTTAGATTTATGGTATTACCAATGTATATCATTATTTCTTCCGCTGGTTTCAGCATTATGAACAGTATAATCTATTATTCACAAAATAATTGTTTCCCCTAAACCAGGAGTAGTGAACCTGCGGCCCACGGGTAGCACGCGGCCCTCTGAGGTTTTTGGTGCGGCCCGCGAGCACTTTCGGTGCGGCGTGCTGACCACAAGACTATTAAAAAAAACAATATGAACGCGAAAACGGTTTTCTTTCACGGTGTTTCAGATACATTATTAAGGCATTATTACAAAACCCATAGAAAGATAATTATTATCAGTAAAATAATAAGGAATTTAAATTAAATTAATCTAATATAATTTTAATAACTTGTCAGGCAATTAATTGTTATTATTTTATTTTCTTATTATTTTACTGATAATAAATTAAATGTTTATTAAGAAATCGTGAGTGTGGTGCTTATTAAACTCAACTATTCCAGTTCTGGGTGTAGTTTTTGTTAAAGTTGGGAACTTGCACAAAGAATCGATCAAAAATTAAAGCAGGTTTGTGTTTTGATGACTCATTTAGAAGGAAACCGTCCTCATATTCCCAATGGAGTTTAAATACTAGTTTCACACCATATGACCACTGCCCGCTCGGTGGCTGAGTTGACATACCGTTTGGGTCCCACCATGGCGTAGTATGTTCAATTCTCGGCTGGCTAAGTCCTCTATCTCAACACAAGCAACATTTCCGCTTACTGTGGTGGTAGTAAAAGATTTTCAAATATTCTCAATTTATTCGTGAACCGGGAATATTTTACTTTCTTCTTAAAAAAAAATATGTTTGCTACAAAATTCCGAGGAAAACTTATTCTTGTCGGCCGTATATAACGATTATTTAAGCTAGTGGACTCAAGAGACCCGTGGACCCACTTGAGCGATTTTCGGCATATTATTAAAAATTTGAAAAATCGTTTTAAGCGATCACCTGTCATAATGATTTTTTTTTCAAATTTATAGAACCTAAATATATGGGAGAAGCGGCAAAATCCAGATGGATTAATTGGTTTTAAACGGCAGTAAGCAGATTTTATATTTCCTTATTAATATTTTCAGGAGCGGTTTATTTATTTATTTATTTATTGGATGATTTTTATAGCGCCGCTTTTGCGAAATATCACCTCAGGGGCGCTGTACAGTTAATGCAGATATTACAAAAAAAATATATAAATATTACAAATTGAAATTGAAATTAAGTTAAATAAAATGAAGTACAGAAACAGGTGACACGGAGATGGAGAATCTGCTGCAAGAATCCTAGGTGGTGAGGAAACTGGACCAGCTGCTGCAGCGAGATAGTCCACCGCGTCCACCAACAGTGCCAGCACGAGGTTCGTCATCCATCCAGGTATGTGTCTGCTGCTAATAGAGCGCTGACACAATGTCCTCTCATGGATTCCAGACCTTGGCAGCACCGCTGTGACATTCGACGAAGGTAGAGGATGGAGACTCTGCAGCAAGAATCCCAGGTGGTGAGGAAACTGGACCAGCTACTGCAGCGAAAGAGTGCAGAGGTTATGCAAAATTACTCTTAAGTTTAAACCAGTCTTGTGTTTTATTATTTATAATTCGATTTGCAGACGCGATTCAAGGGAAACCATTCTCGCGCTTCGATTGCAGTTATGAATTTCTTGTCATTTGAAGCATTCTTGTCATGTGTGATATAAAAATCAAATAAAATCGGTACTTGGTAAAGTGAGGTTTAAATAATATATCGAAGATGTCGACACCCCCTCCCCTCGCCTACAAAATCCAAGTGGGGCCCACGGGTGATAATACAAACATATGTCCCCCGATGACGAAAAGGTTCCCCACTCCTGCCTTAATCCAACGCATGAATATAAATATCTAAAAATAAATTAACAAGATTAAAACAGCTTGTTGAACGTTTAATACTGTAATGGTTAAAAACGCGTAGTGTGCTCGTTGTCCAATTGCCCATATCCGCGTGCGCGTATACCTGCTACACACGATACTTCATAGCGATCCCCATAACCCATAAGAAATTTTTTCACTCTACGCGATCAGTATTTTCATACGATTTCATATAGATAGTTGCCATTAGAGAAGAAATAATATTTTGAGACGGTACTAAATAGTAACACCTTGAACATAACTACAGATCACAACCATGAAAGCATCTGTCACTGCCATCTGTGAGCTGTATAACGTGCTTGGTCATCATCAAATCGATGTTTTTGTTAACCCGTTCGTATTTAAACATTTATCATAAAGTTTTTAATAGATATTTATGCCTTGCGAAATATATGAGGTAAAACTACCAAAACACAGCAGCGCAGATACCAAACCGATAGCTGTGACAATCCTGTCTCCGTTCATTAATTAAAAAGTATGTTTCTCTACGAAGTAAACACATATAGATATTCTTTATTCTATGAGTTGACAGTATGTATGTGAAGTTCTCGTATATTATTTCCTAAAACAAAATAGAAAATCATCAAACATACACCCGAAATTCACAACACCTAACAGTAGTACACATTTACAATCAGTAATAAATAGATATTGTAGTCTTTTTAATAATATTTTAAATATAAAACTGAATAAACATGGAACATTTTCACGTAAAATAATGAGAGACGGCAGATGTTAAGTAATCTCCACCATCTTAAATTGTACGAAAATCGGTCATACACGTCATTCCCGGTACCAACTATCAAAATAGAGCACGTCCATTTTTCATCCCGATTAGACAAACTGGATGAAAAAAGATATCGTGTAAAACGGGTATAAGTAATGTGAATGAATAATCGTATCCACTTACCATTAAATAAAAATAATACTGTAATTAGTTGTCATTTCATTGAAAGAACATTATTTTGTGTTACTTTCCTTCAACGACATACTAATTTAGTTTTATTACGATATATTTTCGTAATTATTAATTTGTAAGATGCATTGCCCTACAACGAATTTAAGAACCCCGAGATGAACGCCGTTAAGTTAAATTAAAAAAAAAAAAATTGAAAATGAGCAGAGGAAAGTAGTTCGTAGTTATTTTCCCTAGTGCCCTGGTGATCAACCCCATTCCGAAATCTAAAGGTTGTTTAAAATACCTATTGTCGTGTTTAGTGATCAAAATGAAGTAGTTAGGTATTTTTTAACCTTGTTAATTCTCCATCCCGCCCTCCCTTCAATTTATTCAGCCTCACTACATTTACAGTAATGGGGGTACCGCAATCCCACTAGTTTAGGGCGTCCCGGATGTGCGGGTTTCCCTCCAGCATCCACAAAGATGACATAGGGCCTGATGGAAATTATTTCCCTCAGGGCTTCCTAGGGGGGTAAATTATACAAAAAAAACAATAAATAAAATGTGAACTTTAAAACAAACTTTGGTTGGTTTAGGGGTTAGGTTAAGTTTATCCTTTTAAGTAAAAAACAGTAATTTTTTACCTGGGTGTAACTACTTAAATTATTACTATTTTTTTTAGTGCTATTTGGAACACTATGCCCTCTCTAGATGATAGTGAATACATAACTTATTCACTCGTGTGAGATCCCATGCACTTTTTATACTTCGAATGCGAGGATTTTTGCCTATCAGAATCAGCCAATCGACAGAGCGAAATTTTCAACATCACTTACATACAGACAGTAAAACTGCCTCCATGAACTTTTTATACTTACATTTACCTCAAATTTGTAATGTTCTTCATAATATATTGGTGTATAACAGTTTTATGGAGAACACGACGAAATAAGTAAATAACTGTAGCATAAGGATATGGCTAAAATAAATACTAAAACACCATTGAGAACTTACTCCAAACTTTTTACAACTCCAGACATTTAAAAAGTATTTTTTGTTTCCAGCCGACCAGCCTTGCACTACAATGGCCAAGCTGCCCGCAAACGGGTCAGCGAAGCAGGGCTACGTGAACGAGGCGTTCGCCAGTGCGCACGAGGGAGACCTGGAACTCGAGACGGTAGACCTGAACGATCACGATGACCGCGAGGAGGACTGCCGAGGCCGCGTCTCCCCACAGAACGGCTCCGGCCTCTCGGGCATGCGCAAGTTCTCCAAGAACCCCGCCTACAGGGGGAATAGCTCCATGCACCTGCAGCGCATTGATAGCGAAGGACATTTCGGAAATTTGTACATTCACGTAAGAACTATTTTTATTGAGTTTAAATTATTTGTCGTTATTAGCTTTAGGGGTTATTTCAGCACCCCCTTGATAGCTTATCCACACGATAACGTATATTAATAAATAAGGAAATAAATAGGAGGAAAACTCAGCTAACCTATCCGACATATAGCCACTTATCAAATATTGGTTCCATGATAGCCACCATTCATAGGTTCGAGTACCGAATAAATGTAAAAATAAATAAATGTAAATCGAAATTATAACATTACCTCATGGATAAACTATCAGGATGGTGAAATATCCCTACTTAATATACGAGATGTCTTGTACAACAAATACTCGTTTCAAAATATAACCTTTTTGTCCAAATTCTATATATATATATATATACGGGATGTATCAGCACCTACCCGGAGGATTTTAACTAGCGATTCCTGAGAATAATAATATTTGGATGATTTATATAGCTAAGTCATTTTGTCGTCCAATGATATTTTTTATTCGTCGCAACGGATCACGTATTCACGTGATACTTACTCTTTCTCGTCTGTATGGTGCTGCAAAGTGATGGAGTGAGTTTATTACGTGAGCCGCTAGTGGCGACACGTGATGGAAACGTATGTTTCAATTGAAAATTTTTGTCGACCTCGTAATAAAACATGGCAATCTCGTTCCTGAAGATAACATAGAACCCGAGGGAAAATATTTTCCTAAGGGCCTCCTGTGTGAAGCTTATGTTAAAATATGTAAGTTCGGTTTAAAATATATCTTTCTGGTAGACAACAAATTGTTAAAATAAAATCCTCCTTGTCAGAAAAAAAATAATGCAACGCGTGGAGTCCCACAGGGTTCACACCTTGGTCCTGTCTTGTTTTGATATTTAAAAAATATTTCTTCATCTTACGTTTTGCTGATGACCTCAACATTTTTAGTATTGTTCCAAATATTTATCATTGTAATATTCAAGATAATATAAATATTTAATATTTGGCTAATTTATGTAGCGCCGTTTTCGTGAGAAATCACCTCAAGGGCGCTGAAAATCAACATTTTTTTTTATTTGAATCAATGAAAACAGACTTAACTCAAATTTCTCGAAATGACAAATTTTCGAGAAATTTTCGAAGAAAATTTCGGATTTTCTTGAATAAAATATCCAGTGATCTTTAATTACAACATAGATAACAATGCCCATGCATTAAAAGAAATTAAAGACTTATGGATAACTTTTCAATTAAATTTTTCACTTTTTAACCACGTGGCGGAAATCTCTAACAAGGAACTACAAATGTTGGGATTTATAACTATGTTAACCCGAAATTTCAACAATATTATGTTTAATCTGTTATATTTTGCCACTGTTAGAAGTCAACTTGAGTACAATTCCCCCGTTTGGAACCCACATTAAAATATTCATGTAAGAGCTACTTACAAAAGAAATTCTTACGTTTTCTAAGTTTTAAAATAGGTATTCCAGCAATTTAACTATAACACTCTTTCAAATTAAATAGATAGCCTAAATTGTCTAACATGAGGATTTTTACTGACTTGGTATTTCTATTAAATTCTAAATTATGCATTTGATAGTCCAGAATTCCTTGCAATGATAAGTTTTCGAATTCCACTACGTAATACTAGAAGGTGAGATTCATTTCAGTGCAAAATTTCTGGGACTGACATAAATAACAAAAAAAAATTAGAACTGTACATTTGTATACAGATATGTAATAGCAGCAGGAAATTTTCATATATTTTCTGGTTATTTGTAATACGGGAATATATGTCTGACTTTGATTGAGATTTTGACTGAGATTTTGAATCTATAAATTCTCATCTTTCGCATGTTGACTGGCCTTTTTTGTCTGACGTTAATACTGACGATTCCTTAGAAAACCTATATTCAATATTCTCCACCACTATCAAATCATATGTACCACAATTTACTCCTAAAAAACATACATATCCAACTCACTTCTCATCAGAACTAACAGCCTCACTACAAAAAAAAAAAAATACTTCATAAAAAATTCAAAAAAACTCTGAAGATAATCGACTATACAAATTTCAGTGAAAGTAGGAAAAAATGCAAAGATCTCTCTAAAATCTGTTATAAAACATATATAAATTATATCGAGGACACAGCCTTAAACTCGAACAATCTCGGGAAATTTATGAAAAAAATAAAAAAATGACAGCACAGACTATCCTCCAGAAATGCACATGGACGACAAATACGCCAAAAATACGCAAGACATCGTAAATCTTTTTCCTGATTTCTTTAAAAATGTTTAAATGATGAAACGCCAGAAGAAAATATTCATTCATACACATTAAAAAAAACACACATTTAACAGACTGCTACATCACCGAAGAATCTTGCAAAAAAAAACTAAGTTGCTTAGACATAAACATAAACAAGTCTGCAGGCCCGGACACCATCCCGCCAATTTTCCTGAAACAGTGCTCCTCCGTATTGTCTAAACAACTAAACATTTTATTTAACCACCTACTTTCTGGATATTTTCCCGTCCACTGGAATTCCAGCTTTATTATTCCAAAGGTGACGAGACTAACATTTCAAACTATCGACCAATATGCATTCAATCTGTATTACCCAAAATCTTTGAATCTTTAGTTTTGGAAGAAATATATCCCACACTAACAAAGTTAATAAATGACAAACAACATGGCTTCATTAGAGGTAGATCAACTACAGCAAATTTACTACTGTTTCAAAACTATACATTGGAGTTTTTTTCTAAAAATAAACAAGTTGATTGTATATATACTGATTTCTCGAAAGCCTTTGATAAGTGTCTCACAAAGTACTGATCCAAAAACTTCATGCTATAGGAATCACAGCAAATATGTTAAGCTTGTTAAGTAGCTACATATCTGGTGTAATTTTACTTGTTAAAATAAAATCTTTTTTATCTAAACCATTTTTGGCCACCAGTGGCGTACCGCAAGGTAGTCATCTTGGCCCAAATTTTTTTTTTTATAAACGACATAGTCAACTGCTTTAAATGTCAATGTACTACTATTCGCCGACGATATTAAATTATATAAAGAAATAACCTCCTTAAAAGACTTTCAAGTTCTTCAAACTAATAAAGACATGCTAAATAACTGGTGTTCACTAAACAGTTTATATTTATATGTAGAAAAATACAAAATTTTTACCTTTTCCTGAAAAAAATTATCACAAATTTTTGGCTATTCAATAAATAAAACAAATTTAGAAAGAGTAAAGGAAATGCGAGATTTTGGCATAATAATGGATGAGAAACTAGACTTTACGGTCCACATTCAACGAATTGTGAATAAGGGTATGATAACATAAGGTTTTGTATTAAGAACAATTAAAAACTTTGAATCTTTACAAATCATAAAACTATTGTACATATCCCTAGTTAGAAGCCTGATAGAACGTAACTCCATGGTTTGGTCGCCCCTCTACAATGTACATATTCATAATGTTGAAAGAATTCAAAGAAAATTTCTACGCTTCGTCAATTTTAAACTTAAAATCCCTCTAGAACACATAAATTACCTGTCATTATTGAATCTTTTAAATATTCCGACATTAGAAAACAGAAGAAAAATAAACGACCTAACCATTTTATTGAAATTATTGAACTCTAATTCGATTGTTGTGAACTCCTGCATTTAATAAATCTACACATACCTACACGAACAACTAGGCAAATATCAACATTTTACATACATACATTTCATTCCAACTATAGTTTTCACTCTCCAATACAACGTGTACACAGTCTTGGTAACAAATACTTAAACAATATAAATGTATTTGACAATAATTTGAACTTTGCAAACTTTAATCGGAGTATGTGCGAACTATTTTTACCTAATTTGTAAACTATTGTTTTTTAAATTTCCGATTTAGTTGTCCGGGTTAAGTCTTCCCCAAAGGAAAAACTTAACCCTTCCACTCACTTTTCCACAAATGATCAGCTAGTCAATCAACACTATGTAAGTGCATTATATAAGTAAAATAAATACAAAAACAATACAAGAACAACAACACGTCAAATCACCAGATATCAAATGGGAAAAAAAATTCACCGTCTCCAGATATTTTCATATCAGAGGGTTCGGCTCGGTAGAACTTCTAACAGGGCCTATAAATCCTACTGATCCCTCAACATAAATATTTAAAAAATCTTTTGTTATCCTACATGTATTCAAAATGACCGACTTTTGCATCTTTATATATAAATTTTTTGATAGATCTAATACGCCTAAATTTTTAATTAGAGAGCTAGGTATAATGCCAGTAGCCGAAATAACGAATGGTAAAATTTTTATAGTCTGAGAATGCCAAATTCTTTTTATTTCATTTCCTAAATCTGTGTATTTTCTTATTTTTTCACTAACAGATTTTTGAATATTACAGGAATTTGGAATAGCAACATCAATGATATAAGTTATTTTTTAAATTTTGTCATGTAAAACTATATCGGGTCTATTATGACTAATCGCTCGGTCTGTTAGTATAGTTTTATCATAATATATTTTATAAAATTCGTTTTCTAAAAATGAATTTGGTTCGTATTCATAATATGGTACTACATTACGGCAGTCAATCAAGTTATGTTTAATTACCAAATTTTGGTGAATTATTTTTAAAACTTGATTGTGCCTAAATGTATACTCGGACGGTGCTAATATAGAACATCCCGATATAATATGTTCTATAGTTTCCGGAAAAGCCAAACATTTTCTACACAAATCATCAATTTGATTTGTATCTTTGATTATATGCTTTCTATAATTTTTAGTATTAATGACTCTATCCTGAATGGCAAGCATAAATCCTTCTATTTCTGCGCTCAACTCTCCAATACTCAACCATTTGTTTGACGAAATTTTGTCAACATACGTTTGGTTGAGATAATTGAAGTGTTTTGCGTGTAAAATTTTATTTGACCAGGAATCTAATAATTCCTGGTTGGGATTTATAAAAATGTTGGCATTCTCATCGTATAAATTTAAAGGTGTAATATTTCTATCTGCCTTGCAAATTATTTTGTGCATTTCTGAGCTATGAGCTTTCCTATGGAAAAAAGTTCTTAGCATTTCTACCTGATTATGTTTCAAAGAAGTTATTTTGACTATACCTCTACCTCCTAAATTTCTAGGTAAATTAACTCGTTCTATAGCTGAATTTGGATGATGGCAATTAAACTTTGTTAGCGTAGTTCTAATTAATCTTTCTAAGTTATCTAAATCTGTATTAGACCATTTAATTATGCCAAATGAGTACGTTAATAGAGGTATTGCCCAAGTATTTATTGCTTTTACTAAATTTTTAGCAGATAGATTGCATTTTAAAATTTTCCTTATCCTAGTTTGAAATTTAATCCTAATATCATTTTTAATACTACTATGGTCTAATCTATTTGATTGTGGGTATCCTAAATACTTATAAACCTCATCCCTTTTCATACTAGTAATTTGGAAATTTCTAAATATACTCTCGTCCCCATCTACAATTTTGCCTTTCTCTATATGGATCGTTCTACATTTATCTAAACCAAATGTCATTTTGATATCATCTGAAAAGTTTTTAACTACCTCGATCATTTTCTCTAAATTTTGTTCAGAATTCGAAAATAATTTTATATCATCCATAAATAATAAATGCGAAATTGTACTACTCTCCCTTGTATTACCCTTTCTTATTATCATTATGGTTGATTTGGAGGATTTAGGCAGATTTTCTATTTTTCGTCTCACTTATTTAAACTCTATCCATAACGATATTTTTTAAACTCTTATATTTTATGTAACATATTTTGTTAACTCTGATATTTTTTTATGTAACCTGTATTTTGCTAACACTGATTTAAAAAAAATTTAATCTGTTTAACAAAAAAAATAAAGATGTAAATTATTATAGGTAAAAGCCCTAAGGGCGTTTAAATATAATAAAATAAATAAATAAAAATAACATAGACTTAAAAAAGTGTCAGGCACTATGAAATGAAATGGAATACCCGTTTACAGCTGATGTAGGCAGCATGAAAACGAGTTTCTAAACTTTTTTTTTTTGGTAAAACGTCACGTTTGTGCAACGACCTACCAGTAATCGGGCTGCGATTTAGTTCTCCTAGTTTTAATTAAATAGCCAGCGGAACTTTTATGGTTGTTAAAGAGTTTCATAAATAAATGAGTAGGTTCCTATGTAAGAAATAACTAGACATTAGGATAGTGAAGTTTTCGTGGTATTTTCACCCCGCTTCAAAATGCTATTATGAATATTCTTTTAAGAAGTAACCCTCCAATGGTCAAGCTTAAAAAGGCCTGAATCGTTGAATTTGAACAATAAATCTTTTGTTTCTTTGTGACGGCTGGACACAAATGAACAAAGCCCACTTCTATTTGATTATGCGCTTGCATTTGATAATTCAACTTGTATATTCGTAAGTTTACTTCCGTTTTCAAATGTCACATCCGGTCTCTTGTCGAATGCGTAGGAAGCCCTCGCAATCCCTCAATTAATGCCTCTCAACTTTTTAACTTATGAGACGTCAATTAACATATTCAACAGCTTTGAGTCACACCACTTACAAACAGGGGAAGTCAATTTAAAAAAATAAAAATTAATGTTGTTAGTTGTCGCCCGTGAAAAATCACGATAACTAACTTGATTTTTTTTAAATTTAGGCGTGGTGGACAAATTTATAAGAAATAAGTAATTAAGTTAATTAACCCTAATTCAAACGACAATAGTAAAATCTGTAATAACCCCGATGTAGGTTTTTCATTTTTTGTTACCATTGAAAAATCCTGGATTTAACTAGTTTCGCCATTTTAGAACAATGAAGTCAATTCTAAAAAAAAAAAATATTTTTATAAAAATTTTGTTTCTATTCGGCTTCGCCCAAGATTCAAAACGTTTTTTTCGAATTATTTTTTCTTACTTAACTACTAATTTCCGTCTTGTATTTTTGATATAAGTGGATACCTATTAGAACGGTTCATGATTGAGAGACTTGACCCGCTGAAAGTAGTTGCAATGACCTTTCTTTAAATTAACTCAACCAGTCTCTCGCGATCTAGACAAACCACTAATACCTAGACAAACCTCACCCCATAAACCCAGGCACCCCTGCTGAGTCACTAAACGTAGCGAATTACTTGGGGTGACTTACGGCAGAAGTGTTGGTTATCCAATAAATGGTTTCAGGGCGGCGCGCTTACAAACCTACAAAATTCCAGACAGAAAAAGCTGAATATAAATCCTCAACGCCATAAGCACGATTTTTCACGGGTCCCTTAGAACCCGGAAAGATTTTGATTAGCTCACGTAAGTTGCAATTGCCTGGAGCTACTGGCATTGGCAATCCCAATTTGAGGAACTTTGCGAGGCCGATGAAGTAGGGATGGAAAGGAGATGGGAGAGAAATATTGGAATGTTCCTGACTATGCAGACCTAGTATCTAAACCCGGTTAAGGCTAATAATTGAGGCGATTATGAATGGTGATACTGAGAGTACATTACTACTTCAGAAATATCTAACCAAAGCAACACTGGGAATAGACCGCTACTATAACATAATATGTCCATGGGTACTCGTGAATCCGTTCCAAAGTAGCTGTGTGAGCTCGTATACTTGATTGATATGCAGAATACACGGTACTCCTACGTTCATAATGTTAGCAGAGTATGAGTTGCCATTTTATCATGCAAGATGAAACAGGGTAATTACATTAACCCCTCGGTCCCGGGTGACAAGCCCCAACCATCAATCTTAACTCCTTGTAATGCCAGGTTTACACGATACTTTTTTCCAGACATTTTCCCCCGCATGGAAACTAAATCGGGACCGGGAGGAAAATTGTCATACCTATCAATATATTTAGATTTTGACGATAAATTAATTTTTCCATTAAAAATAATAAATAATATTTCGGGACGGTACTTAATCTTCAAAAATTTAAAACCATTTTTAAAATAACGTTTAAGATAGGTCGTAATGAAATTAAACATATTAATAATAACTGCAGTTTTCACCCGATCACAATCACACAGTCTAATATATTTATAGTCTTTTTGAAATTTTTTATCACGAAATATTATAGTTTCGAAAATAATCAAAGATGTCGAATAATAATGCCCATCAATATACTGGACTAAAATCGGTGTCAAAATAGAACAGTGCTACTTTTCATCTCGATACCATATGGAAAAACAAACTGTGCAGAATTATTACGAAAAAAGATGTCGTCTAACTAACCGATAGATGACCGCCAAAAGACTCGGTCTTGGCAGTCACTTCTTGCTTCATTCAAATTAAAACATCATCACATATGTATCCTTCTGTTATTCTGATTCTTTACCTGTCATGTCGCAACTCAAGCATTTGGTTCACTCGATCATGCCACATTTTCCTCGGGTGTCCCGGATTTGTACTACCATTCAAATTCGCGTAGTGCCCAAATAAAATAATAAATGCCTAAGTCATCTAAGCGTCCCTTTCTTAATTAAGGTGTCGTCTAAATTACCCTTTACAGTCCTTAGCGCGCTCGGTGTCGCAGGAAAAATAATATTATGACTGCAAAGTGTTAACGATGATTTATACGCTGAAATAATACTGAAGGTGTTGTGATTCACAATTTTAATTCGTGACGTGCAAAACTTTTAGCGTTTCCCGGGGGATTTTTCGTTAATTTTACTTTGTTAATAGGAATTTACTGCCCCCCTTCAACACGTATTAATGCCCCTTTCGTATATGAGGGATTATTTTAGTGGTTAGAATTTAAAATCATTTTTAATTGAGTACATGTATTAAAATTTTTTTTTTACAAAGTACATTAAATAGTCTATTATTAATTATTTATTATTTACGACTTTACAAATAGTTAATGTACATTAATGCTAGAACATACTTTGTAAATGATTGATTTTGTTTATATTCTGTCCCCTTGCTCATCATTAAAGAAATTCTTTAAAAAAACTGATGGAAAAGTACACTAAGAATTAATTACCTACAAAATATATTCTATTTGCATTCGATGCAATAAATTTTTATAATTTCTCAGCAACCATTTTTTTAGAATTTGCATAAAAGAGACACTTGAAAAATTCGTAAAATATAGCTGAAATATGCACATGGTGTATGTGCATTCATACAATATCCGTTCCCTACTCATCGTTTATAATAATTAATATCAAATTATCATACTGCATACTTATCACACTAAGTTTGAAACAGCTTATAGCTGAATTAGCATTTCAATGTCAATAATATCATATTTCTTAATTGAATTTTCAACTTTTGAATTCTGAATTTTCATTGGCTAAAAAAAAGGTACTTCATTTTTTGGTGGTGTTAGAAAATCTCTTAGGACCGGTTGTTTCGGAGAATTTGAGCAATTCATCAAATTTCAACGTTAATTTGCGAGTTCTGTGAAAGTCCTATTTAAGTTCTGATATTATATCATTATAGGCTAGTTTCTTGACAGAACTGAAATATTAACAGAACTAGAAAATATCTTTCACAGAGCTCGCAAATTAACGTTGAAATTTGAAGAATTGTTCAAATTCTCCGAAACAACCCGTCCTTAGTTTTTCATATTTGCGACAAATTATGCTTACATTAAGGACAGGTTATTTCACAGAATTCGAACAATTCAAATTCAAAGTCGATTTTCAATTTCTGTGAAGGTTCTATTCATGTTCTATTATTATATCATTACTGGCCAGTTGCTTCAAAACATTTAAATAGTAACATAACTTGGATAGAACCTTCACAGAACTTGAAAATCGACTTTGAAATGTAGATCTTAATTGTTTAAATTATAAATGTAGAATGCTAGCCAAGTAACTGCAGAACGCCAGGTACTTTCCGAAATAATTTATCCAATCTAAGACAGTTAGAGAACTTGTGCAATAATCACAAAAAACAGAAGATACAAAGAACGAAAAAAATTCTATCCTAAGGAATTACAATATATTAAATTAAATTAAAAATTTGAATACAACACTTATTGCATAATACACCCCACAATGAATGAAGCACAAAAGAACAGCAGCGCTTAGATTCTTGGATAAGTACCAGGGTGTCATATTCTATGTGAGTAAAATATAATACCTTCACAGCATCACAACACAACCCCGCTACAGCGACTATATCCACGGTAGATTGTATATGTACCCCGTGTAGTAATCCCGTATCGCTCGTTGGGATATATAAGCGGGGATTCACCCCAGCAACTCAGTTACCACGCGCGTCTCCTGGCGGCAGGGCGTGTTACTAAATTGCGCGAAAACGGCGGGAAAATTACGCGCCAAACTCTCGAGTTCGAAGTATGAAAAGACAATGATAGTGTATTTTTTTAACAATATTATATTTATCAAACAATATTTAAAATAAGAATATGAATAATTTTTTTTAGCCAAAAAACTTTGTGAATTAAATAGGTTGTGATTAAATGAACTTAAAAACCTTTCATTATTGCAATAAATGTAATGGTAAATTGAAAATCCGTTTTAAATTTCTGTAACGTATTGTTACTTTAAGGCTTGACAGCTGTTTCGACATCTAAAGGCCCTGTGCTGAAGTCATCGACAGAGTAAAAGCAACTTTACCTTTGCTGAAAACTTTACCTTTGCTGAAATTTGTATATAAATACCTAATATTATTTATTATTACATAAAGGCTAAATTATTTAAAAGAAAGATGATCGTTGATATTTTTTGAATGAAGTTGTAAAAATAATTATTAAATTCTAGAATTCGTTACAGTTTTCGTGGAAAATAGATTGAAATGAATGTTGGATTATCAGAACACCGCAAAGAAACCATTGTAATATTTTGTCCCAGATTGAATGCTTGATATTTCATTCAATAATAATTAAATTTATTGCTTTATCGTGACTCGGAAGTTAACGGCAAATTTAATTGAGACCCTTAATTTAAAATACAGGTAGATATTTCATTTTATCTATGCAGATAAAGTTTGCATTAAAACAGTAATATTCGTGGTTGAAAATTTAATTCGACGTTTCGAAACGGTCTCACGTCTCACCCTCGGGGAATCGTGCCTCCACTGTAGAACATGGGAGAAGGTGGAACTTTACATCACGAATATGTAGTAGATCTTAAACACTACGTGTGGTAGATTTTTATTCATTTTGTATATTATACCTAGCAACCCCTTTTGCACTAAAGAATTATGAATATATTCTCACGTGAAGCCAGTAAAACCTTATTTACCATTTATAAAATAACTTTCTGTTGCTATCTACGTTATACTGCATATGCAAACATTTTCTGTGAATAGATATTTAAATATGGACAGGAATCGAGCAAATTGGATTTTGATAAAATAAAATGTCACGTTTAACCTTCTTGGATGGTACCTTTTTATTTGATCCAATGACTATTTCGACGATTAACGTAAATGCAAATGACGTTAATACCTAATTACAATGTAATTAAATAACTCACCTTTTTAAATAATTTATAATTGATTTATTTGTAAGTCCTTACGGCTTTCATATAAAAGAAGTCTTAATTACATTAGTTCATTAAAATTTAAATCTAAATGATAATAGTTTATTTCAGACATGAACAGGATTTTTTGTTTATTTGTGGTATTTTAAATAGGTGCATATTTATCTGTATCCTAACACAATCCTGTGTGTTATCAAAATAACATTTCTTAGAAAAAAATCAATCACATATTTTCATAATTTATATTTGTTTATATTGCTATCAAAATTTACAATATTGGCACTAGGAATAATGAAATTTCTTGGATATAAAACATAGAATTTATAAGTGCTTTATGTGAAACTAAAAAAAAACGTCGATGGGTGAGTTCTGGAGGCGTGAATTTTAGACGGTATTTTTATAATTCGACATTTTTTTAGCACTTAAATTATTTCAATCATGAGATATGAAACTTTGACTTACTCATTTTCTATAAAATACAAGGAAACCAATTGTTAACTCAATTTTTTCGAATTGTAGGCAGTGGCGGCTCGTGACTTTTTATTTTATTTAATTTTTACTTTATTTTTTATTTGGTGAAAACACAGATACAGACAGTAATGAAAAAATAATTTTATAAAACAATAACGTGAAAATTCGCCTGCATCCTAACTATTTCTCACGGATCGACTTGGTAGATAACAATTTAAAATATTTTTTGCATGTAAATAGGGAAAAAGTATATAAGAAAATTATTTTGTATTTAGACAATGCTCAATGTCAAATAAAAGTGTACAAATATTTTTTTATACAAATTTAGAGATAAATCATAATTAATATTGGACAGGATTATGTTTAAAAAACTACTTAAAGAGTATAGTGAATGAAGTATGTATAAATATATTTTTGTTTATAGGAAAACAATTCAATTCAGTTTCCTACCAAAAGTACCATATGTATAAAAATATGTCGGAATAAGTGAACTAGAGTGCTAGAATTGAAAATTTGATTTTATTGATGTTGTTGTAGCTGAAAATGTTTTATTTTTAATTCAAATTTTCTCGATATGGAGATTTTCATCAATCTTTCGGTTAGATTAGGTTAGGTTTACCTACGACACCTTTATTCAACTACGAAAACATCCATAAAGCCGTATTTTTCAATATTAGCCCTATAACACACTTAAAAGTCACGAGCCGCCACTGCCTACAATTGGAAAGAATTGAGTAAACAATGGGTTGCCTTGTATTTTTTATATTGATTGTTAAAAATAGTATTATATAAAAATTATAAATAATCAATCTACAGCCGAGGAATCAACTAACTTCTATTTTCTAGTTGTTACATTTTTATTTATTTTATGTTATTTTATTTGGACATTCACAATTTATAGTTTTACAAGTTACAAGGTATAAAATATTAAATTATCCATATATCTATGTCCTAAATATCTTGGTAATTTCGTATGGGATGATAATTATTGTTCTTAATCCTTACTAATGATGTAGGTATAAGTAATGATAGAAAAAATACTAAATAGGAATAAAGTGTGTGGATGTTAGGAAAAGTATATTACGTATTATTTTCCAAACGTTGGTCGGTACCTCATTATTTTTATTTTGAAATTTACTAGACTGAAAGCATCCGTAGCGTTTATTTTACTGTCTACCAAATAAATCATTGACTTTGTAAAAATATGAACGCCCCCTGCGTAGTGTTATTAAATTTAAACCAGAAACGGAAGCATGCGTAGGAGTATAATACTAAAGATGTCTCTCTTGTAAATAAATATATTTACGTGTCCTTTGTCACCCATTTATCGTGTCAATTGCCGCCATGATTACTTTATAAAAGCTGTTAACAGACTGCGCTTTTATTGGTTATGCACCAAAGTACTTTGGTACTAGTACCCATAACAACATTAGGCTTAGATTTATGTGTTGGATGCAACGTATTAGATTGAATCATCCGACTTAAAGACCAGCCATAAATAACTCTAAAACAATCTACTGTTATCAGATGTAAGGTTTATTATATCAGTTGGCTCTGAAATGAAATGTCCAAGTATAGAATTAGATTTAGTTACGACCACCGCCCTTGGCAAAGACGTTAAGATCCTTGACTACGGATGCAGACTTCACGGCTTGAACGGGTTTTCAAGTTCTGTTGTACTAATTGAATATAAGTAACTGGCCTATAATGATATAATAATAATTTAATTGAATAATACATTCATAGAACTCGCAAATGAACATTGAAATTTGATGAATTGTTCAAATTCTATGAAACAACCTAGCATTAGGTGTTTGTCCAATATTTTTCTACAATCGAAAAGTTTGTCGCCTTGTCGAATTTATTTTTAGTTAAATAGATATTTGACGGCCGGCATAGTCCAGTGGTAACGCATTGGACTGCCATTCCGAAGGTCGCGGGTTCGAACCCGGCGTGCGCAAATAAATTTTATTTGATTAATTTGTGTTATTTCACAATTGATTAATTAAAATAATATATAGTATATTTGCGGCACGTTCCAGAGTGGAAGATACTACCAGTATCGCCCTGGTGTAAGACCACCATTCAGAATTGAAACGTTGCTCCAAATGGCTTTAGCCGTGTTTAGTGACTAGATCTGAATAGCCAGGTACTTCCCCACCTTCCTCTTTCCCTTCCCCACTTACCTTCAGCCTCACAACATCCCCCAATTGGGGATGCCATAGTCTCACTGGCTCCAGACGGGAGCAGTTGGGACTCTTGTGAGGTCTCACTATAAAAAATAAAAAAAAGATATGATTATGTACCATAGCTCCTCATATATATATATATAAGGAGCTATGGTACATAATTCAATTTATTTACTATATATATATATATAGTAAATAAATTGAAGCGCAAAAAGTGCTGTTCAAAATAGATGACGCTAGCGCAGTTCTAGTGTTTTTTTTTGCTTCTTCAGAGTTCAAACGAACAGTTTTTTTTTTACTTATTCTGGATTGTATGGATTGTAATTATTATCAAGTACCTCTTAATTACCTCGGTAACGCGTTGCAAAATAGTACAATTTTAGAGTGAGGAACGGCTGCGCTGCCTTTTTCATTAAAAACTAAAATTTAGATTTGAGGACAATATACTTGACCAAACGGAATAATTTTACGTGATTTGAATGTTGTAACATTGAAATATTTTGTGGATCAGTAGTAATTATTAAAAAAATAATATTGCCTATCGAACCATGTAAGAAATATAAAATTAAAAAATTATAAACATCGTAAAAAAGCGTTTTTTTGGTCAAAATTTTATAATTTTGATACAGAGATTTGTCTTTAAACATAAATCGATCATTTGTAATTAAATTTTAAGCCCATAAAAATAATTTTTGAATAATTGTTTTTTTTTTTAAATTTGATGTTTCGTTATATTAACATTAACAAGTACGAAAGGGTAAGTAAGATAGGGAACAATTATTATTTTAAAAAAATATCATTAACTTACTGCCGAAGTTGCTTCGAACTTTACCAATATTTTCTATTTTGAAATAAAAATAATTAAAGTAGCGTATATCCGTACTAGTTACTTGTTACATATTTTGATTTAAAAAAATCAGTTTTGTTTTGTATTTTGGACTCAAATGAATATTTTTGTTTGAAAAATGTCGAGCAGCGGTTCCTCTTATTAATAACACGCAAATAAATATATTGTGCCCTTTACCAGTTTTATCTCCACTCGACATCATAACCAACGCTGTATCTCCACTTCTAGACGTTTTTGTTTATTCAGACAATACACATTAAATTATCTCTGGAGATTATGTTTACTATCAAGTAATACACAGCATAATTTTATAATTTACTATGCTAGTACGGTCAGTAACATTTCAGATCTTGTACTGAGAAGTGATGAAGTCACCTAATGTAAATCGTCGTACGTTATGTAGGTCTCTTCAATAAAGTTAAGGGGTGATAATTACTTTTAATTTTAAAAAACCTATATAGCGATGATAAGTAAATTTCTTCCCGTGAAAATCTCAAATCTCATTAATCAAAAGTGGTGAGAAAAGTGGAAAAAGCAACTTGTATTGAAAAGTGTTGCTGAAATGAACACCTTCAAAGAATGCTAATAACTTCAATTATTCCCCCCATTACGTATTACAGAAACATAGCAGGATAGTACGATGATGTAATAGTTCAGTGGTTCGAACAGTTTGCCCTATCTTACAAGCGGAAGGTTCCGAAGATCCGAGTTCTAATTCCAGTCACTTAAGTTATTTTTTAATTATAATGATATAATATTTACAGTTGAACAAGTGAACACATTCATTTTGACTTGTGAAGAGAACAGAATGTCAACTTTTGTACCTCTTTGATTAGGTTTCTAATGTTTTAAGCTAACCAATTCATTTTGTTCAAAATAAAAAAAAATTTAAATTTGCAAAAACTTTACCCCTTATAGTTTAGTAAAAATTAACTGGATTTCAAATATAAGTGAAAAACCACAAAAAGAGCATAAAAATGTCACGATTACAATTTTTAAATCATTAACTGAGTGAAAAACTTAATTTCTTAAAAAGTTTTAAATTTATTATTTATGGTTTCTTTTAAAGTAGAAAAAAAGAACTATAAACATTTCAGCATTAAAAGAACCATAGACAAATTATGAGCCATTTTTATCAGTCGAGTGAAAAACTAACAAGTTCTAAAAAAGTGTTAATCTAATAACCGTTCAATTTGGTATTAATAATAAAAATAAAACATTAATTTGTCAATAGCTTTTTAAATATTTAAGCATTATATTTGCTTTGATTATATTGACAAAAATAAAATTTGAGCCCTGTTAATAAACGAATGTAAATATAACCAATTCTTCAAGTGTTGAACTAACTGATTAAATTTGTTTAAAAAAGTCATATAATATGTCATATATCACAAGTTTAAAGTCCTGCTTCATAGTTTAGTGAAAAACGAATCAAATTCCAAGTGTTGAACTGTTGGTGATTAACGATGTCAAGCATATCCACGCAGAACTTTCTCCCCTTGCAGGCAGGCAGCCCGGACGGGGGCCCCGGACGCGAGGCGTCCCGTGACGTGCGCGACGCTGTGATGGAGGACCACGAGACGGGGTGCGGCTTGCTGGTGCTGCGCCCTTACTGGCTTCAGCGGTTCCGCACCGCCAAGTGGGCGCTCTTCTGGCTATGTTGGACAGGGGCCCTACAAGGTAAATAAATACTATTATAAAAATGGGGGGCAGCTTTTTACAGAAGAACGATCCGTAAACTAAAATTAAAAAGATAGTCCATCAACATATTGATTTTAGTAATGTTTTTATGACTGCCTTTCCGTAACATTTGAATTTCTGTGAAACAACTGGCACATATTTTTGGATAATGTTTTAACGATTTTCTGCAATCAATAAAATTTAGAGAAATACTTCATCAATAAATCATTTCAGTTGGTTAGTGATTTTAAAACATTACCGATGGGGTTCCAAAACTTTGTAGTACCTACCGCGGCCTACTTGAATACATCAAAGTATAAGAACCGTCGTGTATTAATTTTTCTACTCCCTTCTTTTTTGTTAGTCGAGAGAGTGTTTTTTTTAAAGACCGATCCAATACCAGGCACGACAATATATGATCACAGGAGAAGTAGTAAGAAACGGTTTATAAAGGTTAATAAAGGATTTTTTTCTTTAATGATTTACGAAAAAATATTTATTTATTTGGATTCATAGTACATTTTACTATAAGTTATATGGTTCTAAATTAAATTATACAAAGTTAATATACCTGCTATGTATATCCTTAAAACGTCTTGTTAATCACTTCTAGGATAAAAATTATAGTTCTTTCTAATGATTATTTCTAATGAGTAATGATAACAAAGAATACTAAATAGGAAGAAGGTGTGTGGAGAGATAAAGAGATAAAAAAATCATGAAAATTGTCCAGGCTTAGCAATTTTTTGTAGTGGGTATATATTGTGATTTTGCGAATAATTGGTGAGTTATTTGCTGTATTAGTGTTGCTGGCTTCTATCTGAAAAAGCCGAGTATGCCTGGTACGCCTCATTGGTACATTTAAACCAGTGGCAGAAAACAATTCGGGACTAACTATTTTATTATTTAGCAAATCATGTAGAAACAACAGATCTGACAAAGTAATTTTTACATCATTTTTGTAAAGTTTACATATTATTTGTAGTTTTGTTGTATTTCTTGAGTAAATGTTTCGAAAATCTATTGTGTATGCTTTCTACTAAATCTATGTATACTTTATATTGAGGATTCCATACTGTGGAAGCCTACTCCAGTGGACTTCTGACCAATGAAAAAAAAACAAATCTTAGCATTTTTCAAAACTATTCACAACAGGAAACCTAGCATCTTATAGGATTTTGATATAATTTGTTGCGGTAATTAGATCTAAACTAAAAGTCGGCTACTTTTTAATTTCTCTCCCTTTTCTCTTCTCTCCATTACTCTTTCTATTCTGAAAATCTAACGACGATTGTGAATTTAGTTTCTAATTACTCTATTCTCATCAATATCTATGCAATTAATCAAAAAAATAATAATTTCGGTTGTATTCAATGAACTTGAATTTGTTTCGTTTTTAACTGTCATTTTCAATATTGGAACCGATTGTGTTAAGAATTCAGAGAAGCGATAAATACCCATAGTATTATAATATTTAAAAGGAAAATTATTTTAACAGTCATTTTCGAAATTGGAACTGATATGTCAGAAATTCAGATAATCCCGTGATTTTTCACGGGTCCGAACTAATACGTTTCTTTTTTATAAAGCTTTTATAAACCAACTTAATAATTGAGTTCGTTGTAAAAAAGTTGGGACTAACTGGTTTTTTTCAAGGTAGGTAGTTATAATTCGGGATAAATCGAAAGCAATATAGGTCCCAAATAAAACAATATTTCTTAATTTTATCCCTGCTATCTAGGGACCAAACCAAATTAGCCGCAAGGAAGCGAGAAGTAACCAAATGGAAAACATGTTTCCAATCAAAGTGGCTCCTTTCCTCTCCTCTCGAGTGGGTTGTGAGAGTACATCAGAAGGTTCGCGTATTAGCTTCAATTCAGACGGAAAATTACATTACAAGGATACTCCTAGCGACGGGAATATCTGGAAGGAAACTTAATACATATTGAAGAGAAATATTCTATAAATATGTTGTGTAGAAGTAAATTTTTTAAGTTATTGGACATGAGGGAGACAACCGAGTAAAAAATGAAATGAATAACAGTACTGTTGTTATAAAAAGTGGTTACTAGGTATATAGGTGATAAGACAGTAATTTAAATATATTTCTATGCTAGGGTAAAATGGCTCATGGACCCGCTTCCAGTGAGAAAGATAGCTTTAACCAGTCCAATTATTATTGTAACCCACATTAATATGTGCAAATGAGGACGGTTCTTCTGATTGTAGATCCGTTGTTAACAGACCAATTGCCAACTCTAATGCACAGATGCAATGTAGGCCTGCTGAGTCGGTTCTACGGGTATTTAAATGGAGCCAATCGACGGTGCTCGCAGCATTGATCACCATGTGCACCGGTGCACGAAACCTGAAGGCAAAAACAAAACACAGTAGTTAATGTTGGGTTCATGAGAACATTTCTTCAAACCGTGTGTGGAACGAGCTACCGGCATCTGCTTTTTACTCTTTCATATAATTCGGGTCTTTTCAAGACCCGCCTTCATACAGGTTGTATGAAGTTGCTTCACCCGCCTCACAACTCTGCCCGACCAGGTGGCGATATAGTTGACCCGTCTTTATACCGTATACTGCACAAACAGGGACACTATTGTGAGTAGTCATATAAAAAAGTGATTCTGCACAAGTATTCCGATTGCTCGGAGTAGGTGGAATTATGGCTTCCCATTTATCAGGGAGTGTTTGCAAGACGATATAAAACGGGAAAGTACCTGAAAGGTAAGGAAGTTATAAGCAAATCAAAACTGGTTACTAAACATAACTAAAGTAAATCCAAAGATTCGTTTCGAGACGACGATCATCTTTTACAAGGAGAACACTTACTGTATGATGAGTATCCGTAATATTTTTCCAGTCATTGAAAACTAGCGACTAATCACGGCAAATTGTGACTTGGACGATAAAACAAACTTGGAGATTTTGTACCCCCAATATTGATATGGAATAATCACCTATCTGAATTGAAGTTGTAATAATGCAGCTATTTATAGGTAAAAACGTTTGTGTCCTGCTCCATTAATCTAGCGAAAATGCCGCTAAAACATAGAATTTAAAATATTAAAAAAACTTGCAGGTAAAACTTGGCGTAATGTACTTCGACAATGCATACCTAAAACAAGGGGAAAATGTTGCTACACTAAAATAAACCGTAAGACATATAAAGGCTGTCTCAGAAAAAGCTAGACATCACAAGAACCACAACTTTGTTAGTTTCAAGTTTTCACAAAAAAGTTTCAGAATAATTATTGCCATGTTGCTTTTCAAAATGGGGATATTTTTTGTGAAGAGACGCGCATTCATGCAGCAGAAGCAGTCTGTTGTTTTAAGAAATGTCTGTCGCAGGTGATATTCGCCTTCTATACTTCTGTACCTGCCCTGTCCTGACTCTTGTCCCGTAGAGAGCGAGAGCTTTCAGGTGAATGAACACTCTCTTTCAGGAATCACACAGCCTTCTTGTTTACGATTTCTTTTCGCGCTCACGAACCAGATACATATATTATTATATCCATCCAAGCTTTGAGGCCTAGTTCTTCGTACGCGAAGGCTTTTCTATGTATTTGAAATAGATCTGTAAACTTCAACCAAGTCATATGAGTTAAATGCAAGCCAAATTGTTTTATTTTGACTATAAAACAGATTTTTTTTTTTTTTTTGATGCTGTTAAAGCAAACACTGGCTTTAACTTTGTGAAGTTTGCACAGTTTTTAAACTAGTAATATTTTCTCCATCTTAACTCGTGGAGCTTTGAAATATCAATTTATTTCTCAGAAAATATTAGGGCACCAATTTAGGATGATATTTTTTGCGAATGTTTCCCAGAATTTTAACAATTCATCATACTTCAGGTTAAATTCAGGTTCTGTGAAAGTCTTTTTCGAGTTCTTTTCGATTTAGTATTTGAGTACCGTGAAACAACCAACCTGTGGTTAAATAATGACAGAACTTTAATAGATCTTTCAAAAAACTTGATTTTAAATTTGATGAATTCTTTAAATTCTGTATTGTGTTTGTTCCATAATCAGACGTTTATTTTTTGATTTTAAAGGATTTAAAACGTTGGTTAAATCAAGTAATCGCTTCAAATCTTCTCATAATAAAAATACGTACGTGGGAATACTCTAACCGTCTCGATAAAAGAAGTATTAATAATACCAGGAAGAAGTATTTTATAAAGCAAATGAAATTTTCACCGATTTCCAGACAGTTCTATTTTCGTACAGCACCATTTCAAAAATAAATTTCCTGAAATTTTCCCAGAGCTACACTTCATAATAGTAAATCTCCATAAACGTGGCCATGTTACCTTCCTACCCCCCACTCCCTTTACCGTCCAACCTGCCCCACTCGTTTCTCTTAAACGTCGGGAAGCGAGATTATTCAGTGGAGGTTAATAATTTAATTAAATTTCCACCGAATGAAGTTGTTTGATTAGGCACAGTTTAATGTAGCCAGCTCCCCGTTCGTTAAGAGCCAAGCCTCCTAAACATTCAGACGAGGATGTTTCATTAAGATATACCTGAGCTGCTTCAAGCAGGTTGCTACCTGGAAAGGAAGGGTGCTCAAGACGTACCCCTAACTGGTTATTTTTTTTTTCAAGAAAATACTTTTAATTTAGAATTACTTGTTTCAACTCGTTAGTGATGACGAAGGAAATAGGGAAATTAAATAACTTAGCAAAACTTTCAACCTTAACCAAATTAATTATAATTATTATTTTTTAAATCTGCTAATTATTGTTGTCATTTGTTCATCTATCTTTATAATATCACTGTTATATCAATGGGAATCTGGCTGTGTGAATTGAAATTAATAAAATTAGGCACATTTTTTTTTAAATTTGACTCCCAAATGTCTCTTTCTATCAAATGCTACAATATTCAACTAACACCAATGTCAATTAACTCTTGAATGTTCATATATCTACAAGAGTACAAAATACAATCATATAAAAAAACATCATAATCCAATCAACCAGTATTTAGGAGAAAAAAGAGTATTGCCCGTTTGGCCTTTAACGAAAAAATTTATTGGTATATTGTAGAACTATTATTAATGAATTTTCAAGGTGTGATAAAACATACTTTTACTATGTACTATCACGATATGAAAATAAATACCTTTATAAATGTATTATAAAGATGTGATAAAACACACTTTGATAAATGTATTATCACGATATGATAATATATGCTTTTATTAATGTATTATCAGGATGTGATAAAACATACTTTGATAATTGTATTATCACGATATGATAATATATACTTTTATTAATGTATTATCATACTTTTATGATATGAAAATACATACTTTTACTAACGTATTATCAAGATGTGATAAAACACACTTTTATTAACGTATTATAAAGATGTGATAAAACATACTTTTATTAATGTATTATCAAGATTTGATAAAACATACTTTTATTAATGTATTATCAAGATATGATAATACATACTTTTATTAAATATTATCACGATGTCGGAACACGTGTTTATAAAAATCCTAATATTTTCGCAATTCGTCATTATGTATTATCAAGCCAAATGAAGGTGCATGAACACGTGTTCCGATATATTAGGAATTTACTAAAAGTTTATCAGGAAGTGGCGTGCAATCCCGTTTTTAACCCTGGGTTACGAATAATTTTAAGAGATTTTTAATAAATCAGCTATCCTCATTTTTCTCCGTGTCAGTAAATTAAACTATTAGTAGTTTATTTATTAAACAAACACGAAAAAAAACTCTCTTATAAAAAAATTTCACCACCAGAACTATAACCAGTCGACGATGACACTACAACGTACCTTAACTTCTGAAGTGGTACGCCACTACTTGACTCGAACGTTATTCTAGAAGTTCCAAACAAGCTTCTTGAATTTTCTTTTATTTTTTTTTATATTTGTAGCAACTGGAATGTTCAAGAATGTTTTATTTTCCACCTAGATAAGCGGCAACGTGAACGAAATGGTCAGTACAGTACCAGCAACCGCGACATCGAATTATTTTGCCTACGTGACGCGCTTCGGAACATTCTCGAACCTTCCTTTCGTAAATCATTTTGTTTTAATTTCTACGTTTATTTATTGTTTTCGGATGTATTATTAAGAACCGCTTAAGCCAAATTTCGTAGTTATTTATTAATAAAAAGAATATCGAACATAACTACGTCATCACAATGACAGACAATTCATCTACCTAGCTCCTAAAGTCTCAATGAACACTTAAAAACCGAAACCCAACTCCACACCTTCAAAAACAAATTACGCTATGGATCCTTACATAACAATACACTTCAATCATCATACCCACACATTCTACACTCTAACCACATAAACACCTTTCAGACATGTCTCACATTACTCATTTAATTTACTCAATTTAAGTATCGTATAAAATGGTGACCGGATACATCATAAAAATGATAATTCATCACTTCTTTAAAAAGTTATGTAGTTATCTTAGTGTACAACATAAAAATCTAGTTTATTATTCACAATAAAATGCTAGCGATATTTAGGTCAACTAGACTGGCGGTTTGGAGACGGAATACTAGCGAGTTCCTTCACGCTGCCGCTTTTATAAGTTAAAGCTTCTAGAACAATTTGGTTGCTATGTATAATTTGCCAAACAAAAATGAAAAATAATAAAAGAACATCCAAGAATCTTGTTTGGAAAATATCGAAACTTCTGGAATTCCGTTCAAATGAAGTAGTGGCGTACCGCTACAGTACTCCCCTTCCAGCGGCATGGTTGAGGGCCGCGATAGAAAGAAAAGCTGAGTCAGATCTTGCTTATTGATGGTCTTAAGAAGGGTTGGTCCTGGGGTTGTTGCATTTATCTTGGGTTCAGGGCCACTGTACGGTTGTTGTAGTATTCTCTCACGTTAAAATAAAATGGTTAGAAAAAAAACAAAATTATTATAAATTACAAACACTGTTCACGACACAGGCTGAGAATACACTAAAATAACTATTGTGAGCACTATTATCCGCGCTTGTGCAGAGATGGTCTGGTGCACGCAGCTCCACGATGCCTCAACCGATCACTACATGACTCCGCTTTCATCAAAACACATAATTTTGCATTTAGGATTGAACGTGCCTTTAGACGTTAAAGTAGTCCGGAAAACGAACACGCCTACCGGAATGTGTGGTCGTGTGAGTGCGATCCGGGTTGGTAGCGGGCATAGGAAGGGTTGATCTTATTCCTTGCGTAGTTCCCTTAGTTTCCTGGGCAATGTACGCAGGTTTGAGGCGGTCTATAGTCACCGTTACCTCTTTGCCTCTGTTTAAAATCGTAAACGTTCTTTCGTTCCGTCGTACCACTTGGTGAGGGCCAGTGTAGGGTTTCTGAAGCGGGCTTTTTACGGTGTCGTCCCTTAGAAACACATGGGTAGCTGCGGGAAGGTCTTTAAAAATGAAGCATTTCCTTTCACCATGTCGGGAACCTTCAACCGGCCTTAGGTTATTAAAATGTTGCCTCAGCTCTTTGAGGAAATCGCTGGTGCTGTCGTCGTTCGCTGGCCGAGCAACGAGGAATTCTCCAGGTAGGCGGAGTGGCTCGCCGTACACCAGTTCTGCCGAAGTGGCAGCGAGATCATCCCTCCAAGCTGCCCTGATTCCCATTAACACTGTGGGTAGAACTTCAGTCCAGCGGTCATTCTGATGGCATTTGATTGCTGCCTTAAGCTGGCGGTGTAGCCTCTCAACCATGCCGTTAGCCGCAGGATGGTAAGCCGTGGTACGTATCTGAGTCGTACCTGCCAGGCAGTTTAACTCCCTGAACAGCCTCGACTCAAACTGTCTTCCTTGGTCGGTAGTAACTCGGAGCGGAGTACCGAACCTAGTAATCCATCCCTGGTAGAAAGCACGCGCCACAGTTGCTGCTTCCTGATCCCTAATCGGGAAAGCCTCTGGCCATCTTGTAAATCTATCCACGCAGGTGAGGCAGTATCGGCATCCTTCAGATGAGGGCATGATGATGATGTCTATGTGCACATGCTCGAATCTGGCTGATGGTCTGGGAAACGTTCCTAGGGGTGCCGACACGTGGCGTGACACTTTGCTGCGTTGGCACTGTAGGCAGTTGCGTGCAAATTCCCTTGCGTCTGCCTTAATGGCCGGCCAGACATAACGTTCAGTTATGAGTTTGACCGTTGCCTTGACGCCTGGGTGAGCCAGCTGATGGACTGCATTGAATACTGCGAGCCGAAACTTTTTCGTGACGAAAGGTCTCGCTGTATTTGAAGAAATATCACAGTACATTTCCGTGTTTATGTCGGGAATGCGCACTTTCTTGAGTTGTAGACTAGAACTTCCCTTTAAGCATTGCTCTAGTTCCGCGTCGTCCACCTGATCAGCTGCCAGTGCTGCGTAGTCCAGGGGAGCGTCGACTGTCTCGACCCTGGAGAGGGCATCTGCGACGATGTTGTCCTTGCCTGCTACGTGGCGAATGTCCGTGGTAAACTGGCTAATGAAGTCAAGGTGTCTGAACTGCCTTGGGGAGCATTTATCAGCCTTCTGTTGAAAGGCAAAAGTGATGGGTTTGTGGTCCGTGAATATGGTGAACGTCCTGCCCTCCACCATATGTCTGAAGTGTTTCACAGCGAGGTAGATGGCCAGGAGTTCTCTGTCATAAGCGCCGTATTTTCTTTCAGCTGCGCTAAATTTCTTTGAAAAGAAACCCAGCGGTTCCCAGTGACCTGCGATGAGCTGCTGGAGTGCGGCGCCGGCCGTGATGCCAGAAGCGTCGCTGACTATGGATAGGGGGGCTTCGCACTTTGGGTGAGCTAGTAAGGTCGCCTGAGCAAGGGCTTCCTTGCACTTGTCAAAGGCTTCCATGGTCGCTGCTGTCCAGGATATGGGCTGCTTGCCTTTCTGTTTTCCGGTGAGGAAATCATTGAGCGGTGCTTGCGTCTCTGCTGAACTGGGGATGAACCTCCTATAAAAATTGAGAGCTCCCAAAAAGCGTCGTAGATCTTTCACCGTTTCAGGCCGACTGTAATTGTTTATTGCGTCGACTTTCTCTGGCAGGGGTGTAGTGTCTTCACCAGACACCAGGTACCCCAAGAATTTGACTTCAGGCAAACCAAAATGACATTTGCTGGCGTTGACGACCACCCCATATTCTTGCAGGCGCTGGAGCAAGGTCTTGAGGTGGTTCATGTGTTCCTCTTCTGATGATGAGGCAATGAGGATGTCGTCGATGTAGGCGTAACAAAAGTCCAATCCTCTGGTGACCTCATCGATGAAACGTTGGAACGTCTGGGCTGCGTTACGGAGGCCGAAGGACATGACTGGAAACTCGAAGAGTCCGAACGGCGTGGATATGGCTGTCTTCGGGATGTCTTCAGGAGCTACAGGAATCTGGTTGTAAGCTCGTACCAGGTCTATTGTGGAGAATATCTTGGTATCCCTCAGTGACTGGGCGAAATCTTGAATGTGTCGTACTGGGTACCGGTCAGGTATGGTCCTGGCGTTCAATCCGCGGTAATCACCGCATGGTCGCCATTGGTCATCCTTCTTAGGGACCATGTGAAGTGGGGATGCCCAACAGCTCTCAGAAGGCCGGGCAATTCCTAATCGGACCATGGTCTCAAACTCCTTCTTGGCCAGTTTGAGCTTGTCAGGGGCGAGGCGGCGAGGACGTTCTGCGACTGGAGGACCTGGAGTAGTCCTAATGTGATGAAGGGTAGTATGGCGAACTTCCTTCATGGCGCCGTCAGGGCGCGTAAGGTCCGGATATTGTTGCAACAGTTTGTGGTAGGAGGATGTCCCTGTGACAGTCTTAATGGAAGCGGTCATGTTGTTACTACGCCTTCCTGTAGTTGTCAGGTTCGTAACCTGATCCAGCAATCGCCTATTATGGACATCGACCAGGAGCTCGAATCGTGCCAAGAAATCCGCTCCAATGATGGGCCTGGAGACGTCAGCAATGACGAAACTCCAAGTAAAATCACGACGCAGGCCTAGGTCCAGGTTGAGCGTCAGGCTTCCATACGTCGCGATGGTGCTTCCATTTGCGGCCGCCAATTCGTAGGACTGCTTAGCCGGACGGCCTTGGACTAGGCGTCGTGGGTAAACACAGAGGTCCGCGCCGGTGTCCACGAGAAACTGGATGCGAGTTACCCGGTCCGTTACGAAAAGGCGACTTAATTGCGCCGGGCTGTTGGTGCTGGTCGCCATCAGTGTGAGCCCGGGGCGTTTCCCTCAAAATTGCAGGGTTTGATGCAGTAGTGCGCCTTGGTACCAAACTTCCAGTGGTACCAGCATTTGCCTTCTATATGACGACCCCTGGAACGACTGCGCGAACGATGTTGCCGCCAACGAGGACTGGTAGTCCTGGATGGGCGTTCCTGAGAGCGCAGCGTCGAAATTTCCTGTCGTAGGGTGGCTATTTCATCATGGAGCGGCAGCATCATCTTCTGCATCCTGTCTATCAGGCAGTCTTCGTCGGGAACCCGGGGAGAGACTTCACTGACCCCTGGCCTGCCAGCATAGTCGTCTATGGCGTCCGCGAGATCCGCCACATTGTCCAGCGGGGTGCCTTGTTGGGTCGCCAGAACTACTTGCATACTTCGGGGAAGTCTGCCCATCCAAAGTGTCTTCAGCACCTCATCAGGCACTGCGCTGCCCGCAAGGGTGCGTAGATGACGAAGGAACTGCGAAGGTTTTCGGTCACCCCTCTCCTCATGCTCCAGGAGTCTCCTCGTCTTCTGCTCCTGGGTAGAGCTCAAGCGCTTCGTGAGTTCCCTCTTGAGCAGGGTGTACGCTCCAACTTCAGGGGGGTTGACAATAATGTCCCGGACCTCTTGGGCGTACGTGGGATCCAGGGCCCCAAGGATAAAACCGAACTTCGTCGACTCCACCGTCACTGCTGCAGCTTCAAAACTCCTTTCAACCATAGCGAACCACAGCTCCGGATCGTTAGGGCAGAACGGGGGAATCCGCACAGCTACGCGGTTGACTTCCGCCGGCGAAACTGCTGACGTCGTAGAGTCGGTCGGGCGAGACATTTTTAATACAACCGTAGTACACGATAACACTTAAAAAATATATTCAAAATCACGTCGTGGTCACCACTGTAGTTATCTTAGTGTACAACATAAAAATCTAGTTTATTATTCACAATAAAATGCTAGCGATATTTAGGTCAACTAGACTGGCGGTTTGGAGACGGAATACTAGCGAGTTCCTTCACGCTGCCGCTTTTATAAGTTAAAGCTTCTAGAACAATTTGGTTGCTATGTATAATTTGCCAAACAAAAATGAAAAATAATAAAAGAACATCCAAGAATCTTGTTTGGAAAATATCGAAACTTCTGGAATTCCGTTCAAATGAAGTAGTGGCGTACCGCTACAGTTATATAAAGTTATGGAAAGTGATGAAACGAAAACTTTATTAACTGGGTTAAGTAGGTTAGGTTAGGTTAGGTTTAAATTTATTTTTTTCATCGTTTCTAATGACTTATCACTTTTTAAAAGTGTGTTGAATTGTCACTGTGTTGAGTTATCATGGAACCGTATAAAATATATATAAATCAAACCATAAAATATAAAACTTTAAAATAAAAATATTTGTAAAAAAAATAAAATAATATTAATAAATCAAACTGAATTGTGTAATTTAACAAATGTTATTATCAGTCATATTGAGAACAAACTCAATAAAACTTCACCCGCCGTAACTTAGGGACATCCCTAGAATGTTGGTGAAATAAAACTAAAAAATGTATTTACTGTACAAATATTACAAAAAATTGTTTTACATATGCCCTTATACTGAATGTTCCTCGTATGCCATAATGTGTGTAAGTATAGGAATTTTGTTTCAATATAT
The DNA here is from genome assembly GCF_061612785.1 of Hesperophylax consimilis. Lineage (NCBI taxonomy): Eukaryota > Metazoa > Arthropoda > Insecta > Trichoptera > Limnephilidae > Hesperophylax > Hesperophylax consimilis. The sequence goes on from NC_142838.1 coordinate 18,759,858, forward strand.
TAGATATTTGGATATTTTACTTCTAGGAATGTGTTTTTTCCAACTCACTGGGAGTAAAGATAGTAAATACTAATTTTAACGATACAATGTAATGTTGTGAGTTGTGAGCAGAAACGTTTATTGTCGTTTGGGTTCACACAGTCGGAAAATCTGCCTAGGAAACTTGGTCGCCGCTTCCATATTGTTATTTGCATAATTGTCTATTTTATTAGTAAACTCAGCCGAGAAATGAAATTACTCCCGTGCTTTTAATTGAATTGCATAGAACTTCAGATGGATGCATTTGCAGCGTCAAAATTTCCGTCTTGTTGAATAATAAGCACCCGGATGGACTCGTAATAAATAAGCGAGCTCGAATATAAACATAATGAAACTATTAAGGTTGAGCGAAGTATTTAAAATTAATACAAATGAAACACAAAATTAGGTATATTTTGTTGTTATACTGGTTTTCACCAATTTCGAGTAGTTCGGGTGTCGGACGAGTGTAAAAATAAATGCCAAAAAGTTGTTGCATTATAAATAAATTCATTTTTTAATTGTACAATTGCAGTAATAAATAGCATTTTGCAATGCGTAGCTTTCTTTTTTTATACTAGCTAAAGTGTATCCGGCGTTGCACGGAGACTTTTCTCTACTTTGAATAAATATAATATGTTATTGAAGAAAGCAAACACTTTGTGGCTTGACATTGTACAGGGTTTTTCAATAAGAGGTGTTATTTTGATATTCAATCGTAAAAGATCAATGGTTTCGTTGCTTGTGTGGCACGTAGCGCCGTATTGTTAAAAATAAACGTTGTCCAGATCAATATTATCCGATTCCGGCTATAAAAAATCATTAATCATCTCTCGATAGCGCAATCCATTCACCGTAACTGTTGCTCCAGCCTCATTTTCGAAAAAGTAAGGTCCAATGACTCCACCGGACCATAAACCGCACCAAACAGTCACACGTTGAGGATAGAGAGGCTTTTCAACAATAACTCTGGGGTTTTCCGAGCCCTAGATGCGACAATTTTGCTTTTTGACGAAGCCACCGAGGTGGAAATGGGCCTCATCACTCTAGATAATTTTCATTTGATTCACTCAAGTGAATTTTAATAATTTCAATGCGCTGTTGAAGCGTGTATCGTCCCATTTTTATTAATGACGTAGTTTCTACTTGTCAAATGTCAAAAAATGACAGCTTCAAAAGTAACATCTACCGAAATAGCAGGCTATTCAAAATAACACCTCTCATTGGAAAACCCTGTATAAATAAGTTATTTTTAAACTTTATATTTCCATTATCCTGAAGAAGGTTGAGTGCAACCGAAACCGGTCGACCGATATAACTCAAATAAAGTGGTTTAAAACAAAGTTTTTTTTCATTTAAATATAATATGCATGTATTATAAACCTTCCGGAAGAAATTCTCTAAACGTAATTGAAAGTCTGTTGTGTAGTTTAGAATAACTAAGCGCACAAACAGACAGTCGCGGATAGCGACTTTTTTATACTATTCAGAGTTCCGTGCTAATTCAACACAGTGACTATTCAACACACCTTTAAAAAGTGATATAAAGTCATTAAAAACGATGAAAAAAAAAGTTTAACCTAACTTAACCTACTTAACCCATTTAATAAAGTGTTTATTTCATCACTTTCCATGACTTTATATAACTTTTTAAAGATGTGATGAATTATCATTTTGATGATTTCAGAGATTATAACATTTTGATCATTTCAGAGATTAGAGATGATTCGCTTACGCAACATCATCGTGTAGGTGACAGCAATATTAGATTGAAATTTAATCAGTTGATATTGAACTGGAGATGTCATTTGCAGCTTTTTTGAGATTTAAAAAAAGTGGGTCACCTTTGCAATCGTTGTTATATCTTTTACCGGTAAAATAAATTTTCCTCTTTGAAAAAACCGTTTGCGCCTACTTACTTACAACAAGAAAAAACCTTCGCTCTTAACTTAGATTTCCATGTCGTCGCTGGGGTTTGAACCCTCGCAAGGTTAAGGATTGTTTGGGAGCTTTCCATTCTACCACGGAAGTCATCTAAAATATAAATAAATGCTTCCAGAAACCAAAAGTATGCACCAATTGATAGATTCAAGCTGGATTGTTGGAGCTATATTAATCAAAAGAAAATACATTAAATAATAAAAATTTAGTAACGTGTGTATGTAGTAATAACATATTAGTCATTTGTAAACTTGGATGTACGAGTGTCTAAAATAAAATGAATAAATTAAATAAAATAAAAATATACAATACTATCTTTATAAGCTACTTACAACTTTTTACGTTAGTTATATGAAAAGAAAACTATTTCTAAATTGAATTTTTGGCGTATAAGGGTAATAATATCGTTAGAGGTACATAATTAAATCAGATCATATTACATACCAATACAATATCAAGCTGGTTAATTAATATGATTTAAAAATATATATTCCAAATTATGATTTCAACCCAGTTTATGTTTTCTAAACTCCCGTAAAGGAACATAACTTTGGAACTGGGAGGTATATTAAATTCATAAAAGTTATACTGCGCATTTCAAAACAATATCAAAAGGTTATAAACCATCCATAAACCCTCCGGGGAAAAACAAACCCCACTTCTCACTTTCAAGTGTGTTTTGATACCGTTTCATATTATACCCTAATAATATTATGCAGATTCTCCCCAAATAAGTTTTTGCGGAGTTATCACCTACCAAATATCTAAATACTTACCTACATACTTATATATATTTTTAAATTTATTTATTTATGCGTAGACAGTGGCCTACTATGTAAAATATATTCACAAATAAAGGTACCTATAAAACCGCATAATCACTTTTACATTAAAGAAGTTACAAATTGATACTGTATTTACGTCTACGCCATAGCCAGGAGTCAGGAGCTTGATAATTGATATTATTTGACGATTGACATGATTTTTAGTCTCGATTTGTGTTGTTCTTAAAATCTGACATTTTTAAACCAAAATAATAGCCCGCTATCTCAAAAAACATCATTTTAAGCTTCTTTAGAAAATTCTTTTCTGCGATGTGCCAACTCACTTTTATAAAGGCCTGAAGTATTTCGGTCAAGTACTAGTCACCCAGAAGATGTTATAGGAGCTTGAATAATATGAGTAAGAAGACACTTCACAATCTTCACATTGGTACAGAGTAAAGCCTTCTTTGTGCTTCAAATCCTCTTTACACCCATAGACTGGCAAAGGACTCTGGATGTTATTCAAACAACAATACCTCTGTTTTTCTTATAGGATATCAAACCCATTCACGGAATTTTTTCATTGTGCTCCACAATAAAACCGAAGCTGAATGCATTCAATGATTTTCAATCTGTACTAAGCCATTCATCAAAATATTATGCTCTTTATTGTAGTGCGTTGTGAAGCATATTTGCATTTGGCATGTTGTTTTTTTTGCGGGTGATCTGAGATACAAATAAACATAACATTAGGTAGAATATTCTGAAGGGCATAATTTTTAATCAAACAAAACAACATATTACTTCACAGGGTACCTACAAAATTCTTCTTAAACTGATTATTACTTCGATAATTAACTGGTTAGGCATAATGGAATTTTATAAATATTACAAGGAACTGCAACGAGAAATGTTACGCCGTTTATCACCTGCGTAAAATTGAACGCCAGAAGAGCAAAGACTAGCAGGAAGACCGCGGCAGAGATTGAGTGATATTTTAAAAGAGTGGAGGACTAAAATGTCAGACCCTGGTCAAAATAATAATTGGAATCAGACCATCCATTGGAAGAGTAAGGCTGTATAGTTTTGAAAAAGCATATAAATGTAATGAAAATGACAACCACCAAATCCATGTTAAGGGTCCACATGCAAGATTAAAGTCTTATGAGTAGATAACAAGAATAAATTAGACGATTCTTCACAACATCCACATTCATGTGGGAATATTTATAATGGGCATAATGTGGTAATGGAAACATCATTCGGTGACGTCCTTGATCTATAAAGCAAAACGAAGGTGGCTCACTGACGAAATGGACTATAACAAGCAAGAAAGGAAGGCGATATTTCTGTCACAATATCCACACTCAAGTGGGAGTATAATGATATTGTAATGTACACATTATTGATCTGGTGATACTTATCGGGCTCATGTTTAAGCTGGACTCCAGAAGGATGATGATGAAAGTGAAGATAAGTATCAGAATGGAAATGTTATTATCTTAATATCTGGTTCAAACCTGTTAATTTTCATTTTAAGGAAGTACTTTCCAGTCATGAGCAACAAATTAAATAACAGACTTCTTGCATAATATCCTCTCAAACTCTTGAATTTTGATTGAGAAATTTTATCTTTTATGATATATTTTTTTGCAACTCATCAATGTACAGTTAATGATTTCGCAATTGCATAATGATGTTCAGTTTTACCAGATTTCGTGGCTGCATACATACGGATGTAGGTAATTACATTAGAGACGGTAGATCAGAAGGCATTTCGAGATGTGAATATAGTTTTGTTTGATTTTTGCACGAAAAATAAGGACACATTTTTGAAGCGAAATTCATCACATTTTTAAACATTTCAAATGTGGAACAACTTTTTCTTTTTAATTTTTCTTAAGTATCAACGGTGTAAATTTACTATACACAATAATTACATGTCAGAAAAAACAAGCATAATCAAACACAATTAATAATTTAAACAAAAATAAAAATTAACTGTGGCATCATAAAATGACGACAGAAAGTTTAAAATTAATACCAGCTCTAGAAGGAGATACAAGTACATAAAAATATTATAAAAAAGTATGAGTAGATTTAGGTTTAATTGATAATGATTTAGAAAATTTGATAGTATAGCCTTTTTGTACCTAGCTTCTGTGAAGTTAAACAGATCCGCTACTTCTGCGTACCTATTACTAACTTCATGTAATCTAGGTAAAAGCGAGTGTTTGAAATGCTCAGTCATGGAATTGTTACAATTAAACAGGGTTTTGGAACAAGTAGATCTTATGGGTATATGAAAATCAATGATGTTAATTAAATCGAGACTGTCTACACTACCATTTACAATTTTAAATAAATATTAAGTTGAATATAATTCTTCGATCTGAGAGTTCTTATAGTTTTATTATTGAGAATTATAGTTTATACTTTCAATGGGAATACGGAGTTTAAAATTAATGCGTCTCAGGAATTTGTGTTTTTAATTTATTTTGAAGGTTATATACCCATCAATGTAATATTTCATTGAAGAAGAATAATAATAAATTGCAACCTTTGTTATCCACAATTTGAAGTAAAAAGTTTGTACTTGTACCGATGTCAACATTTAAGATCCTGAACTCCGTATTGAAATTTAAGAACACGCTAATTTGTACATTTGAAGTAATAATTTTGTACTTCATACATTGCAACGAACTCATTTAAGATCCTGAGCTGCCTTCGAGATTTAAGAACTCGCTAATATATACATTTTTTAATGTTTTCTAAAAAATATTCCATTACCCGTAAATACAAAAACACATTGCTAGCACGCGAAAGTTTATTTATAAATACATTTTATAGATTTAGAAAATGTATTATTTTTAACAAAAGGTTTTCGGAATTGATTTGTATAAATGTAAATAATTTAAATCTAATTACAATGTTTTGTATAATATTATGAACCAAGCAACCAGTCGCATCGTATTTCTCTCGCAGCATCTGTTGGCAACTGTTGCTATGTTTACCCGCATTAAGCCTGCTGTGAGCTTTATGTTATCCTGGAAAGTATTTACTCGAAGCCGTACATTTTCTTTCCACAGAGGTTTATTATTTGATAATCTTTATTGAATAACTACCCCTCGATCTGTGTAGGGACTCACTTCGGCGGTCGTGATGGAAACCGTCGGGGGGTTGAATTGTGAATACGATAAAATACAGCGCTCTTTTCTGTAGCTTAATATCATAAAAATGCTTTATAAAGAAACTTATATACATAATTCTGTATGAAATGAAGAAAACTCCAACGCTTGGTCACATTGTGAGGAGTGACAAATATAAGTTCCACCTTATGGTTCCGAACCCTGTGCACGTTGTGCAAATTGTGCAGTTCCGCCGAGTTGTTCCGGCCAAGATAATCTTGATTACAGTTAACCTCCTGTAAATAGGAAAATAATAAGAAGAAAGATATCTGAAAATATTATTTACATTTTTATATGTCAATATGAGTTACATTTTATACTTATTTATTTTACAAAATATTACATACATAAGGGCATTCTTAGTCATGTATACTTTATCAGAAAAGAGGAGATTTTATGTTGATAAGCGAGCCACAATTTTTACTTAGGTTGATGCGTAATATTTATTTTTCTTAAATTTTTAAAAAAGGTGCGTCATATTTTTATATATTATGTAAGTTTTTAAAATTTTGATTAATTTGTTTTGTTTCGGATGGGTTGTTTCATAGAATTTGAACAATTCATCAAATTTCTACGTTCATTTTCGGATTCTGTGAAAGACCTGTTCAAGTTCTGATATTATATCATCATAGGCTAGTTGCTTGACAGATCTGAAATAATAACAGAACTTGAATAAATCTTTCAAGGAACTTGAAATTTGAAGGATTGTTTAAATTCTCTTAAACAACCAATTAGTCAATTCAATTCACAGGGCAATTCAGTAAAGAAATTATTGTATTTTTTATGGCTTGGTAAATATGATGGTGTTTGCATTTTTTTCCTCAAGGATTTTTAGATTGGCAAAACGGAGTGCGTTGCTCCTTCGCTCCTTATGGCTAGCCGCCACTGCTCACTTGTAAATTAAAACAAAAACTATCGTCAATCATTTACATGTGAGTTTTACCGATGTAATGATCATGTAGATTTTATTGTATGCTCTAAGACGGTGTCACTACCTACGTCTGGTTGCGACAGAGTGTTGGTGTAGCATATTGTATTGTCACTTATCACGTAGTTCAGATATCGTTTTTTCTAATTATTATTTCAATACAATGAAATTGTGTGAATGCAAATTTATGGAATAGCGCAGTTATTTTTGGTACTTGAATAAATAATTTATAATGTATTATGGTTTGAAGATTTACGTAGATTAGCATTATCTTGTTAGCCAAGTAACGATGACTTCGCTTCGTGAATATATTATAATAATATTATGTTTCCCGGTAGATTACAAAAAATGCAATGTGTGGCGCATTATCAAGCCAATCAAACAGAAAATTTGAAGTGTGGAATATTAGACATGTTTTTCTGTGTCTCCCAGCGAAAGCGATCGAAGCACCTGCCATCAAAATACCAACACATAATACAACTTACCAACCTGTCGTCGGTAGTCAAATTATTGCAACGATGGAACAACCGTGAATTTTACAGTCATAAGATTGTTGAAGAGAATGGATTGTTTACATGAGAGTGTTTTCGTCCTTTCCACACAATTTCGCGAAATTCTGTAAAACATTTGGATTTTCCTGTTAACATCTGCAGATACAAACCAGTTTATCACAAATAAAATGTTTCCAAATACCGAGTGTATATTTCCAAACACTTTATGATATTATAAATACACAATATGTATTACTCGCGATTTCTCAGAAGTAATCTCTCAAACATGAAAACAGTCAGGTTTATGAAATGTCAAAAAGGTAAAACTCTCCTTTAATAAATCAAGTTTCAGATTTGTCAAACATGTAATGTTGGTTGTTCAACGCTGGCTTTCTCCATGTAAAACTGAGCGATCGTTAAGTTAAGTAAAATTTTACCCAGAACATTCATTTTTGACAACTTAGGATGGGTTGTTTCATAGAATTTGAACAATCCATCAAATTTCAAAGTTTATTTTCAAGTTTTGTGAAGGTTCTATTCAAGTTCTGTTATTATATCATTACTGGGCAGTTTTTTCACAAAACTAATGACAGATCTTGAAAATCAGCTTTGAAATTCGATGAATTGTTCAAAATCTGTGAAATAACCCATCCTTAAAGCTTTTTATTAACATAAATTAAATTATTTTTAATCATGATTTATTTTTCGTGCCTATATTTTTTCCTTTCAAAATCAAGTTTTTTAAAATAAAGTTTTAAACTGCACTTGTTTTAAAATTGCACGAATACAAACCTATTGACGTAGCTTTAGACTAATGACCGCTGAGTTTTAACATAAATAATAATATTAACTACAATACTTAAAACCCACGTGATCATGCAGGGTGACCGGATAAATCATCACAATGATAATTCATCACATCTTTAAAAAGTTATATAAAGTCATGGAAAGTGATGAAACAAAAACTTCATTAACTGGGTTAAGTAGGTTAGGTTAGGTTAGGTTAAAAAAAATTTTTCATCTTTTTCAATGACTTTATATCACTTTTTAAAAGTGTGTTGAATTGTTACTGTGTTGAGTTATCATGGAACCATCATGCAGCCATCATCATTTGTTCAGTTAAGATAATATTATAATCTACTTCGTCTAACGGCTAAAAGCATTAAGTTTGTAGTTTTTTACATTAGTTCTTTTCATTTTATAAACTTCTCAAAACAATACACATTTTCCTAAACATAAGAAACATGTATACAATAAAACAATTGAAAACAATATATTTTGCACTTTGCCAATCAATAATAGAATATGGAATTATTGCTTGGGGAGGAGCAACAAACTCGACTATCAATGACATAGAAACCGCACAGAAAACGATCTTAAAGGTAATACTAAAAAAAATAGACTGACTGATTACAGACCAAATATTCAACAGCTGTGACGTACTAGATATACGCCAATTATACGTTAAAACAATACTAAACTACATTTTTTACAAAAAAAAATTTCAACATACACAAAATAACACTAACAGACCAGTTAGACAAGCGTACAAAGAAAACATAAAAACTCCGACGGTAAATTCAAGCTTTGGACAAAGACACTACCAATACAATGCTATAAAAGCTTTCAACAGTGTAAAACTTGAAATTAAAATTGAGGAAAATAAAAATAAATTCACACACAAAATTACAAAATGGATTAAAGAACAAAAAAGACAATATTACCAAAATGTCATAGCACAAAATAAAAATAAAACCTACACGTTACACACAAAACCAATATAAACATACAAGATTATTTTCAATGTATAATTTTTTCATTTTAAATATATTATTATGTATTTTTAATTTGAAATGTATTATTTTCTATTTAAATGTATTATGTAGATTATATTTTCATATTATAAAATGAAGGCCTCAGCACGGGCAAGCCACCCAGTGAGGCCTACATTACTGGAAAACTTAATATGTAAAAAATATACCAAATAAAAAAAAATAAAAAAAGAAAACAAGTATTAGGGGTAGGTAAGAATCTGAGAGTCAGTGTGTCCAGGAGTGACGGACTCCTGTCCTGCTGGAGAGATCAAACGGTCTCCCTCAACCAATAGGTGGGCAGACGCATTCGCCGCCAAGACCCAGACAAACCTCACCTCGAATCTGGACACCCATGCTACCTAGTTACCAAATGTAGTGAACCACCTGGGGTGACCTATGACAGAGCTGTTGGTTATCCGATAGATAATTGCCGGGGCGGCGGTACCCATACCTGCCTCCCAAATTGTTTTTATCAATGTGTTTGATCAAAGATATTAGAAGAACGAGGTATGCTATGTTGGCCGCCGGACCGTAGGCGGAGTACTACCTAATTGGGGTACTTTGAATACTATCGGGACGTGTACGCACAGAAATCTGTTCTATGCATTAGTGCGGATACCTTAGCGTAAGCGAAGGTGTGCAGTAGTATTGGTGAACAAAACCGGCGACACTGGGCAAAACAATTTCACACAGTATGAACTGCTCATAGCACATCTCGTTCTTCTAATATCTTTGCGTTTGATTTATAACACCCATTCAAAATTGAACCTTCATTATTCATTGAGATTTTTTCGAAAAAACTTCAAAAATTATAAAAAATGGTTTCATAAAAGCTTTTACTTGCCGTCAAATTTAATGATAGGCTCGTAAAGCCACCACAATTATTGTCAAAAAGTTCTTCCTTTCCGGTCCATCAACCCTCATAACTTTTTCCTTGGAGATTTCGATGAGATATTGATTGGCAATTTCCAACATATTTTATGTTACAACTCCATTCTTATTTTCGAGTGCAGCAAAATTCTAACGATACGATCTTTTTCGTAGCAGATTATAATTTTTCTCCTCTAGCCGGTATATTGGAAAACTGTTGGTGACAGGTAATTATATCACAGAAGTAGTAGCTTTTGTATCGCAAAGGAAAATTCTGAGAGGATTTTACGATTTTTCTTTCATGCGATTATTGTTAAAATTAAAAATGGTATTGGTTAATAGCTAGCCCGAGGGAAATATATCTTGTTGGGTCGTAAGTTGGTACCTCATTACTACATACATTACAAGGGATTAAAGTCCAATAACGTTATCTTTTTTAAGGATATGAAGTTCTGGGAAAGTAAAAGGTATGAGGCATGAGTAAGAATCTAGGGATTATTGTGTCCAGGAGTGACAGACATGAATATATCCCTCCCACTGCGGCGTAAGGCGATGGGTTGGAGAGGTCAAAGGGTCTTCCCAAACCAGCCTTTACTGATCTGGCACACCACGCAGGTGGTGGGCACGCGTATCCTGAACACACCTCACCCGATGAACCCGGGTACCCCTGCTTTATCACCAAACGTAGCGAAACACTTGGGGTGACCTATGGCGGAGGTGTTGGTTAGCCAATAAACGGTTCACGAACATAGAAATTGCTTACTGAGGTTTAAAGCCAATTAATCCACCTAGATTTCACCGTCTATCCCATGTTTTTAGATCCTATAAATTTGGCACATTATGGCAAGCGATTGCTTAAAATTTTTTGCAAACTTGGCATAATATGACAAAAATCGCTCAAGTGGTAATCTCTCACGTAATTCGGCACGATTTTTCTAACTATCAACATATTAGGCTTGATAGTGAGTAAGTTACTATACATGAAGTGCTATAGCAGAAACTCACCGAATCGCCCTGGTTTCAAGAAAAAATGCTTGAAATGGTTTCAGCAGAGTTTAGTGACTCGTAATTTCCAACCACCCTCTTTCCCATATCTTTCCCCTCCTCCCAACATACCCATAGGGAACGCCATAGTTCCACTGGCTCCGTGCATTTAAAAACATATAAATTATAACATTGTTACAGTAATAAACATAATATATGGCAAAAACAAAATAGTGAAATACATTTACAAGGATTCTACGCCAATTAAGAGAGCTAGCTCTTGAGCTTGGTGTAGGAGTTTTTTCATAATTTAACTACATTTTAGTGTACGATGATACTATAAAATAGTGTACAGTAAATATAATCTTAAATACTAGGATGTTGTAACGTTAAAATTTATGATATAGCATGAAATGAAATGATTGGTGATATTATGGTTATTAATTTTTTTAAATATAATTATTTAATCTTTTTTTTAAATGATACCAAATCTGTTATTTTTTTTATTTCTTCGGGAAGACTATTGAAATATTTTATGCCTTTGTAAAAATAATTATTGTGCATTTGTTGTGTTGAAAATAGAGGAATTTGGATTTTATGCTTATGCCTTAATGATGAGTTAAGTTTCATTTTTTATTACATTTTCTTTGAAAATTTGTAACATTGAATCTTTTTTATAAAGGTCTTCAATTTTTTTGTACTTTAAAAATATTGAAAAATGTAAAATTCTAATTTTATTATTTTTCTGCAGGCATGGTGGTGAACGGCTTCGTAAACGTAGTGATCACGACAATCGAGCGACGCTTCGGTCTGCGCTCCTCGCAGACGGGGCTCGTGGCGGGCGGGTACGATATGGCGTCCTTCCTGTGCCTCGTGCCCGTCACGTACCTGGGCGGGCGGCGCGGGGCCAGCAAGCCGCGCTGGCTCGGGTTCGGCGTGGTCATCATGGGGCTGGGCTCCCTGCTGTTCGCGCTGCCGCACTTCGCTGCGCCGATGTACAGCGCTCCCGGCGACATCCACGGAAAGTGCCACCGCGTTACGAACATTACAGGACACAGGGTAAGAACCAAACGAATAATGTTTGAAGTCATATTCAAAGAATTTAAAGTCAGAAAATTAAATACTCTATTCCTGTATCACTCAACCTTACAAGTTTACAAAGAGGATATCCTAAACAAAACCGTACCATTCAAAAACACAGCAAATCTCAAGCAAAAATATATGTTACCAATTCCGATTTGTAAAAAAACTTTAGGGCAACAAAACTACAAATACTTAGGAACAAATTTCTTCAATAGATTGCCAGAAAATATAAGGTCACTTAATGATAAATTCAAAGAATTCAAAACACAATTAAAAAAATTACTGAAAACCTTAACTAAAAAAAAAAATATAAGAATAATAAAAAACTAACCAAATAATACCTCATCCAATACACACAAGCAATTGCTTATTATGGGAGAACATTAAAAATTTAAAAAAAATTATGGTATAAAGTGGTTAAATTTTAATTTTAATCGTCTTTTATACCTACCTTTACATATTATTTAATATTTTTTTGTATTTATACTTACACCTTTTAAGTTATTTTATATTTTTTATTTCTACCATTAAATAAATATTTCTTCAATAAAACAAAAAATAATTTTTTTTTTAGTCTGTTGGAAAAGTATGCGACTTAATTTTTCCCGTGAAAACAACTTTATTTTATACAATTCCGTCAAGTCTTTCTCCTAACTAAAAACACGCAAGAAAAATTAAGAACTGGCAGAGAAAGGATGAAAGTAGACTGGATGCTGTTGAAATGAGATCCCTGAGGCGTATCTGTGGGTAAAACTATGTATGATCGTGTGAGAAATGTGGAGATCCGCAAAGAGTGCAAAGCAATTTCTTTATTACTAGCTCACACCTATGAAAGATAACGGGGTAATCGGAATTCTCGATTCTTGGCACATCAATTCCAAGCGTAATGAGTAAGATTAAGAAAGGGACGCTTAGATAGTTTGGGCATGTAGACCGAATGAGCGAAGAATGGAGTGTAAGGAAAATATATAATGCGAATACGAATGGTAGCAGAAGTCGGGGACGCCCGAGCAAGACATGGCACGATCAAGTGAATCAAATACTGAAGTCGTATCATGTCAAGAGTCAGAATAATATGTCAGAGACGATGTATGAATGTGAATGAAGCAAGAAGTCTGTGCCAAGACCGAATTGTTTAGCGGTCCGTCTACTCTACCTGCCCCTGCGGGGAAACGGCGTGATGGTTAGTTAGTTAGAAAAATTCAGGTTGGATTAATTTTAAGTATAGACACTTTTTATCCTGATGAAGAAACCTATGGTTTGCATAATATAACGATGTATAATAAATAACATGTTGATAATTTTTACTATGGTGGTGTAAACAAAGTTTGTTTTATTTTCATTTAAATAAATTATTACTTTTTTAACACAATTTTTACCTTACTAAATATAAATGATAATATACGCGGTAGAACTTTACTTGGCCTAATTTGACTTCATGTAGGCGCTGGAATTGAAGAATTATTTTTTTATTACTAACGCCTGTGAAAAATCATGGTGTAATCGGAATTCGTGATTCTTTACACATCAGTTCCAATATTTGAAAAAGTATATTTTTTAATTATAGGTAGGTACTTTATCGCTTGTCTGAATTCTTCAGTTACAATTTTGATAATGATACTTACATTCAAATCAAATTTGAGTTCATTCAACCAAGTTGGATGATTTTGAATGGTTATATGGGAGAAGGAATATCCTTGATTCTGAGAGTTTCCTCTATTCTAGAAATGGTAATGGGTATGTGCGATCAGAATGCGATTGTAAATGTTATTTCAATTATTATAAAATAATCCAGTTCTAATTAAAGCGGTCACTTGTCCAAGCACCGCGCGCAGTAATGATTCTAACTCAGTCTGGCTGGCGGATTGTTTTCAGCCTAATTAATTGCAGATTGCAGTCGGCCGGGCTCTAAATGCATTCAATGTGCATTCGATTTCCACGCCGAATCGCTCGCTAAATCAGGATGACAGGACTCGTTCCCTCCTTAATTGAAAAACGTTTTCTGTCGGACTTTATAAAGTTGAGGGTTTATTAAAACTGGAAAATGAGAAAACTTAATAGCATATTGGGGTTGGAAACAATATATTACATTATAATCACCTTTCAATTGAATGATTGGTTATTGAGATTAAATTACACATATTCTTATTTCTTTTAAATATCCATTGCTGTCGGTAGAACCCTTCCTCCCCCAAAATAAAATTTACGTGGTATCAAAATGCAATTTAAAAGAATTATTTATTTACGGGCGTTTTTAACTTCTTCCACCATTCACTACTATTTACCAATGACTGTATACCACAATGTTACTGTCAAAAAATTACATTGCAGCAATATTGCGTTAAGCATTCATCGGGTGCCTCCGACCTCAAACCACTCTTGGCATTAATAAGAAAAAAAATTGTAATTTTCAGCGATATCGGTTGACCACTTTCTAGTTTTGCGTTCGCTAAAATACGGGAGACTGAATTTTTGTATATTAAGATAACTTGTAAGATAAGCTAGCATGAAACTTTTATTAATGAAATAAATTAAAACACTTTGTTTTTACCACGATAATATTTTTTTTTTTTAAATCGACATGTTTCGAGAACGATGTTCTCTTCATCAGGACATAAATTATACTAATTATCAAGTATAGAAAAAGGCGTGGGTAGAAATGAAAGTAAGGGGAGGGGGAAGAGAGGTGGAAAGGGGAGGAGCTTAGAAAATCAAAGACAAAAATTACAATGGAAATATATTTAGGATAGGGTTTTTCACAAAATTAATTTGATTATTAATAATATTTAAATTTCGATTGACATTTTTCCTAATTTCTAATATTTCTAAAAGATCTAAGTGAAAACCACTAACTTTAGTGTGTAAAATTTTTAAACCTGTATTTATATGAAATGAATGGTTAAATTCAATTAGTAGGTTAGCAAATTCCGAATAATTATTGCTATTTAGACATATTTGAAGAAGTGAAACTGATATATTTACTATAACAGATCTAAGAACTATTTCCTCCTAGAATTTTCGTTTCAAAACGATTCGTAATAAATTCTTGTTGAAATGAATCACATAACCAATACACTATCCTCAAAAAAGCATGTCATCCACGAAAGTACTTGAACGGAACGTAATACTTCAATTTGCAATGTGTGACGAAGACTCTCCTTGCTTGCCTCATATATTGATTCTTTGAGTGGAATTTAAATCGAAACGATTTTTCTGAAAGCCCGTTTTACCCTCCCCCTCCCAAACTTTAATACAGCTAAAGCTCTTATGCAGATTGTGTCGTCCTTCATAGTCAGGGCGCTAAAGTTACTAGATTTATCGTTCATTAAAAGTGATGATTTCCCCTTGAATGTAAGAGGGTAGTTTCAAATTTATTGCCCCAATAATTGTTCTCCTCTCATATTCTCTAATGTAAGCAACAGTTGTTGTCGTTTCACTCTTCGTTCTACCGATTCGATTGATATTGTTACCCAACACTTGGAACTAACCACACAATTTGTTAACGTTTCTCTCAGGGTTTGTTTTCAAAGCGAAAGCATTTTATATCATTTGTATTTTACATATCTTCTGTCAACGTGAATGGGGTTCATTTTCACTAAGCTAATGAACTACACGGGTGGTTTGAGTGGTTTAATCATATTGCATCTTACAGAATTCATAATTATTAGTAATTGTTTTTAAGAACATGTGTAATGGTAAAATAAAACCCTAATTGCCTTTGGAACTATCTTGGTGCAGACGGGCCGCACAACGCACGCGAGCCTTTCCTAACTGGCTCTAGAATATAGAGAATAGTCAATAACTTACGTGTAATGATGAATGTCCGCAGTTTATCTATTGTTTTCGTTGATAAACAGAGTTTCCTACTGAATGTATGCTTTTTCATTCTTATTTAGAAAAAAATATAGAAATTTTCAGCTCCTTTTCCAAATTTCCGTCTTGGTGACATACTCCATCTATTGATCTAGCAATGGAGCGAGCGGGAGACTGCTGTTCAGTATCTGAAGTCTAACTGAGTTCACGTCCCACAGTCAGAGTGCTCCCTGGAGGATACCGAGCAGGACGCCGGCAGGATCCTGGGCGGGTCGGTACCCGTGCTCCTGGTGTTCCTGCTCGCCCAGCTGCTGCACGGGGCGGGAGCTTCGCCCATCTTTACTCTAGGGGTCACCTACATCGACGAGAACGTCTCCAAAAAGATGTCTTCGGTCTATCTAGGTGAGTTTATCTTCATAATTTTTATGATTTTTTCTCAATTTTTTATATAACATTTTCAGGTTATCACTACTATTTTCAGCTGGCACACGGATAAAAATGAGTATTGCCAATTTATTAAGAATCTCTTCAAATTATTGGTAAACCGGTTAAAAACGGGATCGCAGGACGTTACATTAAAAAGTTTTAGTAAATTCATAAGTACATTAATATAAAAGCTAAAATTTAATTTTTTTATGAACGTGTTACGACAGCGTAATCATATTGTTACAGAAAATCTATTAATGCATTCGTTAAGGGCCTGCAATCACGTTTTTTTATCGAATTATTTTCGTTTATATACTAAAATCTTGAACAATAACTGAGACAAAAAAATGTAAGACTTCTTCTATCCCCAATATTTGAATGCGTTTGGCAGTATCAACACGTGGCTAACTTAGTGTTTGTCCCACCAGCCAGTGTTGTGTTCACCCCAAGCGAGCGTGACGTACCACCGGAACCTCTAGCACCCACCCGCTGGCCGCCCCTCCCCTCATGGGGGGCGCAACATCCAGCTACGCCGAGCAGATGCTCTGCCCGCCCCCTTGCCTTATACCTCGCGCCATTTACCACTGTACGCCAATCGTGCAGACGAGGATTCAGAACTTAAACATTTTAGGATGCGAATAAATAATTTTTTTCGTTTAAATTATTAAAATTCACTTGAGTGAATCAAATGCAAATCATCTTGATTGATGAGGCCCATTTCCGGCTCGGTGGCTTCGTCAACAAGCAAAATTGTCGCATCTGGGGCTCGGAAAACCCAAGAGTTATTGTTGAAAAGCCTTTCTTTCTTCAACGTGCGACTGTTTGGTGCGGTTTATGGCCCGGCGGAGTCATTGGACCTTACTTTTTAGAAAATGAGGTTGGAGCAACAGTTACGGTGAATGGATTGCGCTATCGAGAGATGATTAATGATTTTTTATGGTCGGAATTAGATGGTATTGATCTGGACAACGTTTGTGCCACACAAGCAACGAAACCATTGATCTTTTACGGGAAAAATATCAAATAACACCTCTTATTGGAAAACCCATAAGACAAATTAAACCATGTGTTGCTCTGAAATTCAAAGATTTATTTTTAATTTCACATTTAGTAAAATACTAATTAAATTAACGTAACGTTACAAACATTACCTGAATTACAAAGAAACGACATTTAAAGTTTATTTGTCGATCTTTTTATATTAAACAAATTAAATATTTCAATCACTCAAATGTCAGCCACATAGCGAGTACACGAAATACAGTGTGTGGCAAGCCTACGCACGACGGAAGTGAAACTTTTAGTATTCTTCTCTCTCTCTTTTCATTTCATTCTCTCTTTTTTTCTGTCTATTGACATATTTATAAGTAAAAACACAAATTGTTGATAAAAAAAAATTAAAAGTTATAAAAATATGGGATTCGAACCCGGGTCCTGCATGACGAGTGTCGAACGCTTTGCCTCTAGACCGCGAGGAGAGATATTTCGCGCGACGCGGCGTTATCCGCCTTGATTAGTAATTTTAATGATTCAAAATAAAAAATAATTAATCAAAATACCGAGCGACTCTACCGGCACGATTTGTAAGCTATATTTCGACCAAAATATCATATAGGTACCGTAAAGTAAATTAAATTTAAATTAACAAATTTATCTAATTTTTTACTACATTATTACAAATCGTTGATAAAAACAATTAAAAGTTATAAAAATATGGGATTCGAACCCGGGTCCTGCATAACGAGTGTCGAACGCTCTGCCTCTAGACCGCGGTTATTACGTATTCGACCAAAATATCATATAGTCAAAATATCTAAAAGTCGCAGCACGAGAGCATTTTATCACTTTAAAAAAAAATATTATTAAAAAAATCACAAAAAGAAAAAAAAATAGTTAAAGCGGGGATCGAACCTCGGTTCTTCGCGACGACAATCGGGCGCTTTGCCTCTAGACCGCGAAGCTGAGTTTGGAGAGCGACCGAAAGTAGGTATATAATATTGGCTAGGCTCCTATAGCGAAATGATCACGGTTTTTGATGACGGTCATGAGTTGGTTTTACTCCGGTCCTCGAAATTGCATAACGCGCGTAAAGAAGTTTCACTTCAATAATGCTGTAACCAAGACAACACATCAACGACATTTGAAAAGCGTATAAAATAAAATAAAAATTCATAATTCAAACACAAAAGAATCGTAGGCATTTCTAGGTAGGTACATATTAGTACTTATTCCTTTACATAAATAAATATATATTATTTGAGTTTCTCATACGAGTTAGGAGACTGATTTGTTCAGTCTCCCGGCCTTGTGATCTAGAGGTCCTTGTGAGGTTTTGGCTTTACACGGAGTTCACAAATTACACGGAGGATCAAATGTAGACAGTGACCTTTCTCTTGTTTAGGAGGTCAAGTGTGCAAAATTTCTTCAATCTCAGGATAGAAATCTTTTTTATACCGATAGATAGTATTCAATATTCCGAGGATATAATCTGATTTAATTCTCAATCATGTTTATAGAGATACGTAATTTTTTCTACGTTAATAGATTTCGATCAGTGAACAAAACCAGTGATCAAAATAAACAAATAAGTGTATCTGAAAATAAAATTAATATCCTCGGTCTGCCCCTGAGCTTATGATAGGGTTCCATATCCTCCCCAGCAATTTAGAAGTCTCCATAATGAATTCAATAAGGGAAATGCAATTTTCGGTAGCGCCACGACATCTCCTAAATCAGGTGGAACAACACACTACTTCCATAGAGTCGCTCTCTGCTATTCTGTTCGGGAATCTCCATATTAATAATCGAATCTTGCTCTAACTAATGATCGATTGCCATTGTTCTAATATAAAGGGGTTTATCGATCATTACGGAGCTTTAAACTTTGTCTATTAAACTTGCCTGAATTCAATCAACTCAATTCAATGGGTTTTCTTAATTTTATTGTCGAGAAGAGTAACTGGTGGAAGATACTCTCAGTATCACCGCGGTGAGAGACCATTATTCGGATTCGAAGTGTTGCTTATATTAGCTTTAGTCGTGTTTTGTGACCAGTTCGGAATAGCTAAATACCTACTACCACATCTACCTTTTCTCACCTCCTTTACCTGAAAAATATCAACAGTTTCACAACATTCCCTAAATTAGAAATGCCACATTACCACTGGCTCCGTGCAGTTGGGACTCTTGCTTTATCACAATAAAACACAAGTGTTTTTTTTACATTTTCTAATACTAATGAGAATTTCATAAATATGTATATAAGTCAGTGGGGGTATGAGGTATGAATAATCATGAAAAACGTCAATTTAGTAATTCAATTCACTATTCTACATTATTTTTTATTAGAAAAGAAAGACAAACATTCAAATATTACGTTTCCCATTTAAAAATTCAATATTTTATGTAACTCTCTCTATTTACAATATTACAAGTGGAAAATGTTACTAGTGCAAAGATTTTTATACTTATAATATTATTAATTCAAAGTTTTTATCGTTGAAATTAACCAACTTACCCTTGTAAAATATTATCCACAATACTTCTATGGATATACTAATAAACGTGTTTTAAATTTAACACAGCTAATTAATAACCATTTTCTATACGTTAAAGATTGTTTATCAGCTGTACCTATACATTTAAAAACAGGTTTATTAATGGAGGATATTATACACTCTCTTGCTAAATAAAATGAACGGAATAGTTTAAAAAAAACTGATAAGATATATATCCAGCTAACCTATTGGGCGCATTTTGTACACGTGTTCTAAAATAATTATAAAAACACCCTAATATTATAGAACTTCCTTCTTCTTCTGGCGCTAGTAAAATTAAATGGTTAATTTTAATGTTAGTTGTATGTTCCTCCATAAGATAGTAAGTAGTTCTAGGCCTTAGTCGTAAGTCACTAGATATAAGTCTTAGATGTAAGTCAGTAGTTCTAGTATTAATTATTTAATAAACTTATTTGTACAGCGCCCTAGAGGTAATTTTTCACGAAAACGGCGCTATTTAAATTAGCCAAATATTAATATTATTATTATTAAAAATGATTTTAGGACTTAGCTGACGGAGGATTGAACCCGATGCTTGAGGGAAAACCCGATATTTTTAACCTATCTACCACTAAACGGTCTAGTCGTATAATGAATGTTTCTAATTCAGTAAAAACTAGAGCATTTTATTTTTTTTAAATGAGATATTTATATATTTTTTTTTGAGTATTTAAGCAAACTTCCCCTAGATAATTTTATGTCCGGGTATATTTTTTATTATTTGTTCCCACAAGTGCAATAATGGTGTACTCGCTAAAAGCTCTGCGGTGTCCTCCCCTCACAGCCCCTTTAGATGGCGCTATAGTGACAGTGGCACATCCCTATTAGGGTCATAAAGGGCGCAAACAATGTTTCTTCCGACCGCGGGCGCAAGTTCGTGCGAACACAGAGATGTGCCCTAGCCGTTAAGGGCCAGCTTTCCGCGTAAAGAATTTAGATTTGGGCAACACCCACAAAATAAACAATATTTAGTGTTAAAAGAATCCGACAGAGGTGTCTGAATTCGTATTAGGAATAATTTTGGGGATTATTTAATATTTTAAATAACGAAATTAAATTACCGACATCTATTGCAATTTTATAAAAACAGAACCATTTTTAGTTAGCACCGAGCAAATTACAACGAAGTCGAAATGAAGATGGTTCTCAAAATATGGGTTTTATTACGGATTAAATTAATTATTTTTTTTTTTAATTTTACAAAAAACATTTACGAAAGTTATTTGTATAGGTATACAAATTACTTTACTTTACTAAAATACTATTATCACTTTTATAAAAGTAATTTATAACTTTTGTAAAATCAATAAATATATTTTTACATCAATAAGGTTTTTCTTATATGGTTATCTTTATAGGGTGTCCGGGGGTAAAGTGCTCAAACTTCAGGAGGTTATTCCAAATGCTAGAAGAAGTAAAAAAGAAATGGAAATTATTCGAATTTCCAAATTTTTTCCTCAAAAATGTATTTTCCGTAGAAGAAATTGTTTTTTTTTCTATACAAAAAATTAAACTTTTTTACTCGAAAACTATCTTAAAACGTTGGAATTCCAAAAAAAGTTCTCTTTCTTTTTTACTTGTACTATCAATTAGAATCACCTCCCGAAGTTTGTGCACTTTACCCCCGACATCTTGTATAATATGCGCAATATAATATTTATACACGTGTAATATCTACTTTTGTACATTTATATAAATTATATACACGTTTACATTTTTATGCGCATCAAATTTATTATATTATAAAGATAGATAGAAGGATCCTTAGTGCTTCCTGAGGACTTACAAATCAGAAGACTTTTTTGTAATTATTTATTTATTCATTTAAACAATTCAATAATTATAAAGAGTAATAAAACATGTAAGCAACATAAAATTACATTCAAAAATGTGAAAGGGGCTCTATTTATTTGGCCGCTAGAGTATGTCCACTGTACCTAGTTAAAGATAAATATTTTTTTCGGAATCCAACGTTTTAAGGTAGTATTCAGGTTGAAAAGCAGTATTTTTTCGTACCAAAAAAAACTTAGATGAAAATATATTTTTATGGAAAAATCTATGTGATTTTAAAAAGTTATCTATTTTTTTTACTTCTTCCATTGTTTAGAATAACCCCCCGAAGTTAGTGCACTAATAATGCTTTCTATAGATCTATCAAAAATACAAATTAAAAATAACATGGTAAGCATAAAAAATCTGTTAATATAGAAAAAGCATAACTTGACGAAAGCACGCGTATATAAGAACACAAATATAATACAGCGTATCGAAACCTTTAATATTCGTGACATCAAATTAGTGCAGGTCTTCAAGGGTAGTTTTATAATTGAAGCAATATTCGAAAATTCTGGAACTGCTTTAAAATGGCCAAAGGCAAAATTGAGGCAACAAAACACAGATCAAACGATAGGGACTGCCCCTACCGTACCATAATGATGTCACGCACAATGGAGAGAGTTGACTATGGCTAACTCAACTGTAACTACAGCATCCGGGACCCAGGCCAGTATAAATGAATACAAATATGAGAAAATTGAAGACTATAAGCCAATAAAAAATAGCCTTCGAATAATGTATCTTAACGCGAGAAGTATCAAAAATAAAATTGACGAGATTGAAGAAACTTTAAAGAGCATCAAACCCACTGTACACGTACTTGCAATATCCGAAACCTGGTTGGAAGATGGTGAGGAGTGCTTCTTCAACATCGACGGCTACCAAAGTACATTTGCGGCTCGCACCAATGAAAGAGGAGGAGGGGTGATTCTCTACACGCACCATTCACTAAATGCTACAAATATCGAAAAACATTGTAGTGAAAATTCTTTCTTAGAAATTAATATCCGTAATAGAAATTTTAAACCGTTAAATATTTATGTTATATACAGAAAGCCTACCTCAAACATTAACGAATTCTTAATGTATCTTGAATCTATTTTAAATAACTGTAGAAATGATACCCTTATCTTTGGTGATTTCAACATTGACATTCTTCAAAAAAATAATACATCTCTTAAATACATCAACACGCTAGACTCATACAACTGTTTCATATGTAAAATATCCTATCCTACACGAGTAACAGATACCTCTACTTCTCTAATAGACCATATTATCATCTCAAACAGACAAAATATTTCCTCAACTACTGCAAATATAGATGCCTACCTAAGTGATCATAACATTTTGATATTAGATTACCAAAACAGCTTGAAACATCACACTAATAATAGAATACATTCTTTTTCAAACAACACCAAAACCGATAAAAACATGTTAAAAACATATGTAGAATCCCACAACTTTCCACACGAAACCACCAGTAATGCCAATGAAAAATATAATAATTTTAATGAATACATCAAAACAGCAATAAAATCATCCCAACGTAAATCTGAGTTACGCATAGGAGACCAACGGAGGGGTAATACTCCATGGTTTCAAGCAAAATTAAATGCACTTATCAAACAGCGCAACAATGCGTTTAAAATCTGGAAAAAAATCAGCAAAGTGATATATTCACAGCACTGAGAAATAAAACAAGAAATCAAGTTACCAACTATAGAAGATATGCTAAAACCAAATACTACACGACTATATTTAAAGAAAACCTGCGTAATCCGCGACAGACATGGAAAATAATAAATGCAATTCTAAAAAATAGCTCGACACCCCAGAAAGATGAAATTGAATGTCTTCTCATTAAGAATGAAGAAATAACATGCCCAACACAGATAGCTTCAACTTTTAACAACTTCTTTATATCAGTTGGGGAAAACTTAGCAGCTACAATTGCATCATATCCAGATGATTCTATCACTATAAACACGGATCAAAAAGCAATCCAGTCCTTATACATGGCCAAAACAAATAAAACAGAAGTTCTCAGTATCATCTCTCAACTAAAGTCTAATGCATCTCCAGGTTTAGATGGAATTACACCAGTGTACCTGAACTTTTGCAAAGATATATTAGCTGACCACCTTGTTTTTCTTATTAATCAATCCCCGGATAGTGGAATCTTCCCAGATCAACTAAAGATAGCAAAAATAATTCCGATTTACAAAGATGATTGCAAAAAAAATCCTTCTAATTACCGTCCTATATCCATCCTCTCTGTAGTCTCTAAAGTTTTTGAAAAGGTTATTAAGCTTAGGCTCACTAAATATCTCCTATCAAACAATTTACTCGCATCCCAACAGTATGGATTCAGAAACCAATCTAACACAAAATGTGCTGCCTTCGATTTTGTATACGCCCTCCAAAAGCATATAGACCAGGGTAAGCATGCTGCAGGCTTATTTATAGATTTAAAAAAGGCTTTCGATACGGTTGACCATGGGATACTACTAAAGAAGCTAGAACACCTAGGCATAGTAGGCACTCCCCTGAAGTTACTGTGTAGCTACCTCTCTAACCGACACTGTCAGACCTTTGTTGGAAAGGGGACAAGCAGCATGGAAACGATAAAATGTGGCGTGCCTCAGGGCTCCGTACTTGGACCATTACTATTTTTAATACATATAAATGATATTGCTAAATGGGGACTTAAGGGTACAATACAACTCTATGCAGATGACACAGTGATTCTTTATCACAATAATGATTTAAACGAACTTGAAAAGGAAATGGAAAGGGATGTAGCTTGCCCGGCAAACTGGCTGCGATTAAACAAACTTAGCCTAAACATAAAAAAAAACACATTACATACTGTTTGCAAATAAAAAAATGTAAGTCTTAATATAAGTCTTGATAATAACCGCCTTGAAAGGGCTGATGTTACAAAATATCTTGGCCTTTTCATTGATTCACAACTCACATGGAATCACCAATTTAAACATGTTCTATCCAAAATTACTCCTACAACTGGTGTTTTATATAGACTTCGCGGGTTACTTCCTCCCTCTCTATTAAAATCGATTTACCATGCTATGATTCACTCACATCTAATATATCTCGCCGGAATCTGGGGATTTGCTACAAACAAAATGATTTCAGAAGTCCAAGTCGTCCAAAATAGAGCCCTGCGAAATATTTTCTTTTTACCTTGGGACACACATGTCAAACACATCTACAGAAACACCCAAATACTTCCTTTTAATACCATTCCCACTTTTGAAATAACGAAAACTATATTACAAGTAATTCAACACTCGGCACATTCCAACACTACACTCTATTACAATTACGACGTACACCAACACAACACAAGAAATCACAACAAACTACATATACCAAAAATCAAATCAACAAAATATGGACTAAGATCCCTAGAATACATAGCTCACACAAAATATAATCAACTACCCAACGAGATCAAATGTGCAAGTCAATGTAAAAAGACCCAAACTAACATGCTCAAACTTCATCTTATTAATGACTATCTGAAATAATAATGTTGTGTATGTCCCATCATATGTCCATTTAATACATACAGCTATATGTTTCATGTAATGCGTATCATTCCCGCAATGAGTTTATTAACTCCTGGGAGTTCAATGCTTTATATAATATACTATATTCTGTATTGTATACTTTTAATAAAAAAAATAAAAATAAAATAACCGCTTTAATTAATTTGTTTAAAAAATTTAATTTATTTTAGTTAAATTTTTATATACCTCTAGATGTAGATGGGTAAAACACATGGTTAATTATTAAATTACTAGAAGTACTCTGCCAAGCGTTGCTGTGGCTCAGTCTGTCCGTGCAGATAGATACACAATAGCGCATTCTGTGACATCTATATAATATAAAAACACACGCGTATTTGAAGCAAAGTTATGTCAAAATTTCATAGCAATCGGTCAAGAACTTTCGGAGATTTAAGATTTTGAACACACGAACATTTACATTTTTATTTAAAATAATAATCACGATAACATTGCATTTATATAGCACAGTTTAGTATCATTTCACTTCAAGTGCGCATAATATTGATAATTATAAAATTTGTGTTTTTTTATCCTAATTACAATTAGGACAAAGAAAACAAATAGAGAAAATTATTTTTACTGTTATGACTCGTGTACAAAGCAGGAACTGACGTCATGTTAAGATCGCCCTATTTATAAGTAATAAGATATTACGTTTATTAACCTAAATTCAAATGAGAACCTTTAATCAAACAAACATATACGCACGTATGATAATATTCAATTAATAATTAAAAAGACCTACGTAAGGCGATTAGCATTAAATTCTTTTCATACCGATAACATGGTACTTTAGAAATTAAGTATCTGCTTTCATTGACTCATGATAATATGTAAAATCATAGTTTCAATGAAGATTTGTATGGTTTATTTTAAATGTTAAATGAATGTTCAGAACAAACGAGTCGTTTCTCAATGCTACGTGGTTTTAATTGAAACCGCACACTCCATTCTGTCTAATTATTCGGAAGCGTATTTAGTATTTGCTACGTTGCGCGTTGCAAATACTAAATCCGTCAGGGTCGGTTTAAACATTTAGCACATATAACTGCAACTGCTGTCATTGCTGTTTTATTTAAGTAAATATTAAGAATTAATAATAGGAGCTGTGCGATAACGCTGGAATTGCGTCACCGTAATTTGGGGCAGAAAAAGGCATCATCTTTTCTCTGTTCCTGGAGACTTGTAATTTGAAATACACAAAGTAATCGCCAGATTTCTGTACTTACCAGGTTGGTGATTATATGGTTTGATGTCCAGCGGGGCCCGCACTTGGGAAGAACGTTCGATTAACCACAAGACACCTTTATCACATGAGCTAACACACACAATCGACGAGCATGTGCTACGAATAATGATAGTAAAACGGAGGTTTTCTCTCCGGTTTTTTGTCAATGACGGTTGGATTGTTGCTTTCCGCACTTTTCACGGTGCGTGCCTGTTTCAAGTACAAAATCCTGCCAATTCCTTCTCTACGGTTGGTGGGAGCAGAACAAAGCTGATAATGCCAGAAAAATGACAAGCGTCATAATGAAAGAGGAGCTAATTTATAGAAATAATTATCGATATAGGGAGGCAAAACACCTGTCACGAAATTACAACGAATATAACGTTAGAAAATTACTTTCAGAGATTAAGATGTATCTAGGTAAATTCTTTTGAATGTGTTTGATCTCATTCGCCTGGGACAACAAAGTGCCATCTGCTAATTGCGTGAAACTGAGAAAATAAATGAAAACTTACATTTATGAAAAAGTGAATCTGCAGAACGTATTGTTATTTAATTATCTTTTAATTTAAGAGCATTCTACACAAATAACATGGAATGACGCAATTTTTTTTTAAATAATCAGACAA
Source organism: Hesperophylax consimilis (assembly GCF_061612785.1). Taxonomy (NCBI): domain Eukaryota; kingdom Metazoa; phylum Arthropoda; class Insecta; order Trichoptera; family Limnephilidae; genus Hesperophylax; species Hesperophylax consimilis. The sequence continues at coordinate 18,787,027 of NC_142838.1, forward strand.
AACCCCGTTGTTTTTTTTCAAAGCAACAAGGTTTCATCTGTTTTTGGCCAATTAGTTAATTCAATTATTAAAAGTTCTGCATACTCACTTAAAAAAAAAAAAAAAAGAGTGTTAATTTAATTCGGTATTCAAATTTTAAACATCAACAACTTATTTTCATACCAATGCCATATAGAACCTTGTTGTTCCAAAAGAACGAATACTTGGCAAGCAATATTGTATAGCGCAATTTATGTGAAATGCCACCTCAAGAGCGCAATGTAATACAAATGCAAAACTGAGAGAAATTAAAACTACCTTTGGGCCCATTGATGTTTGGGCCTTAATAAACGTGTTTTCAAGTTTACACTGTTGAGTAAAATATAAAACGTCCTCTCCTGATCCCGAGAATAATGAAACCTAAACATTATTTGGCTTTTAATCGATTTTGCTATTAAATTAGTGATGAATAAAATGCTCTGAACGAAGTACGACTTTATAATGTAATACCCATCTCCAGAATGGTTGTTGCTTTTTACAAGCACGATTTATAGTGGAACCTTATGAAGCATTATAAGATTCGTTTAATATGAATAATAATACGTTTAATTCTGTGTCAACAATAATATTCAAATCGCCCATTGGAATATGCAGGCCAAAGCTCTGTGTACTTGGCAAACAAAAAGCGAACGATTACATTGAGATATTTGCTTACAGCTTTTAGCATTCGCATTACGATTAAAATTCGCTCTGTCTATTAGTAGCAGAAAGTAAAATCTGGTTTGGTGTTTAAAAGCTACGAAATCTATGCGATTTTTGTAATCAAGTACAACGATTAAGGGAGTATGTAAGTTCGCGCACTCGATGCAACATTTTGATAGATTGTTAGTGTTGTAAAAAGATAACCCGATTTTAATGTGTTGTATTCATGTCCACTGTCCGTGTGCTTAAGTTCTCATTTGAAAATATTGACGACATTGACAAAAAAAAATTTTAAACACTGAAATTCTATCTTGAACAAATAGACAAATTTATTGACCTGTCATTCATTGACTTGATGGCTGGGATTCAAAAGGTCCTTTGTAAATTCACGAAATAATTTGCTATCCAAACGGAATAGATTATTTTTTCGAGGGATTTTTTGCTTTTTTATCAGTGAAATATAACACATATTTCGTTAAAACAATGAATTATCTAGCCACTGTGTAATGTGAAGGCACCCATTTTAATAAATTAAAATATGCTTTTATTTTATCTAGGTATTTTATATATGTATTGTCAAGCCTTATCTGACTAAAAAAATAATTTTCTGATACCATACCTAAAACAAATAACAAACAAAAAACCTGAAATTCAAGTGCATTCACCCCTTGAAAATGATCGACCAGAAACTAATTACAGTCCTCAACCCGCCTTGAAACAATCCAGGCTGCCATAGAGCCGAAGGTATAACATAAAAGCAATAGTTTTCCATGGGACCGTCACGTGGTACCCGCCACGTGTCGCGAGCAAACATTGTAGCCCTTGCGGAAAACCAGCTTCAGATTGCCACCACACGTGCGCGATATTTGTCATGGACAACTTGAAAGTTGAAGGATGATTCCTTCCCCGTCTTCAAAGAAACCATCAAATCTGATGACATAATAAAGGCTTATAACTTCATCCCCTGTTCTGATGTAATGGATTCACTGTGTGCTTTGGAAGGTTTATTGTTCCACATGTATTTCAGGTCCCCTCATAAATAATGGGAATGCTCTCGAGATAGAAAGTACGCAAACAACTTTTTTGAATCATACTTGTGCTTTAATAAAATAGATCTCAATATCATAATTGAGTTTTATTAGTATGTTGATAAAAATGGTTGTATGTAGACTAAGAAGTTGTATTTTTTTCGATATAATATTTACATATATAGCTTGATGAAACACAAAAACAGAATACACCCTTAAAATAATATGAAAAGTTGCGACACTTTATTCGAATTTGAATATTTTTGGTTGTTTTAACCTCTTTTCTCTATCTTAAAAGCTGGGATTACTGGCCTCAATTCCGCGTTACAGGTAAGGGTTAATTTAACACAAACCAAAACCATTTGGCACTGAAAAACTTTTTGGCAGAATAATTAAATAAAGCAACGAACCGTATAATTAGATAGCAGGAGTGATAGAACGGAGAAGATAAGGTGTGTTGTTTTATCACTTTGTAGCGGGATTAAGTCATTAGGGGATGACACTGAGAGGGATATTTACTGCTTGCTGTTTACCGTCTCCAAGCGCTGCCTGTTCTGCTTCAGTTATAAATAACGTTTCCAACCCGCTGCGTCGGCGTGTGACGCCTTCACTGGGATATGGGTAGAAATATCGCAAGGAAGTATTTAAATTAGATTGTCTGCGTCTATGGGATTTGCAAAATCATGTTTGAATGTGATTTTGATTATTTTTAAACTAAGTAACCATCACATAGTTTCACTGCAAGGCCACCTAAAGAGGATGGAACGTTATACACTTTTTACCAGATAGACACTCTTTGTTTGGTTTCAATACTCATCTATTGTAAAAAAACATGAACATAGATTCAGTAAAAATATATATGCACAACGCAGTTATTGTACCGCACGCTAATTACTTTAACAGCATCCTATTCTTCAACGATGGAAATGTTTCGCAAAATAGCAATTATAATGAAGGAGTTATATGAGAATTATATATACTAAAGGAAAATAGATATACGAAAGTCAAGGAAATGTTAAAGGAGTTATATGAGAATTATAATAAAGCAAAATAGATATAGGTACGAATGTCAAGGAAATGTTAAAGGAGTTATATGAGAATTATACTAAAGCAAATAGATATACGAAAATCAAGGAAATGTTGAAGGAGTTATATGAGAATTTATACAAAATTATATATACTAAAGGAAAAAAGATACACGAAAAAAGTCAAGGAAATGTTGAAGGAGTTAAATGTCCTTAAAAATATTTAAACAAATTATTTTCTTCAATACAATATTTTTTTCTACAAAATAATGAACGGCCGTACATTAAATGAACTGCTAAAAATAATAAAAACCTGCTGCATAAGTCATAGTACAATATAGAAAGAAAGGAAAGATTAAATATGTTAACAAAAAAAAACGAATTCACATTTGTACAAAGTTATTAAAATAAGTAAAAAGAAGAAACAAAAACAAAAACCCGGTGATCTCATTAATGTAAGCACGGCTAAAATGTGTAATCAGTACAGATTTATATTTCGATAGAGGCATATTAAAAACATCAGCTAACATTGCATACGAGTGGTGTGTAATCTATTTATGACATAACATAATCTATTGTTGCCTGTTATTATGATTGTTACAATAATACGTACTTAGGGAACCTTGATCTAATGATAGGAACATTAAAGTAAATCAACTGTACCATACCAAGGCTGTCCAACTAATAATTTACAATTTTACATAAAAATATAACCCTTTACAACCGGCTTCATACGTTACAACCGGCTTCATACGAGAGTGAGTTTGTGTTTGAAGACAGAAAATAAATTTCTTTTTGTGAACGGAACCGGTGTCGATTGAACGTGCGGGAGCTGCTTATTTAGGGTACTTTCAAGCGCCCATGTTTCAACCAGTAAGTCGCCCAGCCCTATGAGATCATAACTAAGAGCTTTAACAATGTGGCCCATCACAATTTTAAAATTTTTTACCGGTTGCAAAGGGATAAGGTTATTTTTTTCTGTTACTTCTTAACTTAAAAAATTTCAATGAATGTAACAAAAACTCAATCCATTGATACTAAGGACGGGTTGTTTCGGAGAATTTGAACAATTCATCAAATTTCAACGTTCATTTCCGGGTTCTGTGAAAGTCCTATTCAAGTTCTGTTATTATATTCTGTTATTATTCTGTTATTAGCTCTCAGAAATGTGTTTGAACTTCCATGGGACACTCATGTTAGGGACATCTATTCAGTTTCTGGTATCCTTCCAATTACAATCCTTCCTAAATATGAAATCACAAGCACCATCCTACAAATTACCCAAAAATCAACTCACACCAACATCAAGCCACTTTACAATCAAGACATCCACAACCACAATACTCGAAATAACAATAAAATCCGCATTCCTCAAACACACACTACAAAATATGGGTTAAAATCACTGAACTATATTGCCTATACACTATATAATTCGCTTCCAGATATGTACAAACACATCCACCATAATAAAAAAATTGCAAAGAAATGCTTTAAAAGAATATTTTTTAACTACATTTAAAAATGAAAATATGTAACTGTGTTGTCATTTCTTGTTGTATCTTATCCATGTTTTTTTTTCTTTCTTTCTGTACTTGTTTTCTATTTTTGTTTGTTCTACTTAACGTGTCATTATTTTAATTTTTAAATTTATATGCTGTATTGAATGTGAAACTTATATTTGATATCAAAATACCGTTGTAAAACTGTACCTACTACCTCCTACATAATATGAATTGTAAGTTCCTCCTGCCCTAAAATGAGTTCTGTAACTCATCGGGATTGCTCTAGCAAGAAATAAACACAATAAAAAAAATATCATCATAGGCTAGTTGCTTGACAAAACTGAAATTAAAACAGAACTTGAAAAAATCTCTCACAGAACTGGAAAATGAATGTTGAAATTTGATGAATTGCTCAAATTCTCCGAAACAACCCGTCCTAAGTAATTCTTAGTCTAAAATTAATGCACCTTAAAAATTTGCGTACGCAATGAAGATATTTAGCGAATTAACAGAGAAAATTAAATGATATTTAATATGTGAATAATTGTAACTGTAAATTTTTTTTAAACATTATCGGTCTTACTAAAAAACCCGCAGAAAAAATTATGTGAAAACATTAGTAATTTAGAAACTGAGATAAAATAGTTTATGGAAAGATATAAACGCTCTAGATTGTATAAACTTGAATATTCTCATCGAATTTTGGTATATTTCTAAGGTTTTTAAATTAGCTATATATTTCTTTTTTAAAGATGTCGTAAAGACAAATAACATTTTAAGAAACAATATAAAATTACCATTAAGATTTTTGTATTGAAAATAAAATTTAATATTTATAAATTGGAATATTTTAATTTCGAAAAAGTTGTAAAAAATACACAAGTATTTTTACAAAAAAACCTTGAAAAATTGAGACAATGCGAAATTATGAAAACACTAAGCTTTTATTTAGGGAATCTATAAGAAAACTGTCACCTCACTTTTAAACTCGTTTATACAATAAAAAATCATAAAAAAACAACAACAAAAATGATATTTTGAATTCGTTGTTAGCGCACTACAAAAGTTTATTTATATTTACCTACACATCCATAAAATATTTGTGTTATTAAAAACGTCACTTTTGTAGAGTTATTATTAAACTCAGGCGGTAGAATATTGTGTCTGAAATAACCTAACTTTATCAAGATTGGAATTTCATATGCAGTAAAAAAATAACAACAAACTCTTGACGTAGTTTACCTAAATTATTTGATTAAATTACTCATGCTTTGTCTTTCTGGATAATCCCCAATGTCCTCAAATGACTTCTGCGTCATACTTATTATATTGTATTCTCCTTCGGCCATTAGCAAAACATCTTGATTATAGAAATATTTGATTGAATAACATTTGCAAAATTTGAATGATGTGTTTTAATAATCGAATCTAACCACTGCAACATCATGTAAAACAAAGCGTTGAATCATTAAACTTTTTATCAAATGGTTTTTGAAGGGAAATGTGAGGAAGACGATGTATGTCCCTAAAACTATATTGATTGGTACTAGAGCGGTTCTTCTAAGATATTCCGAGCTTAATTCTGATTAATTGGATACTCCATGATGAGAAGTCTGACTGGTTTGTACCAAAGATCAGTGAACCTTCCCCTGATGATAGTCGAACTTAATTTTAAGAAGTTAATACGCAACACGTTGTTAAGTCAACGATAGTACCAAAAACAAGTAGGTTTATAAAAATATAAATGCAGTTTCACACTAAGCAATTAAAATGTAGTACCCAAGTAATAAATAGTTTAGCATCGTTATTAAATTTCCCGAGACAAGTTCCAACCGCACAAACAGTCAGGTAGTTGCCGATGTAATTAGACGCATAGGGTTTTCCGCACTGTGTTCCGGTTGACAGGCGGTGACAAAGGAAGCTACCTACTTCCTATTCATTATTCACCGGAAAACTTAAAATATGCGCATCCCAAGAATTTATATATTTACCCGCCAAAATGATTTTCGGAGAAAATTTGATACTTTCGTAGGGTTCTTGAACCCTCTCGGAAAATTTATTTTTGTGAAGGCAATGTATATTCTAAAAATAAACCAGTATATGAAAAGAGAATGATTGAATTGGTTTTTGCTACGAGCGGCGTAGAGACAATTGGGACCATTTCTTCGTATTTGGACTGGGAAAATAAATTTTTTTTTTATCGTGAAAATAATTCGACAATTTAGTTTTTCTACAATTATTAAGATGAGACCATATAATAAAGAATAACGCAAGATTTCCCAAAGATCGTTATACAAATGTTTGCCTAATCGAGGCATAAATTTTCAATTCAAAACTTTGTTTACGAAATTCAAATGACATGGAGATCTACGATGTCAGGCGAGTGTAAGTGAGACGGAGCGTTGGGCTATTGGCAAATTTGAAAATTTGTTATCATTGAAATTTGTTTGCAAGGCACTTCAAATGTTATTCTTTATTCTACTTTTTGAAGGCAGAACCTATCTACTAACTATTGATATAATTTATAACTTACTAACGTGTACTCAGCGTTGTTGCTCTACATAGACATCTACCATCGCAAAGTTTTCTTTAAGCCTTTTTAGGATATATAATTCCGTATTACATTATTTAATGTATCTCATGAGGTTTTGAAGCCAGCGTTAACAATGTAGTGCCCGAAAATATATTTTTACGACTTGATTATAAAACATCGACTTTTCTCTACTTTCTATAAATACAATATGTATGTATTATATATATAAATCTTACAGAAGAAATTCTCTAAATGGCAATGAAAACCCTGTCAATATCCGTTGTCTAGTTTATACGAACTAAGCGCACAAACAGACGACACTACAGACGCGGATAGCGACTTTATTTTTTACACAGACATAGGAATTAATAGACGAGAAGATAATGGCGAGGGGTAAAATCAACTGTTGAAGAACGAAGGGCGTAAGACTGACTGTGATTCGTCAATAAATCAATCTGACAGTAAATAGGCATCTCGCATTATAATATCACCATTTAGTTCTTAAAAGTAAAATCTGCTTTTGAATGAATAGACATTTTTACATGGGAGCGCAAATTACTCGCCACGTTATGAACAAATTTGCGAAGTCCAAATTCGGCAAAAAATTCGGTTCTGTTTTCAGAGTCGAATATTTCGTTTAAGTATTTAGTTAAGACACTTTTATAAATGTTCATAATTTACTTACCAGCAACCAACCAGCTTTGTGTTTCGCGTCCAGACGTTTCTCGATGTGATAGTATATGTTTCTAAAACTGATCTATATTATACGATGTGAATATGCTTAAAATAAAGTAAAATAATGCTTATATATGGAATGTAATACGACAATTGGGTTTATTCTCTTTTTCACATCTATTTTTACAAGTTTTCATAGTACAAGTCAACATTTTGCCGTGTTATTTCGTAAAATGAACCGATGATGCCTCGACCATAGTTCGCACAAGAATGATGACGTCACGTTTTCAAATTTCACTTGAGGCCATACGCGAGCCCAGCCGGCTCCAATGGAACCGGTATGGGGAGTGGGGATAATACGCTTTTAATCACTTAGGGCAGGTCTACTAATATTCATATGTCTATGATTTTTTACTATTTAGAGAAGGATAATACTGTGGTATTTCGTATTTTTCTAGTCATCACGAATTGCTTTCATATAGTATCATATAATAAATTAACCTAATACAAACATAATAATAATAAGCGAGAATGATTTAGCACAACATTCATTTAGTTTATTCTCACAATTCTTTTACTTCTAATCATCTTTACTCTGGATTATACGTGCGCCAACACTTAACAAACTATTCCGACGGTTTCGTTAAAACAATTCACATTTAATCTAGAACTCCACGAAAAAGCAAATAAAACGTAGGTACGCTAAAACCCTGTTCAAGTGTTAAAAGGAGCAAAATATTAGTTCTTCGGTAACAAAACGCCTGGATCAGAATGTTCCCCTGTTAGCTGCTAAATGTTCATCTCATTTCACGCAGAGTGGGACCCACGTAGTCTGACGTTATAAATTGCAGCTTTAATCTAGTACGTGATGTAGCCGTGGTTACCTTAGCAAACAATATTGTTTTATGTGTGCGATTCTCAAGCTTACGTTATTATGTATTGCAATGTCAATGTGTGTTTATTGGGTGATCTCATCGGGAAAACAATTTATTTGTTAAACTTGAAATACTGTTTCTGGGTTCAAACGATATTAAGACATAATGTATTACGTAAACGTGATTAACAGTTTACAATAACACACGCACGTCTTTGAGATGTATCAAATAATAAAGGGGGCTAACCCCGAACATATTGGTTAAATAATTGTAATTTGGGTATTAATAAATAAATAATGTTGCTATCTAGAAAAATATTTAGATGAAAATAAGAATAAGCAATGAGTTTTAAGCAAGCTTGTATGTCTAAAACGCCGATAGTCCCACATGCGTGATATTCAAGAATCACCAAAAATTATTGGTGCTCGTTTACCAGGCAAACCTATACATATTTTGTACTGCGTTAAGTGCTTTTCAAGTATTATTTATTTTTCTCAGTGTAAGTGTTGTGAGTGAAAGTATAAGTATATTTATTATATACTCCTCGTAATTTCTATATAGTAAAAAGTTCATTTATTCTATATAAATATCGACAAAAATAATATACACTAGATTTTCAGGGTTGAAATGAAAACTGCCAAAACTTTGGAAATCGAAAATATAATTATTTTATTTTCAAACATTACAGAAGGATTATGTATAAATATTGAATGTTATTTGTTTATTTTTTAAATCATAACCGTTTGCGTACACGGAGAAAATTGAGGATTGCTGATTTATTCGCAATCCCATTTTTAACCGGTTTACTAATAATTTGAAGATGTTCTTAATAAATTAGCAATACTCATTTTTCTCCGTGTATGCCAAAGGAAACTTACATGTGGCTTCCAGATTTCTATCTATAGGTATGCATATTATATACCTATATACTTGTCGAGATTTTCGGCATTTATTTTGTAGAAATAGAAATTATTGAAGCTTTCTAAATGTTTCTTCAACTGATATCACTGCCTCTACGAGATTCAACATCTGTCAAGCATAATATGAATAATAACCCATCAGAACGTATTAATCCACTAAACTATCGCCTATCAATAGACGCTAGGAGAATTCAATGAATTTAATAATTGATTAAAATTCAATTCGTGGGTCATTAGTTTCCATATTCATATCGGCGACGCACCCCTCTATGTGTGATCTGTGATCCCCAAAGCCGTGATCATTCATCTCAATGGGAGATTACAGTCTCCAGGCTCCAGCCTCTTATGGTCTACCCCGGGTCTCGAACAGGGCCTTTTATCATCCTGAATAAAGAGCAGGGCTGCGGGGCTTATGTTCGGCGGCTCAGAGGCATTCTGTCATTCCGTTCTGCCCACTTAAGATATTAAACGCAGGGCTTGAATGCTTTCAGTGCCGAATACTGAATTCCTTCTGCGGTTCCCGGAGAAAACTTTGCCCTGTGGATAAGTTTGCATCATATTTTATGTGTGTATAAGACGAGAAGTATTCAACGCATTTTTTTACATTTCTCATAGCTATGCCTCTTTATTGTAGTTCTGTTAACTGAACAGTCGACCTCGAGTCCATAAAAGTATGTTTCTAATTATTAATTATATTATTTAATAAATCAAAACCATAATATCTTCCGATATAGATCTGTAAGTAGGTTCTTAATTACTGACCTATAATTATAAACCACATAACATTTTGTGAACTCAAACCAATTTTCCCGAAGAAACGTCACTATATCAATGACATTAATTCGTTTTCAGACTTTTTTCAGTCAGTTTTTATCAACAAATTTACAGATACATTACTTACCGAAGTACCCGGCATTAGCCGGACTTAATTCTCCCTTAAGTGGTGGGAAAAGGGCATGTGGTTTTTATGTAGACAGTGACCTTCCTCTTGTTTTGAAGGTCAAGTGTACAAAATTTCATAAATCCGGAATAAAACTATCGATTTATATTTTCTACTCATACTCATGAATCGGACAATTTTTTTTGTTTTTCCAAAGGTTATATGGATTATATTTTTCTGCAGAAAAATTTGGTTTAGCTCATTCTAATAAATGATTTATTTATTTATGTATTCAAACGCCATAAAATGGCTTTTAAAATACAGTGATAATCGAATTACAAGGGTACAGTAAACAGCATAATAATAGCAATAAATTAAAGAACAATTAATGTGAAACAAAACACTATTGCAAGTGATACAGTTATTGATATAAGTGCAGTAAGACAATGTATAATTCAAAAGAAATATATACCGGTGTAACAATAGTTTGTATAAGACCTGTCATAAGTCGAAGTATGAAGTGTCTATGATAATAGTCAGTTGTGAGTTTATTGTTACCCACAAAATTAATTGTACTTGGAATAGCTTAGTACTAAATTAAACATGTATAGTTTATTTTATTTTTATTTTATTTGGGAAACAAACAGTTATACAAATATATTTTAATACAAATCATTTTTACAAAGTTGCATAAACCAGTAAAGTTTCCACAGAAGATTCATTTTATATATAGGTAGAAAAACATATGAATATAAATAATACAATACAATATAAATACTAACTAGTAGAAAAGGAAAATCTCCAAAAAAATAAAAATAAAAAGACTACAGATTCAACCCATACAAAAACAATACACACACTAACACTACTAAGTTTCCCGCAACGATCGAACGCTACTCTCTTAGGAATGCTATGAATCCTGCGAGGCTCGTATTGAACACATCGATATTTGTGCATAATCTATTAAAGGTGCTACAGCTTCTTCTTATAAATACATTTTCAAGATAATTAGTATTGCTCTTGGGAATATAAAATGTGTCCGGAGATCGAGTTACTCTTAATGGACATCTGAAATGAATATTTTGTAAAAGGTTATCAATAAAATAATGGATTATCTTATATAGCATTACTAGGTCTCTGATATCTCGGCGTTGATCAAGAGTTGGTTCATGGACACATTGTTTTCATCATTTCGCATGCGATAAGAGACATATTTCAAAAACTTTTTCTGAACTCTTTCTATGTTTGATTTATATGTAGAACTATGAGGGTTCCACACTGTTGATGCATACTCTAGGTGGCTTCTGACGTAAGATATGTAGAGAATCTTAAATGTTTGTGGATTTTTGAAAACTGAACATACTCTAAGTATAAATCCCAGCATTTTCAAAGCCTTCCACGTGATATGCTCGATATGAGATTGAAAAAGAAGCTTACTGTCCATTAGGACTCCAAGATCTCTAATCACATTTACCCTGTTTAAGAGTTTGTTTTAGAAGATGTATCCATTGAACAGTATTTTAATTGTCCTCTTTTGTTTCAGGCATCTTTTACACGATGTCTATCATTGGTCCCGCGGTTGGATACGTAGTTGGAGGTCAACTGTTGAAGATTTACACAGATTTCGTCTCCGTCAACCCAACTGAGTAAGTACCGGCTTGAACTTACGTAATAATAATAATTAATTGAATGCCTGTTTAGTATCTACTTACCCAAATCAAAACCATTATTATATTCTGTCAATCAAATCGAACCTGTCTACCAATCAAATTATAGACGAAAGGCCGGTTTGGTAAGAGTGAATAATTTATATTCGTTTTTGTTGTTGCAAACACTATTCTGACGTCAGAATATTAATAAAAAGATTATCGTCTTCGTCAAAGCAAAATGATTGGTAAATAAATATTGCTAAATTAATAATTGATTGAGCGTAGTGTAGTCCTGTTTTATCTCGATTGTTTTGCATTTCGTCTTCTGCAAATTTGTTTGTTTAATAAAGATTATTTTTTAAACGCGAAATCGTCGTGTCTTTCTTATTCGTATTTTTTCAATATTATGGTATATATCAGCCGGAATTATTTTTAAAAATAGTTATTCAGATGGTGATGTTTCTTTGGACAAATTGAATAATTTCTTATTCCAAATAAAAAAAGTTTATATGGTTTATAATTAAGTAGGTAGGTACCCACACACTTACAAAACTTACAATTTCAAAAGAAATTTTGAAATTTATTTATTAAATAAAATAAAATTATAAACATTCTTTTTGACCTATTAATTAATGTATTATCGTTTAATATCTTTTCTTTGACTTTGATTCACACACCGCTGTGATGCAAGCTAATAATAATGTAAGCAATTACGAAATACGAAATTTGGGTGAACATTCCATAAATTTGTTATTTTTTTGTCGTAAATATTGTAGTGTGACCCTTGATTAACATTTTATTTATTAAGGTTAAGTGCGTAAATTTTACTAGCCATTTTCATGGTAGGTACCTGGAAGACGGTGAATATAAAGGTACGTTGACATATCCTTTGTCAAACCAAAAAAATATGTACATTAGGTGGTCTCTCTGAGGGAAGACTATCAATTCTAAAATATACCTACCTACCATGGTATACACCCGAAAGATCAACATTCAGTATTGAAACATTGCTTGAAATGGCTTTAGCTTGTTTGGTGATCATATATGAATGGCCAGGTAATCTTGTGTGTTATTCACATTTTAAAAAGCGTAAATCAAATGAAAATAAGAAAAATTATTGAATTTTCATAAGTGTTAATAATCGTTTCCTGAAGTTTCGCGGTATAAGGGTCAAAACCATAGACATATGAATATTAGTAGACCTGCCCTAAGTGATTAAAAGCGTATTATTCCCCACTTCCCTTACCGGTTCCATTGGAGCCGGCTGGGCTTGCGTATGGCTTCCCGTGAATCTTGAGAATGTGACGTCATCATTCTTGTTCGAACTAGCGTCGAGCTATGGTCGAGGCATTTTATGAAATAACACGGCAAAATAGTGGCTTGTGATATAAAAACTTGTAAAAATAGATGTGAAAAAGAGAATAAACCCAATTGTCGTATTACATTCCATATGTAAGCATCATTTTAAGCTTATTCACGTCGTATAATATGAATCAGTTGTAGAAACATATACTATCACATCGAGCCAACATTGGTCGAATGTAGCGATTCTCAAGTGTGCGCATCGTTGTTACTGGGAAGTAAATTATGAACACTTATAAAAGTGTCTTAACTAAATACGTAAACAAAATATTCGACTCTGAAAATAGAAGAAATTTTTTTTTGCCGAATTTGGACTTCGCAAATTTGTTCATAACGTGGCGAGTAATTTGCGCTCCCATGTAAAAATGTCTATTCATTCAAAAGCAGATTTTACTTTTAAGAACTAAATGGTGATATTATAATGCGAGATGCCTATATACTGTCAGATTGATTTATTGACGAATCACAGTCAGCTTTACCCCCTTCGTTCTTCAACAGTTGATTTTACCCCTCACCTTTAATTTCTAGTCTATATATTCATATGTCTGTGGTCAAAACGATAATACGAGTATATGGTTAACGAAGCACGTAAATTAATCATCTGGGTATATATCAGATCTATAATCCAATGAGAAGCAAACGGCGAAGTCTCTACTCCGCCATAATAATATAGTAAATCCTATCTAGAAGTTTGTATCTCAAAAGCTATTATCTGGACTTTCTCTATTATGTAGTTTCTTTGTTTATTGTTATCAAGGCGGGAAAACGGCTAGCGAAACTTCTGGAACACGTTTCACACTCGATAAATTCCCCAGAAGTTATTTAGCCACTGAGACCAGGGTGTGTCAATTATTTTTGTATTTTTCATATTAATAAGAAATTTTCAATATTTTTAAAATATTGTGTTGCGTATTGCGAAGAAAATGAGATTTGCATTTTTTTTAATTTAAAAATTTCGTTATCCCTTTCAAACGCCCAAAACTTAAAAAACAGCCATTGCATAGTGTTTTTATTTTATGTATAGTCGATTTCTATACCTATTTTTTCTAGTATATTTTAGACTTATTTATAAACATCTTAACCCTTCAGAACATTCATCACATTTGTTCAGTTTGCAATGTTTCCTGTGTATTTCAAATGCCCTATATACATCTTATTTTTTAATTTTCCGTAAAAACAAATACTGTTCTAGAAACTAGATAAAATGATGTTTCCGGTGTATGCATTTAAAATAAATAAGACTATTTCAAAATAATATAATTTTAATATCTATCGTGGAAAATGTTGGGAAAAACGCTAACCACATTTTTACTTAATTTTTTACTCGATATTTCGAAAGCACATTCGTTTTATTTGAGAAATTCGTAAGACAACAGTACCTTCACTTTTACCTCGTTCATTTAATAAAAAAATAAGAAATAATTTTTAAAGTTAAACCGATTGTTACGATAGCGGCGTGAAATGTGATTTATTCATTTTGACTATTTTTTAAATTTATTAATGGATTCCAGTATACATATTTGAGGCAAACTGGAAAGAATTATTATTTCTTATGGACGCCCGGTCATATATGACCCTCAAACGCTGGAAGGGTTAAAATAATGCATTTAGTTTATAACGCGCATAAAATTAAAATTAAAGTTTTTCACTAGAACGAACTCCTAAATAAATTTGAAAATAACGTACAACATGTAATAAAAAATGTGAACACACTTTTTTAAGCATTAAAGTGATAGTAAAATAGTAAAATTAAAGGTTTGTTGAAATATTTAACACATATTAAAATTGAAATGTAATTGATTAAGAATTTAGTAAATAATAAAGAATTGAGAAGGCAAAGAATATTTAAAAAAAAATTAAATATAAATCTCATTTCTTTGCAATACGCCACTTTTGAGATAAACTTTAAAAATCTCTATTTGAAAAATATTCTAAAATTAACACACCCTAACTGAGAGTTACTCCACCTCTTCTCCGTTTCTTCTTCTTCCACGTCAAAATGTAGGAAAATACGTAAAATATTCATAAAGTTAACTTTAGCGATCAAAGTTGTTTGGCTAGAGTTGCTAGAGATATTATGGAATGAATTCTCTCTTTGTTTTTGTTAGAAAATCGTGAGGTTCTCTACGGAATTAGCTTTTACTAGGTGCTTGTGAACTTCGAAATATTGTAATGAAAACAATATTCTTTAATTAATTTTGCTTGTAGCATATTTTGTAGGCACAGAACATACCTCTTTAAAGTGGCTCTTAAAAACCTCTCAAACATAGAGAACCCGGAGAGACGATTTAAAAAAAAATATAGTGAAAGGATACATTTACGAGTACGAGTATAATTCCTACGGCTACGGCACGGCGATGACAACGGCAATGGCGTTTGAATTCTTTAATACGTTTGAAGGAGATGCATGATAATGAATACACTTTTTCTTTATTTAGTTAGAAACATCTTTCTTATACAATATTATGAAGTGAGTAAGAAATATTTTTGTTTTATTTGTGCCGTAACTGTTGGAATTAAAGAGTGCCTAATGAAGTTTAAATGAGAGAACATCATTTGGAAACTCTCGCATATTGTCAAGTTCGATATTGACAAATAGTAAAACATATTCATTAATAATTTGAATACATATTATTATGATTATTAATTACTATTATTTTTTACAACCAAATTAGGAAATTAATTCTCTTAACCTTGCAGAAAAAATAATCCTGTTAAAGTTTTCGTAATAATCATTAAATGCTAAACGAATAAATTTTAAAAGGTCTTTCGTTTTTAATTAATGTCATTCGCTGTGAGAAAAAACTGTGTAAAGGCTTAAATATTATTAGAACGTTTTGAAATTAAAGCTGATTTTTAACAGGCAATCTCTTCGGATTTGATGATTTAATAAAAACCTTTTAATTATGCAGAAGTATTAATGTTTTTCAGGTACTATTTGATTTTGGGGTACTCATTAGCTGTACTGGTGGTCACTGAAGATATAAATCTCTAGAAATGTGTTGTGTAGGCTAAATTTATTTTCCTAACTTCTTATGAAATTGTTCACACATTTCTAATCGAAAATCTCTCTCGGGCAGAAAATCATTTCATTGACCTGTCGAAGTGTCGAAATCAATTTACTTTTGAATCATACTTCCAGGAGTTATCTATTCAGTGGCGATAGATGTCCACAAGCAGAGTAAAATACCTACCTATTACTGATTTATGGAGAAAAAAAAACAATGTGCATTAGACAAATGGCTTATCGTGGTCGTTAATTTACTAAGTATAACTCGTTAATCTTTTCCCGAATATGAAATACGAATTAAGTCGTATAATTAAGAATAAACCTCAGAACTTGTAATTAGTTTTGCCTATATATGTTTTTACATATATGTTTAAAATTCTACATAAAGTGAATGTAAAAAGTAATAATTTCTCTGACACATTGTGATGAAAGGCTTAAATCACAGTGAAAACAGATAAACCGTTGCTTCTCACTTCGCGGATTAAAAATATACGAATTATTTATGAAAACGGACATGCTAACGACATCTGTTGATTTAAAATTGATCCAGTTTGTTTGCAGTAGGCATCTGTAATAGTTGGAATTATATCGAGGTTCTAGGACGAAAGCACAGAGGTCGTAAAATCGTCTAGGGCAAGAAGGATTCCCCTTGTCTAGGCTTAAAAATAAACAATGAAGGTTGTCAACCAATTAGATCAAAACAAAAGCTATAAAATTTTGAGTAACCAATCAGTGAACGGAAAGGCGTGTGTCTAAGAAAGACAAAGAAATGAACTTTGGACCCGGCGATAAAAAAGATAAGTAATGACTTCTTTATTCTCACAGAAATTAGAGGCGAACGCACTATAGTGTAAACAATCGACGTTCAAGGGAACAAATCCTGGGAATGTTTACAATAACTGAGACATTTATGAGATAGCGAACCATTGAAATCGAGGGCTTTGGGACCCTTTCATGTTGGAAAAAACACACACACGAAAATACAATGGAAAGTTTAAATGAAATATAGTATAAGAGAGGTCGGAAAAACTTAGGGAAGTTGCTGGCATGATTTCAACCGTCGTGCAATTACTTATGATAGCGGGAGGGTGTCGAGTTCGATGTAAATCGTAATAAAGGAAAACGAAAGTGTTAGGGACATTAGAAACTAATCGTTATCAATTCTAGATGGAGCGGGGGTATTAGGAAAACGATTGGGAATGAAAATCTTGCATTAAAATAGACATTTTAGAAACGGTGCAGCAACTGGACTAAGAGAAAATTTAGAGATTTTGAGCTGCTACAAAGGTCCTAAGAACATGATAATTGAGTACCATAGGAAGGCAATAAAACTAAACATATAGCGATAGATTAAATTCAGGAAACGTAGGCATTTTACACGATTATCAGGGTAGATAGATATTAGAGTTACACAAGACTGCAGAAGAAGTGACATGAGATAAAAGGTTGACAGTCTCATGTGTATTTTAGAGGATAAACAATCGAAATTCGAACATGATTTTTGTTTACGTTAAGGTAATAAACCATTATAAAAGCTATTAACTTTAACGTAGGGCTTATGGAATGTTTAGTTAAGACAAAAGATATAAAAATTAATAGGTTTGAAATAAAATGAAATTTACGAGCACAGTACCAAAATTTGAGACGTAAACAGATGTCAATGCGTATGTTTTATGTGATATTTTGTATGACAAAGATAGAGAATGGGGCGGAGATCGAGTGAGACAATAAAAGTGACGGATATCCCAGAGTCAAATTAGGTATATCTCCCATAGAAGTGTGGAAAACTATTTATTAATTAATAATAAATGAAGGATAAAATTTTCCTGGGGGCGACACACATCAGGAAAAGTGTGGAAAAGATAAAGAAAGGGTAAAGAACGGTGATAAGGAATGATCCAAGTGGAGAAAAGCGATACAATTCTAATTTATCCGTGAAATTAATAAATACGACTTGGAAAATAAGTAATTATAGAGTTATGAGAAATAACATAAGAATAAAGAAGAAAATTGTGCAAGAAAACGTCGCGAATAAAAGAAAATCCAAAAAATAAGGAAAAACTCAAATCTGCGACATAAAGAGAGAAGGTACTGGTGAAAATGGAAAAGCTCATATAGGTGACAATAAAATTAAGTAGAATTTAGACAAATCGAAATTCAAAAAGCATAGTAAAGATTTCGACATGGATTTAATCATGTTTCGCACGAGATGCATAAAATTGAGATCTATATGTATGTTATTGAGGGCGGACCTATCGCAAATTGAGAAAAAAAAGGGACACAAAATCATGATATGTTAACAAAATTTTGTATGAACAGAGGACAAAGGAAGCTTGGGTAATTAACGCAGACTTACCCGATTCGGACCCTATCGAGTTAGAGACGTGAGATAAAAACTAACCGCCGCCCAGAGCCGGACAACAGAAGATCGTATGTAGGCACAATCGAAATTAGGGGCAGATGTGTTCGGATTTACGAGTTGATAGGAGATAGAATTGATTATCAAAGGAAATTCAGATACGTCTTTTGGAACCTGAGAGGGGTATAAAATACGGTGCACACCAGTTTTGAGACAGTCAGTCGTGCCATGGATTTGAAAAGTTGTTACGTGGCAGTACTACGTTCTTGGTAAAATTAACAGTGAAATATCTCTAAGTGTTAAATTTTGAACAAGTCTAAGTGTTAAATTTTGAACAAGTCCCTGGACTTAGAAAGTTTTGTAAAAAGTCTTAAATTCAGTTTCTAAATTCCTTTGAAAACCCCATCAGTTAAGTTTTGTTAAGTCAGTTTAATTTAATTAAACCGTGAAAATAAATAGGGTTAAACTCAGTGCTTAAAAGTGTTAAGTGAAAAGTGAAAAAAGCCATTAGTGAATTATTTAAATTCTAAAATAATTATTTCATTCAAAGTGAAAACATTCAAATTCAATTAAGAGTTTTCGGAAATCTAAAGTGAACGTGATCGCGGATTGATATTTAATAATAGATTATAATTTAGTATCAATTTTGTTTAAAAATATTAATAGTAAATACTTACTTCTTAGTTTAAAAGAAACACAAAAACAAAAAAAGGATACAATAATAAACGCTCAAACATTTGTTCTAAAAGTAACAGTTCGAAAAAAAAATTAATTGTGGATAGTTTTTAAAAAAATTGGTGAAAACAGCACAATTTGGGAGAAAGTTTAACAGATATTTAATTTATTAAGAATCGAGTTAATTAAAAGTTTGCGCAATTAGGAATAAATTTCTTATAAATTTATATAAAAAGAAATTTAGAATCAATAAATTGATCAATTAAAACCCACCGTGCGTATAGCGACAGTGTTAAAAGTGTTTGTCGTTTTAACCAGAATTTTAACATCAACCTACCATTTCGAAAAAAAGAATTTGAAACAGCTATCATTCAAAAGCCTAAACTAGAAAAGTGTTATTAAATCAACGGGTTTTCTGGATTAGGATTTCGTTCGGAAGAAAAAATTAAATATCAGCTAATTTATATACATCAAGCAAGAATAAAATATTAAATAGGAATAAATAGTCGAAAGGATTTATTTTGAAATTAGTTGGAAAATACAGCTAATTAGGTAGGATTTCTTCAGCAAGGTTGTTGTGTAGCTCCCAACCGGAAAGACCTTGGTGGGGTAAGTTTTCCTTTTATAAATAATTTTCAGGTCCCAGGAGGCACAGAAGGGCTGTGAAGTGGAGGTATATCAATTGAATATTAAAATAAAACAACAAAAAGGAATTACACATTAATATATGTATATATATATATTATGTATTTATCTATATAAAAATAAAGTAATATATTGTATATAAAGAATATATATATGAGTAATGTATGTACCTACATGTATATGTATATATATATTTATTTATCATTTAATCGAAACATTGGAATGGTAGCGATCTTAAATACCTGCCTATGGACATACCTATTTTATTGAAAAAGAAAATATGTATTTATTAATATTCAAGACTATGTAGAATCATATATTTTATATTTATTTATTAATATATGTACTCTTATTTAACATATTTTGACAATCGAGATATGTGTACTTATATATATTTATATTTATTCTTCACTTAACCTCTAGTAAATTTACTAAATTCGGAAAATGAAATAAATAGTTTAACAAAAAAAAAGGGAATAAAAAATATTTTAATTAACTATGCACAATAAAAGGTAACATAACTGAATTATAGGGAGAGGTAGAGATATTTCTTAAATAAACAATCTCGCTTCTAGATTAGTGTGTCAAAGAAGGTGTTTACATTATTCGATTTGTTTATAAATAAAGCGTACACTGGAGAATTGGGTCAGTTACATGGTTTGAAATCGACCTTGGCCGCAACTAGATAATTACCAGGATGTCATTGTACAATGCGCAGCGATTTTGCGTATTCACAAATACCTATCATTCACAAACGACAATTGAAAATCACGGGTTAGCAAGATTTATATCGAAATATTACATGAAACATTTGAATACCATGGATTAGATAGTCGCATAGATTTTTATTAGTTACCTGAAACAGCTGGAAGCTGCGTGCTTACAAATACCTACCATTCACAATCGACAATTGAAAAATCACGGGTTAGTAAGACTTATATCGAAATATTATACGAAACATTTGAATATTATTGATGAAGTGTTCGCATAGATCCCATCAGTTGCCTGAGACAGTTGAAAGGCGTGTACCCTCTTATGTGGCAATCAATTACATGAAACAGTTGAAAAATCACGGGATAGGATGAACTAAATTTAATGTTGAACCCTGGAGGAAAAATTTCAAATAAATACAGTTCATCCGATAGGAGGCAGTGGTCGCTCCTATAACAAGACCATTAATCAAACAAAATAGAGATGGCGATTCTCTTAAATAAAAACGTCAAAACCAAACAAAAACAAAAAGCCTGGAGTTCGATAGCTCTCCAAAACAAACTATCAATAAGATCTTATTTTATCGTATTTATTCGTATCACCTTATTCTTATGTATCTATTCGGTAACCAAACCTAGAGCTTCGCAGAGTTCTTGGCACGAGATCCGAGCTTGGGATACGAGGCAAGTAGCCTTGTATTGCAAGTTATAAACCTTTCCCAAAACGTATGTATACATATATTTATTCGTATGTACTGTTTACTGGAGAATGCGGACCTGCATACAGCTTGCATTTTAGGTCTTCTGGACCACTCTCGCATTTTCTCTTAAACGTGGAATGAGGATTCACGACCCGTAATTCCACACCAACCGTGAGTATATGATTGTATATAGGACGAAACCGGTTCGCCCTAGTAAATTGTAGTCCAAGGAGGGGTCGGAATTTGGGGGTTTCGGGACTCGAGAGGAGACTTGGAGGCAGTGCATGATGACGATGGAAGGTTCTTTGGGACGCGGTAACTTAGGTACCAATCAACGAACCGTGTCAAAAGATTGTGCGAATTTCTCGTTGACTCTCGATCATCTCGTTTACTTGCAGGAGGATAGGAGCCAAATTATGCCAGCAAAGGGCTATTCCGAGTTCGTCAAATATACAATTAACTAATTATATTAATCTACTAAATCAATCTTTACATGTACCTTATAGCAGCAGAATCAAAAAGGAGTGGCGCCAAACAGACACAAGAGTTTACCAAAATCAAATTTACTAACAATTAACCATTTGAGTTATATTAAATTACCTGTCCAAATAAACATGTATAATATCTTTTATCAGCGTTTAACTACGACTTTGTTAGGGTGCAGGGAATCAGAATAGTTACAATAGGAAAGCTAGCTCATTCAGAGAAATCATTTAAGTCTAGGTTTGCAATGGAAAGACCAATTCAATTTTGAAACTCAACGCCTTGATCAGAACCAAGAGGGTTACCACAAAATGAAAGTAATTAAAATCCTATATCATAAATCAAAAAATTACACAACGTTTGATGGAATTTAATTACAATATAAATACGAAAATATTTGCGTTTGAGGTCGTAAATAACGTATTAATTAGTTAAGTACATATGTCTATAAAGATATATAGTACAAGAGAGCTTTAAGTAGCTTTCTGTAGATATCAAAGAAATTAAGGATCCAATTTTAATGGAGGCTTATGTGTTGTAGGGGAGGAATTTTCCATCCCTGCGAACACATATGCAAAGCCTTAGAGAAAAAAAATTAAATATCGGTCATAGCCAAGAGAGAAGAAAATTTTATATTGTTTTAAACAAATAAAAGAATGGCAAAAAGACGAAAATATTACAACATGATACGCCTTTTAATTACGTCAAGTAACTTTCATAACAATGAAAATAAAAATTATAAATATATAAATCCCTGCGCTGATACATAAAATAAATATAAAAGTCTAAAAAATATATATAAATATCACTAACGACTCTTTAACAGAAGTTTAAAAATTTAAACTATATATCTATATAATATTGTTTTCAATAACTGCAAATCCACTTTGTGGTGACGTTTTAATTAAAATAAAATAAATCACAGGTATATGCCATTGGTTTCATGAAATATATCGGTTATTTTGATTAAATAGTGGTGTGTACAAAGTGATTTATTTAATTCAAAATAATATAATGTTTTTTTTTATTTACTACCATTTATTTTTTTTAAATATATTTATGTACACCGATGTCAAATGAAGATTTCAATGCTATAGTAACAATGCGCATGTGTTAAGTGCGTATTAAAAGTGTATTTACAAGGGGATTGATAATTAGAATAGTATTTCACTATTTCATGTGAATTAAGTAATATTAATTTTAGACGAAACGTGGTGTAGGCAGCCACTACGCGCGCATTTAGTAGCCATAATATTATTTTTACGTGAAGTTACACTCGGGTGACCATTTATAGGATGCAAAGGTCGACGCTTACCTCGTCGTTTCGCATACTATAACATAATCAACACTGTCGTGTTGATTAAAATAAAGAAGATTTTATTTCACTGAATTTATCGTTTATTACACTTATTCGCAATATTACAAACACGACGTAAATATCAGAAGAAATGTAGGCGAGCCACGTACGCGGGCCACTATACCGAACCAGTCCCCAACAGCGAATGGAGATGGGCGATTGCTCCGCTCAGCAGGTAAGTAGCACGCTGGGGATACCATAAATAAAAATAATATTATGGCTACTAAATGCGCGCGTAGTGGCTGCCTACAGTGGTTTAATTATTACCAAACAAACTAATCTTGTGAGATGCGTTACAATTTCTCAGAAATTAAGAAACAAAAACCTATTTCTGCCACACGGACACGCCCGGTTTGTCTCCTACTGACAAAATAAACTTGGTTTGCAAAAAAAAGTTTTTTGTTGTTTATGTCATTATTGACATCTTATTATATTGAAAAGATAAAACTCCCCCAAGGCTCGGACCAAAAAATACCAAACTTTTATAATAAAGCCCAACAAAAGCAAAGCGATATTATTAATCACGCGTCACCGATTCTCTAGGGAAATAGAAAGGGGAAAGGGGTTTCTTTCAATCATGTTCGGAGAATAGTAACTCAAGATGAATACGGAGAACTTGAGAGAAGAAAGAAGTGCACTAGTCACCAGGCTCCCCCAGAAGAGTCTTCACAAACTCTTAATGGAATTCACGTATGAAAAGAGTTCACTGAGCGAAGAAGGGAACGGTGAGGGAGGGGGGGATCTCACGTGAGTCGCAAAGTTAAAATATGATTCTGTAAAGATAGCCGACGTTTCTAGGGTTTGAATTACATACTTTTATTCCATCCAAAATTATCCGTTTTTCACCTACTTTCCTCCGAGTTTCGGCAAACATTTTCAGAATCTTCTTTCCTATTAAAAAAATGCACAATAAATTTAGTCCAAGAGTATTTTTTTAAATATAATTAATTGAATACACTCCATAATTCTTGATGATAATACTCCATAATTCGTCATTGTCAGCTCGTTGATCTTGACAGTAAAATGAAATTAAACGGTAATTTAAGGCGATGCAATACGTAGTAATGCAAAATCATGTGTTTTTGGTTTGAAAATTTTGTCGCTTAGAAATGTTTCAGATGCTTTAATTAAATACTGCAAGTAGAATACATCCTGGCCTTTGAAATAATCCAGTATTTTTAAGTCTTTCTAGTCTTTTTATAAGCAAAGAAAAAAACAATGTAAAGGCCTATGAAAACTGATTTAAAGTTCAAAATCTCCTACTTACGAACCCATTTTCGGTTATAGTTTTATTGTATAATGTGGCGATTTAAGTTATTTATAAAATGATCGAAAAACATTTAAATATTTGTGCCTGAACATGCACAAAATAAAATAAAAGGCACTTTTTGGCTATGTTTTTTTCTTGCATAAATCAAAACAGATGGATGGTGTTAAGCGGGAATTTAAGCCTTATCGCCATCTACGTAAGGTGTGTTATTGATAGCGGCTGGATTCAAAATATTACACGACGTAGTGCATCGCCTTAATAAAAAATAATAAATAATTATATATCTGATTTTTAAAAGTGAAGCCCGTAACATTCCCGGGTTACATATAAATTGACACTCTTTGAATGATTCATTCTACTTCTAAGATTGTAAGCGGGGAAAGTTGATTGTGCGATGATGGAGGACGTAGCTAGTATAGGGTGGAACTCGCGTCCCCTGGATTAGAAGCCGACGCATTTGTTCATTCGGCTACCAACCGGTCAAACACAATTTATAAGTATCAGTGCGATTTCAAGACGCCAAATCTCACTAAATAGATTAGTTTTGTTAAATTACAACATTGAAATTTATTGAGTAATCATTTGTGATTATCTTTTGGAAATATTTTCAACAATATAACTTTTGGTTGTGGGTCTGTATGTGCTGTGATGTAACTCTGGTTCTTTGATCTTGGATTTATTTCAAATTAAGTGTCATTTTCAACATTGGAACTGGAGTCAAAGATTCAGACAAGCCTTTGCTTTTTTTAAGTACTTTATGAAGTACCTACATATAGCATAATATTTTAACTGTCATTTTAAAAATTGGAACTGATGTGTATAGAATTGAGGCATTATTTGATAACTTACATGACTGATCAAGTAAAAATATTCACGAAAAATATTGTGATCAAAGAGTTACTGCTGTAATTGAACTGATTTGAAAACTTAATACTAGAAGTCAGGATTTATTTCAGTATAGGAATTCTGGGACTAACTACCATTATATATGTAGGTAAAAATATTATGTATTCCCCATTGCCCAGGATACTAATGGAGAGAAGTAATTATGTCGACATCTTCAATTTATCACTAAATAAATTCAAAAGGTTGGAATAATACTGTATATTCCGGTGTAAATGCCCCTAAAAAGGGCGTTAATAAATAAATAAATTAAGTAAATATTTTGTCTGCTGCAGTTTTCCTTGTTCTGGTGTGTTCTTTACATAAACTTTCAACTTCTCAGCGTTAATATCAAATAAAAATATTAACAATAACATATTATACAAAATATACACGATAGCATCAAATTTATGCGAGAGGGGGAAGTATCACTAGCGTAGGCATGACAAAGATTACCATCGAAAATTGCAAAAG
The DNA here is from genome assembly GCF_061612785.1 of Hesperophylax consimilis. Classification (NCBI taxonomy): domain Eukaryota; kingdom Metazoa; phylum Arthropoda; class Insecta; order Trichoptera; family Limnephilidae; genus Hesperophylax; species Hesperophylax consimilis. The sequence goes on from NC_142838.1 coordinate 18,812,726, forward strand.
TTCCCGTCATTTCGAAAACTTTTTTTGGTTTTTGCCATATGCACCACAGGCGGAAGCATTTTCAATGAAAGCCCATCCCTTCAGTCTTGATACTGATAGCAGATATGCCAATACTTTTTTGGCACACACTCCTTGCTTAATTCACATTCATATACCTTTCACACTATTTTGGGATTCTACTCTTAGTTTATTCTCTTGATTCTGCTATGTCTTTCTGGAACATCTCCGATTTATTATCCATTCACTTATGATACCTTCTACGTAGCATCCTGAAACATTATTCTCCTTGCATTTACTTCAGTGTCTAAAAAATCTAACCATCCCTCATCATTCATCCCTCATCCCTCACCCGCATCCCTCATCCCTCAGCCCTCCATGTACTAGTATTGATACTGACGTACTTACATTGTGGCGTTTCGTCATAATATCTATTCGGAAAAGAACACGTGTTCTCGATATATTCTGAATTACTATATTTTAACAGGAAGTTAGCGTGCTGTCACTTTTTTAACAGGAAAATTTTTCTCCGTGAGTAAACATGGGTCTTGAAGAGACTCTTGTTCTTGTTCTCATATGACAAAAGTCAACCGTGTACAAAACGCTTTGGCGCGTTTCCAATATATGCATCCGGCACCAGTGTCGAAAGGATCAAAGGAGCACCTTCCATTGAAATACCGGTAGAACATACACAGCTTATTATGACTAATATATATGTTACAAAATATGACGTATTTCCTTTCTTTTTGAGATATAAATTTATATTTAAAGTTTCCAGATGACACTATACTTTTCGTGGTTTTGCTGCCTTAAATTTATGTTTTATATTAAAGGTATATGTACATATGAAAATAGATTCTAAATAATGCATAACATTATTCAAGATAATGATTTCTTCGGAAAACTTCTAAATTTCCGGACCGTGAACGTTAAGAGTGGATCTGAGTACCTTTCTACATAAGTCTATTCACCGATCATAAGTATTGTGTAGAAGGGATGTCCAATATGTTTCCTTCAATACACACATTGTCCAGGCAGATATGGTGCCAGTTTACCCATCTGCACGTGTCCCCCTACTGTCCCTTCGTCCCCTTTATCTCGCGATCCCGAATAATGCCTAGCTACTGCTCCCACCTACCCCGTGCCTCCCCCCATTGTTCGGATTACGGATTCACGGAGATTCTGCAATATCATGCTCCGCCACTAAACGTAGCCAACAATACATTGGACACAATGGCATAATTTATATCTCGGGGGAAATTAATACCTGCTTTCCTAGTTACGCAAAGGTGAGTGCTGCCCTGCGATACACAGGAAACCACCTTGCAAGAATGTGTGTTTTAGGCAGAGGGAAATTTAATGATACTTCGTTATAATTCACTAGTACTTAAATACCTGATATATTGTAGGGAAACTACATCAGTGGCGTGCCACGACCGATTTTCTGAACCTACTAGTACCGATCATAATGTGGGAATGTGGTTGTTGCCATAGAGCCCAAGAAAACGTACGTAACATTTAAAAAACACAATTTACAAAAAAAAATAATATAAAAAGTTTAACGTAACGTACGTTATCATTAATTTACGCATTCATAGATGACGTAAATTTAATTATTTTATTAAAATACCCTTTTTTGCAAGTTGTGCTTTAAAATATTAAGACAATAGATTTGTTTGCGCTCGTGCCTACGTAATATGCTTATGAATAAATTGTTTGTTGCTATAAAATTCAATTCTTTCTAGAAAATCATTCACATACAATATTGTATCAGTGATTCGATCCAATATTGTACTCTCAAAGATAAAACTTATATTTTGTTGCTGTTGGCATCACGAAATATCTAGTCATTCAAAGGTCTTTTACAAATGTATAATACGAACATGTTAAGGCGATGCACTACGTAGTAATGCAAAATTATGTGTTTTTGGTTTGAAAATTTGGTCGCCTAGAAATGTTTCAGATGCTTTAATTAAATACTGCGAGTAGAATACATCTTGGCCTTTAAAATAATCCAGTATTTTTTAGATAAGTCTTTTTATAAGCCCAGAAAAAAATAATGTATAAGGCCTATGAAAACTGGTTTAAAGTTCAAAATCTCCTACTTGCGAACCCATTTTCGGTTATAATTTTATTGTATAATGTGGCAAATTAAGTTATTTATTAAATGATGGGAAAAAAATAAATATTTGTGCCTGAACATTCACAAAATAAAATGAAAGGCACTTTTTGGCCATTTTTTTTTCTTGCATAAATCAAAACAGGCGGATGGTGTTAAGCGGGAATTTAAACCTTATCGCCATCTACGTAAGGGCTGTTATTGATAGCGGCTCCATTTATTAAATATTACACGACGTAGTGCATCGCCTTAAACAATAATAAGGTAAAATAAGAATTGGTACATTAGTTAGCCGAACACTGCAAAAAATAATTTAAATTAGAAATTTAAAATTGTTTCTGAAATACTTATCAGATTTATATATTATACTGATTTATATTTAATATAATTTATTTTATTTTTCAAAAACAGTACAAAAACCAATAGTTAACATAGATAATGTTCGAAAAGAAGGTCACATGTCGGAACGTATAATTAAAAGTTAAAGGAGTGTTTAAAGTTGTTGAAGGACACGTGGAAAAGATCCACTTTCCGGCATGGCAGTTAATTAACCTAGTAAAGTCTTCCCAGGAGCATCAGCTTGGGATGTTAGTTCTGCACCTGGGAAGTATCAGAAGCCTGTATTGGCGGCCTAGCGTGAAATTATCCGTGACATAGAATAGTATTTTATCCGAAATTTCTGGTATTGATTGAGTTATATGACCTCAACCACATAATATATATTATATTCCTCGTGTATAACATGCTTTAAAAGCTATAATGCCAAATAAACAAAAAAATCAGAATATGATAAGATAGCAGTTGGCATTAGAACAAGTACTATGAGATTCTAGTAAGATTCTCTTCGTATTTTCTCATAATATACGAACTCGGATAACATCGACACTCACGCGAAAAAAAATACTAGTAATACGGATGTGCAAAAATAATACGAACGCCTGTTGCTTTTCAACAAACAACCTTCAACCGGTCAACCACTTGCGACCGTTTTCTATTGCTTCTTCCAGACATCCATTAATGTTACCTACTCGGAAAATTTATGTCACCAAAAGTAGTTCTCGGGTGAGATGAGAATGGGATGTCTGGAAGCTTTTATCTCGGCCCCATATTTGCTCAGGGTGTTGACTTTGTGGTTCCAACCGACACGGAATATGAAGGAGGAACAAAGGGAAGAAGGAGGAAGAGAGAAGGTGGAGGAATACAGGGCAGGGGATGGAGACAAGTAGGGGGGACTTTATAAAAACGTTTCTTGTGTAGCTATCAATCTGAAAATCAGAGTGCATCCGATATCTTATTTTAGCCAAAATGACAAAGGATAATATTGCGTTGTTACGCAGGGCATAATATTGGCTGGCAGCTGGTACTTTCCTTTATTAATTTGCAAAAGTAAGGCACTTTTGAATTATATATACCTAATGGTTTTACTATAACATAATATGTATTGTTATGGTGGAAAAACTTTTTTATATGACTTTTAAATAAGCTAAATATTGGCATATTGATTTTGTTTCCGTAAATAAATAATATTTTTAAAATTTATATCTTCTTCCACCAAATGCATATATTTTTAAAAGTACTCATTTATATAGTCCACGTCGGTAACTGTACCCAATTTTTACATTAGAATATTTGCATTAAAATACTTAAGATATTTTATTCCTTCTCGTTTTTTAATTAGATTTATTATTAAGGTATCTCAAACAAACACAAAACCTATTACGGTTCATAAATCAAACAGTTATATTAAAAAGTGTACATGCATGTCGATTGCGTACACTTGACCCATAGGCGGGGTGACCAGAAGCTTTCGCTTTCAATCTGCTCTTGGGTGCAAAATGACCTATCTGGATCCTTCCCTACTCGAGGAATATTTCACCATAAGAATCAAACACGAAATTAAAAATTATTTATATAAGTATGCATTTTATAAGTGTACGCACCACAAAACTGCGTATGCCTACCCCCGCCCACTTACCCCATCACAAAATATTAAAATTAACTAAAAAGAAATAAAAATAAAAACAGATGAATTGGAATGCACGAAAATAGCTATGTATTATACTAAAAAATGTCATGGATCACACCGTTTTGACACAATCGGTTACACAAAAGCACCCATTAGTAAAAAAATACTTAGTTGTCAATTTTTGTTTTTTTTTACCGTTTTACGTATTTTTACGTGTTAATTTATTATAATCGTTTAGCTTTTAGTGTCTACCGTATTCAATTTAACATTAATCTGTCCTCAAGGCGCGCGGTATTATAAAATGATTGATTGAAGTAAATTACTCTTCCGGAGAATCCTAAGTAGGTACCTATCTAGGTAGATAGGATTTACAAAGAAGGGGGATAAGGGACAACACAAATAATGATGGATCACTTTTCTTATTATTTGTTGTTTGGAAATTTCAGCGATTAATTAATGCTATAACTTCCTTACGATTTCACCAATGGTAAAGAATTTCAAGAACCCAAACATTGACAAGAAAATATGGTTCGTATCTCGTATGGAGCGTATAATGAAATCTTGTCCTGTAAAATATTAATATAAATTCTAAAAACTCCCAACGAATGTGACGCAGTAACCGTGTGAATATTATATATACCCTGTATGTATAAAAGTATGTACACAGGGTGTTATAGCCCAGCTACACTACTCGCGAAGTTGATCGAAGTTGACCGAATACGATAGTGTGGGCACGAACTACGCTTCGCTTCGGGCAACTTCGCTTCGCTTCGCCCGACTTCCGATTGTTGTCGGTAAATGCGCCCGAGTCAAAGGACTCGAAGCGTCACGGCATAAATAAACCAATCACTGACTGGTTGGACTGAGTTACTCGCGAAGTTGCACGAGTGTGTGGGCACGCACTTCGGCTAACTTCGTCGAGGACTTCGTCGAAGCGTCGAAGCGAGTAGTGTAGCGGCCGCTTTTAAGGACGCACTTGACTTACTTTATCTAGTGATTTCTGACATTATTTGGATGTAGAAAAATGAAATGTAAAAAAAATTAAAATGAAATTTTGATCTCCGGTAATTTATTTTCAACTTAAAACATGAACAATCAGTAGGGATTGGAGAGTTAGGATGAGTTGTTTAAAAAAATCCATTACCCCGACTGTAAGGACGGGTTGTTTCACAGAATTTGAACAATTCATCAAATTTGATTTTTACGTACTGTGAAGGTTCTATTCAGGTTCTGTTATTATATCATTATTGGCCAGTTGTTTCACAAAACTGAAATGAAATGACAGATAGATATAATAGAAAATTCACAGAACTTGAAAATCAGCTTAGAAATTTGATGAATTGTTCAAATTCAGTGAAACAACCAACAAAGAGTTGAAATCATTGAGGTCTACAAACAGCATGCTAGAAGTAAATGTGATGTAACAACAACTTTTGTGTTTCTTTTGTTCCAGCCTTGGTTTGACCCCAGATAGCAACGTTTGGATTGGAGCCTGGTGGACTGGATTTCTTCTCGCCGCATTACTGAGCTTCCTTGTCGCCCTTCCTCTGATGCTTTTTCCTCCGTCACTACCAGGTAAAAATACGTCACTAATCAGTAGAGATCTGAAATTTTCGCGTATACAAATAACGCGAATTTTAACGCGAAATTTGCTTTTATCATATCTATCTTTTATCTATGGTAAGGTGACCAAATAACGGAATTATACTCTAATAAATTAACAGATATAACGTTTTTTCTGCGTCTAACTTTTTGATGGGCTTCGCCCGATTCAGTCAAGTTCCTTGAGAGTAGAGTTTTTACTCTTTGTATGTATAGCAGCAATTATTAGAATGTGTGCGAAAATTGACTTTATAGGAACCTATTCAAATAAAAACATTTGTGAATGCGTAATTTACGTAAGTTGTATAAATTCGTTCATTTGAAATTTACTGAACGAATGAAACTAATTTCTACTAAGCCCGTAATCCCACGGATCGGTAAGCAATCATCATAAACGGAGTGCTGTAAGACCCTGCGCAGAAAATGAAGTTATAGTAAGATAAGGGTCTGCAGCGCAGTTCAGTGTAGAACATTTCTGTGCAGTGTCGTACAACATTAGGTTTATGTCGATTTTTTTTGGATTTTGAAGACCAACTTGCTAACTTACCAGACATACAAACTTATCCGTGGAGGCGGCCAAAGGAGTAACTAACAAACACAATATCTACATTAGGGACTATGTTTGTACATTTGTCACGTAAATGCCATAACTATAAAGATACATACATACCATTTTTTTTACCATTTGTTAAGGCACACTCTGCTTTTTAAATAACTTTTTATTATAAAAGAAGGACAAACATTCCCGTGCTACAAATAACATGAAAATATTTGAAAAACTCGCCCCATCTTCATAAAGAGTGGAAATTGTTGTTTGTGCAATGACGGAGCACTTGGCTAGCAGAGGAATTTACCATTTGTTCACTCAGCTACCAACCGAAAAAAATTGGTTAATTCTGAAATTGAAATACGTGATTGTCAATAATGACATAAAAAATTAAGTCACAGAGATCCTGAGTTTGATTCCCAGTTGCGACCGTTACTTTTTTAAATTTCTTGTGTCTTGTTCTGTTTCATGTTTCGCTCAGATTTCTTATTAGTATTATCTTCCTCTTCAATTATTAAATAATAATGTATTTTTGTAAATATTTCAGGTGCAGAAGAATTGCAAAAAGAGAAGGTATCCGAGGCCCACGGTAACTCAAGTCAGACCGAAGCGTTCAGCAAGATTCGCGAGCTCCCGCAGGCCTTCTCAGCCTTGATGAAGAACCCCACCTTCTTCTTTCTGAACCTGGCCGGCGCCACGGAGGGACTGCTTTTGTCAGGTTTCGCCGCCTTCATGCCGAAGCTGATTGAGAACCAGTTCAGCATCACAGCATCTTGGGCGGCTATGCTAATGGGTATGTCTTAACAGGTTCACTAAACTTTAAACTACTGCCTGTGGGAAGTTTTCATTAATTTTTAATTACAACTATAATTTACATATGAATTCAACATAGATAAGAGTGAATTTACTGAGCAGGACCCCGCGCTGTCTAGGAAGGGACAATAGTGCGACACTCAAACTTAAAATAATGGTTTCAAAGTTAATCTTTAGAAAAATATGGATATCAAAGATAACATTCAATTTATAAAATATATGTATTTTCAATATATTAGAATTAACTTCTTTCATGTGAATACCATACAAGAATCCAAACTGCTCCCGTCTGAAGCCAGTGAGACTACGGTATTCCCAATCGGTGTAGGTATGTTGTGAGATTGAAGGTAGTGGGGAGGGAAAGGATGTCGGGAAGAGGAAGGTGGGGAAGTATCTGGCTCTTCAGATCTGATCACCAAACACAGCTAAAGCAATCTCAAGCAACTTTTCAATTCTGAATTCAATTGAACTTTGGAACGGTCACAAATATGCAATATATTATTTTTAATTAATAAGTCAAATTACATATTTAACCAGGAAAACATTCCTTGACCTAACAACAGACATGATTGACCTAACTTGACCTAATGACAGACATAAAAATATACAAAACATATATGCAACCTCACCTGGAAAATGTTTTCCAAACATGGAGTCCATATTTTGTAAAAGATATAATCTAATAAAAGAGTACAGAGACGATTTACAAAAATACAAGAGCTTTGAAAGATCAGCAATATGTAGATAGACTCAAGGAACGAAGGAACTAAGATTACCAATGATAAAAAAAAAGAATGGATGACTTGATTGAAACTTTCAACATTTTATCTGGACTATAGTTGCCCTGGTATCCAAGAAATCTTCACCACCAACAAAAATATAAATTACAATATAATCACACAAATTTTTTTTAGACCACTTTAAGTGGACTTTTATGTGTTTATATAGTAAATTATGGCGAGCCAAAAAGTAAACCCTTTTTACGAATACGAAGAATATAAAACTCGGTGGACATAAAAAAAATAATAAAACACCTTTTGCCTCCAATCCTAAGAAACACTTCATTGCAAATAGAGAAGTGGAAGCGTGGAGCAAACTTCCACAACATATCATCGATGCTACTAATATAAACCAATTTAAAGTGCAATTGGATTCTTATTGGAGAGAATAAATGATTAACTTATTTTAAATTTAAAACAACTCAGTTAAGTACCATTAAACTTATTTTAAAATCAGATTAGTAAATTAGCAGAATGCTGCCTGCTCATTAAATAAATATAACATAATTATTTGTGCACGTGACTTCCGGATTGCTAGTCAAGAGTCTTGTCCCTCGACTATGGAGGCCGTCGAAGCTCAAAAACTTCATTGTAATATTTATTCATTGAAGAAGACAATATCAACAACTCTCAATGTAAAAATGAAAGAAAATTTACAGAAAATAGAGAAAAGGGAATGGTTGCAACTGAGATTCGAACCCCGATCGTCCGTTAAACGAGTCATACACTTGTTGATATTATCTTCTTCGTTGATTATACAAAATATATTTTATTTAGAATAAACATATTTTAGCAAAACATTTTAAACATGTTTATAAAGTTTTTATTTCTTATTTCCTAGGTCTCATAACAGTTCCTGCAGGAGGAGGCGGCACATTCTTCGGTGGCTACCTGGTGAAGCGCCTAAACCTGCCCTGCGCGGGAATCCTGAAGTTATGTGTCTGGTCCACTGCGGCAGCCCTCCTATTCTCAGGAGGATTCTTCCTCAGCTGCCCCAACCTGGCTTTTGCTGGCCTCACACAGCCTTATGGACATAACACATCAAATGCAGTGTAAGCATCGGTGTATGAACTACTAGATATGACATTATTCATGGATATAGGAACCTATTTGTTCGATAAGCGTAAGAATTATTTCACCGTAACTTGTGTGTTTCTAACTCCATGACCATCAAATCGACGATCAGCAACATTTTGAAATTTTTATATTTGAATGATCCCTGTTAATTATTGGCCTGTTTCAGCTTTTCATCAAATTGTGATCAGCTGACAAGCATAAAGGTTATGTTAATATAATTGCATCTTATTTTATGACCCCTATGCTCCTTTGCTATGGACCCAGAGAACATAGCCCAAATGGGAATCCATAGCTCCATGGGCAATACAATCAATAATCAATATTCTCGTAGTTCTCACATTTAAAAAAAATACTTTATTCTTTACACTTTCGGAAATTCATGTAGAAATTAAGAAATTATTGGAGCCAAGTCAAAATAATAACCACGTAAAAATTTGACCTCAAATGTTCCAAATTTAAACTCGATTTACTCAAAAAAAAAGGTCATCAAAAAAGTTTTGTGATGTAGATTCACCAGTTTCCCACTTGTACCACTAATTTCCGAACACCATGTATGTATGTACAAACAAATCACCGAATTAGATATGTTTTAAAATACAGTGATGAATATTTTTCGTTCTTATTAACAGGAAAATAATCAGTCTTGATTCTCCGTGCAACCAAGGGTGCTCCTGTTCAAGATCGGTATACGATCCAGTTTGTGGAATCGACGGAGTAATGTACTACTCCCCTTGCTATGCTGGCTGCGCCCAGGAAACCAATGCACATGGCTCTAAAGCATACACCCAGTGCACCTGCATCCATAAGCCTTCCAAAGAAATAGGAATCTATGAAAGTTTACATAACAGTACCAACAATAACAACACAATCCCAGATAGAATAATGAATTCTAATGAGAGCTTATTGCTGAATGTTGAAGCAATGAGCTTGACCGGTGGATCGAGCGTTCCCTATGAGGCAATAAATACTATGTGTGAGTCATCCTGCAACTATCTCGGCTTCTTCTTGATACTGGCGTGTTTTACAATGTTCTTCACATTCTTGTCAACCATGCCGGCATTATCTGCAACTTTGAGGTAAGTTACATCCAATGGTCACTACACACAATCAACTTTACCATCCAGTTTGCATGACTTGACGCTTGATCAAATTAACTTGACCGTGTGTGGATTTCAATTTGCATGATAAGTGTACTAGAAGACAGAATCGATTTTCGATTCTGCCTACTTGATCAATCTTAAGCGTCATGCATACTTCAAGATGTGTTATTAGTTATTGCGTTCATCAGTTTAGACAAAGTTAGTCATTCAAACACGTTGCTACCACCACAGAACTCACATGAACTGACGTCACTTCAAATATAATAGAATGTGTGTAGCCACTATGGATTAACTGCATATTGTATCAAGCCTTGTCTGATGCAAAGTGGACGGTAAACTTGATTGTGTGTAGCGGCCATAATGCTATCAACCACCAGCTTTCTGGAAGTAGTTCAGACAAAGCCGAAAACTTCCTGAAACCTCTTTTGTCTCGTTAAATATAATTTGACCCCTAAAACATAATTTTTCTAGAGCTAAGACCAAAGTCCCTGTCCTTTGAACTTCATCAGTTCGATGGGAGAAAGATTGAAGTCTGCATTAGACAGATTCCTACCCAAGTGTCAGGGGTTCAATCCTCCGCTAGCTAAGTCTGCAAAGAATAGCAGTTTTGCGGAGGTATTTGTAGCACAGGAACCTTAAAAAAATATTATATTATGGGTTTAGTATTCAATCTTGGAAGCCACAAAAATTTTTAGTCTTTCAGTGATTTTTTCTCACTTTAGTCTCACATGAGCACAATAACTGTTGGAGCATCCAATTCAATTAATGGAAGACCAGCGTTTACGCACCAACTACATACTTTACAGTTATATCCTGGTTTTGGTCTCATGTCAAATGTAGGGAATTAAAGGAAAGTATGTACACAGTGAAAACACCCTTTAGAAAGCACAAGTACGCATTAGGGATTATTAAAAATAATGAATGCTTTACTAATTTATATTTTGACTATTCCAGATGTGTGAAAGATGACCAGAGATCGTTCGCACTGGGCATTCAGTGGATAAAGGTGCGACTCCTGGGAACTATTCCTGCACCGATGATATTTGGAATATTGATTGATAAATCTTGCATTCTGTGGCAACAGTCTTGTGATGGCAAGGGGGCTTGCCTGGTTTATAACAACATGTTCATGAGCAGGTGAGAACTATAAAAATACACCATAAATAAATAATAATGTCGATCTGGCTGCCAAAGTAGCTCAGAGTAGTGACGCCTGGAGACGCCATCTCAAGGCGATGGGTCCCCAACCAAATAAAATAAGAAGATGAGATGAGAATCTCGATAAGAACAATGCAAAGTATGTTTCTGGGTTGTAGCTGTCAGAGCAGAATTACTTATCCTATATAGACGATATTTCATTTAATCATTGAACACAATATTAGCGACTTCCAAATGACAAATGTGAAACAGAAAAAGATTCGGTCGCATCTAGGAACTGAACTCAGGACCTCAGCCTTGCCGGAGCGCCGCTCTACCACTGAGCTAATTCGACCCATAATATCAACTTTGGTCATATTTAACTGTATCTGTGATTGTTTCAGTCATTATTATTGTCTTCAATGATTAAATACTGCAATCTGAGGATTTACTCATCAAGGGCAAACGTAATGTTTGTTATAATCTATGCGTACATAGATGGCGCTAATTTAATTATTTTATGAAAATACACGTTATGTTTTAAAATATTAGGATTAATTATTTGTTTGCGCCTGTATATACGCAATTTATAAATAAATATATATACAGTCAGAAACCATCCCTGACGGGAAAGGAAATTTCCGCCTCTACGTTTGTTACTACTTAAACTAACTAACTAACCATCACGACGTTTCACCGCAGGGGTAGGCAGAGAGGACGGACCGCCAAACAACTCGGTCTTGGCACACACTTCTTGCCTCATTCACATTCATACATCGTCTCATACATACTCTTCTTTTATTCTGACTCTTGGCATGGCCGGACTCGAGTATCTAATTCACTTGATCATGCCATGTCTTCCTCGGGCGTCCCCGACTTCTTGTTACTATTTAGTTCTAGAATAATTAACAACTATTTTTTCAGACCCAATGACCATTCATGTATTTAGAAATTGTGCTTACAAAATTATTTGCTCGGTATATTAGTGAATCGACCTTGTTACATTAACAGTCAAATATTATATGAAGATAAGCCAGAACTAAAATGTCATTTTGTAATTGCTCATTATAGCGGTGATCATTACAACCAAGTTCGACTGTATATATATTTAAAAAAAAAGATTTATTACAAAATAATAAAAGATTTAAAATTATAACAGATGCAAAATAATTTTTTTTTTCCTAATTATTCTACTACTCCATAAGGTGAGCTCCAGGAGCTTGTATTTATGGGAGGAGTAAGTATATACAAAAAGAAAGTAATGCTTATTAAAAGGCGATGTGTAAACAATAACCAAAGTGTTATTAAATAACTACAAACGTAATTCAACGTACAAATTAACACAATTCATTCTTCAAATTGACTAGAAACATAATTATTATTATAACAATAGCCAAATTGTTTTTAAATGCTAGACAGTATAGATTAAGTATACGTATATTAAGGGTACAATATATCATTATCCAATTTCAGGGAGCTAATTTGCGTATATGAATATGAATAATTAGTTTTGTCCACATAATGTAGATTTTGTTTTAGCAGTAAAGAAATTGAAACCAAAAACATCGTATGGTCCTGATTTCATTCCACCCTTTATTATTAAGGGATGTTCTGAACCATTATGTAAGCCACTTCTATATATATTTAATCTTACGGTTAAAAACGGAATTTTTCCTAAATTATGGAAGCTGTCGAAAGTCACCCCTTTACACAAAGATGGCGACAAGTATCAAACAACCAACTACCGTCCTATAGCGATTCTCTCCGCACCTGCTAAACTATTGGAAATAATTATCCATAAATATGTTTATACCAAAGTTGAACCATTCTTGATCGAACAACAACATGGATTTAGACATGGCCGATCAACCACTACAAATTTAATGGTATTTACAGATTACTTGTCGAGAGCACTCGATAACAACGAGCAAGTTGACGCATCTTACCATGACTTTGCAAAGGCTTTCGATAGAGTTGATCACTTAGTGCTTCTAAATAGGCTCGAAGAAATTGGTTTTTCGGAAAACTTATTGAAACTCTTTTGTAACTATTTGAGTGAAAGAGAACAATTCGTGTCCTATGGTGAGTTCAACTCTAATGCATATCCTACAAATTCTGGTGTGCCGCAGGGATCCAATTTAGGACCCCTATTGTTTTTAATTTTTATAAACAATATTCAGGGAAAGATTAAATTCGTCCGTTTTCTACTTTTTGCCGATGACATCAAACTCTTTCTGAGAATAAGATCGATAGAAGACTGTAGAAAGCTCCAGGAAGATATCGATGCAATTATTGACTGGAGTATTGATAACAAACTTGGGTTCAACTTCCAAAAATGTTCAGTGATGTGCTTTACAAGGGCACACAAGACCATATATTTTAATTACAAAATGAAAGATACGTCACTGAAGCACATGGTGACTTGCAAGGACTTGGGAATTGTGTACGACATTCGCTTAACATTTCACGCTCATATTGAAAAGATCTGTAAATCAGCCACTAAGATGTTGGGTTTTGTCATACACAATTCGAAAGACTTGACCAACCTTGCAGTAATAAGGCTGCTTTACTTTAGCTTAGTGCGTAGCATTCTCGAGAATGGATCTCAGGTATGGGGGCCAGAGGACACTGTCTATGTACTAATGGTCGAGAAGATACAAAAAAAGTTTTTACGATACCTCTACATGAGAGAGTTTGGTTATTACCCATGGCTGTTTCCAACAGCATTTATCTCGGGAATGCTGGGTATATGCAGCCTTAGTTCCAGAAGGGATGTTGCATTACTCCTGATGGCGTATAAGCTACTAAACGGTTTAGTATCAATACCAGACATTCTGGCTAAAATAGGATTTTATGTCCCGGATAATTTCGCGCGAGGCCGCCAACACAGGCTTTTGATTCTTCCTAGGTGCAGAACTAACTTACCAATGGTGATGCCCTTGGGAAGAATCACTAGGTTAATTAACTGCCTCGCAGGAAATGTGGATATTTTCCACATGTCCTACAACGTATTTAAACGTGAAATATTATTATTCAATACTTAAAATTGTAAATCTAAATTTGAAACTTTTTTCTTTGTCCCACTTGTAAATGTACCTATTTGTTATTCACTTTTTTGTAAATGTTAATTATCGATATTGCAATGTTCTGGTTCATACTGTTTTTGCAAATAAACAATAAATAAATAAATAAATAACTCAATTCATTCCAGAAAGGCATACAAATACAATATTGGATTGGATCACTGATACAATATTGTATTTGTATGCCTATTGAAAGAATTGAGTTTTTGTACAAACAAAACTATTTATTCATATTGCGTTTGTACAGGTGCAAAAAAATAATTGGTCTTAATTTTTAAAGCATAACCTGCAAAAAGTGTATTTTCATAAAATAATTAAATTTGCGCCGTCTACGAACGCGTATAGTTTAATCTTAAGTTATTCCAAAAATAAACAAGATAATGTTTTAATTTATGACTTTTTCTAATGAATGGATATTTTCCCCTCTTCAGGTACATGATGGCATTAGCGCTGATTGCTAAAGCGGGATCTCTCCTGTTCTTCTTCCTGTCGTGGTGGTTCTACAAACCTCCGCAGAACACAAAGGTCATGGCCGCTCAGACTCCCTCTGTGCATTTGGTCCAAAGTGAAAACAAACAGCATAATTATCCACGGTCCAATGGCTGTGTGAACGAAAGTTTAAATGAACGATTTTAGTTTCATAATTTACATTATTCCAAGATTGTTATTTTGTTTGAAAAGTATTTGTAATAGTAACCAAACAATATTAATACGAAAACTACTATATTCAATGTTAGATTTTATATGATTATTCCATGTGCGGTACTTACTGTCGTTTTGGCCATAATATTGTGTAATTTAATGTAAATATTAGTACTGTACTTTTTATAAGAATTCTTAACGTGTTTGCGAGCTGATCTCAGCCCTTGTTAAACTTTGTAATGACGGTTAAATATCCCATATCCATTTTTAAGATGTTTATAGAAATAGTCACAAAGCGTAATACATATTCAACTTTTGTGTTGTGAGATTTCATTTACACACATCAAACCCTTTAAAACCAAAATACGTTAACATATTTACTGTGTCTACGAAAAGGGAATATTTATGTCCGTACGTTACTTATGTACTCCTGGTTGTACAGTGTTGTATTAATACAGTACGGACTTGAGTGTCACATGAGTGAAAAACTTTAGGGACGGGTTGTTCATAGAATTTGAACAATTCCTAAAATTTAAGTTAATTTTCAAGTTGTATTATTATTTCAGTTCTATGAAGCAACTGGCCAAAATGAAAAACAGAACTTGAAAATTAACTTTGAAATTTGATGAATTGTTCAAATTCTGTGAAAAAACTGGCAGTTAGTGTGCATTTACAAAGCAAGGACAGTGTGTGGCAGTGTACAACAGTAAAAAAATTCCTAAAACTAAATGTATACAGATCTAAATGTATATAATGGGCATGTATGTATTCATACTATTAACAAACGTATTCAAAAGTATTGTAACATAAAAATTTTGTACTTTGTAATTAAAAAAAAATTGTGACGATCAATTAATTATACAAATTACATTTGAAAGTGGAATTCATAGATGTAAGTCAGGAAATATGGGTTCAAGTTGTACAGTAACATAAATGTCAATCCCGAATAAAAAATATACCTATAATATAGGATTCACATTAGCAGAAGATAAAAAAGCTCGAACAATATTATCAACAACTACTGAAAAACAATTTTATGAAATATTAGCTGTACCCCGCCATGCGTTCGCTAAGTCTGTCTGTGAAGATACTTTTGCTTTTATGTCCAACAGACGGCACTGTTTTATATCTATATAATATAGGTATATAAAAACATATGCATATTCGAATGCAATGTTGTGTCTAAATTTCAAAGCAATCTGTGAAGAACATTCAGAGATTTAAGATTTTGAACTAACAAAAATTAACATTTTTTATTTATATATACTAGCTGTTGGCTCAGTCTGTCTGTGCAGAGAAGCTATAGCGCGTGTTACTTTTACGACCAACAGATGGCACTGTTTTAAAAAAGGCATTGTTTCATCTGCCGTATGTGACATCTATATAATATAGGTATATAAAAACACATGCGTATTCAAACGTAACGTTGTGTCAAAATTTCAAAGAAATCAGAGAAGTAGTTTCGGAGATTAAAGATTTTGAACAAACGAACAATTAAATTTTAATTTATGTAGGTAGATGGTCATCAGTGGGTATTAATTTTGTTATTTACTGAACAAGGTTACAATTTACCATGTTAATAACATGTTTCTATGCATTCAAATATTTTGTTTGTATTTATATAGCATAAAACAGCACATATTATTATTATGGTAAAATCTAATAAGTTGTTTACGAGAATTTTTTTTAAATGAGTAAGTTTGTGTATGCATGTATGTAGTTAATAAAATATTTACATGAAATGCTGTAAATGTAATGTATTCATTACGAACGGTGTTTTCATGAACACGGAATAAAAAATTATTACATATAAGATTATTATTCCATTAATTATATTATTTGATATTATATTCTAAGAATACATTAAGAAGATATGATTGAGAGATCTGTAAATAAAATAAGATTAATAATTAACTATTATAATGAAATAAAATTAAAAAGGACATTATTATTTTGTGTGGAAATTTTTGTAATTACATAACAATAAATTATATTGTTGTATTGTGTATAGATACATATTTATAATTTAAACATGAGTTTTGAATATTTGTAATTAAATTACACTTTTATAACATTTTCAAGTTGTGTTTTATTTATCGGCAGAAGATAATAATTAATTTTAAAAGAATTTCACACCCTGGTTGTCATCAAAATCTATCAATTCACACTTATTATTCAGTTGTAAGGCCCTCAGGGCTTTTACAAGAACCGCTGGATCCAATCCATGAAATTCTGAAAACAAAAAAAACATTGACGTAGAATCATTAAAGATTAAGCAAATGTAATTTTCAAAATATGGACACTACATACTTTAGCAGTTTATCATCAGAGTTTTATTTAGTTCATTTTGTAAAAAAAAAATCTTTTTGGGCCTAGATTTATTTTTATTAGAATCATATCCACGTCTCTAATACTAACTTTAAAACAGTGGCGATCTGTGGCTTTTCAGTGAGCTAGAGTGGTAAGATTTAAAAATAGAAAATTATTGACGAAGTTGAAGATGAAAAAAAAAATTGGTATCTAACGTTTTTTTTTCGAAATCAATTCTTTAAAAAAAGATTTTTTCATAAATCAATTCTTCGAAACTACTGATTGGTCGACTACGTTTTCCTTAACAATGCAATTCTTCGAACATCCCATTTCTTTGAATTTTGTTCATATTTTTTCGGTGCAAAAATGGAGATTTCAAAGTAGCATGTGACAATTATTTTTTTTTTTTAAATGCTTTGTTTTCACAAAAATTAATTCCTAACAGTAATTATTAGCATTTGCAGAAATATAATTTAAAATTTTAATTCGGATGATCTTTAAGTTAAAGTTTCTATGGACGAACATGCGACCGCTCTGCTTACTTTCTTGGTGCGTACTAACGCAATTCGGCGACCGCGACTCAGTAGAACGCAAGCGAGAGCTCGTGACTAGCAGTAAGATTTTTTATTAGTTACTAGTCTGGGGTCATCACTGAATGTTTATGCCAAAGAATTATAATCAAATTTTTTATATGAAAATTGGAAAAAAGAAAAAAAATTCTGCTACAAATTTTGTATTTTTCAATCTCACCACTCTAGCTAATAAAAAGTCCAGAACCGCCCCTGCTTTCAAAACAATGATTAACAACTAAATGTTGCAAGATAGCATTTATAGTCTCAATTTTATTTGACTCAATAAAGATAAAATGAACTGATAGGTATGTAGGTATGGAGAAGTGTGTTTGATGACTAGACTTATCTGATTTCAATCTCTTGTAGTTGTAATCAAAGGCTTGTCAAATATGTAGAAAATTAGGTCAGACTAAAATGAAGTAAGCATATTATTATAGTTTTGGTTTCAAGTTTCTCCAGACAACTACATCAGATGAAATTTACCAGACGATTAAATAGTCTAAATAATTGAAGCTAGGCATTTAACTAGATCAATTTAAAATATATTTGTTTAATAAATAACTTTGTTTTGTCGAATGCTATTAAAATGTACCCTTTTCAAATTTAAAAAAGTTGCAAATGAAGAAAAGGTTCTAGTCTGCATTTTAAAACGTCTGAAGCAATTTCTCTAAAACAAAACATGATTTTTCCCAAGCTAAGTAAGTATAAGTTAGAAATAAGCTTTTAATAAATACAGAATAAAATAATTACCTTCGTCCGTGGTATTATCCCCTTCAATGAGTTCGTGTATTGTGCACACTGTATTGTTCATTCCATTATTACACGCCCACGAATAAATAATATTACCCCATTCATCCAAGGAATGCCAGTAAATCTCCCATCTAGTTTTGGACTTGTCTATGGGCGCCGCGTTGCCAGACTTGGCCATGTCTTCCAGAACTATGACAATGCCTTCTAAAGGAAGTTTCCTGTTAATAGTTGTGTTACAGAAGAGAGGACTTCTCTGAGCTTCACTGACATCGAGTATTGTCTGATGAGTCGCTTTGTAATAGTCTAAAATCATGTTTCTCCATGCTAGAAGTTGCTTCGATTTGGTTTCGGCGTGTGGTTGTAGCCTGTAATATTCAGAATATTTGTAGATGTCATAATGTCTCGTTGGAATAGAAATTACTTTTCAGGAATGAATTGAATCAAATGAAAATTGTGAATAAAACACTTCAAATATAGTGTGCATTTATTAAAAAGATTTAAAAACATTAACAATAATAAAATATCAGATTAATAACATTGTATAAATAATTTTGTAAAATTAACGATAAAAACAATTAACGAGTAGGTATATAATTTTTTAAATAATTGATCTAGACTAGAGAATTCTTATAACATTCTATCATATCTTCGTTCCTTTTTCTGTGCAACTGAATCTTACTCGAAGGTTTTGGATCCAAATCGATAACACCAATTTTAGTAAGAAAGGCATTCCCACGTTTTTTTATAACTCTGTGTTTGTTCATTAACTCTTCAGTAATATATGTCAGCGGCTTTATGGCAATCATAACGGAACAATCCTTAGCGGAACACGCCAGCATATATTTGTGAAGAGGTTTTAGTTCTTGAAGAAGGTTATTAAGACACTGAGGGTTTGATGGTAAGGGCTTGTTAAAGTAAGCCAGCAATTCTTCCAAGTAAGCGTAGTCCGAAGCCGTGTCCGTGTCAGGTGGTTCCAAGGTGAAATCCTTTTCCAACATCTGGGCGTGAAGTATCGCTTTCAGTACACTTCCATTTGGTAAACCTTCCCAAGAAGAATCACAACTCTGTTTATCATTTGATCTCTTTTGGCAAGGCATGTTTTTAGTAAATCTGTGAATTACAATGTCGGCTTCAGGTGGCTTGTTCATGAGGGCTTCTAGAATGGTATCAATAAAGGAGTCTATAGTGTCCACAGAATCACTGGTATATTCAGAAAAATAATCATTTAAGTGTGAACTGAAAACAGAGAAAGCAATATTCTCTCCAAATATTTGCTTCCCGGACAAGAAAACTTTGAAGTTGTTTTGAGGGTTGATCATCAGCTCCATTAAAGCTTTCCTCACCCGCTTGGCATTTCCAGAAAACAAATCAAGTGGGCAGTAACCACCGATGGCTGTTATTTGCTTTTTCTCCAGCTTCAAATACTGATTCATACAAAACATACATTTTCCATATTGTTTCAAAGATCGAGGCATCCACCCTTGCTTGCATTTTATTTCTACACACAGTGTTGGGCATCGTATTGGGGGAAATATTTTATTAGATGTATAGTCTATTGTAATAGTCCCATATTTACAATATAACTGCTTGTGTTGGCGTGAAATTGGCCGTATTGATTTCAATTGATCATTTAAAGATTCTAATTCATCTTTGTATAGTTCTGCGATTTTTGGAGATTGTATAAAAGTTTTGCCAATCAGGTTTGTCATAATTTTTTCATAGTATTCATATTCAAGATTTAATACTTTCAATTCACTATCTGAAAAGCGTTGCATCAATACACCTTCTTGCGATTTCCGGAGACGCAATATCAGGCCAGAATCTTCAAGAGCCAAGACTATATTGCAATTTCCTTCACCAAGATAAACATATTGAGAGTCTATAATTGACAGGAGTTGCAACTGGTTCATATTGATTTCTGTCTCACGGCAAATATTAATGAATTATACAAACTCACGACACCCAAGACGTATCGTCTTGTACTATTAATATTATAATATCACGCTGAGTAAAATTGTGTTCCCATGATTAGTCTGCAAACTCATGGAACTTGAAATTAAGGAAATCCAATAACCAATCATTTCGTAACTTACGTAAAAAACGGCGGAAAGTTATACTGCCAAGGCCACTCAATTACAGCCATAATTTAATATATTCACAAAACTAAATATTATTTCCAGATTTATACAATCGATGAGTGACGATTGTTTATAAAAAGGAAAAGTGACATTTGACAGGTTTGTCAGGTCAGGAATAGTAGCAGACGTTAGACGTCATGAGTCATGAATACGAAATACAAACAGTGATGCCATACCGCGAAAATGAAAATCGGTAGAATTGAGTGAAAAACGGTAGATTCAGTTCTAGTTTTGATCTTTGATCTTATAAATATTTTGCGCTGTTACAATTATTTTTTTGACGCCCAAGAAAAAAAAATTAATTGCACTAATTTAAACATTTAATTATTTGAGAATATTATTTTAAAATGTAAGTATTTAATTGGAAAAAATTTACAGTGAAGGTGAGAAGCTTGTTTGCTTTTTGTGCCTCTAGTACTCTAGCCACTCGTTATTTACCAATATATATTTTTCAGTTCTGAAATGTCAAGTGCGTTATTCAGAAAGGCAGTAATTTAAATCCGAGCTTACGTATTTCGTTTATGCGAATCTGTTAACTCCAAATAGTTACGTCTTTTTTGTAGAAGCAACATTTTTAGTGTTCAGTAACGGTAGTTGCTTATCCACACGATCTTCAATCTTCAGCCATAATAATTCGTTTTGACGTTTGGGATTCATGTGCGGAATACGATCGTGGTTTTCCTTATAATATTGAATTAATGAATAGTTAAAAATGATAACCCTGACTAAAAAAATCAAGAAAGATGCCCCTGGTAATAAATCCGACGAGAGCGCAATTTCAGATTATGCTAAAAGAGTCTCGATAAGAGATAAACTCCTCGTGAAGGAAGTTCAGGAAATGGAACAGAATTTGCCAGGAACTTGCCGTGTTGTGTTTAATGACCCTAATACCCTCAGCGAGTTCAACCTCAACGTTTCTCCCGATGAAGGATATTGGAAAGGCGGAACATTTAAATTTAGCGTTTTCGTGACAGAGGACTATAACATGGCAGTAAGCAAATATTGAAATAACATTGGTTGTCAGGATGTTCTTTTCTAAATATAATTTATAACCAATACTAAACCGTTATGTGCTATATTATTTGCTAAGATTTAACCCAAATTCATTGTAATTTAGTCTAGATATTAGGTTTATTTTCATGCAATACATATTTGCTTTGACTACACTACAATCATTGATAGCTGCTACTAATATTCACAGTTCTACGCTGGTCAGTGTATAAAACTATGGTAATTATTTACCTAACTGCCGCACTTTTAGGCACGGATTATGGAAATTAAAATTTGTTTCAACAATTACTACAAGAAACAACTATTTACATGCACAATATAGGTTATTTTTCTGGGTTAATTAAGTAAATTATACGTATTTAGATTGAGACGAAACTTTCGCAAGTGTCGCTACATAGTAAAAAGAAAATGGCAGCAAAGGTAATGTTTTATAAGGTAAATTTTGAGGTAAAAGGTAAAAATCTTTGACTATCTCTCCCGATGTAAATATTTGTTTCCTACAGTAATTAAGTTGAAACGAAGTGTGATTTCCATAATATGTGTCTATGAAATATTTACCAAAACTTTCTTAAAATTCCGTTGAATGTTGTTCATACATATTTATAGTAAAAAACTGATAATCATCATTATTCAATAAATAAGAAGCTAATTAAATTTCTGAACAAACATATGTTATTGTTATTCGATTTGGTAAATTAATATGCATAAGGCAATAGCAAATGGTTTTATTTTGCTGTAAATTCTTTCTATTAAACATCCGATGCTCTTTAGGGAACCCTCTTGCACAGCGCAGGTGTAAACTGTGAATCCTTGAGTTTAAGTTTAAACATCGGAATCCAATCCTTCGTTTGTATGAAAGCACTGTGTAACATTACATAAGTACAACTAATATAACAGGAAAAGATATTACAACAGAGTTCCCGGTGACAGAACCCATCAAAACACTTGCATGCTCAATTTAGGAGGCTGGAATGGGTACCGTCTCCAAAATTCACTGGCCAACCAACACCTTTGTCATAGGTTATCCCAAGTGGTTCGCTACCTTTGGTGACTTTGCAGGGGTGCCCGGGATAATGGGGCGAGGTTTGTTCAGGTTTTGGTGGCGGATGGACCTGCCCACCAGCTGGGTAGCGGGTCAGTTCGGGAGAGGCCATTTAAGGAAGACCTATCCAGCCGAACTCTCTTGACCCAACGCCTTACACTGCCGTGGGAAGTATGGATTCATATGTCCGTAATTCCTGGACAGACTGACCCCCAGATTCCTACCCACCTGTAATACCTTTTTCCTTCCTAGAACTTCCTTTCCTTAAAAATACCCTTCATACAGCATCTCATAGATGACATAGGCCCTTATTTTCATCATGGCCTCTTGTGTGGAGTTAATGTAAAAAAAAAATATTTAAAAAATTAGTGCCATTTTATACAGGGTTTTCCAATAAGAGGTGTTATTTTGATATTCAACGAAACTTTTCCCGTAAAAGATCAATGGTTTCGTTGCTTGTGTGGCACGTAGCGCCGTCTTGTTGAAAGTAAACGTTGTCCAGATCAATATCATCCAATTCCGGCCATAAAAAATCATTAATCATCTCTCGATAGCGCAATCCATTCACCGTAACTGTTACTCCAGCCTCATTTTCGAAAAAGTAAGGTCCAATGACTCCGCCGGACCATAAACCGCACCAAACAGTCACACGTTGAGGATAGAGAGGCTTTTCAACAATAACTCTTGGGTTTTCCGAGCCCCAGATGCGACAATTTTGCTTGTTGACGAAGCCACCGAGGTGGAAATGGGCCTCATCACTCAAGATGATTTGCATTTGATTCACTCAAGTGAATTTTAATAATTTCGATGAGTTGTTGAAGCGTGTATCGTTCCATTTTTATTAATGGCGTAGTTTCTACTTGTCAAATGTCAAAAAATGACGGCTTCAAAAGTAACATCTACCGAAATAGCGGGCTATTCAAAATAACACCTCTTATTGGAAAACCATATACTTTTTTAATTATCCTAGATTTTATTGTTCCAGTTACAGTTATTAGGTAATTTTGTGAGGTTCATTACAATCAGCATCGCAACACCTTATTTATATTTTTTTGTTTTATCTGGCATTTTACCATTGACTATTTTTTTTCTAATTTCAGCCCCCTAAAGTAAAATGTTTGACGAAGTTGTGGCATCCCAACATAAGCGAAGATGGAGACATTTGTTTGTCTCTGTTGAGGCAGAATTCCATAGACGGTCTCGGATGGGCCCCGACCAGAAGATTAAAAGATGTGGTTTGGGGACTTAACTCCCTATTCACAGTAAGTTCAACTCTTCATTATTTTTATTCCTTCTCCACTTTCTTTCCAAGGCAACTGTACTGAGCTATAACATTACAGCCCAGTAATGTTATAGTTCAATTACAAACAAAATATCATTCCCTATAGCATTCTAGAATGAAGGGGGCACGGAAATGACTACCATGTGGTAAGACCGTTTTAAACACTCTTCGAACTTCTCATTCGTAATATGTAAATATATTTTTGGTAAGCAAATATTGACTGACATATTTTAAACATATATGATGATATTCCATAACCTGAACTCTCCAAGAATATTGCATCTCCATTCTATCAAATGAGCCCTGTGGAAAAACAGCATTATCAAAATAACCTGTTTCTGTGCAGATCCATTCAAATTACCAGCCATTTATTCTTTACGTTCAGAGCAAAAATCGTTTTAAAATCTCAACCACAGACAGCAGTATAAGGCCCATGGTGACGGCCGGTGGCAGTCAAGACAAGCCCGCCATTACTTAATTGAAACTGACGGATTGTGCGATCGGCGCTTGGCATATTTCTCTTTATTATGGTGATAAAGTTTTATTTCTGTAATTGTCAAGCTATTGAATCTTCAATGTGAATGTCCACATTTTACAGGAAAATTCAAAAATGATTTCATTTCATCATGCCAAAAGTCTCAATTGTTACATCGTGTCAGACATTTTTACATGGTTGAGATTTACTGCATGAATGTGTTGTTATTACCACCTATTCTTATGCTCAACAGCCTGGCTTTGGAATTTGACGCTTTCATATTAATTCCTTTTCCTGTCCCTAAAACCCCTCACCATAGCATCCTCAAATATGACATATACTTACTTCCAGTGGCGGCTCGTGACTTTTGGGTGGGTTTACTTGAGTGCTATCATTAAATAAAATGGCATTATTGATGTTGTACCTTGAAAAGTTTATTTTTTATTTTTATTAAATTCATTTTCAGTTTGGCACTGCACCGATTTCCTGAAAATCTTCGTAAAAAAAAACGATTTTTTGAAAAAAATAAACGTTTTCAACTATAACATCATGCCATTTTATTTTAATATTAGCACTCTATTACTCCCAAAAGTCACGAGCCGCCACTGATTCCTTCATGGAGCTACAATTAAATATATATATATATATTTTTTTTTTTTCAATATGATTCTATGTATTACTTAATGATATCTGAAGCATATTTGTAACCATTGGTAATAAGTTGATATTTGTAACCGTTGGTAATAAGTTGATATTTGTAACCGTTGGTAATAAGTTGAAATTTGCAGGACTTACTTAATTTCGAGGATCCGTTAAACATTGAGGCCGCAGAATTATATCAGAAAAATAAGAGGGAATTTCAAGCGATAGTAAAGGAATATTTAGAAATGTACGCCAAGAGATGAGAATTAATCCCATCCGACACAATTGAGAACCTCTTAGGTAATAATTTAGGTAGCTATTGAATGCATATAAATATTTTTGTAAGTTGTTTATTTAAATTTATTTTGCTATGATTTGCAAAACACAGTTTCTGTATTTCATTGACAATTTTAATGTTTGTAAAAAAATAACGAGCCATTATAAATCATTAATTTATTTATTCTTAAAGTAATTTAATTTACATATAAATAACAATAAGGCAACATGAAGAACCAATAAATATGTTTTGGTAAGATTTCAGGTAAAGGATTGTTAACTTCCATATAAAATCCACTTGTGGGTGTAGTGTTGACTAGATATATTATTATACAATAAAAATAATAAAGGTTATTTAAAAAAACATTTTCTAGAATAATAATATGAAGATCGTCACAAGTATCTATTTAATTGCACCTTTGGTATGAAATAATTTGGCAAGCAGTCAAACATGGGCGAAGATGATTCATGTTTGTTTTTTGTTGAATGTAAGTGGAAGAGTTTGTTAGAATGAAGTGATGAGCTCCTCCTGTATACTGTTTGAGCGCGTGAGAACTCGCGGAGCATTGCCTCCGAGGGTTCCTGACAAAGAATCGGACTTTGTGGCTTCCTTTGCCTTTTGACTATGATATTCCTCTGAAAACTCCTGCAATAAATGTACAACACCGTTTTTAATAAACATTAAAGAGTACAAAATTAAAAAATAAGTTTTATTTAAATAAGCTGAAATATATGTGCTTCTGCTCTTCTGGCAGTAACGCCTGGTGGGGCAGACAATATATCCACCAACTAGAATACAACAGAGTTAACTTTTCTACCCACGGGAGGTATTTTTATGTTTTCGCCGTTTATGTACATAGTGGCATCTTGTAATGCTATTAACAAATAACATACCTTCAATCTGTTGCCAAGGAATACTGCTCTCTCCCTCTTTTTGATCATGAAATCACTAGCCATGAGCCACCTGTGGTCGTGACATTCCTCGGCCAACGGTCTCTTAGATGGCGTCCTCTTGAACACAAACATCAGGAACCTGGTGGCTTCTTGACTCAACTCCTTGTAGAGGTGTTCGAATCTGAATCTGACATAACTGATGTTCTGTTTGGTTTCCGCTTCGTCCTTGCCTTTGAATGGTGAAACACCCGAGAGCATGATGTAGGCGAGGACTCCGACAGACCAGATGTCTGTCTGTGGGAAGGCCGGCTCATCGTTGATCAATTCAGGGGCTGGAAGAAAAATTTTACCATTATCATGAAGATACTTTCAATATAAAGTGATGAATTTATTAAATGACATAAACGCTTGTTTCTAGATTCCTTACCCATATATTCCAAGCTGCCAACTTTAGGTACTGTGGTGCCAAGTTTGCTGACTTTGTAAGCTGATCCAAAGTCTACCAGTTTAATTTGCACAGATCGCACAGAAGCCATGACTACGTTATCGGGCTGAAGATCCAAGTGAGAGAAACCTCTCCAGTGAAGGTACTGAAGGCCATCCAATATCTGGGTAACAATGGTCGATACCATTTGCTCTGTGTAATCGTGTCTGCTAGATAAATAGGTTAAGATGTCGGCTCCTTGCAGCTTCTCTAAGATTAAAACAGCCACTGAGGTGTTGGGAGCTTTGAAAGCTGCTAAGAGATTACCAATTCTTTCATGTCTTAAACGTCTCAGGCATTCGAATTCTCGGATAACTTGAGAGTCAGTCTCGCTGTGACACTCCATCAGTTTGGCCACTACTACTGCGTCGGTTGCCTTGTTGATGCCTTTAACAACAACGGAGAATTTGCCCCTTGCTAGTTCCGAAATAAAGCTGTATTTTTCGGTTAAGTTGCTGTCTGAACCCCATTCCAAGGGCGTTTCCTCGCAGGAATAGTTCAATTTAGGTTTTTCTTCATCTAAAACGATAATTTGTCCAGATTCTGTCAGTTGTTGCAAATGTTTCATGGCTCTTGTGACTTGAATCTTGGGAGCACCATTTTCTAAAGTTTTGATCAGCTTCGAGGGTATTCCCTTTTCACTCCATCCGATGCGATTGCGAGCAGCTAAACGGAACTGATGACTGGTGTTGGCCCTCAATTCTTTAACCAAGTAAAATTCGTGGTCAATGTTACTGGCCACATCGATCCAGTCCACCTTATCTCCTTCTTTGTACTGCAGGCTGTAACACAGGACGGCAGAGTTTCCATCATCTTTAGGTTGCTTCCATCTGAGTAATACTTCAGAGTCGGATGTCTCGGCAGCTGTAGGGCTGTCGGGTGCATCTGGGACTGAAGCTTGCACCACCCTGGTTCTGGCCACTGTCTGGCCAATCCTGTTGCGAGCGACGACCTTGTAAATGCCAACATCATGGGTAAGAGCCGGGTTGAACTTGAGAATAGATCTACCTTCTTCGTCAGTTGTTACCTTAACCCTGTTACCTTCAGCAATAACCATGTCGTTTCGGAACCACTGCACCGTGGGTTTGGGTTCTCCAACTGCGTAGCATACTAGTTCTGCCGGGTGGTTGTCTAGGATTGGCAGAATTTGGGGCTTTTCTCTGAAGAAAGGAAGTTGTCCATCTTTTTTGGATTCAATGATGGCTTCTGCTTCGGCGTAGCTGTCAAGCCTGGATCCCAGTTCATGACGAATCCTCCTCAGGGTGTAAGTGTCGGCGGAACCGTACTTGTTGATGCGCTCCTTACGTTCATCGTCAATTTCTTCATCCATGACGTCAGTGAATCGACGACGTTCACGAATAATTGGTGTCTAGAAACAGATATAAATAATAATACAGTAAATTAAAGTTAATTTTTCCAACCCTTTCATTTAAGGAAGAGGGTAATTGAACTGATAAATGCTATATCTCTTACCCTCCAGTCATATGTGTCTGAGACAGACATACTGAATCCTGGGCTACGATTGCTGGCCACCTTCATGTATTCACGCAGACGGACAGGGAAGTCAACATCACGAAGTTGTAGAAGATATGTGTCTGGACCATTTTGGTAGCTGAAATGAAACAAATAACAAATCCAATCAAAATATTTCAAAATTCTACCAATACTTAGCATAAATAACCAACGGAATAGATAACTTTTTCGAAATTTTAATATTTTTTCTATACAAACAATTGAAATCGTGAATATTGTGATGTCAAATTGTTGCCTAACTATATCCAGCAATGAAAAACTATAAAAGTCTATGGAATAAACTTTCAAATAAATAGGCACCGAATGAGAATTGTACTATCTATATATGTATTGGCATATCTATGGTTTTTTAGAACCAATTTGTTTCATACAAAAAGCCCGAAGATATCAATCTAGTGAGTGGTTTATTTATGGATTCACATCCCTAAGTTAGTGCACTTTAGCCCCTTACCACCTTGTACAGTTTATAAGTGGAAAAAAATACCAGTACAAAAAAATTCCCTATTTTAAGCTGATAACTGGAGGATAGTAATTTCAGAGATTTTGGTCACCCTGTTGGAAAGGTTAAGAAAGATTTGAAAATACTAACTGGCTCTCAGATTTTATCATTCCGATCTCGTAGTCGGGATGCTCGTACACCTTGTGGTTGCTGTCGTAAGCTCCGGGCAGGCGGGGGGAGCGAGAGGACCGCTCGGGGCTACCCTCAGGGGTGTAGACATGCCCCGGGGGGTACACCATGCGTGATGGGTGCTGGAAGGCTCCGCTCAGAGGACGCCTTCGGTACCAGGTACGGCAGGAAGAATTGCTGGTCCATTCTCTGAAAAATTTAATTTTAATGAATGAAGATTTTTGGAATCAATTTAGTATAAGTATGTATTATGCAGATATTATGTATTGTATATTGATTAAGAGAAATACACTTTCAGAATACTTAATATCTAATTACCCTTGTTTTATTATGTAAAATAAATCATTTGAAAGGTCGGCGGCTGTCCAAAGTGAAAGAAACAATATAGCAATTTCATATTACACACATGTCTAGGTGAAGGAAAAAAGTGTTTTTTTGAAACGTTTTATGTCGATTGTTTAAAATCTCTGAATGTTAAAAATTGACAGCAATTGGGATTTGGTCAACACATTGGCCGTCTTACTAATTAGATTCTTACACGCCAGTTCAATATTGATGAAGCCGGCCGTGAGGCTGGTTTTAGACCGTTTTAACAAAACGGTTCCGTGATAACTCAACACAGCGACAATCCAACACACCTTTAAAAAGTAATTTCATTAAAAGCGACGAAAAAAAACCTATAAACCTAACTTACATATTCTATTTAACCTAGTTTTTGTTTCATTACTTTTCATGACTATATATCACTTTTTAAAGGTGTGTTGAATTATCATTGTGACGAGTTATCCGGTCACCAGAACAAACCATAATTACTAAAAATGTTAAATTCCGAGTTTTAACATTGATAGAAAAAGAGTGCAAAATAAAAACTGCACTTTGTTAAAAGGAGTGCAAAAAGCTGAGGAATTCTATACCTGAAAAATGTATAAAATTATAAAGGTGTAATGTTTAATACCTGTAGGAGTTGTAATAGTTCTTCAGTCTGTCCGTGCTAATCTTGTAAGCATCAGTGGGCATCTTGTCGGCGAACAGCAGCCAGGGGTGTTTGAGGGCAGCCTTCACATCCATACGGCCCTCTGCCTGGTAGACCAGCAGCTTGGTGATGAAGTCCTTGCCCTCAGAGCTGATGCGGCTCCACCACTCAGTGTCCTTGAACTCCCACTTGCCTTCCTTGACATTGGTCAGGGTCTCCCTGTCGTTGGTTCCCCTGAATGGCGAGTATCCTCCCAGGAGGATGTAGGTGATGATGCCCAGACTCCACATGTCCGTGTTGAGTCCCACTCCCTCGTTGTTGGCAATCTCGGGGGACACAAACTCGGGCATGCCGAAGTCCAGGTTGGCCAACTTGCCGTAGTGGATACGGCGGGCTAGACCAAAGTCACAGATCTTCAAGTCATCTCCACCGGGGTGGGAAATCAGCAAATCTCCAATCTAAAACATTAAAAAAAAATGTTTAAATAAAAGGTTTAATTCAATGCAGTTAGCAGCATTAATGCCTTGTACGCTGATGTCCATTCAACAAATTGAACGGATGTGAACGGAATAGCCGGTCACAGTTGATATCAGCTTCATGAGAATGAGTCGTTTCTGTATAAGACGGCTCAAATTTGGAATGAGCTACCGGCTATATAATTGCCATTTCATGCGATCCTCTTCAGAATCCCTTCCCATAGCCCCACGAAAACATATAACGTAATACTAGAGAAGTAAACAATTTGCGTAAAAAAAAAACACTTACAGTGAGTCCCATGTGGCCGATGTTCAGGTCGTGCATATGCTCCAGTCCCCAGAGGATCTGGCGGATATAGCTGGCGATCTCTCCCTCGGTGAAGTGCGACTGCTTCAGTAAGTTATCCTTGACCAGCTCGCCGCCGGCCGCTAGCTCCGTGACCAGGTGCATGTTGCGAGTGGTCTCGAACGCGTCGTGCAGCCGGATCAGCTTGCGGTGGTTCAGAGAGTTCATGATCTCCATCTCGTTCCACATGTAAGCGCGCAGGTCTGACTTGCCGTACATCATCTTGCTGGCGTAGTTGCGACCTGGAATGGAACATCGAACGTAAGCATCTTTAAAAACAATAAAAATTTATGTTACACTTCACAAAAGCGCTCCTCTCCAAAATTTACTAAGCATCTTGTTAAATGTCTTGTTGTTATAATTGTCAACATTTAACGTGGACCGTTCTAATCGAGCTGATGGTCACTTGATGGTCAAGTGTAATGGAGAAAAACATGAATTTAGAAAATTTATTGATTTTAACCCAGTACACAAATGACATTTGTCAGGAGAACAGTTTAAACTTTGCCATTATATATTAATGCTTGGTTTGATGGACTCGATCGCCATTTGAGCGTTTTAGCTGCTTCAGTTGAAATGTGCTGTACAGAATCTGAGCACCAGCACTACAAGTATTTTTATTGTAACCTCTCAATCTTTCTTAGAACAAGTGGATGTAAGCGGAGTTCTCGGCAATAGGGACCGTATTGTGAATGTGTAGTTATTTTATATGGATCAACATAATACACATATTTACCTGTCAGCCTCTCCACGGCGTGATACGTAACACCCTGAGTGCCGCGTCCCAGCTCGTCTCCTAAGTCGTACAGGTCATCATAGGGCTTTGTCTTGGGTTTGATGGTAGGGGCTTTGATGTAGGTTCTGTAGGAGTACTCTTGCTCGTTCTCTTCGATGTGAACCATGGCTGAGGAACTCACGGCGCCCGCCACGTTGCGGGCACTCAGAGAATATAACCCTTCATCCTTTGCGATGGCATCGTTGATGATTAAAATGCTGAGATCGGGCTCGATGAACTGGGTCTGAAAATGATTTTATGTTATGTTTCTCACTTGCATCGTTGACAATTGTATTATTCTTTGCTAGTTCAATTCGCGGCGGGTAAAGCTTTACAATGCTGGCCTTTTCAACGCATTCTATCCCATCACGCATTACGTTTTGACGTGTATGTCATGTTTTGTTAAGCTTCATGGATCACATTTTACTATTTATTTATTAGGTGTATATATATAGGTAAGGTTTACACATTTCCGCAGACAGGTATAGCCGCCGATGGATCATTTATATGATAGCCGTGTAGATTAGGTTAATGCCAGAAATGCGTACACCAACCCCTCAAGTAAACAAACAGGCAACCTTGCAAAATCACCCTGTCAATGGATAATTGTTTTAGGTGTAAAAATCCAGGTTTCAAGGTGACTTGTGCAATAATTTGAATGCTTATAATATTATATACAAGTTAGTTAGTATTTGTAGACAGATCTACTATTACCTTAATTCTGCTGCTTGCATACAGGGGCTGCCAATCTTTGTACCACTTCAGTTCGGGGTAGGGTACACCGGTGACTCGGGCCTCAAGGCGTCCGGACTTGCGCACCATAATGACGGCCTCCTCCGGACGTCTGACGAAGACCGGGTACTCCGCGATGTCCATGCGGACACGCTGACGGGCCTCTCCATGCTCATTGGAGGCTACGGCTTCATACATGCCAACATCTCGTTCCAACATCCTAGAAATAAAACACTATTCATTCTCCGTACGAAATAAATATATCAAGTTTAATTTTTATTTTTTACATTATTTTTGTTATTTTAGACACAAACAGTAAATATGTAAATTAAATGAGTGGTAAACGATTTACAAGATTTTAGTATATTGCAAGGATTAGTTCCAATGATATGTCTGATTATATTATAGAAAATCCCGAATTCCGACCACAAATACTCCCCAGCACAAATTTCTTACTCTTTACTAGAATGATTTTTTGAAAAGTTTTCTGCTTGTGAGTGGGTACTTAATATGGTTGCTCGTTTGATAGTTCAGTGGTTCAGATGCTTAGATCGGTCGTCTGGTTTGAAAAAGGTCACTGCGATCAATTTCTGTGTTGCTGCAATAACTCCTTTCTTGTGTGTTTTTATAGTATGTAGATGTCATTTAATTTGATTCGAAATAAGGTTTCAGTAATTTCAAATTTCATTTAATTATAACTTACTTGTTGATGAACAATGTTGCTTGTCCATTTCTGGTGTAGCTCCAATCATACCTTCCACCTGACTCAATGAGTTCATCATTGAAGTAATACGTCATCTTTGGTTTGGGATAACCATAGACAAACCAAAACAGGTTGCTGTTATGGTTCTTGATACCGTACTGGGTATCGTGCTCTTGTCTCAAGAACTTAGGCGCTTGGGCATAGCCATCATGGGGTGGTCTTTCAATGTCAAAGTCCTTAGGAAAGTAGGGAGAGGTCTCAGGCCTGAAGTCGATACCTGGATCCAAGTAGGGAATGAATTTGGGTGGGTCTGGTTCCAGTTTTGCCCTGTAGGTGATGGCGTAAGGCGAAGGGTCGCTTATTCCGTATTTGTTTTCCACACGAATGCGGAATTTGTAGTCGCGGAAAGGTTCCAAGTTGCGGATGTCGCAAGCACATGAACGCACTCCGGTGCGGGCGGTGAACCAGTCACCATCAGGTTGTTCAGACATCTCCACCTAATTAACCAATAATTTAATTGCGTAAGTGTTATATATCTTCTATTTTGTACTTTTTAAGTATTTAAAGAAAATGAAAAACAACAATCAAATTGTTCATGATTTGCAAAACAATTTTATCTTAGCAACAAAATTATATCTTAGATTCTTTGCATTTGTGTTCATGTTTTTTTTTTAATGTTAATTTTGCACATTACCTAAATCAATTGTGCCAAAAACTTTTAATTTGATTGTTTTACTTACTTGGTATGTTACGGGGAACCGAGGTCCGTGAGGGATGGATGGTTTCCACGAGAGAGTCAGATGGCGATCCATCATTTTGGATATTATTGGCCTATCAGAGAGTGGCATCGGTACACCGGTCTTCTTGAGTTTGTCAAATTCCAAGTACTGATCTGCTAATGGCTTCTTAGTTCTTGGCTCCAATGCTGGAAACACAAATCAACAATTTGTACAACTTGATGTGGATAACTTTGCAGTCGATGGCGTTCCCACTATTCGACATTGAAAATAATTTGACAGACGAATAACAAAAAACATGGTATCTTTAGTTCCCTTCTGGCGGCCTGCAAAGTTATCTGTGTAATTTGTGTCAAGATGTTAATTGAAATTTAGGGTTGGAACTTTGGTACCCAAATGTTGGGAAATAGTGTGAACTCTTATTTTGAAACTCAAATAATGTCAACTGGTGGTAAATTATTGAACTCAAATGACAAAAAAATTAGCAATAGCAATAATTAAGGTCTGGCTGGCTAAGTCCTCCATCACAACACAAGCAACATTTTCGGCTTTCTGTGGTGTTAGTAGGAGATTTTCAAACATTGTTGGGTTATTCGTAACCCGGGAATGTTTGTCTTTCTTTTAAAAAAAAAAAAAAATAAAAATTGTTGAAAAATATGTAATTAAAATGTTTGTTTAAGTTCCCTCAGAGATTTCTAAATACATAGCGTGAATTCATCAAACTTTGAATCTAGAATGTTTGGAGCCATGTTAAAATGAACTTCTATTGTTTTCACCATGTCTGAGACCTGTTGACATTAGTTTTGGCGGGAACATTGATCGTTCATTGATGGTTTGGGTCAGTAAATTGTTTTACAATAACAAAACTTACAATCATAGCTGAGTTCGGCATGGCAGATATCTTCACCATGAGGGTTGAATATTCTGCAGGAATATTTTCCAACATCAGCCGGGTCAACCCCGAGGATAGAGAGTCGGAGCAGGCCTGAACCTTCGCGGTCCATCTTAATGCGTTCTGTGGGGAACAGTTTGTCTCCATTACGGAACCATTCCGCCTGGAATCAAAAAGACATTTTTAGGTTACAAAATATCTTAAATTCTTTAATTGGGATTATGAAGAAATAATTTCCGTACAGTAATTAAATGCTGGTTCCATGATAACTCCTTAAAATGACAATTCAACACACCTTTAAAAGGTGATATAAAGTCATTAAAAGTGTTGAAACAAAAACTAGGTTAAATAGTTTCATATGCAACCTATTTAACCTAGTTTTTGTTTCATGACTTTTCTTAATTTTGTAACACTTTTTATATGTGTGTTGAATTGTCATGTTGATGAGTTATCCGGTCACCATAAAGGCTTATGGATTAATTATATAATATATTTTAATTGAGTATTTTACCTCAGGTTCAGGTGTGCCTGTAGCACATGCTGTGAATTTAGCAGTCATGCTCTTGTAGACTTCGGTGTCTCCAATCTTCTTCAAGAATGATGGGGGCTCCATGCGTTGCCTCTTCTCTCTATAAAAAATTAAGGCAACAATAAAGTAGGTATACTGAAATATTTTATGTATAAATTATTTTTGAATTTTAGGAACTGGTAAAAAAGAAAAAGACCAGATTAACATATTTTTAAATAAGGAATCGACATAAATAGGGTGCCTAAGAAAGAGTGATACCGAGAGTGCCCCGTTCCATATATTTCTACTGGTACACGGGTCAATAAACTATTAGTTTAAAGAAAATATTTGATTTTAATTTGAATTTCCTAAATATATGAGATTTAGAAAATAGGGTGTCCAAGAATATGTGGCAATTTCTTTCATGTGAATATAAAGTTTTTGGAATTGAGATTATTTTTGTAGAACTCTTTGAATTGAGTCATTGTTAGCTCCTTCAACTCTATGGGTTTGATTTAGGTACATTTTGAAATTCATTCTTACATTTTATCTACAACTTCAAGGGTGGCTTGCAGTTTAGCTTCTCCCTCCTTGTTTCTGGCGATGGCCTTGATCTTGCCAGAGTCCTCGGGCTTGCAGTCCCTGACGTACAGGCAGCAGGCATCGCCGTCCCTCTTGATATGGTACTTGTCGGACTCATGGATGGGTTTATCGTTGAAGTACCAGCTGATCTCCGGCTGGGGTACTCCGAGAACGCGCGCTGGGAATTTGGCATCCATCGAAGGCAGCTGAAAACATAATTATATTGTTAAAAATTTGCAGATTTTAGATTTTCATAGCCAATAGTGTTGTGCTCACTCTTCCTATGTTTGTCTTGATGATGTGCATGAAAGGCTGCTCGAAACATTGGCTCAAGAAGGACAAGGTAGTGAGTGCAATGTGGTGTATCACAGCAAAATTCTATTGGCAAGATAGAAAATAAAAAAGAAATCGTTTTCAAACACAACATTTCTTGCAGTGATTGTACTCCTGAATCCCTGAGCATGCTAAAGTATTTTAATTCTATTTTAGGTCGATAAAAGAAAAGTGCGGTAGTCTACGTTATGATTCTTTTAACCTAAAATCTGTCACCCAACCGAGAAATTATTATGTATTCATGCACCCAATATGCGAAGTAGAAGATTACATTCATTTATGTGTAAATGTAAGTCTTTTGTCATAACTTCACAGCTACATATATATTTTGAATTACCTGTTGTAAATCGGTGAACTTCTGTGTGAAGATAGGCGATTGGAACACCTTTCTGACACTGGCCTTAGCAGAACTACTGTCTTCCCCGAGGGGACTGACCAGCTTGCAGGTGTAGGTTCCGGCATCGGAGAGGTCTGAAGGCTTGATTTCCAAGTCCACCTGCGGGAGAAAATAACATTTATTTCAGAAAACGTGAAGGTCACAGGTCAAGTCCTGACGTGCGCGTAATTTTTATTTTATTAATTTGTCTGTTTCACAATTGAATCATGAAAAATAATATATATTAGATATATTTGCAGCACGCTCCAAAGTGGAAGATATTTTCAGTATCGTCCTGGTGAAACCCACCATTCAGATTTGAAACGTTGCTTAGCGTAGCCAAGTACTTCCCCACCTTCCACTTCCCCTCTCCACTACCTTCAGTCACCCAAAACACCCCAATTGGGGATGCCATAGTCTCACTGGCTCCAGACCGTTGGGAGCAGTTGGGAATCTTGTGTGGTATTCACATAAAAAAATATTTATTGATAGTTTAGGAATACATTAGGTAAAAATCATTCGTGTTTGGAATGTGCTGAGTCAGCTGCCAGGCTGGTTAGCGAATCAGCATTCTGAGGAGTACAAAATATCAACCCATTTGTTTGGAGAATTTCGGAAAATTTATTAGTTCTGTATTCGTTTTATGGTTTACATACTTTATTTGATTTAACTCTTTTTGAATATTTTCATTTATAGTTTAAAGGGTAATATTTCTAAACATCCTAAATAATAAACGGGATGATTTTTTTACCACTGTCCAATTGTTGCAATTGTGTTTTAACAAGTATTTGGACTAGTGTAAAATTTAATCTGTAAATATTGTTCCAACAAAATGGATTTCCTGTGATCATTCACGCATTGGGAATAGACTAAAAATGTTGAAAGATAATTATAATGCCTTTGGCTTTGTTAAAAGAAAAATATTTACTGGTATAAACATACGGGATAAAGTTGACTTCCAATTTTTTATTTTGATGAATATGTATTGCATTAAAAGCGTTAATAACGACAGTAAAATTAGTTTTTTGATAGCTCCAAAAATTACGAATTTATGTGCTTTCAGTGTGAACATTGGTACAATGAATGCAATAGTATCCCGTGAAGTAACACGCGGTACAATTTATAATTCAAATGGCAGTGCACGTTTGGCTGCAAATATCAACTTTTTGACAGCTTATATCTTAATGTTTTTTCCAAAATTCTAAAAGTTCTGTTCTCAGCATGCTCTAATTAATGTGATACATTTGTAAATAACATGAAATTTCATTGTATCCTCATTATACTTTCTTTCCAGACAAAAGGCAATTTTTTGACATGCATTTTTTTTGTATATTTACCCTCTTTCCATCACAAGAGATAGTAACACGATCAGACGGTACAATGGGGATTCCATCCTTGCTCCAGCAGACATCGGGAATTGGGTTTCCAGCAAACGGAGCACCAATGATCAGCGGGGTACCCTCCTCTGTGGTGACATCTCGCAGGGCGTGCAAGAAGAATGGACGCTCCTCGGGTAGGCTGTCATCTCCTCTTCCTGAAATATTTAAATAATGTTGCTATTAGTTTCAATCATTAGGTTTCCATGGAATTAGATTTCAAATGTCACATTTCCACTTGTTTCTAGTTTCTGCAATCTCAAATAAATCTATACGGAGCACGAATCTTGCGAGCGGTAAGGTGTCCCACAGAATCACTTACAGAGATCTGATGAATTTTTGGTTTTGATCTTATTTTACTCAACTTGAAAAAGTCATAGGGGAATCATAAAGGGTACCATACCTGCCACGCTAAGAACTCCCTTGCTAGAGACTTCTCCCTTTTCATTAGAGGCAACAACGGCGTATTCTCCCGCATCCTCAGCCTTTGCCTTGTCAATGATGAGGCAGCAGGTGCCATCGGGCTGAGCTGAGATCTTGATGTGCTTGCCATCTGGTTTGATTTCCTTGCCATTGTGAGTCCTGAAATATATAAACAATAATTGAATACTGGATGAAACGCCAAACAAACTGCCTTGAATGAGAACACTTAAACGTTTTTGGCATGTATACATTTAATAGTAGCTTCGTTTAAACAAAAGTAGAGTCTTGACATAAGAACCGATAGAGGAACCCATCTGGTCCATAAAACGATTCGGGAATGTGGTGGGTGTCCTCGACTGGATGAAACGCCACACAAATCTGTCTTGGCTAACATTTATTAATTCACATACAGAGATTGTCTCATACATACTATTCTGTTATACGGTCTTTTGACATGACCCAATCATTAATTATTCATTGGAGAATTTCCTACTTCTTCCATTCATTTGTGCATCAAATATTGGATGCGTGTCAAAAAGCTTTCCGAGTATGTTCATTGTTATAACATTGGGAATGCAATGTATAGTTGACATCGTGCTGAACTATCGTAGTACTAACAAACCCATCAACTTTATTCATTAACTAATAAGAATTTTGATGACCTCCGTGGATGAACGGTTGATATCCTCGATCTAAAAAAATGATCAAATGGAATGTATAGTAACCATTTGATAGTAGGAGGAGGGTGTCCGACACAGCGGACTTCCAGTTTGACCGGGAAGCCCTCCACGACAGTGGTCGGCTGCAGGTCGGCGAAGAAGGACGGCTTCTTCTCCTTCTGTTCCACTTCCACCTTGGCGTTGCCGGTGATGTCTCCAAGGCGATTGGAGATTGTCACGGTGTACTTGCCGGCATCTTCCGGCTTCACGTTTTCCAGAGACAGTCCGATGAGGCCACCGGGCTGGTTCACAAAGTTGACGGCTTGGGATGGTCTAATTGGTAGACCTGTAAAACAAAAGCAGTTTTTGTAACAAAAAGAATTCATGTAAGCACATACCTAATCAAAAAAAAAAAAACAAAGTTAGGTAAATAAACCATTTAAATGGATTAAAACCACTGAATGTATAATCCGTATATTGATTTAAAAGAGACTGATTTCTCTATTTTACGTACAGGGTCTTTCGACTCTTATAAAATTGATTATCTGTTCAAGAAAGAATTTTGATACTTCGAAATGTTGACGTCGACAAAATGCTTCCATTGGTTTATCTCCTCGTTGATCATGCCTAACAAATAAAATGATCATCAATAAGGGAAAATTTAAATATTTTATAGTTAGCGAGGTATTTATTAAAAATATTAATTTCTGTCAGTAACTTCGGTTAAATCTAGAACTCGGATTTGCTTTGAATTTCAAAATTGGAAATGTTTGTTTGGAGAATTCGGACAGGCTAAAAAATACGTACTGATAATATTATATTTTTAAAAGATTTATTTTAAATTGGCAATTTGGATCTGATTTGTCAAGAATTTGTGATATTTCATGGGTTAGTATATTGTAGTAAAAATATGTATTATTATTAATTTGTAATATACAAAAATGTAAGAATACATACCATCCTTGAACCATTTGATTTCGGGAGCGGGATACGCCATTATCTGCGCCTCTAGCTTAAGAGACTGGCCGACAACACCCTTCGTTGGCTCAAGTTCCTTAAGGAATACTGGCTTACGTGGTGAGGCTGAAAAGAGACCATTTATTTCTCAATCAGTCATTAAAAGAAGTTTTTATATTTTGCTTAACATGTCTTAGGTTAGCTTTGGATAGTTTGGGTTCATTTAGGTTAGGTTTGTTGTTTGTTCTTTGTCTTCAATTTTCTGTCTTTCATGGAACCATATTATATACATACTAACTGACTTGTATCCGTCTTTGCTCTAATTTTCTCCACACTCTGTAATACGCTTGTATTATATAAATAAACCTTCAGGAAGAAATTCTCTAAATGATGATGAAAACCCTATTAAAATCCATTGCATTGTTTAGAAGAACTAAGCACACAAACAGACAGACGCGGATGTATTGTCACGATTACGATATGTTCAAACTAAGTGTAAGTGATATGGATGAGTGTTTCTTACGGTTAATGGCGACTGCGCAGAGTGCTGAGGTCTCCCCGTTAGGGTTCTTAGCAACCAGTTTGTAGGCGCCGCAGTCAGATGGCTTGCATTCCTGAATGAATAACTTCACAGTTCCGTCAGGCATAGCTGTCAGTTGGAGTCTATCATCAGCCTTCAATTCTTCACCATCTTTGAACCTAGAATGGAAACCATGTCATATGATTAAAATACGTATAGGAAACATCAAAAAAAAAATTCTTTCTTTATATTTTTTGCTTGTGATTACTG
Source organism: Hesperophylax consimilis (assembly GCF_061612785.1). Lineage (NCBI taxonomy): Eukaryota > Metazoa > Arthropoda > Insecta > Trichoptera > Limnephilidae > Hesperophylax > Hesperophylax consimilis. The sequence continues at coordinate 18,853,263 of NC_142838.1, forward strand.
CTATGACAAAAATAGGGTACATAAATAAAAAAGATAATGTCAAGAAAAGACAGGTTTTGATGGAGTTCACGACTTCTGCCACATCAATATAAAATATTACTTGCATAATGAGTGATGAAAATCATTAAGGCTTACACCAAAAAATTCAAGGTCCTGACTTGAGTTGACAAGTCTTGCCATTCTGGACAATGGTGAATGGTATCCATAATTTGTGAAGTGTTGATTGAGGAAAAGCTATTATTTTTGAGTCTACGGGAAGGGATATGGAAAGGGATGAGTTGCAACAAAGTAGGTGAGTCAATCATACTTTTAATAATTTTGAAAATGCCATGTTAAAACAGCAGTGTGGAAAGATCTGTTGAAAAGGTTAGTCATTGACGTTTTTTTTCATGCTATTTGCTTTATGATCTGAGAGCATTAGATTTGGGAATTAGATTTTATTCCACTTCCCACAGTTGAGTACCTACCTACACGTTCCTTTGAAAAGCAACTTATGGAAAAATTTTGGATTTGTTTAGTTATATAAATGTAATTACCATTTGACAGTCGGTATAGGACTGCCGTCCAGCTTGCATTTAAGCTCTAGAGGTTCTCCCTCGTCACAGTCTGTGGCCCTATCCAGCTTCTGCGCGAATCCAGGAGCGATCTGCGCCATCCTCAGCGTGCCCGATGTCGATATGTCTCCTACGACGTTGGCTGCAGTCACAGTGAACTGCGCGGAAAATTAAATTCATTATTTTAACTTTATGACAAATGCAACCATCAAATCAACGATCAGTACCATTTTGATTATTTTTTCATTTTAACAGTCCTCGTTAAATGATGATTGATAAAATAAAAATACATAAAAAAGGCGTTTTTTGTCGGAATTTAAAATTTATAGAAATTTGTGTTCCAATGTAAATTGGTTGTTTAAAAATTAAATTTAAACCCATCAAATAGTTTTTTTTAGTAATTCATATTTTTATATTTCAGTATATTTATATGAAAAAAAAGTCAAGATTATATTTAACTTGCCTCTAAAATCGATTTCTTTAATGGCCCATATTTTATAATTTGAAATATAAATAAATTAGCACGGATATGTGCTAATTTATTTTACTTGTATTTTGCTATACCCTTTGATTAAAAAAATAATTATTCAGTTTGGTTGGGTATTTTGGGCTCAAATCCAAATTTATCAACCTTTCCCTTTGTCAACTGATCACAATTTGATCAAAAGCTGAAACTAGCCGTCAATAACAATTTGTTGGTCAAGAAATATGATGAAGTTTAAAATACCCCAAGTTAAGTCTCGACTGCGTTAGAATCCTCACAGCACTAATCTGTTGACACATATTTGTGATATCGGTGATAGTAGTTTAGTTTAAGAGGTTACTCATAGATGGCACTGGTAGTAAATAAAGCTGCCGATAATGCAAGGATTGAGATTAATATTTGATTGAAGTTAAATACGATTGCAAACCCAAGATCGTGGCCCAGAATATGTGGCTATGACATGAGAAAAATTATGAAACAAAAAAATGTATATATTTATTATAATGGTTCACTTAAAAAATAATTTGTTGAAAAACACACCTTCCCAGCATCAGATGCCTCAAAGTGCGTAATAGTGAGTGAGCTGTCAATATGGCCTTCATGTGTGGTGACCAGCTGGTGGCGCTCATCCTCAATCAGTTCATTGCCATCCTTATACCACTTGACAGTGGGAGTTGGCACCCCGGTGCACCGCACGCTCAGGGTAATGGTGTCATAGTCCTTCACCTTCAGGTCATCCAGCTTCTTGGAGAAGGTCGGCTTCTCACCTGTTCATTATTAATTAGAGTTTTGAAACAAGAGACTTATTATCCGACAAATAATGAGTCTCTTGTAGTATAACATTTGAAAACAAATACATACCTACGCAGGGTGTTACATATGGTTCCATGATAACTCAACACAGTGACAATTCAACACACTTTTAAAAAGTTATATAAAGTCATTAGAAACGATGAAAAAATAATTTTTTTTAAACTAACTGACATAACTTAACCTACTTAACCCAGTTAATAAAGTTTTTGTTTCATCACTTTATATAACTTTTTAAAGATAATAATAATTGTATAATTTGTAGAGCGCCGTTTTTGTGAAAAATCACCTCAAGGGTGATGAATTATCATTGTGATGATTTATCCGGTCACCGTTACATATATGGTTACCACCACACTCTCCATTTTCCTGCTACTTAACTGATATGTGGCTTCACATTGTGTTTACGCTGACTTTAAATAATTGCAGTTTTATTTATGCTATTCTGTGCAAAAGAGTTACTTAAACTAACACATGATACAGTTCGTGCCCAAACATTTTATCCCAAATAAGCAGAGTTTAAGAAAGGTAAAAAAATATTTATTTATTGATCTTTTTTTATTTACTTTTATTAGAGTTCTCTCAAATGTGTTTTTGAACTTTAATAAATTTTATACAAATTTTCTATTACGGATAAATATTTGTATAACTACATATCGGTATATAATATTATGAATATGAAATTTTTGGCACTTTCCCATCCCTCACCCTCGCCGCATACCGCACGGCCGCCCTTCTTAACAAAAATCCGTTTGCTGAGACACATTTCGCTTCGACTTCAAATCGGAAGTTGTCCCAATGAAACGGAATGGTGTCCCAGAAAACCAGAATAATTTAGTATTAGTTTCTTTATTTGGTTTCTGTTCCTTGGGTTTTGGTACAAATAACCGACTGTCCTGATTAACCCGTGTACTAATTATGCGGAGTCGACTGTGTTATAATAGGTGTATTATTAAATTGAATTATTTTTAATGCGCTTAAAATGATAAATATTAAGAGACTTTTTAAAGTAATTTTGATAACTTACTATGAATGATAAGCTTGGCTTGCTGGCTAGCAGAGCCTTGGCTATTTTTGGCTTCAACCGTGTATGTTCCTGCATCGCTCATATCCAACCCTGTGAAGACCAGCTTGTACTTATTTTCAGATGGCTCTTCCACAAGTTTGCGCATTTTGGAATCAACAATTTTCATTCCATCCTTAGTCCTGAAACACAAAATAATCATAACCACAGATTAAAGGTTATCCCCGGAGAAGATTATCAGTGGGAACTAGGGTGTGGGCATTAAAACAACGGGAAAGGACTAAAGAGTAGAACCAGGGTTTGAAAATATAATGATTTATCAAAATAAATTGATTAATATCATGATTTTATAAAAATCTTACTTCATGTACATTGTTTTTTTGCCTTTGGTCCCAACCAAGCATGATGATTAAATACATTTAAAAAAAATGGAACCGTCTGTTAGGTTTAGTAAACTTTTTTGATATTAGTTATTAGAAGACATGCTGATTAAAATATGTTACCATGTAATTTCGGCAATAGGATTGGCGTGAATGACAGCAATGAATTCAGTATCTTCGTATGGCACAGCGGTGACGTCCTTGAGGGATTCAATGACTGGGCGGATGAGAATATCAAGCCGCGCGCTGCTCTCTCCCTCACCGTGCTCATTCTTGGCCTTGATGGTGTACTCTCCAGTGTCAGAGCTGCGTCCTGCATTGATGGAAAATAACAAGTGCTTGAGTGTCTTCTGAATAACTGATTGTGAAATTATTGCATTATAATACTTAAGTCAAGACAAACCTGTTGGGATATGCAACTTGTATGTAATCTCCTTCAGATTATGCTCAATTTTCTTATGTTCTGATGACAGTTTAATGGTGGCATCCGCAACGATTTCTTCATCATTGAAGTACCACGCCACTTTGTTGGGTATGGGGTCCGCAGTGCACACGGCTGTCATTGTAATGGGCTCCCTCTCGGGTATCTGTTGCGCTTTTAGGGGCCCAATGAACTTAGGCTTGCGCAATTCGCTTACAGCTGAAATAAAACCACAAATATTTATATACACACATGCTACGAGTTTATTTATGATGACTTCTTTAGACTACGTTCCATGCATTATAATACAAATTTTATGTAATAAGGAACTCCAGTGAAAATTATTATAGGTTAAATGTGTATTTATAAATTCATATAGATCAACAAATGCTTATTCCGAATACATAAATAAAATAAATCGATATATAAAAATTATTGAAAGCTTATGACGTTTAAACGCCCCGTGATTGGTCAGAGGGCCCTGATAGAACTATAGCCATTTCCTCAAGGGTCAGTCCGTCGTGTGCATTAAGAATGTGGGTAATTTTGCGTGGACTCGCACACGGGTCACCACAAAGCAATTGCCTTGCTGTTATCTGACAAAACCGAGGTACGTATGACGCCTTGCCTTCCTTACCAGATATCGATTGTTTTGGCGGCTTTGAAAAATAAAATTTTTAACAATTATTTTAACTGTGAAAACGACAATAAAAAATACTGGTACATATTTAAGTTAGAAGGCAAACATTCATATATACATATACATATACATATATGTTTTTCTAATTGACTGGAGTTCCTTATTAAAGATAACAATATGTACAATAGAGGGTAGCATTAAATGTAATAAGGCGTAGGTTTTTGAAAATGCAGCATGTTATGAAACAACAAAAATTTTCTCTTTAAAACAATTAGAGGAATATGAGAAAGTCTTACGCGTAACGGACAAGGTGGCTTTGCGGGCGAAAGTTCCAAGTTTGTTGCCGACTTCGCACTGGTACAGTCCAGCATCGACCATTTCGGTCTCTAGAATGTGCAGGGTATAGCAGTCTCCCTCGTCGGAGATCTGGACTCTCTGGCTTGGCTTGATGGGTTCTCCGTTGACGGTCCACTTGGCGGCCGGGCGGGGGAATCCCTTTGCAAACACCTTATACTCCAGCGGGAGGCTCTCGTAAACGTTTCCGTCGTCCATTTCCGCGCTTGTTATCTCAGCAATGGCTATGGATTAATTCCAATTTAAGTTAAATATTGACACATATTAAGTTGCAAGACATTTGAATCTGGCCATCCTGGAAATGCTCTTACCCTCCCACCGGAACACTGGCTGCTGCAGACCGGTTATTGTAGGTTAGTCGGTGAGTTGGATCACGAGGTTAGTTAACACAATTCATGCATCTAAAATAGAAAAGTCACAGTTAATCATTTTAATTGAATTGCATTTGAAGAAATGTTGGTAGAGATCATTGATGAAGAAGCATTCATTTTTAAACAGTACACTTAAAGTTGCATTTACAAAGCTATAAAAAAATATTTGCTTTTGATTTATAGATTTACCTTCACTATTTTTTTCTTCTTCTTTTGGAATGTTAACACTTTTTTTACGAGATCCTTCTTCTTTTGATAGATTATTTTCATATATTTCACCAAATCCGGTAACAATTTTTTCTTTTATTCCAATATTCACTGAAAGGTTCTCAGTACCTATCGAAGGACTTTCTATATCTGATGAAGAATTTTCGTATACTTCATTTATTTCTTCTAGAATTTCAGTCTTTTTGAAACCTTTGGAATAGTTGTCATTTTTCCTCTGGCCCTCCTTTGAAAGAATGTCTCCCAAATTATTTCTTTGTATTTTTATTCTTCTGAATAGATCTTCCATTTCATCATCTTCATCGTCTGTGAATGTTATTTTGGATCTTTTAGGAGGAAGATCAAATTCATGATTGGCATTACTTTTGGTATTTGTACTTCCAAAGTCATCAATAGACTGTTTGAAAATAAAGTCTGTATTTGTCGCATTTTTCGCTTTTACAGATTCACTTATTTCGTATTCGCTCGTGTGAATAAATTCAGTTTTGTTGTTATTTGACGAGTAACCATTAGACAGACTTCCGAGCCTCTTGTTTAAGATTTCATCGCTCATATCTTTCTCGATAACTCTGTGAAGTTTTTCAGATATTACCTTTTCTTCTATTTTACCACTTTCTGAAAAGCTTTCTTCTTGGAATGAAGCCTGCCTGACATAATTCTCTCTCGAATACATCCGTTTGGTATCGTCAAAATCAAAGATTAGATTATTAACATCGTTTAATGAAAGATCTCGAGATAAATTGCCGCCAACGAATGTTGTATCGTCTTCTGAAAGTGATAAAATGGATACTCCTCTGTTGGTTGTGAGTCGGTTCCTCTCGGAATATCTGTCCGAGTTCAATTCTCCGTCTGAGTCGGCGGGTTCCTCGATGATCCCGTGGTTGCCCCTCTTGAATACTTCAGAGATGGCGTATCCTCCAGATTCGTCTTGGGTGTATCGGTGCGTGGCGACCTCTTCAACTTCTAGAGAGGTTTTGTGAGGACGGTTAGGAGCTATTATTTTTCTCCGCTCCCCTTCGTTATCAGAGTCCTCTTCGTAAATCATAGAAGTGGCAGACATTTTGTGTAATGTGTGTGTTTCAGCAGGACCTATATTTTACGAATTGGTTAGTGAACACTGGAATAGTGAGTTTCAAAGATATGTCACGCGAGTTATCAAAGTATTATAGGTACATAAAAATTAGAAAAAAATCTTGTAAAGTAAATATTATTTTAGAGCATATGAGTAGTTGTATCTGTTTTGTGGTAATTGTAATCGATACTGAATGAATGAAAGCTATTGATGTTTTAGAGCGTATAGAAAGCGGGGTACTGACCTGACACTATCGCCTCGTGTGAGCGCGTACTGCTGACAACTGTAACAATGATTGATTCACCTTCTCCCCTCTGGAAAGTGGTGACGGTTTCTGTAGAGCGCCGGCCTAAGGTGGTAACACACTCACTCAATCAAATCAACATTCTCCCACAATTATCCTAAACATAAACTCCAAGCATGCTTGGATCGAATGCACATTAAAGCCATTAATCATGTTTAATAGAAGAAGAGCATGCAATGTGAAAATTTGTCATGGATAAATGAATGATGTTGTATCTGAATGTTGACTGTTTTTGTATTTGTGTATTGTGTACATATAGAATAGTTTATACCTTCGCTTTCCCCTTTTTGCTTACTGGGAGCCGCATCTGTTCTCTCCGCTTTCTTCTGCTTGATGCCCTCTTCCTCTGCCATGGACTTTTCTTCAACTGTTTCTTTTCCAAGGACTCCTTTCTTTCCTTTTTGTGCGGCTGGTTTATCTGACTCCTGATTATCAAATCCGTTGACCTTATTTGTTTTTACGTCTAATTCAATTTCTTCAATTTTCTCAGCCTCAGTTTTAGACTTATCAGCCTTCTTTGGTTTGTCTGCCTCGACAATGTCAGAATCATCCAATTTCTTCGTTTTCGCGTCAAACTGAACTTCTTCAACTATGTCAAGTTCTGTTTTAGACTTCTTCGCTTTTTCGGGCACGTCTGGTTCTGTCGTGTCTTGAATAGATTTCTTCGTCTCTGAAGATTCATCCAAAGATTCGGTGGTGATTTCTAGTTTGTCAAACCTCTTGGTTATTTCTTGAGCTGGATGAGGACAGTATAACAATGATATGAATATGTTTTGTTTTGGGAATAGATTTTCAATAAAAAGATGCAAAACTAAAGACAGCATGTTTTCTAAAGAAACGATCACATTGCATTGAAGGTGTTATTTAATTTAATCGAGCATGGAAAACCTCAGAGAGAATGTTCACAAATATGTTTTCAGATAGTGGGTGCAGCAAATAATTTTTCAGTATTGAGTTGCAAGCATGCAAGAATTGGTTGGGTACATTGTAATGTAACTTAGCCACAACTTAAAACTCTTTTTCATATTTATTTTTGTGTTCATCATGCATTTTGACTCTAATTTGATAAGCTGAGTTTGATTTTAAATTTGTGAACACACCCGCCGACAATAACAAGACAAGGTACATGACAGAAGATTATAGTAGTAGAATAAAGAATAACACAAGAAGTTTAATATTTGCCTAATCGAGGCTTAAATTTCCAAAATAAATAAAGAAAACTGTGTTTACGAAATTCAAAAGGTATGGAGATCTACAACATCAGATGAGTGTAAGTGAGACGGAGTACTGGGCTATTGGGCTAAATGGAACATTTGTTTCTGTTCAAATTTGTATGGAAGGAACTTCTAGTGTTACCCTTTATTCTATGATTATAGTATATTTGAAAAACTTGTAATGCATTTCTTATCAAAAGATATTTTGCGAATGCACTAAATTAATACTAAATCTAGTACTAATGTAAGAATGCTGCAGTCAATAAAATAATAGCAATCCAAACCACTTCTATGTGGTCCGATTGGAGCTTCACACAATGTAAACACATTCCTGGTGGCATTCTCCAATACACTTGTACTTACTTGCTCCATGTATGAAGCGAGCCTAGAAATGCTACCTTTATAGTGGTAAAAGAATATTATACATATCGTGACATTAATAACAAGACATATAACCTAAAATCAAACTAAGATTTCATTATTTATTAATCACATATGGCGATTTGGAACAACATTTCATATTTTAGAGAGAAGAAACTTGTGGCCCAGAGCAGAATTATTAATTATACTACAATATTACATTCAAACTGCCCTAGGAAAAGAATTTCTTAAATCCATTATAATATGAAATGGTGGTAAAAACGCCTTTCAAAAATTACAATGTTTTCTTATGAAAACCACACAAAAATTGCTCTACTTTGAATTATAATAATAAGTAATGCAAAAAGCTTTAATTTTTTTTCATTTTATTTGTATATACATTTTTATGATGAAACCCCAATCCGATTATATAATGTTTCACATTTGAAGACCATTGAATCAATTATTCATTTTAATTTTTTATACTTTTCATTCAGGCCCATTTCAGCATTTGATCAATTGTGATCAACTGTCAAGCATAACGTTCAAACTTTTACGCTTGTCAACTAATAACGCTTTGATGAAAAGCTGAAACAGTCCGAGGATCGTCATTTAACGGGGACTATTTAAATGTCGAAAAATCATAATGACGCTGATTGTAAATTTGATGATCATCAAATGTGAAGTAGTTTGAAACATCCAAGCTTAATGATTGTATCAAAATTATCAATAAAAATCATAAATTGCAACAGAAAAGGGTTTTACCATTGTGTCATAAAGATATGACAATTTTTTTTAAGTAGTTGTATTTGAAAAATATATTAATCACAACAGAAAGTAAATTTGCTGCGAAGAGTGAATTGAGAGAGTACTTACTGTGAACTGTGACAATACTCTTGCAGGAGACAGTGCCGTTTTCGTTGATAGCTCGAACTTCGTATTCGCCGCCGTCCGCTTCCTTCGTTAGGTTGAGGGTCAAGCTGTAATTCTCCAGGCGCTTGCTGTCACGCTCGATCTTGATTCTGGCATCGGTGGTGACCTCCTGGCCGTCGCGGAACCATCGGACCTTCGGTTCGGGGCAACCCTCGATCTCCACCTCGAGCTTCAGGGTCGCTCCCTCATCCACGGTCATGTCAATGAGCTTCTTGGTGATCTTTGGCTTGCCTGTTATGTAAAACAAGTTGAAATAATCATGTTGTATGGAGGTTAAGGTAAAGGTTAAATTAATTAAATTAAGGCATGTTATGTGAGTTAACAATGGCAACATTGTCTTCAATTTTGAGAACACTAGTAATAAATTCTATGTGGGTTGTCAAACTTGATTGGTGCATTCAAAACACCATAGTGGTTTTTCTCAAGACTGCATCAGCATGTAAGTTGATAGATGCTTGCAGATTAAATTACGAATCGAACAAGATCAACTAAATAATGGTTTATGATTGACCCGTTGACCCCATCTGCACTAATACCTGAAATAGTAATGGTGGTACATCAGCCCTGCCCTAATGTTTCATGTTTGCATAAACATTTAGTTCAATGTTTGTAATATTGTCGCTGGAGACGCGACTTGGAGCAAACATTTATGTTTTGGCTTTGTTTTTTATTCCTTATGGTTTGTTCTGTTTGATTCCTATGAAATTTCATTATTTTACTGCCACTGTTTCGAGATCTTTACACAGTGATGAGACTGAAATTTGAAAACTTCGTATTTCATGTGTGAGAAAACCTTATAAGTGGGTTCCAAACTCACACATTTTTACAATTCAGTTTTCAAGGGGCTGAAAACCTATCTTCTTAAGTGGGGAACCTCATATGCAGGTTTAATTGTTTAACTTACTGTAAACGGTGAAGGTGGAAGCAGTAGTGTTGGCTCCAATCTCGTTGGTGACCTTGCAGGAGTATTTCCCTGACATTTCAGTGGTGACCTCCTTCATTATTAGCTTGTAGCTATCGCCGTCATCCGTGCGCGTGAACTCTGTTCGCTTCTCTGTTATTTCAGCGTCGCCGTAGTACCTTTAAGTGAAATGTACGCTCCGTAAACATGACAATATTTTAATTAGAAATAGACCCTACTTTCTGATTCTGAATTATGTCATACCAGAAAACAATCATCCTGAAATATGAAGATTTGTATTTTAGTAAAAAATTGTAAACCTACCATTTCACTGATGGTTTGGGGTAAGCATCAACGCTGACAACTAACTCCATGTTCAATGTTCCTTCAACGGCATTAGTGTCTGTGAGACCCTTTTTGAACTGAGGTCCGCAGCGAACATTGAGCTTGGTGCTGTCCTTGGAGACTCCGTGGCTGTTGGAAATCTCACAGCTGTAGGTGCCGGTTTCGTTTCTTGTTACATTGGTCATCACAAGGGTGAAGGTGGACCCATCAGAAGTGATCTTTGCGTTGGTCCTTTCGGTGGTGATTTCTTTGCCGTTTAGGAACCTAAAAGTAAATAACAATGATCAAGTGGTTTCTAAATAAGTTTTATGTAAGTTATCATCAGTCAATTAAATATTTTTTTGTGGGCTAGTTATGTTCACAGATTTTGAAGCACTAATTAATCGTATATCAAATCATTTTTTATCTGTACAACTCACGAATGGGCATTATAAGAATGTCATTTTTGTTCAGAATATTCTGCTGCCTTTTTTTTGGGTCGATGTAATTATTTTCAGAGCACAATATAATTTCCCCTACAAGCTATAATTCTTTGAAGTTTCCATTGAAAACAACCACTTGGTGATAGTAGAAAAAAATGCACAATGTGATGCCATGGGAGATAAGTGCCTCTCTCATGGCCAATTTTGTGTGAAAAAGACTTATTAATTAAAGAGCTGCTGAACAAAAAAACCAGATTTATAACCGAGAGCAAAATGCTCACGAAGTGGGTATGGGGAATGAAAAGTAATTATTTACAATATAAAAATGGTTAAATTCAGATTATTGTATACCATTTAATAGTAGGTTGAGGATCAGCCTCGGCCTTGATTTGGAAGGTTATGGTTTCTCCTTCGTTGCAATCCCTGGCAGCTCCGAGCGTCTTGGTGAGTTTTGGTGGTGATGTGACGCGCAGTTGCCAGAATTCCGAGCACTGATTGATTTCATTCTTCGCAATAACGGAGTAGGACCCAGTGTCTGTGATCTTTGTTCCGGTGAAAGTCAACGTGTAGACTTCCTCGCTCTCCTTTGTGATCTTGATGTGGTCAGAATTGACTATGAGCACTCCGTCCTTATAGAAGGACACTTCGGGAGCCGGAGATCCTTCAATCTCTATGGTCATCTTGTAGGTTACGTCAGTCATGCAGGTTTGGTTCTCCACCTTCCTCTTAATCTTGGGGGCGGCCTTGACAACCAGGCGCATCTCAGTATTATCTTCTCCGAGTTCATTCTTAGCGTGGATCGTGTATAACCCGGCATCTTGCGGGGTGCAGTTCTTGATGATAAGGGACATACTTTCAGCATCCTCGTATAGGAATCTGCAAGAAATAGAGTAGAAAATGAAGTTTGTCATTTTAATATTTACAGATATGAAATACTTATTGGTAAAAAGAAAACTAAAAACTGAAACCCGAATTTTTGAATTCGAATTAGAGCTTAAGCATATTATGGAAGATATCAAATTACTAGAATGTGATCATCACCTTTATTTATAATTTTTTTTGATTTATAAAAAAAAAAATTATTTTAAACCGCACTTTAATTTTTTAGAGTCCCAACTGCTCTCAACCATCTGGAGCCAGTTAGACTATGGCATCCCTAATTGGGGTATGTTGTCAGGCTGAATGAAGCGGGGAGGGGAAGGAGATGGGGATAAGGAATGTGGGAAAGTACCTGGCTATCCAGATCTGGTTACCAAACACAGCCAAAGCCATTTCTGATTGAAATGACAAAGAGTCTATAAGGGAGGGCCAATGATGTATTTATATGTGATATTTAAATTGTAATAAAAAGCTTACTTGTATCTGCCGCCAGGCTCCACCACCTTGCCATCGTGCTTCCACAGGATGTCTGGCTTGGGGAAGCCCTTGCACTGCAGCTCCAGCATGGCAGAGCCGCCCACGGACACGTTGGCCTCGCGATTCTCTATGATCAGCGTCGGCTTCTCTGGCTCGCGCATCAGCTGGTTCACAGAACCTGGAATTACATGACATTTTGGGATTTGAGCAGATGACAGCCCTCCTATATGTATTTTTTTCAATTTTCAAAATATTTTGTTTTGTTATGTCAATAAATTATTCTCTTACATCATCCAAGCAAGTATTTAGTTGACCTTAAAAGAGACATAGGTATGAACATACCTTGAACAGTGAGCTCAGCAGAGCACGAGATGTTGCCGGCGCAGGTCTGCGCCACGCACGTGTACATGCCCGCATCCTCCGGCCTGACGTGTTGGAACACCAAGGCCAGCGAGTCTTCGTCATCGCCCAGCAGTACTTTGAAGCGCTCCTCGGGGTCGAAGGGCTGCCCATCGCGGCGCCAGCTAAACGTGGGCTTCTCGCCGGGCGCTAGGACAGCTCCGTCCACGAGGTCGCCGAATATCTTCTTGTCATCTATGCAAATTCATGTTATTTAGTGGCCGACTAAGTATATAGCATTATATTGGAATTTTATCAGATCAGAGAGTAGGTTTGTTGGTACGTAACGGTGAATTAAGAAAATAATTTCTCTCAGGGCCTGTGTCATCGTAAGCGGTGCTGTGTGGATGATCTTTTTGAGGAAAGGAGGAAGTAAACCTGGGCCTTGAAGAGACCTATGTTGCTGGAGGGAAGAAAGACACCACCGTAAAACATTCCATAGCCGAGCTGTTAATCACAAGAATGAGTTGTAGAAGCGAGCCCTTGTTATGTGAGAAATGTGAAAACTTTATACAAAAGTTGGACAAGCATTTGATGGGTTTCCCGACTGTGCAGGGTGCACTGTTGCCGAAGGTAATAATGACCCTAATTTTTCATCTTCCATTGAAATACCAGTACACAAGGACAGGATTCCCACTTGACATCTAGATATATGCTCCAAAGACTTCAATCCGTTTTTTTTCAGTCAGTATTTTGGGTCTCCAGACCAGAGATGGCTACCAAATTGATCAGTGGGCAGAATAAAATAGAATAGTGATGGTGGAAGAGCAAAAACAAATTAAAAAATTGTTCAATTTAAAAAAAATATATGTAATTTTTGCTATAACTTAAATATTGACACGTGCTGGAAAACTGTGTAGATTGAATCATAATTTTCCTTACAACCCCTACTTAAATTCCCATGCAAACAGAATTCTTATTAATTTATCAGTCATTATTCCTTACAATTAATTATAAGCCATTTTCGATAGTTTAGTCACAAATCCCCAATCTAGCAATGTCCATATCATTATGTACTAGCTGTAACCCGCCACGCGTTGCTATGACTCTGTCTGTGCAGATGATAGAGTAACAATAGATTTTTTAACCAAAAAATAACAACGCTTAAAAAACAAAAAAATGTCCAAAAAAAAGCCTGCTTTACCTGTCACAGGTGACATCTATTTAATAAAGGTGTATAAAAACTATAACTATTTGAAAGCAACGTTGAACTTTTGGAGATTTAAGATTTTTAACAAACGAACATTTACATTTTTATTTGTATGGATAGAACATAGATAAATTAGGTGTTCTTCCGTCATTCATTCCTATTCGTTCCCATCAGTATTCTATAGTTGTCCCCAAATTTACAGGAGGCTTCAAAACAATTTCTTAATTTGTAAAATACTACATGCCTGTGACGGTGACGACAGCCTCGCAAGTCTCCGTGCCGTAGGTATTGGAGGTGGTGCAGGAGTATTTGCCCGCATCACAGGCCTGGGCCGCCACAATCACCATCTCATAGAAGCCAATGTCTCCGCGGTCCCTCACAATCTGGATGCGTTCATTTCCATCCATGATCTCGACGTCATCCTTGAAACTAAGGGAGACGAAACCAAACTTTAATTACCTTTATAGATTCTTACTGGTGCTTTTACGGTACCTACTGTAGCCACTACTGGGTCACTGGAAAAAAAACCTGACAACTTACGATACAGCATCACAACTTGCTAGCGGAAACATCCCAGTCGCTGTTATCCGAAAATAATTGCATTAGTGACTCTGGACTGGGACGAGCTGCATCTCTTCACCTTGTATGTTAACAAATGTAATGTGTACACATCACGTAAATTCTGAGTAAAATAAATCGTTATCATAACAACCTTATTTCATTTTTAAACATATTTTATGGATTTGAATTAGTATAATATAATAAGCCCAACTCTTTGTTGAGCGCTTTCTCTCCAGGAAGTGCCATTTTTGGTCGACATGCAAATATTGTGGTTACTTTTGTGCCCTTTTATTCCTGAAAAACGTTTTAGGACTCAGATTGTAATTCAGTACGATAGAAAATGACTAACCTCTAGTTAGAAAGAGATTGGTGAGTTATTATTGCTAGTACATATGTATGGAAGTGTTTCACAGAAATGGTAATGTAGGTAACATTGTTATCAAACAGTCGATTAGTGCTATTTTTGAATACATATTTTGTATTTGAAAGGTCCTCGTTAAATGCCGATTCTCGGTCCATTTCAACTTTTGAACTTTGGAACAAGTTATATCACATACACATATTACGTAAGCATTCAAAAATGGTTGTGATAAGTAAATTTTTGCACACATTCTAATAAATGTTGTTTACATACAAAGGAGAAAAACTCCACTATCAAAACACAGCGCCCTTGAGGTGATTTTTCACAAAAACGGCGCTCTACAAATTATCCAATTATTATTATTATTATTAACCTTCCAGCGGGCGCGTTGAGAAATTTCCCTTGAGCGGGCGCTTGTCGTAAATTTTACGTCATCAAGTTTTCTCCATGTAAGTGGTGTTTTCTTTATACAAACGTTAGGGAATTTCTTTAAGGATATGAAAAATCATAATAGGCAGTACTTTAAAAAAATATATTTGACTTTCTTAAAAAAACGAAGCAACACTCTAAACATGTTAATATTTCAAAACAAAATATTTTATCGACCTATTTAGTCAGAATCAATATTATCATCCTTACAATTGTTACAAACCACCTCAACTGAAGAATGGTTCTTGCATGTAAAGGACTGGCAACGGCAACACTTCATTGATGCGGAGGATCTTTTCTTATCCAGTGCACATACCGACAAACACCGCATTTTGGAAAGCTTCTGTTTTATTCTTCAGTTATCGGTTCAACTGCCCTACCGTAATTCACTTTGAGAAAAGCATTTATATCTTGCGGTAAATGTTTGACATTTGATTTGACTCTAGCATAGCTCGAAGCTCGATGCTTACAACTAAGTCGCAAGAGTGGGGGAAGCGATAAGGCGCGTTTGTCGTAAATTTTACGACAGCGCGCCCGCTGGAAGGTTAAGGAACTTTAATAAATTGAGCGAATCCCATCAAAAAGCCGTCTGCAGGGTCTAGCTGCAAAAAACCCGCGGCAGCAGGTTATTATGATGTATTTTTAAATGTAAATATGTTAGTTGTAAGTTTCTTCATATATAAATATATATGTCATTAAGACAATAGTTATAGGCCCTAGTCGTAAGTCACTACCTTTAAGTCAGTATTTATGAATCTTAGTCGTAAGTCACTAGAAATAATCCTTAAATGTAAGTTACTAGTTATTATGAATCCTAGTAGTATGCCAGCAGTATTTATTATTTCTCTGAAACAACCCAACATAAATACACATTTATATAAATCATAAGTTATGAAAATGTAGTGAAGGTACTTACAATTTGACTCTCGGGTTAGGGTCGCCTTTGACCTTGACCATGAACCTCAGGTAGGTGTTTTCCAACAGCTCCGTGTCCTTCAACTTGACCACGAAGTAGGCCGCATTCTTCTCAGCTCTTTCCTTTCGCTCCTCGGGGGTAACTAAACAACAGATTATTCGAGAAATTAAAATAGGATATGAAGAAATAAACGAGTGAGTTCAATAAATAATTAGTACTCACGTAGCATGTTTATTAGTATCGTAACGTAAATATTATTTTTGTTAGTAATTATTGATTTTAAAAACTATCTGAAGTCGCTAATTCCTGTATAGTTCAAATTTTGCTATGACGTAAGTAACGCTAATGGCTGCGAGACAGCTGTCACCGGGATCCGGATCTGCCTCGACAACTGTTGGCGGCTGTGGCGTCACAAACGCCCTCTGCACGTTGGTACATAAAGGGAATATAATATCGTTTTGACAGCAAATACCAAAAACCATCAATAAGAAACGATTAATCAACGAATTAGTATTCTACTTCAAGAATATAATAATTTACTTTCACAATAAAAACACCACATGTTGAGCAGTGCAGAGGAAATTTTCCTTCTTACTCTCCACCCTCGCCATGTAAATCTTATAACTTCCTCACAGTAAAATTCTATATCGCATTCTTGCACCACACTATTAGCAGCGCGAAGGGAATTTTTATTCTTATTCTCCACCCTCGCTGTGTAAATCTAATAACTTCCTCACAGTAAAATGCTGTACCTACATTCTTGCACCAAAAGTCGAGCGGTGCAAAGGGAATTGCCCTTCTTACTCTCCGCCCTCGCCGTGTAAATCTAATAACTTCTTCACAGTAAAATGGTATTCTTAGATTCTTGCACCACAAGCTGAGCGGTGCAAACGGAATTTCCCTACTTATTCTTCGCCCTCGTCGTGCAAATGTAATAACTTCCTCACAACAAAACGCTATACTTACATTCTTGCACCACAAGTTGAGCGGTGCAAAGAGAATTTCCCTTCTTGTTCTCCGCCCTGGCTGTGTAGGTGCCGCTGTCGTTCTCGACGCAGTGCAATAGCTCCAGGATATGCTCCCCGTTCTGGCTGTTGCCAGATATCTTCACCCTGTCTGCCAGCTTGTCATCTAGCGGCCGGTTATCTTTCAGCCACGTCACTGAGGTCTCTTCCGATGATTGCAGAGAACACGAGAACCTTGCATTCTCGCCGGCTATAATTCGGTTTAAAGTTTAATTAAAAATCATAATTAAAATCTTTTTTATGTTTTTTTTTGTAGAGTATATAGCTTAGATAGTTTTCTCAAATTTGGTATTCTGGACTAACAAACCACCAAGCTATTTTCCGAAGGAGTAAGCAGATATGATAGACCACCACAGAACGTTGTCTTGGCATACGTTCCTTGCTTCATTTACATTCATACATTGTCTCATACATATTCTGTATAGACTCTTGACTTGACCCGACTCATACGTCCTAGAACGTCCCCGTCTTCTTCTAACATTTACATCCGCCTCATAATCCTCAGCACGGGAGATCCCAGTGAGGATATCATTATATCTATTTGTTACACAAAAAAAAGATAATAAAACACTTATTATTATTATTATTATATTATCCTTATACTAATTCCTTCGTTCCATTCAACATGCCCAAACATGGTTTTTGAACGTTATGGACCTAAAAAGCCCTGGACGGAGCAATTCGAGAAAAATTTGAAGCCACTGGGTGAGGGCAAAGATGTATGAAAAATACCAAACCTGGTTAAATTTTTCAATGAAGTCTCCCATTCCATTTCTCATCAAATACCCCTTAAAATCATAAGTCGTTACAACTGCGTTAACAAAACCAAAATAAAATAATAATAGTTCATTATGCACCACTTTGCATACAAATCAGTTCAAAGGTTTGTCATTCAAGATGGCTGCCACTCTATGCTTCTTCACCCTAGATTTGCCTTCAATGCCATTTACAAAATCGCACTAATGCTCTGCCCATGGCTTTTTAGGTCCATGCTCACATCAGCCTTTGCCTTCACATGGGGATCTCATTTTGACGTTGTTTGATCAATCTTGCGAGCCTTGCCAATAATTTATCGCTTTATTAAAAAACTTTATTGACCTTTTTTGAAGTACATAGTTGAATTTTTAATCAGAATCCTTTACCAATCATTTTACAATAACGTACGTGTTTCTTTGTAAGCTAGCTCTGATCAATTGATTTTTAGCTCGGATTAATTGACAACTTTTCAACAAATTAAAATATTATTACTAATTATTTTACTATGTATCCACCTAGAATCTAATGTCGTGAAGTTATATTTTTAATTATTAATTCGAACAAAGTTTTCAATCATTTCTGCTTTGCATACTATTCCAGTGTTTTCGAATGAAGTTGAATATTTGATTTCCCAAAAACTTGGACACCCATAGGATGACATTATTACTTAAACATTTTATATCTACAAATTATACTACGATACCAACCTTATAAAAACGTAACAAATAGTTCATTAAAAAAATACCAGCTTTCACCATATTTACATTGCGTAGTTAAATTAAAAACTTAAATAACACGGTTATAAGCAAATAACACTTCTTTTAGATACCCAAATAAAAAATTGTTACTTTACAAAATATTCATTTAATTTAAGCGGAATCAATGAATTATTATTATCTGTTTTCGTCATAAAAAATATTCTCATTTTCTCTAAAAACTTCATCGAAGCAAGGAAACTCATAAAAACGAAACTTTCACATAAAAACACATAAAATTATTTACAAATGATAATAACGATGATAAAAATATGATAGATTAGTCACTATGTAAGCAATATATAAAGCAGAGAATGGCATGTGTGATGTTTACAAAATGATGTAGAATACATATTATTTTGGCGCTGGAAAATAAAATAAATTATTTACACAATAATATAACACATGATGTAATGGAATATACCTAACACAAGATTTTGATTAAATAGATACCATTAAATATACATAAGCGATAAGCTGAATGAAAACAAATTTGAAGCTGGTATAGTCTAAAATACAATAAATAAAACAGAATTGCTTGGTGGGTATATACACAGTGAAAACACATTGTAATGTATGAAATCCGTGAAATAAAATTCTTATTATTGACAAAAATCTCAGCAAACGGCAGCGATTAGTGGGGGATACTTACGCTCGATATTGACTCCTTCCGGAGCCTTGACGAACCCGGGTTTTCCACCAACTCCGCCGATGATACAGCGCCGGGAGCTGTTCTGAATTAATGTCGAGGAACTGGTGGTCGTTCCATTGGTTAGTGCCTCCTTCTGGAGGACTGTCGAGGAGGTGATGGACCCAGCCACTTGAGAGTTAAAACTGGCGCTGCTCGCTCCATAGCTCGACGATTCGTAAGTGGAACTGGATGACAATTGGCTACTTGATACCGCCGAGAATTCTAGATAGTAAATAAGCAAATTCTAAGTAATATAGATGGTATTAATTGCGCCAGTACTGATGTTCGAATTACGACTTGCAAATGTTGTGATTAGATGTGTGATGAGCTTAGTGTTGCAGCCAACTTTATAGCCAATGATGTGTTGTTGTGTGTAAGTTTTGGTCAAATTTAGACTAAGAATGATGGTCAATTTGTTGTAGTTTTGTGTGAGGTAATTAAATAAGATAGATAATTAAAATTATGGAGTTCTAGTACAAGACAATAATAATTAAGTATTATTAGTAAACATAGAAAATTTGTGCTACCTTCTACTCGGCGAGACGAAGAACTATTATATCTTCGCGACATTTCTGCCTCTGTTTCAACACTGCTGACAATAGTTTGCCCAGTTTGCTCGACAGACTTTACTGCTGTACTGCTTGTTACAGTTTGTGCTACTGCAACTGGCGTAGGAGCTATCCAAGCCGCCGTAGGAGGTGGACCTGGGGCTGCAACAGGAGTGGGAGCTGCTGCAACTGGGGGGGGTGCTACTGGTTTGGGCGCTACTGCAACTGGCGTAGGTGCTGCCGCAACCGGTGCGGGTGCTATCGCTACTGGTTTGGGCGCTACTGCAACTGGTGTGGGTGCTGCCGCAACTGATGCGGGTGCTACCGTTACTGGTTTTGGCGCTACTGCAACTGGTGTAGGGGCTCCTGCCGCAGGTATAGGTACTGCCGCAACTGGTGCAGGTACTGCCGTAACTTGTGCAGGTACTGCCTCAACTGGTGCAGGTACTGCCTCAACTGGTGCAGGTACTGCCGCAACTGGTGCAGGTACTGCTGCAACTGGTGTGGAAGCAACAGCAACTGGTGTAGGAGCTACCACAACTGGTATGGGAGCTGCCGCAATTGGTGCAGGACTTGGTGCAACTGGTGTGGGAGCAACAGCCACTGGCGTGGGAGCTGCCGCAACTGGCGTGGAGACTACCGAAACTGGTGTGGGAACTGCCGCAACTGGTGCAAGACTGGCTGTAACTGGTGTATGAGCAACCGCAACTGGTGTGGGTTCTAACGCCGGAGGTTTAGGCGCTACTGAAACTGGTGTAGAAACTGCCGCAACTAGCGTGGGAGCAACTGCAACTGGTACGGGAGCAACCGCGACAGGTGTGGGAGTAGCCGCAACTGTTGTGGTAGTAGCTGCAACTGGTATGGGAGCAACCACAACTGGAGTGGGAGCAACCGCAACTGGTGTGGGAGCAACCGCAACTGGTGTGGGAGGAGCTGCAGCCGGTGTGGGAGCTACTGCAACTGGCGTGGGAGCTGCTGCTGGTTTAGGAGCCTCAACAGCTACTTTAGGAATTTCAACAACTGGTTTTTGTGCTTCAACCACTGGTTTAGGAGTTTCAACAACTGGTTTCGGAGCTTCAACAACTGGTTTCGGAGCTTCGACAACTGGTTTTGGTGCTTCAACAGTTGGTTTAGGCGCTTCAAGTACTGGTTTAGGAACTTCAGCAACTGGCTTTGGTGCTTCTACCGGCTTAGGAGCTTCAACCACTGGTTTAGTAGCTTCAAAGGCTGGTTTCGGAGCTTCAACTACTGGTTGAGGAGCTTCAACAACTGGTTTTGGTGATTCAATTACTGGTTTAGGAGCTTCAGCAACTGACTTTGGTGCTTCTACCGGCTTAGGAGCTTCAACCACTGGTTTAGGAGCTTCTACAGCTGGTTTCGGGGCTTCAACTATTGGTTTAGGAGCTTCAACAACTGGTTTCGGAGCTTCAACAACCACTTTGGAAACCACAGCAGGTTTTGGAGGTTCTGCAGCAGGTTTCACAGTTTGAACTGTTACTTTTTGTTCAACTGTAACAGATTTTTCTGAGCTTGCAGTAATCACTTGTTTGGTGATATCGACTGTGGTGGTAGTCTTTTGAGCTTGAACGGTTTTTTTGATTTCTTCGGTAGTTTTGGGTGGTTCTGGTGAAGGACCCTGTGGTGAAAACGATGCTCCGGGATCAACCCTTAAGTCGTCTGCAGCGTGTTCAGCTAATGCAACTGGAAACATAAACATAAACCCATCAATATATTTATGGAAATTACTAACACTAAAAGATAAATTAAGGAGTGAAGGTGTTTTGATAGTTCATTTCACTTACAATTGATTTGAATTTTAACATACCGAGATCGCTGGAGTATTGTCTGATTTCCTTGAGCCAAGAAGGTTTTACTAATTCCTTGTGAGCTGTTAGTATAATCGGATATGGTGCACCGGATGGACTATGTAGTTCGAACTTGAAACGATCTGCTACGTGATCCTTTACTTCTATTTCAGGAAGCTGTAACAATTTTACAAAATAAAGCTAATCTGTTTTCATACAAGATTTTCTGAAAAAAACAAATATATACTGTAGATGTACAATAATTTTTGGCATTACGCAATACTAATTATTTTTTTGTAATAGTATTAAGTTGGTACATAATAATATATTTATTACCGTTGCCAACAAATTTCGCAGATGTCATAACTATTTTACGAGTTTGAATTGGACCCGTTATATGAGTTTTCCGGATTCATTAATCAAACGATGTATTTCGATTTAAGAATAAACAAATTGTAGTAATAATAACATTTAAAATTAGGCAAGTCATTATTTTTAACGTAGGTAACCACTGCAAATATTTAGTTCTTGTAAAAAGAACAGAGGTGGGTGTAGTATAAAACAACAAAACATTGATTTCCAAGATTTCTTTAGATGAGAGATTCATTAACACCGATAAGGATGAGGACCGAATACCGTTCCTTGAACATGACCTTGATATGATTATTTTGAACCAATCCAGCGTTTGAACTTCGACCATCAAAAAATCATCTGCAGAAGAGAAAAACCGGTGCCGTTCCATTGAATAGTCCTCGAAGTCAGTTCCGTAAACTTCTAATCTTGAAGATTACCAAAGTTCTTCTAATCTCGAAGTATAGTTAACATTACAGATCCGGCGAATCTTGCAGATGAAAATACGTGCCTCTGAGAGGACCATGCACTTTCCTAGAACCTATTCGAAGAGTGAAACTATGGATTTCAGTTAAAATGATAAATTACCAACCTTCAAGATGTCTTTAAGGATGAAGACAGATCGGTCGTCAGAGATCCGGCGAACCTTGCAGATAAGGATACGCGCCTTGAAGAGGAACAGGTACCGCTCCTTGGGCTTGCCCTCGACGTCGGTGACCGTGAACCAGTCGTGGGTGAGAAGACGGCCAAGCTTATGGATGTTGCCGTGGTAGCCCTCGATGCTCGATGTGAACTTGTTGTCTGTTGCCCGGTGGGGCACTCCTAGCATAAGCTCTAGGGCCTTCTGGAGATCGGAACAGTCTTCGCCAAGTCGGGTCGAGTACTTTACCAGCTCCTGGAAGTGACATTAAATATTTGGTAATTTGGTGGACAGGAACAGGTTCGAAAAAGAGAACAAATCATCCGAATATTATTGATTGCAGTGATCACCTACCTAGAAGCCTACTGGTTTTTGACAAGGGGCGTTAAAATTTTACACGCGCCAAGCGCCGTTGGCTCAGGGCCGACCCTGATTGCAGGGTAGGGTGAATTGATTATTTAATACTAATAGTTTTCTGAAATTAATGTCAATCACAACCAAAAAACCCTAAACCTAATATTGTATACTAATTATCGAAGCATTGCGCCCCCAGTGAAGCAATTACATTACTATAATACCAATACATGATAACGGGATGTTGTTCCCCTCTGTAAATAATATTTTTTTGTCAAGATATTAATACCTAGTGGATATTTTTAGTTTTTCTATATTTCTCTACACACTGTCGTTAGTCTGGCACTGGTCAATGGCGAGAAAATTCAATATTCAAGTGAGTTATTTGGTACTGCAGTCACTGTTTTATGATCCTGTATTTTGAAGACATCGTAAATCATAATACATTTATTACATATATAACACCATCGCTAAAATACGATGGTATATTATTTGCGGAGAAATTGAGGTGTATATTAAAACCTATTAAACATTTAATTAATAATGTAAACCAAAATTGATTAAATTGGTAAAATACGCGATGACAAATTATTTCTAAAACATGCAAATGCATTAGGCGACATATTTAATGGTACCTATATCACCAACCAGTAAACAAAACTCTCCGAAGATAAACGAAAAATATAAATTGAACATTTTTAATAATAGTTCAAATATATCCCTGCACTCGAACCCTCTCCTACATTTTTGACGGCCTCCGTAGTCGAGGGGCTCTCGATCGCGGGTTCAAATTCTGGCTTGCAATAGTATATTTTATTTTATTAATTTATATAGTTTCACAATCAATTAATTTAAAATGATAAATTCGTACAAATAATAGATAAATAAATAGTCTATTTGCGGCACGTTCCCGAGTTTAAGATACTCCCAGCATATCACCCTATATCGCCTTGGGGAAAGGACACCTTTCCACCTTTCAGAATTGAAACCTTGCTTGAAATGGCTATGTTTGGTGACCATATACTTCTAGGCACTTTCTACTTTTTTCTTCCTCTTCCTCATCTCCTTTCCCTACCCACTACCTTCAACATCACAAACTGACAACATACCCCAATTTTCTCTTGTGAGGCATTCAAATTAAACAAAAAAATACTTCGCATAACTCCTATACTATGCTTAAACGTACAGAAAATATACAGGTTCCCGGGGGTAAAGTGCACTAACTCCAGGGGGTGATTCTACATGATTTTAGAAGTAGAAAAGGTTATGAACTATTTTCGAAATTCCAACGTTTTAAGGTAATTTTTAGGTAAAAAAAGATGAGTTGTTTGTATGGGAAAATAAATATTTTCTAAAAAAGTTATCTATCTTGTTTACTTCTACCATCATGTAAAATCACCTACCGAAGTTAGTGAACTTAACCCTCGGACACCCTGTATATATTTTAAGTAATTGAAATTTGTATTGTGAGTTTGGTTTAATTTTAAAGTAAACCATAGACATACAAACTATATTTATATTTTGCGTTATCCATATTTATTTTAAATATATTTGTGAACTATATATAAGGTTTGTAAGTACTCGTACTATTAGTTCTGTTTGAACCTGGCTTCAACCCTTATTTTACAGTTTCAAAGCTTCAAAATAGCAATCCAAAATAAATAAATTACATTGACCCAGAAATTTTAGATGCCAGAGACGAATTTGGTATAGTTTTATCTTTTAGTGCAGGGGTCTCCAAACTTTTCAGCCGGAGGGCCACATTGACTACTCCAGTGAGTTCGGAGGGCCAAAACTGTTTTAATTTCTAGACACCCATATTTTCGTCCACGGGGGGGGGGGGGGAGTAAAAGTAAAAAGTGGAGAATAAAATTTCCAGGGATCATATTTCTTCATTAATCATTTCACTCCAATCTCCCTCCAATCCCCCAGATATGACGTGAAATCCGTTAAGTTGGCAACACTGCGCTTACGCTAGTGTTCAATTACTAAATTGTGTTGTATTGTATTGTCACAACTGCGACGCTTGTGACATCTTGTAGTTACAGTAGAAATAATTAGTGGTAGTACCCTATATCCATCGCTAGCGGAGACCGGCGACCGCGAGTCAGTCCACCTGGGGAAACCGAATGAAGCGGACCTGTCTGTTATGAAATAAGGTAGTGCGTAACTCCTTTCCTTTCCTTTCCCTCCGACAGAAAAATTTTAAGCTTTGAAGAGTGGATTAAAATCGCAGCAATCTTCGTTTACGAAACTCAATAATGAACAAGAGGCTGTAACTCGTGCCAGTTTTCGTGTGGCTCTTGAAATCGCAAAACGTGGAAAACCTTTCACCGATGGAGAAATGATCAAAGAATGTGTGATTGCAGTAGCCGAAGAAATGTGCCCTGAAAAGGTAAATTTATATAAAACTCTCAGTTTGTCAGCAAATACTGTAGCGCGGAGGGTAGAAGACATCGCAGAAAATGTATCATCTCAACTGTCTGACAAAAATGGACATCTTGAGTGGTATTCTCTGGCCTTGGATGAATCAACGGATGTGTCAGATACTGCTCATGTGTTGATTTTTATTCGAGGAGTAGATAAAAGCTATGAAGTGTATGAAAAACTTCTTGATATTGATAGTATTTACGGCACAACTATGGTGAAGATATTTTTAAGGGTGTTGAAAATACCATTATTAAAAAGAATCTTCGATGGAAAAACTTGAAATCTATCACAACTGACGGAGGAAAAAACATGTGTGGTAAAAATAAAGGAGTAGTGGCTCTTGTGTCAAAGGTTGTAGAAAATGATGGTGGTTCAAAACCATTAGTCTCACATTGTGTCATTCATCAACAGTCTCTATGCGGAAAATTTTTGGATATGCCCGAAGTTTTTAAACTCGCCATATCAATTGTTAATTTCATCAGATCCACTGGGCTGAATCACCGAGAATTCCGCGAATTTATTAAAGAGATCGGAGAAAATGATTTGCCATATCATACTGCCGTACGCTGGCTAAGTTGCGGACAAGTCCTTCAGCGCTTCTTTGAACTTCAATGAGTGATCGAAATTTTTTTGAATGAAAAACATCCCCCTCTTACCGAATTGCAAAATAGCGAATGGCTGTGGAAGTAAGCATTCTATGTCGATTTGACAAAACATATGAACGAACTGAATTTGAGATTGCAAGGAGAAAATCAGCTTCTCCCTGATTTATATACTAATGTCAAATCGTTCCGGCAGAAAATAATGCTGTTTCAATCACAATTAAATAAAAAATGTTTCACGCAATTTAAAACATGTTAAATATTTAGCCATACATTGATGTACGGAGCGTTGAAGATATTTGGAGAGCTACCAGAAGAAATAAAATCAGAAGAAAACATAAAAACATTTAAAATTAAATTAAGAAAATATGTGATTGATTCATTTTAAATATGTTACCATAATTATATGTATATGTATATAAGGATTGTATTAGAACATAGATAACTATGTACCTACTTAAAATACCACAATAAACAATAAATAATAAACAATACAACTGAGACTGAGTTTTCCGTCGATTTTGCAATCGGAGCTTTGAGTGCTTTGAAGATAAATTTTGATACTCGTTTCTCAGACCTTGATATCATTGCGAATCAAATCAAGATTTTTCAAAATCCACTTGATATCGACATCGAAACCTTGACCCCGGAACTTCAAATGGAAATTATTGATTTACAATGCAGTGATATAATTAAGAACAAATTTCAAAACTCATTTTTGTTGGAATTTTGCAAGAGTCTTTCGCTGGCACAATTTGATAATTTGCATAAATTAGCTCATTGGCTATTTACTGTTTTTGGCACTACTTACTTGTGTGAGAAAACATTCTCCAAAATGAAGTACACAAAGAATGTTTACAGATCTAAGTTAACCGATGAGCATCTTAAAGCTCTTTTAATAATTGCTACCACTAAAATAATTGATCCACAACTACAAATTATCGTCAGTGGAAAATCATAATTACATAAATCCCATTAGTATTTTATATGTTTATAAAGTAAGTAAGATTCATTACTTTTTTTTGTTTTTTTGTTTTTGGGGTATTATGCCGTGTTGCGCTAACTCCTTCTTTAGCCAACGTTTCGGACAGCATTGCAGTGTCCATCACCAGGGCAGATGTGTTATTTGAGGTTGTGTTAAAATGTGAGCTTATGTATGAGGTTGTGATACCGTGTTGCCAGCTCCAACCCTCTGAGCTAACATTAACGTATCATTTTTTATTTAAAGTGGTTTTCTTCGTTTAGCTCTGGTGTATCCGTCAATTACCGGATACCAAGAACTATTAAGCTTAGCTCCATCGTCTCTATTAATGTTTACGGGATTTTTATGAATTTCAATGGCCTCCGTAATCAGCCGTGCTCTATAAGTTTTCGTTCTTCCCAGGATTTCAGGAACAAATCCAAAGTAATGCCCGGTGTCAATCAAATGCTCGGCAATTGCCGATTTGTCAGGGTGGCCGAGTTTACAAGCTCTGAAGTGTTCTGAAATTCTTTTGGAGATAGTCCGCTCTGTCTGGCCTACATAGACCTTGTCACATCCGGAACAGCTGAGTTTATATACTCCATCTGTTTCCAGAGGAAACTTAGTCTTTGCAGACCTCAGTAAGTCCTGTATCTTTGTTGTTGCTCCGAAGACAGTCTTGATATTTTCCTTTCTCAAAAGCCTGGCAATTTTGTCTGTCACATTGTGCACATAAGGCAGGAAGGCACAGCCTTTCGACTCTTGTTCAACTCTGTCTTCGTTTGGTGCAGATTTGGCTCTTATGATTTGCCTTGTCTGACTTGCTGGGTAGCCGTTACGCTCCAGTGCATCGGTCAGCTTCGTAAGTTCCGCTCCGATTTTATGTTCTTCGCATATTCTGGTCGCTCGGGTCACCAATGTATGGATAAGTCCTCTCTTCTGCGCTGGGTGGTGGTGCGAATCAGCGTGTAAGTACCGATTCGTATGGGTTGGTTTCCTATATACAGTATGCCCTAGGCTACCATCGTGTTTCCGCATCACCTCCACATCTAGAAAGGGTAGGATTTTATCTTCGTTTTCCAGTTCCATTGTGAATTTAATTTTGCTGTGGAGAGAATTAAGATGGTCCAGGAATTCGTTTAGTTTCTCCGTTCCATGAGGCCAAATGGCGAAGACATCGTCGACGTAGCGCCACCATACTTTGGGGACGGCCGAAGCTGTGTCGAGTGCCACTTCTTCAAACTTCTCCGTAAAAAAAGTTGGCTAGTACTGGCGATAACGGACTGCCCATCGCAACTCCCTCCAATTGCTCAAATAGTTCACCCTGAAACGCAAAGTATCCCGTTTTTTTTTTTTTTTTTTTTTTTTTTATATTTACTCCACACAGGAGGCCCTGAAGAAAATAATTTCCCTCAGGGCCTATGTCATCTTTGGGGATGCTGTGTGGAGGGTCTTTTTGTGGAGAGGAAGGAGTGAACATGGGTCTTGAAGAGTCCCATGTTGTAGGAGGGAGGAAACACAGAGGACGGCAGTTCGTTCCACAGCCGAGCTGTTGAACTTAAGAACGAATCGTAGAAGCGACCCGTTCTCATGTGACAAGTGTCAACTGTGTACAAATGTTGGGCGCGCGTTTGGCGTGTATCCCGACTACGCACCGGTGCCGAAGGGATCAATGACGCTAGTTCTTCAGAGCATCTTCCATTGTAATACCGATAGAACAAGGACAGCATACCTACCTGACGCCTGTGCTCTAAAGATTGCAGTCCGTTTGTTAAGATTGGGGAATCTATCAAACGGACCGCCCGTTTCTGCACAGTGTTCAAAAAGTTTGCAAATGTCTTCCTCATATATCTCCCTGAGCATTGTCATGGAGTCTTCTAGAGGCATATTTGTGAAAAGTGACACGACGTCAAAGCTGACCAGAATATCTCCTTCCTCAGTCTTAACTTTCTTGAGCTTACTTATCAGATCTGTTGAATCCTTAATCCACGATTCAGTTTTACCAGTTTGCATCTGCAGTAATCTCGAGAGGTATTGGGAAAGTTTGTATGTAGGAGCGCCAATAGCGCTGACAATCGGTCTCATTGGGATTTCCTTTTTATGTATTTTTGGGAGACCGTACAGGGCAGGAGTTCTAGAGGCTTTTACAAAAAGCTTAGACCAATCCTCTTTCCTGATGCTAGAAGCTTTCACTAGTTCCCTTGTCTTTATGTCAATCTTGTTGGTGGGGTTGTTTTTAATCTTCTTATAGGTGCCTGAATCGCACAAGAGGTCTTCCACCTTCTTTGTGTAGTCTGCCGTATTAATCACGACAGTGGCATTTCCTTTATCGGCTGGCAGAACCAAGATTTCCTCATTGGCGCGTAATTCTTTTAGGGCCGTAAACTCTCCTTTCGTGATATTGGGGCGGGGTATTTCAGCCCTTTTCAAAATATGGCAAGTCTCTTGCCGGATGTACTCTGCTTGCACCTCTGACATTTTGTGTACTTTCATCATTGTATGTAGTGCAGTCTCTACACCACATACGATGGATTCCACAGGTATCTTTTTGGGGGCCACTGCAAAATTCATCCCCTTTGCCAGTACAGAAGTTGCGTCTGGGCTCAACGCAAGGGTCGAAATGTTGATGACAACTTTATTTTGATCGAGTTGTTTTCGATCACCTTTTTTGTCTCGGTTGAGCCTTTCAAACTTTTGTTTCTGTCTCGCATCTGTTGACTGTTTAGATCTTACTGCTTGTTGGTAAGTCATGTTGTCAACTTTTCTCCAGTCTTCTTTGGTAAGGGTTGCACTTAGGTGCAGATGTAGAGCGAAAAGGTCCCGAGATACTCCATCCAACTCGCCTCGCACATTGTGGATCCTCTCCCTTAATAGTGCAGCCTCCGCTCTTTGGAATACTCTATCTGCTTTCCGGGATGTGATGTGTCTTTTTATTTGGATGTGTACTGGTACAATCGATTCTTCTTTACACCTCTTGAGAAAAGCAAGGCTGCCCAAAAAATTGTTTCTTTTCTTTCTTAGATTCTCCAATCGTCGTACCAGTGTGTGAACTTCCTCCCCATAGAAGTTCGTCAAATATGATTTGAGATTTTCACGGCCAAAAGTATTTTTGTTATTTGTTTTTGGGGTATTATGCCGTGTTGCGCTAACTCCTTCTTTAGCCAACGTTTCGGACAGCATTGCAGTGTCCATCATCAGGGCAGATGTGTTATTTGAGGTTGTGTTAAAATGTGAGCTTATGTATGAGGCATAATACCCCAAAAACAAATAACAAAAATACTTTTGGCCGTGAAAATCTCAAATCATAAGATTCATTACACTTATTTGTTAGTTAATATGCTTTAGTGAGTCTTCTTTTTTTTAAATTAATATAAAACATTACAGGTTACATTTTGACGAGCTAAAGAGGAGCTCTTGTGCCTGATAAGGGAGCCACGATTCTTACTTAGGTTACATTTTATAATATATTTTGTATAAAATATTTATTTTTTAATGTTTTTTTTTTTGAAAAATTGTTTGATTTTATTTATTTGTTCTGATTGGTTGAAAATACAGCGCAATTCAGAAGAAAGGTTATTATAGTTTTTTATAGCTTGGTAAATATAACGGTTGTGCATTTGTGTTGTTTTAAAATTTGGTGTAATAAATTGATTTCCATTTCTCATTAGTGTGTAAAATTCTTCATATTCTTTATTATTTTTTTCTTTACAAATTTTAATTATAGAAGCTTGCATATATGTCATCGACATTTAGTACTGGAAATAATTTAAATAGTGATTCTGTTGAGAAGTTAGATTTTTTAAGGATAACTTTAACTATGGTTCTTTGTGAAACTTTTACTAAGTTTAGATTGTTTTTGTAAGAACCTCCCCAACCTAAAATTCCGCAGATAAGCAAAGAGTGAACAAGCGTATTCTGCGTATTATACTTATCACTAAGCTTTGCCTAGCATGTAAATAAAACCAAGATACTATCATTCTGAGTTTTTTATCCACCTTATCACAATCACAATTAAAACAATAAGACCAGGGGGCGATTTTGCCACGTATCGTTTTGCGCGTATATTGCATCCAGAAGGAGCGTGAAACGCGCGAGCATTTGGAACCATTCCTTGTCACAATTTTGCCGCTCCATTTCCCTTGATACGTGTACTCGCTCTGCAGTTCCCGCGTAAACTGGACGTAAGTCTGGCGAACTACACATGATTTGCGCCCGTATTTTTCGCGTTATACTTGTAGACGCAATGTATTGGTGCCCAGTACCTCGTCAATGAGCATATATATTCGCACGAAAAGACCCCTGTTTTAGTGTAAAAAACATATTTCATTTTTCAAAAGTTCATAGCTACTTTGTAACTATAAAGGCCGAATAGCTACTGTGCAATACGCAACTATAAAGGTCGAATAGCTACTTTGCAATACGCAACTATAAAGGTCGAATAGCTACGTTGCAATACGCAACTATAAAGGTCGAATAGCTACGTTGCAATACGCAACTATAAAGGTCGAATAGCTACTTTGCAATACGCAACTATAAAAGTCGAATATCTACTTTGCAATACGCAACTATAAAGGTCGAATAGCTACTTTGCAATACGCAACTATAAAGGTCGAATAGCTACTTTGCAATACGCAACTATAAAGGTCGAATAGCTACTTTGCAATACGCAACTATAAAAGTCGAATATCTACTTTGCAATACGCAACTATAAAGGTCGAATAGCTACTTTGCAATACGCAACTATAAAGGTCGAATAGCTACTTTGCAATACGCAACTATAAAGGTCGAATAGCTACTTTGCAATACCCAACTATAAAGGTCGAATAGCTACTTTGCAATACGTAAATATAAAGGTCGAATAGCTACTTTGCAATTCGCAACTATAAAGGTCGAATACCTACTTTGCAATACGCAACTATAAAGGTCGAATAGCTACTTTGCAATACGCAACTATAAAGGTCGAATAGCTACTTTGCAATACGCAACTATAAAGGTCGAATAGCTACTTTGCAATACGCAACTATAAAAGTCGAATATCTACTTTGCAATACGCAACTATAAAGGTCGAATAGCTACTTTGCAATACGCAACTATAAAGGTCGAATAGCTACTTTGCAATACGCAACTATAAAGGTCGAATAGCTACTTTGCAATACCCAACTATAAAGGTCGAATAGCTACTTTGCAATACGTAAATATAAAGGTCGAATAGCTACTTTGCAATTCGCAACTATAAAGGTCGAATTTTCTACTTTGCAATACGCAACTATAAAGGTCGAATAGCTACTTTGCAATACGCAACTATAAAGGCCGAATGAAATGTGAGAGCCAAACGTATGTATAACCATTTGACATAGTGGAAGAAATTATCGCATTTATTTTTAAACGTCTATATTTAAATCCTGATTTGTTATGCTCATAAAATTTTGTTATTAAATCTATATTTTTAAATTTGAGAATATTTAAATTATTAATTTCACTGAAGCGAGTATAATTTGTCTGGGACATCAACTCAAGGGCGCTTATATAAGTACCTACCTTAATTTTAGGTAAACACTGTTAATGATTAAAAAATTGTTCTGTCAGCCCATGGAAATCGTTTTTGTCCTGTCAGGGAATAAAGTATAATCAGAAAATAAGATCAACTCAGTTATTATTTTAGTGATCCACGTGTAGTTTGTTTATACCATATACCATAAATTTATGTTTTTTTAAATCTTACCCCTAGTTTTTTTTAAATCTTATTAATTTATTATAATATTTTCTGAAAATTACAAAAACTACCATTTAATCTATTTACTATTACAAT
Source organism: Hesperophylax consimilis (assembly GCF_061612785.1). NCBI lineage: Eukaryota > Metazoa > Arthropoda > Insecta > Trichoptera > Limnephilidae > Hesperophylax > Hesperophylax consimilis. Next base: position 18,885,976 of record NC_142838.1, read on the forward strand.
TAATCTACTACATCAATCTATTTACCATTACAATTAATAAGAAAGATTGAAGGAAGACCTGTATACTTCCAGCAATTCAATTCACGGAGAAAACTTACTGATATAAAGTAGTGTTAATTTATTAAAAATCTGATCAAATTATTCGTTTTCCTGTTAAAAACGACACTAGAGGCCTGTAACAAATGATTTGACAAATTTCATAACAAACTATCAGTAAAGCATGAATATGGTAATATTTTCGCAACTGGTCCATTATATTTATTCGGACAAGGCCACCAGGGAACACGTGTTCAGATAGATTATGAATGACTAATATTATATTAGGAAATGGTCATGCAGTCACATTTTAACAGTAACTTGATAAAAAAGCCGTACTCATTTTTTCTGTGCATAAATGCTTCTTAAATAGTTTTTGATTGTACGCATTTTATCAAAATAAATTTATTTTTTAATACTAGTTTGTCCCAAGAGCACGCTACATAGGATTGATAAGATCCATCAGAGGTTTGCTTCTAAAGGGGCCCAATGTCAGTTTTCCAAATTTCACGAGGCCTATAATATATAACATGCCCTTTTTAGCGAGTTTTAATTAAAAGAAAAGCTTTTTTCTAGTGTAAAATTGGCACCCGAAAATCGAAAAATTATATCTCGAAATCTTGAAGGCACTTTTAGAATTTGGAAAAACATCCAATTTTGAGGCGAAATTGTTAAAAGAAAATATCGAAAAACTTACTTTAGCTCTTTTATAAGGAAGACATAAACATATTACTTTCCGCCAAAAGGGTGATTAAGCGTCTTTATTAGAATGGAAATATATAATTAGATTTAATTTAATTTCACGCTTGTTCGAAAAAAAATACTACGTAAAAGTTAATCTCTTTATATCTTGAGTGATGGATAAATTAGTATAAATGTGGTTCGTGGCGATGCACTACATCGTGTTATTTTTTAAATTAAGCCGCTATCAATAACAACCCTTACGTAGATGGCGATAAGGTTTAAATTCCCGCTTAACACCATCCGCCTGTTTTGATTTATGCAAGAAAAAAACATGGCCAAAAAGTGCCTTTTATTTTATTTTGTGGATGTTCAGGCATAAATATTTTTTTTTTTTTCGATCATTTTATAGATGACTTAATTTGCCACATTATACAATAAAATCATAACCGAAAATGGGTTCGTAAGTAGGAGATTTTAAACATTAAAGCAGTTTTCCTAGGCCTTATACATTATTTTTTCTGGGCTTATAAAAAGACTTACCTAAAAAATACTCGACTATTTCAAAGGCCAAGATGTATTCTACTGGCAGTATTTAATTAAAGCATCTGAAACATTTCTAGGCGACCAAATTTTCAAACCAATAACGCATGATTTTGTATTACTACGTATGGCATCGCCTTAACTTTTTCCATGGCTGCGCCAAATGTAATGTATGGAGTGTTGTAGGGGGTGAAGGTCGTTCACAATAATATTTGATCTTGTACTGATATTTATTGGGGAGCTGCTTGTAACAAAAGAGGAACTATCCTAGTATGTATCGCCTTTTATAACATCTCGCAAGCATGCTATCTCGCTTGCACTTACACACATTCATACAGACATCACAGATAAAGGCGATCGTGATAAACGGCCATGGAAACCAAAAGAGATGACAGCTTTAGATCCTTTCCTATAAAGTTACTATATCAGTCAAAAAGTTTGAAGTATCGTAAAATAAATCCGTTATTTTTTATCCATCTTACTTAATTTTTTGAATTTATTATTTTCCTAACATTTTTTTTAAGAAATAGAGATAATGATATCCTTACTGGGATCTCCTATGCCAGGGGTGCTCAAACGGTCGATCGCGATCGACCTGTCGATCGCGAGTGCTTTTTGAGTCGATCTCGAGAAAATTTTCCCATTTTTCATGTCTTCTTTTTTATTATGTATTTGTAGCTTGTAGAATTCAAAATATAGCAATCGACTAACTGATGAACATATGTCATCGTGCTTGCGATTAGCACTCGGTAATTACGCACCATCGTATGAAAAGTATGCTGAGGGCATGCAGTGCCACGCTTCAACATCCAAAGTCATTATTTATTTAAGTTTAGAAACTAGAACTCGTTTGTTTTTTGTAAGAACCAATAAACTTGCGATTTTGAATAAATATAATTTTTTTCATTGACTTTTCAGTGCAGACCTCCACCTACCTTGACTCAAAAAAATGCATATTGCGAACTAATTTCTGTCGTTCCTCCAAATTCTATGTGGATTCGTGGCCATGCAATTATGCAACGTCCCTATATATACACTTATACCTGCGCCAGGATACATCCTACCTACATAGACGACAATCCTGCATCACACATACTTGCAGCCTCTCAGAGTCGATCGATCGGAATCTAATAATATTGAGGTAGATCGCCAGCAGTTCAAGTTTGAGCACCCCTGTCCTATGCTGACGATTTCATTTACATATTATTAAAATTTTGTAGTTTGGATAATGTGAAGTAATGATAATTATATAACTTGGTGTTTTTTAGTGCAAGTCGAGTGATTTCATTTTCAGTCTCTACTTGGTCTCAGTATATTTTCTATTTCTGATCTCCCCTATGTTATGTATCCAGCTTTTTATTTGAGATTTTTTATAATATAACATTGTTGTGAGTTTTGAATGAAAGTGGCATTTATGATATCTAGCAATGTTCTTGTAAATCAAAATAAAATACCGGATCCCTATTTATAGTAAATTTATGAATGGAAATAAGAAAAATATATAAATTAAAATGTAAATGTTCGTTTGTTCAAAATCTTAAATCTCCTAAAGTTCTTCACTGATTGCTTTGAAATTTTGACACAACTTTGAATTTGAATACGCTTGTTTTTTAATATACCTAAATTATATAGATGTCACCTGTGACAGGTAAAAACATGCCTTGTTTGAAAAACAGTGCCATCTTTTGGGCGTAAAAGCACCACGCGATATTGTTTCTCTATCTGCACAGACAGACTTAGCCACAGCAACGCGAAGCGGGAAACAGCTAGTAGGTATTCAAATAAGTATGAATAAGCCAAACGACCCCTTGGGAAAGGTTCTTTGGTATCAGAAAACTGTCCATTTTTCAATAGTTCTAACTCCTATTTACCTTCTGTATGAGCTCTTTACGGACGATTTAGCCGATTTATTTGATTTATATACCATTTTGTCAAAATATTTAGTCTTTATTTTTTAAAGGCTTTGATTTTATAATCACCTAACGATGCTTTTTCTGAGCTACGCATACTCGTATTTATAATCTTTGAATTGTTTGACGCTTTAATCCCGGTGAGGGCCATTTCATTTCGCCAGAGATGCATTTATACAAAACACTAAATAGTGAATTAATCTACTTCTGGAATTTCTAAGAAAGGAAGATGGTTTCTCTGTTGGTGGAAAAAGATACGGAATCTCAGAATTATATTGCAGATGACAGATTTCTTGTAACAACAAATAAGCTGGATATGAAAATAGAAAATACTCATCGATCGCATTTGAAAGAAGACTAAAAATCAGCCACAACGTAAACAAGGCTATCATCATATTTCTGAGATATTCTAAACTAAAACAAAAAGAGAACAGATGACAGAATGTAAATTTATGAATAGATATTACAAAATCTATAACGGACGCCATTTAAAATTTTGACGGCTTCCGTGGTTGATTACGATTCCGGAAGTCACGGGTTTAAATTCCGGAGTGCGCAAGTAAATTTTATTTGAATGATTAGTGTTATTTCACTATTCATTTTAAATAATATACTCATACCTACATTTGCGTAACGTTCCATTTTGGTAGGACCACTATTCGACCATAAAAACGTCGCTTGACATTTCAAGTGTAAATTGCAAGATTTAAAATAAAGCCATTGCTTTAGCCGTGTTTGGTGATCAGATCTGAACATCCAGTTACTTCTCCATCTTCCTCTCTCTCCATCTCCAACCCCTTCCAACTACCTTTAGCCTCCCAAAATACCCCATTGGGGATGCCATAGTCTAACTGGCTCCGGACGGTTGAGAGCAGTTGGGACTCTTGTCAAAAACAACTGGAATAAAATTAATGCAATTGGAAAATATCAAGTTTTCAGAGAGTCGTAATTTTACAGTTTATAATAATATATTTAACCTCATTGGTCTGTAGAAAGCTATTTTACATTTCAACAAAATCTGGATAAAGCAACAATGCCAAACAAGATCTACGGTATGGAAAAACATACCATTCTATAAACAAGTAAAGACTGATGAAAAGCAAAACATAAACGATGATTATTTATCGATTTTGTGAAGGTAATTGCATAGACGTTATGAATACACATAAACTGGGTATCGGAGCAACACAAAACAAGCTAGTGGAATAATGTTGGTACCAGAGGCGCCTGACAAGAAGACGCCGATTATTCGCCTCAGTCGTTGGCAAAATGCCACTGGCTAATTTACTAGGAATGAAAACTGGACAAAAAGAAGCGAAAGGTCTTTCTTGTCATTTACATATTATGTAAGTTTACATAAAATAAGATGTTAAACCATACAATTCTTCTTTGAAATTTCTTAACATGTTGGTAAACAAAACGGTGTCAAATGTACGTCAGGTGACATAATATTATGTTTTATGATATTTTATTGTTGATATAATTTGTTTTAGGTATCATATAGGGTTTTCCAATAGGAGGTGTTATGTGTATTTAATTCCAGCCATAAAATGATTTTTTATGGCCGTAATTGGATGGTATTGATCTGGACAACGTTTACTTTCAACAAGACGGCGCTGCGTGCCACACAAGCAACGAAACCGTTGATCTTTTACGAAAACGTTTCCGGACCGTGTTATCTCTCGAAGAGGTGATCACAATTGGCCACCGAGATCTTGTGATTTAAGACCTTGCGACTTCTTCCTTTGGGGCCACGTGAAAGAGAAGGTCTACGCCAACAGTCCAGTGTCGATTCAAGACCTCAAAGATGGAATTCGTGAGGCTATCGAGGACATAAGGCATCCACTTTGCGATTTGGTTATGGAAAATTTCATGAAAAGGATATGGTCCTGTAGGCGTGGTCGTGGTGGTCATTTGACTGATGTTATTTTTCAATATTAACGGCATACCTTCCCCTTTATAATGAAATAAACATTTGATCATTTTTATTAAAAAATGGCATTTTTCTTTGAATATCAAAATAACACCTCTTATTGGAGAACCCTGTATTTAGATTTTTTTGGTTTTACATTTCTTGTATAAAACATCATTTTTTAAATTTATTTGCTGTCTTATTAAAGTCACAAGACATCCATAATTATTTTTATTTTGGCTATAAAGTACACATGTTGACTTTAAGTACAAATATTTACAACTTTCTGGAGTACTTATTTTTTCATTTTTCATTGAATTGTAAATCTTTACGTAAAACAATGAAAAGATAATTTAAAAAAAAAACACTTCACAGTTAAGTATTACTTTAGAATTAGAATATATAATCGAAGATAACCTTCGATCACATATTCTAATTCTAAGTCATAAATAAGAATGGATGTTAACTAACTTTTTTGCAATATCAAGACCATGATCGAATCAGTATTTCAAACTCTGTTCATTTCGATAATTTTGGCGGGTTTTTGAAAAACGCAAGGTGAACTTTCATAAAAACAAAAAAAAGACTGGAATCCCTTATTGCATCTTACACCCCAAAATTATGCAGGTCTGGAGGCCTTTTAAAATTTTGCTGGAAATTATATACATGCCTTCGTTTCTAAATGCTCTAATTTAAAACAATTTAGAAGTCGATCGTCGTCTTTAAAAACTATGTAACTTGAAATAAATTGTAATACATACATACATACATACATACAATTGAAAAAAATATACGCGACGAAAAAACTTTATTATGTTTTTTTTAACAGACCGTAATGGGTCTTATTAATCCTGCGGGCTAAAAAATTAGTTTAACAAAACAAATTCCTAAAATATTTTTGTTACAAGTCATTTGTAAGATTTAATAATTATGCAGAGGCAGTTTCATACTTTAAAATTGATTGACTGAGTGTACAGAGGCATCATAAGGATGCACTATTCCTGTATAAAGCAGTTTTTTTTTTTTTTTTTTTTTTTTTTTTTTGTATAAAGATTACATACAATATTATTTATACCCGCTAAGCTACTGCAAGTAGCTTGTCAGCAGGAGATTAGTTGCACCTATAATAATAGTATAGTACATAAAATTAAAATAATCATCAACGCTTTAGCGTAGTAATACATACATTTCTACAAAAAAACCAAAAAAAATATAAATAAAAAATTGTGTTATACCTTAAATTTGAAAATACAGAAACAGTGTTGTGGGGAAAAAAAAAACAGTCTTAATACATGAGGTTACTCCTTAGTAGCCATGATTTTAATATTAAAGAGAATTTATTAATGGAGCAATTTTCTTTTAATTCATATGGCAATTTGTTAAAAATTAAAGGTATTGTGTATTCAAGAGTTCTCTGACCATATTTGTTTTGAAACATAGGTACTTTCATTCCTTTATTTTGTATGAAACGTGTATTGTGTACATGATCCACCATTGTTTTATACGTACTGTCAGATATATGCTGTAATACAATTTTTTGCCACATAAGGGCACGAATCGGTAATACATTTATTGATTTATACATAATACTAATGTCTCTCCTCTGGTTATAAACGGTTTTGCTTACTAACAACTTTACAATGGCATTTTGAATCATTTGTACATGTTTTATGTTGGTTTTGCACGATTGACCCCATGAAGTTATCCCATATCTTACGGTAGATTCTGCAAGAGACAGATAAATCAATTTCATAGTTTTTAAAGGCACAAAATATTTTATTTTATACAGTCTTCCTACAATAGACCGAAGGCGCTTACACAGTTTTGAAATGTGTACATCCCACTTCATGTTACAATCTACTGTAACTCCTAGATAGACATATTGGTTAACCAGTTCGATATTTGTACACGCACAGGGCTGTGTGATATTGTTGTGAATGCAGTCAAAAGAGTGAGATATGATTAGAGGTGCCTCGCTATACTTGGCATGTGGTGATCTTATATGCATCAGTTTTGTTTTTTTAGAATTAATTAGTAAACCATAATCATGTGACCACCTTAATAAAGAAATAAAGTCTTGCTGCAACAATTTCATTGCAATAGATAAATTTTCATGGGATATGACAAGTGCAGTATCATCAGCGTATACATAATATTTAACAAACGAAAAAATTTTTGTCATAAGAGATACAAAGATAATATAAAATGTTGGTCCCAAAATTGACCCCTGTGGAACTCCAGTTTTGACATTTTTTATTTCACTAAATTTATCTGATATTTTTACCTTGATTTGGCGGTTGGTTAAAAAGTTTTTGAATAGTTTGAGTGTATTTCCTCTTACCCCTATTGCCTCCAAAATATTTAACAATTTCGTCGTATCTATAGTATCAAATGCCTTAGAATTGTCTATGAACAGTACCAAAACATGTCTTTTGTTATTCAATTCATTATTTATAAAATTAGAAAAATCCTGTAGTAACATTTCGGTACTTTTTTTTTTTTGGAAACCATATTGATTGGGATCTATTATAGAAAAGAAGTCCAAGTATTTAGTTAGTTTTAAAGATAAGTATTTTTCGAGAATCTTTTCTATAGCTGGTAGTATACTAATCGGTCTATAGTTTCCTATATCGGTATGTTTTCCACTTTTGTAAATAGGTCTGACAATACTACACTTCAGCTCATCCGGTATTACAGCCTGAGTTAAAATTATGTTAATTAGATGTGTTAATATAGGGCCTAGGATATCTATGTGTCTTTTTATGTCAAACATTCGTATGTTGTCTATGCCAGGAGACTTTGAATTTTTGAGGAGCTTCACTATGCTCACTATGTCTGCGAGTGACGCTCGTGGTATATATAAGCTATGTTGCAATTCTGGCGGGACGATATTTGATGCCCTAAAATCACATTTGTGTACCATTGAAGAAATGCTGTCTGAAAAATAGTTTACAAATTGGTTTGTCACAATTTCCACGGATTGATCTTTTAGCATATATCTAGATATAACATCATCACAATTACTCTTTGTGTTACGTCCTAGAATTTTATTTATTTCATCCCAGGTTTTTTTGCTGTCTATAAAATGATGCTTAAATCTATCATTATAAAATGCCGTTTTATTTTTGATTATTAATTTGGTGACATAATTACGAAATGATTTATATTGTTTTTCATAAATTGTATTTGTTGGTGAATTTTTCCATCGTTTAAATAAAAAATCTTTTTTTTTAATATGTGATAAAATATCTTCGGTCATCCATTCTTTTATTATCCAAGGTCGAGCTTTAGGTTTGACATCTATAATCAATCTACTATTTTCATACAATTCGTTAAAATTGGATTTTATTTGATTATATAAATTAGTGCAATCGTTTGTCTGTAGTAAAGCACTCCAGTTATAATTTCTAATAGAGCAATCTATACGTTTTTGGGATAAAATTGAGACCTGCCGTACTTCATTTACAATACGTTTATTCATTTTATAATATGGAATGCTCACACCTGTTGTAAAGTGATCAGCAATAATGAAGTCACATACACAAGCACGTAGCATGTCCGTGTCTTTGTGCTTATTAATATACCTAACAAATATATGATCCAGGCACGTACGTGTCACTTTACCTTTAGCTATGGCTTCCCTCGTAACGTCACTGATACATTTAGTAAAATAATTATTTGAAAGAGTGTTTTCATAGTTGATCGTTATAGCGTCAATATAATTTAGCAAATCAATATTTATATCACCAAATATTAACATATTTTCATTACGGTTCGAATGTTTGGTTAGTAATGAAGAAAGCTCATTTATAAAAGATTGTTTACTAAGATTTGGTGGTCTATAAATAGCAAGAACATTAAGTGTTGTATTATTAGGTAATGTTATTAGGCATGAGATATTTTCGAAAAACATTGTTTCATATGTATTTTGTGTAAAAATTAAAGTATCCCGGATATATAAGCTTATACCCCCTCCCGATTTGGATGTGCGACAGTAACTGATGCTATTATAACCTGGAATTTCGAAAAGACAAGTTTGTTCACTTTTTATAGATGTTTCACATAACATTAATAAATCTATATTTTTCCAACAATTTTGGAGGTTAGCATGTAAAACATCCCAATATTTAGAGATTGATCGTATATTAACTTGCACACATATAAAACTTCCCACTTCACTGTTTTTTTCTACCATTTCTTCCGTCCATTGGTCTAACCTATTAGTTCTCTTAAAGTCAACATCATAGTCTTCATCTATGTAGTTAGACGCCATAGCTGATCGTGGAGAAATCCCTCGAAAGCGCTGCTAGGTATGCTGGGCAGTTCTCCCTGTCTCCGGTAGGATGAGTGGCGGGCTTTTCCAAACAATAATATTCAATGCCCAGGGTTGCTAAACAAGATTCCATTCAATGTGCCTGCGCGTTCAACACGCTCTTGTGTCTTGTTCAGGGTTGATCAAAGCAAAAGGAACTCTAAGTAGAATTTTGGCCTGAACAGATTATGCAATAATTATAATAGCGTATTATCAAAGTTTGATATTTTCAGTTGCGAACTTACCAAATACAAGAGGTCCATAAAAGAATATTTCTCTGATGGTTTGTGAATAATGTTTATATCTCTATTATGATTTGATTTATATCTACAACCTCTCTCCGCGGCTATAAATGTATTGTTTTTTTAAATTTTTCGTTTTATATAATCTTTTGTTTTGTATAATTTTTTAATTCATATTTCTTTCTCACAAATTTAAATAACTTATTCCATATTATGCTGTCTCAGTTAAAGTCACAAGGAGGAAATCCATAATTGGTTTTATTTTACTATATACCTAATACTTATGTACAAACTGATTAAATGTAAACTGTCGATTTCCCGAAAATGAATAAATAAAGATAATAAATAATGAGAACTTCTGAAATGATTATTATTACGTGATATTTTTTCATGTAAATAAAATACCACCATGCACATAAATCGAATTCTTTGGAATAAAGGAAGGAAAACAATTTTATTAACATCTGAATACTGAAGAAATGACGAAAAATTTCTTTTTTTTCTGTTTCAACTCATTACTCGTGACTAACATTTTAGGTGACGAATTTATATTTCCGACGGCTCACCAGCCAAAAAAACAAAAAACAAAAAATTCTGATTTCTGGAAAGCTTTCTAACAAGCATAACTTGGATATTTATTAACATCCACTCACACAAACCAGAATAACTCGTAATCTTTGATTTTTTCGGGGTAATAAATGTTTTTACTTATTTATTTACCAAATACTATTATCTCAAAAAGATCTATGTACTACGTCGGTCTTTGCGCCTAACCTATCAGAGACGGTTGGTGGCTTTTTATCTTGAAAATATACCGGTTATAATTATTGTTATCGTAGAGCTGTTTTTCCTGCGATTTTTTTTATATCATGATCTTCTTTCAGGATTTTATACTAGGCAAAACAAATAATATAAATTATAACATGAATACCTCACGAATTCAACATCCGTGGCCTTTTGGGGTTGAAGGTTATTAAATGAATTCTGTACTTAATGATTTATGTACAGAATGCATTAGATTTAAGGCTGCTGGACTTTGATAATATAATGACAAGCATCCCACACAATCGATTAACGAAGTTAGATCATCTCAAAATTATAGATGCCTTCACAGTACTTAGAAGTCAAATGTATTTCTGTTCCAGAAACGACTTATGTTGTTCTTTGTGTCTCCTCAGTCAGATTGATAATAAATGGACAATCTTCCTCTCAATCGGAAGAATAAAACCTACCAATCTTTGACTATAGAGGTCATAAAGGTATATAATTTCGATTTACAGTGTCGACGACAAGCTAAAATAATACATGTCTTCGAAATAGCAGGATGCCACATTGGCTTTATACCTACTGTATGTCAGTTTGTCTAAAAGCCAGTATCATAAGTGTGTATTTAAAACATGTTGTCTTAATAACATAACATTAACATAAGTTGAAAGAACGATATCAATAAATGGTCTTATGAATATGTTACCGATATTTTGCTGGAGTTTGATCACTTGAAAATGTTGCAAACTCCGAAGAATTTTTCAATTGATATAGGCCCTTAGGGAAAGAGGGACATAAAGCCTCCGGCGCTGAGGATGAAAAAAACAGACTCTTGGGTTACAGACTTAATATGAAGAGTGTCTAAGAATGATGTGATTGTGGAAACAAAATCTTGTATTTAATACAAAAAGCCAAAGATCTCCATCGACAGAGTTTTAAAAATAGGGTGACCACCTGCGAAGACCCGACACTACGACTACACAGTGACGAAATAATGTCTTTGGTCTGTGTGCATTACGAAATAAATAGTGATATTCTTACCTTCAGCAAAAGCTGGTAGTCGTTGATGCGTTGGATGGGAAGCTTCAGATGCTCGGAGATGCTTTTGTCGTCTCCTAGTTGACTTGACAGCTCCTGATCACAAAACACAACAACACATCAGTATCTTATATTCACTTTACAGCACTTTGGTGGAACATTCATGGTGTCCCTTTTCACAGGGGATATTTTGTTGTCAGAAAGGTTATTTCTTATGATTATTAGGGTATGGTTTTTATTATTCGGATGCATGAAAGTGGATTACAAAATGAGATCTCACTCCCCAATTTTCAGTACTTTTCTTGTACTATTTGGTGTTTTGCGATTCTACTTGTGTAGTGTGCTTTTATAGCTAACAGATATGTGACCGAGCACCACGATTTATCTTCTAGGATCATGCATTGTTATTTAAAGACATGTGTTAATATATTCATGATTCACTCATCGATTATTTGATCACAAAAACGTATGAAATTAGTATTATTATTTATTTTGAAGTTATCGTTGTAAATTTGGTACCCAACGGAAAATTCGCAGACCCCAAAATTGTTATTTTTGCTCGCCGAAACGAAATAGAAATAAAAGCGTTATTATGTCACGGCTATCGCAGACTTTCGAAATATTTCGGGAACATTGCGTGTTTATTTTTACGATCCATCAGTTTCGGATTCGCCGTAGTGTCGGCGGGAGGACATGGCGAGGGGAGGGTCGGGGAGGGGAAGGAGCGTGGGAAGTTTCAATCCTCCCCCGTCAGAAACAGTAACGGTAGCCGATCTATTCGTGAGCACTCTCTGTGGATGGACACCTGATGGATTCACAATCAGCACAATGGGCACTCTATCACCTACCTGATGGTAAACAAGTGTTTATCTGTTCAGGTGTTAGACAAACAAAACAAGATGGCGACACAACACAAGATGGTGGACGGTCTCGGATTTCCGCGGATAGTGGACGGACGCGCACGGACACAGGAACTCCAACACTGCTCGCGCGGCACTGCGGCTCGCGCTAATCTTAGCCGGTGCGGAGGCGAGCACGGCCCACCGCACCGGCCCATCGCGCGCCCCATCGCCCCCCATCGCCCCCCATCGCCCATCGCACCGGCCCAACGAGGCGGATAGCTTTTTGGCGGGAACGGGTCGTTAATAAAGCAACGATTTGTGGAAAACTCGAGAATTATCAACCTTGAACGTTTGATTAGCCGTGACTAATGATAACTGGAATGGGACCTTCTTAACTTGTCGCTTGTGAAGCTTTATATTCCAGTCGACTCGGAATTGAGGGTTATGCACTAGTTAAACCTTGCTCCTTGAAGTCGGTAATCGAATTCAACAATTTTACGAACTAGAAACTTCTGCTTTCAATCTATTTGAAAATTAAATACATACGAGAATTTCATCTGTTTACTAAATAATGACCCGATATCGGTTTTAGTCATTATACATTTAAGAAATCGGATTTGGAAAATCGGATTTCTTCACATTCAAATCAATCTATTTTTAAAATATTACTTTAAAAGCGCACTGTTTTTAATGTATTTGCTTGCACGTAAACAATACAATTATTTTGACGTCAGAAAAGCTCACCACAAATCATTCATTCATCCAAACAATAACAAACCCAAAGGTCAGCAGAAAACGTCATTGAGATGAATGCGGAACACTCTGGAAAACATCAACGCGTTGAATGCTAATATGTAAAATTGTTACAGGAAACGACGCAAGTAACAAAACTCAAAAACTTTTATAGATGTGCAATTTAGAATATTGTAATACATTATTATACTCACATCAAACATTAGCAGTAAGTATAAGTTTAGTTCAAGTTACTTGAAATATTCATCATTTTAAACCCGCCTTAAAATCGGATGAAAATGAATAACATGTTTTGATATCAGTGACCGTGATACCCGTGATAATTATAATTATATCACACTATGAACAATATTGAATAAAGGCCGACAGGAATAGATCGGTTAAATATTTCTGTCTATTTAAAACGCTGTTTATTTTTTCACATTCTACAATTTATCATTCAATTTCTCAAAATAGCATATTTGTTATTGAAGTAATGAAAACTGACATATACACCTAATGATTGAAGATCAATGGAACGATTTCAGAAAAGGACTATAGATTTGCTGAGGAATTTGATTACGGGGATGCACAAAAACAATTTTTTCAAGATTTTCGCAAACCATAGTTCTGAAAGTAAAATCACGAAAGACCAACTATCCTAAAATCTAAAGCCCGAAGAGTCCCAACTGCTCTCAACCGTATGTAGCCAGTAAAACTATGGCATCCCCAGTTGCAATATGTTGTTATAGCTGAAGGTAGTGGGGAGGGTAAGGAGATTGGGAAGAGGAAGATGTGCAAATAGGTAAAGAAGTTAAATACAATCTCAAATCAGAAACCTAATATTTGATAGAGAGAACAAGTTATCTATGCCTTCTATGAGATGTAAGTCTTGGGGTGGTAGGTATTGAGTTTTGGGCGTTTATTTCATTTTAATCTGGATTTAGGCTTTTGGGAATTTGTCATTCACGACTTCATCATTCGGAATCTTACGACGGGTTGTTTCATAGAATTTGAACAATTCATCAAATTGTTCAAATTCTGTGAATCAAGTTCTGTGAAGGTTCTATCCAAGTTCTGTTACTATTTCAGTTTTGTGAAGCAACTGGTCAATAATGATATAATAATAGAACCTTCACAGAACTTGAAAATCAACTTTGAAATTTGATGAATTGTTCAAATTCTGTGAAACAATCCGTTCTTAGCTTTCGGGATCACGATTCAAAACCTTTTAATGTGTCTGCCTGATGCTAAAAATTATTGCTTGTAATTTGAATGCACTGATTCTTCTGTTAATTTCATCCTGTATTTTCCATTCAGTGTTCTAAGTTACATTTATATAGGTTTGTGACTTTGGCAAGACATCCATCTCTGAGATTCGAGATAGCAACCGAACCTTGATCTAGTAATTAGCAGAAGACTAGCGAATGAACTGTTACGTGCGATATAATATGTTATAAACAGTGGCGGTTTTCTCTAAATTCTCTCGTATTTGCGGTGAACCCCTTTAAACAGTACGCCATTGAAATTCCGCCTTTAAAATCCACGCGACCGAAAAAGAAGTCTAAAAGCAACCCGGTATATTCATTTTGTGAGTTATAAAATCAACACAAAATGCTCCATACAAAAAATCAAAACCACAATCGCCCTGATGGTGTTATCGCAACCTTATGCCAAATTAACACTATCCTGGTGCGCCGCGAAGCATGATGTTTGATACCACTTGACCTCCGGAGATTGACGGATGACGGTCTTCGGGCACAATAAGGATGCAAGGTAAATGTTATTTATTATGTTATGTTTTCGTATTCAACATTCTATATTAGTTGTTTCCTGCATTTCTCCGACCGTTTCCTTAATGACATCTGAAAATCTGCAACTAAAGTTAACAGATTTTAATGTATGTATACTTATGTTTTACGTATTTAAAATTTAACCCTTTTTTTAGATTGGACGCTATATTTTTTAGTTACTTTTATGAAAGTTTCAGCAAATGCTAGTTATGCAATATTGTTTTGAGATTTCTCCAGTACACAGCGACAACAATAGTAAGTAAATTTTGACTAAATATATTTTCTCTTGAATTTCTGAACGCCAAGTTGAAAACACCACTGGTTATGAAGTAGATATTTGTTTGACAAATGTAAACGCAGAGTTGCACAGTTTGCTGTAAGTACTGCCCTTGGCTGAGTAACGTTACGTTAATCTTAAAAGTTTCAGTGAATCTGGCGGGAACATAACAGCGTGGGAAGTACGACCTACAGTAATATTCAGGAGTGTTGCACCACGAGGGATTGAATCCAGAATTAGATTACAGCAAAAATACCAAGAATTTCAACATTTTTTATATTGAAGTGAAACTTCTTTAGGCGCGTAATGGATTTTCGGGGACGGAGTAAAACCGAGTCAGGATCGACACGAAAATGCGGGTACCCCCACCACCGCTCACCGTTCACTGTCCCTCTCTCACCATATGCGCTTGTTGAGGTGGGGGAGCCGCTCACGAACGTTCTCTCTCTTCTCTTCTTTCCTCTCTCTCAGACACCAGCGAACTGCGCCACGCCAAGCATCAGCTGCTTGGTTAGTATACTTCTTGGTTACTATACTGTAAAATAGAGAGAGAGGAATACTAGAAGTTTCACTTCTGTCTTGCGTAGGCTTGACACACCCACTTTTTTATTTTGCTTCTGTCAACCACGCTCAATTATAATTTATTACATAATTTCCAACATCAAACCCTTCTCCAAATCTGAATCCACTACTCGTAACTATTATTAATTAAACTTGCCAATGCAAAATCAAACAAGATTTTTTTAATATTAGCTATGATATTATGGGTATTGAAAGGGAAGTGAATTCACTGTTATTTTTTAAACAACTTTAAACACGACGATCTAGATAGGAAAAACCTCATACTACTTACCCAAATTCTACAACAGTACCTAAACCATCACCAATTGAAAATAACATTCTTAGAAATTATGATAATTGCGGTAAAAATTGCTTGGCTTATTCGTGCTGAGACTATTGATAAGATAGTAAGAAAATTTATGGATAAGATCAACTTCTCGTCGCGATGATGTTAATGTTCGATGATTCCTTGTCAAAAGCTTTTACTTAAATGACTGTGGCTATTTTTAGTGGCAGTGATGATAAAATACCATTATACGTTCTTATTAAATAGAGTTCTAGAAATGAGCATATATAGTGACGCCCACCATTGTACCCGAATAATCGAGGGCCGATTTTCCGCTTCATAAGCACTCGCATGTGATTTTATTACCGACCTACCTACTAAATGTGTTGGTAATCGAGCTTTTATTAATAGAGCAAAATGAATCACAATAGCACTTAAAGCTGGTGGGTATTTTCACCTACAGACTTTATTTTGGTTTGGTGTTCCGGAAATTACGTTTCCAAAAGTTGACATACTTCTCATAAAAGCTTTTAGGAACGCGTTTAAAAACAAAAATAGGTTCTTAAAATCACTCATGAATGTTGTTTCTAAATTTCAGATTTTTAAATTTCTATTTTCAGGCGTTGTGTTAGTCACAAGAATGCTTTTTGTTTTGAGGAAAACAAACAAAGTTTTTTTTAACGGGTTATTTATTTGTTTGTTCATTTTTTACTTGTTGTTATTAATCGACTTGGCCAGAATTCAACTGCATTATATTTTATACTTATGAAAATTTGAACAAGTTGGCGCTATTTTTTAAATTTGTCATATTTCAAACTTCAAGGAGTTTGCTAGCTGAAAATAGTTGCCTTGCCAATCTGGCCCTACACGGTCCGTTTTATAAAAATAGAAAAAGGTCACTTTTCAAGTTCCAATAGCTCGAAGCCATGGGAACTATGACATCCAACCAGGGAAAAGTTGAAGGGATTTTGGAGAAAGACGAAGAAGGGGAAAATGGAAGGTTTGAACATACCTAGCTGTTCAGATATTGTATCGTCGTACTTAAATTACTGGTAAAAACATGGTGTTTCAAAAATGCAAGTATTTTCGATGAAAATACTTGAAACTTTATTGAAAATACTTTCAACCTAATGAAACATCATGTTTTAAATTACTGGTAAAAACTTGGTGTTTAACTACATTGAAAGTATTTTCAATGTAGACCTAGTGAAACATCACGTTTTAAATTACTAGTAAAAACATGATGTATCACTACGTTGTAAGTATTTTCAGTGTAACTTTAGTGAAACACCATGTTTTAAATTACTGTTTAAACATGGAGTATCACTGGGGATACATTGAAAGTATTTTCAATGAGGTTAAAATTTGTTTAATTTTAATTTATAATAATATTTCTCTACGAAGGCGCCGCATGGCATTGTATTTTTAGGCCAATAATTAGTCTTGAAAATAAGAATGAGTAGGGATGAAATAAGGTAGAATTGACGCCGGACAAACTATACAAAAATCACATATAAGCTTTTTGTTTCTAAACTCTCTACGAATTAACATTAAAATACATTTTTTCACCTAATTTTTCTTTTGAAATGTTCGAAGTTTTGCTATAATTTCTGCACGGAATGCTGTCCCTACATTCGGCGTTCAGTATTTTCAACTTCGCGCCGTTTATATTTAGCGTCCGGCGGAATGTTTCTCCCGATTCTAGCGAATGATGTTCTGATGTTCCCGATAGCCGCAGTCGGTAGCCATTACGACATTGACAGATTTCGCGAGAGATGTCTTCATTTAGGTATACAAATATCGCCAATGTCGAAGGAAGCTGGAAGCTCGAACACAAAGTACTAAAAGTGTTTGCAATTCAATTTGCAGTTTTCAATACCAACCGATTCATATGACAAAAACAACAAATGCGATTGGTTGTCTATTGAATATGAGATTTGAAAAACACCTTGTGCGTTCAAATTATAAAAATGAGAATGCTGGCTTCAAGAAGTCCAGACGTGAAAAATTTCGGGAAACTGAATATTTCACACATTCCGTTCCAATTTTAAAAATGACAATAAAAAACTATTTTTCGATAAAATATTATATCATGGGTAAGTTCTTACTTATCGCTTACCTCAAATATTTTTTTAATTGACACTTTAATTCAAAACAAATTTGCGTTCATTGCATAATATATTACGTAGGACTAACGCACAGCACAGACAACCGACATTAATTTGTTTGATGATTGATTGGGGGCACCGTACAGTCGCAGGCCGTAAAAATAAGTAGAGTTCTTTAGAGAAGCGCTCGGTGTACTTTCCAAGTATTGCTAAGCGACCAATTACATTTATATCGTATATAAAGCTCACACGCACTCAATGGCGTATGTTGTAGACAATTCGTTAATAAATTACCGTGAATAAAAACTAAAAACATTAAAATTAGATTTTTTTAATAAAATAATGGATTCACATTTATACTAACTAATTAAATACTAATCCGGAATTTAATAGATTTAATCATTCTACACAATTAGTAGGTATCTAATATCCTAGTAATATCCAAAGATTGTAATGACATTCCTGATTATTTATTTATTAATTGTCTAAAACAAATAAATTATTTTTAAAATGAAAAACTATTTCATTCATTATAAAGGGTACATATAGAGTTTTGATGAACAGATCGCCCTTAGGTGGATTCTTACTGTTACTTATACAAAAAACATACCTCTACAATAATCAATACCCCTAAACTTCATACTAGTGACAGACCATGCTATACGCTTCAATGCTTTTTTGAGTGTGGCCTATACAGGCAATATGTTGAGGTGTCACACTATTCTATAATCGTGTGGCCTATACAGGCTATATGTTGAGGTGTCACACTACTCTATAATCTTGTGGCCTATACAGGCTAAATGACGAGGTATCACACTACTCTATAATCTTCCTCTCCATGCGGCAGGAGGAGAGGGAGTCAGATCAATTGAGGAGCTTTGGCGAAATATCTTTGCTTTGTACGGCATCACCTTGACAGCTGACAGCCGCGTAACCACGGCAGCTCCCTAAACTGATCGGGAGATTGAGTAGGAGAGGGGCTCACATCATTTTAGCAGATCACGGCATATCATCATCGCCAAGCCCACACTTATAACACATCATCTGTTAAGTATGACAGGTCTGTATGGGATTTTACGGCGAGCGATATGGTGATATAGGCCATGCCCAAAAACGCTTGATACGTATAGCGTAATATGTCAGCACCTTTATGAGCTTAAGGTGTAGATAAGGTGAAAAAATATTGTTGTTAATGCCTTATTAATAATAAGATATCTAAAAAAGTGATTGATCGATTGATTGAATACAGCAAATTAGAAAATTCAGGATGGTTTATAATTATTTTTGCGTTATTTTCAGATGCTGCGATTCTAAAAATTCTAAAAGCGTGTTCTGCATCACAAGATAAAGAAAATTAACATTGTTTACTTAGAGCTTCAACGCTTCTCGCATGAAATAAAATGAAGACAATAAAGCATCTTTAAAAAGGTGGACGTTTGTAGGTAGGCCGGGGTATTTTAAACTATCTCTTTTCGTGAATCGGGGATTTCGTAATCACAAAATGATTTAAGAGGTTGTTAAATTACATAACAACACACTTTTGGCAATGAGAATTAAATAATATTCATTTAAATTAGGCGTCTTTGAGGAAAGTTTTCAGAAAAAAATACTCCAAATAATATATCAAACAATTATTAGTAGTAGGTAGTTCTGTGAACACTGTCAAGTGGACCTCGAATACAAAAGGTGTGTTTCTTGCTTTCTCTGATTTAATAAATAAAAACCAAAAGTTACTCTTGAAATCATAATATTTGTTAGTAGGTACATACCTACTTCATTATTAACTATATATTTTATGCAACTTTTTTTTAAAATTACAAATAAGTATTTCAATATTTTTATTTAATTTGTATCAATTTATGTTTCTTATAAAATATTCACCATATATTACACTTAACACTTATAACTTCACTATACACTATTTTAAACATTTTTTGTTTTTGTTTTATATGCCCACAGTTTGTTTATTTCTAGGTACAATAATATAATAACTTAAATATATTACCCACGCACAGACTGCGCCTTAGTGGGTTCCCATTATTTGAATTTATTTATATAATATTGTATGTAATTAATGTAAAAATTGGGAAAAATAAAGGAATTAAAAAAATAATAATAAAATGAAAAAATACAATTTGTCCAAAGAAACGTGTCCCAATGATATTTATTTTTTTCTGGCAAGTAACTATTAAAATATTTAAAAAAGCGAATAAGAGAGTCCAAATAAACACGATGATTTCACATTTCAGAATCTTTACTGAACCAATAAAGCGGCTATCATCTCGAATCGGAAACGGAATGTACAAAAAAATTTACAGACGTGCGAAATGGTCAAGTTAAAACAGAACTTCGCTACGCTCAGTCAATAAGTTCCTGTATGTAGATTTTTGTTGTATTTATTGAAATAATGAAAGGCTTAGGTATCAAAAACTTTATTTAAAATTATTTTTGTGTTCATTTGAACATCGCACAAAAGGTTTAACTCTCCATAGCCATTGGCTTTATACACACCTTCAATAATAAAATACTTTATGAGGCGAATTGAAGGGGTAAAGAAAAACGCATAAATACTGATCTGACCTGAATGGATGTCGGTATCAAGAGTATTAAAGATTTCAACTAATCAGAGCAGTTTCCATTGAAATACCAGTAAAATTATCACTGATTTCCATAGTGTCATTTTTTTCAAAAATACAAACATTCACTGCTTACGATTCACCTGACAGTATTTAAAAAAACATTCCTATCACCATCATTATCAGCCGAAAATTTTGTTTGTGCAGTGATGGAGGACTTAGCTAGCATAGGAATTGAACCCACGACGGATGCCTTGGTGGAAACACGACGCATTTGTCAACTCAGCTAATAACCAATCAAATGTACTCAATCAAACGATTTTATTCTCTCTGTCAAGGGGATTAAAATGCGCTGCCTTTTTCATACAAAATTGTATTTGTGACAAAAATACTAAACCAAACTGAATAGTATTTATTTTTTATCTAAAGGTGTGGGAAATATCTAGTACGGGTATATGTTATAAATTATATGTCATTAAACAAATCGATTTTAGAGGCAACATGGACAATTATTTGTGAGTGATAATTATTTAAAACATATCGAGCCATAATCGGCAGAACAGCGTAAGCGACAATTTGTAAATTATACAGGAGAAGGTTTTTTTTAATTAACTCTCTTAATTGATTCCAAAAAGGATTTAGGTTAATCAAGATTAATAATCTTTGGTTACTGCCTGTATGAAATGAAAATACTTTTTATTTAAATGCCTCCAGTTGTCGAGATAGTGGCGGTAACGCTGTTTTGCCTGTAACCCTAACAGATTTTTTTCCCTCTGAAATGTCGCTTACGCTATTTGGAGTAGATTTTTTAAAAATTTTTATCATGCAATAGGCCATAAGTAACTACTAATAAAAAACATATATATTTTTTAAGTAATATTTTTTTAATTATCTTGCTTGTACTTTACAGGGAAAATTAAGAAAAAATATTATTTTCTTAAAACTATAAAAATAAAACAAAAATATTTTAACAAATAATAAACACAATAGATACATCGTATATATTTTTTTAATAATAGCACTTATATCGGCAATTTTTGAAAAAGTTTGTTGGTTTGAGCCACATTTTTCAAAACTATTCACATGTCTTCCTGGTCGGATTCAGGTAAGGTATCTTCCACTGTGGATCCATGTGGCAGTTCCAAAAATTCATGCCTCATCCTCTCAGGAATAATACCTTTCTCGCAGAGACCTTTAAGATCCCTATACTTGATCTCCGTATTTTCGACTATAATACAAATTTACGCTTTCTCCATGGGGAGTGGTTAGCACCTTCTCGAGGTCAAAACTTGCCCACAAAATATCATTATCATTTTTGCTTTTAGCCTGATCATTAATGAAGATCTCTTTGCATTTTTCCTTTTCGCTGAGGTGACTTTTGTAAATATCCATTTCAGTTTGCTGAAGCTTCTCGTCACCGGACAAATTTTTCACTTTCTCACATAAAGAACACTTGTCCTTTTTAGGTAAATGAAAACCCAAGTTGAAATTCGTATTAAATATTTTTCTAAAAATATTCAGACTCACAATGTTACTATGCCCAGATTCATCTAATGAATTAACATTTTCAATGTATATTTTATACACAGTTTTCACATTACGCATATCGGCAGGAAGATATCTTTTCGAAGATTTATTTCGACAGTAGTGAGATGGAACAGCGGGCAATTGTGTAATAAACTTTATTACCATGTCCTTTTTTTCTTGGTCCGTTTTATTGGATGGTTCGTGCTTTCCTCTCATATCGGTTTTAGAAAAATTATTTTCTAAAATATTATTGCATGCATGCCTGATAGTCATTTGCCCGATGTCAAGAGTTGTCAAAATAAATTGCTGACAGACTTGAACTCTTTTCTTGTTCCAATTTATGAAATATTTATATGATGTGTTTCTTCTGCTATCATTTTAGCCCTTTTTCTTTTGATTGGCTGTTTGTTTATACACAAAAGAAGCCAGTCCCTCTGCCGCTGGTTGCTGGCCATGCCCCAATAAAATGCATGTATGTTAAGGCGATCTTCTTCACTGAATTGAATGGCACAATTGTTGCCACATTTTTTATTTAGACACGGATTTGGTTTAACACTTTTGTGCTGTCCATAACATTTTTCTCCTCTCCTTCGCACTCTCTTTGGTACTAATTTTGATTTCCTTAACCCAGCATATCCAACAGATAAATGTGGATCACTAACACTCCCAATAAGTAAGCTTTCATCGCTCATTTCTGCATCATCTGAATCAGGCTTCCAAGACTCTTCAGATGGTTCGAAATCTAAAAATAATTCAGTATCGGAGAAATGAACAATTGGACTTAAATGTGCTGTTGCTGAAGTGTTCCCATCACAAACATCTATTTTCTGATTATGGGGCTCCTCGTCAATACATAAAATTGTTCTTAAATTATTATCGGGGGGTTCCAGAATGTCCATCGAATCACTTTCGCTATCAGTGTAATCTACTAGACGAACAGTAGTCAAAGGTTAATGTAGGTGACTTTCTTGAATCACTATCTATCTTTGGCAGAATAATCGGTGAACCTGAAGAGGTATTGGCTATAGACTGTAATGCTATTTCTACCATCTTACGCGTTGGAGTTTGTGGAGCCATCTGCACAAGAAAAGTATTTTGTATTAGTTTACTTCATAACACAATGACATTTTACCCCTTAAACGCACAGTGCGTAGTAGGTAACAGTAATTATATTAATATTATATAACTAATTATGCTAATATTTAAATAAGTAACGTTAAATTAAACAGATTTACCGGTCATCCGATGGACGCTAACTGACAAAACTGGAACATTCTCTACCGTTCGGCGTAAGAACGTAACCGACCATATTGTCGCTTACGCTATCAAATGACGTCGGTTGCGCTGTTTTGCTCGTCTACAAGATTTGTAAGGAAGTTCATACGCTAAAAGGCACAGGTACCAAAAAAGCGTCAGGCGTAAGATATAACTGTTATATTTTTGTAGCATACGTATTAGGTAAAATTGAAAGGCTTTCGTTAAAAATCGTAATTTGACAAAAAACGTCGCTTACGCTGTTCTGCCGATTATGGCTCGAATATACAATGAAAAAAAAGAAATTTTTTAACATGCATTTTGGAAGGATTTAATTTAAATTACAAACGAATGATGTACGTTGAAACACAATTTTGTAGAATATGAATTTATAATAATTTCTACCCATAAAACGCGGTTTTTATGATGTTTTATTTATGTTATTTTGTATTTCATTATGTTACCGTACTAGGTTTGGTATAATTATTCTTTTAGCAAGTACAACTAACTCGCAAAAAATATCAAATTATCCTGTACGGTCATCAAAATTTGAATTCTTTAATGATCTATCTCTAAATATTATAAAACTGTTTGTGCGTTTGTTTCTTCTAAACCATGCAACGGTGTTTGATAGGGTCAGCTAGTATTTTATAAATTATAACATAAATAAACAACGGAGGTCATATTCGTACTAGATATTAGCTAAACGTTATATTAAAAAAATAATTAGTCAGTTTGGTCAAGTATTTTGGTCTCAAATCTAAATTTAAGTTATGTATGACAAAGGTCGTTCAGCCTTTCCTCTCAAGGAGAATAACGATCATTCGATATTCGGTTATCCACAGATTCTAGTTTTTTTATAGATACTGAGGGTCCCAGGCCCGAGGTGACTACCGATTTTTAAAGTACGGCCCCTTTGATGTATATGTACACAGTCCACATTATATTTATAAGAATTCCGTTTTAAAAATAAAAATGAATTTAAAAAAATCGTAATATTTCAAGCAGTGATATTAAAATATCTAAGAAAGCGTATCACGTTTAGTGCCAAAACAATTAAATTAAAGTAGTTTAAAAAAATATATCTTAAAAATTCAGTTGTTTACTCTAAGAAGAAAAATGCATATTCTACGGATTGCATAATATTTTTAAAATTAGTTGCAACAACGTTAAACGCCATGTCAAGCCAAGATTTCAACCTGATTAATTGACTGTGGAATTTGTTATCAAAATATTTGGTGAAAATGTTGCGATTTATCAAACGTTGAAGATAAAAAGCACGCGGCACTGAACACTTAAAATTCGAAATCGAAAATGAAAAATGTTGAAGGTTTCCACATTGAAAGTTTCTTTAGTATGAAAATTTTCCCGGCATAGCTTATTGAAGTGACATGCGTCAGTGATCTTTATTTTCTTGGATTAAAAAAGTATTATTTAAGCACCTTCTCAAATTCTCGCCTAAAACTATAGATTTTTACTTTAAAGTAAAATATTTCATATGAAAAGTAGATTTGAGGTAAAAAAATTCAACCAAATTAAAGAAAGAATAAAATTTGCAGTTAATATGTAGTACGGACGTGAGCTTTTTTATTTATTCGTGTTTTAAATATTTAAAAAACAGGCCAAACCCTCTCGCGTTTTGGGTCGTATATGACCGGGCGTCCATATTTTATAAAAGTATTTTTATCTTTTTTTCTATCATGCGGAAATTCGTAATTTTTTGACGTTAGAAAGAAAAATAATGATTCTTTCCGATTTAAGACAAACATTTATACTGAATACCATTAGTGAAATGCTAAAAATAGCCAAAATGAATCATTCATATTTTGCCCGCTATCGTTAACAATCGTTACGAGTTATTTTAGATGAAAGTTTTTGTGAGTTCATTGTAACTGTAACACATTCAAGCAACTGTGTTAATGTAACGAAACATAAAATCTAAAAAAATGGAGCTTTGCAAAAAAGGCTTCTGAAAAGAAAGTGTCTTTTTTTGTTTCACTCCAGTTTTGTGTTCTGACGTTGGTAATATGAATTCAAGCCGTTCAAAATGCTTTTTTAAATCCTTTTTATTTTTTATTTTACATTTCATCAAAGATTTTACATATTAATACAGAAGAAAAGGCATTTTTAGTTCAAGTTCTTTACATTAACTCACAAATAATTGCGAAAGTTGCCTCTAAAATCAGGAAAAATCTAATTCTTTAATAGACAGTTTTTTTTCTTTTTAACTATTCATATTAATTTTTATAATAATAGCAACTAAGTAACCATACATTGCTCTGAAACTACTTTAATAGTACCTACTTACTTAATTTTTATCTATTCTTTATATTGTACACACTTATTGAACTCCTTTGCACAACTTTTTTTGATAGTAAATAAATGCCGTTTTTGTGAAAAATCACCTCACCTTGTACGTGTCTTGTACTACTCAGTTTATGATGTTAAGGTTAAACGCAACGCTCGTTGTATTCTACGTGTTCACAGATGGCGTTAATTAATTAATTTTGTTTAAATACGCTTTTGCAAGGTATTGCTTTACAATATTAAGACAAATCATTTGTTTGCGCCCGTATATACGCAGTATGAATATGAATCAATAGTTTTGTTCGTTTAAAGACTTAATTCTTTCGAGAAAGGGACACAAATACAATATTTTACCGATGATTCAATCCAATATTGTATTTGTATGCCTTTCTCGATAGAATTGAGTTTTTATATGGACAAAACTATTTATTCATATTCATATTGCGTATATGAGGGCGCAAACAAATAATTTGTCTTAATACTGTAAAGCAATACCTTGAAAAAGCGTATTTAAACAAAATTAATTAATTAACGCCATCTGTGAACACGTAGAATACAACGAGCGTTGCGTTTAACCTTAAGTAGTTACTTGTTATTACGCTCAATATTGTGCTACTTTGTACAACTTAACAATAATAATGTACATATATGGGTATGCCAAGCCTTGGAGGCGTGAATCTCTATCCATAAATGTTATAAAATAAAGTCATCATCCGCGTCTGTCTGTTTGTGCGCTTAGTTCTTTCACTGTCGTTTAGATACTTTTTTTCGGAATATGTGTATATAAAATACATGTATGTTATATTTATAGAAAATAGAGTCGATGTTTTGTAATCAAAAATTTTTCGTAAAAAAATACTTTCGGGCGCTTACATTGCTAACGCTGGCTAAACCTTCTGAGATACATAAAAATAATGTGACACGGAATTGTATATCTTAAAAAGGCCTATAGATGGCTTATAGAAAAGTCGTCGATGGTATGCGTCTACCTCACAGACATATGAATATAGAAATTAAAGGTGAGGGGTAAAATCAACTTTTGAAGAACGAAGGGGGTAAAGCTGACTGTGATTCGTCAATAAATCAATCTGACAGTATATAGGCATCTCGCATTATAATATCACCATTTAGTTCTTAAAAGTAAAATCTGCTTTTGAATGAATAGACATTTTTACATGGGAGCGCAAATTACTTGCCACGTTATGAACAAATTTGCGAAGTCCAAATTCGGCAAAAAAAAAATTCTTCTATTTTCAGAGTCGAATATTTTGTTTACGTATTTAGTTAAGACACTTTTATAAGTGTTCATAATTTACTTCCCAGTAACAACGATGCGCACACTTGAGAATCGCTACATTCGACCAATGTTGGCTCGATGTGATAGTATATGTTTCTACAACTGATTCATATTATACGACGTGAATAAGCTTAAAATGATGCTTACATATGGAATGTAATACGACAATTGGGTTTATTCTCTTTTTCACATCTATTTTTACAAGTTTTTATATCACAAGCCACTATTTTTCCGTGTTATTTCATAAAATGCCTCGACCATAGCTCGACGCTAGTTCGAACAAGAATGATGACGTCACATTCTCAAGATTCACGGGAAGCCATACGCGAGCACAGCCGGCTCCAATGGAACCGCTATGGGGAGTGGGGAATAATACGCTTTTAATCACTTAGGGCAGGTCTACTAATATTCATTTGTCTATGGTCTACCTTCTATGGATAACCCCCAGCAACGCCGGGTACACAGAATTAAATGAATGAATGTTTTCGCCAAGTTTGTTACTATCAATAAAACACCCTTTGTAAAATCTTGTTTCATTTCTACCCAATAGTAATTCACACTTTTGCTTCTTACCGAAGGTTACCGAATTTTCGGTGTCGGTGGTCTTTTTAATAATAATAATAATAATAATAAATTTTATTAATTTCTTATACAATTACAAATTAGGATTTAATACATATAAGAAATTAGGTTATATAAATTTTACAAAAGATTGTTTTAAGTATTTATACATAGAAAAAGAATTTTCAAGAAATGTGGAAAAAAAAAAAATTTCAGGCAGCGGTGAAAGATCTCGTCAATGTGGAGAGACTCTTTCAAGAATCAGAAGAATTTCCCTTCTGAATCTCTCCTCACTGACGCCAAATATATCAATCTCGGAGGAGATTTGGTTCAGGAGCAATATACTCCTTCCTACCGGGAGAACCATTAGCAGGTTAGTTCTGCAGGCAGGAAGATAGAATAATCTATGATGACGTTGTCTAAGATAGTCATCTGGAACATAGAGACTCACGCGCTCCAAAATGGCTGAGTTCTCAATATAGCCTCGCAGCAGTCTGAATAAGTGGGTAGCGGCATACCCCTCCCTTCTGAGCTGCAGGGAGTGAAGTCCCAGCATGCCCAGAAGAAAGTTCGTCGGGTAGAGCCATGGATAGTGGCCGTACTCCCTCATGTAGAGAAATCTTAGAAACTTTTTTTGAACCCTCTCCAACATGAGGGAGCACCCCACCTCATGAGGATTCCAGATAAGCGAACCACTCTCCAGCCTACTGCGGACCAGGGAGAAGTATAAATGATTTAAGCTTTGAAAATAACTGGGGGAAATGTGAGAAAAAAATATAGGGTCCTGTTTGTGTCTTTTTGGGGCATTAATTCATAAATTAACCACTGTTTAATGATTTTGTGAATTTAAGCAATGTCAACACCTAATCAATACATTAAAATTGATCATATTGGACGAAGGTATCAAAAATACTACTCTCTGAAAACTACTGTCTGAAAATGGTACTACTTCACTGAAATGAAGTTCTCCGATCAAAGTAATTAATTGTTAAATATTTTATAGGTAAACAAGGTTTTTCACTGGCTGTAAAAAGCTTTGCTTTTAATGCTCCACTACCTGATTGTTTTCTTAGTAAAATGCTAATTGAATCGAATGAATATACCATTCTTTGGCATCTTGACTGCGGATACCAAATCAACAAATCGTCGCATAGACGCCGGCGCCAGCCTTTTCGGATTGAGCCAAAACCGAACCTTGAGCCAAAGAGTGTGAAAATGCTAAAAATAATAAACCCACAGTGTTTTCGAGCAGAAAGTTGCAGCAACTAAAGGTTAATTAAAGTAAAACCCAGTGAGACAGGCCGAACTAACCGCGGCTATGCATTTAGATTAGCGTGATGCCGTCATAACATATTGCTGATGGCTCTCTAAAAATGTCCAACTATTTTAGTTGAATTGGCACTTTGCCACCACCGATACTTGGTAGAGGACGGAGTGGAGAAAAGGAAGAAAAAGAGAAAGTTATCGAAATTCTCCATCTGTACTACGTCACTTTTAATAAGCAGTTTTTATTGTAATCATTTTATATAAATTAAATGTTTTGGATCCGGCTAAAAAACTGGGTTCTCTTCGCAGCCCACGGTCTTGTGGTGTGTGGTGTTTACATTATTTGGGATTGGAATGTTTGATCCAATTGAAGTAATCAACACTTCTGATTTCACAATCGTTTTAAATTTTTCTTGGAAAAATAAAGTTTTCGATCAAAGCTTTTTTTTAGAAAATATCTCGCGTATATTTTTGTCAAATATCATTTATTTTAAATTAGAACCCGAACAGAAAAAATCATCTGTACCATGAAATTGTTTTTGGTATGATAAAAAATTATGTAATAATCAGTATGGCGTCTTGTTTATTATTTCACAGATTAGTGTACTTGTTGTGAGTTGAAAACATATCCATTGACATAATTTAATTAATTAAATTTCCATGCAGAAAAACTGAAGAATGAAACACGAGAACTTATATGTGGAGGTAAGAGGAAAAGCAAGCACACTGGAGGTTATTCAGCGCTTACCCACCCTAGTATAAGTAACAGGTGGTAACTCCTTCATGGCGAATTTTCTAATTACTGCCTTCAAACGCGGACTCAAAGAAATTTGAATTATTGGTATTTTATCGTGTGCGCCTGCCAAAATCAAGGACTGCCCTACGGCCGCACCCCTGGGACCTGCCGCCCCGGATGATCGCTCCCAACGCTCTTAGGAGAATACGTCCCAGAGGCAGGTGTTTAGCGTTCATTCCTTTCTTCCTCTGGGAAACAGCGTGCTCGTTATCACGAAGAAAAAGAAAGATACTATCGTTTATCTAATTCAATTGTGCACAGCCCGTTGCCTATTTTGTACTACACTAAACCTGTACTCACATTTTTTGGCAAAATAATTAAAGCGGTTTGCCTGCTAAACAGGTTGTGCCTAACTGATCTCATTTAGGTGGTATGTTGTATCATATTTTTTGCGCTTTCCATACTTTTTTGGGTTTTTCTAAAGAGATACTGAATTTATCGAATTATTTTTTACAAACATTTATTTATTTTGGTTGTGTCAACAATGTTAAATTCAGATATTGTTTGTTTAGTGAAATCAACACACATTCGGATGCCGATATGGCAAAATAAATTATTATACTTTGCATGGCTCTTCCAATCTGGTTCAACACGAGACGCCATGGCAGGGTGCTTAATTTCTTCAGAGGTCTCGGGTTCGGAACCTAGCGACGACAAAAATACGGAGTGAATATTTTTCCTAGTTACACCCTGATGAGAGATGTTTAGATGGTTTAATGCCTAGATTTGAATAGACAGGCACTTCCCAATCTTCCCCTACCCCACCTATATCTTAACCTCACTTCCTTTACCCCATAATTTGTCATAACTAGCTCCGGCCAGTTGGTACTCAAAACGACTACAGATTTTCGGGTTTAAGTCTCCCGGGCTCCGTGCAAAACGAGTTGTACAAGAATCACACTTGCATAAAACGTGATGAGTTGTTTTTGAAAGTGGCAAGGATGGTAACTAATATCTGAGTGTTGACCGCAGTTCGCAGACAGAATATATTTAGCTAAATTACTCCGTGTGGTTATTTATTATTCGACACAGTCCGGCCTCATCTGCTCACATTCACATCATCCCAGGAATCCACCTGGGTTGTTTTATGTCTACAAACTGTTTCTATAATTTGACAGACAATGCTTCAT
This sequence comes from Hesperophylax consimilis, assembly GCF_061612785.1. Lineage (NCBI taxonomy): Eukaryota > Metazoa > Arthropoda > Insecta > Trichoptera > Limnephilidae > Hesperophylax > Hesperophylax consimilis. The sequence continues at coordinate 18,916,728 of NC_142838.1, forward strand.
TGCTTTCATTTTGATACAAATTATATTAAATAACAGAATATTCTTCGAAGCTGCATACATATGCAAAGTTTATTTTTTCAAGTAATTTCTTTTCGTTTGTGCATAGAGTCACAATGTGTATTTATGAAACTGAGCAGAAATACCCTAGAAGTGTGAACAATTCCAATTTGAAAGATTTTGGTTGTCACTAATTTACAAAAGTCCTTTTCATCAAACCAGGCTAATCAGAAAAAATAATTATGTTTATTATTATTTTTTTATCTTAACCGGTTCGGTGCCAATCACTCCCATGGGCGGACCAATCATTTGTAATTTTAATAGTAAAAGCTCCGGTATTTCACCGTCCTATTGATAGCTTATCTACAACATAACGTATATTTTAGCTTTATTTATTTATAATGTTTGAGTTTACTATTCGGTACTTGAACCCATGAACAGTGGTGAAATATCGGATAAGTTAGCCGGGTTTATAATCTACTGCGAGTATTTATTTGTTTATTAACTGTAACCCGCCACGCGTTGCTGTGGCTCAGTCTATCTGTGCAGATAGAGAAACAATATCGCGTGTCGCTGTTTAAAAAAAGTATTTACCTGTCACATCTATAAAATATAGGTATGTAAAAACACACGCATATTCGAACGCAACGTTGTGTCTTTCGGAGATTTATGATTTTGAACAAACGTATCTACATTTATATTTTTATTTAGGTATATAGAATTATTAACACCCGTTGTCCTAATAATCTATCAAGAGGATGTGTAATACCCCCTTAAGGGTAAACGTAATGTACGTTATAATCTATGCATTCATAGATGACACACATTTATTTATTTTTATGAAAATGCACTTTTTGCAACCTATGCTTTAAAGTTAAAGTATTAAGACTAATTATTTGTTTGCGCCCGTACATACACAATATAAATATTAATAAATAGTTTTGTCCGCATAAAAAACTCAATTCTAGCAAGAAATGCCGATACTGTATTGTAATATAGTATCGGTGATTCAATCCAATATTGTATTTGTAAGCCTTTCTTGATAGAATTGAGTTTTATACGGACAAAACTATATATTCATATTGCGTATTGGGTGCAAAAAATACATAACTTGCAAATAGCATATTTAAAGAAAAAGTAATTAACGCCACCTATGAACGCGTGGATCATAACGCACGTTAAGTTTACCAGAGTAGACGTAACATAAAGATTATTATTTTTTTTTAAATATCGTGTTATAACCTTTTTAAAGATCATAGCTAGTGTAAAAAAGCTAGAGAAACGTAAGATAACAAAGTTTTAATAATAAAGTTTTCAGAAATCAACTATTTATAGAGTTAGCATAGTTAGTTAGCATAGAGGTAGTCTATCATTAAGATAATGCACCAGAAGACCAAGACATATCCCACCGACCAATTGTTTGAGGAAACTGACATTATGGAACTAAGGCGGATCTACTGTGTCCAATGTCTTAAATTTATATACACTAGTCCTTATAATTTCTGTAAAAATCCAAATCGTTCTAGCCAGAGATACTACATATGCGTGAACACAGTGCCTCACTGCAAAACTTGGCTAGCCCAAAGACGCATTAACTATATTGGCCCAAAATTATTTAATTCCTTGCCGAGTTCCATCAAGATGTGCCAAAACCTAAACTCGTATAAAATAAATGTCAAAAGCTGGGTAAAAAAGTATCTGGAAGTGAGAGAATTTTTTCTATAATTTATACTACGAATATGATACCTAAAATATGCCATTACCATCTATATTTAAAAAAAAGTTAACTTCTTTTGAACTGTTTTTTTTTATTAAATACGCAAAAACTCCAGCAAAATCATATTAAACTAACTATTTGTACAATAATTTTTTTTTTCTTTATTCATATTTCTTTTTTCATTTAAACCATAGATAATGTAACCACCACTATTTGAATACATACCTTATAATGCCCACGCAATGGCTTCGCCTTTGTGGGATTTTTTTGTTACTGTCTTATGTTTTGTATAATTATAAATGTACCTGTATGTATCAAAAAAATTGCCAATAAAAAAAAATCACACACGAGTGTTAGGCTCGAAATTAATTCATTTGAAAAGTATAAAAATAGTTGCACAAATTAAATTCACAAATATCATTAAAAAAAATTGTACTACTTTTAATTTAGAACTATTTTGTTTCTAATCTAGTATTAACAACAGGCAATTGGTTACACCAATTACTCAGCAAAAATTTTGAAATTGTTGGGCTGTGGTAGTATTATAAGCATGGAATAGTTACTGAGCCAAGAATATTTGATCTATTGGTGTTCAAAAAAAATATGATATTTTCTTTATTGAAACAATCTTAGTGAATTTCTAAAAGATAACGTAATGTCATCTAGTGAGGTGGGTAAAGTACATACATAATGTAACAAATTATTTTCAATAAACGCATGAATTTATTATTTTATAAAGCAGTAATACAAAAATTGCCGTTCTTCCAGCCCACTGATACATCCAAAACATACTTCTATTGGTGTATCTCTTCGATGCCAGCTAACAATATTTTTTGTTAAAAGCTTTCTTATGAATAAGATATGAACTAACATCGTAATGTAATTATAATTACCAATAATTTCACTTGACAACTATTCTTTTTGTCAAATCATCTTTTGAAGTATTTTCCGCAGTGACAGCCGAAACTGGCAGAAGTGGGTTAATGTGCGATGTTATTGGCAATGATTTGAAAATTTTTTCCAGACAACTCGCCGAGAAAGTTTGTGAATTTATTACTTATTATAAATAGTATATCGTACATTGTCGGAATCCAGGGTTTGAAGTCAACTATTTAATTACTATCAATTTTTAAATACATAAAATAAAACGCACGAAATTATCTTTCTAAACAAATATTCTGAATAGGCCAGTTCGCTTTTTTATTTTATTTTAGCGTCTAAGGGATACGCCGAGGACTTATTTACCAGGACGTATTTTTGTGGAGGTTTCGTTTTTTAAGTCAGGGTTTTTCAGGGGGTACTTAAATCGGAGATTTAAGACCCCGCATTCCGAATTTCTACCGACTTATAACATACTTACCTTGAAATAAGTTTTAAGAAATTTCCTCGAAAGAAAAATCGTGAAGTGTGCTCCAAAAATTATAAAAAACACATCTGGTTCCATTATATAACATGTAAAAAGAATGAAAAATTCACAGTGTTTCTTTTAATGCTACTTAAGACATTTGCTTAAAATTTTTGCTCCATTTAAATAACACGTGTTTTATTAAATATTATCACAACATTCGTTACGCCTATTCATTATAATCGTTTTGTAATACTCGCGTGCTTCCTCTAGCATTCGTATTTACATATCTCCCTTTCAAACCATCTTCAGTTATCTTCTTTTTCTTTTTGAACACTTACTACTGAGAATATTTCTCCTAAAAAAATGTTATATTTAATTTATTGTTGATCATCGGAATAAAAATAGGACTGTACCAAAATGAAAAATCGAAAAAAAAAATCTCTTATCATAATAATGCCTAAAATGTGTTATTGGAGGAGTTAATGTTACTCGTAATATTCAAAATTTAATCAGGTTGATATAATACTTAGTTTTTTATGTTTTTACGTGATAATTACGGTGTGTAATGGTAGTATATCTAGTTATTGAGGAATAACGCTTTCTTGAAAATGAATAAAGCGTAAAATTAATGAAAAATCACGAAATCTGACACATCAGTTTCAATTTAAAAAATGACAACATTTTTATAAAAATTCTTCCAAAATATTAAATCATAGGTTAAATATAAATATATTATAAATATTAAACCTTTTCGAATTATTAAAGTAATTAGTTTCAATTTTGAAAATCACACTTAAATTCACAACAAATCCGAGTTCATTGAACCAGAGAGACTAACTATGTACAACCGATAAGAGCAATTCCGATGACAAAAGTACCTACCTACTCATTTTGAGTTTACGCTATTTCGGAAAATAAAGCTACAGAGTAAATTAGAATCTTTGAAATATTGTTAAGCGAGAATAATCATATGAATAATAAATGATTATAGCGCCAAAATAATTTAGAATCATTGAAGTCAGTTTTAAGTAAAGCATATGTGAACAACATAACGTAACGATATTGAAGAAAGAAAAAACTAAATGGTGTGATTCAATTTTCATTTATAAAATTCACATTTCCAAGGTTATTTTATAATACATAACGATTGTACGATGGTTCTAGTATTAGCGATGCAAAAGCAATGTTTGGTTTATCCGTGATTTTAGTTGCCGCAAATGTGACGTATGGAACGAAGGTATTTTTAGGTTAGTTTAAGTTTAGTGTTTGGGAGGATGTCAAGATGACGAAAGACGTGGGAAGAACCGGAGACGAATGACACGTGGGACAGGAATCTAGGGGGCAATTGGATTTAAATATAATTGGTAATACTGAAGTGCAAATATAATAATTTATTGACTGAGCGTAGCCTAGTCCTGTTAAAACTCGACCGTTTTGCATTTGGTGTGTGTGTAAATTTGTTTATACGTCCCGTTTCCGTTTCAAGATGGTGGCCGTTTCAACGGTTCAATAAAGATTTTTTTCCAAATTTAAAATCTTCGTGTTTATTTGGAATTTCTTATTCGCATTTAGTCAATATTATGGTACCTAGTTGCTTGAAAAAGTTTGAAAAATAATTTGTCATTCAGATAGTAGCGTTTCTTTGGACAATTTGTACATTTTTTTATTTGAAATAATTACAAATTCTATGATTTCAGAGGAAATTTTGGTTTTGATTGTCAGAGAAAATTAGAAAGATACTTTTTGGTACGCGAGGTGTACTGTTCACAGAATTACTTATCGTAGGTATCATTCAAAACAACCAACTTTATTTTTGTAGGAAAGGCTTTGTTAGTGCTAAATTTCTCACTAGATGGCGTCGAGACATATGATATCTTCATTTATTGGTGAAATATTTTTTGACTTGTCAAATATAATTATTATTTTTTTAATGATAAACTAACGTTTATAAGACAAGGTTTTATGCATAGCATAAAGGATAACAAATAATTAGTCATCCATTTATTTTTTTACTCGGCATTTATTTTTACTCGGGAGATGTTTTCAATTTGTATTGGTATTTCGGATGACTAATTATTGCTTATAATTATTTGTTATCCTTTATGCTATGCATAAAACCTTGTCTTATAAACGTTGGTTTATCATTAAAAAAAGAATAAAACTTATAATTATAATTGGATGAATAATAAAGCGAAGTTTATGTGAAAAATCACCTCAAAGGCGCGTTCTTCTCTTTTATAAGATTAAATTTACAAATCTTAATTCATTTTAAAAACCTTGCATCTTAAAGAAAATATGTATTACCGTATATTATAACCTAATTACATTATGTATTCTCCAATACTTAATCGATGCAGGAATTTCTAGAGACGGGCATAAAAATGCGAATTATAATATTAAGTTTTATCATGATAAGTTCATAATTAAATGTATTTTACTGAAGCCCCTTCCAGAGTAGATTTCAACACAAATAAACTAAAATATAAATAAATTTGAAGCTGAAATGAAATTGTGAGAACAACACCCACCGGGTTGATCTTGCCGTAAAGCATCTCAAACTTTGCTTGGAGAAATAATAACCTGTTAACAGATCACAAATAACTATGGACAAGACATTAAGTAAATATTTGCATTTAAAACACGTGATTTGGTCGAAGCAAATGTTATTTAGTTTTCCTTTGGTTCAGAAAAAGAAAATGACTACTACCGTGCTTGCAAAAATAAGCATGAAAATCACTAGAAATATCTCTTAACAGAAATAATAATTTGGCAATAGAAATCAATATTTTTTCTTTTCTTGTATTACGACTAAAATATTCGTCAATCTGCACCTAACATAAAACATTGAAGAGTCTCAAACGAAAAATATGAAACAGAAAAAGATTCGGTCACATCTTGGAATTGAACCTAGAATCCCAGCCTTACCGAAGCTTTTGCTCTATCACTGAGCACTAAGCCAATCCAACCCTATCCCTTCGGTCATAACTAACTATTTTATACTTCGAATAAGAAATACCAACATATCACCATTTTCTAAAAGCATATTGGGTTGCTGCTATTTAGCTGATTCGTTATTTTTCAAAACATTCAAGAATACTACAAGAAAAAAGATATCGTGCTTTAAGAGGAAGCTACAAAATCGCCAAAAATGTGTACATTCTTGGTATACCTTATATTTTAGGTAATAGGCATTACAATCGCTCGATAAACGGAGCCTAGAAACGTTCGATTTTAAGCGAAAAAACTTGTTTTTGTTAATTTCGTAAATCATTTTATAAGAAAGCAAAAAAGTTAATCAAGTGAAACTGTCACAGATAATCTTAGTTATAAAACTGTATTTTTTTAAGTTGTTTCCTTTACGCGTTCATACACTTCTATTGAAAAAAAAATTTTAGTAGCTTACATTTATATTTTTTATTGAATATTTTTTTTATTTGTATTCTACTCAAGCGAAACGATAGGAAAGCCTTCAATTTATCTAAAGCATATTTTTTGGTATTCATAATGTACACCAATTCGTTATAAAGATTAATCAAAATGGTGATTTATCATTAAGCTTCGCCTTAAGGGGGGGCTAGGGTTTTAAAATTATTTTTTTTGGATTTATTTTTATTTTTTTAAATAAATGCTGTCACAGATAACCTTAGCTATAATATTGTTTTTTTTGTTAATTTTTTTATTTATTTTTTTTATTTTTTATTTTTTATTTAAAAAAAAAAAATTATTAGTAAAAAAAGATACACGAATTACATTACACAATATAGTACAGATATTAATTACATAATATAAAATAATAAAAGTATTTGATGTACCCCCATAAATAAGCAGGGCTTGTGTGTATGGGGGTGTTGTTATATTGGTTTATATTTGATATGATTCAGTTCAACTATTCGGAATACTTTTTAAGGTGGCTTTTGAATTCGTTTATATTTGCATTCATGTTTCTATTTTTTCTGGTAATGAGTTAAAAAAATTAACTCCGAGATATTCATGGTTGAACTGTCCTATTTTTTTTTAGATTTAGGAGTAGGAAGTATTGACGTTTGTCTAAGATTTCTGTTATTTTTTTTGTACTAGGCAATTCACCCTAAAAAGAGTGCTATGTTATTTTTAAAGGGTGCAATTTTATTTTGAATATTGTTTTTATAAATTTGTAACGTTGCATGGTAGAAGTATAATGCACTTAATTTTCTGACCTTTAATTGTTTGAATAAAAGTTCGGACGAATATGAGTAAGGTTTTTTTAATATGGTTTTTATTATTAGTTTTTGTGATATGTAAATTGTTTGTGTTTGATTTTTATATGTACCGCCCCAGCCTATAATGCCGTATTGTATAATTGATTGACAGAAAGCGAAGTATGTTGTTTTAAGTAATTTTTCGTTTAAAATATCTCTTAAACATCTAAATATATATGTTAGTTTCCTTATTCTGTTGTTCAGAATATTTATATGTGGGGACCATTTTAAACGTCTGGTCTATTGTTATGCCTAGGTACTTAATATCGGTCTTGCTTTCTATGTTTGTACATAACATATTGCATTTGTCGTTTTCTGTATTTTTCACAGAGGGGATAATTATGTTTATTTTTTAGATATTTCTTGTTTTATAATGAAAAATGGTAAATAATAAGTTTTTTTAGAATTTAAAGTCAACAGGTTTTCATCAAACCATAATTTAAGTTCATTTATATCTGTAGTTGCCATGTTATTTAATTCAGACCAGGTGTTTGCTTTTAGTAGTAGGACTGTATCGTCAGCGTAAGAGACAATGTCTCCATGTTTGGAAATATTGAATAAATCATTGACATATATAATAAATAACAATGGTCCCAAAACCGTGCCTTGGGGTATTGAAAAGTCGCTATATTTTGAATCGCTGACTTGATTGAGTAATTTTACTTGTTGAGGTCTTTTATGTAAATAACTAGTTATCCATGCTAAGACCTTTTCCATTAATCCCTACTGATTTTAATTTACTTATTAATTTTTTATGTGATATGCTGTCGAAAGCTTTTTTAAGGTCTATAAATATGCCAAGACATTTTTTATCGGAATCTAGGGCCGTATATAAATAGTTGGTTATTTTTGCTATCGTACTTATATTTTTTTTGAATCCGAATTGGTTATAATTAATTATTTTATTTTCTTCTAAGAATGTCCAAATTTGTTTTTTTATAATTTTTTCATATATTTTTGATATATTCGATAGAAGTGAAATCGGGCTAATGAAAAAAACTAATGTTCAAAATTGGTAATTGAAGGGACACGGGTTCGAGTCCCGTTGGCGTCATGTATCTTTTATCAGGAGATTTTTCTATGTGGATGAGTGTTTCAGGCGAGTATTGCTTGTAAAATAATTTTGTGGATCTTTACGACAGTCTGTTTTATAAATGGGGGTTATAATTGCTCTTTTATAGTTATTGGGAAATTCGCCATTTGCTAGACTTAGGTTTATTATATGTGTTATGGGGAGAGTTAAGTATTCTTTCATCGATTTTATTGTTTTAGTATCTATGTTATCAAAGCCGGGGGCAGAATCTCCTTTTAAATTGTTCCCATTACGCGTTCATACCTATTGAAAAAATGTTTTGTTTATTATTTTATATTTATATTTTTTATTGTGTAATTTATTTTCTTATTTGTATTCTACTCAAACGAAGCGACCTTCAACTTATCTAAAGCATATTTTTTGGTATTCATAATGTTCACCGATTGGTTATAAAGATTAATCAAAATAGTGATTTAGCATTAAGCTTCGCCTTAAACCAAAACCTCCTAGATCACAAGGCCGGGACACTCATTCAAAGTAGCCTCCTTGTATGGGATTTTACAAAAATGTTGGTTTTTATTTTTTTTATTCTCCTCATTAAAACATCTTAAAATGTTTTAATTCATTTAAAAACAAAAACACAGGTTTTGGTTAAACAGTGTGTTTATTTTAAAATTAAACTATCGTCTACTTGTTAGATCAACTCGAACAATACAGGAAATGGACAGTCAAAGATTTGCTATTAGCCAAAACCAATAAAATGGGAATAATAGTCTTGTAATCCCGTGAAATATAACACAGTTCTGCCAATTCTTGATTTAGACCAGCATCGTAAATCATTCAACACTGTTAAAGCACGCAATTAGCGGTTGTTTCAGTCAGTTAATAGTCTCGCCATCTGTTAATGAGATCACAAAGTATTTGAAGAAAAGCTTACGATGCTTTCGACAGTCAAGTTAACAACCATTTTCCGACGTCAACGCCATCTGGCGGTGGAAAGTTAAAATGGATATTGAAAAATTATTTTTTTAAAGTCTATGATTCGAATCTCGGATAGAAAATGACTACTGAAATTACATGCATATGAAATCCATGCCAATTAGTGAATTTTTGGTTCCGAATAAATTTAAGTGTTGTTTCTGACCTTTCCCTAACGTTTTAATTATTATTTTTTTTAATCTTCCACGATTCGTCGTCAAGAATTTTTTATATTTAATACAACCTATATTGCTAATTTAATGCATGTATTTATTGAAAATTGTTTGTACTACGAATAAAGAATTACATAAAATTACCATGCGAAAACAAAACGTTTTGTCAAACTTCTATATCGGTTAGGCGAAGGTTAGTCTTGGTTAATGGATCATCTAACTAAGGTGTTCCGATTAGAGTATATAAATCGTATTGGAAAAGGCGTGGAAAAAGCCAAGTTTAGTGTATGAACTTGGTTTTGGTCAAATTGTCGTTAAACGTCCGCTTAATTTGATGAGAATGAAAGATGTTTTAATGACGTATAAAGATAATACACAAAGAGACTCCTGATGTATTCGTTGCAACCACTTAATAGGGGTACTTAAGGCAACCAGTGGTTGCAATCTATCCCTCCTTATCAAAATCAAATAACCTAAGACGAGAAAATTCCCTAAAATAAAGCCAGAATATTAAGTGAAGCAGCAGAACACACAAATATGCGACGCGCAGCCCTGGTAAATTGCACACTTGCGGTGGTCTAAAATCTCTAAAATAAAGTGGGAATCTTAACGACATAAGTAATGAAGTCGTGTAAAAATAGTATTCGGCGCGCAGCCCTGCATAATAGACGAACCTAAGGTCGACTTTGCCCCGACAGACCTAGAAAATCGATCTCTCCGTGGGGTTTACTTTAATTATTTCTGATGAACGGATTACTGAAATCTCAAATGTTTATAAAGAGATCCCCAGAGAAGTTATTAATTCATCGTCTAGAATTTAAAATCTGGTGCCAACCGCTAATTTTATTTTTATAAAACATTTTATAAAATTTTCAAACCATTTTACATATAAAATTAGAATGGTAAAGTCTTATTTTTATTAATCTCAAATATAAATAACTTACATCCGTAGAGATCTTTCAAGAAAATATGAGATTTTTTTAATACCTTCATCAAAAATAATTAAAATCTGAGAGTCGAGCAAACCCCGGTGAACGCTGTTGGCAACATTTTTGCGTGCACTTATTTCATATTTATTGTGATTCATTTCCCTTGCTTCCGATTATTTTCTACAATGACCGACCGAAATTAGATTTTCAGCCGAAACCGAAACCCAATTTCAAAATCAATATCAAATTCCGTGAAACAACCCGATCTAGTTATTCAAGTAAGAGTTTAGTTTAAATTTAGTGTTAAATTAAATGCAAAATGTAATAAAATAGTGAATTGGTTTACTTTCTTTAGTGTACGCTGTAGATACTTATATTTTAAAGGAATTACTCTAATACAAAATATATTAGAACTATTTACAGTCTATATATATTTATTATCATATTTAAACAATATTTTTTTATAAAAGTCTTAAACTTCTGTCTAACAGCTTCTTTTAAATAATATTTAAGGTTTTCCAGAGGCATACACATGCGCCCGAGTAAAGCCTAACGAGTTCCGACACATCACGAGTGCAAGTTTAGACTAATGTTTAGCCGCAACCGAAACTGCGACTGAAACTCGTTTATTTACCGAAACTAGCCGAAATCGAAACTTCGATCGGTCACTAATTCTCTACGGTTATAGTTATAATCAATTTATCTGACAGTGAAATGTAATTACCTCGTAAAAATCGCGGGCTTGCTCGTTGTCCTGCAGGAAGATCTGCGCGGAGGGCTCGTCCCGGCAGTAGGCCACGTGCTTGTCGAACTCGCGCTCCATGCGCAAGAACGTCTTTCCCAGCATGCGAGGCTCGTTGGCGTAGTACTTCACGCCCTCTATCAGGACACTGCCAAGGAAATTAAAAGTATTAGAAGATATTGTAGTAGTACTTCATGGCCTCTATCAGAAGAGAGTGTATATATTAGTGGATATTGAAGAATTACTTCTGGCCCTCTATCAGGACACTGCGAAAGAAATTACAAGTATCAGAAGATATTACTTCACGCCCTCTATCCGAAGAGAAGGAAAATACATGTATTAGAGGATATTGCAGAAGTACTTCACGATCAGAATACTGCGAAGGAAATTACATGTAACAGGGTATATTGTAGTAGTACTTCACGCCATCTATCAGAAGAGAGTGTATATATTAGTGGATATAAGAAGTACTTCTCGCCCTCTATCAGGACACCGCAAAGGAAATTACAAGTACCAGAAGAAATTGTAGTAGCACTTCATGCCCTCTATTAGAAGAGATGGAAAATGCATGTATTAGAGGATATTGCAGAAGTACTTCACGCTCTTTGTACTGAAAAGGAAATACTGCGAAGGAAATTACACGTAACAGGGGATATTGCAGTAGTACTTCAAACCCTCTTTCAGAATACTGCAAAGGAAAATTAATATTTTAAGGGATATTGTAGTTAACTACAGTGTACAGATATTTAGAAACGGCTCAGGGGATAGTGAAGTATAGTTCCATGCTTTAAAAAAATGTAAATCAAATTTGATAATGTTATTATTAAGTTCTGCTACTTATTTAAGTTTTTTTATTTAGTTACAGCTGTTTCGGCATTCAAGGTCATTTTCAAACAGTCTATTACAAATAATAAATACATTAAAATTGAAAAAAAAATCAAATGGAGTTCGAAGGATTAAACACAAAAACAATTAAGCATATAAGTACAATATTTCACACTCTCTACCACAAAACTGAGAAGGAACTAAAGTTTAAGGGGATATTTATGTTTTGTTACTCGCTATTTAGTATTATTGGAAATTTTCAAAACAAAATTTTTTGGAGTAAGCAACATCAGTAATGTCGAATTTTTCAAACTTAGCACTTTATAACACCCAAAAGTCAAGAGCCGCCACTGATTAGTACACTGATAAAGCAAATATTTTTGGGGTTTTGAAGTGTTGCGCCTTCTCAGTGTCATACACTCTACAGTACTCTACACTGTCAAGGAAAAAATGATTCAGGGTTTACAGATTTTTTTTATTATACGCTTATTATTACGCTTTTACTCTTTCAATTAATTGGTAAAAAAATATGATATCATTATTTGAGAGAATATTTAATCAAACCCTCTTTTAGCAAACTGATTCAGGGGATATTGACGTATTACTTCGTGCCCTCTTCCAGCATACTAAGAAAGAACAATGTTTATATACCTACGTCAAGGGACATTCATTCTTATGGAGATAATAATAAAGGCAAAATGATTTTTAGCTTTGGGCTAATTATTGAGCAATAAATGTTTAAAATAATAAGCACATTAAATTATCCTATCATATTTCTGTGCTCCTAGTATATTATTCTTGTCGACAAGTTCACGTATCGACGTTAATCATTATTTTGTAATCTTTGTGACATTAGCGCCACTGCGGAAATAACAAATTATACTATGAAATTTCTGTGCTTTTGGTACATTGTTACTTTTGACAAGTTCACGTTTTCACGTTTATTATTTATACCTAGCGCAGGCCCGTATTTTGTCGACTATCACGGTCGCAAAACACAAAACAGTTCTAATTTTGAATATAGAATTAAAATTATTTTCTGTTAAAAATATTACATCATAGGTAGGCACTTTATCGTTTGCCTGAATTCTCCAAATGAACACTTTAAAATACCAGTTAAATTCAAAAGCAAAAATTCTAAAGTTCATTGAAATTAGTAGTTTATAGTAACGATCCTTACGTGTTGTGGAACTCAGCGATCTGTTTAAAGTTGTTGAAGACTAGATCCTTATTGTCGCTGACCACCTTGGGCGTGGTGGGCTTGTCCAGCGGCTTCAGGTAGCGCTCCACCACCTGCAGTAGGTCCCTCCCGAACTCTTCTTCCGTCTCCACCAGCTCGCGCACCACGGCTCTGGAAGGAGTCACATCAGTTTACAGAACAGGTCAATTGAATAATTGTTGAAATTTAAATTAAATTAATGCGCCAAATAATAATTTAAATTAAATTGATAAAAATATGATAAAAACGATGATTTACAAATTCTAAATATTTAAATCTTAAAGTTTGTATGAAAGTGCTTATATATCTTTCAAAATGTTGACACAAAATTTTGTAAATTAATTCTACGTGTCAATAACCTACATTAAGGCGAAGCTTAATGATAAATCACCATTTTGATTAATCTTTATAACGAATTGGTGTACATTATGAATACCAAAAAATACGCTTTAGATAAATTGAAGGCTTTCCTATCGTTTCGCTTGAGTAGAATACAAATAAAAAATATAAATGTAAGCTACTAAATTTTTTTTTCAATAGAAGTGTATGAACGCGTAAAGGAAATAACTTTAAATAAATACAGTTTTATAACTAAGATTATCTGTGACAGTTTCACTTGATTATTTTTTTTGCTTTCTTATAAAATTATTTACAAAATAAATAAAAACCAGTTTTGTGCTTGAAATCGAAGGTTCCTAGATCTCCGTTTGTCAAGCGATTTTAATGCCTATTACCTACAATATAAGGTATATCAAGAATATACGCATTTTTGGCTTGTAGCTTCCTCTTAACTAGCTGTTGCTGTTTCTGGTAACCGAGAATGAATCGGTTCAAAACACAACAAGAAGAGCTTTCGTAAATAAAACACCATTTTAATAATTATTTTTGTTGTCTAGTGATTAATTTTACTATTCATACCTAAATAATATTATATCGACTGTGGTTTGATAAAACCCATCAAGCTACAAAATGACCACTAAGTCCCAAAATGAGAATATGATAAAAACGAAGATTTACAAATTCGAAATATTTAAATCTTAAAATTAGTATGAAAGTGTTAACATATCTTTCCAAATTTCGACACTAAATTTTGCAATTAAATTTATAATTATGAGAGATTTGAGGGTTGAGTAATTTCACCTACGGTTTTCTCTAAATAACAAAAAAATGGTATTTAATATTAAAAATGCAATCAGGAAAAATTACTTAACCATGTAGTCCTTTGAAGATTATTCTGAAAGAATAACGCTATAATCGTTTGCTACACTACATTGGTAGTGTATGGCGAGTGTAATGCTGAAATAGGCTAAGCCATGATGCTTATAGCGTAATGTGTCGCCTACCTTATTCTAACAGTAAAGCTTAAAAATTGGAAAATATAATAATTGAAAATAATATACAGGACGTAAAGTGCGCTTACTTCGGAGGTTGATACTAAATTCGACATTCCAATGTTTTAAGGTAGTTTTTACGTAAAAATGTTGGATTGTTCGTATGGGAAAATAAATATTCATCTTTGTAAAAATATTTTTGTATGGGATAATTAAAATAGTAATTTCGAAAAAAGGTATTCAATTTTTTATACTTCTACCATCATTTAGAATCACATCCTGAAATGAGTGCACTTTACCCCCTAACACTTGGTATTTATATTTAATTAGTGAAGATAATATATTTATCCAAGACACTATCTACATTTCAATTAAATTCGGGTAGAATCTTGCAATCACGTATAAAGATAGCAGCCAAAAATATGCGTTAAGAAAATGAAGATAACGTTAGTAGTTCTTAGACGAAGTATGATACAGTTAAATATGACTGAAAGGGATAAGGTCGGATTAGCTCAGTGGTAGAACAAAGCCCCGGCAAGACTGAGTCTTGGGTTCAATTCCTAGACACGACCGAATCTTTTCTGATTTGTTGTACGATGATTAAAAAAAGATTATGTTGAATCATTCAGAGTGAATGCCCGCATTAATAAATTGTAAGTGAAAAGGAAATGAAATCCAGAAAAGATTTTAAGTCGTGTTAATGTTCCCGGAAAGCGTAATTACTCGAAGGAAATTACTGTCAACACACCAGGAACAAAAACAGGAAAGTATTAAAGTTAAAAAAGCATCGTTAAAACAAAGATTTTTGGTTTTATTTTGTTGCAGACCAAGAAGAGAATTAATACTGCAATTGTAAAAAAAAACATTAGAGAAATTTACAGAGACATGAAAATCTTTCGTTTAATGAGGAAGTCTTCCAAAAACACCCAGATGTTAAACACATATAATCTTCAGGTAAACAATAGCAATTTTTGGAAATCATCTGAATTCAAAACTTATATCGTTTTTCTACACGGTTACCTTTTTAAGCTTTACTTGGAATTTCTACTAGACATGTTTTCGTTAAAATGATAAAACAGTTCGAATATAGATTTCAACAGCCCACTCAAATAACTTACAAATAACAAATGGCAGTGAAGACTGGCTAACAAAAATAATATTTTAAACTGTGGACCATAAACTATTAATGATGCGTATCTTATGACAAGAAACAATAATATATCATCAGAAGAAAACACGCAAAGTAGATCTGTCCTATTAACGCTTCCTTTGACTCATAAATGTTCCACTTGTTTGGATAGAGCTTAAAAATTCCTAACCTCAAAAACACAACAAGAAAACAGAACTTAAGATTAATGATGTTTTCTGAAAGTTGTCAATAAAAGAATTCTTTGCGGAATTTATACTCCAAACAAACTATAATTAAAAAAGGAAAACATTGAGCTAGTAATACTTCTAAGAATGGATATTCTTTCCTATGTTTCTTTAAGGTTTTCTATGTTGAGAGATAAACAATTGACGTAAATTAAAATTCTCTGGCCTTGTTTGAAGAATGACGCCTTATTGAGATGTCATTTGGATCAAATAAATTCACATATTTGGCTCAAGATTGTATTACGATCTCTCTGACGAAATTTGATTTAATACATCAGATTTCATAACTCAATAAATTAAAGCAATGGGTGGCAATGAAATTCTTACAAAAACCAACAAATACATTGTATTGGTAATTATAATTAATAATTGGTAAATGATTTTGTTTAATCCTCTTTGTTGAAAGTTACACTTATTTAAAATATTGTATTATTCGGGCATAAAAATGAATTTACAAGTCAATGTTTTCATGACCAAATGCAAACTTTACTGTTGAAATACGTTTTAATCTCAGTCAACAGAACTAATGCGATCCCCGTCAACACTGGCACACAGTCTAAATTATTTTACAAAAAAATATCTTAAGAATACAATATTGAAGTTCTTCCCACGACGGTTACCGTCAGAGAGAGCGCGTAAATTATCTACAGAAAACAATTATATATTTTTAATAAATTTTCATTACACAATTACTGTAGACAATTTAGAAAATTATTCCATATTGTTTATTTTTATGCAAATTCTCCCAAATGGGAAAAGTGATAAAGCCAAAAAATAAAAAGATCAAACAAAAGAAAGTTGTCAACAAAAAAACTTTATAATTTGAGGTTAGCTGAGAATAACATGTAAGATTAAAATAATTTCTCTTTTTCTAATAATCACTATTTCATTGAATGCACATTAAGGCGAAGCTTAATGCCAAATCACTATTTTGATTAATCTTTATAAGGAATTGGTGTCAATTATGAATACCAAAAAATATGCTTTACATAAATTGAAGGCTGTCCTATCGTTTCGCTTGAGTAGAATACAAATTTAAAAAAACTCAGTAAAAAATATAAATGTAAACTACTAAAAAAAATATTTTTTACAACTTTAAAAATACAGTATTATAGCTAAGATTATCTGTGACAGTTTCACTTAATTAACTTTTTTGCTTTCTTATAAAATTATTTACAGAATTAATAAAAACCAGTTATGTGCTTGTAATCGAACGTTTCTAGACTCTAGAGTTTGACAAGCGATTTTAATGTCTATTACCTACGATATAAGGTTTACCAAGAATATACACATTTTTGGCTTGTAGCTTCCTCTTAAATAAAATCAGGAGGTAAAAACCCATTCCCGCGTGACGTTATGATTCAGTGCTCCATAACCTCTTTCATACCGATTTGAACAGAAAGTATTTTTTGTTAATAAAATTTCAATAGTTCAATTTGAATATTACAGATCTCACTTCCGTTTGTAGCTTGCACTTGTACCTAAGACAGACGTTAGCGTAACAATAATATTTAGATACTTATCTGAAATATGGATAAATTCTTGATTGCTGACGTAATATATCATATACATGGCTATAAATATAATGATGGACCTACTGTCTTCTGAAAGATGCATCAGCTTCGAGTCCTCCATGTTTCTTATGTTTTTCCTGCTCCTCCTTGGACCTCAGCAGCTCTGCGGGGACCCAGCCCTGGTGCCCTGGACCCCCCTCCTCCACCACTCGTACTAGTAACCTAGAATCAAATTTTATTTATTTTTTATTTCGGAAAGTATTTCTGGTTAGCTTCCCAAACAAAGAAAAGATAATATAATTTTCTGAAACCTAAAATCAAACAAAATTCTTTGTATTGTATTAAATTTTTCCGACTTTATGTCCGGGTTAAATCTTCCCCACAGGAAAAACTAAACCCTTCCACACACTTTTCCACAAATGATCATCTAGTCAATCCACATTATGCAAGTGCATTATATAAGCATAATAAATAAAAATAATTCACCGACTCCAGATATTTTCATATCAGAGGGTTCGGCTCGGTAGGAATTCTAATTGGACCTATAAATCCTATTGATCCCTCAATATAAATATTTAAAAAATCTTTCGTAATCCTACATGTATTTAAAATGACTGATTTTTGCATTTTTATATATAAATTCTTTGCCAGATCTAATACGCCTAAATTTTGAATGAGAGAGCTAGGTATTATGCCAGTAGCCGAAATAACAAATGGTTATATTTTTATGGGCTGAGAATGCCAAATTCTTTTAATTTCATTTCCTAAATCTGTGTATTTTCTTATATCATTTCCTAAATCTGTGTATTTTCTTATTTCATTTCCTAAATCTGTGTATTTTCTTGTTTCATTTCCTAAATCTGTGTAATTTTATAATTTTGCAATCTTCATTTTATCCCTTGTTATTATTTAATTCGGATTTAAATCTCTTTTATACGGAATAGTGGAATCCTTCAAGCTTAATTCACATAAGAGTTCAAATAAAATCATCGTTAGTGGGAAATGTTCAGGTATTTGCTTCGTTAGGGCTTATGATATTAATAAAAAAATTATTTTTTCAATCCAATCCAAATCTTCACAGAAGCCGGATAGTGAGGCTAGTCCAAACACAACGGAAAATGTAAAGAAATAACGTGAACGATATTCGTTATTTAAGAGAATCGTCTATTATTGTTAAGCCACCAACGCAAACGTCATTACTCGAAGGTAAATAATACAAGTCAGCATGTGTGTAAACATAGTTTTATCTTTGCCGAAACTGTTACACAGTTATTTAACCTTTTGTTTTTGGATTCACCCGAAAATTCCCACTTGCTTCCATGAATCAAATCTATATTTATTTTGAATCCGGATCTTAAAATTCAAGCAAAGCGTTCGCAAAACGCAAAATAAACACTCCAATTTGAAGTATAAAGTTTGTTTTGGATACATAAATGATTTGTTTCCCATATCGCATCACGTTAAAGAGTGATTTACGAAACGCCAACAATGTCTTTCAATACGTTCTGAAATAAACCCAAATAGAAGCCGTTGCAGCAGGAATAAAACTTCCGCTGGGTTTGCATAAAGCGAAAATACATTTGTTTATTCATAATCCTATTAATAGTGAACAAAAATACACCGGAATCCCTCCACCACGTGAGAAGAATCTAAAGCATGTTTGCTCAGCGATGAACTAGATCTAGAAGATATGGCAAAAAAACACTTAATTTTATAACGAAATTCAAGTGCAATAAACCTCTAAGGTGTTTTAAAAAGTTAGAAATTACGATAGTACAAAAAAATGTTAACAATTCTGCTTATTTATCTTTGAAGAAAGAAAACGATAATTTGTACGTATGTCGTGGGCTTTAATCATTTAAAATATGCCATTTTCGATTTGCCGCCAAAACAACTTGTGCGTGAATTTGGCGTCTTACCAGCCAGTTGCATTTTCAGGGTCATAATGAAGTTGTAGCCAGTTGGAACCGTTTCGGAATGTGTGGTATTAGATGGATTTTGAAAACAATAATTATAAATGAAAATATCAAAATACGTATTAATAGTACTAAAACGAAAAATAAATTTATTTGTAATAAATAATTTGTCAAAATACCCCATTGTGAAATGTTTTAATCGTGTGTTCATAGTTGAAGTAACCAAGTGTTTTCTCGACTAAGGTGCTGGAAGATGCCACAAATAAACGTAATTTGAAAAGAAATATTTGCATATTAAAAAAAACGTAGGTGGCGAGGGGAGTTTTACAAAGATACTATAAAATTTCGTACTTTATCATACATAAATGTGGAAATAACTGTTTTCCGTTTCGCTAGTTCAACACGCTTTTTACTACGTTAGGCGTTCTTAATCATGCATTTTATGCAACAGCCAAGGCGAGTTCGAGCAAGAAATAAGCACAAATTGCTAAAACTTTATTTTTAATATCCATTTAACCGTTAAAATAAGATGCGAAAATAAAGTGTACCGATTGAAAAAAATTATTAGTTTTTCAATGAGAATATATTTTTAATGTGTTGAAATTCCAGCAAGGCGAGATAGTGAAACTAGTATTACTATAAAACATTAATCGAAAAAATATTATTCTTATTATTTATTCTCGCTCTTTCTTTTCGGAGCTATATAATCCAATGGTTAGGTACTCAAGTATTAAGTGTGGCCAGTGCTATCAGGACGGGATATCATGGCAGAACTCCAAAGTGAAATGTTCCGCCGACCAGAACTTCATCCTCATGCCAGCAAGACGAAATCTTGAAATACGAGCAATTGGACGTGACAAATAAATCACATCGTAAAGAGACCATTAACGTCCGTCGACCAAACACGCCATATTTAATTAACGCCTCGTAACATCACTAAGAACAGCGATAATGTTTAGAGCTTTCGAATTAAGTTGGCAAAAAAGTTAAAGGAAACCGATAAAAGTCGTGTATTCAATTACCGAAGTCCACAAGTATAATTATATTATTCGAAGAAATGTTAGTGGCTTAGTGGTCCATAGCGGTGGGTTCGTACACACAGGAGTCAGGTATTCGATAATGGTCTACTATCTATGTATCTACTGAGGACGGGTTGTTTCGAGGAATTTGAAAAATTCGTCAAATTTCACAGATGTTTTTCAAGTCTTGTGAAGGTTCTATTTAAGCTCTGTTGGCCAGTTGTTTCACAAAACTGAAATAATAACAAAACTTGAAAATAATCTTCATAGAACTTGAAAAAAACTTTGAAATTTGATGAATTATTCAAATTATGTGAAACAACCCGTCCTTAGTATCCCATCTTTGCATAATGGTGGTAACTCAAATATTATAAGGTTATTCGTTAACTGGAAATGTTTGTCTTTAATAATTAGAAGTCTATGAAATCATTATGGCACCCGGAAAATATGATTTATTCATTGAATGACTGAAAGAAGATAATAGATAGATTAGAAATACGATTACAGTTCAAGGTCGATGTAAACTTAATGAATAAGATTAAGGAAGGGATTAATTATGTGCGTGGATGGAAGAAGCCAGGGACTTATCAGAAAATTTGGCTACATATAAAACTTACTAAAATCTAATATCTGGTCTAATTATTTATATTCCTCTTAAAAACGCATTGAACGATTGAAATGACAGGACGAAAAATTGAATTCCAGATGTTGGATATCAAGACGACGATACTTGGCCAGGAGTAGGAGATCTTTATCACTAAACTAAATAACCCCATATTATTAGATATATAGCAGGTGTTTTTAATGTTAGACATCAAGAAGACGATACTTGGCCATGTGTAGGAAATCTTTTATCACTAATCTAAATAACCCCATATTGTTAAATGCATAGCAGGTGTTTTTAATGTTTGATAACAAGACGACGATACTTGGCCATAAGTAGGACATCTTTATCACTAAACTAAATAACCCCATATCGTTAGATATATAGCAGGTGCTTTTAATGCTGGATATCAAGACGACGATACTTGGCCATGTGTAGGAAATCTTTTAGCACTAATCTAAATAACCCCATATTGTTAAATGCATAGCAGGTGTTTTTAATGTTTGATATCAAGACGACGATACTTGGCCATAAGTAGGACATCTTTATCACTAAACTAAATAACCCCATATCGTTAGATATATAGCAGGTGCTTTTAATGCTGGATATCAAGACGACGATACTTGGCCATGTGTAGGAAATCTTTTATCACTAATCTAAATAACCCCATATTGTTAAATGCATAGCAGGTGTTTTTAATGTTTGATATCAAGACGACGATACTTGGCCATAAGTAGGACATCTTTATCACTAAACTAAATAACCCCATATCGTTAGATATATAGCAGGTGCTTTTAATGCTGGATATCAAGACGACGATACTTGGCCATGTGTAGGAAATCTTTTATCACTAATCTAAATAACCCCATATTGTTAAATGCATAGCAGGTGTTTTTAATGTTTGATATCAAGACGACGATACTTGGCCATAAGTAGGACATCTTTATCACTAAACTAAATAACCCCATATCGTTAGATATATAGCAGGTGCTTTTAATGCTGGATATCAAGACGACGATACTTGGCCATGTGTAGGAAATCTTTATCACTAATCTAAATAACCCCATATTGTTAAATATATAGCCGGTGCTTTTAATTTTGGATATCAAGACGACGATACTTGTCCATGAGTAGGAAATCTTTATTACTAATCCAAATAACCCATTATTGTTAGATATATAGCAGTTCCTTTAATCAAAATATTATTATATTATGGCTTGAAAGGAATGCCATACTTTACTAAGTCTATTCTTTACAATTACGTTTCAACAAAACATTCTTATCAGAACATCATGCAGGAATAAACCATAATGTCATTAAATTATTATAAGCAATAATTGGTCGCCTGTAAAATCAATACGAATTGAAAATATCTCCCGAGTCCGGTCAGACGCTCTTGACCACTGACCCACGTCGGCTTATTTCCAACCCGTCAAATAATTCAATATGTACTAGTACTTCAATCAACAATTACTGCTCATTATATTTTTTCCAACGCTAAACAAACAGCTCGTCAGAATTAGGCCTACATCAATATACCACATATCGTTCTGATCGAAATTCTATTACGAGCAAAAAGTCTAACGGAGGAGGTGTGATGCTGTGCGTATCCAAGAATATATCATCTACTAAATTACCGGTAAAACACAAAAGTGTTGAACAAATTTTTGTATTGCTCAATATACCTAATGGAAAAATTATTATTGGCTGTGTCTATATCCCACCTGCATCGGATTTGCAAACGTATAAAAATCACAATGAGGACATAGAAGTACTCAAATTCAAATATCCTAAAGCAAAATTCATTATTGCTGGTGATTATAACCTTCCTAACTGGACCAGCCAAGATGACAACGGACCTGCTACAAACCAAGCCGATTTACAGTGTGCTAAATGTAGTGAAATTCGTGATATGTCTTTATTTTTGGGACTAACTCAATCAAACAAGATTTTCAACTTTAACAATCGAATGTTGGATTTAGTGTTTTCAAGTGATTCGAAAATAGTGGTTGAGCTATCCGACGAATTATTATTACCATTAGATCAACACCACCCACCGTTGGACATTATCATAACAAATAGGCCTTTAACATCTTCAAAAAAAACAAGTGTCCCATCGTATAACTTTTCCAAAGCTGAATACCATCATATTACGGAGTACCTTGCCCAAACAGATTGGTCCTTTTTAGATGAGGAAAATAATATAAATGATCAATTAGAATACTTTTACTCGATTTTAAATACCTCTATAGAACAATTTGTTCCCAAGGTTAGCTTTACATCATCTAATTATCCGAAATGGTTTACAAGGGAACTAACTAATTTAATTAATAAAAAAAAATGTATCCACAGAAAATATAAACATACCAGAAATTCTAACGATTATATAGCATTTACTAAACTACGAAAACAATGTAAAGAATTATCAATAAAGTGCTATAGTGACTATGTTAACGTAATTGAAAATGAGGTACATCATCACAATGTGAAAAAATTCTGGAATTTTACTAAATCTCAACGAAAAGACAACTGTGGATATCCTAATAGCATGTTCTTTAAAGAAAAATGTGCCGACAGTATTGAGGGTATAGTTAATCTTTTTGCTGACTCATTTAAAAGTGTCTACGACAAAGATATTCCCATCAAAGCAGTCTCCAGTACGTCAGTGGAAGAGTCATTAAACCTAAGTCAATGTTTCATAAAATTAGATTCCATAGAAAGAAGCATAAAAGCACTAGATAGTAATAAATCTGCTGGACCGGATGGTATTCCTCCCATATTTTTAATAACTTGCATTGATAGTTTGATATATCCCTTACATAAACTTTTTAACAAATCCTTAGCGTCTGGCTGTTTTCCGGCTCTGTGGAAAAAGAGTTATTTAACGCCCATTCATAAAAAAGGCGACAAAAGCGATATATCTAACTACAGACCTATTTGTATTATGTCTGCTTTACCCAAACTTTTCGAGTCATTAGTATTAGATACCATTGTAAAACCTATCAACAATATTATTGTTCCTAACCAACATGGCTTTATCAGAGGTCGATCTACCTTAAGTAATTTAACTATCTACAATAATTACATATCTGAATCGCTCAGTCTGAAACAACAAGTGGATTCTATATACACCGATTTCAGTAAAGCATTTGATAAGGTTCGACATCATATTCTTATATCCAAACTCCGACTGTTAGGCATCAAAGGTAGTTTATTGACATGGATTATTAGTTACCTCAGTAATAGAGTTCTTTGTGTCAGGATTAATTTTATAGAATCCTATGTATTCGAGGCCACAAGTGGTGTCCCGCAAGGGTCCCACCTTGGCCCAATATTATTCTTAATATTCATTAATGACATTGTAAACATATTTAAAGATGTACAAGTCCTACTTTTTGCAGATGATCTAAAATTGTTTAAAAGAATACGAAATATATATGATTGCCTAATTTTACAAGCTAATTTAGATAAATTTTTTAAATGGTGCGAACAAAATATGTTATTTTTGAACATTGAGAAATGTCAAGTAATACGATTTTCCAGAACTCATTCTCATATCTTACATGAATATAATTTAAATAATGTTAAATTAACACCAGTATCACAAATTCGTGACTTGGGAGTTATATTCGAATCAAACTTAACATTCACAGCGCATATAGATGATATAACTAATAAGGCTTTAAAGATTCTTGGCTTCCTTTGTAGAACCCTAACTGATTTTAAGTCATTGGATTGCATGAAAACACTCTACATTTCACTAGTTAGAAGCCAAGTGGAATATAATTCACCTATTTGGTCTCCTTTCTATAAAGTACACTCTAACAAATTAGAACGGGTTCAACACAAATTTCTTAGGTACTTAAATTTCAAGCTTAAAATTCCAATAGAAAACATTAATTATGTAAATTTGATGAATGGACTTAATTTAATTACGCTGTCTGACAGAAGAACCATTTCAGACCTAATTTTATTATACAGAGTCATGAACAACCTTATTGACAGCCCTGCCATCGTTGCTGCTATTAAACTCTATGTACCGACAAGAAATACTAGACAAAATACAACATTCTTTTGCGACACATATAAAACCAACTATCAGTCAAACTCACTTACCAATAGGATGCATGATTTGGGCAACAAGTTTGGTGGTATTATAGATATATTCCATGATTCCCTTTATAATCTTAAATTCAAATTAAACCAACACTTTGTGGAATCATACAAATTATTGTAATAGATTTAACGATTAGATATGTTATTGTAATGTTTTATATTATATTTTGTTCTTTGTTATTGTTAAATATTATGTTGTTTAAAATGTTTCTTTACGCCATATTCTTCAAAAACTACTTGTATATTTTTTTAAAATTCTTCACTTTTATAACTCTTAGTATAAATTCTAACTCGATAACTTATGTAAAACTTATTTATAATCTATGTAAAAGCCCCTATGGGCGTATAACAACAACAATAACAACAACAATAAACAACCAACTTTAATTTTGTTGAAAAGGCTTTGTTAGTGCTAAATTTCCCACAAGATGGCGTCGAGTCATATTATATCTACATTTGCTGGTGAAATAGTTTGACTTGTCAAATATTACCATTTTTTAATAATAAACTAGTGTTTATAAGACAAGGTTTTTAGGCATAGCACAAAGGATAATAAATTATTATAAGCAATAATTAGTATAGAAGATAATGTAAGTAAACCTATCTCCCATTTTTCTGTAAATCATGTACTGTTTTCTTTACACTTTATTCTGTGGAACTTACCCCCCCATGAAAAAATAGAATTAAGAATTGTATTGACAACACATTTAGTATAATCCAATAATAGTTAGGCATACGCACATATTATACATGTCACTGAAAAGATATTAGATAATATATTATATTAATATTCATCTCGCCAACACAGCCACATTATCCTAATCTAAATTCCGATGAACGAAAATAGTTTCAGTAATCTATTTAATTAATTTAACAAGAATAATAAACTTGTAAATTAACTAGGTAAGTTTTGTTCCAATTTCATGTATTTCTGGTAATTTATTTGATAAGTTGAATGCAATAAAACACAAGAGCGATGTCTTCCTTGACAGTGTTTTGTGTTTCGTGTTTTGGGGAATGTTCCCGTAACGCAGACCATATTTCATTTTACAGTGACGTGTTGGTATAAGGTATCACAAAATAAACTCGGAATGAAAACAAAATCATTATTCCTTGGTAAGCAGATGAAATAGAATATATGTCTTCCCTGATTTGGGAAACATAGCGGATTGAGGCGTCGCGTCGTCCCGGTAATGCAGAGAACCTGGGTTCAATTCCCAGTTGCGACGGTTACCTTTTTATTTTCTGTTTCGTATAGATTTAATAATATTGTCTTCTTCTTCAATGATAAATATGCATGTATTGAGTATCTTTTTCTTGTTATTTACATTATTTATTTTTGACTATAGCAAGCTGATTCCTGACCATTCTAAATTAATAAGTGGATCAAAGTTTTACAGTTTTATACCTATTCATAATACAGGGTAAAGTACGCAGGTAAATACGCTAACTAACTAACTGGGGTGATTCTGCATGAAATTACAAGTAAAAAGATTTAAAAAAATTCCAAATTCCAATGTTTTAAGGTGGTTTCTAGGTAAAAATGTTGAATTGTTTGTAAGGAAAAAATAACATTTCGAAAAAAGTTATTTAACTTTTTTACTTCTACATCATTTTGAATCAACTCCCAAAGTTAGCGACCTTTACCCCCGATACCCTGTATAAATATTTTTATTTATTTATTTAATAAATATTTATACTATGATGCAGTACATTTTCTTTTGACTATCACACTAGGCCGTGTTGTGGTAGTCATTACAATGGAATTCCAGTCAGATTTATCTGCTTCGAAAGTAGACATTTTGTATTATCTTCACATTGTATCTTCCTACATTGCAACGAAATTAATTGTTTGTCTAAATAAATATCTAATATTTATAGTTTAGTAGATTTTTTTTCTAAATAAATATCTAATATTTTGTTTCAACTGAAAGCTTTTTGGCACAACTATCGAATAATATGTTAGTTTTTGTTTCTTTTTATGTGTTACTGTTGTTACTTTTTATGTGTTACTGTTGTTACTTTTTATGTGTTGCTGTTGTTACTTTTTACGTGTTACTGTTGTTGCTTTTTATGTGTTACTGTTGTTACTTTTGGAAAATGTTGCATTGAATAAAGAACTATTTTTATTATTTTATAATTATATAAAAATTGAAAGATTTGTGAAACTGAAGGTATAGAAAAAAATATTTGTCTAAGGATCATTTGCCTTTCAAAAGAAGAAATACGCCTTTGGCATATTAGAAAACTTAAAAAATTACAACATCTAAAGAATCAGTCAAAAGTGTTAACAAAAGAAAACACATTTATATATAATTTTTTAATATATATAATTTTTGTACTTATTTTATGGCTTGTCTGATATTATTTATACATTTCAGTTCGAATTTATAAAATTAAAAGTTCATTGAACTTGAATAATTTTACGCATTACGCATAAATATAATTCAAAATAACGCACCTGTGCACTGACAACTGAAATTAATATTTTTAATTATTATGATAACATGCATAGTACTGTTATGTAAATAAATAGGAAGAGAAGACAGAAATATTTAAGTGTATACTAAATTAAGTTGGTCCTACCTACAATAATATAATAACTGGTGTAAGAATACGAACTTCAAACGAAATATTGAGCGACCATATTCTTTGGAAGCTTGCCTGTAATTTTGTCCTAAATCCGAAAGAAGATATTCTTAGATGAAATATCAAACATTCACGGGCGAGTGATGCTTGTCGTTCTCTGAATGTCAATGTTGATTAATATTCATAGAAATATCATCTTGAAATTTTATGAAAATAGTTATTTGTTTGCATTTGAAAAAAAACCAACCCGTAAAAAAACTTTTTTTTCAACTATAATTTATCTACAAACTTTTTTCGTATCTTATAACTGCTGTAAATTTTTATTTTTAAGTATAATATAATCAAATTTCAGAAAATTCGTGTGCCTGACCAAAAATTGACAATGAGTCTATAGGAGGGGATACATGTGAAGCGGATGGAAGTATACAAGTGAAAGGAATATTAAAAAGTAAACAGCTCTTCTTATCTGTGCACTAAACATAGCTAAAGTATTTTCAAACATTTTTACTATTATTGATGTCATGTCAGATTATGACGGAAATCTTCCATTCAGAAAATGCGTAAATATGCAATTTTTCGAAACATTTTATATAAATGTGATTTTTTTGTTGTATTGTTAATGTTCTGATATCACCTGGTTTTAAACTCATTTCCCCTGGATCCATATCAAAGGAGGTTGCTGTTCTGCTACGGAGTGTACAATATAAATCACACGTCATTATTGATACACAGATGATCAATATTGTATTTTTGATTCAACTTCCGATTGTTTGAATCTTTGAAAGAATATCTTACTAAATCGAAAAAGATGTATGTGTTCTACATTACAAACTTAATTTTTCAAAAGTTTTAATAATTTTTAAATTCTTTTTAGTGTTTATCAATTGGTGGCAAATTGTTTATTTGATTTTTTAAAAGTGCGAAATGTTACTTTCTATTTCAGTGGCCTGTCTAGACACGAAAAATGTTCAGTTATTTTCCGACAGAAGAAAAATGCGACTCTTATGTTCAGAAGAAAGTTTATGGAAAATACTGGAGCTGGTGAAATGTAGGTTGCAAGCTGCTGTCGGAATATTTTAAAGAAACATGGAAATCTTGGACGGAATGGAAAATTTACTAATTTACATTTGAATCTTGACTCACAATCATGTAGTTGAAAATAAAATAAAGAGATGGAAAAACTGTTAAGAATGTTAAGACTTTAAAATTTATTAATGACTGACTGACTTTACCCGGCGTTGCTCGGTGATATAAATCGTTTGGAGTAAAGTTTATAGGTTGTGAATTCCATTGTACCTGAAGGGTTAATTTTTAAGGTGGAAATAATATTATTGTAAAGAATTGAAAAGTTTACTTTTTGAATTATTTGTTTTACCTGATCGTGCCCTGTCTTCCACGGTCGTCCTCGACTTCATCTGTCATTCGGTTCCACGTCATACATTCTCTTTACACCTTCATTCATCAAAAACGCCAGATCTTACTACATTTAAGTAAAGGGTTTTCCAATAAGAGGTGTTATTTTGAATAGCCCGCTATTTCAGTAGATGTTACTTTTGAAGCTGTCATTTTTTGACATTTGACAAGTAGAAACTACGCCATTAATAAAAATGGAACGATACACGCTTCAACAACGCATTGAAATTATTAAAATTCACTTGAGTGAATCAAATGCAAATCATCTTGAGTGATGAGGCCCATTTCCACCTCGGTGGCTACGTCAACAAGCAAAATTGTCGCATCTGGGGCTCGGAAAACCCAAGAGTTATTGTTGAAAAGCCTCTCTATTCTCAACGTGTGACTGTTTGGTGCGGTTTATGGTCCGACGGAGACATTAGACCTTCCTTTTTTGAAAATGAGGCTGGAGCAACAGCTACGGTGAATGGATTGCGCTATCGAGAGATGATTAATGATTTTTTATGGCCGGAATTGGATAGTATTGATCTAGACAACGTTTACTTTCAACAAGACGGCTCTACGTGCCACACAAGCAACGAAACCATTGATCTTTTACGATTGAATATCAAAATAACACCTCTTATTGGAAAACCCTGTATGTGCTTTATTGGGCGTCGATTTTTATACCATTTACTCTATACCATATTGTTTCTATCAAATAACTACATTATATCGACTTAATTGGACTCCGTATCTCATTACAGTGCACAGATATAGCGTTAAGTATTCCTCGGGCGGTCCCGAATTCTTCTACTATTGAATCATCTTTAAACACCCCTGGAACAAATAACAACAAACTTTTAAATTTTCGGCGATATCGGTCGACTACTATTCGAGTTTTGCAAGCACAAACATACGAAGGCTGAATTTTTACATTTTAAGATTAGAAACCAGTTAGAATTTACCTCAACCCAGTCCTGACTTTTGGGTTGGTAGAGTGCTAATATTACAAAAAACGGCGTTATTGATGTTGTTGTAGCTGAAAACGAGTTTTTTATTTTTTTAGAAAAATTGATTTTTGTATGAAGATTTTCAGGAAATCCGTGCGTCGCACGGCTAAACTGAAATTTCCTACAAACCATCTACAAACAAAAAACCGATTTTAAGAAAAAAAAATCGTTTTCAGCAACAACAACAAGAGAAATGCCATTTTTAATAATATTAGCACTCTAGTACACCCAAAAGTCACGAGCTGTCACAGACCTGCTTCTATGTAGGGAAGTTAAAATATGTGATTAAAAATAATTAAATTATTCAATTCTTAAAATCTTTTCAAAATGTTGGTGGAATGAAGCAAATGCATAAAGATTTTTCCAAAAATTCAAATTAAATATATTTTTCAAATTATATCCACTTTTTGTGATTTATCATATTAGTATATTTTACGAAGTGTGATAAATATATATGTTCACATAATTACCAATTATAAATATTACTAGCTGACGTATTCCCGGCTTTGGGGTTATTCTTAGGAGATAGACATATTCCATTGCAGACTTATCTGTAGGCCTTTTTAAGGGTGACCGGATAAATCATCACAATGATAATTCATCACATCTCTAAAAAGTTATATAAAGTCATAGAAAGTGATGAAACAAAAACTTTATTAACTGGGTTAAGTAGGTTAGGTTAGGTTAGGTTAGGGTATAAAAAAAATTCATCGTTTCTAATGACTTTATATCACTTTTTAAAACTGTGTTGAATTGTCTCTGTGTTGAGTTATCATGGAACACTTAAAGAAATACATTTTTGTAGAACATTCTTTTGATTTATCTTAAAAGGTTTAGCCAGCGTTAGTAATTTAAGCGCCCGAAAATATTTGTTTTACCACTTGATTACAAAACATCGACTATTATCTACTTTCTATAAATATAATAATTCTCTAAGAAGAAATTCTCTAACGTTGCGTAGTTATAAAGAACTAAGCGCACACACAGGCAGCCGGGGATAGCGACTTTATTTTATACTATTTTGAGAGGGATGATCTGCTGCTCACTTGTGCATTACAAAGTATAAAAATGGGTCATCGATCTCAGTGAGATATGTGAAGCGCAGTGGCGTGCATTGCTCTGTGACCAAAAGGCAAGCTGTGTGTAGTTTTCAAGTTCGGGTGTAATTGTGCATTGAATTTTTGAATATGGCCCTTATATTATTTTCTTACGCTGACTGTTGTGGCGAACTGAATAAATGCGCGAACAAGTTTCGCGACAAATTTATGAAAAGATACTTTTAAGCAGAAACTTGTCGCATTTTCAAATTTTCTTTATAAGCTTCGGTTTTCTTGGGGTAGGCACGGCTGGTCACTGGTGAAGCTACTCGTCACTTATCTGTATTCAATTGTGAGTGTCATTTTTGTGAAGCTGTCACTAAATTTCTAAATCATGTAAAACTCTACGTTTTTCTTTTTTCTTGTACTTATCATCCTTTTTTTTATATTTGCCTCCGAATTGCACTAGAGCGCGGAACCAATTGAACTAGATCCAAAACGTTGCTAAGATGAAAGGATTCTACGTACACGAAATCTTTTCCGCTTAGACTACAGAAACCAACGCGTTTCAGTCAAATGACGGCGAATTTAGAAATTGCGACCACGTCATTATGCATTAAGGTCGCGTATGTTTGGAAAGGAAAGCCGGTAGAGGGTCTGATGGATTGAGCCAAAATCGAACAGACATAAATCAAAGCGTCATCACCGTGGGTGTTCCGGAGTTGATAATAAAATTATTAAGAACGTTACTGGAGTGAAGCCAGTTCACTACGAATTTTGACATTGCAGGTAACAAACTCATGCATTAAGTGCGAGGTCATTTTCGGAATGAATCCTTGCCAAGATTTGTGATGAAATTTGCACTTAGTAGCTAAAGGTTAGTTATCAAATAACATACAGAGTATTAGTTTTTAGGACTGTAGTTCATGGAAATGTACATTGTATACTCTGTTGTATATGTGAAGCGAGATATGTAGTAAAAAATATCTAAGAAATATACAGTGTAATTATTCAAACAATAAAAGGTTTTCGCTGGTGTATCTTAATTTAGTATATATAAAAGAGAAAATAGTTACACTAGCCGATGGGTAGAAGGAGGTGAAGGGGTTGGATCAAGTCTAGTAATATGTATTGTATGAATGTTGTTAGTTGATTTTAGGTTTGAAAATGTGAGGTGCTGTGTTAAAGAAGTCGAATTCAGTGTATAAAGTGTTAAACATGTACGAGTATGAGGCGCGGTGAATGAATGTGTTTTGTTTTGAGTTACTGTTGCATTGAGGGTTGTTTAATGTGTGGTTTTTTCTTTTTATTTTATCTGATGAGCACTCTAAATTGAATTCTTTGAAAGAGTTTCGGGCATTCTATCATAGAGATGGCTATTTTAGTAAAAAAAGTACCTCTGCGGAATTTCTGCTTTGTTTTGCGCTCTGAAATTTAATACGTCCATCCTCTTACAGCATATATTCAAATACCTAAGTTTAGGAGTCGGAAAACGATGCCATGTTATATGGAAAAATGATACTGTACAAGATTATTATTTTCAGATACTTAAAAGGTCTAATACTAATCGAATAAAATAGTATGAAAAACTTAGAATTGGACTTCATCTATACCTTAGTTCTAAAGTGTTATTGGATTTTTCGTAAAAATCCCCTTACGATTTTCCGGTGGACGCAACAAAGGCTTATGAATAATAAGACCAGAGTTAAAAATTAATGATCGCGTGCTTGCTTTTACAACTAAGCATTCAAGAAATAATTGTACTGTTCATATTTGTTTTGATTTACCCAAAGAGAGTGAGAGATGAAGTACACGCTTTTAATGCGTCGTTATTTTCGACTTGAGATTTACAATACGCTTTCAGATTTACAATTTGCAATTCGACTTAACGTCGTGAACACGTCATGAACGACGGTAACAGCAATAAGACTAACGGTTTCTCCAATGAAATGTGTTTTTAATTTGCTACGGAGCTTTGAAAGCAGTTAACAGGAGAAAGCATTAAACCAAACTGAACAAACACTAATACGAGACTTCCACTGTAATACGAGTTCACCGGGTTCAATTATTTCATTCCATACTTCCAACTTCCAACTGCCTACATAATAACGTACCTACATCCTGTTTTGTAGTGGAGGCTACATAGAAAAGTACTTTTTCCGTATTAAGTTGTGTCAAGAGCCACCACTTTGTATAAGTGCGTCAACAATATACTATTAAATGTTTTTTGTTTTTGTTTACTGGATTATTTAAAAATAATAATAATGCTGTAAAATATCGACTTTATTTTAGTAAAACCCTTCAAGTCACATTTTTTGTGAATGTGTCTTTTCAGTGGTTTATTATATGATAGTCGCCTAAGCACGACACGGACAAGTATTTTTTTGTGAATCTTCCTTTTCAGCGGTTTCTTATATAATAGTCGCTTAAGTACGACACGGAAAAGTATTTTTTGTGAATCTTCCTTTTCAGCGGTTTCTTATATAATAGTCGCCTAAGTACGACACGGACAAGTATTTTTTGTGAATCTTCCTTTTCAGCAGTTTCTTATATAATAGTCGCCTAAGTACGACACGGAAAAGTATTTTTTGTGAATGTTACTACTCAGTTGTTTTCTTATATAAAAGTTACACATGGTTCTTCTTTTCAATATTAAAAACTAAATGTATGCATACATTTATTTTTATGTGATTTCCAGAAAACTTTATATGGAATTACTCAACCCTCAATAATTTATTAATTAGTTTGACATATTTTTACCACTAAGAGCTTAGGTACTTTTACTTGGATATATCAGGAAATCTTAAAAAATCTTATTACTTAAAATGATGGTACCTACATAAAAGTGGTAAGTACCTACCTACTTAAATAGATGTTTTTAGAATTCGATGCTACTGTTGAAGTAAGTGTTAGTACAATTTCGTTTTTTTTATATAACAAAATATGCAATGTTCAATGCGCAGTGCTAGGCAGTTACACGTATCGATAAATAGTCTACTGTTGCTCACTTCGCACTTTATATTTATATTTTTATAAGTTTTCCTCTACAAAAATACTTTCGAAGCAAATCCTTTCGATCAACTACTCGTTCATCGCAATTTCCGACAGAAACATAAGAGTGTGAAAAATCCACTCCTTACTACGATCGAAGATTTATTATCCAAGTACAATTGTCTTTGATCTTCTTTGAAGCCAATTTACCCATATGGTTCGTGTCCCCTCTCTGCTCTAACTTCAGATCTTGACGGAAATAGCCGACCTTCTTCGAGGAGAAGTTTTCAAAATAAATCACTGCCATATGGAAAAGTTGGAAAAGTTACTGACTCACTGTTACCTGTCGTTTCGACGCGACGTACCAAATTACCTTCCCACACTCGTATGACGTAAACTCCAATAGCCAAATGGCCCACATCTTATTGAATTATAATTATCGTAACTGTTTTTAAGTTGGAAACTTTTAGAGTTCTAAAAATAATATGGTGTTCTAAGAAGTTTATATTAGGTACAAGGGAAACCGGTATTAGTTCCCATACTAACACGAACGATCATTGTGATATTTTGGCGTGGCAAACTATCCACTTCTTTAAAATAACCAGCAAATCAAATTGTCCGGTCGGTGGCCGAGTTGCCATCGCGTTTGGGTCCCTCCATCACAACACAAGCAACATTTTTAGCTTCTGGGGTGGTAGTAGGAGATTTTCAAATATTGTCAGGTTATTCGTAACCCGAGAATGTTTGTCTTTTTTTAATAAAAATAAAAGAAAAAAAAGTAATATCAATATCCTAGTTTAGCTGCGAGTTGTTGAGATATTCTTAGTTTACCAAGGGCAGAATCTTACAATAATATACACTTTGTACGGTGACCGATAAATCATCAAAATAATAATTCATCACACCTTTAAAAAGTTATAGAAAGTCATGGAAAGTGATGAAACAAAAACTTTATTAACTGGGTTAAATAGGTAAGGTTAGGTTTAAAAAAAAATCATCTATTTTAATGACTTTATATCACTTTTTAAAAGTGTGTTGAATAGTCACTGTGTTGAGTTAACATGGAACCACTTTGTACAACCATATATGTATACAATTAACCTTAATGTAACGTATAAAAATAATTTTAAATCAGAACTGAACGCTTAGATTATTTTGACGAAGCAAGGGTGAATGGATGACGAAGTCGTGGATGCCCGACAATATACTTTGTACGATCAACTGAATCAAATACTTGAGTCGGGTTGGTTACTTGGTAGAGATAGAATAAAACAGAGTATATATGATTCGATTCAAACGAATAAAGCGAAGATTTTTCGCAAAGACAGAGAAGAACTTTTTATCATCTCTACTTACCACCTCCTAGGACGAGTTGTTCCACAGAATTTAAACAATTCATCGAAGTTCATTTTCAAGATCTGTGACGGTTCTATTCAAGTTTTGTTATTATTTCAGTTTTGTGAAACATTTGGTCAGTAATTAAATATAAACAGAACTAGAATAGAACTTTCACAGAACTTAAATTTGATGAATTGTGCAAATTCTGCAAAACAACTCGTCCTAAGAAATGATTAATGGTATGATGGTTTGTTAGTTTGCTGTCTGCATGAAATTTTGAAAGGAGTCAATAAGGAAGAGAAGAAACGCGGCAAGGTTCATCAACCCAAAACAATCACCTAAAGCCATTAGTTATGAATATCTACGCTAAACCACATCCTATCAGGTTTCCGAGTGTCTAAATTTACCGTACAATTAATTACAAAACCACTTCCACTGCAGTCATGAACATTTTGTTTTTCATGTGCCCTGCAAACATTCTGCACAAACAGAGAAGAAGATATATATATAAAGTCAGATCTCATAATTCATTTTAGGTGTGTAAGATTAATTTGATGGTTTTAAAAAATAGCTTATTACATAATATATTTTTGTGAAATATAAAGTTTTTACATAAATTTAAACCAACATTAAAGAAATCATATTTCACATTTTTGGTACAGAATCCGTTAGTTCCATTCCGTGACCATATTTAATTATTTTTAAGGCCCTTTTTAGGGTGTCTTAGATAGGAATAGTTTATACAATTTTAAACAATTATATTACAATTGTACAGTTTTTTTTAAAGTTTGTACATAACTGAACTACCACAGTAACAGTCTTATTAACTTCTTAATTCTTATTAATTTATTTATTAACCCCTATCGTGCGGCTGGCTACATTTGCAGTCCAGAGAAATTAGCACTACCTTGAGTTTGATTGCAGTGTGCAGCGTGTTCAGCGTGTTCCTGTTAAAAGCGGGACTGCAAACCCTTAACCAATGAATTGACTGAGTTTATAACAATCAGTTCGCACAACAACATGTGTTCGAACAAATACTGATATTGTCGCGTTGCGTCATGATATTTATTAAGAAAAGAACACGTATTCTCGATATATTCTGAATGACTAATATTTTATCAGGAATCACTATTTTGACAGGATCCTCTTTCTCCGTGTAGGGTAGCAGAGCTGCGATCTTTTGAAACTGCTTCTATCATCGGTTGAATCTTGGAATTCGAAATACTCCCTTCAAGATTTTGTTAGTTGATGTGGAGGGCCGTTAAGTTGGTTTTAGAATTCGATCATAACTCGAGGTATCGAAGTGTCGTAACATGTAGCTTGTACACATGGAACACGGCGTAAACATGAAAGAAACTTATGCGAGGCGAGGCCTGTACAAATATAAAGAAGGAATGAGTTACATAAATACTCAGAGTAATGCCGCAACAGAACCTACTCAAAAGAGTCTTGGATTATTTAAACATTTATCGGAAATCAAAGTCAGGACGATGAAATATGGTGCCACATTTTCGTAAATTTCTTCGAAATATTGAAATTGTGATAAAATTGAAATAAACAAACTTTAAGTTCTTTGAAAATCACTGAATTTTTAATTTTTGTTTTATATTGAAATCAAACAAAAATACCTGTCAAAAGAGCGTTGAAATATTCCTCTAACCACTTAATAATAAACGCGTTTTAATAAAACATCATTTGTGTAAATTTGAAATCGGACCGCTAATAATACCACTCCTTATGTAGGATGGCGATAAGGTTGAATTTCCGCTTAACACTATCCGCCAGCTTTGATTTTTGGTAGAAAAAAATATGGCTCAAAAAGCATGTTTTTATTTTGTTTTACGAAGTTTGGGAACAAATATTTAAATGTTTTGCGATCATTTTTTAACTCATTTTCCTAATCGTTTTTTAGATCACTTTATTTGCCATATTCTACAATAAAGCAATGACAAAAAATGGGTTCCTAAGGTAGAGATTTTGAACTTTAAAGCAATGTTTATTGGCCAGATACTTTATTTTCTTCTGGGCTTATAAAATGACTTATAACCTTAAAAAATGCTCGATTACCTCAAAGTCCAAGATGTGTTGGTAGTGCTTTGCCTTAATGTTGGGTAAATGGTTGATAATGAAATATAGTTATTTTATTAATCTGGTAAAATTATTCGTTTTCCTTTTAAAAACGGGACTAGAGGCCTATATTGAATGAATTGACAAATTTCATAACAAAATAAGAGTACCTACAGCACGAATATGTTATGTGGAAGTAGGAGCACATGTTCGTAATAATAATAATAGGTACTTTCACATCTCCTCCATTATATTTATTTGGGCAAGGCCATCTGCATTGAACACGTGTTCAGAAATATTATGAATGACTAATATTTTTCACAGTACAGTTATAAAAAAGCCGTACTCATTTTTCTCCATGTACAACATTTGAAACACATTTATTAGAAAGCGGATTTGATTTTAATCCACCTTAGTATCAAAAAATATCGGAAGAAAATAAAATTTGTATAGAACTGCTGTGTAATAATTACATGTTCAAAAACAGTTAATGTAAAGCGCAATGCTTAAGGCTAGGTAGTTTAAATGACACCACATTTAATTGTCACCAAATTGATCATTCACGCCATTTAGATTGTTTGACATTTGGAGCCGAAACGGGACAATAGTTTTTTTGTTGTTCCTCCTTCGGCAGTGTCTCAAACGATATTGTGAACAACGACATATACATTTGTAATAAATATAAAAAATTGTATCATCTAACCATCTAACGGAAGGATCATATTTAGGGATGCTGTATAGAGTATATTTTCAGAGAAAGGACATATATTATAAGGGTTGTTGTAGAAGGGACGCAACAAAAATGTAACAAAATATCAATCGTGTAATTCTCCGCGTGAACCTCAAACACCTCGGCTAATTTTAACCGAAGGTTATTTTTGTCTTAATTGTTTGTTCTTCTAAGACTTTCCTGAATAGATGACTATAGTGACAGATCAAAGCTTTGGGGCAATAAAAAATCACCACGTGCCAAACAATGAAAATCTCGCACCGCGAACCATATCAACCAATGAGAATTTTACAAAGAACCCGTCAATTTTTTTTACTGTACGCTTTCTATGCGATATCTACTTACGAAAGTACTCCGAGAGTAGTTTTTTTCTGTCATGTTTTAAATATTTTAAAATCTGTAAATCTAATAAAAACAATGGAGATGGGCCATGATATTATTAGATCTAAACTGTGCACACAAAGCATGCCGCCAACATCGTTCATCCATAATACTGTAAATTGTATCAACAATCAGCGAAACCCTGCCTTCAGTTCTACTTACATAAATTCTAAATACCAAACACTTAACTTTCATTGGCTCCGCGGCTTTGAAAGACTGTGCAGTTTGGTTATGACCGAAGCACGGTGACAATCGGTGTGCTTTCATGTCATATATTCCTTTGTTTCTATTGTCAATAGAAACAGCTGTATTTTTACGCAATGATGTCAAACAAATCTCATTAAAAAACATTGTGTGTTTTCAGAAGAACGTAAGATGTATGAAGTTATGTTTCCTTACCATCCCGGCCTGGGCGTGTGTACCGTCACTGCGGGTTGTGGCTTTTGTCTAGAATCGCTGTGTGTCCTTTTGGGTCTGATGGCCAGTTTGTGTTTGGCGGCGGAAGTGTCCAGGAGAGTGGAGGTGGACACGCCGAGGTCCAGCTCGGGGTCCAGTCGGGGCTTTCTGGGAACAAATACCATGCGTTGTACTACTTGGAGCGGTTAACAGGTTCAGAGAGTGATTAGATAAGGATAGTCTGGGGTTTGTGAGTGAAATGATTGGTTAGTTACATAAACAATCATGTAAAATGTATATTTGTTATTTGAATTCGACCGTATTTGGTGTTGGTTTGGCAAGTTTAAATAGTCCTGACAGTGATGGACATTCTAGTGTTTATGAGTGAGATCATCAGTTATTTAAAGAAACAATCTTTAAGTTAGAGAATCAGTTAGTTGCACAAATAATAATAGGTTATGAGTAAGATAATCAGTTATTAACATAGTGAGTGAAAGAATCAGGTAGTTACATAAATAATCATGGGTTTATGAGTGTGATAATCGGTTAGTTACATAAATAATCATGGGTTTATGAGTGTGATAATCGGTTAGTTACATACATAATCTTGGGTTTATGAATGTGATAAAATCGGTTAGTTACATAAATAATTATGAGTTTAAGTGTGATAATCGGTTAGTTACATAAATAATCATGGGTTTATGAGTGTGATAACCGGTTAGTTACATAAATATTCATGAGTTTATGAGTGTGATAATCGGTTAGATATTTTTATATACACAATCGTGGATTTATGAGTGAAAGAATTACTTAGTTACAACCACTCGATCAATTTAGATTTCTGGGTGTTCGGTTTCCGATTCAGCCATTGATGTAATTAATATCATAACTTAAAAAATCAACAAAGAAACTTATGAAATGCTTACTTGCACCTAGATTTCACCCTTAATCCCATATTATAAGACTTCATATTATTTTTTTAAACCTAAAAATTTATAAATATTACCTTCGTAAAAGTTATGTTCCCTAAAACAACTGGCCCATAATGGAATAGTCACTTATTGTTTAACAAGTGATTATTTCATTATGGGTTAGTTGTTTTACAGAACTAAAGTAGGACATTATAGGGACAGTCGTGGGTTTTCTGAGTAAGAAAATCACTTAGTTACACTTAGGACGGGTTGTTTCGGAGAATTTGAACAATTCATCAAATTTCAACGTTTATTTTCGGGTTCTGTGAAAGTCCTATTCAAGTTCTGTTATTATATCATCATAGGCTAGTTTCTTGACAAAACTGAAATAAAAACAGAACTTGAAAAAATCTTTCGCAGAACTTTAAAATGAACGTTGAAATTTGATGAATTGTTCAAATTCTCCGAAACAACCCCTCCTAACACTTTCTTAAGACTAATAAAGATCACAAAGTATGAAGAAATTAAGGAAAGAAGCTAAATATAGAGGATGTAAGTTCATATTTGCAAATAACTTTAAAATTAATATTGGTTTGGGTAAATATTCGGAATCGCTGGACAAGGATTATATGAAATATTTTTAAATAAAACCTTTTGATTTACCTTAATTACTATAAAAGGAATCTTCCTGCATTTGGGATATTTTTAATTTTAGCATTTTAATTTTTAATTACGTAAATCGAAAATTCACTTTCGTTGTATGGGATGACAGCTGGAATCGCTGGAATGATTTCTGTTGATGACATTTTCTCTGGTTGGTATTCCTGATACGAGTAGCTAGAATTTGAATAATTTCAGAATGCAAATTCTAGTTAAGTACTGTTTTGGCCAAACTCGAAAAATAAAATATTTTTATGTTATGTTACTTAAAAAACTTATATTTAGGTATTATTATAATTATTGTTTTATTTAACCTAAACTATAGTATTTTTTTTTAATGAATTTTTATTATTCACAATGTACATTTGTTAACAACAAATTACATTAAACAAATTACATTTGTTAATAACAAATGTACATTGTGAATAATAAAAACTCATTAAAAACAAAAAATGTCTAGAAATTGTTACATAGTGAATGCCAAAGAAATACACAAAATTGTAAACTATAGTAACCTAACCTATAATAATCAAACCTAAACTAACCAAACCTAAATCCTAACCTAACCTATATCCTAACCTAACCCACAGTAATCCAACCTAACCTAACCTAACCTATATCCTAACCTAACCCAACACACCTAAATTAACCGATAATAATCCAACCTAACCTAATCTATAATAATCCAACCTTACCTAACCTAACCTATATCCTAATAATAATCGAACCTAACCTATAATAATCGAACCTAACCTACAATAATCCAACCTAACCTAACCTAACCTAAATCCTAATAATAAACCAACCTAACCTATAATAATCCAACCTAACCTAATAATAATCCAACCTAACCTAACCTAACCTATATCCTAATAATAATCCAACCTAACCTATAATAATCGAACCTAACCTACAATAATCCAACCTAACCTATAATAATCGAACCTAACCTACAATAATCCAACCTAACCTATGATAACCTCACCTTTTTTAATTTTTGTATTTTATAAAACATACCTAAATATCTTTATTTTATTTTTCGAGTTTGGCTAAAATAGTACCTACCTAGTATTTGCACATGGTATAAAATATAGCCACTCGTATCAGGAATACCAACAAAAGAAAAAATTATCAACAGAAACCATTCCAGCTGTCATCCCATACAACGAGAGTGAATTTTCGATTTACGTAATTAAAAATTAAAATGCTAAAATTAAAAATATCCCAAATGCAACCAGATTCCTTTTATAGTAATAAAGGTAAATCAGAAGGTTTTATTTAAAAATATTTCATATAATCCTTGTCCAGCGATTCCGAATAATTACCTTGGTTTGTTTTACGTTTAGATTATACGAGTACATTGCCGTGAAAGTAAAGTTAGTAACCGAGATCATCCCTGAATATAGCAGGTAACTAACTAAATTAAGAAATAGAATTAAATTGATTTTTTATTAAATTTGAAACACGCAAGAGTCCCAACTGCTCCCAGCCGTCTGGAGACAGTGATACTATAGCATCTCCAGGTAGGGAGGGGAAGGAGATGTGAAAGAGAAATGTGGGGAAGTACCTGGCTATTCAGATCTGACCAATTCTGAGTGGTGGTCTTTCACCAGGACGATACTGAGAGTATCTTCTACTCTGGAACGTGCCACAAGTGGACACAAGACACGAGATATTATAACAGGTAAGTTAAGTAAAGCGCACTTTCGCAAAAATACATTCCACCAAAGTTGTTATCAAAAGTGTGAGTTCATGCTTGAATGTACTCGTATATGAAAGGTGAAAATTACACGAAAAATCTACTTAATCCTGAATGATGAAATATTACTTGCATGCAAATAAATTTGTTAAATTAAAAGTTTACGTGGTGATGAAAATCACTATGAACCGATATGATTACTAACCATCTTCCTCCAGGTGAAAATTAATGCATTTTGTGAATACATTTTCAGATATTTATGGCTATTCTTTCATGAAAGTACTTTGAAAGATACGAAACAGAAATCAAAAATCTCCATTCAATGAGTTGTTTTCATTACACGGAGCTTAAAATTACTCAAGTTTTCAAATTATCTCTTGTAAATAAATATTCAATCTGGAGAGCATTCCGGTCGTGTTTAGGAGGATTTTTCAAATACTTTTTCGTGAAAGGTTGACGGCGGACTTCAGCGAAATATCAGAACAAACATATTATAATTGACAGCTGGCATTTGAAGTTCTCTGAACGGGAAGTTTTCTAGCTAATTTTCTAATCGCTGCTCCCGACGTGGGCATTCTGTTTTCAGTGAATCGTGGAAATTCTGAAAACTTGCGAATGTAGGTGGAC
The DNA here is from genome assembly GCF_061612785.1 of Hesperophylax consimilis. Taxonomy (NCBI): domain Eukaryota; kingdom Metazoa; phylum Arthropoda; class Insecta; order Trichoptera; family Limnephilidae; genus Hesperophylax; species Hesperophylax consimilis. Next base: position 18,959,632 of record NC_142838.1, read on the forward strand.
AGTTTTTTGATGATTTATTAACGTGAGATAATGAACTTTACGGATTTGTGAAAGTTTACTTAAAATATTGGTTTTGATATTGAATTTTGAGAGTTTTTCAGAGCATGCATTATGAATGGGTTGAAAAATCAGCGGGAAAGTGATGGTGCTGGTGGAATAACATTGAGTCCTCTTGATTTCCATGCAATTAAAGCAGCAAGTGTGGAGTTTTCTAAGTTGTAAGAAACTTTTTCGGCATTAATGTCCAAAGTACCATAAACTACTCGAACGGTGAGCTCAGGCGTCATAGAGTCGGCAAAACTTATCACATTGCGATATCTAGTTTGACACAACTATTCTCAGCCCGCATTGTCACTTTCCATCTTGAGCTATGGAGCTTTGACTTGTTTTTGACCGTCAAACACAAAACACCACTATCGTTCTGTATTTTTTAGTATATAATATATAGCTCTTAAATATTACTGGACTACCGATGTTTCAATCTAGACTCCAATGTTTTCAGCATTACGTATGTGTATGTAGATATGAGATTAAATTGGCGTTGTGGCAACTAAATATCCCAAAAAATAGGACATTCAGACTTTCAGGTTTAAGGTACACATATATTTATATCCATCTATATATTTGTGCTTACAGCAATCTTTCATTTAAGCTCGCTCACTAAGGTAAGGGAAGGTATACGATTGAATTTGAACGGAGACGGAAGTGGCAGAACCACTAGTAGTAATGCATGAAAGGTTTCCGTCTCATCACAATTTTAGCCTCTTAGGTATTTCTAACATTTTTTTATACGCAAAGTATTAAGAAATATCATTCGTTGAAGATGTAAATTTAAAAAAAATCTACTGTTTATTTTCATCCATCGCACTGAGACAGCGAAATAATTATTCAGGCAATAAGTACAAGTTTCCACAACAGAAACATACGAATTTTAGAGACCAATTCGAAGTATGGTTGCATCTAATGCATCGAATCAATCGTTCAGAGCTTCGATAAGACCATTTCCATTTCGTATACCGTTGTTTAATGGTATGCCGAAGCTATGCGTTCCGCTAGAAATGTCAGCCGGAGCGGAGTCTAACAGGCTGACTGGCCCGAGATGTGGTGTATTTATAGCAAGATGCGTGATATATTTCTGTTTGCCAGTGCACAGTGCACGCGCTAGAGATTCATGATGCACGAGACATTGCACTTTCTGCGGATGTAGACTCTTTTAAAGTTGCAATCAAAGTCTCAAGTTACGCTGTTTTGTTGGAGAAGTAAATAAGATTGACACGGTGTCTCCTGTGTCGACTTGGTGAAATATTGTTTGATCACTGAGACAGTTAGAAAATTAGGGTAGCAAAATATTGTCTAAATGGTGAATTGAGGCAGATAAGTACACAATGTATTTATGTGTTCAAACGCTGATTCAGAAATATTTGGGTGAAGTGTTTGTTGCTATAAAAATAACGTATCACAGGCTTTTGATGATTGTTATTTTTAATTTCTGTAGCAATTCTCTTTGGGCGTGAGAGCTTTTGCGTAGCAGGATTCTAATCCTACACTAATAATTGATAAATCAGAAACTCGATTTGCCTAAAAAATTCTGGAACGCTGAATTCTAACGTAGTGAAATTTCCAGCACATTTTGTGTCATTTCAACTTCATTTCCATCGTTAGCTATGGAGATTTCAAATACCTTCTTGGTTTCATATTTTACAATTACAATTTTTGAATGCGTTTAAACTCGGGCGAAGCCGGCTAGTAACAGTGGTAACTGCTAGTATCCAATAAATTGAATGACATAAAAAAGAAATTATGGTATACATATTTATTCACTTAACAAAATTATATTCATTTAAAGTTTGTTATTAAGTTAACGTTCTCGTTTGAGATAAGTTTTCCAATTGCAACTGCAGTTATACGCTTCAGTCGTTTTAATTTACGACCCCTTCACGAGACTGATTTAATGATTTTCTCTATCCAGTTTAAAACTCCATTTAACTCATTTGATTTACTGTTAAAGTAATTAAATATTACTCTTTCTAGTTAGTTTATACTTTAAAAAATAATACAATCTATCCCGTTGAAAAATAACGATGTAAATATTTATATAAAAACAAAAACACACAGTCTTTTCGTGAGTTTTCTACCCATCATTAAGTCAATACTCTACTAGCTTCAGATAAAAAAAATTATGTCTGTGCAGATAGACAAACAATAGCGTGTGTTTGCTTAAAAGTAAACTTACAACATATGGTGCTATTTTTCATATTTCATATCTACATAATATAGAAATATAAAAACACCCGCGTATTCGAATGCAACGTTTTGTCAAAATTTCAAAACAATCGATGAAGAATTTTCGGATTTTGAACAAACGAACATTTAATTTTTTATTTATATAGATTATAAATATAACATTAAGATTTGTCTTAGGTTTTTCTTAAAGCATTACATGATTTATTAAGTTAAAAATGTTTTTTTTAAGCTAATAAATGAGTTGTAATTAGAAAAGCAGGACAAAGAAGTCATTATAAAATCAGCACACTTTTTTAATATTCGTCTTTGTAAAATAAAGAAACGTTAATCTGATGTATTTCCTATTCTGACCGGGTGACAGAGTCGGAAATAATTTCTCAAACGAAAAGTACCATGACGGCGTGACTCACGCGTGCAAAAAATTGGTAATAAATTTGAATGAATTGGAAACATCGTTTAAAAATTTGAAAAATATTTCGTCCGAAGAAAGCGCATTGAAGTATTACATATAAAGATGTTGATATTATAATCTCGAATGATAATTATACAAGTTAAAATAATAATTCAAATTCATTCATTTTATTTCTTAAAGGTTATTGCAATATTTTTGTTGGGCATGCGATGATTATTGCATTTCAGAATAAAACTTACTTGGCACCAGTTTTTTCTGATGATTGAAGAATCTCGACGATATCTCCAGCTTTCATAGACACTTCATCATCTCCTTGAGCTGTATAGTCGCTTGCAGCTACCACGACGTCATCTACCTAAAATAAATAAAAATAAAACGTGAACATTTAAGAATGTCAATAATTTATTAATTAATTAACTTATAATATATTTGTTGATATGTGGGAATTTGCTTTAAAACACACAGCTTACATCGGGTTCACTCATTTTTTTCAAAATATTATTGATCGAAGTAGAAGATTTACCTTGTCAAATATCAAACTCTCTGTTTGACAGAGAGATTCCAATTTTCTAAAGCTGGGTGTGTGTGCGATACTTTCATCATTTCCAACAGAGCTTTGGAAAGTGTCTAATTGAACTCCTCGCTGATTCTTCACCCAACCTCCCAACCTAGTCATCCTCACATCATCGCTCATGCTACTGCTGCAATCTGTCATCGATCGACTGTCTAAGTCATCGTCGTCTTTCGCCACCTCACAGCAATACATTGAGAATCGAGTCGCTGTTGGTTTACTTAGTCGAAGTGCTGAGAATACGTGCAACGGTTCAAAATGATTGATTCCTTTTTCATCAATCAAAGTATACGCTACTTGCCCAGTAAGTACAGCTCTACTCGATTCCCTAGGAACGACTGCTTGCAAGCCCTTTTTCATAATCAAAACTGTTCCTGGATGCTTCTTTCGCTGAAGTAGAAAATCTTCCATTGCCAAACTATTTTCGTTGTGGAAGAGTGTTATTGGTACGTCTGCTGAACTCTGTAAGGGCGGTTCCTCAGGTACAATCATGAGAGCTGCACTCTCTCGTACAAGTTCTCTGAATTTCGGATCTGTTCTCGCCAACTCTGGGTCGATCTCTAATTTTCTCAGTGCCGAGTTTAGGCTCGGTTGACGTTCAGCAAGCTGCCTCATTACTGTCAATCTTCTCAAGGTGTCCAACGTTGTTGCATCGTTTGCTAATTTTGTCATACTCTCTGGATCAGATATAAGTACCAACAAACTTGCGGAAACTGCATGCATGCCCAATGTTTTAGCGAGACCCAGAGATTGAATGAGTAATTGCTTTATGTCGTCGTGAGTTCCGTTTGATAATAATTGATTAAGCTGGGCATCACTTGTTTGCCTAACAGCAGTTACAATGGCTTTCTGTAATGTTTCTGTTGCTTGTTGCTCTGTGGCCAGACAAGCAGCAGTTTCTGATATGTTTTGTAAAACATGTTTAATGAAATCAGAATTCGACTTTGATATATTTTTAAACGCAGGACCTAGACAACTTTTTTCGTCGCGAAGAACGAAACTGAGTTTCTCTACAACAATTTCCTCATTGACTACTTCATTTTTAACCATGTTATTAATAGCTAATTTCAGCATTTCAACTTTATTTTTTGATGAGTATTTCTTGATTTGCTCGCAGAGATGGTCTTTTTCTTCTTCATTTTGTAAAATATTATATACTGAAGATATGAAACGCTCATTCAGTGATTTTCCCAATATTTTGTCAATGGAATTGAGAACGCATTTATATTTATCTTTATGATTATTGTTATTGTTCAATTTAGACTCTTGTTCGCATTGCTCAGCAATTACAGTCGCAGCGAGCACAGCTGCCGCTATAGCATTTTTAATATTCTCTATATTATTATTATTTCTCTGGTCTTTTGATTCGCCATTGAAACCATTTTGATACACTTCGTTTGTATTATTTTTGTTTTCATTACAAGACGTCTTATTTGCTTGGTCCGATTTGTTTGACTCTCCGTATGCTTGGTTATTTACATTCATGCTCATTTCAATGATCGATGTTATAATAGTTCGAAGCTGATCGGTGACGCCTTCTTTAAATCCGTATGTTGATATGAAAGATTCTAGCAATCGTGAGTTTTTCGTGTGTTCTAAAACTATATCGATTATGGGTACTTCTGCCGGAACTTGCCTTCCAACAGACATTCCAGCTTCGGACAGCTGTCTCAGCATTTTAGAATCAATACTCAATTCTCCTCGAGTTGAAGCGTCTCCTCCATGAACTTTTAAAAGTTTTAGTTCTTCTGGAGTAACAACAAAGCTTTGGACGGAAAACTCTAGCCCTTCATCACCTTCAGTTAGATCAGGCGCCACGAACTTAAGGCCTTCAGCGGTGTGTACAATCTGGCCCGGAACAAAAGTAACTCCGCGATCATTGGCCTCCACGACTCTACCGGGGACGAATCTAGGACCTTCTTCAGTATCAACAACCTGCCCTGGGACAAAACGAGAACCTCCTTCTTCAGTAAATATAACCTGGCCTGGTATAAAAGTCGGTCCGGCTTTGGTTTCCACAATTTGACCAGGTACAAATCTTGGTCCCTCTTCAGTTTCAACTGTTTGTCCAGGGACAAACTTGCTGCCTGTTTTAGTCTCAACAACTTGGCCTGGCACAAATTTAGGTCCATCCAAAGTTTCAATTACTTGACCAGGGACGAATTTTTCACCCTTTTCTGTAAAAACTATTTGTCCCGGTACAAAACATTCATCTATCATCATGCCAGGAATAAATCTAGCTCCATCTTCTTCACCTTTAATTAGATTTCCTGCTACAATTTTACCCTTAACTATGGGGCTTTCAACACCAGGGAAGAATTCTATTCCTTTATCGGTCTGCACCATATGACCAAATACACACACAGAATCACTATTAACACACATAGAAAAACTGTCTATTACTAGTCCCGTAGGAGATGGTTCCATAAAAACTATGTCTTTTATTGACCTGGCAATTGCAAATTCTATTTCTCCATTTGGTCCTACTATTGTTTTACCCGGAATAAATTTGTGCCCTTCGGGTGTGTTCATAATCTGTCCTTGGATAAACTTTGGACCATCTAATGTTTCAACGGTAGTTCCCGGAATAAAGTTATTTTCTACCGTTATACCAGGGACAAACATCGGACTACCGTCGTTTAAAGTAATAGTCTGTCCGGCCACAAACTTAGGCCCTTGTTCAGTATTCAAAGTTGTACCTGGGATAAACTTAGTATCGTTATTTTGTGTTATATTTTGACCAGGAACAAATTTCCACTCGGAATCTTGGCAAATATTTTGTCCTGGAACAAATATGTCTCCATTTTCATGTTTGACTGTTTGTCCAGGAATGAACTGTGGTCCATCATTAGTCAGCATTGTTTGACCAGGGACAAAAGTGTTTTTCTTTTCAGGACTCTTTGAAATTTTTCCTGGAACAAATTTAGGACCATCTGCCGATAAGATTGTTTGACCTTCAATAAACTTCATAGTCCCATCTTCGAGACGAATAGTTTGACCGTGTATAAATTTTTCTCCTTCAGACGTTTCCATTGTTTGACCAGCAACAAATATCGGTTCGTTTGTTTTGTTACTCATAAAAGTATGTCCTGGTACCAATGCAGGTCCACTAGGAGTATAAACAGTAAATCCGGGAACAAAAACTGGTCCCGCTGGAGTAGATACAGTTTGTCCAGGGACAAATTTATCCCCAACAGGCGTACTAATTATTTGTCCGGGAACAAACTTCTTTGCAGTATCAATATCTAATGTCAGCCCGGTAACTTTATTCACTTTGGAAGATTTACCACTTGCTATCATTTTAACCATTTCAGGAATTTCATCCAAGAAAGGAAGTTGTTCTTCGGAGTCAATGCCGATATTGTTCAATTTTTCTTTGACATTGGCAGTGGTTTCTAAACTTTCTGACGATATTTTCTTAATCATGAAGAGTAATTCTACATCCGGTTCTTCAGTAACAGGAGAAAAAGGTTCAATAGATGGAACGTTTTCAAAACCAGTAGTTATTTTTAGAATTTCTGGGACGGTTTTATGAATTTCAGTTGTTATCTGCAATGGTTGTGCCCTTATAGGCTGAGGCAAAGTTGTTATTCTTGGGATTCCCATCGCAGCTGCAGCTTCTCGCTCGAATGTATCCCAATCCCATGATTCTATTAAAGGTCTCATTAAATTTCTCCAGTCTCCATTTGGCACAACTGAAGATATGATTTTAGATTTTTCAATTTCTACTTGTTTTTTAACTTTTTTAGCTTCAAGTTTCTGATCTAAATCTATAACATCGTTTTTATTTTTTATTTTTGGTGCTTCTTTAAGTAACACAGGTTCGATTATCACTTTTTCTTCTTCAGGTTTAGGTTTTTTGATAACTTTTTTCTTGGTTTCTATTTTGTGTTTTACTTCTTCGAGTTCTTGAATTTCGGCCATTTTATCCTTTTCTTCGAATATTTTTTTCATTCCAGCTAGACCCGGAGTTCGTTTCCGTTTCTTCCTTTTTTCTAGTTCTTCATTTTCGATAGTCCTCAAAGTGTTTTCGTTCGGTCCTTCGCCTTCGTAGAGTTCACACTTTTCATCAAAGTCCACGAAGTCCATGGAAACATTACGGCCTTGCTTCATTTTGATAAGAATGGTATCTGAATCTTTAGCCAGCATCACGTCTCTGACGTCTCCATCTCTCACGGCGGCTTCGAGGCCAGCGGGGAATATGAGACTACAACTTCGTTCCTGAACGGTGTATACGAATCTTCTGTCTTCGGCGATATTCTTAGTGCCGATCAGATCCAATAATGACTTTTGAGCCTCGTTGGATGAGTCGAGAACGGGAAACACATATCTGAAGTCGGCTAGAATTTGGTGTTTTCTGGTGCCGTAATTGATTTCTGGGCCATAATGGTGGGGTCCTAGTTCACCGGAAACGTTGGTGATTTTGCACTTGGCCTTGTGCGCATCGCTGGAGGACAGGAGCACAGGGATGTAGTGGTGCGAGGGCAGGCCGTAGGACTTGCCGGTGATGCGGCAGTAGCGGCGGGCGTCGGCGGGGGAAATGGGGGGCAGTAGGGGGAAATAGTTGGGCTTGGGCAACCCTCGGCTGCAGCCCGTTATACGACAGAACGACATCGTACACACTTAAAAATTAACTAATCGACAATGAAACTTCTCTAAATCATCTTATATTTCACAACTAAAGATGGACTAAGGACAGTCCCAAACGCAACGGTTTTCATTGTAATAATGGAAGTTCACTGTTTTTTAAAACAACACATTTATCAAACAAAGTAAATTGCTATCAAAAAATAACACTGAGAGATTAAAAAACACAAACACTTATTTAAGAGGATATAAAACTTATGGTAGTGTGAGTATATTATTTAATGATAAGAGATAATAAGAAAGTTGAATGAATTCATTATTAAAGTTTGTTTGCTATGACAAGCGGAAGGAGCGAAAAGCGTCGGTTTGGACACGGGAGACGGGTGGACCCGGCGGCGGTTATCGTTGAACTGATCCAACAGCTAAGGGACGGTGGCGTCGCGACGCCCTACGCCGCGAGAGCAATGCCCCACCGGAGAATTTCACCGGAAATACAGGATGTTATTTTCATAGATATTCAATATTTACGTTCAAAATCGCAGAATGATTATTTTTCAGCCGTACATTCCATGTCATCAAAATGAAGTAGACGTTAACAATAACATGTTACATCGTAACTGTACGTGTATTATTTTATTTTTGGGATTTTTCTGTACCTAATTAAGAATATTGAAATTTAAATTGAAAGACTAAGTCACCTTATTTATCATTGACATATAAAATAGTTACAGACATCGATATAATGTTACATATTACAATGTTGGTGCGTGATGTAGGTAGGCATATTGTTAACTATAAAGCAGAAAATCAGTTTAAATGTCCCAGTAAAATTTATTTACAAAATGGTGTTTAACATTTTATCTCATAAAGTCATTTTAACCATGATGGAGGTACATAGAATCAACCCTGTCAATATTACGGCAAGACGGTTTAAAAAAATTATGTTTATTTAAAAAATAAGAGTTAAAATGAATTATTAAAAATAATTGATACACTGAATGATTTAAAGTGATGCTGTATATAGTTTGAAGATGAAAGCTCGGGGAACATGTCCGTCGTATTTAATAATAAACACACGTGCTCCAATTCAAATGGTGCAATGTAATCTTGATCTTTCAGGCGACAAGAAAAAGCTCGGTCCTGTAGAAAAAAGGTGAGTTGAATTCCCACAGCGGCGGAGCCCGTGACGTCAGGCGAGGTGCGCAAAGTCTCAGAACGCCGAAAGATCTGGAAAGAGTACCAACCACACAACAAAAAGCACAAAACCACTCCGCAGTCACGCCTTACAATGATACATAAATAGTCTTGATAGTTTTACTACGTGCCAAAGATTTCCTCTGTTATTTGTACCATCGTGGACAGAACTCGAAGAGATAATTTTAGCATCATCAGGAGTAGATTTTTCTTAGGCAGAGGAGTTTTCAGCACTAACCTTTAAGTTGTCGCTTTGATTTCGTATGTGTGTGTGATTTTTTAAACAAAACTTGGCATGCTGAGGAGCATTGTCAAAAAGAAAAGCGCAGGAATAGATTCTACTACTGCATGGGTGTAAGAGGGGGTGCGGTAATCGCAGACGTTATTGTAGGCGTTTCCATTGACGTTTAACGTTTGTCATTATGAATATTACGTTAAGATTCTTTTGTAAATCAAAATCCAAATGTAACAGTTTCTCATAACTTAATTAAAAAAATAAACATTCCCAGCTTACGAATAACCCGATAACTTAACACTATTTTTTCTTCCATCATTATTAGCGGATTGTGCAGGGATGGAGGACTTACAGAGGATTCAGCCAGACGCCTTAGATCACCTGACGAAAGACCGCACGGAGAAAAATAAGTGTGGCTGATTTATTGAAATCCCGTTAAAACGTGATGGCAATCCATTTCCTGATAAAATATTGGTTCATGTGTTTATGAAGGTTTTCTTTTCCTGAAAACTATGATGCGACAAAAATAGTATTTTTATGAACACGTGTTCCGCCGTCCTCATAACACATTCGCGTTTTACTGATACTTCCTTAGAAAATATGTCAATTCATTCGTTGAAGGCGTGCAGTCACTTTTTTAGCGGAAAAACGAATAATTTTATTATTGATTATGATTTTAAATAATTATGCAATATTTTATATGAATACCTAAGTTTTCTTCTTATAAAGCTTTTATATTGGGTGTTCGCTAGGGCGTCCCAAAAAAATTAAAGTTGTTATTTTTCAACGCATACCCTCCAATTTTGTTTCAATAATGACAAAACACTTATAAATAAAATTTCGTTTACTTTGGACAACTGCAACCCGTGCCGACTTGCATCGAAACATGTTAGTACCTACTTGTACATTAAGACGCCCGCGAGCAAACGTGTTGACGAGCTTGTAGTAACTTCCTTTTTTGTTAGTAAACGAATATCACTCATTCAGGCAAGATGTCGTTAGATTTACGCAGTTCTAAAAAGAGTTTATTTTTAATAGGAGTCTTAAAACACCAAATATCGGGTTCTAAAGTGCCATCTAATGGACAAGTTCTTGAAGTTTTGCTCTACAATATCCGGGATGTGAATTTAACTGTAAATATATACCAAATATAGTCATAGTTGGTATTAAAAGCTGTGTTTGAAGTAAAAATCAGTCAAGTGACTACAAGCCCTGACATCCCACTCTTCAAAAAGTTTCGAGATAACTGTAAAAATTTTGATCCCGATAAAATTCAGTGCTACAGAGAAAATCTCACATTGCACCTAACCGCTTCCGAAATCGATGATTTGCCTGACTTTTACCGTACTGCACTGACAACAAAAATACTTGGAGATGACTATGGAGAGTTGTTAGAGGTCTCTGTGATAGTTTTACGAGAAGATACAGCGAGAAAATTTAGGTTTCGGCCTCCAGGTGCTCGATGGATGGCAAAGGCGTTTTATTCCTTGAAAATATCATTACTTTGTGCGCAATTTAATATTACCGGTAAGGATAAGGCGGCACTTTTAGATGTTTGCCTATTCATAGTAACATTCTATATCAAGCCATGGGCACAATGTACCTATTATAACAGTTTGTGGGGGCAAGAACTGTCTGCCAGCCTAAAATAATATTTTAATACGGAAACACTGTTTCACGGATGGCAACCCGACGTGAAACAGAGCTCGCTGCCAATCCATTACCGACGAGCATTCCTGTTTCTCTGATCTGACCTGGCGGTCGACATATTTTGATTCCTACTAAATCCTTCTGATATTCTAATCGTGTAATAGTGTAACGTGTTTGCAATAAACTTAAATTATCAACTACATCTGTTTCACTCTATCATAACCTACACTATACACATTTATTGGCTGTTATACAGGTAAGTATACACGCACCACACGCTAGCCAAATTGGTGACCCATCGACTCAGAACAATATACCGACTTTAGTATTTTAAAATCATTTTGCAACATTCCGTCACCGCCAAGGATCAGAAAAGAGAAACAGCAATCCCGGGCAAGATCAGTAAGTAAAATCCAATTCATATATCTCTTACAAATCAATTTTTTAATATAAATGCTAGTAAATGTCCCGGTAATTTAAGGAAATATACACGTGGTATAGTTCCCATCAATACCCTATTTTGTCAATCAATCCCTAGCTTGAAATGTTTTACTATTTTTATGAAAATTAAGTGCGTGTTAAAATTAATTTCAGTGAGAACGATCCTGAAATCAGGCTGTCAACAACGTGGCTAACCATGGCATCATAATCTTGCGATGAATTACAACCTACCCACTACAACCTACAACGGCAGCATCTACTCCCCGGACAAGGAAGATGACGCAACAATCCACGTGGACAACCTGCAGTTGAACAAGCCAACCTACCCACATATCTCAATCAAGTAACCTATATCACGATTTCTTATTGCCATTTCGCAAAACAATGAATTGTTCAGCATACCTACATAATCATGTTTTAGATATACATTATTGTAGTGATATTAAGGTTATTGTCCAATAATTGCCAAACCTTACTTTGAGGTAATTTAACATCATACTATTTTGTAATAACAAATTTAAATTATTATTGCACTATATAATAATAGCGCCATATTTGCATATCGGTATTTCACAATAACTTACGTGACGCGGTTTGCGTCTTCACTAAAATACAATACAAACGCGAACTCGCTAATAACTTGCTAAGATATCCGGTAGATGGAATAGATTCTTACACAGTATTCTCTAGTTTTTTTTTGGATTTTTTATGTCTTGCATAACGTATTACGTAACATATTATTGGAAATGACCTCATCGGAAGAAACAAACATACCTTCATCGTTTCAAGAACCTGTAACAATTTCTCAAGATAAGTTGAACACAATGGAAGACCAACGCGCAGGACATTCGGAAGCAAACGTGCATCATGTATCTGTACGCCTACCAGCTTGCTGGAAAACCAACATAGCCTTGTGGTTTGCCCAGGCAGAAGCACAATTTTCGAATTCCAGAATTAAGGAAGACTTTACCAAATACAATACAATCGTCGCGGCATTGGACTCCGAAACACTACAATTGGTTAGTGATATAGTAATCGAACCACCGCCTAAAGATAAATATGTACGAATAAAAACTGCATTGATTGAGCGCCTGCAGGATTCGGAAGAAAAACGCCTGACCCGTCTACTCACCGGAATCCAATTAGAAGACAGAAAACCCACTGGACTTCTACGACATATGGTAGAATTGGCGGGACCAATGCTTAACAAAAGTGCGATAGTGAAGACTCTTTGGCTGCAGCGCTTGCCTCAACACGCCCAAGCAATTCTATCAGCACTCCCCGACAACGATATAGATCAGCTAGCTTCGGCCGCTGATAAAATTTTAGAGGTCTATCAGAAACCTGAATGCAGCGCGGTGGAGGAAAACCACAAACCAGGCCGTTGGCATCCCGAATCAGCATTAAACACCATTCTACAAAATCTACAAGACCAGATTGTTTCTTTAACCCAAGAAGTGAAACAACTTAAATTGTCGAAAAGCAATCAGAACGACGACCAGTCTCACAACTTCCGTGGCCGCAGGTACCAAAGCCCACGTCGAAGAGATTACTCCCAACCAACAAGTTCTTCTCGGCAAACTACCGCTTGGAGACCCAGGTCCAGGTCTCGCGGCAAATCTCCTATAAAGAATCTCGGATATTGCCAACCGCATGCAAGGTACGGCGACAAGGCTTACCGGTGCTACAAGCCATGCACATATGCTAGCACGAACGCGGGAAACGCCAACGGAAGCCCACAGTAGGGACGTGTGAACTTCCATACAACAGTTGTCGTCTCTTCATTTACGATTTGGAAACCAGACAGAAATTTCTAGTAGATACGGGGGCAGATGTTTCCGTTATTCCTAGAAATAAGGACCACCGTACGAAATGTATAACTTCTGACAATTTTCCAACAACATTATATGGCGCAAATGGTAAACCTATTAAAACATACGGCACACAAATTACAGAACTCAATTTCGGTCTACGCCGAGCAATGAAGTGGCGCTTCATCGTAGCGGATGTATCGAGAGCTATACTCGGAGCTGATTTCCTCCATCACTACAACCTGATGGTGAATTTAAGGAAAGCAATGTTATTGGATCAATCGACAGGACTACACATCAAAGGCACCACTTTCAAAGGACCTACTTCTGGCATCTCTACAATAGCATCATCACAAAAGTACGGCGATATCCTGAATAAATACCCATGTTTAACTCGACCAAATATGAAAATCCCGGAAATTAGAAAACATTCGGTCACACATTGTATCGAGACCAAAGGACCCCCCGTTACAGAACGTGCCCGCAGACTGGCACCAGCCCTTTTGGAAGCTGCTAAGAAAGAATTTAAATTCTTAATGGAACAAGGAATTTGTAGACCATCTAAAAGTAATTGGGCAAGCCCATTACATATGGTGAGGAAACCTAATGGAGAGTGGAGACCATGCGGTGATTACAGGCGATTAAATGCAAAAACTGTGGCGGACAAATATCCTATTTCGCAACTTCACGACTTTTCGCACAAACTATTGAAAGCACGAATCTTCAGCACTATAGATCTCACTCGAGCGTACCACCAGATACCAGTTGAACCAGAGGATATCCCTAAAACAGCCATAATCACACCATTCGGCCTATATGAGTTCACATCTATGCAATTCGGCCTCTCAAATGCTGCACAGACCTTTCAACGATTTATGCACGCAGTTACCAGAGACCTTGATTTTTGTTTTGTCTACCTGGACGATATCCTGATAGCCTCAGAAGACGAAGAAGAACACAGGAAACATTTGGATACTCTATTTAAGCGACTAGCCGATAATGGCCTCGTTATAAACGTTTCAAAGTGTAATTTTGGTGTGACAACTGTTAACTTTCTAGGTCACACAATCACTTCAGAGGGAATGACACCGATCAAAGAGAAAGTCAAGGCTATTACCGACTTTCCGCTGCCAAAAACTGCCAACGGATTAAGACGCTTCCTAGGAATGTTGAACTATTATCGCAAGTTCCTCCCAAATTCCATCAACACTCAAGAAAAACTATTTAACTGTATAAAAGGATACAAGAAAAACGACAAGCGTTCACTCATTTGGAACGAGGAGCTGACAGCAGCATTCAATGATTGTAAAAACCAACTCGCGAATGCAGCCCTCCTAGTACATCCAGATCCCAACTCAAGAATTGCCATCATGGTAGATGCCTCTGACATGGCAATTGGAGCTTCTTTACAACAATTTAAAAATAACACTTGGGAACCTCTCGGATTTTTTTCTAAGAAATTTACAACACCGCAGCGTAAATATAGCACATTCGACCGTGAACTAACAGGTGTCTACGAAGCTGTAAAATATTTCCGAAACAACATAGAAGGTCGCACATTCACTATCTATACTGACCATAAACCTATCACCTTTGCCTTCAATAAAAAACGAGCGTCTAGTTCTCCACGCCAGGAGAGACAACTGGATTTTATTGCGCAGTTTTCTACAGATATAAGGCATATTTCGGGACACCAAAACACAGTAGCTGACACTCTATCTCGGGTTGAAGAGATTAATAGTCCTACTATTGATTACAAGGAAATGGGACAAGCGCAGAGTCAAGACGACGAATTAATTAAGGCAAAAGATGACTCCTCCCTATCCTTACGACTAATGGTGATCCCTGGCACAGACACATCAGTATGGTGCGACATCTCGACAGGTCATGTCAGACCTTTTGTACCACTAGACATGCGAAAAACTGTCATACAGAGCATACATGACGTATGTCATCCAGGCGTCGCAGGAACAACTAATACGATCAAACAACGATTTGTATGGCCAAACATGAAAGCTGACATAAGATACTTCGTGAAGCACTGCATCGCTTGTCAGAAAGCAAAAATCTCCAAACATACGGTTGCCCCCCCGGCAACGTATTTATTACCAGAAGATCGCTTCAGCAACATACATATTGACATCGTAGGCCCATTGCCAGCTTGCAACGAGTACCAGTACCTATTAACCATAATAGACAGATTTACCCGCTGGCCCGAGGCAATTCCTTTAAAGGACATTACAGCCGAGACAGTAGCTTCAGCACTGACGAACCACTGGATCGCACGACATGGAGTACCGATAACCTTAACTTCGGACCAGGGTCGTCAATTCGAAAGCCATTTATTTAAAAAGCTTACTCAGAAATTCGGAATTAAACACTTAAGAACCACAGCGTACCATCCCCAAGCGAATGGAATTATAGAACGTTGGCATCGTACTTTAAAAGCATCTCTCATGGCAAGTGGTGAGCAAAACTGGATGGAAACCCTTCCACTTATATTACTTGGCCTGAGATCTACTGTTCGTGAAGAATTGAAATGTTCGCCAGCCGAACTTACTTATGGAAGAACTCTTAAACTTCCCTGCGACTTCTTCACAAGTACTCCACGAGAAGAACCCGATACTTATATCGGACGTTTACAGAGGAAATTTGAATTAATTAAATCAACCCCTACCTCTAATCACAGCTCAAGAAAATTTTTTGTACACTCGGAACTTCCCGTTTCTACGCACGTATTTCTGCGGACAGACAGTGTTAAAAAACCGTTACAAAACCCATACGAGGGACCTTATAAGGTCGAGGAACGAAATGACAAGACCTATGTCATCACCATTAAAGGTAAACCTAAGCGCGTTTCGATAGACCGCCTGAAACCAGCCTTCGTTCCCACCGAGGAAAATGTTCCAGATCATGTATCTATTCCAGACTCACCTGAAGCAAAAACAACAACAAGATCAGGCCGACAAGTCCATTTTCCAAAAAGATACGGTACATACTAATGCATAAAAAAGACATAATTTTCTCACACATCGCCAAATTGGCATCACACATAAATTTTCTGTAACTCATGATAGAAACATTGATTAAGAATCTACTCTTGCTATCGATTTAAAGATTGAATTTCATATACCTACATTTATTTTTCTTTAAATTACTGTTACATAGATAATATTTAAGCGTTCAAGTTCTTGATGAAAACCTGACCTTTATATTATAATTACTTTGCAAATTACTACGTTTTTTATCATTTTATAAAAAACCTTATTACGGTGAATACTTTCATCCTTTAAAACCATGAAGTAATACCATGTAATCGCACAAAGTTACCTAGCTAACTTTTCACTTACCATATTATAGTGCAAACTCATATACATATATTTTCTTGGATAATTATCCATTTCGCTATATGCGACAACTTTTGTATAAATCTTGTTTAGAAATAACTTACCACTATATGTGATGACTATGTTATAAATATAAATACTTTTAACCATGCTACATCAAATATTCCCAATTATGCATCTGATGTAACATGTCGTTGAGACATATATGTATTATTATTAATTTTTTTACAGAATTGAACCATTGTCATTTGTTCGTAAGAAAACATAGCCATTTGATAATATTATCAATACAAACACATTCTACGAACATATGACAGTTGTTTTTTGTTATATTTTTAGTTACCTTGTAATCTCAAAGATAAACATTTAGAGTTATGTACTCACAGCCATGCTATTGCTAAATGTACTTTTACAAAAACATTTAAATATGTATTTTTTTTCCTTTTTTACACCTTTTTTCCATAACACGGATATAAATAATTTTATAATATAGTGACATTAATCGTCGTTTCCTTTTGTTCAAAGATTGAAGAAACACTTATGTTCATACTTTATACATTGATATCATGTTCCTATATTATAAGACAAATTTGTAGTTATTTAAATATGTACTAAATAATATTTAGAATAATCAACTTTAAAATAACTCAATAATTGACAACTCATGCTCCGAACACTGTTTGTAGACGCATTATTAAAAATATATACAAATGGAAATAGATTCCTACTTTTTATTTTATAATTAACTTATGCTTAATTTCATAATATGCTCCGACAACACTGTTCGTAGATGCATTACCATATAAAAAGGTTTAGATAAGTTAAATAATAACCACTTGTGTCAAATGTTGTAATACCATTTATTGTTTTCAAACATTAAAGTATTAAATGCACTCTGTTTGCAACTTTTGGTTTTGAAAATAAATACAAAACATACAATTGTCGATGCAGTAAATGCTCCAATTATAAATATAAAATTTTGTCGATGCAGTAAATGCTCCAATTATAAATATAAAATTTTGTCGATGCAGTAAATGCTCCAATTATAAATGTAAAATTTTGTCGATGCAGTAAATGCTCCAAGAAAAACATACAGTTCGTAGATGCAGTACATGCTCCGAACATGTAATTATATCAACACATTTTTAAAAAAAGGATTTAACTTTCAAATAATGTTATTATTAGGAATTTGTTCATGACTATGCGTTCACAAACATATAAATGTATTGTTCATAAAGTAACTTCACCATTTAAGAGATATCTTTCTGAACGCATAGGCTTATGTTATTTTGCGATGACGTCACACACCGAATTTGTTTATATTATGTAACCGACGTCATGCAAATTTTGTGATATGTATATATTTTTTCTAGAACCCCTAATTTTTTCTTTTATGTATCGTTGACACTGGGGGGAAGGTATGTGGGGGCAAGAACTGTCTGCCAGCCTAAAATAATATTTTAATACGGAAACACTGTTTCACGGATGGCAACCCGACGTGAAACAGAGCTCGCTGCCAATCCATTACCGACGAGCATTCCTGTTTCTCTGATCTGACCTGGCGGTCGACATATTTTGATTCCTACTAAATCCTTCTGATATTCTAATCGTGTAATAGTGTAACGTGTTTGCAATAAACTTAAATTATCAACTACATCTGTTTCACTCTATCATAACCTACACTATACACATTTATTGGCTGTTATACAGGTAAGTATACACGCACCACACGCTAGCCAAAAGTTAAAGCACCTTACCAATACTTGTGCTTTTTGAAATCGATGAAGACTTACGAAAAAATTGTTGAAAACATCTCAATGGCAGGTTTACAGAAGTTCAGTAAGCATTTATGGTATTTGACCGCTGAAATATCTATTTTATCGCTGTTTGACGACGCTGTGGATCAAACAACTAAAATAAAAATAATTTATCAACCCATGACAAACGTTACATCCCATCGAAGGAAGATCTTGATGGTAAATTGTATGGTAAGTTTATTAAGTAGTTACAATTATGTTTGTATTGAGGTTTTTGTTTATAAAGAGGTTTTTGTTTATATATAAATATCATAATTTTGTGAAATTTGCTTCAGAGAAAAATATTTACGACTTCATTTCAGTCAAAAGCAAGTATTTGTTTGATCGTCTGAAAATAGATGCCAGTTTTCTTAACGAATGCCCTACGATGTGGTCAAATAATGCTTCGTATCAAGAAGCCAGAAAGAAGGTGTCGTCGCTGAGGGTAGTGAATGATACAGCTGAGGGAGCTGTTAAGTTAATGAAAGATTTTCATGGTTTAATCACGGTCGAAGAGGAACAAAAACAATTTTTGTTACGATGCGTTCAGGAACACCGGGAGATTTATCCTGACTGTAAAAAACAAACTTTAAAGAGAAAATTTAATCAACAAACCATTTTGAAATATAAAATACTACATAATTGAACATTTGTGCATTTTTTTTTTTATTTATCCGACACAAATGAAAGTTGAAAATCCTTCCATATTAACTCTGTACCATATGTTTGGCATCAAGTCGGCACGGGTTGCCAGTGTTTGATCAAAATAATATTTATTATATGAGTTATTGGGATCAAATGAAATAAAATAAGAGGGTATGCATATTTAAATTCATGAAAAAAAAATCTTCCTTATGTCCTGGGACACCCTAGTGTTCGCATCTAAAATCCTCAACAAATCTTTACTTGAAATCAGAATATCTGTTCTTACTGAGCTTGAAAAGGTCTTGAATGTTAACACCATATGGTCGGACATTTTACCGCCAAATTGAGGTCGGAGCGCGGGTGTTTTTTTAAATTTTAGCGCCAAAATTAGACTTCCGCCAAATATTCATATCTTATGATCTATTTGATATTTTTCTATGAAACTGTCAGTGTTTTACTTTAAAAAGATGTCTCTATTTATTTACTTAGCAATGTATGTGTAATTCCTTTTTTTATGAACAAAAACTTTCTACTCTCTTGGGAATCATAGAAAAAACAGTATTTCACAATCGAAATAACATATCAAAATTTATTCATACAAAATTACAAGATTATTTAGAAATTTTCAATACATATAAAAAAAAAACTATAACCTAATAGTGCTTCAATGTGTGATAGCGTTCGAAACACTTTCCTTTATGCAGGGGCACATTGCAAAACTTGCACATGTACCGCGTTTCACTGCGTAGTTTGTGAGCGGAACATACGCGACAACGATTTTAATTTTTTTGTTGTGTTTTAAACTCATTGTATTGACAGGTAGATAGATCGGGTACCGCCGACAATAGAAAACACATGACCCCGCACCCATTTACAACCCCTTGTTTACAAGTTTCCCGCTCGTTACTGCTTTGCGCAACAAAACGAGTAAACTCGTCTCCCGCGTCTTACTGTAAAAAGGCATATGACGAGTTTTCTCGTTTCCCGCAAAGAATGTGTTAAACACTGGCGATATGTCATTTACACAACTTATTTCTGCCTCGAATTTATAGGTCAATGCAGTTGTGTTCAGTAAACGTAATGTTCTCGATCTATAGAGCTTGGAAATATGTAATTATTATTTGATTATTTAAAGCAAGATACAAAATATTCGTAAGTCTTGATAAATCCTAAAGTAGGATCACGATGACGATGTAGAATGATTAACAAAAAGCATTGGATTCGCCTTGCGATAACACCCATTCACTGCACACTTTTTTTCGTGCATATATATTATAAGTATATATTTCCAACTGAATTTTTTTCACATCGACTAGTTCAGACTTAGTCACTAAATGAGATGTTAGCACGTTGGCTGTATTTGTTAAAACATTAAATTAGTTTTTAAAATAGAAACATTGATTGCTTATATTTATATGATATTTTGAAGAAACAATTATATTGTAGAATAAGCGTAGAGTATAAGCGTGGAAGCTACCTTTAACCACTATTTCCACCAAATGATTCACATCAAATTACTCCCGCGCAATTCTGCATAGAGTCGACGTAAATGATTACGAAAGTTTAATTCTCGCGAGAAACTCCGGTATTATTACCGACTGATTTTATGAATTTGTAAACACAAAAGCGCGAACCTGACATTGCGGAATTGGAGTTACGATAATACGTTACGATTTTACGGTTCAAACCAAAGGTCCCCAAACTCTTTTGTACCGTAGACCACGGGACGATTTTTTTGTTTGTTTTGGGTGGACCCCTGCTTTCTCAATTGCTCAGTACTGGGATTCCCCACAATATTTTCGGATTTACGAATTCACGACACAATATTTGCAATTCCTTGGAGAGGGGGAGGCTGTGGCTAGAGCATTTCTGAGAAGACTTTAATTCCCCACAGGAATTTCGAAATAATTAATTCCGTACATTGAAATTTTTACCAGATAATTTCAATGTATCGAAAATTATTTGTAATTTGAAAACTATTCCCCATTTACATCTAATGCACCCTCATTTTTTCATTGACATATACCCCCTCAGGTCACTTTGGGAATAACTGGTTTAAACTGGCTTGTGGACCACGCGGGAAATTATTGGGAGAAATGCAAAAAAGACATCTGTTTAATATGCCTTTCCATTATTTTACGAATGAACGTAACAGTTACAAAACAGAATACCTTCTAAAAGAGATATAAAGTAATGAAAGGTGATTCAAAAATCTAACCTAACCAACTTAATCTAGTGAACCATTTTTTTTAAATCAGTTCTCATATATTTGTCACTTTATCTATTTGTAAAGTTTAATGTATTGAATGAACTCGCTTATTTAAACAATAATTCTCAATTTAAATAACAGGACTTTTGTAAAGCTGTTAAAGTTATCTGATGTCAAGCATAAAATGTGTGCAAATGGAACTAAATTTCAAGTATTTTGTCTTAGTAATTAAACGTTAATATTTTTTGTTTTTGTCTATGGTAATCAAAATATACTATAAATTTTAAGCACGGCGTTTCCTAATGAGTAATCTAATAAAACATTTTTTATATCCACGATAAATCTTCCGTTTAATTTACACCGGTAATTTTTTAATTTATTTATGTTGATTAACAGTGGCATTTTCATAAATCAAAAATCATTTTCCTTCATCAAATTTACTGTACACTTCTGTTAAAACTGCACCATGGTATATGCTTTACGTTTATTTTATCACGATGATTATTTTCTTTAATTCAATCCAAAATACATCTTGTTTTTAAAAACCCAACACAATTAATTTAGCACGAAAGAACTAGAACTAGAACTGGAACCTCAATATTTATATTATATAATATGTATTATATATGTATAATATACCACAGTTAAAACTTTGCAACACTAAGAAAATAGTTTATATTGTCACTTTGGTGTTCAATAGGTATTTGATACTATTTTTTTTAAAAAAACAACAGAAACATCATAGAGTAATCGAAGCACTAAATGTTTTCGCTGAGTAGAAACCGTATTGAAGTGTGTTCCACTTATGCTGTAGGTAACCGACTGAGGGAATCTTGTCGGAAAAGCGTGCGAAACTTCTTTTTCACGTAATATACATAACCAATACGCGTAGATTTACATAAGTAGGAGAGCATTTTATTGTTTTAGTTCGCTGAATGGTTATGTAAACACAGAATTTAAAAATCATTACCCTTGACAATAATCCAAAACAGTTTCAGGAATTTGTCAAACTCTAATGATGCAAAGAACTAGATATTTTTGCAATATATTTCCTTATTTTTGAAATGTTTCATTCAAACATTCGTTCGGAAAAAAATGATAGTGAGCTTTCTGAAATGTTTACGAGAAACAAAATAAATGTTGTTGATTGAGTAGTTAAAAAATATTATCTATTAATATAATCACTCCTTTATTTTTTCGCTGGAATTTTTTTGATTTAAAAGAAGTAGTCCAAAACATCAGATTTTTTAATTCATAGATATATTTGGAGATAGAACTAACCAGCTGAGTTATCAGGCCCCAATTTAAGCTTCATTTAAATTTAAATCTCAATAATCCGGGCTTACTGTACGAGTACTTAGGGCAACTGGGCCTTTAATAGGGTAAGGACTTAAGCACATTCTATAATTGAATTTGTTTGACTTTATGCAGTTCATACTTGCAGTAACTAAACGTACTTATTATTCTACCTACCAGTGAAATATCGATAGTCAATTCAATGTTTAGTCAGTTCGAGAGAGTTACAATGGAGTCTGCTAGAAGAAGTCTGAAGAAGTATTCTCCGCTGCATTAGTGACAAACTCAGCGAACAACAGCGCAGTTGATGTCGGTAGCATGAGACGAGAACGAGTCACTTGAGCATCTAATTCTTTGTGAAACTTCACGTAAGTGGAATGAACTACCATTATTAATTTTTGGTAATTATTTTTTGTGGAAGGCTACACAACTCGCATTAACAAATACCTTCCTTCACCTCTTCACTTGTCTCACAGGGTCCCCGAACGGGTGCAGATTTAATTCCAAAGACAAGTAGAGATGCGAGGTTTTAGTATAAATAGTCCTAAGTACTTAACATTTTAACAGATGTAGTAAAAATGGTGCATTTTCGTAATTTAGCAATATAATCTTATCATTAACAAACACGGTAATTTATGTAAATGTAAAAATCATTTACGATCCAATGAGGGGTCACTAGTCACTAGAGTTATAAATATCGCGGAGCGTTATGTTGCTCTTTCCAGTAACACTTTGATATTAGTTTATTATAAATTTAATTAATTTACCGTTAATGTCGTATTTTGCGTGACAAGTATCTTAAAAAGAGTTAATTAAAGCATATATTATAAAGTTTTTGTACCAATTACTAATACCATTATTACGAGCAGTGGTTTGCATTTCACTAAGACTAAGGGTAGGCTTTATGTAGCTTTCAAGTTCGAGTAGGAATTGTGCATTAAATATTTGAAATTGGTAATTGCATTATTACCTTATTGTAATTGTAATGGTCATCTGAATAAATGAGCGTGCAAATTCCTTACCAATTTCAGTTAAAAACTGTTTTGATCAGAATTTTGTTGCATTTTTATTTTTTCTGTAATTCTTTTCTTATTGTTCGTTTTTCTTAGGCACATTTTGTGGATTGCATGTCTATTATTGCGAGCTATTAATTAGAATATTTCAATAAACTGGAATGTGCAGATTTGCTCTGCCACCGGGTCAATAGTTTTAAAGCTTTATGTCTGTATGTTTCAACTCTCTCTGCACTGCACTTTTAAAAAATATATTCTACATCCGCCCGCAATTTGGCAACAGCATCCGTGCGCATTATCTGGGTAACAGTGGCGTCCCTTGTTTTCACCAAACGATGCGAGCGTTTATTCAACGTAGAGATAACCTATACACAACTTCCAATGCTACAGGATAAGGTGGATTGCATATTTTATAATAGAATCATTAATCATTATTATTCCAATGAAATCTTCGAAATTTTGCGAGAAGGTCTTTCGCAACATATTCACAATAAACAAGATACCTATAGGTGAAAAGGTGGAAACCAACAATTTATGGGAAATGGGATCTCAATCTACTTTTCTAATAATTATTTTTAGATTAATTAAATAATTCGCATTTAATAATTTATTGTCGTTTTACGATTTGGTTTATTATGTATCCTGCTTTTGTGTATTTTGAATTACTAATAATTAATGGATTATTAATTTAACGGATTTGGATCTAGGAATATGATGACTTTAAAATATCTTTGCATATTTGTGTAAATCTTTTTATCTTCTTGGAAATCGGGAAAAAATATTGGACGGTACTGAAAGTAATAAGTCATCTATATGTGGAAAATGCTCAAATTGTGCAATTTACTGCCAAAATGCAAAAAAAGTAACTAATGAAAATATTTTCTAAATTATTTATATTTGATTTTAATCGAAATATTTTTGCAAAATAATACTCGATTTATGTTATTTATTTATTTTTACTCATTAATATTGAGAAGATGTCAATGCACTTCCATTTATTATGAAAACCTGAAAGAAACCTTTTAATTTTTGAACTTGTAAAATAAAAAATAATATTTTAAATTAAATATAAAATAGTAACGTGAATATCGATTGAGGAATTCCAAAACTTTATACGGTAGAAATAGCGATTAGCACTCGTATGTACAGAAGCTCGAATTATTTTCAGAGATATTTCAGCAGTCCAACGTGCTGAGAACTTCTACACCAACTTAGTATCCGAAGCGACTAAGAGATGGCGCTAGTGTTGCGAAACTTTCAGAAAGCTCGCTGAAGCTTTTCATTCACTCGAAACATGTTTTCATGTATAAATATGTCTTCTTTTAGATTTTTTGTAAATGTTTACAGTATCAAACATTCAAAATAACACAGGTCGTACGAAATAACGTGTTTAGTGTAATTGAGATTTTCAAAACAAAGAATATAAGAAACACGTAATAATAGTGCGTAAATATTAACGTTATAAATAGCTTTGACCGCCGTTTTATAGTGACAGCTTGTTTTATTACGCTTTACAAATAGTGCACTTATTCCCTGGATTTACTAGAGTAAACATTTCGATTCTTTTTCATTAAGTCATTGCAAAGATCATTTTAAATATTCGTGTATATATTTACCGTGTCGTGTTATTAGTAGGGTCATAAATTATTACCACGCAGTGTAACAGTAATTATTATACAATATATTATATATATTTGTTCGTATATTATAAGTATTCTCAATTCTTTCACAGTTTGTTAAAGGCATTGAATGTCAAAACAGCTGTCACGATAACAAAAACAATATAACTCGCATAACTTAATAATAACATTATTAAATTTGTTTTTTTTTTAAATATGCGCTTTTTTTCATCGAAAATACTTGCGAATTTCTATCCGAAACATTTTTTTTAGTTTGAAGATTTATGTTAAATGATAATAACGAGCCATTTATATAGAACCGTGAATGAGGTGTAACTGGTTGGTAAATTTGTAAATAAATCACGAAGATAAGTAAAGTGGTCTTATATATGAGGGCATATTAAAATAAGTTTAAATATCTAAAAATGTACGGAATTCATGCGGAAAAGCCCTCTAGCGGGGGTCAAAATAGTGCAGAAAGCCGTCGCCATTCTGATGGATGAGAGACTCAGAACGTCTGACATCACCGCGCTGTCCTGCCAATTGCAAATGCCACCGACTATCCATCAGACGACCATCGGCCAGTGTAAATAAATAGACGCTGTTCCCAGTGCAGCTTGGTTCCGCAAAATCAACCGATCAACACTACTTGAAGACTTAAAAACTGAGCAACAGACTTAGCTGGACCGTGCTTTTTTCGTTCAACATTATTAATTTTATCGACATTATATATAAATAGAATTCATTTTAATAATACTTTCAAATAAATTATTTTCATACTCAAAAACAATTGACTATTGATAAACCAAAGGATATCCGTTGCAGTGCCAAAGCT
Source organism: Hesperophylax consimilis (assembly GCF_061612785.1). Taxonomy (NCBI): domain Eukaryota; kingdom Metazoa; phylum Arthropoda; class Insecta; order Trichoptera; family Limnephilidae; genus Hesperophylax; species Hesperophylax consimilis. Next base: position 18,985,537 of record NC_142838.1, read on the forward strand.
TTGTACTGCAACAGAAGGAAATGTTTGTGGTATTGCTTAGTTACTAAACAACAATCTTTAAAAGTGGTAATAAACAACATTTATTACCACTTTTAAAGATGACGCCAAAAATAATTTAAACTATTAAGAAGATCATACTAATAAATCTAAACGAAACACGAAACAGAACAAGACACGGAAAAGTAATAATAAATGGTTTCATGCTAACTCAACACGGTGACTACACACTTTTAAAAAGTGATATAAAGTCATTAAAAGGGATGAAAAAAAAATTAACCTAACCTAACCTAACCTAACCTACATAACCCAGTTAATAAAGTTTAACCTAACCGAACCTACATAACCCAGTTAATAAAGTTTTTGTTTCATCACTTTCCATGACTTTATATAACTTTTTAAAGATGTGGTGAATAATCATTTTGATGATTTATCCGGTCACCATAATAAATATCCGGTCTCAACTGGGATTCAAACCCAGGATATCTGTCTTACGGGGACAACGCCTCAACCAATGACTGAAAACGTAATTGTACGTAATTTTTGTCGATGTTGATGTGTATATTCATGAAAATTTGATTCAATAAAATCTTTTCTATTTTTTGTTTGAGTGTTTATTCATAAATATTAATGTTCCGAAAGGGTTAATTACTGTTTTTGTAATTAATATGACTGAAACTTCTCAGTGTTATGATAAGCGAGAACTTTAATAATTTCTGAAAGCCCCCGCCTGGTATTCCATCTCGGGATATCATAATATACGTAAATGATTTATTTTGGTGTCAGCGGGACGATATCATGAATGGAGAAACATTAAAAGTTCTCAGAAACTCTTTTAAAAACACCGCTGAAAGTCAAATCAATGTTTCAATACACATTTATGTTAGGGTGAAATTAAATATCCTTACTTTGTACTATGGCAGTGAGTAATATATTTTATATTAAGCATTGTGGTTTTAATGCAATCCGCGCCAAATTGTTTTATATTTATTTCCAAGCGACATTATCGTTTAATAAATTAATTTCGTTAATATTCTTCTTAGAAATTTCGGTTCCATGATATTTCATCAAAATTAACATTCAACCCACCTTCAAAAGTCATATAGTCATTAAAAGTGATGAAACAAAAACTAGGTTTAATAGTTACTTTCTAACCTATTTAACCAAGTTTTTGTTTTATTACTTTATATCACTTTTTGGAGGTGTGTTGAATTGTCATTTTGATGACATACCCGGTCACCGAAATTTCAATTAAAAGTTCCGGTAAATACTTTGCGCAGACTGTGCACATTTTGATATTTAAAACTCTTAAACCTTACCACAGTTTTTAAAATATTTTTATTAGCAATCTATTTTATTCTAAAATTCTATTTTCAAAACAATTTTCCTGCTACAAAAATAATTTTACGCTACTATTGTTAGTAAAGAAAAAACACAAACCGTGATAGTTGTGATTTGCCATATTAGGTGAAATAATAGCTTATTTCAGTCCGGGGTAGAAATTATACATTGCTTCCCAGGGTCACTAGTGGTGCTATATCTGTCACCAAATGACACGTCCTGCAAAACTTTTTATATTTCCTTTTCTATTATGGTCAGACATAGAATATTATCAGATTTAGAAAGAGAGACCGCCAAACTTTCTCTTTTAAAAGTTTCCCATAAATTTATGAACCGCCACCCATCCAAGGCTTGTTTATTTTTTAACCAATTATTTTTTATTTAAAACGATAATTAAGTTACGTAAAAATAACGTTAGTGTTTGTCTAATTTATAATAAATTGGTAAATACAGTTAACCCTTCAGGTCTCGGAAGGACATTACTAGCCACAAACATCATATTCCATTATAGCCTCTGAAGGACAGATCTGACCAGGGCGTCAATACATTGTAAAAGTATTTTTATCTTTTTTCTATAATGCGTAGAAGGATAAATATGTATTCTTCACAGTTTATTTGAAATATTTATACATTATTACATGAATACAATTTTTAAAAATTTTCAAAGTTCATGATTACGAATTGGCGGCATTGTTTCATTGACAGTTGAACGTTAAATATTTATTTATATTTTTTTATTGTATTGCCGGCATAAAAATTAAGTGACAGTTTTATTACTAATTACCTACACAAAAGGAATAAGTTTTATAAAAATCGACTTTAAAATTATGGACATTCCGAGTCAAAATATCCTGGTAAGTTTTTTATTAACTTGTTGATGTTTGATATTAAAAATTATTTTTTTTAGAAATATTATTGTGTTTTTCAAATGCAAATATTTCAAAGACAATTTTTACTAGTTTGTAAAATAGTATTTCTTTTAACGAAAACTTTAAAAATAAGCTATATGTAGCATATTTTAGATACCTCGGGAGCATTCCTTAATTCCAAGAAAATTCACCATGTCATTGGGACTTGTTGGTAAAAATATTTAAAAACCTGAAGGGTTAACAAACCAAAAAACGATCGGTAAAGGATTTTTTTTAAAATAGTCACGTTCGCATTTAAAGTTATAATGTTTTTTAATTGGATAAGTGTTAAATTGAAATCTTAAAGAATGTTTTGTCTGTTTTCAAAAACAGTACATACTTTAGTATGGAATACTATAGAATAACGAAACTATTTGAAATTGAATGTCAAATTGGAATATTTGACATTCAATTCAGAATATATGACATGATATTATTTCGTCTAGGCACGAGGGTTTTAAAACATCAAAAGTATTTTTTTTTAATTACGTGAAAACTGCGCAAAGTCCCAACTGCTCTCCACCGTCCGTAGCCAACGGGAATATGGCGTCCTGAGTGGGGTATTTAATGAGGCTTAAGAGAGTGGGAAACGGAAATAGATGGGTAAGAGGAAGGTTGGAAAGTATCTGGTTATTCAGATATTGTCACTAAACACTGTTAAAGTCATATCAAGCCCCTTTTCGATTTTAATGACAGTCTCTCACCAGGGCGATACTGAGAGTATCTAGCACATAAGTGTAATTCGCTTACCTCCATCTTGTGTGTGGCCAGCTGCTTGTGCAGCTCCGCCACTACCACTCGGGTCAGGTGCTCGCCAAACTCTGCAAAATAAAAATAAAGCATTATTATTTAAGATTTTCTCGACCAAAATTATTATCGTGATTGATTTTTGGGTTATTACGCTATGGTAGGTACGTCGTATTAACCTTACTCCTTCTTTAGCCAACGTTTCGAACATCTTTACAGTGTCCACCATCAGGGAAGATGTGTGAATAAGTAGTAATTGTTTAAATAAGGCCGGTATTTTAGTATATCGTAATTACTTGTTTTCGGCTTTTAGTAACGGTGTAGACCTCAAGTATCGGATACCAGGTTATCGCACACAAGACTCCCGAGGCGATGCGATGCCGTTATGAGTTACAGTAAAGAGTTTCATTCATTCAGGAATTTATCTCGAGCTGAGGCGATGCTGATCTGATGTCGGGGTGATATGGGTGCGACAACCTTTAAACTTAGTTCAGTCGTCTCTATTACCTATTATTAATGGAGTTTTTGTGGATTTCAATTGCCTCCGTGATTAGGCGTACTCGATGAGTTGTGGGTCTTCCCAGGACTTCAGGAACAAATAATAGCCAGTTTAAATCAAATGTTCAGGGATTCTTTTAGAGAGTGTTATCACCAAATGAGAGTTTGCTGCCGTGAATGAATGTGAAATCTTGGTTCTGCCATCCAACAAAGGAAATGCCACTGTCGTAATTAATATGGAAGATGACAATAAAAAATATGGAAGATCTTTTGTGTGATGTCAACACGTACGGCGTTAACAAGTACGTAGAAAGAACAATCCCATCCGAAACGTTGGCTAAAGAATGGGGAAGCGCAACATGACAAAAAATAATCGCGATACAAAAATACATTATTCACTAATCTGATAATATTTCATAATTCTACAACATCCCACATATGCATAAAGAAGAATTATTAATAATACTAATTATTGAAAGAATTGTATAGCGTCATTTTTGTGAAAAATGTCCTCAGGGGCGTTAACTAGTAGTTCGATGAACAGCGCACCATGCTTCCAAAAAAGTGCGTTTTTAATTTTTTCTTGTCAATTTTATTTTTTATTTAAGTGATAATTGAAAAATATATCTTGAACCCACTAAGAAAGATACACAGAAGTTAGAGAGTTATGATTGTAGAAAGGATGCTTTAAGAGCAAGAATGCTTTTTTATTATTATTATTACTAATTTAAAAAATATATATATAAAATTTCCTCAAAAATCATATAATGTGTAAATAGGTACCTACCTACTTAACTATAAACCATAAATGTTTTAAAAAATTTTAAATTATAAAATTTACAATTTGTCCCAAGAAACGCGCTCTAACGTTGTAAGGCTTGCTTGAATAATAAAGTGGATGCAGCAACGGAAACGGAACGCACAAACAAATATACAGACAAAGGAAGTGCAAAACGGTCGAGTTAAAACAAGACGATCAGTCTACAATGACAATAGACGGTTTAGATGGATTTTAGCATTTTTTTCAAATCATGTCATTTAAAATAGTATGCAACAAACCCCAATCCACTTCAAAGAAATCTGGCAATCGTATTTCTTAATGAAATTCGTACACCTACGAAAGTTAATTTAAAATATGGCTGTTAGATATAAAGTCGAGAGTAAAAATAAATATTTATGAATGAGCAATCCGTAATTCAAATTCAGTTGAATGAATATGAAAGATATTACGAAATTAATGTTTAACTACCAAAGCAATTAGGTAAACCTAAAAGCTTAATATAAGCTTCGTATGATAGCGTATTAGAATGTCGACTCAAAAAATTACATATATATTCCGGCAACGAACATTCACTTATCTTGTACCTACTATATTTAATATGTACTAGAATATATAGGTACTAGAACATGTTGAATTATTTGGCGGGTTGGAAATTAGCCGACATAGCTCAGTGGTTTCAGAGCCCCTGACCGGACATCAGAAAGTACGGGTTGAATTCCCGTTGGCGGCATTTATTTTTACTCGGGAGATATTTTCAATTTGTATTGATATTTCAGGCGACAACTATTATTGCTTATAATTATTTGTTATCTTATATTTTATGTTACTTACATGTTACGTTCCTATATTTTATGTTACCAATACTTTGTTAACTGTTACATTTTACGCTACTTATATTTTGTTATATTTTTTATTTGCATTGTAATTTTTTATAAAAATATGAAATGCACTGCAAGTAAAAGCCCTTTGAACGTTAAAAAAATAAATAAATAAACATAAGTCTTTTGTGTCGTATTATGGATAGTATAACGATAATGCTAAAAGCGCTACAATAATATATTGGATTAAACTTCAGCAATTGAATATATATTACTGAATAGTTCTAAAATATTTCAATATGGTAAAACCTGTAGAAATATTAACTCGGTTCTTTTTAGCAAGCAAACGTGAACATATTCAAGCAATATTATTTGTAAAACAGATCAAACATAAAACATAATAAAAATTAATGCTTCCATGTACCTATACAAGCAAAAGTATGTTGGTATCCAACACACTAAATGTATCTTGTATATTATATTTATGTAGTAAATAAAATTGTTAAAATATATATACAAGCAAAAGTATGTTGGTATCCAACACACTAAATGTATCTTGTATATTATATTTATGTGGTAAATAAAATTGTTAAAATTAAAAATAAAGCTTTCTACGATTCGAATTATGTCATATCTAAAGTATGCAAACAAATGAACTACAGGACATGTATAAAAAAATGATCGGTAGTTCATACGACGTTTTTAATATTTAAAAAAATGTAAACATATTTTAACTTTTGCTCCAAAGCCAAAAATCATTGATCTAAAATTAGTCACAACTTGTTGCAATGCACTAGTCAATATTGGAGTCTGTAAAAACAATGGTCGAGTTGTGATTGACGGCTGGACAACTTCCAAGTTTCAGCAATGTATGTAAAACAACGAACGGCGACATTTACTCCCTGTACGAGGTAATAATTTTCCCTCGGCAGCGGCTAAACGATGGCATTCATTGATCGTCTGTCGTCACAGCTGAAGTCTGAGTATTATGGAATGCAAAAAGACCAACCAGAGTTCGACAAAAAGACCAATCGAGACCAGAAGCAACTAGTGGAAGAAGAACTGCGGATTAGACATGAACAATCTTGAGTTTATGAAGTGTCAGGAAGTCATCCTCAACGATATTTCTAGCGTTATTTGAAATTTATCAGATTTGAGAATAATCTAATAAGTACTAATATTTATATCGGTAAGCTTGTTCTATGTCATAACTCATAGCTGGTCCGTTGACATTGTCAACGGAAAAAAAGAGTTCAAATTAGTTTGTTTTGGTAGTTTAATATTGTTTTCAAATGATCTGACGAGAAGTAGGTTAATTTTTTGTCCTAGTAAGAGTAAATATACTTTAAAAAGTTATTCTATGAACTATTACAACAAAAACAAAAATTAACAAATTTTACAGATTTCAGAAATGTATTTGGAAATCGATAAAGTTTTTATTTATTAAAACCTTGTAGAATTTTATTACGCTTAGTCAGTTTTCCATCAAAGAACACATCTGCCCTGATGATGGATACTTTAAGGTGGTCCGAAAGCTTGACTAAATGAGTAAGAAGCGCAACACGACATTCTAAAATCAATCAAGATTTTAAAAATTCAAAGAAATGCTTTAACATTATATTTTTAAGTACATACAAAAACGAAAATACGTAATTCTTATCGTGTTGTGTTTAGTCTTCTTTCTTTTACTCTCCTTTTCTGTCCCCTGTATTTGTAATCGAGCATAATCTATTTTTACCAATGTATTAGTGGATAAGTACTTTTGTGTAAATTCCTGCCTTGGCTTTGCGTATATACCTGTTTGTTTCCTTTTTTGTTTTTTCTTGTTTGTTCTACTTATCTTAACTTTCTCCCTTTTTCATTTTTATACTGTTTTATACGAAACTTATAATTTTAATATCAAATTACCAATGTAAAATTGTACCTATTAACTCCCACCTAAGTATTATTAAGTTCCTACCGTCTTACAACGAGTTTTGTAACTCATCGGGATTGCTCTAGCCAGAAATAAAAATAATAATAAAAAATTAAAATAATAAATTAATAAAGACTATTGCTCTCGTGTTTTTTGTCAGTGGCACGAGTACTTTTATTTTTTTTTAATTTAATTATAATCAAATTTAATAATATAATTATTAAGTTATTTTTTGGATTTTGTTATTCTTACAGCTGTTTCGGCTTTCAAGGCCATTTTCAAACTGTGATTTTAGCCACGTTTAGACGACTTATTTATATGATTCTATTTTACCCCCTACCAATTTAAAATAATTTATTACCGGTTAAACCGATTAAAATAATTGTGACAATAGATTTCACATTGTGTATTTTGAAATCTGTTTTCCACACATTAATGTTATCTTAATTGGTTAATAATGATGTAGCAGTTATTACTTTATTTAATGTGTTATATTAATTATATTATTAAATTTGATTTTAATAAAAATAAAAATTATATGGAGTTCTAGTAACTAAACACAAAAACAATAAATAAAAAAATAAAAAGTACTTTTTATAATAGCTATAATAAAATAGTTAATCAATCGTTTTAATATGTATGTTTAGTATTAAATAAATTAAATGCGAGTCATTACGAAAAGTTATTACATTTAGAAGTCCATCGCTAAAAATATTTCAGTACATAATGTTAATGACAAAATAATTTAGAAAAAAAAATCCAAAAATGATCTACACCAAATCAATTCAGACGTACCTATAAGCAATTTAAAGCAATAACTAAATAAACAGCATTCAATATATTTCTACTTAAAATGTTGTGAAAAGGTTGTTAAAATATTTTGAAAAGCTTACTACCAAAGCTGCGTCTGCCATTTTCCTTGAAAGCTCTAATATAATTGTCAATGAACCAACCTGTCTCGATACATGTCTGGCGGTATAAGCTGCAGTGATTCTTGTTGAAGGACATTGTGCGTGGTGCGTGGTGCGGAAGGATAGACCGCCTAGTGTGTGTGCTGGGCTAGTGTAGGATGTGAAGTGTCATGACTGCTAAAATAGAAAGTTATTTTAAAACATGTGTGCGGTGTATGTGTACATTGATTATTATTGCAGATCGGGAAATGATTGATGTAGGATTATTATTTGTAAGCCGAGAATGAGAATGGAACCGCATTAATTTTTAATGAATTCTAAAAAGATGTATCGTCAATTTACTGCAGAAAGGTGCGTGGTGCGGAAGGATAGACCGCCTAGTGTGTGTGCTGGGCTAGTGTAGGATGTGAAGTGTCATGACTGCTAAAATAGAAAGTTATTTTAAAACATGTGTGCGGTGTATGTGTACATTGATTATTATTGCAGATCGGGAAATGATTGATGTAGGATTATTATTTGTAAGCCGAGAATGAGAATGGAACCGCATTAATTTTTAATGAATTCTAAAAAGATGTATCGTCAATTTACTGCAGAAAGGTGCGTGGTGCGGAAGGATAGACCGCCTAGTGTGTGTGCTGGGCTAGTGTAGGATGTGAAGTGTCATGACTGCTAAAATAGAAAGTTATTTTAAAACATGTGTGCGGTGTATGTGTACATTGATTATTATTGCAGATCGGGAAATGATTGATGTAGGATTATTATTTGTAAGCCGAGAATGAGAATGGAACCGCATTAATTTTTAATGAATTCTAAAAAGATGTATCGTCAATTTACTGCAGAAAGGTGCGTGGTGCGGAAGGATAGACCGCCTAGTGTGTGTGCTGGGCTAGTGTAGGATGTGAAGTGTCATGACTGCTAAAATAGAAAGTTATTTTAAAACATGTGTGCGGTGTATGTGTACATTGATTATTATTGCAGATCGGGAAATGATTGATGTAGGATTATTATTTGTAAGCCGAGAATGAGAATGGAACCGCATTAATTTTTAATGAATTCTAAAAAGATGTATCGTCAATTTACTGCAGAAAAGTGAATGTACCGTTTTTTTTCCATTTTTAAATTATTTTAGAAACAAAAAGCACAACATTAAAATGAGTTGTAACAGTTCACTAGATTTTAGAAATGATTTCTGGGAGCGGTACCAATAACACGTCGAGTGATTATATACATTTTACAAAGCTGGGTTAGTACTTACTATTTTATTGAGATTTGAGGTAAAGATAAATCTAAACGATATAATATTTAAAAAATGTATGTGGTGTATAAGTATGTGCATGTGTATGTATGTGAACGTGAATGTGTCTGAATTGTGTTATGTGGTGGAGTTCGCATTGATGAAGACGAAGCTAAATCACTATTTTGATTAATCTTTATAACGAATTGGTGTACATTACGGATACCAAAAAATATGCGTGAGATAAATTGAAATTTTTTGTATCGTTTCGCTTGAGTAGAATACAAATAAAAAAATAAATTACTCAATAAAAAAGTATAAATGTAAACTACTAAAAAAAATATTTTTTCAATAGAAATTGTACGAACGCGTAAAGGAAACAACTTTTAAAAAATGCATTGTTATAGCTAATATTATATCTGTAACAGTTTCACTTGATTATTTTTTTTTGCTTTCTTGTAAAATTATTTACAAAATAAATTTAAAAAAGATTTTTGCTTGAAATCGAACGTTTCTAGACTCCGTTTGTCAAGCGATTTTAATGCCTATTACCTACAATATAAGGTATACCAAGAATATACATATTTTTGGCTTTTAGTTTTTCTCTTAAGTTTCTAGTATTGTTTTTCTTAAATTACGGTTGGGAGTCAAAAAATATGTCAAGATAATTGAAGGTTTGGAGAACACCGGAAATTGGTGAGCTAACTGCAGCATTTGTTTTGTTGTTTAATGTGTAAAACGGTTGGTGTTTTAGTGTGGCGGGTACGTTTAAATGGTATTTATGTTAAGGAATTTCAGACAGTTTTCTCATGTTGTGCGGTTTTATCAACAAAATGTATATTTTTACTTAATTGTAACGATGTAATGTAAGTCTATCGTCTTCGAAAGGTTAGAAAATAAGAAGCATTCTTATATGAATGTAGTTAAATGAAAGTGTAGCAGGAAAAAAATATTGAAAATTCATGATAATACTAATTCACGATAATACTAATTCATGATAAGACTTATTCATGAAAATGCTATTTCATGATTATACTAATTCACGATAATACAAATTCATGATAATACGAATTCATGAAAATACTAATTCATTTTAATACTAATTAATGATTATACTAATTCATGATTATATTAATTCATGACTATGCTAATTCATGATTATACTAATTCATGATTATACTAATTCATGATTATACTAATTCATGATTATACTAATTCATGACTATACTAATTCATGATTATACTAAATTGTGAAAATATTGATTCATGATAGAACTAATTTATGATAATAATAATTCATAATTTGTGTACTTTCGCTCAAAAAAAACCAGTTATAATATTATATCATATATTGCAAGAATTTTATATTAAATAACCATCACCATTATGATCTATCATGTATTCGTTTTGAGCGAACAAACATTTTGCATTATAAATATATATGTTTTAAATCTCCGCCAAACAAAACAAATTAATTATTTTCGATGTGATTCTTTTCATTGGCTGGTTCGTAAAGTAAGTTCTTATAGACCTGGCAGATAAGTATTTCAGTAATTTTGTAGTTTGATTGACAGCGTTTCGACCCATTTACTAACTAGAGCCAATATATGATAACCTGACATTTCTAATTTGACAGACTCTACGATTTTCAGTTACATTTTGGGTATTAATACTTAAGTACTAGTGTTTAGACTGCTGAGTAATGGAAGGTGGTTGACGAATGATTTTGTATGTATAATATTTACAGATGTCCACTTCATTGGAGTTGTTCTGTCATTTTAACAGGATGTTAAAAAATACTACTATATTAAATGTTAAACCAGGTTTAGGGATTTTAACGATGCATTAATTTGTAAAAAAAAAACGGGTTGAAAATAAACGTGTGTGTATACGCAGCTTTGGTCAGAATAAATAGACTAATTAGAAGAATAAAATCGCACATATTATGAGGATCAACTTTGTTTGAAAAGCTCTTAAATAAATTTAAAAAATGTTAAGTACTTTTTATGTGTGATGACGATTTATTTATTCTCTGTTATTTCTCCTTGATTTTATTATAAATCAGATTAAATAAGGTCCGACAAACATAACAATCACCCTCACGTTACTCAGGTTGATAGCGCCAATATCAACCTCATAAATAAGATCCAACAAATATAGCAATCACCCTCATGGTTGATGATCCCAATATCATAATTCAATATCATTATCAATATCATATTCAATATCATTCATAAATAAGGTCCAACAAAATTAATAAATCACCCTCACCCCCAGGTTGATGACGCCAATATCAACCTTATTCATAGATAAGGTCCAACAAATAAAACAATATCCCTCACGTTACCCAGGTTGATCTATGATCCCAATATCAACCTCATAAATAAGGTCCAGCAAATATAACAATCACCCTCACCCCTAGGTTAATGACGCCAATATCAATCTTATTTATAGTTGGACCTTAGTCCAACAAATAAAACAATAGCCTTAACGTTACCCAAGTTGATGGCGCCAATATCAACCTCATAAATAAGGTCCAACAAATATAACAATCACCCTCACCCCCAGGTTGATGACGGCAATATCAACCTTATTCACAGATAAGGTCCAACAAAGAAAACAATAACCTTAACGTTACCCAAGTTGATGGCGCTAATATCAACCTCATAAATAAGGTCCAACAAATATAAAAATTACCCTCGCGTTACCCAGGTTGATGGCGCTAATATTATTAACCTTATAGATAAAAAAAGTCCAATAAATATAAAAATCACCCTCACGTTACCCAGGTTGATGGTGCCAATATCAACCTCATTAATAAAACGCCTAGACAATTTCGCAACACACGCCGTTATGAACTAAATTCTTCCTATCCAAACAACATGAGCTATTATAAAAACATTTAATTTTGTAAAAACCAGAACAAATCAAATTAAATAACATCTTTTGGCGGAGATAATTCATCCGTTTCTGGGTAATTTATAATATTTTAATGGGTTTGAAAACGCAGGACAGGGGCAGAAGCAGAGATGAGACGGTCTTGGAGAGACTACCTTGATTTCGTGACCGTGGCTTGAATATATTAACGTAATAACTGGAAACCTTGACTTTTTGGCAGGCGGCGGATATGCAACGGAGCGGTGGACACACTCACTCCGTGGAACTGTGAAACTGTGGAAGTGCCATCAAGCATAAAAATACATAAGTATTAATATGTTAGTGGGATGGCTGGAAAGTGGAAGTTGCGGATGGTAAAGAATGGAACTTGGTAAATCGTATTCTGTGGAACTTTATATTGCCAAGTCTGAACATTTTTGTCTCGATGAATGATTTTGTCGAACAAGGTGAAACTATATTGCTACGGTTTCATGACTGTCAGGTACATACATAAGAGTTATATATTGTATAATTTGGAAGTTAAATATTGTATAGAAGGAACAATCATTATGTCTATTGCATGTATTGTCTATATCAGATTCTGTGGACTAGCGCCAGTGGAGCAGTGATTAACCCGCTAATTTATTTTGGTCGGACCTCTCGTTGAAGTTCGGAATACCATCCATTTAAAACGACTGTCGGGAGCAAATGATTTAACAGAATAAATAAATTAATAAAAAAACACACATTTTTCCAATAGATTGTGAAGAATATCGATGTGAATGTGTGATATTTAAGAAAAATATTAGCAAATCTTATTTCCTTCTGACTGCACATATACCAATGATTCGCTTTCATATTTTTTTATATGATTTCTTACACTTGTAGGCAAAATTTTCTACCTAACTCATCCATCTAAATTGTCACTACCTCATTTTTCTCAGATAATAATTAAAACGTTTGCTATTTTAGCTGTTAGAAATAAAACTAATAAAGCCTTATTTTTCGCTGGGAATAATGTTGTCAAAACGTGATGAATTAAGATGAGGTGATCGAACGTTTGTTTCTGATTTCTGATATTAAAAATGACTCCGACCTCTCCGATGGCACTGGTTCAATTCTGTGATATTTAAAATTGCTAATAGTGTCGATCGTGTCCCACTCTTCACGGAGGCACCTATCGGCGGAGTCGATAACTAATGCGGTCCGAGGAAATCATCGATCACTCGGCCCTATAGAAATCCACTCGAATTATTCCGGAAAACTATATAAGAGGACTTATCTGGAGTCTGGCCAATATAATGAATGGAAATGCTGATATATTTATAAATTACATTTTTATCAACTTCCTGGCTAATGAATCGCGAAAATTGTGAGAATTATGCACTAAAAAACTTTATCCATAAATTCACGTTATTTAGACAGTAATAACATTCGTTTGATATAATTCATGATTACACATCGAAATACTGTCACCGTCCAAAAACTGTACCAAAATCGAGCCATTTATATAGTTTTAAGTGAAAAATTGAAAACTTTTGTATTGGAATAATAAAACGAGCACAAATTGTGTTTATTATGTACGATTTGTACAACAAGTTCAAACTTGCTGGAAACTTTTAAGAAAGTAACAAATAATGTAGATCATATGCACATAAATTATGATTTCTTAATTATCGGTTTTACATGTGTGATGTAGGATTCAGTTTTATGAACGTATGATAACATGCGCAATGTGCTTGAATGATCAGGTGTGTTTACGAATAATAACTTTAACACAATAGACTGAAATGAATAAAAGCGTTAATTATAGGAAATAATAAGAATCAACTGTTTTTTAAATAATACACAACACGTTATTTTTGTATTTCAAAACCAGGGAATGCATCCCACACAAATAAAATTTGTTCACAATGAATAAGAAATTATTAAAATATGTTAATTATGGTAATAAACACTAGTTGTCACGATTTGAAATGAGTTTGCTTTACCGTTTGTTTCTCGTTAAAATGCACTCGTTTGACGCCGTGTGACGAAAGCACGTCAAAAATAAATTAAGGTCAACGGATTTTGACGTTTCGACGGATTCTAACGACGTGTGTCGTTGTTCGCGACCTGTTCACTCACTGACCGGCGGTCGCTAGGCGTCCGGCGTCCCGACGCTTTGGCCCGAGGGACGCCCGACGCCCGCGTCCACATATACTAGTACTCGCGCATACGGATTCAACGCAACTCTCGTGTAGAAGATACTATATACATGATGCCATAAAATACGGATGATCAGATGGTGCCTCGTCGGGCAATTTGTCCATTCTAAAATATTCAATTAATTAGAGAGATATGATTTCAAACCAGTACATTTAAATCAAAAATACAGTTTATGTTAAAAATCTGTCTAATTTTGAGACTGTTTACGACAACTATTAAAGTAGGAGATAGCGTAATATCATGTAATCAATGTTAAAGGTTTATACCTCGGCAATACGACAAGGAACGTTGACTCGGGGCGCAAAGGTCACGGCTTGAGCAGTGAAACACATGTTTATTCCACAAATCATTTTTATAAATTAATTTGAATACAGAGCATTTATACCTCGTAAAGAAATTCATAATATTAAGCTGATGAGATATCGACTATTTGTTGCGGATTACATTTTACGCTTATGTTATCACCGGTAAAAGGATAATGCCGGAAATTGACATAGAAAACGGCGACTTAACGTAAATAAACAAAACAATTAACATCAGTTCAAACTGAAAAGTATAACACGTCATGATAACTCGGACCATATCAGAACTGCCTGGTTGCAAAAGTTCTGTTTGCTTGTTTATCTGTCACCGCGGAGAGCGCGGGACTTGGAAAAATGACCCATTACTTCACCCGGATTATTAATAGACTTTGTCATCGCGCTTTTTCTTGGCAGAAGGAGTGTTGCAATAGAAATTGTGTAAACACTGGATGCAAAAGTATTACCGAATTGCGGGATAATATTTAAAAACAAGTGTAGATGTTTTTGCAAATGAAAACATTGTAATATAGGTTAGAACAAAGAGAAGGCGTGTGGGTATTCTGTTGGTTGGAAGGAGGTAGAGTGGTTTAAAGCATCGTGCTCTCAACTGGGCGTCGCGGGTTTAATTAATTGCAAATGCAACGTTTTCCGCTTAAAATGGGAGTAAGAGTAATTGACTGAAATACTGTTTCAACTCGATTTTATCCGTCATTTTATCTGTTTGTAAATTTGTCTGTACGTTCCGTTTCTGGTTTCTTGAAATCTGCTGCATCTGCTTGATTATTCAAGAAAACCTTCATTGACTGGATGGCTAACCTTAACTAGATTTGCGTTTCCGAAAATCCACTTCACCGTTCATTATTATCGTTTATTGTTACCTTCAAAATTGATTCTACTTGGTTAAATTTAGGAATGTCAGCGATTTAATGATACTTTTGGATAAGAAATAATAATTTTTAATAAAATAAAACATATGAAAGCTAACACTATCTTGAGTAAATAGTTTAGATGTAGTAAATTATGATATAGGACCCACGCAGAAGAATTTTATCATGCCTAACATTGATTATTGTGATTTAGGTATGTTATTATAGCCTTCTTATAACTATATTCCGTGCAGTTGAATACATCTAATACTTCTGAGAAAACATTGCCAACTGCATTCAATCAGTAAGGGAGTATCTAAATGACTAGGTCCTGATATTGTTGTTGCAATTAAAAAGAATTTTGGATCGACTAGTTCTTGTAAGTATATGGAAGGTAATTAGACTTAATAAATCAGGGCTGTCTACAATACCATTGTCTACAACAATTTTAAAAATAAAAATCAAGTCGGAAACAAGTCTTCTTCTGTGAGTTTTTAAAGGTTTATTTTATTCAAGCAAGCTTTACATTAACTAGATGGCAAGTTTTGACAGAGCTTTTTGATATTATGGTGTAGGCTAGTAGGCCAGCCTATAAATTACCTAAAAAATTAAGATAGTGACGTTTCTTTGGACAAATTGTATAATTGAAAATGTTCCGTAATATATTATATGGTTTATAATTACGTAGGTGGGTATTTAAGTACCTAGGATTTCAGGTGAAATTTATTTTCGATTTGTTCAATAAGAGAAAATTAAAAACATTCTTTCTTGGACGCAAAGTCCACTGTTCACAACACTGCTAGTTCTTGGACGCGAAGTCCACTGTTCACAACACTGCTAGTTCTTGGACGCGAAGTCCACTGTTCACAACACTGCTAGTTCTTGGACGCGAAGTCCACTGTTCACAACACTGCTAGTTCTTGGACGCGAAGTCCACTGTTCACAACACTGCTAGTTCTTGGACGCGAAGTCCACTGTTCACAGCACTGCTAGTTCTTGGACGCGAAGTCCACTGTACACAACACTGCTAGTTCTAATAAAATAGTCAGGCTATTCGTAACTCGGGAATATTTCCTTTCTTTTAAGAAAATCGACAGTTTTTTGCGTTAATTTAGTAGAATTCTTATTATTTATGTGCTAAGATATGTTTTGTGTAAAAATATGAAGATTAGTTTGTTTCTGAAAAAAGCTTAAACTTATCGCTTTTATTACAGTTTTTTGGTTTTTTTTCAGTTTTTTACCACGGTTCGTTACATATTTCATTCTAGTTAGTGAGTAATGCAGACGTGCATTACCTCGTAAAACTCACTTCTAAAGACGTATGACGTGAATTGATACATTGCAAAGATCACGGAAATCCTAAACGCTTTGGGTGGTTTCTACTTATTTAATGAACTGGTACATAATGAAGTTATGCCTACTATAACGTTTATCTTTAGACAAATGTCTTCTTAAACATTCCGGAGTCAAATTTAAAACAAGCTTTACAAAAAAACCTTAATATATACAAAAAATATACTTAATATATACAGTTTATATCTGGTTATTAATGATCCCTTCAATTTTATTAACATCTAGCGTAGGCCCGTGTAAACTCACTGGGTTTTATAATTATTAAAGGATTTGTGAAGCTGGGAGTATTTATAATATATTTGCCTAAGGATGCCTGTCAAATTAAATACGCATTATCAATTTTCTTTTCAATATAATTTTTTTCCTGACAAATTAGAGAGACGAACATAAATTAACCTTTCGAATGCACACTTTAAGTAAATCTAGTTAGCTATTTATTTTTTGTATCATTAATTTTATATAAAATAACTTATAGCATTTGACATGAAAATGAGAAATTAAATTTTTTTTAGTAATAAAGAGCCCTTATCAGTGTTAAAATAGCAAAATGATAGCAAATAGAAATTAAGAACATGTTGTGTAAATAACAAAACAAAATTAGATCCTGTTAAAGTAATTGGAATTTAAAAATGAAATATTTAAAGGAAAAACATAAGTGACTAACATAAGAAGACGAAGTACACAGTAAATTCTTGTGGATAGATAGGTATATAAAAAAGTTAAGTTAATTTCAAGTTGAAAAGATTTCTTAGTTACAAAGTGAAAAAAAGACACTTAAAAAACACGAAATTTAACTTTACTTGACAAGACTAACCCTAATATTTTTAATCACAAGAAATGCACATTTCAAATACAGAACAGAAAATTGAAACAATTTTCTTGTAATTAAAAAATACTGTATTATACGTAGGACGTAGGTACTTGTTTGAATTCATCACACATTCAGTTGAAATTTTTAAAATAACACGCACAGACAATCGAAATTAATATGCTTGATACTACTAACAATTTTCCTTAATATAATATAAAAATAAGAAAAACATGTAAATAAATTTGTGTACACATTTTTGATTTTATCCCTTTCAGTAAAATCTTCATAATAGTAATTGCTGGAAAAAAATCACCAAAACCGCATTAAAGTACACAAAAGTAAATTCAAGGAAGATTTAATAATTAATTTGGAATAATCGCGAATTACAATGAATTTAATTTTCATGAAGATAATTTTACTTTAGAAACAAGTTGGAATGATTCGTCTGATATGGAGTTCTTTTCTTGTCAGAGCGTTTTGTAGGTCAAATCATAAAGCAGGGTATTTATACCCATTCACGGATACGAGGAATGTGAATGTTTGTGATTCATCTGGTGTGTGTGTGTGGGTGTGTGTGAGATGTGATAAATGCTTTTCTTTATACTTTTGCCGGGAAAAACCAAGCTTCTAAATTAATCACCAAACAAAACGCCTCAAAACGCTTTGATTACCCCACGTGTAAAATGTTTCTCACATAATTTGAGTAACTGTAATGTAGCAGCATTATTAAGGAAAATTCTAAAAATGTGAGCTCTGGTGTTATGAAACTAAGAACTAGAGAAAAATCATTTTATCATATTTATAAATGCTCTACTAATAACAGACAAAACGCTTTTATAATCAGAGCTTGTAACTTATTTAATAAGAATTTTATATTTTCGTCTAATTCAAGAACATTCAAAAAATATATCCTAGTAACACTAAATAATTTTGAATAATATACTGCAAGTTATCATGTTGCTTTGAATCTTGTTCATTTGCATACCATTCATTTTATAAACATTTGTTCAGTTTAGTTGTAGGTATATATTAGTGATTATTGCTGTTGGTAGTGTAGGGAAGATAATTTGTTTTTTTTTTTTAAATATATATTCATTTATTTGTGTTCAAATATCTTATTCTATTATTTATCTAATATTTCCAATTTTTATTTTTTGTAAATATTTTAGCCCACGGTACTGGACACTTAGTTTTTTGTTATAATTTGGAATTTATATAAAAATCTGTCATTAGTCTTTTATTTGTATTGTTTATAACCGTATTATTCATAGATGCTGTTGTTCTGTGGGTAGTCAATTCAAAGACCCTACGCAGCATCCTAAAAAATGACAAAGGCACTGATGGAAATAATTTTCTTCGGTGCCTCCTGTGTGGAGTTAATGTAAAAACTAATGTAATTTGCTATGGAGGTTTTACTTATCCATGAAGATGTCGTAATATTTTGTTCGTTCTGATATTTTTTTGGGGTTTTAAAATTTCTGATAAAAAAAACTAGAAATCGGTTGTTTATTAAAATAGATTTATTTTGTTTTAATTTTAAGTTAGCGTCAGCATTCTGATGCCTCATCACGTGAAGTGTCTTCAAGTGAGATATTGAAATTTTCTTAACACAATGCCTTACATTGTGTGGTGACTTCAGGCATCTGTCTTATATTTCTAAAGTTAGCATCAACGCGTAAAATGTAATTTTAGGCGCATTAGGGAAGGGATATTCACGTGCATTTCCCTCCACTTACAGAATTATAGTGCCCGCATCATGGAAAGCTATTTCCAAGTTAATAAATCACAGACAGCTGCTTGGAATGAGTGCGCAGCTGTGAGTTAGCAAGCTAAATAATATAATACTTGCGCATTCTATGGAATACAACAAACTACATGGAGTTTTCTATTTCTGGAAAAATTCTGTTCACAATAACATTTTTCACATTCCTTTTGTAATGATAATAAAGCCATTACTGTGTGTTCTATTTGTGTCCTAGTATTTTGTAAGCATCTTTGGCAATGCCGCTGCGTTAAATTGATAACTATGGCCTGGTTTTCTTTTGTTGTGTTTTTTTTATGTAAGTACCGAGTCCCAACTTACTACAGCCGGTGAGACTATGGTATACCCAATCGGTGTATGTTGTGAGACTGAAAGTTTGGGGAGGGGGAGGAAAAGGAGAAGAGGAAGGTGGATAAGTACCTGGCTATTCAGATCTGGTCACCATACACGGCTAAAGGCATCTCAAGAAACTCTACGATTATGAATGGTGCATGGAGAAAAATGAATATTGAAGATTTATTAAAAACATGTTAAAAATGGGATTGCAGGCCGTTTCCAGATTTTTTTAGTACATTCGTAATGTATCGAAACACGCGTTCGTGCATCTGCATTTGTCGTTGAGTTAATGTAAAAAAAAAACTCAGGTTGGATATTAACTACTAGAAAAAAAAATTAAGTGATTAATATGCTGTTCCTTTCTTTGGCTTTAATTCTAAGGAATCTATGTTCGATATTTTTTATAATATTTATAGTCAGCATCTATGTTGAAAATCTCAGTAAAAATATAAATTGTGAAACATTCAGAGAAAATAAAGTTGAAACTGGGGTAGGTACTAACTACTGGTGGGAATATTAGATTATTATCAATCTGTAGTATAGATATTGAACGGCATAGCGGCCATAACATTGGTAAGTTGACGACCACACAAGCAATGACAGAGAGGTATCCCCTGCCGGACATATCAATGACTGCAGAATGCATTTTAGCGACAGCTTCGTAGTAAAACAACGCACACGTATTGATCTGTACAGTATACAGTTTAGGTAGGAACAGCTTCTCGGTGTGGCGTGTTCCACTGGTCAACGACCCACCGACGTGGAGAGATCGCTCACATAACTAATGTCTTAGATTAATGTATACAAGTGATGTCTTGTCACCCAGTGGCGTGTACAATTTTTTTCCAATTTTTCGCAATTTTTCCGAACTTTTTTTCTTCAATTTCTAACTTTTTCATGGAAAAACGCTGACTGGAGAGAGCTTTTCTCGAAAACATATTTTTTCAATAAGTATTATTGTTATTTCAATAAAAGGCAACGAAAAACTTTAAGCATGAACTGACTTCTGACTCTTTTTAAAATGTGAATAAATTCTACAAAATTTTGTTTTCTTCTCATTTGTGTATAATAACAAAATTTTCGTAACTCGTGGTGTTCAGCTGCGATTAGTTTCCTCTTCCTTCTTGCAATAGAGTTTCAAACAGCCTTGAAGGAACCATCTTCAGAGCAGTTATGAGAAGTTCGCAAACGCAAAAGTCATCCCAAGCTATTCACTACATTTAGTGACCTATCAGGCGTGCTAGGGCTCATGGAGTGAGGTTTATCCAGGTGGCTGATGTATCTGCCCACCTCTAGACCTCTCCGGCCGGACTCTCTCGACCCAATGCCTCGCACCGTAGGAATGGATTCATACGTCACTGATATTATATTCATATACACTGCCCCCAGATTCCTGACCACCCCTGATACGTTTCTCCTTTCCAGAATTTCCTCTTCTTCCTTTACTTAAAATGACCCACTACATAGCATCCCTAGAGATGAAATGGGCCCTGAGGGGCCTATACATATCTGAATGTGGAAAATGTTGGAATGTTTTGTTCAATAAAAATGCTTTTCATGCTATCGCGTAATGTCAAAGACCGTAATAAACAACAAGACTTCTGAAAACAGTCATAATCACTTTATGGTAAGTTTTTAGATTCTCACGGCCAAAAGCATTTTTGTTGTTTGTTTTTGGGGTGTTATGCCGTGTTGCGCTAACTCCTTCTTTAGCCGTGAGAATGTGGTGTCACATCTTCGGATCTACCGGATCTGCCCTGATGATGGACACTGCAACGCTGTCCGAAACGTCGGCTAAAGAAGGAGTTAGCGCAACACGGCATAACACCCCAAAAACAAACAACAAAAATAATCACTTTATTATTACTATCCGTGACAAAGTGCCTACGAATTTATGTAGGTTTATAACAAAAATTATATTATTATTAATTTTATTGGAAATTTTTTAATACCTTTTGAAGGTTATACCCATCAATGTAATAATATCATTGAAGAATAAGACAATGCTAATAGAAGTTTAAAAAAAAATGTAACCTAGATAGTGTCTCGGATAAATTAAATTAACTAAAATAAATTATTCGTTTGAACTTTGTAATCATTCAAAAAGATAGCAGTTATAAATATGAGTAAAATTGGTTGAAGATAATATTTTTAATTCTGAATTGAAAAAATGAGATCGACAAAAATGACGTAAAATAATTAGGTCCAAATGGCCGAGTTGGTTGTAGCGTTGTCCCGGTAATAGATCCTGGGTTCGATTCCCGGTTCGGTTTCGTTTAAGAATTATTAGTATAATCTTCTTCTTTAATGGTATTTTCTTATCACAAATATAACATTTAAATGTATATTATATTATTTCATTTTGTGAAATCAATTTTAATTAATAATCAAATAAGACAAGACGCCTTATTCATTCATACTTTTCAATTTAAATTTTGGGACGGAGTGGGGTAGTGTAACAAGTATTATATCCATTTTCTAAAATAAATCGAAATCTTAACGACGTAAGTGAAGAATCCATGCACACAAATATGCGACGTGCGGCTCTTGTGTACTGGACATATTTAAGGTTGAATTTTCCCTACAAAGTCTCTAAAATAAAGTGGGAATCTTAACGGCATAAGTTGTAAAAATAATATTTGGCACGCAGTCCGACGTAATGACGGACCTACGGTCGAATTTGCCCCAGCAGGCCTAGAAAATTGAACTTTTCGTATGGTGTATTTTAATTATTTCTAATGAACGTATTACTAAAGTCTCACATTTTTCTATAGGACCCCCTGTGAATTTACTATTTCATCGTCTAGAATAATAAAATCTATTGCTTACCGCTAATTTCATAATTGAAAAACGTTTTTTTAAGTTCTCAAACCGTTTTACATAAATTGTTTTAATGGTAAGTTACTATTTTGTATTAATCTTAAATATAAATATCTTATAACCTTAGGGATGGATCTAAAAATATATTTCTACTATCGTCATAAATTCGTCGAAATTTATTAAAATGTGAGCCTCGTACAGACTCCTGATTTATTAACAAAAGGAAGAAGAAAAATGAAAACTGACTATATTTGCTTCACTAAAATGTAAATTGTTAACCTCGATACAGGCTTAGATTTATGTATAGTGAGAAGCAATAAATAAATAAAATTGTGTAAGAAAAAAAATAAAAGAATATCAGTAAACTTATGAGAAATGGAAATTAATTAATTACACCTAATTTTACAATAACCCAAACCATTATGTTTATCAACCATAAAAAGATTAAAATAATGTCCCTTCTTAATTACGCTGCATTATCAACCAATCAGAACCAATAAACAAAATGAACTTTTTTTGTTTAAAAAACACGTAAATACATTATAACATACTACCAAAGTAAAAATTGGAGTTCCTCTTTTCTGATATGGTATACATGTCCCTTGCAATATTATGTATACATGTAACCTTTATTTTTATATCACTTTTTTATTAATCTTCTTAGTCGTATTTAAATAACCATCGAGTCTTTGAAATCATAAATCATTGATTTAGCTTTCTTTTTTTTAATATTTCACATTCAATATTCAAGGACTTTGAATCAATCATCGTTTAAATTGGGTCAAAATTCCTCTCGAATGCCGGCTGATTAAAATTCACGGCAGTAACTCTAAATGTTGGCATGATCCCTACAAGTTGACATAACGCTATCATTTCAGGTATTTAGTGACTCAACCTTAACTTTAAATAAAGTCGCAAAAGCTTCAATGATTCGAATCTGTTCTATCAGAAATAGTTTTCTAATCTAGACATTAATTTAATTAATAGAAATTTGGCGTGTGGCAAGAACATTGCACAGATTTTCATGCACAAGCCAAATTTATAATGAAGAGATTCACATTTATTTATTATTAGATGTAATTGTTACATTAGTGTAGGTCGCACTCAAACATTTGTTTGTTTGAATTGGTGCATATGGACGCATTTCCAACAGTGATATCGTTGTCAAACGTCACTGAGAAATAGTATTTTTGTATTGCTTACTTATTAGCGTGAAAGGGACAACAGTCATCGAATTTGAATACGCATTCCAAAAGCTTTATCGGTTATTCGAAAAGTTTTTCAGTGTGTTTAATTTTCATTTCTGAAGTTTGAAACATGCTTTATGCAAGCAATGCACCCGTGTGAGTCCTGTTCGATTTTGAAAACATTCTCATAGAACGGTTTGTTTCACAGAATTTTAACAATTCATCAAATTTTAAGTTTAAATTCAAGATCTACGAAAGTTCTGTAAGCATTTCAGTTTTGTGGCACAACTGGCCAGTAATGATCTAATAACAGAACTTGAAAAGAACCTTTCCAGAACTTGAAAATTGGTGTCGAAATTTGATGATTGTTCAAATTCTGTGAAACAACCCGTCCTTAGTAATACGATTATTTTTATTTTTCATAAACTCATGCACCAATTTACAAATATCACACCCGTAGGTATGTGCTTACGCAAAAGGAAATTGTGTGTCGGAATCTCAGATCAATTCGGTTGTCTATGCGTCCTGCGTAACCCTGATATAATTAACTCGAATAACTGTCATTTTCAAAATTGTAACGGGTTGTGTGAATAATTTAGCAAAGCGACAAAGTACTTACCTATTTTTAGAAAATTTGTGTTTATCATTTTCTTAATTGGAACTGATTTTTCAAGAATTTAGACTAGCTAGTTTATTTATTTATTGGGTTTTTTACAGATGACCTTACTTACGAGAGAACAATCCAGTTATAAAAACCACCTAATACACAAATAAATAATAAATACAATTACAAAAATCTACTCAAACACAAGATGCATTAATTTACCTAGATCTAAATAAAGATTTAAAAATAAATATCCAAAATTATGTAAAAGCTCATTCAAATGACAAAAAGTATAAAGATAGGCAAAAAATTGACAAAAGAGATACAAATAAAATACTTTTTAACTCAAATTTCTTATTAGCGCAACATATTTTTAGCGGCTACTAAAAACATTTTTTCTGAATCCGTATAAATTATCGATAAAAATGCCTACTTCAGCACACTATATCTTATTGAATAGTCGACACGTTTGGGTCAGAGGTCTAAAATAGGCCATATAAGTTTTAAATGTTTTCAGTTGAAAGATGCCATGGGAACATTTATTTCAATATAGCCAAGACATAACTTAGTATCAAGATGGCCGTGAATTATTTTATGTAAACATAATAGATCAGTAAATTGCCTTCTAATTTTAGGTGTATTAATCTTGAAGTATTCAAGACATACGTTGATGTTCGTGTAGACCACATTTAACAGTATTTTTAACTGATTTTACAATATTTTCATATTTGCAGTAATATGAATACCAAATAGTATTTTGTATTGATAGATAATAATAATATTCAAAGTATTTCTAAAATAAAAAGCTGAGAACTTGTTGAGTGGCATCTCATTCTCACGTTAGTCATAGTCTTTATTTTGGATGCCAACACGACGTACCTAAATACTGAATAATACTAGAAAGCTTTGTACCACCTGGGAATTTCAGAAGTGTTGTCAATGTTTTCAAGATTGGTTTATATCTTCTGCAAGATGCTAATAAAGTGAAGTTGTATTATTTATGGTTTTCGAATTCGAATTTCGAACATAATTTCCGAAAAAGGGTTTCACCAGGATTTAAATAATGTTCTTTTTCTAGTCGACTTATTTTAATTTACAAGCTTAATATTTTATTATTATTAGATACGTATGTATTTAATGTTTTCTTCGCTTCGTATCGACTATAGATGAATGCAAAAAAGGATTTTTTCAAAATTATCCTTGGACTTGAAGATCAGGGAGGCTTTAAAACTGTGCTTGCCCAAAAACATGTGACGGAATTTTTTTTTTTTTCCAAAATAAAATTAAACAAAATGTTAATATTCTATATATCACTTTTCCATACATATTTGTGCAACACATGAAAAATGTTATAAGTTATAACTCTCCATTTGCACTTTTGTACTATTCTATATATGCACCACACCGTGCAGATAGCAAAGGTTAGTGGAAATAGTCCTTTCGTTATAACATAAAAACAACATTTGATTAGTTTTTTCTTTAAATACTGAATAAAGTAGCATTTAAGATATTTTTTCATAATACTCGATAATGTGATCAATTTGACAAGATTGCATTGCTGACATTTGACATGATGGGTTTGGCGCGTAAGCCAACCTCCTCCACAGGTAGGAGCCAACATAAGGAGTCGAGCGGACGACGGACGGCGGACGGGGGACAGTGAGTGAGTACGCCGTGTTTCCCGCACAGAGTTTCACCCATAAAAGTTCACCGATCGACTTAATTAGCCACCGATCACTTACATCAGCCGCTCCGGGAAGCGAGGCTATCTATCGGTGGTATCCTGGTGGGTCGGGCCCGCTCGTCACTGGGCTGCCGGGCGGGCATGTATTGGCGGGGCGAGTTGCGCGGTTTTTCCGGCGAGAGACGCTGGCTACGCACGTTGCTCACGCACGCTGCTCGGCGCGGGCTACTCACAGACTCCACTCGGTGGCGCAGACACGACACGGGCACGCGACGAAACCCCGGGGAAGCGACTCGCCGACTGATAATAAACGGGCCGGGGGAGATGCTGCGCGTCTGCCCGCAGACCCGAACCGGGCACTTAACCGGGTTCTCTCACGAATCCTTACAAAAGATTCATCTCGGTACAGGTTCTCCTACTGAGGTTTTTATGAAACCTTACAAAAGGTACACCCCGGTACAAATGCCTTACAAAAATCACCCACACCTCACAAAAGGTTATTTCTCATTAAAATTCTGCCAATAGGTACAATCGGCAGATCCTAATTAGGTATCCGCCAAGCTACACAAAGGGTTTATCGTTGTACAAGTCCTCTTGGCTGGGTGTTCACGAAGCCTAACAAAAAGATTCATTGCGCTACAGTTTCTCGGAGTGCATTTAATAAACACAAACAAAGAATCATTATTTTTTTGTTATTAATTTTGTGCCGATTATTGTAGATATTCGATAGGTGAAATATAAGATTAGAAGTCCATAATAAATAGCTAGTGAAAAATAAACGTATAATTTATTATTTATATGTTTGAAATATGCCATAGTGGTCATTGATATTGTAAAGATGAAATAGATCCCACCAGCTCGGTGTAGTTGGAACTCTTATGGGTTGTACGAGTATTATTGTATCAATGAACATATTATTTATTAAAATCGTCACAATATGTGTCTAATAGTGGTTTTGTGACAATTTCCAACAAAAGCGTAGTTTATTATCGTGTATGCAAGTCATACATGTTTTATTTGTCGATTTAAACCTAATTCAGCGAAAAATTAAACCATGCCTAACAAACTACACCTATACCCTGTATCCCTAGTCGCTGAATGCGACATACTGCATGTGCCGACGCAATATTATGTTTGTCTCGCGATGAGCGCCGCTCGACCAGAATTGTTAATAAACAAACATAATATATTTATTTTTTAAATATAGGTATTTATCATTAAAAAGTCACAGGATTATAAACAAAGGTCCTATTCAAGGTAACATTAGATATATAAGAACAGTGATAGTAGGTATATTTAAGTTGGATATAACCTGCCTCACCAGTCACTGGGCAAACCTGTGGTGAGGCAGAATTTTTAACAAAATTATTTCATACACTGTCTATGGTTTACCAATACACATAGCAAATAAGTTCCCATACAACCATTTATTTACTAGTAGGTACCTACAACATTACTCATCGTCCATCGTACAATAACTTTATAGACTTAACTTAGACTGACGGCCGGCGTGGTCTAGTGGTATACGCTTTTGACTACAGATCCGAAGGTCGCGGGTTCGAACCCGGCGTGCGCAAATAAATTTTATTTGATTAATTTGTGTTATTTCACAATTAATTAATTTAAAATAATATATAGTATATATAGTATATTTGCGGCACGTTCCAGAGTGGAAGATACTCTCAGTATCGCCCTGGTGTAAGACCACCATTCAGAATTGAAACGTTGCTTGAAATGGCTTTAGCCGTGTTTGGTGACCAGATCTGAATAGCCAGGTACTTCCCCACCTTCCTCTTCCCCATCTCCCTCCCCTCCCCAATACCCTCAGCCTCACAACATACCCCAATTGGGGATGCCATAGTCTCACTGGCTCCAGACGGGAGCAGTTGGGACTCTTGTGCGGTAATACTGTAAAAAAAAAAAAAAAAAAAAAAAATTAAGTGAGTTCACTGGTTATTGCACGACCTTTCTTGAATATCCATTGTTTAGTGGCTATTGATTCAAAAAATATATTTGTCTTTAAACTTCGGGTAGGTTATTGTATAGATCAGTCGCAAAATATCGGAAGTTTCTTTGTCCAAATGTAATTGTTTCGTTTTTTTTTGGGCTACAGTATGTATTCCTTTGATTGATGTCGCGTGTTTCTTGTGTTTTTAGAATTTTCGTAATATTTAGTTGATTTGTTTTAAAGTATGAGTTAAGATTTTTTTTGCGTAAATTTGTCGAACATCTGGTATTTTAAGTGTGTTAAAGATATACTCAGTGCTTGTTTTTATACAAACTTTGAGGATAGGATTTGCACCTTTGATAGTAAATCTAAGGCCAATAGCGTTGCACCACCCCATGCTTTTATTCCATATTCGATGATCGATTGGCACAGATCATAGTATACAATTTTTTATATTTTAAATTGACTATATTTCTAATACTTTTGGAGACATAAATATGTTTTCTAAGTTTTTTTGTATTCAGAAGGCAAGAGTTCCATTTACGATGTGCATCAAACGTAAGACCTAGCTATTTAATATTTTCGGTTTGATCTAGACTCTAGACTAGACAATGACACATTGGTATTTGGACAAACATTTACATTAAGTTTTAGATTTATAACTGGTATATAACATATATAACTGAATAAGGGGGGATTTCACCATCCTATTTATTTATTTATTTATAAGAAAAAGTATATTTTAGATTTATTTATTTATAAAGTCCGAGTTACTATTTGGTAAGTACTCGAACTCGGTACTTTGAATAGTGGCTGTAAGTTAGCCGAATTTCGTACCTATTGTGAGCACTTATTTGTTTTTTTTCGTAGGAAGCAATTTTTTTTGTTGTTGAGTGGTTTACTCAATACAGTTATCTTTAATGTAATGTAACTAAACTTTAATAACTAAATACGTTGATGGGTCCAATAAACACAAGATGCCTTTTTTTAATTTAAAAATTATTATATATTAGTTTGATTTCGGCCCTGCCATTGCATCCAAGTTGGATGAGATTGGCTTCGATAACGTTTCGGCTAATAGATCACAGTGTCGTAATATCGCGTCTCATTCTCCGTCTTATTATTAGAGACGGGGGTAAACATTGTTTACTTACTAAAAGTTACCATAAAGTAACAAAAACGCGGGCTCTGCGATATGCACAGCTTATTTATTTTTATACGTATTTCAGGATGTTTACAAATCGTAAAAAAAAATATTCTTCAATCGTGTTGTTATATATTTTTTTATTTGAATACTGAACACCCTAACTATGGCATCCCCAACTGAAGAATGTTATGTTGCTGAAGGAGATGATGGAGAGGACGGTTGGGAAGTAGGTACCTACCTGGCTGTTTAGATCTGGTCGCCGAACGTAAAATATAATTTAAAGTAATTTAAAGCAAAGTTTAGATTCTGTGTTGTGGTTTTTCACCAGAAACATGTGTATGAATATATTGTTTTAGAGTAAAAGAGCCATCTCTAAACTTGACTACAAGAAAGTTATTTGAGCGAATAATATATTGCCATTAGCTCACGTAAATAAATACATTATCATTGAGCAACACGGATTTTTTCCTCGGCGTTCCACAATAA
This sequence comes from Hesperophylax consimilis, assembly GCF_061612785.1. Taxonomy (NCBI): domain Eukaryota; kingdom Metazoa; phylum Arthropoda; class Insecta; order Trichoptera; family Limnephilidae; genus Hesperophylax; species Hesperophylax consimilis. Next base: position 19,015,078 of record NC_142838.1, read on the forward strand.
CAAACCTTTTTGAATACTCCCAATTCATCCGCGATAACATTGAAAAGCGTTTCCAAGTGGATGCCATTTACACAGATTTTTACAATGACCAGCTAAATCAATCACTACTCACCAAGAAGCAGAAAAAGTTTGGCATAAATGGAAATACTCTGAAATGGTTTGAGAGTTACATTACTGAAAGAAAACTACAGAGGAGGGTACTCCGCCGATCTTTTTACTGTAGCGTCGGGAATTCCGCAGGGCTCGCATCTTGGACCTTTGCTTTTTATTTTTAATCAACGACATAGTAATAAATATAAACAAATCAAAATATTTACTGTTTGCAGATGATTTTAAGTTGTAAAACAAATTTACATCATTAGAAGATTGCACCGATTTGCAAAAATACTTATCATCATTTCATAATGCTGCAAACTAAATGATTCATATTTTAATGAAAACAAATGTGCTGTAATTTTCTTCACAAAGAACATTTTCAAACACATATCACGTTGACAAAATCGCTTTACTGAACACAACTGCAATGAAAGACTTAGGCGTGACATTTGACTCAAGATTATTGATCAATAAAGATAAAGATACAATTTCAAAAGGTGCATCACAAATATTAGGATTAACTAACTTTAACATTATATAAATCAATTGTGCACAGTATCCTAGAATACGCATCCACTACTTGGTCTACCATGGTCTCCCAGATTCACAATTATAGGATCGAATCCATTTAAAGAAAATTAACACATGTAATCGCTTATCATGAAGGTTTATCTGATCAATTTGGAACATATAATGACCGAATTTCGCACTATAAACTACACTCTCTGTCAGTCAGGCGTAATATTTCTGATTTATTGTTTCTGCATAAAATTATACATGCATCAGTTGATAAACCAAACATTTTATACCAAATTAACATCAACATACCATCAAGAAAATTAACAAGGAGGATGAAAGACATTTTCAATAGTAAAGCCTACCACACAAATATAGAATACTATTAGAACTCCCCGACGTTTCCCGGGCTTTATACAGAGTTTTTAAAAATCAGACATAGACAGTGACGTTCCTCCTGTTTTGAAGGTCAGGTGTGCAAAATTTCATCAATCTCGGAATAAAATTATAGATTTGTATAAAAATCAAACAAACGACGGCCGCCACAAACAATCTTTTGTATATAAATAGCTAAAGTGAACCCGGCGTTGCTCGGGGTTGTTATTGGTTTGGAGTAAAGTTTTGGGGCTGTGAATTCTAGTAAACTAGTTGTAGTTTCAAGGTGGAAATAATAATATTGTCAATAATTAAAAAAGTACATTTTCGTGGGTATTTGATTCACTTCATGTCTTCCTCGGGCGTCCCCGACTTCGTCGACCATTCACTTTCACGTTATATAATCTCACAACACTCTATCTTTGTTCATCTGCTCTCTATGCCCAAAAGATATAAGCATCCCTTTTTTAATCTAATCCATTTCGCTTACATCAGCCTTATAATAATATATAAGTACCTATTTGTTTCATTTCCTCCTCGGATGACCTCGACTTCTTCTACCATTCACTAACATGATATATATATATTTTTTTTATTTATTACTTGCAAATTATTTAATTATAATTATATTATAAATGATAACAATATGCAGACTTATATCTTTTTTTCGTTATTATTCTACTACTCTATAAGTTGAGCTCCAGGAGCTCGTGTGTATGGGAGGAGTATTTACCTTTAGTTCTAATGATTTTTTAAACAATAATCAAAAACTTTTGATATAAATACAAACATAATATTAACATAGGTACACAAATTAGAAAAGTGTGTTTTTAAAGATAATTAAAATAATATATCTTTTTACAGATTAAGTAAGCGTGAGGAAATTAAGGGTACAATATATCAGGTAAACAAATTAGAAAAATAGTTTTTTAAAGACAATTAAATTAATTTTTTTTTTGCAGATTGAGTAAGTGTAAGAAAATTAGGGGTACAATATATCATTATCAAATTTTAGGGACTTAATTAACTTTTTGAATTGTTCATAATTCACAGTTTCGGTTACACTAATTTTATTTTTGGACAATAATATATTGTACCATCTCACACCTAAATACGAATAGTGATGCTGAGCCGTGGTCGTTCTAAGCATAGGAATGGCTATTAAGCCATTAGTTTTGAATCTATTGCTTATGCTATCTGAGGGGTGAATTTTATAAATAAAATATTCTTTATAAATTTGATATAAGGCGATTCTCTTATACAATTCTGTGATAGATGGTACATTAAATTCCCGAAATATCTCTAAAGTTGGGGAGTCATATGGTTTCTTAAGGATGATTTTTATAATTATTCTTTGAATTGTAATTATGGGCTGTAAAGAAGCCTTAAAAGCCCCTCCCCGCCCAATAATCCCATACTGCAATATGGACTGAATTAATGCATAATAGACAATTTTGATAGTTTTCTTATTTAAAATATTTCGTATATTATAGAACATATTTTTTTTATTTTTTTATTTTATTTTATTAACGCCTAGAAGGCTTTTACATATACATGTTATGGGTTTTGTTGTTCAGTAGCATTATAAAATATTTTAATTACATAGCATAATAAATTGAGTATGAACTTACATAACAATGTGTAGGGTTATTGTTAAGGTGTTATTATTTTATAAACATAAGCAAGCAAAGTTTATTGTACAAAGTACGTCGGTTGAATATTTTACAGAACATAGGTTAAACTAATACATAAACTTGAGAAAAATATAACAGATATAGGTAGGTAGTTAAGTAGATACAATTCAAGTATATAGTTACGGTGTTATTGGAATTTGGACAATGAGTTCGATAAGTTTATATAAATATAGTGTAGTTACAAGAGTACAATAATGTAAGTAGGTAATACACACAAGACAAGTAAGTTTGTTATTATTATTATAAAGATAAACACTACAGTTTGTTGTAAACCATCTTTGTAATCATCAATCTTTATTTTGCCCGATTGGGAATTTTACAAAACAAAGCTTAGTTAATGAAACAATAAAATATGCGTTTGAAAAAAAATTATGAATCTGTTACAAACATTCTAGTATACTGTATTATAGTTTGTATACTGATTGGTGATGATAAACATCAATTGAGCTATACTTATTACCGAGTACCTATGTGAAGTCTTTGAATAGGTGAGTTTTGAAAATAATTGTTAGCAGATATGGGAACATTATATAGAGCGGTCTGTCGAGTGTCGCGCGTAGGTACACGGAGCGATATAAGACTCGTCAAATCAATGGCGTCCAGTCTGCCATTCGAAATTTTGAAAAGAGATACTAAGTCGCACACTGTGCGTCTCAATGATAAATCGGTTAAATTTAGTAAGTTCATGAGGAAAGTGTAATTAAGATATTCGTTTGGAATTCCTAATTTATAATTAATAAATCGCAGAAATTTATGTTGCACTCTTTCAATTTTTAATTGGTGAATCTTATAAAATGGAGACCAGATTGTTGAGTTATACTCTAGATTACTTCTAACTAAACCAGTGAATAGCAGTTTGAAGGAATTTATTAATTTAAAATCTTTCGTTGTCCTTAATATAAAACCCAAACATTTCATGGCCTTGTTGGTTATTTCGTTTATATGAGGAACAAATGTTAGTTGCCTGTCAAAAATAATACCAAGATCCTTAATATTCTCAACTCTTTTTAGGAAAATGTTGTTGATGCTATATTGATGCGTAATGGGATTTTTGATTCGGGAAAAAGTTATCGTTTGACATTTATCAACATTGAGAAATAGTTCATTGTGGGTGCACCACTCTTGTAGCCTCACAAGATTAAATTGTAGTACGTAACAGTCATGAATATTTGTAATGGTTTTATAAATTTTGAGATCATCTGCAAATAAGAGAATCATGACTCCATCAAAAACCGCAGTTATATCATTGATAAACAATAAAAATAGTACTGGTCCTAAATGAGACCCCTGTGGGACGCCGGTAAAGACTTCGAACTGGTGTGAATAGTGTGAGTTGAGTTTAACACATATTTTTCTTTTATGCAGATAACTCTCAAACCATCTCAAAATATTCCCTGTTATTCCAAGGGCACTAAGTTTATGTATGAGAATTTTATGTGAGACTTTGTCGAATGCCTTACTAAAGTCAGTATACACTACGTCTGTTTGAAGACGCTTTTGCATTGTATTAAATAGGTATTCCTGATAGATCATCAAGTTTGTAAAAGTAGATCTTTTTGCCATGAAACCATGTTGACGATGTGAAATAACTTTGTTAATCTCAGGCGAGAGTTTAGAAAGCAGAGCAGATTCAAATAGTTTAGGGATTGACGATTGGATACATATAGGTCTATAGTTAGAGATATCTGATCTATTTCCTTTCTTAAAGATTGGAAATAGAAAACTGGTTTTCCATTTTTGTGGAAAGGTACCAATTTTTAGAGACAAGTTAAAAAGTTTAGTTAGAGGTAATGTTAAAACTGATAAGCATTTTGATAAGAAAATTGGAGGAATGTTATCGGGACCAGCCGATTTATTAATATCAAGGGATTTTAATTTAGTTCTAATATCGCTTTCTTTGAATATACATTGGCTAAAATCGATCTTGTTGTCATTGTTAGCTGTAGTTGTATCGAATAATGGAGAGTTGTTTGCAGTATCATAGACTTTGCTGAAAAATTCAGCAAACAGATTGACGACTTCTTGGGGGGTATCGGCCATTTTATTATCTAAGTACATGTTTGACGGAATACTAGAGTCATTATTATTGAGCATGTTCGCAAATTTATAAATATTCTGAGGATTAGCTGCTGCCAATTGATAATAGATAAGTTTTCTTATTCTTTCAACAGTGAGATTAATATGGTCTTTCCATTTAACATTTTTATCTTTTAAGATACCAAGATATTTTATATTAGATTTATGATTTAGTTTCGCGCAGTCCGTATTACATATACCGTCATTTACACAATTTTTAGAATGAATTGTTATGTTAATTAGGTTATTTGGAACATCTTCTTGTAGAGTGAAAGGAATAGGTACAATATGTTTTTTTCTGTTTTGAGTGATAATAAATTGCCATCGAACCAATTTTTTATAACCTTCATATCTTGATTGGCTGCATTGGTAATTTCGTTCCATGTCTTTTTTCGATAATTATTGCAGTGTCGTCAGCAAAGGAGTTTTAGTTTAGTTTTTAGTTTTTTTTTTTTTTTTTTTTTTTTTTAGTTTACCATTAAGTGATAATTTAAACATATGGTTAACGTAAATTATAAATAAAATTGGTCCAATAACAGTCCCTTGGGAATTCCAAATTCTAAAGTTTCATCCACGCTTAGTGAGTTATTTAATTTTACTTTTTGGTTTCTTTGAGTTAGATAGCTTTGCAGCCAATACCTTACCTTACCAATAATACCGATATCATTTAATTTATTAATTAGTTTTGTATGGGAGATACTATCAAAAGCCTTACGTAAATCAATAAAAATGCCAAGGCATTTATTTTTTTATCTAATGCACGTTATATAGTTGAAGTTAGTTCTGCAATGGCATCATGAGTGCCTAGTTTCTCTCTAAATCCAAATTGGCTAGGACTAATTATTTTATTATTTTCAATATAGTACAAAATTTGCTTTTTTACGATCTTTTCGAAAATTTTTGCAATGTTTGAGACAAGAGATATGGGTCGATAATTTGATATTTCTTCAGGGCTGCCAGATTTTAAAACGGGTGTTACAATAGATTTTTTATAAACGGAGGGGGATATTCCACTATTTAAACTAATATTTATAATGTGTGTAATTGGAATGCTTAATAATTCACTATAATTTTTCAATATTTCTACTGTGACTCCATCAAACCCTGGTGCAAATGCACCTTTTAATCCACTAATAATATTTTTTTATGTCATCTGTTGTTACCGGTTTGAAAACTGACAGATTATTTTGTTTAAGACAGTCCTTTTCGAAATTATCTATTTTATAATTTTCATCGATCCGTGTAGCTAAATTTGGACCGACGTTAGCGAAATACTTATTGAAGGCACATTTTGTCGGTTCCATTAATGCATTAATAGAATTTTTTCCGATATTAATTTTTTTAATTTGAGTTTTTGTTTTTTCTACTATTTATTTCATTTATTGTTTTCCATATATGTTTTACATTTTGTTTAGCCACATCAATTTCATTTTTGTAAAAGTTTTCTTTAGTTGTTTTTAGTAAAGAGGTTAATTTGTTCCTAAATTTTTTATAATGTGTATATTTTTTTTATCTAAAGTAAATTTCTTTGTCAAGCGATATAACTCTTCTTTTTTTCTAATAGTCACGATTAAGCCATGTGAAATCCATGGTTTTATTTTTTTGAATTTTGTATCATTTTCTTGCGGAATTCACATAAGTGACTGTTGGCTGCATGATCATTTTGATAGCCCTTTCTGTTAGTGCAGTTGTGGCATTTGGCAGGTTCTTGTTTTTTGGTGCAGTGTTGTATTTTGTGCTCTTCTGCACAGTGGAGGCATCTGGGATTCTTCATGTTTTCGAGGCATCTCAGTGAGGTGTGTCCGTAACCAAGGCAATGATCAGTGGATCACAGTCTTCTACGTGTGCTCTTGTGTATCCAATATTAATTCTTTCTTTAGATATTATTATTTTTTCTCAGTTTTGCAGTTGTTTGTATGATGAAATTTGCAAATTTTTCAGATATTTTATTCTTCAGCTTTTTTTTAACAACGATTGGTTCATTGTCAGTTTCCAAGGTCATGGCATTTTTTAGGTCTTCATTTTGATTTGTCAAATCTGTTAGGAGTTCTTCTTCCTTGTAGCCAGCATCAACACCCTTAATGATAATGCATGTTTTTTTTATTTATTTCATTAGCCTGTATTCCAATATTTGGGTTTTTGTTGATTTCGTTTATTATTTTTTCGGTGTCATTTTGTTTCTCACATGTTAGTATTATTTTGTTTTATATGTTTTTTATAGTCCAGAAATTCCTATTCCTAGTTTGGATACTTTTATTTTGTCTTTTAATATTTTTTTGAGAATTTGAACAATTCATCAAATTTCAACGTTCATTTTCCAGTTCTGTGAAAGATTTTTTAAAGTTCTGTTTTAATTTCAGTTTTGTCAATCAACTAGCCTATAATGATATAATAACAGAACTTGAATAGCACTTTCACAGAACCCAGAAATGAACGTTGAAATTTGATGAATTGTTCAAATTCTCCGAAACAACCCGTCCTAAGTCCTCGTGCCTCAAACAGATGTGCATACAAACATAATTACAGTTTAATTCAGAAGAAGGTATTTTTGTTTCATGTTATACTAGTGTAACGTCCAGTCTCCAGGCCGTGATTTGCTCCTTTTAAAAATTCTCGCCGCTCTCTTTGAAAGTACTTTCTTGAATGCCGCTGATTTGATTGTTCTGACTGATATGACTTTGGGGACCTTCGTTTTCTTCAGCAAACCCCGGTTGGGATAAGAGGGATAGGTATGTGCAGTTTTGTGACGATTAGGTACTAACCCATACGTTACACACATATACACCGCTCTAATAATGAAATAGACATTTTTAATAACCCATTTAATCAACTTGAAAAAATATTTACCATTAATCACATCAAGCTGATATTGTGATGAAATCCTTTATTTAAAGAATGTTCCAGTTTCAAAGGTATTTTATAACAGTTTAATTTTGACATTTTACAACAAATTGAAGGTAACCCAGTTTTTCTTACAAATGTTCAATATGTGCACCTGTAATTATGCAGTACAATTACAGATGCACATATTGAAACCCACACTTTGGTTAACAAGTCCGGAGTAATGAAGCAATAGCCTCTTCAATTCCGTGTCTGAACTCTGGCAAACCATTAAGTAGCGGCGGAACGTAGACAAAATCTTTTATATAGCCCCAAAGGGAAAAAAACGCAAGGCAAGTCAGGTGAAGGTGGAAGCCAGCGAAAAAGAGATCTGTGGGCTCGACTATAAATGACCAATCCAACGGTCAGGGACTTTGACTTTCAACCACTTTTGTAAAAATAGATTCCAATGGGGAGGGGCTCCATCCTGTTCCCAAATAAATTTTACAGGTTCACCCTCTACTAATTGAGGAAAGAGCCATTCTTTCAACATATCCAGATAAACCACGAAAGTAGCTTCATTGAAAAAATGGTCCGTACACTTGACGTCAGGACACAGCACAGAAAATGTTTAATTTTGGGGAATCTCTTTAGAGTTCTACAAGTTAATGAGGATGTTCTGACCCCCAAATACGAACATTATGGATATTTACCTTCCAACTTGATGAAAAGTTGACTCATCACTGAACACCACACGTTCAAGAAAGTCAACTTCGCGCCCCAACACATGACTTGCAGACTTATAATACCATTGAAACTGGGACATCTTTTATGGACACCCTGTATTGTACCTACCAAATCAGTACAGATAACAATAGTAAATTGTTTATGGACATATTTTTATTCTCGCTTGTCATTTACTTTTACACACTTAGATAATTATTTTTGTTATTACTTTGTATGAAAACATCCATGTATGTAAATTTTGGCCATATTTTATATATTAGGTCTGTTTTATGCACTGAAATAAAATAATGTAAAAACTTTGACAAATTTTGTGAGTTATTGAAAACATTTTTTTAACTGTTTTCAAAAAAAAATTATAATTCTACCAAAATATGTTTACACTAGAGTTAAATTCAAACTAACCATTCCTCCATTGGGCACCATGAAATAGGCAGCTGCCTAGTATGGTGCTCTAATGTATCTTCTCTAAATAAATGTATTGATCATGTAACATGTACTTAAAAATAAAAATAAAGTGATATGTGTTGTTCAGTAGTGAAGCAAGCAGATTGGCAGCCTGGGCATCCGCACGGGGTCCAGTCTTGAAGCCAGACGAAAATCACCACAAATGAAACTAATAACGGTTCATGGCCCATCTCCTTTTTTTCTATTATCTGGGGTATTTACTTTGCCTGTCTCAATGGGAGGAGTTGCTGTATCAAGACAGGTATAGATTAAATCTAGGTTTGCAAAAAAAAAAATCCGCTTCTTTTTCCTTTTTTGATATTAATTGAAGTTAAAAACACTAAAGCACAGACCTTTTCACTAAATAAAAAACTGTAATTACTGTGTGAAATAAAGCCTGTGACTATATACTTTTTTAAGTCTCACTTTCAATTATTATTCCATAAAATTTATTCTCAAAATCACAACGCAATTTTCAGTTCCACTTCAAAAGTAAATATTTCATAAAAAATAAATTCTAAAAAATTTTTATCACAGTATTATTTTAGAGCTTTGCAAAAAATAAGGAACTATTTTTCAGGTAAATCAGGATTCAGTAGAGGCTTGACAGAATCAACATCTGAAACAAATGGAAAAAAAATTAGAACTATTTACTTAAATAAAAAAATCTTAAAACCAACATTTTTTTTATGCTGGTAGACTTTTGGGATATTGTGCCTTCTTCTTCGCCGCCTCCATACACATCAGATTTGCCCATCCTTTTTTAAAAAACGTATGGGAAGGGATAGAGGGTGGGCATGACTTAAGGAAAGGACGGTCAAGGACGGCCGAGCCTTTCGACGCGGTGACTTCAGTTAGCAGTATTGAGTTTAAGGTTTGGACAGCCAATGTACATCATCGGGGAAAATTAAATCTCAATAGGGCCCAACACCCAAAAAAAAACCAACATAAGAAGTAGTAGGCTTAATGCTTAAGACTGATCGGTGGCAGAGTTGGTAACGGTTGGGTTCCCACCTAGGTGTAATGAGTTTAATTCCTCAGCTGGCCAAAAAATACCATCCCCTCCCTTTTACTACCATTACTCTCTCCCCGTGTCATCCAAGCTAGAAGAATATTAATGCATTCAATATAAAAGAAATTGTATTTAACATTAAACAATAAAACACATCAAACATTAACACACTTCGGCAGGGAAAGGTAGTTCTACCCGTTCGGTTGATTGGTGATTGAGGCCGGGAAGAGTAGTTCTAGCTTTTGCGCTGGCCTCATTTCAATGGAAGAAAAGACAGAATTATTCAATGTTTTTAATTGAATATTACATACCAATCTCTTTGTAAAGGTCCCAACTATAATAATAAATTTTATTAATTTCTTATACAATTACAAATTAGGATTTAATACATATAAGAAATTAGGTTATATAAATTTTACAAAAGATTGTTTTAAGTATTTATACATAGAAAAAGAATTTTCAAGAAATGTGGAATTTCCAAAAAAATTTCAGGCAGCGGTGAAAGATCTCGTCAATGTGGAGAGACTCTTTCAAGAATCAGAAGAATTTCCCTTCTAAATCTCTCCTCACTGACGCCAAATATATCAATCTCGGAGGAGATTTGGTTCAGGAGCAATATACTCCTTCCTACCGGGAGAACCATTGGCAGGTTAGTTCTGCAGGCAGGAAGATAGAATAATCTATGATGACGTTGTCTAAGATAGTCATCTGGAACATAGAGACTCACGCGCTCCAAAATGGCTGAGTTCTCAATATAGCCTCGCAGCAGTCTGAATAAGTGGGTAGCGGCATACCCCTCCCTTCTGAGCTGCAGGGAGTGAAGTCCCAGCATGCCCAGAAGAAAGTTCGTCGGGTAGAGCCATGGATAGTGGCCGTACTCCCTCATGTAGAGAAATCTTAGAAACTTTTTTTGAACCCTCTCCAACATGAGGGAGCACCCCACCTCATGAGGATTCCAGATAAGCGAACCACTCTCCAGCCTACTGCGGACCAGGGAGAAGTATAAAATCTTCAGAGCACGGGTATCCCGAAAAACTCTGACGGTTCGGAGAAGAAACCCTAACATTTTTAAGGCCGACTGGCACACCCCTTCGATATGAGGACGAAATGTCAACTTATTCTCATACATAATCCCAAGATCCTTTATGTTTGAAACTCGTTTGAGATTATGACCGAGCATAGTGTACCTGTGGTATGTGAGACTAAATGCTCTGGTGAAAGTCAGAACTACGCATTTCATGACATTGAAATGAAGCTTGTTACGTTGACTCCATTCTGAAATGTTATCAACATCAGCTTGAAGGTGCAGGCAGTCCTCAATATTTCTTATTAGTAGAAATAATTTTAGATCGTCAGCGAACAGCAGAAAGCGAGAAAAAAGAATGACTTCAGCAATGTCATTAATGAAAATGGAAAAAAGAAGAGGCCCTAAGATCGATCCTTGGGGAACCCCAGAAAAAACAAGAAATTCGGCAGATTGGAAGATTCCGTGAGTGACATATTGTTTTCTGTTCTTAAGATAACTTTTAAAAAACTCTAACATCCGAAGTGAAAAACCCATCTGGGCAAGTTTTATGAGTAATATATCTTGATTCACGGTATCAAAAGCTTTGGAGAAGTCGTTGTACGAACAGTCTACTTGGTAACCTCTGTCTAGGGACCTAGCAACATAGTCGGTGAAAACCATCAGGTTGGTTTCAGTGGATCTTCCTTTCCGGAAACCATGCTGTTCGGGGATAATGTATGCGTCTATCTGAGGCATAATGAATTTATGAATTAATTTTTCAAATAGTTTAGCAGGAGCTGATAGTATAGCAACTGGTCTATAGTTTTCGATTAACTTTTTCGAACCATTCTTAAAAATAGGACATATTTTTGAAGTTTTCCATACTTCGGGAAAAGTTGAAGTAACTATATGTACATAATTATCAAGTCTTCTTTTTATATTAATCTTCGTGTATTTCGTTTACATCGGTACTTCAAGAAAAGGATATTATATTATTTAAATAACATTTTTGTTATTGTATTCAATTCCTGGATGAGGGTTTGATGACCGTAAAACCTGATTCAAATCTCTATCTCTGTTCTGCCCCACTCAATTCCTAAGTGCAAGCGAGCGAGAGATGTCGGGCGAATTTAAAGAAAGCAGGTATGGGCAAATACCGATAGGGGGACCATAATAAACACATTACAAGGTTAATTGAGTTGCATGAAATTCAAGCGGGACTTTTATTTTCGCCTGGATTCAGCGTTTCGCCGGCACAAAAAATACCTGGCCGAAACGTGTTAAGCTCTTACAGGTCATTGGTCAGTATACTTATTCAACTAAGAAATTCCATAATAAGGAATTATTCCTATCAATTTTTTAAGATGATTTTCTTTTATGAAAGCTCTTCTCTAACTTAAATACCAGTATTTATTCTTTTTTACAAAAATAGATTTCGTCATTTAAAATAGTTTGACGGGGAACACATGATGTCATATGTCCCTCGGTTTCGTCGGTTAAAAGTAAGTCCAATCCCACTCGAGTCAGTATGAAATCAACAAAAACTAAATAAATTATTTATCAAGATTTCCAAAAAACATGAATTCTTTTGAAATAATTTGTATACCATAGTGGTAATACTTGTGTGAGTGCCTAGTATTGCCTAGTGGTAAAAACGAGCCTGGGTACACAGGAAAATTTGTATTTCTTTATTTATAAAAAAAAAGTTATTTAATTTCAATAAAAATATTTTACCTTGTCGTGAATTTTGTGATAAATCTTTTCGACTCGATTCTTTATTATTATCGCAGGTGCAAACTTCACATCCCTGAAAATAAAAATAATATGTATGAATGAAAAATTCCCACATTTATTATTGTTATAACAGGTCAAATTTTTTCAAAATTCAATACAATTAGATATAGCCTACCATTGAACAACCTTCCTCCTTACAATTCATCTTCTTAGCCGGTTCTTTATAGCCAGGGGCTGTTTCCATTCCATGCATTTCTTCTAATTCCACATCGACTCTAATAGTTTCTTTGCTTCTGAAAATAAATAAGAACATTTCAATTACTGGCCAGTTGTTTCGCAGAATTTGAACATAAACAAAAAATTTCAAAGTTAATTTTCAAGTTCTGTGAATGTTCTATTCAATTTCTATTATTATAATAGAACTTGAATAGAACTTTCACAGAAACAATTGGCCCATGCAATAGTGAATAAAAAATCATGTTTAAATATTGATGAAATACTGTTTCTTGGTTTGACATAATATGTTAGAAATTACCTCACTGAAATCTCACTGGTTATAAATGACTCAAAATCTAAAATTCCCATAACTCAGGCCCAGTTGTTTCGCAGAAATTTAAATTTAATAATGTCATCAAATATGGCTATTCAGCACCATTTTGTTTTTTTTTTACATTTGAAAGGTCCCCGTCAAATGCTGATTAATAAGCTGACGGGCTAGACATTATAGTTGTCCTTTTCTGCTGATCACAATTTTTTTTAAAAGCTGAAATGGAACCTTCCAACTGTCAAAAATTCAAAATGGAGCTGAACGCCAATTTGATGACTTTGTCACACGTGAATTTTTGCATAACAACTGGGCCTTACAGATGTCGCTTAATTTTCTAGCGTACGAGAGAAAAAAGATTTTTTTTTTTAAATACCTATTAATCAATGGTGGTAATAAAGCATCCTTTGAAATACTTTCTTCTTTAGTAATTGAAATATCTTCTTTGGAACTTTTCTTTTCTAGTATAGTAATAGAAGATTGTGATTTATCTAAAAAAAAATACAAAAAGCAATGTCATTTAAAATGTGATGTTATTATGCTGGTGGAAGGGGTAATTGTATTTGCATCTCAATAGAGACTAAGAGCAGATTCATTCAATTAAACATATTTACAGGTAATTATATAAACAATAAAAAGTCAGTGTATATTTACCAGATAATTTATGTTGAGATCTGTGAGGGGAATAATGGTTTGCCTCATCATTACCACAAACGCATTCTTTGTCTTCCTAAAATAAGTATGTTATTATTAGAGTTTCAAATCATATTCACAATCCATAAATGCACATTAGGCAGTCTAATATTTTTAAAAAAAACTTGCCTCGAGGCAACCTTGATTATCGCAGCACTTCTTTTTGGGACTTTCTTTAGAAGTGTGTAATTTCACTTTAACTAGAACCAGTGATCTGTTCCTGGAAGAATAACGATCAAAAATAAATATATATTTATGATACAAAAGCTGTTTATTTACTATACAGGGTTTTTGCAGATTTTTCACATTTGAGTGAGAATAATCCAATTATACAAAGAAAATAATACAAGCAAGTAAGTGAGAGGATGAATATAGTAAGATGATAATACAAGCACGTAAGTGAGAAGATGAATATAGGAATATGATAATTCAAGCAAGTAAGTGAGAAGATGATATATAAAGAAAGATGATAATACAAGCAAGTAAGCGAGAAGGTGTAATAAATTGTTATAAATAAGCACAAATTGCAAATGAATCGAGGACTGCGGTACACTATTTTCTATTTGATATGGTTTCTATTTTTTCAAATTTTATTTTTATTTTTATGTGAAACCGCACAAGTCTCTCAACCGTCTGGAGCCAGTGAGACTATAGCATCCCCAATTGGGAGGCTGAAGGTAGTGGGTAGAGAAAGGAGATGGGGAAGAGGAAAGTACCTGGCCATTCAGATATGGTCCGGTAAGCGAATGTGGGGAAAGGGGAAAGTCCATTTAAGGACCACAGATAGCTGAACATCCTAACAATTCCAAAACATAAGGACTTGAGACCACAGTAAAATATATTTACTCTCAGTACTTCATAACTAGGCAAATAAAATGTTCAGTAAAAATTAGATTCACGACTTGCAGCGTTCTATTTTTAGTTAACACGAGTAACGCTTGTGAAAGTTAGCGATGTATTTTACTCAGTTTGAATTTGCCTGCACTTGAGATCGGTCGTGTTTTTGAGTTGCTTATTTTGTTCTTATTTATATTTTAATTGAAAAATGTATAAACTTTGAATAAAACATTTTTTAAAAATCTGATTTTATTTAAAATACTTTTTATTAAAAAACCCTAGCATTAACCTGTTAACCGGGCGGGACGTATAAATACGTCAAACGTAAACAGTATCGGGTACGGGTAGGAAATATGAATACGTCCTTGAAATATATGTTGCGCCCTGGAACGAGCGGGACGTATATTTCCGAGCATATCACACGGAAATTGAGTTTTAAATTTTTAATTTAATTATTTGATTTATTTTTTTTAAAACTGAATTTTTTTCTTTTATCTGTGTGCTTTTGTTTATTGTTCTGTAATTAAAACCTTTTTTTATATTTTTTGTAATCTTTATAATTGTTTGTAAAATTTCTAGTTTTTTAATTTGATGTTTTCATTTTTATAATGCATAAATGAAAAAAAAATAGTATTACGAAATTACGTCCTCCGGGAGTGACATACTGATACGTCCTAGTGAAGGAGTTCGCGCCCGTTATATGCTGCGTAATTCAAAACAGAATTCCCCGGTTAACAGGTTAAGTGGTTAAAACAAAAAAATGCATACCTTTTAAACACTTATTTTTAGATCTCTTCCCCGTTTTACCATGCTAGCAGTCGAATGTGTTGTCAACAATAAAAGTTTATTAACTTATTATAAATGAAATGCAAAGTTTTCTCGGAACAGTCTATACTTTATCTCGACGACCTCTTGGTCGAGGGGTAAGGATCTCGACTAACAATCCAAAGGTCGCGGGTTTAAATCAAGGCAAGCGCAAATAAATTTTATTTAACGAATTCGTGTTAAATCACAATTTATTAATTTAAACTAATATATAGTATACTTAAGGCACATTCCAGGGTGGAAGATATTAGGTAGGTATTCAAAAAGGCATGTAAAAGTATACTGAAGAATATTAAGGAAAGGACTATGGGTGATTTGAATGTGTACAGCTGATGATTAGAGAAAGGATTATCAGATAAATATATGACGAGTAATTGGTAGAAGATGTAGGAGACATCACATAATCAAATGCAGATGTGTCATGTCATGTTAGAATAACAGGACAGTGTGTATGAGGTGATGAATGACAACAAAGTTAGAGGATGTCATCCTCTCTGACTATCCCCAAGTTGAAATGGTGTGATAGGTATTAACTAAAAAAAAAAAATAAACGAACCCATCATTAACTAAAGGAGATAACTTAGGATCTGAATAAACAACTTCTTTATTCATCGATACATCATCATCACTGTTTTTACTTCGCCGGCTGCTATAGATCGAGCCCAATGATCTTACTAAAAACAAAAATAAGGAAAATTAATGTTAATACATAGCAGTAAATAAAATTAGTTTTACTGATTGCTATGCAGCAAGATATAAAATAAGACAGGATAGTTGAAATAAACTTAGATTGCAATATCTATTGTTTCAAACAAAATAAATTATTAATTCATACAAATAATCTCTTTGGGGAAATCATCGAATTCACTGAGCGAAGGGGTCTTGCATTCTTCAATTAATTTACTTGAATTGGTGTTACCTACAAATCATAAATCATGAAGATATATAAAAAAAAACATAATATTTTAATGTATTACTTGTTTAAAACTTTTATCAACTCGAATTAAAATAACTTTTCACTACGGAAAAAATCGCATAAAAGGTTCCCAAATGTGTAGTTTTACACTTAGCGTCAGTTGTTTCACAGAATTTGAACAATTCATCATATTTCAAAGATTATTTTTCAAATTATGTGAAAGCTCTATTCAAGTTCTGTTATTATTTCAGTTATCTGAAACAACTTGCTTATAGATATAATAACAAAACATCATTATTACCACCAAAGAACTTGAAAATTAGCTTTGAAATTTGATGAATTGTTCAAATTCTGTGAAACAAAAGATAAAAATTGGCACTTAAGATCACTTGCTTTTCTGAAATGTTAAATAACCACATAAAAGAGTTTCATTGCAAAATTATAATATCTATATATAACCAGCATTGTGTCTAACACTTAGCAGAATCATTAAAAATGGAAGTAATGCATTATGTACCCATTTTGAATTAAAGTTGATGTTTTAATTTATTTTGTAGTGAATTGTTTTGGGGTACATATTATGCCGTGTTACGATACCTCCTTCTTTAGCCAAAATTTCATTACACATTTGCCCTGATGATGGACAACTGCAATGCTGTCCGAAATGTTGGCTAAAGAAGAAGGTAGCGCAACACGACATAATACCCCAAAAACAAATCACTATAATACTTTTGGCCGTGAAAATCTCAAATCATACAAAAGATATTTGTTCGCTGATCTTTACATGTGACCAATAGTTACAGAAAACAAGGAGACTCAGTTATGGCAATAAGAAAGAACAAGTATATCATACAAAAATTACACTCACTAAACAGATTTAAGAAGAAAAGTACTTAAAAAAACCTTAATACCATTCAATTTTGGTTGGGTACTTGGAGAAGAATCTTGAGTGACTTCCTTAACTTCATGTTTAGCACAATCACATACTTGTGGATCCTAAAAAAAAATATTTTTATTTATAAAATCAAAAAAATGTTTTTCAAACTGAGAACTAATTTCTGCACAAGGCACGATATTGAGCCCTGATCGCCAAAGCTAAGAGAAATTAAGAATTATTTTAGCAGACACGTTTTATAACATGAGAGAAGTAATAGTCCTTTTGCGGAAAAAGAGCATTATGTGAAGAGTTCTGAAACACGGGCTTAAACATTTAATTTTACTGTAATGAGCGTATACACATTGAAAGTCAAATAAATTTATATGTAGTAAGATATTTAAAACTAATGGACAACACGTTTTATGTATTTTAATTGATCTGTTCATAAGTTTCGATTACAAAAACGTAAGAGAAAAAGTTTAACCGAGGATTGAACGTTCCTTCCCAGGAACTGGAGTCGACAACTATACCGACTCAGGTGTAGATTATTCAGTAAATGGTTCCCGGGGTGGTGGTACCCATACCGGCTTCCTAAATTATAAGTTGTTTCCAGTGGAAACTTCAAGGGATCAAAGCTTGGGGTGGAAGCGATATTGGGAAAAAAATAATTGTGTTAATTATATAATAAAATGTGTAATTTTGAAAAAATTATTTCAAACCTTTGTACAACCCTTCTTATTACACTTAACTTCTTCCAGAATATCGGTAGGGTTTCGACTTAATTTCTGTTCTGATTGTATAATTTGACTCCTAAAAGTAAAATGTGAAATTATTAATAAAATAATTAAGTTTATTGAAAATTCATTTTAAATGCAATTGCATATATTTTATTATTAAGTTAATTAAATTAGCTATCAAAACATACACTTCGGTGAAAGGGGGTACAATATTAGAACTCGCATCATTATTTTCTTCGGTAATGGTAGAAATATCCTGAGATTTGCTTTTCATTTCTTGGTTTATTTTAATGGAATCTAGTGATTTATCTAGAAAGAAAGTATAAAAAAAACTTTAGAATTCAATAAGAAAGAAACAGTTTTTTAACTATTATAACATTGTTAGGTCCTTCGTAATAAACGTTTTTTAAATTTTACATAACTGATAAACCACCATTGATGTAAATGGTTGATTCTAAATTTAAAACAAGTTTATTATTAAGGGGGGTATATTAAAGTTTATTTTGTAAAACTTATTGCAATTAAGTATCCAATATTTCTTATTTATGAGCCCAGTTCACAAAGAAGATAGACTTTTGGCACAAAGACATTCGTGACATGGTCTTGGCTTTGAAATTCAAACTTTTGATAGCGCTACTGTTTGCTACAAGCATGCGCAAGTTGTTGAAATTATATTTACAATGTATTTAGAATGGCGTATAGCACGGCGTAACAGTACGTCCCGGAAGGATTTTAACAAGAGATACCTGAGCATATTTGGAGTGTAGATGTCATTGGGCTACCCGATGATATATTTTTTTCAATTAAAATTTTTTTGATCACACTGCTACATGTCGCGTTGGATCACGTGATACGAGTTCTGTCACGTCTGTTACAGTGCTGCCGGTAGGAGGCGGGGTGCGTATCATGTGACCCGCTAGGTTATACCCATCTACCCAGTGGCTAGGTGCGATAAAAAATCATCAGACAGCAAAATGACATCTACGTTTTTAACTTCAAATATGTTCAAGAATCGCTGGTTAAAATCCTTTGGGTACATTCTTTTACCTTTTATAATATTATATAGTACGTGTGATTACCAGCATCAAAAGATAAAATGCTTTTGGGTACGTGCTTTTACCTTGTATAATATAATATAGTACACATGATTACCAGCATCAAAAGATAAAATGCATTTGGGTACGTGCTTTTACCTTTTATAATATAATATAGTACACATGATTACCAGCATCAAAAGATAAAATGCATTTGGGTACGTGCTTTTACCTTGTACAATATAATATAGTACACATGATTACCAGCATCAAAAGATAAAATGCATTTGGGTACGTGCTTTTACCTTGTATAATATAATATAGTACACATGATTACCAGCATCAAAAGATAAAATGCATTTGGGTACGTGCTTTTACCTTGTATAATATAATATAGTACACATGATTACCAGCATCAAAAGATAAAATGCATTTGGGTACGTGCTTTTACCTTGTATAATATAATATAGTACACATGATTACCAGCATCAAAAGATAAAATGCATTTGGGTACGTGCTTTTACCTTGTATAATATAATATAGTACACATGATTACCAGCATCAAAAGATAAAATGCATTTGGGTACATGCTATTACCTTTTATAATATTATATAGTACGTGTGATTACCAGCATCAAAAGATAAAATGCTTTTGGGTACATGCTATTACCTTTTATAATATTATATAGTACGTGTGATTACCAGCATCAAAAGATAAAATGCTTTTGGGTACGTGCTTTTACCTTGTATAATATAATATAGTACACATGATTACCAGCATCAAAAGATAAAATGCATTTGGGTACATGCTTTTACCTTGTATAATATAATATAATACATGTGATTACCAGCATCAAAAGATAAAATTTTAAGTTTGTTATCATAAAAAAACTTCATTCACTGGTCACAGATAATAATGACAGTCATCAAAGCTGAAGTTACTGCATATCTACTCTGACTGTAGCTAACTTCAGACTTTTTTTAGCATTCACAAAAGAAAAAACCACTTAGCAGCTCCTGTCCGATTCCATACAAAATAAGAATGGTAAAACTTGCATTGCACTAAAAGATTCACATTCTGAATGAGGTTTTGGCAACGACGATTAACATGCTAAAATTATATATTTTAAGAAGATATATAGACTCACGTTTAGTAATTTCCCCTTCACTCAAATCCTCATTGGTTGTATCAGATTGCACAAATGTTGTGGACTTGCTTTGTTCTATGAACTTAGTAGCTGACTTACTTTTGTTGTTAGAACAATCACATTCCTTATGATCCTAAAATATCATTATTTTCATATATATCGATGTACATAATATCTATCATGCTAAGCATAAAGAGTACAAGTCAAAAACAACAACTTTGAAGGGGTGCCATTTCAAATTTATAAACTGTGATTACTTCTATTGGGTGGTTAAGTAACAAATGCCTAGTTTTAATTAAAATTTATGAGATTTTTTAAGATGATATTGTCGCAGAGATTGAAAAAATCAAATACTCTTAAAACTATGTACTATCATATGACCTAAACTAGATTTGCTTCTTTCCTATCAGCTTTAATTTAAAGATTTTCATATTTAATAATATTATTATTTAATTTATGTAATAACACTTTATTTATAAACAAGTTCTGCAGTGTTAATACTAGGTGTGGTAGCTGTTTCGCCTTCCTAAGGAATTATCAAACTGTATCTGCCTTAGGCCTTTCGTTCACAGAGATATTTGCTAGCTATGAGACTGTGATGCAACCACGAGTAGCCTACCGATACGCTAATCTTTAAAGCTGGTTTCCGCTAACGGAGCTACCTGAATTGTACAGAACTTGATCATTTTTTCAAGTGCAGCCGTGGAATTAATTCAATGTCAAGTGACTCTAGTAACGTAGACAGTAATATTGTTCTTCTTTATATTTACAAGCATCAAAAACGATCTGAAAGAAGATTTTGGATTCACCAATACAACAAAATAAGTGTTAATTGTAAGGCGTTCGTCACCGCCAAGTAACTGTATGAGAATGATGTCAAATTGACTTTTCTTTCCAACCTCAATCCACTCCGTCTCAGCTTAATGTTTTCTAACGTTTTTCGTTAAATTATAGTTATATGCACATGGATATTTTCCCACCTCCAGAACAAATTTAACATTCAAATCATGTTAGGATGTTATTTCTATCAAACGAATGCGAATGCAACTAGCACCGTCAGTAGCGTGCAACTAATGTCAAGCCCGTAGTCGACACATCGCGCCGTAAACACTAGCAAAATACTATGGCGGAAACTCACGAGCGGCGCGTATGCTAGGCACACAAAACATGAGTCGCTTGTATTGTATCTTCGTGTACAAATGGCCTTAGGAAAGCAAACAGCATAGTTATAATTATAACGCAGAACTTATTTATAAATAAACTAGTAAAATATAAGATAATATTATCAAATACTGAAAACTTCATTACAGAATTACAACATTGATGATTTTGTGCGAATGGATGACAATGCAGTCAACAAGGACAATAGATATTGATATGTAATGTGATGATGATAACACAAATGAAACAAACTCAGTGCCAACAATCTTGCAAACTCAAGGTGCAATGCACACTTTGGAGAAATTTTTAGACAAAGAGATACCGTTTTATTCATCACCGATAGATCATGTCGGAATGATTATAGCAAATAAATGATCCAATGATAGTCACTACAACTAAGTTCAATTGTATATCGTCTGTAAATAGGTAAAAGGCATTAAACCATAATCTCAAAATGGGGATAGAACTTTAAAATGTTTATAGGTTAACTCTATTTTAATCGTCAAAAATTTTTTTTTTTTTAAATCGGGTTTCGGGTCAGTTTATTATTGTTATGCATTTTTTAAAATGTATTTTTAGCTTAATCCCACCCACAAGGCTCTGATGGATATTATTTCCCTCAGGACCTCTGTCGTCTTTGGGGAGGTTGTGTGGAGCATTTGTGGTATTTATTGGATTTTGTTGTTTTTCTAATGAGCATTTTTAAAAATTATATTTAGGTACGTAGTATGTTTTTAAAGCAAAATTTTCCATTTCATACCTTTGAACACAGCAACTCAGAACATCTATTTAACTCTTTTGAAATTGCTGTGAGAGTGATTTCCACTTTTTCTGATACAGAAGCAGGTGAAGTTTCCCTGAAAAGAATTAAAATGATGCATTACGCAATTCGAAACATTGAAAATTTGTTTATTTTATAAAACCCCGAACTCATCAGAGAGCTTTAACTGTAACCATTGTAGATACAGTATCCAGGCTCTAGTGTGTACGCGAGGGCTGTTACATATGACTTTTGGTTACAGTTACGTTCACAGCTTGCTGGTGATGGTAATTTAAATTTTAAACTTACTCTTCTTCAACTAAAGGACCTTGGGATTTAGATTGTTCAGATTTTGGGATTAAAGTTCCTTGAGTAGTGTTCATTTCTTGGTCGTATTTTATGGATCGCCGAGATTTTTCTAAAAGAAAGAAAAGAGTTAAAAAAATATATAATAAATATCAGTGAATATCACATTTAAAATTTTTTCAACTTTGATAAAATATTAAACATGTGTGATTTATAAAGCCTATCCCACTGTGTGGACGTCACATACTTTCGAAACCCCTCTTTCAAAGCAAAGTATGCTTCCACGCGACCTTGTTTTTTAGCTCTATATACTCCTTCAAGTGATAAAGCGCGGTATTACAAAAACTCCGCTCACCATGACATCAGTTTGGTTATTTTTTATTTGATACCCCCCCCCCCTTATGCATTTACTTATAGAGTTTATTTATTTGGAGGGCAATCTATATTAATTCATTTGCAATTATTTAGATGTGGGCTATTGTAAGAGTCAAAATGGCATTTCACAATAATTTACTCTGCTATGGGTTTTTAGCTATCACTAATATAATATATTGGACTTGGTCTTGATTTAAATTTTATGTAAATTATGACATACTTTTAGGGACTTCTCCATCGCTCAATAAATCATCATTGGTGGAATCGGTGTGTCTGGGTGACGATGACTGGCTTGTGAATGTGGTCGCCTTCGATATATCGTAGGTGGCATCGTCAAAGGATTCCTCATTCTCTTTAATCTCTGAGAGGGTTGCCGCGGACCAAATGATTTCTTCCGAACCCCAGCCCTCGCTCTTTGAACTGATCCCCGATTTAGTAGCTGTAATAAATTAAGAAACATGGTAACCATTAAGAAAAAAAGTCATGTGATGACCACACAGTGACCCAGCCAGGGCAAGCCTTGTCCAGGCGCAATTGGAGCAATGTGCTCCGGGTGGCAACATACTAAGGCGTCAGGGAGCCAAGGCGCTGATAATACCTAATACAGCGCCCTTGAGGTTTATACTAGCGCCAGGCTCCTTTTGGCCCTGGTCCTAACTTTGTAAGACATCCTGAAAATTAGTAAGGCAAAAAGAATGTGGAGAGGTGTAGGAGAATATGTTTAAATAGGTTGATATTATTAATGCAACAATATAGCTGAAAGATACATTTAACAGTTTAAAAATGGTTGTGAATGCCAAAACAGCTGTCACAATAATAAACAACTAAAATACATTATTAAATTTGATTTATATTATTATTAAAAAATATAATGATTCGCCACAAATTACAGACAACAACAAAAGAATATTCCAAATTCAAAACAAGTTTTTTTATGTACGTATTTAAAGTATTTTACGCCATATTTACATCTTGCATAACTACCCAACCTATGTTTATAACTAATCTCTATCAAACATAATTATATTGACCGTATTATCTATATCAGTCTGTTTCGGGCATGACCCAAACCTACAGTTTTGCGAAATTTCATCTGCATAATATAAGGCCATAGGGCTACAGTGCCGTCTCGTTTGTTGTATGGCGCATATAGAGACAGAAGTTGGGTCAGCGGGTTTTTTGAACGAGCATAGGTATATGCAGAATCTCCTTCTAAGAGAAATCTTAGATGTCGCTACTCATCACCCGCCAATGTCTCTGCTTGCTATTTGGCAGTGTTGAAATCAATTAAGAATTTGACCAGTTGTTTTGATTTGTATGTATAATATTTTTTAAGCATAAACTATATTATTGTCGCCTTATAATTTTGGGGGGTCATTGTCCGAGTGACCTGAGGGTCAGCCACCCGGACATAATGTTATTAATATGAACTCCATTCAATTTCAAGCTCAATGAACTCAAGAACTTTTAAAATATATACTTATAAAGTACCTACCTATAGTATAATATGAATAAAAGAAAATTATTTTAACTATTGCCATTTCAAAATGAGAATTGGTTTTTCGGAAATTCATTATAGAAATCATAATTACTCAATAAAATACAACTTTTTTTTCTTTTTATGTAAATACCGCCCAAGAGTCCCATATGTTGAAGCAAAAGGGAGTGGACTGGAAAGGAATTTGGTTTTAAAATAGAAATGTTAAATTCACACTATTAAGAGGAATGGCTGCGCGGACCTTTTTCATACAAAACCTAAATTTGAATTTGAAGACAAAATAATTTACCAAATTGAATGATTATTTTTTTTTTAATCAGAAGGTATGGTAAATATCTAGTACGGATACATATGTGGTACTTTTTTAATTGTGTTTTAAATTATAAAATATAGGCCATGAAATAGTAAATTTTTCAAGATTTTAGAGTCAACTTTGACAATTTTTTTTCGGTTAATGCTTTTCATTAAAAAAATCTTGCTCAACTTACTATGTAAACATAAAGAAATATAAAATTTTAAAAATAAAACAATAAAAAATGGCGTTTTTGAGTCAAAACAGTAATTTATATACAACCAATTTGTGTTCCAACGTAAATCATTCATTAACAAATAATTTCCAAAATTTCTCTAATGATCCATATTTTATAATTTCAAACATAAATAAATAAAGTAGCACATATTCATACTAGATATTTCCTACACCTTTTGATTAAAAAAATATTATTCAGTTTGGTCATGTATTTTGGTGACAAATTCATATTTAAGTTCTGTATGAAAAAGGCTGCGCAGCCGTTCCTCTTAAAGCGATTATACAGTAAGGTACAGAAACTTAAGTTTTTTTTTCTGTGTGTAATTACTTTTCTCTACTCTTCGTTGTGAATATGTCACACGTTATAATAATGTATTATTCCATACCTTTATGTGTATACTCCACAATGGGGTTGCTGTTATTATTTATGTTCTTTGTATTCGTTGATAGAATATCAGACTGTTTTGTTGGAGTCTGTTTCTCTTTGCTGGAGATGTTACTTTCTTCGGTCATGCGAGTAAGTTCCCTTTTAATAACGGAGTCGTTTTTACTGGTCGTAGTTGGGGAAGACACCCTCTTGTTATTTTGTAGTAAACTCTCTTGCTTTATGGTATTAACCACTGAGTCACTGGTCCTGGGAAGTGGGGGACTCTTCATCGATGCAGAAACACTGGAAATGTAATGATCAGACTTTAAATTCAGAAAATCAATTTTATATAAGAGCACCACCCACTAGTTTCCTAGCTCAGGCTCAGTGGGATTATGACACAAATGAAGATTTGTGTGAGACGAACGACAAAAGGGGTGGAGGGAAGAAGTGGTGGAACGAAGGATTTAAAGTTACTAAACAATTAATAGGTTGTATAAAATAACGTTGCTTTTATGAGCACAGATATTGGTTAGATCAGTGGTCTCCAAACTTTTTGCCATCGTGGACCGGTCAACGACTGAAAATTTTACCGCAGCCCGCTGAGGGTGGTTAAATTAAATGATAATATTCTAGAACTTTTTTAATAATTTTTATTGAATTGTGTTAAACATGCGTTAAAATAAAAAGATTACCATTTTTATTTACTAAAACAGCAAATCATTGAGAACCCTGAGCTTGTTTCTTTGCAAGGAGATGGTTCCATTTGGGGGTAATAGGAGATAATGACACCCGAAGCGTGTTGCTTATGTTCAGTTTATTCCGTTGTTTTGTTTTGGTTTTTCACACAGATAGGATGTCGAAAATGGCAATAGGGATTTAAGTTCTGTGTGTGGCAATCTCAGGGTTTCTGCCATGACTTTAATCCAGAACACATACAGAGTTGTTGTCTTGAAGGTAGTTTAAAAGTAGCGCTTGAACACTGTTAAAAGCAGAGACAGGTGACCTTGCACCAATTGGGATAGTGAATGCTCAGGCTCAGTCTCGCCTAAAATCCCCGCTAATGTCAGAAACATGTCAAAAATGCCTCTCTTCATGCGCCGTTCCCATAACTCTACTTTGGCTTTAAAAGCACCTACTTTGTCAGCCAGACAGACTGAGTTCTTTGAGCAGGCTGAATATGTCACACAGGTAAGGCAGTTTTGCAATCCATGTCACTGAAATGTGCTGTCAGTGGTGACTTCTTTTCTGAGAGAAATCTTTGCAATGGCTCTTGTAATTCAAATACTCTGGTTAGCGATTTCCCTCTGGATAACCATCTTATTTCTGTGTGTAAGAGAAGGAATCTGTGCTCTGCGTCCATCTATTCACAAAGCTGCTCAAACAGGCGCGACTTAAGTGCGTGTGCTTTAATGTGGTTAATAACTTTAATGACATCGATCAACAAGCTGTTGAATTCCAGTGAAATTTTTCGGCTTGCAAGCATTTCCCTGTGAATGATACAATGCGTAGATTCACTCTCGGGTGCAACCTGCTTAATCCTAGCAGTTAAACCAGACAGTTGTCTGGTCATGGCAGCAGCCCCGTCTGTGCATATGCCGACACAAAAGGACCATTTTAGGTGACCTGATATACATATAACCATCCAGAGATTTGAACAGTTCTGCACCTGTGGTGTTGGTTAGGAAAGATAAAGCACATAACATATCCTCATGCAGATCATCCTGATATAAATATCGCACATAACAAGTAGTATTGCCTGATATCAGTAGATTCGTCAACCTGGAGTGCATACTACAGTGATGTATTAATTATCTCTAACAATTGTGTCTCAATGTCTTCGGCTATTTCCTTCGGCTAGTCACAATGCTAGACGACAAAGGCACATGTGCTATCTTTTCCACAGCAGCCTCTCCTAGAAGTTCAGGGCAAATATCTATAGTGGAGGGCAAGATCAATTCTTCACCGATAGTGAATGGCTTTTTTGCCTTAGCAATACTGTTTGCCACCAAATATGAAGCTCTCAGTGCATTCTCATTTATTGATGTGGTGGCCCTCATAAGTTTCTTCTGTCCTTCGTATTCCCGTTTTGTTCTTTCAAAATACTCTAGAGGCTTGTCTTTTAATCCAGGGTGCTTGGCGTTCCTGTGGCGAAGCAATTTTGAAGGTTACATTGCATCATAAGAGAGCTGCTCGCAGCAAACTTTATAGAGCAGGATGGTTTGTGGGAATCACCTGTCCAGATAAATCCATATTGTAAGTAGGAAGCATGGTATTTTCTCTTGAAAATGATATTTTTCTTCGATGTTAAAGGCGCTTCTTCTGTCTCTTCACTGGGCCTTTTCCTTTACCCAAGAAATCTTTCTAACATCGTCTGTTTTCTACTCATTTTTATGGGTTAAATTCAAACAAACGGAGTTTACCCGGTCACCAAGCAGTGAACACAGAAAGTACCGAGTCGAAATTCTTAGCCAAGAGATGGTGCCACTTTCATTCACAGCTCATAAGAAAGCTTCCAACAAAAAAGTATATGTGCTAATTTTCACATTTTTAAGTATCTACGTATATATACACATCTCATCTCGATCTTCGGTCGATAGAGGATGACTTTTGACACCAAATGATAAATTATTTTTACTTTATTTAAGTTAAGGAGCGTCCAATTTGACAAAATTCAGCAGGTGTCAGCACGTGTCGTGCGGAGTTTTTTTACTTCAACGGTATTGTGTCGGCGGTTACTTAGCATAAAAATGTTTTCAACAGAACAAGTTTTTTTTCACAGCCCGGTACCATTTGCTCCATGC
Source organism: Hesperophylax consimilis (assembly GCF_061612785.1). Taxonomy (NCBI): domain Eukaryota; kingdom Metazoa; phylum Arthropoda; class Insecta; order Trichoptera; family Limnephilidae; genus Hesperophylax; species Hesperophylax consimilis. The sequence goes on from NC_142838.1 coordinate 19,043,009, forward strand.
ATGGAACATGTGAGCATTCTTATATGATTCTTATTAGGATAATTTGCGTTGCGATTTTGACCTTAATGCTTCGAAAAATGTATGAAAAACAAAATTAGCATCGTTTGGGCTAATAAAATGTTAGGTTCCAGTAACATTTTTCTGTTTTTGCTCCGGCCTTCGACAGGTTAATTAACGTTATTTTCACTTTACCAGGACATAAACTTGATAATATCTAATTTAAAATAAAACAGTAACTTTGTTAAAACCACTTTTAATTTTTTATATCTATTGCCAACCAGGTTTCGTTATAAGGTAGCTTCATCAGGGCAGAATAACCACTTGAGCGATGGGGTTCATGTGTTTATTCATTAATACATCAGCCGTATCAATATAAGAAAAAAATTATTAACCTACGAAAAATGTATATAGTTACTCTGTGAAAAATATTTACAAATAAACTTTGGCTTACCTTTTGATATCCTGTGGAAAGTTTTTATCACTTTTGACAGATGCATTGTTAGCATTTTGACCACTCTTGCTGTAGACCTTATTTGCATGTTTTTGGTTTTTGTTGGTGACATCGCTCTTGTCCGATTCTTCACCACTGCTCCTATCACTTTGGCCAGAAGAGAAACCACTAGTGATTCTGCCACTCATGCGTGGGCTGGTTTTATTAACATTTTTTATAATTTTAGCAGAGAAATCTTTTTGGTTGGAGATGTTAATATTTTTGTTGGAATTGGAGGTGCTACTCGTAAAACTGTTAAAACGATCAATAGTAGTTTTGATGGAAGTATCAATGGAACTTTTATTGGTGGAGTCACTAATACTTCTGTAAAAGTCTTCAGTATTTTTATTGACGGTACCATTATTATTTCTATTTTCATCAGGATTTTTTCTAGGTGTAACCCTTTTGTCAGAGATTGCGTTATGTTTCGGGGATTTAGGTGGAGAAAACTTATGACCGAAATTCTAAAAGCACAAGGAATAATGAAAGTTTTGTTAAATATGCACAAACATCTATGCATTGTATTGGCAGTGTGAGAGTTAAAAATACCTTGGGAATAGTTGAGCTGGCCCTCTTAAACTTGATATTTAAATTATCCAATTCTTTCTGCATTTCTGACAGCTTGGTCATCAATTGTTCATTCATTTTCTTCTGGGCCTTGAATGAAAATATTGTAATAAAAGAAACAAGAAATAATTCTACTTTATTGGGATAACTTTTTCAAAGTTATATCCATCAATGTATATTAATCATTGTAGAAAAATATAATACTATTAAATCTAAATGAAACATGAAAAAGAACAAGACACAGAAAAAAAAATACGATGGTGGCAACTGGGAGTTGAACCCAGGATCTCATTTATGTGCTCATCGTCAGAGCAATGTGCGTTAGTTCAAGAAATAAATAAATATTGTGAGGCTAAAGAGAGTAGGGAAGGGAAGGATATGGGGAAGTACCTAACTGTCAGATATGGTCCCAAAACATGGCTTAAGCCATTTCATGCAACGTTTCGATTCTGAATGATGGTATTTAACCAGGCCAATAATGTATCTATTACTCGATAAGGCCATAGGCATATTTTTCAAAAATCTCTGTCTAGATATTCACCTGCAAGTCGATTTTTTCTTTCTGAAGTTCCTGACGAAGATTCACCATGCTTGTTGGTTCTTTCTGGCTGAAACTGCTGGCACTAGAAACTTTTCTTTCTTTATGTATATTTTTATTCTGTTGATTGAAAATATAGGGGAAACAAAATTAATAAGTGGCATATCGTGTACGATTTTTAATTTAGTAAAAATAGCTATTTATGTAACTTTGATCAATCACAACACGTTGATTGATATTTTCATTCCTGATTACCTATTTAATTACAGAACTGAAACGTATTTATGATGAAACTTACACTCAAAACCCTCACCAATTGCTCAACTTCATCCACCACCCGCTGCGTCAACTGTGCAGATTTCAATTGTTGCTGTAAATCCAGGACCAACATGTGCTCTTGTGCCAATCGCTCGCTAACAATATCTTCTGAAGAAAACAAAGAAAAATTCAATTTGAAATTCATTTCCAATCACATTACATTGTGTGTTTTGTAGGAGATAAATAAAATTTATTAAAAATATTGACTGAGTACTTATTCACTGTATTTACTGAGGTATAATTGAGATGTGACAGATTTCGTTAATCGATGCCGAAGATATAATAGAGTTCGTAATAAAGCGAGTTCGTACTCATAGTGTGGCTTAAATAGAAGTGGAGTTACATTGTAGTACTCTCTGAGATGTTGTTGTCAGTGGGGGGTGAAGATCATGTAACAATATTCTTCCAGACCGACGCTCGATGCCGGAGTGAGGCCGAGGCCGGAGATGAGAGTGTCTCCTGTCACAAGTAGTGAGTGAAAGTGAGTGAGTACTAGTACTTGAATATTAGCAGACGGCAGATGCGATGTCTTGGAGAACGTTTCCAATAGTCTCCAAGCTCTCGAAGGGCGGCGTGTTGTCACCGTACGTCTAGAAGATTTAAGATTGACGATAGCAAGTTTTCCAGCAATTGGTCGATGATTCACTAAGCAGTTGTTAGCCTGCAGGGTTGCCACAGATCTGCGAATCTGCAGCAGGGCTGCCATTACATCATTATAATATGTAGTTGTAAAAGAACTACATCGAACCCTTGCTACTTTTCGTAGAAAAGTTGCAATTGAGGTGGCTTGATCATGTACTCATTGGTTAGGTGAAGGGCTTGAGGGAAGATGGGTGGTTTGGAGCCGCACAAGGTGAAGTATTCCCTCAAGGTTTTCTATCTGAAGGAGTATGGCTACTACCCATGGCTCTATCCTACTGAATTTCTCTTGGGTATTTAAAATTGCACAAAAATTGCAAAATTACCTATTTTTTATATGTGATATCATAAAACGATTAAACGATACTGATAGTAATAATAATAATAATCTTAATCAATCAAATTTTCTCTGTAATATATTGGTGTATCAGCGTTTTATGCAGACCATGAAAAATAAATAAATTTAATTAAAAATATAATAATGAATTTTAAAAAAATTATTAAAGAAGTGATTAAGAACACCCGAATATTGAATTCCGGTGACCATAGATGTGCAAATTTCGTAGACAGGGCATCTCAAATATCTTGCGACAGAGAAACAGAGATACCTGAAATCTGACAAAGGCTGTCATTGCAGCTCCATCTCGGAATAGCAGTTCATTTCAGATTATCTATCTGTATTTCTGTATCGCGAGAATGAGACTCTAGACTCCTAGTCTACACAATGAATACATCTATGGTATATCTCAACATGACGGCAGCAGGATATATCTATGTCATTTTTTCTATGTTTAAAAGTACAGGATCATAGATCAAAGATTGGGTACTTTTGACTGATCACTTCTCCAGTGGGTCGTGTAAAATGATCGTTCAATCCAGGACTAAAACAAAAGGGATGAAAGTGGGAAGAAATTAAGCATTTCATTGGTGGAAATAGAAATACGCAACCTTTGAATTCTTACCATTAGGAGTTTTAGAAACTTCTTCCAAACTTGTTTGAACCTCGATTTCATTAGTTCGAACTTTGGTCGGAATTTTTGACTTGGCGCATTTCAGTTTAGAAAAGAACGAGACCCTGCTGGGTGAAGGTTCATTGAATTGATAAGATGAATCGCTCAACTGTTCACTCTTTTCAGAGGCTTTCGATTCGATGGGTTTATTTTTCTCACTGGCATTTTCAGACGAATTTTCGAATTCCTCATCATCACCGTTCTGAAAAGCATTAATAAATTTTAAAAAAGGATATACCTAGTTGTACTTTTTGAAAGTAGCTATTACTTTGGGGTTATCCATTATAAATAAATGAAACAAGATAACTTTGTTTGAACCACTGTACATTTATTTTTTTGGTTTCGGAACAACCGTTCCTTCCTCGGGGCAAAATACATACTAACTTAACATTACAGGGTGAACAAAATATATTACTTGAAGTGGGATTGTGGGCGTGACTAAGGATTAGTGAAGAGTGGGGGGCGTAGGATGGAACGGTGAAAGTGGAACATGTCTAAGATGGGACTGTGAGATAATATTGTTTGTTTATTAATAATTTTATTTCTAAGGCTAGGTTATCTAATAATTTTCCTTTATTATTAATGTGAAGAATATTAATCCCTGTATTTTTTTTCAAAACTATGATTGTTAGCAAATCTGAAAAATTGTTATTATTAAGGCACCTTAAATGTTCTTTGATTCTAATGTCGAAATTACGAGTTGTTTTTCCGATATAAAATGAAAAGCCATAATATGGGCGGATAATATACCGGAATAAGTCCATTTATTGTCCTTATCTTTATTATTCTTATCTTTAGCGTTTCTCAAAAAATTACCCATATTACTTCTTGTATAAAAAGCTGGTTTATTATTAGAAGTGAGATTTTTGCAACATTGAACAGAAAAATTATTAATATACTAGCTGTACCCCGCCACGCGTTGCTGTGACTCAGTCTGTCTGTGCAGATAGAGAAACAATAACGCATGGTGCTATCCAACAGATGGTGTTGTTTTTCAAAAGAGCATGTTTGTCCAACATATGGAGCTGTTTTTAAAAAAAAAAACATGTTTTTATCTATCACAGCTGACATCTATATAAAATCACATGCGTATTCGAATCCAATGTTGCGTCAAAATTTTAAAGTAATCGGTGAAGAATTTTCGGAGATTTACGTTTTTTTACAAACACACATGCATTTTTATTTAGATATATTACATTTTTCACCATTCTTTAACCATATAAATAAAGAAATCCCTTGATAATAATGAGTTCATTATCAATAAAAAAAAAATTATCTTAGAGTCCCATCTTAGACATGTTTCGTTTTCACCGTTCCATCCCTCCCCCCCTACTCTTTACTAATCCCTAGAAACGCTTACAACCCCACTTCAAGTAATATATTATGTTCACCCTGTAATGTTATGTTAGTATATATTTTGCCTTGAGGAAGGAACGGTTGCTCCGAAACCGGTCGGCATTTATTGAAAAATAAATATATACTGGTTCAAACAACATTATCTTGTTTCAATTATGTATATACATAGTTGTACTTATAATAATAATTACTGCAAAATATTGAATTGATGCATTTAAAAATATATAAATAATTACTTACGATTTCAGATTTGTCTTCGTCATCTGGGACTGGACTGTTAGGGTGATGTCTGAAAAATCATTAATTAAATAGTTCAGTTCAAATGGTAAATTTAAAGGAAATTAATTGAAATTAATTTTCTTTGCGATATCACTTGTTATTTAGAAATAATGAAATATATATCTTCACAAATCACAACTTAAAAGTATTGTGTATCTTGTATGAGTACCGCTGCTCCGGGAACCATTTATTGGGTAACCACCACCTCTGCCATAGATCACCCCAAGTGGTGCGCTATGTTTGCTGACTTAGCAGGGGTCCTCGGGTTTATGGGGGAATTATGTTTGAGGTCATGATGGCGGATGTATCTGCCCGCCAGCTGCATGGCGAGCCGTATCGAGAGAGGCCAATTGAGGGAGACCTTTTGACCTCTCTAGCCGGACTCTCACGTCACTCCTGGACACATAGACCCCAGATTCCTATTCAACCCTAATTTTTTTTTCCTCCCCAGAACTTCCTATCCCTCCTTTTGCTTACAAAGATGACATAGGCCCCAAAAAAAAGATCAAAAGATATTACAAAACCTGACCTAATACTAAATTGCTTATTACATACATATGAATTTTGGACCTTGATAAAAATGATAATTCATAAATATAAGGACGGGTTGTTTCGGAGAATTTGAACAATTTGTCAAATTTAAAAGTTGATTTTCAAGTTCTGTGAAAGATTTTTCCAAGTTCTGTAATTATTTCAATTCTGTCAAGCAACTAGCCTATAATGATATAATAACAGAACCTGAAAATGAATGTTTAAATTTGATGAGTTCAAATTCTCTGAAACAACCTGTCCTAAATATGTGTAGGTAGGAGTCCAAATAAAAAATTTAATTTACTCTTCAAGTAGAATAAAGTAATCATTGTCTTCTTTTTCTTCTTGTTTAGTATCAGGTTTTCCCTTCCCATTAATGATTCTCTGTCTCTCCAGACTTCCCAACCTTCTGGGTTTGTAATTCTTTGCAGTGGAGATTAAAATCTTTTGGGCACTTATTTGCTTTTTCAGGACATTTACTTTTTCACACAAGGCTCTCTTCTCACACAGCAGTCGTTCGATCCTAAAAAATGTAACAGAATATACAATAATGTAAGGATTTGTGCAAATAAATCATAGAACACCAATCAGATCAGAAATAATTATTTATTTATTTACTCCCTTTAGGGTTTTACATAAAAGAAGTATTAATAATTTGATTTCATTAGTGCAAATTTACATTCTAATGGACCATGTTAGTAAGTTAGTTTACATAATAATAATAGTTTAATTCCCAACTGCATGCATGGGATATGCAATTCAATAAATCCATATTGGCATTATAGCAACAATAGAATACAAAAAATAACAAACAAATTGAATAAACGATGTACAACAAACGCAAACAGTAAATACCAAACATCAATATTGAAAGAAAAAGTTTTGGGCCATTTAGTGATGCTTTACGTGCAGTGCCATAAGTGCAAGGATTTATAACCCATTCTACAGGTTTAGTAAAGTTTCCTTTTGATTAAATATTCTTCCACACAAGAGACAAGAAGAAAATGGGAGACTTGTATCCAATGTTTATACATATTTATAGTTGCGACCCTTACAAAAAGATCAGTATACAATGTTCATATAGAATTATCGGAAAGCAATGCCTTTACAGCCATTCAAGTGGGACTTCATGGAAGTGTTAATAAATAAATAAATACTCGCAATAGGTAGAAAAACCAGCTAACTTATCCGATATATGGCCACTATTCATAGGTTCGTGTACCGAATAGTAAACACGGACTTTATAAATAAATAAAACGTAAATCAAGAATTTACGTTAACCTATGGATAAGCTGTAAAGAGGATGGTGAAATACCACCACAATTCAATAATTCAATGTAAGTATGTCTTGTTAGCAATAATAAAACGCTAAGTAAATGGTTATGATGAAATATAATATTGTCTTCACAGTCTATGACAATAATAACATCTAATATCCAGTAAGGTTATATCGCGCATTGCGCAGTTCAAATGCCCAGCAGTTGGCTGTTGGCAGTTTGCAAGGGGGCTGCCTCCATAAATCAACGCTGCCTCTTCCTGGGTGTCCAGCAGGTCCCAATCCCTTCTCTAACGGCCGATATGCATGGCAGCTGTAGTAGTTTCACTGTTGGCCGACAGAGCACAACTCTGGCGAATGAACCAAATTAATGTGGCGCCAATATTTAAATATGCAGCTAACAGTATACATATACATACACAATATATTATTCTTCAATAATTTCCATGGGCATGTATGTAATTAAAACATTCAATATACTGGAATTTTCTGTCTTTGTTGTTTCAAGTGTTTTCACACAGAGAGTATTGAATTCCGAGACTAAACGTAAACTTTAGTATACACAGATAATAGAGAGCAATACTGACCGAATTGATTGTTCTTCCAAAGCTTTTCCAAGAGGTTGGTAATACTCGGGCGCGGCAGCTTCCTTCTTCAATTGCTGGGTCAATCGGTACAGCTTTGTTCCCAACAGCTTTAATTTCTCATCCTTTTTGTTGAGGAGTTGTTTCAAAACAAGATTTTTCTCAATGGCACTGTAAACCCGGTCTTCCAAATCTTTCCTGGACACTTTTGAAATCATAAAGCTCTGCCGATCTAGAAAAAATATATTTTGTTATCTGTCTTCATGTCTTGTAGAAATGAGATCCCTGAGGAGACATCATGGTAAAACCGTGTGAAATATGTGAAGATTCGGAAAGAATGTAAGCGTAATGAGTAAGATTAAGTGAAGATTCGGAAAGAATGTAAGCGTAATGAGTAAGATTAAGTGAAGATTCGGAAAGAATGTAAGCGTAATGAGTAAGATTAAGTGAAGATTCGGAAAGAATGTAAGCGTAATGAGTAAGATTAAGTGAAGATTCGGAAAGAATGTAAGCGTAATGAGTAAGATTAAGTAAAGATTCGGAAAGAATGTAAGCGTAATGAGTAAGATTAAGTGAAGATTTGGAAAGAATGTAAGCGTAATGAGTAAGATTAAGTGAAGATTTGGAAAGAATTTAAGCGTAATGAGTAAGATTAAGTAAAGATTCGGAAAGAATGTAAGCGTAATGAGTAAGATTAAGTGAAGATTTGGAAAGAATTTAAGCGTAATGAGTAAGATTAAGTGAAGATTCGAAAATAATGTAAGTGTAATGAGTAAGATTAAGAATGGCACTTAGATGGTTTGGGGCACATAGAGCAGATATTCAAAGAAATGAGTGTAAGGAGAATATATAAAGCGAATATGAATGGTAAAAGTAGTTGTAGACGCCCGAGGGTGGTCCCGATCACAAGGCACAATCAAGTCAAACACTTGAGTCGGAGTCAAGAGTCGGAATAACAGAAGGGTGCGTATGAGACGACGTATAAATGTGAATGAAGCAAGGAGTATGTGCCGAGACAGAGTTGTGTGACGGTCTACCCTCTCTGCCTACCCCAACGGCTTAATAGGTTATTTGGATCATGTAAGAAAGAACCTATTTACTAAATTTATAACCAAATTAACTTCCATCCAGCTCCTAAAAAGTAAATTACGATTTATTAATAAAATTAAATACCCTAGAATAATAAATTATATAATGATGTACCTCTTTCGTTGTGGCCACCGCCGTGGGATTGGCACAGGTTGAACCCGCGACGTGCATGACTTTCATTAGAATTTTTGTTTGTTTTTTTTTCATTAGAATTTGACATGACTATAAACCTTGGAGAGCGGTCTTCTGCCATTAATTGTTAAAATATTATGTGTGTATTTAAATAATTTAGTACCATGGCCGGCTACATCTCATTTTCCCACAAATATTTATAGAATTACTACTGAAAAATTTTCCACTTCACTATTCAGACATCTTTGTTTACATCATAATGTTGCACTATCGCCATGGAAACCATTTCAAATATTGCGAGTCACTGTAGCCAACATTGTACAATCTGACGGCTGATGTCTTTCGCTCGGGATAGTGATGTTCACAACCATTTCAAAACTGAGAAATACCGAAATAATTGATTTGATCAATTTGAATTGAAACTTTTTTTTTTGTATTAGGCAATTCACCCTAAAGTTCAAAAATTTATTAGTCTGGTTTGACAATACAAATTTTCATACGCATTCTGTTCGAACGGCAAGTTTTGTGAAGAGGTAATTCCTTCTGTCGTGTTAGAATGATAAAATTGGATAGAGCAAGGGGGACAATAGACGCTTAAGTTGTTTTCGAAAATGGTATTATGCTGACTACGAGTGCCCAGTAAAATTTAACACTTTCCCGACATAATTACTAATTCCTGATGATCTCAAACTGTGCCCGTGGTATTGTTCTCAGGTGCAAAGCTTTCACTTAGAACAAATTTCACTTCGTTTCATTTTTACACTCAAAATAAATATGACATATTTATCAAAATATCCCACTTCGCGGCCATTTTACATCGTACTTTTTGCCGGGAACTTGATGGGAGTCGCTATATGCACAGCGACTAATCGACAGGGGGCGTGGCTAACATATCCGAGCATACCCGAAGTGAAGTATAGGTATAAAAGGGACACTTTCTTTTGAATCACAAACCATGTTACACAAACCTAGCGTAGCCGCTAAACTAATTGAAAACTGGGATGTTTTTCTTGCCTGGACGCGAGCAGGCGGTATTAAGGGGACACTTTCTTTTGAATCACAAACCATGTTACACAAACCTAGCGTAGTTCTAAAAAGGTTTGTTTACATTATGTAAGAAAGGTTTTTGGTGGTACGCCTGCTTGTTGAATGTCTAAGAGCGAGATGACAGATAGTGGTATAAAAGATGACGGATGCATCTGCTTGCTCTCTTTACCCAACAGACAGCTCAGAAGATAGACGTAGTCAATCCGTACTAAAATGTTAATAAACATTATCACCGAACACGCGTTCTAATTATTGGTATCCACCAAGTCTGTAAATAACAGTGGCGCAGCCTACGGAAATCGTAAAAATTAACAACGATTAAAAAAATCGACGCGCGAGATTTCGCACGAAAAAAATACGCGATATTGTCGGAATAAGCTCGGATTGCAACATATTGTTCGGGTCGGTAAAAAAGGCCGGACCGAAATTATTCTTCACTGAAAGGAGTGAAGAAGAAGAAGCCACTGGAGCCAGCCAGCTTCTCGGAAGGGGGAAGCACGGAAGGGTCGAGGGCGTCAAGCGGCAGCATCTCCAAGGGTCAAAGGATCGGAGGGGTCCGGGCCACAAGAGTAGTCTGGGGCAGCCATCAGCAGCACCCAGGGTCAAGGATCGGTGTTACCAGGTCTTAGGAGCGGTCTGGGAAGAGCCATCCAGCCAACAAGGGTCAAGGAGCGGTTTCCTGAGAGGGTCCAAGGAGCAGATCGGAGAGCGGAGAAATCTCATTGGGAAGTTTTTTTCTGTTTTTCTTTTCTTGTCTTGTGGGTACCTTCTGGGCAGAGGAAGCATTGAGTCAGGATTGGGGTCCTTCAGTTTGCGTGACGGTAACTGGGAGAACTTCAAGGTCCGTCTCGAGCAGTACCTCCTTGTGAATGATGAAAAGTACGCATCGGATGTTAAAAAAAGAGCTTTTTTCCTAAATGCTTTGCAAGATGATTGTTTTTCTCTACTGGTAAATTTGTGCATTCCAAAAAAAGTAACAGAGGTTGATAGATTTGATATCTAAGCTCAATGAATATTGTTGTACGACAAAATGTTTTTTTGAAGAAAGATCACAGTTCTATTCAGCTAAACAAAGGAATGACGAATCAGTTCGCGATTTTGCTGTTCGTTTAAAATCTCTTTCTAGCAATTGCAAATTCGGGAATAGTTTATCAGAGAAATTAAGAGATTTCTTTGTATTAGGTTGCAAACCCGGTAAGATTAGAGAAAAAAATTTTCTCGATAGTGAGTCATATACTTTCGAAAAATGTGTGCAAGTAGCAGAGTGTATTGAACTTGTAGCTTCAACTCAATCTCAATCAGCTGATAACAGAGTTTTGGCTAATTTAAAAGTCGGCGGAGGTCGTGTCTCACCTAATACGCATGTGAAAAAGAGAGATGGATATAGTTTCAAGCGAAGCAGTAGTAATAATCGTGCGCGATCGCCGGTTCATCAAGTTACAAAGCGTAATTGTACGGTTTGTGGTTATAATAATCACACGGCGGTAGAATGTAGATTCAAAAATTATGTATGTAAAATTTGTGGTACTAAGGGTCATTTAGCAAAACAGTGTAAACAGGTAACAACACGTAAAAACGTGAATATTTTGTTATCGGATGGAATGGTTGGTGATGTACTAAGTATTGAGCCATATTATATAGAAGTTTCACTCGACGGAATAAATAATAAATTCATGGTAGATTCTGGAGCATCTTGTAGCGTAATTCCCGAAGAGTGTTATTTCAATAAATTCAGCAGTATTGAGTTATTGCACGAAAACGTGAGCTTACGGAGTTTTGACAATACGCTCATTGGTGTGGTAGGTACTTTCACACCGATACTAGAGTATAACGATTTACGACACCGACTCAAAATTATTGTCGTCCGTAGTTCGTCTCTATCGATTTTAGGACGTGATTTCATGGATCTCTTTAACGTGGGAATAACGGGGATCGTTAATTGTGTAAAACAAAATACATTAAAGGAGCGATTAGTAAAAAAAAATCCAGAAGTTTTTACGGATAAAATAGGAAAGTTTAACAAGTACGAAGTGAATTTAACCTTAAAAGATTCTGCCGTTCCGATATTTCGTAATTACAGAGTAATGCCGTTCGCTTTGAAGGAAAAAGTTGAAAGCGAATTAAATAATTTACTTTCTAACGGTATTATAGAGCAAGTTCAATATAGTGATTTCGCGAGTCCAATCGTGCCAGTGATTAAGAAAGATGGTAGCATTAGATTGTGTGGTGATTATAAATCTACAGTAAATAATCAGTTATTAATTGACAAGTATCCGTTACCTAGAATTGAGGAATTATTAACCAAAGTCAATGGGGGCAAGGTTTTTGCTAAAATTGATCTAAAATCCGCATATAACCAGTTTGTTTTGAAAAAGGAGTGTAGACGTTTCACAACAATCAATACCCACTTGGGATTATTTCAATATAAACGGTTAGGCCACGTCCGCACAGGCAGGCGGCTTGCTTAGCGCCTAGAGCCTAGTGGCTTGCATTCTGGCTACTTGCTAGGATACACGGTGTCCGCACTGAAGGTGGTTTGCGTGGTGGGTCGCTAGGTGTCTTGGTCATTTGCTTGTCGTCTAGTTGACGAGATGTCACTTTCAAAAATAGCTCTAAAACTGCTACTTACAGAAAATTCATCTTTAAAATATACCATTTCACGGCCTTATCCATCATGTTGGGTTCATGATATAAATAAGTCACGGTCAAGTCATGGGCAGTTTAATGTTCTGTATAAATAATTGCGTAATTTTGACGAAAAATTTTACCAGTCCAGCCCAGAGAATCATTTGATATACTTCTTAGTATACATGACGGCCGGCATAGTCCAGTGGTAACGCATTGGACTGCCATTCCGAAGGTCGCGGGTTCGAACCCGGCGTGCGCAAATAAATTTTATTTGATTAATTTGTGTTATTTCACAATTAATTAATTAAAAAAATAATATATAGTATATTTGCGGCACGTTCCAGAGTGGAAGATACTACCAGTATCGCCCTGGTGTAAGACCACCATTCAGAATTGAAACGTTGCTCCAAATGGCTTTAGCCGTGTTTAGTGACTAGATCTGAATAGCCAGGTACTTCCCCACCTTCCTCTTTCCCTTCCCCACTTACCTTCAGCCTCACAACATCCCCCAATTGGGGATGCCATAGTCTCACTGGCTCCAGACGGGAGCAGTTGGGACTCTTGTGAGGTATTCACTGTAAGAAAAAAAAATACATAATCCAACGCCATAACCATAATTAACGTCTCATTGTAAAAAAAATTATGACATAATTATTTTTTTTTTTTTAAGACAACTACATTTTTATGTAGTTCATTAGCTGGATTCCACAGAGGTTCTCTTTTAAAAACAGATGTAATTAATATTTCGTCCATTTTTCTCTTCAAAAATGCCTCGCGCCTAGTGGCAAAAAACCAACACGTTCGTTCACTTCGATACCCGCAAAGCTACTAGCATAGCGACTAGCTACAGCTAGACGCCAAGCGCGCAGTGCTGAGTGCGGTCAGTCGCGAGTGTTCTAGAACGTTTGTTTTACTAAGCTACTCGCTAGGTGACTCGCTAGACTCTAGGCGCTAAGCAAGCCGCCTGCCTGTGCGGACGTGGCCTTAGTGTTTGGGTTATCACCAGCGCCAGCAGTTTTTGCTAAAGCAATGGCAAATTGTTTATCAGGATTACGGAACATGACGTTCTACTTGGATGATATTATTGTGATAGGAGAAGATGAAATCGACTTAGAAAAAAACGTGTGTCTCGTTTTAGATAGGTTAAAAAGTTGTAATTTAACGGTGAATAGTGAAAAGTGTGAATTCAATTTAAAAGTTATTGAGTTTTTAGGTTATAAAATAAGTGAGCAAGGGATTCAACCGTGTCAGCGGAATAAAGAAGCCATTTTAAACGCGTCAGCGCCTAGTGATTTAAATAAATTGAGAAGTTTGTTAGGTATGGTTAGTTATTATCGTAATTTTATTCCAAACATGGCAGATATATTGTCACCATTATACGATTTACTTAAAAAAGATGTTAAGTTTCAATGGGGTACGGAACAAGAAAACAGTTTTGCGATAATAAAAAAAATATTAACTTCGGATAGGATTTTAACGCATTTCGACGAGAATATTCCTGTGAAACTTGTCACGGATGGAAGTATGAATGGAATCGGAGCAACGTTGATCCACGTCTTTAAGAATGGCGTAGAAAGACCAATAGGGTTCGCAAGCAGAACTTTCAATAAAGCGGAAAAGAATTATTCGATTTCGGATATTGAAGCAACAGCTATAATTTTTGGGATTAAGAAGTTTTATCAATATTTGTACGGCAGAGAATTTATTTTAGCTGTAGATAACCAGCCTTTGGTCAGAATTTTCGGTCAGAATAGAGAAATTCCTAAGATTGCGGCGTCAAGATTACAGCGTTATGCAGTTATGTTAGGATCGTTCAATTTTACGATTGAATACGTAAAGTCGAAAAATAATTGTTCAGACTTTCTGAGCAGGTGTCCAATAGAAAAGGTTAGCTGTGAAGATAATATAGAGTCTGGTTACATTAATTATTTTGAAAATAACGGGTTTAATTTGTCTTTAGACGTGATAAGAAGTGAGACCGAAAAGGACGAAATTTTAAGTCAAGTAAAACAATTTCTTATCGAGGGTTGGCCAGCATCAGTAAAAAAGGCACAAAATGTTAATTTTATTAGAGTTTTCTGGGAAAAAAGGTTAGAATTGTCATTGATAAATGGGTGTATTTTATATCAACATAGAGTTGTTATTCCTGAGTCTTTAAGACAAGAAGTTTTAAAGATGTTACACAGATCTCATTTAGGGGTTTTTAAGACTAAAGGCATTGCAAAAAGCTTTGTCTGGTGGCCAAAAATTAATCAAGATTTGGAGAAAATAACGGAAAATTGTAGAGATTGTTTAGAAATTAAACCAGAATCACAAAAAAGTTCATTAGCAGTATGGCCTTATGAACCTGAAGTATGGTTCGGGGTGCATATTGATCATGGTAGCTTACATAATAAAAACTTTTTAATTGTGGTAGACTCTTCTTAGAAGTGGATCGAGTGTCTGGAAGTGAACAGTCTGTCTTCAAAAGAAAATATTAAAGTACTTCATAGATTATTTTCACAATTTGGTTTTCCAGCAACTTTAGTTAGTGATAATGGTACGTGTTTTTGTTCTGAGGATTTTGAAAATTTTTGTAAGAAAAATGGGATAGAACATATCACTAGTCCAGTTAACCACCCGAGTAGCAATGGGCAAGCTGAGAATGCTGTTAAAACCTGTAAAAATTTTCTTAAAAAAATTTGTAAAAATAATAGATTTCCTTCAGATTATAAAGAAAAGTTAGGTAACTTTTTAACTGACTATAGAAATACCGTTCATGCAACAACAGGGTGTGAACCATCTGTATTATTGATGGGAAGGAAAATTAGAACAGTATTTGACTCTATGATTCCTAGGAAGGTTGATGAAAGAACGAATAGCTCGGGTTCTACTCGACAACACGAAGTAAAGCAAAAGGTTATTCAGAGTCAAGTCAATCAGAAAAGACAATATAAGGGTAGAAATAAGTCAGATTTCAATGTAGGTCAGAAAGTGATGACTAGAGATTTCAGAGCTCAGGGTAATAGGTTATGGGTCCCTGGGGTTATTGTTGAAAAAAAAGGTAGCAAAATATATTTCATAAAAATTAACAAGTCTAATATGGTGTGGAAAAGACATTTAGACCAGATAAAAAAATTACATGTTTCAAGGCAGGAGGGTGATAAGCCGGAAGTCGGTACGTCTGACACAATGGAACTGTCGACGGATGAAGTTAATCTCTCAGGTATGTTACGTAATAGAAGTGACTCTAATACTGTTTCTCCATGTTTCAGGTCTAACCCATGGCAGGGAAGACTTCGTCCAAGATGAGGGTACTTCGCAGTCCAGGAGGAGGAGTGGACGGACGACGAGACAAGAGAAGAGAAGCAGAAAAAAACGCGGCATATGATAGTTAAATTTAAAAAATATATGTTGTGTTAATTTGTTAGAAAATGAAATATATAAAATAAAATTGTAATATGAATATGTAGTAATAGGGTATAATATATGTAGATAGGAGCATTCAATTTTAGTAGGGGAGGATGTAAGAAAGGTTTTTGGTGGTACGCCTGCTTGTTGAATGTGTAAGAGCGAGATGACAGATAGTGGTATAAAAGATGACGGATGCATCTGCTCGCTCTCTTTACCCAACAGACAGCTCAGAAGATAGACGTAGTCAATCCGTACTAAATTGTTAATAAACATTATCACCGAACACGCGTTCTAATTATTGGTATCCACCAAGTCTGTAAATAACACATTATATTATTACAACGCCATTTCTGACGTTTCGTTTCACCGCCCACCGCGTTTCACTGATTTTGCAACTCGGAACACCTCGGGTATGCTCGGATATGTTGGCCACGCCCCCTGTCGACTAGTCGCTGTGCATATTGCGAAATCAACATGGCCGCTTATAATTTGTTAATAAATGTCGATCTCAAACTATTTTCTGTTTTTTTCCATGTTTTTCCTTTATTATTTCAGCTAAAATGAAGCATAATACGTTTGCCCCAAGGTAAGTTCATAATTACTTCTCATACCGTCGAGATTTGGCTTAATTTGACAATTTTAGCGCAAAAACAGTGAGGGCACTGATAGACAGCAAGTTCCTCGAAAATATGTTTTTGCGAACACGGTTTTTTGTTAGAAGTCTTTTTTCTTTGGTATTTACTTTTTCATGAAAATTTTTTCTGTCCTAGATAAACGTAGCATTAAGAAAAACAACATTGGGTTCCTCAAGTTAGGGTTAGGCAAACATTTTTTTGTATTGGTTACTTACCTATAAATTATTAATTCAATGTATTATCTTATATTTTAATGTATTGCCAGACACGGGGTACCTACTCCAGTAAGCCCAGTAAGGATAAATTTTTCGTATTTATACATAAATAAATATTGGAAACGAAACTGTAAATAAAATAATTTTAACGAAACAACTTATTCAATTTCTCAAGATTTGTGAACCGAGGTACCTACATACATAAAAAACATTTCGATTACTGAATTTATCTTCCTTTAAATGCTACAAATATAATAATGCTTATCATATTCTTGGGAGTGCATAAACCTTACTTTTATGTACCTAAGTTTTAACTAGATAAATTATTAAGATTTTCAAATTAACCGTATTTCAGTGTTTCAGGATTTTTTGTCAGTACTTAAACTTTCAAAATCTTTTTTTTGTGGCTAATTGAAAATTCTGGCAGATTATTTTTCGGATCGCAAATTATCTGTCTCCCATGGACTAGATAGTTGATTTATGCCATGGACTACCGAGGTATGCAGAGGTGTCAACATGGGATGTCTCGAGGTTCGGTTCTTGGACCACACTTTGAAACGTGCTCTTTGCTGACCATCTTAGGTTGCTCTTACCTGAAGGTTGCTCCTTAGTAGCTTACACGGATTTTTGTTAGTCGCGGGAACCGGACTGAAGTAAAAAGAAAAGCTGAAAATGTATGAGATGGATACTGAAATAGGGAGAAATGAGCAAGCAGGCCTTCGCCCCCGACAAGGCTGTTTGACTCCTGATGAATGATTCACTTAATAGTACGAGAAACCCTGCAATCTGAATTGTTAGTACCCATAGTGCCAGACATTTAACATTCCAGATACGGCTTAATTAGTTTCATACATTATCTGTGAAGACGTTCACATATGGTTCACATCGTAGAGCGGCGTGTCGGCATAGACACGGGCACAAATAAACCACTCACGACACGGGCCGGCACCGACAGTAGAATATTTTTTTATTAAATTAAATTATAGAATTTGAAACATAATAAATTCAAATCGGGTTCGCACGGTTTCGCCTACATAATCATTTGCCCGTGTCGTAATCGGCTGTTGATGCACCGGCATTGTACTCATCATCGCCATTATGACGTTTTTGCCAATCACGTCAGGTTTTATCTGCCATTTTTATGAAACTAAGGTATTGAGGTTTAATGTTTGAATCCTGAATAAAATACTAACACTTGAAATTGGACTATTTTGGGAAAAAATTCGGTTTATGGGAGTCACTCGAATAACCGAAATTGAACTTGATTTAGACTAATTTAGGGCTGGGGAATCCGAATCTGTAAGAATTAGGTGGGGGTCGGCACTATTAACTGAGTTATAGGGTTTTGAAATTTCGTACGCGATACATAGAAACCATGTTTTATTTATCAATTATGACATAAGAAAATCAAGTTAGTGACGATTTATTAGTCTCACATTTCAGAAGTGCCAACCAAAAAATAAAAAGTATTGCCATTGCTCTTACCTGAAGGTTGCTCCTTAGTAGCTTACACGGATTTTTGTTAGTCGCGGGAACCGGACTGAAGTAAAAAGAAAAGCTGAAAATGTATGAGATGGATACTGAAATAGGGAGAAATGAGCAAGCAGGCCTTCGCCCCCGACAAGGCTGTTTGACTCCTGATGAATGATTCACTTAATAGTACGAGAAACCCTGCAATCTGAATTGTTAGTACCCATAGTGCCAGACATTTAACATTCCAGATACGGCTTAATTAGTTTCATACATTATCTGTGAAGACGTTCACATATGGTTCACATCGTAGAGCGGCGTGTCGGCATAGACACGGGCACAAATAAACCACTCACGACACGGGCCGGCACCGACAGTAGAATATTTTTTTATTAAATTAAATTATAGAATTTGAAACATAATAAATTCAAATCGGGTTCGCACGGTTTCGCCTACATAATCATTTGCCCGTGTCGTAATCGGCTGTTGATGCACCGGCATTGTACTCATCATCGCCATTATGACGTTTTTGCCAATCACGTCAGGTTTTATCTGCCATTTTTATGAAACTAAGGTATTGAGGTTTAATGTTTGAATCCTGAATAAAATACTAACACTTGAAATTGGACTATTTTGGGAAAAAATTCGGTTTATGGGAGTCACTCGAATAACCGAAATTGAACTTGATTTAGACTAATTTAGGGCTGGGGAATCCGAATCTGTAAGAATTAGGTGGGGGTCGGCACTATTAACTGAGTTATAGGGTTTTGAAATTTCGTACGCGATACATAGAAACCATGTTTTATTTATCAATTATGACATAAGAAAATCAAATTAGTGACTATTTATTAGTCTCACATTTCAGAAGTGCCAACCAAAAAATAAAAAGTGTTGCCATATAATAATAATATCAATGCATGGAAAATTCAGAAAATTAAATATGATTTGCCAGATTTGTAGTTTATTATTTAAAATCTTGTAAATATTAAATTTATATATATAAAACCTAACCTAACTGTTATTTCCTGTTACAAAAAATTGCCCCTTTAATAACGCCTGCTCGCGTCCCCTTTAGAGTTATATCCCAGTTTTCAAGTAGTTTGTGGGCTACGCTAGGTTTGTATAGACTGGTTTGTGATTTGATTCAAATACCTTTTTTCCATGTTATTTCCTGTTACAAAAAATTGCCCCTTTAATAACGCCTGCTCGCGTCCCCTTTAGAGTTACATCCCAGTTTTCAAATAGTTTGTGGGCTACGCTAGGTTTGTATAGACTGGTTTGTGATTTAATTCTAATACCTTTTTTCCATGTTATTTCCTGTTACAAAAAATTGCCCCTTTAATAACGCCTGCTCGCGTCCCCTTTAGAGTTACATCCCAGTTTTCAAATAGTTTGTGGGCTACGCTAGGTTTGTATAGACTGGTTTTTGATTTAATTCTAATACCTTTTTCCCATGTTCTTCTGCCTACTCTAACCCAAACTAAAAACCTAACCTATTTTGTAAAAAAATATTATTATTATATGGCAACACTTTTTATTTTTTGGTTGGCACTTCTGAAATGTGAGACTAATAAATCGTCACTAACTTGATTTTCTTATGTCATAATTGATAAATAAAACATGGTTTCTATGTATCGCGTACGAAATTTCAAAACCCTATAACTCAGTTAATAGTGCCGACCCCCACCTAATTCTTACAGATTCGGATTCCCCAGCCCTAAATTAGTCTAAATCAAGTTCAATTTCGGTTATTCGAGTGACTCCCATAAACCGAATTTTACCCCTATTTTGTTTCATGAAACTTTGCATAAAGTCAATTTGGAAAAAATGTCAGAACACAGTGTAGTCCTAAGGAAACAACAGTAAATATACGTGTCTGTGCTGTGACGGCTACGCTGATTGTCTGTGTCAATAGATGCGAACAGAACACAGTGTGTCAGACACGGCACAATTAGTTGCCTACATTATCTATAAACACGTTCACATAGCGTAGCGTTTCCGTACAGCCACGGGCCAGCACCGGCCAGCACCGGCCAGCACCGGCTGGAATATTTTGAATATCTTTATGCTAAATGCTATTATATTATGCTAAATGGAGAAATATTTTATGTATTAATTAATTATTTGAACTTATCATCTATGTAAACCGTAATCATCTGGAAAATGTATTTACGAGAATAGAAATAAACGTTGATAACACATGTTACTTGAAGATTTTAAATTTAAATACAGTGTCATTTAGCCTCGAAGAAGCTACGGTTGTAGAGAAACCCAGTCGGCAGAAATAAAAAATAAAAGTGGTGTTCACTAAGTTATTTTTTTTTATTTAAAAGAAACAAATAAAATAATAATACTAATTGCCTTTGGTGAAATCCTCGTGGTTATACATATTTAAACACAAACTTACTTTTCAATAATAATATACGCATACAATCTATACTATTAACATTAAAAAAATAACTTTGGCTACTGTAATATATTTTAATTATGTCGTCATATTTTTTATTTATTACAAGATAATACATTGCAAAATTTATTATGTATTTATTCCCAGTGAGTTTACAAAACTCATTTCGGGAAAGACAACATTAGATTAAAGACAAGACAACATTAAAATAAATAAACACAGAAGTTATTTTGGAGTTCCAAAGAAAGAATGTGTCAGTCATTAATAAAACTGCCGAGGAAATAATTTTTAGGAGCTTTTGCCAATGTTTTTTGTTCGTTGTCGGAAGTTTTAGATTACTAGGTAAAGCGTTGTATTGCTTCTGTGCAATGTTGTAAGGAGTTAATTCCAAATTATTATTGTTACAATACTAGTTATAATATTTGTTATAGTTATGTTTGTAGTTAATTTGAAGGTTGAATTATGTTTATCCAATTATGTTTGTAGCTAATTTATAGATTGAATTGTGTTAATTTTTATGTTGAATTACGTTTGTAGTTTTTAAATACTGTAATACTGTTTCGTTCAAAAAAAAATATTTTTTGTATATTCTTACTCCTCCCATAAACACGAGCTCCTTGAGTAGTAGAATAATTAGAAAATAATTATTTATTTTGCATACCTACTGTTATAATTTGAAACCTTAAATAAATAATAAAAAATAAATAAAATCATATTTCGCAGGTTCGGAATTAAAAAACAAGTCAACAATTTTCTAAGCCCGGAACAATGATTTCGATGTTCGATTGCATAATACAATCAAAACGAGAGTGGTATATTTATGATCAAAACTATCCTAATAAATGGTCAAACTGAAAGTAACCACGATTCATGCGTCACGTTGATTGGCTTTAGTAACGACACCCCATACCTCCTGGAATGATAATAATACTACTGCCAGGGTCGACACCACAACCTGCTATGTAATCCACATAGCATAACCAACGTGCTGGTTAGTTCCTCGGAGCATCTTCCATTGAAATACCGGTTGAATAAGGATAGCATTCCCACCCGCTCTAAAGATTGCAATCCGTTTGTCAAGTTAGGATAATCTGTCAGACGGACGGCCTGTTTCTGTACGGAGTCGAGGGTTTTTCAGGTATTTCGGGGCTCCAGACCAGAGGTGGCTGCCCAATTCAACCGTGAGGAGCACTTGCGGTTTGTGAAGGGTTAGCAGTTGTGAACTTTTTTATGTGAATACAGCAGTCCCAACTGCTCCCAACCCTCAGGAGCCAGTGAGATTGTACACCAACTATATCACAGTGGATGGCATGTTGGGAATATTGCTTCCGTCGAAGGAGTCTAGATTATCATTTCGACGTAATCAGACATGATTGAGTCTTTGAAACATTAAATTCGACGAGATTATTCTTACCCCGAGAGGAAAGCCCTCCCAAGGTAACCGTCCAATTTCTGTTTCAAATCCATCCGCAAGCATTGCAAGTTTACCGCAATATCACCATTCGGTCCTCTTTACTTCGTGTTGCGGTTTATTATTCTCGCGTCTACATTATACTACGTCGATACTTTGTTGTTATCGCAACGCCCTGGACCAAGGTTCGTAGAAAAAACGCATCGGACCGCTTGCAAGCTCGTGACGTCACTGGAGGTCGAAAAGAACGATCTCTTTCACTAGGTATATAATATTACTTTTTGATAAATCTAAGATAATTTTCCTCGCACTTCTGTTTGTACATACGAGTCGAATTAAAGTCGATAAGATGTTGTTTTTTAACAGTAAAAATGGTGTATCAGTAGTGAACGATAGAAAAGGACTCATTTAGCACGCTATCATGACAAGGGTATGACAGGGAAAGTGTTGAGAATAGTTGTATTATACAAAGAGACGCACATGGTAGTAGATACTCTCAGTACTGCCTTGGTGAATCGGTTGGTGAGGCGGTTTATCCCCAAAATTTTCTACCTATACAACACAATTGTTATTTACTGTTAAAAAAAACATTATATCGTATTTAATTCTACTCCGTAAATCATTTTCAGTGCAGAGATAATGCGTTCCTTGTCTTCCTCGGGCGTCTCCGACTTTTTCTATCATTCACTACTACATGATTACCGTACTTTTGCTATTAAAAACAATATTTTATCGACTTTAATTCGACTCGACACAAAATACAAACATAAGGGCGGAGAAATTAACATTGATTCACAAAAAATCGTTGATTCACCAAAAGATCGATGTAAAAATACAATATAAATTTA
Source organism: Hesperophylax consimilis (assembly GCF_061612785.1). NCBI lineage: Eukaryota > Metazoa > Arthropoda > Insecta > Trichoptera > Limnephilidae > Hesperophylax > Hesperophylax consimilis. Next base: position 19,065,872 of record NC_142838.1, read on the forward strand.
AAAAGTTGGTTTCATACTACTTTGCATGAAAATCATTTAAAAAGTGTGTCGTACAATATGGCTGCCAGGCAATTTCTCCTCACCCTAGGATTAGCTTCAATGCCGTTCTTTTTGAAATATTGACATACAGAGCCACGGGCCAAAAAGGCTCCTTTCTCTTTCGTAATGAATGGTTGTTGGAATAATATGCATTCTAGGTTTGTTTTTAATAATTGTTTGGGAGGGTACATGACTGCAATATTTTCATATTCTTAAGTTCTTTCCGTAAAAGATCCGAAATCATAGTGACGCACGCAGCGATAACTTCACTTGACGCCATCCTGGGGTAAAATTCGGTTTATGGGAGTCACTCGAATAACCGAAATTGAACTTGATTTAGACTAATTTAGGGCTGGGGAATCCGAATCTGTAAGAATTAGGTGGGGGTCGGCACTATTAACTGAGTTATAGGGTTTTGAAATTTCGTACGCGATACATAGAAACCATGTTTTATTTATCAACTATGACTTAAGAAAATCAAATTAATGACTTTTTAATACTTTGACATTTCAGAAGTGCCAACTAAAAAATAAAAAGTGTTGCCATATGTGAAGTGTTGCCAAGTGAAGTTATCGCTGCGTGCGTCCCTATGATTTCGGATATTTTACGGAACGAACTTAAGAATATGAAAAAGCGCAAAAACGTTGTATGTGGGCCAGATGATAGATTATAAGGAGAAACAAATTGGGTGCTTCTAACACTATATTGAGAGATGGTGTTAGAAGATACCGAAGGCTATCGCAATCATTTGCGAGTTTCGGAAGAACAATTTAATGTACTGTTGTCTAAAATTAAAAAAAATATCCAAAAACAGGACCCAGCGTGGCTGTCCCAGCAAAAACTAAGTTGCAAACCACGCTAAGATACCTGGCAACAGGGGATTCTTCTTCAAGTCTGACTTATATGCATAGAGTTCCAAAAAATGCGATATCGTTGTTTATAAAAGAAGTTGCAATAGTTGATGCCTTAAAATTTGTTATGAAGGTAAAAAATATTATGTTTTGAAACATTCAGAGAAGTGTTATTTAATAATAATAACTACCAAGTTACAGAAACATTTCAAAAATAATATTATTAATTGGAGTGTCACGGGCATTCTTATTTTTGTAAACTTTTTGCTTCTGATCCCAAAGATAGGGATGGCTTTGGTATATATTCATAAATCTAAACATCATATCATCCGACCACTTAATACATGTTTTCATTGAAGTAGATGCCGTGATGGTAGGTACTAGGTATGTATAAATAAATCACTCAGTAGGGACGTCTGACGTCTACTTTCGATCGCAGGGAACTAAAAATCGCAAGCGACTTGAAACATATGTTCACACGTTTCGATTAAGCGGGAAAATCGAACGATGACTCATACTTGAACAACAAAAGTCGACGGGCTTTCAACTTTCGTCTCTCAACTAAAAACTTGATCAACTCTGTTGAAAGGCTTTCACACTTGTCGATTAGTTTTCAAGTGTCATTTAACTCTGACTTGATCAACTAAAATCGCCTTGTGTGAACATGTATTATTTAACATTTTATACAAAATACTGTAAACACTGAGGTGCAGTATTGCAAGGTGGCATGCAGTTGCAAGTATTTATTAATATTATAATAATCCGAGCCGAGTGATGTGATTGGTCGGTTCCAATATTGTTTAGGCGGTTTTTGATATTATTTGTCTCAGTTCTTTATGTTCGCTATCGTGTTTTAATATTTGATGCTTAAATTTATTTGTTCGTTGTAATAAGAGCGTTTTTAATATCACATTTTGTCAGAAAGTTGAAGTTGAAATATTTATTATTTTTCCTATTGGTTCATTTTAGAAATAAATTTAGCGGTGGGGGCACTGTATTCCTATCATTAGCGCGGGAAACTTTTCCCTCCTAGCGAAGTGTCGAACTGTCATTCAACTGACTCAACTCATTAGGATTTGGAGCTAAAGCCGCGCCGTTTTCATTTTTCGTCAGTCGTCTTTTCTTTCTCGTATTGTCGGTTTTCTATAGTTATTCTCAGAAACAACATCTTTCCGTTATATCCTTCGTTTATACTCGTGCGCCGTTTCTCGTTCCAACGTTAAAAAATGTCATTCCAAATTTCGGATAAGGAAAATCTTATGAACGAGATGAACAACATTAATTTAAAGGTGAGTCTCTTACTCGTTTCTTCACATAGTACACCACCGAAGTTAAGTCAGTTATAACAAACGAATTCTACCAATTTTAATATTATTTTTTCATAACGACGCATTCCGCTGTTATCTCATACTGATAATCATCTGATTATCTCATACAAAGAAACTTTTGTAACTACCTCAGCCCTTCTGCTGTTGTGATGTTTTGGTCACAAAATAACAGTAAAATTACTAATATGCTTTCGTTAAAAATGATCTTAGTTAACGATAACCTTAAATATGTTTCAGTCGCCAAAGAAGGCGAATGTTCTCCGTGACTCCAACGCGGGAGACATCACGGAGACCGAAGAGACAGGGCGGGAGTTCGACCCGCAGCTTGAGCCCCTCCTCAGAGATAACCCTCGCCGCTTTGTGGTGTTTCCCATCCAGTACCCCGACATCTGGCAGATGTACAAGAAGGCCGAGGCCTCCTTCTGGACTGTAGAAGAGGTGGACCTATCCAAAGACATGGCTGACTGGGACTGCCTTAAGGATGGAGAACGTCACTTCATCTCCCACGTCCTGGCCTTCTTTGCCGCTTCAGACGGGATTGTGAATGAGAATCTGGTGGAACGCTTCTCCCAGGAGGTGCAGGTCACAGAGGCTCGCTGCTTCTATGGTTTCCAAGTGGCCATGGAAAATGTGCATTCTGAGATGTACTCACTGCTCATTGAGACCTACATCAGGGACCCTAACGAGAGGTTAGTCACATTTTATCAAGATGATTGTTCACCCCCATGCATTTATTATATCATTCATGATGTTTCACCGCATAGATCATTATAATCAAATAAGTATCAACCATTTGGCTTATCTGTGAAAATACTTCAGTAAAATCTATCCATGTATATTATAGACCAGTCAGCGGCTTTTCTTCAGACTGATTAGTGGATTCATTTCTATGTTCCTGATATCCGTCACCGACAGCAAGATTGTTTTATCTCCCAACCTGCAGATCTAATAATGGTCATGTATTTGGGAAAGGCAATCTTCTTGAGTAGAATCTATTTGGATATTGACAATGTATTTAGCAGCAATGAAGCTGCTCTTAAAAGGCATGTTTTATTGCTCCTAGTATAGATGATACCCACTTTTTTTATTTTGTGCTTCTGATACATTACTATAATTGGGTTAGCTATATACACATAAATAAAATTTACAACTTTTGTAAGTTTTGATTTTTAAGTGTAATTTATGTAAGAGACCTGTAAGGATTGGTTGTTTGGCAGAATTTGAACAATTCTGCGAAAGTCCTATTCAAGTTCTGTTATTATATCATTATGAGCTAGTTGTTTGACAGAACATGAAAAAATCTTTCACAGAACTTGAAAATTAAATTTGAAGAATTGTTCAAACTCTCCGAAACAACCCGTCCTAAGTTTATTTGCAGGAAGATAGCTTCCTGTCGATGAGTTGATGCTGTTAATTTACGCAATTAATGTCAAAGAAGATGAAACGGCTCACACAAATGTTGGATTAGAAGTCAGTTTGAGAGAAAAATAATGAAATGAATGCTATTATTGAATTACTGGTTCAACGCCGAGGACTCGGCTAGTTGCAAAGAACTTGCAACTAGCCGAGTTCTAGGGATTGATACGCAATAAAATTGATAGCCACCAACTTCTGTGAAAAAGTTTTCACAGTTTAAAATTTATGACTGACAGCGGCCAGCATAGATTTTTTTATCTCCTATCTGTAAACTAACTGGTCTTAATTGCCAGGGAAAAATATATTAAAGTCGAAAAGAACCTCTATTAAAACGATGATAAATCAGTTAGTAGAGGAAATAGTATGTATTCGGAAAAGAATCTCTCATCATTGTTGATATCTATTACTTGAACAAAACTACAAAGTTACAGCTGCTATTATTATGTTTGTATTATGAAATGTAAAATAATTAAATTATTGTAATATTTTGTGTCTATTTTCAGGGACTTCCTTTTCAACGCTGTCGAGACCCTGCCGTGTGTGAAGAAGAAGGCAGACTGGGCCCTGCAGTGGATCGGCAGCGACACGGCCACCTTCGGGGAGCGCGTGGTGGCCTTCGCCTGCGTTGAAGGAATCTTCTTCTCCGGCAGTTTCGCCTCCATATTCTGGCTGAAGAAGCGCGGCCTCATGCCTGGCCTGACCTTTAGCAACGAGCTGATCTCCCGTGATGAGGGTCTCCACTGTGACTTTGCCTGCCTCATGTTCAAACACCTAGTACAGAAACCCAGCCCCGCACGAGTTCTAGCTATTGTCAAGGATGCTGTAGTTATTGAACAAGAGTTCCTCACTGACGCCCTGCCCGTCAGGTTGCTGGGCATGAACTGTGACCTGATGTCGCAGTATATTGAATTTGTGGCTGACCGGCTCTTAGTGGACCTGGGCTGTGCCAAGCATTACGGATCCAAGAATCCCTTCAGCTTCATGGACATGATCTCCCTGGAAGGCAAGACCAACTTCTTTGAGAAGAAGGTTGGGGAATATCAGAAGTGGGGAGTGATGGCCAACCGCATGGACAATGTCTTCACACTGGACGCAGATTTTTGATGACTTATTTTTATAATTTCCTTTATGAGACTATACTACATTCTGTGTAATATTAATTTTTAAATGTAATTTTTAATGTACAATAATTATTTTAAGTTTTCGAATAAGATACAGTATAACTCATATTGTACATGAAGCCGGTTGGCAAGGCGCTGCCAGCAATTAGGTTTACTTTTTTGTACAGTATTGTCCTACCTTTCTCAGAGATTCGAATAATAAATATATACATTGTGTTTGCTGGCAGTGCTGACTGGGAGTAACCCAGTATTTGTAATGGCGGTGTTGTGTGGAATGATTCAAGCTGTGAATACAAAGATATATTGACATGTATTATGATACGTGATGTGATTCTATTTTCTGCAAATAAAGATTTGCTTACATGAAGTATTGTTTCTCTCATCTTTACTTCCTTAACTGGTATGCAATAATCCAATCAATTAATCCCACCATAATAGGTATCATGATGCTGAACTACTTTTCTAGAAAACATGAGTATCATAGACAAATCAATAAACCTGCCCTTGATACCTGCCTTCGGAGCATGCGGAAATTTTAGATGGTTAGTAAATCCCTGAATCTCCAATAGTATGAATGTTATTTTATATCACTACACAAACCGATCTGACAGTATTAGTCAGGACAGGTTAGGGCAAGTCTATCTCTTCTAACGTCAATGGTTTTTACCTATTTTTTTTTTAGAAATCTCCCGAAAGTCATTCAATAATCAATTGAGATTGTTTAAAAATACTCACTTCACATATTTAGTTTTTACACAATAAACTAACGAAAATGACAATGCGATCCGCAGCTTACAGATTAATGCTCGTTAGGGGGCAAAACATTAGAAATGAATACGAAATGGTACTGGTATCAGCGCCCAGTTAGATAGTTGATTTATGTCAGCGCCCTTAACACACTTCGGCAGGGAAAGGTAGTTCTACCCGTTCGGTCGATTGATGCTTGATGCCCGGAAGGGTAATTCTACCTTTTACGCCGGTCTCATTTCACTGGCAAAAAAGAAGGAATTATTCAATGTTTTTTATAAGAATATTATATACCAATCTCTTTGTAAAGGTTCTAACTATATGTACATAATTATCGAATCTTAATGCAAGTCTTCTTTTTATATTTATCTTAGTGCCTTTCGTGTATATCGGTATTTCAACAAAAGGATAGCATATTATTTGTTATTGTAATAATTCAATTCCTGAAATGAGGGTTCTTATGACTGTGAAACCCGATTCGAATCTTAATCTCTGTTCCGCCCCCTCAACTCCTATGTGCAAACGAGCGAGATATATATACAGGTACCGGCAAATGCCGATAGGCGGACCGTAATAAACATATTTCAAGGTTAATCAAGTTGCATTTCAAATAATATTCGATTTTCGTTTAGTACTTTTATAGCTTGGGTATACTGAGTTACTACGTAAAAATTATTAAAATATTTTCGAAGATATAGCGATTGAAAACAAATTAAAGAAATTCGCACGAGACTTGTATTTTCTAGCGCCAGGCCAGCACAAAATATACCCGCCAGAAATGTGTTTTGGTGATTTATCACTAGAGGCCGGATTATATGCATTTGCATATGCAAATGCATATTTAGACCCTTTTCAGCGGTAGTTGCATATTTTAGCAAATAATTTGAGATCTTGCATATTTACGCTTGATATCGTTCAGATGCCTCACATAGCGACACTATAGACGTCAGATAGCAAGGCGCGCGGCCAGCGAAGAACTGATCTTACTGATCGCTACGGCCGGCGGCCGGAGCGGGGGGGAACCTCTCATCTTCGCCTGCGCTCGCGCCTACTCGGCTTAATTCGGCTAATTGCCGAAAACAATTCATTCATTCGTATGAGGGGTGATTTGGTATATTTTTATGGTAATTCAGTGAATTGCGAATTTTGTTTTTGACTGGTCGCACGCGCTGTTCTTTAGAGTTTCGTCTAGTGTTTTGTTTGTTTGCACGAAGTTGTACATTGTGAAAGTGAACCATGCCCCCTGATAAAAAAAAGTGCCCATACGTGGATAGCTGAATATCCTGGAATATTTACATACGACGGAAAAGTTTTATACTGCCGAGTTTGCGAGAAAAACATTTCTAGAACAAAAAAGTTCCAAATAGACCAGCATGTCAAAACCAGTGTTCATATCGCAGGAGTGCAGAAGAAGGGCCCACGACAACAAGTTTTTACAATGGCAAGTAGCAGTAACAGTGAAGTAACCTCCAAAGGTAAACAACAAAATCACTTTAGCATGGATCTATGTGAAGCATTTCTTGCAAGCAATATCCCTCTATACAAACTGACAAATCCAGCCTTGAAGGATTTTCTCAGAAAATATTGCATAAATCAAAATATACCGGATGAATCTACTTTACGTAAAAATTACATATCATCAATTTATCTACATGTGCTGGAAGAAATACGCAATGAACTCAAGGATAACATCATATGGATTTCAGCTGACGAAACCACCGACACTTGCGGCCGTTACATTGCAAATTTGATTGTTGGTGCATTAAAACTTGAACCTTCACCTTCCTATTTAGTGGCCTGCAGAGAACTTGAAAAGGCAAATCATTCTACGATCGCCAGATTTGTGAATGAGGGTATAAAAAAAATATTTCCTGAATCTTCTGCGGATGGAAATGTGTATGTGTTGCTCTCAGATGCTGCCCCCTATATGATCAAAGCAGGCAAAGCCCTACAAGTATTTTATCCCAATTTGATTCATGTGACGTGTTTTGCTCACGGAATTCACAGACTCGCCGAAGAAGTGAGATCCACGTTTGCGAATGTAAATAACCTGATTTCATCAGCAAAGAAAGTGTTTCTTAAGGCGCCTGCTCGTATAAAAGCCTACAAAGAAAAACTGCCAAATATCCCTTTACCTCCTGAGCCAGTAATAACACGTTGGGGTACATGGATCGAAGCTGCGATGTTTTACCATGAACATTTTGAAGCCATCAAGGGTGTTATCAATGACTTCGATAGTGCAGAGGCTTTGGCAGTTTTCCAGTGCAAAGAATCGTTTGACGACGCCAGTATTAAAAAAACCTAGCTATGATTACCACTTATTTCGCCTACATACTTGCAAGTATAAAAACGCTTGAAACTCATGGATTGGCGTTGAATGCATCTATTCAGGTTATGAAGGAAATTCGCCTTATGAATTCCTCGTTGCCAAAGCTATTCCCGAGTAAACTCAAAGAAAAATTTGAAAACATACTGAATAATAACCCAGGGTTTGAACCTTTGTGCCAAATTGATAACTTCACCAACGGGGCAGGTGAAATTTTGCCCGGAACAATAAGTTCAAAAATCGCACCCAAATTTAAATTCTGTCCAGCCACATCAGTAGACGTAGAATGTTCCTTTTCCTCTTACAAAAATATATTAACGATCTAGACACAATTTGTCTACAGAACATTTAGAACAGTACTTAGTCATATACGTTTTCAAAGGTAAATTCTAAATTTTATTGTTAAATACATTTTATAATTGATATTTTCGAAAATATAATTGTTATCCTTGAGAACTAATAGCTTACTAAAATAAAAATAAAATATGTAAAAATACGACTTCCTGTATTATTTCATGTTGCATATTTTGACCCTTTTTATGGATTTTCGTGCATATTTTAGCTATTTTTATTGCATATTTGCGTGCATATTTTGGGCTATTTTTGTTGCATATAATCCGGTCTCTATTTATCACAAAAATGGTATATACAAATTGTCCAATTATTATTATTTATCCACCAACCAGCCCACAATAATAAATAAGAAATGCCAATATACTTTATGAACACGAGAATGACAAAGTATGCATGCATTCATAAATGTTTTGCTTCTGTTGAAGGTTATGAGATGAATAAGGAACGCCAGTCCCTTTTTATGAATAATGAATGACCTTCTTTATATATATATATATATTGTGTGAAAAGTTATTTATGATATGCAACCATGTGAACTGGGCTTCATGAATCAAATATTATTCACCACTAAGTGATGTAGGTACATAAGTACTAATAATCCATTCCGTGCCCTTTCTCAGTTTTTGCTCGTAAGTCAAAAATAACATCTATTCTTTTATTTCTATGCGGCGCATTTATAAAAAGCAACAAAGTTATGATAATTGCTAGATGTAAAAATGATATCTTGTGTGCTGAATCCGGGGTACTCACCTCACAATACGTAGTAAATAATATTGTAGGTACCTATCATGAGTTCGGTAATCTACATAAATAAAAATGTAGGGATGGGTGGTTTATCATAGAACCCGCTTTTACACACAAGTATGTCTCATTCTAATGTAAGTTGGGAGTACCTACCTATATTACGGTGTATTTCAGATACCAGTGTCACTAACACCAACATCAATGGGATGAAAAATAAATACTTTTGCTAATGTAATTACTTGATCATTATAAGTGATACATATAACAATGAATTAGGTATTTGCGTCAATCTCATTTTCAGTATTATTTTTCAGCACTAAGATAAATAAAATAACATGGGTAGTTTTCGAGTGGGGCATGCAATCAGATTGTATGAGAATTGTCGCTTCCGTTTCACCATAATAAAATACATATTAAAACAAAAGTGTAATTTTATCAATCTATTACAATATCGCATTATAATTTATTATAATTATGTGTAGACTTTTGTACTATGTAAACACGCTGGGAACATAATGAAGAGGTTGAAATGTTGAAAGAATAAACAAGACGGATATTTCAAGGTGTCAGGTTTGCACTGAGGCGTCATGAGTTCGATAGACCCTCTGTAAGTCTCATCATTGCAGAAGCAACAATTTCAACCTTTTATAATGGTAGTAGGGAGAAATCAAATATTGTCAGATTTTTGTAATGGAGGAATGCTTGTCTTTAAAAGAAGAGTATCACTTAATTCAGGTATATTGTGATTGTAAATTGGAACACAGCATACACCATCCTTGATTATTTTGGTTTAGTGTATGTGGAGAAAGCGTTTAGAACTGTAATCATTAGTGTACACTACTTTAGTCCCTTGTAGAGGAGTTATTAGTATATCTGGGCTATGTAGGGGGTCTGTTCCTTTGAGGCTGCGTGAGGGGGGTGCGTGCGCAGGTGGCTGCGCCTGTCCTTGCCGGACATAAACTTGAGGGGGCACAGCTGGCAGGGGAAGGGGCGCTCCCCTGTGTGGCTGCGGTTGTGCACAGCCAGGTAGGAGCGCGTCTTGAACCTCTTGTCACACACTTTGCAGGCATGAGGACGCACGTCGGAATGGGCACCCATGTGCTTTTGGAGATTCGCATTTGTGTAAAACCTGGTACAAAAAATGTATGTTTTATAAGGTTCCATGAAAAAAACAGAGAAGTGAAATAAACCTATACTAATCTATTTTTTATAGTGTTCTGCTTTATATGGTTACTGTTTCGTAAGTATTAGCGATCTGTAAGAGGAAATAAGTACTGAAATAAAGTTGCATAACTGATAGCGCAAGAAGTGATATAGACTTGGTGAAAAAAAGTGGTTTTCACTGATACAAAATGGCCACCATTAAAATTGCATAAATTTTAGTAGTTGTATCTATTAAAATGTAGATCAGGCAGGGGTGTGCAATTTGCAATGGAAGCAAATGTTCATCCCCTATGTAATGTGATACAATAGCATGTACCTGAGAGGGCACAGTGAGCAAGGGAAGTTCTTTACTCCGGTATGGCGCAAGAGATGTAGCTTGTATTCCGAGGGCTGGCCAAAGCGCCGCCCGCACGCCTCGCAACAGTATGGCTTCTCCCCGCTGTGCTGGAGCAGGTGACTCTATGGAGCCAACAAAAATATCACATAGAGATACATCACAGCATGAATTACACAAAATGTTTTGAGAAATTGATACAGTTACCATGCATAATATTATTGTATGTAAACAAAAAAATATATTTTAAAATTGTATTTTTACCGATGACGGTTATGGACATCCCTAGCTGGACGCCCCCACCTCTAAAATGTAGGGCGGCCATTTTGGATGGTTCTCCCTGTATACATTGTAATATTAACGACTCTCTGCTCTGTTTGCAACATTAAGGACGGGTTGTTTCGGAGAATTTGAACAATTCATCAAATTTCAATGTTCATTTTCAAGTTCTGTGAAAGATTTTTTCAAGTTCTGTTTTTATTTCAGTTTTGTCAAGCAACTAGCCTACAATGATATAATAACAGAACTTGAATAGGACTTTCGCAGAACCTGAAAATGAACGTTGAAATTTGATGAATTGTTCAAATTTTCCGAAGCAACCCGCCCTAAGTACATAATCCATGCCTGATCAATAAACAAATGAAGGCATACAATGTTTTTTAAATTACTATTTGTGAACTTTCAATTTTAAAAAGGTTACTAATTTCCCAAATAAAATTCAACAACCTTGGATAATATTTTTCACTGCTAAAACCAATGACATTACAATACATCTAGACCACCGCTAACTTTAATATTGTGTGCTTGCCCCAGATTTTACCAAAAACGGTCAGAATTGCCCCGGAACAAAGGGGAAACCACGTGACGCATTACAAAGAATTTACTGTAATTACCTTATTTTCTATTTAATAGAATATTTAAAAAATATTGTTTTTCATATATAAATTAACAGACAACATGAAAAAAAAATTATTCATTTTTATCGAAATCTTTTAAATACATACAAGGTTTTTTTAAACTTCATGAGAGGTATGATTCTTTCGATTGATATCAACAGTTATAGTCTACCTGAAATGTTAAAAGTTACAGGCTTTCAAAGCTATGAGGTTAAAAAAAACAGCGTATTTTGCAAAATGACAGTACAAAGCTGGTGGTGGGATTTTTACAAAGGTAACTAAAAAAAGCATGTTTTAAATATAAGAAAATATCATTCTTTTACCCAATTAGCTTCAATTATACGGGTTATTTAAGAATAATATTTCATTGGCATTTGAAGAAATATGAAAAAAAAAATATTTAAGATTAAGAACTGTTTACACAAAATATTCTGTCGGGATGAGTGTGAAACGGACTTTATAATGACTGAGAGTACGCAAATAATTACGATCGAAAGTTGTAATTTTCGCTAGTGTGACCTCAAAAGTGAATCAATTTTTATTTTTTGGTATCACTTTGACACTTTAGACACTTAACTCTTTGCACGCGGCCGTATCAACTATTGTTCCGTCAAAAAGTCCATACTCATACGCAGCTGTATCAACAGTTTATACGGAAACTTTGAATGCCGATATTCCAGCGGTCTTTCGACATAAATTTATTTCCCGCTCGCATGAACATTCGTAGAACTATCACGATGCTGACATCTACAAGAATTTCTCGAAAATAAAATTGTATTTCATTAAAAAACATCGATAATCAAGTGAGCCTCTTTGCGCCTTCGAGTGCTATAGTTTACAATTTTGTCAACGGATGGCGTTAGTCCAATTTTGTTATTATATTATGTGACATAAAATTTAAGTGTTCAGTTTTAGAAAAAGTTTTCATAACTAAAAATGATAAGTGCTCATGGTGTCCCACTTGTGTCTATCAACGCAGTGGCCTAAGTACACACACGCCGAGTGAATGGCGGGACCACATTCAAAAGATACGGTACGTCTTTTATGTTTTTGTTTTTATAAACATCTAAGAGTGTTGACACACGAGGATTTGTTATCATATTGTGGAGAATAATCTGTTCTGTCTATATAGTCCAATAAATCATGCCAGAATGCTTCAATTTGACATTTTATTGCGTGCATAGGTATTTTAAAATATGTACCGCGTACGGGTATAGATAAAACGGAGCAAATTAACGCGGTTAAAAGGTTAAACAACTTAATAAATATCAGGGTTATCAGACTAAAATATTTGGTAGAAGAAGTTTTATTTCTACAGCTATATACATAAAATGACAAAAAATAAACAGAAGAGTAACTCAGGACGATTTTTGCGCGACATCGCAAGTCCAAAAAAATTGGCACTTTTGTGGTCCGGGGCATGCTAGTGGTTAATACAGGCCGTGCTGTAGAAAATGAAAGGAAAGTTAAAGAGGCCTATTTTCAGACTTTTCGCACTGAGTTTAGCAGGGTTTAGTAATAAACGTGTACCTAGACCCATTATTGTCCCACAGAATCAACAGAAAATGTGGCAAGTAACTCTAAGGACGGGTTGTTTCGGAGAATTTGAACAATTCTTCAAATTTCAAAGTTAATTTTCAAGTTCTGTGAAAGATTTCTGTTAAGTTCTGTTATTATTTCAGTTCTATCAAGTAACTAGCCTATAATGATATAATAACAGAACTTGAATAGAACATTCACAGAACCCGTAAATGAACGTTAAAATTTGATGAATTGTTCAAATTCTCTGAAACAACCCGTCCTAACACTCATGTTTCCAGGAAATTCTTAATTTAAACATTGTTCATGTATGACATATATAGACATTCAACAAATGTCTTTATGAATGAAATAGATATAGGACAAGGCTGTGTTTTTGCATTTAAAAGTTGCGGATACAACATACATTCTATATCACGGGTGTGATTGAGATGACAAGATACCCCTACTCGCTGTATGAGGCGACCTACTGCCAGTAGGTTGTCATTATTCTTTATGTGTTGCTAGGTTCACTATCTTTCTTTCTCTAATAGCGCATAAAATCTTCGGGAAATAATTGTATTATTTATTTATTTAGAATTTACGGCACAACTGCCATTTACATACAAAGTTTTTATTTTATTTTTTTATATATACATAGTGCAGTATTAAATTTTGAAGTGGTGTTAAAATGTGTTATTAGTGCAGCTTTATACTTTATAAGGGGAATATTAAAAGTATCTGCGATTTTAGCATAAAAGTTCCCACGTGTGTGCAATCTATTTATAATCTAATTATAATAATAATAAATTTTGGCACTCATCTTCTTTCATCTTTGGCACGGGTCTGTTTAGTACTAAAACTCCTAAATCGGAAGTAATACAATTACCGTATCTTTCGCTTGCTAGTTTTGAGATCTCTACAATATGTCTATAGTTTGTAATATAATTGGCAAAAACAGTTTAAATAATCAATATTGAAGGTTGAAAATCCGGTCTGTAGGAGCTGTGCTAGCAGTTGGTCAAATCGAGTTTGAAACTCACTGAGGGTACTGACTTATACTGTTTTGTTAAATAATAAGATCTCTACTTTCCTTTTTAAAATTAAAGTAAGTAATACATACTATTATTTACTATCTGCACATTATAGTAGATGGACTTACATTCAAATTGGTGAGCTGAACAAACTTCTTGCCACACTGATGGCAGACATACTTCTTGATGCCGGCATGGGCCCGCTCGTGGTTCTTCAGGACGTTCAGGTAGGCAAAGGCCTTCCCGCACGTGGCACACTTGTACTTCCTCTCCCCCGTATGAACACGTAGGTGGCTCTTCAAGTTCTTTTCCGTTGTGAACTTTTTATCGCAGTGACTGCAATTTATTGTGGAGTCTGGCTGCAAAAAATACATTTACAATGTTTGTTTTACGCACTAGATGCATGGAGAGTATGTGAAACAAGCTGTGCTACATGCAGAATAGTGCATTCCATATAGACACTAGAGGTGGGCGTTTCTGTTTCTTTTTCAAAAAAACTGATAGCGTTTCGGTTTCCCAAAATAAACGGTGACTAGAAACCGTTTAAAAATAACATAATACATTAAAAAAAAAACCTGCCAAAAAATAAGTATAAATGGCTTTAGCTGTGTTTGGTGAGTAGCCAACTTGACCCATCGCCTTGCACCACAGTAGGAGGAATGGATTCATACATACGTCACTCCTGGACACTCTGACCCCCAGATTCCTAGCAACCCGTCATAACTTTTTCGTTCCCAGAATTTCTTCTCCTTTCTTTCCCTACAAAACCCCCCTCACAGCATCCCCAATGATGACTTAGGCCCCCGAGGGATTTTTTTCCTCAGGGCCTTCTGTGTGGAGCTAATGTAAAAAAAATGGGGATGGCCTACTCCCATTGTGCCCAGGCGGTGGGGATTTTGTCTGGTATTCACACATTTAAAAAAATGACAAATTAATCGAGAGTTTGCATGGTTTGACAAAATCACATTTTACCGACTGAAAGTTTTAGAAGTTTAGAAAGTTAAATATGCAATGAAAGTTAAATATCAAATAATTGTTTATATGAACTCATTTGTAATTTTTATTAATTAAATTTTCTTAAATTCACATTATGAATTTAGGAAAATTGATTAATGATTAATAAAAAAAAATATATATAAACAAAATTTAATATTTAAAAAAAAAATACATATCCTCTAAAGTTATATTATCCGCTTCCTAATATGTGCTAATATGCGTTTATTGTTGTTGCATTTTATTAAGTACCCATTTCATACAAGATTGCCACCTCGGTCTTTGAACAATTTACTACCAGTACTGTACCTACCTACTATTATTTCGTACCTAATAAGTACATTTTTATATCTTATTTTTTCTAAGTTTAATAACTATTATATTATTTAAGTTATATTTTTTAGTTTGTAATTAAATTTCTTATTTTCTTAATTATATAGTGTTATCAAATTTATCATCTAGTTTTATAGCTATTTGTTAATTTTTAGCTACATCAACTAGTGAAATTTTACAACCTATAAACCATAATGACTCACAACACTACCCAACTCAAACACGAGAAATAATTTCTCAATTGAGTTGAGCAATTTTTTGTTAAAAATTTCTAATTTTTTCGCAATCAGCCTCGAAATATCTACATTTGTAAATTATTGTAATGTGTTTATATATTCAATAAAAAAAAATAAAAAAAAAATGAGGTATTTTTCCTTAAGTGCGTTTTCAAATTTAAGGGAGCAATTGAAGCAGTTTACTCCAAGCCAAGGCGCTGATAATACTTAATATGTAACACAGCACCTTGAGATTTTTACTAGCGCAGAGAAAGCGTTTAATAATAAGCGCTTAGTAAGTGTTCAATAATAAGCGTTTCTTTGCATCGGTCTCTGCATGTTGGATCTTCAGTTCGCACGTAAAGCCTAAAGTTTGAAAAAAAAAATTTACCTTTACTCTAAAATTAAACACATACATTTTCTGGTTTCTAATATTTTAATTACGAAATTATGAAAACGACGTTCTATAAATTTGCCATATTATAAACTGTCTTGATACATACATATTTGACAGTGTTAGGAAAGTTATATCATTTACCAATAAAATAACTACATTTATAATTGAAGACCAAAAATAATATAACAAAAAACAATTCCGATGAAGTAGCTACAAAACGTGTAATTAAGACATACTACATAGATTTACATTTAAAAATTGATAATTAATCTTTTAAGTACATCATTTTTAACTAAGTAATTAACTAACCATCACGCCTTTTTCCGCAGGGGTAGGCAGATGGAATCTGAAGGAGGTTGGATCGCCAAACAACTCAGTCATGGTACACACTCCTTGCCTCATTCACATCATACATACTCTTCTATTATTCTGACTCTTGACTTGGCCCGACTCAAGTATCTGATTCACTCGATCGTGCCATGTCTTCCTTGGACATCCCCGACTTCTGGTACCATTCACATTTGATCATATATTCTCCTTACACTCCTTTTTTCGCTCATTCGCTCTACATGCCCAAACCATCTAAACGTCCCTTTCTTAATGTTAATGATTACGCTTACATCAGCCTTGCACTCTTTACGGATTTCTACATTTCTCACATGATCATACGTGGTTTTACCACACATACTCCTCAGGGATCTCATTTCTACAGCATTCAGTCTACTTTCATCCTTTCTCTGCCAGTTCCATGCCTCACTTCAATATATCAGGGTAGGTACCAGCACTCCATTACGGACTGCTAACTTCGCTTTTTTGGACAATTTTTTGTTAGCACCAACCACGTTCACTCCTCCATTAATAGAGTTACCTGCATCCCTTCTTTCAATTTCTCCGTCAGCCTTCGTCTACTTCCTAAATATACCAACTCATCCACCTGCTCCAAGTATTCCTCTTTCACAACTATATTGCACACTGTTTTTGTATTCTCTCTTTCAAACACTGTGGCTTACATTCGTCATACTTCATACTTCATTTTTGATGAGTGATAATAGTGAAAAATATTTTTTAGTGCAATGTGAGTTTTTTTAATATCATTGATATATTGTTTTCCTATTGCTTAAGCTTACCAAAAACTAAATGCGCGCCACTGGCCACATGAGATTGTAAATACATACATACAAAGATTGACACGCGTGCAAAAGGAATAAATAAATGAATTTTAGACAAATATGACGGTCACCTCTTACATTGATATCGCAAGAAAAAATTATTCAGTCTAAATAATATGTAACTAATTTATTATTATTATTTGAAAAACATGCAAGGACTTTTGACTGATAATTTTCTTTTGAATGCAGATTTTTTCTTTCAAAACTAATAAGATAATTGATTTGGGTTGCATTTGACTAGTTAAATCAAATTTAGTAAGTCCTTAAAATAGAGATGATATGTATGTAGTTGGACAAAGAAATATAAGAATTTTCCATGCGAGGGAACTTATACTAAAGTGTATCTTTGAATGATCATACCTTCATACCAAAGTGTTTTCTCATATGGGCTTCCAGTTTAACGTACTTATAAAATGATTTATCACATTTCTGACAATACAGCATTGTGCTTGTGATGGCACGTTTGGTGTGCTTTTTATATTTCTTCTTAGATGTGTCCCTAAAATAGGCATAAACATTAAAATGGTAGGTGAAAAAGCAGTGATTGCAGTGATATCAAATACTGTAGATTAGTTATAATACTTCCAACTTCTGACGCTTCCATACATTCTGATGTTTGCAGTATGCTTACACTAGCGCCTTCTAGCGGCACGAGTTGTGAGGCTCGGTTTACTTTCATACATTTGAATTGATTATGCAAGATTACGCCACGCTACACTAGCGCCTCTAGCGGCCAGAGTTGCCACACAGTACAAGTAAATACTGCCAATATCTTATTAGAGTTGTATTACTAATATTCTAGTGTATTTGGTGATATACATAAGATTCGGTACATCAAGACTACATTTTTGAATTTGTATTTTTTGTACTTATGTGTATTATGTTGATTCACTTTGTTCCTATCTTATATTATGTTAAATTGTTGATAAACTGCCAATACGGATAAATTGAATTGCAAATCCGATTCATGCTGCTGTGAATAAAAAAAATATTATTTCTTTTATTATGTTAATTCCAATACACTATGTAATGTAATTAACCTGTTAACCGGGCGGGACGTACAAATACGTCAAACGTAAACAGTATTGGGTTCGGGTAGGACATATGAATAAGTCCTTGAAATATATGTTGCGCCCTGGAACGAGCGGGACGTATATTTCCGAGCATATCACACGGATTTTGGGTTTTTAATTTTTACATACTTTAATTTTTTAAACTCAATGTTTCTCTTTTAACTGTGTGCTTTTGTTTATTTTTCTGTTATTATAACCTTTTTTATATTTTTTGTAATCTTTATAATTGTTTGTAAAGTTTCTATTTTTTTAATTCAATGTTTTCATTTTTATAATGCATAAATGAAAAAAAAAAATTATTTGAAATTACGTCCTCCGGCCGTGACGTACTGATACGTCCTAGTGAAGGAGTTCACGCCCGTTGTATGCTGAGTAATTCAAAACGGAATTCCCCGGTTAGCATGTTAATTTTTACGTAATAGTCTGATGGGCATAAATAAATAAGATTTTAGTAATTTACATATTTTGAATTCTCTCTTCTTCATCATCCATATTCTTAACATCGATAGTATTTTGTGGGTCCGAGTGAGGAGAACCTAAAATAAAGTCAAAAGTTTAAATGAATTACTAAAATAGTAATAATATTAAATGGTGTAAGCTTTAAAAAAAATCACTTTTTGAATACTGGTGAGTGGGGTGATTTATATCAGGTGTCTCTTCAACTCGGCAACTGATAGTTTCATCTGATTTGATATCAGATCTTCTTTCTTCTTCCTGCTTGACCAACTGAAAAGTAACGAATACCACTTAGTTTTTTATTATTGTAAGAGGAAAATGTTTCTTAAGCAATAATGGTGGACTTGGCTAGCAAATAACAGAACCCGGGATGCGTAGTACCCGGTCGGGAACCCGACACTTTTAACGATCGGTCAATATTACTTTTAGAAGGGTTTGATTTAAGTAATACAATTTCTATTACTTGCGTAAATATAAAGAAAATAGGGACACACTTATTACACACATTTTATCTTAAAAACACGTTCATAACAGTTATATAATAATGAGAATTATATATTTCAGTTTTTGGAATTGGAAAATAATGTATTTTAGTAGATATTTCGTTAAAAAAAAAAGATTATTTGATGTCTTTTCTTCTCGCTATGTTTTGACATAATAATATTAAAATACTTTCATTTTAATTTATTTCTTAAATAAACCCAAACTAAGAACTTATTTTAAGATCATAGATTCATATTTTGGATTAAATAAGAAGAGAAAAAAATTACCTAAATATTTTCGTATTCATAACAATGGCCGCCATGTAAATAAACGATTTTAATTTGAACGAAATAACTACGAAAATGGATTATTTTCCATTTTCGGAAACTGAAATACTTACTTCTCATCATTATTCTAAAGGGACTGGGACACGGTCAAGCGGCTTGGTCGCAAGCACGTAGTTTTTTGTCTATGGCACTTTGTGACAAGCATTTTGACCGTGTACCAAAGCTGGCTTGCAAGCATTGCGCAATACTACGTGCTGGCGGCGGGGCTTGATGCGAATTTATATTTTTGTGGGAATAGACAAACGAAAATAGACAAATAAATATCACGTATCATATAATGATATAAATTGAATAAAATTATTATAAAATAGGTACTTAGTTATTGTTTTTGTGTTAAATTTGTAGAAATCCATCTAATTTAAAAATTCTGGAAGTATTTTAGTATTTTTTAATAATTATGACAGCGGTTTTCAAGGTCATTAATAATCAAACTGTAGAATAAATAATTTTCTGAATTTTCAATGGAGAAAACATATTTTTTGTATGAATACCGCACAAGAGTATCAACTATACATAGATGCATAAATAAACCAATAAAATTTTGACCACCACGATATCACAGGAAGGCGTGGCCATGCTTGACGGAGAGGCTTGATGCGGGCTGTCAAGCCGCTAAGCATAGACAATAATAGACAACAATAGACAACAATAGACAAAAAAACTATGTGCTTGCGATCAAGCCGCTTGACCGTGTCCCAGTCCCTTAACTACTGCAAAAGTGATTTCTTTTTAAATAGTGAGTATTAGGCTTGTACCTATT
Source organism: Hesperophylax consimilis (assembly GCF_061612785.1). Taxonomy (NCBI): domain Eukaryota; kingdom Metazoa; phylum Arthropoda; class Insecta; order Trichoptera; family Limnephilidae; genus Hesperophylax; species Hesperophylax consimilis. The sequence continues at coordinate 19,085,970 of NC_142838.1, forward strand.
TATATATACATAGCAGAGATGTGCTTTATTTCAAATAAATCCATTTCAAATGCTTTTCTAAAAACCATTTTGCATTTTGCATTTTAAATGCTTTTCTCAATGCATTTTCTATTTTAAATGCTTTTTGCAACATTCTTCCTACTATCTCCACTCATCTTTTTTTCATAAGCCCCAAATATCAGTCAGTCCTCAACCTCGCTATGAGAGATAATTTACATTTGTCAAGTTGCTCCCTGGTAGGAGACCTGGCAATTGAGTGATACCATTACAAAAAAATACTGATTCAAATACTGAACATGGGGCCATGACGCTGTAATATTAAATGTTATATAGCAGTTTCTATGTTTTTACGTTGGCAACATTAGTCCCGCGCAAATTTTTTGTGGTTTCATAATCTGTAGTCGTGGTGTTTTTGGATTTACCATCATGTAATATGTTTGTTCTACATTGATGTCCATTATTAAATGACAAAATTGTTTAAAAATTCTATAATTATTTTAATTGTTTGACCTGAGAATCCATTTTGCATTTTCAATGCATTTTGAAAATAGGTATTTTGCATTTTGCATTTGAAATGCTTTTCTAAAAACCATTTTGCATTTTGCATTTTCAAATGGAAAAGTTTTGACCCATTTCCATTTTGCATTTCAAATGGTTTTGGGTACCCATTTTGCACATCGTCACCTTAACCCTTTCCTAACGGCTATGAGAAAAAAGTACAAAATTAATGGTTTTATATGAGATTCTTAATAATATGTTGTAAAGGAAACACATAAATTTTTTTTAGATTTTTATTTGCATTCTAGGTATTATTACTGTGACCTGGACTAATTTGTACCGTCAGGAACTTTGTGTATCATAGTAATGTGTATAATAGGAACTTTTAAAACATAGGTTTTTTTTTTTTAAACTAATTAAATCGTTAAATAAATATTAATAGTTATAAATAATTAAAAATGAATCTCGTGGTATTCAGTAAAGCAGTTTTTCTTTTCATTTAGACATAAGAATACATTGCAGTGAGAACATTTTGAGTGAGGCTTTGACTGTATCTTCTTGATGCTGCATACTTCGCATCTGCCTCTGTTTTCTACAAAAGTAGGCCAGTGTATGCCTCTGTTACCCAACCTAACATCTTTCAATGTCGAATAGTTTACTTTGCGCCTTTTAGATGGGCCAGGGCTGGGTTGGTTTTCCCTCGATAACCTTTTTTTCTTGTCAAGATCTTTTTTTGTCATCAATCCTTGTGCAACTGACCGTCTAAACTCTTTTACAGAAGTCTTTTCAAGTATCAGCCCATGAACAACATATGCATTTACAAAAGCTATATCCAGAACTCCCCAAAACAATCTGTGCCACCATTTTGGAGACTTTCGGTCTACACCGTACAAGGCCCTCAATCTGTCAGCTGTATCTACACCGCCCATGTAAGAGTTGTAGTCTTTGATAGATTTTGGACAAGATACTGTCGATTTGGATCCATTTTTTTCTTTGCGAGTTACAGTTTCTTCTTCGTTGCCATGAAAATTCGAAGCAATGTTTACGACTTTGTTGTCCTTCCATTTCCAAAACCCGATGCCCAAACTAGAAAATCGATAGTCACATTCTCCACGTTTCAATTTAGAGTCAGCTAACAGATTGTTGGGTACACCCTTACGATTAAACCTCATTGTTCCACATCCGTAAGTTCTTTCAGTCTTCAGTTTCTCCAGTAGAGCTACCGATGTAAAAAAATTGTCGAAGTAAACTACTTTATCCTTCCCCCAGTCAGATTCTGTCAATTCCAAAACCACTCTTTCTCCTAAAGTGCAATCGGAAAATTTTGCATTCATTACTTCGTCTTTTCCTTGATAAATCATGAATTTTTTTATAAAACCTCTTTGGTCAGCCAGACACCATAGCTTATAGCCTCTCTTTATTGGTTTCATCGGAAGATATTGTTTCAAGACTGACCTTCCCTTGAATTTTATCATTGATTCATCAACACTCACTTCTCTCGTTCCGTGGTAGCACCCTTGAAATTATTTGTTCAAAGCATCAACTATAGGTCTGATTTTGTATAGTTTGTCTTTGCAGTTAGGAAGCAGTTGAGAGTTATCATTGCAATGGAGGTTGGACAAAATAATTGCAAATCTATCTCTGGGCATGGTCTTGCTTACCAAAGGATTGTTCAAATCAGGGGCCGACGAAAAATGATCTGTCCATGAAGGTCTAGTATTGTAGGCCATGTAAAAGTTCATTCCAATAAAAGCCATCAGTTCTTCCTTTTTTAGGTTGAGGACCTTATCATGTTGGACTGCATATAAGTTACTTTGATATATAATTATATCCAGAATATCATCAATGAAAACTAAAAAAATATCGGTGGGTGTATTACATCCAGCAAAACATTCTTCGACCACACCCGTATTTGTAGAATATTCTGGAAGATAAGTTTCTAAATCGCGTTTTTTCCATTTACGATTCGGCTCAATATTCTTCTTCTTTTTAGATGGTATCAAAGCAACAGTTTCTGAAGAACCGGAGGGTAATGCGCATTGACTTACTTCTCCATTTTTTTCTTCGATCTCATTTGTAACCTCAAGTTCAGCTTGATCTAAAGATTGTTCCAACGCTTCCTCGAAAATTTGATCAAACGTTCTATATGTATGTAGTTGCATATTTTCAATATTTTCTTCGTCATACAACTCCACATCTGAATTCGCATCGCAATCCGGAAGGTCTTCTAAAAGTAATGCTTCAATCAAAGCATTATTTTTTGAAATATCCATTTCGAAGACCTGAAAAAAGCGTAAAAAAATTGTACGGGACGATTGTATAAAAAAATTTATTTTTAAAATACCCACATGAGGTAAAAATTGCGAGGCGCATATGACGCCGTTCTATTTGTATAAAGAACATTAACTTTAAATTCAGTAAATTTAAATGATTCACCTCTTCAAGGCATATAAGAATCTAGTAAATCAAAAAAAAAATAAAAAAAATTGTTGTCTCATATGCATTCGTGGACTTGTTCGATATAAAAATAATAAATTTCACTCATGTCTCAAACAAATAAAGTATAACAAGAAGTTACTGACGGTACTTATTAGTCCTTAACGATTTTTCGAGTTATTCAAACACTAATAACTAGAATTATGCACTAAAAACACATTTACTACATAAACAAAACCTTAATTTCCAAGTGTAATAAACAATAATGGCACTTACCAAGTAATAACTATTTTTAAATATTTTCTAAAACAACAGCACGTCACCACGGATTACGGTCGTCGTTGCGAAGACTTATTATTTGCCCTACTTGGCGCCAAATCGCCGTATGTCAAATACTTTGCTGTTATTGGCTAGCTAGACGGTACTAGAAAGTATCGTCAGGCTTAGCAAAGGTATAGACGATAATGCGGCATAGATTTTAGGCAGGAAATCAACAGGTACAAATTTGTACCGTCAGGAAGGAAAGGGTTAAAGCAATAGTGGGATATCTTGAAAAATGCTGTTCTGAGATAATAGGACTTTTAGGTTTGCGTGAGCTCTAGCAGCATCAAATTAACTAATCTTGCAGATTAATGATATAGTATAAGAGAGGTAAATTATTTAACATCAACACAAAATTGTAATAATAGAAAAATAATTAATTTTTTCATACTAATTTTGACAAAGTATACGTAAATCTGGAAATATCTCACTGTTGCGTGGAGTGTTTGGTAATCATCTCAAATTATCTCAGTGTAGCATAGTAATAATATTACGAGTTTAGATGGATAAATGAATTAATAATTGTTCCTCGGGAGATTTTTTCAATGTGTACGACTGTTTCAGGCTAGTAATTGCTTTAAATAATTAATAATTGCTTAAAATAATTAATAATTCTTATTTCTGCATGTTTTTCCATGATGTTTATAATCATAAATACATTTTCAACAGTACACACCCACCTACTCCTATAGTTTGTCAATACGACAATTGACGATAGTAAGGTGGAATAAAAATGAAAAAAATATATATTTGTGCTTATAAATTTATTTATGAGAAGCGTTATATAATGTATGTAACAAAAATAACAGAAAAACCTTAAGGATAAAAGTATGTAACAAAATTAACAGAAAACCAAGAATAAAAAGTAGGTATGTATCAAAAATAACAGAAAACCTTTAGAATAAAGGTATGTACCTAATTTTTTTTACAGAAAACTTTAAGAACAAAAAAATAAAACAAATATGTGTTGATTCCCTGGAAACCTACAATGAACCTTCATCGTTATTTTCTTCTTGTACATCGCAGTCTGTATTAGCAGTATTAATTAATTCAAAACAAATTATGAGCAAACAAATAAGAAATCACGATTTTTATTCGGTGGAATTGTAGGTGGAACTGTATAAGCTGGTCCTAGAATTATACTATTCTCATTCCGAACATTCTTTAGTCGCTCTCTCACATTAATGCTCTGATTAAATGGATCCTCGGTGTAGGTGCTTTTGTATTTGATAACTAACGATTCGTCTTTAGTGATCTGTAAAATCTTAACTTTATTCCAAATACATTTATTTTTGTCCATGTTTATTGAGAAATTTTTTCCAGTATTCTCACATACCTTCTTCCAGTCAATGAAGTCCGTTGTTTCCATTTCTGTTAACTTATAACGAGGTTCATTCTTCTTGGAACACTTTATGATCATCGCTAACTACGTTGGAATAAATATTAGGCCTTGTTTTAAAATCCTGACCTTTTCTCTGTCGATGCAATAATGAATGAAGTCTCCTTTGTTCTCTGAGTGCCCAACAATTAGGTATATATGGGTAATGATTTGAATATCAAGTGTTCATAGTGCATGCATGTACATAGAAAATAAATAAAATTGTTTTTATTCTGTGCCACATAGTTATCAGAATAAAAGATCACTTCCCGTTTCCCTTGGCAAAGGTCTTTTAAAAATGTGTACACGCAGGTAGATATTTCAACTGCGCATCTTTTAGCTACACCCTCATGCCGCATGTAACAATGGCCCTGTCGTGTTTGGTATTGTAAATACAGAAGTTATAACGTTTAACTTGCTCTTATAAAAAAATAGATATATTGCCATTTGGCAACGGCATAACAGCTTGAAAGTCATAAATGGCAACTACAGTATCATCAGTGGTCTTGGTAATGTTTTTATCTTTTTCTTGTCGAGATAGCTTTACATCCTGAATGTGTTCAGAATATTATTATTTTTTCTAATATCTTATTTGCACTACTTATTGTATTATACACAAAATCCACAAAGGTTCTTTTTTGGTTAAAAAAAATATATATTGAATTGTATGTAGAGTGTGTAACATAGAGATTACCTACCGAGACACACTTCTATTTGTACAAATTGTACATCTTTTGGATATTTGGAGATCCGAGATGATCCTGCACGATAATAGTGCGATTCCACTCTACTAAAGCTGTTGATGTGATTCATAACACCATCAACTAAATCATCCTTTTGCAGGAAGCTGTCTGTTTTCTTTTTTAATGCAGTGCTTATGGTATTATTGCTTATATCTAAGGTTGCCATAAAAAAATCTTACACATACGTATGTTATGTCCATCTCTCTCAAAATAATAACCACTATTAGCTAGCATTCATGGAATCATAAATATTAAAATATTTTAATCGATCAACTTCCAAAACAGATTCAGAACATTTGTATTTACAATTAGTACACAGTACTACAGGCTTAATTTGTTTTGCTCTGCGTATTTTTCCTGACTTTGCTACATACTCCTGACCAGTATTCACCTTCAGTTTATTTATGTTTCTCTTCCAAGATCACCCAACTTGTTGAAAACTATAGAGCTACAGTGAGACAATAAATTTATTTCAGTATTTTAAACGACCTTTTGAAAGCAACAGTGGGACAACATCAATATCTCAGTGTTGCTCTGAGTGACCGAACATTTCAATACTGAGATTTTACTTGTAACACTGGCAATTTTTTTTTTACAAAATATCTTAGTAATGCATCATGTAGAGCTCAAAATTTTACATTGAACTGCATACTTATCTCAAAAGTGTATTTTTCGAAGATATCCCACTATTGCTTTAAGGTGACGACATCTCTGATACATAGTATATTTACCATTATTATTTTGTTATAAAGTAAGAACACTAACAATTACCTTATATTACATTAACATAACATAATAATAATAATGTGGATGGGGCAATACTTACATGAAGATTTTCTGTAAGCAGACGGTCAGTTGCCTGTGTCTGCAGAGGTTTTAGGTGCTGTTTCAGAAGGGAGTCTGAACGGATACATTGCTGCTTAAAGTAATACAACCGATTCAACAGTTCGTAACATAGTTGACACAACACCTTTGGAAGTTCATCACATAAAGGAACCTGCAATTAATGTACAAAGTTTAATTACATTTGGTGGACATTACGTTTTCAGAAGGAAATTATTTGTTGGACATGAATTACATAACCGCCATACTTTTAGACATAGATTACGGCAACTTTTTTTTTATTTTTTTTTTTATGTGACACCTCACAAGAGTGTCCCTGCCTGTGCAGTGTACAGACAGGGGAACTATGTCACCACCCGGTTGGGCGGCGTTGTGAGGCGGAATAAGGTAGGGGCTGTAGCAAGGGATTTGTTAATGCGGGCCTTGAAGAGGCTCGGATTATAGGAGGGAGGAAAAACAGATGTCGGTAGCTCGTTCCATATACAAGCCGACTTACACAAAAACGAGTCGTAAAAACGGCCCGTTCTCATGAAGCCAACGTCAACCGTGAACGGGTGTTCAGTTCGTATCCGTCGAGTTTCACGCACGTGCACCAGTGCATCAGGAATCAATGCTGCTAGCTCCTTGGAGCAGGCTCCATTGAAATACCTGTAGAACAGACACAGCATGCCTACATTGCGTCTATGCATTAGAGAAGGCAATCGGTCTGTTAACAACGGGTTGTCAATCAGACGGATCGCTCTCCTTTGCACAGATTCAAGCAGGTTTATCAAGTATTTTGGGGCACCAGCCCAAAGGTGGCTCCCAAATTCAATAGTTGGGCGGACTTGAGACTTGTACAGGGTCAGCAGCTGGTCACTGTTGAAGAATCTCCTAGCTCTGTACAAGACGCCCAACTTTTTGGAGGCCTGATTTACTCGGGCTTCTATGGATCCCCGATACTTGAGCTGGTCTGATATAGTAACTCCAAGCATTTCAATGGAGTCTTTATTGGGGAGAGTGCTCCCATCAAATTGCACCAGACAGTCATTGATCTCCCTCTTTGCCGAAATCAGACACGCTTGGGTTTTGGAGACGTTGAAACTGACCAAGTTGGCCTTACCCCAGGCACGAACCATCTCGAGGTGGTGGTCAATTTTTTGCTTCAAAACTTCCCGAGCTGTTCGGACATCATAGGTGGAAGGGGACCTGTCAAAAAGATAACCCTCGTGAACGGTGCTGTCATCAGCGTAGCAGTGAATTGGTGCACATTCAACGAGATCGTTGATGTGCAATAAAAACAGCGTCGGAGACAGCACAGATCCTTGTGGCACCCCCGCATTGATTTGGTGCGGTGAGGAAGAAGAGCCGTCAACCACGGTTTGAATTGTTCTTCCCCTCAGAAAGTCTGCAATCCAACTATGCAGGGTTGGGTGGATCCATAGACATATGAATATTAGTAGACCTGCCCTAAGTGATTAAAAGCGTATTATCCCCACTCCCCATACCGGTTCCATTGAGCCGGCTGGGCTCGCATATGGCCTAAGGTGAAATTTGAAAACGTGACGTCATCATTCTTGTGCGAACTATGGTCGAGGCATCATCGGTTCATTTTACGAAATAACACGGCAAAATGTTCACTTGTACTATGAAAACTTGTAAAAATAGATGTGAAAAAGAGAATAAACCCAATTGTCGTATTACATTCCATATATAAGCATTATTTTACTTTATTTTAAGCATATTCACATCGTATAATATAGATCAGTTTTAGAAACATATACTATCACATCGAGAAACGTCTGGACGCGAAACACAAAGCTGGTTGGTTGCTGGGAAGTAAATTATGAACATTTATAAAAGTGTCTTAACTAAATACTTAAACGAAATATTCGACTCTGAAAAGGGAACCGAATTTTTTTGCCGAATTTGGACTTCGCAAATTTGTTCATAACGTGGCGAGTAATTTGCGCTCCCATGTAAAAATGTCTATTCATTCTAAAGCAGATTTTACTTTTAAGAAGTAAATGGTGATATTATAATGCGAGATGCCTATTTACTGTCAGATTGATTTATTGACGAATCACAGTCAGTCTTACTCCCTTCATCCTTCAACAGTTGATTTTACCCCTCGCCATTATCTTCTCGTCTATTAATTCCTATGTCTGTGGGTGGATCCCATACGATGGTAACTTCCCGATAAGTGCCCGGTGCCAGACTCTGTCAAAGGCTTTGGAGATATCCAACCCAACGGTTTGAGTTTCAACAAAACGTTCCATGTACCGCCCCCAAATATGCGTCACATATCCGAGTAGATCGCCACACGATCGGTTTTCGACGAAATCCATATTGTCGATCGCTTAGGATATTGTTATTCTCGAGATATGTGAGCAATTTGTTGTTAACCACCCTTTCATACCTTCGAGAGTATGGAAGTGATGGCTATGGGGCGGTAGTTAGAAGGGTCGGAGCGGTCCCCCTTTTTTGGGATTGGGTGGACGAACTACACTTGTTTCAACAATTACTACAAGAAACAACTATTTACATGCAATAGGTTATTTGGTTCGTATTTTGGGTTAATCAAGCAATTTAGATTGAAAAGAAACTTTCGCAAATATCACCGCATACTAAAAATATCCAAAATGGCGGCAAAGGGATCGTTTTATAAGGGAAATTTTTAATGTTGATTTATTAAAAATGGAACTTTATTGCATCTTTTACAATCTCTCGAAACGTGGTTAGTTGTTTCTTGTAGTAATCTAGTTGAAACAAGTGTAATTTCCATAATCTGTTCCTATTAATAGTGCGACGATTAGGTAAATATTTACCTTACATAAAACCATAGAGATAATATAATTAGAGGCGCTACTGCATACTAATATCTCGTCGAAACTTGTTCCACCATTAGTACACGATAAGCGGTGCACGTAAACCGTCAGTAGTTTTAGTTAGAGCGTTGGGAGAGTTGAAGGTAAAAAAACGGAACCTATTTTTTCGCCTCATGTCTCATCTAAATATAATACATCAATGCATAAACACATAATTTTATTTAAAGATTGGAAAACTAGATTTTCGGAGTTATCTTAAGAATTTGTAATTTTTAGCTTAAGTTAAATATTACTTTTATAGTCAAGAGGAATCCATACCGATGTGCAGTAAGAATATACATCTTCGGGAACGCTTTGCATTTGGTCCTGTGCGGATAAGCAAGCTCTACAAGTCTTCGACAGATTAAAAAATCCATGATACAAACTATAGCTCATATTATATGGAAATCAATCCTTAAATTGAATTTGGAAGCAGTGAGTAGATAAATCAGCTAAATCTTCAATGTTGACTAAAGTATTGAATGCTAGCTTCTATCATTTATTTACAAGATTTTTGACAGTTCGTTCCATAAATAAATCAGTCGCTCGTTCTTGCTCTTTCTGTTCCATAAATAAACCTGAACAACCTGAATAAACCACTCACTTCTGACAACTACTGTCAGACGAAAATTTCCAAAGACAAAACAGATGTTAGATCAATATCTGTTAAGTAAGAACTTTAACACCTTCGCCGACACTAAAAAATGAGTGTGATTTGCTCTGGGGCAATTGTAAATGAAATTAATGAAAATAATAAAATACTCCCTAAAATCATGCAGGATAGATCCCTCTAAGGCAGGGGGAAACCTGCGACCCGCGACCCTTTTTGGTGGGGCCCTGCTGACCACAAAAAAGGTAAAATAATAACTTTCAGAACACAAGTTTCGTTCACGGTGTTTCAGATACATTATTAACCCTTTCCTTACCAGAGTTCTTCTGGAGGAACACGAAGGAAAAAAAAATATTTCTCTTGATTTTACGAACCAAATAGCCCCGTATTTTGCATATCGCTTGAGGAAGATATTGCTTATAAAGAAATAGAACAAATGTCGTACTGGAAACACATAATATTACTGTTATTTCGAATTAAAAACGCGTGTTTTGCAGCTTTTGACGGTTTGACATTTCTCGGATTTCAACATTATTTTAAAGGTAAGATATCGCATATTTCTGTTGAAAATAATTATTATATTGTATATACATGTCTAATCTGATATGTAAATATTATTTCCATTCAAAAACATTGGTTTTTCATTTGGTTTTCGGTAACAACATCCTGTTCCTGAGCTGGCACTTTGGTCGTTCGTGGATGTTTTTCATAGAAATCTTTCTTAGGCCTTTAATATTGTTTTACTTGTTTTTATTTGATTCTTTCAAGATATATTAATTTATTTTATTATTTTCCGGTAGACTTTAATATTATTATTCATTTTATTCATTTTTATAGATGGAGCATCGTGGTTTGACACATGAGGAGATCACCGTGATGCTGGAAGGAGATATTTACGACGTGGAGTTGGAGTTGGAAGATGAAAATGAAGAGGGCTGGTCAGTTGAATATTTCCAGGATGCTGCAGAGGAAACCAATGTGGAGGCATTGAACCAAGCTCTTGGAATGGATGTGGAAGTACATGCAAGTGCTTTTGTCATTATTTCTTATTGTTATATTACAGCGATTATTGCGTTTGATTTTGATTTAAGTATGAACAAATTTGGGTTTTAAATGAAACCATCAAGTATATATTTTTAATTATAAACTTTGGAAGAGAGGCAGCAGCCAGTAGAAGACGAGCCAGAGTCCTGCACCGTGCCGCAAGGACAGCCCAGTGAAGCCTCAGCTTCTACGGAACCGATCTACGGTGGATCAAGAAAGATGTCGATCATGTGGACTCCTACTGTGATGTTACTTTCTTAAAACCACCACTGGATATGTCTGCTCTACAATATTTTTTTATGTTTCATAGATGAAAATATTATAAAAAATATTGTTGAGCAGACAAATTTGTATTCAGTTCAAGAAAATAGCACCAGCGTCAACACCACATCATGATGGGTATCCTTAAGTATCCGGCATTCCACCTTTACTGGGCCAATGATACAAGGCTCTCTCTCATCGTTGATGTCATGCCTAGAAATCGTTTCACAAAGTTACGCTGGTGTCTTCATTTAAATGACAATAGCTCGTTGATTCCAAGAGGACAAGAGGATTATGACAAATTATTTAAAATAAGGCCGATGGTAAATGCCCTCCTTGAAAATATGGCCAAGATCGAACCTGAGGAATTCAATTCTGTAGACGAGCTCATGATACTGTTCAAAGGGAGAAGTAATTTGAAACAATATTTTAAAAACAAGCCACACAAGTGGGGCATCAAAGTCTTTTCCCGAGCGAGAGCCAGTGGGCTCGTCTATGATTTTGAAATTTACACGGGCAAAAGCACGAATGTCGGTGTGTGTCTCCAAAGAGAAAGAAATTGTTTTGTTTTATTTCACCACTAATATTTTTTGTTCTATTTGTTTTTCTTACGGTTATTTGGGGTAATCGTCCGTTTTTAAAAAAGTATATATATTTTGATTTTTTCGTTTTTACTAAAATTATTTTAGCATAATATTAAATTGCAATTTAATATGCTTGCCTTTATAGATTAATAGAATTCATTTTTGTGTATTTATTTTCTATTTAAACAATTAAAAACACTTTAAAATTATGTATGCTCCTTGTACTACCCGTTCTTTGACTTACACCCCCTAAACCCCAATGTTCTTCCTCAGGAACATGAAATATTTCGAAAACCGTATGGAAAAAAAATATTTTTTTTTTTGTAAAAATATTGAAGAAAATCACAGAACTCAATAATGCAGACAAACATTTTTTTCGTTGGCTGGAAAAAGTCTGGTATTGAAAGGGTTAATTCTCGAGAAAGGCATAATACAGATGACAGCTACTTACACATGTATCTACGTTACTGGAAAGCAGTTTAGACACAAATAATAAGACGATCCAACACCCTCTTTTAATTTCTCATTAAATTCATCTGTAGACGCCCCTAAGAAGGAAATCATTCTCGTGTTTGAAGTGCAGTTATAAAATTCTTGTTACAGACATGTTACAGGGTATATTTATGTTACAGACCAGGGGCATTTAACTAAGCTTTGGCCTTGAAACTCATTTGAAACCGCCACGCCCACCTCAAAATTCTTATAGAAAACGAATAATATGGCTATAAGCTCAGATCTCATTGGTGAGAAAAGAAGGATTGGTTTGATCTCTCGCTCTCTACCATAATGACTCGTGTAACAGAAAGAGATGACGGAATTTTGCCGTTTGACAGATGTTTGACAGTTTCAAATCATTCAAACAAAATGAGTGTGGTTTATTTATACACGCGGGTTGTCATTTGTTGCCGAAATACTATCATTTCCGTCGAAAATATTGCGTGTTAAAGTTGTTCGTGATAAAAATACAATATAAGCCAGTATAGTGTTAGCGAGTTACAAACATATATTCAACACCTACGTAAGTTCAAGTTTAAAGTGAATTGACAGTTATTCGTTCGGTTTTTTGAACAATGCTTCATACTTGGCATATGTCTTCCTCCACAACGTATAAATGTTATTTATTATATCGATAAACTTATTCATGTTATTGATTAGTGTTATCCTGTATTATCTTATTGTTTTGGTGAAATTAAAGATTTTTAAACATATGTAACCATGAGTTCATGAGGCTGAAAAATGTCGGAATTCTTCGTCATACTGTCGGACAATCATGTTTTGGAAATTTTCTTCAGTGTTTTTGCAAATTTCTTGTCATTTTGGGTTTCTTCTTCTCAGATTAACAAGTTTCATCTCAAGGAAATGCACTGTAAAAGTTTATTTTCTTAGTCAGATGAACCTTGCCCTTGGAAAACATTTCGACAGTTTTCTGCTTCAAGGACATTTTTATTTTTAAAATATTTTTTTGGGCTAGTGAATGAATGGAGTAGGCCGAGAGCAATTATATTGTCTATGGTTGCATCTTACTTTTAGATGACCTTGAGTTTTTTCTATCTTGTCTACTGTTTTTTTCCGCACGGTAGGTACTGCTTGTATATCTGTGGTTAAGTACTGTATAATTCTGTTGTATACAAAAAGCCCGAAGATATCGATCTAGAGAGTGGTATATTTATGTTACAGACTATGTACTGCAAGAGTCGGAGGAAAACATTTTGGTGCTCTGGGTGTAGTTTTAAATAAAGTTGAGAACTCGCACAAAGATTAACTCTTAATTTGAAACCAGTTTTGTGTTCGGAATGTAATGTCAAAATTCCAGTTGTGGGTTCAACTGTTGACTAATTTTTAAGGAAAACATTATCGTTTTCAAACTACAGTTATAAAATCTACAAGAAGTTGCAGACCGTGTGCTTTAAAAATCAGAGGAAACCATTTTAAATCAAAGCTAGAGACTCGCACAAAGATTCAATCTCAAGTTAATAGCAGTTTTGTCTTGTATTTTGAAAATATTTTCTTTGCATAATTTAACTGAAATTTTCTTCAAAAAATATGTTCAAAAATTCATCGAGTTGTATTAAAATTCTACTTTAAGGGGTGGGAAAATGTGATGGGGTAGTTATTTGAAATCTCAAGTGCACAGTGGCCTTTATTTTGGTTTGAAGGTCAAGTGTGCAAAATTCCATCGATCTCGAAATAAAACTGTAGATTTGTTTAAAAAACTAAGCCACGCCAAGACTCTTATTTATATATCTAGATATTAATAGATCATTTATAGCTGATCCCGGCGTTGCTAGAAAATCAGACATAGACAGTATCGAAATACTGCTTTGAGGGGTGAGAAAAGGTGATAACAGTATTTTTTCACTGTGAAAATTTTCATTAACCTTGAAATAAAACTGTAGATTTGTATAGAAATCAAATCCACACCGCCCGCCACAAACACACAATCACTTTTATATATTAGAAGACAGTGGAACCCGGAATGTCTTTTTCGGGCGTCTCCGACTTCTTCCACCATAAACTATTGTATACCACAATGTTTTTGTTAAAAAAAACATTATATTGACTTTAATTCGACTCCATATCTCATTCCGGTGCAGAGATATTGCGTTAAGTATTCCTCGGGTGTCCCCGACTTCTTTTACCATTCAAACCAACAAAAAAACACTCCTGGCACTAATAAGAACGAACTGTGAAATTTTCATCGGTCAACTACTTTTAGATTTTTGCGAGCATAAACATACGCAGGCTAAATTTTTAAATATAAAGAAAAAGAAGATGACATTATTGAAAAAATTCTCTCAAATTATAAATAATAATACTTTCATTTTGAAAAAAAATGAGAATCCCTGGCCCGTGTTCGGCAATATTTTATTTTTTGGTATTTTATATTAACATGTAATTCTTTTTTAATATGTTAATTATTTTACAAAATACATATTTAAGATTTTTTTTTGAAAATTTGAGTAGGTACCTCCGCGGTCCTTAATATCTTTCTTTGTTATTTAAATTTTCATATAATTATTAAAAAAATATCTCCATAAATATATATAAATTATTTTATTAATAATTAATTTTTTCTCTTTTAGAAAAGTTTGAGAACCCCTTGCAAATTTTCTGTGTTATCTGAATTGTTTCGTGTTATTAAATTTAATAATAAAATAATCAAAAAAAAAGGTTCTCGAATAATACATTGTTTTAGAAAAGTTGAAAAAAAAAATGAAAACCTAAACCTAAAATCCAAATAATTTTTCGAAAATATTTTTATTAAAAAAAAATCTAAATTTTATTTTATTTTTTATTTATTCACATTAAACCCGCTAAACTACTTATGTAGTTTGTCAGCAGGGACATAGAGACAACATTTATACACTCATAAGATACGATTTGAACGGTACATAATTACATAAATTGGTTACATTGTAGAAAAGTTTAAATAGCAGCTGAGAATGATTGAGAACTTCCGAATAAAATAATATATTTACATTATATTGTACTGAGGAATTCACGTATTTACAGGTCGTACTATGTGTGAAAGAAATACTCGGTTGTTTGTATAAAAAAAAAATCAGTGTGGAATGCGTCGTCGCGAGCTAAATAAAACGGATTTATATATTGTATTATTAAAAAGCTGTATGTTCCTAATTTTTTTTAGTAACATATCCGAAATCTTAGTGGAAAGATCAATCACATGATTTTTTACAAAAGATTAATCATAAAGTGCACGCAAGTGGCCTAATATTGATCCTTGTCATATTTTGACAAAACTAACTGTTACGAGTTACGACTGCTCGCATCATCATGGTTTTTAGGACTTATCAAATTAAATACGCTTAGTACACATACATATACTCGGTAAATACACAGAAAAGTGGGACTCGGTTAACAGGCACAAACTCTGCGGTGAGACCACAACTATTTCAGTAACTATAAATGGAAAATGATTAATTTTAATAGCTTATTAAAAAAATTATGATTTCACATAATAATATAAAAAAATATTTTACAAGATATTTTTTTTAACCCAAACTAAGATCCAATTTTGTGTTCATATTTTGGGTTAAATAAGTGAATAAAAAACTAACTCCAAAACTTTCACATCAATAACAATGAAAAATCGATATTAATTTTAACGAAATAATTAAAAATGCATTATTTTCCATTTCCAGAAAATGAAATAATTATGTCTCTTTATTATCTAAATCAGTGTTTTCAATCTTTTTTAATACGCGACCCTTTTACAGGTTGAAAAATTCTGACGACCCCCTTTGGCCATAGATACAGACAAAAAATTTAAATATGTTAATTATTTTCTCTATTTTGGTACCTATATTCATTATTACGGCCTACACTCTGCAAGGAAGCCACGAGAGCTTTAAAGGTAAGTACGAGGTAAGTTGGAAAGGCTGCGTGCGACTTTGAAATAATCTTGGATAAATCAATAGAACTGGCTGATCTCACCACAAATATAAAAGAAAATCTTTTATATTTGTTCTCATAGTGTTAACATGTTTTGGATGAAAATAAAAGAAGAATATCCAGAGCTGGCAAGGGAAGCTCTAAAATTATTATTGCCGTTTGCCACTTCATACTTATATGAATTCTCTTCAATGGTGAACATTAAAACTAAAAAGAGAAACAGACTTTACTTAGAAAATGATTTGAATATTAACATAATATGTTGATATTATCAAAAATAGCACAACGATTTGAAATATTTTTGAGAAATAACCTTCTCACTAAAAAATTGTTTTTATTGTAGTTAGAACCTCGCCTTTTTCCTTTTGCCGGTGACCCCCCGAGTAATACTTTGCGCCCCCCCTAGGGGTTGTGACCCACAGATTGAAAAACACTGATCTAAATGATACAAAGTGTTTTTTTAAGTACGTGTTGACCCACTGACCTTGTCCCACTTTTTTGTGTATTTACCCAGGACTTTCCTAAACAAAAAAAGCATCAGTAAGTGGATTTTTACACTTACCAGAAAATTACAGTTATCATATTTTCCCAAACATCACCAATATTATCGTTCTAAAGGGTCAGAGGATACTCTGGACCATAAGTTTTTTGAGTGTCCTATCAATGACCAATTTCCAAACTCCGTGCATGAATTGGTAAAGCTTGATATTGAATTCTTTATCAGTGTACCCTGCCTTCTTGGTCCAAACACTCCTGAAATTTACCATTTGTTGGTAAAGTTTATTTGTAAAAATGGCCTTAATATCTGACTATAAATAACATTTCTTTCATTTTTATTTGTATACATTGTTCAGGTTCTTATTTTCACTAATCCCAACTCTGTATATTTTGACTATTTGGGTTAAAACACTATTCTATATTCATATGTATATTTTTATTGATTCATTTATTGTATTTGTTTATAAGTTTATCTATATCATAGTACTGTTTTAAAAAAAATTATACTAATTTTGGAAAAATCTGACCTTTCCATTTTTGAGACTTATATTAATTAGGTGAGTTAATGGTTTTATCACATGGTTTTTAATAGATTTCAATAACTAAAAACGCCCACTGTTATTGTACACAGGTTCCTTTTTTTATAATTTTGTAATTACCTATTATTACCAATTCTGTATTGTTTTTGTTAAGTTATGTTAATGTTATGTTGTTTATGTTATGTAATGTTTATTGTACATTTGTGTTATGTTTTATAATCACATTTATATACTCCCATTTGCTTATTTGTTTATAAGCTTGTCAATTTCATAGTTGTTTAAAAAAGAACGCTCCTAATTTAGGAAAAATCTCATTGGTTAAATAACGAAAAACGCCCACTATTATTGCGCACAGGTTCCTATTTTTTATAATTATACTACTGTTACCAGCTCTGTACCGTTTATGCTATGTTTATATTAGGTTTATTTATGTTACATTATGTTTTATTTATGATGTATAAACATCTGTATATTTATATTCTGTCATTTGTTTATATGAAAAAAATGTTATTTGTATATGGTCAAGATCACCCCTAATAGGTGGAAACCAAAATAAAGAATAATAAAAAAATCGCTCTAAACTCGTTTCTTGGTTTTTGATATTTAAAGACTTTTATGATTATTCCAACAATCCAGTTCCTACTTAAATTGCCTTTTCCCTTGTTTTGTTCCATGTCCAATAGGTATGAAGAAGAAAGCAAGTGAAGATATTTGAAAAAAGAAGCCCAGAGCAAGTGTCTTTTGTTTTTATATAGTTGCATAGTTTTCGCCCCTCGTAATAATTAATCTCATGAAAAGTTTGCAAAATAGTACAAATTATCAGCCCCAAGTGAATAAACATAAAATTTTGTCGTATGTGATCAAAACAGTTTGTGTTGTGGAACGCTGCTTAGATATCTACAGACTATAGTGCCCACAGAACCTTCAAGAAAACACCAGAACTTATAAATGAAGCAAACATCGTTCACAAGGTAAAGGCCTCCCACTCCACTTTTCCACTCCAGATTTTCCTTGATAAATAAACGCAATCATTTGATTATTTTTACTTCGTTAAAATTACAGTCCATTCATCCAATACCGATCGGTACACAACACCTGGCGTATTCTATCTGAGCATTAATTTTATATTTTACTAACCCTTTATACACAGGTGATGGGACATACCTGACAAACTTTAACCAGCTACTCCTGAGCTTATTTGGAGAAAAAAACGTAGATTTTGGTCTACCTATGGTGACATCTTTTTGTTATATTATTTTGTAATTATTATTGGTATATTTTGGTGACCGGATAAATCATCAAAATGATAATTCTTCACATCTTTAAAAAGTTATATAAAGTCATGGAAAGTGAAGAAACAAAAACTTTATTAACACAATGCTTACGGGGGGTTTTTTAATCAATCTATGCCGTAAAGCGGGCATTTTTTATCATGTTCGCGCGCAAATTAGTTTCATGTAAAATAGCTATAACTTCTGAACTATTGATCAAAAATAAATAAAATTTTCAGTATTTTACCTTATTCAAAATCTTTCATTATGATCTGGTCACAAATTTTTATATTTTTGGATAAACAATTATGATATTTAAGTTTAAATTAAAAAATTTTGAAAAAACGGCACTTTTGTCATATTGTCGATTTAGTCATTTTATGCACAATCAACATAGTATATATATTTTGTAAAATACACACCACTAAACACTAATATTGTTTGAAAGTATGAAATCGTTGGAAAAAATTCCCTTTATGTAAAGGTACATCACAGAATTTACACATGTACCGGGTTTCGCTATGTATTTTGTATACCGCACACACAACATCGCCTTCGTAGATTCTTATTTTTACCAGGGCCTTCAATCTTTTCCAATATATGTTTTCTTATATCCATCGATAGTCTTCCTGGAGGATCAGACTTTGAAGATTTTTTTGGATACCAGATGTTGATGGTGTTGGTTCCGGGTCTTATCTACTAGGGACTATTATCTGACGAAATCTGATCAGCCACCCAGTGCTCTGCGATTTCCTTTATATTTTATTTTCCTTTCTTTTATGGAGTTGTACACAAAAAATTAGTTGAATAATGCACAATTTATTATATACATCGCTAGCCTTTTTGTCCATTTAGTGGATTTTCTTAAAATAGAATAATACGAAAGATATTGGTCTGCTCGGTCAACGCCTTTCATATATTTATTGTAATCGATTATCATTACCGTAGTCCATTTTTATAGGGTATTTTTTATGAAAATCTATGACGCGTTTAAGCGTCTCCCGCAAACAATGTGTTAAGTAGGTTAAGTTAGGTAAGGTTTAAATATATTTTTTTTCATCGTTTCTAATGACTTTATATCACTTTTTAAAGGTGTGTTGAATAGTCACTGTGTTGAGTTATCATGGAACTGACATCTTTATCTTACAGTAGAATTATTATCAATATTTTATATTATACATATTATGTATTTTTAACAATTAAATACGCAACGAAGCGTAATGCTTCAATAGTTCATTCTTTGTTTAGTTCCTCTTTTGGTCTCCTGCACCGACATCTTTGTAGATCTGTATCTCTGTTTGCCTAAAACTTAAGTAACCAGAAGCCAATGGGGAAATAAAATTCAAATCATCAAGTGGCAGTGATTTTATTTATACAAATATAAATATAAAGGTTCCACATTCAGGCTCTCTCACAGTTAATTGAATTCCAATGACATTCCTTTAGCGATAATCTGCATCACTTTCAACAATAATTGTTATATTTTACTTGTCTATTCTCGTTACATTCCATGCCACAAATATAGGTATTTTCAATTAATCTGTAGATATTTTTTGGTATAATTAATTAATATAAGAAAAAAATAATAATAATCCAGTATTTACAAATAAACTTATGAAATGTACACATATGATGGTGAATTAGTCTAACAACAATGTATTCATAAAAATATAACTCTCATTGAAAAATTTCAGATAAAAAATGTATTCAACTTACCGAAAGGTAAATTGTTCATGCACACAAAAAAAAATATATTGGCAGAATTATTATGAATCTGTTGAAAAACACAAAAAACTAAATAATATGAACACCGAACACAAGAGGTACCTACATATAAAAAGGTGATTTTATATGTAGGTACCTCTTCTCAATATGTATACCAAATTAAAACTTGATACCTCTAAAAATTTTAATAATTTGACGAGGCGCGATTTAATACAGGAATTAAAAATAATCTGTTATTTAATTACAAAAGGACAGACCAAATTAAATTTTGTTTAATTGTTTCCATTGCAAGATTTATTCTTGCGTAAGCAATGTGGTTAACATAAAGCATCAATTTTTACACTTATTCAAAGAAAAATATTGAAAATGGTTAAATGCACCTAAGTTATAGATTGAGATCACCATGTCATCAGTAACATACGAAGCTTTGTGTTTAGTATCCATTCAATGCGAATAACCAAGGAAATTATCACATGTAAAGAAAACAATGCATAAATTATAAACAAAGGGTTTACTGTATTCATACTCATATATATTTTTGACAACTAAATGAATCTATGTATGTAAGCTATATATATATAGTTCAGTGATTATAATATACATACTATAATGTAGGTATATTGAAGATTATTAGTTAACGTTAATTCTAATGCGATTCATATTTGAATGTAATTGAAAAAGGCCATTGTATATCTTCTGTAAACTAATACGACTACATAGTAATATCATAATGTATTGAGTCGGGAGTGAACACTTACTCATAGGACCAAAGTAACAAGAATAACCACAGGGAAGTGTGAATATCTGTTTAGAAAAATATGAATACATGCGAAAATAGCCTTACCAAAATAGTGTACACGGTTTAAGTAGATATTCGAAACATACTTTAATATCACTATATACAGTGCATTTTTCTGGAGAAAAGCTGACAATGAACATGGAAGCTATTTGTCTAAGAAATTCAATCAATGGAGGATGTTATAACCTTCTCATTCAACAATTTTCTTTAAATAGGTTAAATGCACTGGTTCCAGCATTCCTCCAGAATGAAGAATTTTATAATAAATGTATGCATGTATTGTTTAACACGCTGATGCTAAACAATACATACACCAACATGGAGTTATAAGTTATTTACAGTTTAAAAGTAAATGTATCCATAAATAATGTAATAGGTATGCAATTGCACATTGTGTGGTAATATGGTAAGATTAACAGAGTTCATTAAATCCAACGCTCGGCAGCTGCAGCTATCTCTACCGTATCCTACTTAATCTGATTTAAACATTAATTTGTACTATCTCGTAACCAGCAATTGTCACCTCAATCTAGATAGATTCCTTCAAGTGAGTCGCTATCATGTTAAATTCAAATACATATGCCTCTTTCAGAAGGTAAGTTGCAATACAACAGCTTATGCACGTTACAACAATGAGGTAGATACCAAATATTATCCGTATGTAAATCAAGTTATACTCGTAGTCAGTACTTCAAATATATATATCCATTTCTAAAATTGATGGAAGTATTTAGCCAGGATTTAACAAAAAGTTCACGCATAGCAACCCACTCAACAAGCGCATTGTCTAAGTAAACAACAACACATATTAAACTACATAGCTTTACAGACTCGTTCCATCAGAACACTCGTGCCCAAACATTACTCTTAAATTAATCTTTTAGTGAACGGAAAACTAGCCGGGGCAGTACGCCAGATGTGCAGATGTAGCAAAGTGTCACGTATACCAACAAAACTACTAGAAAACAGCACTCACACCGTGGAAAGTGTTATAAGCAGCCTACAGCCTAAATGCTAACTGTTTTATCATGTTGAGCACTTCTTCAAAAAAACTAGGTAAATTGTATCACTTTGAAGGTCTGTCTTGAATCTTAGATAACTTTAATTGAACACCATGATTCATTTTGGTTTCACTCTAAAAATATTGAAATTTACAGTATACAGTTTACTTCTGGTTAGTTTACTAATTAGTAATATATTCTGGAGGGATCCATAAGTTATACAAATGGCAGTGATAAAACTGGTGCATTATTTAAATTTACATCGCCTTAAAACATTTAGTTTATTTGCGTCTTCGTCAGTCTCAAAAGAATTAGATTAAATTACCTACTTGAAATATTCTAATCAAGTCTGTGAAAGTTTGACATAAACTTTACCCCCTCACAACAAATGTTTTCATAATGATCACCGTATTATATTAATGCGTAATGAGGCAATTTGTTCAATGAACACATTTTTCGACAATTTGTCAGTTTTGATTATCGCTAATACATATAACGCCTAACAAAAGAAATTAACCATAAAACTGTGAAGGATTCAAATCATTTAAAGTATCCCGCGGAGGATAAGGCAGTGAAATTATGTAATGTTTTAAAACAATCAATGCTTCAAATACAATACCAACCATTAAATAAATATGTTTTAGGAGAAGAGTACTTAAAGATTGAGCTACAATAAATAAAAGGAATAATGTATTTTCTGTAGGGAACTCATGGGCTCGTAAAACACAACTTAACTAGTAAAAAATCTATGTTTTAAATAAAATCTTAACTAATGAGATCAATAGCAATGTATTTGTGACAAAAACACGCAAAATGACCATTTATCAATCATTATTCATATTTGTGTTGGAAAATATTTCCCGCACTAAGGAAGCCTTTGAATATTTACAATAATTTACTTAGAATATTATTTTCTTACAAATTCACACATAATGTAAAATAATAAAACCTCTGGTGAATAATGGCTCACACCAACACCAACACACTTTACAATAAACTTTACCATGTACTCTCCCACACGTTCACCTTTAACTATAAAATTATCTAACATTCTCAACAAAATAAACACAACTTAATTCATATTTATACAACAGACTTTGTTTTAATGGATAAAAGTAGTAATAATATACACATCACTCTATTTTAACTTATTGAAAACCTATAAGGAAATGTTTTTATTGCTTTATACACATCTTGATTACTTCTCGGAACCCTGACGCCTAATATTCACAACTTGAAACTCTACCATTTGTTTGCCAAACACAGCAAGCGATGCTATTTCAAAGTCTCAAATCACCCTAATTTTATATTTACTTACATATAACACAAACGTAACAGTTACACTTTGAGCTCACAAACACTTTATATTTACTAAAAAGTCACCATGTCCAAATTTCACAAAGATTTTTTTCGCATTTCGATTAGTAAAAATACAAGGCGCAAGAAAGATT
This sequence comes from Hesperophylax consimilis, assembly GCF_061612785.1. NCBI lineage: Eukaryota > Metazoa > Arthropoda > Insecta > Trichoptera > Limnephilidae > Hesperophylax > Hesperophylax consimilis. The sequence goes on from NC_142838.1 coordinate 19,109,231, forward strand.
CAGTATCCAGTGATGATTGAAAGGCAATTGATGGCATAAGGGATGTCAGTCTAGGTTCAGAAAGTGAAAAGGTTGCGTCAGGTTGGACAGGGAAATATCCTCTTCTCCCGAAGATCAGAGATAGTCCAGATCAGGTTAGGAGTGGTCCAGGGTAGTACCGGCGTGCAGCGCAAAGGCGTCATAGACTCGGATGAGGTCCTCCATGTGGTACTCCTCGAGACAGACGAAGCCGGCCAGCGAGGGAGTGTGTCTTCGGGCACAGGCCAGGCAGTGCACCACGTGGCGCTTCTCCTGCTCGCGGATCAGCAACACGTTCCACACCTCCTGCTCGCACTGCCCGCAATAGTGCGACGCCTCGTTCTTGGCGCGCCCGTGGAAACGCACCTCCACCCCGCGTGACTTCACCAGCTCCAGGGTGCTGGCAGACTGCCGCAGGGTCTGCATCATGCAGGTCTTGATCTGTTTGAACATGAGCTTGTCCGCCACCTTGATGTTTCTGGCAAGGTTCCATGAGAGATGCACCATGGGGACGATGGATTTGAAAGCTTCTAGTTTATTCCATTCGTAACGTTCTAAGGCTAACGAATACTGTCTGGCTGTGAGGGGTCCCACGTTCCATGCTATGTTGTTGCACCACCCTATCGCCTGCACCCAATGAACGCAACCTGCAAACAAACCGACAACATTCTTTACATTTACAAAAAATTAGAAATTTTAATAAAAATAACTTCCTGTTATATACCTACCCATATGTGCTAGGAAAACTTGAGTTTCAGAATTGATTTACACTACGATAAAGCAAAAACCTGATGAACACAAAATTTGTCATTGATCAATGTTATTTACATCATAAGCTATGGAGCTTTGAAATATATTTGAATAGAGAAGGTGTCGTATTGTTTGTTCCCCAGCGATGTCTCGAAGTCAACATATTGTATCACAACTTTTTAATGAATGTGATTTATTAACTAAATTCTACATAGTAAAAACAACTTAAATTTGCATATCTTAACATGTTAAAAACAAATTTTTCAAGATATCCAAGACAAATAATATCTTGGTATTAACTAATGTAAATTGAAAATTTTATTTATAATATGCAATAAAAAAGTATAGCCAAAAAAAAACAAAACATGTAAAATAATAAGTTATTTTTAATGATAAACTAATGTTTATAAGGTAAAGTTTTATGCATAGCCGACATAGCTCAGTGCTTCAGAATACCTAACCGGACATCAGAAGGTACGGGTTCAATTCCCGCTGGCGGCATTTATTTTTACTTGGGAGATATTTTCAATTTGTATTGATATTTCATTTCATTATTGCTTATAATTAAGTTATTTTAAGTTCAGTTTTTTCCAATGTTTTGTTATAGACGCAATAGAAAGGTTGGGTACGAACCCGCATTGACCCAGACCAGGTCACCAGGCCGCTGTGTGAAGCGGTAGACAGGTATGTTGGCCGCCTGCATGTCCTCCATGGAGGGCCACCAGGAGCCGTGCAGGTAGCTGAGGCTGTTCTGCTCGCAGAGGGCATTGATACCACCCCAGTATGAGTCGGGCACTCCGAACCACTCGCACTCTCCTGGTCCGATGTTGATGTTGATAGAGCAGAAATTGTTGTTCTCTTGGTGGCCGGGCGTCCGGGATCCGGGCACCTGAAATATTCATTAATTTATTATGCTAACAAAAACACAATTTATTATGTTAAATCATCTATAATAATCTCTATATATGTATATATATTATAAGAAACCCACTTAAGAAGTTTTGTTATTTCAGTTTTAGTAAATGTAAGTAGAACCTCGTTAATTCAAAATCCAAGGGACATCAAAAAGCAAATTTCGAATTAATGAATTCACCACGTAATTCGAAATTTTATGAAAAACAAAAAAAAATGCCGAAAATCGAGTTCCTCGGCCGCCACTTCAAAACCCGTATCTATGGAGTAAATTCGTAATAATACAAATTATTCCTGTGTAAATCGAATTTTCGCAGCCGATTACCGTCGCGGTCGGCTGTTCAAGTTCAGTTATTCAAAGTAAATTTATAAAAATACGATATATTTGCACGTAAATCGAAAATTCGCAGCCGGCCCTTTAAATTTAGATATTCGAAATAAATTCGTGAAAATAAAATATATTTACATGTAAATCGATATTTCTGGGCCCTAACTCGGATATTTGAAAAAAATCACATTACATACGACATTCCAGTGTAAGTCGATTCAGATTTGCAAAATAATAATACTAATTGGGACGATGTATAACCACATAAAACTACATTTTTCGATGTTTTTTCATTTTTCAAATTATCTGGTTCGAATTAAAGAGGTTCTACTGTACAGTTCTCTCTCACTAATTCGCCATCCCAAACACCGGGCAAGTGTCCAATTAGTGAAAGCGCCGGATTACTGAGCACTTTTCGCTAAATATTAAAATAATAATGTACAATAAATTGTTTCTTTTATATAACATATATTATTCGTTTTATATTCAAAAAGTTTTTCACAACAATCTCCGGATTTTCTTGTACACATACCGATTTTTTATATGCACAAACGTTCCACATGGCACGGAACATTGCTTACCTTCATATAAAGCTGGACAGTGTTCATCCCCAGTATGACGTGGCCGACGTGAGAGAGCATATTGGCTGCAGAAACCACCCGTGTAAAGGCGGGCAGCTTCATCAGCTCCTGCAGCTGCGGTCTCCACTTCCTCTCGTCAGATAAGTCTACATTGGTCCCAAATCTACAAACAAACAGTAACAATATAGAAACAGAAGCCCATCACAAGTCTAAAGTAGTTTCCCCAGAATAACTTCTTATATTTAGAGAAATGATTTTTTCTCCCTTTGCCAAAAAAAAAGAAATACATACGAATATATTTTTGAAGTTTTTGAAGACCTTCAAAATAAAAATAAAATATTACAGCAATGGTGGCGAACTCTGAAGTCGGTGAAAGGAGATTATTTATTTTTGCAGTTGGAGCGCGTGTACCAAACGAGGGAGTGAGAATATTTTATATATAGTATTATTCAATTAATTAAATTATTTAGTTCATTCAATTTAAAATAAAAATAAATATTAATATTTTTATTCCCAGCTGCACGAATAGGATTTGCAATTCAACTTATCCATATTGGTGGGGACAAATCCCATCGTCCCCCTACAAAGAACCACCACTAATATATAGCAACAATAATAATGTGGATGCACTATATAGCGTATTGGCGTTCCATAGATTAAAATATGTCTGCGTGTAAATTACATGAGTATTCCTTCTCAAGTATTATTACCTGAGCATTTTGTTTCCATTATATTTGGCAGATTTCTTCCTCTTTCCATTAGCACCTGTCGAGTCCTTAGAATCTGAATCACTCATGTTACTCGTTACTCCTCCAGCAGCTTTCTCTCTTTCTTCCTGTTAACGAAATGTATCAATATTAATTAGTAAAATAACAATAATTGAGAGCATATAATGAAGACTGCTTTGGAAGGTTGTCAACCCCACATTGTCATTGACAAAGAATGTTTATCATGCTACATTCTTCCAAAATTATCATTCTTTTCACTCGTCTTGCATGAATGTGAAAAGACAAAAAATGCCTCAACGTTGAATATTTTCAATCAATTCATAAAAATGTATTAAATTGAATTAAAAGAACATCTGTTATTTGTAAAGGTTGGCTGGCCCAGGTACTACCTGGAGCCATCGCATTGAAAGGCTCGGCAGTTCTACCGTACTTTAAGTCAAGCCTATTGTTCGATCTCTTCCCACATGTTTTCTTAAAAACCGTAGATAAACTACTGCCAAAACCAGTTGTCTGTAGCAACCTTAAATCATACTCTTTTATTGTATTGAATAAAGGAGTTTGATTTATGAATAATCATTTGTTAGACATAATTATTGTCAAATGAATCAAGCTATGATATTGTACAAGCATGTGCGATAGCTTACAACAGATCTCTCAAGAATTCTACTACGCATATGAAAATTGGACAGGACAAACAATCATTGCATTGGATGGTAAGAATAGCGATCCTGGCTAATTCCAGTATAGGATGATCACCAAGAAGGAAATGACTACGAAGAGGGAAGCACACCCTACAGACCTTGAGACTCTCCTGGAAGCTGCTGGCTTGGTATTGCGCGTACTTGTGGACAGTGGTGTGCGAACGGTGTGATATGCAACCCCACACGCGCTTCTCCCCGCTCTGGTCCCAGTTCTCATCTGCGGATTGGTGCACCTGCGTTCGCACTTCCACGCTGTGCTCGGGCCACGCTTCCACCAATGTCTTGGTGGAGAAAAGACCCAGATCTGAAACAGGATAGATTTATGTATTTGTGTCACACACCTCTACATGTTATTAGATTTAAGAAAATAATTGATAAATGAGGACAATATTGATGATGATTTCAACTCTACTCGATGGTTATATGCTTCATGATAACCTATTAAATGGGTTGGCGATATACAATGTCAGGAAGTGCAAGAGAGACATAGCACGTGCAAAAGGTAGAATACTAGTCAAACTGTGGTGAAGCCACTGAAGCCACTTGCAGATATTTATTTATTACTTCCATACAGCAAAACCTGTTCATAAATAAACTTTTTTTTAATAAATTAAATAGTAGAGTAAGTTCGAGTAATATGGCACACCATAAGCTTCATTATACACGTTGTTTACGAAATCATAAAAAGTTAACCCTTTTTTTCAGTAAACAAACTATTCAGTCATAGATTTGTATAAATAAAATTAATTATAATAATCAGAATCCTTTTTTTTTTAAAACCCTAAAAATTATTTAAAAAAATTATATTTTTTCCATATTTTCCGAGTTCTACAAATTAAACTTCAAACTTGATGACAGTAAACAATCTATGCCATCACGTAGTACATTTTGAAAAACATTCATGTGTTTTAGTGAAAATACATATATCACCTAGGTGATATCCATGTACGGGGATAGCTGCCGATGGACAACCTATGCGACAGTCGGTAGGTCAGGTTAATATTCGATTAGGAAGCAGTGAAGTCATAAGCGACATTGTAATAAAACTCACCCAGTTTTAAGGCAGCGGCAATCCCCCTGACCACAGCGATGGGGTGCTTGAGACAGAAGTCCTGCAGCTGGGGGGAGAAGGCATCTTTCTTGGACTCGAGGTATACAGAGGGGGTGGGCGGCTGCAGCTGCGCCAGGGTGAGGGGTGCGGGGGGACAGATGGGCGGCGCAGGGGGTGGACTGCTGTCCCCCAGCACGTTCCACGCCCCACAGGCGGCTAACGGAGTCTCTCTGGAAAGTTAATTAAGCATTAATTGCAATGGATTTTATTTTTACCTTTTACATGAATTGAGAATAATCCATGAATGTCACTTGGTAAATGTTGCAATTAAAACAAAACAATTATAATTTTTGGAACTCTTAGGACGGGTTGTTTCGGAGAATTTGAACAATTCATCAAATTTCAACGTTCATTTTCGGGTTCTGTGAAAGATTTATTCAAGTTCTGTTTTTATATCATTGTAGGGTAGTTGCTTGACAAAACTGAAATAAAAACAGAACTTGAAAAAATCTTTCACAGATCTTGAAAATGAACGTTGAAATTTGATGAATTGTTCAGATTCTCCGAAACAACCCGTCCTTATTGTACCGCTGCAAAATTATCACCATCCGGTTCTACCATCAGATTCTAATTTTGTCATAACTTACTTGTTTCTTATAAAATTATGTTTTTGTAAATTGTATCGTTTTAGCAGATAATGTGTTTATACATTTATAAAAATAGTATATAATCTATCATATGTAATTTTCCCAGAATAGCTAGAAATGATTAAGGATAAGCTGGAGTTTAGAGATTAATCAATTAATAACATACTATGTATTGTTTAGAAACGTTTATACTAGCCTCCAACAGATGATGAGAGCGAAATATAAATACAAAACTAAATGTTGAAAAATAATACAAAAAATGTAAATGAATCATTGCCGTCATTGCAGTGCATTCAAATCACAATTTATTAATTCTTTGGATGGTAAGCGAATTACACTAAAAACCTGCTGTTAATCAAATCGTTATGATTATTTTAGTGGCAATAATAGACACTCACACAATATGTCAGGGTTTTAAAATGAGAGAATGGGAACTTACTTTGCTAGCTGTACAATTTGCGCAGCTTCCATGTTGTAATCAAACTCTTGGACTTTGGAATTCTCCTGCTTGAGAGGCTCTAGTTTGACTATCGGCTCCTTTCCCTTTGGCAAAGGCGGCGCAGACATCATTTTGGAATCATTTTCTAATTTGATATCAGGCTTAATATCTTTTATGTCTGGAATAAAACATTAAAAAACGGTAATGATAATTATTCAACCAAATAACAAAAACCTTATGTTCTAAGATAATAATCGAAAACATCATGCGGAATTAAAATCTAGAATTGTTTGTGATATGTTGTAGATTGGAGGGTTCGTACCTTGTGACATTATTTCTTGTTTTACCACGGGAGTTTCTTGTGAAAAATGTTTAAGGAGATCTTCTGCTAATGATTCCGCTAATCCAGTGCCATTTGCTAAATCTAATTGTGGTTTGATATCCTGGAAAACAAATAAACAGAACATTAAAACACAAATAATAATATATTCACTAGCTACCTGTCTACTGCTAGAACTCTGGCACACTATTCAAAGTTTAGATTATAACAAGCGTGCCCAGAATTTTTTTTTTCACATACATCACAGTCATTACAAGGCTAGGTTAGGTTTATTTTTTACATTATTGGGATGCACTTTTAAACAATTCATTGTTTTATGGATTAACAAGTAATATTCTTACATAAAATCTATACAGTGATCTCTCTCTAATCCGCCACCCCAAAAACTGTGTAAGTGTCCAATTAGTGAAAGCGGCGGATTATAGTGTACATACAAAATATCCTAAAAATTAGGCAAATTACAGAAACTGATTTTGAATTTTCAAATATGTATTAAAAATAACAGTGGTTTATAGTAGTTGTACAATAAATGGAGTGGCAGATTACTGAGAGAGTACTGTATTTAATAAATAAGTGCAATCGGAGACAAAGTTGTCATTTGTCTCCGTTGCCAGTGAGATTAAATATAATAATAAAAATAAACTTCACTATCGTTATTTACGCAATGGTAAATAATGATTTAGATTTAGATAATTCTTCACCACAAACCACAATATTATAATAGTTTTTAAATAAACTAGAACTGTAGAATTTTTATGTGAAACCGCACACGAGTCCCAACTGTTCCCAAGTGTCTGGAGCCAGTGAGACTATGGCATCCACAATTATTGGGGTATATTGTGAGGCTGAAGGTAGTGGAGAGGGGAAGGAAAGGAGGAAGAAGAAAGTGGGGAAGTACCTGGCTGTTCAGATCTGTTCACCAAACACGGCCAAAGTAATTTCAAGCAATGTTTCAATTCTGAATGGTGGTCTAACACCAGGGCAATACTGAGAGTATCTCCCGCTCTGGAATATGCCGCAAATATACTTACTACATATTATTTTAACTAGTGGAATGACGATGGGTCTATGGAGAAGATGCGAGTATTCTTAATATTTTCCTTTTAAGAATAATTTGCAATGTGACTTTGAACTTAATGCTTCGATAAATGAATGAAAAAAGAAATCGGCATTACTTGGGCTAATAAAACTTTCGATTCTACTTTTGATTTTTATGAATGGCACCTCTCTGAAGGCTTAATTTATTTTTCTGTTTTAACTCCGGCCTTCAACAAGTTTAATGAGTAATTTGATGAAAAAAAACCAAATTAATAAAATAAAATTTATTCGCTCACGCCGATTTGAACCCGCGACCTCCGAAGGCCGTCAATACAATAGTCTCCCACTAACCCGCCACCCTCAAGGGCAAGTGTACAATTAGTGAAATCGGCAGACTATATTCGCACATGCCTATTTGAACCCTTCGAGATCCGGCTCGCTAGTCGAGAGCCTACTCCTCGACCACGGAGGCCATCAATACAGCACTCTCCCACTAACCCGCGACTTCCGGCTCGCTAGTCGAGAGCCTTACCCATCGACCACGGAGGCCATCGACCACGGAGGCCATCAATACAGCACTCTCCCACTAACCCGCGACTTCCGGCTCGCTAGTCGAGAGCCTTACCCATCGACCACGGAGGCCATCAATACAGCACTCTCCCACTAACCCGCGACTTCCGGCTCGCTAGTCGAGAGCCTTACCCATCGACCACGGAGGCCATCAATACAGCACTCTCCCACTAACCCGCGACTTCCGGCTCTCTAGTCGAGAGCCTTACCCATCGACCACGGAGACCGTCAATACAGTACTCTCCTACTAACCCGCGACTTCCGGCTCGCTAGTCGAGAGCCTTACCCATCGACCACGGAGGCCATCAATACAGCACTCTCCCACTAACCCGCGACTTCCGGCTCGCTAGTCGAGAGCCTTACCCATCAACCACGGAGGCCATCAATACAGCACTCTCCCACTAACCCGCGACTTCCGGCTCTCTAGTCGAGAGCCTTACCCATCGACCACGGAGACCGTCAATACAGTACTCTCCTACTAACCCGCGACTTCCGGCTCGCTAGTCGAGAGCCTTACCCCTCGACCACGGAGGCCATCAATACAGTACTCTCCTACTAACCCGCGACTTCCGGCTCGCTAGTCGAGAGCCTTACCCCTCGACCACGGAGGCCATCAATACAGTACTCTCCTACTAACCCGCGACTTCCGGCTCGCTAGTCGAGAGCCTTACCCCTCGACCACGGAGGCCATCAATACAGTACTCTCCTACTAACCCGCGACTTCCGGCTCGCTAGTCGAGAGCCTTACCCCTCGACCACGGAGGCCATCAATACAGTACTCTCCTACTAACCCGCGACTTCCGGCTCGCTAGTCGAGAGCCTTACCCCTCGACCACGGAGGCCATCAATACAGTACTCTCCTACTAACCCGCGACTTCCGGCTCGCTAGTCGAGAGCCTTACCCCTCGACCACGGAGGCCATCAATACAGTACTCTCCTACTAACCCGCGACTTCCGGCTCGCTAGTCGAGAGCCTTACCCCTCGACCACGGAGGCCATCAATACAGTACTCTCCTACTAACCCGCGACTTCCGGCTCGCTAGTCGAGAGCCTTACCCCTCGACCACGGAGGCCATCAATACAGTACTCTCCTACTAACCCGCGACTTCCGGCTCGCTAGTCGAGAGCCTTACCCCTCGACCACGGAGGCCATCAATACAGTACTCTCCTACTAACCCGCGACTTCCGGCTCGCTAGTCGAGAGCCTTACCCATCGACCACGGAGGCCATCAATACAGTACTCTCCCACTAACCCGCGACTTCCGGCTCGCTAGTCGAGAGCCTTACCCATCGACCACGGAGGCCATCAATACAGCACTCTCCCACTAACCCGCGACTTCCGGCTCGCTAGTCGAGAGCCTTACCCATCGACCACGGAGGCCATCAATACAGCACTCTCCCACTAACCCGCGACTTCTGGCTCGCTAGTCGAGAGCCTTACCCATCGACCACGGAGGCCATCAATACAGCACTCTCCCACTAACCCGCGACTTCCGGCTCGCTAGTCGAGAGCCTTACCCATCGACCACGGAGGCCATCAATACAGCACTCTCCCACTAACCCGCGACTTCCGGCTCTCTAGTCGAGAGCCTTACCCATCGACCACGGAGACCGTCAATACAGTACTCTCCTACTAACCCGCGACTTCCGGCTCGCTAGTCGAGAGCCTTACCCATCGACCACGGAGGCCATCAATACAGCACTCTCCCACTAACCCGCGACTTCCGGCTCGCTAGTCGAGAGCCTTACCCATCGACCACGGAGGCCATCAATACAGCACTCTCCCACTAACCCGCGACTTCCGGCTCGCTAGTCGAGAGCCTTACCCATCGACCACGGAGGCCATCAATACAGCACTCTCCCACTAACCCGCGACTTCCGGCTCGCTAGTCGAGAGCCTTACCCATCGACCACGGAGGCCATCAATACAGCACTCTCCCACTAACCCGCGACTTCCGGCTCTCTAGTCGAGAGCCTTACCCATCGACCACGGAGACCGTCAATACAGTACTCTCCTACTAACCCGCGACTTCCGGCTCGCTAGTCGAGAGCCTTACCCCTCGACCACGGAGGCCATCAATACAGTACTCTCCTACTAACCCGCGACTTCCGGCTCGCTAGTCGAGAGCCTTACCCCTCGACCACGGAGGCCATCAATACAGTACTCTCCTACTAACCCGCGACTTCCGGCTCGCTAGTCGAGAGCCTTACCCCTCGACCACGGAGGCCATCAATACAGTACTCTCCTACTAACCCGCGACTTCCGGCTCGCTAGTCGAGAGCCTTACCCCTCGACCACGGAGGCCATCAATACAGTACTCTCCTACTAACCCGCGACTTCCGGCTCGCTAGTCGAGAGCCTTACCCCTCGACCACGGAGGCCATCAATACAGTACTCTCCTACTAACCCGCGACTTCCGGCTCGCTAGTCGAGAGCCTTACCCATCGACCACGGAGGCCATCAATACAGTACTCTCCCACTAACCCGCGACTTCCGGCTCGCTAGTCGAGAGCCTTACCCATCGACCACGGAGGCCATCAATACAGCACTCTCCCACTAACTCGCCACCCTCAAGGGCAAGTGTACAATTAGAGAAAGTGGCAGATTATAGTGCACACATACTAAGGACGGGTTGTTTCGGAGAATTTGAACAATTCTTCAAATTTCAAAGTTGATTTTCAAGTTCTGTTGTTATTTCAGTTCTGTCAAGCAACTAGCCTATACTAATATAATAACAGAACTTGAATAGGACATGAACCCGAAAATGAATGTTGAAATTTGAACCTAAATATTCTAAAAATTAAAACAGGTATTTCTTACTATAATTGGGTGGCAGATTTCTGAGAGAATGTATCGCTATGAGGTACATCTTTTTCATCAATTTAATCCTAACCTAACGTGAACTAATTCATTATAATTAGTAAAAATCAGGTTGTCCATGGTTAGTAAGAATTGTACCATATTGAAAAAAAGTATTTTTTTAATATATTTATACACGCAGTTATTTATTGTTAAAATATTGGTATATTTTTCGATTAACTTGTGGAATTCTCCTTCACGCAAAAAAAATTATGGTAAAGGTTACGAATTCCGCTTCACTCTTAATACGCAATATTTCACTTTCAAATAAATGGATTTAGCTTTATTAATTCAAAACATGATTTATTATGTCGGGGGAGACGGAAAAATAAGCACTTTTAATTTTAATTTCGTTTATTAAGTCACTTACGCGATATGTCACACGAGATTTCAAAGAAACAAAATAATGTGACATTTGCCGGAAATACCACAACTAGTTATTTACCTAGCCAGTGCGCGGGTTAGGTACAGTACCTACCTACTAACTAATTCAGTTAAAGAAAATAAAATCTTGAAAATATTAAATTAATATATATATATATATAACCTAACCTAATCTAACTGTGATTTTCTATAGCAAAAAATGCCCCTTTAATAACGCCTGCTCGCGTCCCCTTTAGAGTTACATCCCAGTTTTCAAATAGTATGTGGGCTACGCTAGGTTTGTATAGACTGGTTTGTGATTTAATTCTAATACCTATTTTCCATGTTCTAACCTAACCTAACCTAAACGGAATACGTTTAATCACATTTTATTCTATTTGTTTGTTATTCGGGTTATTTTATTTAATTATCTGTTGATTATTTGTTATAAATAATACATTGACTTACATATTAATATGGATTAATTATACACGATGATATTATTTATTTAATATGGCAATACTAATTTTTTTGGTTGGCAGCAATATCTATGAAATATTTTGTAGGTATGAATTACGATATTATGAATATAATCCAACTCTTGATATGAACATAGTCGCTTTCGGCGGCGCCGCATACTAATTGACATATCGCGTAAGTGACTTAATAAACGAAATTAAAATTAAAAGTGCGTACATTACCGTCTCCCCCGACATAATAAATCATGTTTTGAATTAATAAAGCTAAATCCATTTATTTGAAAGTGAAATATTGCGTATTAAGAGTGAAGCGGAATAGGAGAAAATTAATAAAATTATAAATAGCACATGGTATCAATTTAATTACTACAAGAAACAACCATGTATGTCAGAGGAGATGAAAAAAATGATAAAGATGCATTAAAGTTCCATTTTTTCTCAAACTTGGAAATACGCATAAATTATTAAAATAACCCAAACTGATACCCTAATAACCTATTTTGTGCATGTTTACTTAAATAGTTGTCTCCATTTGATATTAAAGTTAAAATCAGTTACTGTTTTTTTTAAAGAGCCTTTGAATGCAGCGGAATTGGAAAACTTTACCAAATATTTATTGAAGCATAAATCATTTAGGTAGGTATCTTACAGGCGATCAATATGAGTTGAATGAATTAAAACTTACAACATTATGTTGTCCAATGGTGGGTTGTACAGGAGTCTGCTGGGTTCTTTCTCTAGCTTGCTGCATAAGCCGACACTGGCCTAATAACTGCTGCATAAGAGCCTGAAGGAATTATTATAATATAAGTCACTGAATAAAACAAATTGACAACAAAAAACCTAAAAACAAACCTGACAGAAGACCGATGATAGACACTATTGACTTTGTTTGCTTTGGAGCCAAGACATTCCAAGCTGAAAACTATTTGAAAACGGAATGCTTATAGTCATAACAGTCTTGTCATTGTTGAAAATCTATAGAAAGAAAAAAAATAGATCTGGCAACATAGTTTTTTTTTTTCATTTAAAAATTTTAAATATCCTACCAGAATTTTTGAGCATTTTATTAAAAATAATTTCAAAGGGATGTTGCCTCATTTCCCTTGAAAATACTAAAAAAAAAAACACAAAGCGGTTGGAAGACGGTATGACGCGTCCGGCTGCCACGAAGGGTGCTACAATACTTTTACTTATTTGGTGTTAATAATTTTGTGAGTTTCAAAAGGCAACTAATTTCAGACCTATTTGCTAGTTATTAATTTGTATTATTTATTAGCTTATTTAATTAAAAAAAGTCTTGTCTCTTATACCTTCCAATGTTTAACTCACATACTCCTTAGTTTACTTGTTATTTTTTTTTAGACGCATATTAATGACTGTATGCATGTACGGTCATACCTGATATGTATATTGTACTTTGATTTACTTTACCATTTCAAGTACTATTATTTAAATTCAATATTAATTACGGCGTTGGTATTTTGCCATTACTTATTATTATTTTTTTTCTATAGATATAACAGACATTATTTTTCTTTTCTTTTAAACATTTGTTTTATAATACATATCAGTATATTATTTATATTTATTTTTTATTTACCTGACGAGTAAATTATTTTCCTGATTTCAGTCTTATTGGTTTGCAACAAACATGAATAATTGTATGCATATATGAATGTACAATGTACATACTTACTTTATATTTTGCTTTAATTACAATATTAGGTGTTATTATTTGGATTTGATGTTAATCTTAGTACATATAAGCATTTAATTTTTTTTTTGTATATAGTTATGCTATTATCCATGTATTATGTTACCCTTACATACATAAACTGTCAATTTTCTCTGCAAAAGCCCGATAGGTGTTAATGAATAATAATAATAATATTATATTTATTTGACAATTTTTTTTTAACCAAACTTCTAAATTTAATTAAGTAAATTAAAAAAAAAAACAAAATGTCTCATTTTTTTTGGTTATTCCCTGGAAATTATTTTTTATAATTTTTAATTGTATGAACAAGATAAAAGTGAGGTGACAATTTTCTTGCTAATTATTTTAATTTAGGACTGTGTATTTTGAATTCCGTGAAGTTTTGGGACGTTTAATAAAAATATTGCACTTTTTAAATATGAAAGAATACTTCAATGATCTAAAGGGTAATTTTATCTAGTTTTTTAAATTGTATTATACACGGTGTCCGGAAACTCGTAGTACAAGCGGGAAACTGGAGAATCTACACCACATGGGGAACCCAAAAAAACATTAAGTTTTTTGATTTGAGCATTTTCAAAAAAAAAAAAAAAACCAAAAAAATATATTTTTCGGCTATTTTAGGGTTAAAGTTTTTTCTGGTGTTTAGGGTTGAATAACAGATGTTTTAACCCTGCAGAGCAGAAATATTTTATGATTACACCGGATTAAATGAAGGGTGATTTCAAAATAATGCTTCAAATCCGAGTTTCTTCATTTGTTTTACTTTCAAATAGTTTTAATTAGTTGGGTACTTTGATCTTCAGTAATAATTTATAAGAATTTGATTAAAAAAAAAAAAAAAAATCAACTTCAAACTCGATTTACTCGATAACGAAGGCTCAAATAAAAAAAATATATACTACAAAATCGACTCCAAATGTGATGTAGATTCACCAGTTTCCCGCTTGTACTACGAGTTTCCGGACACCCTGTATAATATCTTAAAAATATAGAAAATTTAAAATACCTTGGAAAAATTCCGAAATTCGATGAGAAATTATTATTATTTCAAGTTTATACAACAGATAAACAACCCTCTTTGACTGGATAAGCATTATATATATATATATATCTTATGTATCTTTCCATGAATTTTTTTTATCTCAGTTTCTATTCTAATTAGTAAGTTTTCACATACACGGTCGTTTATCAATTGAATAAAATTTTCACAATGTTTTTTAGTAAGACCATTAGTGTGTTAAGTTTCATGTATTCATTTTATTTGTTTGTATATTAATTTTATACATACAATAAATTATATCAACTTATTTATTAATTATTGCTTCAACTTATAAATAACCACAATCGTGAGATTTCCAAAACAAAAGTAATTTTCCCTCTGAATTAAAAAAATTGATATCTTATATTTTGTGTGTTTAGCGTATTTTAGATATATTGTGTAACGTAGGTACTTGTAATTACTGCTAAATTTTAACCTAAACCAAAAATAATTCAAAAATCAGATTGAAATGGGATGTGATGACCTCAGAATCAACAGATTTGGTAGAGCCAACTAAACAGGGCATCTTTATGTGATGGTGCTTTACTAATTTTTAAATAATGATTTATAAATTCGGCATATCTATAAATAGTATGAAATAAAGTCGCTATTCTTAATCAAATCTGCAAAGTATTTCTTCCGGAAGGTTTATATATGAAATACATGCATATTATATTTATAGAAAGTAAAGAAAAGTCGATGTTTTGTAATAAAGTCGTAAAAAAAAAATATTTTCGGGCGCTTGGCTTTCACTTTTTGATTTCGGCTAACTCTGGCTAAACCTCATTAGATATATCAAAATAATGTACTACAGAATTGTACATCTTAGATAAAGGCCTAGAGAAAAGTCCACAATCTCCCAATGTTAACCCCCAGTAACGCCGGGTACACGTTAGCTAGTAATAATATATAATAAAACTTATATATTCAGAATCAGCGATTAATGATCTACATGAAAGTATTTTTTTTAAAGTAATAATATTTTTCACTAGAGTTCCTTATTATTACATAATTATTTACAGAACAGTACTGAATAAACCAACTGATGAAGTCTAAATCATTGATTTACAAATAGGCCATTAGGACAAAGTCGAATATGAAGCAACATCAATTTGATGAGACTAATATTTCAAGGAATAAGTGGTTGTGATGAGTTTTAAAAATTACTGTGAGTGAAGTTGCCTTACCTGTTGTGGCGGCTTGAGATTGTGCACATTCTGCTGCAGGTAAGTCAGCATCTGCATCTGCTGTGGGGTGAGATGAGGGGGTGGAGTGGGCAGGGGCGGAGGAGGGGCGGCGGGGGGCGGCGCAGCCCCCCCCTCTCTTGGGCGCTTCGCCACCGGATAGGGCGGCGGAGCACCTCCACTGCTTGGCGGCTATAATTTTAAATGTTTTTATTAGAGTGGTAATACTAGAATGCCGTATTCCCATCATCAGCCTTTGGATGACGGTATAGTGAGCGTTTTCCACAGGTCGGCTATGAGAAAAAAACTTTTTGTTATATTTGATACCAATTTCCATCTAGTTTGGTAACGCAATATTTGGCAGCTGTCATTGTTTCAAATAACTATTAGGGCGACTGCAGATGAGAGATTTTTGTTCAGACAGTTGCGATGCTAGAGAAGCGGGCAAAAAATCCATTATGGACCCGGTAGGGGAGATAATATCAACCTACACACCACATATAAGTGGTCACATAGGTGGAAGATGAATTATTGTAATCAACGCTTTGTCTATCATTTAATCACATTATTGTGATGTATGTATCTGGTAGTAAGTGACGAAGCAAGGTGCCTAACTGGTAATAGTCCAACAAGGCACATAAATATAATATCCTTGAAGCGCGTGAAAGCGGCACAGCAGACATGCACTATTTTTGAAACAACATTAGCACTTGCAAAAACTACTCTCGACCGACATCTCGGTAACACAAATCATTAGAACATCGCTGATTTACATAATATTTATACAAAACAACCTTTTCGTCGAGGATAAGTGACATTTTATGATGGATGCTTTCATAAATATGACCTATGGTTATTTATAATATTATACGCCCGTAGTAGTGCTTTTACATACTTCTGATATAATAAAATAGGGCAACGGTAAGCATGCAGTAAATTTAGCTAATAAAAAATATCTATTATAATTATTTAACAGATACGCTATTATAGCCTTTTTGTAACTATATTCTATGTAGTTGAACATGTCAACAATTTCTGGGAAAGTATTTACAACTGCATCCAATCTAGGTACAAGCGAGTATCTGATTGACTCAGTCCTGATATAATTTTTGGATCAATTATGTGAAATTTGTATAAAATGTGTAAATTGTGTCTTCTCTAATGACAATGGAAATGTATTTATGGAAAACTGTTTGAAATCGTAGGTATGAAAATTATAGTGCTAAGCATAGACTTTCCGTATGGGTTCTGATATAATTTTCATGTGGGGATCAGTGTGGAAATAAGTATGTGCGAAGCTATGTTGAAGAACCTTTCAGAAATGGAGTTGAAAATGGAGTATTTACCTGGTGGGGTTTTGGATGCCTCGAAGACATCTCTGCCGATATGGGCAGATTCCATGCCTCTTCTATTGATGGTAGTTGACGCCGTCTATGATAAAAATAGCAACATTAGTATTTAAAAATTTATTGCAGTAATAATAATATTACTTTAACTTAAAACTTTGTTCAGTGATGACTTGTAGAAAGGACAAAAATGACGAATAATAATTTTGCACAACACTCTTTTTGACTTGATTTTGTGGGTAATTTGTGATTTAAAATTGATTAAATGATCACAGCTTAGCTTAGTTACACATGAAAATATATACCTATAATGTATAAACGTTTTATTATTGCATATTCACACATTCTATAAAACATTAAAAAACGCTGGCACATGTAAATGATTCAATCAAATAATAATATTTACCCCGATTTCAAAAAGGGCAAATTAATAGAGAGACCAATGGACTCTACAAAATGACAATAATTGAAATTCAAAAAAGCCTATTGTATTTGTTAGTTATTTATTGCAATAAATTTAGATTTAAATTCAGCAATACACAAATATCTAAATGATATCAACATGTATCTCACGTCACTCAGGAGGAGAATTGTACCCGGCTAATATCCCACCTTCAATATACCGGGACAAGTTAACCCTGTAAAAAAGGATGTTCATTTTAAACGCAGGTAGAGAAACAAAGGATACTGTAAGATACAATAACTCAATGTGAAAGAGGAAAAGATTGATTGTCTCATAATAAATAAGATTATCAACGGAAAAGAGAAACTTGATAACAACTCCAGATAGAATTATTCACCAAAACAAACAAACTCTAAAGCAGTTAGCAAGAGTTTCATAAATGCAGGATACATACAACAATCGTAAAAAATTGTAATATCAGAAACATGACGTGGCAAAACATTAAGTTTCAAGGTTTTACAAAACAAAAACAATTGATTCAGAACTTCTTTCACACTCCAACCAAAGTGTAGAAGCATACTGGAGGCAACCTAAAGAGTTTATTACAAAAACATCTAAATAATGATGTTATCCCCCTCACCAGCCCAGCCCGTTCAAGCAAAGAATAAAAGAAAACAATAAAAAATATATAAATTTGTTTTAGATTATATATTACAGTATATTTTTTATTGTAAATTATGACGAGCCACCAAGTAAATGCTTATGACAAATATGGAATAAAAGAAAGCCTGAATGACCCATGGGTAAATGAAAGTTTAATTTCAAAAGATAGAAGCTGATGAAAGGATGATATTTCAATACTCAAATTTGCCAGGAACTGAAAACTTATTTAAATAAATGCAGAAATTCACTTTCATTTTAGGGGAATCGGGCCCAACATATAGTCGATCGTAAAACAGGGAACAATCGTATATTTGGGGTTTATTTTGAGGACGGTTTAATGAAATTCTGATTTTTTTTAATTAACCATTCACTGGGTTGGAGAGAGGCAATGTAGAATATAATTCAACAATCTGGGCTCCATTTTATAAGATTCATCAAGTAAAAACCTGAGAGAGTGCAACATAAGTTTCTGAGATTTATTAATAATAAATAAGGAATTGTTAGTAGGTGTTAGGTTAGGTTAGGTTCTCACTTGCTGGTGATGGAAGGCATGGGTGCCGTGGCGAGGTGGCCCTTGAGGAAGGCGATGCGCTGGGTAAGCGCGCCGCCCTGCGTATGCCGCCCGCCCGGGGAGCCGTTCAGGTAGCAGGCGAAGGCATCGCGGGCCATCAGACAGCTCTCGTACAGGATGCCCAGGTTAGTCCACGCGGCCGAGTGGCACTTGTCAAGCTGCACGGCGCAGATGTATGCCTGCAGCGCGTCCATAGGCTGATTCTGCTGCTGGTATAGCACCCTGGAAACATAAAATAAAATTACTTGAGTTTATTATGCATGCTGACGATATGCCGTATGCCAGTGGATTCTATTTTCGAAATACATAACTGGTTTTTTGCAAAATAATGTTTTTGTAAATTTTACTGTCTTACTAGATAATGTGTTTATATATTTATAAAAACAGTATATAAACTACCGTAATCTGTTTCCCTAGGATAGCCTACTTACATTCAAAGATTTTTTTTTCTCTCATGTTATAGAAAAATATTTTAGAGAAATATGAAAATATTCTTTAAGTTTTATTATATTTTCCATAAAGCTAAATAAGTGTATTTGACAATTAAAAATAAAGAAAACCTTGAAGAAAACAAATAACAAATTACACAAACTGCGTGTTAGGTGGGCGTGTTGAAGAATGACGCAGTAGTAACTTTGTTATTATTTTAAAATGGCACCTCTTTAAGAAAACGAAAAGCAAGAACTCTTATAGAATTGTTTATTTTCGTGCCAATCGAATAAAATTTATTTTAGTAAGCTATACTCATTTTTTACGATGCAAAACCTCATAAAAAGATGTTCTGAATGTGTCTATCAGCCAAGGCGGCATTCAATGGGTACAAATTTTTCATATCTGACATTCAAAGAGTTAAGGAGTATGATTTTTTTTTAGACTGGAATTACTTTTCTCCAAACTTCAAATTGCTGCCAATTTCACTTTTTGCATTGTGATGCTAAACTTCACGTTTCTTCAGATGCCATAATATTATTGTGCCGCGTACAATGCAGAACATTGAAATCTTTATGTTATGTTTTCATTTCACAGGTACATTACTCATGTTGAGGATTTGCTTTACAAACCCGAACATTTAAGGAGAAATGATAGTTCAATAGAAGATTAAAAAGCAAGAATTTTTTTCAGATATTAGGAAAAAACCTTTGGACTTTTCCAAATTATAAAGGGAACATAATAGACTTAATTTAACCGGTGATCGCTGACATTATTTGAAGAAAAAAATGAAAATAAAATTTAGAATCTGGTATTTGTGATGTTTTTTTTTAACCATGCAAAATAAATTTCTTCCACATGTCGGTAACTGCCTAACTCCTAACCTCAACCGTAACTATCCATTACTTTATGTTTTGGTTAAAAAAAAAACAGCCAAAAAAGTCACCGGAGACCCAAATTTCGTTTACATTTTTTACTCCAAATAATGTCCGGAATCACTAGTTATAAGAAGTACGTTCCTTATATATTCCTAAGCCTAAAGGAATTTCATAACATCACTGAACCAGAAATTAGTGACCTAGCAACAAGATATAATTCATTAAAATGTCTATATGCTAAAGAATATAATGTCGTAAGTTAAAAAAAATCCCATTTTAAAAATTTGTTGTTTTTTAAATAAAAAATAACATCTTCAGTAATTCGTAAAGATTTGTGCAAATTTTTATGTGAACAAATATCATCTTCGAGGTGCACCCAGACAGCTAGTAGATTCCCAAGATTTGCAGGTCTACCATTCTGGCGCCACTAGTATGTGTTGTATGAACCGAAGAAATATGTCCCATATGCACTGATATTCATAATGCACTATGGGATTCATTTCAGACTTGTTCTTGGGCAGTATTATTGTGTGCCGTAATCATGAGTAACATTTTTACCGTAATTATAAGTTATACTGGAGGCCAATGTCTAAAATGGGAAGAAAAAAAGTGAAACCCACCCGATGGAGCACCATGTATCGGCGTTTCCCTCGGACTTCTCGACAGAGTTTCGGTAGGCAATGAAGGCGTCGTGGACCTTTCCCTGAGCAGCGAAGCAGCGGCCCAGCAAGTAGAGGCCCTGGCCTGATGCAGGCTCGGCGTTGACTGCACGCTGCAGGCACCACGCGGCAGCCCGCTCTCGCAGCGCTCGTTCCCCTAGACCGCTAACGGACTGGTAGAGCCAACCTGGTAACATTCATGTCCAGGTTAGATTGCTTGAAAAAGTATCAATTGTCCTGTAATAAAATAGGGCCTAAGCACCATAATATAAAATTTTGAGATGAGTTTGAAAAAATGTTTTATATGCCAATGCCAACAATAAGTTCTTAGTACCCAAAAAACAATTGCTGAGTCTAGTCTAGGTATTAATATAGGATGGTACCTTAGCAGTGGCGGCTCGTCAATGAAGGTCTTTTGGTCAAAGACCTCCCAAAATATGCTGCAATAGTATTAATATAAAGAAGGATTTAACGAACTACCCGATTATTAATTTATTTTTAATATTCGTACAGTAAAAGAGAGTTCCAGTGCCATCTAGCTTCCAAATGAGAAGCTGCTGTACGTACCTAGCGTGGGTCACTTCTAGTTTTATCCCAAAGCTATCGCCTTTCTTTCTCTTTGCTATACAGACAAAGGAGTTAAACACTATCATGTCAAGGGATTTTCGGACATGACCGCGGTAAGATAGACATATCTACGACCTAAGATTATTAACGTACTAGAGATGTGAAAAAATTTCAGTCGTAAGTTTTTTGTGTTATAAATGATAGCCATCTTGAACTAGAAATTATGTTTATACATTGTTGACGTAATTTGCATGGAATAATTTAAAATGTCTAATTCTGTGTATATCATACCGAAAGTAATTGCAAACATATATATTTTTTAAAAATTTTTATCAAATAATTAATCTATTTACAGAGTAAACTTATGTTAACTAGTTTTAGTTAAAATGTTGTTCGTTTCGTTCACCGATATATATATTCTTTCGACTATTGATATGGTTTTATCTACAGCATTTATCACAAATTCATCCATATCGAAAAAATATTAATAATAAATTCACTAGTAGCCGTGAATCGACATTGTTTGTTTCACTGTTGGAGTTAGATTTTCTGGAGGACGGAATTGTTGAGAGCCTATGTGTTTTTTTATCACTAATAAGTAGTTGTGCAATTTTATTCATATTCTATTCTCTCTTTGGCGATTTGAAGCATTTTTTGTCTGTATGTGCAATTGATGCTATCAGCACGGTGGTCGTCCGAGACGTTTGCTTTGAATTTTTTATTGTTGCTGGAACAGTTGTAGCAGTTTGATCACTTTAATTTATGCAGATTTTATGAAATTGCGGATGTCAACTTGACATAAACATTTTATCTATCAAATCCTAACAAACAAAAACAATAGAAATGTCACAAGGGCATTTAGTTTTAGAGAAACAGTTTAATTTGAGTCGCTCAAGAACAAAGGGACTGAAGCACCATTAGACTGAATTTTCACCCCAGCACCTATGAAATTGTATGTTGGAATCTCGTCTTATTCACAGCAAGCAATTTTTAGCTAATCATTGCTGGAACAATTTGTTTACTGTATTGTCATAAACAACATTTTTTATTTAAATTTATGTGAAATTGTATAATTTTATTGTTTTAAACTGTATATTCACGGTATCTGGAAACTCGTAGTACAAGAAGAAAACTGGTTAATCTACATTACATAGAGAACCGGAGATTACGATTTATTTCTAAACTTTTTCAATTTTTTTCGGCAGCTAAAAGGTTAAAATAACTTATGAAACCTAGTCTACTACATTCAACATTCAACGTTTTTCTCCAAATTTGACCTAAAAAATTCCAACTTCGGATTCGATTTGCTCGAAAACGAAAGCTCAAATAAAAAAGGTAATACTACAAAATCGACTCTTTGTAAGTATGAGAAACACTGATCTAAATAAACAAAATCAATAAGTAATTTGTTTAGCAAAAGGTCACATAGTTTCAACTCTAGTAAAACTTTATTTACGTTCTACTTTTCGAAGTTCTGAGTCGGGGGATGCACAAAATAGGTCTTGGGATTGTTAGTTTGGGTTATTTTAATAATTTATGTGTATTTCCTAACCTTCAAACATAACATAACATATCAAAAAAAGCAACTTAAAAGCATCTTTTACCATCTCCCCCGACATAAATAATGATCTCTTAGTAATTAAGTTGAAACCAAGTAATATTTATAATTTTTTTGCAAATTAAGCGTGAGGCGGAATTCGATAATTTTTTCCAATTTTTAATACCGCACAAGAGTCCCGACAGCTCCCTACCGTCTGGATCCAGTGAGACTATGGCATCCCCAATTGGGAAATTTTGTGAGGCGAAAGGTTGTAGGGTGGGAAGGAGATGGGGGAGAGAAAGGTGGGGAAGTACCTGGCTGTTCAGATCTGATCACCAAACACGGCTAAAGCCATTTCAAGCAACGTTTCAATTCTGAATGGTGGTCTTACACCAGGGCGATACTGATAATATCTTCCACTCTGTAACGTGCCGATTTCACATAATTAAAGAAAATGGATATTCATTTATCGAGTATCTGAATCTGACCAACTCTTGGTAAAAGAAAACACTGACAAAAGGAGGAATTGATAGTCGGCCATATTGAAGATTTAGTCGGCTTATGCGAAAGGCGGGAATATCGATACTTATACAATATCTATAATATCAATCGATTCATTGATTTGAACGCCTAAAATGAATTCGTTTTCACTGCATCTATTCATTTTATTTCAAGTGACATACATCGAAAGCAGTAGGCTAATAATACAAGTTGTGGGATTAACTTAATCAATATGTTAAATATATAAATGAATTTGTTAAGCGCCCTTAATAATGATAATTGGATAACTTGTAGAGCGCGTTTGTGTGAATCACCTCAAGGGCTAAGGTAATTTTCTCACGAAAACGGAGATATAGAAATTATTCAATCATTATTATTATGGTAGAGGATTAAACATTTGCACTCACCAAGCTGTCGACAGACGTCTGCTTTGAGGGCGATGGATATGTCCGTTTCCTTGAGGAGGGCTTCATAAGCATCTCTGGCCGCCTTGCTGCGTCCCTGGATTTCGTACGTGTGCGCGATGTGAAATCTCACTGAAAACAGACAAAAATACTAATAAATATCGGTACTAATTAGGTTTATAAAAACGATATCAAAGTGAAATATTATCAAAAAATATGGATGATTTAATGTTTTAAACTTCGTCACATTTGATTACACTCTGAAACGGACCGAGATTCGACATTCAAAGGGGGCCCGTTCAATTGAAAACGGCGCTGATCGTCAATTTAATTTAATTTAACGGAAGTTGAAATATCCCAATCGAATTTTAAAATTCACCGCGAAAATAGAAATTATTGGAATTTAAAGCAAGAAAATATAGGTAGTCATTTTAGAAGTCATTATCTCAAAAGGCAATATTTGTAAAAAAAAATTTGCAGCTGTTTAAAAAGCATTTATTTTAAAGTGTAAACGAAAATCTTCAATTTTATTTAATTCGATCGCGTCGAAGATAAAACCAACCCAAGTCGGTATCATGTCACGATCTCGCTGCAATGAGAGCGCAATGATCGCGAACGATAAAAATGATAGTAATAATTGCGCAAAGAACAACTACTGTCGGCGAAATTGCGTAATGCAAGGAAACAGACGGATCACTGTGCTGGGGAGCATGTGCTACGCGAAAAATTTGCGCGACCTACCGCAATACGAAACCCGTTGTCCGAGTCCGCCGGGCGTACACGACAACAGCTGATGGCTGATAGTGGAGGTGGAGACGGCTGCTCGAAAAGAAGTTCGAAATTTAAAAATTATCATTGTTCGAGTTCTACCCGATCAGAAGTTCGAAATTCAAAAATGAGGATTGTTCGATTTTGACCACGACTTTCATTTTGTACCAGTGCACCGATGCATGTGTTCTTTGAAAAATTCTGCGAAAAGAAGATCGATATTTTAAAATTAGCACTTGCTGGAGTGATCTTTGAAACATTCTGAGATAGTATTGATATTCCGGGATTGTTAGTATTTTCTAATCTAGTTTCTGACGTGAAGCTTACTTAATACTTTTTCAAGCCAAATAAAACAAATCCTACAGGGAAACATAGAAAATGTCTTGCGAAGATAGTAAAACAGTAAATCATAGCCAATACAACGATAAATTCTCAGTTCATCACATGATGTTTATGAGGTGACCCTGATCATTTTATCATAGAAAGTTACACAAAGTTCCAACTGCCGAAAGCCAGTTGAACTATGGGGCCCCCATTTGGGGAATGTTGAGAGAGTGAAGGAAGTGGACGGGGTAGGACATGGGAAAAAGGAATAATACCTGGCTGTTGAGATCTAGTCACTAAACATATCGTACATATCATACAGACCGGTCAGTGGTTGAGTGGGCATAGCGCTTGGGTCTCACCCGAGCGTCGCGTGTTCGATTCCTCGGCTGGCTAAGTCCTCCATCACAACACAAGCAACATTTTCGGCTTTCTGTGGTGGTAGTAGGAGATTTTCAAACATTGTTGGGTTATTCGTAACCCGGGAATGTTTGTCTTTCTTTTAAAAAAAAAAAATATGAAAAGCTATTTCTAAATGATGGTCTCTCGCCAGGGCAGTACTGATAACATCTTATAAAAAATAAGCATGAGATGTATTTAGTGTCCGCACCATCCAGTTTGGTGAAGGTGGTCTCCGAGTTGTCGTTGAGCGCCAGCTGCAGGTGTTTGGTGGCGGGCCTCCAGTGCCCAAGCGCCTTGTACATGAGCCCCAGGCGGAGTTGCGCCTCGGCCGCCCGGGCGAAGCCGGGCCAGCAGTACAGAAGCTGCTGCAGCGCCTTGATCGCCCTGTTCAACGAATTCAACGGCTGTACATTCTGCCAAACTAGAGAATGCGCTTGATAGTGTACACTGATCTTGGTAGGAAATTCCGAATAATTTCGGTTAAAGCTGCGCAGTACAAGCAAGCACATTCAAGCACATTCTTTAGTTCTAGATCTAGGTACTAGACCGCTTGTGACAGTGACAGGGTTTGTGGCTCCATATCGTGCGAGTGTTCGTGGAATTGCTTACAATCAATTAATTGCCCCTTTCGCAACCAGCTTAATTATGCAAAGAAACGTAATTTCGTTAACCGATCGCCAATAAAGACAATCCGCAAGGGTATAATCGAAACCACCCCAAACCAATTGACTAAATCAAGTTGGCCTGCTATTTATGTAATATTATAATGTATCCATCCTCCCATAGAATTATGTCATGAGCCATTCTACTCTGTGTAACTATGTACTTCGAAAACATTTAACAATCTATATAAATACAAAATTTTAATGTTCGTTCGTTCAAAATCTTAAATCTCCTAAAGTTCTACACCGATTGTTTTGAAATTTTGTCACAACGTTTCATGCGAATACGCCTGTGTTTTTATATACCTATGTAATCTAGATGTCACGTGTGAGAGTTAAAAACATGCTTTTTTTAAAAACAGCGAAATCTGTTGGACAAACATGCTTTTGACAAAAAACATCGCCATCTGTAGGACGTAAATGCAAAACGTACTATTGTTTCTCTATCTGCACATACAGACTAAGCCACAACAACGCGTAGCGGGGTACAGCTAGTAATACATAAATAAGAGGCCGATTTAATTCCTGGGTTGAAGTGGTTTCGTCATAACTCCGTTGTGTTGTAAACTTTTCCTCTTTCTCAAAACGAAACACATAACGGAATAAAAATAAAATAAAGCTTCCATCGGCAGAAGATTTTTTTAATCAGACTTATCATAATATATTATCTATAATGTATATGTTCCTACCGCCGAGAGCTCAGTCTGAAGTTATGTTTCTGTGTGCGTCAATTTTGAGAAGGGGAGAAGTTACAACGGAGATCGATACGTTCATAAATTTATTGAAACTTTCATTCTTCTGTCAACTGATAAATATTATTCGCACTTTGATCGACGAGCAAACGTCCGGGTCCATTGAAACAACAAAACAACAAAATGTAGGTGAACTTTGAAGTACGTCATAATCCAGAGTTTTCTCCCACACACATGTCTGAACTTTCGTTTTTAAATCGGCAGGTTATTGTTATAACGTTTACGTTTCGTAACAGCAAATATATAAAGTAAAACTTCCCGTCGTTGAATATAACATTGAACAAACATCGATGGGCCTACTCCTAACAATAAATTATTAATCTCTCGACTGCGTACCCACGAGACAACAGGGAAAAGTAAAAAGTACGGTTTCATTCAATCGACCCACGTAGAATAGAATAAAAACAGCGGCGTAAGAAATAATGAAATGCTTAAAACATCAGGCAATAATGAGAGTTAAGAACGTGCCAGGGTCCCCCTTAACTAGTGATATAAATTTAATAGTACCTACATAACACAGGTGAAGTGCCGGCTGTTCTTTAAGGGGAATCACCTGACGAGGCACCTGCCTTTACTTAGTTAATAAGTTCGGTAAAGAGGTTCTATAACAGGTGAATACTCTATACTATAATATTATATACAAGGGAAGTGCATACGTGTCGCCCAGCACACGGCCTTTCAAGATTACAGCTCAGGTGCATCGTGCATCGGAATTTAAAGGTTTACTAATCAATAATAGTGGAACATCAGAATTAGCATTATCTTTATGCATCACCACTCGTAAAAGGTTGCCAACAACGCTGCTGCCAAGTGCAATAAAATAGACAATAATGTTACTGCAATATACACTAGGCGTCACAAAAATCGCACATCTTCGAAAATCAGTTTCAAGCGTAAGTTTCCCCGAGCCAACACATCTAACCCAAACAATATTGATATCGATTGAAAGTACATTTAACGACCTCTTATCAGACAATAGTTTCATTTCATGAACGATACAAATTTTCCGAGTACAGTACGTTAAAAAAATGTTGAGCATATACTTTTTACATGGTGCAAGAAAATGTGCTATTTTCCTAGGCTATAAAAGGAGCAGCTGTAAAATGTAGGTCATTCGCTATCCTAATGTTGAAGAAACGGACTTAAAAAGGACACCACTGCTGACGAAGCAGCTCAAGTGATGGCACTACTGCAATCGGGGATTCGACAGTGTGGTGTTGCTCGGTTTTGCCGTTTGGCAGGTTTTCTAAGAGACTGGTGGCTTCATTAGGCTCGTAATTAATAGCACATATTTGTTAATGTTAATTGAAGTCACAAAATTTAAGGACAGAAGGAAGCGACAAAAAATAGTAATACTAGAAAATCCGAGCAGACATTGGAATACCATTTCGAGTTTGGCGGTTCGTCCTCAATGCCTACCCCTGCGGGGAAACGGCGTGATGGTTAGTTAGTTAGGCTCCAGCATACCCAATTTCTACCGATTTATAACAAGTTTCTCGTTAACTCTTTAAGATTTTAAGTTTCAAAAAAGTATATATATACATATATTTTTTAGGATAATATGCAAACATTTGTTTGCAAATCAAAGCCGAAACGTTAATTATATGAAATTCACTCGATAGAAAAAAATCGCAAAGTAAGCTCCAAAAATGATTAAAAACACATTTTGTACTGTTATTTAAAATGTTATAGGGATGAAAAAATTCACAGTGTATCTTTAAATGCAACTAAAGCATTTGTCGAGAGATTTTGGCTCTATTTCAAACGAGACGTGTTTTATTAAATATTTTTACCATTTTCACTTAATTATTATCATTTTTTAATACAAGCGCGCTCCCTCTAACATTTATATTTAAATACCATCTTTGAACGCTCACTACGGGGACTTGAGGAGTAAATACAAAAGAAAGGCTTCATGCCACAATAAAATAAGCCAAAATAATAAATTAATCTAAAACATATTGTTACTCGTGTCTCCGTCTCAGTTTGTTTTTTTCTTGAAAAAGTGTTAATAGCGCTGTATTTTTATGGCTGATAATGTTAAAAGTAATCGGCAGGCGAATAGCGGGCTAATTTACTTTAAATTATAGATCGTATCAACGCCATGGGCGATTATACTCGGGGGTTTTGGTGCATAAATAATTAGTATATTTAGCGAACCACTGAACAGCTATGATGGATGGGCATGCCTTTGTGATATTATGTTAATAATATTATAGAGAAAATCTACAAAAAATGGGTTCATAATCATAATTTGGTAATGGTTTTTGTGCTTCATTTTTTGAACTCTCATATTATTTTTTTTAATAAAAAAGTGCAATTTTAAGCATTTGTTTATATTTTTTTGCGTGTGATGCGTGTCGTTTTGTTACTACCAAGCCGTGACTCTGTCACATGTAGTTGACTTATTTATACACAGTGTTACTCTTAGTGCAAGCGGGAAACCGGCGAATCTACATCAGTCGATGTTGTGTTTCTGAAGTAGGATTTTTTTAGGTCAGATTAGAAAAAATCGGCATCTAGGGGTTAAAAATATATCAGCTGTTGAATGTATTTTAAGGTGCGACGAAGCGTAAACCCGACTTAGATGTAAAGGGAAATGATCGTTTCGTATAAATGAGCTGCAAATCTGAATGTTATTTACTTTGAAGTAAAAAAAAAGACTTAATTTCTTCTAAAGTTCAAGAGAATGGAGACTATTTTGAATATAATAGCTTGTTTAATAATCTCAAAACGATTTTGTTTCTTTCTGCCATTAAAACCCGTGTTTGGTATTATGAAGTTGAACAGAACTAGTTCTGAACAGACCACCAATACAATAAATAATCAACTATTCAAAAACAGCAAATTACTGGATCTGCGAGTGCATATAATTTTGCCAATAATAATGTTGCATTGTATACAAAGATAATAATGTGTTGCAAGGGTCAATAGAACATGGCGTAACAGTATCAATGGTACAGACGTGATTGCAAGTTTTGGCGCAGCAGACAATAGATCAAAGTTCGCTGCAGTGTGGCCTACATTATTGGTTGCAATAGAAATATTAAGAATAATGAATCAATCTATTCCATCAAGAATTCTCTTGGCGATCAAGCGTGGAATGGTTCCTAAATCAATAAGATGGAGTTTTTAGAAATTTTAGAAAGGGGTAGGTATTAGCAGTCTAGTTATTGGTCGAATGTTCCAAAGCATCGGATTCCCAGTATTCACACCCATCGCGGGTTCAATTAGTCGCTAGTCTTAGGCCATGCGTACACGGAGATACTTACAAGCGACTCGAGTTTTGCGCGTGTGGCATACGCGCTGCTCGTGGGTGTCCGCCATACTATTTTGCTATGTATTACACATAATATTCTAAAAAGCCGTCGCTTTCACGTTTGCGAAAGATTTCTCAAAGTATTTAATTAAATGAAATATGTATATATTCTTACAATAAGTTTGTGTAATTAAACGTGTTAGTTTCGTTTAAAAAGAGGTATTTTTACAGTGTACACGAAAAAGCAATCGGTAAGCGACAAAACAGTACGAAATAACAATACCTGCTTTACACATGGGCAAGGGAAATAATTATATTCGGAGGATAAAACTCCATTTTCAGTGCACCGTATACATTACGGTGTGCATTCTAACTCTAACGATGTCGTAACTTGCTGCAACATCACGATCCAACTATTTCCCGACAATGGAGTTGGACAAGGTGTGTTGTGCTGGACCCATAATAACAGCTCACGACTGCAAAATGACAGCGGACACTGCCTCAAACGACAAATAATACCAGTATGCGGTTCTTGGACGGCTAAATCGATATTACAACCGGAATTATTAGCTGTGCACTGCATTGGTTTATAATATTACCGATTGAATGCAATAATTATTAGAGCGCACAAAATAATAACTCTTTACATTATCGCTTACCAATATCAAATTCTGAAGAGGCTTGTAAAGAATAAAACATTAAAATGAATCGGTCTTTCATCTCGTAAAACCTATACGGGTAATCGAAAGAAATTGTAGTTATAATAATCGAACGTATCTGTTAAAAATGAATTTATTAAGCACTGTTTCGGTCATACAAAGGTGCATGACACGGGATGCTAATAACAAGGCATTCATTATGCGGGGTATGTCTACCGTCTACCCTTGTGGTTTATTCGCGGCTGATCGAGTACCTAATTGTAGTTCGTGCTGACTTTCCCGTTATGCACTCAAAAGTAATTACTCGTCAAGTTTCGCCGAGGGTACGGCAGACTTTAGTAGGCGGAAATTCTTCATGTCCGGCGATAGTCATCAGCGCATGTGGAACAGTTTAGTTCTGGTTCTCATTAGTCACTGATATGTAATCACGATGGGGTGGTACACTTACCACTACTCTTATCGGTCACTTCGCCATGTGTTCCGTGACACATGGTCATAAATCACGCTATTGGCCATATTTGCATAGGTCGTTTGGATACGGTTTGACCTTGTTTAGCTTGCAAGAACGAACCTAATTCGGGCAGAAATAAGTAAAAATTTTACGATTAGATAGTTTTTTGATTAAAGTTTTTACGGCTATCCCAAATTCCAAGCAAAGTTGATTTAGTTATTTCATTGGTAATTGTAAAGATATTGCTAAATTGCACATTAAGGCCATTCTATAAACCAATAATAAAACGATTTCTATACTTAGATATCTCAATTCAAACCATTTTAAAAACCCGTCTTTTCAATGTTCAGGTTAGAGATCTTCGCTTGCTAAGAAAATGCATCACTGCCGATTGCGGAACCGATGTACGCGTCCTCGCAGTTAACTTTGTGAAAATAGCCGAAACAAATTATGCGCTTGCTACCTCTGTACGAACTCAGATTCATGAAAATGGAACGAGCACATGTCATTCGGAAATCGATAGAGCCCGTAATTAGTTATAGCGAAAATTTAACTCGTCGCCGATAGCGACCCAGATATTGTGTAGAGTGTGGAATATAAGTTGTAGGCATGTATTGGAGAGGGGAGAGGGAGGTCACTCGCGATTTCACCCGGGTTAAAGTGAGAGTACAGGGGGAAAACACCCCAGAGTTGGAACAGACTACTAAAGTGTGGGAGGGTGGCACGAGAGGTCGGTAGCCCGTTGGTTAACCCTCTGAATGTAAGGGCCGATTTCAGCGAACAGCCAGCCAACTATGGCGTGCAAGAATGCATTCTTTTAATTCCAAGTGTTTTTTAACAGCCCATATTACACACACACAACATGTATTCTTTTATGCGTTACTTGTTGAGTTGAGGGTCCAATTTCAACCGCAGATTAGAAATAAACCACAAAAAAGTGATAAGCGTACATTAAGCCAGTTTAGTTTGGGGTTTTAATCAAAATGATTAATAATTAGTCGGACTTCATATTTCGACACTCACCTAGTCATTAATGTGAATTCAGAAACAATACCTACGGAAAGTTCCCAGGGGATTACGTATCGGACATTAAGAACCCGGATCTCCGTGTGTAACAAAAAAATACATCAATAATAAGTGACTCTTCTTTCAATGGCCAAAGGCGTTGCTTATTTTATATACAGTTTGAAGGCACATAATGATATGAATACTTAAATTTATACCGGGAATGTAGCAGTAGAAATGGGGCAGTATTAGATGTGTGGTAGAAGCGTCACCGGTGCGCGACGGACAGCTTGCTTTAAATACGGAGAGGAGACATACATAGTAGTAGACACGTGGCATCGGGAGGGTACGATCGATGGATAGAGAACACGTGAGCTTCTAGGGACGAAACGAGGCTTGTCGAGGCAGTAATAATAATAGTTGCAAAGGTCGGTAAACCGAGCCTTGCGGTACGCCACTCATAGTATTATAGTCCAGACTTTATTTATGGATAAGTTTGTACTATTGTTATTAATTGCCATTGGCATATGAATAACACAACACAATTTCACTTTACATGGCTATAATAATACATTTCGCTATGTAATTTGTATTAGATACTATAACATACATCAATGAATTACGTAAATTCTCGCATTATATCCGGTGTTTGGTCAACCGACAATTTGCGATGGCACGTATTAATTCAGTGACCCTGAATGTATTAATTTATTTCACGTGTATTTTACGTAATATCAAAACGTAATTCAAATGAAGCGTGGGTATCTAGCAGCAGCAAGCAGCTATACAGCAGCAAGAAGTAATTGTCATGTAATTTTGAACGAAATATGGCCTAAATTTTGAAAACATTTCGGATTAAATTCAGAGGTATTGTGATACGTTAATGATAATAATTAATATAATAACGCAAATGTTAACTAATCACATTTCATCGTTATTATAAAAATTAAAATAACCTTAACCTTATAGATATACTTAGCGTCAGTTTATACCAGCATGCCGCAAGGCTTTGGAGTAGGTCTTATTTTAAAGTATATTTCGTCTGGGTACTTTATTGCAGCATCATCCAGTGTAAGTACATAAAAAGCGCCTATATGCACATAATATAGAACCTGACCATTGTGAATATATGAGAAGATTTAAAGTTGATGGGATGGGGAAAGTCACCAGGTTGTTACGGAAATTAATAATGCTGCTTTTGACCAGCATATAGCAAGTAGATTGCGAACAAAGCGGTACTTAAATACATACAAAGGAAATTACTCAATGGATCTCGAATTTACTTATTGAAGCACATTGTAGGCACAAAAGGACATTGTCTTGCGATGCACGCGATCTTACCCGGTATACTCTTCAATTTAAAAATAAATGTCTTGGAGAAACGACAGCTGCCCGATGTGGGCAAATTACAGACCGCATAGAAAGAAGCAGTTTATCGCGGATTTTGAAGCCGGACTTGAATATTTTTGTAACGGGTTGCTTGGGGAGCAGGTTGCATTTTGAATGAACACCAACAGAAAAGATTTGGATTTTATTTATAGATACCATTACGCATTATTTAAAACAAAAAGGAATAAAATGTGAAAGGGTATTCGTTTTTTTTCCACAGGTTAAAAATTATGTAATGCTTGCCGTTTTATCAGGCATAGTGCACTGTAATCGACTTTTTTATTTATTTAAAACTCAAGTTAGATCACATCGCAATTGTACGATTCAATATGTACATAAATTAATGTTTGAGTTCAAAGAATCAAGAGATAAAATGCTAATACGAATGAGCGTATGTTTTATTTATTTTTGCTTAAAAAATTTACATTTATATTCAGATATTTCAATTTCCATGTCATCAATCCTATTAGTAGGGAGAAATCGTGTATTCGTCTTCACGTCGTTTATCGAGTAACACTTAAGCTTGTTACACAAGAGGAATATAATGTGAGCGTGGCCTGTGTCACGATATCGCTCACCCACAATTCCGTACCAATACGGTCGTTACAGACGGACGAATGGGATTGTTGGCCACACCCACAAACATTTTTATATATTATAAATATCATCTTTATCAAGTATCAAATAACAACATGCACCGAAAAATGACAACAAAAAATAAGTTTAATTTTACATTTAAGGCAAAAATAATTTTTATTACAATGTTAATGTTGACAAGATCCGTCAATATTGACAAGATCAGTCAATATTGACAAGATCAGTCAATATTGACAAGATCAGTCAATATTAACATTGTCCCTATTTAATTGTAGTTCGATGCTTATAGCGTGATTTGGACGAGTTGATAATTTTATTTGAGGACACAAAATATTATAGAAAGGAACAAAAAATGTTAAAACCCTCTCCGGTTGCGGCAGCCTACGTTTTAACATAATATAGTTCAATAGAGAAAATAAATTATTATACAAGTTCCATTAATATTAGTTCTATAAATCAGTTGTTTGTGTTTGGCGTACGGAGGTAGATAAGGCTAGATCTGGCCTCGTTAGATAGTATAGGTTATTTTTCGAGTAGTAGTAGAGGTAGAGTATTTGGTAGGGCTAAACTATTTCTAAATAAACTCAGTGGCAATAAAAATAAATTGGCTAGATCACACAATCGCATTGCAAAGTTAGGAAAAAAAATTAGCAATTCCATGTTGGTAAAATTACCTTGTTTAAAATAAGGCCAAATTAGGTGTTGATATTTAGTAGTAAAGACAGCGTGGGCGGAAGTGTAAGGTAGTTTGGCAATACCGCTAGTACGAGGCGAGGGCGCCGCCCACACCATCCGCCGCCCCGGGCAACCACGTGCTGACTTCTCGCCCACGTATTGTAGTAGACTCGAAACCAATGTTTATATACGAACTGTCAAACACCAAATTCGGGATGAAGAAAGGGAAAATGGAAGTAGTCAAAGAGTCGCAGTCAATTTTCAAAGCATCATAACATGACCAATTGATTCACTTGATCACGTCATGTCATGTCACGTATGGCGCATTATATTCTATTCTGCTGACACTATTTTCTCCCGTAAAATAAATCAAGAGGAGGTGTCTTCACCTGGAATATAATGAGAGAATCGAGGTGACCCAGTTTCGCAGGCCAGGCTTATACCAAAATTCGCGCAGATAATCCGATCAAATACCCAATTGACATCGAATTGATAATATAAGAACTATAATATCAATCTGACAAAGAGATCCTTTCGTTTTAAACGATTTCTTTAATTTTGTAG
This sequence comes from Hesperophylax consimilis, assembly GCF_061612785.1. Classification (NCBI taxonomy): domain Eukaryota; kingdom Metazoa; phylum Arthropoda; class Insecta; order Trichoptera; family Limnephilidae; genus Hesperophylax; species Hesperophylax consimilis. The sequence goes on from NC_142838.1 coordinate 19,144,450, forward strand.
ATATCCGGCGATATAATTGCGAAACGTCACAAAGTTGGTCAAGGGATAACATTTTTATGTTTTGGTGTGATTGCGTATGCAACAGTTTTATCTTCTTGTCACACTTTGGCTGGGATGATGCGAAGATTGACAGTTTCCGTCAGATGATAAACACACGCTCGATAGCAGCTTTTCGTTTGACCGTTACTGATGATCATATAATTAAAATAGTATTTTTTGTTAAAAAGCATCGGACATTGGACCCAAAGTAATCCATTCATATAATTTATTTCGAAATTATGAGGAAGTAAATATCTGGTAGATACACAAACATGATTGGAATGTACGCAATTCATTATATCTACAGAACATTTTTAAACAGATAATACAGATAGTACATACTGAAGTACACAAAGGAATGCTTGCAAACTTTTGGACTTGAATTTGTCTTTACGCATGAGTTTTGCTAGAAAAGAAGGAATTTTATTTATTATTTTTATGTTACGTAGTTCAGACATTAGAAGGATAGAGTGCCCAGACAGCCCAGATTATAGTGATAACTTATTGAACAACTTAACACTCAAACTCAAAAGAATTCGTATTCTCATTTGTCTAATCTTATACTGACATGCAACGACCTAATGCTGCCGTTACCGGTCGGTTCGTACCTTTTCCCATGATTCGGCTCCGAAGGGATATGGGCAAATTTATTCATACTAGTGAATCAGTTCAATCAGTGAATAAAATCACTTGATTCATTAATTCTATTGCGGGAGTTATGAAATGCATCGTTATGTCAATACGAAAGAAAGAAAATTAACGATTATAAACGCGTGATGTAACCAACAGGTTTTAGGGACGCGATGAATTGATAATCAAAACTAATTAATTTAAACGATCTAATCGATCATTTTCATGCCAATTCTTCAATCCAGCTGAACCATTCCCGGAGAAAGCTAGTGTTCAATTGTTGTCGACTTGCGATGTTAATGCCCATCTGACTCATTTCTGCATATCCGACTTCGATTTGTATAACATAATGTACTCTGCCAGAGGAGCGCAAGAGAATAATGAAAATTATTTGTGCATACAGTAATGGTTGCGCACGCAGCAAAACAAAGGAGATTCACAAGTCTCGGAATGTTAAGACTTCTACTTGTGGATATAATTTAATTCATCAATGAAGAAAGTTAATAAATATTTGGGCAACGAATTAAAATTAACATTTAGATGAAATTGTAACACGATCTAGAGAAAGTAAATATACATAAAAGAGTGGAAGGAAATTTCACTAAAATTGAGTATAACCATTTCACCCTTAGATGAACCATTTTGTAAATGGTTGTGTGAAATAGAATACAATCTTTGTTAAGGCTCAATACCGGAGTTAAAAAAGTAGCTTGCATCAGAGAGAGATTATGCATCATCCTAAAAGCACAATGTAGTAGATAACTATACATATATATAATCGTGGCTCCCTTATCAGGCACAAGAACTTCTCTTTTCTGATAAGGTATACATAACCAATGATGATCGAAAATGTAATATTGTTAAATATTTATTAATATCTAAATTCCTTATATTACAATAAAAAATAATTAAAAAATCTATAATATGGGGCAGTGGCCAGCCAAGGTAGGTTATTTGAAGGTGGAAATGCAACACGCAACTTGCGAAACATAATAATATTATAGCCCGAAGGATCCATTACCATTTTATTGTGACGAAGCCAACAAAACGCCAAGAAAATACCGTAAAACCATTACTGCCGTTGCATCTGCGGTGGTTTTAAGTATGTAATCATTAATTAAATTAAAATACATCACAGTAGGATCCAAACAGATAGATAAGATTGAAAGCTCCTGGGAGAGTCTTGAAATAGCTTTTGAAGTGGGAATTTAACTACTAAAGAAATCTGATAATGGATATTGATAAAGTATGTCAACAAATTGCCAAAAATAATGCTCAGAAAACTAACTACCTTGAAAAATCAGTGATCTTTTTATAAGTTGTTGACAGAAAATTAAAATGGTCCATCTACTGAAATTAAAGCGGCAAGCGTGTAAAAAGGCTCCCGCATAGATTATAGATTTCTCAAACGGACTTAGCATTTTGCATCAACTGACACAAAAACACTTATGTATTCGCCGAGGACAGCGTTTTTTCAAAGCGGGAGGTCTAGAGGTTTAGAATAAAGGCAAGGAAGGGGTAGAATGCAAACCCGAGGTCGGTTCCAATCAAAATCATTGCAAACTAACAAGAACAAAGCAAACTGATTTATGGAAATTTCCAACTATAATTTGCAAAACACTTTGCCCTTTTGTTTGACAATAATTATCTATTGAATTAACAAGGCAATTCAATTCCGATTTGTCGATTTCACAAATTAACCCGTCATATTTTTTGTCTGTCCTGGAACGGGAAACTTTCCTAGTTGGACAGGCAAAGCTTCCTAATATGTAATTTGTACTTTCTTTTGTATCTATCTATAAATAAATAAATATTTTGCACACCGCAACTACACAAGGCAAAATATTTAAAACTGGGTTAAAAATACACATTGAAGTTTTGCATCTTCACTTTGTTTATGAATACATATTTGCTTATTATGACACATTTGTATTATGATAATAATACGAGTATTAACATGAATCAAATTTCTTATGTGTTTTACGATTTGAAAGTGGAATAATAATTATTTTTATAAGTAATAATTATTAGCCTGAAACACTCATCCACATTGAAAAATCTCCTGATAAAAGATACATGACGCCAACGGGACTCATGTATCTTTTATCAGGAGATTTTTCAATGTGGATGAGTGTTTCAGGCTAATAATTATTGCTTATAAAAATAATTGTTACCCTTTGTGCTATGCATAAAAAATCTTGCCTTAAAACATTAGTTTACCAAAAAAATAATAATGGAATAATAAGGTTAAATATAGTGTTTGGAGGTTTAAGTAACTGAGCAGGTTGATATATGTTTAGTATTTTGACATAAGGCGGTGTAGTTGCGGGAGAGCGATGTTAGAATGGGTTCAGAAAATGCATGAATTCTTTCATGGACAACTGAACGAAAAATAAACTTGTCGTTTAAAATGGGATAGGTATAAACGAGACAGTTTCTTATTTGCACGATATGGTGTGCAAATGGAGTGGTAAACAATAATTTTATTTAAATAATATTAGGCAGTTCTGTTATATCCTAATTTTACATATTGTAGGGTTTATTGATTGACCCATATAATATTGGACATGTGTTGGTTAGTGTTCAAATCCAATAAAATTGAACAATAACGTCAGACTTCAATCCGCAACACAGTTCGATGGTACTCGAGCCACCACCCCAAATGTTGCCACACAAATGCAGTTTCCTCGTTAGGTTGGGTAGGTGCGGTACTGCGGTGGGTGGGTGCTGAGGGTAGGTGCTGTGGGTAGGTACTGTGGGTAAGTACCTACGCCGGGGTTCGTAGGCGTACCTACGTGACTACGGGCACGTAGGACGGCTGCATTGGGGAGGCTTTAGGGCTGCCTGCTGCCTCCCAGGGAAGACTACATTATAATAACCCCCTGCGACTCCTGTAAACCAGGCAACCAACTTTGGGCGAAACATTCCAACTTTTGACCGAGAAAAATTAATTCTGCTACAGCCACAATTTCCACGTTCTATGGATTTTCCTTGTTGTAAGTAGTGATGCCTTAATTCAGTGTAAGGTGGGTACCTTCAATTTCAACCACCTTCTTTCCCGACAATTAAAAAAATATAAAGAAAAAAATGACATCTTGTTTTAGGATTTCAAAAATAAATTAATATTCCTGAACTCCGTAGAACACGATGAAGAGTTTAAAATCACAAAAAATGCGTTGATCTAGAAATTCAAGACAGAGAATGCTGTGAATGATAACTCAGTCCGAGAAATACTCCCGAGACAAAGAAACCGTGAAGCGCGCATGATTCCGCCTTATTGAATTGATTCACGTTTCATCGTTGCCCCTTTCAAACGCCCCGATGCACAGCCAAACTACCTTTGCACTAAATGTCAAATACTACTAGTACTTACTTAATGGTTAAAACAAGTCTATGTATGATTCATAATCAGCAAAAGCTTTTAACAGGGTGAATGCAAGTCAATGACAGGGAATGTTCAGAAGCTAGAAGCTAAGACGACTTTCGATGCCAATCAAGTCACGTAGGCACCTGGTGCATTTGGCTTCCCGTATCCCTGACCAGACATGCGCGATGCATATTAAAAAGATTATCAAAGAATCTATGCCAGAATTGCCAGTGTGTGGTGTATGGACCGAGTCAGGAGGGCTTTAGCCTCCCGGACTGGATTATTATACACGGTGTCCGGAAACTCGTAGTACAAGCGGGAAACTGGAGAATCTACACCACATGGGGAAACCAAGAAAACATAAAGTTTTTTGATTTGAGCATTTTCAAAAAAAAAAAAAAAACCAAAAAAAAATATTTTTCGGCTATTTTAGGGTTAAAGTTTTTTCTGGTGTTTAGGGTTGAATAACAGATGTTTTAACCCTGCAGAGCAGAAATATTTTATGATTACACCGGGTTAAATGAAGGGTGATTTCAAAATAATGCTTCAAATCCGAGTTTCTTCATTTGTTTTACTTTCAAATAGTTTTAATTAGTTGGGTAGGTACTTTGATCTTCAGTAATAATTTATAAGAATTTGATTAAAAAAAAAAAAAAAAAAAAATCAACTTCAAACTCGATGTACTCGATAACGAAAGCTCAAATAAAAAAAAATATACTACAAAATCGACTCCAAATGTGATGTAGATTCACCAGTTTCCCGCTTGTACTACGAGTTTCCGGACACCCTGTATAATGCGTCGAGTCCACCGGTCAATTGCAATAGCGTAGCCGTAGGCGAACGGGTAAATTGGGAACACTGAGCGCTGATGGAACATGACGATTGACAATAATATGATTGCGGGTCAATTCACGGGGTTAAAAGGTTATCGGGATCCTCTCAAAAAGTATTGGCATTGTCATTGTTTTGATTTATAATCTGCACGATATAAACTTATTACTTATACGTATAATATGTTCCATGAATACAATTTATACCTTGGAATAATGGTGGACGGTAGATTGTCGTATAATAATAATAATATTTGGTTAATTTATATAGCGCCGTTTTCGTGAGAAATCACCTCAAGGGCGCTGATGATGAACATGTTAAAAAGAGATCACAGTGGTGCTATTCGAGGCCACGTCTATTCTATAATATAAGATATTAAATTTATATATTACTGAAATTACGTAAGATTATTACCAGTCATTACTCAGATTATTATTACACAGTCTCATTCTCACAATATTGGACTATGGAGACACAGTGTATGGTCCTCCTGAAAAACCCACCCGAGGAGCGAGCATATCTATAACGGTATAGGATACTAAACATGTCTAACATTAGGAAGTTTTTTTTTTCTTTTTAACTTAGTGTAAATAAAATTTTAAAATGTCATTTACACAGAATAAAAAAAATGGACCTCAACGAATTAAACACATAAAAAAATAATACAAGGAAGATACATGAAATGTACAGTTTGATGAATTCGAAGGTTCTTGCCTATCCGCTGACAGACATGACTGTCGTACACGCCAAAGAGACCTTTTATTTGTTCTCCCCAGACATGAAACTGCTGTATTTGAGGGTAGTAAGAGCAATTCCTAATCAAAACTTTGGAATGAAATACCACTGTATATTCGAATATCGACATCGTAGCTGACTGCACAGTCAATCATAATTGATAGAATTTTTAAATGCCCAATGAAAAGTATACGTACTATTTGGTGATTATATTATTTAATGTAAATTTAATGTTTTGGTTTTTATTTATTATGTATTTAAGTATTATATTATAGGCACTGCTGATAAGGAGCTGCATTCTGGAAGAAATCTGGAATGAACCCTTAAAATTGACCCGTTTAGTCAATAGAATCTATATAATCAAAGAAAATAAGATATACAAATATAAAACAATTTATTGTGTAATAAATATTTTTATTATTATTATAACGCGGTTCGTTTTTATCACTAAATAGTTAATTTCGAATTGGGTCAAACAAGGTACGGTTAGAAAGAAAGTATTTTGGTTTATTTTGTAAATAATTTCTACATTTGATTTGTTACTACTCTCTAAGGACCTGCCGCTGAGAGCTCCGTTGCACGCCCCTACTCTCATTTAATGATTTATATTTATAACGGAGATTTATAGTCATTTTTTAACGAACCATGCATGCGTTTGGTCAAGGTGTCAACCTACCACGAGACTTTTACATCTTTGAATCCGTTATTTTATCTGCTGCGATGGTGTCTGCTCGTTTCCCTACCCCGCCCGGTTTCTTAGCTTTACATCTGCTCGAGCTGGTCACTTATAGGGGCAGGTGCATGTCGTGGCACGCGCCCGCTGTTTCTACTTCCTAGTGATTTACCCACCTCATTATTTCAGACTCCACAAAGGTAGGTGCTCATGCGGGCGTATTCAAAATCGACTTTAACCTCGCCCATAACTATCTATAGTCACCTTACAAAATAAACATCTGTTCGGTTCATTTGACACACCTAATAACTTTAGTCATTACCACCGAAACCCGATAAATGGTAATGATATCTGTGTAAATATTTAGTTTACTTACAAGTATCAGAACAAAACCTTAACTTCCTAAAAACTAAAGTACAGATATTATTTAAAAATCAACAATTGGAGAAGGTGCGATACTAGTTGCGATATACAAATACAATGCGATTCCCGAAAAAAACACGTTGTACAAATAAAAATGGCATGACCTTGAAATTTCTATAAACTGCACCAACAATAATATTGACACGAAATAAATAGAATTTGAGAACACAAAGATCATCATGGTTACACTTTGAAACTAGCACAATGGCTGTGAATGATCAATTGTACCATAAATTTAATAACAAGAGGTTCGATACGACAGACTTGCACAGACTGGAGGCTGGCGATCCCTATTTTTTGTGGGCCATCCGATATATGCGTGTTTTTTTGCTCCGAATGCACTGGGATAATAGGCAGCAGACCTGTGGCAGGTATAGGGGGTCACAAAGGATTGCCCACCTGTGTTGCTGTGTTCCAGTCCATCCAGTCCATCCCGTCCCAACAAGGTCCCGGGCCGGGGCACTAATGCTCAGGCTGTTCACTGAGATACGCGGAACCTTCATTAGTAGATAGTAATAACATCTAATCGCGGACCAAAGCACCTTTGTATTCAAATAATCGGCGAATATAAGCACCGTTGAATTTCGGAGTTTGGTGGGTCATCTGTCCTAGACAGGATCCATTTTTTTATTGATTTTTTGTTATTTTCGGCCAACATTTCTAGGCAACTGAAAGGAATAAAAAAGGCAAAATTCACGAAGTAAAAAGTCACAGCTACATTTTACCAATGATTTATAAAAAATCTCGAAAAAAATAAATATTTAAACAAAATAAATAACTTTGTACACACCACTATTCAAACAAAAGAATCGAATTATTTCAAAACCAATAATAGTATCTTTGTCCGGATAAACGAATAATAGAAATTAAGACATTTAAGTACAGAAAAACAAATATAGACAATTAAGTACGTTAGTACGTTAAGACAAAAATATAACAATGAGCGCTTTTAGTTATTCTTATATTATAGTTAATATTACATAAATTAGTTATTATTATTTTTTTAAATACACGAAATTACATAAAATAGGTATGTAATTATTGCATTTATGAAAAACGAAAACTTTTATAAATTAACACAACAAAATCAAGGAATAACTAAGATAACAAAATAACAAACAATAAATTATTATTGTAGAAAGCAATCACTTTGTGGTTTGACATATTTAATAAAATAAAATACTTTTTTGTTTTAAAACCACGATATTTATTAATTTAAGAACCGACCGGTTTCGCTTTACTTAAGCATCATCAGGGTACAAATTAATACGTAAAGCGAAACCGGTCGGTTCTTAAATTAATAAATATCGTGGTTTTAAAACAAAAAGTATTTTATTTTATTAAACAATAAATTATTATCAATGTGGAAATAAATTTAAGAGATGGGTATTTAATAAAAAAAGTTGGTTATCAACATGTAATATTTAATTGACTATTAAATTTTCTAATATTTCAAAGTTCTCTAATAATTGTAAACCATTGTATTTGTTACCCATATTATTTTCCAATCACATTTTGGAAACAAATCATTCTTTTGATATAAATAAAGGTTTAAAAATTGTACATACAAATACGATGGGTTTACAATTAGATAACTTTGAAATTAGAAAACACTTCCTTTATTTAAAAAAAATCAAAGGAAACAATAAAACAACAAGAAATAAAGAATTACACAAGTAAAGCACGTAAAGACTCCATGCAGGATTTAAAAGTGAATTCATTTTGATCACAAATATGATTTTGGGCATCTAGTACAATCGATCGACAAAATCCATATCAACACTATATTGACCAAATTATCTTCTATGGTCAGATAGCGATACTTGCGAGCACGTGCAGAATATTTATGATTGCGACATCGGATATCGATATCGGATAAAAGTAGGTACATGTGGACGTCCAATATACCACATTAATAATAATCGTATTATGACTTCTTATTTATTTCGTGTCAACATCGGTTCGGCTATAAACAGCGCAACCGTGCTAGGGACCTCGATACAAAATCGTCGGAAGTTGAGCCTATCGATTCGATATTGTTAAGTTATCAATTTGATCATGACCTCAGGCATTTGAGCATTTATTACATTTTCAATAATAAAGCTTCCGTACAAGAAGCAAAAAACGTTTGTTCGCTTTTGGTAAACGTCATATTCGTTCACAATAATATATTGTGAAATGTTTCAAGTGAGAAGCGTATGTAAATAAGACGAATGTTTGAATGGTTTGTTGATAAACGAAGCAAATAAATAAGGCAGCCGATCGCAATTAAAGCTGTTTATGGAAAAGTTCTGACTGTTATAACAAAGCAAAGCTACATGACAAAGCCTTCATCTTATGATACACAGAGATAGCCTGATGATTTAACCCCAAGGAGACGGCCAACTACAATCGTAGTGGAAGAAAAGTTCTCCCAGAGAACGGCTCACTACAAGTGTAGTTTTGAGCATTTGTCATGTTCATCGCTAAATATTTAGTAAATTTAACAGTAAAACTTTGAGGTAAAAAATTTTTTGCATTGAGTTGTTTATTTTCTACCACACCCTTTTAACAGATTCTCCTTTTTAGGTATAGTTTTTTTTTAACAGAACTTTTAAGTACGTTGTATCCCTCTTCACTTGATTCTTATCTTCAGCGCACGCATACAGTCTTAGTTGTCCTTTCGCCGTGTGAGTGTCGCGTTTCTGGCCGTTCTGCTGGACACTGTTTATTGTTATATTAGGGTGTCCGTTAGTTTATTACTCTTGGAGTGTTTCTGTGTTAATATTTACTTTTATGAAGTCTTTCGTTCGTATTTATTATTATATTGTGCGTATTATTTGTGAATTTAAGATCATTTTATTGTTTTGTATATTTGAGTGTTTGTTGTAACTATTTAAATTTGATTTCTAATCCTTAAAATGAATGAAGACGTCATTGAAAACTTTGTGATAGATTGCGATTCTGATTTTTCGATGAGTGATGATGAAGATTATATTCCTGAACATTTGGAGAGCTTAGAGGAAGCTTCAGAACAAAATGAAGATAGTGAATTTGGAGATTTTGAACGCTTAGATGAAGATCCCTCCAATAATATAAATTTTACAAATTTCTCTCCAACGTGGGGATGTGGCATTAACTTTCAGCCAGATGTGCATAGTTTTAATCAACAATCAGGATTAAGAGATTGTGAACTTAACCAAGAGAGTTGTGAGGCTGATTATTTTGAGCTATTTTTTAATTCAGATGTCGTGAGCAGTGTTGTAATCGAAACAAACCGATATTTTGATACTGTGAAATCTCAAAAAACATTTGCTCCAAATTCTAAGTTGCACAGATGGAAAAATGTTGATGTTGATGAAATGTACGTTTTCATTGCCTTGACCATGCTTATGGCGAGAAGTAAAAAAGGCAAAATCCATCAATATTGGTCGGTAGACAGGTTAATTTCATCACCGATATTTGGAGAAACAATGCCAAGAGACCGATATTTATCTATCCTAAGCATGCTCCATTTTTCAGACAATAAAAAGCAACAGAAAGGTGATACTACCCATAAAGTTAGAGATTTTGTGGATTTGATATGCATTCAATTCAAAAAATATTTTTATCCGTATGAGAATTTGTGCATTGATGAGTCCTTGGTTTTATTCAAAGGCAGACTGTGCATTAAGCAGTATCTTCCGGCGAAAAGGCACAAATTCGGCATAAAACTTTTTGTTATTTGTGATTGTAAAACTGGGTTTGTTTTACAATTTGTTATTTATTGTGGTGCTAAAACTAACATTGAAATACCGAATATAGACGAACAAATATCCCGGCAACTACTGACTTCTGGGAAAGTGGTTGTTTCTTTACTAGCGGATTACTTACAGAAAGGTCATACAGTTTACACAGACAACTGGTATTCAAGCCCCTATCTATTCAGCTATTTGCACAGCAAAAAAACTAATGCCTGTGGTACTGTTAAAAAGACCCGAAAAAATATGCCGACATTTGGAAATGTAAAAAAAGGAGACGTAGAATGCAAAACAACTGGGTGCTTACTTGCAATCAAATGGCACGACAAGAGGGAAGTGCATATGCTGACTACATCGCACAATGCGTCAATGAAAGAAACAGGCAAAAACAGCTGGAAAACCAAAGTTCCGATAATGAAACCCAATTGTATAATAAATTATAATAAGAATATGGGAGGTGTTGACAGGTCGGACATGTTAATTACTTTTGTGCAAAGTGTTCGAAAAACTATCAAGTGGTACAAAAAAATGGCTTTTCGGGCAATTGACGTAATTTTAATAAATGCTCACGCAATGTACAAGTTACAGACAAAAAAAGAAGTAAGCTTAACTGATTTTCATTTGGAAGTAATTAGGCAACTTATTACTAAACACCATGCTCCTGGGTCAGTAAAAAAGGTAAATCGAGTAGGCGATTATCCGCTGAGGCTAACTGCCAGACATTTTCCTTCGGACGTTCCACCATCTTCAAATTCTAAGAGAAAATCAGTTTATCGGGAGTGTCACGTATGCAAAAATTCGTCGCTAAATCCTAAACGTCGAGTTCAGACACGATATTGGTGTTACTGTTGTCAAGTTGCCTTGTGCCCCACTACATGTTTTCGTATATATCACACTGTAGAAAAGTTTTAATAATTAAAAGAGCCCGTCGCGCTGTACAATCTTGTGGTCACCCTTTCTAATGCCGACAAGTGGCCTTGCGCAAGTGTATGTGTGTTGGCCAAATATTTTTCTGCATTGTATGAAAACATTTATTATAATTACTGTGTATATAAAACTCATCGTAAAATTTAATAACTTGATTGCCAAAGGTTCATTTTTTGTGTGAAAAAAGGAATTTTTACGACTTGACAATAAATAAACAATCTGTGAGTGTTCCATTCCGGGATTTTGTCATTTGAAGGTAATATTTTTTATTTACATTCCATCTAACACAAAATAACCCAGTAAAAATATAATATTAAGTGAACCAAACTAATTTTACAATATTAAAGAATACCGTAAAATAAATAAAAACATTGTAAAATCTTTAGGTACAGCTAAATAACATTTCAAAGCTGGAGTGAGTATAAAATGTAATTTACGAAAATCTAGCCGTTTCAGGCGGGCAATTCATGCAAAATCTGCTAGTCTTCTAAGGGTTAAATAAAGTTTTCGTCGACTGCCTTCGACAATGTCATAGTTGGGTGTGATCAGCTTCTCGATTGAATATTATTTCTTATTGAAACACTCCACGTGTTCCTTCGTGTAACTCCTAAGCTACCTACGTTTATTTATTAAATTTTAATTACTAACACAGTGATTAAAAAAACTTTATAGCTTTGTTCCGCTTATTTATAATATATCACTGTACATATAGATAAGTACTGTACAACGCAATTTCACCACGAATTAACGGTTTCAAAAATATATAAATGTCAAATATTTACACTACATACCTAATTCGAGTTATAGATCGATAGGCCCTATCCTTAGTACAGAAATAAACAATGCTGAATTTACCAATTTGTTGTAAATTATTCTGAAAGTTTAGATTTCATTAGTAAGAATATGCAATAGCTAGGTACTTCTTATAAATATTTTAAGACCTGTGAATTAACAAATTTGCAGCTTAGGTAAGGCACACCGACACGACCCTTGACACTAAACTTAGAAATGTCGGGATTATGGATTTTTAAACTATAAAAATAATAGATATGTTGAGAACCCTCATGTGCGCTGAGTGCTTTCAAAGAGCACATGGTCTGAAGACCTTTACTTAGGTAGATAACCCAAGGACAAACCATCAATAGCGAGAAACATCTGTACGTAATACTTCCTAACAGCTGCAGCTGGTATAAAGGCTGGTGGCTGTTGACTGCACATGGGAGACAGGTGGATTTCGGCCAGAACTTGCGTAAGTAATATTACAACAAAGAAGTAGGTATATTTCGATAATATGAAAGCCTCGGTCTACGCAGAGGATAACAAAGGTTGGTTCTAGAATATCCAGGTAAAGGAAAATGCAATTGTTCGCAACTTTCAAAGCTTAAAATCTAAAATGGTAACACGTGAAACGATGCACGTGTTGCCCTAACAATTTGGATTATGAACAAACACGTGATTTTATTGAAAAATATTCGAAATAATATACTTTTGAATCTGTTCAGAAAGTCGTATCCATAAATAGATACCTACAGAGGAACATTTTATTTCTCAGTTAAATCCGTAGTAGATAATATCTAAAATCAGTGGTTAGTTGTCTCTGTTCAGACTTCGGATCCTTCCAGATGTGTCCAGGAAATTGGTGAAATCATCACATCCGCGAAGTTATTTTGTAGCTTTGTAAAGTCCCGTTGATTTGATATTTGACAAAAATAGTGTTGTAAATATGTGATTATTAATTCTGAATGGTCCCGTCGATTTAAGTCAACATTCTTTAATATATGTAATATTGAAATCAAAAAGGATAACCCCATAAAGATTTAGGCTACAGGGATCGTTGTACTTTCTCCATAATTAATAAATAACGTTACCATACAGTGCGACGAATAAAAATGAATATGCGTGTAACCCGGACATGCGAACGTGGGACCGCGTGCGGAAGGTTGAGTAAACCCACTACCCATCAGGCTGACTAGGAATTAAACCCGGAAGGGTTTGCAAAAACACGTGTAAGGAGATTGTAATCTTAAGACGATAATCTAACTGGGCCAGGGGTTGCAAGTTGCAAGGCTCATTAGGGGCTAAGCTCTGCAATGTTTCACACGCAAAATCACCGTGTTTAATATAAACAGAACAAGCAGAAAAATACTGGGAAATGATTGAGATCTCATTAAGAGGGTGACAGTATCAGTATTTTACAACATTATAGCAAAAGTAGTTTCATATATGATTAGGTATATCTTACAGAAAACTTGCACTGTATTAAAATTTTTCTTTGTAATGAAGAATGCATGTCAGAATTAATAATTTTCTACAAACATAATACCACGCTCACGATGTAGACTAAACTGAGCTTAAGGCGACACAATACCCTGATAACGGGGATTTGCCCCGACGCTCACATTTTAATTATTTCTGATGAGCTTATTACTAAAATCTTAAATGTTTCTAGAGGGATTCGAAGGGATGCAAGTTATTTATATTTAAGATTAATAAAAACAGGACCTTACAATTAAATATATTATGTAAAACGATAAGTACATTTTATTAAATGTAAAATGTTGTAAGATAAGCGGCAAGTACCAGATTTTATTTTTATAGACGATGAATTAGTAACTTCCCGACGACTCCCTCACAAAAGATTAGAGATTTTATTAATGTATTCATAAGAATTAATTAAAATAAAAACACTCGCGAAAATCCAATTTCTGGCCAGATACACGAAAAACGACCGCCAGTACTTCAAAACTCTCTATTGTGCGTAGTATATTTGTGTGCGGGTTGACAAGGAGTTACTACGTATTGATTCAGACGCCGCGAAAGTTCCGGCCTGTAAGGTTGTGTCACCCGGCCGGTCGCTCCGGTCATTTCTTTTACGTATTTTTTTATTTAATCAAACGATACTTTGAAATCTATTAGTGAAATTTTCTGTTTTTTATAATTTAACTTCTTCCTCAAGTGAGTAAAGGTTTTTTATATAAATAATAAATATAAATAATAACCAATACAAAAGAATACATTGTTAAATGCGTAAATGTGTAGGCACTTGAGAAAAAAGGTGACACTAAAGTATTGTCGTTATGTTATTATATATCATTTCTAGCCCAAGTAGACTTTTTTACTATTAATCTTTTTTTTCACGCGACGCGGCTGTCTGTCCGGTTGTCACAACCAGCGGCACAGAATGTTATAGAGTGCCCCTTCACTAGAATCGTTTTCCTAGTTTTATTTATTTACGCCCTACTGGGCTTTTACATTAATTTCTAATTATACAGTCATGTTAGTTGTAACAATGGAATATCTAATAAATTATGGTAAAATAAAAGGAGTTTTTTTACTAAGGAGTGGTATTCTCTTATATTTCAATAAAGTGTTTGTGAAGAGTTCGTTTCATTACTAATACTCCAGGGCAATTACCGATTCGCGATCGTAATTATTCCGGTAGTCCCAATTTTTTTATATGTTTTATAAACTGGTCCCCTGATGTAAAATCTGAGTTTCCGACCTTGGCACACCTGTGCTCGCGCCGCCATTTTGAAAAAAACCGGCCGAAATCGCTCCAAAATCTAGTTTTTCCAAAATATCTCATTCCCAATGCAAATTTCGGCTAAATTAGCTAAACAATTAAAGTAGAACATAAAATTACTTACTACTTTTGTGTAAACAATTTTCTTCAATCTCTAATAGGTACCGAGGTAGAAAGTCGTAAAGGTGCGTATATTTTTGAAAAAAACAAGTTTTTTGCGCGACTAGCTTTTGTTTTTTGTAAATATCTCGTTTCCAGTACAATTTTGTGAAAAAATTATATATACTAATTTTGTAGAAAATAAAATTTCATAAAATAAATAGGTATTTAATTTATGTGTTTTAACTCTAATATGTATCCAAGCTCTTATCCACCAAAACCAGTTAAATTACCCAACAACAAATTTTTGAAATTCGAAAGTTTTTTTCCATAAAACAAAAACTCTACATCGAAAGTTTTTCTCCATACAGACAATTAGACATATGTCACCTATAAAGTACCTAAAGTCATTCGAATATTAAAAAGAGTCATTAATCTTTTAAGTTTAGATTGTTAGATCATTTGTTGTAGATAGAATTGTGCAATTATCTCCCCAAGTTACTGCACTTAATTACGTTGAAATGATTTTCAAATTTAAGGTAAAATTGAACCAATTTATAATAAATCTCTTGGCTAATATATACTTACGTTTCAGTTAAATATGGGAAAACAGAAGACAAAAGGAGTTTTATCCCGAACAAAATTACGGCACCAAGGAAAATGTTTAACGGAATGGAGAAGGTACTACTTAAATACACACATAAAAATAGATCTTTGGGATACGTTTTTTACAGAACATAATTGTACAATGTCAGCTTAAATAATTTTATATATGTAGATATATACATATATACGCAGTCGATAAACTTCTGAGCATATTGAATTTGGAATATAAGAAGTAAATTAATTTTGATTTCCGGTGACATATTTTTATTTTTACCGAAATGCATTTTTTACACCAAATAAGCTCAGGAATTGTTGGTGAAAGTTTGTCGGGCATGTCTTAATACATCTCTAAATAATTAGGGAATAGAGACGGTATAAATAATTAACAATATTTCTCATTTTAGGAAAAATTCCGCAAGACTTCATCCAGATAATATTGCAAATAATAAAGAAAATACGAGTATTGTGTTAAACACTATACCGACACTCAACATGGTAATTTTTTCACAATTTCTGTAAATATAAAGTAAATAATATTAATTTTATATGATTAAATAAGCGCTCTAAAAAAATTAACAAAAACTGACATTATTTTTCAGCACGGACCAGAGATGAATGAACCTGAAAAGTTTTCACTATTTGCTGGCTCTAGTTCTTATGACACTAACGTGCATGCCGTTTCCAGCCCCTTATAGCTAGGTCTGACGCAGGCATGACGATTGTTGTCAACTGATATGTTCTCACAACAATAATTGTTGAAGAAAAATAAAATTAAGGAATGAAATTTAAAACACTTTACCTCTGTTTCAATTTTTGGCCTGGTTTTGGTGGATTAGAGCTTGGATACGTATTATAATTAAAACACATAAATTATATACCTATTTATTTTATGAAATTTTATTTTCTACAAAATTAGTATCAATAATTTTTACACAAAATTGTACTGGAAACGAGATATTTACAAAAAATCAAAGCTAGTCGCGCAAAAAACTTGTTTTTTTCAAAAATATACGCACCTTTACGACTTTCTACCTCGGTACCTATTAGAGATTGAAGAAAATTGTTTTCACAAAAGTTGTAGGTAATTTTATGTTTTACTTTAATTATCTTGCTAATTTAGCCAAAATTTGCATTGAGAATGAGATATTTTGGAAAAACTAGATTTTGGCGCGATTACAGCCGGTTTTTTTTTAAATGGTGGCGCGAGCACAGGTGCGCCATGGTCGGAAATTCAGATTATACATCATGGGATCAGTTTATAAAACATATAAAAAAATTGGGACTACCGGAATAATTACGATCGCAACCCCCTTTTTGGCGCTATGTGTACTGGCCTATAATACGGAATCCCCAAATATATCGACAACATTCTCACATTTATAACCCAGATAACATGTAGGTACGTTTATAATCAACAAATCAATACAAAAACCGACCAATATCATATAACAACAAAGGCAAAGGCATATGGCAACAAAGAAAAAAAGAACAGGTATCCGCTAGTAAGCAGGGTGAAAAAAATCAAAGGCAGAATAAAGAACACAGAAAAATGTGCAATTAATGCTTGCTTCTAGACTCAGCAATATACCACCTCTATCTATATTACAGCAGGTAATTTATACACTTGTATATACCCGTCTATACGTACTTATACGCTCGTGTGTATAATTCCAAAATTTGATTGAAAAGTGAATTAACATAATGTTTCTAATATTGTTTTTATTTAATCACGAAAATACTTAATATATCAATAATCCGATGCCGAAAGGACCGATTTCACCGGAGAAAAATTCTGATTTAAACATATAATTTTACTATGAACGTATTGAAGTCGTAAAAAATTTTCAAATACATATTTCCCATACATATTGTTTTCAATTATATATTCGTAATAGAAATTTTAAACCGTTAAATATTTATGTTATAAACAGAAAGCCTACCTCAAACATTAACGAATTCTTAATGTATCATGAATCTATTTTAAATAACTGTATAGATGATACCCTTATCTTTGGTGGTTTCAACATTGACATTCTTCAAAAAAATAATACATCTCTTAAATACATCAACACGCTAGACTCATACAACTGTTTCATATGTAACACATCCTATCCTACACGAGTAACAGATACCTCTACTTCTTTAATAGACCATATCATCTCAAACAGACAAAATATTTCCTCAACTACTGCAAATATAGATGCCTACCTAAGTGATCATAACATTTTGATATTAGATTACCAAAACAGCTTGAAACATCACACTAATAATAGAATACATTCTTTTTCAAACAACACCAAAACCGATAAAAACATGTTAAAAACATATGTAGAATCCCACAACTTTCCACACGAAACCACCAGTAATGCCAATGAAATCTATAATAATTTTAATGAATACATCAAAACAGCAATAAAATCATCCCAACATAAATCTGAGTTACGCATAGGAGACCAACGGAGGGGTAATACTCCATGGTTTGATGCAAAATTAAATGCACTTATCAAACAGCGCAACAATGCGTTTAAAATCTGGAAAAAAAATCAGCAAAGTGATATATTCACAGCACTGAGAAATAAAACAAGAAATCAAGTTACCAACTATAGAAGATATGCTAAAACCAAATACTACACGACTATATTTAAAGAAAACCTGCGTTATCCGCGACAGACATGGAAAATAATAAATGCAATTCTAACAAATAGCTCGACACCCCAGAAAGATGAAATTGAATGTCTTCTCATTAAGAATGAAGAAATAACATGCTCAACACAGATAGCTTCAACTTTTAACAACTTCTTTATATCAGTTGGGGAAAACTTAGCAGCTACAATTGCATCATATCCAGATGATTCTATCACTATAAACACGGATCAAAAAGCAATCCAGTCCTTATACATGGCCAAAACAAATAAAACAGAAGTTCTCAGTATCATCTCTCAACTAAAGTCTAATGCATCTCCAGGTTTAGATGGAATTACACCAGTGTACCTGAACTTTTGCAAAGATATATTAGCTGACCACCTTGTTTTTCTTATTAATCAATCCCTGAATAGTGGAATCTTCCCAGATCAACTAAAGATAGCAAAAATAATTCCGATTTACAAAGATGATTGCAAAAAAATCCTTCTAATTACCGTCCTATATCCATCCTCTTTGTCGTCTCTAAAGTTTTTGAAAAGGTTATTAAGCTTAGGCTCACTAAATATCTCCTATCAAACAATTTACTCGCATCCCAACAGTATGGATTCAGAAACCAATCTAACACAAAATGTGCTGCCTTCGATTTTGTATACGCCCTCCAAAAGCATATAGACCAGGGTAAGCATGCTGCAGGCTTATTTATAGATTTAAAAAAGGCTTTCGATACGGTTGACCATGGGATACTACTAAAGAAGCTAGAACACCTAGGCATAGTAGGCACTCCCCTGAAGTTACTGTGTAGCTACCTCTCTAACCGACACTGTCAGACCTTTGTTGGAAAGGGGACAAGCAGCATGGGAACGATGAAATGTGGCGTGCCTCAGGGCTCCGTACTTGGACCATTACTATTTTTAATATATATAAATGATATTGCTAAATGGGGACTTAAGGGTACAATACAACTCTATGCAGATGATACAGTGATTCTTTATCACAATAATGATTTAAACGAACTTGAAAAGGAAATGGAAAGTGATGTAGCTTGCCTGGCAAACTGGCTGCGATTAAACAAACTTAGCCTAAACATAAAAAAAACACATTACATACTGTTTGCAAATAAAAAAATGTATGTCTTAATATAAGTCTTGATAATAACCGCCTTGAAAGGGCTGATGTTACAAAATATCTTGGCCTTTTCATTGATTCACAACTCACATGGAATCACCAATTTAAACATGTTCTATCCAAAATTACTCATATAACTGGTGTTTTATATAGACTTCGCGGGTTACTTCCTCCCTCTCTATTAAAATCGATTTACCATTTATTTATTTATTTATTTATTTATTTATTTACCATGCTATGATTCACTCACATCTAATATATCTCGCCGGAATCTGGGGATTTGCTACAAAAAAAATGATTTCAGAAGTCCAAGTCGTCCAAAATAGAGCCCTGCGAAATATTTTCAGTTTACCTTGGGACACACATGTCAAAGACATCTACAGAAACACCCAAATACTTCATTTTAATACCATTCCCACTTTTGAAATAACGAAAAATATATTAAAAGTAATTCAACACTCGGCACATTCCAACACTACACTCTATTACAATTACGACGTACACCAACACAACACAAGAAATCACAACAAACTACATATACCAAAAATCAAATAAACAAAATATGGACTAAGATCCCTGGAATACATAGCTCACACAAAATATAATCAACTACCCAACGAGATCAAATGTGCAAGTCAATGTAAAAAGACCCAAACTAACATGCTCAAACTTCATCTTACTAATGACTATCTGAAATAATAATGTTGTGTATGTCCGATCATGTGTCCATTTAATACATACAGCTATATGTTTCATGTAATGCGTATCATTCCCGCAATGAGTTTATTAACTCCTGGGAGTACAATGCTTTATATAATATACTATATTCTGTATTGTATACTTTTAATAAAAAAAATTAAAAAAAAAAAAAAAAATTGACGTAAATAAAGTAAAAGTTTTGTTTACACAGGACGAGAAGAAACCCGTTATTCTGGAAGGAAGGAGAATAGAAGACATATTTTTTCTTTAACTGTATTAAATAGAATTTCGCAGCACGACTCTTTTTATGATTGTAATTATCTAACTTAGAGATAGTTGAGCGTATACTTCGAGATGACAAGTTCTGGGAAGAAAAAATGCTTATTAAATTAACTAATTTTTAAATGGATTGCATTCTTGTCGAGCTTATCGATCCTGGAGTCACAAGGTCTATGAATGTTCGTGATCCTCCACATATCTTAGATATTGTATGTAAAGAACGTCAATTTGGAAATCGTCGTTTAGATTTCGACGAAATGCTATTTATTGAATAATTATTTTCGTTTTTTATATAAAATTATTTTTACTATTTCTAACTTATATTATAATAAATGATGGCCTTTATACAAAAAATAGTTGCATCTTATGCTTTTTACATTACATAATTATTTGTTTTATGTAACTTTTTGTAAACGATAATAATAAATATTGAAAATGACTGATATTTTATTTATCTTGTCAATATATTCAGATATAATTATGATCAGATATTATGAAAATGATTCGTGATTGAATACCGTATTGCTTTGACATCTGTCAATGAAGAACACGTCGGTTACGAGTCATAAGTTACTGCCTACCGTCTAGCAGTATGGTTACAGAAATCTGATAAGAATCATAAAATCATGAGCTCCTTCTGCAATAGGTAACGTTTCTATCGAAATTTGCCTAAAACATGCACATTCAACTTAATATTACTATTCACATAGTTTGAAAGACGCCCATTATTAAGCATTTCATGTTCAAACCTTACTCATGGGTACCATCTAGTGGATTTCATCGCTGCTCTGACTTCGAACTGTTCGTTGTGTCGGGTGTACCCCATTGCAACGTACTTCATTCCCCTGCACCCCGAAATATTATAATATTTAATTCGAGCGGAGCGCGTGTGAAACTAATTTGCTTCGCCCACTTAAATCGCGTTCACGCCCATAACTGATATTTTTTTAGGATCTTATTTCGTCTTAAGGCTCCCTAGTAAGCGTTAAAAAAAATAAGAAGAAGGTGCTTTGAAGTGGACATATGTAAATACGAATGTTAGAGGAAGCGCGCTAATATTAAAACAAAACTATAATAATTAAGCAAAAATTGGGAAATTTTTTAATAAAACCCGACTCATTTAAAAATAAAGCAAAAACGTCTCGACAAATACTTAAGTTGCATTTAAAGAAGCACTGTAGTTTTTTTCATACACGTAATATGTTAAATAACAGAACAAAACGTGTTTTTAATAATTTTCAGAGCATACATTAGCATAGATTTTTTCTATCGAGGGAATTTCATATAATTACCGTTTTGGCTCTACAAATTTTTTTATTTAAAAAAAATGTTACCGGACAGCAAAGTGCCCATAGCATTTTTTACTCCAAATGTGCTAAGGAATAGCTGGTTAAAGTTTGTCGGGTACGTGCCGATACACCCTGTATAGTTGCTAATGAACACAGGTGGGTTTTTCTTGGTAAAATATTCCTTCTCGAACAAGGCAAATTGGCTACCTATTTCATCTTAGTAAAATGAATAAATTAACAATATAGGTATTAGTAACTAAAGAATTTTCCGAGAAAATAATATTCACTACGCGGAAAATGATTCGACAACGACATAGATTCTCGTTAGTGAATCAGTAATATGAGTGGTAATAATAAGTGCTCAATGACAAAATGTTTCCTATTCAAACGTTATACTCAAGTACCAAATACAAAAGATAGAATCACAGTAAACTACATACATGGGTACTGTTGCTTGTGGTGGAAATTCCGATCATTTAAGAACAAACCCGCAGTACCTATGAGACATCGCGGTACGCATTTTGATGATTCGTCAAGCTATATCTGACTTTACAGTACGCCTAAGATATAAAAAACGTCAAATGTACAATGTGACGTCATCTCCATCCGGTAATGAGCACAAATTACGATTAGATCATAAAAAGTGACGCGCTACATGACAGCGTCATTCAGCCTGTGCGGAAATTTTATACATTCAATTGGCATTTGCCTTTACTGGTTCTGTGAAGTTAACAACATGCAAAAGTTCGGGCATAGTTCAAATTTCAAATTTTTCTTTTGAAGAAAATGTTTAAATTATTTTTTTTAAATAAATCTTACATTTAATTATATTTAAAGAGTTATTAGCGACGATAAAATTAGTTTTTCGATATCTCCAATGACGAACGACCTTTCAAAAGCGAAAACTGGTAAAATATATGCAATGGTGTCCCGTGACGTAACACGTTTTTCGGCTGGCCGCAAAAATCAACATTTTGACATGTTCAGTAATTTGGTATTTTCCAAAAAAATTAAAAGTTCTGTCCTCATCATACTCTAATTAATTTATGATACATTTGTAAAAAAAACATGAAAGTTCGTTGTAGGAGACGATCTCATCGGTAGTGTCGTAGTCCCACTAACTCCGGACAGTGGAACAAATTTTAACACAAAAAAATAGATATTACAAAATACCATATTATATTATTCTTTTCTATGCATTTTACATACGTAATAGTTTTAGCGTGGGTATAAATGCTTCGAAAAACGTAATTCATTATCAAAACATTATACATAAATCACAACCCCTTCAAGTCATATATGAATGAAACGCAAAACGACGCAATAAATAAAACGAATCACATCGATTAAATCGAATCGCATTACGACGATTACGAACACAGTAGCAGTACGCAGAATTGGCCTCGAGCAGTGAGTTGCGAGCGGGGAGGGAGGATCAGGCCAGGGTTACGGGTTCCGAGTACCGGTGTCACAGGGGTGAAACATCCCGGCGAGGGGGGATCAGCATCCCGGGATATTATTAAAGGAGATTCTAGTAGATCTCGGTGGGGAAATATACGGTGGTTGATGGGAGGCCTCGGGAGGGTAAGGAGAGGGTGGTTATCCCGGGGAGGAAGTGTGTACCTACGGAGGCTGATGCCCGCGCACCGAGAGACCGGGGGCTCGTCTCTAGTCTATATTCTCCACAAGGTTCTGCTCAATTCACATTGGTACATCTCGGGAGACGTACCTATAGCTTAGCTTCTAAGGCAGTTAGATCCATATACATTATCTACCTGGAAAGTAAGAACCACATATCGCTAAATCGAGAATAATGTTATCTTCAGACATATTTTCATTAGTTCATTACATTATTTTGGTCGCCTGAAGTTTATAAATCTGTATTATGATTATCGTAGAACAATGCGATCAAAAGAGGTCGAAGAAAAACAAATTTGTGTAATAAACTATGTCTGTAGATTGTGGTTGTTGTAGCAGTATCGCCTCTCCTAGTACAATATAATAAGTAAGTACTATTTTTTTTTTTCGATATTTGAACCTAAGTGATAATCCGTCACTATTTCACTACCACATGTGTGAGCATACACTTGACATCTGCCCAGATTTTAGGGAAAAGGCAAATGAGGGGACAAGTAGGTACCTACCCATTTCGCGCTGAGGAGCCATTTGTTAGTACCCCAGCAAGGTACAAAGTAGGTAGGTACCCCCAGTCAGTGGAATAGGTACCCCTGCCAGTAGTTAGCGTGGGAACGACAAAACCTAGACCGGGGATACAAAGAATAGTAATAATATTGGCGGGTGGTGGGGTAGCTGAATAGATTCCCCCTATTTGAAATTTGATAGAACCCAAAGGCAGCTAGCTTCGTTTGCCCTCCCGTTCGCCGAAAACGGCGGGAAAGGGTTGATGTTTGGAAGGGCGCGCCGGACATAATACGCAAATAATTTGACAGGGAAGAAGCATTAAAAAGCTTTGCGCTGGACGAATAAATCAAATCGAACAGATGTTTTATTTGGAAGTATTGAATTGGAGAATAAACAAGAAACAAGTGAAAAGAGGTAGCTACCTACCTAACCTACCGAAGCAGTTTAAAATCAACTCGTCTATCGAAGGCAATGAACGAATTTAGAAAAAAAATCTTGGAATCAAGGGTTGTTGTGCCGTTCGATCGCCAACACCCCTTAAAAACATCATGTCGTTGAAGAGGTATGAATAAATATATGATAAAATGATAACAATAACATTATGATAGTAACTATGTGTTGAAATCATCAAAGACATACCAATAAAAGATGTTATCACGGTTTAACGTTTGCTCCACATTTTAATCTAGAGCGAAATTATTATTTGTAGATGCTAGATTGAAAATAAGGCCGCAAGGGGAGAGGAATGATGGGGTTACGTAATTCTGCGGGGGGAAGTGGTAGTGATAAGCTGTGACGTCACACCCTTCCCCCTCGCCCTGTTATCAGAACAATAAGCGACTGACCTGAAAAATGGCAACACCGCGCGTCGCCTGGCCGTAGTGCAAGTCTGACGTCCGGAAAACGGAGAAGACTAAAGTAAAGCACACACGGAAAAAGGACGGGATTCATTGGTAGAAAAAATTAAGAAATTCTTTGCCCTTTTGATAACGATGTTTACTTTATACCGCGGTATAGCATACATCCTAATGATATTTCCGATGGGTTTTCCGACGATGGCGCCATTTGTGATTCGATACTATGAAGCGAGCGCGTGTATTTTCCAAGTATTAGTAAGTTCTAGTGCGTATGGAGGCACACAACTACACCTCGTAGTAAGAGCGTGGATGGATGCTTATTTGTCGTGTAATATGAGGTGGGTAGGTAAGTAGGTATTGCTCGTACTACAAACACATGTACACAATACTACACACATAAAAAATATGAATGCTGCCATTGAGGTTTAATTTGCGGTTACTTTGACATTAAAAATACTCGAATCATACAATACGTGGCTACTTGATGTAATGGGTTTAAGAACAACCCCTATAAGGGGAAATGTAATTGGAATAATAAATAATTGTGTTTCCTTGTCGTAGCGGGTGAAATGAATAAAATATTTTTTATTTGTGGAGACAAATTGATGGAATATTATTTTCTTTCTAGAGCATGAAACACTTATGTTTTAGGGTGTAGCATCCATTCCGAGAACAGGGAGTAATAAAAACGGGTTTATAACACGTTTTGTATTTCGTTTAATTAATATTATCATGTAAAATATAATGAGTGTATTACCGATGTGTTTATAACCATCTATCTTACTCCAATAAAAACAGATATTTATAAAATATTTACGAAAAACATTTTAAACTTCTGCTTCACACAGGAATCAAATATTATGTGTGCATAGTAATATATATTTTTTGCATACTGTTGCCATTAGTTTTACATCCACATTTATGAAATACATATCTGAACTATTTAATTATTTTCAGAAAAATTACGATTAAAAATTCTTCATTTTACCGGTTTAGTGAATAGTCATAGATACCCCACGTATGAAAAGTATGTTTCTAATTATTTTCTCTTAGTTAATAAACGTTCTCGTGCTTGAATAATACAGTGAAAGCATCATATATTTGAAACCGGAAAAGGAATGTACAAACAAATTTACAGACATACGAAATGCCAAACGGTCGAGTTAAAACAGGACTCCACTACGCTCTCAGTTAATGATATCTGAATTTTATTTCTCTTCTACCTATTTTCTACCTTCTACAAAAGAATATCATTTGTCCAAACTATATTTTGGTAATTGTTGCCGAAAAATAAGTAAATAATCAATTTTAACAACACATGTTTATGTTAAAGTAATTTCAATTTGAAATAATACATCACGCAATTTTTTGTTAAAAAGAGAAGCGCATTTTTACCTAACATAATCAAGGTCACAAACTAAATGCACACATTTCCCGTGCGTTAAATGAAAGTTTACGAGTAAAGGCAACATAATCGGCACAATAAATATGCAAGTCGCCTTATCGCTCTAGTTGTCGAGTGCATGTGCATTAGGACGGCCTACATCGGCTCGTGTGGTTCGGGCTTTACAAAACTACATAGATTGGTGTTGGATGATTATTGCATAACCGATCTCCGACCGAGAGGCATTATACGCTCATGACCTAATTCAGGCCGAACTGTACATATATATTGTACTAGCTACCAACTACTTAATACTAGAGAAGAGGAAATATATGTACTAGCTACGAACTAGATAATAGGTACTACAGAAGCGTACATATCGCACACCTAGATGAAGAGTAGTACAACTCAAAATACCTCTTTATTCAGGAACAGCAAAAAACATTTTACTCGATTTTTATGTGACCGATTAAAAATATTTTTATATAATGTTGTATGTTATTTTACTAGGATATTTATTTGCTCAATTACTTATCATCAAATACACGTATCACTTGTTTATTAATTAATTTCGTGTTATTTTAGTATTCGTGACTAAATCATTGTTTAATAATTTTATCAACTCAAATTAATCAACTATTATGAATTAGTAAAATTAAAATGACTTACTTTTGTAAACAAAATCGGAGTATGTGGAGTTGATATGTAGAACGCCCGAGAAACAAGACAGGTTCAATCACGAATACCAAATCAACTAAAATAATTCACGCTTTATGACTGCAGTTAATCACGGATACAAAACTAAGTCGAAAGAATCCAGTCTTTGTGCGTATTGACAGCACCTTCCCCTACTGCTGGTATGTCGTAATTGGTGATGTGTTACTGTTGTTGGTGGTGGATGTACGTGGAGCAACTCAGAAAGACTAACTTACATCGCCATCACATTATTATTGATGGAGATTTTAAAACAGGTGTCGTCTTTGTAGTTTGTGTAGTTTTCGACGCAGATTCCGAAAATCGCAATAACTCAATTTTGAATTATTTCGAGTTGTGCTACCCTTTATCTAGGTGTGCGATATATGTACTAGCTACGAACTACATAATATTAGAAGTGTAATAATAATAAAATAATAATAATAAATGGATGACTTGTATAGCGCCGTTTTTGTGCAAAATCACCTCAACGGCGCTGTACAAACTTATAATACATCTCTACAGTGATCTATGTTATTACTTAACTATTTATGGAGATAATATACAGTACAATACTTACCTGGTAGGTCACTTGAGATTAACACTTAACTAACATTATATAATTGTTTATTAGCGAAATTTAGATACAGGATTTAGGACATAATCGGAAAATTGAATATAACTGGACTTTCTCTTAGGAATGGTATATTTAATTTAAGGGTACGACAGCTTAAATAGGTAAGTTTTTAGTTTAGATCTGAATTCTGTTGGACTTGTTATGGATCTTAGTTCCGGAGGAAGTTTATTCCAAGCCTTCGGCCCAGATACTCCGAAAGCGCGATCACCAAACTTAGTATTTGGCTTGCGCATAGGTTCTATCAGTCGGCCTACAGCTGATGATGTTGCTGATCTAAGAGTTGACTGCCTCAGACCAGTGTTTTCCGGGACGCATAGTTCAGAGTGTACATAATATATTCGACTGTGGTTTGGTAAAACCCTTCAAGCCACAAAATGAAAACTTTACTGCAGACGATAAAAATTAATATTTAAGGATTCATAAAACTAATTAATGAGCTTGAAATTTGTACGAAAGTGGTTATTTGTTTTAATTTTTTTTGATGTAGTATATTGAAATCTATTTATAACTAGCCACTACTATTCTATTTATAACTGTACCACGCCAAGCGTTGCTGTGGCGCAGTCTGTCTGTGCAGATAGAGAAACAATACCACGTGTTTAGTTTACGTCCAACAGATGGCGCTGAAAAACATGTTTTTACCTGTTACAGGTGACAAAAACCATGTTTTTAACTGTCACATGTGACATCTTTATAATATAGGTATATAAAAACAGACGCGTATTCGAATGCAACGTTTTGTCAAAATTTCAAAGCAATCGGTGTAGATCTTTCGTAGATTTAATATTTTGAACAAACGAACATTTACATTTATTATTAGATAGATTTGAAGGTTCAGTAAGTTTATCTACGGTTTTCTCAAAATAACTGCAAAAAAAATAGGCATAAACTTAGTTTTTGTATTAAATAGACTTTGAAGTCTATTCTATATGAAAACACTGAAAAGTAACATTCCCAAAAATGTGGCTTTAGGGATTTTTTCCAAAACACAGTAGATATGTACTAGCTACTAACTATTAGAAGTGTACATATATATACTAGACACTCATTACATAATACTACAAGTGTGTAATATTGTACATTATGCACTTACATACTTAGGTCTATATAATAATATATTCGTATGTTTAGGTAGTAAATTTCATTAGTAGTAATTTTCATTAAAAGTTATATCGCAGTAGTTCATATTCTCCGCATAATTTAATTTTTGGGGGTTATAAAAGTATAAATAGCGGATGTTGTAACCCAACGAAACGATGAAATGTTTGTTTAAAGATTGAGCATTAGTGGAAAGCGTTCATTTAATTGTTAGTAAAAGGAAAACATTACTTTGGAAGATTCAAGGAAACTAAACCACCGAAAGAAATATTTAAAGGCGGATAACAACCATTGCTGAAAGCTTTTTGGATTTAACTATCAGCAAATAGTGAAAGGAGTTTGAAGATAGAGCATTGCTGGAAACCCGATTTTGAATGGAAGATAATTGTATTATTCAGTAAAACTAACTATTCAAAGAAATAAGGCAGAGCATCGCTGAAAACATCTTTCATTCGAGCCACTGACGCAAGATTCAAGCCATAGAAAATGTTAAAGGTAGATAGATACTACAAGGATCCAAGGAAACCAACCATCGAAAGACATTATTAGGACTGGTTGGAAGAAATTGCCGTCAGGCGATAAGCCAGCCAGCCTATAAAAAATTACATTTCTAATTAAATTCCTATGCAAGTGTAAATATAAACAGTAAGAAAAATCATTTCCGTAAACTTTTTTAGTTAACTTGTAAATTGTAAATGGTAATAGGCAAATCATCATCGATTATTAGCATCCATTATTATCCGAGTAAGCTATTGAGATAGTATTAAAAATCAGCAAAACAAAAACTGTATCCCCGTACGATTGGTGGTTATTAACTGAACAATGGCTGGAATGTATTCAGTCATGGTCGACTAGATCTGACTTGACAAGACATTTTCTAAAGTGCATTCAGTTTTCAGCTACGTGCTAAACGTCACAAGCGAACAAAGAATATTCCGCTGCATTATAAAACAGCTGATCGTTATCGTATCGGTTACGGTAACTATTCTCCACTGCGACTCGGACCTGACCAAGTGGTCAAGCTCTTATAAGAAAACCTGTTCCTCACAATACCCGCAAGAGTATAAGTACAAGCTATCGTGGATCTATGGAAAACCTAATTCAAGGCGTTTGATAAAACCAACTATTCTATTTATGATGCAGCTCTAATGACTATTGCTTACTTTTATTAATGGCACTAATCTGAAAACCGGTTGGTTGGCGACTAGACCATTGTCGAATAGAAAATTTAATTGTATCATCTTTTTTCAAAATAAATTTCGCAATCTATAAGTTCTAAGTCATCGTAGATCCATGGAAAATATAAATCTCAACACTTGCGATTTATCGTAAGTACTTTACATGTATGTATGTTGCAGCTCTTTTATCAGGTTCTGTAGAGATGGGGTCTGTTGATTGAAAATTTAACCGTTTATTGAAATTCTAAAAAACTTATACATATATACAAAATTTCATGAGTTATCTGTGAGAAATCTAATACTCAACGTTAGCCATCTCTATGTGTAATGTAGTTGCTCTTTTGGAGAGTGATTATTGCATGCATTGTACGGTAATAAAACTTCTCAGTAACGCGGTTGTGGAAACGGTTCTGAAAAATAGCGTGCAGACTAAAGCCTGAATTCTGACTTCAATACCACATGCAATTTTGCATTCACTACCGAGAATTAACACGGTTTTATTGAAATTCTCTTATTTGAGGAATAGTGGAGGTGGTGTTCTAGAAACGACATTTCCCAGAAAGAGTAGGTTAACCTCGACTGGTCATGTCACGTCATTCAAGTTGCATTGCATTGCATGAAATGCATCTAAACTAGATAGCAGAAAATATATATGAACTACAAAAATGAAAAACGGTAGAACTCACCGTCGTGAAAATTGCATACCTCTTTTAGTCATTATTTCAGCTCGGAATGTCATTTTCACGATTCGATAAGGTGAATCAGAAAAAGTGTTAAAGCGGAGCTCTCAGCGGCTGTGCTGTACTACAGCTGATATAGAAGAGATTACTATCATCTTATTCACTGATGGCTTCTAGGGCGAGGAAGAGTGATACTTTGGAATAGAAATATAGGGAAAGATGGGAATTTGGTCCGGTCGTGAATCAACCGTTTTGCAAATAATACAAGTAAGCCATATCTCTACAGAAATAGCGATAGTTCAAAGGTTTGAGGTAGTGCGGAAAATAAGTTTAGTGAGTAGCTTAGATTCCACGTATCGAATCGCATCGAGCGTGTTGGTGTGCATGCGTGCACGGTGCAGTAGCGCGCCGCGAGTCGAATTCGCTCAACTGCAGGCAAGGTCGAACCGCCCAGAGCGCGCTCGCGAGGGAAACTGTGCCAAGGGGAGTCTAGGAAAATCTTTCGCCGAGAGTGAAAAACCAAAACGAACTACAACACTGCTTCTGGGTGTTTGTTATATTGTGGAATATGGGGCTTGTTTGGTCGTCTCTATCTTTTAACGCGCTAAACGTTGGTGGTAACCGAACTCAGGGTGTTGTAGTGAGACCGAAGGAAGTGGTGGAGAAGGGGAATAAGTAGGTTAGGAAGTGAATATTTACTGTGTAATGCTACGTATACATCTGCGAGCCGAACTGCCGAACTGAACCTCAACTTATGGGAAAGAAACGACGCAACCGCAAATGGCGCGAAACGTCGCTTGCAGTTGATTCGTCCCTTTCCCGTAATTCGTGGTATGGTTCGCGTTTCGGTTCGCCAATGTATACGTACCCTAAGACAAACTACAAGCATATTAAACATTATTTGTTTAGTTGGAATGACATACAGCAAAATAATTATTATTTCGGAGTTAGATCTATACAATGAATTTAGATCTAACGCCGAAAATAGCCCTTTAGCCGCATTTTACAATATCAAATGTGTTACGGGAACGCGCATTTAAAGATAAACATTTAGTTCGTGGTTTGTATAATTAAATTGTTCAGTCGATATGACAGTACAAAATAATTATGAATGAAATGAATTACGTCATAAGTCAAATAGAGTTAGTCAGAAAAATACCCAAACATGTTTTTTCACAACGAGAACATTCCACAAATCTGCACCCACTCGCATTTGATTCACCAGTGAACCGATTTTCGATGTCAATCACATAAACTCTACAACCCATAACATTCGTAATTTCAAGGCTTTCGGAGGCCAGTGGCCACTGGCTTTTTCCAGAAATGTAAATGTCGCATTACATACACGGAAGAGCGTTTCGCGATTGTAACAGGTTCATAAAATGTACGTAATACCGCTGCACAATAACGGAATACCGGTTACGGGACAACACGTATTTTTTCTTCATCTTTTATATAGGTACGTATTATATTATAATATCAATATGGGCTTCTCGCGTGACCTTCGCTTGTACGGATAAATTCACACAATGCAATTACGACATCGTAGATGCAACATAGCCGAGGTCAAATGCAGTTACGAAGCTGTTGCTATTCGCTGCAATCTGTATTGATAATTTTAAGTGCATAGTAAAACGTGGCATTAAAGCGACTGAGTCGAGGTGATTCGCTAGTAACAGTTAAAGCAGAGAATAATATTATTGTATAGTACGTTCTTTATTCTTAATGTTCTGTGGACACGTTAAACTCGAGATGGTGTACAAATAGAAACACCGCGAGATTATCAATGATGCTTGCTTCAAAACATGTATTGTATAACTGTGTTTTAATACTATGCTATATACAATATAAAGCTTTCCTACCAGAGATTTGAATTGCATAATATGTACAAAAAAACAGCGGTGTCACTTATTTTTACAAAATTGAAATTTCAAATATTTACATTTTGTGCTGGAGATGGTGTTGCTATCTGAAATAGATACGTTCACCCAGAAATCCAGACAGAAAAAGCTGTGCAAATTTCACGATGCAGAGGCTCACCGTTTGCGAGTTTTAATAAATACACATATTTTCAACATTGTAGTAAAGATTCTTAGGTACTTCGAAACTTGTCTATAGGGTAGGTACAAGCGTGAGATATTGATGGACTTATATAAAATATGATGTGTGATCTGGCAGCACGTGGCGTCTTTAACTTCACCACTTTTCGGATAAATAAGGCAAATAAACGCGTTATGCTAATCAAATCACAAGTTGTGCAACACACACAGTTACTAGATATTCATATTCCCCATTTCATGAGAGTCGGGAGTACTTTTAGTACCGTGAGATCCGGTGAAAGTACAAAAAATCAACAATCTCAATGTCAAGTTCAAAATAATTCTTTCAATTGTTGATGAAGTTATGTTTTATTTCATTTCGTTAGGTGTTATTTCATAATTTTTAATTTCCCAGTGAACAGCCAATGTTTAACTCCGTATTTCCGCTCATAATAAAATCCAAATAAATGGAATATTTCTGAACTAAAAACTGTTTTTGAAAGTTGATCAAACTTGCATTTAAATTATATTTCTTGAAATATTAAAATTTTGAATGCACACATAAAAAACAAATAAAAATGGCGCACTTTACTTAATTTTTAATTAAAATAACTGGTAACAAAAAATATATAAAAACACGCGCATGTTATTAGACGAATGTATTACAAACGTTTCTGTCACCTCACCTTTATGTCGTTTCATATGAAAATAATGAATAAAAAATTCATGCATTTTATCATAGTTTATTTTTTAAATTGCGTTCGATTCTTTGGTTTCGTGAATATTCACCTTTTAATTCTTCTGCGGTTAACTTCTGGATTTGAATATTATATAGCGTGGTGTTTTTCTTCTAATACCGTTTAGATTATATTTATCACCATGACAATAAGGGAGATACTACGATTTCGGTGAGAATATGAGTTGTTCCCAAAAGCGTACAAATTAGCCGGAAGGGTTAAAAGTTGAATAATCATTATGAAATGCAAACTTTTGAACGAAGTCACAGAATTTCTACGATTTCTTCAACTTGAGGACTTGTTGACGGTCGGATGATTTTTATTTAGTAAACGATTTTGTTAAGATACGTTATGAACATGTTGAATTGAATTTAGAAGGTCAAATTCATACGCAAATTTAACTCCAGCTTTACGTATACATGTTATAAATTAGGTAAGTGTATCCCTACAAAACTACGCAACTATCCATTACACAAAATCTATTCAAAATAAAACATATTACATTATAAACGGTGATCATTAGAGAACATGAACATTGCATCGAGAGAGTATCATAAGTCTTTGTCAATTAAATGAAACATTATTATAGTATGTGAAAACCAATTACGAAAGAGAAAATACACTGAAATCCCGAGTTAGATATAAAGCTAGACATTAAAGCTGGCACAAGTAATACAGACAGCCCTATACTATACAAATGACAACATTCGGAACAGTCGAAAAGAAAAAGGTACAGCACCAGACAACAGAGTGCTGCTCCATAGTCAACTTCGGATTTCATCCTACCAAACTATTAAACAAATGAATTTTCAAAAGATGCGAACAAAATTGAGCCACCACGTCGAAGGCACAACAGCAAAGCCTCAAAACAGGATTGTTTCAGGATGTAACATTTGAACCACAATAATAGAGTGTCTTATAATTTGATTCTGTGCAGTGCAATGGGGGGGAGGCCCCTTCCCCGGGCAGGAAACGTCCTCCCCACCCCCGCCCCTGCTCCACTCACGAAGAAGTCAAACACCCGCCTTAGACGGCGCAGGGCAATGCCCTGACGAAATGGGTTAACCCGTTATCACGGTACGAGCCGACGGATTTACCGCAGAAGAAACAACTCTCAGTTTTTATAGCCGGCAACTACAGCAACAAAAAAATATTCGAGAACAAGCCTGGTACAATGGCATCGAGATATCCGGCGGAATCGGTACAGCTACCGAAATGTGATAGGCAAAAATAAATAACACGGTAGATACCCAATATCTTAGGACTGGGGGTCTGACTTCCGTCTGTCAATTCAATTCAAGTATGTTGAAATGGAATTAACAACTTAGAACAAGAAGAGAATGCGTATGAATTCTTGCACCTGGGATGCCAAGACAACAATAAATAAAGATACCAACAGAAGCCCATTCAAAAGAAATATAACATAAGCAGAATATGAGTCATAAGTTAACAATGGATGCGGGACGAATAAAATCCAACATCCCAAAGCGCGGTAAGACCAGACCTCACCCGTAATACTTCTGACTGGAAACAATTAACGTCCATAACCTCCTCCGTGAGCGACGGTTTTCCCTTTTGACCGAACCATTAAAGTAAAGCATCGGGTTTATTGGGCATTGTAGCAAGACATTGTCCCTCCACGTTTCAATAATCAATAACACGATATTTTACCGCCGCTGTTTACGGCCAATGCAGTCGCTTATCATCCGCGAGAAGTCGTGCAGATTTCAATACCAAGTTCAGGGCTGATTAGGCTTGTAACATAAACAAGACATTGTAGACAAATAATACAACACATAAAACATAAGAATGTGAAGAAGGTGTGGAATGTCATCGATTACTCAAGACTAGAGATTTAGTAATGAACCACTTGCATGCATTTAACAAGCTTAGAAGATTTAATTATAATATTTTTTTTCGTAAAACAATATGATTTTTTAAGCTTGTGATGTTAGTAAATAAATAACATTTTGTACTGACAACATGATTCATAAGTACATTGTTTTTACGAAATATATTACGTATTTTCTAAAAATTATACATTTTATGTTTAATAAATTTTATTTACGCTTTTGGCGTTTCATATCTTGACATTAAAATGACAGCTGTAAACCATGTGGGCTTTTTTAAAACGTCAAAAATATCAATTGTCTGGTGGATTAAAAAAAACGATAAAAATGCTCCAATTTCGAAGATACATTTATAATATTATTAAAAAACCAACATTTTCCGAAAAAATGTGCAGTTTCTAAAAACCCTAAAACATACTGAATTATGATATACACTTGCATTATCTGTTTTTCGATCCTCCCCAAATCGAAAAAAATCGTAATGCAAGTGGCTCGTGCACAGCTGATTATAATACGACAATTCAAAAACAAGAGAGAGAGGATGTCGTTCGTCATCACCGACGTGGAAGAGGCAAATAATAATGTAGTCGTAGGTATGTATCTCTTCTATACATATATATTAATATGGGTAGTGGCACGTGCCCAGTTATAAATAAGACAGCACGGCATGTGGTGCAGTGCAGGCACATCTATATTCCCAAGTCCGTAAGCTGTTCAGGATGTGGGAGGATTATCATCTTTTCCTTGGTCGGGCCTGCAGTTTGCACGTTACTTGGTCACTTTTGACTACCAATAAAAATGCATAAAAGCATTAATTATTACGCAAGTTGTTTTTCTTCAAATTATTCACAGGAACAATCCATAGAAGAAGAAATCGGGGATGCTCCGGGAAGACATGGCAAGATCAAATGCTTGGGTCACCTTGAGTCACCTCAAAAATCGGCTACCAGGTTAGTCCACAATTCTCTTGAAAAAGTAACACTGAATTGTGAATGTGACACGGCTGGATAAAGTCTTACCGAATACCTTTAAACAGAGGTAAGGAGGACTGGTCTATGCGGTCGGAGAATTCGACTGGGAATATTTTTGCATGGTCTGTCTGGCTTCCGACTAAATTAGAAGCAAGCTCTCAGGCAATGTAGCACCGCGAACAAGTAGTAGTAGTAGTAGTGATTTCGATTACACTGACTTGATGACTAACATCGACTAAATTATAGCCGGAATGTATTTCTGGCGTTTCAAGGAGACTTATGATTCTGATGACTTAGAATGTTGCGCGTGTGGGAATTCACGCAAGTCGATCCCAGAACGAAGAACCGCAGCACGTGATCGAACTCCGAAACCTAACACAAACCAACATGATTATAATAATATTAATGAATGACTACCAAGTGTCGAGCGAATCACATAGATACAATAAGATAACTTGTGTCATCACTGTTGTTGTCAACGTGACGTGGATATTAAAAATAATACTGCAAATAGGTTAAGGTTTTATCATTTACAGATTCCAGATGCAGAAACAGCAAATTTGCCCTTCCCTTGAGAATGGTAGACACTTCTCAAGATAAGATTGTTTTTAAGACTCAGACATCTCCTTCCCTCCTTAAACATGGTATTCCTCATGAGTAAAATCAAATTCACATACCTACGCCAGAGATGAAAAATATGCTTCCTGTTTGATACCATTAAAATGTAATGGTTCTATCTAAATTACTGGGTTCACAAAACCACGCGGGCCAAAAATAGGCATTATAATAGCTTCCATTGCCAGGATGCTAGGGTACGGCAAACCTAACAGTACAGCGTTACCTCATCCGGCAGGTGACCGGGGCAAGGAGCACCGAGCAGTGAGCAAGGAGCTCAGCAAGTCAGTCGAGATGGTCACCGCAGGGAGCCGCGGCTAACAGGCTAAGAGCACGGGGCACAAGACAACCAGAAGACCCGGTTTGCGAGGAGCAAAGGGATATAAAAGAGTCCTTTAACGATGACTATTAATAACGCCGGGATGGCAATCTTCCTAGGCTGTTGCGTACGAACGCGATTGCAATAATGATTAAATAATGCAGGTACACGCAGCATGCTGTTGTGATAGGAAGAGGTTAACAACTTGAAGGTACGTATCCGGTTATTACGTAGTGCGTAGGAAGGGTTCTGCGTTATTATAAACATTGCGGGGGCTTTAAAATTTGTGGTTGTTGTTATATTAAACTTATTGGTCAATCTTGAACAAAGGTTTGGGGCTGTAAGAATAGATAATCATAGGAATTATAGCGGTTGAGTTATTCCTATGCAGGTAATATATTATTTAAAAAAGCATGTAATTATTATTATGTGCAGATTATTGAAATAGTTTCAGGAGTGATTTTTTGCATAATAGTTATAAAAGCTTATTATTAAAAGTAGACAACAGAAACACGATGGTAATGAACTGAACAAAATGAAAAGATCTTATTGTTTTCTGGGCTGACAAGTGAATCTCTTGGTGGCCAGGCAGGTAGAGAGCAGGTAGCTCTAAAGGGTTTTACTTCAGTTATGAATCAGCAGGATGTTCGATGTTTTTGCATCTAACAGGAAATAGGAAGCTCAATTCATAATATACGCCAATGGCTGAAGTCTACACCTGAATACTGTTACATCTGCGCTAGCACGCTTTAGCAGCTTTTTTAATAGTGAATTAATGTGTAAATATCCAGAGACTGGAAGGATAAAACTATAATATATTATGTGCGTATTGATTTGGGAAAATTTCGATTAAAAGGATTTAGATTGGCTAGTTACCATCGAATTGTAAAAGTCAAAGATGCATCAAGCACATAATTAGTTAGATGCATCCGTTGCACCGAGGGTATTTATAAGCGTACAGAAAGCAGACGTATGTCTCGAAGTAGGTTAAGGTGTTCCAGTGCATTATATACAAAGCGACCTCAAAAGAGAATGATGTTGTACATATTAGACAAGGACAGCCGTTTGTTTACAAGATGGAAAATTAGAAACGATGTGAGAAGTGCAACGGTGTCACGATCGCGAATGCGGCCATAGGGATACAATCAGTCAGGAGAATGCATAGTCATTAGTCATTACAAAACCTTGGTAGATGTGCCCTTCAGAAGGTAATGAAGTACCAGAACTAACAATAATTTAAACAATTACTATAATATATGTATATTTACATAAGGATGATATTGAAATAGAGAATAAAAAAATTTAACTAGGTAAATAGTGTTCTTGCCAAAATTGAAATTTTCCTACGGAGGGGAAGGGGTCAGAATAATTTACGGAGCGCCGTAATTACGCGGCTGTCATCTGTAAAAGTGACAGATCCCGTACAAAGAAATGATATTCCGCGGCAGTCCCCTAATTGATCTTACTAAAGGAAGATTATAGCGTAATGTGTCACCCCAACATATAATACGTACATGCCACGCCCAAGTTATGCGCGCATAATATAGCGTGTATGTGTGTACGTAGTTTAAAAAAAATGACACCATCCTGAAATGTTAAGTAGGCACCATCTACTATTTTATTAAACTTAAAAACATATATATGAATACCCTAATAGTTGAGAAGTACAGGTGAATAGTCGGATTACGTTCGGAATCCTCGGATTAAACAGACGTTAGCTACACACGTACAGTGTTGGAGTTGCGGGCGGAGCGGGCGGGGGCGGGCGTTCATCGACCCGCCCGGGTCTGGCTGCATTCCGAGGGCACATCATCACTACATCACTAACTCGCTATATCGCTACATCACTACATCACTAGTCCACTCACCGCGGCTCGGAGCGGAGCTTACCGCGGTTCGAGTCGTTGCGGTCGGTGATTGCCGTCGATTATTGCCGATAATCGAGAGGACGTTATCAGGAGATGGAAGATTGGTTTTACATCGATAATGTATAGATATATGATAAATAGTGAAGCGAACGTAAAATGTAAAGCACATAGTAATTTATATTTACGTGAGCACTATCATAAAATATCTCATGATTTTATCCCATGAAATTATAACTCAACACATAACTAATATTTACTATGTTCATTGGATGTGTTACTGTTTCAGGCACAGGACGATGTAACATTGTATTTATTAATATTGTAATAAGGTACCTCTTTATAGGTACATGCATTTTTTTTAATTGTAAATTTCTCGTACAAAGTACAAACATATATGTCCATATTTGGTAACACCATAAAACGTTGGAAAGGGTTGATATAGCAAAACGATATTCAGGATTAAATTATCATTCATACCTACTTATTAAACGTGAATATTTTAAGGAAGAAAAACGTTAAAGAAGAATTATGTTCGGATGTAAGCATATTATTTTTTTACGTAAAAGTATATTTGGAATTACATATTTATGATATTAGGTACCAAGACAAATTGATTTAAAAGATTTTTATTTATCTATATTATTAGTTTTCTTTCTAGTTAATTAACAACGACAAGGCATCCAACCTTGTTCGTACTATCTTCGTACTCACAGCGCCTTTGAGGTGATTTTTCACGAAAACGGCCACATATTATTGTTGAACTTTGTATTATTACCGGTATTCTTTCTTCCGAGCACTATTTGACTGAAGTCGGGTCTCTGGCGACCAAATGTTTTCAAAACATCAAAAACAAAAACATTGAGTCGGGGCCACAACTTTTTTTATTCCATCGGCCACGGAAAAAAAACATTGTGGCCTGCCCCAATGTTTTACGTTTGCAGAAACATTTGATACAACGTTTGTGGTAATATCGTCGTTGGAGATCCGCCTTTAGAGGTAACATGATAACATGGCTGCATTTTCCTTGGTTTATTTAACATAGCCCTGTATCTATATTATTGGTTATCTTTATAGTTAATTAAAAATGACAAGGCATCCAACCTTGTTCGCACTATCTACGTATCTAAAGTACTCGATTATCGAGATAGCTGTGACTAAAAAAGTAAAAATACCCGGTGAAGGGTTATTTTATTGCAACGTTTCCTTGATCGCATGTAGTTACATCTTTGTAATTTTTCTAGTTAATGAACAATGACAATGCAGAACAAGGCAACAATATGGCAACCAACCTTGTTCGTAAATACTATCTAAGTATTAAATACATGACAGAGATAGCAACTAGCAAGTGTTTATCGTAATAGGTAAAGCTGTGACTAACACGTTTAGTAATATGGGAAGGGTTATTAGCACAAATATCTCCTCGGTGTGTGCCAGAAAAAACCTTTACTAAACACAAATAAGATAAGATAATATATTATTATTGTGTGGCGTACGTGCATTTTAGCAATACCAGAATACAAAGGACATCGATCGGGGTGAGAGGCAATACAAAGGCACTCAAACAGCTGTTAATGTGTGCTTGGAAGCATTCGAGGTAGAAGATAATGTACAAACATCTTTTATTCCATCGAATCGATTACAAAATTGCATCCATCGATTAAGCACATCATATTTTTTCAGAAAATCTATTTGCAAAGATTTCTCAGATTATTATTATTTATAATATTTTATTTGACATACATTAGCTGCACACAAGAGGCCCTGGGGAAAAAATCCCTCAATGCCTATATCATCTTTGTGGGTGCTGTGTGGTGGGTCTTTTTACGGAAAGGAAGGAGAGAAAGTTCTGGGAAAGAAAAAGGTATGATGGGTGGGTAGGAATCTAGGGTCAATTTATCTAGGTGTGATGGATGTATAAATCCATCACCTTCACTGCGGTGCAAGGCGATGGGTCAAGAGAGAGTCCGGCTGGAGAGGTCAAAAGACCCCCCTCAACCTGCCTCTCCCGATCCGACCCTCCACGCAGCAGATGGCCAAACGCATCCACCGCCAAGACCTAGACAAACCTCATCCCACGAACCCGGGGATCCCTGATAAGTCACCAAACGAAGCGAACTTATGGTCAGTGGTCTTGGTTATCCAATAAATGGTTCCCGTGGCGACGGTACCCACACCCGCCTCCTAAATTGAAAATAAGACAACTCAATTATCTATAGGTCTCAACGTCAAATCCATAATGAGCTACGGCGCTTTGAAGTCACTTTAACTATAAAAAAAACTAAGATAAGACGCAGTTGCTTGTCCTACACTTTTCAAATTAGCTAAGAATCTTTGAAACATGAATTTAAAAAATAAAACTAAAAACGTTAGTATCGAAATTTAATCACACATGACTTATTCCGAGTCGGGTAGTATAGACGATAAACTTAACTTTGTAGTCCGTGGCCCCGTTAGCGTATATTATTAGTTTATATAGCATAAATAATGAAGGTCGTAAATAATATTAATTATACACATGTTTATTTCAGTTCAGAGAGGTACTATTCGCACATTGCATTGTTAGAAACAACAGAAATCTTTGTTAAATCGTCACAAGCAACATAGTTAAATTTTTCGAACTATGGGGATTTAAAATATCCACCTAACTGATAAAAAAAACTTAGATAAGATGGTATTGGTTTACCCGTATTTTTCAAATGAGCCATGGAGCTTTGAAATATTCATCGTGCAAAAAAATAATCAAGTCTTGTTATTTATTATTTTTCAAAAGTTTAGCAAGAAAAAGAGTTGAAGAACTTTCATAAAGACAAATACAGGGTTTTCCAATAAGAGGTGTTATTTTGATATTCAATCGTAAAAGATCAATGGTTTAGTTGCTTGTGTGGCACGTAGCGCTGTCTTGTTGAAAGTAAACGTTGTCCAGATCAATACCATCCAATTCCGGCAATAAAAAATCATTAATCATCTCTCGATAGCGCAATCCATTCACCATAACTGATGCTCCAGTCTCATTTTCGAAAAAGTAAGGTCCAATGACTCCGCCGGACCATAAATCTCACCAAACAGTCACACGTTGAGGATAGAGAGGCTTTTCAACAATAACTCTTGGGTTTTCCGAGCCCCAGATGCGACAATTTTGCTTGTTGACGAAGCCACCGAGGTGGTAATGGGCCTCATCACTCAAGATGATTTGCATTTGGTTCACTCAAGTGAATTTTAATAATTTCAATGCGTTGTTGAAGCGTGTATCGTTCCATTTTTATTAATGGTGTAGTTTCTACTTGTCAAATGTCAAAAAATGACAGCTTCAAAAGTAACATCTACCGAAATAGCGGGCTAATCAAAATAACACCTCTTATTGGAAAACCCTGTAGTACGAGATGCTACGTACTACGGTAGGAATTGTTAAGACTGTAAACATTACACAGGTAAATTTGATACCGCTTGACAAAAAAAGCAGGTGCAAATATGAAACCGGAACAGCATTGGCGGATTATATTGATAAACTTATCTGCTTGCACCTGTACATATTGTACATTGAACGTGGTACAACTACCTACCTACAGCTGCTTTGGACAACTTTCTACTTGAGACAAGTCTCAGTGTATCTGTGAGGAGCATTAAACGGCGAGTTCTGGCGTCATGAAAATGACGCCAAATGTGTCATGAAAATAAAGCCAAATGTGTCATGAAATTGATAACTAATACTCATGGAACACAACCATTTTCAGCTTGATATTATGGACCTTTTAAATGCCAGTAAAAATAAATTAAGTTGCATACAAAAAAGTCTAAAACGGTGAGTTCGGACGTCATTGACGTTTTTGCATAGACTTTTCCATCTGGAATGTGTAGGTCATTGCAATTATTCTAAGCTCGTTGTGTTCGTTCCATCATGAGCTTTGAAATATCCATTTAAATGTCAAAAAATAAATCATAACACATCTTACTTTTATTTTCATATTTCAATTCAAATCTTAGTTAGATGAGCTATGTGTATTAATGTGAAAAGGACGAAATATGAAGAAATTCCTTTCTGAGCTTTTCTAAGCTTCCGAAGGTGCCTAAAAAAGCTTAACTTAGCTTCAGGGGTAAAGTCAACTTAAGATAATTTTGATTAAAAAGTCTAGATAATTAGGAGTCAGGTAAGATTCTCCGGTCCATCTTGTATCTAGTTTGTAAGGGGGCGAGAGAAGATGACGACTGCTCTAAAAGCAACCAACAACGTGGGACTCTGATATAATAAAAGCAAGGCCGGAGCATCTCCTACACTTGTTGCTGACCTAGAAAGCTATCCTCGGTTCCATTGCGTAAACTGCCGACGTAAATATAGAGGTTAGAAAGTCTGTGTTATTGTTTACATTATACATTTGGATAGTTAAGAATGCCAAAATGTAGAGAGACAGAATAAAATAAAATAAAGAATGAAGTGTGAAAAGTTTGATTTACCTACAAGTCAACAAGAAACGACAATACTTTTTTTATAAAACATCCGGAATTATCGCTTGAAATGGCTAGCCGTCTTTAGTGGTCCCTGGTCAGATCTAAATAGCTACGTGTTTTCTTGCAACAAAACATACCACCTACCCCAAAATAGCGATACATAGGTAATCCATTAATCCCGTAAAACTAAATGTTATACAAGATAATAATAAAAATTGTTATGTTTTCTTTAGAGAGCATAAGCTACATCAACGGTATTTATTGACCGTTGTTCTTACAACTGTTCAAAATGAGAATTCCTTAATGTCGTTCAAGATAATAAAAAAAAAATGTTTTTGGTTTTTGGAACACCAAAAAGCTAATAATATATGTGATTTAACATATTTAGTAGCCACTATTCTAATTTAAACTGTTCAAATGATACAGAATAATACGCAAAGATTTAGAAAAAAAACACCATTGTAGCCCTCAACCGTAGAAAACTTTGGAAAAATAAGTAGACAGAGACCGATCGATCCGCAGAGGCCAATAATCTCCAAAAACTACAGCCAAATTTCCCTTTGTATTTGTCTAGACTAGTCGACGATACATATATTTTTTAACTTATATGCACAGAAGTAGAATGAATCAGAGTTTTATACACACACATAAACACGGGCCGCGGAAATAACAGTAATCAGCTGTTTCTCCCAGCATGGGTAACGAACTTTGACGCAAGCGAGCCAAGAATAATAAATAAAAAAAACACTACTTCAATGGATATATAAACCGGTATGCCCTGCCGCTTGCTCACTCTCAGCTCTGTCACTCAGGAAAATCAAACCTCTCCAAGTAATGCCATTGGTTCCTACTGCATTATTTTAGTGCAAAACACAACGGGATTTAACGCCACAAAACACTGCTTCAAAGATCGAATTCCAACCGTCGCCGATTATAAAACTTGTTGGCTGTTTTTAAATGTGTTACACAAAATAGAAATAGTGGGATTTACAGGTTTGTATCGATGTTCAATAGCCACCACCTGGTTTCAAGAAAATAAGAATATACATACATTCCTACTCCGTCAAGAGTACAATACCTTCGACTGAACATAGCATTTTCTAGAATCAAATGGGTAATACAATAAGTAACATTTACAAGTTTTCCCTGTGTAAAACATTTACCTCATATTCGCGTAATTTCCTAAACGGTAATCGATGACATAATTAGTAACGTTAGTGAGTTTCATCGAGATGAATAATGATTTGAGAATTTATGCAGAATTTCTGTGATGTTACCTGGTATCATGCTGGTATGACCGATGTACGTTGGATATGTAGGTACTTGCATACAATGGGTAGAAACTGAGTGGTGCAAAACACGCGAGTTTTGAAGCGGTCGACACTGACATCCCCGATGAAACCACGTGGTGCAGTGACGTATTCGTAAATAATGAATTATTTCAAATTCCGAAGAGATTTGTGCTAACATTTTTATGGTTATAAAATCTTACAACGTGACATTCTGCAAATGGGTACCTAGAACTTACTTACCAAACAACAACTAATGAATCCTTTTATTCATAACTTTTTATTCTTCTAGTTAAAAAACGGACTTGCCAACAAAATAAAAAATATTATCAAGTTGCTTAGTGATAAATATGAACAGGTACCTACCTACGTCAGAGGATCAGAAAATAAGTTTAATCTCAAATAAGTAGGCGATACCAATCAATAAGAAAGCAGTAAAAAAACCAATTTTCATGTTTTTTCGATTCGCATCACAACTATTTTCTCTTCTTTCAGAGAATAGTGATTTAGAAAACCGAGAGAATTAATTATTCCGGAATATCTGAACCTAAGTAAGTTTTCGGGTCAGATGATT
The DNA here is from genome assembly GCF_061612785.1 of Hesperophylax consimilis. Taxonomy (NCBI): domain Eukaryota; kingdom Metazoa; phylum Arthropoda; class Insecta; order Trichoptera; family Limnephilidae; genus Hesperophylax; species Hesperophylax consimilis. Next base: position 19,189,431 of record NC_142838.1, read on the forward strand.
AGGTACCTACATAGGTACTAAAGTAATTTCTGCTTGGGGATATCGTATAAAAGAGTATCTTCCGCTTATTTTGTCTCTCTCGAAGGACTGTTTCCTTTATTTAGGACCCTCGAACGGATTATGTAGTCGTAAGTAGGTACATGATCCGTGAGACGAGCCATGGTTTTATTGACTCTATTACATTATTATTTAATTGTCATTTATTTTATTTTGTACCGAAGATATAATAACTTGAAGAATAAACATATAAACTTAAATTAATAATTACGGTAGGAACTGCAAACCTTATCGATGTACACGTTTTCACAACGATCAAAGGGCGTGAATCGACGAGAGGAGATTTTTTCTAATATTATTTTATGCCGATTTCACATTTTTATAAAATTAAATAAATACATCACTGAACTTACGCCTTAGTTGGTATCTACCAATAATCGAAAGAGATAATTGTTAGTTAACTCGATCTTACATTTCTCGAATATAAAAGTGTAGTTGCGATGTAAATAAACAGAAAGAAGCAAACAGAACAAGGTCTCAGCTCAGTCCCAGGTATGCAGTGCATTGTGGCCGGGGATTAGGGCCCAGGTACAAAGAATAGAAAGTGGTGGTCGGTTAGTAGGAAGGTATGTCCCCACTGCCTACTGCGGCCCTTACCGTGTACTTCTGGCTGACGTGACGTCACACAGCACGTCGCATCGATCCGCTGCCGGGAAGTGAACACACACCCCCGCGCTGCGCCTCCCAACACGCACACACACACTCCGACACAACAGAGATTTCCCTGCACTAATGTTTACAAATTCTAAATCGACAAATTATGACTTATTACCTCACTAAGATACTAACTTATCGATTATAATAGCACTTTTAAAGGCAGTGATTTGGATTTAGAACACTCGGGTTAGCGTTTAGATTTAGGATTTTCACACGCGCACACGGACGTTCGAGAGATTCGTCAGACGCGACGCGTAGGAACGTACGCTCACGCCGACCTAGCAGAACAAACTGCAGCGGAGCGCGCTGTGCGCGGAGTGCGCCCCACGAGTTTTCCTTCCCCTTCCTCCCGCCGCCGCGCGCGAGAGCCCTTTGTGTTTCCTCCCTCCGCGCGCCCGCTCGCTCGCACACCGCCAGACGGAGAAGGGACAAGGCCCTTCGCTCTATTTTGGGCGGGCATGTTCTGTTCTGTTCTGTTGCATGCGCTTTTGATCCGCGCGGGTTCACACACACCGATGTAACTTTCTTATTGCAGTGCGCGCGCATACAAAAACAACACGACAACGTACCCACAATAATAAATCTTGACTTCAAATAAACAAAGTTGTATTTTCATCACACAAGATTGAGGAAAATCTATATAGGTATTATGTAGTTACAAATATACTTACATTAAAAAATCTAATAATAATTACATAATATTATTATTAAAGTTTTGTGTTTCAAGTAAGGAAATTATTTTAGTAAAATAATAAACATAACGACCACTCGGTTGGTTGACATTCCCCTACCATCCGTTATGTACCTACGCATCTTGCCATCAATAGTATTTTGAACTCTAAAATAAGATTACATTATTTTATCTATTTCCGTTGTATATCAATGCATATGTACACAATACAATGTGAACATTATATGGTAATAATCTATTATTTCAGTCAATTTTGTTATAAATGATATAACTATTGTTGTGACAAACTATTTGTATTATTATTTGGCGGCTGACCTTAAGCCCAACTATATTGATTTACCATAGACATTGACGGTTGTAACACATATTTAAGCACTGCAATTCTCCCATGAGAGCAGATTCTATTAGATACAGTAACAGTTAATATCAGTTGGAGTGGGGTTACGCTCCTGGTGTAGACATTACTCTGTAAAACTAAAATAAATGAAGAACAAGTGAATAATAGTGTTACATTTGAAATAATCCATAACACACCCACAAGCAAATGCTTGTAATAGAAGGGAAATCCAAATCATAAAAGTGATATGTTAAACATAATTTGGACGGTAAAACATAATTTGGATGGTAAAACATAATTTGGATGGTAAAACATAATCTGTATGTAACATAAATAAAATGGAAAAAATAGACATAATCAATTTTCAAAGAACTGAAAGTACTATCATATTATAAACACAACAACATTTTTAAGATAGGTATAGAAAAAAAGCTCAAAATTTTCTTCTCAAAGGTCGATAATTGTGCATGTATTTGAAGATTCCTAGAACGTCGTTTTAACAAAAAATTACACCAAGGATGCATACACCAACAATGCCTACAATGTACATCAGTTAAGTGTAACATAAATAATAATGTATTGTAAGTGCCTACCAGGTATACTTGTCCCAGGCAGAGATCGTATGCCATCAAAGCCCTTCATAAAATTCCTCCTTCTCACACGCCGTGTGTGAAAACGAAAAGGACAGAAGCTACTAGGATGTCGAATATCATATACTTAAATACATTTCGCGAACGTATGTTCGAATTATAAAACTATTATGGTATTGACAGTTATAAAAACAAGCAAAAAAAATTTTTTTTTCATAAAACGCACACAATTGTAATAATATTAACACTGGTTGAGGAAGACATTTAATCAAGTTGTCAAATTTTATATAGGTTCCTTATATCAAATTTATAGGACACCCGAAATTTTATGTTTCTTGATATTCATAATTATTTCTTCAGACAAACATTTTCGACTGAACAATTAAATGTGTGCAGATAAATAAATAAAATTATTGTACCATAACTCGAGCTTTTATTTAAATTCCAGATATTTATTAACTTGTGCATAAAAATAAAATATCTTATATCTGAATCATCGATGTAGGTACTTATTGATACTTCGTTTTTAATATAAATATATTCTATTGAAAATATCCTGTTAATTATAGAAGAATAGTCACTGTCACCAATCAATACCATAAGAAGAAGTACGTTCCTTTCAAATGCTCCGTGCTGACGTACATACGAGTTCTGACTGGGAATACTTTATCTAGGTGGAATCAAGGACGTCGTACAAAATAAGTTATTGGTGTTCCCCGAAGGCAAACACTAAACACACTCGTATATTAAGTCATAAATATTAATGTCACTATTCAACCAAGTGCCCTAAGGTTTACCTGAAGGTGTCCCAAACAAAGATTATGACAGGAATGAAGAAAGTCGTAACTCAAAAGTGTTATTTGATTACTGAAGGCTGAAATAATAATATTTTATGGAAAAACCAAAAGTTTTAAGGCGATGCCATACGTCGTGTAATATTTTGAATCGAGCCGCCATCAATAACGCTCCTTACGTAGATGGCGATAAGGCTTAAATTCCCGCTTAACACCATCCAGCTGTTTTGATTTAGGCAAGAAAAAAACATGGCAAAAAGTGCCTTTAATTTTATTTTGTGGATGTTCAGGAATAAATATTTAAATGTTTTCCGATCATTTTATAAATAACTTAATTTGCCACATTATACAATAAAACCATAACCGAAAATGGGTTCGTAAGTAGGAAATTTTGAACATTAAAGCAGTTTTCATAGGCCTTATAAATTATATTTTTCTGGGCTTATAAAAAGACTTATGTAAAAAATACTCGATTATTTCAAAGGCCAAGATGTATTATACTCGCGGTATTTATTTAAAGCATCTTAAACATTTCTAGGCGACCAAATTTTCAAACCAAAAACACATGATTTTGCATTACTACGTATGACATCGCCTTAAGGTAATCTTTTTTCCCTTTATTTTTTTTTTACACCTAAGTACAAACATATTTAGAATACAAATTACATGCATATATAATGTTTAAATAAATGTAAGTTAGGGGAACTCATAAAGGCACTGCCTGTGCGTGGGTAATATAAAAATAAGAATAGAAATAACCATATTAAATAAAATTAAATTCTAAAATATAGCATCAAGCAAGATGTAATGTAAATTTTAAAGATACGGTATAGTAATTTAATATTGCTGTGAAGAAATGATACATAAAGTGTCATATTATTTTTTTTTTTTTTAAATACAAGAAGGAATACAAATAATGTTAATTTAGAAGTTAACGTGTAAAGGTGTAATGCTATAGTAAAAAATGAAACACGCTGGTTTTCATAGAATTTATATGAACATTGTTTCAACATCTAAATCATACAGTCATAATTTCATTTATTTTACATAGTCTCTACCTGACTTATAAACAGATGGGAGACATTATTGGAATTATCTAGCAAATATCATCATGGAAACTTTGAACAAATTGTTTTCGCAAAAAATATAAGTAAGGAAGACTTTTGGGGATTTGACGAATTTCGGAGACAAAATTAAGTCAGAGTTTCAAACCTGATTTTAATAATTTACAATAAAATATATAAATTATGACGAGCCACAAAGTAAATGCTTATTACCCATAAACACGAGCTCCTGAGCTCAACTTATGGAGTAGTAGAATAAAAAAACTAAAAAATTATATATATATATATATATATATATATATATATATATAAGTCTGCATATTGTTATCATTTATAATGTTAAATAATTTACAAGTAATAAATAAAAAATAAAAAAAATAAAATATATTTTAATAATTGCCAGAAGTTTTCAGCATGTTAAGGAAAGAAAACATCAGGACTGTCTTCTGAACACCGAGCAAGACACAAAACTTTTTAAAGTCTGAAAATGAATTCTAGAAAAAGATGGAGTATACAAAGCCAGCTGATCAAGATGTGTAACATAATATTACGAATAACAGGGATTAGAATCTTGAATAGGCATACGATTCAGTTATCCTTAGAAATCCGAAGACCGACTATATATTTTTGTAAATACTGGCTATGTCATGGAAGTTGAGCCTAAAGTAATTAGAAGGTCAACAGTCGACACCTATCGAGCTTGCCGATTAATTATAACAAAGACGATTTAAATAAATATACTAAAATTCGCTTCATTAATATGGACAACAGGCACTCAACAATTTTTGGTACTTACTTACCCGACTTTGAATTGAAATTACAAAAAACAGCAATAAGCTCCAGGCCATTTAACGAGGATTGACTAAAACACAGTATCACGAATAAATAATTATTAAATTTTTTTCTACACACAAATTTAATCTGGTGCAATCATTAAACACTACAAAGAAACCTTAGCTCAAAAATGTGGAAGAAGCCCAATGCGAGAGCCGTGACACCGCAAAACCAACAAAATGGTAATAATGATAGGTACCTACTGATCTGAAAATGATAGTTGCCGAAAAGCGTAACATTATGCTGACAGTCGAAAAAGCCATTACAAAATAAGATCTGTACAGACTACGTCCTCTCAAGCATTTCTTCGACACCATATCGATCAGACACAATTATACATTAATTATCAGACGATATTATACTTTGACGAGCATCAATGTCAATATCGCTGGCATACGTGAAATACTTGGTGAGTTGACCGGCCACATAGCCCGGCTTGGCCCGACTCGCGGCAGTTTGAATTGGTCAAATAGTGGACAATCGGGACTTATCAGATTTCATTACGACGGAGAAGTAAGATGACAGGATTCCAGCGTTCAGCATTCCAGACATGCATGTCATGTTCCACTCCATAAAAAAGATAAAAATTAAAATATATAAATGTGGTGTAAAAAACTGTTAGAATTTCGAAAACTTGAATTTCGACTCAATTGATTCAATTGCAAAACTTTAGTCTGCAATTTAGGATTGAAGAGGACTACGGTTCTTACTAAGCTTTTTACATGGGTAACAGCTGTTTGCCTACAATAGAAATTGTGATGACATCATTCAACAGCTGCTGACATTTCTCCCATCTGATCTGAAGCAGGTACCTAAGGGTTCTAGACTTTGTATGACTTTTTTGCTCACTTGTCTTGGTTTAAGTTACTTGGAATCAAATAATTTGAAGATGTCACATTATTCAATACAATTAAACAACATGTTTAAAACGATTTATATTCTGAAACGACTTTGAAATTCGCAATCAAGTTGAAGTTGCTTCGTTGTGTCGTCAATTAATGCGTTATAACCACATTGTTATAACGCATCAACAAAATATTCCTATACCCGAAAGCATTGGCATCTCCCTCTCCCTGTGCGTGATCCATGATTTGAAGACATAAACATAACTATGCGGGTTAATCATGCAAACCAACAACTGGGTCAGTTATGCTTACATACTTGCTTTGATATAATAAGTCTTTTATTGCAACCCCTTCCTGCTCACAAGCACAGGGGTTGCTGAGCAACACAAGGGCAAGGGGAGCTCCAGGCAATTTGCTAACTGCTAAAAGTTGCAACTGCTTACTTATGAATATTATTTTATTGAATTACGAATGTATTGTGAAATTATTAAAGCAATATCGTCAACATTTTTATAAAATTAATGGCATTCTTTACGTTTCCTCCGTATATTTTTCAATGAGTATGGTAATTTTTATTTTATTTTACACAGAATAAATAAAATCTAATAGGAGGTTCAACATAACAAGAGTCTGCTAAGACAATAGTAAATTGACTACCTACTGCAATTAATCTCTAAATAGTTTAAAACAAAGTCGCTATCCGCGTCTGTCTGTTTGTGCGCTTAGTTCGTCTAAACTACGCAACGGATTTTGATAAGGTTCTCACTATCATCTAGAGAATTTCTTCCTGAAGGTTTATATATATTTACACACACACTAATTCTGCTATATATGTCATATGTAAGGTCACAACTCGAGTTTGCCTCAGTCATTTGGAATCCTCAATATCAAACATACACTGATCGTTTTGAAAATATCCAACCCAAATTTATTGAACACCTATCGTATCGGTTTGACCCTACCGCTTTATACAAACGCAGAAAAATGATACCTTAAACTGATGCCCTATTCTTATACAAAATCGTGAACAGTCTTGTTGATTCATCATATCTGCTAGAAAATATTGCATTTCGTTGCCCTGAACACAACACCAGATCGAACGACTTATTTAGAACACTGTAAAGCCAAATATGCGCAAAACTCTTTAATAGGACATATCTGTAAAATTCACAATGCCTCTAGAGATGTAGACATTTTCAAGTGTAACTTGAGAACATATAAAATGCAACATACTAAACTGAAAACTTATATTTTTATTTTATGAAATAATTATATCATCTCAGTTTATTTTATATTTAATTTTATTGTTTTTTTGTATAATCATGCTAAAACTGTATTACTTCTTACTGTCTTTACTTGTTTTATAACATTTTGTAATTCCTTATTTCTTTGTCATTTATTGTACAGGTGCAAATATTGAATCAACGACTAGACTATGGAACATTGGTCTATAACATGTGAATAATTGCTGTTTATACTAAATATATAAATGACTGTTAGTTTCCTAAATAAATAAAAATATATATATAATACATGCACAATATATTTATATAAAATAGAGAAAAGTCGAACAACGTCGGGTACACGTCAGCTAGTAGTCTATAATATGACGATCTGCCACAGACATAGGAATTAATAGACGAGAAGATAATGGCGAGGGGTAAAATCAACTGTTGAAGAACGAAGGGAGTGAAGCTGACTGTGATTCGTCAATAAATCAATCTGACAGTAAATAGGCATCTCGCATTATAATATCACCATTTACTTCTTAAAAGTAAAATCTGCTTTTGAATGAATAGACATTTTTACATGGGAGCGCAAATTACTCGCCACGTTATGAACAAATTTGCGAAGTCCAAATTCGGCAAAAAAATTCGGTTCTATTTTCAGAGTCGAATATTTCGTTTAAGTATTTAGTTAAGACACTTTTATAAATGTTCATAATTTACTTCCCAGCAACCAACCAGCTTTGTGTTTCGCGTCCAGACGTTTCTCGATGTGACAGTATATGTTTCTAAAACTGATCTATATTATACGATGTGAATATGCTTAAAATAAAGTAAAATAATGCTTATATATGGAATGTAATACGACAATTGGGTTTTTTACTCTTTTTCAAATCTATTTTTACAAGTTTTCATAGTACAAGTCAACATTTTGCCGTGTTATTTCGTAAAATGAACCGATGATGCCTCGACCATAGTTCGCACAAGAATGATGACGTCACGTTTTCAAATTTCACTTGAGGCCATACGCGAGCACAGCCGGCTCCAATGGAACCGGTATGGGGAGTGGGGATAATACGCTTTCAATCACTTAGGGCAGGTCTACTAATATTCATATGTCTATGCGATCTGCCTATAATACATTTGAACGCAACAGGGTGCTCAACGGAGCCGTATACTGGTGCCACTAGATACTGTCCAAGCACTTTTTAAGAAATAGACTACACTGGCTTGACAATACAGATAAACATAATACAGACACATATAGATGTTTCCATCGTTGCAGATATACAACGCAATAGTTTTCCAGTATCCTTTGTGGAGTTATCGTCTAATTCCACGGAAATGTAGCTCGGCGGTATACAACGAGGAAGACGAAAAGAAAAAGGAAAAAAACAACCCTTTCCTGTTTACTGCAAGGTGGAAAGAAGTTCCTAGAAAAAACTGCATAACACGGCCTTCGATTCGTAAAACTCGAGTTATACAACATGCAATTCCATTTATTTTCTAATTATATGGCGTTGAATATTATGGGGGCATTGGGTTGTTACATTTTAATGGTGATGGAGAGAAATAAATAAAAAAATGACGACCTTAGTAAATAGTAGTGCAATATATCTTTATCCGAAGTACCGTAAACTTTTCAGTACCTTCATTTATGGGACCTATTCAGAACATCGACAGTCTTCTAAAAATATATGGCAAGGAAGACCGCATAAATCAAGTCGGTAGATTTTTTGAAGCAAGAATCGCATTGTGCCAACGTTGGCGCCAACTGGCCAACGTGTGAACGCTGTGTCCAACGTTGGTGACGGCGTTGACAACGCCATGTCGTTTAGGCGGAAAATCGAAAATGGCACATTCAATCGTTCTAGAAAATTTATTCGCCAACACAAAAATAAACTAAATATACCTTCGTTATCGTAATTTTTTTTCCACATTTTTTCAGGAATAAAAAAACAACGAAAATACCCTATTCTGCATTGGCCATTTGATCATCTTTTTTATTTTATTTCACGCCTATGAAGGCTTTTACATACATATATATACATAAAATATTTACGTAATTGTAAACGCAAATAGTGCAAGAAACGACTATTTAAAACAATTCTCCATCTCCGTGTCACCTGTTTCTGTACTTCATTTATTATTTAACTTAATTTCAATTTCAATTTGTAATATTTATATTTTTTTTTTGTAATATCTGCATTAACTGTACAGCGCCCCTGAGGTGATATTTGGCAAAAGCGGCGCTATAAAAATCATCCAATAAATAAATTGCACAAAAATAAATAGAAATACAAAATATCACTGAACTTGATCCACACACTCCACACACCAGGCAGGCACAAAACATAAAAAATCCATTTTTTTTTCCTTTGTCGACAAAATTATTATGTGTTGGTCAAATTAAATACCTTTATTAAAATATTCCACTACTTGATGAAAAAAACTTCAAAAAGGTATGCTTATATATTGAAATTGATGTACTAAATATATCAACAATCTAGTATTTGTTTCCTAGCTGTTGAATCCGTCGCATAGGAGTGTGATATTGGGACATTGATGTAGAATTGCTATAATAATACGGTAGGTTCTGTCTTGTAACTGACCTGCATGGAATATGAAAAGATATTACATATAATAAATCAGGGGTATCAAACATTGAATTAATGATTTTATACAAACAGGTTAAATCGGAAATGATTCTACGATCAGATAATTTTATTAAATTAATTTTATAAAGCACGTTATCGTAATTTAAGCCTTCTCTAGGCATACCCATTTTAAAATTAACATATCTTAAAAAAATATTGTGGATTATTTCAATCGCATGTAAATGAACCTCATAGTTTGGGGACCAAACCGTGGAATTGTATTCTATATGACTCCGTACTACTCGACATATATAATGTTTTTACAGTATTTACATTTTTGAAATCACTATATACCCATAAAATAAAACACAAAATTTTCAAAGCTTTATTGGTTATTATTTCGATATGCTTGATAACGTTGAGTTTCGTGTCAAACCAAATACCTAAGTCGTTAATTTCCGAGACAGATACTAACGACATATTGTTAATTGAATAATCAAAAATTATTGGATTCTTTATTCGATAAAACCTCATAATTTGACATTTGCTTATCATGACACCATATAATAAAACTCAATATGTTATTTGACAATATATGGCAACCGTTAATGTTTCTGATGTTTTTTTAAATGTGAATACAGCAAAGAGTCCCAACTGCTCTCAACGTCTCGGTATGTTGTGAGGCTGTAGGTAGTGGATAGGGGAAGGGGTGGCGAAGAGGAAGGTGGGGGAGTACCTGGCTAGATATAGTCACCAAACACGGATAAAGCTATTTCAAGCAACGTTTCAATTCTGAATGGTGGTCTTACACCAGGGCGATACTGATAGTATCTACCACTCTGGAACGTGCCGCAAGTACCTATAATATATATTATTTTTTAATGAACGAATTGTGAGATAACACAAATTCATCAAATAAAATTCACTTGCGCATTGGGCCAACGTGGACTTGCTGCTTAATAACGACAGGTTGGACAAGCGGCGAAATGCAAACGGAATTCCATTACCTAATGCTACGTTTACATACGCGAGCCGAACTGCCGAGCTGAACTTCAACTTATGGGAAAGGAACGGAGCAACCGCAAATGGCGCGAAACGCCGCTTGCAGTTGCTTCGTTCCTTTTCCGTAATTCGTGGTTCGGTAAACGTACCACAAAAAGAACACAAAGAAAACTATACGTATTGTGAAAGACAATTAGCCGGGCGATGACAGATAGGATCAAATATTTAGGGCCAACTCGGTAGAGTGATTTATGCCTCGGAATCAAGAAGCACCGACAAAACATTTTCTATGGAACGGCAAGCATTGTCAAAGAAGATGGTTGTAAGAGAAAAGTTTAATTGCTCTGTGCACAAAAAAAGGAATTGTGAACGTTTTAGTGTCAGCTTAACAAAAAAATCCAGATAGCTCTGAAGAAAAAAATACTAGGATGGAGCAAGAACAAATAACAAATGCCCAAAAGAAATGGATACCTTCAATTTCGTTCCAATCAACGGTAATCCTTTTGGCAACATTCCATCTGAAGTATCTACACACACAACCACGAGTAGTACACCAGTTTGATCGTGGCTAATCTATAGTTAGGCTACTCCTATCGATCCGACACGATGCAGAGTTGCTGTTATAATATTATCTGATCATTTGTTCCGAGGGATGCTGCCGGAAGATGCCCGGAGAAGCACGGGCAAGGTCAATGCGTCCGTCCTGTGTGCTCTTTATTGTCTAGGACAGGTTCTAAGGCTAAGCGGACCTCGAGGTTCATTGCCCGGCCCCGCCACTGCTCACCAGGTAAGCATTCGACTGGACCAAGACTAATAACCCTAATAACGCGAGCGAAAAAGAACCAACTAATAAAAAAATCTAAGCAAACAAAGTGATCTGTGCGGCAAGCTTGAAGATGAACAGATAATGCTGCCTAGTGCCGGGCCACTTGCAGTAGCGGAAAGGTCTTCTGGTAATCACGGTTTTCAACATTTGCTCTTCGCTATCAGGTGTACAAAGGGAGAATTTCTGTGCTCCGGAAATACAGGTATAACATAGAGCGATACGTAATTGTTTAACGTCATAGCCATTTCTCTGACGAAAATAATAAATCCCATAAATATACCTGTGCAACATGGCCTATTATTCTTACACAAATTCCAAGTAACCACCTATTTCCATTACATACGACTTCGTTAAAATGAGATCCCTGCAAGTGATGAAAGAATCTGTGCAGATAGTAAAGTGTTTAGAAACAAAGAGTATTCGTTCACATAAATTTAAACGAAAATTTTGTAAAGAAAATATCAATTTAATGTAATAATAGCATGGGTCAAAACTTGACCATTATTTGAGAGCCATAGTTCAACACGCTCCAATACCCTTGCAATTCCAAAGATCGCCACGGACAGCTGGGCACACAACTAAAACACATCAACGAACTCGTGTGCCCGATTTAAACTTGAAAGGGCATAAAGTAAACCCTCGACATCAGCTTTTAAAGTATTTTTTATTTCTAGTCTTTGCCGGCATTTGGTAATTTGTTAGTCGGGATCCTTCGATGTACCCCTGAGGATTAAACATATTATGAGGTTTAAAATATAAAATTCTTGGTATTAGCCTCCAAGGTGTTCAAAATGGAAAATTTTTCTCAATAACCTTCGTGTAGGATACAAAGGATCAAGATCATCAAAGGCCGTAATCATAGTATTAAAGGAATTTTCGCACCAACTTGTAGGATGCTTAACTAACGAAGAACTATGATGATAATATTAAACGGGTAAATTTTATACTATTATGTTGATGTACGATAAAAGATGAATCCGATGATCGCTTTATTTTTTTATGACTGAATGCAATAAGACGTGTGAGGTAAATTAAGAAAAAAACAGAAAAGAAGAGGGTGAATTATTACATTTTTTATTTATTTATTTTACTTAAGCCATTTATAAATCCAATGTTACAAATGTCAAATTTATTATAAGCGCTCTTGAGGTGATTTTTCACAAAAAACGGCGCTATAAAAATCATCCACTATTACATTTCAATTATTTTGCATTTGATTAATATGGCTCATACAATCCAGCTTGAATTTATCAATTGGTGCAGACTTTATGGCTTCCAGCAGCGCATTGGTTCAGATCATATCTTGAAAATAGAACACAGAGAGTAATAATTAATGATCACATTAGCTCAAATAAATCAATTGTATATGGTGTTCCTCAAGGTAGTGTTCTGGGTCCAATTCTATTTTTGTTATATATTAACGACCTCTGTAAACTGAAATTTTCTGGATCTTCAATTATATTTGCAGATGACATGTCTTGGTGTTTGCTGCTGACACGTGGAACGAAACGTATGCTAAGTGCGAGGCAGGATTAAGGGCAGTCAAAAATTGGCTTGATCAAAACTTGTTAACCTTAAACATGAACAAAACTAAATATATTACTTTTAGCATTTCCTCTGTAAATCAACCATCTTTGGAACGTTCATTAAAAATACATTGTTGTGTGCAGGAGTGTAACTGTCAATCTTTGGAAAGAGTAGACAACATCAAATACCTGGGTTTAATTATTGATAAAAATTTAAAATGGAACAATCACATTACTACATTAAGAAACAAAATAAGAAGGCTAGCATACATTTTCAAAAATCTAAGAAACATATTGGACAAAGTTACATTAAAAACTGTATATTATGCTCTAGTTCAATCAATGCTTTCATATAATGTTGTCTGTTGGGGTTCTTGTAACAAGACTACCTTAGAGCCTTTGAATGTTGCGCAAAAATTAATTTTAAAAATAATGTATAAGAGAAATTTTATGTATCCATCAAAGTTATTATATAGTGAAAGCAAAATTATGACAATAAGGCAGTTGTACATAATACAGGCTCTCTGTAAATTTTTCAACAACACTATTACTGCCAAAAGATCTCAACAAGTGCGCAGCACTAGAATGGGTTCTTCTTTAATGTATCAGCCGGTGTATACCAGAACATCCTTCGGACAAAGGAGTTTTTCATATAAAGCTCCGTTGCTATATAATATGCTTGGAGAAAATATAAAAACTATAGGTACGTTAAATTCATTCAAGAAAACGGTCAAAATCTCCGTACTAGCTGAGAATGATGATTTTGGATCACCCATGTTGTCGCTTATATCATAATTCCTTGTGGAAGCTCTGTTTCGATACAATCCTTTTTTACTTACTGCGCATGCACTTATTTACTTCTAAAATAACTTTTGGTTATTTATTATTATGTTACTTATTATTATTATTATCTACTTAATTATCGTATTAATATTTACTTTAATTATTGTCTAGCTAAAATATTTACTTACTTACTTTTTATTATAATATTATCTACTTACCTATCGGTTATTATTTACCTTTTTTTATTTAGTTATTTTTTATTTTTTCTTATAATCTATTATTCATACTATCCATGTTGTAATTGTCAGTATGGTTTCCCTATGCCTGTGTCTGATAAGCCAGCACAGGTACCTTGTACTTTAGTTAACAGAAGAATATTATTGTTGCCAACTTACTTAATAATGCTTCTTTTCTTTTCTTTTATTTTGTTGACTTTTTTGTTTTTTATTTTGTTTTTTGTTTTTATTTTTTTCATACATTTGTTACTAAAATTTTGTTTATTTTTGTCTACCGGTCTCGAAACGTCCGTGTCATAAACTTTTCTTTTTTTGTTTAAATTTAATTTAATGTTGTTATTATTTTAAATTTACATATATGTATTTTTTAAATGATATTATTGTAAAGCTGCACATCTTGATACAGGAATGCCCTAGTGAGATGTGCAGAGTATGCTTTTTATGTAAAAACTGTTTTTTGAATTAAATAAATAAATAAAAAAAAATATATAATATTGCATTCCTTTTATTGTAAAGGGTTTTCCAATAAGAGGTGTTATTTTGATTAGCCCGCTATTTCGGTAGATGTTACTTTTGAAGCTGTCATTTTTTGACATTTGACAAGTAGAAACTACGCCATTAATAAAAATGGATACACGCTTCAACAACGCATTGAAATAATTAAAATTCACGTGAGTGAATCAAATGCAAATCATCTTGAGTGATGGGGCCCATTTCTACCTCGATGGCTTCGTCAACAACCAAAATTGTCGCATCTGGGGCTCGGAATACCCAAGAGTTATTATTAAAAAGCCTCTCTATCCACAACGTGTGACTGTTTGGTTTGGTTTATGGTCCGGCGGAGTCATTGGACCTTACTTTTTCGAAAATGAGGCTGGAGCAACAATTACGGTGAATGTATTGCTATCGAGAGATGATTAATGATTTTTTTATGGCCGGAAATGGATGGTATTGATCTGGACAATGTTTACTTTCAACAAGACGGCGCTACGTGCCACACAAGCAACGAAACCATTGATCTTTTACGATTGAATATCAAAATAACACCGCTTATTGGAAAACCCTGTATTTGTACAGTAAACTATCTTGTGTATTGGCTTTTTCATTTTTAATAGCCTTATTTTATTGCACCTTATTTGGTTATGTCTGTGAATATCCTTGTGGTATGTACCTTTCTTTGAGTATTTTGGTGATATAATCTTTTGCATATGTACCTACTGTTAATATGTGTAGCTAGTCTTATCGGCCATTACACCATACAATCTATGGATGGTAGATAGCTATATATCTATAGATAGCTGACATTTATGTATAAAAGGTGTGTATAAGGTGACAAAATTCAACAAATACGGGGTTTTGTCATTGTGACAAACATCGATGAGAATCTACGAGATTAGCAATATTAATAAGATAAAAGCACACCTCTATTGTTGAGGATTATCTTTGGAATACTTTTTAGACTTTAGACCAAAAAACTCATAAGCAGTGTTATCTTATAACAGCATAGTAAAATCCATCGCGTGTTGTGACTCGATTCCTAGAAAACCGGGTCTAGAAAAAAAACATGAAATACCTGGCGATATGCTCGTCTATACATTATATTATCTACGGGTAAGTTTCTCGATACAATCAAAACAAAAAAGTTACAATATTTACAGTTTCAAATAGCAACATCAATAATTTTGAACGAATCTTGAATTTGTCAACCATGATTTTTAGTTCGAAACAACTTGGGAATTAAATCGATATCTCGCTATTATTACATCCCATTAGTTAGGTAGTTTTATCTGTGAAAATTGATAAGATAAATTCATTGATTGGAAATACTTATTTACGTCACCAAGGTAATAAATCTCGTCTGACCAGATAGAAGTAAAACTAACACCGAAGTGAGCCAAAGATGCCCATTCCAGTAAAACAGGATATTTGGGTATCTGACGAAATGCTAGAGACACGATTCCCAGAAGTGCCGTGATTGTGAGGTAGGTAGTTAGCAGCAAAGTAGCCTCGAGGCACGCACCAACAGATTCTGTCTGTGGCATGCTCGTCAGCCGTTCATAGACTATATAGAATATAGAAGCACTAGCGCTTGTCGATTTCCTACCGCTCTAAGAGCAGCCCAGCCTGGGAACGTGGGAACACAACCTCTGATCCTCGCTACCAATCCCCGATAAATGATGAATTCCTGATTTCCCACGGGCCAGACACAAAATCATCTATCTCCGTGGAAGTAGATATTCATGTCCTGAGCGACTAATTACTAAGCAATTTCGAAGTATCATAATGCTTTAAGAAATGAAGGAAAATAAACGCGAGCATCGATAACGCGCTTGAAGTGGTTGTGTAAATCTGACGATCGATAAGGAATGTTGCTTATTAATGATAATGGTTGGTGTAGTGTACCGGAGACCAATAACCTGTTTTCCACCCTTATCGGATACATATAAAAAGTATTGGGTAATTTATGTGGTGTCGTGCACAGAAAATTTATAAATAGGTTGTTAGAGGGTAGGTACTGGAATGAAACCTTAAGTCAGTAACTGACCATAAATATTTTAAAAAACTTAACACTTTTGTTCATGAAAAAAATGATAAAATAAATAACGCATAAATAGCTTTTTTGGAGATTTAATGATTAAATATCGATGTGTCGAACATAATACAACCTTCGTAATAAATATACTTTACAGACTTGTACGAATTGCAAGCATTGCAACTGATAAACTGCAGAATATTTGCTGGCATTCAGGGAATAAATTTTTAGGCCGTGATTATGAACAGTCTCGAGCAACGATACATTAATGCAGATAATTATAAAAAACTCCGGGATTGTTCAAACTACAGACAATCGGATGTCATACAAAACATCTGGTCCAGTGCTTAAAAGAGAGCTAGAATTTCAATAAGGGTAAGTTCATAACAGTATAATAAATTGATAAATAATGAATAATAATAATTTTAAAATAAAATTCCAGTTGGTAGATTGATAGTGATATCTACCTTCTAGAAATATTTGTAAACGTTAAATAAAATGAAACCTCACTTAGCAGATCCCAAGACGGGGTTCAAACATGCTAACAAAACTTGCAAGAATTACCTAATAGGGTGTAAAGGTTTATTAGCTTATCAACATTAAATCCACCCAGGATCCTACCCAGTGATCTGACAATTAGAAGAACAAGGAGGTAGATAAAGATCTTATTGTGAAAAGGGAAGAATGAATCATAAAACATAACTAAAAATCATAATTACCGAGGCTACAATAATTCAATACAACAAAGCGTCACGATGTGTTGAACACACCATAAAAAATGAACGTACAAGAAAAGAAAAAAACTTTTAAGGAGATGCACAACATAGTAATGCAAAATCATAGTTAAAAAAATATATTTCGATTTTTATGTGATTACCGCACAAGAGTACCAACTCCTCCCAACCATCTGGAGCCAGTGAGACTATGGCATCCCCAAATGCCAAAATGGGGATGTTGTGAGTCAGAATGTAGTGGAGAAAGAGATGGGGAAGAGGATGGTGGGGAAAAAAGGGGAGTTTTTGGTTTGAAATTGTGATCGCTTATAATTAGATACTGCAAGTAGAATGCATCTTGGCCTATAAAATAATCGAGCATTTTTTTGTATTTTTACATGATCAGAAAAAACAAAGCATCAAGCTTATAAAAACCGCTTTAAAATCTCCTACTTATGAACACATTGTCGGTTATAGTTTTATTGTATAATGTGGCAAATAAAATTCTTTTTGAAATGATTATAAAACATTAAAATATTTGTGACTGAACGTCTGCAAAATAAAATAATTTTGTGATGTTTTTTTCTTGCGTAAAATCAAAACAGGCGGATGGTGTTAAGCGGGAATTTAAATCTTATCGCCATCTCCATAAGGGGTGTTATTGTTAGCGGCTCGATTCAAAATGTTACACGTCGCCTAAAATAAGTTTCAGAAATCACGTAACATAAGTTGACACGAGTTTATTGACACTTTTAACTATCTCTGGGTCCCAATACTGTTAAACAGGAAATGCACAAGAATTTATAGGCTGTAACCACATTATGAAGAGAAGAAATTTGAGATAATTTTTGTATGTATTTCTGCAAAATCCAAAATGTCATACATATCTACAAGAAATGTTACAGGGCTACATAATTCAAACAATGTATTCAGATACAATAATATGATATGACGTAGATGCATGTTTTATTGACTTAAGGCGATGCCATACGTACTAATGCAAAATCATGTGTTTTTGGTTTGGAAATTTGGTCGCCTAGAAATGTTTCAGATGCTTTAATTAAATACTGCGAGTAGAATACATCTTGGCCTTCGAAATAATCGAGTATTTTTTAGATAAGTCTTTTTATAAGCCCAGAAAAAAATAATGTAAAGACCTATGAAAACTTCTTTAAAGTTCAAAATCTTCTACTTACGAACCCATTTTCGGTTATGATTTTATTGTATAATGTGGCAAATTATTTGTAAAATGATCGAAAAAAATTAAATATTTATGTCTGAACATCCACAAAATAAAATAAAAGGCACTTTTTGGCCATGTTTTTTTCTTGCATAAATCAAAACAGGCGGATGGTGTTAAGCGGAAATTTAAACCTTATCGCCATCTACGTAAGGGTTGTTATTGATAGCGGCTCAATTTAAAATATTACACGACGTAGTGCATCGCCTTAAGACTAGAGGGGATAACGAGGACGCGTTTTTGGTGTATTTCCCTTCTAGACAAAGCATGGGAGGAAATTTCAAAATAAAGTAATCTTGATAGACAGATGTGACGGAAAATACAATTACCTAATTTAGGCGCAAACTTTTTATAACCCTTAAACAGACAATGAATGGTATGATTTGAGATTTTCACGGCCAAAAGCATTATTATAGCCCTGAGGATGATCACAGCAATACTGTCCGAAACGTTGGCTAAAGAAGGAGGTAGCGAAACACGGCATAATACCCCTCAAAAAATACACTATAATCAGACAATGAATGTTAAATTTGTCGGTCACATTCTTGGATTTTTTTTATGTGAATATCTCACAAGAGTCCCAACGGCTCCGAACCGTCTCTAGCCAGTGAGACTATGGTGTCCGCAATTGGGGTATATTGTGAGGCTGAAGGTAGTGAGGATGGGAAGGAGACGAGTAAGAAGAAGATGGGGAAGTATTGGCTATTCAGATCTGGTCACCAAATACGGCTAAAGCCGTTTCAAACAACTTTTCAATTCTGACTAGTAGTCTTTCACCTAGGCGATATTGAGAGTATATTCCACTCAAAAACAAAACAAATGAATTGATTGTGAAATATGAGATGATTAAATAAAATTTACTTGCGCACGGCGGCATTGAACCCGTTATTCTAGGATTAGTATTCAAGGGCTTCACCCCTCGCTCATGAAGGCCGTCAAATTGTCATTTAGTTTGAGGTCAGAAGCTAGTTTATAAACATACAAAGAAAAAAAATATACATACATTTTTAGAAAAGGTTAATAATATGTTAGGTAAAGCGCCTTAGAGGCAATTGAACCACTCAACGGCGCTAGGTACATACATTATTAAAACAAGCAAGGAGAACACGTTAATAATAAGACGCAAATGATGTCAAATTGTTATCGACACGGAAAAACTCTGCACATTACAAAAAAAAAACCTTTGGAAAGAATTGCTAGAAACACGGAACAATTAGCGAGAAAACCCGATGACGCGAAATTCGCAACAATAATTAAAGCGTCATCAGCGGAGTGACGTCACAGTCAGAGCAACAGCAGTGACAGATATATCTTGTCAAAATCAGCTGATTACGAGAGGCCACTCACACTGCTATTATACATTTAAAGTACAATACCACGCTCGGGATAAACTTAATGTACTATTTTGGGTGTGTTGAGATATTTTGCAATGAAGCCACCGAGTTATGGCAAGATTATAGTTTTATTTTTTTTAAATATTTGGATCTGCATCATAAAACACCCGAGTCCCGACTGAGGTTTGTTATTCGGTATCTGATATTAGGTTGAGGCCATAAAAAATGTTAAATGTGTTTTTTAAAACGGTCTAATCCTGCTGGTAAGAAAATATTTTTTTATAAATACCTAGTAGTTCTGTGAACAGTAAAAAAAAATAATTAACATATTCTAATCCAAATTTACTTTGAAATCATAAAATTTGTAAGTAGGTACTTAAATACACACTATATAATATACAGGATGTTCGGGGGAAAAGTGCATTAACTTCGGGAGGTGATTGCACATGATTTTAGAAGTTGAAAAAATGAATAACTTAACGAAATTCCAACGTTTTAAGGTAGTTTTTAGGTAAAAAAGTTTGATTGTTTGTATGGGAAAGTAAATATTCTTCTATGGAAAAATATTTTAGTATGAGGAAAAGAAGTTGGAATTTCGAAAAAAAATTTTTTGTGTTTTTTACTTCTACCATCATGTAGTATTTAAATTTTCAAATAAGGAATCAAACAAATTGTCCTTAATTATAGAAATGTTTCCATCCACCATTTCAATTACAATTCTCTTTTCAAACTTTTTTCAGGTCGGTAGCCGGTAGGTACCATAATATTCATTTTTCCGATTTGACAGCTCGTAACAGGAACCGCGATTATGCGAACTCTGGCGGGATATGGGCGGAATTAAAATTAGAATCCAACACGGCCACTATCTTGAGCCGAACCGGACTCGTACAACTGTTGGCATACAAAAATCAATCTTTGCAATGTAAATGCCCAAAGTAGAAAAAGTGTACCAATATTATTACCTTAGGACCATAGTCTTACAATAGATGTCAACTTTAACTGGTCAAACCATATTGAAAATATATGTAATAGATTAATATCCGTATTAGGGAAATTTTATCACCTTAAAAATCTGTTCCATAAAAAATCATTAATCATCTCTCGATAGCGCAATCCATTCACCGTAACTGTTGCTCCAGCCGCATTTTCCAAAAATTAAGATCCAATGACTCCGCCGGACCATAAACCGCACCAAACAGTCACACGTTGATGATAGATAGGTTTTTCAACAATAACTCTTGGGTTTTCCGAGCCCAAGATGCGACAATTTTGCTTGTTGACGAAGCCACCAAGGTGGAAACGGGCCTCATCACTCAAGATGATTTGCATTTGATTCACTCAAGTGAATTTTAATAATTTCAATTCGTTGTTGAAGCGTGTATCGTTCCATTTTTTATTAATTGCGTAGTTTCTACTTGTCAAATGTCAAAAAAAGACAGCTTCAAAAGTAACATCTACCGAAATAGCGGGCTATTCAAAATAACACCTCTTATTGGAAAACCCAAAAAATAGTAGGTTAGATTTCCAATTAAAGCTGGATACATTCTGGAATACAGAATTCATAAACCTGTGAACCACAACTACCCTACTAGGCATAGAAACAAAAATGTTTCAAATTAATAAATCACAAAATGTATGCGGAGATACATACAAAGAGGCATAAAATTCCTGAAATGTTTAACGTATTACCTGAAGACAGTGAAGTCATAAAAAAGGAGACATCTATTTCAAAAGAAAAAAAGCAGGCCTTTCTACCTCCGTAGAACATCAAAACAAATACCTATGTATTCTATGAATGTATAATATTATGAAATATGCATAAATAGAAATCGTTGAAAATAGTCGTTAGAAAAAACCTAGTTTTAATATTCTGTAATACGCATCACATAGAATTTTAGTTATTGTAGTTTAGTATAACAAACAAAATTTAATGATAATATTTAATGTATTAAAAAATGTAAAAATGAGATATTTCTTACAATCAAACTGGTATATTACTCAGTATTGTAAAAGAAGTATGTAAAAAAATATATTAAATAAATAGACCTAATAAAGAACTTAAAACTGAGAACGTTAATTACCTTTTTTCCATAAAAGGAAAATATTGAAGGAGGTGAAATAAATGTTGGACACAACAGAACTATCAGCGGTCCGCTTCCGATCAGTACCTACCAACGGGTCTACGGGGGGTCATTGCGCTAGGGCTCAGCTGACCGTGTGGGATAGGGAGGGGGGAAGGAGGTGGGGTATTCTCATTACATCGAAGCTAAAATAGGTACGTCATAGTGGATACCTATATTTGCAACACTTCTGTTATTTTTAAAGGCTCTTATTACGAAAAATTATATTCGAGGTATTCTATTCAATTATATTATATCCGTATAATTTTTATAGAGCGCCATTTTTGTGGTAAAAATATTTTTACTGTGAATACCAAGAGTGCCCACTGCTCCCAACCGAATAGAGCCAGTGAAAAAATATTTCGTTGAAACATATTATTATTACATACGGAAGGCACCGGTTAAATATTAAAAAATTACTTTGAAAAGCAATCTTTAAGCCCGGAACACATGTTCGACTTTGCTTTCCCATTGTCTGATCAGAATATCGGATCGAACGAACTAAATATACGTCCGATTCTCGTTGCAGATTTTTTGTAGCCTCAGTGGTTTCCGATCTGTCCAGCGACACCACAATCAGCACAAAATATAATCTATGACGCAATTTATTTATTTAAAGGCTTCCTCCCAGGCCAAGTACTTTATTTCCCTATCACGGTACTTACTCATTTATCCTTGCGTTACATAGGCATTGATATTTTGGGGAAACTCATTTTAATTTAAAGTTTTTCTTTTATATACCTATTCAATAATATTTTTACTCAATTTAAAAATAAATATTTGTTTAGCCTTCTGAAGACATTAAGTAGTTAAGTGTCAGTACTCATTTTCAAAATGACGAGTAGGAAAAAGTCAGAAGTGTATTTCAGTTCTATACAAAATGTATGGAGCGAAGGCCTTAAGATGGTCACTTCAACCAAAACGGGTAGGTTAACAGTGTCAGTGAGAAAAAGGGCATTTTTTTGGTCGAATAATCGCGTCTGCAACAGGGTTCTCCTCAATACAATATCAGCAGAACGATATATTCTTAAAGAAGGAACTAATACCTACATTTTTGCATCGGTTTCATTCGAATGGTAGATGAGATATTTTACTGCCTCTGGAGGTTACTTTCAAAATCCGGTCAACTTTTGTCATTAGTTTTAATAAGTGGCACGTCGGTTATTTTCATCTCTAAAATGAAACGGAAAGTCGTACATTTCCAGGACTCCTCCCGAGTAGAAATCTGGAGAACGCGTTTTTTAAAACTTTTCTTTTTAAGGTTAATGCCCAGCACAACCAAATTGAAGTTGCCTATCGGTTATAATTTTTACGGTCATAGCTTGGAATATTACCGGAACCGACTACCGGAGAGAAAAATCAAACGTGTATTCCCGGCCTTAGAGACTGCCGGATTTCTAACTCTTGTTTTTTTTCTTATTCAACACATTAAATCTGAAAAAAAGATTTTTCAAAGCTCCGTAGTTCATGGAGCTTTGAATGGACCGGTTTAAAAAAATGGGGATTGCGTTTTTTCACTTCTGTGTTAACTTCACATTTCCCTTATGGATGACCTATGCCATAATGGAGGGTCTTTCAAGGAAACCAAGGAGTGAACCTGGGAAGAAGAGACCCTTGCTATAAGACAGATGAAACATAAAAGCTCGATTAAAAAAAAAAAAACACGCGACAAAGCTGTACAAATTTCATAACGCCAGATCTCATTGTTCGCTAGTTTTAGTGAGACATATCTACAAGCAGACATTCTTGCACAACTGCAAAATAGAATCTAGTTATTTTACTAATGAATGTGAATGAAGCAAAGAGTGTATGGCGGTCCATTCTTACAAAAAAATATTTGTACAGTGGCCTTGAGGTGATTTTTCAGAAAAACTGCGCTATACAAATCGACGAAATATTATTATTATTAAAAAAATAATTTGGAACTAGGTATTTTATTGTCAAATTTCCCACGTATCGCGTGACGATTATAATACCTATCCCCAACAATAAAGAAAATCCAAAATGAAATAAAATAAATAACTAGGTAATTAATACCTAATTAAAACCCTCGAGATTAAAGATACATAATTCAATAATATAAAATAAAGTCCGGGTCAACGGTTGTGCGCAACTGGTCCGCGCACACGACCGACGTGCTGTCTCATAATAATAAATAAAAAGTGTGCTAAAGGAAATGCGGCGGAAGGAGCGAAATCGGAAAGCTAAACCGATGCACCTTTCGTAGCATTATAGAACAGGGAGGGAGGCAAGGGATGAGTCGCGATGAGCACAAAGACCCGGCAACGTCGCTTCCCAGTTAGGACGACGAGCCACCCGGCACGTAGGCTATCATATTCATAAGTGCGAGCGAAACAGCACTCATCAGCGACGATAATGACAGAGATGCACGAACTCTATTGTCTAACGACCGACGTTACCATGGTGCGAGGCAGACGGGACACAGATAGAGCAAAATGTAAATAAAAACGTATGTCTTATCGTATTTTTCCATGCATTTAGAGCGGGAAAGAAACAAAAACACAACAAGGAAAATTGCAAGCAGCGGACGCGAAGAAACGAGATAAAATAATATTATGAAGAATTCTCAAAATTTTCTCAAGAAAAAGGAAACGTCGTTTCATGAAACACTGAAGAGAGACTGAGAAGAGAATACACAAAATATGATCAATACAAGTGGTAGGTTCGTATAATGTAGGTACTTATTATCCTAGTTACAAATTGCAACCAAGACACAAGGGATGTTTTAGAAACACGTTAATTTTTGTTTTTTTATCACCAAGAATATCCCTTATTTTGAGAAAAAATAAAAAACATAAGCCTAAAAACAATCATACAAAATATTAAAAATAAGTTCACCACACAAAAAAAATAAGTTTAGGCATCAATTTTTCACATTCAAATAAACAAAAAATTCTTGCATACTGCGACATCTCTTGGTCGATTTACGAAGCTTTACCATACAATTTGATTGTAGATTCCATATTTTTTGCACTTAGATGGAGCCACAAAAACATTTCGAGAACAGAAATCGCAAATAACAAGAAATCGATAAAAATATCAATATTATTATCACACTCGCATTTAATTATTATTAATTATGATGATTTTATTATAAATTATTAAAAAGAAGAAAAGTAAGAACTGAAGATGTCACATGAGCAATCGGTGACTGAAGTATAACAATTCTTAAATGAAATTACTATGTATTACATCTTAAAGTTATAAAGTAAACAAATAGAAATTATTGAAAATTAATGAACATATTGAGAAAATATTAAAACAAGTCACATTCATATTATTTTTAAAGTGGAAAATAGGCTAATTTGGGAAACTTATCTATCCATATTCCTTCAGTAGCTTGGAAGGGTAATTTTGAAGGATAAGAGTTCATGCAACTTACCATTGGTAGGCATTAAAGTGATAGTAACATAAACCGAGACCGTATGTGAAAAGAGGGTCTTTCCAGTTGTTAGACTCCAGCCTGAAGAACTTTTGGTAGGCAGACATCGCTAGAAAAAAGAAACATAAATAATAAAAGTTGTTCAAATTATGTAATTAATTTCTTTTGTATCTATTTGATTATATAATTAATATTGTGAACATGACCTGCTGACAAACAGCTTTTGCAGCTTAGCGGGTGTTTATATTGAAGAATAATTTTTTTTTTTTAAATTATTTGTTTCTTGTTAATTTGTTATCGCTGGCCTTACAGCCCTCCCTGATCTGTTGTTTACATCAGCGGCGGCTACCACTGTGTATATTATGATCCATGAAGTTAAAAAAAAAAAAACATTGTGTCAAAATGTTGAAAAGAGGAGCATTGAAAAGTTTGAACAATTAGACCAGAAAATATTTGATTCTATGTGATTTTATAAGTTAAAAAGATTAATAATTTTTTCAAAATATTAATGTTTTAAGGTAGTTTTTAGGTACAAAAAAGTTGAATCGTTTGAACAGGAAAATAAATATTCTGGGAGGCAAGTGCGGTGAGTTCCTAGAATATCTTTTTCTGTTGGTGCTCCAAGGGTTAAGAATGTCTTTTTCATCATTGGTTTTTTTGTATTTTTATGTGAAACCGCACAAGAGTCCCAACTGTCTGGGGCCAGTGAGACTATGTTGTGAGGAGGGGAAGGAGATGGGGAAGAGGAAGGTGGGGAAGTAACTGGCTATTTAGACCTGGTCACCAAACACGGCCAAAGCTATTTCAAGCAACGTTTCAATTCTGAATGGTGGCTTTTCACCAGGGCGATACTGATAGTATCTTCCATTCTGGAATGGAACATTGAAATATGTCTAATAACTACTGTCAAAAAATAAGGCAAGACGTTACATACATCTGTTGTTTGTTACATATTATTAAATCCAAATCTCGGGAAAGTCTGGTTGACTATACTTAATGACAGTGATAATTTTGCTTGGTTGCAATAAATGTAGGATAAAACATAGATGTTGAAAGATAAATTTTACAATAAAATGTAGCTCTGTTGATTCTAAGTAAGTAGCAAAAAAATGTCCTTCATGAACCAAGTAAGAATCTGATTATTTCATGGTTACACCTTTTGGCAACCTCGCTGTAATTGTTCAATAATGCATATACTTGTAGGTAAATGAGTTGTGGGATATTTTGTTCAAAGGTTTTGATTTTTAAAACGTGTCTGGAACAGAAGTTACATAGTCACTATTGTAGCTGAATAGAGATGTGTGAGACTATTTGCCTAAATTAAGGAGTAAATCAAATGTTCAAAATCCTTGCAAAAATGGTCACTTATGTCCAGTCAGACGCAAAACATGGAGTATCGTTGCCGTGGAGAGAAAAGTTAATGACCAAAAATATACAAATCGGCATACTTATCTACGAAGTTGATGATGTCAGGACTACAGATACTGTATAAACAATG
Source organism: Hesperophylax consimilis (assembly GCF_061612785.1). Taxonomy (NCBI): domain Eukaryota; kingdom Metazoa; phylum Arthropoda; class Insecta; order Trichoptera; family Limnephilidae; genus Hesperophylax; species Hesperophylax consimilis. The sequence goes on from NC_142838.1 coordinate 19,216,337, forward strand.
TTGAAAACATAGTTTGTCTGCATTTATAAATATAGTTTCGAATGCCCTTTGAAAATCCGAGAATATTGCTAAGATAAATTTATTACTATTCATTCTTTCTTTCCATTCGTCAACGATTACATTTAACGCTGTTTCACAAGAATTATTAAATCTGAATCCCGATTGTTCTTGGTATAAAATATTGTGTTCATCTAAGTATTGCAATATTTGTTCTTTTATTATCACTTCAAGTATCTGTTCATATTTCGGTAAGGTGTTTATTGGTCGAAATTCTTCACATTTTCTGGTATTTTTAACCTTTGGGACCGGTATAATGGTAGATAGTTTCCATGACTGTGGAAATTTTCCCTCTTCAAATGTTTGATTAATAATATTTAATAGAGTAGATCCAATTACTGGAAAAGCATATTTTATTAAACTAATAGTTAATCCATCTGAATTATTTTTTGATTTAATTTTGTTTAAAATGTTAAATAAATATTCTGCAGTTATTTTTCTGACGACCAATAATTCTTTGTTTGAGTTGTTATTATCATTTGTGGGATTGACAACAATGTTAGGTATTAATTTGTTAATTTGAGTGATGCTTTCTATAAAATATTTATTAAAGCTATTAGCCATGTTTTCTTCGTTTAAATCTTTTGGGAAGTTTACTATTTTTATGTCGTCTTTGTTATCACTATGTACTAATTCTTTTATGCTTTTCCAAATTTTTTTGGGATCCCCTTCTTCCGAATTTATTTTATTTTTTATGTACTCATTATGCGTTCTTTTTATGTCTTTAGAGCAGTGTTTCCCACGGTGGGGCGTACCTCCCACCGGTGGGGCATAACGCCTCAGAGGTGGGGCACCACACTTCAGAGATGAGACACGTAGGCATTCCACATATAAAGGGAAATACTCATCGGTCATACAAAAAAATTTTAGCACCATAAGCGATTTACTCATCAAAAACGAAATCAATTGGATAAAACTAATAGAGGGGACCTAAGACTGTATTAAAATAAGTTAGATCTGGACATAAGATTTCTTTGTCGCAAGCATAACTGAATTTAATAATGAATTAAGCGTCAAGATATGTTTGTGTTTGTACTAAATTTTAATTGTAACTTGTGTTTTATTATTGTTTTATTCTACTTAATTACATTTTCAATTTGTGTTTTGTAATAATTTCAGTTATAATACATGTATTAGAATAGGTTTTATTTAATTTCATTAGGGGTTCATATGTTTACAAACATATTAAAATATGTTTTGCAAATTTACCTGCGTTTAATTAAAAAAGATGCCGGTGGGGCATCTGACCTTTGAAAAGACTACGTTGGGGCACGGCATAAAGAAGGCTGGGAAACACTGCTTTAGAGTATTTATTTCTCAATTTTTTGTTGTTATTCCAATTCATAGTACTATTAGTAAGGCTCTTTACTCTTGTAAAATGTATCTCTATTTTGCTGCATTGTGCATAGTTATTTTGTGAACCATTTATTATTATTTCCTTTTCGTATCTTCTGTTCTGGAACTACTTCATCATTGGATTTTTTAATGTTACATAATATCATCTGGTCAGCTTTTTTGTTATATTCCATTTGATTTATTTCATTCCAACCAATAGTCTCTAAGGTCTGAATGAAATTTCTTTATCGTATCTTTTATAATTTTTAAATGTTATTACTTGTGTTTCTTTACTGGAGTTGTAGTTTTATCTATCATTTATTAAAATTTGAAACATATTATGGTCGGTAATTTTAGGTTTATCTAATACATTAACACGTAGGTTAAATTTATTTGAGATTACCAGATCAATCAATGTTTTAGAGGTATTAGAAATTTGTGTGAAATCTTTAACTAATTGTTTCATACCTGTACCGGACGGTGTGTACCGCTCGCGGCGGCCGCTATTTCATAATGGTCGAAGCACCGAGCGGGAGCTTGGTTTTAGAATTTACGTGGGGCTTCGATACCTCGAGTCCCGCTCGCCCCCGCATCGCTTCCCCTCACCGCAAGCGCCCGGCTGGCCCAGGCGACCGCCCAGGACCAATCAACGCGCTCCTAAGCAACGTTGTACGGGGCAATATTTTGAATTGATGATTTATTGAAATGTTTAGACTAAATTTGAGAGAGTTCGGCCGTAGATATTACGAAATAAAATACATTGATAAAACGGCCGGACTCTCCTTAGCATAACTAGATAATAAGAATTTGTGTAAAATTAAATATAAGAAAATTAATTACGATTTCCCCTGAATATGTTGGGCCGGGGACCCCCACACTGAATGAATTATGTACAACTGATTAATAAATAAAAATGCTAGGGAGGAGTGGTTAGGATCGATTAAGAGAGCATAAAGAGTAGGGTAGTTCTAAAGGTTGTGACCTCCGCTAATTAAATCATAGCGGACGTCACAGCCCACGGATCATCAACAACCCGCGAATGAAGGCAGCGCGTCGACCCCGCCCTCCCCAAAGTCGGGAGAGGGGGATTGCACAATAAATACGGCGCGCCAGCCTTCAGCTCTCTCTCTCTGCCTTGGACCGCCACCAGCTACTCTACTCTCGCTCTTCCTGACCGCTTCTCTCTGGATCTCAACTTGGATACTTCTTTGACTTGGCTCCCCCCTGGATTTCTGCCCCTGCCTGCCTCCTCCCGCACCGAGGATAAAGCAGATTCCGGCCCCGAACTGAGCAAGGATAAAGCAGATTCCTGTACCGACCGGAGCAAGGATAAAGAAGATTCCTGTACCGACCGGAGCAAGGATAAAAGCAGATTCCTGTACCGAACGGAGCAAAGATAAAAGTAGATTCCTTTACCGACCCGAGCAAGGGTAAAGCAGATTTCTACCCGGACCTAGCGGCTACTACGGACTGACCGGCCCCCTATCTTACAGTCTGTGTAAAAGACCTAGCTGGTCGATTACAATACCTGCAGTTTGAATAATAGATTTCAGTTTTTTTGTGTATATGTCTGCATTTGCTTTAACATTTATATTGAAATCTCCAACTATAATGTTAATATTTTCATCTTGCAAATTTTCCATGCTCCATCTTTGAAAATATGTTAAGAAGTCGCATTTACTTGTGTTTGGTGATCTATAAATAACAGTATTATATATATTATATTATATACATCTTTCTTGATTCCTGATTTAATGCTGATGGCTAAAATCCAACAATGGTTTTCATGTTGGTGATTTGATATCACTTCATATGGAACTTTATTACTTAAGAGAATCATCACTCCTCCTGTATGTCTGCTATGCGAGTCACAACGGATGGTATTATAATGATCAAATATAATTTCAATATCTTGGATATCTTCAGTCACATGTGTTTCACTCATCATAAGCATAAAAGGTTTCTTCTCTTCTAGAAGTATTTTGACCTCTTCGTAATGTCCTATGATGCTTTGTATGTTCAAGTATATAATTGCATCTTTCTCGTAACTTTTGTTTATAAAAAATAAATTCTGCTCATTTTGCTTCTAGTTTTCTTTTATAAATTGGGAATTACTTACTCGTGGCTGAGTGACTACAATTTAGTTTCAGTCCTAATCTTTTACTTGTCACTATACAATTGATGCACTGAATATTCTCATAGGTGCAATCTTTTACGTCATGATTTTTTGCGCATTTAAACAAGATTTTAGGTTTCTGCAATCTATAGGCTTGTGGTTGAACCCATTACATTAAAAACATCTGATGATATTTAAATTGTCAAAGACCTTGCATCTGTCCCATCCAATATTTATTTTTGCTGCATTTAACATTCTGTCATAAGTCTTTCCGTCGACTTCGGCATATATAGTAAAAGTTGTTTGATTTCTTCGGTTTTTTATTTCTTTCATATATGTCACCTTTATTTTTGAGCTTTGTTCACAGATGGACTCATTATGAGTTTTTATTTTTCTCTCTATTTCTTCAAAACTATATTTTTCAGATAAACCAATAATTTTGACAGATGGGTTTTTTGTTTGAGGAATCTTTACCTCATATTTATCTCCCAGTTTGGCTATCACCTCATCATGAACTTTGTTAATATCTGTGGAATTTTTAAATTCTACTATAACCCCTCCATCCTTAAAATTTCTCATACCTTAAAATTTTTCAATCTTTGTTTCATTATTTTCCTGATCCCTCTTTTTTGGTTTTATGATAACAACTGGTTCGTGTTTTTTTTTACCTTTTCTGCATAGGTTTCAGGTAAGATTATTTTTCTAATATTTTTTTTAATGTTTTCTAAGTTACTGATATATTTTCTGTCACTGTTGATTATATTTTCTTGTAATCTGATGATTTTGTCTTGTAACGAAAGATTTTCTTTTTTAATTGCATCTTCTAACTTCGTTATTATGAGTTCTATAGTATTTTTTGTTTTTTGATCCTTGACTGTTTGAATTTTTGAAACTTAATTTTTTAGTTCATCTAGATAGTTCGCTACCGTCATCGTAGTATTTTTGTTTGCACGGTTTTGTAGAATTAAATCGAACGTATTGTGCACATTTCTTACTAGATGGCGTTATACTTTAGGTTGAAAGTTAGCGAGTCGATCTTCTTATTATAATTTAATAAAAAATAATAATAGCTTTCACCGAGGAGCGAACTCCGCTCCTTGAGAACTGTGACCGTTACCGGAACGGGCGACGCTATCGACGTTATTCTCCAGGCTACGGCCTACTTATCAGTGAGCGTGATAATGTTCGTATATTAAGTGCTACCAGCTTTTAAACTGAGAGGTATGGTATTCTGTTAGTTCTTTTGCAACAGTAACTAGCATTGATCACTGCACAGATTTTAAAATCTCTTAAAAAGAGTATTTCGAGGGCGTTTTAGATTGATTAAAGTAGTAGAAAGTAAATTACTCTTCTACATTTTCATATTAATCGATATCTTTGTGATTATTATTAGTAACTATGAATTTAATAAGATTTTAGTGGAGCAATTTTTTGGGGTGCACACACTTTGTAGACAATTTATGAAGTGAAAATTATGTTATTACAAATAAAAATATAATTTTTGACATATAAATAACATAAAAATATATTAAAAATGGCTCATCTTAAGTTTTTCGTAACTAAAATTATTGTCTCCTCACTTTTTTGCCATTTTATATTAAAATAATCAATAAAAAATTTAAACTTTCAGAATATTTTTTCAAATTGTGTTAGGAACCTTTGGTTTCATACAAACGCACAAAAAAAAAATTTCTATAGTAAATTTATAGATTTGAATATAAAGCGTGGTATTTTCTCTTTCTAACACCGTTTAGATCATATTTCTCACCATGACAGTAAGGGAAATACAATGATTTCTACGAAACCATGTGAGTTGTTCCCAAAAGTGAACCAATTAGCTTGAGGGGTCAAGTCCATTATCCATTTTTATAAGTGCTGATTTATGAAAGTGTAATTGCAGGTGTGCTACACTTCGACCAAGAACAAAAGACCGTTTCCTAGCGAACTCTGAAATGAAGCGCGGTGCAGGAGGCAAGTGCAGCGTGGCAAGTCACCAAAGAACCACTAATAAATCACACCCTTTCTGCACATGCCTATAGATGCGCCTTTGCAACTGCTTACGTTCTAGCTTTACCTTGACTTTTGTAAGTAGGATTATTGAATTTGATAGTCTATAAGAAAGGCTTTAAATAAATTTTGATGAAGATAAAAAAAATGTATAACTACTGACCTTTAGAAAAATCTTCCATGAGCAGATGAAAATGGCCGAGCTTGCAGAATGTCTTAGGATCAATGCTGATATCCTTGGGAATAACCGAGTCATCGTTTGTGTCCATTGGCTCGCTGATGCCGAAGGACGCATCTTCCGTCTTGGTTTTTTCCTCCTCTTCCTTCTGCGTCTGGACTTGGACCAGCATCTTTTCCAAGTATTTCACCGCCTTTTGGATGATGGCACGCTTCTTCGCATTCTCCGGGAGTTTGAGCTTCAGAAAGCCAAATTGGCGACTGCAATGATCAATGTACACATTATGAGGTGATATTCCACAAAAACGGCGCTGTACAAGTCATCCAAATATTATTATTCTTATATGTCATAAGAGTTTCCCAAATATTGATGTGTCATGGAGAATATATGCTGACAGAGCATGATAGAAGAAGTCGAAGAAGTGAATCAAATACTTGAGTCGGGTCTTGTCAATAGTCAAAATAACACAAGAGTATGTATGAATGTGAATGAAGCAGGCGTGTGTGTCAAGATAGAGTTGTACGGCAGAAATGGCATGATGGTTGGTTAGGTTGAGATAATAGCAATCATAATGATTTATTTATTTCTTTCAAAACCTAATTATTATGATTTAGGAAATGAATTTAAATTCTGAATATTAAACCACTATCTAAATTGAAACTAATGCAGCCCTTTCTATAAATTTTTCCATATATTCGAGTCCATTGTAACCAGACGCGGCCCGTGACTGTAATTACCAGCAGTGCATTTCACTTTTAAAATGTACCTAGTCTGTTATTTAGGTGGAGCAAATTAATGAATGGGAACACCTACTGCAATTCATTCTATCTTCTAAGTTATATTTGTAAAATAACTGATTAAATAATACAAAATTATCTTGAAAATAAAGGACACTCAATTCATCGTTGAAAATATAGCGAAACCGTTTGATTTCACCGCGAACGAGTTCCAATGTGTTAATGTTGTTGCGTTAACATTGAACATTAGTATTTCTAAAGGAATCCATTCCAAACGCATTGGATTACGCATGATCAAAGTGATGCAAAATTCACTCGCCGTCAAAGCACTTCGATAATGCACGGATGGGTTATGTATCTGCACTGCTCTAACACCTAATTTGACGTTAAGAGTGTAATCTGTCTCGCTCATGTCACCGTTTCGGCTACTTCGGGCTGTCTCGATACTGCCCGATGCTGTTTTAGTAGTATGGTAAAAGTTGGTTTTGTGCATATCTGGGTATGCACGGAATGCGCGGAATTTTTTTACTAGAAGATAGCTCAAATAATGACCTGACGGGAATTACGAATTTCTTACAGCGATCACTGGGGCACAGATGTCGTTGTAATTTGTTATGTGGAGATTGAAGACAAGCAGTGCAATGCACAAATGCACGTACCAAGGAACCGCCTCTGATTGTAACTACTCCACTGTAAATATTTATTGTCAAACATAAACATCTCTAAATTTTAAGATCTTTAGAGTATATCTATGAGTCAATTCTTTCACAGAGATTACAATGTGTATAGATCATTAACATGTCCAAATACATTTTGATAACATCAAAGAAAATGTTTAATATCAGAAAATCAACAAGTAGTCGAAGGTCAAAATATTAAAATTGATAATTTAAAGACATAATAATACAAAAACATGAAACTAAATAAGTACAAAACTGTCTTCCGGCTTTAAGAAATTAATATTTTATGTATTGCGTGCCATGTTTATTGAACCAAAGTGAGAAAATTCATGATAACTCAAAACTATATGTCCACTGGAAGTAAAAAACTAAGTCTAACCGGTCTGATTATTGAATCTATGACAATATAATGCAATTTGAGGAGGTGGTTATGACGGCTCCATTATATTTTCAACAAAGTTCTTCGGCGTAGGAATTTGCGTAGTTAAGTGACATTTAAAAACATATTTTCTGACTGTCAATTAACAAATTTATTGATATTTAAGGATGCAAAGAGTATAAATACCATCATCATACTGTTGTATAGTGATGAAATGCTCTTAAAAGGCCGAGAATCGGTCAAAATAAAAGTAATCGTTCCTAATTAAAATGCGAGGTTAGTCTATATTTACCTGTCAAGTTCCGACAGAACCTGAAGTTCCTGTGAAGTGAGACTAATGTCTTCTGAATCATAAGACATTTTAGATATACAAAATACAACAGTTCCTCAAATTCACTGCAACAAACGATTAATCATAACACAAAAGTTAGCATAACTCGCGTCAACCCGATAAACCGCTATAAAACATCAAAACTTTGACAGCTTGTTGTACCATAAACAATATCTCAAAAAGAATTTTTTGGGGAAAATAGCAACGACGATTGCACATGTCATTTATTGTGAGTTATTCTTGTTTTATTGTATGGCAACACTTCATCTATTGTCACATCCATTTTCCTACAAAAACAAATTTTTATCTGTCAATTTCGTGCGAATACCACTGCTCTATACTTTTATGGAAGGAAAATGTTCCTTTCAACTTATTTAATCATATTAATAAGCATCCCGTGTAAGTTTCAGGATCATATACACTTAATACAGCTCTTTAACATATTCTATAATATAAATGACCTCTAATTTTTATCCATTCGTAGTTTTATCCGAGGGGCGTAAATTCATCGCTCAGAATCCCGAATGTGGCCCTGTGAAGCTGGTGAAACCATCGGGGGTGATTGAGAGTCCAGGTTACCCCCTCGGTTATCCAGATAGAATAAGTTGCACATGGCTTTTATTCTATCCACAGGGAGCAGAACTCAATTTGAGGTAGATTTTTTCATTGTGTATTGTGCTTTTAACATTCGACTTATCATGTCGCTTGTATTTAAGGTTTGAGTGGGTTCCGTCAAATTTCTAACTGAGTATTATTAATATAACTAGATTAAAACAACTCTCTTTACTTACACAATTATGATTGCCTCAGAGTAAATTGACATGTCGCTCTTGAGCCTTACCTGACCTACTATTTTAATTGGATCACAATGGGCTCGTATAATTCCAGGGTTGATAGGTTTCAAATAAGAGTACAAACAGTGTAATACTTATATCTAGGTTAGTTGTTGAATAGGTAAGCACTCGCCTTTCATCACTCAGGGTTCTCTGTCATTACTAAAATAATCTTTAAAAATGTAAACAAGAAGGTTTTTCACTTAAAATTATGTGGGTGTTATTATTTATTTCAGTGGACTATAGATTTTCCAGGAACACCCAAGATTTTTAGTATCGACGGTTCCATGATAACTCACACAATAACAATTCAACACACCTTTAAAAAGTTATATAAAGTCATAAAAAGCTATGAAAAAAAACCAACCCACGTAACCTATTTTTTGTTTCATCACTTTTCAAAAATGTGTTGATTTGTCAGTTGTCTGGATTCCATTACAACACAACACATATTTGAGCCTTTTTTATGCCGATGCAGATTTCAGCCATTTTAGTCTTCAATTAGAGATGGTTGTTATTCCAGTCCTCGGTGATTTCGCTCGATTGTTGGATTACTGGATCACCCAATATAATTTTTATGAGGAACATGTTCCTCATGGAATCCGAACATATTAGCATAACGATTATCCTTCCGCCACGGGGAACTGCTTTTTATTGTATATTTTGGCATTAGTGTATTTACCTACTCCATTGTCTTGTTAAAAACTTGAATTTGACCATTTCAGAGTGACTGACCTTGACATTGAGGAGGACCCCATCTGCATGGCTCCACCGTGCTGCACACACAACTGGCTGTCTTTCTCATCTTCCCCGCTCTGCGGACGTAACGTGTCCATTCCACAATTTTATGCTCAAAAGCAAAATGCTACCATCAAGTTCCACACGTCCAAGGTATGCTTAGTAAATTAATTTCAAATTTATTACTAAAAATCTTATTGGTTAAATCTCTAAATTGTTTTTCTTAAATAACACTCATTTTTAACTTATTTCGTTACTTTTATTATTATTACACCTGTGTTTGTATATAGTGGCGACCGGTGACTCATGTTTCAGGGGGTGCAATTTAAAAAAATATGAGGTCTTTTGTGTATAAAATGCATCACAAAATCTTTTATGTATGAAAATCACATGGATGGTGAAATACATCAGTAACGAGGTTCTTAAATTCTCTAATAGGCGATATATAAAATATGTAAATAGCATTAATGTTTTGTAATAAAATAAATGTAAAATAAAACACTTCACTATACTACAGCTAAAATCGGGCTATATGCATTGAATTTAGTTTTTTTTTTGCAAAGTTATGTTCCTTAAAAACTATTTCATTCATTTTAACGAAGTTCACTCAACACCAGACCTGACTTTATGGGAAGGGTACAAAATATTACATGCATTCCACCCGTAATATTTGTTATTTTAAGAAAGATTTCTACCGACCAACAACCCAAGTTTTTAAACTGAACACACGAGGGGGAGGGGATGAAAGTGCCCTCGCCTCGACAACTCATAAAAAGTTAAATAATGAACAAAAACAACAAAATCCTACCTACTATGCACCCACTACTAGAGGTTGTTCCTTAATACATGCATTTGTGCATTGCACTGCTTGACTTCAGTCTTCACATAACTTATGTACAAGTACATTTGTACCCCAGTCATCGATGTACAAAAGTATGCTCAAGTCGTAATTCCCGCCAGGTCATTATTTGAGCTATCTTCTAGTGTAAGACTCCCGCGCAAGAGCAAGCGGGCCGTGCGTGCCCCGATATGCTCAGAACCATGTTTTACCGTACTACTGAAACTGCATCGGGCGGTATCGAGACAGCTCGACCTAGCCGAAATGGTGACATGAGCGAGACACATTACACACTTAATGCCAAATCACGTGTTAGGCTGCCTCTACAGTTTTTCCTGTAAGTTGCTCACGTAAGCGACTTACGACAAATTTACCAATGTAAACGACACCATAAGTCGCTTACCGTAATTTATACCAAGTTACAGAAGTTTTTCTTACGTAAGTTTTTGACAGGTCTTACGTTTTTGTTTGACAAAATTGTGCATATTATCGCAGCGGCAATCCGATGTGTGCGGAAATGGGTATTATATGCGGATCCATGATCTAACCGTAAATAAACAAATCCCTGTTATCAAATATTATTAACTGACAGCTGTCAAAGTCGGCGGCAACGCGTTGTTGTCAGGAAGCCATCTTACCAAAAATAGAATTACTGGTGTAGCGGTCTCTGTGAGAAGTTCGTAAATTAAAATTCTAAACAACTTCTGTGAGCATTATTTGCGATAAGTTGGATGCATATGTAAGCGCTCCTGTGAGTATATTATCAAAAATTTACGAAAGTCGTAAATTTTACTTACAAGTGTAAACCCAGCCTTAGAGCAGTGCAGATATATAATTCATCCCGTGCATTATCAAAGTGCCTTGATGACAAGTGAACTTTGCATCACTTTGATCATGCGTAATCCAATGCATCTGGAATTTATTCGCTTAGAAATACTAATGTACAATGTTAGCGCTACGACATTCACACATAACTCGTGCGTGGTGAATTCAAATGAAATGAATTGCAGTAGGTACCCCTATTCATTCTTCTTCTCCAACTAAATTACACGCTAGGGTACATTTTAAAAGTGAAATGCACTGCTGGCAATTTCAGTCACGGTCCGTCTCTGCGCACTACCCTGTTCCTGTTTGGGAAACTGCCGAAAAATGGCGCATTGCCAAAATAAAGCCCATAAACACTTTTTATATATTTTATTTATATTTATTCAGTCAGTGGTGTCTTGTGACATTTTTGTCCTAAGATCTAACGAACACATCAATACTTATGATATAGCCACTACTTATTGTAGTAGGTAGATGGTATAGGGGTGCAGTTGGACAAATTTAAGAAAGTCTTTGTCTATAAACAGGTGGGACATCTCTACGCCACTGGTTACCACAGTAGTATTTCATTTGCTGATACATATTGTTATGATTCATTGTTTAAAAATATGCATGCCTGTGGTTTTGTTTCACAATAATCTTCTGATGTAAAATAATTGAATTAATAATATTTATTATGGAAATGAATAATGGTTTACACACATATCATAACTTCTAGGAGAGTATGTCCGTAAAAAAATATGTAAAAAGAAGTATGGACGTACACCGTACGGCGGTGCTTGTAGAAATCCTCGTATTAATATTATTGAATATATATTTTTGATTAATATGTGATTAATTCGGTTATTTTGATATCATATTTGTATTTTTTTGAACAAAGTTTGATTTTTATAACACATGCTATTGTTTGAACACTTTCTTCTCTCAAAAACTCACTCTTTTGGAGGTTAATAATATGTAATAACTTTTATTGACGCTGTAAGAAGGAAGTTTTCATTATATGTCTTATGTTTATATTATATTGTATATTGTGAATATAATGGTTATATATTTATATTCATTTTGACCCTTTCTTCAAAGTGATGACATGCATAATGTACTATGTATAACTAAAGGCGGGGTCTCCAGCGACAATATTACCACAAACATTGAACCAAATGTTCGTGCAAACATGAAATATTGTGGCAGTGCCACAATGTTTTTGTTTTAGACCGATGAAAAAAGTTGTTTCCCTGACCCAATGTTTTTGTTCTTGTCCGATGTTTTGAAAACATTTGGTCGCTGGAGATCCGAGTTTCTGGTTCTGACCTATATGTTTATGATTACAGCTGTTGCTCGGAGGACGAGGTTTTCGGATAGTCTATTTTATTTGCAAAGAAAATCAATTCCACTGCGCCGACAATTTGAGCTGTATTGATTATGAGATGCGATGCGATGGAAAGCCACAGTGCGATGATGGATCTGATGAACGGGATTGTACTGGACCTATTAAATCCACCATGATCCTTGACGGTAATAATATTATAATGTTTGCATTTTTACACAAATTTTTTATTGTATTAAAAACTAGCTGAAGTCCCCGGTGTTGCCCAGGCTTTTTTTTCAGAGAGAAAAAAACAGAGTTTTTCAAAATAAGATGTAGGTAGTGACCTCCTTGACCTTATTTTGAAGGTCAAGTGCCCAAAATTTCATCAATCTCGGAATAAAACTGTACATTTGTATAGAAATTAAATCCACCCTGCCTGCCCGGTATCCGCCCTGCCATAGACACTATTCTTTATGTATATAAATAGAAAAGTTAGTTATGTGATCAGGAGATATTATGAACTACCTTTTCGTGATTAAAATTGGTGATTTTGAATAACATTTTAGTGATGTTTCAATTGCCTTTATTACATCATTTCAAAATCACAATCAACCTCTAACCTCCAAACCAATCTTATAGGCTTTGAAAACAAAAGACAATTTAAAGAAAAAATGTATTAGCACTGTTAGTAGTTTCCCATGTAAGGGTTTTTCTTTAGCTAGTAATATTTCTGCTTTAAAATGTAATGAGAATAGAAAAAATTGGGCCATAATCCGATGCAGTCATCCTATCATATCGTCTCAAAGGGACTAGGTACCAAGCAATTACAAATGTTTGCAAGGCTCCATGGACACCAATACAATACTTGGTATATCCATCATAACCATGAACGATCCTTTGAAAATATACATAAATGATTAAGCTGGAAATATTGTATGTATTCATTGATGTTATTTGCTATCCTCAGAATGCAGTGGGGATAACATGATTCCATGCGGCGGGGCGGACAGCGGCTGCTACAATAATGAGACCGAAAGGTGCAACCGGGCGGCCGACTGCTACTATACTGGCGCTGACGAGAAGTTCTGCGGCCCCTGTGGACGCAATTTGCTGCATTGCGAGTATGCTCTTAATTTAATACACACTTGTAACATTGTTTGCCAATGGATGGGTGATGAAAGGATTAATTGTATAAATTAATGATGGATCTTACGATTGTGACATTAATTGGTAATTACCAAATACAATAATCTAGTCATCTACGCACACGCACTGAACGCATTGTATGTAGGTAGTGATGAGATCTGATAAGGAAGTTAAATAATAGAATGATTTAAATATCAACAGACGCTAATTTATTAAATTATTAAAATACTTAACAATTATTAAAATACTTGATCAATAAAAATAAACATGAGACTCTAACAACATCTTATCTCCGGGCGTGTCAAGAATGTACGTGAGTTTAACGCCATCTTGATAAAATTTATGACTAACGAGCAGGTAACATTAATAAATTAAACACTTAAAATCTTGTAAGGAATGTCTGAGCGGGCGCCAGCGTGTTATAAAATAACAACGCAAGAAGTTAAATAAGTAATCCCTATTAGAATGATAAGTTACATGATTAAAAAAAGATAAAAGTGAAAAGACCTTTCGTGACTTGCAAAGTAGTCCCTCATTGTTCCAGTGTCGCACGAACACACCGTAGTCCTCTGAGTCCAGCCAGCAACTGAGCTCGACGAAGTGCGCTCCGCTTAGAGAGCTCGCAACAGTCTTGCCAATCGGAGAAAATTGACCACTGTTTATTCTAATCGGGTAGGGACTGCGCCGCCCAGAAGTACGCACTGCTACACACTTTTATTTAGTAATTACTCTTTGGTTCAGAGATGTGGCCCTTGAAATAAAGCATGATTATTTGCTAATTGAATTGAAATTCATACTACATATTTAGGAGGAGTTGTGAAAAATATTCACATAATTGTATGGCTAAATCAAATTAAATTTTGGGACTAGGTTATTACTTTTGTGCTTGTCAGAATAAACTGATTTTTAAATTTATAAATACGATGTAGGTTTAATAATCAATGCTAAAAAAACGAAGCTTATGCACATCAGATCTCCTCATTATAACATCACCATAACTCCTAAAATTATTTCTCATGATTTTAATTGCATCCATAACTTTGTAATACAACCATGCTCATGTAAAAATATTGAACTTGTTTCAAAATACGTATATCTAGGCTTAACAATTGATTGTAATTTTAAATGAGATATACATATACAAAAAGTCTGCACACGGCTTAGAGCTATAGTGAGCAAACCTTATAGATTGAAGTTTTTTGTTCCACCAAATACCCTTAGAATAGTATACCTGTCATTGGCGGAATCCCTAATAAGATATGGAATAACTTCATGGGGACATTCAACAAAAATAAATCTTCTTTCAGTCCAAAACGTACAATATTCTTTGGTAAAATTATTATTAAACAAAACTAAATACGAACAAAGATATGACGTACCAAAGTCATTACTATACAATTCTGTAAATTTATTATCTGTTCGTGCTATATTGTGGCTTAAAATTGCGAGTCAGCATACATCTCAATCTGAACATAATAAAATAGTGACACATGTTCATAATACAAGACTAATTGCAAACGATGGACTTGTAGTTCCCAGATACCTGAATAAATACGGTCAAAGAACTCTAGAATACCTCGTTTCAATAATTTACAACCTAAATTTGAGATGATTGAAATTGAATGTAATGTTGTGTGTCAGAACCGGGGGCTGCTACCCGTTG
The DNA here is from genome assembly GCF_061612785.1 of Hesperophylax consimilis. Lineage (NCBI taxonomy): Eukaryota > Metazoa > Arthropoda > Insecta > Trichoptera > Limnephilidae > Hesperophylax > Hesperophylax consimilis. The sequence continues at coordinate 19,231,506 of NC_142838.1, forward strand.
TCGGGCTGGTGCGATGGGGTGCGCCAGTGCCCCCGTGCCTGGGATGAGGGCCCCGGCTGCTCTGCCTGTCGCCCCGAGCACGTGTCCTGCGGCACCCCCGACCCCTGCCACTGCTACCACCCGCACACGCAGCGCTGCGATGGGCAGATGGACTGCCCCCACGGGGAAGATGAGGTGTCTTGCGGTGAGTTAAAGTTTATTACTTAAAACTTGTTTCTACAAAGTGAAAGATTGGGTTTCATATGGTGAGTCACTTTTAAATGCTTCTTTAGTTGATAATGATAATTCTAGTACACAAGATTCTCACTATTCCGCCAGAATATAAATAAAAGTTGACAAAACCTCATAGACCAGAAGGATTAAAAAGTCTCACCCTGACTTTCATAGTGTTGGATTATTGGAAGTGCTGTACTTTTAGCTGAATAATTACTGAGATCCCACTGTACTTATTGCACCTCACAACAAATTGGAGTGCCCAGATGATCAAATTCCACATAACACAATTTGTATTTATTAATTATATACATTTTTTTGTTTTTCTTACAGTTGCTGGCTGTGAAGAACAGATATCTTGCGCCAGTGTCCAGGAGTGTTACACTTCAGCACAGAGATGTGACGGAATCCCACAGTGCTCCGACCAGTCTGATGAGGTTGGCTGTTTCAGCCAAGGTACGGAACTTTGTCTTTACATATTATGAGTCAGGAGGTTACTGGTTCAATTCCTGCCAATGCACAATATTGTTGTATGAAGAATTTTATTTATGGGTGTTATAATATCTATGCTGGAATATACATACATAGTTTGTTTACATTTGATGTAACGGAGATTTAATAAATGCTTATATTTTTATAGCTTTGGCCCCCAAGTTCCGCTGTGGAAGCGCAGGACATTGTATCGACGAAACAAACATCTGCGATGGAAAGGATGATTGTGGCGATGGATCGGATGAAGTAGACTGCATCAAGGTACCTATTTAAAAAAAATTACTTTATCATTTACAAAAAAAATTACACATAATTTTATGTTAATTTTATTATGATAAAACTATACTAACAGACCGAACGATTAATAATAATGAACCGGATATAGCTTTACATGACAAAATTAAAAAAATTACTTGTATCATTGATGTCGCTATTCCAAATTGCTTTAATATTCAAAAATCTGTTTCTGAAAAAATAAGAAAATACACAGATTTAGGAAATGAGATTAAAAGAATTTGGCATTCTCAGACTATAAAAATATTACCATTTGTTATTTCGGCTACTGACATTATACCTAGCACTCTCATTCAAAATTTAGGCGTATTAGATTTGTTAAAGAATTTATATGTAAAAATGCAAAAATCGGTCATTTTAAATACATGTAGGATTACGAAAGATTTTTTAAATATTTATATTGAGGGATCAGTAGGATTTATAGGTCCAGTTAGGAGTTCTACCGAGCCTAACCCTCTGATATGAAAATATCTGGAGTCGGAGAATTATTTTCCCATTTGATCTCTGGTGAGTTGACGTGTTGTTCTTGTATTGTTTTGTATTTATTATGCTAATATAATGCACTTGCATAATGTGGATTGACTAGATGATCATTTGTGGTGGAATCAATGTGTGATCAAGTGTGTGGAAGGGTTTAATTTTTCCTGTGGGGAAGATTTAACCCAGACATAAAGTTTAAAAAAAATTATAAATAATTTATAAGATATTTCCCCAAAATTATGTTGAGCTTGTGTGTGTGGGGGGGGGTGTGTTATTATATTATCATTATTATTCAGTTTACATTTTCAGCGTGTTTTTTAAGGTTAAATTTTAGAATCTTTTAAATTGTTACATTATTACAGTAGAACCTCGTTAATTCGAAATCCATGGGACATCAAAAATCAAATTTCGAATTAACAAATTCCCACGTAATTCGAAATTTTATGAAAAAAAAAAAAAAATGATTTTCTCGGCCGCCTCTTCAAATCCCGTTGGTATTTTAGTTGTAAATTCGTATTAATACCAATTATTTCTTTATTTTCGCGGTCGATTACCGTAGTGGCCGGCTCTTTAAATTCAGATATTTGCAATAAATTCGTAAAAATGCTATATATTTACACGTAAATCGAGATTTCGCTGCCGATTTCGGTCGCGGCCTACCCTTTAAATTGAGATATTCGTAAAAATACGATATATTTCCGCGTAAATCGAGATTTCGCGGTAATTTTCCGTCGCGGCCGGCTCTTTATTTCAAATATCTGAATTTAAATTTGTAAAAATACGATATATTTCCGCGTAAAATGAGAATTCGCAGCCGTATTCCGTCGCGGCCGGCTCTTCAAATTCAGATATTCGAAATAAATTCGTAAAAATATGATATATTTTCGTGTAAAACGAGAATTCGCGGCCGGCTCTTCAAATTCAGATATTTGGTGTAAACTCGTATAACTACGACATATATCCGCGTAAAACGTATTTTCTCGGCCCTCCAAACTCGGATATTCGAAATAAATTTGAAAAAGTACGACATTCCAGTGTAAATCGATTCAGATTTACAAAATAATAATACTAATTAGGACGATGTATAACCACGTAAAAATACATTTTTCGGCGTTTTACCGCCACGGCTGACTTTTAGATTCATATTTACGAAATATTATGATTTATTTTCGCAAAAAACAATTTTTTTCGAATTACACGAACAAATTTTCTTGCGCGGACAAAAATAAATTTCGAATTACAAATTAACGAATTTCGAATTAAAAAAATTTTTGTATGAAAAAAATTTTCTGCGGAAATTTTTTTGGCGAAAATTTCGAATTACGCGTTTTTTCGAATTATCGGGGTTCGAATTAACGGGGTTCTACTGTATATGTATTTCTGAATCTTTCTGGTACTTAATGAATTAAAATTTTTACTAAGATATTTATAATTTAATTGCTCCATTCTTTTTTACATTTTGGAGAGAATTGGCGTTTGTCTAAGATTTCTATAATTTTTAAATGGTTTTATTTAGAATATTATCTTTGCAAATTTGCATTGTTCCATGGTATACGGTATATATAAAAAAAAGACAAACATTCCCGGGTTACGAATAACCTGAAAATATTTGAAAATCTCCTACTACCACCACAGTAAGCTGAAAATTTGTGTTGTGATGGAGGACTTAGCCAGCCGAGGAATTGAACACACTACGCCTGAGTGGGACCCAAGCACGATGTCAACTCGGCCACCGACCGGTCTTTATTATTTATGTCTTCGGTATTTATTATTATTAGTTGATCTGCAAAAGATTCCCAACTGTCTAGAGTTAGTGAGTGGGAGAGGAAGGAGATGGAAAAGAGAAACGTTGAGAAAAACCCGGCTACTCAGATCTGGTCATAAAACATGACCATGTAAAATGTTTGACGATGACCATGTTTGACGGCCGGCATAGTCCAGTGGTAACGCATTGGACTGCCATTCCGAAGGTCGCAGGTTCGAACCCGGCATGCGCAAATAAATTTTATTTGATTAATTTGTGTTATTTCACTATTAATTAATTAAAATAATATATAGTATATTTGCGGCACGTTCCAGAGTGGAAGATACTACCAGTATCGCCCTGGTGTAAGACCACCATTCAGAATTGAAACGTTGCTCCAAATGGCTTTAGCCGTGTTTAGTGACTAGATCTGAATAGCCAGGTACTTCCCCACCTTCCTCTTTCCCTTCCCCACTTACCTTCAGCCTCACAACATCCCCCAATTGGGGATGCCATAGTCTCACTAGCTCCAGACGGGAGCAGTTGGGACTCTTGTGAAGTATTCACTATAAAAAAAATAAAAAACAACGTAAAGCCATTTCTAGCAACTTTTCAATTCTGAATGGTGGTCTTTTACCAGAGCGATACTGAGAGTATCTTCAATTTATTTTATTATATATGCATTGAATTTTTTTTTATTACTACTTGATAGCAGTTTATTTATGGTTCCTTGACCGGATAAATGATAACTTGTGGTAAGACTAAATATATCAAATGAATGCAGTTAAAATAATAAGCAATCCAGCACTAACTTATCTACAAATAATATGTACATGTTTAGTGACGATTATATCGATATCTCGATGTTAGTTTTAGATTTAGCCTACCAACCAACCTATTACATATAATATTGCAGAGTTTATCAGAAGAGCAAATTTATCAAAGTTCATCATCAGTACTCGATATATCGATATTACTTGGCCAAACAACAAAACTTCTTCTGTGTGCCAAGTCTAGTCCGGTCCATGGAAGAAATGGTGAGATGGTTATTTAGTTATTTAAAAATACCCATAGCCAGTAGAACCGAGAAGGCAATGCTGTGAGGGTGAAGGGAGGGGAGAGTGGAAGGAGAGGGAGAGAATGAAGGTCACCAAACACGAGAGTATCTACCACTCTGAAATGTGCCGATACTGAAATGTGAAATATACTCTCTTTATTTTATTTTAATTATGTGTCAAATAACAAATCTAAATTAGATAAATTTGTTTGCACACTCCGGGTTTCAAGCCCTGAGGAGGCACTTTTGTATTGAAACTGATTGATTGTTTTCGTAAAATAAAATGATGTACACAATGATAGATTACGTCACCACAGGTTTGCCACGAGAGAGAAAGTGTGGGAATAAACATGCACGAAACGTAAAAAAGGGCAAAAAAGCAAGCTCTCTCTTGTAATAGATTGAAGCAAATAGGAATTTTATTGGTAAGTAAAATCATTTTCTTTCAGAATTCCGTAGTGACCGTAGTGGTGATGGGGTCGCTGGCGTGCGGCCTGATCGCCGTGCTGGGCGTGGCTTGCGGCTGGCGCTACTACTCGTCACGCGCGCCCATGCCTATCATCAGCATCAACAACAACAACTACCAGCGCCAGGTGGACCAGGGCGGCCCTCTGGATGAGGCCAGCCTGTACCACCTGTACCGGGAGCCGCCGCCTTCTTACCACGAGGCCGTCCTGCAGGGGGCCGCAACTCCCACCTACTGCCATCCCACGAGGTGCGATTCAACTGCCATAGCAATTTCTAACTTCATCATTTTATTCTCTAGGAATACTGATTTTTTTTTTTTTTTAATACTAACTCGACGCAGAAGGCCCTGGGGGAAATAATTTCCCTCAGGGCTTATGCCATGTTTGGGCAGTTTTGTTTTTACGAAAGAAAGGAGTGAACCTGGATCTTTAAAAAGACTCATGTTGTAAGAGGGATTAAACACGGAGACCGGCAAATCATCCCACAGCCGAGTTGTTGCACAAAAGAAAGAATCGTAGAAGTGACCCATTATCATGTGACAAATGTCAACCATGTACGCGTGCATTTGGCTGCACCAGTGTCGAAGGAATCAATGACGCTAGTTTCTCGGAGCATCTTCCGTTGAAATATCGGTAGAACGAGGACAGCATATCCGCCAGCCAATAAGGATGCTCACATATCTGAACCATTCATAGCCAAGAAAGCAGTCCCCAATATTAACAAATCAGTGACATCCCTGAGTACATTCGTAGTACTTTTCAAGTTGCGCTTAACTACGGTAACTATTTTTGGGACTTAAGTTAAAGCTGAGCAAGAGTCAATTTATGAATATGACAACCTTGGAACCAACCAAAAAATTCAATTAAAAAAAGAGTGGAAACTCGATTGAAGCCGATTATTAAGGCCAGTATCATATGGGTAAATCATTGCAGATACATGAACATGGCTTCACGTGGTGAGTCCAACATCCCGGTGGCCGTTCCTCGCCGCCAGCGTCCCACTCGTTCCACACGCCCCCGCCCCTCCCGGCCCCTGCCTAAACCTCCGCAGGTCATCAAGCCGGATGAGTCCATCCTCGTATCCACAGCTTCTTCTCAGGTACTCAAATATCCATCAAACCCATAAATTAGTCGAAATTCATTGTATTTTTTTTTGTGAGGTACTTTTGTACTTGGGTGGGTGATTCAAACTCCATCAAATCAGAACCATTTTTAAATTAGAATGTTCCCCGCTAAACGCCGATTCTAGTCTCATTTTAGCTTTTCATTAAATGGTGATAATCATTTGTCCCGTGTCATAATCAGCTGTCGATGCACCGCCATTGTACTCATTGTCGCCACTATGCCGTTTTTGCCAATCGTGGTTCTGGAATATGGTTCCCTTCGAACGACAAGGTTTTACCTGCCATTCTTATTCAACGTTTGAATCCCGAATAAAATACTAACACTTGAAATTGGACTATTTTAAGTTTTATGAAACTTTGCGTAAAGTCAATTTTGGCCAACATGTCAGATAGAGCCTTGTAGTCCTAAGGGAACTATAGTAAATACTCGCGTCTGTGCTGTGACGGCCACTCTACATGTTCTTTTCACATCTACCGGCACAGACACGTAGCGTGTCAGACATGGTTCAATTAGTTGCCTACATTATATATGAACACATTCACATCATAGCTTAGCATTTCCAGGCCGGCACCGGCCAGCACCATCGGACAAACTCGGCCAGAATATTTTGTATGTCTGTTGTAAAATATTAAATTATGCTAAATGGTGAAATATTTTAATTATTGAAATATTTTAATTATTTATTATCGTCTATGTAAACTATAATCAGCTGCAAAATGTGTGTACGAGAATTGAAATAAATAAAATAATAAAAATAACAATTGTCTTCAGTGAAATTCACATTTTCAAATCATATAGTTCAGTTATCATCGTCGTGTAACAAACTTCTTGGGTTTGTAATAAGAAAAAGTAACCATTTTTAAGCCCGAAACAATGATATTCGACTGCATTATACGATCTAAACTACCCGTTAACTAAACTAAAAGTTCCCACGATTCATGCGTCACATGGATTGGCATTACGACTCTCTTCAATCTAGGAGGAATGGGGCCCTTTCACTCACGGCACTTAAAAAATAAACTATTTTATTGACACCCCACACCTCCTGAAATGCCATAAATTGTTCGTACCAAACAACTTATTATCATTATGTTCAATTTGGGAGGCGGTTATGGGTACCGCCGCCCCAGCAACCATTTATTGGATAACCAACACCCCTGCCATAGGTCACCCCAAGGAGTTCACTTCGTTTGGTGACTTAGCAGGGGTGCCTGGGTTCATGGGGTGAGGTTTGTCTAGGTCTTGGTGGCGGATACGTTTGCCCACCTATTGTGTGTTGTGTCCAATCGGGAGAGACTGGTTTTGGGAGACCTTTTGACCTCTCCAGCCGGACTCTCTCTACCCATCGCCTTGCACCGCAGTGGGAGAGATGGATTCATACGTCCGTCACTCTAGGACACGTTGAACCCCGGATAAAAAAAACCCTCCACACAGAATCCCCAAAGATCACATAGGCCCTGAGGGAAAAAATTTTTCCTCAGGGCCTCCTGTGTCAAACTAATTTGAAAGAAAAAAAAAACATACATTCAGTTACGACACCATGTATTCCACATGCAGAACGAAAGTGCTGACCAAGTATAGCTTGAAAGAGAGGTACTGCTAAATGACTTTAGGTCTCTTGACATTTTCAACAACACCTTGTAGGTTTCAAGTCATATTAGGCAAGAACTGTAACACATTTTTACATTAACATGTCTTTTTATGGAAATGTGGGAGTGAACCTGGGTCTTGAAGATACCCTAAATGAGGGCTGCCAGGCAATTTCCCCTCACCCTGGATTTGGCTTCAATGTCAATCATACTAAATTGCATTAAGTTCAGGGGTTTTTAGGTTCATGGTGTTGTGTCTGTGCTGTGCTGGTAAATGTCTGATACACTGTGTTTGTGCCGTTAAAATTTGTGATATTCGTTTTCCAATTGCTGGTATAGCTGGCTTTGAATGTTATTCTTTTATTGGATTTTAGCAACTAGTTCAGGCGGTAGCCATTTTTATATTTTGAAAGGTGATTTTTGGGCTCAACCAAATTTTTCTTCTGATTTTTTTTTGTGATATAATTTTCTAAACTATTTTTTCAATGTTTAATTATTTATGGTTTTTTTTTTAAATTTTATATTTTTGGTATGTTGTATTTTTGATATGTAATGCAGTGTAGTGTAGTAGTAGTTTTTAGTAAAAAAAAGCCAACATTTTTTAAATGACTACAATTATTATCAAGCAACAAATATTCTCTGCCACTGCCAGTTTATATAAGGTTTGAAAGGGTTAAAAAGTAATCAGTAGAGTATGTACTGAACAAAAATGACCCCTAGTGCATTCATCTTCATCATCGGTGCTACTACCCTTGTATAGTCCTGGCCACTAGAAATCCCATCCACTCTTGCCTGTCTCTTGCTGTTCCAGTTCGTTAAACTAATCCCAGCGAGAGATCGTATGCGACGTCATCGTTCTAGCATCTTCTGTCTCTTTCATTTTGATACAAGGCGCGTAAAAAGGAAGAGGACGATTGTCAATAATGTGCATACGAGCGTTCGCTAGCACTATTATACTGTTGTGGTAAATAAACTGTCTTCCTTGCGTGTCTCAAGGAAAATGCTGTGTTTTTAGTTATCACGGCAGTATTTGCCTAAAGATGCAGTGTTTGCTTTCACACCGTCCACCCACCGAAGTTAAGACTCCTAGTTTAAGTCTAGCAGGCTTATTATAGAAAATATCTGTTTGGTGTTCAGCAGTTCAGCTATCTTCCATCCTTGCTAAGTGCCTATAGGAGCCAAAACAGTTATTTAATCTGAAGAGGGATACTTCACTATCCACAGAATATCTGTTGTATCTTGTGTGACAGCATTTAACCTTGTCCTGATGTTGTATATATGTGTGCAGGTGATACAGGGTGACCAGTACTACCCCGAGGCGGAACTTCCCACTGACCAGGACACCCCGATGCTGGAACTCACAGACAATAACGTCAGCACCTCGGGAGCCGATATCTCGAACCGAGAAACCGACTCTCGCTCCCCCAGCGGCACCTCCATGTCCAGTTTGGTCTCCTGTGAATCTCACGGCAGTTACACGGCCATGTCTTAGTAATGCAAATATTCCCTTTCTGATTTAATAATAGATGCAATGAATGCGTACATATATTGTATTTCTCTCCCAATTTCTGGTTGTTAGTACGTGTACCGAATTCTATATTCTAAATTAGAGAATTTGTTAGGGCACAATTTCCGAACAGAAGGCATACCGGCTAAAATTCCTTATGAATAAATATTGGGATGATTTATTATTTCATCTCTTTGCTATTGTATCTCGTAAGTATACCATATCAGGTGTATAATTGCAAATCCTTTGTACATAATACTTTACATTAATCATGTTTTTCAGTCACTGGTGATGAATTTACGTAGATTGTAGTTTATCTATCTTACTTGTAAGTTTTATAACTATGCGCGCTGTAAAGTCTTTCTTAAAATTAATGCGGTTTTTGATTTGCATATCAGAATCAGTGTTTTTTTATGAAATATTGTTTTCTAAGAATTATATTCAAAAATCTCAAATGTCCAATAGAGTTGAATATTTGATTAAAACCAAATATCAACCATGCAATATTATTGGGCAATTAACATGAAAATATGTTTGTATGAAATTGAGAAAATGGTTATTATTGATGTTAATGTTAGATAGATAAGTAATTTTTGTTTTTGTTTTAAAATAATATGTGTTTGCATATATTATTTCACCATTGATAGTGTGATTGTGATCTGAGATGTCCTGATACATCATTATTGCCTGTTAAGTTCAAATTCAACAAACAGCGTAAATATAAATGAGTGCTCTATATGGAAGTACAATAGATAATATAAAATACTACATTGAATATCTTATCAATAGTGCTTCAGAATCTACAAATAAAATTAAAGTTTTATGTATATAATTTGGGACCTCCTCTTGAGTACAAAGCTGAAAATGAAGTAAGTGAATATGGAGAGATAAAGCATTGTTTTTTTATTATATATTTTTACGATTTTATTCCTTCCAAAGTGAAAATTTATATAAATTAATATTTATTTACTAAAAAGCTGATTGATTTTTCTTCGAATAAAGAATGTTTATTGTTACCTATATATTATTCACATGCGCACTATGTTTTGAGGCATTGGACTGGACATTTTTTATTTTGTTTTCATTCTTTTTACGAGATCCCACTTTTTAATATAAGTTAATAGTAAACTACAATATTATATTTTAGGTTCAATGTAATATAATGTTGTTTTAAATTTCAGATAAAGAAAAAAAATTAGAGACATTTGTACTATGAATCTACACTGAAATTTACGAATCATTGTTCCTGTAAAATACTGTGTTTTAAATATTTTTTAAAGATATAAGGTCAAACGTTTGTTTTAATATCTTATAAAAAATGGAATAATGGGGCTTACACACTTGCCCCATACTCTCATGGCTTGGCCTATTTCAGCATGGTCTGTCACAGGCTTAATGCTTGTTGTAAAATCTCAGCAACCTTTTCCTCTCCCGAATATAAGAAATTAATTGCTCCAAAACATCTTACATAGAATACACAAGGTAGTATCTTTCAATGAGAATAAACTAAAATACCAATATCTCGAGTTAGCCATATTTTAATATTATGTATATTGAGGCTTGGGAGGAATATTCTCTCCACGATAAGAGCGATACTTAATTCTCACAATTAGTTATCGCCCATTTAAATGTGCTTTTTCAAATTTGGGATTGTTTACGTCCCGCTTTAAAAAACTTCAATGTTAATAGATTATGTATAATATGTACTCAGCACACAATAGTACCTGGGCATAAGAATTTAGAATTAAATTAAATTAGCAAAAATCTATAAAAATTTAATTTGAAGTAAAGCTCGAAACGTGGGCAAACTGTTACAATTAGGTAGTAGGTTAATATGGGAACATAATTTAATAGCTTTTAAGTCAGAAGTGTTATAGATATTTTTATGGAAGTCATTTGAAGTCAGAAATTCCCAATCAATAATAGTTAGGTCAGAAAATGTATGGTATTGTGTTATATGTAAATCCTGTAATAAATGTATATTATGTAAAGAGTATCTTGTTTCTGAAAAAGAATTGCATTTTTATGAATTTTTAGAAACTACATACTTGTTACAGGCACTCTGTATTACTAATCAAGTATCGATCTGCCCAGGCTGTATTTGATGTATCGTTTGTATTTACAAATGAGTGTCATGTGACATGCACCATGTACTACTAATCAAACATCAATCTGCCCATGCTGTATTTGATGTATTGTTTGTATTTATAAATGAGTGTCATGTGACATGCACTATGTATTACTAATAAAGCATCATTCTGCCCAGGCTGTATTTGATGTATTGTTTGTATTTATAAATAAGTGTCATGTGACATGCACTATGTATTACTAATAAAGCATCAATCTGCCCAGGCTGTATTTGATGTATTGTTTGTATTTATAAATGAGTGTCATGTGATATGCACCATGTACTACTAATCAAACATCAATCTGCCCAGGCTGTATTTGATGTATTGTTTGTATTTATAAATGAGTGTCATGTGACATGCACCATGTACTACTAATCAAACATCAATCTGCCCAGGCTGTATTTGATGTATTGTTTGTATTTATAAATGAGTGTCATGTTACATGCACTATGTATTACTAATAAAGCATCAATCTGCCCAGGCTGTATTTGATGTATTGTTTATGTTAATAAAAGACATTGACAAAGGGTAATAACCTTTTGTCATCCAATAAACTCATTATTTTTTTAAGCAACATTTGAAATGGTAAACTTACGTACATATTATAAAATAATTATTGAAATTACATTTCAGACATTTAATAATTAAATTGCTTTGTGAATCTTTTTAAGATTAGATCTAAATGTAAACCACACCAAATCTAACCTCAACTTTTAGTGGTATACATTTGTTTAAGTGTGTACCATAAATTTCATCGTAGTAATGTAGAGTTTAACCCTATGACTGCCATGTCCACCGATGTATACATGTAAAATCAGTACCTCTATTTCCACATACCACTAAGGCCGCCATGTTCACTATCTACAGAAAATCCTTACCTCTGCTAAAGGCGGTTCTCCTTCGCGTTTAATGTTTTTTTGTTTTTCTAAACACCCGCACATAAAATGTTTTCTATCGGCTATGGATAACAAAACATTGTATATGCATACACAAATGTGTATGTCCACGCCCTAATGTTTCAATGTTTTATGTAAATGTTTGAAAAAACAAAACATTTTGTCTGCAGGAGACCCACCTTAACACATACATCTATAGGACTTTAATATAAAAGCATATAAATAGGCCTGTAGGCAAGTATCCCAAGGCTCGGTGGTTATTGAGTTATATATTTTTTTAAAGTTCAATAAAACTGTACAAAAACTGATGCGTAGTTAGGTTCACGAATTTACAAAACTTTATATTTTTTATAATTCTATTTTAGTAAACTATCCAAGGAGTTGAAAGATTGTTACAAAATAACAGAAGGAAAAATAACAATTGTCAGTCTTACATTTCAGTAGAAGAAAAATTGCTACTTAGAATAGTTGCTTTTAGTTAGTTTTACATCTATTAAACCCGAACTACTGACGGTAAGAACTGATTGTCATCCAATGTCAATAAGCAAACATAATTAACCTGATTTATGTGACTGTCGCATGTGTAATCCATGAGGTTTGACTAAAACACATTGTATCAACAAAACGTGTTGCATGATTGTTAAGAAACAGCATTCGAACATATGTCAGTTGAAGTAGAACAATTTTGCCCATGTAATTTTTTTTGTATAATTGCCAGAGATACAGTGATAGACATGAAACTAATTAGAATCCAATAGGTAGATTGTCTTTAAATGATGCAAAAAATTATCCAAATTGTTTGCCCAGTTGATTGTTGTAGTTTTTGTTTATCTTAAAATGATCTGTCTTACATTATTGTAAAATAAATGTTTTCGTAAGTACATTATTTAGATAATCTCCAATGTTTATGTAGATTTTTGTTTTATACTTCTTATCTGTATGCAAAGTGTTGGTGTATATTTTTTGTATTGTATTATAAAGTATTTTATTATGTTAGTTGTTTAAGACATTTTAAAAATTGTTTAAATATTCTATTGTTGCACACAAAGGCTCAATCAAATTCAATTTCCAATGTTACAAAGGCCAGTACCAACATCGTTTGAATCATTCCATGGTTTATTAAATTGATTTATAATAATAATTTTCTTTATCTTCAAAGGAATTTAAAAATGGTTTTTTTGCCTCCGTTGTAACCTCCCCCTCTTTCTCATAAACAATAACGAGATGTAAAGTCAATAAAGTCAATCCTATACATAATACACACAGATAGAAAACTTTCATTGAATTTATACATTTTATTCACATCATATTTTGGGTCACAATCTTCGGCACTAGGGAAATAACTGAAGAAGAAGATACTTTTCATTATTTTTGGAGTGTATTTAAAAACAAAAAAACTCATCACTCTTCAAAACAGGAGAAAGGTCACTGTCATACATCCAATTTTGAAAAACCTCTCCCATTCTCTTTTCCCACACCTGAAAGCAGAATTTTGGTACTTCTTGATGAAATTTTTCACACACTTGACGTTCAAAAGAAGGAAAATTACCATCTACATCCGATTTCGGAAAACTCTGCGTAAAGCCCGGGCAATGTCGGGGTCTTCAGCTAGTTGAGAATAAATATGATCACCGAGTGTTTGACGATGGAAAGGTAAGAATTATTATTTTTTTTTAAATAAAGAAAACACTTTGTATTTAATCACACTTTTTATTACTATTATAACTGAAACCGGTTGATATGTAAAATAATAAATTAATGGTCAAATACAGAGTGTTTGTTTTATTTAAAAATATAATACCTAGCCGCATAGTAATTGCTTCTTACGAAAAAAAGAGATAAGATTTTTCTTTTGTTCAAAACTTTGGTTTGGGGGTAACTTTGCCGATATTTATTGTTGGAAAATTTGTTGAATAAACATTGTGTACTTGAAATGTTATTTTATGTGATAATCTCTTATTCTTAATTTTATAGTTGATATCTGTGATCATATCATCCAAGGTTAATTTTACTAACATTTATTTTATTTTATTAACAATCTTAAGGTAACCCTATAATCTGTAATATAATATGTATTAAAGTTATCTCAATAACTACATAGGTGTTACTTTCAAAATGTATTGTTGTAAAATTAATAAAATTACATGAATAAATCATTAAAAATGTGATTTGTGTTTGATAAAAATGAAAAATTTCCCATATCCCAATATTGTCATACTGATATCAATTTTTCTGAACCCTAATATCAGCATACATATTACCGATATCAATTTCTTAAATCCCAATATTAGCATACTGATATTAATTTCCCAATATTGTCATATTAATGTCAATTCCCAATATTAGCATATTGATATCAATTTTCCAAATCCCATCATTAGCATACTAATATAAACCTTCCCGCCATCAGGAACCAGTAAGCTCAATATCGGTCTTCGGTAACTGGAACCAAAGTGACAGCCCATTTCAGATATCAACCGTTTACTATGTTTTCATTAGTGCTGAATTGAATGAGGTCACTCCTTAGTCGATACTGCGATAATGAGATAAGTCAGGTTTTGGTAAATAAACATGAAAATAACAAGGATTACAATAACAAGTTCATTTCCAAGTCCATACTATCAATATTTGATGAGATAAGACAAGTTTTTAAAAATAAACACAAAAATAACAACCCCTAGAGGGGTGTTCCATCATTATATTTTAGGCGGACTCTGCAGATATTAATTTCTACTACTAAGAAAAATGTACAAAAAAATTGTCATTAATGCACGATACCTGAGAGAAAGCAGAGCACGCACTCATGTACACTAGTTATAAAGAGATACATATCAATTTAAATTGTGAGGACCATGGGCGTCAGCAGGGGGGGCGGCTGCCCCCACTAGAAAAAATGGTGATAAAGAAAATATTAAGGAAAAAAAAAGACGTTTGCAACTGGCGCCAAAACCACAAAGCTATTATTAAATACATCTTTTTGAATTTCATTTTTGTTTTATTGAATGTATGAATGAAGTGGAAATTATCGCACCGAAATATCCGATCAAACAGAAAATCAGATAGACTCGCTTTTTATAAGACTAAATTTTAATTTATTTTTTAAACTCTACAGAAAAGGCACCAATAGGAAATAAGTTCCTTTTAAGGAATAACATGACTTCAGGGAAGCAATTAAAGTGGTACACATTGAGGACACGGGACTTTTCATAAGACACGAAATTTTCTATATGATACACATTGAGGACATAGAACTCATGTATATTAAAAAAATACACATAAAATTTATGTAAGTGGAAAATGTTACTTGTGCAGTGATGGAGGACTTGGAAAATAGTGGTTTGAACTTGCAACGCCTGGGTGGGAATTCGACGTAATCTGCCCACTCCGCTACTAGCTGATTAAGCTGATATTTTAAAGGTTTCCGTTTTAAACAATACTAAAATATTTCCATTTAAGAAAAGGATTTTAGTCTAAATATTGTCGGAATAGAAAAATAGAAAGTGAAGGCATATATTAGTTTTAAGCTCTTGTCTGCGGCATTTTTCCATGTTTTTCAATTCAATTCATATTCTACTCCCTTCACCCACACCAAATACCTACCCCATTTGAGGATACCATGGACAAAATTTCGCCTGCGGCGCTGTTCTGTGTTTTTTCCAGAGTTGTAACTAATTATCCACTCCCTTCGCTCTCGTCACTTATTCCAGTTGGGGATGCCATAGTTCTCCATGCTTTGAGGCTATTGAGGAATTGGAACTAAACATTCTCTTCAAAGTCTTTTTTTAAATCCAGGTGATCTCTACACATTTACAAAAATTTAGGTACAAATTTTATTTTTATTTGGCCTTTCCAAAAGCAAAAGAATATTTTCATATGTAATTTGTGTAACGCATTATTCAAAATAATAAAGCGGTATTTATAATTTTTTTCAATTATTTTACACTTTTAAATGCTCATATACATATTTCCAAATCACGATTAGGAGGTCATAACATAGGTTTGTTGTTTTCCTGTAGTTGCCTGTTTGTTGCTTTCAAAAGGGGCCCCAAAACTTAGTATGCGCATGGGCCCCTTCACGGCTCAAGACTCACTGCCCTGTTCTTAACCCCGATCAACTCCGGGTACATGGCAGCTTGTATGTAAATATTTCTGGTTTATTCTGATTACTTTCTTGTTCCGTCCCTGTAAGCTCTATAAAAATTTTGAGCTCCCCCCTAGATTGGAAGCTGGCGATGCCCCTGGTGAGGACATTAGTATGATGTGAATAATAATAATTTTACTAGTGTGGATTATATTTTTTGCTTGAATAATTGTGTTACTCCCAAAACCTCATCAACCTAGACCTGTACTGGTTCCGATTCCATCTAAGCCAATTTGAAAAGTTCGTTCACTCTTGTAGCTTCCATCGTTCCCCAATACCGTGGTGTCCACCGGGTTCGGCAAGTCCAGCTGAACGAACTCAATGAGTTTCGTTTCAGCTGATTCGATAAGTTCCGCGGAATAAATCAATGGGTTTTATTCCATCGGATTT
Organism: Hesperophylax consimilis; assembly: GCF_061612785.1. Classification (NCBI taxonomy): domain Eukaryota; kingdom Metazoa; phylum Arthropoda; class Insecta; order Trichoptera; family Limnephilidae; genus Hesperophylax; species Hesperophylax consimilis. The sequence goes on from NC_142838.1 coordinate 19,248,030, forward strand.
GCGAATCCGGCGAAACCACACAATGAGTTTAATTCCACCCGATTCAGTGAGTCTGGACCGAAAGGAAACATAGTAACGAGTCTAAGGAATCGAGTCCATTCGGCTGAACTCTGAATTGGATTTGGGTCCATAAAAAGAGTCGAACGACACACCTCTAATATCATTAATTTGATTTAGCACGAATGAAAATACAGTAAACTATACCCCACTCGACCAAGTTTGTAAATGACATTTTTAATAAATACCTCCCCTCCCCCTTCTCCAAGAGGGGTGTTATGCCATATTTTTTTGGGCAGACTCTGCAGATCTTCATTTATACTGCCAATTACTATATCGTCGCTGTTAAATCAAACCGGCATATGTGCAAAAATGGAGCTTTTGAGTTATTGGTGTCAAAAAATTTCTTTTTTTCCCTTCTATTCTTATGTCGAACCGGCATGTCGTATAGTTGAATAAAAATCTGTCAGATGGCGTTGGGCCGGTATGCATTTACGCGGGAATCGTCACTTTTTTTTAGCAGAAGACAGACCTATTCCGCAATACGCCAGTTTCTTCAAAACTTTCAAGGGGGAAATGCGTCCATCATGTAAGTAAAACTGAATTATCTCACAATAGTACATTTTTATTATTACCCAGATATGACTTATTGGCAGATAATCCGGTTTGCACTTAACAAAAGCGTTTATAGCAGCCTCAACTAAAACAAACCGGCATATATGCCAAAATGTCTGACACGGGTAAAATTTCTCCCGGTTAAAAAAATAAATTAAAATAGGCAAATTTAATAAAAAAAACTTTAGCAAACTGAAAGATGCGAAACTGCGGTGAGGAATACGAGTCTAAAACCCGTGGAAGAGTGAACCAACACAGGGAAAAAGAAGCGTTATTGAGATTGGGAGCTGTGTGCTGAAATGACTGCAAAATTTAAATGACAAAGCTGACTGTCCAATAGAATTTACAACGATCATTGTTGTGGACAACAAAAAAATAACTTTATGATGGTAATGTGCAAATATGCTGTTATAACAGTAAAAAACATAAAATCTATCACTCACAATTTTTTAGTAAAGGGCCACACCCAAAACAAGGTGGATTCGGCTCACTCAACCATTGAAAAATAAGTTAAAAGAGCATTCCGAAGCGGACCTATATACTTACCTTCCCAATACGCCATGGCCATGAAAACGGCAAAGAAAAGTGGCAAGCCTTACCTGGTTCATGAGTTGAGTCATGAGGACTTTTTGATATAAAAGCTCTGAAGGACCCCCAGGTAATTTTACCCATTTTGGACATTCGAATGTTTATAGTAATTAAAGACGACGGCAACTTTTACTTCAAAACATCCTACAAATCACATGCCTGGGAGGAGGCGAAGAAAAAGAATAAACGGGGCAATGTATATTATTACTATATTCAAAAAATATTTTATTTAAACAGAAAAAAAACATATCCGAATACTCCACTGCCCAACATAAATACACAACCAGGGCAAAAAGCGAAAATATCCTGATTACTCCCAGTTTGAACACATCCTTTGGACAGAGAAATAATAAATTCCATGCTATAAAATTGTTCAATGCTCTACCAAATGAAACCAAAAAAATAAACGAAATGAGTATATTTAAAACAAAAGTCAAAACATGGCTTAGAGATCAAAGTAATAATCAACTTACAAACATTATGAAGACAATGTAAAGACAATTCAAAACTAAATACAAAAATTTAAGGAAAACTACAGGCCGCCTCAGAACAGGAAACCCTAGTGAGGAGGACTGTGAAAAAAATATACTTATATTATACTTTAAACCTACATAATGTACAAATTTTGCTATTGATATTAATAAAAAAAAAAAAATAAAAAAAAATGGGAGCGTGAATCCTGTTCTGATGCAAGCTTATTCCAAGAGACCATTGATGAGAAGAAGAAAAATGGTATCCTAAAGTTAGTTACCGCCGGGATAATACCGTCAATTTATTCAGATTTCCATAAACGATTGGGAAACTTTGAAGTTACCAGCAAAGGGAAGAGCAGTTTTATGTTAATTGTTTATAAAAAAAATGTGAAGCAATAAATTATTTTTTCATTGACAACATTATCTTTTTTTTATACCTAAAACAGGTTCCAAAAAAAGAAGCCACTATGACACAAAAGCAAATATTACACTGATTTTAAAGCCATACTGGCATATCTGCATTTTACTCTTAATTTAAGCAATTTTCGATTTATTTGAAACTACTACTTCAATAAGCAGTATTCGTCTAAATTTTATTCATTCATAAGGTGGCTTTGAGGTGAACCAAACGGACGTTAAAAGGAAAATATCATATGCGAAATCTTTAAAGCGCTCTGGTGAAAAACTAGCATTTTGCAGATATGCCGGTTTGATTTCACAGCGACGATATGCTGCATGACCAATATTTTATAAATGCACGAATTTTGCCATTTTTTTTATCAAACCCTATTTTTATTTTTTTGTCATGTATATTATCGAGGCTTCTGACTGACATTTTTCAAACCCTATTTTACCAGCCCTATTTAAGCGAACTCACGTGAACCATCTGCAATGACAATACAAACAATTGAGGAACTGGATGCGATGACAATTTATTATGAAAATTGAAGTTTTGAGAATATAAAGAAATGTGTAGTAACAAACTTTTGCATGTAGCCCCATAAAACCGTCAGGTTTTACACAGATAAAGAAGGTATTGGAGATACCAAAAAGGCGATGGAAGCAAAAACTGGTTGTGTGCTTTTAAGTTGTTATTGCATCCAGCTCCTCCATTATTAAAAGGAATATAATAAATAAGACAATTTGGAAATAAACTTTATTGGATATCACATCTTTTCGAACATTTTGTACATGTTAAATAAAAATATTACTCTTTCGTTTCAGGGTATACATAGGTGAACCTTATTGATTTTCTTACAACCGTTGACAATAAATATATATACTTTTCAATATCCTTAAATTTAACCCATCGGCAAACCAATATTTTTCATTTTTAATTTAGTTCCCGAAAACACATAAAACACAAATTTAAAATAGCATGACGTTATTGACAGGGTGCGCCGCCATTACAGAACATCTCTTCTGCAATCTACACAAGCAGGGGGCAGATCTGAAATTAACCAATCACAGTGACATACGAAAGCTAAATATTAGCAGCCCTCCATTAGTGCCGTTATTAATAACATACCGATGGGTTAATATTTATACAAATCGTTGTTACGCATTGAACAATAGATTCAATCCAACAAGGCTTTTCTTGCATTGCAGATGACTAGGAGTAAACTGAGTTTGCTGTCTTATTATTAAAAATATCTTTTTCTTCCTTAAATCTACCAACTAAAATTACAAATGAAACATTTTAGTAATTTTCATTTTTTTTTACTTAGCTCCACACAGGAGGACCTGAAGAAATTTTTTTGGGGATGCTGTGTGGAGGGAACCATCCAATGACTAACTTTCATCGCCTTGTGCAAACTACAAAATTACATTAATTTATAAAGTAATTCAGTTATTCTCACACAAATAAAATGAAAATATATATTTTTTAAATTTTGCATTTAATTGTTTTCAAAGATTATTTTAAAAAAGAAGCATGAAGTTTTTTTGTAATAATACTGTATTCATATACAGGTGTCCAGGGGTAAAGTGCAATAACTTCGGGAGGCGATTCTATACGCTGGTAGAAGTAAAAAAATATAAATATTTTTTTTTCGAAATTCCACTATTTGTTACCCATACAAAAATATTTTTCCATAGAAGAATTTTCTATATAAATAATTAAGCTTCTTTACCTGAAAACTATCTTATTGAAATTTTAAAAAAGTTATTTACCTTTGTTACTTATACTATCGTGTAGAATCACCTCCCTAAGTTTGTGCACTCTACCCCCGGATACCTTGTATAGAAAAAAACACTTAGTGTGAGGGACCAATAAACATATTACATAATATACTTTTATAGAAAGTCCAACTAAAGAACTTAACATTAATTAATTAATTAATGTTGAGTGTTACAAAATGGCAATTGCATTTCAATCTAATGAGCAGTAACTTGCAGTGAGCATCATTGAGTTAGGTATCTATGTATATTGAAATGTTCATTTTTTTTAATATGTAAATGAAACATATTCAAATCAACGTCATTCATGTCATGATTGACGAGAAGCATAGATTGATTCACTGATGCTCATTACTTGCAGAAACAATCACTCTATGAATGCAATTCATATTGTGAAACATGCTCAGATATTTAACAAATTCATAATATGTAAACATTTTACTGAAATCAATAAACAGCATAAATAAACAATATTTTATATTCAGAGCATTGCAACGCCACTTCAAATGGAATGTGTGCATGAACAACTATCTTTTGTGACCTACTTTTGATGCAAAGTTATTTTGATACATATTTCATTTTAAAGCCTCTTTTTCAATTAACATTATCTTCGACACACATAGAGTAACATTTGTAGTGATTAACATGACACAGAATACAAATCAATAAGGTAGCAAAAAGAGTATATCATTGAGAAAAAAATGTGGGTAGATAATAACCACTCAACCAATAAAGTATTAATAAAAAAAAAGCCTCGAGTGACAGACATTTCCTGGCGTTCGGTTTGAGATTCGACCACGCTCATTCCAAAAATCATACCTCCCAATATTAATACGAAACATAAAGTGCTTACTTTGGTAAAGCCAATAAATCCACTTGTATTTCATAGTTTATTCCATAATTTTAGGTTTTATAATCTATTTAACTTAAATCGTTAAATTAACAAACAAGTGAATTCTGTATGTTAGTTACCAGATATTGCCCTAACTTTTTTTTATTTTTTTTTTATTTATTTAGTACAGGTGATGATACAATGACACATGTAGATAAAAAAATACTTTGACTGCCCAACTAGGAGGAATTCCCGTTTTAGGACAGTCAATACTGTCTGTACTTGTACTGTATGTTAGTTACCAGATATTGCCCTATCTTGTACTGTATGTTAGTTGCCAGATATTGCCCTATCTTGTACTGTATGTTAGTTACCAGATATTGCCCTATCTTGTACTGTATGTTAGTTACCAGTTATTGCCCTACGTTGTACTGTACGTTAGTTACCAGATATTGCCCTATCTTGTACTGTATGTTAGTTACCAGATATTTCCCTACCTTGTACTGAATGTTAGTTACCAGATATTGCCCTATCTTGTACTGTATGTTAGTTACCAGATATTGCCCTATCTTGTACTGTATGTTAGTTACCAGATATTGCCCTATCTTGTACTGTATGTTAGTTACCAGATATTGCCCTACCTTGTACTTATTTGGGGCAGTATAGACTATTACTATTTGTATATGTTGTCTATAATAAAATAAATGTTTTATTAACTGCCTTTTTTTGTTACAAGCAGAGATAATGATATCTTTATTGGGATTTCCTGTGCTGAGGTTTTCATTAAAATGTAAAAATTAAATTATATAAATAATATGAAGTTATCATGGTCTACTGGAAATATCTATAGTCAATACATTGCAAAAAAATACAACTTTTAGAACACGATTTGAAGTAGCGTCTAAGTACAAAATATTATCTGAAATATTACATGAGTGGAACATTAGTGACATCTTTTGGTATTCAATAGAAGCTTAATCAAGCTAGCGACTAAACATATTAGATGTTTGCAGGGAGTTTGAAATAAATACATTTTAATTAATAAATATCATCAACCTACGGCTACCCAAATCTGGGTAGTAATCTCCCAAGGGAATTAGCAGTGCTATCCAAATTTGGATAGCTGTCGCTCCAGCAGTTATATTGTCAATTTTTCCACTATTTTTTATAAAAATAATACAAGTTTTATGGTTGGTTTTCAGATTTGCATTATATCTTTAGATCTATAATTATAATTACATTTATAAATATAATTATGATATAACATAATGAAAATAAATATTTATGTAGAATAATATAATCCCCATTGAACAGGGGTGATTTTGTAAATAAGTATTGGTTATGGTTATTAACAATAGTAATACATAATAATTAAAGCTCTCAAGGTGCCAGGTGCAAGGTGCCAGGTGCCAGGTGCCAAGGTGCAAAACATATGGTCACATTCACAGCATTTCTTCCACAAATTCCTCAACTACCCATGTCAAAGTATTTGTACTTATGTTGCCTACACAGAAGCAAATATTTCTTTACAAAATCTTGATATCACAAGTTTAAATCTTACCCCTTCTTTTCTTCTGAACAAAAATACTATATTTAATTTCGACATTACTTCCCAAATATTAATATTTGAAAGAAAATATGTACTATGTTAAGTAGTAAATAACAATAGTTGAATCAAATAAATTACTTTTGAATACTTAAAAATTTAAAAGACGTAAAACAATAGTTTTGCAAAGAAAGAATATTTTGCTAAATAATATTAAAGAAAGAATATTTTGCTAAATAATATTGCTACAACAATATTCGAATATTTGCAGGTAAATTTGTAGAAAATATATATTTTACTTTGCATCTTTGTACATATGCATGTACATTTTCTACAGTCAAGAATACTCTTTAGTTTTGACTAAGCCCACTAACAAAAAATAAAAAAAATAATAAATTTTTTATATGTATAAATAATAACATTTTATTCTTTAAAATCTATAAATATAACTTTTTTCTTAAATTTTATAATAAATAGTTTGATATAGTAAAACTAATATTTTGACTTTACTGTCCATCTTTTTGGCATAATGCTTGTTGCTATATCCTAGTTACATAATATCATCTGCATTTAACTGCACATTTATTTCTCTCTTTCCATTGAAAAAAGATAATGAATATAAAACAAAAATTGTTACATAATACTTTGTTAATTAAAAACTGAAAACAGGATGTAAATATTTTAACTATAGGTACTTATTAGTATTATTTACCCATTTAGGGCATATAAAATAAACTTTTCAATTAAAGATAAATGTGATTAATAATATTGTTTTAAATAAATTGGAATACAGATAACATATTGTTTTCGTTAAAGTAATTAATTTTTATTTTGTTTATGAAATTATTAATCCTATTAAATTTGGATCAATCTAACACAACCTTTTTGAAACTCCTGAATGAGTATTTTACAGTACATATGGTTGTACATATTTTTTTGTTTGTTTATTTATAAAGGAAGAAAATAACAAAGATTGGAAGATGAAAATGTATATTGTATTATAATAAAAATTATTTGTCAGGTTTGGTGGAAGCATGTTTAAATGCAAACATGAAACAATAAAAATAGTAACACAAAAATGTGTCTGGGTTTAAAAACATAATATCGTGGCACTAGTCATAACTCATAACCATCATTAGCAAGTTATTCAAAAATATCATTTGACCACATTGGAAGAAATAAAGAATAAATTTTTACAATGTGTATATGAGAATGTTTATTTATGTTAAAGTGGCCAAATATGACTTATGCAGAGATGGATTCGAATTGATGATATATTTTTGTATATGAAAATTTTTATTTGTAAATATAAATATGTAAGAAAAATAAGTCATTCTAAAAAAATAAAGATACAACAGCTCTTTCGTAAATAAAATCTTCGATTTGCAAGGGGCCGCCAAATCTTATTGAGAGTCACATTAAAGCATTTTTACAATACGCCTAATAGATGGTAAATTCGAAGAAAGTGTTAAGTTAGTTAGTTTGAATGCAGTAATTGCATTGTTTCATTCAAAAGAATGTAAAGAAGTACATATTAAATTATTTGAAGTCTTTAAGCTCCCAAGACAGTGCCGACTATAAAGTTCAACAGATGACCGACACTGACTAGTCACTGCTACTCGCTAGTTTTTCCTGTATCCGTGTTTGTATAAAAGTTACTTCTAGATGAATTGAATTATTTCCATGAGAAGCATGATTAGATCTGGCAACTGGGTGTCCAGGCGTACCCTCTATATTCCGGACCACTGCAGTAGAGTGCATATCACCACAAGGCAAATCAAACCTAATTATATATGTACTTACAAAGTCATATAGAAGCCTAGAGCCTAGAGTGCCTCGGTCTAAAAACCGTGCATAAGTAAAAATATAAATAAATGCCACAGTTTTTTGTCTGTTGGAAAATAGACTAGACTGAGACACAAATAATGATGTACATAACATATTATGTACAGAAACTGAGAACAGGATACTGTAACAACTGCTTTCAAAGCTTTAAAGCTCTCAAAATAATAACACCCAGAAGAAATTTATGTAAATTTATAGAGCGCCATATTAGCGTAAAGCGGAGCGCCTGCAATGTCTCAAACCGTTTGTTCACTAAAAATTTAAGACATGCATTTAATTTTTTTTATATATTTTGAGTTGAAGTGTTTCTTTCAGTAGTCTGACAAGTGGTTAAGTACAAAATAAAAATACAATGAATAGCGAAAAATCACAGAACATCAGTAGTTAAAATCAATTGAATTCCAAGAATAGGAACGTTGTAGCCCCCCCAGAGCCGTTAGTCTTAATGCGGATTTATTAAAGAGCGGTTGCCGGTCGTTTGCATTGTATGCAAGGAGTTGGATTTTCAGTAATTGTTAGCGCCTCTCGCGGCGCAGCTCATTGTCCAGTTCGCAGAGCTGACGCAGGAAGCCGTCGTTGGGGCGGATGCTGCGGCTCCTGCGTACCAGCTTCATGGCCTCAGCCGCTGACATGTTGCGCTTGATCATCAGGTATGCGATGGCACACGTGGCGCTGCGGGACACCCCCATCACGCAGTGCACCAGCACTTTACCTAAGGAGAGCCAAACCGAATTAAACACCGCAAATATGCATTTACAGGTCATTCAAAGTGGAAGATACTCTCAGAATCGCTCTGGAGAAACCACCATTAGACCATAGTCCCACTGGTTTCAGACGATTGGGAACAGTTGAGATTCTTGTGCGGTATTCGTAAGGCAAAAACTGACCATTCATTTTCAACCACAATTCCAACAGCGGTCACTTGGCCTTTAAACTCTTACTTTAAAACAAAACATTAGCGCTTGTCTCATCTTATGTTACATTTACACTTACGAGCAGAAGCGTGAGATGAATCACGAATTATGTGATAGGAAGAAAGAAGGACCTAAGAGTACATATTCAAATTTTTCTAATGAGGGAATAACCAACTTATTGTGTATTAAACACATATTAGGTGTGAGAACTAGAGTAGAACAATGCATTCAACATTATTCTTCTCGTTTCATTCCTAGTGAGCTCATGATTGTGAACCCTTCGAGTGGAATACATTTTAGCGAGGCCTAAATCACATAGAATGGTATGTAAACAAATGGTTTGATTGGTTTCAGACAGCCCATGTGGCATGTCGCAAGGCTAAAATTCTAACACAAATACCAGTCTAGCTCAAGCGGAGAGTGTGCCAACTTTCTATTTAAAAATCAGATACCAACAGAAGTGTTGCAATCAAATAATAAATCGATATAAATATAGGATTTAAACATACCACCGCTGGCAATAGCATCATTGATAAAGTTAGCAGCAATGTAGAAATATGTGGATATTTTGGTAGAGGGGTGGTCCACCATGGGGAAGCCCATGTATTTGATGCGGGGGCAGTCTCGGTAGTAAAGGTGGTCCGTGTCCACTAAGCCAAAGTACTTTCCTTCGGCCGTGTTGAGAACATGCGTTATTCCCATGAGCTTCAGGTAATTTTTGCACTTGGCAGCCTCCCTGAAAGTAATTTAAATAAATTATCTAAAAAATCTGTTGTTTATTTTTAAGACAAACAACATTCGAGTGGAAAGCTTTAGCATCGTGAAATTTTTACAGTCGCAATGTCATTTTTATATATAATTTAATTTTTCAATCGGTCAATATGTTCAAAAGAGTGTTTTACATGGGATGAGGCTGGATAATAAAGCCAGTCTACTTATAACGGTATATCGGATAGATATATCGGGTTAATGGCTAATAAGACTTCTGGTGCTGTGAAAATCAGAAATAGGCCCTGCCAACGTATTTAGTTGTAAACCAAACTCTGCCATTAAATTAGTCTCAGTCACTTTTACTGGGTTAAATGTACTGTAACATGATGACAAAGCAAAATACAATTTCCAGAGCCAATGCGATTGAATATGTTTAACTTGTGTACTTTTATAAACCCCGCTAAGTGAGTCAGAAAATGTTTGTCGAAGTTATCTTTTATTAACAGACATTTTCAAATGTGTGAAGAAACACCATGTATATGACATTGCACAAAGTTATTATGACAACAGAAAACAATGGAAATAATTTATATTTGTGTGTAAACTTTATGAAGGATTAATAAAATAGGGAAATTCATCTTTAATAAATAATATTAGAAATTCAGTATCATTATTACACTTGTCTTTCCCTAGCATGACGCATTTAATTTAAATTTACGAGCACTTGTAGATAAAAGACAATAGGTTTTTTTAGCAAACAGTTTCCGAGTTAAAATAATTATTATAAAGCAAACCAAAACAAATTTCATTTTATGAATGATTGTGATAAACACGGAATTATTATCATGACAAAGGATAAAATTATTTATGTTCCTTATGTTAAGCTGTAGTTTTCAATTTTGCAATAGTCTGTATGTATATAGAAAGTAAAGAGGCCCCAATTATTAATTTAATACCTCAGTTTTATAGCGTACATTTTGAGTGAAGTATGAAGAAATGCTTAGAATACCGATATATACCTGTTCCAAAATGAAACAAATAGTAATCTGTAGTTATTTTTAAATGACAGTGAAATGATTATATGTTTTAAAAATATTTACCAATTCCATACTTAAGCAATGATTCTTATACCATCATACACTAAATCAGAAACATCACAATTACTTTAGATTCAAATTGTAACAACTAAGAAAATCCTGTGAAAACCTCTGAAAACTTATTGACATTAGAAAAAAAAAGTAATGTTTTTAAGAAATCCTAGAATTTCATAAATATCTTAAAAAAATAGTTGTACAGTAGAAGATTAAACCTGCCCAAAATCTTGTTACTTAATTATCTCAGAACTATGGTTTTTGAATTGTTACACTTTGGAACTGAGGTACCGATTTGTAGGCTGTTCAGTTTCACATACTTAAATAATTTTGACAGCGGTCAGAAGAAAAGAATTAAAAGGTGCACCTTTATGAAAGCAGAGGTTCCGACAGCGATTTGAAAAAAAAATTCAAAAAAAAAGCAAAAAAAAAAAATTAAAATTTTTGATATTTTAATTCATTATTTTTATATGAAACAACAAAAAAGTGAGGTGAAATTAACGTTTATAATACATTTGACTAATACAATAAGTGTGTTTTTATATATTTTTTCGTTATCAATAATTTTAGTTACAAAAAACGTAAGGTGAACCATTGTAGTTTGCATTTAAAATTATAATATTTCAAAAAAAAAATGTTTATTTGTAATATTACAATTATTTGAAATTGTATTTTATCTCCATTCAAAAACAGTTTTAAGTTTTCGGATACATTCAGGATTTTATTGCAAAGCGGAAATACTCTGACCTTCTGAGAGAATATGCCTGAAGCCTGAGGAGTTAAAGGCCTGTTATGATAAACAAGTTTTACTTACGCATTTCCAATGTAAAGACGCGGGTACACTTCATCACAGTCAATATCCTTGAAGAGCTTATCGCTGGGGGCCAGCGAAGAGGTGGCGTAGGGGGCGCCATACCCTGTCATGGGGTATGACGGGGAGCGAGTGGAGTTCATCACATGCTGCAAGTGGCGGGCCGTGCTGTCGCTCCCACTGCCCTAAACATACAAACAGATTCATGTAAACCCCATACACTAATGCCATGTAATTAAACAGTCAACTGATTTCATGACAAAACTGAAATTTGATAATTATTTCAGAAAAAATAATAATAATCTAACATTCTCAGTTGTATAGAGTTCACTTACTATAAAGCAGATTAACTTCATGAACAGCCAAAATATAGCTCATAGAGCTATAACTCACTTGGTTTATATTCAAGTTTAATACAAAATATAGCTCATAGAGCTATAGCTCACTTGGTTTATATTCAAGTTTAATACAAAATATAGCTCGTAGAGTGTGCACTTGGTTTATATTCAAGTTTAATTCAAAATAAAACGGTCCAAATCGAAACAACTTATTTCTGCGACCGAAGATAGCACCTAAAGAATATTTTTAAAACTTTTGTCACAATTTATAGCCTGATATGTTGACACTAAAATTACCCTAAATTGGACGCTAACTATTGCACTCCGAAGTTCAAAACTGTTACTTTAAATGGATAAAGTAATGCTAATGAATTTTAGTAAACAGTACGATTATTATTAGCATTGAAAAAATTTTCAATTTAGTTCAGATCTACATCACTTGAAGAAATAATTATTTATAAACGAATTCTAAACACTTTGATCAGACCCACACTCTATTCAATCTAGACTAAGGAAGCATTTTGTATCTTAAAGTTTCTACGATAAGAATAGTTTACTATTTATAGTCAATTTATATACAGATATCACTAAAATATGCACAAAATTAATTTAACAATTTTCAAAATTTCTAAATAATCATCAAACCATGCTTTAATCATATTCAAGGAGTTAAAAATCAAGTAAAAAGTGTTAACTGTTACCCAAATCCTTGTCCAAAGGCTTTTGTGGTGAGACATAATAATAGTGCAGGCAATAACGAGTTGGCTAAGTTAACTAAACAGACAAAGGGTGATATCATGTTTCAATTAACATAGAAAAACAAAGCTACCTGTTTTATAGACAAATGACAGCGGCACTGGTAACCTTGGGCTTATAATATAGTATATGTTACGAAGGTGTTACGAAGGTGTTACGAAGGTGTTACGAAGGTGTTACGAAGGTGTTACGAGAGCAAGAGCAGATGTTTTTTGTAACACCTTTCAAAGAATATTATATTGCTTGAATTTGTGTTTACTTTGCAGAACTCTACAGGTACTATTTTTAAATCAAATACTATTTTTAATTTTATCTTCCACAATAATCATAATAGTGCTGCCTTCTAAATGTAAATCTATGGTATATTATAAAGCATTAGTAGTAGATGTTTATTTACTTGTAAAAATAAATGCTTTTGGCATAAAAAGAAAAAAATTATAAAAAAAGAGAAAATTTTATTTTTAATGACATTATTATAACTCATTTCAAACTAAAGTCTGTGGCTATTTTGTTAACCCATCAGTTGCTAATTTCACTAAGGTTCTATTGTAAGAGGGAACTTTCTCTGTGTTTTGTGCAAACGTTATATTCATAAGTTGTCAGAAAAATAATGTTTGGTGTAATTATTATGTTGGTGCCATTATTAGAATCTCTCCAGTTAGCAAACATGCTACACAAAAATATTTGATAAAATGCCGCTAAATATCTATTGATAATATCATTAGGTCATCACCATATCTGTATGCAAGAATTAGATCTAAACAAATTAAATCATTTTCTAACAATAATGTCAATATACCATGCTAAATGCTAATTGCTATTTGTTAGTTCTATTCGACAACGCATATTTTATATTTAGTGATTTAGGAGGATATTTTTTGGCATAACAGATTAAGTATGCTAAAAAATAATCCAATTTAATGCAAGTCTAAATTTCTACTGGAAGTTTTTTTATTATAGTTTTTCGGAATAAATTTCAATGTGATTAACAAAAATTTAGTTAGTGAACATAAATTTACAACAGGACCAATGAGAGTAATGAGTAATTTCTTTTAGGAATATGATTGTATTCAAAGAAAAATAAGGATTGTGGGGTTGCATTACGCAATCTCTAGACAAAAGTGATATTTATTCCAGAAAAAAATCATAACAAACTGAAACGAATTTGATGTACCATGAGAGTCCTTATGTATGATCCGAGTCTATGTTCACTTGCTGCTGAATAAGTGTGAACCCGTGGGAATGATGATTGCTGCTGAGTGTTTAAATATAATATGTTATTAAGAGATACAATTAGCTCATGAATATTATATGTTATTAAGAGATACAATTGGCTCACGAATATAATATGTTATTAAGAGATACAATTAGCTCATCAATATAATATGTTATTAAGAGATACAATTAGCTCATGAATATTATATGTTATTAAGAGATACAATTGGCTCACGAATATAATATGTTATTAAGAGATACAATTAGCTCATCAATACGTTCAACTGCAATGCTTTACCAATTCATTCATATAAAATAATGATTAAATCTAACCATGTCTTTCGTATCAAAACAAATAGGTTTTTTCTCTTCATGGAATTCATGGAAGAACAAATCAGAGTGAATGTTTAGTAGCTTCTCATGTTATTTACTCAGTCTTTGGAGTTTCCCAAAGCAGAAATTCTATATTGTATGGATTTATTGTTAAATCACATTAATAACCGACAGAATTAACAAACTATTCATGCCACTGAAAATAATTAAGGTTTTTGCACTATTTTCATCAGATATATCATTTATTTTTCAGGTGGTAAAAAATTTGTATCCTTTTTGATTAGCGGTCCAATCCTTTCTAAGATGACATTAATCGATTGCTGTCATCTGGTTGTCATTCGAATAAAATTAAAGAACTGCTAATGGTACTCCATTTTTAATTCCGCCGTTAACGAAACGAAAGCGACTGGAGAATTTTTTTCCCGGAGAGAAGAAACCAACTTCAAATCCAACACTTTCTTGGGGCCCTTTTGTCTTCTTTGTCAAAATTTGTAAATGATGACAGCAGCTACTCATTGTCGACACGAAGCCATCATACCGAGTGTAAACCCATATCAGTTATCAGTCGCTGTAAGCACTTACATAATTTAAATTTCTGAACAACCTACGTTTGCATTAATTACCATACGTTGGATGAGTATGTAAACGTGCTCAAAAACTGTAAATTTAACTCATGAGTGTAAAGCTTGCCTAGTAACGATAGTTATTAGGAGTTAAAGGTTGAAAAACAGGTTAATTTTCAAAGTTCAGTTTCTTCTTCAATAACAGAAAGAGTGTCAAAGTTTCCTTACTCCGCTTACTGCTAAAAACGCCCAAATTATTAAGTAACGCTTCGTTTCAACTTAATTACTACAAGAAACACCTATTTACATTGGGGAGATCGAAAAACACGCATAAAATAGATTAATCTTAATTGAAGCAGAACTGTTCGGTAAAGTCACATCATACTTGCAAGAAAAAAATATGACTGTCGAACTGTCAAAACACGTGAAATTTTAAATTTCAATTAAGAAAAAATGGCACTCTAACGCATCTTTTCCCATTCCCCCCGAGGTAAGTAGTTATTTCTAAATTAAATTGAGTGTTTTTTAAATAATTTTAGCCTATTAAGAAGTAAGCGGAGCAAGAAAACTTTACCAATAAAAGTACTTTGCACATATTCATTTTCATCAGGCTGATTCCCATCATCCATAGACATTCAAGTTGATATTGATATTGACCAGCCAAACAGGCAAAGGGGAACAAACCAAGTTGGCGGAGTTATCATCTCCCTTTCTGTGATTTGTCAATAAACTAATCTGACAGTACGCAGGCAACTTGCTAAGTAATATCTGCTTACAAATTACTAGTCCTTTTTACAGAGGCGCGCAAATTGCTGGCAGCGTAAAAAACTTAACTACAAATCCTAACTCGGGTAAACATAAGTAGTTTGTTTCCAAATTCACCCACCTTACTCATTTTTAGCATTGCTATGCCAGACGGTTGGTTTAAAAACGAACATTCAGACCCTAAGCAAAAAAAGTCCCACAATGGACTTCACTACAAACCTTTATCTTTCTTTAGTGAACTTTACTTTTCTGCGCAGGGTTTGGTTATATCAATGAGAATGGCTGATGTTGCAGTTTATTTAAAGCATTTCGCAAACCCTTCTGGTGTCAAAAATATGGTAACATGATTTGCCTCCAGCTTATTGATATGATACCCAGATTTCATGTTAGGGCAAGACTATCAATTTGGATTTATGTGCCATCAACGAATTAGTACATAAATAATTTTTTTTTTCAAGGTTCATTCACCAATTCAATTGAGGAATTCATTTGTGACATTCCTGCTGAATCTGGTAAATTTGCCATCAATTATTGATGAAGAAAAGAAGGTAGGTACTATAACAAGAACTTGACTTATTTGAGGCTGTCATGACAAAATAATAATACACTGATCAAGATTGTTGTTAAAAATTATCCCAGACTTACTTTAATAGAGATAAAATTGGAAAATAATTACGATATTAATTCAGTCGTAGCCACTGAATAATTGAATTGCCATGGCCACTATGCAGCCCTAATATTTGTTTCTAAGTAGGAATAAATATAAAAATGTATGCTAGGCCTGGTTCACTGCAAAGCTCTGAGAATGGTATTTTTGCTCAATATTGACTAAATTACGATACTGCCATTGAGAATATATAATTAATAATTGATTGGGACAGTTGCTGACTGAATAGCTCGTTATAAAAGAGCCTCGAAACGGTTAAATGCGCAAATAAAGCTTGTTAGGTTAAAACGCCAAACTTAATATTGAAATTATACAATACTTTTATATTTACCGACTCTCGCCAACTCATTTTAATGCGTTAATTTCGTTGAACTGGAAAATACACTGAACAATAAATGATTTTCCGACCTAAATAACTGCAAATGATCTATTTTTACGGTACTAAACCGATCAAGGTTTGCAATTTGATATACCACAGACAATTTTCAACAATTTATCCTTGAAACGTCAAAAGCTAAATATAAAACATAAGAGAGCAATCACACTCGAGCGTTTTCTCAAAGAATAGTACACATTTCCGAATAGACACGAATTTTAAAAAAGTATTCTATTATATATATATATATATTTAAGTTCTCTTATTTATTTATCCTTTCGTTCTATCAAAATCCTATGATATTAATAATACGTCCAACTCCAGTGAAATTTCCCGCCTCACAAGGCCCAACTAGGAGCATCCCGGTTGGGCAGCCTTGAGAGGCGGGTTAAGGTAGGGGCTGTGGGAAATAAATCCTTTAAGGAGGGTCTTAAAGAAGCCCAGTTATGTGAAAGAGGAAAAAAATAATTTCGTAGGTATGTGTTTTGAATTAGTGAATATATTGATACATGATTTGATGACACAAATGTGAATGGTAGCAGAAGTTGGGGACACCCGAGGAAGACATAGCACGATCAATTGAATCAGATACTTGAGTTGGGTCAGAATAATATAAGAGTATATATGAGACGATGTATAAATGTGAATGAGACAAGGAGTGTGTGCCACGACCGAGTTGTTTGGCGGTCTGTCCTCTCTGCGTACTTCTGTGGGGAAACGGCGTGATGGTTAGTTAGTTAGATACATTTTAGTAATAAATTACAATTTTTTTATAAATTCATATTATAATATAAGGTTGTAGCCTTCGCTGCAGCCAGAAGCATCCTCCAACTGCTGTGTGTTTTTTTAATATTTTCAAGGGAAATGTGGCAACATCCCATTGAAATTATTTTTAAAATCAATTAACCTAACAACCACTTATTAGGACTTTATAGTAATGTGATTTGAGTGCAGTGTGATAAAAGTGAATAAAGCTACGCCCGAGCAAGAATTTCGCTACGCCGAGGGTAATTTTATTATCCCGACCGTCGTTTTATATTGGAGGCACAATGCACCGCTTCTACAATCACCAGGAACAGGATTATATGGAGATGAATAATATCCATTAGAACGTCACAGCGGTGCTGCCAAGGTCTGTTATCTATGTGAGGATATTGTGACAGCGCTTTATTAGCAGCAGACGGATGACGAACCTCGTGCTGGCACTGTTGGTGGACGCGGTGGACTCTCTCGTTACAGAAGCTGGCCCAGTTTCTTCACCACCTGGGATTCTTGCATCTTCCATCCATCTTCTATCTTTATGTCATCTGTTCCTGTACTTCATTTTACTTAACTTAACTTCACTTTCTTTTTGTAATACCTGCATCAATTTTAAAGCGCCCCTGAGGTGATGTCTCACAAAAGCGGCGCTATACAAATTAGCCAAGAAATAAATAATATATTTAGATCTTATTGTAAAATTTCTCACAATCATATTTGAGTATCTAAGTATTTTATTACCTTTCAAAACCATCAAAGACAGAATTAATATCCGCTTTAACTATTTTTTAATGTATGAGCAAAAAAGCAGTAAGGTCGTATGTGGGAAATCTAATTAAAAAAAAATTCTAATAATATAATTTATTTACGTCAAATAATGAGTATAATTTCACATAAAATCCATTAAAATGTATTAGAGAAAACCAAGGCACACTACTCGTGCTTCTAGGAGGCGCTAGTGTAGCAGGTTGCTATCAGAATGTATGGTGTATGTAAGTTGGAGATATTATTCTTCTTCTTCTTTCGTAAGGTGGGGGAGTCAGAGGGGGACATCTAGGTCTGCGAGCCATTTTAGGGCCTCAGGCGTCGCCATGTGAACCTCATCAATCCTGCCGGGGAATGAATGGAGCGGGCATTCGTTGACCACATGTTCGGTGGTCTGCACCACACCACATTCACACATCGCCGACTCTTTAAGGCCCCATCTGTGCATCATGTGAGCACAGCGGCTATGGGAGCACCTTAACTTATTGATGGCGGACCAGGAGATATTATTAATATTATGGCATAGAGCTACATTAGAGGTGCTACTGAGTACTAATCTCTCGTACTAATATTTTGTTGTTGTTATAAATCATTATTTACTAATAATTCATGAAAAACATTGATCCTTATATTGTTAAACTTGTTCAGTTAATTCAATTACAGAATTCCAAGAAGAGCTACAAAATGCACATGGACTTCACCCACGTAAAACGCAGAGCTAGGCTAACACAAAGATAAGACTACCCTCAGGACAGTGGGCATACGCAGCACTCTTTGGACTTCACTCACGTAAAAGGCAAAAGATACACTACAACTTGGGAGGCTGGTAAGGGTTCCGCCGCCCCGGGAACCATTTACTAGATAACCAACTCTGCCATAGGTCACCCCACATTTGGTGACTTAGCAGGGGTGCCCGGGTTCATGGGATAAGGTTTGTCTAGGTCTTGGTGGAGGATTATTTTCCTCTGGGCTTCCTGTGGGCATAGCATAATCATATTGAATTTTTAAATGAACGCTTACTCGCATGCAGAGGTAGTTCTGGGGGTACGGATTATTCGTGGATAGGAGTAAGGGCAAGCAGGGAAATAAAAATCTCAGTTTTTTTTTTTTATAATATAATATTTCGTTTATTGATAATAGACATTGATTAACATTGAAAATTTATTAAGAATATAAAATTTCTATATTAATGACTAAAAATTAAAAGTAGGTAGGTACATGCAATTTGCAATGAGTATAATTTAAAATATAAAATGGCACTTGTATGCGTCACTCTCTGCAGTAAGCTGTAGTTATCTCTGAAAAACCTATGAGCACCAAATATGTTTTAAACAAAAGAAAAGTTTTTCACTTGAGTGTGGATAACATGACGTGTGGATACAAAAATAAGCACAATGCCGTACCATGCAGGGCCGGCCTCTAGCCAAACGTCGCTGTGTTAGGTATTACCAGCGCCTTGGCTTGAGCGGACTGCTCCAATTGCGTCGTGCTAATTGAATTGCGAGTGAAACACACAAGTTACCCATAAAACCCTAGGCAGTATTATTGAAGGAAAGAAATTAGTGCAATAAAATGTTTGAATTAGTAGACCTTTTTGCACATTTTCGATGTTCGTAGTAACAGCCATGCATGGTAATTTTTTTAAAGCCATATTTTCTATTAAAAAAAAATGCAAGTACATAAGTACTGGAATCAAGAATTATTCATGCATCATATAATGCGGCTAGCGTCGGATGGGTTAAGACTTCTTGCTTCATGATTATCTGTTATTGGGTATGTGCATTTGATTTCCTGAAACTACATCATAATTTTTAACATTTAAAATACCAAAATTTCCAATTACTTGTGGTGATGATAATTTTTTTCTGTATTTAATTTAAGCCTTAAAGCTTAATTTATAGTAAGTATACTAGGTTAATAAATTTATTTTTTTAGACTCTTAATTCGTGATGGGATTCCATTGAACATTATGATTAAAAAACACAAAATAAAAATTTCGCTCCGCTACTACAATAAACCATGTGCGTGCAGGTTAGCAAAAAAAAAAAGGTTTTAATTACAAACATTAAATCAATTTTTTTAATTCCTGACCCAAGTGGTTCAAATAACCTTAGTTTAACATATACCAGTCAGAAGGGATAAAATGGTATATTAAAGTTACAGTTTCAATAGTGTTTGCGCAAAAGTCTTATAAAGAGAATACATTATTTCATTGAGCTAGTCACAGACGAGAGATATAACCCCGTAATATATATATATTTTGTTTTACATTAACTCCACACAGGAGGCCCTGAATAAAATAATTTCCCTCCGGGAATGTATAATCTGCACAGAGGAAGGAGTGAACATGCATCTTGAAGAGACCCATGTTGTAGGAGGGAGGGTTCCACAGCCGAGCTGTTGAACTCAAGAACGAGTTGTAGAAGCGACTCGTTCTCATGTGACAAATGTCAACCGTGTATAAATGTTGAGCGCGCATTTTTTGTGTTTTTCGACTATGCACGATATATCGATGACGCTAGTTCCTGAGAGCATCTTCCATTGTAATACCGGTAGAACAGGGACAGCATAACTACCTGACGCCTGTGCTGTAAGGATAGTAATCTAGTAAGTTAAGAGAGGGGAATCTATCAAACGGACCGTCCGTTTCTGCACAGAGTTCAGGTATTTTGGGACATTAGATAAATTAGGGAGCTGTCAGTTTTCACATGACTATCAGCTGGCAAGACGACAGATCCTGCTCTCTCCCTCCCTCCCCCCTACGCTAGGGGGAGAGAGGAGTTATATTATTAGAGCTTCTGTGCCCCAATACATCATGAGGTTATTTCTCGCGTTTGTAACTAGCTTTACTTATTTCCTTATATGGAATGATTAGTGACACTGTTGACTGTTACAGCAGTGTATTTGAGGATGTGAAATAATCCATCTAATATTTTTTTCCTTTATATATTTGTGGGTTTACTTGAATACAAAAATATAACCATTTATTACATAACAATATTAACGGGCACCAAAGTATCAAAATTCAGTCATGAAACTCCACTGCCTGCTGTGACATCGTGACTAAATGCGCTTAGAAATGTGACAGCAAAATTAACAAACAAATATACAACTTTGTACAAGCAATCAGTTAGCATTATTTATTGACTGACTAAATTAATCAAATGTGTGCGAGCAATGGAGCAATGGAACCAAAGGATGAAAGTCTTACAGCACAAATATAATTCACTAAATTAATAATTTTAAAAATAAGTTACACAAGTAACAATATGATGAGTAGTTAGGCGACTGAATATTGTATATATCTGGTAGTATTTATAAGCCTGCAAGAAGTAGTTATTGCCAATATCATATCAATATCAAATAAATAAATATCAACAACTCAGATCCATTTCTTAATCTAGCAAATAATCACTCAAGATTTTGAGTTGATAATTGCTTCTTGTTAGTCCGTAATAATCATACCGTTGAACTAAACTTCCCGAACCTTGGAAAAGGCAGACATAACTACATATAATGTATTGCATATTAATTAATTAATTAAATGCTCAAATAAATATGATTTTGACACATTATCAAGGAAATTTAAGAAAAACAGTAAATAAGCTTGTACACAAATTGAACCCTAATATACAGAGCATCATCAAAATAGATTTTTGCGAATTGGGGTTCAAAATGTTCACAAATGTATAAAAATATATTAATCTTACCTATCTTAAAATATTGGAAAACGATAAGGATAACTCTCTCATATAAATTTGAAGAACTGCAAAATGCAAGAATATAAAACTATATTATATAGAAAAGATTAGGATGTTTTTTCAAAGGCATATTTTATGTAAATATATGAAATTAAATAGAAAAGAAAAAGGATGCATAAATTTCTGTTATTATTATTACAACATTAAATATTACAGTGAAAGATATTGCTAAAATGTCGATAGAAACATCAATAATTCGATATGTATATATATATAAAATTGTGGGTGTTCTAGGCGGATATTCTTTTATCTGAGTGTCTTTTTACAAAAAAAATACATTACGGTCCGTTTTTTCATCGCCAACTTAATCCTAGATTGGAAGTTATCGGGATCTGTTGGCATTTTTAGGTCTTTCAAATATTAAATTTGAAAACTTAGGCCAAGCCTACACTACTTCTGAATCCAGGATAAATTTAGTTTGAGTGTTTAAACATGACAGCTGTTGAAACCGTCATCATTTTCAATATCAAGTTATTATCACTGCATTTTATCTCTAAATAGTATAAAATAAAATCACTATCCGCGTCTTTCTGTTTGTGCGCTTAATTCTTCTAAACTACGCAACGGATTTTGATAGGTTTTTCACTATCATTTAGCGAATTTCTTCCGGAAGGTTTATATATAAATAATACATGCACATTATATTTATAGAAAGTAGAGAAAAGTTTAGCAATGCCGGGTAAACATCAGCTAATCTTAACACATTGTCGTCGGGACACGGCCTTTGCCGTTTTTCGCGGACTGTCGATCAACTGCGGGACACGGCAAATGCCGTTTTTGTCAACTGTCGGTTTTTGGCGGGAAACGGCATTATACGGGTTTGTTATCAGCGTGAAATACTATGATTCATAAGTGGAATGGGCTCTTCAATTAGGCGAGACAATCGCAAAAGACTCTTTTTTGACAAGAAGCAATTAAACATATGAGTTATTGAGTGTGCGCCTTCGACCTTAGACGACACTGTTCAATTTACGCGATCAGATTTCACACATCCAGCGATTGTAAAATTGCGGGCATGGCAAATATATTTTATTATATGACTATATGATATGAATAAACATGTTATCTTTTACTTGGAATTTTCAAATATTGAATATTGAATGCTATTTACTGAATTAATATCAGGTTTTTATATTCAGCTTTGAAATGTGGTGAAATTATGATGTAATGAAAGCAATTATAATTTATTGTTGATGATCAAATGTCATATATGATTTCTTTGAAAATTTCAATTGAAAATATTATTTGGTTTAGAAATTGTGTCAATTTTAGGAAAGCGATATATTTATGCGCTAATCGCGAAAAACACCCTCTATAGGCTAGATTATATTGTTTGAAGCGCCCGACTACAATGTGTTAATAATACAAATTCAGCCTGTGTATGTTTGTGTTTGCAAAACTCGAAAAGTAGACGCAATATCTCTGCCCCAAAATGAGATACGGAGTTGAATTAAAGTGGACGTAATGTGGTGGAAGAAGTCGGAGACATTAGAGAAAGATATTAGCAATAGCGAAGCATTGCGGGATCCACTAGTGTTTAATTACATAATGTTATCATGTAAGCAGTCTGATTTTTATTCAAAAAGTATTATTGGCGAGACAAGATGAAACAATGTGCTGCGTTGGGGTGAAATCACCCATATATTAGAATGCAACCTAAAGGTTAAAAATAAACAAGAGTTAATTAATTGTAGTAATACACAAACATTCCAAAGCAATAACTATATCAGTCAAACCCCTATATGACTGGCGATTTGATGGATGACAGTTAAGGTTTTGCTCTTCTAAATCTAAAATCAATTGGAGATAAAAGCGGGCACGGTGGTCAAAATTTAACCAAAAAATTTTCGAGGTAAACATACTAAAGGAAGAATTGTCCAATTTTCAATATTCCTGAAAAGCAATTGACTGAAGCTTACAAACTAACATTACATTAATGGTTAACAAAATTGACTGGTTAGATTAAATAATATACAAAGAATACATTAAAAAAAATATACAAAAAACACATCATTTGGAGGTCAGTTAGAAATAGTTGTAATTTAAGTAGATGTATTTATGTACATATGTATATTAATTTAATTGTTTTAATATAGCCACTATTTACTCTTGTAAGAAGGAATATTGGCACAATTAAGTGTCTGAGGATATTTCATCATTGTGATGATTGAAGATTGATTTGATAGAATACAATCATCTGGAAGTTTAAGTAATCACTCAAAGAAGTAACATTGTCTTAAAAAATAATGGAGGTACTATTAAACATTCCTTTTAAAATAACAGATTTGAGTGCACGATTTTGCAACATTTTTAATAATGGAATAAATTAATTGTGCATGTGATGAAATTCCCAAAGTTAATTTGTTGTTGGTTTTACACAAACATTAAATGAGCTCTTTTTAACATTTATGTTAAGAGTTTCCGAGTCAATATGCAAGACAAAACATTATAAATTCTAGATAACACTGCCATACATGTATGAGAATTACCAAGCGCCTTAATAAATGGTCTCAACTAGGAAACTCAACAGGGGAATAGGTAACCTGGTAACTGGGGAACCCAATAGAATCAATCTGGGAATAGACAAACCCGGCAGACTTAACATGATAACTAGGGAACCCAATGGACTCAACCAGGGAACTGGGGAACCCAATAGATTCAATCTGGGAATAGACAAACCCAACAGACTTAACCTGATTACCGGGGAACCCAATGGACTCTACCAGGGAACTGGGGAACCCAATAGATTCAATCTGGGAATAGACAAACCCAACGGACTTACCTGAGAACAGAGGAACCCCTTATCCTTGTAATGAAATGCATGATTTTCATGGACTTAAAAATTATTTACTATAATTTATTACACAATTCCCATAATGAATAACTGATTTGATTTAAATATTATGTTAACACACATAGTTAGATTCATATTATATAAATGTCTTAACATTTATTATTTTACTATGATAGAACTGCAACACCGATTAATATTGCATCCAATTAATTTAACAACATCCAATTATATCAACATGATTCCCTAACATGCGTCTATAATAATTGTAAATCAATGCAATGAAATTTCGTATAACAATATAAGGACGAATAATGTTAGACATTTAAGGACGAATGTTGGGAGGGAAGGTCAGATAATAAAATGGCAATGAAGAAAGAACTTATAGGTAAAATGGAGGAATGAAAATGTCAAAATTTGACAGTTATAGTAAAACCTCATTTTTGCAAAACCTTAAATTTATGAAGGTCATCATTTGCCCTATTCTTATCAACGTAACTGTGTAAAATATTTTCCCAGAATTGCATTACTGCACTTGTTTCACAGAAAAACGTAAAAATGAGATTTTACTATATTTATGATAATACTTTTCCTTCGTTCAAGAAGGGTCGGGGGACATTCATTTACGTGTTTGGTGTTTTCGACCGCAGAATGGGATTTCGTAAGACTAGGGTGCTTTCTGCCGAAATGATGGGAAGCTCGTTCTTGCAGTGGTAGACTATGAGGTGGGACACACTCTCAAACACGCGGTCTTTGGTTCTTACCTAAAAAGATAAAATAAAATTCATTAAACTTACTTAGCGAAACTATTATTTTATTATACTCTTCGTCTACTAATTTTACCTATAACCTGATCTAACACAGATTTAAACCTTTTTAGTATTTGATTGCACTGCATCAATGATCCACTTTGAGTTTGTGAAAGTTGCCACAAAAATAATGGTGATTTGCAGAAGCGATCGACCACCCCGCCAAAATGTGAAATAACCCATAAAGCCTGTAGTCAATTCATTGATTAGCGTGAGTTAATTGCAATAAGATATAAATAGGCAAACCTAACTAGAGGCGGTACCTGCCTTAGTAAATTTGAGCAATGCATTGCTGCACATTCATGGTAACATAAGATTTTATATAAGAACAGTAATAGAAAAAAAAGTAAAATAGCACAATAATAATGAGAGAATACAAGCGCCAAACATCGATATATGAACATAAGCTCCACTAAATACCATGAAAAATTCCTGCTAATCATAAACTTAGCAACTCTATACTAGACTCGTGTGGTGCATATGTCAGAATGCCGAAGATGTGATGTCACATGATGTGTTCTCACTGTGGGCACTGGCTCTAGTGGCTGAAACCGTCAAATGAGGGAGACAGACTACTCTCATAATGGCAATTCATTTGTTAGAGCAGTGAAGACATTTGAATTGTGCGTGACTCGCGGCGCATGCGCACACACATACTTGATCGTTGAAATACGATGCACACAGTGGCGGTTCTTCCCTTAGGTCAATTGGTGTTTGACCCCCCAAAATTATAAGACAACAATAATAATATTCAATTATGTGCATCAAAACAACTGGTCTTATTCTTAATTTATTTAAAATGTACTGCGAAACAGCAAAGCTGCAAGCGGCGGCGGCTAGTGACTAGGAGTGACATCTGTTGTCTCTAATAGAAGCTAGAAGCTTTCATTCACAAGTCCATACGATTCGCTGGGTCAATTTAAAGAATGTCCACTTTCGCATCTTCTGTCCCTATGCGCGCCATAGAATAAACGAGATGGCACTATAATTTTTGTCGAAGTAAAAATTAGGTACCGAAGAAAGCTTAGGGACGCTTAGGTCATGACCGTGAGGGAGACAACACGATGAATATTATATATTTTACAGAGATGGTGACATAAACACATGTCGGTTTTTCATTTTACACGCTTGTATTGTGTAGAACAATGGTTGTTTTTCAATTGGATAGTTCGGGAAAGGTTTAGAATAATTATTTATGTTGTTATGAAAACAAAAACAAAAAACGTAAAAGATCACTGTCAAATAGAATCAAACTCTTATTTTATTTACTTTAATGTTGTGCAAAACTAAATTAAAACCTAATATCTTAAAAATAATTTGCCGTAAGTACATACATGGATTGTGTATTAATTTCCAATTTACTATATTAACAATTTTTTTTTTCTTTTAAAAAGAAAGACAAACATTCCCGGGTTACGAGTAACCTGACAATATTTGAAAATCTCCTACTACCACCACAGTAAGCTGAAAATGTTGCTTGTGTTGTGATGGAGGACTTAGCCAGCCGAGGAGTTGAACACACTACGCCTGGGTGGGACCCAAACGCGATGTCAACTCGGCCACCGACCGGTCAAAATATAGATAATAATATATGGACTTTTTTCACAATATAAAATAAAGATTAGTCACACATTTTTTTTCAAATGACCTACCACTACTGGATCCTTAGAGCCGCCTCTGGATGCACATGCATAATACCAAACTTTTGGAATAAATGACATAGTTAGGAATAACAGATTTGGAAATAATTAACAATGTTATTTGTCAAGCAAATGAGCGCTGCAAATTTAGATACAAACTTGACAGGATGTATTCATTGCACCCGGTTTTTGCAAGTTTTGCTCTGTTAAAAATTAATAGTAATCAATTTCTTGTGATGAAATTGTTTTAGTTTGTTTTTGAAAAATAATGACCAGCCAAAACCAGTGTTGAATATAATATAAGTTTTTAAGGTTAAGGCAAAAACTGTGAATAGGGTATTTTTAAAAATAACTTTGCTTTGTTGATGTGATCGTTAGTTTTCCGTGTACAATTTTCCGAGTCGATGTATCGTGGAGTAACGGATATGGCTCTTTTCACAGAAAAAAAAATGGGAGTTACAGGTAAGCAGCTCCTGCTATCATTTAACCTCATGCCTCTGGCATATTCTGTCAGAATGTTGGAGTATTTCCGATTTGCAGTAAAATACAAATAAACTGAATATTTCTGAAGGTATTCATAAACTAAAACTGCTCTTGAAAGGCGATGAAATACGCTTTCAAATTTTATTATTAGAAATTTTTAAAATATTAAATAAAAACATTACAAAAAAAAATATACAGCTCACCTCGCGTTTTTTGTAACTAAAATTACTGCAAATGAAAAAAAAAGAGACAACCACATTTTATTAGACAAATGTATGATAAATGTTATTATTACCTCACTTTTTTATCGGTACATATAAAAATAATTTATAAAAAAAATTGCTAAATTTAAGTTTCATAATACATATTATTTCAAATCTCAGTTGGAACCTTTGGTTTCATAGAGGTGTAAATCTTAATTATTCTCAGGTTAACTTCTATATTTTAATATAAAGCGTGAGGTTTTCTCTTTGAGACACCGTTTAGATCATATTTCTCTCCGTGATGGTAAGGGATATTTTTGATGAGACCAAAAGCGAATAAATTAACTTGTGGGGTTAATTTACCTGTATTACATGCACTTCTGTCAAATTCAGTCACCATTCTGCCTCTTAACCTAACATATTATAAATGAAGTAGGTTTTAAACCACAAACAGTCTTATCTACAACTATAAATACATATACATAGATTGCTAAGCAATAATTATGCCTACAAAGTTTGCCGTGTCTATTGAATAACATGTCACATAAATAATATTGAATTATTTATTTATTTATGTACGCCTAAAAAGGCTTTTACATAGAAGTGATACATGATGCAGTGTACATAGGAGAATATGTATTATACAGGAGATATTGACAGTAAATAGATGTAATCCATTTTAAAGAAGGTACAAAATACACACTTGTAAAATTGTGATTACAAGTATAATGAGAAAATATTAAAAAAATATGAAGCAATAAAACGTAAGAGTAACATAAAGTAAAAAAAGAAATTACAACAACACTACATATATTATATTTAGTGCATTGGAAAACAACTACATAACTAGATAGAGTGGTTCCAGAAAGAGGTTGTACATGACGCCATCTAGTATCTTGTCTTTATCGTTTTCAAACAAAACTTCCGAGAAGGAGAAGATGATTGTCAATGACGCACATACAATCTCTCTGGGAAACACCACACAACCCTATCTAGGAAAACGTTCCTTATTTCAATCACTGTCATAAATACTCTTCTGTGATACCGACTTTCGACATAACCCAACTAAGATTTTGGTTGACTTGGGTGCATCCCCGGATTCTTTCTTCTGCATCGAAAAATTAACTTATTGTAATTGAATTGAAGTGAATAATTTTAAGAACAATTTTAATATTTACCACTCCTTCAGGGTCAATCAGCAGTAAATGCTTCCGGGAGTTTTGCTGTACTCCAGTCAAGACGTATTGTCCTGGAGATCCTTGAGATTCTCTGACGAGGAAGTCTCCATCGTTTATTACCAACTGAAAAAAATAATTACTTAAAATTAATAAAATAATTTAATTTTCATCTGTTTGGATTCAATATAAATTAGGAACCACGGAAGGATAAAATGATACTCGGATTTTGTGAGCAAATACAATGCAGTAATGGAATAACCTAAACCGTCCAGAGATAACCACAACATATTATATATGGCCAAAATGACTTATATGGTATGGTCACTATTCTATATGGTTGTGGATTCCGGGAACATGGTTAAAAGCATAGACATTCAAATTGATAGACTTGTACTAATATAAATTCTGGGGATCATTTTGATGAGCTGGTGAATGTCTTTTTGGCACCAGGAGGGTTTGAGAGTGCTTTGAATAAACTACACAGAAGAGTGCACATTAAAATCGCCAGACAACGTTCAGAGAAGTAAAATTCGCCCAAGTAAGACAATGGATTGCAGCGCAGTCCATTGCGGGACTTTTCTACGCAGGATCTAAATGTTTATTTTAACCGAACTGCCTGGTGTAGTGACGAAAATGAGTGAGAGGGTAAATTATAACACATTTTTAAAAGTGTCTTAACTAAACAGTGTAACAAAATATTCGATTTTGGAAACAAGCTCCAACTTTTGTATACCTGATTTGGGTTAGATTTTTTACACAGCCAGAAATTTGTGCGCCATTGCAAAAAGGACTAGTAATTTGTAAGTAGATTTTACAGTGAGAGTGGCCTGTATAATTGTCAGATTAATTTATTAACAAATCACGGAAAGGGAGACGGTCATGCCGCCTCCCTACTCCGCACACTCGGTTTGTTTCCCTTTCCTTGTTTTGCTGGTCTATCAATTTGATGTCTATGGCTAAAAGGCAGAACTGAAAATATATAGCTACACATTTAGGAAAATCTTTCTGTACATAAACTTATCATGTGATTTCCTCGCGATATTCATGTTTCATGTAAGGAATTCTGGAAAAGGTACTTTTATCAGTTAAATAATAAATTACAAGTAAGATACAGTTCATTTCACAGTAAAGACACGAGGTCACAACTTTGATATCTTCTAGCTAAGTCAGTGACTCATAAATGACCTAATCGGATACTTTTTCAATAATCTAATTATAAATGAGAGGCGCACTTCTTGGAATATGATACAATACAAAATTAAGTTACTAAATATGGGTACTTTTTGTAAGCAGAACAATCAATCATCTCAATGGCGATTGCTAGTTTCAATAATTTTTGTAAATGGGGACCGTGATTACAAAAAAATGGTGAGTAAATAAATAATAATCCGTGTATACAGCGCCCTTGAGGTGATATTTCACAAAAAAATTAGCCACATGTTTCTATTATGGACAAACCTGTTCAGCAGCTGCCCGGCTTACGGTTCCGTGGAACCAGGGCTCGTTTTGCAGCAGAGTTCTTTGTTGGCCAGGGTTGAGTTTTTCTATCGCCGTTGAGAAGGGTTCTGAAAGAGTTAAATCATTAGTATTTTTATGGTATTATTGTAATAAATAGATATCTAGCGTCAGCATGCTAGCTTAAAGTCGTCACTTTTTGTGATAATCCTTAAAAAAAGCATCGGTTTGCAATTAATATTATATACATATTTATGAACCTACATAAAAAATATTCCAATTAATTTATTGCAAGAAATTGAAACATTGTATGCATTTAACTAGATGAAGGATTGTGTACTTAAAACAATGTTATTATAAGGACATTAGATGTATTATATTGAGGTATAATAATTACTACAACTAGGTAACTCCGAAATTAGCAATGAGCATACGTGGGCGAAGAAATAAAGGTTCTATGTATATCACGAAAAGGCCGATTCAAAGTTAACTGGTTGTAGTAATTATCTCGCAATACACTACTTAAATACAACATCTTTTGAAGAAGGTAGCTAGAAAAAGAAAATACATAAAGCATTACGCATGTTCAAATGTATTTTATTACATATAAGGGAATTAGATAAAGCATTACGCATTAAAAGGTTACAACTAATAATACAAAAAATTACTATAATGATTAGATAAAGTAGAATGTATATTAAAAGGAAAAAACTACATAGATAGTGTTTGCTTAATCAAGAAAAAAATATTACTAACATGGTTTAATACCCGGTGCAGCATTGTGAGGGCATTGATAAAATATGATTAGGTGGCAAAATATAATCAAATAGGTATCTGGTGTTATAATTTTTCAGCTTTGTGTAGACAACAAGTTTCCTTAACTGGTTTAGGGCCCGTATTATAATATCCAAGTAACGTCACTGGTAGTGAAAATCCCCAAAACAATCTGCAGTTTTATAGAAGTATCGATCTGATAACTTGGTGCTATCAAAAAAATATCTATTTTATTAAATTACCTTAATGAGTAAAACCTCAAATTGTAATATTTAATTATTAAAGAGAATATTATCCATTATTAAACGAAAATTTGAAACAGAGAAATCAGAAAAAGATACGGTCACATCTAGGACTTGAACCCAGGACCCTCGTCTTGCCGGTATGCCAAGATGATGTTGGTAGTTCTTATTCGAAGTATGATACAGTTAAATATGACCGAAGGAGATAGGTTTCCATTAGCTCAGTTGGTAGAGTGTGTACCGGCAAGGCAAGGGTTCTGGGTTCAAGTCCCAGATGTGACCGTATCTTTTTCTGATTTTTCTGTTACAAAATTTTCATTTAAGAATCGCTAATATTGTCTTCAATAAGAAAAAAATATCTTTGAAGGCTGGCTCAATGTTTATTGAATAAGTTTTAGAAAGTATGTAGACGATTTAAGATAAAAATATCAATATAATACTAAGATAAGGATTGGGATATTTAAAGAAAGTTTGAAAAACTTACAAATAAAATAAAGCAATTGCTCATTAAAAATACTCATTTCAGTTGTCTGCTTGTAACTCCGGTACAATGAACCAAAGAACTCGGATTTACTTTGAATTTATGTGTCATTTGAACAAATTCAGATAATATCCTGTTATTTTTTACAGGTCTGCGCTAGTGTATAATAAACATTGCATGGGTAATAATAATTTTTAGTTTTTACTAATTTGGAAGACAAATTTTATCGACCACCGTTTTAGGTACCTTTATTTTCTTGGATGTTTGCGCAATTTGTTGTACTTATTATAATATAGTGAGCGTTTGTGGTAATCTTTCACGTAATTCACAGTCCGAAGAATGTCTTGTTTGTTTGTGGACAATTAACACTTTCATTAATAAACTTTTTGGAATTTATCTCCCTTCTTTTTATTTTGGGACAAGCACACTTTTACATACGCTGGACTGCTCAACATTTAAGGTAAAAATGCTCCAATGCATGAGCATACACACAACATTTAAAAGTTCAGGGTAGTCAAGGGACCTTACAACTTCAATTTCAAAAAGGAACAATTAGTTTAAATATTTTTACTTACGCATTCCAAAAACATCTCTTTGCTGCTGGTTTGAGTTTGAAGTGAGGAGGGACGTATCATTGACGTAGTTGTGTTCCCGTAGGGGCGCTGTGGGGCCTGTGTGCGGGGGACTGCTGAGGTCAATCAGGTTGCCCGCGCTGAGGCCTCCGCTGGCACTGCACGGGAGGCTGGATGGGGCGCCACGAGAACTTCAACAAAAACACAATTAATTAATAATTTCGTGACAGATTTCCAGTTGTTTTAAAGCATCATTTACAAGAACATTACAAGTAAAATAAACCTTGGGATTATAAAGCTGTAAAAAAAATTAAAAACATGAAAAATACATTTTTTATTGATTTTTTAGGTATTTGGACTGGCACATCGTATTCTTGAACGATTCTCTTTCAAAACGCCGACTTCTCATCTGTATGAAATTTGGGTGATTTTTGTTGACAATTTTGTATGTGATTTCTTACAACAGTGGACCACAATGTTTATAAAGATTTTTTCAATAATTTGGTAAAATTAAAAACAGGATTTAGAGTTGTTTTAATTCATTGGAAATTAATTTGGTTACCACTGCACATATTATTTTTGCATCAGATTAATGATGGAGGAAAGAAGATTGTATCAGATTATGTAAATAAGTTGGGATCATAGAAATGAGAAACAGTAGACAGGAAGATAAGGGTGAGGGGAACAAACCATGTTGCGAGGAGTGGTGAGGAGACGTGGGCATCACCCTTCCAGTGACTGGTCACTAAATGAATCCGACAGTTTTGAGGCAACTCATTCATCATCATCATTTATAAATAAAACCTGCTTACGAATTACTAGTCCTTTTTACAATAGCGCACAAATTGCTAATAGCGGTAATAAACGTTATTGCAAATTTCAAATCCCGTGAAAAAGTAGTCAGTTTACGAAATCGAATATTTTGTTACAGTATTTAGTTAGACATTTTTGAAAAGGAATTATAATTTACTTACAACAATAATGGACATGTGCACGCTGAGTGAATGCCTAAATATATTTAGGGTTGTCACACAAAAGTTCCTATCATAAAAATAATACAATCATCTTTATTAATTTATGTTAGTTATTTCACACATAAATAATTTAAACTAAAATAATACATATGCATCATGTACATTATTATTTGCGCCTAGTTGTAGTAGATACTCTCAGTATCGCTCTGGTTGCTTGAAATGGCTTTATTCATGTTTAATGACCAGATCTGCTTATCCAGGTACTTGTCACCACTACTTCCGACTGGAGGTAGCCTGGAGACAACACAGCCAGGAGTGGGGATACAATAGTCCGCAACCTCTTAAGTATAATTAATTTAAAATAAATTTATGTTAATTATTTCATGCATAATTTAATTTAAATAATACATTAACACCTAAGCGCTTAGCCATAATACTATACAAGAAAAAAAAAATTTTAATAGACTTTTGAAAAAGGTAATATTTTTTTAAGGGTACAGTTATTTTACAGTGAATAATTAAATAAACATTGAAACTAAGCAACATAAAATATATATAATACCACAAAGGAGTTCATAATTTTACAAAAAAAAAAAAGAAAATTATATGTGTATTTTGTTAAAATGCACAAGGTATATCCCTGAATATAATACATAGTAATATATGTTATTTTATATGGCTACACAACCTGATGTGACAGTATTAGTCGGCTGTGTATAAAAGCGAAATCAGACCCTGCGCAGAAAAGTCGGATATTGGGTTGTGCTGCAAACCTTTACCATACTTTACTTTTCTGTGGAAGGTCTCGTTATTTGAATGATCGCTCGCCGGCGGTCAATGTATGAATAATGTCATTGTTTATTCAAGAAATGCTGGAACTCTTCGGTTCCAAAATGATTGTCACGTGGATTGGTTCCAGCTCGTCGAAATGATACCCGGACTCCATGTTAGGGAAGTTTAACTCTTCTGACGTCAATGGTTGTGATACTTGTTTTTACAACTTAGGAAGTAGGTTCATAATATATTCATCGACAGCTTATATTTTATCAGTTTGTGTATGTGTAGTATAGCCAAAATAAAACCAATTATGGATTACCTCCTGGTAACTGTACCTCTAACAAGACAACATAATAGGAATAAAAAATAAAAAATTACATAAAAACAAAAACAAAAATATTTCTTGTAATAAAAAACATTGAAATTTAAAAAAATATGCTCGTAATGAAAACATTTAAAGTTATGAGAAAATGATACATGTACGTAAAAAAATGATAATATTGATTGTAATAAAATTTATCAGAGAATTATGTAAAAAACAAATATTGCTTGTAATAAAAAATATTGAAATCTATGAGAAAATTGTATAAAAATAAAATATTGTTCGCAGTAAAAAAAAAATATTGAAATTTATGGGAAACTATATTTATTATTTAAAATATATGTGACTTATTTTCTCATGTAGAAGGTGAAACTCGGGAAGTATTATTTTTAATATGCATTGATAATAATAATGATAACAACTCACGATAATGACATTGATTGCTATTATGCATGTTATGTTATAATTTCCTTAAAATAAAATTAGCATGTTATAATTTGATAACATTAAATAAGTGATGCGTTATGACATTTACTGAAGGTTAGTGAATATGTTCAGCAGAATCTACAAATCAGAATGATGACACGACACTTGACAAATTTCCGGGTGGGCACTTTTAAATTGGACAACTCGCAAGTCTTTATTATTGGCTGTGACCTTAAACTTTGGTAAAAACTATCAAATTGTGTTTTGAACATCTGTTGAACGAATGTAAAACATTGACTGATAGCAAAAATTCAGTATTGACTGTGATATTGATGACTGTGCTTCTGAAATAATATCTCAGTAAAAATATACAATGAGGTGGTCTCCGAATTTTTTTGTTGTTGATGGAAATGTATTACATTTAAAAGAGTTAATAATGACACAAATAATTTTTTCAAAAAATAATTACTAGGGTTATGAGCTTTCAAAGTGAACATTAGTAAAATGTATGCAATTGAGTCTCGTGACATCACAGGCAATAAATAGCAATGTTGCAGTTACTGTGATGTCACACGCCTTTTTCGGTTGGTTGCAAATAATTTTGACGGCTTATATCTTCGATAAGATCTATTCGATATATTCCAAAAATTTTTAACCATTTGTTCTCAGCATTACAGTATACATATTTTACAATTTCGCTGTCATTGGGACATGTAGGTAAATATTTTTACCTACATGTCCCAATGACAGCGAAATTTCTCATGGAATTTCGGAATGCTTCTGAGGTATTTTAAAAGCGCTATATATTTCTTATTTTTTAGGTTGTCGTAAAAGTAAATAATATTTTGAAAACTAGGCAAAATTATCATCCCGAAAATCGTATTTGAAATAATCATTGATATTATCAAACATGAAAATATTGACAAAAAGCGTTACCGAAACATTTTGACTTAACATTCATAATTTTTAAATAATTCAATATGTATTTAGAAAACATTCTTTTGTGTTGGGAACTAGTAAGAAGTAATCACTTCACATTTTATGCCATGTATACATTAAAAAAATATAAACAGTTTTATAACTTTCAACTGTCATTGAAAAAATTCCGCCAATTTGTAATCATACACTTTTGACAATTTTTAGGGTTTTTTCCATGGAACCAAGGATAAATATTTGCAATAAACTGAGAAGAATAATTATTTTTCTTTTCAACATGTACAGGGTTTTCCAATAAGAGGTGTTATTTTGAATAGCCCGCTATTTCGGTAGATGTTACTTTTGAAGCTGTCATTTTTTGACATTTGACAAGTAGAAACTACGCCATTGATAAAAATGGAACGATACACGCTTCAACAACGCATTGCAATTATTAAAATTCACTTAAGTGAATCAAATGCAAATCATCTTGAGTGATGAGGCCCATTTCCACCTCGGTAGCTTTGTCAACAAGCAAAATTGTCGCATCTGGGGCTCGGAAAACCCAAGAGTTATTGTTGAAAAGCCTCTCTATCCTCAACGTGTGACTGTTTGGTGCGGTTTATGGTCCGGCGGAGTCATTGGACCTTACTTTTTCGAAAATGAGGCTGGAGCAACAGTTACGGTGAATGGGTTGCGCTATCGAGAGATGATTAATGATTTTTTATGGCCGGAATTGGATGGTATTGATCTGGACAACGTTTACTTTCAACAAGACGGCGCTACGTGCCACACAAGCAACGAAACCATTGATCTTTTACGATTGAATTTCAAAATAACACCTCTTATTGGAAAAGCCTGTATTATGTGTGTCAGAGTATACTTACATGTGATGGTTATTGGAGGGCAGCGGGGGCACGGGAGGAACAAAGTCCAGGGATTGGAGTTCTGGTGGTGTTTTCCCCGGAAGGTCATTGTAGTATTCTCTGTTTCCAGTGCGGAGTCCATGGAGCGTTCTTCTGCGATAAAGCAAACCAGAAATATAGACATAACACCACTTGAAATATAATTTA
This sequence comes from Hesperophylax consimilis, assembly GCF_061612785.1. Lineage (NCBI taxonomy): Eukaryota > Metazoa > Arthropoda > Insecta > Trichoptera > Limnephilidae > Hesperophylax > Hesperophylax consimilis. The sequence goes on from NC_142838.1 coordinate 19,285,044, forward strand.
TATAATAGCGATTTCTTATCTACCAATAATTTTGAATAGATAAAATTGAGACAACAAATTATGATAATCTACTTCCTACCACAGAACATCCTCAACCACAAAATTATTATAATAAAATTACAATCAATAAACATCCAAATAGTATTAGTTTACTACAGCAAACATTATAGTAACAGGATTCTTTATATCTGATATTGAAAAAGAACAGATTTTGACTTAAATTATAATAATTTTATCCTAAAAATTAACAATTTTTCAGGCAAATAGACTGGACTTAACGTTTAAAACAAAAGTACCAAACTTATAGATAGATTACTCACGCTACATTAGATGGCTTAGTGAGAAATTCTTTAAATCGTAATTCAAAAGCCTGTCCAATAGTTGAGATGACATCCTGAGCGAGGCCGCCCCCGCATTCCACAACATAGCACGCTCGCCAATCTTGTAAATTCTTCGCCACGTATGCCACAAAGTCAAGTGTGTCCTGGAATAATAAAGACGAGGTGCATATTGTTGTTTGCATGATATATTACTATCAATACAAACATTCCCCATTTTTACATAGTAACAAAATGTGAAATATTACTCAACAAAAAAAAAAAACAGATTTTTATTTTAGCACTTTTTGAGTACACATCAATATTACCACTATGTATATGAGATTTTTACCTTGGAAAATGTTTGCTAGGCAAATTAAATACTACAATGTTTTAAGATACTCGAGGATTAGACCCACCTCGCAAAAGTAACTCCTTATGCTGTGAATAGACACAAGAAAAATCGCGGGAGGCGAGCTACAAATTACGGGACAGGAATGAAGCAACAGCAATCGGCGTTTCGGGCCGTTTATGGTTGCTTCGTTCCATTCCTATAAATCGCGTTTCAGCTCGGCTTAGACAGTAAAAAAATAAAATAAATAAACTAGGAATGAACAATGAGATAAGTTATTAACTTACTGTATCTCCTCCTGATGCAAATGAGATTCTCGGCATGTCGTGCCTGGCGATGATCTCTCCTCCCTCGAGTGTGCTCAGCGATAGACTCTTGCTGGAGATGGTCAGAGAAACATTGGAGCCGGCCTGGTTCATCCTCGGCTTGTCAGCGATGGCTCGAGTCACCCTCTTGTCCACTCGCCGCTTTTTATCAGCGGTTTTGAGACCGATTGCTTCGCATACTCTGTTTATACACTCCCTATTAAATAAAATTATATTAATGGTAATTTATTCTATACCTTTTTACTGAATGGCAACATTACTTATAAGTGAGCCTAGCAAATTAGATTATCGATTTACAAAAAATAAGTAAATAAACTGTGCCTTGTACCTTAAGTGAGAAGATGCAGTTTATAACTAACTGCTAGACAATATATTAGACAGATCATTTTCACTTCTTCATAATGATTCTAAGGGGCAATATTCTTTATTCGCTTTTAAGAACTGACTCGGTGTTGCAAGGTCACAAAATTTACCAATATTTGGGCATTAAAAAAAGAAGACTTACTTAGCTACCAATGATCTAGTGTCAAAATCCAAACTCTTCATCGATGTGAACACTTCCAAACAGCCAATATACTGGAAGAAATATATTGATTATTATGTGTTCAAAAAAACTGTTTTAAAAATATAGCATATGGGCCAACTCTTTTTTTACAGCACATTGAAAAAAATGGATGCATAATTTGGTGACTAGTTTATTTATTTATTTGTCTGAGATAAGAGAATGCATGAAAAGTATTTTGTTGTAGACTTAGTAGTTTTTTCAAGTGAAATAATGTCAACCAGAATTAAGAAGAATGCATATTACATCTTAATCAAAACATTTTGTTTGATTTATTAAAGCATTCCAGATGGAGGAAAACTTAAATGTAACACTAGTATGGAATCTTGTAAATTTTAAACAGATTTACATCATCGGTAACTTCGCAATTTAAACAAAACAAAACACAGTGGTATGACGGTTATGGAAGATTTATAAATTGTTAAATAATTTATTATTTAAGTGCGCCTTATGAATATTATTATGGAGAGATAACTGATTGTTTAGCAAGTCAAAATATAGACAGGATATTGTTAGCATAATGCATACATACCCGTACAGCGTACGTGATCCCATCCTTAGATACCAACAAATCTGGATGTAGCCAGCCTCTAGCGGGCTTTGCAATGAATGAACCATTCTCTGTCATTTTGAAGGACTTCATATACGTATTAATAAAAAATATCAAATCAACATCATTCAGAACAATACTTCAAACAATACCCGCGCGAATTAGAAAGGATATTACAGTAATGTACACCCTACGTAAATGACTCATGCCATATTAATTCTAATTATTCAAAATATAAACACGCTATTGTAAATAAGATCACGAGTTTGCACTTTTGATATAGGTTACAGTTACATAAAAAACTTGCTAAATTTGTAAACAATACTTCATTTATAAAGCAAATTACATTGAAATTTATAATGTCGTAGTTAGAAAAACATAAAAGCGTCCAACCGATAGCACTGTCACACCAATTTGACAACCCAGCCCATAGACAAATGAGTTGTAATAGAATGACAACTATTGGCAATCGCGATGAAAAATTGTTCAGGTACCTTCTTATTTGCATTTATATTTCCGATTACTTTGTTCTAATGCAGCATTCACAATCACATTATTCGGAGTTTTGTATTTATTTTATTTATTTATGAGAAAAATCAAATTCAACAATACAGTTATCTTTAACTGATAGACGAACGAACGAAATATTTTGAAATTTTTTATCCACAAAAACTGCCAAGAATCGTGTGAAGCAGTAAATCGGGGATGGGGAACCTGTGGCCCTCCAGACTTTTTGGTTTGGCTCGCGAATACTTTTGGTGCGGCCTGCTGACCACAAAAAAGATAATAAAAAATGACTTTCAGAAAGCGGCAGCGGTTTTCCTTCGCGGTGTTTCAGATACATTTAAAGATTTTCTTACAAAACCCTGAGAAAGGTAAAAAATAGCGGACAGGTACTTACGTTAATCGAAAGCATTTTAGACACAAATAATTGGGCGATCCAACACCTCTTTTTAATTTATTATTATTTCACTAGCAAGAAATTATGGGTGTAATGTGTAATTTAACGGCATTCGTGGTCGAGGGGTAGGGCTTTCGACTAGCAAGCCGAAGGTCGCGGGTTCAGATTCCCGCGTGCTCAAGCTAATTTTATTTGATAAATTTGTGGTATTTCACAATTCATTAATTTGAAATAATTTATAGTATACTTTCGGCACGTTCAAGAGTGGAATATACTCTCAGTATCGCCCTGGTGTAAGACCACTATTCAGAATAGAAAAATTGCTTGAAATGGCTTTAGCCGTATTTGGTGACCAGATCTGAATAGCCAGGTACTTCTCCACCTACCTCTTCCCCATCTTCTTCCCCTCCCCACTACCTCCAGCCTCACAACATACCTCGAATTGAGATGCAATAGTTTCACTGGCTCCAGGATGTTGGGAGCAGTTGGGACTCCTGTGCGGTATTCATGGATACATCGGATATGGGTTTATCTGCAGACGCATTAAGGAAGGAAACCATTGTCGTGTTTGAAGTGCGGAAGGGCGCTGCGAAGAATAAAATATAAATAAAAATATAAAAAACAAACATAAAATGGCCCTCGACAGCCAAAAGGTTCCCAACCCCTGCAGTAAGTAGATAAACCCCGATTATCCGATTTCACCCACAATTTTGTTTTTTCAAGTGAAATACACAAATAAATAAAGACTGTATTCGGCAAGCAATTGTTAGTGCGTAGATTATGTAAATTAAAGTAATTTGTTCCAATCTGTAAACTTCGAATAATTTATTTCTCGTATCATCTACTGAATCTGATATGAGGTATGGAATTCAGCTTAGAGAATTTCCTGTAAAAAAAATATGGATCGTATTCAATCAGTGCCAAATTCATTGGTTAAATAAGTAACTCATAAACATATATACGAACAACGTCTTAATATTCCATATCAGTTTCAAATTCTTTCAGTAACAGTAATTCTGTGGTACAAAATTGTGATTCTGCACACATAACCAAGTATAAAAATAGGCCAGAGAACACTCATAATACTTGTTTCAATGAATGAAGGACTAATTGTACCTACAAGCATTTTAATTAATATTTATTTATGATAAAGATAATACAGGGTATGTCCAAGTAGAAGCAAAAAAATATAAATAATTTTTTCCAAATTCCAACTTTTTCAATTCAAAACAAAATCAATTCAACTATTTAAAAAAGTTGTTCAACTTTTTTACTTGTACTATTCCTTATTATGCTGTCTCAGAAGAGGTAAAGTCACAAGGAGGAAACCCATAATTGCTTTTATTTTGGCTATATTATACTTATGTACAAACTGAAATAAATGTAAATTGTCGGTTTTCCGAAAATTAATAAATAAATCATTTAGAATCCCCCCCCCTCCCCTCCAAAGTTTTTATTGTAATTATTTTTTTAAATTTTATTTAGGAAACAAACAGTCATTTATATATTTGGCATATAAACAGCATTTTTTTACAATATAAGACAAATAATGTTCCATTAATTCTAGTTGTTGATTCAGTATTTGCAACTATACAATATATTTATAAATGACAAAGAAATATAAAGAATAAACATCGTAAGGAATTACAAAATGTTATAAAAACAATTAAAGACAGTTAGTGGTAATACAGTTTGCGCTTGATTATAATAAAAACAATAAAATAAACTAAGATGAAGGATTATTTCACAAAATAAAAAATTAAGTTATCAGTTTAGTAAGCATTTTGCATTTTATATTTTTTCAAGTTACACTTGAAAATGTCTACATCTCGTAAGGCATTGTGAGTTTTACAGATACGTCCTATTAAAGAGTTTTGCGCATATTTGGCTTTACAGTGTTCTAAATAAGTCTTTCGATATGGTGTTGTGTTCAGGGCAACGAAATGCAATCTTTTTTAGCAGACATGATGAATTAACAAGACTGTTCACGATTTTGTATAAGAATAAGGCATCAGATTTTTTTCTACGTTTATTTAAAGCGGTAGGGTCAAACCGATGATCGCTAAAGCGATAGGTAGGCGTTTAATAATTTTTTATTGGATATTTTCAATAGGATCAATGTATGTTTGATATTTAGGATTCCAAATGACTGAGGCAAACTCGAGTTGTGACCTTACATATGACATATATAGCAGAATTAGTGTGTGTTCTATAGTGAAAGGCTTTGTAATGCGTATAATAAATCCCAATTGTTTGTAAGCTTTTTCTAAAATATGTTCAATATGGTCCTTAAGTAACATTTTAAAATCTAGCAGTACTCCAAGATCTCTGATTGATTCTACTCGTTGTAGGGGTAGGTACATGGTTTCATTTGTAAGTATAATTAATCGGCTGTTGTTTTTACGTGTAAATGTTATAACGTTACACTTTTCTGTATTTAGAAAAAGTTGATTGATATCGCAATATTGTTTAATTTTGCTTGCGTCTTCTTGTAACAGGTTGAGGTCATCTGTGGAGTCAATAAGTTTATATAATTTCATGTCATTTGCGTAAAATAGGAAAGAAGAATGACTAATGACACGTTTTATGTGGTTTATATATAATGTAAACAAGAGAGGCCCTAAATAGGAACCTTAAGGTACCCCTGAGGGAATAGTTATGATTTGTGACATGTAACCTTTTAAGGCAACAGCTTGACTTCTATTTTAAACATAAGAAGAGAACCATCTCAGAAGATTTCCACATACACCGTTTTTCAAGAGCTTATTTAATAGTATGTCGTTATTTACTTCGTCAAATGCCTTTGAAAAATCTGTGTAAATGGAACGTTAGTTAATTGAAGTTAGCGCACTTTACCCCCGGACTCCCTTTATAATAACCTACCGAGCATACGAATGAATATTTATTTATAAGGACAAAGAACGTTAGATTATACGACTCCTAGTTGTTTAGCCCATGAGCTCATTTTTTGTTTTTCTCTTTCCACATATTTTATTTTTTATTTATGCATTTAAACATGTTTTTAATAAAATATGATTTGGTAATGTGAGCCTCGATGTGTGCTTTACCTGTGCCGAGGCTCCCATTTTACAATTTTATGTGACAAATTATGTATCTACTGTATTGAAATTATGTCTATTACGAATTGAAATGAAATATTTGTAAGTAAAATAAAGAAGTAACATTATATAATTAAGGCAGATATAACAACTAAGCAATATGTTTATAATTGATAGTCGGTTGTGCATAATATGTGTACTATGTAGATATATTTTAAGATAAATTTATTTTGCATTTTTGTTCTTTAATCCATGTCATAATTTTGCTTGTGAAATGTTTTGTTTCCCTATTTTTAAAAGCTTTTATTGCCTGGTATTTGTGGTGTCTTTGTCCAAAGCTTGTGTTTATCATTATGCTTGAGTTTTTTATTTTTTGTATGTACGCTAGTCTAAGTAGTATATTGTTAGTTGGTATAAATTAAGTTTTTTTGGTTCAAAATGTACTTTAGTAGTGTTTTTTATGTATATTTTGCATATGTGTAGTACGTCAAACTTGTTGAATATTTGGTCACTGTCAGTCATACTATGTTTTTAAAGAATTATCTTTATGATAGTTTTCTGTGTAATTTCCATTATGATCAATAGCTGAGTTTGTTGCTTTTCCCCAAGCAATTATAACGTATTATATAATGGGTTGGCAAAGTGCATAATATATTGTTTTCACATGTATTAGTTTAAATATGTTTCTTAAGTTCAGGAAAATGTGTGTTATTTTCAGGAGTTTATTTGTGATTTGTTTGATATGATGTGTCCATCTGAGGTTTGGTCTATCATGCTTTCTAAATATTTTGTTTGGTCAGTTTTTTCTAGAGTAGGTCAATCGCATATGTTGGTGTTTGTCCATTAATGTGTTCTTATGGTTTTTGGCTTTCCTCTAGTATTTATACTGTATGTTGCGAATTTTGTTTTCGATAGTTTAATGTAAGTAAGTTTGTGGATAACCACGTTTTCACTTGCGTGATTCCTAATTCTGCTATATTGTTCACCTTAGTCCAATCAACCGAAGATTTGAATAATAAAACTGTATCGTACGCGTAACTAAAAATTTCTCCGTTTATTTTCATCTTGCATAGATCATTTCCTTCAGTTAAGTTCAAATCCGTTTGCTCGGTGGAACTGATCAATCTTTTTACATTTACATGGATTTTCAAAAATAACGTTGAATATATATGGGAAGCCATGTATTTTATGAGAAGAATACCACATTAAATAATAATTAGGTACCTACGTGTAAAAATCCACTAGGGCGTAGATAATTAATAAATAAAGAAGCATGCAAAAATGAAGATGAATTCATATCAAACAGGTAAATTATGTACATAATTTTGTATGTAAATTAAAAAAAAAAACAAAGCGAATAAATCATAAAATGAACACCAACGGCAGGTCTGTAGGGTAGGTGAAGGTATATTCCTTCAATATATCGATATGAAACTGAAGCAGGAAAAAATACATAATACAACAGACAAGATATCTATCACGAAAAATGAAGACGTTCCGAGTTTTCCCGCTAACAAGAAAATTCTAAACTGCGCTCACGTTTCAGCGTTTCCGATCTAGCGCAATAATTTATTCCGCATTCGTATGTTACGTACAACTTACATTGCCAACGGCACGTAATAACGGGCATTTCATTTTTTTCATACAGACAAAAACAGACACAAAGCAAAAAGTTAGAAGTTTTTTTAACATAATTTTTTTATACAGTGGTAGTGTTTTGAAGACTCAGAGTAAATTTTCGTCGTGAGGCTCGAGTTAGCGTTAGCTGAGGGGAGCTGTTAGATGATAACGGGAGACTGTCCTGCGCACGCCCCCGGCTATTGGTGGAGGGGGTCTTCCGGGTGGGGGCTTATCCCTTGTTCTAATGATGCGCGATTTTAGACCACCCGACAGCACGCTACAAAAATTATATTAGGTATTAAATTATTTGTGTTCTCCACAATTTTCTTTTGGGCTAGTGGGTACTTAGTACTTACCAGCCATTAATGGTAATCTGAGACAATGGGGTTCTTCATCTCTTGTTTTTTTTTAATTATTTTGCTGGGTCGGGATAAAATATATAAATAAGGAGATGAATAAATTCATGGTTTTGGGATCCCTTATTCTCAGTCACAATATTATTTTGTAATACATATATTATTTTATTTATAGACCTACGAAGCGTCCATAATAGTATATCAGTCAAAATACTTTAGAAACCGTGACCTCCAGACTCTACTCAAATGTTTACTTCACTTGGCCGTCGCTGTAGGCTATTTATTATTAAATTATTGAAAAGCATGCTAGATTTTAAAATTTTTATCCGGTCGCAATATAAACCATTAACTGAGGAATTCACATACTTCTAACTACAGGGTTTTCCAATAAGTGTTATTTTAAATAGCCCGCTATTTCGGTAGATGTTACTTTTGAAGCTGTCATTTTTTGACATTTGACAAGTAGAAACTACGCCATTGATAAAAATGGAACGATACACGCTTCAACAACGCATTGCAATTATTAAAATTCACTTAAGTGAATCAAATGCAAATCATCTTGAGTGATGAGGCCCATTTCCACCTCGATGGCTTCGTCAGCAAGCAAAATTTTCGCATCCGGGGCTCAGAAAACCCAAGAGTTATTGTTGAAAAGCCTCTCTATCCTTAATGTGTGACTGTTTTATGCGGTTTATGGTCCGGCGGAGTCATTGGACCTTACTTTTTCGAAAATGAGTCTGGAGCAACAGTTACGGTGAATGGATTGCGCTATCGAGAGATGATTAATGATTTTTCATGACCGGAATTGGATGGTATTGATCTGGACAACGTTTACTTTCAATAAGACGGCGCTACGTGCCACACAAGCAACGAAACCATTGATATTTTACGATTGAATATCAAAATAACACCTCTTATTGGAAAACCCTGTACTTCTGACAGAAAATTAGTAGTAGATAGTTGCCCCACATTTAGATTACTGCTTTAAGATATTATATTTGGTCAAATAAAGGAAACCTAAACTAACCAGAAGATCAATTTTATTTGGAATAACTTTTATTTTAAATGTTGACCAATCATTGGAGATGAAGATAATAATAAACAAATCTAAACGAAACATGAAACAGAACATAACACAGAAAAATAAAACGGTAACGGTCTCAACTGGGAATCAAACCCAGCATCTCTGTCTTACCGGGACAACGCCTCTAACCACTCGGCCATTGGGACCTAATTATTTTACGTCATTTTTGTCTATCTCAAACAGGTGTCCCATATAAATAAAAATCGCTTTTGTTTATCTGAGACACTATCTAGGTTACAAACAAATTCTTTGAACTTAAAATTTTTTTAGTATAATATTGTTAATTCTGAATTTATGATCGACAAAAATGACAGATCCCAATAGCCGAGTGGTTAAAGGCATGTCCCGGTAAGATAGAGATCCTGGATTCGATTCCCAGTAAAGACCGTGACCGTTTTATTTTTCTGTGTCATGTTTTGTTTACATTTGTTAGTATGTATTATCCTCTTCTTCAATGATAAACCAGGAACGATTCAAAACAGCTACGAGATGTATATTAAGGAAAGGAAAATATGCAAGAATTTAATCAAATAAGAGAAGAGCTACATAAATTGGATTCGAATGAAAAAGAGACTGATGCATATAATGTGTTATTTTTTTGTACAAAAAATGATGAATAATCAAATGTCAAAAGACTTATATTGATTTTAATAAAATATTAACGTAATAGAAACGTAAATATAATTGGATTACCGTTTACGAGGAAAACAGTCACAGAACTGGAGGATTTGTCAAAATACTTGATCAAACTAATCTAGTTCAAATATGTGCTATTTTATTATGTATGTTTTAAATTATGATATATGGGCCATAACAGATATAATTTTTTATGATTTTATAGATTTTTCATTGTAACTGTTAAAAAAATATAATCTTAATCTTCCTGCTGTGTTATTTATTATAATGAAATATAAAATAAAACATCGCAATAAGAGCGAAATTTTTGGTAGACATTTAGTAAATAGAGTAAAATCATTTTTTTCAATAATTACCAAAGTTGCCTCTATAATCATCAAAAATCGAATTCTTTATTTATTTATTGGACAATTTTTATAGCGCCGCTTTTGTGAGATATCACCTCAGGGGCGCTTTACAGTTGATGCAGGTATTACAAAAAATATAAATATTACAAAAATAAAGTGAAGTTAATTAAAGTTAAATGAAGTTTTTATAAATAAAAACACAAATAAATAAAATAGCACATATCCATACTAGATATTTGACATTTACTTTGATAAAAAAAATAATTATTAGGTTTTGATTTTTGATTTTTTTTTATTTAAAAAATATGATATGAATACTGTTAAAATATTTAATTATTGAAGACAATATTATCGATTTCTAAACGAAACTCTGTAACAGAAAAATCAGAAAAGGATACGGTCACATCTAGGACTCGAACCCAGGACCCTTGCCTTGTTTTTTTTTCTGTTTCAGAGTTTCGTTTAGAAATCGACAATATTGTCTTCAATAATTAAATATTACAATTTGAGGTTTTACTCAATAAAGTTATTCCAAAAATAAATACTGTTAAAATATATTATTATAAATAATAAAATGTAACCATCTACGCATCTACATATTAGTTTATATACTTACGTAAAACGTAATATGAACTAATTCAATAAATAAATAAAAAAGATAAATTAACCTTTACAAATATAGGACATATTTAAGTCTTGGAAAACGTGCTCTGGAGATGGGAACGATGCTGGAGTTTGATCGTCCGGTATAATAATAATAATAATATAATAAGCCAATGTTGGAATTTAAGATGGGCAGGAATAATGGAATTAGTTGAGCGTTGTTGTTATTGTTGTTTTTTTATTCTTCTTTATAACTTCTCTTTTCATGGCTTTTCTTTACTCTTTTTGGCTCTCCCGGGTTCTTCCTGTATTTTCTTCTTCTTCTTGGTTATTCTGGCTTCTTCTTGACTCCTTTTAACTGTCCTAGTCTCTTCCTGTATCTTCTTGCGTCATCCTATCATCTCTTAACCTTTCTTAGCTCTACTAGTCCCTTCTTGTTTTATTCCCTTTGTCCCTTCTTATTGGCTCCTTTTGGATATTCTAGATTCTCCTTTCCCTTTATTATTCTTTCTTTGCACTTATAATATATTTTTTTGCTCTTTGCATTCTTGCCTCTTCTTGCTTCTTCCTGCTGCTTGGTCATTCTTGCCTCTCTTTGACTCTAGTGTTTTGTTGCCTTTTTTTCGTGTTTCATCTTGCTGTTCAAATCACTTTTTGGCTTTTATAGTTCCTTATTGATCCTTCATTTCGCTTTTTGCCAATTTATGCGTCTTTATTGTATTTTCTTTCATCCTCTTGGTTCGTGTCGTCGTGTTCCTAATCCTCTAATTAAAAAGTAAAACCATTTAATAGTTAATGCTTTTATTTTTTATAACGTAACTAACACTTTTATTTTAACTGTACTCCAGCGAAACTGTAGGAAAAATTTCAATTTACACAAAGCATTTTTTTTTGTATTAATAATGTAAACCAATTCATAGTAATAATTAATTAAAAAATAATAATGATTTCACTGATAGCTTCGCCACTAGCCGAGTCGTGTATTTAAGGTTTAAGTGTGTGTAACCTGCAACTTGCATTGTTCATTGTGCAGCAAAGTAGCCCCAAAAGCCGCCACATTGCATTATTTGGAATTGAAAGCTGTATACCTTCGTATTTGATATTTCGTTATTTATAGATTGGATTTGTTCCTTATATGGAGCCCGCGCTGCAGCAACGGCAATGAGAACAAGACTGGCGCCATATTCCAAAACGGAATTTATTCAAACATGGAACCGAACGCATGTTTTCCGATCGACTGAGATTTAATACTGGTGTTTTCATTATTTTATAATAAATGAAAAATGAAGCAATACGAGACAATTCGTTTTCGCTCGATGTTGTAAAATCGCGAAATTATGGTTAAATTGGTAAAACCTTTGATTTTATTTAAAACTACACACATCTGTAGAAAACCAGCGCCATCGGTTGGATATAAAAGCAACATGCGCAATTGTTTTTCAGTATGCAGACTGAGCCACTAGTAACATATAAATGTAAAACAAAAACAAGTGATGGAAACCCACTGTGTGTGGGTAATATAATCAAAATAGTAGTCGAATTAATTATTAATTTAATAAGTAGAGTTAAAGTAAGTTTTTTCAAACTTTAACTCCTCACAGGAGGCCACAAAGAAAAAACTACCCTCAGGGTCTATGTAATCTTTGAGGATGCTGTGTGGGGTTTTTTTTCGAAGAGAGGAAGGTGTGAGCATGCGTCTTATAGAGACTCATGTTATTGGAGGGAGGAAACACAGAGGACGGTAAATACAAATTACATAATATGTAAAATTATTCAACAATAAGCGAGCATGTAATGGAATTTTCGACGTTGCATTATATATTGCGTTATGTAATATTATGGTGAGAAGTGAAACATTAAAGTTTACAAAATAGGAGTAAAGTATCAAAATTAGATTAATATTTAGAAAATAACATTAGACACCTTTCATTGGTGAAGTTAATTTCAATAAAAAGAAAAATTCATCGCATTAAATTTAACTGAAAAGCTCCTGAAAATCTTGGAATTGAAACATCTAGAAAGTTGAGTTTTAAAATCTCATCACTTTAGCTCACAGAATAGTCACGACCCTGTTTGCTAATAAGTTTATAAATACCTACGCATACCATCGTGGTAGGTACTTTTGTTCAGTTGTTTATTTATTTATTTACATCTAGAAAGTCTAGTTATTATTTTTTTTTTTTGTATTAGGCAATTCACCCTAAAAAGAGTGCTATGTGTTATTAAATTTTATCACTGTAGCTCACTGAATAGTCAGAAGCATAGAATGTTGTTGGTACTTATGATCAATTATTTATTTAGATCTAGAAAGTGGGGGACGCCCGAGGAAGACATGGCACGATCAAGTAAATCAGATACTCGAGTCGGGCCATGTCAAGAGTCAGAATATTAGAAGAGTATGTATCAGGCGATGTATGAATGTGAATGAGGCAAGAAGTGTGTGCCAAGACCGAGTTGTTTGCCGGTCCTTCCCCTCTGCCTACCTCTGCGGGGAAACAGCGTGATGGTTAGTTAGTTAAAAAGTCGAGTTATTAAATCTTACCACTGTAGCTCACTGAATAGTCAGGAGCCATAGATTGTGGTAGGTACTTATGTTCAGTTATTTATTTATATCTATAAAGTCGAATTATTAAATTTTATCACTGTAGCTCACTGAATAGTCAGGAGCCATAGATTGTGGTAGGTACTTATGTTCAGTTATCTATTTATTTACACCTAGAAAGTCGAGTTATTAAATCTTATCACTGTAGCTCACTGAATAGTCAGAATCCATAGATTGTGGTAGGTACTTATGGTATTTATTTAGAATACGATTTAGTTGCGCTAGTTATTAACAGTCTTAGTACAAATAAAAAAGAAAGAAAAGAAAAATTGTAAGATTGATCACTTAATTGAGATGCTGACATTTTACGAAGTATTCTTCAATTAAACGTGGCTAAACCTAAGAATAAAAACGTATCAAATTTGGCATACAATATCAAGTTAATAAATTTCGCTAATAAACAATTAGTTAATGTTAATCTCAAGTGACCTCCTACCAGATAAGTATGGTACTGTATATTATCTCCATATTTAGTTAGTAGATCATTGTAAAAGTGTACTATATATTTCTACAGCGCCCTTAAAGTGATTTTGCACAAAAACGGCGCCAAATAAATCATCCAAATATTATATTACTATTATTATTATTCAAATATTAAACGACAAAATTCATCAAGAGACACACCGCCATTGATTTGATGCGTCTTGGCAGGCCTTGAAAAATTACAACTTTGAAAATTGTATTGACTGAAAACTTACTTTACAAATATATACAACCTATGGTGTAAACTCATATTTAAGTTAGAAGGTCAATATTAATAAAAAAATGAATTGAGTTGCTTATTATACATTTGGGAGAAATCGGTACATGTTAAAAAAAATCTGAAAAAATAACCTTGCTGAGAACAGGGTGACCAAATTATAAGTAGGTACTTACTGGATAATTTGATTCATCTGGGTAGGTACACTTCCAAACTTCCTAATACTTGCGACGATAAATTTATTTAATTTGCAGAAGGGTAGTTTGGTGGGCGTTGGCACCGCTAAGCATTCATACCTAGACATTTTTACTTTATTTTTATTTTTTCAGGATTCGTCGGAGCGTATGTCCAAATAAAACACAGAAGCCATCATACTGTTTATGTATCAAAAATGCCGTGTTTACAAATCCTCAGGGTCCGCCGCTCATACAAACTATAAACACTGACACTCTCCTCCTGCTCGGTACCCACCTAAGCACCTAGTGCTCGGGGGAGGGAGAGACAACACGCGCGAGATGGGAATCTCCACGAGAGTGAGCGTGTCGGCGCAATCTGTAACCCCTAACGCAGTTTCCACGGCGCTAAAAATTCAAACAGTAACACCAAACAAAGTAAAAAAATCTGTTCATATCTCAATGCTTTTCTGAATTTTGTATTGTTTTCGTTCTTTTTTTACTCGGTGGCTTATTTTCTAGTGCCGTTATTGTGCGTGGAGCAGATATTGAGGCTAGTATCCGATACGCGCCGAGTTGTTCCGCGACGCCCGAAGCGCCGGTCGCGTCCTCTCGTTTCGTTCGCGTTCCAAAGTGAACATTTGATTTCATCTTTTCGCGGCTATTGAATTCGGCCACTGAGTAACATATTACTTGACATTTGTGAATGACCCGGGGTCGTGTTTGTTTCTGAGTGAACATTGGATTGTGGTTTATGTGAGATGAATATCCATTGATTAAAGGATAATAATAGTGTTTGTGAAGGCTTCTGGGGCTTACCACGAGGAACCGGCGCGTGCCGCTAGCTACTATCCTACGCAGAGGTGAGTAGGTACTACCCACTAGATACCTCCCCTAAGGATTCTGTTTATTATGTGTACCAATCCGAGATTTATGACAATATCATTTTATTTATTTGCTCTCATTATATGAATGAAACTGTATCGGATTATACTGTCACTAATAAAATTTAATATACGTTTAGGTACGTCTAACAGGATAACCCCTTTTTATGTTTGATACAATTTAAAATGTACCATTACAACAAAACAATGACTCCCTCCTCCGTCATCAGTTCCTTTTCTAGGTCCATTCGCATGTTTTCTATTTTACAGGTTTGATGTTATTATTCAAATATATTGCATATTCTGGTTCTTTATTATTATACACGATAAACGCGTATTACGGATTATATTTTGATTTATTCTACAATTTTCAACAAATTATTTATAAAATGCATCATATCGTTTCGCCTAAATTGATTGTGGTTTGGAAAAAAAATCGTGGGTAGGAACCTATTGATAATAATAAAAAGATAGTGATAAAAAAGAATAGGCACCTCTTATAAAATCATAGTAGGTACACAATAATTATTTTACCTAGAAATACATTTAATTTATTTTGGTGGTAAATATTGTGCTCAGTTAGATAACGCTTTTTACCCAGAAATCTGTCATTTATTTACTTATAAAGGAACCACGCGAGTGTAGGGCCATTTATAGGTAGGAATGTGATGCATTATAATTATAATTTTATGTGGAAACTTCACTGGTTTATGTAAGTAAATTTTATATAAAAATATTGAACTGTTTGTTTCCCAATTATAGTAAAACAAAAATAATATTAAGTGATTAGGGAGCATTATTTAAGCAACTTAATCTAAATTGAAAAATTAGTATATTATTTAACTCCAATTATATTTATTATCGATGTTGATTGCTTGAGTTTAAGATGAAATTTATCACAAAACAGCACACCACTAAGACCTGACAGCGTTCACATTATTTTACATATGTATGTACTTATTACGAAAATATGATATTAAAAAATTGAAGAAAATTGTTTTGAATTGCGGAGGAAATCGAACCCACAATCTCCTGTCCTAGGACTAGTCGAAGAGTTATATAAAGTGACCAAATCTGAACGTCCAGACTTCCAGACATTTCGTTGAAGCTTACAACGTTCCACTATTGGAGACGAAATAGTTCCATTGTATCTAGGAAGCTTAAATATAAAACTATAATTAGAGGCTAGCAGTCGGACGGTTCGAATTCGAATTTCGGAGCGGAAATCGACTTCTCCCTTTTTATGACCAGATATAGGGGAAAGAGGGATAATGACGAACATCGAAGGGAAAAACGAAAAAAAAATTGAAGAACAAATCATATAAATTAAATAAAAACTTTTTTTGCTATAAATTGAATCAAATTTGGTATCTCGTTGAGATAAAACAACCGATTTTAATAATAAATAATATAGAACATTGAAAGAAAGACAGCATGCTAGCCGTTCTAAATTAGCGGTAGTAAGTCACGTTTTTTAATGCAATAGCACTATACTTCAATAAGCACAGGGATATACTCATTTAAGAACGTTGCAAATATTACATAAATTTTAATGGAAATATAATAATATAATGAATCTTAACTTCCCTCTACGAAATGAAGCCTTTGCATGATGTGGTTGGTATGGGTGGGGAGATATCGGAACCTCCTAGAACTCGATCGTTCGGAGTTATCTGCTGTTTGACGTTAACCCACTGCCCCCTACCCAACATTAGCCAGGTCAGACGATGAAATCTACATAAGTTTTGGCTTATAGTGGAACCAGTATTTTTTATTTATTTAATTATTAACGCCCTTTTTAAGTGGCTTTTACATAGAAATAGTAAAAATATGCAGTTTTTTTCTTTCTTTTCACACGTAACTGAACCGCTCAAGTAACAATCAAGTGATAAAATTACTGAAGACTAGCTGACGCATATACAGGGTGTATCGGCACGTACCCGACAAACTTTTACCAGCTATTCCTTAGCACATTTGGAGTAAAAAATGTTATGGGCGCCTTGCTGTCCGGTAACATTTTTTTTTAATAAAAAAATTATTATTCATATTTTCACCACATGTCACCAATGTTTTATCCTTTGTCAAAGTTTGAAAACCCATCTGGCAATATTTTGTTCGAGTTTAGTTAAATAATGTACGTATGTACCTACGTTGGCGCGCTTTTACAATCACAACGAAATGGCACGGCACCATTCGTCTCATTTTTAGCTATTATTATTTAGTGTGTACGAAAGAGCGAGGACACTTTTTGACACACTTGCTAATAACAGCTGTTGAACACGAGAAACAATGCAAATGACAGTGACGGAGTGTGGATTTTTTATTTATTTTTTGTTTTTAATGGAAAAAAAATGTTACCGGACAGCAAAGCGCCCATAACATTTTTTACTTCAAATGTACTGAGGAATAGCTGGTTAAAGTTTGTCGGGTACTTGCCGATACACCCTGTATAATCTATATATAATATATATATATATATATATATATATATAGAACAAAATCTCTAACTGATAGTGAAAACCCTATTAAAATACGCTTAGAAGAACCAAGCGCACATATAGATAGGGACTTTGTTTTATAGGTACTATTTAGAGATTATTTATTATTCAGTATTTTGGGAAATGAGGAGTAAATATATTATTATTATGGTAGTTAGTCCCAGAATTTCTGCATGAAAGAAAGTCTAAGGTAGAGTATACATGTGTATCTTCTGTCGTTGAGTGAGGTAGAACGTTATGGTTTATGTTATCGTTTCAGTGTACGGAATGCATTTCCATTATCGAGTCATTTTTCTTTTTAGATAAGTTTAGGTATTTTAATAATTCAATGAAATAAAATTTCATTTAGCTACCTATAATTATAAAAATTCATTAGTGATCTAAAGATTCTTTCATCAGTCCGTCAATTACAACGTAATACGATAACGAAGAAATTTTGTACAGAAAATAAAAGGAATTTCTCATCTACGTCGAAAAAATTGGTACCCATGTCACGATGCGATTAAATTTTATTGAAAAAGAAAAATACGAAATAATTTGAATTTGATCAATAGCACAATCAAAATGAATTGGATATTTTATTTATTTAATAAGCAAATCTTTGTTAATTGCCAGTGTTTTATCTTTTTATTTTGAACACAATTAGTACACTGCTGTTCACAACGGCCAGTTTAAAAATACAAATGAGAAAGAATTCAATTTAAAAAAAACAGCAAAAACAATGGTATTGTGAGCGTCCGGGAGATTGTACATATTTTTTTAAACTGGAATTTCTAGGTAAACACAAATGTTTTAATTGCGCTAATTTTATTTCTGAGATGAACCATGGGGCTATGAATATCCGTGGTGGGTATTTTTAAACTTCATCATTATTGCAGTCAATGGGTTATTGAATTGGCGAGATGTTAATTGTTTGTGCTCTTGATGGGTGTTCACGCGCTTAAGAGGAAGCTACAAGCCAAATATTTGTATATTTTTCGTATACCTTATATTTTAGGTGATATGCATTAAAATCGCTTGACAAACGGAGTCTAGAAACGTTCGATTTTAAACTTGTTCAGAAAGAAAAGAGAGTTTTAAAACTCGAGTGAAACCGGATGGTAACTTATTTACTATTTAGGTATACAGCAATTTAATCCACGAAAATTCAGACTCGCAAAGTCTTAAGGCGAAGCTCAATGCTAAATCACTATTTTGATTATTCGTTAAAACGAATTGGTGTACATTGTGAATACCAAAAAATATGCTTTAGATAAATTTAATGTTTTTTCTATTATTTCGCTTGAGTAGAATACAAATAAAAAATAAATTACTCAATAAAAAATATAAATGTAAACTACTAAAATTTTTTTTTTTTCAATAGAATGTATGAACGCGTAAAGGAAACAACTTAAAAAATACAGTACTATAGCTAAGATTACCTGTGACAGTTTAACTTGAATAACTTTTTTACTTTCTTATAAAATTATTTAGAAAATAAATAAAAACCAGTTTTGTGCTGGAAATCGAACGTTTCTAGACTCCGTTTGTCAAGCGATTTTAATGCCTATCACCTAAAATATAAGGTATACGAAAAATGTACACATATTTGACTTGTAGCTTCCTCTTAAGCGCGTGAACACCCATCAAGAGCACAAACAATTAACAACTCGCCAATTCAATAACCCATTAACTGCAATAATGATGCGCAGTTACAAAATATATTAATGATTAACGGGAGTTTATCATATGACTTTTAAATTGCACTATGAAGATTAATTTGTAATCAGAGATTGAGAGGCGAATTTATACACACTGCAAATAACGGTAAGTAAAATGTTTAGCGCCTTGGAAAATAATACAGTAAACACATTGCTTGTCTGATGGAAGTTGCATTCAATAGGTACGAGTATTTCTAGAATATTTCTTTTATGCAATTTTAAACTGTAAATAAGCTTTATATGGGCATAACAAAACGTGCTTCTAGACTTCTAGAGCATAGCTTAGCTTAACTAATAAGCATAGCTTAACTAGTAAGCATAGCTTTACTAAGAAGCATAGCTTTACTAATAAGCATAGCTTAACTAATAAGCATAGCTTTACTAAGAAGCATAGCTTTACTAATAAGCATAGCTTAACTAATAAAGAATTTTTATTTTATCACAAAATATTTTTATTTTTCATTGAACCCAAATAAATATACATTTTCAATGCAATTACAAATATTTTCTAAGGCCTGAATTAAATTAGAAATAAAGAGACTTCTCTTTATAAAGTATTTTGTAAAAATTTTCCCTATTATGCTCGACCTAATTAATATCTACAACATATAAAACAAGAAACAATGTTTTGATGTGAAACATCTTTAGCCCCGTCTAGGGGGGGAAACCGACTCTTGCGTAGCAACCGTGGCAAGACGGGACGACGCTCTTGCAAGGAACGCGTCGAGACTCGTGACTCGTCGGCTCTTAACGCCCGGCCGCCAAAACTATGTGCGATATATTTGCTTATATTCTCACTACAATTCTCGATGTGTGTGTATTATAATAATAATAAAATAACTGTTTTAGTAGTAAAAATATAAAGATTTGTTTACTTTAATTTTCACTTCCTTCAATAAATATCGATTTCGATGTTCCAAATCTTTGCGTCCCGTGACGGATATTTTTAAATTTATTATTACTGGTTATTCAACTAAAAATAACCTAATATTGTGCCTAAAGGGTTCATAATAAAATGAGGGATACTTTAGTTTCGTTTTTCTTACTACTGGTTGTTTCGTAATTTTTCATTTTTTCTTCGTTTTATTCATTATTCAAAAGGCATGTCATCAAAAATTAAAAATGTGGAACAAAAATAATGTAGGTAATCTCGATTGTTCATCACATGAAATGCTTCTCATCGATAATATTTCTGAAATGTTGACCATCGCCAATATTTAATTTATGGTAACAGATTTCCAGGGCGGGCAACACTGGAATAAATTATTACGAATTTTGAATTCGACTTAATTTTTTCGAACTCCTTGCTAAGGTTACGGCCTGCGTGTTTATGTGCGCTTCAGCGGGGCTTACACTCCAGTTCCAGCCATTTATGTCGGCCCCCCTTCGCGTGAGGAACTTTACGATCCTGCTCCTTTATTCGACAGCCATCTTGATACTAACCTCTATACTGACTTTGCCAATAGTGTGACATCGTTTTAGTGGTTAAATATATATATATTACATAAAGCAAAGAGGGACGCACCCACCCGTGGGGACAGATAATAGTTTTCATTGCTTAATTTGGTATACTGACTGATGTGTCCCTAAATAAAATATGATAATATTTATCTTATAACTATATTGTCCTGTTTATTTAAAGTACATGTTCAGTTCTTTGGTTCGGAAAAAGTATGTATTTTCTGATGCCATAGATTAAAGAATAACACAAGAAGTGCTTTGTGGGCGTATTTCGTCATACAAATATTTGCCTAATCAAGGCTCAAATTTCCAATATAAAGCTGTGTTTACGAAATTCTAATGGATGGAGATCTACGATGTCAGGCGAGCGTAAGTGAAACGGAGCGCTGGGTTATTGGACTAAATGGAAAAAAAAATCATTCAAATTTGTATGGAATGCAATTCTAGTGTTATTCTTTATTTTATGAGTCTGTAGCATGAATCTGTGTATTGAGTTAAGAAAAAAAATCGATGGCCTGACGCACACATGTGTGTTAAGTGCAGTTTTAAATAAAAACAATTACATGTATTGTAAAGCATTTAGGAAGATTACTCATTTTGTTAAAAGATGTTTCATGGGAAATTTACTTTACTTATTTTATCAAGAATGGATAAAAAGTGATTATAGAGTTTATAAATAAATTTATTTTTAAAATTGCTCTCAACACGTGTGTGCACTGGGACATCGAAAAAATGTACGCACTTAGTTAAACTCCAAATTTTCTATGCCTTCTCAGAACTTTTAACAATTTATTGAATATCACGAGTAATATACTTACCTACTCTGCAATATCACGTATCTGTTAGTTCTATAATTTAATAAGTTTTATTCGAAGAAATATACACATAAATCTTCTGCGTTTTCCTATTAATGTAATTCTAAATATAGAAGTACCTTCCGATAATTTGAGTCTAGGCAATGATTATAAATAAGGCTTCTGCTAATCGTTTGATCCTATTATTGAATGCCAACTATTTATTGTTTAACCAGATTATTCTCGAGGCGATACACCGAAGAGTTTTTGTGGTGACATTCAAATAATTTGTTTAATAACGTTTTTGTTAAAAACGGTTAGGCTCTATTGAAGTAAAAATAAATAAATCTAACTTATTTTATCCAATTAGCTTCGTGATCCTACGCACCAAATTTACATAATAATTACCCATATTGGATTTGTGTCAAGAGTGATAGATATTGTAAGAAACGCCCTGGTAAAAGGTCCCCATTCCAAATAAACACGTTGATTGAAATGGCTTTAATCGTGTATGGTGATCACCGATCTGAATCGCCAGGTACTTCCTCACTTTCCTTCTGTCCATCTCCTTCACTGTCCGTATCCCGTCAGACTCACAACATAACCCTAACTATAACTTCTGTTGTCACTGTATTATGAAGTAAATTATGTAACATATGCATAATGTAAAAGCCCATGAGGGCGTTTAAATTAATAAATAACCCAATTTAAGATGACATTGTCCCACTGCTTCCGGGCAGGACTCTTGTGCAGTATTCAAATAAAAAATAACGAATTAATTACACAGATTACATCATACATATTTTAGAATTTTTTATAATTTCTTTATATTTAGTTGAAAACTTCATTTACAAAAATGTCTCAAACGTTTATGCGTATCTCTGATATTTTTCGTATTCGGTATTTATTAGTGTATACTCATTTTTCTGCTCCACTTTTCATCGTCTGCTTGACAGCTTCCAAGATTTTTTCAGTTCCAATACATAAAGTGTTCTCCGCCTTTTCCATAATGTTATTTCAGAATGCATGTTATGTCAGGTAAACAGAATATTAAACCACAATACAAATAAATAAACATACTTCTCCGCAATGCTACTATCGTTTGATCGAAAGGAGGCTATGGGATATGATGCCATATTCCAAGCAAGCAAGATTTTCTTCGGGGAAATGACGCGACGCCGCCCGCCGTGCCTTTGATGCTCTGCAAGCAAAATTATTTCCGCGAAGAGCTGAAAACATCCTGAAAGAAGAACTGAAAAGGTTCTGAAAAGTTGTTTTATTAGTTTTATGGAGGGTATCATGGGAAAATTAATGCTGCATATAAAATGTAAGGGAAACCCTTTTACGACCTCTTTACGGAGTGGCCAACGAATTTATCTCCAGCTAAATTAATGTTTAAGTTGTTATATATATACTAACGTTTTTAGCCACTCGTATCATTATCAAATGTTATGACGCGATAATGCAGATACTTTTTATGACGCTGATGTAATGTTTCACTGCCGCTTTCGTTATCAAAGAAATTCTTCCCAGTGGATATCAAAATGGACAAACATAAATTAAGTAATGAAATAATATAAATGATATTAAAAAAATTAAATCTGGCAAAATTTCCTCAGTTTGGAAAAGATGCCGTGGTATAATAATCGGGTTCAAATACAGGTGACGCATAAATATCTTTTGTGTTTTTTAAGTAAAGTCATCTACAGTCTTGACATTTTTAATAGTAGAAAAAAACTGATGGTGCTATGATCTAAATGGTTCTAAATAGCAAGATCAAGATGTGAAAATGAGAGTACATTTAAAAAGCACAATGAAGAGAGTTAAACAAAATTATTTTCTTTGATCTAAGTGCGTATTTTTTAAACCAATGGTGTTTAGAGATTATTCATACTTTCTTTAGAAATAGTTCTTTAGAAAATATGGCTAATCTAAGACAATTTTATGTAAACTATTTAAAAATCAATGATTTATTTGATAGAGAGCAATTTTTTAAGTTAAATGGCTTTCTGAGCGGTTCGCAGACCACGGATTTTGGCATCCCACAGGGAACTAACTGCGGTGGGACCTATCTTATTTATTATTTACGTCAACGAAATTTTTAAAATCCCTTATTAAATCAAAAGTTATTTCATATGCCGATGACAAATCAAAATTAACTAAGGAGGGGTTGTTTCACAAAATGTGAATTATTCATCAAATTTCAAAGTTGATTTTCAAGTTCTGTGAAGGTTCTATTCAAGTTGTCTTATTATTTCAGTTTTGTGAAACAACTGACCAATAGTGATATAGTAACAGAACTTGAATAGAATCTTCACTCAACTTGAAAATCATCAATGTAAACTGTATTTTTGTTGTTTGTTTTTGGGGTGTTATGCCGTGTTGCGCTAACTCCTTCTTTAGCCGACGTTTCGGACAGCGTTGCAGTGTCCATCATCAGGGCAGATCCGGTAGATCCGAAGATGTGTCAACAAAAATGCTTTTGGCCGTGAGAATCTAAAAACTTACCAATGTAAACTGTAAATTTATGTAAACGCTTGAAAAGAAGATTTTTATCGTTTTCTGTAATTAATGTATCAAATTAACTATTTATTAGATGTTAAATAAATGCAAAACAAAAACGAATTGAAAGATCAAAATTATGAATAAAAAATAAATAAAAAACTAGTTCTTTTGCTTTCCCTTGTGCGTTTAAAACGAACCTTAAATAAACCGCTCAACGAACTGTCAAACTAGAATGAAAGAACGAAAAAAATATCTTTGTTTGCCAGAGAAATTAATGTTTTTAGTTACAATTGATTAATTTTCTACACTTTATTGCCAAACGGTAAGTATTTATGTTAATATCTATGGAGGAGGTTGATGACAACCGATTGCCATTGACTTTATTAATAAACTCCACCAAAGTATGATCCCAATTAATACTCATCGACTCCAATGGCGTTATTAGGTGTTCATTTGCTTTGTATTGTCATGCTTCTATTGACAATATAATTTGCTTGTAAACATGGAGTAGTTCTCCTGCGTTGTGGGAATCCAGACTTACGTATGATATTTATGAAGACATTTTTACGCTGATCAAGATAATATATTTGTCTCAATCAATTACAAGGTTAACAGCGCTAAAACAATATTAAATCATTGGCTCAATACTTTGAAAATTTTTAAATAATTTTTAACACAAATTACGTAAATTGATTTATATTGTCAGGCTTAAGATGAAACATAATAAGAAAATATATTTTTTTCACAATATTCTTATTACTTAGGACGGGTTGTGTTGGATAATTTAAACAATTCATCAAATTTCAACATTCATTTTTGGGTTGTGTGAAAATCCTATTCAAGTTCTGTTATTATATCATTAGAGGCTAGTTGCTTGAGAGAACTGAAATAATAACAGAACTTGAAAAAATCTTTTACAGAACTTGAAAATTAAGGACGGGTTGTTTCGGAGAATTTGAAAAATTCTTCAAATTTCAAAGTAACGACGGTTCCATTGAATTTGAATTTAGATTTTGTTTTTTTGAACGAATGAATCAATCAATGAAATGTAATCTTTGAGGAGGAAATTAATCCATTTCCCGACATCCGATCGTGCTAAAACTTGGCAGATAGACTCGATGACAATGCATTCATCAACTTTTGGTGGACTCACAAGCATTCACTCAAATTCTGTGATATTATAAAAATACAGCAGTTATACACGAAATAAGTATCGGTACCATCCAATTAGGATTTGACTTAAGTGATAGCGCGGTTCAGTCATTTTAATCAGGCACAGGGGGAAAGGTTCAATCCTCAGTCAACCTATACACATATGTATATATATTTTTTTAAGTTTTAGAAGACATTTTAAAAGTTCACAGCAGTTAAGAGCAAACCAAACTATGATTATAATTATAAAAATAGATGTATTATAGTAAAAAAAAATGTTTTTTTTTACTCGATTGAGTTCGGTAGTCACAAACGGACAACAAATAACGACTTGCATCGTTTTCAGAACAAGTTAAGTTATTTAAAAAGTCTATTATATTAATAATAGGGTTTACAGTTTCTTAAATCGAAAGAAAAATAATGTATTCGCTTTAGGCATTATTTATCAATCTGGTAGTATTTATTAATTGCAAGTAAATAATTATATTTATTGTTAATGGTTCGTTTGAAAGCGTTTCGATGTCGGGAGTTGTTAGAAATGTCGTATAATGCTTATCTTTGTCGCAATCGCTATTTTTCTTTTGTGTTTACGATGCACGGACTTAATTATTTTCTAAACAGTTATGGGAAGTTAATTTTCCACTCGTAGAAAACACCCGGATCATAAAAATTCATAAAAATCCTAACATTTTCGCATTTCGTCATTATATATTATTAAGACCAACGCAGGTTCACGAACACGTGTTCAGTTATTATTACGAATTTACTAAAAGTTTATCAGGAAGCGGCCTACAGTCCCGTTTTAACCGGATTACAAATAATTTGAGGAGATTTTTAATAAATCAGCAACACTCACTTTTCTACGTGCTTCTTCTAGTGTTTCGCATGTTTAATGTCTATGTGGATTCATATATCATAATATATGAATATATAAATACCTGGGAAATTAGTAGCGGTGCAATGGATTTTTGAAGCTGGCAATGTTGTAAAAGTAAACTTAATAGTTTATTACATCCAAACGCTGAAATTTTTTGTTTATTCACCATAATTGTCTGTAAGTAAAATAATATAAGTACTAAAAATCCAACATGGTTTGTTAAAAATGTTAAGAGAATTTTTTTTTGTACGTGTTTTAGTTAATTTTCTGGATAAGTCGGATACCGGATAGTAAACCAATTCCTGTTTCAT
This sequence comes from Hesperophylax consimilis, assembly GCF_061612785.1. Classification (NCBI taxonomy): domain Eukaryota; kingdom Metazoa; phylum Arthropoda; class Insecta; order Trichoptera; family Limnephilidae; genus Hesperophylax; species Hesperophylax consimilis. The sequence goes on from NC_142838.1 coordinate 19,311,414, forward strand.
CTCTGGAAACAATGTTTTTTAGCATATTAGGTTATTTTAAAACTATTCTTTACCGAACAAGCATTTCACAGCAGGGAACTCATCTATAAATGTTTTACAACGTATTTTGGAAACTTTGTAATTTTGTGTATAACACTTTATTTAAATTTGAGTTCATATCTGCCGAAGACACACTTCTGCTGAAACCGGTTCGTGAGTTTCCATAAATAAAGTTACAATATACCTACACGAAAAATTCAATTATAAATAAACTATCAACAATAATCGTCAGATGCAATTGATTTTGCCATCATAAAAATCAATACGTCAAGGTGATCGGTACGAATCTCTGCACTCTCATCCTCCTCGCTACTCGCTACCGGCATAAATCCATACATCTGATGTAATTATGTCACTCCGACTCCACTATATTACTTATTCTCCTCACGTAATTAACGCACGGCTGCAAGCCATACGACCACCAAACCAGTTTTTGCTTTAAAATATATTATTACTCGAGTCGAGGTTACTGGTTTTGGAACAAGTGCCAAATGAACAATGTTCGCGAGTTTGATTGTAGAAATGTGAAGGATGATATTATTATGTAACCAAACCATTCGTTGATTAAGAAACGTCTCCAGAGCATAGTGATGTAATATTTAGACTCTGCCAAGCTGGATTTTTGTGAACATGATTGCTGGACCTCACAAAAATTACTCATTACTTCATTCTGTAGTAACATTTTTTTTTTCTTCAATACTGAATGCATGATAATTTTAATACGTTTTTAAACTTTTTCAAATGTAGGGATTAGATAACCTAATCTTACATTATACCACTGTTTTGTAAAATCGCTGTATAGGTATTTATTAGTAAAATAATGAATATATTTTCTAAGATAATTTTGACAATTATTTTGGCAGAAAATGGGCAAGATATATGGATATATACAGAAAGGAATGCTTTATTTTTATTCCCACAAAATGTAATTTTTTAATGAAGATTCATTTACATTGAGAATTAAACCCGAAGCTAAAAAAACACAAATAATCCATAATCCATACAAGTAACCACAGACATATGAATATTAATAGACGAGAAGTTAAGGACGAGGGGTTAAAACAAGAGTTGCGGGACGCAGAGAGGAAAGCTGACTGTGATTCGTCAATAAATCAATCTGACAGTAAATAGGCATCTCGCATTATAATATCACCATTTAGTTCTTAAAAGTAAAATCTGCTTGTGAATGAATAGACATTTTTACATGGGAGCGCAAATTACTCGCCACGTTATGAACAAATTTGTGAAGTCCAAATCGGCAAAATAAATTTCTTCTATTTTCAGAGTCGAATATTTCGTTTACGTATTTAGTTAAGACACTTTTATAAATGTTCATAATTTACTTCCCAGCAACCAACCAGCTTTGTGTTTCGCGTCCAGACGTATCTCTATGTGATAGTATATGTTTCTACAACTGATCCATATTATACGATGTGAATATGCTTAAAATAAAGTAAAATAATGCTTATATGTTATTATTATACGTGTTCGATTCCTCGGCTGGCTAAGTCCTCCATCACAACACAAGCAACATTTTCGGCTTTCTGTGGTGGTAGTAGGAGATTTTCAAACATTGTTGGGTTATTCGTAACCTGGGAATGTTTGTCTTTTTAAAAAAAAAAATAATAATAAATATATATATATATATATATATATATATATATATATATATATATATATGGAATGTAATACGACAATTGGGTTTATTCTCTTTTTCACATCTATTTTTACAAGTTTTCATACCACAAGCCACCATTTTGCCGTGTTATTTCGTAAAATGAACCGATGATGCCTCGACCATAGCTCGCACAAGAATGATGACGTCACGTTTTCTAAATTCATGGGAGGCAATACGCGAGCACAGCCGGCTCCAATGGAAACGGTATGGGGAGTGAGGAATAATACGCTTTTAATCACTTAGGGCAGGTCTACTAATATTTATATGTCTATGCAAGTAACCCATTTTTAAGGTTTTAAAACCTTGAAAAATGTTTTTTTCTTACATTTTCAAACGTACATTTAAGTAATAATAGACCTAAAAAGTTTTGTTTAAAAAAAACATATTCCTCTATATTTCTTTCGCCATTGAGAGGCGAAAATCTCAAGGAAATGCACTGTATTCAATCGGGCCAAGGGTGATTACTGTTTGGGTTCATATCAAAGTAGGATTAACAAGATTGAACTTCATCCTTGTGGCAATTATTGATGATTTGAATCCTTTATTTATTTGTTAATCATATTATGCTCACGTCATTTGGCATTCGTTCTAAGCTGCGTGGTAGCAGAATATGGAGAATTTAAATGCCTATTGAACTTTAGGTTAACATTTACATTTGCACGAAGGATAATGTGGGATTCACAAACGGTTCAATTAACCTTTTTAGGCGGCAAAATTATTTCAATCTTCGTCTCCTGAACAGGTAACGCTAAAATGATGATAGTGATCTGAAATTTCAACAATAAAATAAATAAATATCGGAATATAAAGCTGAAAATATGAAAATATGAAATTACTAAAACAATACGAACTTTCGAGCTGATGTCTCTGGCGTAGTGAAATTTGCATATATATGAATTTACCTAGTTCAACGAAATTATTTCAATATTATTTTCATCATGAGCATTATATTTACATCTAGCGTAGACCCTTGCAAAATCATGGCGTATTATAATTGTAGGATTTGTGAAGCTGAACGTTTTTATTAAAAAATATATTTGCCTCGGCATTTCAAAATAGGAAATTTATCTTTCGAATTTAAAATTTAGCACCGCCTATGAAACAGATAACTACTAAGACAATGTGTGTACGAATAAAATAGGTATATGAACGGCCCGTTAAAGTATGTCCACTGGACGCAGTTCATTAAAACCACGCGCGTTGTCTCAACAACGTATTTTAATTTATTCATCTAAGCATCTATTATTCATTTAAACAAAAGAAAAACACTTTCTAAATAATGAATAATTAATAATTAAAATTATTTTGGTACCCACTTTACGGCTTGCCTGATCTATTGTATTAAACTAATCAGTTTTAATTAAAATTAAAAGTTTTTTTATGAACATGAATAATTTTACGCACTACGCAGTAATTCAATTTCAAATCACGCACCCATGCACCAACAACCGAAATTAGTGTATTTAACTTATTCAACTTCTTTCCAACTTGTCTCATATCACGAAAATTAAAATTAAGTGTTGAACATAAACATGTTGTCTTATAGATAATACCTACGATAAATAAACTTGCACACAAACAATTATATGCATTAAACAATCTATATTAATTATGTTTATATTTTAATCTTAATGTTTAATATTTTTAATTTTTATTTGTATTTTTTTAAATATACAAATACTTTTTCTTTATTTTTCAGTTTACTATTAATTTTAATATATTTGTTTTCAGTTTTATTTATCACTAAATTTGTTTTTTTTTTCTTTACTTCTTTATTATGGTTCTATAAAATAGTATTTTTTAGTTATTTTATGTCATTGTTATTATTATTTCATGTATAACTACCATAACACGGGCATTAGCCTAGTATGGTAGTTAAAAATGTAACATATAAACAAATAATAATAAAATAAAAAATTATTATTATTATTTTCTCCAAAAGGATTTTTTTTAGTAATATTATTTTCATCATAAGACTTTCATATAAGTTTTTTTTTTCAATTGTTTAAATTCATTCAAGTTCAGAAAATTATCAAAATATTTAAAATTCGGGCGATGCTGTGGTATTCAAATATAAAAGTATTTTATTCTCACAGCTTGTAATGTGATCAAGGTCTTGCGAAAAGTAGCGTCACAATGCGGCAATTCCTCCGAAAAGGTCAACAAAGAGACGGCAAGCCTAGGTCTTAGAACTCGTGGGTCTCGGGCTTAGAGTCCCGGGTCTCCGGTGAAGGCAAGTGACCGGTCGGTAATGGACATTTGCCTTGAAAGACTCGGCCCTGTCCACGGAGAGGCTGACTTCCTAAGTCTTCTAAAGGCTGTTGGCTACTGGCTGCGTGGGTGACAACGTGGTATGAAGTGTCTGCTGTTGAGTGGAGTCGACTTAGTTTTAATCGATAAAAACGCCATCTACCTACTCTAAATATATATGATATTACTATAACAATTTAAGTACGAATATTTTACTATAATATGCTTTGTTATTACGTTGCGTCGGCGTAGAAATTCTAGAAAGAAAAGGCTGTCCGAATTTCAGGACAAAATTTGTGTTTATATTGCATCGTACAAACAGTTTTACTTCTTCTTCTTTCGTATGGTTTTCTGTCAGTGAGTATTTTGAATAGGAAATCTACCCTTGATCGAGAGGTTTCCTCAATATTCAGGGACAATATTTTTAATTGTTCCCCGATATTTATCGATTCCCCTTGGCTGGGAGACCTATCGGTCTTCGGCCCCTTAAATAGCGGCATAGTTTGTAGTTAGAGGCCCACTTAATTTGGTATCCGCTTCACTCACTGCACTACCTACACGCGCGGTAACAATAACGTGCCGGTGGCATCGCGAACAGCGCGGCGGACACAACCGTTACATGTGAGAGTTGGCACACTATTGGCATAGATTTACTGCTTTATAGTCATGGTATATATATCTTCCATAAACTGAACTTAAAATACTCGATCTTGCGTTTGTTTATATAAAAATGAACCCTTATGTTTTATTTCAATAATAAATGTAAGATGCGAGCACACAAGACAAGATCGACGCACGAGTTTGTTATACTTTCCCTCGACATGTTGCCAGCTCCATTAGGTAGGCGACACATTACACTATACGCATCATGGCTTGGCCTATTCCAGCATATCGCTCGCCATACACAATAGGCCAATCCACCAAAATATAGTGCGCTTATAGCATCTTTCACAGGCTCTACTGAGTAAAGTTATTGCGAATTAAGATAAAAACGTAAATAGTCAACGGTTGGGTAGGGTCAATGTTTCATAATATAATGCATAACCTTTCTAGAATCAGGAAAAAATCCTATTTGTACATGCCTAGCATAAGTATATACACATATGGTAAACAAAACAAGCAGTGAATTTTTTTTAATTTGCCCGTTGAGTGTACAGTAACATGCAGTGACGTGCATTGCGCTTTGGCTGCGGGTTATCAGTGGCCGATTCTAAGTAAGCAGGTAGGTATTTGATAGTGGTTTAATTGGTTTTGAAAATATATGTATTAAAATGGTGTATACAAAGTATGTAATTTTCGAATAATTGAAAATGTATGACTATTTATTCGTTTTCTAGGAAAAATTCTAACAATCTACAAAATTCCTAAAATACGAATTCCTTATCCTAGAATTATCGAATTCCTTATCCTAGAAGTAACTAGAAATCATAGCTTATGTTCTTCGATAAACTCAAAGATACCGTATGCATTCGTTTGTCTCTTTTTATAATATGTACCTAATCGACACATCTCTAAATCCGAACGGTCTCAAATATTGCTTCATAGCTAACATAAATTTATCAGAATTAGCCTTCTTTTTTTCATTCATTTTAAGGCTATGCCATACGTAGTAATGCAAAATCATGTGTTTTTGGTTTGAAAATTTGGTCGCCTAGAAATGTTTTAGATGCTTTAATTAAATACTGCGAGTAGAATACATCTTGGCCTTTGAAATAATCGAGTTTTTTTTAGATAAGTCTTTTTATAAGCCCAGAAAAAAATAATGTAAAAGCCTATGAAAACTGCTTTAAAGTTCAAAATCTCCTACTTACGAACCCATTTTCGGTTATGATTTTATTGTATAATGTGGAGAATTAGGTTATTTATAAAATCATCGAAAAAAAAAATATATTTATGTCTGAACATCCACAAAATAAAATAAAAGGCACTTTTTAACCATGTTTTTTCTTGCATAAATCAAAACAGGCGGATGGTGTTAAGCGGGAATTTAAACCTTATCGCCATCTACGTAAGGGTTGATATCAAAGATATTAGAAGAACGAGATGTGCTATGAGCAGTTCATACTGTGTGGAATTGTTTTGCCCAGTGTCGCCGGTTTTGTTCACCAATACTACTGCCAGTGGCGGATCCAGGGGGGGGGGTCACGGTGGTCATGACCCCCCCCCTGGGCCCCAGCCCAGGGGGGGTCATGACTACCTAGGTCCTGGGCCCATCCAGGACCTAGGTGGACCACTAATTAAAATTGTTAAACATAATGTTTTTATATATTTTTTGTCACAATATAAATTTTATTTAAGTACTTTCAATATTTAATTAATTTAATATAATACTTTGTTTGACGGCAAACGCATTATTCGGGAACGAACGCATCGAAAATTCGAATGTTACCGCGTCACCGCGCACCGCCACCGGCGCGCGCTTCGGCCGCCACCTTTCATATTATTATGACACATTTCGTGTAACCACGTGTGACGCTTGCGCGCGCTTTGTTTCGACTAACGTCTAGCGTCTAGCAAAACCTAACCTCAATCGGAACGACTAAACTTTATTAATAAAGTGTTTACTTTTATTTGTTTACTAAGTTAAAAAAAAATAAGTTCCAGTATAAGTAATAGTGTTCTTAAAAATTTTTGCTGCAAATTCAATTCATTACAAGAAATGGTAAGTAATTTAATCAGTTTCATAATTATGCCAGTGTATGTGTGTTTAAACTCAAATGTTATTTGTTAATGTTCTAAGGCTGGGGTTAGACTCGTAAGTTTTTTTCCTGTAAATCGCTCTTGAAGGCGAGTTTGGCCAAATTCCCAATGTAAACGACACCAAAAGTCACTTAACGTAATTTTAGTAAGTTACAGAACTTATTCTTTCGGAAGTTTTTTGACAGGTCTGGACAGGTCTAACGCGCCCGCGCGAATTACCAGCCTTCCTATACTTCCTAAAGCAATTCTTAAGGCGAGACACAACCTCGTTCATCGAGGTTTTGCCCAAGGCTAACATTTTAATTTATTTCGGCGAAATTATAATTGAATTTAAAAAAAATAAAATTATGCCGCACGAGGGATGCAAGTTATTTATATTTTAGATTAATAAAACAATACCTTACAATTAATATATTTTACGTTCAACGATTTTAAAACTTTATAACCCGTGTATAACTATAAAGTTAGCGGAATTAGCGGTAAGTACCAGATTTTATTTTTCTAGATGATGAATTAATAACTTCGGAAGTGGACACATTTTTAATATTTGTAACAAATTCTTCAGAATCAATTAAAATGAAGGCTAAAAGTGTGGATAGATTTTTTTACTAAGATTACGAAAACGTTAGTAATTTTTTTTAGAAATGCATAGTATTATTTTTAATGATGGATTTTGAATGATTTACATGAAAATGTTCCGTCTCCGATTATGTTCCCTTAATTTTGTAAAATTCCACACTGATTATTTTTTTTATACGGCAACACTTTGATATCCGGCCAATTTTTGAATTTGACGTTTAACGTTCACTAGATTTATTGTTTGTTCTCTGCGAACTTAACCACTTAACCTTTGATTTGAATTTTTGCATGAGTAGGTGGTTTGGTATATTTATGCTTTTTGCTAAAGATGGCGGTGTTTTGACAGATGTTATGAACTTTTACCGTGTAATTATGATTTTATATATGATGGCGAATAACTACAACGAGGAAAAGGAAATTCAAAAAGTTGCAAGATTCCTACACACAATACTATGTTGAAGACACACCTGACACCATGTTATATTGTGGTGAAATAAGAACACGATTAATAATTGTAATCTGTACTGTATTGGTTGACAATTGACATTACACGAGCCTACGCCGCCCGGGCTTGCGGAGCAAAAGACAATCTTAATGATATACCTAGTGTTACCATATCCAACAATACATACTTTTTACTTGTATATATTATTATCAAAATTAAATTATAACTTCTTGTAACTGTAACTGACCGGACCTAAGTCCTCCATCACAACACAAGCAAGCATTTTCGGCTTTCTGTGGTGGTGGTAGGAGTTATTGTTGGGTTATTCGTAACCCGGGAATGTTTGTCTTTCTTTAAAAAAAAAAAAAAAAACTTGACCACGACTACGTGACCCCCCCCTGGCGCCAAAGCTGGATCCGCCCTTGACTACTGCACACCTTCGCTTACGCTAAGGACGTATCGTTTCAGTTGGCACTAATACATAGAACATATTTCTGTGCGTACACGTCCCGATAGTATTCAAAGTACCCTAATTAGGTAGTACTCCGCCTACGGCCCGGCGGCCAACATAGCATATCTCGTTCTTCTAATATCTTTGGTTGATATTGATAGCGGCTCAATTTAAAATATTTCACGAAATAGTGCATCGCCTTAAATATTAATTTTTCTTGTGGCGTGCTCAGTTTTTCAGACCTTTGACTTGTAATACATTGGCAAAAGTATCGCCGTAAAGCGTACCGAACCATTATTGTAATCGTGATATGTTGTGTTTCCAAATAGATGAATTGATATATACATATGCATCAATGTTGTAAGACAATGTGCAGGTGAAAATATCTGGCGTCTCACCGGTGGTGTGTAGAAACAGTAGGCGCGTTGTATTATGTATGTATGTACACGTAATTTTGTTTACTCGAGCAATAGTAATAACGGTTAAGTAGGTACTGTGGGTTATGCGCGTAATTCACACATGGATCTGCTCGGTGGATCTGTCCGTTGAGTATGCTCTACGACGGATAGATCGGATCGGGGTAAATGTAGGCAACGGATCCGCTCGCCGAGCATGATGTCATTCGCAGTTGATGAGCCCGAGACCTCATACAGTAAGCCCAATTTTTTGATTTACCCTAGATTTCAGATAAAAAATTATCAATGTCTATTACTGATTTATATAATTCTTACAATACACATGACATCATTTACATAACTTACCAAAAATGACTTTTGAAACTTTCAAGGCCAATGTTGAAAATGTCAAGAGAACTCGAGTTTTCATTTAGCAGCCGTTGTCATGTTATGCTGAGCCAGGACATCCGTTTTAACATGTAGAATATAGAGCAAGTCGTGATGTCGACTCTGGCGACCCCAGCATCTGATCGGTACGAACAATTTATAGCATTCCAGGAGATATGGGCTGTTAATAAAATAGTTTATTATATTTAATGCTGTTACTGTAAGGGCCCCATATATTGTAGATCCTCCTCCTAGATTGGAGACTTTCGTAGCGCGTGTCAGAAAGCAAATCCATCTGAGGCATAAATCGCGGGTATTCACCACGCATTCTCATATACTTTTTTTGAATTTGTTCTAGTAATTCTATATATTTTTGCTGGTGTGTGTGTCAAAACAGCAGAACTGAGACCCAAACGGCAGCAGCGTATTTTAGTTTTTGTAGTATAATGCAGTTGAACATCGATGTCATCACATCAGGCTTTGAAAAGTTTTAATTGTTCTTATCACAAATTCAAGAAGTTTGTAACACGATGATGTCAACTCCACTTTATGATCTGAAAAGGTAAGTTAGGGATCAAATATGACCCTGAGATCCCTTATGGATTTCACTGAAGAGAATATTTCATCATTCAGTTTATTACCGAATTTAATTGGGTTTATAATAATAACATTTGGATGATTTGTATAGCGCCGTTTTTGTGCAAAATCACCTCAAGGGCTTATGTATAAGTCATAGTGACACATTTTTTTACATTCAACAAAAGTTTATTCTCATCGGCCTATGAAGATGTTGCGTCTAAATCATAGTGTTATTTGATACAATCTTGAATGTCGCATATAATCCTGAGCAACTTAAGATAGTTGGCAAAAAGCAAGCACGTAGAACTTTGGGTGGATTCTTGAATATCATCAATCAATATCATGAATAGTGAAAGTCCCAAGTTTGACCCTGAGGTATTCCTGCAGGGTATCCCCTGGACTCATAACCTATTGAAACTCAAGTAGAGATTGGTCAAAGCCTATTCTATGGATCTTTTGTCATAGTACGGTCGAATGTCTTTGCAAAGTCTGTATAATCCACGTTTGTTTGATATTGCGCATACAATCCTCTTTCTACTTAGTGTGAGAGTTTGAGAAGATTGGATACAGTTGATTTTTCAAATAAAAAACACGTTTTATTTACGGAAGTTCGTATATGTATCCGGCTCGACGAGCCGATCCGTCGAGTTAATTCGTGTGTGATTTCTGTGCTGTACTGGTTACTAGAAACTACTGTATGATACACACTCGTTCAAATTGTTTACAATCATCGTGGAATATGTGGTTGAGTGTTTAAAATTTTCATGGCAATAGACAATAACGAATCGACTTTGAACTTGTCAATGAATTTTTATAACAATGATTTATTGGCCATTGTTAACACGAATTTTCCTTGAACTAACTGATAATGTTTATCTAGAAAAACGAATAGATAATTATTTAAATAGGAGAAAACTATTCATATTTTTGTGCAATACTTTTACAAGTAAGAGAGACAATTATGAATGATCATAGATGATTAAAACCTCAAGCAAGTCTGACAACTATTCAATATGGATAGTTTATAAACTCACGACTACTAGGAGCAACTAGTAGGACTATTAACAGGACAGCGCCACCCCAGGAGACGCATACAACTTCTGGAAAGGACAGTTATTTATTTGAATGGGATGAAGAAATACAGGGTGTAAGAAGTGTACACCTTGTAAGAAACACTGATTCATCTGCATGCCAATATTGTATACAATATAATAATATACAATATATAATTGGATGGCAGTGGAGATAAGCAAACCGTTTTCAAGTATAAATAACTAGCGCAGACCCGTGAAAAATCACGAGATATAATATAATTATAATTGTAGAATTTTTGAAGCTGGTAGTATTTACAAAACAAATATTTCCTGGAGATGTGGAATCCCTTCAAAAGAAGAAATTTAACTTTTGAATGTTATTAAACTGCAAATAAAAATGTAGCCATTCAAAGAATATGTGTGTACGAATGAAAATGCTACACTAGTTGAATGAAATTAGGTTATACTAGGTCTAGGTAACGTATTATCACTCTATTAATTCATATATATATATATATATATATATATATATATATATATATATATATATTTATATCGGACAACACTTATTGGAACATCTTTGAGTAAACCACCTTTCTTGATCATCCTTTCACATGTGATATATAACGCTATAAATTACGTGGCAACATGTTTTTTTGTGAAATAAATTTAAAATGTGGTCAGCTATTATATATACAGCTATTTTATGCATATGCTCACAAAATTTTCATCATTAAATCATGAACGCATGTTGATCTTTTTTATGAAAGCACTTACTTGATATGCAATGTTGCCAAATCTTTTGTCCTTCTGTCGAGCTTCTGTTTGGACGGACTTGAACAGATTTATTTGTTGGTTGAATATTCGAAAATACGTAATGCATTGGAACGTTTGGCGCGAATATTTAAAATTGCGGGTTTATTTAAAAGTAAAGTTATACAATCAAAACTTATTTATATTACGTTTACAGTTGAATTAATTATTTTAAAATTAGTTTTGTAGAACAGGCTTTTATAAGATATTCTATCTTTTTAATAGCATTAATTTATTATTTGAAAATGTAGATTGATTTACAATTAAAATACCAAAGTTCAATAATATTAGTATTGTGTTTACAGTATTATTGGAAGTATATTTTATAAAATCTGATTTATTTGAGTTGTTTTCTTTCCTTTTATTATAAAATACCTATTATATGATTTTCAGAAAACGATTTTTGTACACAATATTTGTGCTGGTGTATAATAATAACTATTAATACATATTTTGTATTAATAGTTCTTCATTTTTGTTAATTTTATAACCTTAAATATAAAAGTTACAAATCAATGTACACCATAATATGTATGTATAGTTGTAATGTGTAAACTTTCCTAAATAAAGATATTATTATTATTTTTTAGTGGAATAAATCTTTGATTTTTTTTTTACATTTACTCCACACAAGAGGCCCTGAGGATAATAATTTCCCTCAGGGGCTATGTCATCTTTGAAGATGCTGTGTGGAGGGTCTTTTTGAGGAGAGGAAGGAGTGAACATGTGTCTTGAAGAGACCCATGTCATATGAGGGAGGAAACACAGAGGCCGGAAATTTGATCCAGAGCCGAGCCGTTGAACACCGAAACGAGTCGTAGAAACGACCCGTTCTCATGCGACTAATGTTAACCGTGTACATATGTTGGGCATGCATTTGGCGTGTTTCCCGACTATGCTCCGGTGCTGAAGGGATTAATGATGCTAGTTCCTCGGAGCATCTTCCATAGAAATACCGGTAGAACAAGCATATGCTCTAAAAATTGCAATCCGTTTGTTAAGATGGGAGAATCTATCAAACAGACCGCCCGTTTCTGCACAGAGTCGAGGGTTTTTTCAGGTATTTTCGGGCTTCACACCAGAGGTGGCTGCCAAATCCAACCGTGGGGCGCCCTTGTGATTTGTACAGGGTTAGCAGTTGTGTACTATTCAAGTATTTGCGGGCCCTGTACAGTACGCCCTCATTAACCTCAATTAATTGAAATATTCAGAACTGTTTTATAGTGAATTGTTTTATAGTGAATACCTCACAAGAGTCCCAACTGCTCCCGTCTAGAGCCAGTGAGAATATGGCATCCCCAATTGGGGGATGTTGTGTGGCTGAGGGTAAGTGGGGAAGGGAAAGAGGAAGGTGGGGAAGTACCTGGCTATTCAGATCTAGTCACTAAACACGGCTAAACCCATTTGGAGCAACGTTTCAATTCTGAATGGTGGTCTTACACCAGGGCGATACTGGTAGTATCTTCCACTCTGGAACGTGCCGCAAATATACTATATATTATTTTAATTAATTAATTGTGAAATAACACAAATTAATCAAATAAAATTTATTTGCGCACGCCGGGTTCGAACCCGCGACCTTCGAACTAGTTATGTTACTGAGCCATTTTTTTGTTTGTTTAACAATAGCTCCACACAGGAAGCCCTGAGGAAAATATTTTCCCTCAGGCCTATGTCATCTTTGAAGATGCTGTGTGGAGGGTATTTTAAAGGAAGGGAAGGAGAGGAAGGATAAGGGGTGGGTGGGTGGGGTCTGTGGGTCCAGGAGTGACGGACGTATGAATCCATCCCTCCCACTGCGATGCAAGACGATGTTCCCAAAGAGTTCTGCCTGAAAGGTTTCCCTCAACCTGTCTCTCCGGCCTTCCACGTAGCTGGAGGACACATCCACCGCCAAGACCCGAGCAAACCTCACCCCATGAACCCGGGCACAGTCACCAAACCACTTGGGGTGACCTATGGCAGAGGTGTAGTTATCCAATAAATGGTTCCCGGGGTGGCAGTACCAAATTGTAAATAGATTAGAAGATACTTTCCTGAATGGTCGCCATTCCCCATGGGGTTACCAGTCACGTCTTCCACTCTGGAATGTACCCGGCAGTAGCTGTAGTATAATCTACCATAGCCACATATTGCACAAGTCTTGTGTTTTAATAAAATTTTGCACAAATTCATTGTTTGGTAAAATAAAAACAAATTTGAAAAAATTCACATTTTAATTTATTTGTTTTCAGACATTTTTAAAAACTTTCATTAGGAAATTCAACAGAACTAAAACAAACTTTAAAACTAATTAAGTAATGATTTTTACATAATTGCAGTTTAAAAAATATACAATACGTTATACAAAACTGCCATTATCAGAGTTTAACAAAATATATAATAGCAAAATCGAGAGAAACAAAACATACTTAAAAAATAATGAAGTAATGATTTTTACATAATTTCAGTTTAAAATAATATGGAAAACGTCATACCAAACTGACATTATCAGATATTAACAAAATATATAATAGCAAAATCGATTGAAATAAAACATACTTAAAAAATAATTAATTAATGATTTTTACATAATTTCAGTTTAAAATAATATGGAAAACGTCATACCAAACTGACATTATCAGAGTTTAACAAAATAGAGAAATAAATCACACTTAAAAAAAAAATTGCATTCATTTTCAACTAATTAATTTTCCTTATTTAGTAAAATCCTTATTTAACAACATCCCCATTAAAGAATGCCTTAAAATAATTGAAAATATCCTAGAACAATCTAATGTCAACCCAATAATAAGAAAAGAGTTATTCCAGCTCATAAAATTTGCATACAAACAAATTATTTTCTTTTTAATGATACATATTTTGAGCAATTGGACGGACTTCCCATGGGATCCCCTTTAAGCCCACTTCTAGCGGAGATATTTATGGATCATATTGAAAATATTATTCTAAAGTCTCCCTTAGCTAAATATATAATATACTATGTCAGATATGTAGACGATATCTTAATATGTTGGAAAGGCACCAACCGTCAATTAGATATCTTTATTAATTGGGCCAACACTGTTAATAATAAAATCTGCTTCACAGTCGAACATGAGATCAAAGGTAAAATATTTTTTTTAGATCTAACAATTGGAAAGAATAATAATAAACATACTTTTGAAATATTTAGAAAACCAACTTTTACAGACACTACAATAAATGCAAATTCAACTCATCCTTCAGAACAGCCAGAAAATGCAAATTCAACTCATCCTTTAGAAACAGAGGTAATTATCTTTAAAATGTACAAAAAGTACGTTACCTGAGAAAAATCCACATGATCGTGTTAGAGTACTAAAATCATCTTCTATATTATTATACCCAGACAATTCTGAAATTTCAGAATCTCTAAGAAACTCAAATATTTCATGTATTTAAAAATGAAAATATTGCAAAAATAGCAATGTCTGACCCATTAATATGTTCATATGGGTCTTTATTATTAAGTAATCACACGGAACACCATTTGAATACACATATAACATCGAAGATGAGGGATTTAGCCAAGGTGTATATAGTTATTAAAGAACAGAAACCTTCAATTTCAACCTTTGATTTAGCGTTTGACCCTGTGCATTTTGATGTTTTTATTAAAGCCGTACAAATAAATAGTGGTTACGATGAAATTACAGGTTCTGTAAAAATTCCTAGCATGTCTCAACGACTTTGTACGGCTATAAAAGATTGTACAAAGTCGTTGAGACATGCTAGGATTTTTTACAGAACCTGTAATTTCATCGTAACCACTATTTATTTGTACGGCTTTAATAAAAACATCAAAATGCACAGGGTCAAACGCTAAATCAAAGGTTGAAATTGAAGGTATGTTCGTTACCAGTTTAGTACAATATGGACATGAGTTTTTACGGTCATGCACTCGTGCTCATTTACTAGTAGAAATAGTGCTTCGAGTTGTAGTCGATGACACTTCGATTGCCTCCTGCTTCTCTAAATGATGTTGCTCATCATCGGCGTTGGAAATTTTCATATCTAAAAAGTAACAATACATTATTTAGCTTTCTTTAAACTTAATTAGTAAAACCTCAAATTATAAGAAAGCAGTCATTGTTGAATGAAACACTAGTATATATTGAATTATTTCGCGGATAAGCGATAAGCCGCCATAGCTCAGTGGTCAGAGCTGTCGACCGGAAATCGAGGGGACACGGGTTCGAGTCCCGTTGGCGTTATGTAAATCTCAATTATTTGTACCTATATTTTGTTAACTCGGATATTTTCTTATATTATTTTGTATAACATATATTTATCATATAAGATATAAGATCTGTATAATTAAAAAAATATATAAATAAATAAAGATGTACATTATTATCTGTAAAAGCCCTATGGGCGTTTAAATAAATAAATAAATAAATAAAGTATCTTTTATCAGGAGATTTTTCAATGTGGATGAGTGTTTCAGGCGAATAATTATTGCTTTTAAAATAATTATAATTAAATTAAATTATTTAATTAAATGAAGACAATATTAGCATCACTCAATCTAAAATCTGAAACAGAAAAGATACGGTCACATCTGGGACTCGCACCGGACCTTCGGCTTTCTGGGCCGCACCTCTGACCATATAATAATCAAATTATATGTTACGTATTGATTGTTTCAAGAGTATTAAACATGTTTTCTGTAGATACCTGATTCTATCGAAGAAGTAACGTTGTTCGGTTTGTATAGTGAATCATCATCTTCGGACGTCGGCGGACTCCTTTCTAACATTACTTCAGTTTTGGTTTCTAAAATAAAGCATAATATATTATATATTTATCCAATAATAATATCTCAATGTAGTAAGTAAGTCATGTGCACAAATATGAAACCTAACCTAATATAATGACAAAACAACAGACTAATTAAGCATTTGCAACGGAATATTTAATTAGCAGCATTTCTGATATTACCTATAACAATTTACTATAAGCTAAGGTAGCTCTGTAATATTTCAGATTATTATCAGTGAATATTACCTGAATCTGAGGAAGTTTCATGGTTAATTTCTTCGCCCAGTATGCTCTGCATATTGCTGATGATTAAACTTTGTCCTTTGGAAATTAGCGAAAAGGGTGAAGACGAGATCATGTCGTCAGTACTGTTTATTGATGTACGTAAATCACTGGTTCTTGGAACATCTATAAAATATCAAGAACAAACACATTGAAACATACATATATGTACCTGCAGTTTTCTGTTTTTGCAAATTTTATTTCCACAAAGGAATTTGTTTAATTTGAATATGAACAAATTAATGGGTGATTATCCGACGTGTAAAACTTCGTTTTAACTTAATTATTTTAAGAAACAACTGTTTGAAAACAAAACATGCTTTTAAATGCATATTTTAGTATAGGAATATGGCTTTAGTTTGATTTGACATTTTTACCACAAGTTGTTAGGTTAGCTTTTTTGAATTTTGTTAATACATAATATATATCTATTATTCAAAATAATTTTACTGCTTGGGTTCTCAAAAAAGAAAGAAAAAAATCATGACCTATATAATAAAATACGGTAATTATTCTGTACTCATTTGATAAGCATAGATTAAAATTGTTAATATTATATTTATTATATTAATTCTATATTTTACAATTTAGGTTATTACCTATTTAGAAATATGTAATAGCTTACCGTATTTAAAATCCATTTCGCAAAGCTGAAAGATTTTATTAAATCTCCTTCGTAATAAAGCTAATAAAACGCAAAAACAAATCAACCTGTCAACTGATTCGTGATATACGAACATTGAATAACGGTAATATTTAATATTATCTGTTAGCCAGTTACAAGTCATTAAGTGTTTCAGAAAACTAACCTGAAGCTAGCTTCAAATGGACCAATACAAACAAACCAGCCTTGTGCTAGCAAACAACATCATTCGATAATGGGCTCTAAATAATATAACTTTAGAGGTTAATTTTGCATACAATTCTTGAGCCTTATAGTTCCTTTCGAATATTGTTTAGACCAATACGCAATGTCGTACGATAATAAGCTCTAAATAATATTACTTTAGAGGCTATTTTTGCATACAATTGTTAAAACATTTAATTACTTTAGAAAATTATTTGTACACCTGCGTTTGACACAAATAACGATGGCAACGTCGCTTTTTGAGATCAATGAAGTTAGTTTAACATACGATAGAAATAATTAACAAAGTCAGGTTGAATATCTGAGATAAAATCGCATATAGGAGCATATCTAATGCTCACGAAAATCGCACTTGTCACATCAAATTGAGTTGAAAATGCCACTGATCTCGTCTCGCCGAGACGATTAAAATGGCATTTAAATCTCAATTTGTCGATGATCAAGTAAGTGCTCAATGATCAAGTAAGTCGAAATGATCCAATAGTTCCGGTTATTTGCAGACGCTAAGATGTACAAAGTGCCGTATCATAAACCTATATATATATATATATATATATATATATATATATATATCTATCAAACATCTAAACAAAACAAATACACATTTCGAATGAAGAATTATTAATTAATAAAATTTATTTTTTACCTGTAATTTATGGGTTGCCTGGTATGATTTATGTACTATTTCCTCCAAGTTAATGTACTTTTAACTTATCATCAGTTCCAAGTTTGAAAAATAAAATTTCACCATTGTACTTAAATAATATTTCACAGAAACTCCAAATCTGTTTTCCAACACTAATAATTATCCGAAATTAACTTAAAAAGCACACAAAATATTAATACCCCACAAAGCTTCGCTATTGCTTTTTTTGGATGTCACCGACTTATTCCACCATTAACTACTGTATACCACAATATTACTATTAAAAACTTAGATTCGATCGATTTTAATTCAACTCCGTATCTCATTCCGGTGCAGAGATATTGCGTTAAGAGGAAGCTACAAGCCAAAAATGTGTATATTCTCGGTGTACCTTATATTGTAGGTAATAGGGATTAAAATCGCTTGACAAACGGAGTCTAGAAACGTTCGATTTCAAGCACAAAACGGGTTTTTATTTATTTTGCAAATAATTTTATAAGAAACCAAAAAAGTTAATTAAGTGAAACTGTCACAGATAATCTTAGCTATAATACTGTATTTTTTAAAAAGTTATTTCCTTTACGCGTTCATGCATTTTATATTGAAAAAATATATTTTTTAGTAGTTTACATTTATATATATATATATATTTATTATTTTATTCATATTTTTATTTGTATTCTATTAAAGCGAAACGATAGGAAAACCTTCAATTTATCTAAAGCATATTTTTTTGTATTCATAATGTGCACCGATTCGTTATAAAGATTTATCAAAATAGTGATTTAGCATTAAGCTTCGCCTTAAGCCTGCCTCGGGCGTGCCCGAATTCTACCATTCAAACCTCTCTAAACACTCCTGGCACTAATAAGAACAAACTTTGAAATTTTCAAGAAAATAAGCAAGCTAAATTTTTCTATATTATTAAGATTATCTAACATTGCCAATACTTGTTGATGAATATTGTAAAAAATCTTATTTTTATAAGCGTCTGATATATGGTATACAAACAAATCATTTGATTGTTTTTGTGCACACCGATAGTGGTTCAAATTGGTTCGAAATAGTTTGGAACGCAGTCCCCTCCTACCCCGCAATAGTTTTACGAAACAGTACACCACTACACAAGCGAAAATTTATTTAAAATTAAATTTCTGTATTTATTTTAATTAATAAACTGGTTACTAATTAATATAGTTAATTACAATACGGAAACAGATGAAAGACAAGTACATATTGTCACCGGCTACTGAATTTTTGACGAATGGCGCATGTAATATTTTTTTATCTCAATTCGCATTTCCCGAGTGCACCTTTCGAAATGTCCACCTTTCGCGGTACCTACGCAGACGGCATACCACATTCGCATACTCGTTATACGACAAAATAAATAAATAATAACATTACTGTCGTTGTCGCTAGGTGCTCGCTGCCCCCGCACCTGGCGCCACCTGTCGAGGTCCGCCCTAATGAGCGCAGAACCAGATACAAGATTTATTCTCTTACGGAAATCATGAATGAGATCAGAATTGAAAATTAACATTTCTCGGTCGTTTATTAGCGCTAAGAATACGCCTATGGACTGTTAAAAAACTAATTATTTTGGTTGTGGGTCGGTCTGTGAGTGATTGTAACCCCCAATGAACTCGGAATTGTTTTGGATCTAAGGGCCATTTTCAAAATTGTAACTAATTGTGTCAAGAATTCAGCGCTTGTCTGAATTCTTAATTCAGGACCTACTGATAATACAGGGTGTCCGGGGGTAAAGTGCACTAACTTCGGGAGGTGATTCTACATGGTAGAAGTAAAAATAATACTTTTTTTTCCGAAATTCCAACTTTTAGGGGTACTTTTCAGTTAAAAACGTAAAATTGGTCCCCCGTGTGGTGCCGGCATTATTATTTTGGGCTGTTGCTAAATGTACCGTGCCGCGCCACTCTCTGCCGTTCCTTCAGTGTTTACTTACCATGCTTCATGTCAATAACTTTTATTATATTCGCAAAGGATCTGATACTTTAACATATTAAACTCATATGAGGTAAAAATTGTGAGGCGCATATGACGCCGTTCTATTTGTATAAAGAACATTAACTTTAAATTCAGTAAATTTAAATGATTCACCACTTCATGGAACATAAGAATCTAGAAAATCAAAAAAAATAGCAGTGTTTAACTTTAAAAACTTGATTGTTTTAATCAATATTTGAAATGTGTATTTCTTTTGTTTATGTTTCTAAGGGTTAATGGTAAGGTGATTTCTAAACATTTTTTTAAATGAAAGCGTTATTTATTAACTAACTAGATTTACCAACATAATAATATCCAGTGATTTTTTGCGCTAGCATAAATACAATAACCGATATTTTTCTACTGGTAACATTTGCTGCTCAGATTCCAAAATGAACTCTCGTTATTTGTATAAAGTTTTGAAATATTCACAAAACTTTTCCATCTCTTACTTATCAAAAGTGTGTTGTTGGTTAGGTTCAGTAACGCTAGAAATATAATTTTAATCGACCTAACCTCAAAATAAATTTAAACAATCGAAACCACAGCAAAGGTTAATTTAATCTAGACCTTATTCTAAATTCCCAGAAACAAAATAATTATTATTAAGAGAAGGTTGATTTCCTTTTCGATACTTCTAAAATCACTGTTTTTGATTTTTATTTTTGTTGTTTTAACCACTTTTTAATTTCTCCCATCGAATTGAATTTCGCAGTTACGCGGAAAACTGTAAATGCATAGACATCCAATTTGATAGACTATCCCATCAGGAAAGGGGAATAGGGGGCGTCACCGTCTTCCTTTCTGTAATTTTTCAATAAATGAATCTGACAGTGTATAGGCAACTCGAATTGTTAAATCACCAGTTAGTCCGCGAAAATATAAACTGATAACGAATCCCTAATCGGCTTGTTTCCAAAATTGAATATTTTGTTACACTAAATGGTTAGAAACTATTACATTTGTGTTATTTGCCAATATCACTCATTTTCAGTATCGCTACTCAAGGCGGTTTGAATAAAACGAACATTTAGATCCTGCGCAGAGAAGTCCCACAAACCGTTGTCTTACTTTAGCGAACTTTACTTTTCTGCGCAGTATCTGGTAATTTCAATGTGCGCTCTTCGGCGCTCAACGTACGACTGATGTCGTAGATTATTCAAAGCATTTTCGAACCCTCCTGTTTCCAAAAATATGGTCACGTGGTTTGCCTCCTGCTCGTCGAAATGATACCCGTATTTCATGTTAAGGCAAGTCTACCAATTTGGTTGTCTGTGGTATAATGGAAATTTGGTATTATTTTCCATTTCTGAAGAAATCAAAATGCATCTTAGCTAAATTAATAAGACTGAAATTCTTAGATAGTTTGGGCACGTGGGGTGTATGGACAGGAGTGTCAAGAGAATATATGAAGTGAAGGAAGTGGATTGAAAAATGAGTCAAAAAGAAGACATAACACGACTAAGTCAATCAAATACAGACAGGTCTCGAATATTGTGTGGGAGAAGCGAAACACTGATGAGTCCACCACCATTGATATTAAAATATATAAAAATGTTTCAAGTAGCAAATCAAGCATGCCTGATGGTATTTTACTCGGTATAAAAATAGTTTTTCTTAAAATTTAATGAAATTATTGTATCACTCCCAAAGAATCAAGTACTTGAGGCCAAATCAAGAGTTGGAGTAATCGACAAAGTGTAGGTATTCCAGACTCCGTTCATTCTGGTTCCATCCGTTCATGCTATTCAGTCTTCTGTAGAGCTGTACTTTTGTAGATAACGTTGTCTACACCTTCAATGAAATATCATGATGTTTTAGTAAGTAACTTTGTAAGTAGGAGCTACGGGTCGGTAAAGCATCGACATAAACCGAGTGATATGTTCCGCGATGGTTGCTGCGTGGTCTCTGCATGCGGCAGATATCAAGAAATATTTGTGTAGCTTGTAGTTCTGTAAACTGTCGGTATTGCAGATTTCTGTTTTCGCATTTTCCACCTTTACTCCGAATGTCATTATCTTATGACCGTCAATTGTCTCTCGTATTTTAAGGGTACTATTGTAGCAGGTAATTTAAACTATAAATATAATTTGTAAATTGACCAAATACTGAGAAGACGGCCGAATGGCGCGTAAAAATTTAAACAATAATAAACGACTGTGAATCAATACCAAGTTAGTGATGATGAGGTTGTGGAATTTTTTTGTTATATTAATTTTCCTAAATAATAAATTCTTAAGAACGTTTTGAAATTATGGTAAAAATGGTAATTTAAGATAAAAATGGTATAAAAAGTTTTTTACGTGATATCGAACGCCCACTGAAACCTTGTAGCGCTAACTGTATACGGGAAGTACATCGCATCGTTTGCAGGCCCCAAATACAAATATTTGGATCGGTGGGCTCACGGCATACCGCAGTAGGTTTTTGTCGATTCTTTACCGACATCTGGACGACTGCCTTAGATGTATTGAATATATTTTTTATTTGAAATTCATCTGCGAATACCAACGCCATATGGTTGCAAATAATAGTCAATTACTTTATAGAATTCAATAACCAATCGCTGGTTAGTTATTATATCTACAACAAGTACAGAATAATTCATCGAAAACAAACTAAAACTCAAACATAAACAGCTATTGTAAGACCGATGCTAATTGAATTTCTTTTATCGATAAATAATGCATGAAATATTTGTAATAGATATATTAGCTAAAATATTACAATGCATTATTTTGGCTGATAGACGAAGGTTTGTCTTCAATTTTGGGAGTCTCTACTCTAATTTTGGTCTACATGAGAATATCCTTGGTTCCTACCGGAATGTCATTTATCCAGTTCCTACCTCTCCGTAACATGGCTAGAAAACAATTTGAATTATGGAACATGACAATTGCAAATAAATAGTGCGAATTTGAGAGCAATTGTTTTTGAAAACAGAAGAAGGCAATAATGATTGAGACTACCTTGGAATCAAATTGTTGGTGTTTTTCGTGTACATAATATTCTCCATTTTAAGTGTGAAGAAGGATTCGAACTATCGTCGAAGCAAGTTGATGGTGTTTTTCGTGTTCACAATCTCATTGAAAAGTAAAAAATAATAATAATAACAGTTTATTCCAGAAAGTAAAAAGAAGAATGTTGACAATCTTCCTAGCGCATAATATCGCTTTAAGTATTCATTCGTTTTGTTGTGGCGATAATTCATTATATTGTATCGCGATGGAACTCATTATATTGTGATTGTGTGGTTTGCTCCTTCGCAAAGATACAGTGGTAAGTGATTGGTCATCCCGTTTTCCTTCCTTCCTTACATTGTTCACTCCTACACATAAATACTACCCAATTCTAGCAAACACCTTTTCATTTCATTTCCTATAAATTATTTACGGTCCATTACAAGTGCATCTGAAGCTGTAATTTGTAACACTATGTATTAAATTGATTTATTTTTGTATTGATAGATCAATAACGGTAATGATAGGAGAGGTTACGTTGCATTATGAAAATATTGATTAAGGTGTCTACTAGTTGAGGCAATCGACCTGCCGACACGTCATTATCTTCGGGAGCCTGTTGCATCGCCTGGTCCGTTGAGCAACTTGGCCTCTTGGCGTCAGGGGTCAGCGTGAGGTGACCGGCACTATTATAAATCATCGATCATAGATAATATCTTATTGATTTGTAAAGGACGTAACACAAAGCTTTGAGTAGTGAGGAAAGCGCTGCCAAGCCAAGTGTTAAATTATCTCCTTTGCGGAAGGAAGCAAAAAGTTGGGCGCCGAGACATTTTGGTATAATATTATGAGATGACACGTTTTCACAACCGTTTTTGTTGTTGTTTGTTTTCTGTTATATTTGACACTTTCCAACACAAGTATTCTTATAATACGAAAGGTTGTGCCTCATAATTTCTACATTTAAATTTAAACCGTTACTTGAGCTCGAAATTGGAAGAATGGTAAATTAAAACCAAGGTTTGCTTACGTGTTGGACCTTAATTGTGCAAATAAAAAAAAACTCACATGTGCTCATTCATGTCAGATTTAAAATCAGGATGCCTAAAATAGGAATAGAAATAGATTGTAAATAATAATTATATAAATAAGAATTAAATCTCGTTTACAAATACATAAGGCAATAACTGCATCTCTGGTGCAAGAGTCAATTACATCGAAACTAATGGGATAGTAACTGAGATATAAATATAATCGATTCCTCCTAAATTATTACCCCGTCTATAATCACAGATCTTATCTGTTATCAGAATTTAAAATTAAAAAAGCAATACACTTTCATATTATGCTACGTATACATCCGCGAGCCGAACTGCCGAACTGAACCTCAACTTATGGGAAAGAAACGCCGCTTGCAGTTCCTTTCCCGTAATTCGTGGTACGGTTCGCGTTTCGGTTCGCAAATGCATACATACCCTAAAGTATCTACTCATTTCTGTAGTAATAATTTTGAAATACATTTTAATTTAATCTTTTAATTCGCCAGGCGGAATAATAATTTTGCAATTTCACAGGAAAATGCCGAACGTTATTATAACAAAGTTTTATTTTGGACAAGTTTCAGCTTCGAATAATCCTTCAAAGACTCACAAAGCGGTCAAAGAGATTATTATTTGTTTGTTCTCGTTAATTGGAAGATTTCGAGAAATACTGAGTAATCGTGGGAAGAGGGGTAGATAGGAAGCTCTGAGAGCAAATTGGTGTTTAGATTGTTTGTTTATATTTTATATGAAACAGGAAATTCCGATAATTGGTATCACACTGCAATCTCCGGTTCCCTAGTTCATTATTAGACTGATTTCACCAAAAACTGGGGAAACGCTAAGTTAAGAAAAAATCTATAATCTTTATGGCTACACTATTGCCACCAGTGGAAATACTAAGTAGATAGGTGGGTACGCATTTCTCAACCTTAATATTTAGCATCCCTTCCCTTTTACTCTTTGTAAGAAAGGTTTTTGGTGGTACGCCTGCTTGTTGAATGCGTAAGAGCGAGATGACTGATAGGGGTATAAAAGATGACGGATGCATCTGCTCGCTCTTTTACCAAACCGACAGCTCAGAGATAAGACGTAGACAATCCGCACTTAATTGTTAATAAATCATTATATTGGAACACGCGTTCTATTATTGTGTTCCCACCAAGTCTGTAAATAACAATCTAACAGTTATTTAACACTCTTAAAATAATTGGGAATGCTATTGTTCGACCGGATAATTGTGTCTCTAGTGTGATATAATAACATTTAAAAAATATGGGTGTAAATTAGGTATAGTGAAATCGATTTGAAAAAACTAAGAACAAAATAAGAAGAAAAGTTTAACTGGGTAATTCACAAAAGAAAATTTTTGAACGTACAAAATATCAGTGTATAGGTTTATGTATGGTAATTTCAATGAATGATAAATTAGTGATAACTTTAAAAACTTAAAAACGTGTTGGGTCGTAGACTTTTTGTACATAGTGACTGACTATGTACTGATTAATAGCGCCTTGGCAGCCGTTGACTGCACAACGACCTTAAACAGCAGTAATGTAGACTCACTCACAGCGCGTTTCTATTCTGAATTAAATAAGGTAATTGACGCACACGTACCATCCAGAACAGTTAACATAGACTCTAGATATCCTCCGTGGTACAGCTCTGCCTTAAAAAAAGTAATTAAAGAAAAACTTAAATTTCATAAAAAATACAAAATTTATAACCGTTACTCAGACTATCATACTTTCTCTCTTCTTCGAGAACGACAAAAGTGCATGCAGAAAGTATGCTATGACAATTTCATTAATATGGCCGAATCTAATATTAATACCGATCCCAAACATTTCTGGACATTTGTTAAATCTAAGCAAAAAAGCTCTGAACTACCTAACAATATGTATCTTAACTCTCAGCATGTATCGGGTGGGGAAGCTATAAGTAACTAATTCAATATACATTTCCAATCCTCCTTCGAATCCCACACCCCGTGCACCTCGTCTACCACTCGAGTATATAATCCAAACACCTCAGTACTCAATCTAAGTAATGTTAATATGGACGCTGAATTAGTTTGTAAATATCTTAAATCATTAGACCCTACCAAAGGCAGTGGGCCTGATGGTATACACCCAGTGTTTTTAAAGAATTGCGCTGGTGTTTTATGTTATCCGCTAAGTCAAATATTTAAAACCTCACTGTCTTCTGGCATTTTTACGCAGCAATGGAAAAGCTCATATGTTGTACCTATATTAAAAAAAGGAGACAAGCACAATATTGAAAATTACAGACCGATCTCTAAACTAAATGTAATGGGTAAGCTTTTTGAAAAAATTGTTTATGATAATATTTTTCCTTGTATACGGCCACACATTATTCCGAATCAACACGGCTTCATGACCAAAAAATCAACAGAAACTAACCTTTGTGAGTTTGTTGACACAGTCCTTGTTGCTATGGATAACGGATATCAAATAGATGTAGTCTACACAGACTATTCCAAAGCCTTTGATAAAATCCCACACAGCATTTTAATTGAGAAAGTCGAAGCAATGGGTATACACGGTGACCTCCTTCGTTGGTTAGCCTCTTACCTCTACAATCGTACACAAGCTGTAACTGTTCAAGGGTTTTGCTCTAGTTTCGTGCCCGTAACCTCAGGAGTACCCCAGGGATCTCACCTTGGCCCCCTTTTATTTAATATCTTTATGAATGACGTTAGCATAATTATCCGTAATTCTCAGCTATACTTATATGCTGATGACAAAAAGATAGTCAAAATCATAAAGTCTGAGATGGATTGCATAGAACTCCAGCATGACCTTGACTCTCTGGTGAATGAATATTGTTTAAAAAATCACCTTCTTTTGAATGCAGAAAAAAATGCAGCGTCATATCTTACTCTCGAAAGAAACACACAATATTATATCCCTACAGTATTAAAAACAAACCCTTAAACAGGGTAAATGTGATTAGAGATCTTGGAGTCCTAATGGACAGTAAGCTTCTTTTTCAATCTCATATCGAGCATATTACGTCGAAGGCTTTGAAAATGCTGGGATTTATACTTAGAGTATGTTCAGTTTTCAAAAATCCACAAACATTTAAGATTCTCTACATATCTTACGTCCGAAGCCACCTAGAGTATGCATCAACAGTGTGGAACCCTCATAATTCTACATATAAATCAAACATAGAAAGAGTTCAGAAAAAGTTTTTGAAATATGTCTCTTATCGCATGCGAAATGATGAAAACAATGTGTCCATGAACTTTAAAACTCTTGATCAACGCCGAGATATCAGAGACCTAGTAATGCTATATAAGATAATACACTATTTTATTGATAGCCCATACCTTTTACAAAATATTCATTTCAGATGTCCATTAAGAGTAACCCGATCTCCGGACACATTTTATATTCCTAAGAGCAATACTAATTATGTTGAAAATGTATTTATAAGAAGAAGCTGTAGCACCTTTAATAGATTATGCACAAATATCGATGTGTTTAACACGAGCCTCGCAGGATTCATAGCATTCCTAAGAGAGTAGCGTTCGATCGTTGCGGGAAACTTAGTAGTGTTAGTGTGTGTATTGTTTTTGTATGGGTTGAATCTGTAGTCTTTTTATTTTTTTGTAGATTTTCCTTTTCTACTAGTTAGTATTTATATTGTATTGTATTATTTATATTCATATGTTTTTCTACCAATGAATCTTCTGTGGAAACTTTACTGGTTTATGCAACTTGGTAAAAATGATTTGTATTAAAATATATTTGTATAACTGTTTGTTTCCCAAATAAAATAAAATAAAAAAAAATAAAATAAAAAAAATAGTGCCGAAAGTTATTGTGCATAGATTCATGACAATTAAATATGTCTTACCATATAGAATAAGCAGTATAAAGCTAGAATGCCTTAAGTACCTGAATGAAGATGACGTCAAATATTAATATGGTCAAAAGTTACCATCACATCGTTAAAATTTCACCATAATCATTTCAGCTGTCGAAAAAACATCCAAAAACGTAATTATCATTTCAAAACCTCTTCTTCTATTCGAAGTTCGCCCGCCTCCAACTTGAAACTCTAAAGTGACACTAAGGATAATTAATCGTTACCCTTTGTAGCGAGATAGCGAGTGTTTTATACCCTTACTATGTTTATGGTGTGCATGCAAGATTACAATACCTATTGTGTTACAGTCTGTCAAAAAAAAACTAGAAGTTTCATTAAATGGAACATTTTTCTTTCAAAACTATGGCGACACAGTTTTGAAAGAAAAAGATTAATTCCGAATTTAGAACAAAAAATATAGTTTATTCAAATGTGACGTTTTGTTTTGACTTCTTTTTTGAAAATTTTGAATGTAAAAAAACGAGAAGATTTCAAGAAGTATCGCCGCAGGGACAATTTATCCAATATTTTATATGAATCCATTAAAAACTGTCATTTTTATAATACTGAAATTAGAACATACCATTTTTGGCGAACGTTTCAAAACGTTGAAGACAGACCTCTTGTAATTTTTAAAACGCAACAGAAATCGTTGAATATTTTGATCATAGCGGCCGAAAACTCGATGCCATCAACTGAGAAATATCCAAAAAATAATGTCAATTTAATCATTCTGATAGCTTCCAAATAAAATTTAGAACTTTTTAAAAAACGAATACTTAAAAAATAATGTAATATGTATATCCTAAGAAGCGCCGCAGTCGAAAGTTTCTCCCACATTTCCAATATAAAAAAATTATCATACAATTCTGGTAAGTAACATATTTTTTCTTTGTTTTTAGGTTTGAAAATGTTAAATACATTATAACCTCGCGGGCAAGATTATAATAAGCAGCGGACAGGATTTGGCCCGTGAGCCGTTGCTTTCCGAGCCCTGATCGTCTACCGAAGAACACAGTTTCATTACGAAATGAAAAAAAAACACTTGAATATTGACCATAGCTGTTTTTATTTTATTCCCTTTAATATTGATAATTGGATAAGTTATATAGCGCCATATATTTTAGTGAAAAATCCAATAAAGGTAATTATTTTATTCCTTTCAACAATATTGGCGTTGCCATCAAAACCATTTATACGAGTGACAGACTGTACATCCTGACGTGTTTGCGTGTTCATGCGAGAGTGTGTTACGTCTTTTACGTGTGCTCAAGCAAGAGTGTGCGGCGCGGCTTCCCGTTTATATGTGTTCATGCAAGAGTGTGTAATGTCTTTATGTTTATGTTGCGCCACAACTTTCAATTAAAATTTCATAATGTAAAGCTATTTTCGATTCTTTTTTGTTTTCTGGCAAAAAAAAAGTGTAGTGTGTTGTGCCTTGAGGTTTCTTCTCCCTCCTGATCTTCCAGGAGTCACTTTTCGCTGCTGATTTCCAGATATTTATAAACTTTTTTACTTCTGTCATTTTTCATACTATTATTGTAGTTGTTTACTGTTGTGAATAATGGAGGAAGATTTCCCTCCTGGACCCCCTACAAAGCCCCCAGATCCCTCTCCAGACCCCCCAGACGGGGAAAATGTAGAAATTTCTGACAGTGATTCTGTCATCTTGACTTCTACCAAAAAAAGGAAATTTACTCCTTCTTCCCCAATAAAACTTGACTCGCCTTCGACTTCACTGTCCCCACCAGCACTTTCTCAACTTCCTCCAACAAACTTTTATTCTCCTCATTCCCGTGGCCCATTCATAGCATACGCCCAAAAAACTGAGCAAGGAAAAACCATCCACCCTCTTGAATTTGGCAAATTCCTATCAAATAGCAAGAATCTTTCAATCAAACCTGGAGGTGTAAAAGCCGAGGGTCGCTTCCGAATCTCCGTCGAATTCCTCTCAGGGCCAGCTGCCAACAGTTTCATCAAAAATATCTTCATTTCATCTAATTCAAAGTTCAAGGCATATATCCCTACTTTCAATGTCACTCGCATGGGCCTGGTCAGAGGTATCTCGACCGATCTGTCCATCCAAGAAATTCTGTCTTCACTTTCAACCCCCCAACACATTGGCAATCCCATAAAAGCCAGGAGGCTAAATTACAAGGACTCCTCTGAGGGTATAATTACCTGGAAGCCCTCCCAATCTGTTGTTATCACCTTTGAAGGTCAATCTCTTCCCTCCCATATATATTTATTCTTCAACTCATTACCAGTTGAAATGTATACATATCCCACCACTCAATGTTTCAATTGCTGCCGTTTTGGTCATACCAAAGCTGCATGCAGATCTCAACCCAGATGTTTTAAATGTGGAGAAAACCACGCAGCTGACCAATGTCCTTCTTCCTCCTCACCTAAATGTTTTAACTGCTCAGGCTCACATACAGCTATCAACACATCTTGCCCAGAACAATCTCGCCAAAAAAATATTAAAATTTCTATGGCCTCTCAGAACTTGTCTTTTCTGCAGGCTTCTAAATTATTCCCGCCTGTCAAAAAATCATTTGCTGAGGCTTTATCCAGCAACTCCTCATCCAACCCTCTTCCCTCCACTACAACAACTTCTTCTCGTTCAACTAAATTCACATACAAAAACGCTATCTCTAAACCGGCTCCTGGATACGATCAGCAACAACACAACTCACTGCTCTTAAATCCCAATGGTTCACCTCTTTCAAATGCCACAAATGAGTGTGCAAATAATTATAATCCGTCCTCAATGAACTCTCTTAAACTTTCTGAAAAACTCTCCCAAGACAATTCTTCATTTATCCAAACTCTTATTATTCTTCTAATTGACCTTATTTCTTCTCAAACTAATCTACCGTCCAACGCTGCTACTATTATTTCCACATTAAAATCATTTATTCAAAATGGCTCTTCAGGATGTCAGAATACTTCAGTGGAATAGCCGAAGTGCTATTTCTAACAAATCTGATCTCCTTAACCTATTAAATTCCAACTTTATTTCTTTGGCTGCTATCTCGGAGACTTGGTTTACTCCATCCACCCACTTTAATGTGGGAGGGTATTCCTGTCTCCGCGACGATCGCCCGGAAGGTTCGGGCGGCGGTGCTGCCCTTTTTATTAAAAAATCCATATCATTTTCCCCAATAAATAATATCAAACCCCCCAATGCTGACTTCCAAATGGTTGCAGCTAAAATAAAGGACACATCCTTTATTTCAGTCTATCTTCCCCCAACAGCCCACTTCAATAAACAAACTTGGTTGCAAATTGTAAGTCAACTAAGCCCTCCTTTCTTTATATTAGGCGATATTAATGCCCATTCCCCCGTCTGGGGTTCTGCTTTCTCCGACCGAGATGGTCGAAGTGTGATGGATTTCCTAGATCAATCCAACCTTTTCCTTTTGAATGACGGATCTCCTACTAGGATCTCACGCCCCAGCACAAACCCCAGTGCAGTGGATCTCTCGATATGTTCTACTAGTCTGGCTTCTCTCTCCTCGTGGGTGGTGTCCCCCGACCCTTGCTCCAGTGATCATTTCCCGATCATCATTACTTATCAAACTTCTTTCCAATCGGACAAGTCTCATATTTCGACAAAGATTAAAACGAAACACACCAAATGGGATGAATTTAACTCTCATATGGACAAGTTCCTACTAAATTCACCCGCCACCGATATATTTTCCGTCAAAGATGATTATAATAACTTCAAATCAATGCTCATAACTGCAATAAATAAATCAAATCCTCCCCCTAAAACTAAATCTCTCAAAAAACTCCATCCAACTCCCTGGTGGGATGAGGAATGTTCCAAAGTAGTAAGAATTCGGAAAGCTAAATCTCTTTCCTATCGTTACAATATGACTATGGAGAACTATCTTATATACAAAAACGCTGAATCCAATGCCAAAAGGGTATTGAGGTCAAAAAAAAGATCCGGGTGGTACAACTTTTGCAGTTCAGTATCTCCGAACACTCCAATTTCGGAAGTTTGGTCTATGATCCGAAGATTTCGATCCTCCTTCAGTTCACCATCTCCTCGAGCGTCCCATTCTAAATGGATAGATGAATTCTTGGACAAAATTGCCCCCCCTTCTGTTCCTAACTTAGATGAAATAACGCCCATCTATAATACTCCCATGTCTAATCATTGGCTAGACTCTCCATTCACCTTAATTGAGCTAAAAAATGGTTTATCAACAGTCAAGGACTCATCTCCAGGCAGAGATGGTATACCTTACAGCATAATCAAAAATAGTAATGATAATGTTCTAAACCACTTCTTAAGCATCTTAAATAAAATCTTCCAGACTGGTATAATGCCTGATGACTGGAGTTCTCAAATAATCATCCCTATTTTAAAAACAAACAAATCTCCAAATTTTGGATCCAACTACAGGCCAATCGCTCTTTCATCCACCCTCAGTAAACTTTATGAAAAATTAATTAAAAACCGATTAGAATTTTTTGTCGAGAGTAAACAGCTTCTCTCTCCATCTCAATTTGGATTTAGGAAAAAAAAATCCACTCAGGATAACCTTGCCATCATCAGCACTGATATTAATTTATCAATTTCTAAACAGGAAGTTTGTCTTGCCGTCTTTATAGATATAGAAGGCGCCTTTGACAATGTTTCCATCCCAATCCTGAAAAAAAAACTTCTAGGCCTTGGCCTTCCCCCCATGTTTGTCCAATCAATTATTAATCTATTTCTAGATAGAAAAATTTTCATTGAACTTCCAGATATTTCTCCTCAAAGTAGGTCTATTTGGAAGGGTTTACCACAAGGCGATGTATTGTCCCCCTTACTGTATAATATATACACATATGATATGCATGTCACTATTCCCCCACAAATAAAAATTATCGAGTTCGCAGATGACATAGCTTTCTTCTTATCATCCAAAATCATCCCTCTTGCCGTCAAATATCTTAACGAAGCCATGAATGCCCTTTGCACATGGCTCACGTTACATGGTCTTGAACTTTCAATCCAAAAGACTCAGTGTGTCACCTTCTCAAACCGCCATAAAAACCCCCCCGTTCAAATTTTATTTAAAAATTCTCCAATCTCCAACGCTTCTGAAGTAAAATTTTTGGGAGTAACATTTGATAGGAAACTTAAATGGTCTTCCCATATTAATAATTTAGTTACTAAATGCGAAAAAAATTTAAATATCATCAGATCATTATCTGGCGTTTGGTGGGGAGCTCACCCTACTTGCATTAAGTTGCTTTACAATGCACTTATTCGAAGCCATCTCGACTATGCCTGCCCACTTTTTAGTACTGCCTCAAAAAATGTACTTAATAAATTAGACAAAATTCAATCTAAATCTTTGCGAATAATAACTGGAGCGATGCAATCGTCACCCATCAATTCCCTTCAAGTAGAATGTTCTGATCCTCCTCTTTATTTAAGGCGTCAACTATTTGCTGACAAATTTGTTCTTAAATGTTTAAATTCTAAATGTCATCAGGTTATCCCCAGCGTCTCGTTGTTCATTGACTCAAACCATTCATCTACAATCAGAGCTTCAACTAAACCTCTTCCTGACATCTGTAAAAATTTTAAGTCTCTCTCAGAGCTCCACATCATCCAAAATGATCTACTTCCCTTATACAAACTAAAATATAGTCACGTCACCCTATCCCCAACAATAATAGAAGGGATCGGAATCTTTAAAAGTCATTCCAATCTCCCGGCCCGAACTGTCAATAATATGTTCAATGACATTATTTTATCTAAATGGCCCAACTTTTCTCTTTTATTTACTGATGGATCCAAATCTCCCGACTCTCCTAACTGTGGTATAGGTATTAACGTTTACCACAATAATTCTAATGATAGAATATTTCATTCAATTTCAAATCAATTTTCAATATTTTCAGCTGAGTGCATTGCAATAATAGAATCTCTCAAATATATAATCAAAAATAATTTTGAACATTCCCTCGTTCTCTCTGACTCTCTCAGTTCCCTCCAAAAACTTAAATCCAGTCCTCTTCTTCATCCTGATGATCATTTTGTATGCCTTATTCGAGTGATGATAGCATCCATTCAAAGCTCTGGTAAATCTGTAACTCTGATTTGGATTCCTGGACATGTTGGTATCATGGGTAATGATATTGCGGATGCCTTGGCAAAACAAGGAGCGTCCAACCCTGTTGTTACCCTCGTAAACCACATTCCCTTATCTGACATTTTTTCCATCATCAAAGAAAGATCCCGCAATGTTTGGTCAGAGTATTGGCACATTGCTAGTCAATCCAAGGGAGCCTGCTATGCCTCAATACAAAGGACTATACCATCAAAACCGTGGTTTCAGCAATTCCCTCATTTTTCCAAAAAAGAAATTTCTTCACTCATTCGAATGAGGATCGGTCATTGTTCCGTTCCTTCCCATCTTTTTAAAATTCACGTCCTTGACTCCCCAGATTGTACATTCTGTGGTCTAGAAGTGGGAACTTTAGATCACATATTTTTTGGTTGTCCCTCTCTAAACAAATATCCTCTCTTCTATCAAGCCTTAACTAAAATTGCCTCCCCTCCATTCAACATTTCATCTCTTTTAAGTCTGAACTCGACTCCAATTTTCATTATAATTTTGAAATTTGCCTATTTAAATAAAATTAATATTTAAATTCACCTTTCAATACACCTTTCTCAATAATTTTAAATGATGGCCAAGAACACCCTTGAAGGGTGAAAGCCAGAAATAATGGAAAAAAAAAAAAAAAGCTATTTTCATCCCCGCACGTGTTTCGTTGTTTTGCAAGTTGTTATTAAAATTCCCGAGATTCCACGGCGAACTGTTCCGGATAACAAAGGACCCCTCGTCCTGCAGCCATCAATGGATGCGCAGGTCATTTCAAACACAAAGTTCTGATATTATTAATTAAAATTAAAAGCTTCGATACGATATGGGATGCTATTGAAAATGTGTGAAAAGAATGGTTTTTATTCACAACTTGTCTTTTATGTTTGAGGTAGATTTAAAATACAATATTTTTTACAATACAACCTTACACGCAAATTTGAAAATAGTAATTAATCATTTATAAGATTTTTTATTATTTTAGAAACAAAAAAAGAGATTTGAATTGAAAAATGAGGCGTCTTGTCTTCGTTCGGCGTTAAAATGAAAACTTGCGAGCTGAAGATAGTTGCGTTGCATAGAACTTCCAGGCTGAAAAAATCAATGCATATTTCATGATACCAGAGCTCATCATCCGACAGATGTTGCTGTTTCAGTTATGGGTATAAAGCTTAGTTCAATGAAAAAAAAGATTTATTCTGTAGATATTCTTATTATGCTTTAATATATATTTTTGTTGTTGTTTTACTGTTTCGTGGTCCAATACGATAATGCATTAAATATTCGATACCTACTACCTACTACTTGCGCATTCTTCAAATATACCCAATTCTCTCCTGAAATAATAATAAGTGAGGCAAAATTTAAATTTCATTTTGTATCTGGGACACCCCCAAGCTAATCCGATACTGTGGAATATAGTACGAGTAGTGTCCCTAGAAATTCTACTATTAGAAATTATTCCGTTAGCCACGTTCCTACTTATTTTCACAAATTTCTTCACATGCCCAATCGTTCTGATTTCTGCCCTTCAATCATGTCTGTCTCACCTACTACTCCGACCTTAAGGAAATAAATAATTGCCGACCATTGATCCAATTCCATCAGTAATGCCGATCCCGTTCCGATACCAGATAACTCCGTATGTACAATGTTTATCGCAAGTACACGGATAATACAAGGCTTATTTCACGTCTTCTGATTCTGAACGTCAGGTCCGCCCGTCACGACTGCAAGAGCCCAGACCTCTGGTCGTGATGGGACACTTTGGTAATTCTCCTTATTTGTATATATCGCGAGACATCTGTTGTCAGCGTTTCAAAGACAGATTATATTGGTATTTGGTTGAAAAATAAACGTGTGTTCTGTGTTCCTATTTCTTGAACGCCTGGGATCATAATGCCTGGGATGTTTTCCAACGCGCGGCTTTCACGAATGATTCCGAATATCAGAATTCTGATCTCTCTCTCGATATCTGAATGTCCTGCTCTGCTCAGTATAAATGTTAGCTATGTATTAATACTTTGAAACTTCTCTGGTTAGCAGATGTTTCATGTCTCTTTAATAATTTAAGAAGTGTGTTTAAAGTGTGATGTTGTCTGTATAAATTTAAATATAAAATAAAACAGTTCAATTTATTTTTAAAAGTTCTGTTAAGTATAGTTATTGTTGCAAGTAATAGCTGTTTCACCTTCTGAATGCATTGTCAAAGTGTAGTGAAGCAATAACAGTTTTATAGACTCCCTTTTACCTTCCCGAATAAATTGTAAAATATAATAATGTTTTGCTATGCGATGTGTAGCTTAGATCTTCTATTGAATCTTATAATTCGTCTTATAATATCTTATAGGTAAAAGTTTACCAATTTAAGTACACGCTTAAAGAAATACAAAGTTTGTACTTATACTAAAGAAGATTAAAGATTCAATCGATTTACTTGTGACGATTTTACCTAAAATTATAAATTACTTATTAAATATATAATATCCTGGATCCTGGTGTATACAACTTATTTGACCTATTTGGTGATTATTTCAATTGTACAGGGTATCAAGTACCGAAGTAATTACGTACTATTATTAGCGGTATCTGGGGCGTTGTTGGTTGTGTGATAATTGCATACCAAATATAATGATCCACAGAATAACATAATAATATTATCATTTGGAATGTTAGTAATAATAATAACTTTATGGTTATAACTTCGAGAGGCAATTAGTGAAATTTAATGCACTTATTGGTAAATAATGCATGCAAAGTACCTAATTTAATGAAAAATATGATGAACAATATTAGAACTACCCGGCTATGCAAGAGTTTTAAAACGTTTTTCCGCAAACTTTTTTTTTATTTTTACATAAACTTTTTACATGGAACAATTGACAAAAAATATGGCGCGTCGTCATATGTTTTTACTGTTAAAGATGTATTAAAGTCCTTGATGGGAGCGGTAATAGTTAACATTAATTTTCGACAAAAATGTGCAATTTGCATAAGCCAGGGCTCACAGTGAGTTTTTGGTGGAACACAAACAGATTTCTCCCAAATTTGTTTGGTTGTTCTTAAATTTTCGTATTATTTTGTGTAGATTTTGATAATATTTTTTCCTTATTTTTTTGAGCGGCGTCTCATTTAAAAAAAATAAGGATTGTTTGATGTTGACATATTAAAGGCACTGTAGAACCAAAATAAGTATAGTTCAATATCTGCTATAGAAGCTAAAAGATAACCTTCCCTTCATTAAATGAAAAGGTCAAATCATATGTAAGGTAAATGTGTCATCTCAAGCACCTACCTACCAGTTTTACAAATGAAAATAAACATTACATTAAAAATTATTTTTATTAAAGGTAATCATTTAAAAAAAGCAATAATTGTTGAACGAAATATTAGTATTTATATAATTATTTGGAGGTTAAAATAAGCCGACGTTGCACAGTGGTTCCGTGCATCTGACCTGCAATCAGAAGGTGCGGGTTCAATTCCCGTCGGCAGCATTTATTTTTTCCCGGAATATTTTTTCATTTTTTTTTTGCGTTTCAGGCTAATTATTATTGCTTATAATAATAATTAATTAGATTAATTGAATTCCATAAGCTACAAATAATTTAAAAAAAAACTAATGGTTTTGACTACCTTCGTTGAAATGTGGCAAGCTCATTGGCTCTGTCCCCAGTGTTCAGGGATTCAAGTGCGGGAGCGGTTTTTTATGACTTTTCCACACCAACAATTTTATTAAATCACGGATGATTTGCACATCGTTCCCAAGGGTAACCAGAATCGCTCTTCTTATAAGAAATGCAGCTTTAAATGGCTTTAACTATGTTTAATGGATATACCTTGAAAATATCGAAGAAACTAACTCCATCTTCTTAGTATTTAAATTATTTTGTGTAATTGTAATTGTAAATTACAATTACACAAAATAATTTAAATGTAAATTTGACCGGTCGGTGGCCGAGTTGACATCGCGCTTGGCTCCCACTCAGGCGTAGTGTGTTCAATTCCTCGGCTGGCTAAGTCCTCCATCACAAGACAAGCAACATTTTCAGCTTACTGTGGTGGTAGTAGGATATTTTCAAATATTGTCAGGGTATTCGTAACTCGGGAATGTTTGTCTGTCTTTAAAAAAAAGTGTAATTCCTCCAACAAAAACAGTATTCGCCTAGCCACAATTCTATTATATTGCTCCCAAGATATTCAATTCACTCATACCAGAAAATCGGAAACTGATCATCTTTATATAAAAAATATTCAGAATTGGCTATTGGTAAAGGGAAGGAACCATTTCAAAGAAAATCTCGTGTCATTAAATTAAATTATGTGCTCTTTTATTCCATTCTATTCAAATGTTTTCTTTTTTTGATCTATTTTTTTCTCTCTCTCTTATCTCTGTACATCTTAACAATCTAAGATCTTACTAATCTAAAACATTATGACTACCATAATACGGGCATGAGCCTAGTATGGTGGTTGTAGACAGCAAATTATTGTAATCATTTAATTTTTTAATGATAAAGAAACACAAAAAAAAAATGTCGGACATATTATTTATCCAATCCATTTAAAATACAAGATTTCTTTGCCCGTACAAAATTTTTATTTAAAGAGTAATAAAATATATAATTAACTGTTTTAGAAATTTCATTAAATAGCACCATTCCTCCTGTGAATTGTGCCATGTGAATCTTGAACAAGTCGTGATGACGGCTACTTATAATATGATACGTTTTCTTACTCCATTCAGCCGAACAACGTTCCGACATTATGGAGTGTTTTGATTCCAAAGCTTTATACACTCTGATTTTTCCACAGATTCATATATAAGCGTCGATAATCACGCCGACCCTCCGCAATGAAATAAAAAAGTTATAAACCCTTTTTAAAAAAGATTACTCAATCATTGTTTTACGAGAACCATGGAAAAACCTATTCATAATAATTTTACTGCTTTTTTACTGGCCAAATATTCTCTTGCACGCCATGAAGAGGCGATAAAACTTAATTTGAAAAGGTTTCATAATAAAATTTCGCAGTTTCCATACAATTTCAACGCTGCTCTATGGTGTCAGGGGAAGTTATTCTCTATATCTCTATTCATTCCCATTGATAGTTCCTGTATGCATAAACCTTTCAATGCCGTGGATTTGGTGATTTTAATCTCTGGGCCAGTGCTCAAATTTATCAATTTTGGCAACCGGAACGCGGTAAACTAATACAATGGATAGCTAGGCTAATAACACTGCACTATATCTGATGCTGTACATGTTTTTTTTATTAGAATGCAGAGCGCATCTTGCGGAAGTGGACAAGGAAAGGAGTGTGTTAAGAGAATATAACGCGAAAATTGATAGTAAAAGAAGTCGGGGACAGCTCAACAGTCAACGTGATACGATCAAATTAACAAAATATTTGACATATGTTATGTCAAGCGTAGGAATATCTGAAGTTGAATTATGAATGTGCATCATTACAGAATTGTGTGGCGTTTTCTCTGCCTACCACTTCTTACGAAATCGCGTGGTGGTTAGTTAGACAGATTCACCGTAATTATTTGTTGGGTTACTATGCCGTATTGCGCTTCCTTTTTTGCCAGTGTTTCGGACAGTACTACCTAATAAATGTTAAATAAGGAGGGAACGCATTACGGC
This sequence comes from Hesperophylax consimilis, assembly GCF_061612785.1. Taxonomy (NCBI): domain Eukaryota; kingdom Metazoa; phylum Arthropoda; class Insecta; order Trichoptera; family Limnephilidae; genus Hesperophylax; species Hesperophylax consimilis. The sequence continues at coordinate 19,351,019 of NC_142838.1, forward strand.
GATTGATCACAATAATATTTTAGCCGTGAAAATCTCAAATCGTATCTATTTAGAGAGTTATTATGCAAGTGTTTTAAAATAGCCCAGAACCAAGATTGGTCTACTGCACTTGTATTAATATGAATTTTATAATATTTCACAGAAACGATAGGGCTGATGGCTTCATTAACCGGAACGACGTTCCGGTTTTCCCTGCTGTAATTCAATCACTGTTAAGGGTTCATGATATAATCAACTTAAAGCACATCCAGATTATTTCCCAGATTAGTCGGATGGTGGCATCGTGGGTACTGTAGATAGATGCCACTAGATGTTGTTCTGTGTTGTGAATGCTAGGCACGTAACGAGGATGCAATCGGAAATTACTAACATTACGCATTATTTGATATCGCCGAACCGTATAATTAATTCCCAATACATTCTCGTATCTGGATTGTACAGGTTGTTTGTAAAAAAAATGGGTTTGCCTGTGCACTATTTACTAGGTTTTTATTACTTATATCTTATATGTTAAGCTGACATCATAATAATATTTTTCTTAATATTCTCCTTAATTTATATAATGCTCGCACACCCTAATGTATAATTGATAACATACATAACCCGTATTATTTTATAGAAAACAGGTTTTATCTTCATAATGTGCTTGAAAGTTGCTGTAAACGGTGCTGTTCCACTAGTTTTTGATCAGTGAAACCCTTTCATATAAAAATAATATTTTGAACAAGTAATACATTATAAAATTGACATAAATAAAAATCTAATTGTTTGTTTGTTAAAAATCTTAAATATATGAAAGTTCTTTACTGATTGCTTTAAAATATTGATACAAAGTTGCATTAGAATACGCGTATGTTTTTATATACCTAAACGATATAGCTGGCGCTTGTGATGGGTAAAAACCTGCATTTTTAAGAACAGCGCCATCTGTTGGACGTAAAAGCAACACGCGCTATTATTTATATATCTGTAGAGACAGACTGAGCCACAGCAACGCGTGGCGGGGTACAGCTAGTTTATAATAAATATTTTACTGAAATGTATTAGTATTTTTATATCTCTTCACGAGCATCCTGTAGTTCTTGTACGTAAAATGCGGTTTGGTGACAATTAATATTCTACTACTCCATTGGCTTTGTACAGCGGTTGTCAAACTTTGGTTTTTGCTTATGGTTTCCCCCCTTGTTCAGTAAATTCGTATTTAGTTCTCAAAACATCAAAATTGATTCTAATAACAACAATAATACATTACCGTATACGGAGTATGTGCAAGATAGATCAATATTTTTATTCTCGTTTTCGAGTTTCCTTCAACGGCAGGTTGGAATGTTTGAAACCACGTCACAGTTGGCTAACAGTCAGATTTATCGAAGCTTGAAACAATCGATTTTAAATTAATACTAAATGATAGTTTTTACTCCGCAAGAGCAGCCGGATCTTTTTAATATACATTTTATAATTAGCTTAATCCTCTTGAATTATACCTAGATACTATTGCGGTGGCAGCAGAAACGAAAAAAGACTCGGTACTCGAGCCCGTCCTCGTTTTCTTTTCAGCGTCCACCCTATTTTGGGAATGACTGCTTCAGTAGGAAGTAACTCTGTTGATTCTAAATACACTTAGTGAAAGATCAATAGATTTCGAAAGCTCTATTTGAATAGATAATAATTTCATTGTCCTCGTTGCATACTGATCACATTGATAAACTTGTCGCTCATAACGTCTATTTAGGTTCACAGAGTCAACTGTCGGCACCTAATAATACAATGATAGAAGGCTTTGTGTACATCCTAATACGAAATTGTTAGTTTTTGGTCGAGTATCCGAATTTGGATGGAAAACCCAATAATTTGTTTGATACCTTTGGATACGACATTTTCGGCCAACAAACCAGGTAATATTTTGTTTAATCTGAACCGTGGATAAAATAATGTATATTTAGTTATTTAAACTCCCTTTGGGATTTTATAAACACAGTTTATTTTTATTTTTTATATAGAACACAAGTAAATATTGTGCAAGTTTCATTCCACACACGATGCAATCTCTGGGAACTAGAATTATACATAAAATTAGTGCGAGAAGCAACTACATTAAATGGAGCATGGTAGGTATTGTATTTATTCGGTACGCGATAATTAATCTTACTCACCAGGTCAGGACTGTCTGTCCGTTAATTTTTTTAAATAATAATAAAATATCACATTTTTTTCTTCGCTGTGGCGGTTCGGGTTGTTTAATTAATTGCATTAAATCATTTTAATTTACATTTTCAATTGGAATATTATGTAATTTATATTTTATGTGCCTTAAAATTTTAATTTTATTCTTTCATTTTTTAATGTATGTTGTATAAAAGTGACCAGAGAGAGGAATTACATTCAGGAATGGTTCTGATTTGCTTTGTTTGTAATTATATCAATGTGGATGACGCTTTCCTGGTTACAGATACTATTATATATCTTCTCAAATATGTACCAATTTTAATTATTTTGTTCTATAAGTGTGTAATTTATGTGTTACGTGACACCAATTGAAAGGCTATGCCTGACCATGCCCGCTTTTTTCATTATAACCACAAGCTGTAATACAATATTATGTGAATTTGTAAAATATGTTGGCAAACAGCAGTCCAAACTGTCCGGAGCCTGCGAAACTACGGCTAACACTATTTTGGATATGTTGGGTGGCTAAACAAAGTGTGGAAGAAAAAAAGGAATTGAATGGTAGGTTGGGAAGTACCTATCAATTCAGATTAACCTACCTAAAGTCATTTCAAGCAACGTTTCCGTTTTAAATATTTTAAAATTTCACCGGAGCTGTAAACTAGTCCCGGCGAGAGATTGAACGGACATCATCGATGTTCATCCTCTTCCTTCTCACATGCCTTGTTTGAAAAATGAAAAATACAAACGATACTAGAACAATGATGTTATGTTCGATCTCTCGCTGGGACTAGTCTGTTGAGAGTTCCTCCTTTTCTGGAACGAGGACCAAATATGCTTTATAGTAATATCTAGACGCCTTAAAAAGTTTTCTTATGTATCCAAGTATACTATGTACCCAATCCAAGGAAATAGATGTCTTCATTTGTGTTAGTTATAGAGATATATAAATAAATCAATGGTGTAAGTACCGCTGGTACAATACGCTCAGGAACATTTATGGTAGATAGCGGGATCGTGTTTTCGCGCAGAATTCAAACTGAGGTGAGGCTCAGTTCGATTGATGAAAGCGGTCATTAATGTTGAGCCTACAACATACAGGGTTTTCCAATAAGAGGTGTTATTTTGATATTCAAAGAAACTTTTCCCGTAAAAGATCAATGGTTTCGTTGCTTGTGTGGCACGTAGCGCCGTCTTGTTAAAAGTAAACGTTGTTCAGATCAATACCATCCAATTCCAGCCATAAAAAAATCATTAATCATCTCTCGATAGCGCAATCCACTCACCATAGCTGTTGATCCAGCCTCATTTTCGAAAAAGTAAGGTCCAATGACTCCGCCGGACCATAAACCGCACCAATCAGTCATACGTTGAGGATAGAGAGGCTTTTTAACAATAACTCTTGGGTTTTCCGAGCCCCAGAAGCGACAATTTGGCTTGTTCACGAAGCCACCGAGGTGGAAATGGGCCTCATCACTCAAGATGATTTTTCGATGGAATTCCAATAATTAATAATAGTGAATTTTAATAATTTCAATGCGTTGTTGAAGCGTGTATCGTTCCATTTTTATTAATGGCTTAGTTTCTACTTGTCAAATGTTAAAAAATGACAGCTTCAAAAATAACATCTACCGAAATAGCGGGCTATTCAAAATAACACCTCTTATTGGAAAACTCTGTAGATACAAGTACCTACCTCTAGAAATGCCTTACTTGCAGATTTGAATGAAAAACAATGTCGCCACTGATTTAATACCTTTGGTTCGTTTGATTAGACACCATCCCATTTGATAGAAATTTCATAATGACGGTGAAAGACAATCATGTATTTGAAATTTGAAAACGTCTGTCTCGACACAGGTGTACCCCAGTGAGACAGATGTCGATAAATACAAGTAAAAAACTTTATATTGATAGATAAATAAATAAATAAAAAAATAAATAAAATAAATGTAACCAAAAATAGTACTACTTTTGGATCACGAAACACGCCCATATCGCATTTCTTGTTTCTTTATTATATGTTTAGGTAATATCTAAGGATATAATTGGTCCTACTCGTTGAGAAATTCTATTGGAATAATTAATATTTATTGCTTGTCATGAATCTGTGAGTGTTTACTATGTAAATAATAAATTTGTTGAAGCCCCTGTAATGCCGGATGAGATGGCTCTTAGAATTCAAGATTGAAAGTGATATAGGTTTCGGATTGCGCAATAAGCTGCGACTTATGGCAACTTTAAATACCATTGTAATCTGTAGAAAGGCATCTCGGGAGGCTGTTTCGTAACAATTTTAAGATTAAGTCGGAATGGAAATGGGTAAGAGCTAACGGAGAATCCACATGATATTTAAGATAAGATCTCTGCGAATTAAAGTTGAACAATATTATGAGAAAAAAAAAACTAGATTTCTGTGCAGATTCAGTTAGGTATTACCTACTCATATTACATGTATACAAATATGATATTTTAAAGAAATCGTTCATTACGAAGGCGTTTCTTGGTATTAAGTATAATTTTATACCATATTCATAACCTTGAGTGTCATACTTAGAAGTGATCGTTGTTTATTGTTTGAGTAACAAGATAAGGTTTTGATGTAAAGCACAAAGGATAACAAATTATTATAAGCAGTAATTATTAGCCTGAAACACAAATATAAATTAAAAAAAATCTTCCAAGAAAAATAAATGCCGCCAACGGGAATTGAACAACCTTGAATTCTAAACATAAGTTTACCTTTAATAATAGTTCACCGTTAAATGAAGATATAATGTATCTCGACGCCATCTAGTAAGAAATTTAGTATTTAACAGTAGCTTTCCTACAAAAATAAAGTAATAATTGTTGAATAAAATACTAATATTTATTGAATTGTTTGGCGGTTAAAAATAAGCCGACGTAGCACAGTGGTTCCGTGCACCTGATCGGCAATCATACGGCGCAGGTTCAATTTCCGTCGGCAGCATTTATTTTTCTCGGAAGATTTTGCCAATTTATATTTGTGCTTCAGGCTAATAATTATTGCTTATAATAATTTATTATATTATCTTTATTTGTTTATTAATATGTTATACTGTTCAGTGTCAGGGTGTTTTTTAGGGGACATTTAAAATCTTTTAAATTGATATTTATATTTCTGAATCTTTACGGTAATGAATTAAAACAAAATACTCCAAAATATTAATAATTAAGTAGAATTGTTTAAAAAATATTTTTTTGTGCTATATAAAGCGGTTGTGTATTTTTTTATAAGTTCCACCCTATCGTTTGGAAAAGAAAAAAAATCGTTAATCTAAATAAATCTTTACTTAGAATATTTCTTCGATTTTATATTTATATTTTATATTTTCGATTTTAAAAATGTATCTTATTACAATAAGGAATCTGTAACTTCAATAACAGTATATTTTTTGTTATAGTTAGTTTTAATAGTTAAAAAAACTTAATTTTTCGTGACTCCCGAAAACGCATCAAATCTATGTATATGACCCGTGACGTCACCTGTCTGAAAAAGCCTACGTATTTTTAACCGGTGCTGTATTTTGTATGGTAGTCGCGACGTTTTTTATAAAACTTATCTTACTCGCTCTTAAAAATTGAAGAAACTAGGTAAAATGTTAGCTTCTCGTCACTATGTTATACTATTGAGCAAAGTGAAAAATAAATCATGACTGCAACTGATTTACTGGTATTTATAAACCCGCATTCCAACGTTTTCGAATTAAGAATTTGGATCAGGGTTGCCAATGAATAAAAATATTTTAAAATACCCCGGAAGAGATGAAATACAAGCGATGAGGAAATATTAAAATTCCCCACAAAATCTACACAACTTCCTTTACCTCCAAACTAAAACAAAATTCTATTGATGTTTGCATTTATTTATTATTATCTCGTTATTTTCGGATTTTCTCTTCCGTTGCTTTAAAAATAGTATTTATATGAAAATTTGCTGCGCAAGAAAACAAAATATAGTACATTCTCGCAATTATTGTAAATATTATTTTTCAATATGGTTGGATAGTTAAGAAGTGCCCAGAATCTCCGAATAATTCAAAAAAGGTTCTCCCCACAAAAATGCAATTATTTGTAATCCCCGCAATTTGGGAATTCTCCACGAATTGGCTACCTGACATGAATATTATTGATCATAGATATGTTGCACACCTAGATTGGCTGTGATGAATAAGCCGATTCAACAAAACGGTATTTTTTTAATGAGATGGTGTTTATTAGTTTTTAAATGACGATTTTCAAATTCTACTCTTTGATTGATTTGTTTTATTACAAATATTACTCATTTAAAATATAGTATGATACATTTGCAGCGAGAGAAGAAGATACTCTAGTATCACCCTGGTGTTAAAACACCATTCAGAATTGAAATGGCTTTGGCCGTGTTTGGTGACCAGATTTGGATAGCTAAGTACTTCCCCACTATTCTCTCCCCCATCCCCTGTCCCTCCCCATCATCCTCAGCCCCACAACGTACCTTAATTGGGGATGACAATGTCTCACTGGCTCCAGACTGTTGGGACTCTTGTTCAGGTCACATATATTTAAAAAAAAGTAATTGATACACAAAGTAATTAGTAAACACGATACGTTAAGTTAACACTTGTCACTAACCACTTTTTATGTATTAGTAGATACATATAATAAATAAATCTTTTGAACATAGACTATTATTCATAGATAAACAATACGTACATATTAGGAGAAACGTTATTCTTGTGTCAAGATTAGAAATTCGAATTAAAAATTCAAAACTAATTAGGAGATTGACCCACAGACGAGCTTTTTTTTTTCGTATTCAGCCCCTATCGGATGTTGGATAAAATCATGAAGCCTCCTGCACATGAAGATGACGGGATAGAGATTTTGTAGCATAACTTTTTTTAGGCTATGATGCTATGTTTTTTCTGTCTTCCCAGTAATAACTAAGAACGATCAAGGTCTAAAAGCAAGACCCTGGTTTAATTTCTGTTGCACATTTCAAACAAATTCATAGGTACTTAGATACTGAGCTTTCGATGTTCTCTGTTCTCGGCTTAATTCGTCGCATTCCGCTGTTTGCTTTGCCGCGGCCGCCTTTGCAGCACGATTGCAGCGAGTGGCAGGGTAGCGGTGGAGTCTGGATCAGCCGCCTGGGTTCGGGAGGAAAGCAGCTGCTGATGAGACTTGATGATATCTGAAGATGTGCGAGAGAGGGTATAGCGCGGAAAGTCTCCCGAGTGACGCGCACTTGACACCCGAGACACGACTTGTGTGACTCTCACTTTGTGCATTCACCGCCTCGAATGCCGAGATGCTGGAAAGATAAAACTGACCGTGAACTTGAAGTACATTTGTTTTCATGTCCAGGCGTGTAGAGAAGAAACTGAATTAACGTCTTTTTGAAAGAATTACGCTATTTTTTACCCAGTATAATATCTTATGCTTCGCATCTACTATCGTTTTGTAACTATTTGAAGCTTACATGAGGTTTGTTTTGATAGTCATAAACAATCATAATAAAAAATGGAGTTTTTAAAAACTCCATGTTGTTTTTGGAGGAAATAAATAAAAAGGCATCGCTCTAGTCCTTCGGAGCACTTTCCATTGAAATACTAGTAGGACACCACATCTTTCCTACCGGACGTCTATTTCTGAGAACCGGACACTATCCTTTGATGTAGGAGAAACTGTCAAACCATTTGCATGATTTTGACGTCAAGAATTTTTCAATTTCAGATTTTCATCTAACATTTAATATTTCTTATAAATCATTTGCATATAAAAAGGCTATTATGAACATTAAAAGGAAGAATAATATTAGATTAACATCAAATAACGGATTTTTAAATCATTCCCAAAAGAGTTGCGAACATTGAACATTGCGGTGCTTAACAGTTACGAGTTTCTAAATTAATTATAAAAAGGTTTGTACTTTTGAGAACCACCGCTTTGTGAGTCTGAAAAAAAATTAATTTGGACGAGATATTACCTGTATTTTAGCTTTTTAAAAATAATGGAAAAGAGGGTGGCGGTTTAACTCCCATTAAAAAGGCGAGGGGATGTAATAATATGAAAAGTTCCTGCCATGCATGCTTCATTATTTAATCCCCTAAACCTCGTACCTATAAAAAATAAATTACAAAAATATTTAATAATACCAATGTTGTTGTTGGCTCATAAAATCATGTTGTTCACCGTTCTCATAAACAGTCCCGCAGCTGAGAGCTCTTTTGTAACGTCTATTAATTTCTAAAATTAGTTTCATTACTTAATTATTTTTTTACAAGAACGAGAGAAACCTTACAACGAAGCTATCAGCAAATCAGTTTTCATTATTTTTGTCAACTATCACAATTTTTTTTTCTTTTTCTGCTGAATAATAAGTCCGTTTTTCTGTCCCCTGTTGTCAGACAAGAGAAGCATAGTAGGAACGAAGTAAAAAAAATGACTGCTTTACTAGTCGTGATCTCTTTTGTCCGCGACGTCACCAGCGCTTGCACTTTATGACGGATTAGAGCTAATAATGCGCCAGAAAAACGAGAATAAGATGACACGTGACGAACAGAAGACAAGATGCCCTGACAAAAGACTTCTGACTAATTCCTTTCGTGATGAGGTGCTGGCGACGTGGTTTATTCGTATTTAATACTGCATTAGGAAATATCTTTTCATATCCCCTCGAGAAACGATGAATACAACGTGGATTATAATACCAAAGAACTGTAGAGGTTGCAGCATTCTAAAAATTGTAGCGTTTTGATTTGCCTTTAAACTGTAGGTAAAGGTGCTGGTAAACGCGCAAGATAAATTGCCTATTATTATTGCCTATTGCGGAACAATTGTCTTGGCAGACTTGCAGTACAATATGTTGGCCGTCAACATTTTCATGTCCCGTCAAGATTGCCTAAATGTATACAATAGTAATTCCTGTAGTAACTCCACAAAACTTGAAAAAAATATCGCGGAAATAAATATTAATATTCGCTTTATAGTAATTTATTTTTATGTTTGGAGTATTTCTTTTTGGGGTACCTCTTTCTTTAACCAACGTTTCTTCCACATCTGTCCTGATGATGGATACTGTAATGTTGTCCAAAACGTTGGCTAGTTGAAAGTAGCTCAACACGGCATAATACCCCAAAAATAAATAACTATAATACTTTTAGCCGAGAGAATCTCAAAGCTTATCTTATTTTAAACGCGTTCGAAATTGTGACAGTTTTCGTAGCGGCGAACAGAGACGCACAAATATATGTAATGTTACGTATAAACATGAGTTTTGTTACACCTTTTCTCTGCTAACATTACAATCTTAATTGTTAATGGATTTAGCTACGTTTACTGACCGGCTCTAGGATAGCTTGATAATTTCAAACATTCCTTTTGGACCTACTTCTTCCCTTCCTCTATTTCTTTGGGTCTCTCAACATTCCCCAATATAGAAATACTATAATTCTCCTGGAATCTGACCAAGCGATGCCCAATATGGAGATGCTAGTTCGCTAGCTTCTGGATGTGTGGTGTCACATACAACGTGCGTGTACGAGATCAAATCTATTAGGTACATAATGTATAAATATGTGCGGTTATCATTAATGTACATACATGTAAATTAAATCTTTACTAAACATCTAAGCCCAAAAATCAGTAAAATATGTTTTTTAATTTTTACGAATAATTTGGACTTCATGGTACATTTTTTCAATGTGGCGTTTGTTTACAAAAGGAAATAATTATTCTTGAATAATTATTTAAAAAAATGCTCTACACGTAATCATACTACTTGTCCTAGTGACCAATCATGCAAGACAACATCCTCTATTAAACGTTTACCATTGATGGTAACTCTGACAATAAATGACTTGCAGCTTTATGACACGATTTTATTGTGCATAAGTCACACAATTACATAACCTCTAATCTAAATAAGCAGTAAATTCTAACGTTCTAATCTGCTCTTAAACCAATCAGAAAATAACATTTAAATGTTTTGACGTGCCACTCACGACAGATTTCATAACAATTCCGCAGAGTACCTACGAAGGTCATTAGAAGTTATTTCGGCAAAAAGTCCTTTAAGAAATCTGCACTTAGTTTTAGTATTTTTCACGTCAACCAAAAAAACTGCACATAACGCAAATAATAATAAACAAATTATGATAAATTTCAGAGAAAAGTCCAAAGCCCTCAGAAGGTTTACGAAGAAGAAAAAAACATGACACCAACACTCGGTGGTAATTTTTTATTTATTTATTAAGTTTTAATCCAGCAGGACTGGGAGGATAGTGCAATCCCAGTCTGCCATATTACATGAAATGCAGTAAAACAGGGAAACAATAAAATAAAGTAAAAAATTATAAAAATGGAAATAAGATAAAACAAAGAGAAAAAAAATATTAGGCAGGTACCTAAACATAAAAATAAAATATAAATCAAAAATAAAATAGTCATATAAATAGGTAATACAATAAAAACAATTAGATTAAATTAAATGGATTATTATTAATGGATCTCTGAATTTAAAACTAGGTCAAAGACCAGCAACCACAAATTTTAAGGAATCTATACTATATCCCAATATAACAGTTACATATTTAGTCACCAAACTTTGAAAAGACAATGAAATAGTAAAGTTTTTTTCTTCGACTGCAAGATTGATACATTCAAACTGGTAAACGCGGGCAAAGGATAAGGGAAATTCTAAATGATTGCCAGAATATGTTAATGGGGGGGAACCTTCCCATTTTCTTTTTTAATTCAATGATTTTGTCAACGTTACGTTGAATCCGTTGCTTCATTTACCGACCTAATCAAAAGAAAATCAAGGCTGAGCTGGAGATTTTAGAAGAATTCAAATTTCACCTGAATACATATTTTAACGAGTAAATCGAGTGTAAAAAATGTATTTTAAAGATAACATAAATATTTAAAGTTAATATAAATTCAAATCTTTATAACCCTCATTATTTAAATTTCGCAACATATCGGGGTGCAATAGTCTTACCGGCTTGATTAGTCTTGACGGTGATGCTCTGAGGTCATCATAAAAGTAAAAACTTATTAAAATTATGTTTTTTCGATAAATTTTATATAAAACACAAATCCGTAAAAACCTGTAATTATTTTGGATGTGAAACTATTAACCATTAAGGTTTAATGAAAAATCACCAATTGTGATCAAAATTGTATAGCTTTCCTATGAATAATGCATGTTCCCACTAAATACGTGGGTGTACCTACAGGTTCATGCTAGGTTCACACGCACAGCGTACAATTTGTGGTGAGGCCGAACCCAACAGAGCCTTCGTATGTGAGAGTTGGTTCCTGCCCATGTTCGTGTGTGCAATTATTCAAATTTACTATCACTGTATCTACAGAATTATCATACTTCCGTATAAACCACAATAAACGCATTAAATTGATGAAGGCATGTCATACCCGGTACGTGTTTTGAATTCCTCTATTCGCAAACCATACATCATCATCACTACAGCATGCAGTGTGGGCGATTTGTCAATAATATCATGTTTTATGGATTTCAATGAATTACTGAAAGTTATATGGAGATTTTTGTATTCCCATTTATGTTTTCCGCTTTACGAAAAAAAAACGGATTTATTTTAAAAGAGAGTTCATAAAACTATGTACAGGGTTTTCCAATAAGAGGTGTTATTTTGATATTCAATCGTAAAAGATCAATGGTTTCGTTGCTTGTGTGACACGTAGCGCCGTCTTGTTGAAAGTAAACGTTGTCCAAATCAATACCATCCAATTCCGGCTATAAAAAAATATTAATCATCTCTCGATAGCGATCCATTCACCGTAACTGTTGCTCCAGCCTCATTTTCGAAAAAGTAAGGTCCAATGACTCCGCCGGACCATAAACCGCACCAAACAGTCACACGTTGAGGATAGAGAGGCTTTTTAACAATAACTCTTGGGTTTTCCGAGCCCCAGATGCGACAATTTTGCTTGTTGACGAAGCCACCGAGGTGGAAATGGGCCTCATCACTCAAGATGATTGGATTTGATTCACTTTTTCAATTCAATTTTAATAATTTCAATGCGTTGTTGAAGCGTGTATCGTTCCATTTTTATTAATGGCGTAGTTTCTACTTGTCAAATGTCAAAAAATGACAGCTCCAGAAGTAACATCTACCGAAATAGCGGGCTATTCAAAATAACACCTTATTGGAAAACCCTTTATTATCATTACTATGTTACGAAAAGAACGAAACATCGATACTGCCTGTGAAGATATGGTTTGCTATCATTGTGAAAATGTGTTATTTATACAAAAACGTTTGTTTTATATAATAATATACAATTAATCTAACTAAATACACAACAGATTTACAAAGATTATGGTTAGATTTCAGCGTCTATTAGTAGATATTAGAATAGTTTTTTTTATTACCCATTTATTATTCAATAATGAAAAATATGATATCGACAATATTTTTTTTAAATGTGAAACCGCATAAAAGTCATAACCGCCTTGAGCCAGTGAGACTACGGCATCACCAATAAGGGTATGTTATGAGAAAGTTTCTAAAGGGGAGGGGAAGGAGGTGGGGAAGAGGAATGTGTGAAAGTACTGGTTATTCTGATCTGGTCGCCAAACACGGCCAAAGAAATTTCAAGCAATGTTTAAATTCTGAACGTCGGTCAGCTAGGGCAATACTGAGAAAATCTTCCACTCTGGAACGTGCCGCAAATATAATAAATATATATCATAATTTAACAATTCATTTTTAATTAGTTAATTGTGAAAGAACAAAAATTAATTAATAAAAATTTACTTGCGCATGCCGGGATTTGAACCCACGACCTCTGGCTTGCTAGTCGAGAGCCTTACACCTCGACCACCGAGGCCGTTTTGCTTGTTTTTTCGGAATCAACCGGATATTTCAAAGTTCCGTAGCTCCTCATTATGGAATTTAAGTTGAACGGAAAATAATTGCAGCGACCCAGCAATCATTTGAGCAAATTTCATAACTTTGAAAATAAAAAAGTATGTTTATACCTTACACTTAACGCCTGGCTTTTGACATAAAACCTGCAGTACCTTTGCAAGTACGTCGGCCTAGTGAATGACCTACGTGCGTTCATTAATTCGTTTGGATAGGTAATACGTGATTCGTTTGGCCCAAAAAGGTTTTTAATAACGTTCCGCCGGAAGGTATAATTGATTCGCCATCCCTGACCGTGAAGGGTTGTGATCTATGGAGAGATAATAAATTAATAATGACCTCATCGTGACCACGCACAGGCTCAACTGGATATTGGATTAGGGTATCGAGATAAAACTAATTAATTATGAAGGCTACCGTTAAAGGCAGCAATAGACAAAACATCCTTTGGGAGCCTACTCAATAGCTAATTTACACTTACAATAGTTTAATCTTGGAGTAATTAACTACCTTACCTCGATCATCGTAAGTTTGCCGTGTTGTACAGGGTGTATAAGCACGTACCAAAAGGTTTTAATCAGCGCTTCTTGAGGATATTTGGAGTAAGCACTTCGTTTCTTTCCAGCATCGTCATATAGACGAGGCAGAGCGCGTATCGTGTGATCCGTTCGAACTCCAAATATGATCATAAAAAAAAATCCTTTAGGTACGTGCTGATACACCTTGCATATACTATAAATACCTAAATATATATTTTAAATATTCAGCACATCCCTCTTGGCTAGTTATGATTAGGTAATTTCAACTAAAAATATAAGTTTTTTGTTTTTTCCATGAATTTTTTGTAAGTAACACGAAAAACGAATCTAAGATGTTTCACTCATTCACAATCTTGATCAAGTTTATCAATCTTGCACAGTAATATATTTTCACTCAGAAAAATACCACTGCCGTAACGTAATTGGAAAATTATGCCAGGAAAATAAAATGTATTCCGATGTTCCAAACTACCTCTGCAACCGCTGGGTGGTATTGGAGTATATTTTAGCAGCGGAGGCTTAAAATATCTATCGATTTTGCATGTACACACATCAAAGAAGTACGTTAGTGCGAACACTACGAATAATAATTATTCTATTCGTTAAGAACGAGGATGAAATATTAAACCGAATACCATTTATTTTAGCTTCAGACCTAATGTATTTCAGCGTTTTCTTATTTTAATTACTAGCACGTTCAATCAAAATCCTGACAATATGAACGCCATTGTAGAAATTAAGAAAAATTGCCATTATAAATTTGAAAAAAAAATACTCGTAAACGTATTAATTTTATTTTTTTGACCAAAATTTTCCATGAAAATCAAGAAAATTAACTGCGGTCACCGGTGACCGTCATGTCGCTATGGGAGAAACATGACAATTTTCGTTATGAGGTCACCGGTGACCAACATGGCGTTCAACGTGTTAATTTAATATCTAATTTTACATTAACTTGAATCAAAAGCAATTAATAAACTGACCATACACATTTTACACGCAGTAGTAAGCTAAAAAGATGGATTCTAAATGTTATGACACACAATTCTTGCTTCATTAATTATTTTTAAATACTTTGTTAGACTGTTACGACTCGACAAGACGCTCCGCTGCTCGAGTTTCTGCGGTGCCCCTTGCTCGTTTTTTCATCCACTCGCGCTTCATGTATTCTCCCAACACTCCGTCCTACCGTATACCTGTTAATTTTCCTAACCTCACATTATTTTTGGATCTCCTCTTCCATAATACGATTGTATGTGGTCACAAATGCCTCAGAGATCTCATTTATACTGCATTCAGCATACTTTCATCCTTCCTCTGCCAGTTCCACGCATCACTGACCAGGATTGGTATCAGATTTCCATTGTAGATATCTAGGAGCTTTTCCTTTAACAACTTTTCTATTAACTGTCAGTAGGTATAATGTACTATTGCATGACGTATTTCCCATGAATTAAGATTGCCGCTTCATCTTGAAAAGTGAGTATTTTCCTTTATACCTTTCGTTTACGCTTTTCTGCTTAAATCTTTTATCAGGGGCGCAAACCAAAGACGAGGTGAATTATTTAGAAGCAAGTCGGTCCGCCCCGGGACGGTGTGCATTTGTTTTTCTACTTTTCCTTTCCGCTTTTCTTAAGAAAGATAAGAGATTTTTGCAGTATTTTTTGCAGACTTATTTGTGCTTTCTTTTCAACCCTCCCCCATTTCTTAGCTTAAACAGAGACGTCCCTAAACCCTTGAATTTTATGCTTTCAGCCCCCGAGGTCTGCATCCGTACTTCGTAAGTACGGGCAATCATATTAATGTCTTAATATTCTTCCCTTAATTAAAAAAAAAAGCGGGAGAGGGCGTTAATATTCACGAAAAGCGTCGCAACAATGTAAAAATAACGTGTGAAATTAAAAACTTTAAACGGATTGGCATCCCTTTTGCATATATCAATAACAATACTAATAATGCAAATTCACACCAAATACTTACCGCTTAAGAGATTTCACATGTCAAGTGTTATATTTTACTGTACAACAAATAAATATAAACAACCTAACGTATTGAATGCATAATTAATTTTTTTTTCTCAAAGTAACAGGTTACTATTAGACATACCATCTGATAACGTTAAAACCTACCTCTTTCATAAATGGGAGGAGGTGGTGGGGGTAAAACGGGGCTCTCATTACATTATTAACGTCGCGTATTTTACAACTACCATTAATACTGTTGTTAGAACACTACATTGTGTGCATATTTCTATTTATAGTGTTCTATAAAAATAATCACATTGAAACCAGTAAATACAATTTCCCGTCTTCAATATAAGAGGCAACTGAATATTGTAACCAGATGTTTCATTATGCCCTTTGCGTTAATATGAATTCACCACTGTACTGGGTTTTATATTGAAATTGACAGTTAAATTATCTTTACCAATCGATTTTATCTCATTCATTGACTGAGCGTAGCGAAGTCCTATTTTAACTCCTTTTTCTGTAATTTTTTTGTTATCTTATGGTTCCGGTCTCAAGATGGTGGCCGTTTTGCGTTCTGTAAAAAATAGTTTTTCAAATGTTAAATCGTCGTTTTTTTATTAAATAAGTAGATAAGTATTTAAGTAACCACTTAAACATCTTATGATTTCATAGGAAATTTATGTTTTGATTTATTAAATAAGGTAAAATTAGAAACATACTTTTTGGACGCGAGGTCACATAACTACAAAGTATAATAAATGTATTTGGCTAACGTTTTGAGTTATTCAGCACAACCTTGTAAAACCTTCCTTTGAATAGCTGACCAATGCTAAGACGCTGTGAACAAAATTTAAACATTTTTAGTGAGTTCCAAATCCAAATTCACTTTCACAAAAAATGGCCTGGAATATAGAAGCTAAGGTACCTACTTTAATATCGGAAATTAAAGTGAGTACTTTATCTTATTCTTCTGGTACCCTCTCCTACCAAAGGTTGGCTATCACCAGGGCAATCCTGATAGCACAGACTGCAATCTGAAACGACTCCATCTAGCTTCTTTCTCTATTACGTCTTCTATCCAATTTTCCCTGTATTATATCAGTTGGATAATAAATCGAGTAGGTACAATTTCGAACTTCTTACTGTTTTCTGTCGAACATAAAAAATAATTTATTTCAGAATGTATGCAGGGGTAGTGCAATGCAAAACATTCCATATTTTGATATTAAAAAAAATCAATCAGACAAATAATAAAAAATAAAAAATTAGACCAAAAAACAATACATAGATAGGATCAATAACAAAATGATGCGAAAACGAAGTAAAGTTTGTTAAACACAAACATTTATGAGAGCATCCGTTTCTGACGGCCGGCGTGGTCTAGTGGTATACGCTTTTGACTACAGATCCGAAGGTCGCGGGTTCGAACCCGGCGTGCGCAAATAAATTTTATTTGATTAATTTGTGTTATTTCACTATTAATTAATTTAAAATAATATATAGTATATTTGCGGCACGTTCCAGAGTGGAAGATACTCTCAGTATCGCCCTGGTGTAAGACCACCATTCAGAATTGAAACGTTGCTTGAAATGGCTTTAGCCGTGTTTGGTGACCAGATCTGAATAGCCAGGTACTTCCCCACCTTCCTCTTCCCCATCTCCCTTCCCTCCCCAATACCCTCAGCCTCACAACATACCCCAATTGGGGATGCCATAGTCTCACTGGCTCCAGACGGGAGCAGTTGGGACTCTTGTGCGGTAATACTGTAAAAAAAAAAAAAAAATGGAGGATATTTGAATGTCTCCAGAGGGCCATCAGGGGGACTCCAACCAGGCAACCATGGCAGTGATGTTTGTATTGTTTGATTGGCATAGTCTGCGCCAAAAGCTTCCCATATGATGGCGGAGAATTGCTCTGAAAGAGTGCACTAGTTTCTCCTGGAAAATTTTCGTTGCGCTGCAGTATCTCGATCGGCAGAATAGTTGGCGATAAGCATTATTGTAAGCGACTCTTAGTTTATGCCAGTGAAGTGCAGAATACGTTAAATAGTATCTTTTTGACGTTTGTACTGCAAAAGTGGAAACGCCTTGAGAGCATAACTGCTCTAACGGATATCGCTCTTCTTTGTCTTTACATATCCTCGATGTCTTTCAGGTCGTCTGTGATAATATCTCCCAGGTATTTGACGCTATGACTAACATCCATTTTCCTTCCATCTATTCATACTGGGAGGTGTTTGCATGGGTTTGTTTTTACATTTGAAAACTATAACGATTAATTTGGACAATTTTTGATATAAGCTTATGATTTTTTGTAAAATCTTCACATATTTCCAGTAGTTTCTTTAGTGCGATAAATGACCAGAATGAAGAACCATATCATCTGCGAAATTAATATTATTATATTCCTTGAACATGGCAACCTATTTTTGTGTTATTAAGTCTTTCGATTAGTTCACAAGTGTATATATATTAAAGAGTGCTAGAGACATGCTTCCTCCTTGCCTTACGCCACTTTTCAAATAAAATGGGTTGGAAAACTCGCCAGACCATTTCACCACATTTTCTTGCTGCGTGTGCCAAATTGAAAGAATCGCTATCATATCTTCCGAAATTGCTCTTTTCCTTAGTTTTTCCCAGAGTTTATTGTGACAAACACGATCAAACGCCTTGCTTAGATCTAGAATGCGGGTAGAGATGATGGTTTCTTTTAAGAACTTTACCATATAGCCATTTTTTTTTTAATACAAAGATTTCACGATAAGAACCGTTATTCTTATTAATAATATTCTCCTCGGGTAAAACCAGATCCCTCGGAATATAATGTAAATTTCTACAAGTACCTGGAAAACAGAATAAAACGAGAGTGTATTTAATTTAGTACCTCATTTTTCGGTCCGCTTCACACAGCTCTGCGGTCAGCTCCCAATCCCTTGTAATTCAATATGGCAAATCATATTAGTATCGCGTTACTTGCAACTTATTATTGGCCATAGGAATTGGCACAAGGTTTCCGCAAATCGCGAACCATATCCCCTAGCGGCGGCATTTTTAAGTTATCTGTATTACGGGATCGTGTTCGAAAACAAAAAAGTTTCTCGAAACTTGAAGAAGACTTTTTTAAGGCTTTGTATTTGAACGAGCTACCGACATTGGCATTTATTTCCTTATTTAATCCAAGCCTTCTAACCTGCATAACTAAATCATTACTTACAGTCCTCTCCTTAACCCGCCGCACAACATCGTCCAACCGGCTGGTCATATAGTTCTCCTGTTTCTACCTATATATTATAGTCAGGGGCCCTTTTTTCGGTGTCACAATATAATGTAGATACCTATGTATATTTAACACATTTAAACGGTTCATATTTTTTTATCAATACATAAATCCTTGAATAATTTTTCTTCAATTTTATAAATTTATTCTGCCACGATTTTGTGCCCCAAACTAATTTTGAATGGAAACGGGTTGCGCAAAAAATACTCACGCTACGGAGATTTCACCCAGATTAAAAAAAAATCTGTTAGGAGTACCTACTCACACGCATCCTCGTATCTCATTTTTATTCAATTTGGTTAAATGACAGTTTTTTCCAGCTTGTTCCTACGCTGTTTAATGTAGCGGAAGATGATTTATAACTAAGCTAGGAAAGAAAATGCATGGGAAAATAATACAAAAACGTTAAGCATGCTACTTACCGATAGTAAAACGAAGGGTTAGCTCATACATATTAAAATATGTATTATAAGGTATAGATCTAGTTAAGTGAGAGATTTATTAAACATACCAGATCTGTTATCCGGTATATTGTTCGATTATTCCATATAAGTCATATTATCGTATATTTAATTTCCTAATGGTATTATAATATATAATCATCTTTATGACACTATTTTCATCTGCGAGCAGATGCAAAGTGAGGTGAGGGTTTTCTTGCAGATTCCCTAAATAAAAGGAATGTGTTCTGAAAATTTTAAATTCTCTATAATTTTTCGACGTTTATACTAAAAATATGTGTGTGTTAAATTTTTTTTCAACATTTTTCATGTTTGAAATTAAAATATATAATTTATAAATATCAAAGAATATCTTAAATACAAAATTTTGAATGGTTATTTTAACTACTTTCTTAAAATGGTATTTGTTTTTACAAATAACAAGGAGAAATATACAGCACATTTATTAAAAAGAAGAAATATATGTGGTACATTTAAAATACCTTTGAAATATTCCGACACTTGATGAGAAATTTCATGTTTATACTACAGATAAACAATGCTCTTTGGCTGTGTAAACAGTGTATATAACTTTCCATGAACTATTTTATCTTAGTTTTTATATTAGTAATGTTTTCACATACACGCTGATTGATTGATAAAAAAATTCACCACTTTTTTTAGTAAGGCTGTTACAGTGTAACTTCTTGGCCCTTAAGGTTTTACTATCATTTTGGGATGGCGGAATGATGGTCAAGATACTATAATTCATAATGCATTATCAGCTCATAATGAAGAGAGACCGGCATACTTATAAATGCATAAGTCTCGTTTTCATACCGTCTCCCCCGTATATCACAAGACTTCGGACGCACGTTCATTATAGTTAAACAGGAAGAATCGTGCGACTTTCTAATTCCACCATAAAAATTTCGAGCCAAAAGTTTAAATGACACTATTGTCTAAATTGCATTAAAAGTTTAAGATAAGCTGCCAAAGAATTCGTGCAATTGCCGTACTGGTATTTTCAAATACAAAGGTAATTCTTGCAGTGCTATGACGCAAGTGGAATCTGATATTATTAATACTCTAGCGCAGCGATTCTTAACCTCGGGTCGCGACCCAAATTTGGGTCGCGAGAGGTTTTGGGTTGGGTCGCGGAAATCGCGTATTGATATCCCGATCGATGTCACTAAACTAGTATAGTCACAATTATTACTACTCTCAGAACAAGGACATCTATTGTTCACAATCGCGACATGTTAGTTCTGTTTTAATGGGCGGAAGGGCGCGGGGCGCAAAGCGAGGAGTGCGCGCCATCGCCACCGCTCGGCTCACGCAGTCGGCATCGCTCGGTTCGGCTCGGTCACCACCCGCGCCGCCCGCCGCACCGCGCTGGTCGGTCGGTCTCGTCTCATCTCGGTCAGTTTGCTAGCGAGTTTGTTTACGATTGCACGCTCGTTCTCATACTGTTTTACGTGAATAACGTTTATACTTGACTACAATACACTCTTTGTTGACAACTACAAAGTGCTACAAAATTGTGATAGTCAATTGTGGAAGATTAAAAGTGCAACTCGCGATTGCTGTTATCGAAAGAAGGTAAAATATTTTTTTCCAATAAATGACATTGTTAGCCTACAATTCGCCGATGAACGAATAGAATAGTATATTTCTATAATTTGTCGTTTTGTTTCAGTAAGTCTTTCGAATTGTGGACAGTCATGGCGAAACGGATGTTAACATACAAGCAAGAATTTTTAGCCTTAGGATTTATTGAAATAAAAGATCGCTCTGGTGTGCCACGTCCACAATGCGTGGTTTGTACGCAACTTCTTTCAAATGAATCGCTAAAAATAAACAAATTGAAGAGACATCTCGAAAAAGTCCATCCAACGTACGCAAATAAACCGCTTGCTTTTTGGAAAGAAAAAGAAACACAAACAAAGCGCATGAGACTTGATGCACCATCAAGTTCAGCAACAGTTTCGTTAGAAAAAACTACCTACGCTTCTTTCGAAGTAGCTTTAAAAGTAGCTCAATGTAAAAAACCCCATAGTATTGCTGAGCAGTTGATTAAACCAGCTGCAATAGCCATGGCAAGAACTGTCTGTGGAGATGAAATTGCGAAGAAGCTGGAAATGGTGCCAATTTCAAACGATACTGTGAAAAAGAGAATAGATTTAATGTCATCAGATATTTTAGAACAATTAATAACGGATCTCAAAAAAGCCATCAAATTTTCAATTCAAATCGACGAATCAGTTGATATTGAAGATTTCCACAGCTGTTGGTGTACGTAAGATACAGAACTCCACAAAATTTCAATGAAGAGTTCCTGCTTTGTGAAAAGCTCTCTGAAACTACAACTGGGGCTGATATATTTCTTTTAATAGACAAGTTCTTTGTGGAACACCAATTACTGTGGGACAATTGTCTCGCAGTCTGTACAGATGGAGCACCGGCAATGATAGGGAGTCGCATCGGGTTTTGTGCCAAAGTCAAGGAACGAAATCCAGAGGTTGTTTTAATACACTGCTTTTTACATCGAGAAAACTTGGCTACACGTGATATGCAGCCAGATCTACATCAGGTGTTACAGGACGTAATACAAATTATAAATTTCATAAAGGCACGCGCTATGAACTCTCGGATATTTCGACTGATGTGCGAAGAAATGGGTTCAGAACACCAGAATTTATTATACCATTCGGATATTCGCTGGCTATCCCGCGGAAAGATTCTAGCTAGAGTTCTTTCTCTTAAAACAGAAATAGAAATATTTTTGACAGATAAAAGACACGAATGTGCTGATCGCTTCAGTGACAACAAATGGATGGCTAAATTGGCATATTTGGGTGATATTTTCCACCACTTGAATCAGTTGAACACAGAAATGCAAGGTCAAAATCGCACTGTAGTAGACATTTATGAAAAAATTACTGTTTTTAAAAACAAAACAAAACTTTGGCAAAATAAAATTGCTCAATGTCAATTGGCAGCGTTTCCAACATTAAACTTGTTTTTGGAAGATCTTAATCTTAATGGCAACCGTATTTTCGTGGAGACCATGCCTATTTTTTTAGAACATTTGAGAAGACTTGAAAATGAAATGGAAAGATATATTCCACAAAATGTCCATATCGTGAAATACAGTTGGGTAAGAAATCCATTTGAAGTAGATGTAATGGGCGTTGAAAACGATTCAGCTGGATTACAAGAAGAATTGCTCGAAATGCAAGGTGATGCACTTTTAAAAGAGAGATTTGCCAGAACGAGTCTCACAAAATTTTGGGCACAATTATCTGGGAAGCCTGTTCTGAGCAATGAAGCTGAAAAAGCCCTGCTACCTTTCCCAACTACTTATTTATGTGAAGCAGGATTTTCATGCCTTGCTGTTATGAAGAATAAGTACAGGAATAGGTTGGATCCTCAGCATGACATGCGGTGTGCACTTTCTATAAACATAACTCCACGTATACATGATCTTTGTTCAAAAATACAACACCAGGGTAGTCACTGATTATTTTGCTGTAAATTTTTTAACTGTTTTAATGCTGGTCTGATTTTAATACAGAACATTTAAATAAATTTGTTTATTTCTAATTTTACCAATACATCGTATAAATTTTATAGTATAAAATTACATAACCTGTCAATGGAAAAAAAATAAAAAATTAGATTAGGGTCGCGTACTTCAAATATATTCGTACCTTGGGTCGCCAGCCAAAAAGGTTAAGAACCACTGCTCTAGCGTCTGGACGGTGTAGGCCCTCTCATTGGTCAAATTTAAATTGTCTGTTTCAGTTAAATTCCGCTAACTTGAAAATTAAGGCACGATTTGAAAATGACACGATGCTCATATAATTTTTGGATAATATCGAAGAAAATATGTTTTAGAAAGTTGACAATCCATTGGATTCATTACATTACAGTAAAAATTATCCACAATTACGTATTAAAATTTGACGTTTATCATTATTCACGCCATATTCAGTATATTCACGCGAAAGACAGATTGTCCAGTGTTGCCAGCGTATATGGATTTCCAATCATTGTAAAAAACTTTTATAGCCAGTTAGTGTCAAGCAATGTATGTTAATGTGAGATATATTATAATTATAAATAATAAATATAATTAAAAATCCACCATTACCACCATTTAAAGCCGGCTGCAAAAATAACCAGCTCCACTCGATACTTTACGTAATTAATTATTTTTTGATATTACAACACCGACCCCATGCGCTGTCATGTTTAATATCTAGGTAATTTCATAATTATTGACGTGCTAACCTAGAAATTTGTTTTAAAAAGTTCCTGTGAGTCACTAAGAATACATATTTTGTTTTCAGATTATTATTTCAATTTAATAACTATGGCTAAAAGGAATGTGGACAATATTTTACCAGAATTGGCCGAATTTCGGAATGTTCGAATGAGAGAGGGACGTTTACCGAGCGATCGAAGTGCCAGAAGACGAATAGAATATATGACTGATAATCAAATTGAACACAATAATTCCAGAAGGCGGTTTTCCACAGCAAATAGATGTAATGTATTCTTGAAGTGTGCTTTAATCAATAATCCAAATTATGTGCTTCCAGAACAGAATTATTTCGGCGTCATGTCAAAAGAATGTACAATCGAGCATTGCAAGGCGCTTCATTTTGAAGTTGAAAAAGGTAAACTGTTACATTCTTGCTGTCATAATGGAAAAATAATACCACAAATTTTAGCTTATCCTCCAGCACTTAACGCATTATTGACAGGAGATTGTAGTCAATCTAAAAATTTTAGGAATTTTATTCGTCAATATAACAGTGCTAATGGATTTGCCTCATTTGGAGCGCAAATAGCTAATATCCCAGGTAATGGTCCATATTGTTTAAAAATTTCTGGTGAGGTTTATCATTTGACTTCCAGAAGTATACATGTTGAAGGTGAAATACCTTCCTATGCTCAGCTTTATGTATATGATCCTGATGAGGCTGTTAGAGTGCGTATGAGTCATCCATCTAATGCCGATTGCTATCAAAATATAATGCAAATAATTGATAGCGAAATACGCCAAATAAGCCCTTATGCTCATCAGTATAAGAAACTAAAAGAAGCTGTCGAGGAAGAAGAATTACGCATTGCGGCTGACGGTGGGCAGGTGAGAGATATACGTCTATTATTTACACGTTCATCAGCTGATGACCAACGGAGGTACAATGCTCCAACCAGTTCTCACGATATCGCCATGGTATATGTAGCAGACAGAGACGGGAATTTACCATCGGGTATAGATATCGCTGTTTATCCTAAAAATGTTGAAGGACTTCAAAGGGTGGCAACTTTATCAAAGCATTTAGATCCTATGGTTTTCCCACTACTATTTCCATCAGGTGAATGTGGTTGGACCCCAGGCTTTCAGCATCATGCTGATTTCTGTACTGCTCAACGTCATACTGTAACTGCCATGCAGTTTTATGCAAGTAAATTAGCAGTGCGAAGAAACATATTTAATCCAATCCATTATGCGGGTAAACTTTTTCAACAGTATTTAATTCATGCTTACATTATTTATGAATCTGGTCGCCTAGATTACATAAGGAAAAACCAACGACAACTCAGAGTGGAATGCTACCAAGGTTTGCAAGACCATGTAAGAAATTTAGCCACTGATAGAGGAGTACGTGCAGGTAATATAGTCATTCTTCCATCTTCATTTACTGGTGGACCACGCCATATGAATAAACTTTATCAAGATTCAATGGCAATGGTACGTAAATTTGGTCGTCCTGATCTATTCATAACGTTTACATGCAATCCCAAATGGCCAGAAATACAAACCGAATTGGAACATTATCAATCGGCCGCGGACAGGCCTGATATAGTAGCCAAGGTTTTCCATCTAAAAGTCAAGGAATTTATTCATGATATGACTGAGAAACATGTTTTTGGAAAGGTAATTTGTTGGGTTTATACAATTGAACAGCAAAAAAGAGGACTCCCTCATCTACATGGCGTGTTTACACTTTGCAGCCAAGATAAGTTGTATACAGCTTCTGATATTGATAATGCCGTATCTGCAGAACTACCCCATCCGAAGAATTCGGCTTTGTACCATATTATTTTAAAAAATAACATTCATGGACCATGTGGCGTACTTAATCCAAGGTCAGTCTGCATGGTAAACGGTAAGTGCTCTAAAAAATTCCCCAAATCATTTAAAGATTCTACTGAAAATAATTCCGCAGGCTACCCAGAGTACAGGAGACGTGATAATTTTTCTGAAAATCACGTTGTTCGGGATATACGTATCGACAATCGATTTGTTGTTCCATATAATGCATACCTTAGCAAAAAATATGATGCTCATATTAATGTTGAAATTTGTTCCTCAGTGGCCAGTATTAAATATATTCATAAATATATATCTAAAGGTTTTGATTGTGCTAGAATCGAAATAAGACAAGAAGCTGGAAATTTGGAGAGTGCGGTTATTCAATATGATGAAATTAAGCAATATATCAATTGTCGATATGTAAGTGCCCCTGAAGCTGTCTGGAAAATTATGGAAAATCCTATACATGATCAATCTCACTCAATTTTACTTCTGGCTTTACATTTACCCGACAGCCAATCTGTGTATTTTGTAGAGGGGCGGGAGGAACAGGCTCTCAGGGAAGCATCTACAAGGAACACCTCTTTAACAGCGTGGTTCCAATTGAATCTTCAAGATATTGAGGGACGCTCTATTCTGTATCAAGATGTACCAAATAATTATGTCTTTTCAGCTGGTAAAAAGTGGACGAGACGACAGCGGGGAGGTGGCAAAATCATTGGACGAATACCTTCAATTTCTCCTAGAAATATAGAACTGTATCATTTACGGCTGATTCTTATAAAGGTGGCTGGAGCTACATCCTTTGAATCTTTGCGAACTGTTGATGGTAATTTACTAGCTACTTTTCGTGATGCGGCGCGTGAACTGAAGCTCATTGATGACATAGGAGAATGGACGCAGTGCATGACGGAGGCTTCATTGTATTTGATGCCTAAAACTCTTCGACATCTATTTGTTTTAATTTTAATACAATGTATCCCTTCGGACCCGTTGCAGCTGTGGAATGATTTCAACAAATGTATGTCTGAAGATTTTTTTCATCATGGTGTTGCTGAAGAAACAGCTATTAACCTTTGTCTTTTAAACATACAGGATATGCTTATGAAGGAGAATTCATCTTGCAGAATGCAGGGCTTACCTGAACCTGATGAAAGTTGCAGTTTTGGACAAGTGACTGATTTTAATGTAATTTCTGAAAACACTTTAGGTGAATTGATGGCTGCCAAACTCAATGACGAACAACTTCAAGCATATAATTCTATTTTGAATAAGTTTTTTTCAGATGAAAATGATGACAATAAATGTTTCTTCATTGATGGCCCAGGAGGAACAGGGAAAACATACCTTTACGAAACTTTAATTCACACTCTAAGAGGAAAAGGTAAAAAAGTTTTATCAGTCGCTTGGACAGGCATTGCAGCTATCTTGCTTCCAGGTGGGGTAACGTGTCATACTGCTTTTAATTTACCCCTCAGTTTACAGGACAATACAACATGTAAGGTCACATCAAAGAACCGGAAAATTATAACAGAAGCAGATATTATAATATGGGATGAAGCACCAATGGCTCCAGGTGTAGCTTTAGAAGTAATTGAGCGTACTATACGTGATATCATGGGAAGTGATTCTGTCTTTGGTAACAAAGTTATTGTTTTGGGCGGAGACTTTCGTCAGATCCTTCCAGTGTGTCGACGTGCTTCACGAGGACAATTAATTGCCGCTTGCATAAAAAGCAGCATACTTTGGTACCATTTCAAAACTTTTCAATTAAAAACAAATGTCAGAGCTTTAGAAAGTGAAAACATATTTTCTAAATGGCTTTTGGACTTGGGAGATGGAAAACTTCCTCCCGTAGAAGGAACATTAGAGTCCTCTGTGCTTATTCCCAATGTAAATATTTGCCAAGATATTATTCAATGTATATATGGTAAGACACATACCACTGCTGATGCCTTAGTGATGAGTCAACGTACCATTTTGTGCCCCAAAAATAGTCATGTTTGTGCAATCAATGAGGATGTACTTCAACGATTAGAAGGACAAATGAAGACTTTTCATTCTGTTGATACCATCATTAATGAAGAAGGAAATTTAGATTATAACGAGCAGGCTAACTTTCCTGTTGAATATTTAAATTCTATAAACCCAAATGGCTTCCCACCACACATATTAAATCTTAAAATTGGTGCCATCATTATGTTACTTAGAAATTTATCTGTTGGTGATGGCCTTTGCAATGGAACAAGAATGGTTATTAAAAATTTCAGCTGTAACTTAATTCAAGCCGAAATCATTACGGGGAACAGAAAAGGTACAGTACATTTCATTCCTAGAATTTACTTAAACACTTTGTCTGATGTTACAATACAATTCAATATGTGCAGGAAACAGTTTCCAGTTAAATTAGCTTATGCAATGACCATTAATAAATCTCAAGGACAAACTTTTGAACGGGTTGGACTGTTACTTCCTGAACCAGTATTTTCTCATGGACAGTTGTACGTTGCCTGTTCCAGAGTACGAACGCAGTCATCGTTATTTATACAGATTATTGACGGTTCCAGACAAGGGCAAATTCTGACTGATTGGTATACGGACAATATTGTTTATAAAGAGATTTTTTCCTAATGAAAGTATATAATATTAAGTTGTAAATTGTAAAAAATAAAAGTATAATAAATTGTAGGTACTTGCTTACAATAGTTTGGTTTTTCAGGTCAATTTATCCCACATGTAAGGTTTTTCTGCCTAAGAATTTTTTCTTTGAAAAATTTTTAAGAGAGTTTTGTTGTATGAGTATTTACTTTGACAATCTTTTGGTAAGAACGTAATACTATTTCACCCAAATATGTAGATTTTTAGGAATTATCCCAATAAAATAATCCTTTATATTTAAAAAAAAAATTATTTACTTTGACAATCTTTTGGTAAGAGTTTATTATTTCAGCAAAGTTATATTTAATATTGTAATATGTTGATATTTTTTATTTCCGAATTACATATATTATATATATATATATATATATATATATATATATAGGTTTATGATACGGCACTTTGTACATCTTAGCGTCTGCAAATAACCGGAACTATTGGATCATTTCGACTTACTTGATCATTGAGCACTTACTTGATCATCGACAAATTGAGATTTAAATGCCATTTTAATCGTCTCGGCGAGACGAGATCAGTGGCATTTTCAACTCAATTTGATGTGACAAGTGCGATTTTCGTGAGCATTAGATATGCTCCTATATGCGATTTTATCTCAGATATTCAACCTGACTTTGTTAATTATTTCTATCGTATGTTAAACTAACTTCATTGATCTCAAAAAGCGACGTTGCCATCGTTATTTGTGTCAAACGCAGGTGTACAAATAATTTTCTAAAGTAATTAAATGTTTTAACAATTGTATGCAAAAATAGCCTCTAAAGTAATATTATTTAGAGCTTATTATCGTACGACATTGCGTATTGGTCTAAACAATATTCGAAAGGAACTATAAGGCTCAAGAATTGTATGCAAAATTAACCTCTAAAGTTATATTATTTAAAGCCCATTATTGAATGATGTTGTTTGCTAGCACAAGGCTGGTTTGTTTGTATTGGTCCATTTGAAGCTAGCTTCAGGTTAGTTTTCTGAAACACTTAATGACTTGTAACTGGCTAACAGATAATATTAAATATTACCGTTATTCAATGTTCGTATATCACGAATCAGTTGACAGGTTGATTTGTTTTTGCGTTTTATTAGCTTTATTACGAAGGAGATTTAATAAAATCTTTCAGCTTTGCGAAATGGATTTTAAATACGGTAAGCTATTACATATTTCTAAATAGGTAATAACCTTAATTGTAAAATATAGAATTAATATAATAAATATAATATTAACAATTTTAATCTATGCTTATCAAATGAGTACAGAATAATTACCGTATTTTATTATATAGGTCATGATTTTTTTCTTTCTTTTTTGAGAACCCAAGCAGTAAAATTATTTTGAATAATAGATATATATTATGTTTTAACAAAATTCAAAAAAGCTAACCTAACAACTTGTGGTAAAAATGTCAAATCAAACTAAAGCCATATTCCTATACTAAAATATGCATTTAAAAGCATGTTTTGTTTTCAAACAGTTGTTTCTTAAAATAATTAAGTTAAAACGAAGTTTTACACGTCGGATAATCACCCATTAATTTGTTCATATTCAAATTAAACAAATTCCTTTGTGGAAATAAAATTTGCAAAAACAGAAAACTGCAGGTACATATATGTATGTTTCAATGTGTTTGTTCTTGATATTTTATAGATGTTCCAAGAACCAGTGATTTACGTACATCAATAAACAGTACTGACGACATGATCTCGTCTTCACCCTTTTCGCTAATTTCCAAAGGACAAAGTTTAATCATCAGCAATATGCAGAGCATACTGGGCGAAGAAATTAACCATGAAACTTCCTCAGATTCAGGTAATATTCACTGATAATAATCTGAAATATTACAGAGCTACCTTAGCTTATAGTAAATTGTTATAGGTAATATCAGAAATGCTGCTAATTAAATATTCCGTTGCAAATGCTTAATTAGTCTGTTGTTTTGTCATTATATTAGGTTAGGTTTCATATTTGTGCACATGACTTACTTACTACATTGAGATATTATTATTGGATAAATATATAATATATTTTTTATTTTTTATATATTCAATAATATTGTTATTGGGTTTATAAAAACAGTTTATTTTTAAACAAGTTCTGCTGTGTAATTATTATTACGCGTGACAGCTGTTTCGCCCTCTGAAGGCATTATCAGTTTGATAATGCCTTCGACAGTTTGATAATGCCTTCAGAGGGCGAAACAGCTGTCACGCGTAATAATAATTACACAGCAGAACTTGTTTAAAAATAAACTGTTTTTATAAACCCAATAACAATATTATTGAATATATAAAAAATAAAAAATAAAATGGAGTTCTACAAATTAAACTTAATAACAATAAATATATAATATATTATGCTTTATTTTAGAAACCAAAACTGAAGTAATGTTAGAAAGGAGTCCGCCGACGTCCGAAGATGATGATTCACTATACAAACCGAACAACGTTACTTCTTCGATAGAATCAGGTATCTACAGAAAACATGTTTAATACTCTTGAAACAATCAATACGTAACATATAATTTGATTATTATATGGTCAGAGGTGCGGCCCAGAAAGCCGAAGGTCCGGTGCGAGTCCCAGATGTGACCGTATCTTTTCTGTTTCAGATTTTAGATTGAGTGATGCTAATATTGTCTTCATTTAATTAAATAATTTAATTTAATTATAATTATTTTAAAAGCAATAATTATTCGCCTGAAACACTCATCCACATTGAAAAATCTCCTGATAAAAGATACTTTATTTATTTATTTATTTATTTAAACGCCCATAGGGCTTTTACAGATAATAATGTACATCTTTATTTATTTATATATTTTTTTAATTATACAGATCTTATATCTTATATGATAAATATATGTTATACAAAATAATATAAGAAAATATCCGAGTTAACAAAATATAGGTACAAATAATTGAGATTTACATAACGCCAACGGGACTCGAACCCGTGTCCCCTCGATTTCCGGTCGACAGCTCTGACCACTGAGCTATGGCGGCTTATCGCTTATCCGCGAAATAATTCAATATATACTAGTGTTTCATTCAACAATGACTGCTTTCTTATAATTTGAGGTTTTACTAATTAAGTTTAAAGAAAGCTAAATAATGTATTGTTACTTTTTAGATATGAAAATTTCCAACGCCGATGATGAGCAACATCATTTAGAGAAGCAGGAGGCAATCGAAGTGTCATCGACTACAACTCGAAGCACTATTTCTACTAGTAAATGAGCACGAGTGCATGACCGTAAAAACTCATGTCCATATTGTACTAAACTGGTAACGAACATACCTTCAATTTCAACCTTTGATTTAGCGTTTGACCCTGTGCATTTTGATGTTTTTATTAAAGCCGTACAAATAAATAGTGGTTACGATGAAATTACAGGTTCTGTAAAAATTCCTAGCATGCCTCAACGACTTTGTACAATCTTTTATAGCCGTACAAAGTCGTTGAGACATGCTAGGAATTTTTACAGAATCTGTAATTTCATCGTAACCACTATTTATTTGTACGGCTTTAATAAAAACATCAAAATGCACAGGGTCAAACGCTAAATCAAAGGTTGAAATTGAAGGTTTCTGTTCTTTAATAACTATATACACCTTGGCTAAATCCCTCATCTTCGATGTTATATGTGTATTCAAATGGTGTTCCGTGTGATTACTTAATAATAAAGACCCATATGAACATATTAATGGGTCAGACATTGCTATTTTTGCAATATTATCATTTTTAAATACATGAAATATTTGAGTTTCTTAGAGATTCTGAAATTTCAGAATTGTCTGGGCATAATAATATAGAAGATGATTTTAGTACTCTAACACGATTATGTGGATTTTTCTCAGGTAACGTACTTTTTGTACATTTTAAAGATAATTACCTCTGTTTCTAAAGGATGAGTTGAATTTGCATTTTCTGGCTGTTCTGAAAGATGAGTTGAATTTGCATTTATTGTAGTGTCTGTAAAAGTTGGTTTTCTAAATATTTCAAAAGTATGTTTATTATTATTCTTTCCAATTGTTAGATCTAAAAAAAATATTTTAGCTTTGATCTCATGTTCGACTGTGAAGCAGATTTTATTATTAACAGTGTTGGTCCAATTAATAAAGATATCTAATTGACGGTTGGTGCCTTTCCAACATATTCAGATATCGTCTACATATCTGACATAGTATATTATATATTTAGCTAAGGGAGACTTAAGAATAATATTTTCAATATGATCCATAAATATCTCCGCTAGAAGTGGGCTTAAAGGGGATCCCATGGGAAGTCCGTCCAATTGCTCAAAATATGTATCATTAAAAAGAAAATAATTTGTTTGTATGCAAATTTTTATGAGCTGGAATAACTCTTTTCTTATTATTGGGTTGACATTAGATTTTTCTAGGATATTTTCAATTATTTTAAGGCATTCTTTAATGGGGATGTTGTTAAATAAGGATTTTACTAAATAAGGAAAATTAATTAGTTGAAAATGAATGCAATTTTTTTTTTAAGTGTGATTTATTTCTCTATTTTGTTAAACTCTGATAATGTCAGTTTGGTATGACGTTTTCCATATTATTTTAAACTGAAATTATGTAAAAATCATTAATTAATTATTTTTTAAGTATGTTTTATTTCAATCGATTTTGCTATTATATATTTTGTTAATATCTGATAATGTCAGTTTGGTATGACGTTTTCCATATTATTTTAAACTGAAATTATGTAAAAATCATTACTTCATTATTTTTTAAGTATGTTTTGTTTCTCTCGATTTTGCTATTATATATTTTGTTAAACTCTGATAATGGCAGTTTTGTATAACGTATTGTATATTTTTTAAACTGCAATTATGTAAAAATCATTACTTAATTAGTTTTAAAGTTTGTTTTAGTTCTGTTGAATTTCCTAATGAAAGTTTTTAAAAATGTCTGAAAATAAATAAATTAAAATGTGAATTTTTTCAAATTTGTTTTTATTTTACCAAACAATGAATTTGTGCAAAATTTTATTAAAACACAAGACTTGTTCAATATGTGGCTATGGTAGATTATACTACAGCTACTGCCGGGTACATTCCAGAGTGGAAGACGTGACTGGTAACCCCATGGGGAATGGCGACCATTCAGGAAAGTATCTTCTAATCTATTTACAATTTGGTACTGCCACCCCGGGAACCATTTATTGGATAACTACACCTCTGCCATAGGTCACCCCAAGTGGTTTGGTGACTGTGCCCGGGTTCATGGGGTGAGGTTTGCTCGGGTCTTGGCGGTGGATGTGTCCTCCAGCTACGTGGAAGGCCGGAGAGACAGGTTGAGGGAAACCTTTCAGGCAGAACTCTTTGGGAACATCGTCTTGCACCGCAGTGGGAGGGATGGATTCATACGTCCGTCACTCCTGGACCCACAGACCCCACCCACCCACCCCTTATCCTTCCTCTCCTTCCCTTCCTTTAAAATACCCTCCACACAGCATCTTCAAAGATGACATAGGCCTGAGGGAAAATATTTTCCTCAGGGCTTCCTGTGTGGAGCTATTGTTAAACAAACAAAAAAATGGCTCAGTAACATAACTAGTTCGAAGGTCGCGGGTTCGAACCCGGCGTGCGCAAATAAATTTTATTTGATTAATTTGTGTTATTTCACAATTAATTAATTAAAATAATATATAGTATATTTGCGGCACGTTCCAGAGTGGAAGATACTACCAGTATCGCCCTGGTGTAAGACCACCATTCAGAATTGAAACGTTGCTCCAAATGGGTTTAGCCGTGTTTAGTGACTAGATCTGAATAGCCAGGTACTTCCCCACCTTCCTCTTTCCCTTCCCCACTTACCCTCAGCCTCACAACATCCCCCAATTGGGGATGCCATATTCTCACTGGCTCCAGACGGGAGCAGTTGGGACTCTTGTGAGGTATTCACTATAAAACAATTCACTATAAAACAGTTCTGAATATTTCAATTAATTGAGGTTAATGAGGGCGTACTGTACAGGGCCCGCAAATACTTGAATAGTACACAACTGCTAACCCTGTACAAATCACAAGGGCGCCCCACGGTTGGATTTGGCAGCCACCTCTGGTGTGAAGCCCGAAAATACCTGAAAAAACCCTCGACTCTGTGCAGAAACGGGCGGTCTGTTTGATAGATTCTCCCATCTTAACAAACGGATTGCAATTTTTAGAGCATATGCTTGTTCTACCGGTATTTCTATGGAAGATGCTCCGAGGAACTAGCATCATTAATCCCTTCAGCACCGGAGCATAGTCGGGAAACACGCCAAATGCATGCCCAACATATGTACACGGTTAACATTAGTCGCATGAGAACGGGTCGTTTCTACGACTCGTTTCGGTGTTCAACGGCTCGGCTCTGGATCAAATTTCCGGCCTCTGTGTTTCCTCCCTCATATGACATGGGTCTCTTCAAGACACATGTTCACTCCTTCCTCTCCTCAAAAAGACCCTCCACACAGCATCTTCAAAGATGACATAGGCCCTGAGGGAAATTATTATCCTCAGGGCCTCTTGTGTGGAGTAAATGTAAAAAAAAAATCAAAGATTTATTCCACTAAAAAATAATAATAATATCTTTATTTAGGAAAGTTTACACATTACAACTATACATACATATTATGGTGTACATTGATTTGTAACTTTTATATTTAAGGTTATAAAATTAACAAAAATGAAGAACTATTAATACAAAATATGTATTAATAGTTATTATTATACACCAGCACAAATATTGTGTACAAAAATCGTTTTCTGAAAATCATATAATAGGTATTTTATAATAAAAGGAAAGAAAACAACTCAAATAAATCAGATTTTATAAAATATACTTCCAATAATACTGTAAACACAATACTAATATTATTGAACTTTGGTATTTTAATTGTAAATCAATCTACATTTTCAAATAATAAATTAATGCTATTAAAAAGATAGAATATCTTATAAAAGCCTGTTCTACAAAACTAATTTTAAAATAATTAATTCAACTGTAAACGTAATATAAATAAGTTTTGATTGTATAACTTTACTTTTAAATAAACCCGCAATTTTAAATATTCGCGCCAAACGTTCCAATGCATTACGTATTTTCGAATATTCAACCAACAAATAAATCTGTTCAAGTCCGTCCAAACAGAAGCTCGACAGAAGGACAAAAGATTTGGCAACATTGCATATCAAGTCAGTGCTTTCATAAAAAAGATCAACATGCGTTCATGATTTAATGATGAAAATTTTGTGAGCATATGCATAAAATAGCTGTATATATAATAGCTGACCACATTTTAAATTTATTTCACAAAAAAACATGTTGCCACGTAATTTACAGCGTTATATATCACATGTGAAAGGATGATCAAGAAAGGTGGTTTACTCAAAGATGTTCCAATAAGTGTTGTCCGATATAAATATATATATATATATATATATATATATATTTTTTTTTTTTTTCAATTTAACTTCGATTTAAAAATGAAATCATTTCGGTGGTATGGGAGAGGAAACATTTTTCTCATTGACGAGATTTATGTTGGGGTGAAGGGTGTTCCTCTCATTGTCCGCGCTCGGATTGATCTAATATCTACTTATTAAATGTAACTGTTGTTAGTAAACTGGGAGAAGCCCAACTAAGTGCCGCCCGCAGGGCCTAGCAGCAAAAACCCGCGGAGCGGGTTTTTAACTGCTAGTGTTTTTTATTACGTGTTGCATCTCAGGTTTGCGTTCTCCAAATATAGCGCCAGTCATTTTTACATCCTGTCAAGATTGTATGAAAATCGATTGCCTTGAAATGTGGCCCGAATATGGTTGATGGAACCAATTGTGGCCACCGAGAGACATGCATTGAATAATTTATTGCAATCCCATCAATACAAACTGCATTTGGATTATGTAATTTGAAACTGTTGTACTTTTCATGAATATTGTTCATTGTTATTCACGTTCTCGTATTTTGTGTTTCATTGACAGAAAATAATTTATATATAATTATTTATAATTTTGAAACGTATTTAAGTCAAATCCATTTTCATATGACACTTTTTAAAATTAAAAATCCTCTTTTTCAAATTATTCCATGGTCAAAGATACACGAGCTTTGTAAATTAACATTAATATTGTCATTATT
Organism: Hesperophylax consimilis; assembly: GCF_061612785.1. Classification (NCBI taxonomy): domain Eukaryota; kingdom Metazoa; phylum Arthropoda; class Insecta; order Trichoptera; family Limnephilidae; genus Hesperophylax; species Hesperophylax consimilis. The sequence continues at coordinate 19,387,254 of NC_142838.1, forward strand.
ATTATTTGCGGAATAGAAGGGTTTAAAGGCGATGCACTACATCGTGTAATATTTTGAATCGAACCACCATCAATAACACTCCTTACGTAGATAGCGATAAGGCTTAAATTCCCGCTTAACACCATCCAGCTGTTTTGATTTAGGCAAGAAAAAAGCACGGCCAAAAAGTGCCTTTTATATTATTTTGTGTTTGTTCAGGCATAAATATTTAAATGTTTTCCGATCGTTTTATAAATAACTTAATTTTCCACATTATACAATAAAACCATAACCGAAAATGGGTTTGTAAGTAGGAATTTTTGAACTGTAAAGCAGTTTTCATAGGCCTTATAATTTTTTTTTCTGGACTTATAAAAAGACTAATGTAAAAAATACCAGGTTATTTCGAAGGCCAACATGTATTATTATATTTGGCTAATTTATATAGCGCCGTTTTCGTGAGAAATCACCTCAAGGGCGCTTATAGTCGCGGTATTTATTTAAAGCATCTGAAACATTTCTAGGCGACCAAATTTTCAAACAAAAAACACATTATTTTGCATTACTTCGCCTTAAAGGCGATGCACTGCAAAATAATTCAAAATCATTGTTTTTTTTTTAAATTTTAATCTTCTGGAAATATTGTGGATGCTTTAATTAAACACTGCGAATAGAACACATACTGGCCTTTGCTTTAATCGTGCATATTTTATAGCTAGTTTTAGATGTCATAATATAAATGGATTTTCTCGTGAATATTGCAATCTAAGAAAACGTAATAAGAAGTTATCTGTTCTAATGCTAATTTATTAAAAATCTCTTCAAATTATTCGTAAACGGTAAAAAACGATATTTCAGGCCCTTAACGAATGAACTGATATGTTTTCTGATAAACTTTTAGTAAAACACCAATGTCGAAACACGTGTTCATAAAAATGTGAATATTTTGGAAAACTTTAAATTTAAAATGTATTAAAAAGTTATTCAGTCTTAAAGTTGTAAATTGATCGAAGTCTCCCCGTTTTACGATAATAATTATATATATATGCCGTTTGGCTCATGTTAACATATTATTTATTTATGTTCATGTACAGCGAAACTCCGCATTATGCGTTTAATAGAAATAGATATTTATTATTATCAGCGTTGGTATTTAAATACGTTCCCGAGGCCATTAATAGTACATATTATTTAACATGGGAAAATAACGTACAATAGGAATAGGTATTTAGTTTTAATGCGTGTTCCTATTTCTTACTTACAACTCACGTATATGTTTCATCAAACTTATTCCATCACGGATAGAAATTACGTTTGAACTAAATATTGTAAAATGCTTACTTTCAAAACCCATTACTTTATATTAATACCCATTAGTTTATGTTATTAATCTAAGTTTATTTTCCATTTCATATTTAAATAGTTTATTTCTATTTCAAAATGTGTACGGGAGGTTGTTTTAGGAGACAGAAAAGATTGTCTGCATGAGAGTTCTATATTTTTTGAAACACGATGATGGTTTTTGTTTTGCTGTTTTGCGATATCATAATTAAATAATAGGATTAAGGCTACTATGATCAAATGGGATAGTATTTCTATTACGCAGCGTCAAATATTTTGTGATCATTTGAAATGCTTTTGGTATATATTTGTCATGTTCAATTATGCATCTGCCCGCAAATCTGCAATTTTAATTGATTCTAAATTGCATTTAAATAGAGTTGCCAATCTAGTTTAGCGATGGATACACCAAGACATCTATTTAGAAATTATACATTCGATTGAATATTAATTCAATAGTAATTAGGTACTGTACTGACCAAACATAGCGATTGTAAACATTTTATTAATTTGAGAAATATTTGTTAATACGAGTATGTTCATATAATCCAAAGTCTTTTTCTTTCGTATGGTGGGGGGTTAGAGGGGGGCATCTAGGTCTGCGAGCCAGTCTACATGGCCACGCCTGAGCGTGGCCATGTGGACCTCATCAATCCCACCGGGGAATGAATGGAGCGGGCATTCGTTGACCACATGTTAACCTATTGATGGCGGACCAGGTTTCGCGAGGCAATGAGAACCCAGGCTGTCTCTCGGTGGGGTCCTATATGAGATGGGCATTTCCCACGTTGGCCGTTTGCCACTCAAGTTGATCGAGAGGTTTCCTCAATATTCATGGACAATCCAAAGTAAACAATGTTCTTGTTAAAATATTTATTTATCAATCATTTGGGAAATCAACAACGTACTTACTGAATACTTGAATTTGGGCTTCAAACAAATCTGCCCATCCCTGCAGTCATCCCGCAATTTAGTAGACATGTGATATTTTCAGTAAGAAAAAACTTTAATTCTAATTTCAACGATCGATAATAATTCACCGTTTTGAAAGAGCGAGAATGCCAGTTTCTTTAACTTTCACTTCATTATAAAACCCGTTAAACTGCAAAAGCAGTTTGTCAGCATGTTAATTTAACAATTATAATTACTAAAGCATAAATATAACGAAAAATTACAATGTAGAGAACAGAGGTAGAAAAATTAAACTTAAAAAACCCATAAAAAATATTACTAAAATCAAGTAATACAAAGATAGACTACCCATAGTCATAGTTAACATACTCATACCCAAAAATATAGGCTTACTAATAGAAGTCATTTACAATACAAAGATATAATCGTGTACGAAGATGGTAAAATTCTTATAATGCATATAAATTCAAAGCACTTTGCATTGGTGACATTATTACAAAAATCACCTGCTTTCATAAAGGTACGATCAAATTTTGCTGCCAAAATTCAAAAATACAACTCGAATCGTCCCCTGGGAAATGCTGCGCGTGAACCAGTCGCCCGCATAATTCTGTACGAGGTTTGTTCGAGGCGAGGCCTGCTGCTACATTTGTATAGAAACCCACACACTTTGTCTTTGCATCTAGGGGTAGATTCGCTCTTTAACTAGCGTCGTGTGATGTTTTGAATGCGACTGTTTGCCTTTATATTTGTGTGGATGGCATTACACCCCCAAACGCCGGTGGGTCTGACGGACGGGTGGTGTTAGGGGTGTCGGGGACGCCGGGGCGTAAGGACTGCCGACGGAGGCCACCCTCCGATAGGTGTAAACCCCAACACATTTGGATAACTTCCATAGATAACGACGGCTGCCATAGCCTAGTAATCTATGCATATCTATAATTTACAAATATTTTATATGCTGAGTAAGCAGATTAATTTCGATACAGGGCAAAATAAGATAACATTACCGAAGGTCATTTTTTTCCTGTTGTTTATGTAGGTTCATTTTTACTATCTTACGAGTGACCAATTTGCGTAATAAATCATTTAAAATAAATATTTAATGAGTACATATCGAAATCCACGAGCTGAAGAAAAACATCCATTCTTCTTGATTTCGCTCAATTCCCTTTGTTTGATTACTTCACTTCTAGATGCTGTTCTGTTGTCCTCCCCCAGATTTGCCTGCATACTATATGTATACAAAGGATTAGCATATAAGGCGTTTTATTGAGGGTTGGGGGATGTGCGAGGTACGTAAGGCGAGCTGCACTTCCAACCCCTTTCTTCCAACTAAATGGCAATCTATATGAGCCTAATTTATTCGACAGATTATTCCTTTATAAAGTGGTCCAGCATTCAATGGACAAAGAATAAACATTGTACAAAATAATTGTTTGAAAAAATAAGATTAATGTATTATGCTATGCTATTATTTATGTTATCCGACATACAGGTTTGTTTAAACAATCTAATTTATGATATTAAATAAATATAAATATTATATATGATTTGAGATTTTCACATCTACCCTGATGATGGACACCTTAAGGCTATCTGAAACGTTAGATAAATAAGGAGGAAACGCAATATGGCAAATATTCGTGATAAGAAAATATCGTATTTACTGATTTTATTCTTGCGTTAATGATGATGTTTTTCCAATATTCTTGTAAATATGTTTTTGCAGGACAATATTATATTATATATTATAGATATAACATCACCATGGTTTTTTGAGTATCGTGATAAACACACGAGCGATTGGTTGTATATAAATATATATTATTATTTAATTACTTACACCATACTAATTATTACTACTTATTATACCATATTATTTGATTAATATCATTCCTCACATTGGTTAGTGGTTGAGTTTATATTAAATAATGCGCGCTAACCACAATACAATCATATCTGTCGATTTTACCAAATACGTATATTTTTAGAATCATACCCTTCAGTTATTTTCTTCTGTTCAATATCTGATATTTAGTTCTGTATCTGAGGCTTATCAGGATATAGTAAAAAACAATACTTCTATTAGAAATTTTCTAAAAAATGTTCAAGACGATTTTTGATGAAAACTATGTTTTTTGTCTTTTAAATAATTTTTTTTGAAATTTGCAGTTACCAAGAGGTGTGTAAATAGTGTATACATTCGTTTTTTGTAACCTAACTGAATCAACATAATGGGACACTACGAACGCATCCTTTGAGACATTACTTATATCACATGTCTTTTCCTGTATAACAAAAACAAAGGAACATTTGAAAATATCAGAAATCAAATAAGCCCTTGAGGTATCTTTCCAGCCTTTTGATCGTTGCCTCAAGAGACCATTTAATGATGTTACAGAGACCCTTTTTAGCACACAAATCAAATTTCTTCATGAGATAAAGTCATTGCGAATGTCTCCTCGTATTTTTTTCGTTGTCATTTCTCTTATGTGAAAATATATTTTTTGTTTTTCTCTGTGGCTTGAGAGAATTTTTTATTTTATTATTTTCCGTGCTTTGATATTCAAAGAAATAGTTTGCTTTTTGGGTGGTGTGGTTTTTGTTATCTTCGATCCTTAGTTAAACATAAAACGTAACTCTCAATGGGTCTCATCACTTTGAAGACTCAAAGGTAATTCTAGCGGTCCAGGGGATGCTGTTTCAGTCAAACCCTTTTCTAAAGTAATGGTAATGTTTGTCCGAGCTTTTTTATCCAAACTAGTCCCTTGATGTCTAAGGATGGATGGCAAAGAGGATTTCCTTGCCCCAGGCTATGGCGTCCGTCCCACTTTCCTCCTCATCCCGTAGGAGTGTAGGAGGTACCTTTCCTCTTTTGCGCTTTACACTTTCTCCTTTACCAACTATCTTCCCAACACCCAGCCCTCGGTACCTCCGATTCTTGACAAATTGCTAGTCCAAAAAGATGTGTACCGAGTATCTTTCTGGCTAAAGGGAAATGTTATATGAACTCAGTAGATACTTATCTAAACACACTATTATAATGTTTTCAACAAGTATGAAAAATCTTTTCTCTCGTAATTAATTAACATATTTTGTTGAAAGGTCATTCTGAAGTTTGCAATATATTACGACAGTTACCTAGCCAAGATAACAGCGGCATTATAATATTCAATGTTTAACATGCGAACCTTCCACAACCCTTATCCTGCCGCTATAATACATACCCTTCGCAACCTTTCGGCCGTCCACCGTTGCAATCTTAGGAATTTCATTAAGTTACGAGGATATAAATAGGTGTTTACATTGCTACATCTATATACAGCGCAAGATTTATTGAGGGCGCGCTAATTTTTACATTTATCTTACTACCCCACCGAGCTTCACAAATCAAGTTTTAAGTATTTTTATCTGGCGCTTTGTAAACAGCTTGAGCTATTAAAGCTGTATGTACGGGGGTTTGAGGAAATCCTCAATTCCTTTTTGTAAAAGATCGGATTCATGTCTTAAAGATAAGCAGTTTCATAGATAGTGCCATCCATTACATTCCCGTCTGCCGCTAATCTTATACACCGTAAAATGTTCCCGGTGGAGTTATTGCCACAATGGGAATAATATACCAGACTTCTGCTGTGTTTTATTTCCTTAAACGCCTCTGCAAATTGTCATAATGACAAAGGGAGACTTATTTATTGTTTTCACCGACATCTTGTTATGTACTTTGAACGTCATCATAATTAGAAGAGTAGGTATACGCAATACGCCTTAGCTTCATGACGCACAAAACTTATTAATGTCTCCTTTGTCGTCTTTACTCCTTTACTGTCAAAACTTTGTGGAAACGAAGCTTTTAGACTTTCGTGAAATACTTGAAAGGAGCAACTCATCCAACGCTTAATATGAACAGGTAAAATTACTTAATATTCAAATTCAAATGTACACTGCTACACTCTCATTATTATTTTAATACGTTTAACGACAATTACGCAAACAATGGATGGTTAATCTGGACCATTCTGTTAAACTGATACACACGTGAGAAAGGACTACATGAGTGGGTTAATACAATTTGCACAATGCATGTCCCATTTAAACTAAAACCACACATTCACTATGTCTATTATTAACTACCAGTTAAATCCGACTAAATGTCTGAAATTGAGTAAACGCGGTGTATAACGCAGCGCTCTGTTGGACGGCTTTGACATTTATCTCTGCTCTACTTGACATCCTTTCAAATCTCCTAATTACGGAGGCAAGAAAAATAATTTAATGAGGATTGGTATAATTATAACACTTGTCTGGTTCCCGACTAAATGTCACTCCAGAGTTCAACCACTAAACGGAGGTTTCGGGCACTTTGACTGAAATTAGGTGAACTAGCTTGCGCCGCGGTTCACCGTATTGCGGCGGAACTTTAATTCCATTTTTATTAAAGTTTTTAACCCAGTTTCAAAAACACTCGAGATGGAATTGTGCAAGGGTTGTTTAAAAGGTAATATTTTGTGAACTACTCTTATTAATTAAATTTTTCTATCCTCTTTTATGAAATGCTAAGTAGTAATGGAATGGAGGTAGGTACATTGATATTAACGCTAATTCTGAGGCACTGATAATTTATTTCTATTGTTTTGGTAGATAAGATCGATAGTGTGGGAATTTACATCGTAAATACACATTAAAATGGTTATATATAAATTATATGAAATTTTTTCAAAAACACGTAGATTACAATCGATGTACATACAACTAATTTTAGTATTAAAAAATGAAAGTTCAATGGTTTTCAATATAACTACGTATGCATGTATAACTGTTTAGTAAACCTTTTGTTCTTAACGGAGTCAATAATCTTTTCATAATTTTATTTGTTCTGATAATTTAAATACCGGGCCTAACAGTTAGTTCCTTAGAATATAATAATGTTAATAAATTTGATAATGCTACTTGTTTATAAGGTAACTTCTTGACCTTACGTACATTAACATTATTGTGGTCAAGATGTAAATGTTATGTAATAATTCGCGTCCAATTGCCATTTTCAATAAAGCTTCGTACCTGAAGTCAGCACACAGTGCTTAAAAGCAATCAGCCCTCCTATAAATCTTACTGCAAGACAGGTTTGTTGCTGGCGGCTTCGTGATGTATGCATTCTTAATGGGCGGCCTCGGCGTGGGCGGATGATGATTTGATGATGGCTGTGTTTGGGTGAACCGACAAGGGCAGGCGGAGGGCGGGTGACGGGGGGCGATTTGCGGGCAGATCGAGGGAAAGATGAGGGCAGACTGAGGGAAGGATGAAGCCAAACTAAGGGATAGATGAGGCAGACGTGAGAGAAGAATGCGTACGAATAAAACTTATCACGGAGGATATATAAATCTTTAACACCTCATTTTCTTGTAAATTGTGGTTTCTTGCTGCAATATGATGTTACTCCTGACATCGAAAAAGTTATACACAAGTTTTCCAGTCTGAAGATGAAGATTTTATAGCGTGAAACCGATTCCGACATTCTATATATTTTTTCCTATAAAATATGGAAACCTAGCTGCAAACATGGTTTCATAATTCCCCATGGTTGTTATGCAAGAGTCATTTAAATCACATATTAAATAAAATCGTATCATGGCAGTTTTGGCTGAAATTATATAAGTTTTAAGATCGTAAATTATAATAAAGTAGTGTTAGGCTATATTATTTATAAGCAACTTTTAGGAGCAGAAAAACTCGAGTTTTTATCTCTATTTAGGGTCACTATTTGATTGATGTTGATGTTATGTAAAACGTGTGCACTTACGTGTGAATGTTGTACTAACTACCAATTAAATGAGGATTGATTATTATTAACGACGTACGAACATGGTCATGAATTCAATGGGGTAAAAAAAGTGCGCATTTGTTTCGTCATCAAACCAGATTTGTGACTCTTAATGAGCTAAGACTGAGGTTTCGGCAAACACATTAACTCGACCGAGTGAACCAAATATTTCAGGTGGCATGGTGTGTCCCAATGTCAAGGACCTCTAACCAATGTCCGTGAGTCAGACGAAATTTGATATTGAAATAAAGATAATGCGGTCTCGTGACATGATTTAAAGTAATGAAAAACGGTAGACTGTTTTATTAATTTCGTAAAATTTCGACTATGGATGTATTTGCAATTTAAAAATTAATATTTTTAAATAAAGGCGTTAGATAATGCTGTACTTTATACATTCATGAAAAAAAACTTGCATTTCAACTGTAGAATTTCGATTGTAGAATGTTATATTAATTTCGTAACATTTCGTCTATGGATGTATTTGCAATTTAAAAATTAGACTATTTTTAAATACAGGCGTTAGCTAATGCTGTACTTTACATTGATGAAAAAAAACTTGCATTTCAACACACTCGTGGAAAAAATAGGTTAGGTTCATGGACCTTTTTTATTAATCACTTAATGACTATATACAACTTATCAACAGTGTGTTGAATTGCCACTGTTCTGAGTGCTTTCGATACTATTAAAAAAAACATATAAATTGTTGAAATCATTTTTAGTTTTACCGCATTTAAACCTGGCGACAATAATAAAATTACGTGAAAACTAGGACGATAATTGACGAATTGTTGAACACCTAAATAATTAATCAAACAATGTGTTTTATATGCGTGACCAGATCTAAATAGCCAGGTACTTCCCCATCTCCTTTCTTTCCTCACCACCTTCATCTTCACAACATACCCCAATTGGGGATACCATAGTCTCACTGGCTTCAGACGTTTGGGAGAAATTGAGACTTTTGTGCGGTATTCACATAAAAAGTTCCTCAACAACAACATATTTTTCAATTGTTCATGACTACAAAATAAAGGTGACGACAATAAATACATTATCGATAAAAGTTTATACAAGCCTCTCTCAGTCAGTAAATAATAAAATTCACTATTCTCTAGAACCGTTTGACGACTTTTTGACGCGTTCGTTTTCTTACAACACTCTTGCCTTTATTTAGTTCTCTACGATTTGACGACTCGTTTTTTATGTGTTATAAACTTGAATTATACTTTCAGTCTGTAGGCTTCTGTGCTATCTTTATATTTACTTGTCTATTCAAATGGACACTGATCACTGGAATCAAACTTAGCAACTTTTGATTGTAACAAACGTCCCGTAGCTATTTTCTCATCTGATTCTTCCCGGGGTACTATTTGGAGGTTCCATGATAACACAACACAATGACAATTCAATACACCCTTAAAAAGTGATGGAAATTCATTAAAACTACGAAAAAAAACTAACCAATAAACCTAACCTCTCTCTCTCTGGTTTCAATCCTGGGATTGGTTTGCAGCAATTTCGTCTAATCTCCTCTTCCATTCTTCCCTGTCTTGTGCGGCTCTTTTGACTTCTGCATATGATGAGCGGCGCACGTCCACCAGCAGGTCCTCCAGGTACTCTCGGCGTGGGCGTCCCCTAGAGTTGGTCCCCTCGGTCATACCCTCCATTATGACATGCAAGAGGCCTTCTTAAGAAGAAGAGGCCTTCTAACCTAAACCTAACCTAACCTACGTAACCTAATTTTTGTTTCATCACTTTTCACGATTTTATATCACTTTTGTGTTGATTTATCCGGTTACCCCATTTGAGTTGAGGACCTTTGATAATTTTATTATTATAAAAAAATACTTGTAATGTATCAATAAAAAATAAATACTTTCACAACAGGAAGGAATGCCACACAGCTCTCTCTAGCAACCCACAAATCCATATGTCTTATCGTTAATACCATTCTGTTTTCTGACTCTTAACATAATACGACAAGTATTTGATTGTATTATTTATCTTACCATGTAATTCACTTTCATGCTATATAAATTTCCTGATTACCTTTTATTATATTGTAATATAAAAGCGGAAGATACTCGCAGTATCGCTGTGGTGAAAGACAACCATTCAGAATTGAAATGAACTTAGCTGTGTTTGGTGACCAGATTTGAACAGCCAGGTAATTCTTCAAGCTCATCTTCTCCATTTCTTTCCCCTCCAGACTACCTTAACCCCCACAGCATACCCAATTGGAGTTGCCATAGTCTCACTGGCTCCAGACGGTAGGGAGAAGTTGGGATTCTTTGTGAGTTATTGACACTTTACTGTTGACATCAATTTTACCGTTGTTCATGCTTTACGTTCTTTAGTACATCTTTCACGCCCATCAATCCACGTGACATGTACACGGGTGGAGTATTACTTTTTGTCGAAGATTGAACGTGATAGATATACCATATTTATAGCAGCATATCCAGTGTTAACATCCCACGCACTCCCTTTCTTTGTGAATATATATTTTGACAACAGTCGGTTGTCACTTATCTGTGATGTTGGTATCAGTCACAACAAAGAAGATTGATATTGATGTTTCAATGATTCACAGTGAACGTACTTTCTGCTTTGTATTCATGTAAACATGTTTACATTCTGCATTTAATGTAATGCTTTGCGCCTTTGTTGTATGCATTTAAACTTCGTGGTTTATGGTGATAAGTTTATCAATTTTGTGACATTTTTGGTAATTTTTTGGATATGAGCGGGGACGATTAATATTTTTTACCAATCCTTAAACATTTATTATTGCTAGTAGTTAATTAAAACGTTAAATTTTACATGTTAACTGTTACGTGATACATTTTAGATGTTACTTGTTAAATTTAAAACGTTTCAACACGAAATCATTTTTATTAACCTAGAAATTAAAGACAGGAAAAAGCCGTCCAAATCTCTTGTCTCAATACATACTATTGTAGTGTTTGTATGTTTTATACTTTTATTTATATATATTCGGTTTTACAATGGGTTATTTTGTATCTTACGATTTATACTGCACTCCATTAAAAGCATCTGCTTGTTTCGTGTTGTTTTATACAATCTTATGTCTGCTACATACTTGAGACAAAACCTTACTAAAATATAACCCTTTTCTTTGGAACTTCAATCAATTCTGTTATATTATTTTCGATATATTTTTACGAATATATGTGTGAATTGAACAAAAGGATTTTTATTACTCAGTACCTCCCAACATACCCGTTTAAGGACTCAGTATCTACCTCTGATAAACGATGTATAAAGGTCCTTCGCATCAAATAAATCATATTTTTTTTATATTTGGGATAATATTCAGAATGTTGCCACTCGGAAAAGCATAGTAGGTGGGAATTGTTACCTACTCCGTTTTACACGTTGTGAAATCCCTCCGCTATAAATCTATTGCGTAGTATGCGAGTCGAGTGCGCGTAAAAGTTCTCAAATATCGTAAATCATCTGTGTTTATAGGAGGCTGTAGCCCGGTTTGTTCGCCGGGCCAGCGATAAAATAAATAGGACCATCGGCGAAAACATCTCGCACTGTAATCTGGCCTGTTAATCATTCAATATTCCACTATAGTCAGTATAGTCCCGTGGAAACCAGGGTACTCTCTAGCGATGAGTCCTTCATGAGCGAGCCGCACATTTGAACAAGCTCTTTTTGATAAGCCGCATTCGAACGACTCCAGCACACCGTACGACGCGACAGCTCAATTGGACGGTCACTCTTTTTAGTATTAATTTTTATAACATACTCATAGATGTGAGCGGCATCTGACAGTCAGTCACCTGGACTTGGACATATGTCCCTACATTTACTAACTACGTAGAATCTTCTCGTGGTTAGAGGCGGCGCACCGGTACCAAGAGTCGTACGATCATTCATCCGCTGAGAGCTGGGAGCCGTATCGGGGAGCGGTAGCGGGGGAGTCATATCGGGGGAGCAGTATCGAGCGAGTTGATCGGGCGAGTACACTCACTCATACGCTCCGAGCCCGCGGCTCTCGTTCAAATGAGCCGTCATTCGATTGAGTCGACTCTTTGAGCCGTAGGATAATATTGTGCTGTTGGCGTGACTCCCGATATTAATATAATGAGTCATGACCCATCGCTAGTACCCTCCGCATCAAAAATCTAGATTATTTGTGTGTTATTATTATTTAATTTACGAATTCATCAAGTTATCATAATGGGAAATATGCAGAGATGTGCAAAATGGGTACCCAAAACCATTTGAAATGCAAAATGCTAATGGGTCAAAATTTTTCCATTTGAAAATGCAAAATGCAAAATGGGTTTTAGAAAAGCATTTTAAATGCAAAATGCAAAATACCTATTTTCAAAATGCATTGAAAATGCAAAATGGTTTCTCAGGTTTCAATTAAAATAATTATAGAATTTTTCAACAATTTTGTCGTTTAATAATGGACATGAATGTAGAACAAACATATTACTTGATGGTAAATCCAAAAACACCACGACTACAGATTATGAAACCACAAAAAATTTGCGCGGGACTAATATTGCCAACGTAAAAACATAGAAACTGCTAACTAACATTTAATATTACAGGGTCATGGCCCCATATTCAGTATTTGAATCAGTATTTTTTGTAATGGTATGACTCAATTGCCAGGGCTTCTACCAGGGAGCAACTTGACAAATGGTAATTATCTCTCATAGCGAGGTTGAGGACCGACTGATATTTCGGGTTTATGAAAAAAAATTGAGTGGAGATAGTAGGAAGAATGTTGCAAAAGCATTTAAAATGGAAAATGCATTGAGAAAAGCATTTAAAATGCAAAATGCAAAATGGTTTTTAGAAAAGCATTTAAAATGCAAAATGGAAAATACCCATTTTGCATTTCCATTTGAAATGGATTTATTTGAAATAAAGCACATCTCTGGAAATATGGTAGCGGTTTACGCACATTTCATTAACGATAGTGTTGTGATTTATTAAATGAGATTGTTTTTTTTTGTTTTTTTTTATTCTAGATAAAAGAAAATTACATTTTCACTTATTTAACTAGAAATAACATATATATTGCACATAAATATATTACACACCGATATTATTCACTTTCATTGTTTTGTTGATTGAGCATAAAACTGAACAATTTTTTTTTAAATGTACCTATACTTTTTCATTTTTAATTTCGTCTGGGAGGCAATTATATATGTTGCTTCCCTCGTAACCAATGGATTGCTTGCCATAATGAGTATATATGGTATTTAAATGTATTTTATCGTGTTGCCGTGTAAAGTGTGTGTGTACTTGGGACGTTTTAATGAGTTCTGTATTTGTATGTATGAGTTTATTATTTATTTTGTAAATAAGGAGACATGTATTATATTCATATAATTGTTTAATTTAATTGTGATTAACGTACAACTGGTAATAGGTATTATCTACGCTACTTAAAGAATTGTCCTTTTAACTTAAAATTATCGACTTTCTCGCTATCATCAGAGAGAACTGGAATCGCAAAAAAGTCGTTAATTTTTAGGTTAAGGACAATTCCTTATCCTTAAGAGGAAACTACAAGCCAAAAATGTGTATATTCTTGGTACAGCTTATATTGTAGGTGATAGGCATTAAAATCGCTTGACAAACGAAGTGGCAAAACGTTCGATTTTAAGCACAAAACTGGTTTTTATTTATTTTGTAAATACTTTTATAAGAAAGTAAAAAGTTAATCAAGCGAAAGCACAGATAATTTTAGCCAAAATACTGTATTTTTTAAAAGTTGTTTCCTTTACGCTTTCATACATTACAATTGAAAAAGCAAATTTTTTGGTATTCATAATGTACACCAATTCGTTATAAAGATTAATCAAAAAAGTGATTTAGCATTAAGCTTCGCCTTAAGTAGAACTGAAACCGTTAGGATTAAACTAACGAGGAAAGAAAAATCATTCTTTATGCGTGGCGATATAAAAAAAACTATCCACAGAAACAACTTGTTCGCATGATGCCGGTAACAACTGTGAAAGGTACGAAAGGGTGTCGTATTCTTGTTCGCTGAGTTTCTCGCTGGTGAACAGGTGTTCAGGTAATGAATGATGCTAGAATCCATTCGAATTAAAGTTTTAGAATAATTTTATAATTAATTAACTTTTGTTCCTCATATAAATGAAAAAAAAACAAAAAAATGAGGCCAACTAATAAAAAAAACTATTACTTGAATGTACAACAACTCTCAACGATAACTAGTATTTTATCTGCTTATCTTGTCCGTACTCGGCCTATTACGCTATACAATCTACACTCATTATTGTACTCCTGATCAGCTTACCTTAAATATTATGTATACCTATGTAAAAGCATGGAACTAGGATTCAATCCATACTTTTTGCGTAAAAGCCTAATTGGGATTTGGGACTAAAGCCTGGACGTGGCTACGAAATCCAACAATCAGATACACTTGAGATTAATAGAGGTGCAACAGCCGGTCACTATTGATGTATTCCCAGATTTTAGTAGCCGGATTAAATAAGAATTCACTAAAGCTTAAGGCGATGCACTACGTAATAATGCAAAATTACGTGTTTTTGGTTTGAAAATTTGGTCGCCTAGAAATACTTCAGATACTTTAATTAAATACTGAGAGTAGAATATATCCTGGCCTTTGAAATAATCAAGTATTTTTTATATAAGTCTTTTTATAAGCCCAGAAAAAGATAATATATAAGGCCTATGAAAACTGTTTAAAGTTCAAAATCTCCTACTTACGAACCGATTTTCGGTTGTGGTTTTATTGTATAATATGGAAAATTAAGTTCTTTATAAAATGATCGAAAAACATTTAAATATTTGTGCCTGATCATCCACAAAATAAAATAAAAGGCACTTTTTGGCCATGTTTTTTTCTTGCATAAATCAAATAAGGTGGATGGTGTTAAGCGGGAATTTAAGCCTTATCGCCATCTTCGTAAGGTGTGTTATTGATAGCGGCTCGATTCAAAATATTACACGACGTAGTGGATCGCCTTAACTCAATACGATACAAAGCTGAATTGAGTTCAAAATGTAACTCGTATTAGCTTTCTCGTGCCGAGGTGACTCAATAAAAGTTTTTTCTTTGGTCTTTGAATTTATTGCAAGGACTTGTTTTATAATGCATTTATTCTACAAAGTTCTGAATACTTTGAAGAATTTTTCCTTATATCAAATTTGGAGTAACATTACTTTATCCGTCTTGGCATTCCGTAAGGGTTTTGCGTGAGTCACAAAGGATGAGGATTGGTTACTCACCTGTATATATATACATACCTATATACCTATATGTATACCTGTATATCTTTATACCTAGGCAAACACACATCGACGCCGGAAAGGTGAAAGGGCGTAAGCGACAATTTAGTAAAAATGAGTTAAATATACAGACAAAAATTCTAATCAAAACGGTATGATAAACTTTTATTATTATTAACTTTTATTATCACTTACGCCATTTTGCCTTTCCGGCATTGATATTAAGTTGAACGAAACACAATAAATTTGTTAATTTATTTTTAAATTTTACACACCAACACCAATTACAACACCGACACAGCCTTGTAATGCATCAGGGCTCATATTAAAAATACAAAAATATTAACCTAAACAACATCTACATAAAAAAAAAACATACCGTGAAATAAATTTTTATGGTGGATAATTATATTATTTATTATGGTATAACATAATGAGTAAGACTTCAATTTAAAAAAAATAAATTATGTGAAACTTCACAAGAGTCCCAATTGTTCCCAACCATGTAAAGCCAGTGATACCGTGTTATCCCCAATTGAGGTATGTTGTGAGGCTGAAGGTAGTGGGAGAAGAAGATGGAGAAGGGGAAGGGAAGGGGAAGGTAAGTAGGTACCTGGCTATTCAGATCTGGTCACCAAACACGGCCAAATATTTTCAAGCAACGTTTCAATTCTGAATGGTGGTCTTACACCAGGGCGATACTGACAGTATATTTTCACTCTGGAACGTTACGCAAATATGCAATAATACTACACCAGAACTCAGCGTTCTACAGTTCTTTAAGCTTCATCGTCTAATAACTACCTATTCTATCTTTTAGTTACGGTAAATCTTTAACAACTATTGAAGTTCTCCAAAGAAAATCTTGGGTATAATTTTTTTCCATGTATAAAATAATACCAGTATTATGTACGAGTACATCGGTGTGTACTGGAATTTTTTTTTTCATGTCTTTAGTCGGTAAAAACGTGTTCAGGGTATTAACTTCACCGACTAGGTGGAAAATATTGATGGAAATACCGTGCCCTAAATGATAAACAAACATATTAGAAAGAAGGGGAGACCAACATCAAAACACGGATATCGAAAAACTGTCGGTTTTTTCACTGGAAAGGGTAATAATAATTTATTAGTGGCATTCCCTTTCACTTGTTTATTTACCTCAAAAAGAAACGAAGGTAAACTGATGTATTGGAATCAGACATCAAACCATCTGACCCGGGCATATTCCATAATTCTGTTTGTTTGTCTGGTAAATGTTTGGATTTCTTTTAGCTCTCAGGCGGGCCACGTTTCTTTGAACGAATATTTAATTACTACAAGACCTTGCCTTCGTTATTCCTCGTACCGGCTAACATTGGCATTTAAAAAGCGAATGTGATAAGATTCATTTAAAGTGAGATTTATTACGGGGAGGCGCCCCTTGCCTTCGGTGAAGAGAGGGGTGGATTGGCGACTGAAGATCACGTATTACCCCACAGATCACAGATTTGTGAGGTAATATGTACTTGACAGATCAGCAAATCTGTGATCTGTGAGGTACATATTACCTCACAGATCACAGTTTTGCGGATCATGACGCATAAAAATGGTTAAAGCTCAGACGACGTCATATGAACCAGAATCATTAAAAACCTTTTAAAATCTCTCCATCCCAAATAAATTCAGGAGTATTTTAAAAACCGTAAGCCACATGCAGACAGTTGAAAGTATTGACAGGTTATTATTAATTATTAAACAACATAATTTCGCTCGTGTAAGCGTAACATTCTCAAAAATACGTAATAATTCTTCTTGGTGGTGCAGTGGTCAGCATTGTTGCCATTCCAAGCAGTTGATCAGGGTTTGATTTTTTTTAAACTTTTCGTCTTATTTTATTATTTATGTTTATTTTTAATTTTTCAATTAAAACATACTTAAAAGAAATTACAATTTGTGGTTTTTCACGGGTTTATGCTAATATAATATATTATGTAATGAATTTATATTATAAATGCCTTAGAATGGTGATTTGCTTTGAAAATCACCTTCTATTGTAAAAATTTCCCAGCTCTGGATATGCGGTATAAATACACATTTGATTAACAAGTGCAATTTTTTTAACGTTTCATTTCTCAGTGAAAGCGTACTGGAGGTAAATAATTAAAGAAGTTACAAACACAAACATACAATGTATAAATAATAAGGGCACGTTAGCTATGTACCATTTCTTCATCGCGTTGTAGCGGTGTCAGTGGTCAACTGATAATTCTTTCAATTAGAGATTACGGTCGCCGTCTGCCAGTTAAGTATTTCTCAATAAAAAAGCGGAAGTTGCGGCCCGCCTTTAAGCAAATGATTTTCAATTCACGAAACAATAGAATAACTCTGAATAAGAATTAATATAAATGATAGACCCTGCACCCAACTCCTACATTGTCGACGGTCTAGTGCGGCCCTGTAACTGAGAACAGACTTAACAACTTTCGCTGACGCTGTCGGGACTTTGTCCGATGTTATCGTAATTAAGTACGTTATAAATTTGATTTTGCGTCATTTTTTTACACGAGGCAAAAAATATTTAAATCTTGCCCCACTTTTGCAAATGCGCCCAATTTTGAAGAATTTATAGTTCTTTTAACAAGAGGGTTTTTGTTCCACCTTTATCACAATATTATGGTTCTGATTGCCAATTGTAAAGAGAAGATTACAAAATTTTAGACAAATTAACTCATTGAAATCTGTTCTTTAAAACTTGGAGTTAGGATGCAAAAGGTAACACCTGGGCTTGGGCACATCTGTTTAGCTTAGTTCTTAACGGAAGTCGCATCGGATTCTTCAAAGCTCATAAAATCTCAACCCATAAGTTCTATCTGAGTAGTTGTGAGATGAAAGAGAAGAATAAAAATAAAGTTGTCGAAGCGAATGTATTGAGATAATATATTCACCTGATCATGTTTATATCATTTTGTGTGATTTTTGAGAAAAGACTTGTGAGGAAGAAAGCTTATCGATGTAAATGGTGAGGGCTCCATGATTCACGAAACATTCATAATTTGATCGGCTTTTACGAATGAAACAATTTTTTTATTAATATATTTTGTATCGTCCTCCTCACTGGCCACTAGTATATCTCGCAACCACCTGGTGTTGGTGTGGTTATTATAAAAAGAGATGTTAATTAGTAGGACCATAAATTATCCCTTCATGATAGGCATTACATACTCAATTAAAGCTATCCATCGCAATGAAGTGATTATATTTTAATTATTGTAAATCGTTAGCAATAAACGCCTTGATTGGGCTGCATTGTGTAATGTAGGATTCAAATTTTAAATACACATTAATTGGGATGGTCGGCTTCGTGATTTATTAAAAACATTAATTTATCGATGCTGCAACGAATATTTATCTACATAAATATACATACATGTGAAGTTTTTATAGCACCACATAATAAACATGCTTGTTCTGAAATTTTTGTACAGCATTATTAACTTTTTTATAAGTGAATTAGTTATGTTTTTGATGTTCATTAAAAAATAATCAAATGGTTTCTTTCTAATGACTGAATTTGTAATATCATTGATTGAATAAATGATTTAATCTTCAATTAATGTCCACACGCTTCCTTAATCGTAGTTTCTTCTTGGCAAGGACAATTCAATAGATTAATTGTTGTCATAGTGATTTTTGTTTGTAATTTATGAAAAATCAGAACAGGACGGCTGTTAATGCTTCCTAAAAAACTGTCTCAATTACTATTATATTCAATAGTTGTAAAAATTATCCCAATTAATCTGATTACCATCACTGCAATACTTTTACAGGCGTTTATCCTTGGATGCATTCATTAAATATCTCTAATTCACCCCAAATTGAATAATAATGCATTGATTCCATCACACGCGTTAATCAACATCCGTTCTCACAGTTTTGCAAAATGGGGGGTATGTTCCCAGAGGGTAGGTGGTACCAAACTACAAATTACCAACAATGCACGCCCCCCAGCTAGGGCTGGCCCATTCAAATTAATATTTTCTGTCCTTCAATTTTTTGTAATTTTTAGTTGTTACTATTTGATTTTATCGTTGAGATAGTTATTGTTGTATCGTTCTTTGCTTTCATAAAAATAAACAGTATGGTTTATAATCCTCGAATTGGCAGTTTTACGCTTAGACTAGAATTTAATCTTCATTCTCTCTACACAATGTCATATATAATGTAAAGTGTACACCATTATATAATATTAAATGTTAAATTTCTAGTTTAGTGGTTCAATATCCCAAGGGCGTTTTATTTATACTTGTTATTGTTTATAGCCTTTTCTGAAAAAAATGAGTTTTTAATTTTTTAAAACTAGTTTTTGCACAATCTAATGCCTGAATTACACCTACCAAGTTCTCGGTAGAGATAGCGCATTTGGCCGAGTGCTCGACTGATGTGATCAGTACAGTCAGTACTCTGTATGAGAGCGGACGATTTAGGCGAGACAGTGGATAGAGTAAGTTCCCCCTCGCTTACTGTCTGTTCTACATGTGATCGATCACCTCTACTCTCCAATTGCTCGGCCGGGTAACAAAGCGAATAACTCGGCCGAGCACTCGTCAGGTGTAATTCGGCCTTAAATGGCAGGCATTCCAAGTATGTAGATGTGCGCCAACAAAAACAAATCCCGCAAGAACAAGATTCTGTCACATCTTAATCAGTTAAAATATTACGACTTATGAGGAAGTATAATGTTTTGTTATCATTTCTATGATCTTATTATTTTCAACGACAACAAAGAAATCGTAATATAAATTGAATAAATGGCTTATATTATATTATAGGATTGATAATTGCATGTTAGTTAAAAAGTGCAGACCCTTGAAAAATCACGAAATATGTATAAACTGGTCCAGATTAACGCTAAGAAATATCATGTTTCAAGTATGGAATTAAAATAATTTTCTGTTAAAAGAATTTTGTATTAAAGGCAGGTACCTACCTTATTGCTTGTCTTTTTTTCTCAGTTTTTCACGTAATAAATTCCAATTTTGAAAAAGACGCTTAAATTCAAAACAAATTTGAGCTCATTGAACAAGAGTTACAATTTCAGATACACAACCGAAATTAGTATTTTGTACAGAATAAATGAGAAGTGAGCGAGCATTCTATCCGTTTTATTCTGAAAATTTCAATAGAAATACCAACGTGACAATGCGTTTGTACCATCCCTACTCCACACACACTCACTCCCGTTTCCCGCTACCTTCGCATGTGCATGTGTAGTGCATTTATAAGCCATAAAGTTCCCACGATTAGGCCGTGAAAAAAACGCGTGGTTGGTAACACATAAAATGGTGATTTAGCTGTTCAGTGACCTTGTTGATTGGTCGATAGACGCAAATAGACGATATACCTTTGTTTATCCACAATGATATGGGAACAAGGGTGAACGTTGTTATTTGACAGCTGCAATAGCAGAATGCAATGGGGCTACTGATTTTGGGGAACGAAGTAGGTTTTTTTAGATAAGGATTGTTAGTTGTTGATTCAGTGTTGCCGTGGAACGGTCTCAAAGAACTGACAAAGTTAATAAATGAAAAGTTGAATAATATCAATTCGACTACCTATCCGTTAGTGTAATCGAGTCCTTAATAACTTGTTGTTTGTTGGATAAATAAAGTTTAAACATTGGGAATACTTTTTAAATCCAACATTTTTAAGCCACTGGCATTAGGTATATTTTGTAATAAAAAATTCTTCTCAGTGTATAAAAGTTTAGCGTGATTAAATTTATTTTGTGATATCCTTTGTTTTGGAAGTAGTTTCTTCACTTTTCAAAAAGGAACGGTTTGAAGTTCTAAAAGTCAACATAGCGGAAAAGTGAACAAAAAGACTTTGTTAAGTAATGTAATAAGTGTCGTGGCTGTGAGTAGGGGAACTGTCTTTCAGGAATATATGGAATTATTTATACAAAGTAATGTAATATATCTGTAGAAGAAGCTGTGTTTAAAGATATTAGATGGGCTAAGTTCGTACTTGTATTTTAAGACCACAAAATTTGGCTCTTTAGCCACCCAACATCCCTCAAGTGTGTTGAAATATTATCCGCTTACAAATATCGCTACTTGCATTTGCTAGTGTTTCTCTTGTATAAGTTTGTTGGTTTTATACAGTACTAGGTGCGAAATATAGGCACTAGTTGTTGTCATTAATAAATCGCATTCCTATAAAAATTTAAGAGTAGTTAAAGGTCGGTTTTCAAAATATCATGACAAGTTGAATTACCGAAGATTGCATCCTCAAATGATGGAGCAAGCCGTACTCAATTGAACACTTCAACGTGTTGAAAAATGCAGTTCTTGCCCCAAATGATAAGATGACTCGTAAAATAAGCGAGAAGTTATCCTCCTGAAGATGATAACAGGTGAGAGACGAATTGAATTGTCTGGCCGTGGAACCATAAGCAAGGATGAGATAAAAATCCTCAAACATCCACAAATTACGAATATTGACGTATATGGCTATTCCGTATGATGGGAGGACCTAAATAAGAACTGGTCTTTCTGGAAATTAAGATAAAAATGATGGGAAGAATTGATTCGAAAAAAATTGCGTTGTTGAGATACCATAAAATTGCAAACCAAACATTAAATAATGGATATGAATTATTCAGCAGAGACCAGGAAAGTGTGTGGTACAAGATACGTCTCACTACGTAGTCTTCTTTTTTTTCGCCTCTCCCAGGACAAAATATATACTTTTCAACATAATCTTGTTTTAAATATATATGTGCCATGAAGCGGACAACATTTACATTTGTTTAAAGGTAAAAATGATATTTTTTCAAAATAATGCAAATATAAATATTTACATTTTGTAATGCTCTATCTAATGATAGGTTAGGTAAACTATAGAGTTATCTGTTGAAAATCATTAATAGTTTCATTAAAGTCCCTTACGTTCGGGGTATAACTATGAAATTTCGTATACATGCTTACCGACAACATAATAAATTAAAAACCTGTTTACTGCTGATTTATTTATAATTATTTAATTAGAATGTTTGGCTAAAGCATTTATTTATTATTACCGTACACATACAATAAAAAAACTAGAAATGCATTTTATATAAATTTGAATGGAAACAAATGTTCTTCTTAGCTTAACAGCCCAGCGTTCTATAATCTCTCGTCCGACATAGTAGATCTCCTTCCCGTTTTAATGGAAACAAATGTTCGGTTTAGCTCAACAGCCCAGCGTTCTATATTCTATCGTTTGACATCGTAGATCTACTTCCCATTTGAATGGCAACAAATGTTCGGTTTAGCTCAACAGCCCAGGGTTCTATATTCTCTCGTCTGACATCGTAGATCTACTTCCCATTTGAATGGCAACAAATGTTCGGTTTAGCTCAACAGCCCAGCGTTCTATATTCTTTCGTCTGACATCGTAGATCTCCTTCCCATTTGAATGGAAACAAATGTTCGGTTTAGCTCAACAGCCCAGCGTTCTATATTCTTTCGTCTGACATCGTAGATCTCCTTCCCATTTGAATGGAAACAAATGTTCGGTTTAGCTCAACAGCCCAGCGTTCTATATTCTTTCGTCCTACACCGTAGATCTCCTTCCCATTTGAGTGGAAACAAATGATACCTATTAAATCCCACGGATCTTATATATTGATCGGTAGTTAGTTTGAGTAATGCCTCACTCTTTGAGCTGCTAACTATTTATTATCTACTATTACTTTTTTACTACTACTTGGGCTGGTCTCTTTCAAAGAATGATGTAGTCATATTATGGTTCATATATTGTAGTCGTCTTATGACTTTATTTAATGCTCCATAAAGATGTTTAGGATGATAATAATACGTCATACAAAATACGTGACCACCATTGTTCGTTACTCCTGCCTTCGAACATTGGTTCGGACTGTTCTAAATTTATCAATATTGATGTGATCCTTTTCCATGTGGTACATTAATAATGCATGGTGGTATTATGGTTTTCATTTCATTACAAGTTCATCTGAGAAATGTAAAGACTGATTTGTACGTATTATTCTTATTCTTTTGTACGTCTCGTATTCAAATAGAATATAATATGAGTTGTAGTGTGGTACTGAAATTTCATGCACCTACTACAGTAAACCATGCATTTCACTTATTTAATAAATCAAAAACAACATTTCCTATGAAATCATAAGATTTGTTAGTAGGTAAATACTTAAATACACACCTACTTAATTAAGAAAACCCATAAATTGTCCCCTCGGGCTAACTTGTTCGCTCACATGATCTCATAGAAATCGTTATGTCTCTCTTACTCTAATGGTGAGAAATATGACAGCATTAGAAACAGAAAACATAGACATTAACCACAGAAGAATTAAAATGTACAACTCTACGAAGCCAATGTTCAGACCGTAATTCTAGAAATTTTTTATACAAAATATCAAAAAAGTTATGTAAGCCTTTTTACAATTTTTTATGTTGCCATTCAAAATTATAATCTTTGTTTGTAATAATAAAATTTGAAAGCGTATTTAACAACCTTTCAAAAATACTTTTTAGTTTTCAGATTCGTTCAGAAACATTCAATTTCTTTGGATTTTATAACAAAGCGGAAATATAAATAAATTCTAGCCGAATATGCTAGAGACCTGAGGGGTTATTTAATAAATAAGTACAAAATTATAAAACAACCATATTGCGTCAACTTTAAAAAAAATCAAATAAGGAATTAAACAATTTGTCCAAGTAATTTTTCAAACATTCTTAAAGGCGCTATATTCCGTAATATTGATTATTCTCATTTGACAGCTCTTAGTAGGAACCACGATCATGTGAACTCTGGCAAGATGAAATGTCAAATATTCGAGTTAAAACAGAACTTCGTTACGTTGAATCAAATGTGGTATATACGGTATCAATAATTATCAAAATTGGTTTAATCAATTATAAGTCATAAGAAATGACAAAAGTTGATTCCCTGAATAATCACCAAATTGAGAGGTTTATGGGTCAATTTATATTCCAATTATGTCTCCTACTGTAAAAATCAATTAGATGAAATATTTCTTACCCAGTAAGCGAATGATTGCTTTTCTAAATTCGATTTCCAATTTAACGAAAGAAAGCGTTCATTCGAGTTGTTCTTTCAGAATTTTCAAATTAGATTGCATCAGCAGGTAGTCAATTTGCAATTTGCGAAATCCTCGGAGAATTTTTGTTTTTAGAGTTCTATAATGGCGTTTTATTCGATCTGATGTCAACCCTTATCGGGAATCACAGTTCTTATTTTTCCGCCATTAAGTGGTCGCTTTCCCGCCTTTTTCAGAACATGTGCTCGGCTTTTACTTCTATTTAAGTTAAATTAATTTCCTACTAAGCCCACTTTTCCTACATTCGCGTGGAAAACAAAGGGTAATTTAATTTCTTTTAGTGTCTCACAAGGAAACCGCCATTGAATAGATTGCTCATTAAAGATAATTGCGATTGTTCCCTACAAATTATTTTTTTAGGTGGGAAATCTTTTATGTTCATCTCGAGCGATCTGTTGATAATTTAAACAGGTGAATTCAGTTACACGTGTTTTTACGATCCGTTGTTTTATGTTCCACAAGAAGTAGTATTTTTGAAGCATTTATTCTAAATGAATTAATTTTTTCACCTCAATTGAAATAAAAAATTCGTTTGCATGCTAGTTAGGCATTTATTTTTGGACGTTTTTATGTTATTTCATGCAGTTTTTAAATGAATTCATACATAATTTACTAATAATTTACTTAGATATTGTGATGTAATAAGAAGATTCACACGAAATAAGCGTGCGTTAAATAGAAAAGTGATTAATTGATATACGTTACATGATTGATGAGCTGCCACTACATGATTACACAAAAAAGCAATAGGAAAATAGAAAATCCCAGGAAAATTGTTATCATCGTACGAAACATGAGTAATAGAAGCCCTTACGTAAAGTGGCATAACAGTATCAATAATATTATATTATCGCCAAAATATTGTGTGTGGGAAGATTATATGGCGGAAGGATTGGGGTTTGTAGATTATATTTAGGTAGGTACCTACTTTAAAAAAATAAAAGAAAATAAGGTTCTTAAATATTTTTCGGCCAATCTAGGTATGTAGCTAGGGTCCCTTTGCCATGGCGGACTATAATTTCCAAAGCTTTTAATATCCCATTTCGTGCAAATCGTCATTGATAAAATAGACAAATGTAATCATATCTAAAAACTAAATATAGTCAGATTTCTAGCTTTGCATTTCTTGCTATTTTAAACATGTTTCAAAGAATGCAAAAGTGAGGTTTCAAAAAATATGGGTTTACAATTTTTTCAATTTACCTACAACTACCGTTATTAATACCGTTCCCCTGAGTTGCTACATTTCATTTCGTTCCATGTTCCTGCCAGGACAGTTACAATATAGTATTTACCATATTATTGTAGCAATTCTTCTACAACGTCGCAGTTATTACGCGCATATGAGACGAATCCAAAACTTTGTAAGCATATACTCCGATGATGTAAATATATTTAGTTCGACAATGTTGAATTACAAGTTCGCTTTAATACATTTTAAATCTTTCAATAGAACTGATTCAATTGGTGAAATGTAAACCATATAAACCAAACAGAGTTAAAACTCTGGATGAGCAAAATGAAGTTGGATGTCTGATAAATTAAAAATATTTCTTTCTTTTTTGTTATTTGTTTTTGGGGTATTATGCCGTGTTGCGCTAACTCCTTCTTTAGACAACGTTCCGGACAGCATTGCAGTGTCCATCATCAGGGCAGATGTGTTATTTGAGGTTTTTTTTTTTTTTTTTTCATTTTCTAGATTCTTATATTCCATGAAGTGGTGAATCATTTAAATTTACTGAATTTAAAGTTAATGTTCTTTATACAAATAGAACGGCGTCATATGCGCCTCACAATTTTTACCTCATATGGGTTTATTTAAATATTACCTGGCTTTTATAGACTTAGAGGCCTTGTATTTTCTCGGTAGGGAAAAAATTTGTTACCTAAAAACCCTACTAAAATTGCATGTATCATCATCCAGCATCAGCACCAGCGGCGACCTACAGCGGCCATATACTACATACGTGTCTGTTTGTGTTGTGTTGGGAATGGGGAGGAAATTTCGACTGCGCCCTTTTGTTGGAGTCCTTCCGCATTTGCCGTTGGGAGTAAGGAAAATCGCAGAAAACCTTACCCAGGAAGGAGCGGCCGAACGTCAACTTGAAACGTTTGCGGCCTTCAGTAACATCGGTATATGATGTCCTGCATTTTTGAGATGTGTGTGTGTGTGTCTGTTTTTATGTTAATATATACTTATGGGAAGATAGAAAATAAACATACATATACATACAAATTATAAAATATTATATAAATAGATATATAAACATTATATATTTGGGAAGAAGGTCGGGAGTTTAGGAAATACCTACTGCTCGCTATTCGTCCGCGTCTAGTTCTGGTATGTGCCATATGTGGTCATGGTCCATGAGGATGTGTTTAGGTAGTCTATGTGTGTATCTGAATGTCAGGTCGCTCGGAGCATTGTATTGTCCTATGTCTCGTATTAGTTGATTTTTACTAAGTGTGAATTCGTATAGAGTTGGAATTTGTTCTCGTTCGTGTAATCTCTTCAAGTTTGTTCTGAGTCTCGTGTTGTATGTGATTTTAATGCAGAGATTTTAAAGTGTCTGTAGATTCTTGTGGTCTGTGTGTGAGATGCTGCTCCATACGGGAATCGCATAAGAGAGTACTGGACGAATGAGCGAGTAGTAGACGAGGAGTTTGGTTTTGGGAAGTAGCGGACTCCGTCTATTGAAAATTGGCTTCATCATGCCGATCGCTTGTCGCGTGCGCGTGTGCATCTTCGCTTGGTGAGATTTCCAGTTGAGGCGGGAGTCCATGGTCAGGCCCAGATATGTCACTTCATCTTTCCATTCTATGCTGTGTCCTCCCATTTCGATGTTAAAGTCAGGTGTTCTGTTTACACGTTTTCTCGTGAACATGATGGCTTCAGTTTTCGCCTCGTTCAGTTTCAGGCGCCATTTTTTGTAGTACCTATTCTACGAGCGCGTCGAGCGCCCTCTGTAGGTAAATAGCGGCCATATTCGCTTTCAGCGAGGAAACGTATAGTTTGACGTCATCTGCGTAGATAGACAGATTGCATCTCTCGTCTCGGGGGATGTCGTAGGTGAACAGAATGAAGAGAAATGGTCCAAGTAAACTTCCTTGCGGCACACCTTTTGGAATCTCACGCATTGAAGATAGCACGTTCCTTATGAACACTCTGAACGATCTATTCTTTAGGTATTCCTGTATCAGTCTCGTTAGGTATATGGGCGTGTTGGTGCGGTGCAGCTTATGCACGAGCCCGTCTATCCATACGGTGTCGAATGCCTTCTCTAGGTCGATGAGCGCAGCGGCGGTGAAGCGATGTTCGTTAAATTTTCTTGCGATGTATTCCGCTACTCTGGTGAGTTGATGGGTCGTGGAGTGCCTCTTTCTGAAGCCGAACTGCTCGTCTGGCAACGTTTTGTTGTCGTCGTGGTGTGGTACAAGCCTGTTGAGTATAATTTGTTCAAATACCTTGCTCAGCGTAGATAATAGGCTAATCGGCCGGTAACTTGTCGGCTGCGTTCTATCTTTATTCGGCTTTGCGAAAGGCAGCACGGTCGCCGATTTCCAAATCTGGGGGAAATGCCCGGTCATGAGGCAGGCATTGAACAATTTTGTTGTGTAGATGATGGCTTTTTGAGGGAGATGTTTGAGTAAAATGTTGTGAATTTGATCGCTTCCCGGCGCCTTGTTTGTTCTCAATCGCCTGATTGTGACAGCAATCTCGCTTGGCGTAGCAAAGTGAATATCTTCAGCGTTTGTCTGCTCCGCTTCCCTCAAGTCTCGTAGAGAGTCAGCTACGATCTGGTCTGTAGCCGGGTCGGAAAGGCCGTCTGTAGCGGCGTAGGCTCTCTCGAACCCGTCGGCGAGTGTTTCAGCCTTTTCTTGTAGCGAAAGCGCCGTCCCGGGGCCGTTCAGTTTCTGTAGCGGGGGGATTGTGAAATCTTTATGTCTAAGCGCGCTGGCCATTTTCCATAGGGAATTATCCTTCAGCGTGAGTGATGCGACTTTTTTGTCCCAAAGTTCGCGCTTGAGTTCTGCGATTTCGGTCTTGATTTCCCTCTGCAGGCAGTTATACGCTGTCTTGAAATATTCGTCCCGTGTGCGGTGAAACATGCGTCGCAGGCGATTTTTCTCCTTGATGAGCGATAGAACGTACTCGGGAAGCTTGATCGTGTATGGGTGTATTTCTTTTAGAGGAATGTGTGTATCTTGTGCTGTTTGAAGAATCTCTGTGAGAGTGCTTGTAGCTGCGTCGATTTCTTGTGGCGAGCGCAGAGTTCCCGAAGTGAGATGAATTCGTTCGTTGACTTCTTTTTTGAATCCTTCCCAGTTCGCATCCTTGTAATTGCGCTGTTTTCTGGGGGTCCTTGAAGTTGTGCCGCCTATAGTAAAGCTCACGGGCAGGTGGTCCGAAGACAGTTCGTCTAGTGTACGCAGTGGAGATATTGTCTTGACATTTTTCTCGAGTACTATGTCCAGTGTACTCGGATATCTAGATAGTTGCGAGTAGTACGTAGGTCTGTCGGGCGCCATTATCGAATAGGTATTTGTCTGCATGTGTGTAAAGAGCGTATTTCCGTTCGCATTTCCTCTGTAGTTATTCCAATAGTTGTGTTTGGCGTTCAAATCGCCTCCCATCACAACAATCGGTCCCAGATTGAGCAATTTATTGAGATCTTCTCTCACTAGGTTACGTTGGGTGCAGTATACGGAGATGATGGTGTGCGCTCTACCCTCTATGGTGACTTCGATAATCGTGGCTTCGGCGTACTTCAACTTCGGAGTGGGGATTCTTGTGGACGTCATAGATTGCCGAACGAATATTGCGGTTCCTCCGCCTGATCTTCCTTGTCGGTCGTCACGATAAATCTCGAAACCTTGCACTCTCAGCGGTACGCTTGGATTCAAGTGAGATTCTGATAGGAGAATAATGTCGGTGTGTAATTCGTTTGCCAAAGCGAGCAGTTCGTCTGTCTTGTTGCGCACGCTAAATGCGTTCCATACGAGGACTTTCACCGTCTCGGTATTAGGCATCGAGGGTGTCTAGGAGCTCTATCAGGATGACGAGCTTGTCTGCTCTTGTTGTGCAGCGGGCGAGCTGTGATCGCATCCTCAGGAGTCCTTGGAGCAGGGCCATCAAATCCAGGTTGTCCTCTGAGGAGTCGGGCGCGCGCACGTGCTCCTGCTGTGGGCGGGGCTGGGGGCGGGGCTGTGGGGGCGGCACGGGCTCGCGCTGCTGTTGGGCGGGGGCGGTGCCTCTGGCTACGTTGGCCCATGTGCGTCCATCCGTCCTCGGCTGAGGAGGTGGCCTGCTCGGGTTCTGTTCTGCCGGTGGGCGTTGGGCCCTTCTGGCAGGTCGCTGCTGTATGGAGGCAACGTACGCTACCCGCTTGGGGCAGCCTCTGTAGTTGGCGGGATGCGGGCCTGAGCAGTTGCAGCATGCGGCGGGCTCATCTCTTGTCTTCTTGGGGCATTCTGCCGAAGCATGCTCCAGTAAGCATTTTACGCACCTTGCTGTGTGCGAGCAGTTTCGGGACCCATGCCCGAAGTCTTGGCACCTGTAGCACTGGGTGCCGTGCTGTAAATGGTTGCTCCTGTGCTTCTGGAGGCGAATGCGGCAGTGGCACAGATATTTGACGGCCGCACGCAGCTGTCCCATGTTGACTTCCTTATTGAAGTGTGCTAAGTATAGGGGATACTCAATTGAGGCGGTCATCTTGACCACCTTCACTGCTGGGAATCCTTGTGATTCCAGATCTGCCTTTATTTCTTCCACTTCGACGAGCGGCAGGCCCTTGATGACTGCCTTTTTCATCTTTTCCGCTTCGGCCGTGAACGTGTGGAAGCCGCGAGCCTCCGCTCGCAGCCCGTTGGTAAGGGCGCGGTGGTCCTCCATCGTGCGCACGAAGATGTTAGCCGTGCCGCCCCTGTTGTATCTGAAAGTGAAGAGCTTACCAGCCCCCAGATGTCCGTGCACCGCAGCTGTGATCTGCGCGTGTGTCATGTTCCCCAGGGTCATCACAACCGGGGGAACGCGGTCTCTCCTGCCGGTACCTGCGGGAGAGAAAGATGTATTAGTATTGGCACGCTTTATACGCGGCGCGCCAGCGCCTTCGCTTACCTCGGGCAACTCTTCAAAACGGTTGCCACACTGGAGCGGTTGTGGTCCCCGTGGGGACATGGGCCTCTTCACGGGGTTGGACGGCCTCGTCCAGCCTCCATCCTGGGGGGCAGCCGTCTCCATCGGCTGCTGCGGTCTCGGGGGCGCCACGTAGGCCGACGCTGGGCCTATCGGGGGGCGCGTGGGGGCAGAACTGGGTCCTGCTGCCCAAGAGGGGCCTGCTGCGGGATCCGTCATCTCGGTGGCGTCGGGCATCGTGGAAGCCGTGGTGGTGGATGGTCTCCGGGTCCTTGGGTCCTCGGGGCGGGGCTGTGGTGCGGGGATCGTAAGGCGCACGGTCCCGGTCTTGGTGCGATGCGTAATTTGGTGAGTGCCGGGCGGTACCACGACCGGGGAGTCCTCGTGGTCAGCGGGGAGCATCCTCGTCGGGAACATCTTGACTTGTGGAAGTCGGTGCCTCCTCTTAAAAAGGGAGCACTTCTCGGGTGCTTGCGGGCGGTTTGTGGGGGCCAGCGTAAATCTGCGTAGTATTGAGTATTTGCGCTAAAAAAGCTTTGCCTTAAGAAAGGTAGTTGGGGGCGCGAGCGCCCGCTCAGGGGGCCGGCGGGATTCCTCCGGCCGGCAAAAGTAGCGGGGCCTGGCTGAGTACACAAGCCAGACAAAAACGCTTGTGTGGTTGTGTCACAAACCACAAAAACGATCTCGATCTCCCTCTCTATCTGTCTATATCCCTATCTGTTATTTGAGGTTGTGTTAAAATGTGAGCTTATGTATGAGGTTGTGATACCGTGTTGCCAGCTCCAACCCTCTGAGCTAACATTAACGTATCATTTAATTTTTTTATTTTTATTTAAAGTGGTTTTCTTCGTTTAGCTCTGGTGTATCCGTCAATTACCGGATACCAAGAACTATTAAGCTTAGCTCCATCGTCTCTATTAATGTTTACGGGATTTTTATGAATTTCAATGGCCTCCGTAATCAGCCGTGCTCTATAAGTTTTCGGTCTCCCCAGGATTTCAGGAACAAATCCAAAGTAATGCCCGGTGTCAATCAAATGCTCGGCAATTGCCGATTTGTCAGGGTGGCCGAGTTTACAAGCTCTGAAGTGTTCTGAAATCCTTTTGGAGATAGTCCGCTCTGTCTGGCCTACATAGACCTTGTCACATCCGGAACAGCTGAGTTTATACACTCCATCTGTTTCCAGGGGAAACTTAGTCTTTGCAGACCTCAGTAAGTCCTGTATCTTTGTTGTTGTTCCGAAGACAGTCTTGATATTTTCCTTTCTCAATAGCCTGGCAATTTTGTCTGTCACATTGTGCACATAAGGCAGGAAGGCACAGCCTTTCATTTCTGCATTATTTCATCTGTATTCTGTATTTTGCCTGTAAAAGACCTACGGGCGTTTAATAAATACATAATTATCTTAACATAAAAATATTTTCAACCGATTTTCGTGTTTCAGTTTCTAATTAATATATTTTTTTTTTTTTTTTTTTTTTTTTTTTTCTTTATTCATGAAATATTAATGTGTACAGTTTTTACATGCTTTTCGACTACCACACTAGACACACGCCCGTATTATGGTAGTCGAAATTTATATACATAGGTTTATATAATTATATAAATGTAATATTTGATAACTTGTTAATCTAAGTATTTTTTTTTTACATGCAATGTATGTGTATAATAGGTGACACTTTTACTGGTTCCCAGTTCAGTAGATTGCTCAAGTGTACATCAACCGTATTTTAAACTGTTGATATTAATGAGATAAAATGAACACAATCAGCAAATAAATAGGTTACTTTACTTGTTAAAATAATGAAAATAAAGTAGAAATTATGAAAATGAACTTGTTGAAATAATGAAAATAAAGATTAATTAATTAATTATTAAACTTTTTTCTTTACAGAATTGAATGAAAAAACAAAAATGACTAATAAAGAAAATGAGCTTAATTTAATGATGGCAGGCATTCCTTGAAAAAGTTCCTTCCCTTTATAAATAACCAATTTTGAACACTTATGACATACAAATTGTGAGTTTTTGATTTTCTGATATCAATACTCAGCGAGTTGAATATTTTGGGAGCAATATAAGAAAACTGCCGCTGGGCGAAAGCTGTTTTCGTTTGGGGAATTTTACAATTTAGGTGTGACGAGTAACGGGTGTTAATTTTTTGTTGTGTTTTATTCACCAAGTCATTTTTCCGTATGTATATGAGAATGGTCTTAACATATAATTGTCGAATATCTAATATTCTGAGTTTTCTAAAAAGTGGTTCTGATGGGTTTGTTGGCTTACATTTGAATATTATCCTTAGTAACAGTTTTTGAATTAAAACCATGGGATGAAGAATCGTTTTTGCACAACCTCCCCATCCCACTATACCATATGTAGTAATTGATTGAAAAAGTGCAAAGTATACACATCTTAGTGTTTGTAGGTTAAGGATAGATCTGAGAGAGTAGAAAATGTAGCATAATTTGCGAAGCCTTTTTGTTGTAGAATTTATATGGGCCTCCCATCGCAGTTGATTGTCTATAATGACCCCCAAGTACTTAATTTCGTTTGATATTATAAGGTTATCGCATGAACAATTTTTGTGAGGTGATGTAGCCATGTTGAATTTCTGTGAACATGAATGTATGGTAAGTTTATGATAGTTTTGAGGGAGATTAGGTTTGCGTATGGAAAAAAGTAAGTATTTAGTTTTCTCAATATTTAGAGTGAGGAGGTTGGAATCTAACCAGTGTTTTATTTCATTTATACCATGATTTGCTTTTTCAAATGTTGAATTCAAATTTTCATCTGCAAATATTATAACCGTATCATCGGCAAAAGATATTATAGTGCCACCAGTATCCAAATTGCATAACGAGTTAATGTATATTAGAAACAGAAGTGGGCCCAACACACTGCCTTGGGGCACGCCATATGTGATTGGCAAACTTGTACTTCTATACTCTTTAGCGGAGTTAATAATAGTTGACTGGGACCTATTTGTTAGATAGCTCTCAAACCATTTAAGAGGAACACCTTTTATTCCTATCTGTGAGAGTTTTTTCAAAAGTATGTGGTGAGATACAGTGTCAAAGGCTTTAGCCAGATCCAAGAATACAGCGAGGGGCTTGTGACTTTTATCGAGGTTATCAGAAATTAATTTAGTAAAAGCTGCAATTGCATCTGATGCAGTAAGACCTTTGCGGAAGCCGTATTGGTTTTTTGACAGGATTTTATTTTCTTCGAGAAACTTGTAGAGCCTTTGTTTTACTGTTTTTTCGATTATTTTAGAGATTGGACTCAGTAGAGATATTGGTCTATAGTTATTGACGATTGATCTGTCCCCTGATTTAAAGATAGGAATAATTGTTGAATGTTTTAGAGTGTTTGGGAAAAGGCCAGTTCGAAAACTTAGATTTGTGATGTATACAAGGGGCTTAGCAATGATTGGTTTAAGGTGTTTAATTAGTTTAGTGGATATATTGTCAACTCCCGTGGAGTGTGTATTTTTGAGTGAATTGATGATTTCAGTGATTTCTTGTTCTGTTGTTAGTGTGAGATTGAAAGGGTCATAGCTCAGATTATCGAGAAAGATAGTATTTGCAAGATTATTTTCAGACTTGCTATTTCTTTTTAAAATATTATTTGCTAGATCCGATCCGATTGTAGAGAAGAATTGGTTGAAGTGATTTGCGATTGTTTCTGAATTTTCGGTTGCATTTAGTGTTTTATTTGTGATGGTTATTTTATTTATGGGTGTGGTAATTTTGTCGGTGTAGCATATTTCTTTGACAATGTTCCAGATTTTTTTATTATCATTCGCAGCTTCCTCTATCTGTTTCCTATAATAATCTTCTCTGGCCGTACAGGTTATTTTTTTACAGGCATTTCTGTATCTTTTATAAAATAAGAGAGATTCGTAATCAGTGGGGTTATTTTTACAATATTTATGAAGTTTATCACGTTTGCGGATACAGTGTAAAATACCAGTAGTTATCCAAGGTTTTAGTTTAATTGTACGACTACTTTGATTGTTGTGTGTGTGGGATGTGGCATTTTTCAGATGCTTATGTAGGATGTTGATGAGAGATTCACACGCTAAGTTTGGATCGCTAATTTTGTAGAAATTTGACCAGTTTTCATTGGAAACCAGTTTGAAGAGAGTGTCATAAGAAATTTTCTTTAGTTGTATAGTGGATGCTGGTAATTTTTGAATTTTATGAGAAATGGAGGTGATAGTAGCGTAGTGATCTGTCACAGTGCACTGATATATGAGAGATTTGATATTTAGCTTACATTTGACAAAGACGTGGTCTATGCAACTGGCGGATAACTCTGAGACACGAGTAGGGGCTGTAATAGCTGGGATAAATCCTTGAAGAGTTAATAAATTTATGTAGTCGTTTGCTTGGGGATGCATTGTATTTATAATATTAATATTTAGATCACCAATAATTAGAACATTTTCATGATCTCTAATACATGCCAGAAACTGATTAAGCGAGTTTAAAAATGGTGTTATATTGGAAGTGCTCGGTGATCGGTATATAGTTAGAACAGTAACGCTATTTTCTATTTCAAGTTTAAGACAATTTGAGTGAGTTATTGTGATTTCCTTTATAGAGTATTGTATATGATTTTTTATGTATATAATAACGCCATCATTTTGTAATTGGTTATTCTGAGTACTGTATTGATTATAGTTTTTTATGTTTTTAGGAATATAGTTATCTCTGATCCAGCATTCGCTCAGAATAATCAAGTCAAAGTCTGAGTCAAGTTCTGTAAGTAGTATCATTAGTTCATTGAAATTTTTGTTCATGCTTCTGATATTCATGGAAAATATTTTTAGGTTGGATTTATTTAGGGTTTTTTGAACTTCTACAGAACTACTTGTTTCGATACATGGAATCTGCGACAAATTGTCTAAAATATTATTTATATTATCTTCCATTTTTTAAATTTATTTATAATTAACTAATATTTTTTTTTTTGTTATTTGTTTTTGGGGTATTATGCCGTGTTGCGCTAACTCCTTCTTTAGCCAACGTTTCGGACAGCATTGCAGTGTCCATCATCAGGGCAGATGTCTTGATGATGGACACTGCAATGCTGTCCGAAACGTTGGCTAAAGAAGGAGTTAGCGCAACACGGCATAATACCCCAAAAACAAATAACAAAAATACTTTTGGCCGTGAAAATCTTAAATCATATTTAACTAATATTTATTTATAATTAATTAATTAATTTATAATTAATCTTACCCGATTAATTTGAGCAATTGATAAGATGTCCGTTTCAATATTTTTTTAGGCTGTCAGAACTGCATTTTCAGTTCATCGCTAATCTTTGATATAATTAATTGGGTAATATTCTTACAAATAATTTGGTCGCTCGTGTGTAGGGCAATTAGAAAAATTGTAAAAAAAAGTCAAAAATTTATTGGATTGGGTAAAACTTTAGGACTCGTAAAGAACAAAAATCTGAATATACACACTCCATGGAAATGAACACCACAGAACTGAAAGTAAATTATAAGTTTTGTAAAAATTAGAATAAAATAAATTTGTTTTTAATATATTTTCAAACCTGTTTCGGTTCACCCTGAACCTCATTAGGGTTATATAAAAATATATTAGGCCAATAACAATGTTACAGTATATTCATAGATAAGATAGAAGAGGGAGAGAGAACATCAACTTTGGTGAGGGGCGAGGGATAGGTAAGGGTGAAAGTAGGTGGAGGGGAGGGGGATATGTTTAAAATGGGGCTAATTGTTTATGGAGTAAATTGGTTTAATTTTAATTTTTTTATTTCCAGAGCTCCTATATTGTTCAAACGTAATCCTAAACGTTTTGGTGTAATTTATAAGTGAAATGCATTTTTAAACGTTTGATTAATGTTTATTTTATTGAATTATTTATTTTATTCCTTCAGCGCGCTTAATGTAACGATGTGTGATCGTGACGTTGAACTTATGAACATTGTACGCAATGTAAACGGTTATTCAATTACCATAATCAAACGCTGGATGTTGAACAAGTGCGCGTACTGAGTACTATTTTACTGTGCTTGCTATTGCTTGTATTAAACTTTATTGTAAGGCAATTATGCGGTTATCCACCCTTTGTTTATATGCCATAAAGGTTTTTCTATGTGCATTTTCAATGCAGTGATGATGTATATAGAGGATATGTTGAAATAATGTCAAATTAAGTAATTTGATGCCAAATTAAGTCACTTAAAATAAAAAAAAAATAATAATATGTAATTTGTTACCGAATTTAGTCATTTAATGGCAACATACGTATAGTTTTAAGTGATTAGTTAAAAGTGTTAGTTGTAAATTGTAAATCACTTGACATTAATCTTAGTTATAAGCCAGTAGATATGTCTCTAGCTATGAAACTTAGTTATAAGTCAAAAGTAATTAATTGTAAGTCTAAGTGATAGGAATAAATTAAATGCATAAATTAAGTGGTTAAGCGCCCTTGAGGTGATTTTCTCACGTAAACGGCGCTATACAAATAATCCAATCATTATTATATACGCATTTCTCTGAAATCAGATGACCTTACAGCAGCTAATATAGGAAATAAATATCAGTCCTACCTGATTAGCATTGGCGAGTTTGTTAGCGCGGTTGACTCCGCTCCTCATAGACATTCATATGTCTGTGCCGCTCCTTGAGAATGAAGGTACAATCCTCAGTTAAACCGCTAGTATTGCCTTTTCAGTTAGTATTTTTTTTGCCTTTCTTTGGCAACATTATTTCGAAAAGATATATCTACTATTTTTTAAATTTATGCACTTAACACATAAATCCCAAACAATTTCATGTCAGTGCCATCAGTTCAGAGATGGAGACGATAATAAAAAAGGGTTTGTGCTTTTTTTCTGGCTAAATTCCTTTACTCCTTCTCTGCAGTCTTCACGGTTCTGTGCCAAGTGCGTTCGTCTGATAATTTAGCCCCACCGACCACAAACAATAGCATCTTTGAATTTGTCTCACATCCAGAGTACTTAGCGATTACAATCGGCGCACAGCGCTATCTGAGAAGTGCACGCTGCGTGCGGAATATGCAAACGTAAATTACTATTCAGTGTTTGTATGCGGGCACGAGTAGTAAAGGTGAAGTGTTTTGAATTAAACCCATAAATTTACATTATTGCATTGTGCTTTCACATATATATGCTTCCTTATATAGGTACTTATTTTATTTTATTGATTTCGCTTGAAAAATAACCTTTTTAAACGAAATTCAATATTTGGTTCCCATAATTGGAATATGGTCCTCACTGGCTAGATTTTAAAGAATGATTTTAATTTTAAATAAATTTTTCCAAATAATGTATTTAGATTTTTATTTTTATTTTTATTTTTATATTATTTTTTATTTTAGATTTTAATTTTAAATAAATTTTTCCAAATAATGCATTTATCTTGGGTTCAGGGCCACTGTACAGTTGTTGTATATTCTCTCACGTAAAAAAAAAAAATGGTTAGAAAAACAAAATTATTATAAATTACAAACACTGTTCACAACACAAGCTGAGGATACACTAAAATAACTATTGTGAGCACTATTATCCGCGCTTGTGCGGAGATGGTCTGGTGCACGCAGCTCCATGGTGCCTCAACCGATCACCCATTTTGAGACGGGGTTACCGGTGAGTCGGGGTAACACACTCTCGTCGGGGCCTCCACTTTGGAGATCTGGTGAGGAGGCACGGAATGAAAGATGTTGTGAAGGTCAGAGTGTTTATTTTGTGAGTCAGGGCCGTGATGAGATGACGTTGGACAGATGTAGTATTCTCCGGATGCAGGCGGTGATGGCAGGTCAAGCGCGGGTCTGTGAGTCGACGCCGGGCGCTGGTGACCGGACTCGTTGTATGTCAGGCACTGGCGATCTTGGCAATCAGTACTCCAGTGCTGACGGGAAGGCCGAAGGTGCGGTGGACCTTTTAGGCGGTTGAGCGGGAGTTGAGCTGACCAGTGAGGATGCTGCGTGTCCTCGTGGTGGTCATGGTGAGTGGATGAAGCGCTGGTCAGAGACGCTGGAACCAGGGCGCTGTAATCCATGTAGCGTTGGCCAGGAACGGCGATCTGGGCCAAAGCGCTATGATGATGTCCCGATGGAGTCCATGAGCAGAGCCGGGAAGAATGTCCTTCGCGCAAGTGAGGTGCGCGGATTATCACTCGTTGAGCACCTTGTTAACTGATGGCAGATTGATGACTGACTGACTTCTTCATGCTGTCGATTTTAAAAGGTGAAGAAGCTTCTGGAACAATTTGGTTGCTATGTAGAATTTTCCAAACAAATAAATAAAAGAACATCCAAGAAGTTTGTTTGGAACAATCGAGACTTCTAGAATTTCGTTCGAATGAAGTAGTTGCGTACCACTACAGTTACTTGACTATACTTGTTTAGCTTGTATTTGCAAATAAACCTATATTAATAAGATAATTGAATATTCATTCATATAACGTTTTTAATTGTTAAAAAAAGTACATTTTAAAACTGTGATTTAGTCACTATAGTAAATATATGACAATATATATTTATTATAATGACTATTTAAACATTGTACATAGAAAATATGATAGTGAATATATGTATTAAATAGTGTATGCTATTCCTCCCCACTTCACTAGGGTGGCTAAAGTTATTTACTTGTATTTTATTTGCTTTCTATTTTTTCTCGTTTTTAAAGTTTTTTTTCATTGATCTCTTTCAGGCAAATTTTTATTCTTGATTTGTAATCATTAGGCTTTTCTATTCGGTTTATATCTGGGGGAAGGATGTTGAGGAGTTTAGTCGCAAAATAAATGAAGTTTCATTGTCCGAACGTGGATTTAAGACATGGAATATATTTTATGTCATTGTGATTTGATCTATTGTGATGAATACGCGGTATTGTAGAGGATTCATTATTTTTTTATAGTTTCAATAGTATATTTTTAGCATATATAAACTCTTGTTATGTATCAACAAATATTATTAAATATATGTCAAGTTTTGTTTTGTAAATAAAATGAACTATTTATTTTTATATTGCTCTGGGTTTTTACATATTCTTAACACGTGATTGAGAACAAACCAAAATCTCGGTAAATGATATGCAGTAAAAAATACATTTTTGGTAAATAATTCAGATGAAAGGACAAGAGTGATAAAACATAATAGCCGAAGAGAATACAAGCAAATACGTACACAATTAAAGCAGAAATGTTTATCAAAAGCAGCTAAAAACTAAACAGCAAGCTGTCAAGAAAATTGAATTGATTTTTTTGTCTAGAATTTGTCAGCTCGAAACGTCATTTTCATCACAGTCTACACGATGATGAAATTTGAAGCATTTTTATATCTAAGAAAAATGAGACAATTCATTTTACCTACTACTTGTTATATCTAGGTACTATAAATAAAGCTTGCATTTTTTAATAGATAACATTCTCAAAAACAATTTATTAAATTTTTACTGGTAAGCGTTAATCTGCACCCTTTTCTTAATATATTTGAATCATAAGACAGAATCAGTTCAAACATGATTTTATAATAAGAACCCTGAACCCCTGAACTTCTTTCGTTAATATGTTTCCATGTACCTAGTCGATCAGTTCGTTTCAAATTACCCCATCATTGCAACAATACAGGATCTAACGCTGAACTCAATTCCATAATGAATCGCCTGCATGTACTTGGAAATAAATATGTTTTGGATGAACCTATAAACATTGCTAGTTTAACCTCATACAAACACTACTTAATTAAAACTGTCTGTCAGCGCTTCTCAGATTGACCATAATCAAATACAGTTTTAAAGTAATAAATTCTTAACACTCATTACATAATATCCGGGATTTATAATATGTTGTATTGTATTTATAATAACCTACTCATTTTACTTTTTTATGTTGATACTACTATTTCTATTGTTCTCTTTTATGTATTTTATATTTATATTTTTTTTATCTATGTATATTCTGTATTCATATGTAAAACAATTGTTATTCTTTTGTAAAAGCCGCTATAATCGGCGTTAATAAATAAATAAATAAAGATTATAATTTAGCGTGAGTTTGTGAGAATTCACCTAAGGGGAGGTTTGCAAAATGAAAGAGCTTTTATGATGCTGTCCCACTTTTAATACATATTTGAAAAAAATTGCATAAGCCCCATCACAAACTAATTGTAATCCGTTTTTACAGAAATTCCTGCAGCAAATAATGACGCAACCCTCTGAAACAGAATAAAAAGGATTTTCCAGAGGTAAGTTGAATTTAATGCAATTTGATGTTTGAAGTTCGCTCCCTATAAAACCCTTCATTAGTTCAAATACGAATCGGAACACATATCCATCCCTTTGTAAATCAGGCTTTGAAATAGCAACATTATTCAACATTGATGGAAACCAAACCCCAAGTGATGTGGTTCAAATATTCCTGGATGTGAATACCAACCCTTATCAATTGGTTTCGATTTTGAACGAATTGTTTTTGAACTGACTGTTAAATATACATGTTTTCGGACTTTTGCACTGGGTAAATATATATATAATAGCATAGTTAGCGGAGATTAGTGCCAAACCCTGCTAAGTCCACTGCAAAGTCCGAAAACAGGTATCTTTAACTATCAGTTCATTTTCTATAACACGGCCTGTGTTAATAATAGATGGCGGTGGTTGGGCATAAAAGATAATTGTATAATTGTAGAAATGTATCATATATTTGCACAGCGCCCTTGAGGTGATTTAGCACAAAAATGGCGCTATACAAATCACCCAAATATTATTATTATTATTTATATGACGCGGAAATTCATGGAAGAAGAAGTCGGGGACGTCCGAGAAAAAAGACATGATCATTTTAAAAGAGCATGAGACGATATATGAATGTTAATGTTGTGTGGCGGTCGGCGGCCGTTGACGGGGACTAGTTAGTTATAAAACCCGTGAATACCACTTGAAAGACACTATACATTATTCTCAAGATTGTGACCATTCATCGACTTTGAAAACCTATCAAAAATTCCGATAAATCTAGTTTTAAATAGTGTTATGGGCTTTGCGGAATTTAAAAACAAAATTAAAATTATTACCATCAACATTTTTATCCATTAAAAGAGTTAATTATTTGCGATTCGTTACTATGTATTTTAATAAATTTTCTTCAAGACAGTTAATTTACAAACTCGAAGTTAAAAAAGAATGTTCAGAAAATTATTTTTCCAAATGTAGCCAACGTCTTTTTATTTCTTCTTTATTTATTTTAAATCGGTAAATTTCTACCCCCAATATTTTTTTTTTCTTTATTCATGAAAATATGTTTGGATACATGTTTTTTTACATACTTTTCGACTACCACACTAGACTCATGTCCGTATTATGGTAGTCGAAATTATAGTAGGTATAGCGAAGTTACAATTATTTTTATGTCAAGCTCCCCTGAGTTTCATTATATTGATTTTTTATTCTGTTGATCTCCGTCAATAATCTATTTTAGAATTGATGACCCCGTTATCCGGAGTTCAATTACTAAAAAAATCTACAGGGTTTTCCAATAAGAGGTGTTATTTTGATATTCAATCGTAAAAGATCAATGGTTTCGTTGCTTGTGTGGCACGTAGCGCCGTCTTGTTGAAATTAAACGTTGTCCAAATTAATACCGTCCAATTCCGACTATAAAAAAAAATTAATCATCTCTCGATAGCGATCCATTCACCATAACTGTTGCTCCAGCCTCATTTTCGAAAAAGTAAGGGCCAAGGACTCCGTCGGACCATAAACCGCACCAAACAGCCACACGTTGAGGATAAAGAGGCTTTTAAACAATAATTCTTGGGTTTTCCGAACCCCATATGCGACAATTTTGCTTGTTGACGAAGCCATCGAGGTTGAAATGGGCCTCATCACTCAAGATGATTTGCATTTGATTCACTCAAGTGACTTTTTATAATTTCAATGCGTTGTTGAAGCGTGTATCGTTCCATTTTTATTAATAACTTAGTTTTTACTTGTCAAATGTCAAAAAATGACAGCTTCAAAAGTAACATCTACCGAAATAGGGGGCTATTCAATATAACACCTCTTATTGGAAAACTCTGTAGAATCTCCACCTACCTTTTAAATTCAGTATAGTTGTAAAAACTTTATATTTTTCGCTCATTATAACATTGATAACTTAAGATTTAACGGTTTAGAATATTTACTTTTGTTTCAACCTTTGAATGACTTCTCGATCACACAGCTCGGGTAACTTTTCGAAATATATATGTACTTTGAATATTAAGGAAGCTACGTCAAAAACCTGCCCCAAGTGATAACGTTTAAATACAACATGAAGTTGTGCAATGTGGCAAAAATACACTACAGAAAACACACTATTATCAAAATGAAACGAATCGTTCAGTAAAAAATGGTTAGAGTGGTATATTATGAAGATGAAAAAACGCCAAAGAAAACGTCGGCGTGCTTTTGCGTAGGTTATTTCTGTCTAGTCGTGGTGCAGAACGTTTACCAGAAGTGAACAAGGACTAAAAGACCAAAGCTGGCTTCCGTTTTCCCTGACGCTTGTGCGGCCAAGAACCACCCCTGGGAGTAATAATTCCAGGGGAGTGGAGACCGCACCCTCTCGTAAACCCAGAGGACAAGTTAACGACCCACCTGAGCCCAGTTAGGGTCACTAATATCATTTTAATTGCGGTCACGCACCGGACACGTGACCAACTTTACAATAATAAAGTTGAGAACTAGGAATTATAAGTTATGGCCGTGAAGATATGAAACGATTACGTCATTTTTCATTTCGAGTG
The DNA here is from genome assembly GCF_061612785.1 of Hesperophylax consimilis. Classification (NCBI taxonomy): domain Eukaryota; kingdom Metazoa; phylum Arthropoda; class Insecta; order Trichoptera; family Limnephilidae; genus Hesperophylax; species Hesperophylax consimilis. Next base: position 19,430,663 of record NC_142838.1, read on the forward strand.
AGCTGTTCAGGCTTATTACAACACGTCTCTCATTCCCTCACACATGGTACACAGTGCTCCTAGGTGCGACTTAGTTGTAGTTCAAAGTTTCTAATGAATACACCCAGCTTGCGCCACGGTTTAGTGGAATTTACTAGTGGTTTATAATTTTGAAATTAGTTTCGTAATTCTTTATTTCGCTTTTTTGTATTTACCAAGTTACAGAAAATAACAAACAGGTAGGTAATGTAGGCATTTATATATAACTAGACAAGCTCTCTGGCTGTCTCGTTAACGAGCTGTCTATTCAGAAAAGGGTTTTGTCAAATATGACGTTTAATTCCGTGAAAAGTGTAATTATTAAAGAACAATGGAAAAAAACCCTATTTATTTCGTTTGTACCTACCTCTAACAGTACTAGCCTGTCAAGTTCATTTACTCGTCGCTTATTTAAAATCTCTTCCTATTGTAACTGTGCCAAAAACTTCGAAATATTCTCCAACAAAGGGCATGGCGAGAACGAACAATTGATCACAATGGTCTAAGTGTTTTTAGGTTAAATTGTCCCGTCAGGAACAGGGCCACTTTCCTTAATAAATACCTTTGTGCAGGGGAACTCCAGGGATTTTCTAAAGGGTACACAACAAAAATCAATAACCCCCTGAATGGGTTTATCAAATGTCAAAGGAATATTCCATTTTTTTGCACAGAAAGATGTAATCTCGAGGAATATTGTTGTCGTAATTGAAAACCAACTCGATACCCAATACCGTCCTTATTAACTATATTATGTTATTGCTATGATATTAATATTTGTATCTGTAGTTACGGATAACACACATTGAGATTGTATGTGAATATATTTATGAACTAACTGTATTGAACGTCTTTAAATGATAGCAGAACATTATAAAAAAAAAACATCTTTATTTTAAACGTGACTAAAATGCAGGCTTTCGAAAGAAATTTCTTATGTGATTAATTAAGAGCTACACATGACAATTTTTTTCATGAGTTATATTGGATAAATACAAATTACATAACGAATTTACTTAAAATATATTTTCTTGTCACATTCAATAACAAAGTAGTAAAGTTTAACATATTATTTTCTGCAAAGCAAACTCATTCCTCGACTTAAAAAACTGTGAATTACGCTTTTCAAATGAAATAAAATTATGCGGAAGAAGTTAAAAGAAGGTTTCAAGAAAAATAACGAAGAAATACGTTACATAAATCTTCATATCTAAATAAGATTTTTTGTCTTTTTTAAAATATTCAAAAAATGTCTCCTAGCTGTTCTTACAATTCCGTATTTCGTGAAACTTCTCCCATTTTATTTCTGAAACCGTGTTATAAAAATATGTTAATTTTCTTTGGCTGTTTAAGTCTATCATCTCCGGAGAAAAAGAATTTTAAATTTCTTGAAACAAAGAGATGGTTTTTTACTACCATTCATCCGAGACCACATCAAGCCGCGAAATTTAATTTAACGGCGAAAATTCAACAAGGAAGTTTTAAAATTACACCCCGCAAAACATCAATTAACTAAGGTAGGAGAAATCATAATGTTAAATATTATTTTCAATGGTCAAAACTCTTGTACAGGTTCAGTCTCCTCTATAATGCCATTCCTCTTCCGAGGATGCGTTGCTTTTGCTCTCAAGCATTCCTTCTCTCGTAAGTTTCTTCTGATCGGCCAGGACGTTGTTCATGAAGTCTTGTCTTGGTCTACGTCTAGTTGGCTTGGCTTCGTACATCGTCTTAATGGCTTTGTCCTCCCACATCGGCATACATCCAATAAATACTAATCTATGCCTGGCTCTCACTCTGCTTGTTATGAGGGTTGATGGGACAAGGCTGTATTTCAAGGTTGTTCCTGCTGCAAAAATTAAGATGTCTCCGATATAAAAGATTACCATTATTTATTAAACCCGTTACTTTTTATATCCTGTCATATTTCATGGCTGCTGACAGAGTAGTAAAATCGTAATATATATTTTTTGATTTTCAATGCCGATAAATCGGCGTTTATATAAAAAAATAGATCATTAGAAGTTACCGTAAGTAATTATCTGTATAATTTAATTATATTGTTTTAAATTACTTACCTTACTAGGTGTGAACTGTTCTCAGGTGATGAATGTACAGTAAATATATTGCCATGTTATTGACAAAAAATTAGGAATTTTAAATTTAGATAAATATTGATGGAGAAGAATTAATAAAGTGTATAGTGTCTAAAAGAAGATGAAAAACGGTACATTTTTAGACACCTGGTTAAAAATTAGGTTAGATTATTATAAAATGAAATAAAATAATATAAAAAAATGCAAAAAATATAACAAGTTCTAAGCTGTTAATTTAATTAATACCTCCCTAATTGAGAATAACTCATGGGAGTGTCGTTTAAAATTTTTAACATTAATTCATTTTAGGAATACTACCATACATATAAACTTTAAAATTACGAACATATGTGTACAGAATAACAAATGTTTATACGCAAAATATTGCACAAATTAAAATATATAAACATTTTACAGAAAAAAAAATCTTTGTTAATGTATACAAATATTTTTAACGCTGATTTTTATACAATTGCATTTTAAGTTTATTCTTAAAATTTTGATAGTATTTTTCTGCTTGGATTTCTTTACGGAGTTTGTTAAAAAATTTAATGTCACACATATATATAACGTTGTTTCGTATTACCTACTAGTCTAGATTTCAAATAGGTACTAGCAGTAGAAAATATAAGTCTTTCTTTTTTCATCAATCTTTACTTATATCATTAATCATTATTTTCACTACAATACATCGCTAAAACTACGCTGATCTGCAAGCGTGATGTAATAATATAATTAAGTGGGTATCCAAAAGCAATTTATATCCGTAAATTATATATGATTTACGTCACAAGAATGTGATACTGTTGCTGAGACCGTAATAGTAGTAACCGTAGTAACTGACAGTACCTGCCACAATTCTCATCTTATCTTAAGATAGTATAGTTTTCTACGCCAATCTATCATTAAGTTTTCCCAGAGAAAGCATAAATATTTAAAAAAAGTTTTTTTTAAAATATTATTTTTTAATTTAAATAAATTTATTTCATAAACAAGTTCCGCTGTGTAATTATTACTAAGAGTGACAACAGTTTCGCCTTCTAAGGCATTATCAAGATGTGATGAAGCCTCTTACAGACAATTTATATTACTTCGATATGGGTATTCAGATTGAAAATCATATTGCTTTATTTTTATTAACCCACACAGGAGGCCCATAAGAAAATAATTACCCTTCAGGGCCTATGTCATCTTTGGGGATGCTGTGTGGAGTTTTTTTAAAACGAAATGAAGGAGAGGAATCTAGGGATCAGTGTGTTCAGGAGTGACGGATCTATCTTTCCCGTTGCAGCGCAAGGCGATGGGTCAAGAGAGATAAGTTAGAGAGGTGAAAGAGTCTCCCCAAACCAAGGTCTCCCGATTCGGCACACCACGTAGCTGGTGGTTAGGCGCATCCTGAACACACCTCACCCCTGCTAAGTCACCAAACGTAGCGAACCATTTGGGATGACCTATGACAGAGGTGTTGGTTATCCAATAAATGGTTCTCGGGGCGGCGGAAGTTTTCTTTCCCGTTATTAATTAGCTCTCGAATTTTTAGTCTTATGAATTAATTAAGTAAGTTATCTATCCCTTGCATACTGGTATTGTGGAGTATTGGAGGCAAAATGGGTCACTTGAACGATGGGTTAAAGTCATACAATTCATTATTATTCGTTTGCCATTGCATTATCCTTAGCCTCTCGACATTAAAAGCCCTACGTATGGGTGTTGAAAGCACTGAGCTTACAGAAGCTTTCTAATTGCAGCCTTCAGTCTTAAGTACCAGAATCTATAGACGTCTCAGTTCAAGACGAATGTAAACATGAAATGTAGTTAATTAATTGCCGGCGCTAAGTGTCCTCGCTTAATGGTATGCTTAATGACCGGCTTCTGTATTGAATTAAGCTGGAGTTAGAATGATTATTAAATTAGCAATCAAAACGTATTCATAATTAAATAATTAGCTGATATGATAATTGGTACCACTTAATAAAATACCCTGTTTATTATCTATATAGTATGTATCTTAAATAACTAAATCTTTCCTAAAAGATATTGCGCTTGATTACGAAATTTCAATACTCGCTTGCATCTGTATTGCGCGAAACAGCCGAAAATCACACTGAGGTTGAGGAATACGTATTTAACTACTGGGAATTGTTATTATAATTATCTCCAATAAATATCTATAACAAAATTCAAATGTGTGGCGCTTTGCAATTTATCGGTAAAAGTCCTGTTAGTATCTAAGTAAATCAAACAATCATCCCATGTTGAAATAATAACAGAACTTGAATAGAAAGTCGACAGAACTTAAATAGAACATATGCACAGAACTTGAATTTTGATGAATTGTTCAAATTCTGTAATCCAACCCGTCGTAACGACGGGCTGTTTCGGAGTATTTGAACAATTCTTCGAATTTTAAAATTAATTTTCAAGTTCTGTGAAAGATTTTTTCAAGTTCTGTTATTATTTCAGTTCTTTCAAGCAACTTCTCTAAAATGATATAAAAACAGAACTTAAATAAGACTTTCACAGAACCCGAAAATTAACGTGGAATTTTGATGAATTTTTCAAATTTTCCGAAACAACCCGTCCTTCGTGTTCGCTCCGTTAAATAAAATTAGAGAATACCGAAATTCCATAGATCACCTTTCAAAAAATGATTCTCTGGGAATATTATAGTAGTTGGAAAATTTCTAAAGGAGATCAAATAGAAACCTACCATCTGGTACTAAAAATAATGAGTGTAAATTCTAGGCTTATTGCGAAATTTACGCAGCGCCGAAATATCGAGTCGCCCAATCTGACTTTACGATGATATTAGAGCTTAGTTCAGTTTATCCGCTTTTGCTGCGGTTTAAGACGGATGTAAAGATCGGTCCACAAAGATAAACTTTAGCGTGGGAGATCATCCGCAATACTTTACGGCCGGATGCTGGTTTGCTCCAATGTTCTCAATATTTTCGATTAAGTACTCTTGTCGGGAAGTCGAAAATCTGGATCGAGGGAATTAACGAAAATACTCATCACAAACACTAATTTGGCTATTGCCGCATCATACATAAATTCAAATTGTTTTGATGAACGGTGAAGGTGTAGTTCAAGTTCCAAGACAAAATATTAGATAGCTGAGGTTACTTTGTGGTTAAAATTTAATTAGGTTGCAAGAAATATTTTCCTGAAAGAGTTTGGGAAAAGTGTTGAAGTGAAAAAAAAACCACGTGTCTAATAAGATATCTGCCTACATCAAAAGCTATGAAAATTACACTTTATTCATTGATAATTTTAATACGTTTTTTTTATTTATTTTTATTTTTTTATTTTTTATTTATTTATTTATTTAATTCAAAAAACAGTTTTTACATAAAAAGCATACTCTGCACATCTCACTAGGGCATTCCTGTATCAAGATGTGCAGCTTTACAATAATATCATTTAAAAAAATACATATATGTAAATTTAAAATAATAACAACATTAAATTAAATTTAAACAAAAAAAGAAAAGTTTATGACACGTTATTCAAATAGTTCAAATTTGGGAGTCGGATATTGTTACCGCCGCCCCGTGAACCTTTTATTATGTATTTAACAACTATACCATAGGTCAACCCAAGTGGTTCTCTACGTTCGGTGACTTAGAAAGGGTGCCCGGCTTCTTGGGGTGAGGTTTTTCTAGGTCCTGGCGGCAGTTGCGTCTGCCCACCTGCTGCGTGGCGGGTTGGATCGAGAGAGACGGGTTGAGGAAGGCCTTTTTACCCCTCCAACAGGACTCTCTTGTCCCGTCGTCTTGCACCGGAGTTGGAGGGATGGATTCATACGTCCGTCACTCCTGGACACACTGACCCCCAGATTCTTACCCACCCTTCATACGCTTTTCCTTACCAGAACTTCCTCCCTTCCTTTCTTAAAAAAAGACCACCACAGAGCACCACCTATGGTGACAGGCCCTATGTGGAGCTAATAGAAAAAAAATACCCAATCGCCTGGAGCCAGTGAGATTTGCCCAATTGGGATATGTTGGGAGGCTGATGGTACTGGGGAGGGGAAGGAGATGAGAAAGAGGAAGGTGGGGAAGTACCTGGCTATTCAGATCTGGACACCAAATACGACAAAAGTCATTTTAAGCAATATTTCGATTGTGAATGGTGGTCTTACACCAGGACGATACTGAGAGTATCTTCCATTTTAAAGCGTAACAATGACAGAAATATTAAGCCCCAGTTTTAGAAGTGCTACATTTAAATTGACCAATTGTTATTATTGATATTACCAGCTCCACAAAGAGATGATCTCGTTAACTTTATTGACATACTTCCAATGGGTATGTGGTAAAACTGAAAAGAAATATTTTCCTAAGTCACTGGCACAATTGGCAGCTGGTAAGTTGTCTCTAATGGTTCATTCAGCAGCCTCCGAAGAGCTCGGTGCTTAGCAAGATCCATTTGCATAATATTCTTCCTACAGGCTTTATCTCGCGGTAATTGCTGCATAACTAGTTGTAGTCTACAGCGAGGGCCCTTTGGTCCATACTTATAATTGGATTTCCCCGACCCTTGTTCCCATTAAAAAATACAATTTGATTTTGGGTAGAATTAACCTCAAATTGTGGTTCGTTGCCCAAAGAAATTTAAGCAAAATGTTTGTTTAACGGTTTAATCAACGTTTTTATTTATTATCATTGTAAGTATTTAGCGAGCTTTTACGATTACAATACTTTAAATACTGTGAGTGTGAAGGGAATGGGAAAGAAGAAAGGCATGTAAGTACCTTGCTATTCAGATCTTGTCACTAAACGATGAGGTTTTTTGAAATATCGTTCAATGTAAGTCATGGTTTATGGGAAAGGTAGAGGGATTACGCTCCCTTTGGGTGATTTGTCATCAAATGTTGTTACAACGGTGCTATTGGCGGTAAACTACTTGACACTTTTGCAAATATTATTAAAGCGCATTCACAAAAGTTACGTGAAAGTTTGTTTTCATTAAAATAATCGACTCCTGGGTTATAAACACTCAACATGAGTTCAAACTACTTCCTCAGTACATTACCAGTAGCATTTCATTTAACTTGGTTTATTTGAAAATCAGGGCGTTAATTTTAACACAACACATTCAGGTTTATTGCGAACGTCTGTAGCTCTAGAACTTTAGACCCAGTAACTTCCTATACAATAGTGGTCCACCAGTTAAATGGTTAAATGCCTTTCTGGCAGTTTGCCATAACCTCTTCCAAGCCAGGATACAACAATAATTGCTCCCATTACGAAATGCCATTTCTCGAACCGCTTATTCCTAATCGTACAGGGTATAGGTATTTGCTAATTTTATGGAGTACCTACCTATAGTTTATCCGTAGACATCTGAACGTACTTATAAACATTTGGTTTAATTTTATACGGTTAAAAAATAAGCCATTAGCAGATAAGCGATTTGGTTAAGGATTTGAATTATATTCAAAATTATTTCAAACCAACATGGACCACTATCGGTCTGCACAAGTACATTCAAACGTGCGCTCCAATGATTTGCCTGCAACTACATGCTATTTGAACTACACTATTTATTTATTTTATTTATAAGTACATGTTACATGATTAATACATTTATTTAGAGAAGATACATTAGAGCACCATACTAGGCAGCTGCCTGTTTCATGGTGCCCAATGGAGGAATGGTTAGTTTGAATTTAAGTCTAGTGTAAACATATTTTGGTAGAATTATAAAAAAAATTGAAAATTGGTAAAAAAATGTTTTCAATAATTCACAAAAATTGCCAAAGTTTTCAATAAAATAAACGCAGATATATAAAGTAGTACACATATGTACATACATACACATGCACACGCAAGTATATATATTCATGCATGCATATACATATACATACATACACACAACATACATATACTTAAATACATGTATCTTCTTACTCACACATGTAAACAATATATACACTTCTATCTGAGAACAAGAAGCATGAGAAGTACGAGAAGCAGGTTACCGACACTATCCCACTCACTCATCAAGAAATCCCCAAGCGCCTTCCTGAAACTGTCGTATTTGGCAATTGACTTTATTTCTATTGGTAAATTGTTGAAGATTAAATTGTGACTAAGTCATTGAGGTTCTTGTTGCTGCATTGGTTGGAATATCTTGTATTATAGGTTGATTCAAAAATGTTTTTTTCGTATGTTTGAATTTGTAGTAGGAGGATAAGTGTTTGATGTATAGGGATCTTATATTGAGTACTTTGAAGTCCTTAAATAAGTCTTTCGTGGGGTGAATGTAATGTACTTTGTAGATTGTCTGCATTATCAATTTTTGAGCTTAATGTATCTAATGTAGTTTTAGAGCATCCACCCCGACTACTATACCGTAGGGTATAATTGATTGACATAGGGAAAAGTATACCGTCTTTAGTGTGTTTTTATTTAGAATATTTCGTTATGATCTGAAGATATACGCCAATTTCCGTATACTGTTTGTAACATTGATTACGTGATCTTCCCACCGGAGTTTATTGTCAATTATTACACCCAAATATTTAATGGAATCTACTCGTTCCAGTGGGTTGCATTGACAATAGAGATATCTCTACAAGAGTGTATTTTTTAAATATGATTGGTTGAAGGTTGACATTGAATAAAATACTATATAATGACTATAAAATACGATATTTCTCAAATCTTAATGCATGCTAAAACATGCAATATTTTGTATTTAGGATTGTACATATCTACCGCCATAAATAATTTATCATGCCAAGTCGATTGGCAAACAAAGAAAAGCTACTCTTTATTACTTGTTATTTATTATTAGTGTTAACAAGAGCATTAGCAATTTTCTGTGCTATTATTGGAAAACTGTGTCGAAACCCACTCGATTTATATTTATCGCTTCGTGAATTTTGTAGATACGTAATATTTATAAAGCGTTCGACCTGCTGTTTGTGTAACGATGCAATTTAGGAAGAGGTGGATCCTAATGCACTTTTTGTGTTATTTTACGACCCCGTCCGTTACAGTGGATTTGTATTAAAATTGCACGAACAAAATTTTCTACCCTTCCCGATTTTCTAACCCGCATGGTTCATTTATCATTCATACTCGCCTTGGGTCGGAGGTAGGTTTTTAAATACTCGTGTAACTTTATTCGGTATTTGTTTAGCACAAAATATATTATATTGTTTTGTAAAAATACTAATATTACATTATTTGTACGTTCCTGTTCCGTTTTGATGGTTCAGTAAAGATTCATTTTTCAAATTTGAAATCGTCTTGTTCTTTTCTTCATGTTTGGTACCTGCCTGCATGAATAAAGTTACAGAAAATATGGTTTTTAAATAATTAACTAATTAATAAATTATGAGAATTATTCTTAAAGTTCCCTTAATAACAAGTACTGCAGATATATTCTAAAAATTCCATTTTTGTTATTTGTTTTTGGGGTGTTATGCCGTTTTGAAAATAACACATCTGCCCTTCTACATAAATTTCAAAATAACCCATCTGCCCTGATGATGGACACTGCAATGCTGTCCGAAACGTTGGCTAAAGAAGGAGTAAGCGCACATAGTAAAAAAAAATAAGTCGGTAGGTATTTGAGTATTACCTCTACTTACAAACCTTATAATTATTGATTGAATGTTTAAGCAGAGAGAACGCAAAGGTGCTGAGTCAGCGGCAGCCGGTCGGCTGCCGCCTCAGCAAAATTGAGGATTACAAAATAACGACATGTCTATTTGGCGAAGAGTTCCTTTACTATTTGTTTTGGTTGATTCGTAAGTGTTTATATAGATATTGTTTACGTGTAGAGAACGCGATGCCATACAGTCGCAACATTGACAATTCGTGGTGCGTATTACGAACTGAGGTAGTGAGTTTCATATTTTCTCACATAATAATAAAATCTCGATTTAATCGAAAACTTATTTCATTACATGACAAAGCTGGCGTTTTCTGGTTTATTGGTACTTAATCCCGTGCAGGATGACGTTTTTACGACGTAAAGATAAATAATGAAAGCCACCACTGGACACCTACAAGATTAATGATAATCGATATTTTGATCCAGGTATCGTTTTATACGTCGCTAGACCCATAGCACTTGCCGAGAGCTTTTAAATTTAAATAAATACCTAATTCTTTGGCAATAAACCATAAAACAACATTTATTTAACTTCATTGCGTCATTCAATGTAACACATACTGCGTTTAATTAATCTTTATGGCATTATGGTGAGGGCCTATTGCATAATTTTACTTGCTAGATTATTCAACAATTTCGCAATTTAAATTATTATATTTTTCGCTAATCGCATCTTAGTCAATGATTTAAAACTTATTACGGCGTTAACTCTGAATATTCATTCCCTCCCTTGATTTATTGCTAAAATCAATGAACATATAAATTGCCGATTCCATTAACAATTATTGTATTTCACAATCACCAATCTGGACTTCACAATTCACATTGTGATTTATCTTGGAATATCTTGGCAAAGTTTCAAATTGTAGTTTGACAGCATTTAGACATCTGGATATGAGAACCGAAAACCCCGAACGAATTGATGGTTCTAAAAAACACGTGTTTGTTTATGAAATATCTACGCTTGTAGTAATGTGTGTGTTGAAAATTTGAATATATGCATGACATAAATTTTGTGCTGTAATACCAACACATCCCAACAATTTTACAAATTAATATATTGGAGTGAAATGATTTGACCAACCGCACGTTAAAATAAGTTTAGATACAACATTCAAAAGTACAATAAAAACTCTTTCAATAGTATTTCTCTGTGAATAATATTATAAGATTTTTCTCAATAAAAATATTCGATATCCTTTTTTAATTTTCTTTTCATATCCCTTATTTTCTACGTTTCTCCGCTACTTTATCACCAGTATTGTTTAAAAACACGATTATCATAATATAAAAAACAACAAAATATATTTTAATTGTTATTGGTAATAATTAAGAAGATCAAAAAAGAAATAACAAATAATACATATGTATGAGAATATTTTTAACCAATTGACTAATCATCACACAATTTCTCTGAAGTGGTTGTCAGAGAATATGGAATTCCACACGGAAAAAACTCACTGATATAAAATATTGTTAATTTATTAAAAATCTCCTCAAATTATTTGTTTTCCTGTTAAAAACGGGACTGAAGGCCTAAAACGAATAAATTCACATATTTCATAACAAATTATCAGTAATATGTTACGAAGAAGTCGGAACACGTGTTCTTAAAAATAATAATATTTTCGCATCTCGTCCATTAAATTTATTCGGATAAGGCCACCTGCGTAAATACGTGTTCAGAAATGGACATGCAGTAATATTTTTAACAGAATGTTGATAAAAAAAGCAGTACTCATTTTTCTCCGTGCACGCAACTTATGTCTTATCTCACACACTCTTGCTTCATTAAAATGTTATCTCTGTCCTATAGGTATGATCCTCTTGCATCTTTGAATCTTCAGACATTTACCTGTTGTGTCCGAACCATCTAAGTGTTCCTTTTTTATTTTTGTTACGCCTACATCTCCTTTAGCATTCATAATTTTCAGATAGTAATACCTTCCTAAAACCTTCGCCATACCTTCGTATTACCTTCGTAATACATTCGTAATACATTCGTAATACCTTCGTAATACCTTCGTAATACCTTCGAAATACATTCGTAAAACCTTCGTATTACCCCCGTAATACCCATAGTCGTAGGTGTTTTTATCCCACTTAGAGATCTAATTTCTATAGTAAGAAGACAACATCAATCCTTCCTCATTCCATTCGTAACTGCCATGTATCAAAACTCGGTTGTGGACTCGCTCCTTTTAACCGTTATTTTAATAGCGACTATTGCATTCTGCATTCATCCTTATGTCAACGTCATTATCCTTATCAGGTTATTAAGTTGACAATGATAATATTAGTGTGATAATATTCGACGTTTAAACCAACCCTTATGATAAGTAGTTTTTTTTTTGAATTCCAAAAAAAAACATACTACCAGTCCACGAGTATGAATGCCTGTTTGAAAGCTTTAGTAAGTTCCTTGTTGAGAATCTGCGATACTAAATAAAGTTTTGGTCGTTTGTGTAATCGGAACATTTAAGAGGAAAATTACTGGCCATAAAGTTGTAACGGTTAAAGGTTATTTTCTTTTTCTTCGCTCGCAAAATTAGCCTCTTTCACGCATCTTTTATTTTATAACTCTGCAAAGAGTTATTCTTATCGAGCAAGTCAAACATTAGCTTATTTTTACTGTTATTTATTATACAACTTTAAGGGTAGAATATAGAACTGCATACAAATTATTCGTGGTTCTTAAGATTGGCTAATTTTAGTATTAATAAGTTATGTAAGTATTAATAAGTTCATCTAGAAGTAATATTGTTTATATCTTGTATTAATAAGTACATATAGAAGTAATATTGTTTAAATCTTGTGTTGTTTCTTAATAATTTATTTACTTTAATACTAACATATATATAATTGAACTAGAATTCCCTCACCAAACACAAGAGCATTGTCTCTTTATGGTGAGGAAAGGCTACTTTAATTTCTATTGTTTTATATCTTGTTTATATCCTGTATACTTATCTATGTAAAAAAATATTTTTTCAAATATTAAAAAAAAGGAGTATTTTGTTTACATTTATTTTTTGAAAATTTAACCCAGAAGCTCAAGAAAATTTTTTATAATTTTCGTGACACTAGCTATAGCTCACCGTTTCTTCGGAAAAAATGTTTTTGTTTACACTAAAAATCTTATTATTTAATATGGTGAAATCAATTTCCTTGGAAAAATAAAATAACTAGCTGAATATTTAAATTTGAAAAAAAAAAGTTTTTTTTTTTAATTTTAAAAATAACAAAATACTTTGTTAGCATAGTAAAGGATAAGGTAAAACATATTTATTCGAAAAAGGTGAAGGTTTTTCCCAAGACATTGTAATATATTTATGGGCCGGAGTCGGATGAAGAAGTATTACCGTAATAAGAATCTACTAATTCCCAAATTCTTGCAAATGAGCCCGGTGGAAAGGTTAGCCCCCCTAGAAAATCTGCCAGTTACCTTAAATTTAATTTCGGAGAGGAAGAGCGGCTCAGTGTAACACCGTTATCGAAGCTGTCAGATATTTTTCCAGAAAGTTTGTAATTGGAGAGGCAGCTGCTGACACGTCCGTTTGCCCCACTCCTCCCCCCATTACCGGAGATATTCGTAAAATAAAGGTAATCGTAATAATGTACCTTTATCTTCCCTTCAATGCGGACATTTTCAAATTATTAAATCGGGTGTCGCAACGTCTGAAAAACTCGAAACATTAATTGAAATTTGATTATGAATTATTCCTGTATTGATATCAAAGAAAGATGTGAAAAAGTAATAATAGGTACTTGCGTTTGTACCCAGCTCCTGGACACGATATACAAACTAACTAAGAATATTGTATTGAATATTTGTACCAGTTATAATTTATTTTTTATGATAAAAAGAACTCTCCATGTTTTTCTTTGCATTCTTTAATAAAATTTTTGTTGAATAAACCTATATATCTAGTTATTTTTTTTTAATGGAAGGATCGTAGTTAATCTAGAAATGAGATTTTGAAATTAACGAAAGAACTTTATTTAAAATTCATATGAGATAATGCAAATATATTTAAACAAACAAATACTTGACGGGTAGCGCTACTGATCATTCGTGAAACTGATTAATTGATGAAAGTAGCATTTATCAACGGTTTTGTTAAAGGTGGCAAAAAACCAAGTCATTTGACAAAAATACACCTACGTATATTTGTATTTTAATGATTGTGGAGAACCAAACGTCTCTCAAAGCAGAACTCTCCGATTTTGCTTTCTCAGACATTAAAGCATATTGGCAGAAGATTTTAACAAACGAATATGATGCCATGCTAAATATTTACTGAAATGGAAAGTTTTCTTAAAGCTTTCAAGGCGAATTTCTTAATTTATACCTTTAACGGCACGCCCGATCGTCAACGAAGTGTTGTAAAATGTAAATCCAAAAATAATGTTTGGGTTTCCAGCGGAAAATAATATTAAAATCCACAGATGTTTAGTTTCCAAACTTATTTTAGAAATCGCGAGCAAATCACCGGCGCCGACGCCTCTGACAGGCGTGCTCCCGTCGCGACGCCCGGAAATGGCGTCGCTTCTGCCTCTGTCTGATTTCTAAAATGGTTTGTATCGATCCCTCATTATTAATCAAGCTCTTGACAAATAATGGACCCTTTAATCAACGCCAAAGCGAAAAGCTACGCTGAACATGTCTCATACATACATTCATCTCACATTATCCACGTTGATGTTTATCGCGAAAGTCTGGTTTTGCTTATACAATTTTGTGCCGTTATTTTAAATGTTTATCTATTTGAGTTCAATTAATTTGCCGATGCCTCATTTATCATGTAGGTACAGATGTTGTGAAGTTATTTTTGAATGACCTAAATTGAGTGTACCGGAATTTTGTTGTAAATATCTGACCTTATTCCGATTAGATAAATAAAATAAACGGGGATTTTTGTTAGTATGCGATGAAGTTATTGTCCGTTTTTCAAGAAAAAAATCACATTTATCTCGTTTCGGGCTGTATTAAATATTTATCATGTCTGAGAAAATTAGTGGCTGTTAACGATAATTATTATTGTTATTACGGTTGGGTTAAAGTAATAATCATTATCACAACACTTACCTACACCAAAAGAAATTTACATTAATAAATTTCATAATCTCAGGAATCGAACAAATGTGCATACTATGGCAACGTTGAGACCATGTTAACTACATATTCCTGACATTAATTTGCGTTTTTTAAACTTTACGATATATGATGAATAATAATTTCGTAGCGAACTGGCGTTTTTTTATGTCTGCGCACGTAATGAGAATTTAGAAAAAAACTTTAAATTCAAAATTCATTCTTTTAATTTAAAATTAATTGATAGACGACCATTCACTTAATAAAATCACAGATTTCCATTGACCATTAAAAACACACTGGTTCATTATGACGATAACAGTTTTAACAATAACAATAAAGCACGCCGAGAGTCAAGGTGTTATGTTCCGTGCTGCGAGTTAATCTTGCGTACATTTATGTAACATATTGTACCATAAATCATTTTTTATGTGTTGTATTGTCCGGAATATTTGGTCTTTTGAATTTGAAGTTTTATAAATGTTACGTTCATTACTTCCAGAAACGAAAACACGTTTATTTGCATGTTTAATTCAGTAAACAGCCTGTTTTATTCATTTCAGAAGTATGACAATGAAATAATGTTGACAGTTTAATGTATAAAGCAGACTATATTTGACAACATGATTTAGAATATTACGTGGTTTTGAATATTACAAAACCTTTTTTTGTTAGAAATAGAATCTCCAACGTATTACAAAGGGAATCAAAGAATTTTCTAACCAACATATACTGCTGTTTGCTCTAAAGGCACTTTATACCGGTAGGTACTCTCAAGAAGACCTAATTCCAATTTCTATAAATCTTTAATTAGGGCAGTACTTGTCCGACTACTACCGTAGCTCTAAGTGCAACCCCCTAACGAATACTAGCAAGAGGACTCTAGATGCATTCCTTCTTTTGGGAGGAAGGCTTTTAAAATAACCTTTGGAGAATTACAAATAATTGTCCTTAATGAGAAAAAACTGGGAAAACAGACCACTAAAGAGGGAGCCTCTTTAGTGGTCTGTATTGAATTACAATGCAAAACCTTAGCACGGAAGATTGTTGGGAGATATTTGATCATAAAGAACTGAAGTAAAATGGCAGGAGACTGGTAGGAGTGAGTTTTTTTATAGGTGATTGTGTTCCATGGTTCCAATATTTCCACCAATAATAATTATCTACCATACTTCGTAGGTACCTAAAAAAATTTCTTTTCGACGAGTAATAACCACCAATACCTTCAACTAATTGCTGTACATAGATACCCTTTTCCCCAGTCCTTCTCGTTCTTCCATTTCATTTATTTCCATAAAAAAAACTTCTCACCCTTCTTCGAAAGAATTTTCTTCAACAACAAAAGTTAGTGAAAACAAAATGCAATGCATAAATTTCCTGGAAATATAATTTTTCTTTCTACAGTAATTATATCAGCGGAATTATAGCCTGAAGTATGTCAGTCGACTTTCAGATTACGACTCTCCCCGGGATAAGAATTATAATGATGCTGAATAAAACTCAAACTTTTCATGTTATTTGTTTTTTCTCTTCTTTAACATTTTAGAATAAATTTTATAAAGATTGGTATAATTTTCGCGAGTGATGAAGGCATTTATATTAGTTTTCTCCCATCAAAAAATCCCTAAAAAGTACCTTCAATGAAAAACATTTTTTCTTCACTTTTTCAGACATTGTGGTAAATAAAACGTTATTTATATCTACAATATGTTTTTAATAACAATTACTAAATATATATTTTTTTTTTTTTTGCTTTATTACTTAATATATGGTGTGTCTGGGTACACGACGACATTACACAGGCGTTAATTTCACATACCAATATTACACCGCCAGAATTACACAGGGACGGAATTACACTTGTAAGAAGTTGTACGTTGAGAGATTTACACAGAGTAAAATTTCACACACTGGAAGTACATCGTTAAATAAACCTAACTAAACCTAATCTAACCTAACTTTTTTTGTGAAGTTTATTTAACACCACTAAAACACTGTTAAATATGAACCTTGAAAAAGACCCAGGCGTCATGAGATGGATTCTTCGACCGGCGAATCCTCCATCACGACACAACCAACATTTCCGCTTAGTTTTTATTTTTTTACTTTAACCTCGCACAGGAGGAGCTGAGGAAAATAATTTCCCTCTGAGCATATATCTTTGGGGATGCTGTGTGGAGGGTATTTTTAAGGATAGGAAGGAGAGGAGGTTCTGGAAAGGAAAAATATGTGATGGGTGGGTAGGAATTTAGGGATCGGTCCTACCGCTGTGGCGCAAGGCGAGACCAGTTGGAGAGGTCAAAGGGTCTCCCCAAACCAGCCTCTCCCTATCTGGCACGCCACGCAGCTGGCAGGCAGGCGCATCCTGAACACATCTCACCCGATGAGCCCGGCACCCCTGCTAAGTCACCAAACGTGGCCAACTACTGGAGGTACTGGAGGTATTGGTTATCCAATAAATGGTTCTCGGGGCGGCGCGGTACCCAAACGCGCCTCTCAAATTGGAAGTTTGATGGTAGTAGTTCTGGTGGTTGAATTTAAGTATATGTAATTCTCTCTAATTAATAATTAGTAATTAGTAATTCAGGCAGTGTAATTATTTTTATGTGTAATTTCGTTCTGATACCGTTGTCTCCTCCCTGAAATCCTTCGTTACGCATCAGTCAGCTTGTTCACTGAAATGTCACGAAGTAATGATAACATCTAATCGCAATATAGCTTTGGAAGTAGAAGTAGGTAGGTGAGTACTTTTTTCCAATTTAAAAAGTAATATTTTTCCAATTTCAGTTTTCTGTTGAAAGATAATATTATTTGTGATATAATCATCCTTGCTTGAAATCTCGTATGAGTACCTACTTGAAGAAATTCGATTTCGGGTTTCATTCCAAAAATAATAAAGTTTCATGCGTACACTGAAAGTAAGTAGTATGAGGCAATGTCGTTTATGTTTGGTATTTTTTATACAAGTTATTTTCTTTTAACGGGATGCTTTGGATTCTATCACGTCTGAACTCCGGGGATTTAGAATTCAATTGATGTGAATGAAGATTTCTTGCCTCATTTTACACTGAAAAGAAAATACATATTTTATTTTTTTAATGTTATAATACAATTCGTGTCAACTTTTATTGAGGCAATAACGATTTTAGAGAGTAATAAATCAAACTATATGTATTTTGATTTAATTAATACAGACTTCATCTAAAAGGGGAGTATATTAAACTCCCGTTATCTTATCTGCTTCCCTGTACGTCCCCAAATGATTACGTTTTGAGAGCGATATTATAAACGAGAAACTGGCATTCATTCATATATTCTTCATTCATTGGAGATGATAAAAACGTTTGCTTGCTTTTCAGAAATAACCGCCTTTCTCTGAAATCCCTTTACCATCCCCTTGGGAGGAAGTTCTTCACCTTTACCTGGAGGGAGGGGTGTGAGTGGTGGGAGGCTTTAGAGGGGTACATATTATTCAGCAGCCAAAGTAAATAGGGGTAAGGGATGAGGGATGAGAAATCCCAAGTGACGGAAGTAAAGGTAAAAAGCCTACAATGATCGTAGGGGATATTTTCAATGGATACAAAAAATAATTGTGATTGAGGTAAAGCTTATTTCAAAAAGCACGTAATTCCAAACGATGCGCTATATTTGCAGTACTTTAAATCCCTTTTCTCGTATCTACTTCATGTTCGATCACTCAAAATTAATTGAATAATCCTATTCCACAAACGAAAAATACTAGGTTATTTAGTATAAGTTTTCTGAAATTATTAAAAACCAATTGTTAACCACGTCACATAAATCAATAATTGGACATTTAATTTGAAGTCTGTATAATATATTTTAGGAGAACATGTTGAACTTCAAGTCTTAGAGTTTCCTATTATTGAAATCTGCGTTTATTTTTCCTTATAAGAAGTTCGGTCACCCGGGCAGAAGCTCTGAGATTCTGTTCAATACAGAACCTTTCATGATTGGGCTTTCTTTGGAGAGACGAAAAGTCTCCACCTACAGTTAGCCACCCGAACATCATCCCCCTCCCCCACACTGGGAGAGATGATTGCTTTACACACGGACAGAAGTTTCTGATATAAATATTGTTAATTTATTAAAAATCTTGTAAAATTTATCGTTTTCCTGTTAAAATAAGGAGTGCAGTCCTTTAACGATGAATTGACAGATTTCGTAACAAACTATCAGTAAAGCACGGATATGTTATGAGGAAGTCGGAACACGTGTTCTTAAAAAATATTATCTTTTCACATTTCGTCCACTATATTTACTAGAACAAGGCCACCTGCTTGATACCGTGTTCTGACATATTCTGAATGACTAATATTTTATTAGGGATAAGCATGTAGTCTCATTATTAACAATATTTTGATAAATCATCCGAAGTCATTTTTCTCCGTGCCTTATCGCCAAAATGAAACTACTCGCAAATATGCGAGTGAAAATATTTCTTGTTGATCACGCCAAATGCCACTTTGTAGAAAACTATGGATTTGACGTTATTCAAATATCCGCTCGAGCGATTTTCGGAATATTATGGCAAGGTTTCAAAAATGTTTTGAGCGATCGCTTGTCACAATATGCCAAACAAATTTATAGAACCCAAAAATTTGGGATAAACGGCGAAGTCTACGTGGATGCATTGGCTTTAAGCCGCAGTAAGTAAATTTTTATATACTGAGGAATGTTATTAATTTATTAATATGGAAACTGTACATGTGTATGATATTACATCTGTTCAAATTTTCACGACAACAAACATTTAAAAACTGTATCTCGTTCAAAGTAATAGTTTGATGATGAGAGTTTTCTAGACGCATTGTTTTTTTTGTATAAAAGAAAAATTGATATCCATTGAACCATTACTACTAGATTTTGATGACGTTCATTAAAAGAAGGAGATACTTGTAATGTACCCAAATAAATTCTTCAAACCTTCGAACCATTATTCAGAAAGGACTCGATCCGGGAAGACATAGAAAGGCTGACCAATTGTCCGAACTGACTTCCACCTCATGTGAGAAGAGCACCTACATTTCGATTGTAAATTGGTAAAACACTTCAAGCCACATTTTTGGGAATTTTACTTTTCAGTGGTCTTTGAAATACAATATGGTAGAGTAATTTTTAATACTGAAAACTAATTTTGTGCGTATATTTTTATTTAGGTTATTTAGAGAAATCTGAAGATGAGGTTCCCAATCTCTCAGTTTTTATAAATTTAATTGCATTATTTTACATCAACATTTTGAGAAACAAATTACCATAATTATAATAATAAATTGGTTTTACGAATCCGTAAATATTCGTTTTTATCGTCCACTAAAAAGCTTTCATTTTGTGGCTTGAAGGGTTTTCACCAAAGCACAGTCAATAATAATGGTGTACAATAATGGTGTACTATCTATGAGTTATATTTTAAGTGTAACCCAACAGATGGAAGCGAATCTGTAAAATTTCTAACAAGCCTAAAGCGCTCAGTTTCGATATTTTATTTCACCCCTTTCATCGTTGTTACCGTTCAATAAATGAACAATTAGGTGGATGCGGAAAAGAGTCTAGTAACAAAACTTTTTAAAGCCATTTCTTCCTCTAGATGTCTCCGTAAAGCTCCGGAAACTAAGTTATCCCTTTCGGTCCGACAAATCATCCGAAAGACAGAGGGGTGGGTCTTTAAGGGGAGTTCCTCTCCAGCTTCCTAGAGGGGGATAATCGGAATGCAATCCATGCCCTATCCCCCATCTCCATCCCCTGCCATCCATGGAGACTAAAGACAGATAGTAAATACTGCATCGACGGCGTCACCTGCTATATAATAAGGTTAATGAAATTTGATTCACTAAAGTTTACGAATAGGTAATATTGTTGAAAGTGTCAAGTTATTATTCATACTCTTAATGCCTTGACACAAAGAATTCTACTATAAATATATATCTAAACGTAGCTGAAAGCATCGAAGTTTTTGTCATCGAAGAAGTGGAGACTACGAAAGTTTGTAAAAAGTATGAAATTTCATTCCCGAGAGACGAAACTTTTAACGTAACTCTTTTAAAAGAGATACAAGATGACAATGACAATGTCAATGTTGAATTTGATGACGGCAATTATCTTTTATGTTGAAGGATTAATAAATTATTCGCGAGTTATTTTTCATGCACTTTATACTTTAGCCACAAAATTTCACTGAACTGTTTTTGCTTAATACTTGCAATCTATTTAGCTAAGCAAATTTCCCACATTTGCGAATATTCCTCGAGTATTCAGAATTAAAAAATAATATCTATCATTTGTCTTATCTACCCTTTGATAGCTAGTTAAAATTATTTTTCTGGAAATTCTCGCAATCGTGTAGTGAAATAATGATTTCATTACGTTACCTTCTTGCTCGCTAAAAATATCGAAGCTCCAAAGTAGGTGTGAATTTTCAATTTGTCTTAAAAGTAATGTACAAGAGAAATAAGTAAACCATTTCTGATTGAAAATCCCACGTTAAGACGGGATAAGGTCCTTTCAATTAACTCGGCGCCATTTTGTGTTGCGATCAGGATTGAGATAAGTTCAGAAACGATTTATTCCTTCATCATGTGAGACAATACCAACGTAATCAACTGTGAAATGGTTAGAATCCCAGATAAGGGATAGATCCACACTCGGCTAGATTTATTTGGTTTTGTTTGAGCTACTCTTGTCCAGAGTAATGTGCAATTAGGATTTTATAAAAGCCTTCCGGGAAAAGACTCTTGTTTTCAATTCCATTATTTTTATTAAGTACCTACCTATTACTATACATACAGTTTCGTACATAATACTATACACACAGTGTCGTACATAATACTATACACATAGTTTCGTATATAATACTATATGCACAGTTCCGAATGTTTGCTTTCTAAATATGTTATTACTATTACAAATATAACATTTTTGAAATCTTCTTGAAAATTTGTTTTTAATATTGGATACCTACTATTAGGTTTTTCTTCTTCCATTCCATCAGGGATAGGTTCAACAAGATTCCATGTTTTGTTAAATCCTTCTTATAAAAACTTCATATTCTTGTCTTTCCATACTCGTCAATGTTTTATGACTAAAAAGGAAGCAAGTCAAAACAAAATGAGTATCCACAATGATTCCTGCTTGGCATCTATTTCAAATACATAGTGAATCATGAATTATACGTATAAATTGCTTCGAAAAACACGGGGTGATTTGACATACTTAAATCAAACATGTATTTTTTATTCCGTTCTTCCTTTTGCGTACAGAATCATAATGATAATAATTTCAATGTAGATCTTTGTTTGAAGCTGGCTGACGTACTGTCATCCACAATAAGCTAAAACCCAAATCCCCAAGAGGACGAAAAGGTAAACCTTAAATCAATAACATCTGATTATTGCGTCCTGTGTTTCAAGGAATCTTCTTACTATCCTCTGGCATCCTGAATTTGGCAAAGATTACCTGCATCTCTGAGGAGTAACTCACCAGATACAAAATAACGAAATGTCTCCGCTGTCGGTGGGTCTATTTTATTCTGCGATGCGACAGTGGTTGTATGTTTTCTTTTGAGCTGAAACCAATGAAAGATTTATTTGAAGGAAAAGGTAGCGGTGGCATGGGCTGGGTAGGGTTGGATTGGTTTGGGTTGGTAGAACGGAGGCTCTAGTTTGCGGGTAGGTTGGGGGAGGCTCTACGCCACAAAGTATAAATCAGAACAGGATAAAGGCGGACTACAAGGCACATCATATCTAAAAAGGAGTGATATGGTGGAGAAATGGCCCATATAAAAAAATAAAAATGTGTGAGATGAATATAAGTTCGGTCAAGAAGTTTATCTTCTGATGTATTTCGACTTGCTGTATATTATTCGTAGATAAGGTGGTACTTAATATTAATGGCCGATAGTGACCCATATCAAAGTATTGTTGCCACATTTTAAATAATACCGAAACGAAAAATAAATAACTCCTTCTTGGATGCTTTAATACGACAATTTGTTAATACTTACCAGTAGATTCCTTAGATAGGTAGCATGTAGGTAGGTATATTAGTTTTTCGTACTGGTACAAAATCATGCAATTTTTCTGTTTTTTGGGTTACATTTTGTAACACGGAATAAAAATAGCCTAAAAAAATAAAACATTTCTTGGCAATCATCACGTTCTGTTATTAAAATAACATTTTTGATTCTAACTTACAATTCGAAGTTCGATAACTATATTTAATTGTTAAACGCATTGAATTAATGGCATTGAATTTTGATGTGACTTTTTCGTGATTTTTCATAAAATCAACCTTTAGAAACAAAGATTTTTCTATTCTTATTTTAATCACTGAGAGAGTCTGTTCTCATGCAAAATACCCTTTTGTATTTCGAGTGGAAAAAACAACACACGAGAAGATGCTATCTCTTGGTACAAAACGCGCTCCGACAACTCTTGTGTCAGCTGTGATCCTTTTACGGCGCCTCTTACCTCATTTGGGAAATACCAAACAAGTTAAGAAACCACCTTCCCTTTGAACAAAGATTCCTAGAATATTTGGCAACAAATTCAACCCTTTGGCCATGAATATGAGAGTGGTTGTGTATTTTCAGCCACAAGGCTCTCAGTCTGAACCGTATTTGGGAAATACCTTAAACGAAGAAACGAATTCCATTGAAAACTTGATGCACAAACTGAGCATGACTACTTTTTTCAATGAAAATTTTACTAAAAAGCATACATTTGGAGATCGTTATGTAGTTCAAGCCACATGACTCTTTATCAGGAACCTTTCGGGCAATAATATAGGAGCTTTTATTTTCTTTTGTGATACAGATTTTTCATTTGGGCATGAAGATTTGGGTGGTTGTGTGATTCCGGCCACATGTTATATCGCAGAACCATCTCAAGTGTAAAGAGTAAGCAACCGTGAAGATATTCGTGATAGATAGTCATGCTCGTCTTTTTCCAAATTCTCCTCGCTAAATAGTACGAGTAGTTTCTACGACAAATTCAATAGAATATTTCAAAGGGAAGTCCCTTGCAAAATAAATTGCTATTAAAAATCAGCTTTTAAATCTTAAGCTCACTTTGCGCTGTAAAATCACCAACTCTAAAATTTCTTTATTCACATCTTTATGTAGGTACTTTAGAGTTCAAAGTAAGACATTGAAAATAAGATTTATGATCATAAGATTTCATTTTTGATCAAATAAAATTTCTAACCTCTGCATTTTATTTATGTTTATAAAAAATGTTATTGAACTGGCTGGTAGTCTTTTTAACCCTTTAGTTGGAATTAAAAACTTATTGAATTTTTGGTTTCATTTTATAATTTTTTTTTAATATTGATGTTTAGATGAACCTTGAATATTTTATAATTTTTTTTCAAATAAATTGATGTTTTAAAGCTCTATAGCTCATGATGGTCGTAGATTTTTTTTGCAGTCCAACATAAAATATATAATAATATATCTCATCAAAACATTTTTACAAGTTAAAATTAAGGGAAATCGTAAATTTCCAAAAGAAAAGATTAAAACGTTATTATGTGTTTTTAACACGAACTGATTCCTTGTCTCTCTACTGTCTCCGGTTCCACGGTTCGGCCGGTAATGGATTGGTTTCGTTACCGGGAGGCACGTTGCCCCGTGGCACGACTCGCCCCAGGCTTATCTCTGCATTATCCAACGGGTACCTACCTACCTACGAAAGATGGCGTGCGTGAGGGGGTCATTTTACCTTTTTTTATTTTTTGTATTCCGCGCTTTAATTCGGCGTTCGTCCGAAAATGTACGGGACACACCAAGAGCACCTATTTTGAAGGTGTACTGCTGATAGCTCCGCTGTGATATCTCCATCTTTCTCACAAGCGACACATTTCACAAAAAATGTTTATAACCTTACTCTCAGTGGTGGGAACATAGTTAGTAACATCTCAAATAGTAGAAAGGTGGTAAGTAATTCGTTCTTGTGCTTTTATATAGTGTGAAATGTTAATCCTCGCTGAAAATAAAGCGTCTACCAAGATCACATTATGTAAAAGAGATAAGCTTAATCCTAGTGGTATAAACACACGGATATGAGTAATTTTTGGTAACAATTTTATTTTTTTTATTGAACAAATTGATATATTGAAGTATTCTGTAGTATGATTAAGTTTGTCCTGATGATAGCTAACCTCTGATAGGTTATCATAGATACCAGAAGGAAAAGAGGATAATATATCTAATATAAAATAGTGTGACTAAAAAGTGTCAAATAGTTGTATGCTCGCTTGCTAGTTCAGATGATTATTTGTCATGTTTGTTTGTTCATTAATTGTTTTTTTTTCCACCATGTGTCAACAAATACGTGCTTAAAATAAATTGCTGTAATTAATAAAGGAATTTGGGCCTTTATTAGCCGAATTACAATCACAGTTTTGCCGTGGACAGCTGGTGCTTATGTGATTTCACTGTTGTGTACCGTTGCCTTTCAATTTATAAAATTATCCCAAAATCTACACATGTAAAAAAAAATCGTATGAATAAATATACATATTGAATTATTATGTGCATCTTAATGGGAAATTCATACATATTAAAGACAAATATTCAGAAAATCGATTTAAATGTGCAACAAATAATTGACAATGCAGTTGAGAATTTGAGATAGAACATAACGTAAGTGTTTACCTACCTACAAGCCTTCGTTGTAGTTCATAATATTTATTAAAAATATTCAGTTATAGATACATACGAAAGCATCTTACATTACTGCGTAACTTCATAATAGTCGCATTCAGTTATAAATAATATAATAAATCAGACAAATCGTTTTAAACACGAATCAAATAATATGTTATCTCAAATGAAATTGATCCCAGTCTTTTTCATACAAAGCTTCAATTTAAATTTGAGGCCAAAATAGAAATCCAAACTAAAAAAAAATTGTTATCAAAAAGTATGGCAATATCTTGTACCTACGGATACGTGTTATTTTATTTATGTGTATTTTTTAATTATAAACTAATGTTTATAAGACTTGGTTTTTATGCATAGCACAAAGGATAACAAATTTTTATAAGCATTAGTTACTCGCCTGAAATATCCATACACCTGCTCGCACCCTCTGATGTCCGGTCAGGTGCGCTGGACCGCTGAGCTACGTCCGTCGGCTTATTCCTATCCCGCCAAATAATTCAACAAAAAGTAAAAGTAAAAGTACTTCAATCGACAATTACTGCTATTTATTTTTACTCGGGAGATTCAATTTGTATGGATATTTTAGGCAAGTAATTAATGCTTATAATAATTCGTTATTTATTTGTGTTTTAAATTACAAAATATCGATAATTTTTTACGTCAATCATAAATGAGTCATCTTTGGCAAATATTGTGAGTTAATGATATTTATTTAAAAAAATAATTTTTCTCATCCTTCTATGTAAATATAATGAAATATTGAATAATAATGATTAAAAAAAGCATTTTGATGGGCATAAATTTAACTTAAAAATGTCCTATAAATTTGAACACAAATTTTTCGAATGTTAATTTTGACCCAAAAACGATTTTTTCACAATGTTTTTTAAAATTTATATTTCATTATATTAGCATCGTAGTTTTGTTCAAGATTATTTTTTTAAAAAACATAATTAAGTCTCAAAAAAATGCCTGCAAAATCGTGATAAATTGAGATCTTCAAAAGCCTATATTTATTTAGCCCTTATAGATATTTGCTTAATTGACTTAATTTAACCGATGATTCTTGACATTATTTGAATTAAAAAATTAAAATTAAATTTTGGTCTCCGGTGACATTTTTATTGATTTTCTTTTTTTCAACCAAAACAAACATAGGAAATCATTAGATATCGGACAGCTTGGGTCAATGTGAGTGTTTTGGCGGTTATTCGGCAGAATTACCAGTGACGACACGAGGAAGAAATTAAAAAAAATAATATCTAAAGTCACCGGAGACAAAAATTTCATTTAATTTTTTTACTTCAAATAACCTCAGAAATCACTGGTTAACGTAACTTAAGTACATCCCTTAACACCCCGTATATTTTTCACCGAAGCTAAAAGAAAATAACGAATCAAGGATTTAAGAAGACCATTTCACATCATATAATTAGTGTCGTGGGTAAAATGTTGTCTCTGATTAACAAAAGACTGCTGGGTAATGTACAATAAGGTCAATTTTAAACTTCATTCCACTTTTATTTCATTTCGACCTGACCGGTTTCGGACAATCACGTCTATCTTCAGACTGGTACAATTTTTAAAACTGTGGTAATTGTCTTTTATTTGTTAATAACTATTTAGTTTATATATATATTTTTTTATTTGAGTTTATTTAGAAAACATACAGTTTTACAAAAAAATAATTGAACATAAAATATAGAACATGATTTAAACCAGTTAAGTTCCATTTATAATATTTATAAAAGCTAGAAATTAATTAAAAGTAATAAAGTACATAGTGTTTGTGAAAAATGATTAAAAAAGAAAACTAAACAATACAGAAGTAATATTTTTAGCTTAGGTACATAGTAAGGTTAATTTGATTTTAAACGATTTAAGGGTACAGTGGAAAATGTCAATATCGCTTAAGGCGATGCCATACGTAGTAATGCAAAATCATGTGTTTTTGGTTTGAAAATTTGGTCGCCTAGAAATGTTTCAGATGCTTTAATTAAATACTGCGAGTAGAATACATCTTGGCCTTTGAAACAATCGAGTGGTTTTTAGATAAGTCTTTTTATAAGCCCAGAATAAAATAATGTAAAGGCCTATGAAAAATGCTTTAAAGTTAAAAATCTCCTACTTACAAACCCATTTTAGGTTATGATTTTATTGTATAATGTGGCAAATTAAGTTAATTATAAAATGATCGAAAAAAAATTAAATATTTATACCTGAACATTCACAAAATAAAATAAAAGGCACTTTTTGGCCATGTTTTTTTCTTGCATAAATCAAAACAGGCGGATGGTGTTAAGCGGGAATTTAAACATTATCGCCATCTACGTAAGAGTTGTTATTGATAGCGGATCAATTTAAAATATTACACGACGTAGTGCATCGCCTTAAAGGCATTATAAGATTTGCAGATACGCCCGAGCAAGGAGTTTTGTGCGTATTTCGATTTGAAATGTTGTATATAAAATAAGGTATTTGATCTGGTATTGCGTTCAGGACAATGAAATGCAATCCTTTCTAACAGGGCTGGGGAGTCAATAAGGCAGTTCACAATTTTGTACAGAAACAGTACGACAAAAATATATGAACATATTTATAAAAGTTTATTTGGATATTTACATACATAGTATATTTAGCATAAATATAAGAGTTTTAAGCAAAAATGTACCAAACTGTAGGTGGACGTTATTGTCAGAACCAGTCCTGTCAGAAGGTTGCAAATGCGGAATGAAGTTAAAAAAATTGGTTTTATTATATTTTATTAATACAATGGAGTACCATCAAGTATGAAATAAAAATATATACTTCTTCTTATAATGAGATATAATTTTATTACATAAGGCGTATCTTAAACATATAATTCACTGATCACATCAGCGTATGTTACCCTCCTATAACCTATAACGTGCTCGAGGGGGGACCGAAGGGTCAAGAGAGCCCTGGGGGAGTCGTTTACTTGACTTTCTGTCCTTATCGAGTTTTCATTCCCGATAGCCCTCGATGGTACACTGAGGAACTTGCTAATGGTCAATCGTTGTCGAGAGGAATCTCAATAAATCACTCGAGTTTGTAAGTGTTTCGGAATCTACTGCCAAAAGTTGAGGGATCATTTTGTTTGCTATTAATTTCATGTTTGTAAAGCACTCATATGGTGGCATGCTTTGATTGCGTCAAATTTAAGAAATTTTATATTTCTACATAAATACAAATCGTCTGCACCGAGAAAACTTACTGATTTAAAATATTGCTAATTTATTAAAAAATCTGGTAAAATTATTCGTATTCGTGTTAAAAACGGGACTGAACGAATGAATTGATAGGTTTCCTAATAAACTGTCGGTAAAACACGAATATGTTATTAGGATGTCGGAACACGTGTACATAAAAATTCTATAAAATTTCGTAATTATATGTATGTAATAGAAAAATGACTCCTGCATGAATACGTCTTCCGATATATTCTGAATCGTCTAACATTTTATTCCCAAATGGATTGAAATCGAGTTTTTAACAGAATTTCACTAAATCAGCTATACTCATTTTTCTCCGTGTGGTTTCTGAAAAAACGCTCCAATCGTCCAGGTAACATTTATACATAGTTCTTGACTTAAGTTTGATTAAGCTATGTTTAGTGATAAGATCTGAAAAGCATTAATTACCTTCCTCTTAATAATCTCCTTCCCATCTTAATTTCTTCATGTCTTACAAAATTCTCTTGAATGGGGAGAGGAAAAGAACTTCACACTTTGAGAACTTGTGTCAAATCTAATAACCATCGCATAACTACTCAATTGGGACGAAACAAAAATACCCAAATTTAATCAAGTAATTCACAAGGGTTATCAAGTATTAAACATTTTTACCTGTAAATACAACGACACATGAAGCAACGTATTAAATATGAGTTATCATTAAGAGTTGTAGTGGGGATGAAACGGACGGGTGTGCGGGAAAACAGAGTGTTTGACTGACCGTTAAGAAAGAAGACGGCGAAGAACCATTATTTTGATGTCCTCAACCTTTTAACCTAATTCTTCTACTTTTATTGCTATTTTAAGTTCTTCCGCGAGGCTCCCAAGGCGTATCTGTCACGCGCCGTTCCAGTAATGTGTTCCACGAAAGCTTAGCCTTTCTTCGCAATATGAATTTTTCATCTGTTTTGCCATCATTTTCTGCCATCTGAAATCTTAACCTTCTTCCCGGATTTTCATAGTCGAAATTATTTTATGTGACTATTTATTTATTTATTCTCCTAAAAAGGGTTTTTACATAGAAGTGATGTACATAGGAGAACATCTGTATTATTTAAGAAATTATAATGTATATGTAATCCATTATAAAGTGGGTCTCAAAATAAATATATGAATACACAATAAGAAAACTGTGATTACAAGTATAGTGAAAAATAATAAAAAAAATTTGAAACAATATTAGTTAAACGTAACAGCGACACAAAATAAAATAGAAACTAGAAAAAATCTATATATACAGCAGCGCCCTTGAGGTGAGTTTGCACAAAAACGGCGCTATGAAAATCATCCAAATACAGGGTTTTCCAATAAGAGGTGTTTTTTTTTTTTTTTTTTTATTTATTCTTTAATATATTTGTTAAACAATGGTATAGTATATTGTCCTCCACGCTAGGAGTTCACCTGTGTTGTGGAGGACTTTTTCAATTGTAAAGTTATATAATTCTAAAACAATACAGTGGAGTTGGTTACACAAAGAAACATTAAAAATTAAAATATAAAATCGATTTTTCCATAGTTATAACTATGGAAAAATATATATATTTTGAATAGCCCGCTTTTTCGGTAGATGTTACTTTTGAAGCTGTCAGTTTTTGACATTTGACAAGTAGAAACTACGCCATTAATAAAAATGGAATGATACACGCTTCAACAACGCATTGAAATTATTAAAATTCACTTGAGTGAATCAAATGCAATCATCTTGAGTGATGAGGCCCATTTCCACCTCGGTGGCTTCGTCAACAAGCAAAATTGTCGCATCTGGGGCTTGGAAAACCCAAGAATTATTGTTGAAAAGCCTCTCTATCCTCAACGTGTGACTGTTTGGTGCGGTTAATGGTCCGGCGGAGTCATTGGACCTTTCTTTTTCGAAAATGAGGCTGGAGCAACAGTTACGGTGAATGGATCGCTATCGAGAGATGATTAATGTTTTTTTATAGCCGGAATTGAATGGTATTGATCTGGACAACGTTTACTTTCAACAAGACGGCGCTACGTGCCACACAAGCAACGAAACTATTGATCTTTTCGATTGAATATCAAAATAACACCTCTTATTGGAAAACCCTGTATTATTATTATTATATCAGACAAATTACTAAAACTGCAATACCAATGCTACTATTATTTGTGGGATTCAACAAAGTGCTGGTATAGACTACACTTATTTCTATAAATGGTGTCATTAAATATATTGATAGTACCACCAAATGTGTTGCCCACATCAGGCATCCTATTGGTTAGTCAGTGGTTGTGTATGTATTATAGAAGAATGTTACATTTTGTCTTGTGTTCCTAGTCGGTACATGGAATTTTGTGGTGTCGACGATGGCAGGGTTGTCAATTAAGTTATTAATGAATCTGCGTAACAATACCAGGTCTGACCTAATTCTCATGTCAGGCAGGTTAGGTGCAATTGATTCATAAAACAAACATAATTAATGTGTTCAATTGGAATTTTCAGTTTAAAATTTATGTACCTAATAAATTTGTGCTGAACTCGTTCTATATTGTTAGAGTGAACTTTATACAAAGGTTGGTCCCATAGGTGAATTATATTCCACTTGACTTCTAACTAATTAAATATGGAGGGTTCTCATACAATCTAAGGCTTTAAAATCAGTTAAATTTCTGCAAAGGAAGCCAAGCATCTTAGCTTTATTAGTTATATCGTTAATGTATACGGTCTTATCAAGCTGGTAAGACCATTTTCGAAGAATGGTCTATTTATATTTTTAAAATATCCTCGTAAGACAAACAATAAAGTTCAGTAAATGAATAAACAGCACACTTTGAATATCAAATCGTGCTTGAGATAACCTGAAACGTCATTTTAGAATTTCAAAATTGAAGAATTATAAAAATTACACAGTAATATTAACAGAAAATATGTTTTTGGAACCTGTCTACTAGCAAACATTCAATTGTTTGATTTGATTTTAAAATCTTATGTTATCTTTATTATTGCATTTTTGTGGTATGATATATTTTCTTAATTTATTGAATAGAATACAAAAAAAAATCTTTATATTTTCGGACACATCATCGGAATAATATTAAAAAAAGGATTTTTTTTATTGGTGCCCTTTTTTACTCATTTAAAGTACGCTCTAGCGTGTTTAAATCGCACTTTATGGAACGCGCGTTTTTTAAAGTTACCATGGCAACATCAACAAATCAACAAAATGTCTAAATGTCAACTTTTAACTATAAATCTGACAGGAATATTTTAATTTTCAGGTATTAACCGCGATTCTGCTTTGGTATTTAAATTATGAATGTTAGAACTCATTTTACAACACACAATAACTAGTAAAAACTGTGATGTCAACTATTAATCTTATGTGACAGATTGCAAATTAATGTTTGTGTTTTTCATTTCCATGACTACAAGATATTGTGATGTCACATCACGAATTCATTAATAGTTCTCATTTCCAAATTTTTAATAATAATATCAATATTTATGTTTTCAAAGTGTACCAATAAAAAAAAATAGCGTAAAGTATTCGTGGATAACTGGTCTTTAAAGCACTTGCTTTATTTCGAGCACTCGGCTACGCCGTCGTGCTCGAAAAATCGCGCGTGTTTTAAAGACCTGTTTATCCACTTATACTTTAATATAACAAGTTTTATATTATTTTGCCACGATGAAGACGCGGTTTTAAAAATTAATAATTAATAAACAAAATGGCATGGGAGCCACAACCCCCAGCGGCCCAGGGGAACCGGACGTCGAGGACGCCGCCGACCTACACGTCCGGACCGCTAGGCGCAGCCGTGACTGCACCGGGGGGAGAATTGTACCGGACGTACCTCCACCGACTTAAATTAATTTTAATAAATCTGAATTTACGCAGAGGCAGTTCCTTTACAAACTCACCTCTGCGCATATTCGAATTTAGGCAACAAAATTCTCTCTATAAAAATCTGTAATCTTATCTGCACTTGTGTAAAACTATAAATCTTATCTGCTGATTAATAAATAAAACCACGGGGTCAAGCAGTCATCATTATAGACAAAAAACAAAGGCTTGACCCCCCAACACCCTCTTATAAATTAAATACCTATCATCTGTACAAAACATGGAAGATTTGCATGAAATTTTGAAATTGTGCAAACGCAGTTTCCTTTACAAAACTTGCCGTTTGCACAAAATTGAATATTGTGCAAATCTTCCCCTTTTAAATATATGTTTTCTCTCTTTAATATGTAAATTTGCACAAATTAAATATTGTGCAAAGCTGCCTTGTAAAAAATATTTTCTCTCTGTAATATGTGCAAACTCACAAAATATAATTGAATAAAAATGACACGGGCAAAGTGGTTTGAAGAACAGTCAGGACCTAGTCAAAATCGTCCCCTTCCAAGTTACGCAACAACGGCGCTCTCTCCTGTGACAAATTCCGGGAACCCAAAAATAATTCTCGGAATTTGTCGCTAACAAAGGGAGAGCTAGGCCCGTTGGTCCTTTAAAAGGCGGACAACTTGTGCAATTCGGCAGAGAGCCAGCAACCATCGAACGATCAACACCTCTCCTGGACTGCCCTGACTGCCTTCAAGCCTCTTCTGCCCTGGACCTTCACTGCAACCTGGCCTTCTTCTTTCTCCCGGCTCCCTGGTGTTCATCAAGAAGAAACTGTCACAATAGTCGAAGCGTCCCTAGTCAGGGCGCAGGTTCCCCCCTACCTTCCTCCCCCCTGCCTTATACCTTTCTCCCACATTTTCCCCATTTCTCCCTTCCCTATATTTTTCCCCATTTTTCCCCAACATTTTCCCCATTTTTCCCTTTCATAATTTTTCCCCATTTTTTCCATTTTTTCAACATTCTCCCTACTTTTTCCCGACCTTCCCTTCCAAGGCGTCGAAGCGGCCAGCCGGCCACTCCCGCTATATCGTCTGTGCGGCGTCGGACGCAACCCTGGCAGCGGCGTACAATGACAAAATGACGCAGCTTGTCGCCAAAGGCTACGCCAGACGCCTCTCACCCAACGAGGCGTCGCTCCCTGCCCCACGGAAGTGGTATCTTCCCCACTTCGCCGTCACCAACCCGAACAAGCCAGGGAAGATAAGGGTTGTGTTCGACGCCGCACAGACGATATAGCGGGAGTGGCCGGCTGGCCGCTTCGACGCCTTGGAAGGGAAGGTCGGGAAAAAGTAGGGAGAATGTTGAAAAAATGGAAAAAATGGGGAAAAATTATGAAAGGGAAAAATGGGGAAAAATATAGGGAAGGGAGAAATGGGGAAAATGTGGGAGAAAGGTATAAGGCAGGGGGGAGGAAGGTAGGGGGGAACCTGCGCCCTGACTAGGGACGCTTCGACTATTGTGACAGTTTCTTCTTGATGAACACCAGGGAGCCGGGAGAAAGAAGAAGGCCAGGTTGCAGTGAAGGTCCAGGGCAGAAGAGGCTTGAAGGCAGTCAGGGCAGTCCAGGAGAGGTGTTGATCGTTCGATGGTTGCTGGCTCTCTGCCGAATTGCACAAGTTGTCCGCCTTTTAAAGGACCAACGGGCCTAGCTCTCCCTTTGTTAGCGACAAATTCCGAGAATTATTTTTGGGTTCCCGGAATTTGTCACAGGAGAGAGCGCCGTTGTTGCGTAACTTGGAAGGGGACGATTTTGACTAGGTCCTGACTGTTCTTCAAACCACTTTGCCCGTGTCATTTTTATTCAATTATATTTTGTGAGTTTGCACATATTACAGAGAGAAAATATTTTTTACAAGGCAGCTTTGCACAATATTTAATTTGTGCAAATTTACATATTAAAGAGAGAAAACATATATTTAAAAGGGGAAGATTTGCACAATATTCAATTTTGTGCAAACGGCAAGTTTTGTAAAGGAAACTGCGTTTGCACAATTTCAAAATTTCATGCAAATCTTCCATGTTTTGTACAGATGATAGGTATTTAATTTATAAGAGGGTGTTGGGGGGTCAAGCCTTTGTTTTTTGTCTATAATGATGACTGCTTGACCCCGTGGTTTTATTTATTAATCAGCAGATAAGATTTATAGTTTTACACAAGTGCAGATAAGATTACAGATTTTTATAGAGAGAATTTTGTTGCCTAAATTCGAATATGCGCAGAGGTGAGTTTGTAAAGGAACTGCCTCTGCGTAAATTCAGATTTATTAAAATTAATTTAAGTCGGTGGAGGTACGTCCGGTACACAAAGTACTAGACTTTAAGCTACTATTTTTCATTTAATCTATAAAATAGAGTTCGACTTTCGTCGTTCTCGTGAATAGAAAAAAATCATACATTCATACAATTAACGAGGTGAATATATTATAACCTAAATTAAACTCTTCTACATTAAATTTTTATACAATAGAATCCAAACAGAATTTTTTTTTTTTTTTTATTATTTAAAACTGATTTAGTAATATTTTGTAGCCCGTGGTTTCAATATTGGTTTGAATTAATTCTAAAGCTCCGGGGATTTAAACCTTGACCTTAGGATATGTCGGCAAAATCGGTATCCGCTGGTAAGCCTCCCACTCTAAGTCTTGAAGCAAAATTTATCTTACGTCTGCCTTTAATATTAATATTTATACTCTGAATATTCCGTATAGAAGAATATCGAGAATAAATAAATATAATATTTCATTCCACAAAGTTATTTCAGCTTTACTATCAATATGCTACATTTATCCGATGATTTAGTGGTTGATGCATATTTATTTATTAATTTATTAGTATTTTTTTATTAAAATTTGATTTGGTATTGTAAGCCTTACAGGGTGATTTACCCATTTATATGAAGTGGTGTTATTTAACTTCAGTATAAATGAGCTTACCGGAAAAAAAATATTTTGGCCATAGTGGAGATATGGTCAGTATATACGCAGACTAACACTACATAATATATCTACCTAATGACTTCATTATAATCTTAATCAGTGTTAGTTACTTCCCTATCGCCTTCCCATCCTCACTTCCTTCTACCTCACAACATAACACAACCCCAATTGGGGATGCTATAGTCCCACTGGCTCTGAACAGTTGGGACTCTTGTGCGATATATGGGGCAGAGAGGGGAGGGGCGAACTCAGCCACTGACCGGTCATATATCATGTATTTTAATTTTTTTTATTGTCATTTAAATATGTTGTTACTCTACATAATACATCGCATTGCATAGTAACAAATACTATTTTACGACTCTCATAAAATGAACATAATAATAATAATAACATGGCATTTCTATAGCGCCGTTTAGTGTGATTTCACTTCAAGTGCGCTTTACTAAAACAAACTTAACGGTAATTTAGTATAAGTGGTCATGTTCTTAAAATTGATCTTTCAGTGTGCCTTACCCAATACTGATCTAATACTATAAAGCTAAATATAATGTTCCTACAAAGTGATGACAAAACTTAGAATGACAATAACAGTAGGACAGGACAAAACAAGAACATTAAAACTAAAACATAATATAAAACAGGAGGCAGTTTGTGCTCAGAATGAGAATCTTCCGAGCAGACATTTAAAAAAATATGTGCCTAGTTTGTTAGTCACTACAACCTAAAAAAACTTTTGTAACATTTGAAAAAAAGACACTATTACAAGAACTTTAGACCCAAGTATTTACGTAAGTATTTGACTTGTATGATTTATCATGTAACATAAATATTTCCTCACCAATACAGGTTTCTGGAAACTGTTGTAAATGTACTGGTTATATTTAACAAGAGTTGTAGGTATGGTTTTAAACCACACTGACAATGTATTTAATTTGGGAAAGTTTACGAATCTTTACAAAGTTATTTGAGAAATAGAGAGATACCTACTTATTAAACTTTTTATTCATAACAGCGATAAAAATACGGATACTAAAAGTTGAATGCTCTAACCGTATAATAAGTTTTATGCGCATAAAACTATAATGATAGTGGTCGAAATGGCTTTAATATTCTTTGATGATAATGTAATGGCGTCGTAAAGATGATGTTTAATGCACGTGCGTTTATTTTGCACCCTCTTCAATGAAGCTTCTCGCAATAGCGTAAATCAATGTCGATAGGTATTTCCTCATTCTCATACTGTTTTTGGTCGGTACCTACATTACCAACGAAAAAAAAAACTAACTAGTTAACCACCTTAACAGATATAATACCTTACACTCTAGTAATACCTAATGTAAATCATTAATTTATTCATTCTTTATTTAACCCCCCGTTTTTTAACGCCGTCTCGGAAAGAAATCAACGATTAGCTTCGTTTCGTTTTTTTAATATTTGAAATTTTTCCACTAACCGCCAATTCTCGTCTCTGTTAAGATTTTGTTCCAAGTCCATAAAATAAAAATCCAAAGGACGGGCGTGGTCGAGGGGTAAGGCTCTCTACTAGCAATTCGGAGGTCGCGGGTTAAATAATTTTTGTTAATTTGTGTTATTTCACAATGAATTCATTCAAAATAATTTATTTTATATTTAGAGTAGAATATACTTTCACTTTCGCCCTGGTGTAAGACCACCAATCAGAATTGAAACGTTACTTGAAATGGCTTTAGCCGTGTTTGAAATGGCTAAAGCTAGAAACTTTCCCGCATCACTGGCTCCAGACGGTCGGGAGCAGTTGAGAAATTCACTTAAAAAGTGGAAAATTGCTCTATTATTAAAATAATGACTCAACGAACCTGGGAAGCACCTCTTTTATCGATTGTCAGTTTTTTTTCAACATCATTTCGTCGAAAGTCGAAATGAAACCGCTGCAGTCCTTAAAACCGCCCATTGTCATGTCAGTACAAGGGCGGGCTGCATCCCTCCATTCCATGTCTACTGCAGAAACTATGTAACAATGAATGCAGCGGATTGAACAAAAATCCACCCGCATTCACCCTAATAATGGCTGAAAGTCAATAAATTGGAAAACCGCTGTTCCCCAGGAACGGTTTTAGCTGCGATGGCTTTTATCCTCTATGTACATTGGAATTGAACCGCCGACTTTACTCTCAACAACTTAGAGCTTTAGTAGCTCAAGCTTTATTTACTGCGATATTTAATGACTTCTATCTGTGAGTGAATGTTGTTTGATCAGGGTAATGGATATTTCTGGGAGATAATTTCTTAATGGTATAAAATTATACCTTTTCGAAGTGTTATTATTTTTGAACGGCTGTATTTACAGTGCCTTAGTATTCAGTAAGTAGGGTAGGCTAGATTTTGTTAGAAGCAATATTGATTAAGCTTTTATGATAAAGCAATTTATAGAATTGACTAAATAAGGATACTTTTTAGGTAATATGAGAAAAAAGGAGACTGATGCTGAAAGAATTAAACCTCTTCCCAAGCAAAATCGTCTATGTGTATTAAAAAATATATTATTGGCTAAGTGTAGCGAAGTCCTATTTTAACTCGACCGTTTTGCATTTTGTCTGTCTTTACATTATTTGTACATTCCGTTTCCGGTTCAAGATGGTGGCCATTTTAATGGTTGAGTAAAGATGATTTTTTTCAAATATTAATTGGGCTTCCAAGAAAAAGAATTGTTATCCATGATGTTTCTTTGAATAAATTAAATAATTTGTTTTTTGATATTAAAAAAATATATTTCGTTTATAATTAAGTAGTTATTTAAGAAGGTACCTACTTATAAACAATGTTTTGATTTACCTATTAGATAAAAGAAACATACGTTTTTAGACGCCAGGACAACTGTTCACAGAACTACTAGTTGAATAAATTGATTAACGTATTTTCGACAAACCCTCGATGTTGCTTCGTACACGAAAAATATCCTGGAAATTTTTTTTTTAAGTTAATTATAAATTTTCTTTGAAAACGAATTGGTTTGAAACGCAAGATGTTGGTTCTCACAACGTCTGAGAACGGGTTTACTGCTATTTATTAATATAAACATATTAAATTGAATGTTTAATAGTATTTTAGTATTTCGATATATAAATCACCCTGTTTTGTTCCCTTGTTTTCGTATTGTGCCAGGTCATTCTTGGTTTCGGTCTGCAAACTCCTAAGGACCCAGCATCCACAAATCATCTCGATTGAAACATTAATGCTAACAAGAACGTAGATCTTGTAAGTGGACTGCTATTGTAATATAACAATAGTGTTGGGAAGTCAATAGAATCATTGGTAACGAGCGTAATTCAAATAAATTGTAGTTTTATTGGGGCTTTAGCCTTTAGCCGATCGAGCAAATAGATCAGCGCGTGTTGAATGCAACGATAGGATTTAATAGAATGATTGTGCATGTTTACGGACTGCGATCAAGCAATGTTGCTTAATGCATTTATTTACATATTTATCTATTTATATTAAACAGATTTTTGAAGTTTTCTTTTGCTTGTGAAAACTGAGCATTCGAGCTGATGAACAGTGAAAAAAGATCTTTCGTAACTGCTTAGAAGAAACCGAAGATACGTACACACAGAGTTTTGAATCAGCCGGTTAAAATTATAAGTTTGCAAAAAAATAATGTTAATTTCAATTTATAAAATTTAAGTCTTTAGCACTAAGCTTTGAGCTTTAATTAAGCTTTAAGCTTTGAACTCTGAGATTTATTTTTTTTATCTTTGAGCTTCAAGCTTTGGCAAGTTTTAGTTTATAGGTGAAATATATACTTTTAAAATATTGTATTTAAAAATATAAATACAACATTTTATAAAAATAATTATATTTTACATGTTTGCATGAACCGATAAATATCCACCTAAAATGCATGTTACATACAGAAAAAAAAACTTGAAGTGAAAACATAAAAACAACTTAATGAAAATAAGAAAATAACTTAGATGTCTTAAATATCGTAAACACAGCAGGGGGAGAGGATACGTAATTAACAAATTGCTTTAATTTTCGGCAATATGCATTATTTAGTAAACTAAGGACAAATGTAAAATATCGGCGTCTGAAAATATATTATTGTATTTTGTGCATGCCAAAAGTTAAAAGTCCTTCTGATTTACAAGCTTTAAACTTCGAGCTACAAGATTTGAGCTTTAAGTTTGATTAATGAGCATTGACAATATAGTTTTGAGTTTTAAAGCTGGTTTTAGTTAAA
The DNA here is from genome assembly GCF_061612785.1 of Hesperophylax consimilis. Classification (NCBI taxonomy): domain Eukaryota; kingdom Metazoa; phylum Arthropoda; class Insecta; order Trichoptera; family Limnephilidae; genus Hesperophylax; species Hesperophylax consimilis. The sequence continues at coordinate 19,470,460 of NC_142838.1, forward strand.
ATTCAGGGTTTTGAGTTAATGAGTAAATAGGTAAAAAAAATGCTTTTTCCAATAAATACCCAATTTTTGTGCTGTAGTAATCAATCCTGCAACTAACTATGCAATGAGGATAACAAACACATATATAACCCTGCTCTGCGACCGTTTGCAACGCAATAAAGTGGTAATTAACTTTTCCAAGATATTTAATTTATATTTTCCAATATTTGAAGGATTAGTAAATATGAAAAAATTGCTCTTATGTAAATAAGAAAAATACGATTTTTTTCGTTTCACAATATAAAATCCTTTTTAGTGTGTGTAAACAAAAAGATCAGTTTTTTAATTCACTATGCAGAGAATTAGGTACAGATTTTTCGATGGGTACAGGTGTAGAATTACTCACAAGTGGTATAGAACAATACAGAGAAAACTTGAAGATAATAAAGTTGGAGTGTCTGAACCGGCGGGAGGTCCTTCTATTGTTAGAATAGCTTGTTACTTCACAGTAAGACAGCTTTACTCATTTTATACCCTCTGTGTTTACGTGTACGCCATTGAAACGATTTGATTATGTCGTGTGCCTCTTGAAATATCGCCTCCGTTATTTAGTCAAAGCGCCGAGCACGCTAAATAATTAGATACACAAAATTACTTAAAATTAATTACTTTTAAAGGAAAAGCAATCACATCCGAAGTTTAAAGTTTAACAGTCTTGTTAAGTAATGGAACATATTGCTTTATCGTTGATAATATTTATGGTGGGCGTCTTGTCTAATTAAACAGTTGTTTAGGCGTCTTGCCTAATTATACAGTTCTTTAGGCGTCTTGCCTAATTCAACAGTTGTTTAGGCGTCTTGCCTAATTAAACAGTTGTTTAGGCGTCTTGCCTAATTATACAGTTCTTTAGGCGTCTTGCCTAATTCAACAGTTGTTTAGGCGTCTTGCCTAATTAAACGGTTGTTTTGTTTAGGCGTCTTGCCTAATTGAACAGTTTTTGCGTATTTGGCGAAAACTTAGTTAAATGTGTTTAGCTGAATCGTGATTCTTACAGCATTATTATATTACAATGTCCTCGGAATTCACCCTGAGTAACGAAATTAATTTCACAAATTAAAATTCAGAAAAAAAGATAATTGAGATTAAAAGATATTTTATTAAATTATTTTATCAATTTGTACATGTGTGGTATATAGCCAAAGTAAAACAATGGATTTCCTACTTTTGACTTTACCTAATTTAATATAGGTTAAGTCAAATAAATAATCCCAAAGTCATAAGTAATATAATATATTATAATAATTTTAAACTTTAAACCAGTCTGAAGATAGCTATAATAAGCTGAAACCGGTAACGGTAAAAAATAAAATGAGTGAAAAAAGTTTAAAATTGTTTCAATATATCATTTTAAAGATTGCCTTTTAAAGTCATTCGTGTCACAATAGCTTAGTTGCAATTACGGTTGCACACTAGACGAGACTATCGCACAGTTTAAGTGACATGGCAGAAAATTGCAATGGCTTCCAGTTAATACCCGACAAGCTGATCATTTATTGTGACAGTCAGTATGATTAAGTTATTTCTGTCTGGAAAAAGCTTATGCATTATGCATTCAGTATGAAATATTCGTACTTGTGTACGTATAAAGTACCCAACGGAAAAGTTTTTAAGTAACCCGGTTCAAACAGGTTTGTTAGCATGGCGCCAGTAAAAAAATACTTTTTTGTTTAAATATAATGTTCATGCTCGTAAGGTAGAAAATTATATTTTGTATTTAGCACGATTACGTTTATTTTGATCACGAAATAATAAAATTTTATTACCTAAAACAGAATTGTCGTGCTTGTTGCCACATGATGTAAAAGATCGACGATTAATTTCATTAATTCACTTCATTCATTTGAGATATATACAGGATGTATCGGCACGTACCCGACAAACTTTAACCAGCTTTTCCTTAGCACATTTGGAGTAAAAAATGTTATGGGCACTTTGCTGTCCGGTAACATTTTTTTTCAATTAAAAATAAAAAAATATAAAAAAATCCACACTCCGTCACTGTTATTGGCATTGTTTCTCGTGTTCAACAGCTGTTATTAGGAAGTGTGTCAAAAAGCGTCTTCGCTCTTTCATACACACTAAATAATAATAGTTAAAAATGAGACGATTGGTGCCATGCCATTTCGTTGTGATTGTAAAAGCGCGCCAATGTAGGTGCGTACGTATATTATTTGATGAGTTTTCAAACTGTAACAAAGGATAAAACAGTGGTGACATGTGGTGAAAATATGAATGATAATTTTTTTATTAAAAAAAAATGTTCCCGGACAGCAAAGTGCCCATAACATTTTTTACTCCAAATGTGCTAAGGAATAGCTGGTTAAAGTTTGTCGGGTACGTGCCGATACACCCTGTATGTTTATTTTTTTATAAATCCAGCTAAACAATTGGGCGCATTTTGCAGCAGTGTTCTAAAATAAATTATGAAACTCCCTAATATTATAGAATTTCCTTCTTCTTCTGACCCTAGTAAAATTAGAAAGAGTATTTATTGATGTATTTTGAATTTTAAGTCTCTACATTTGTAAATATGTATGTCATTAAGACAGTAGTATTAATAGGCCATAGTTGTAAGTCTCTAGATAAAAGTCTTAGATGTAAGCCACTAGTTATTATGAATCCTTGTTATAAGCCAGCTGTATTTATTATTTAATACATATATTTGTAAAGCGCCCTTGGGGTGATTTTCCACGAAAACGGCGCTATATAAATTAGACAAATATTATTATTATTATCTGTTCTAAATAATAACTCATTTCATTATGTCTACAATTTTGTATTATGTGTCATCATACATATATTTTAAGGTCTTTTACTTGGTTTTATGTAAATTTAAAATGTTCGTTGTTTGCTTACTGTTATAAAACCGTTATATACACCCACTTACTGCACGGAGTAACAATTAGTATTGCTGATTTATTAAAAATATTTTTAAATTATTGGTAATCCGGTTATAAAGGGGACTGCAAGCCGTTTCCTGATAAACTTTTACTAAATTCGTAATGATATCGGAAAACGTGTTCATGCAGCTGCGTTTGTATTAATAATATATAATGACGAAATATGAAAATGTTGGGATTTTTCTGGGCACGTGTTGAAATTGACGTTGTGCACGGCGAAAACTGAATGATATAAAATATTGCTAATTTATTAAAATATCTGTACAAATTATTCGTATTCCTATTATAAACGGGACTGCAGGCTTTTCACGGATTGATATAACATTAATCCCGCTTGTCGAATATCTATCGTTATCTCGTTTTTTCTGTTTTTTTTAATCAAAATAATGCTAAGTTCCTACGTTTGTGTATTGTGTAACACCTTTAAACTGACAACATTTTTTATGGTAGAAATTTTAAGTGATGATTATGTATTGTTATGTGCATATACCACAAAAATCTAAATATATAGAATCACAAGATGAATAGCACGTAACGCGTAGTAACTAGCACGTAATGTTTTGAAAATCCTCCTTCTAATTATAAGTTTGTTAATAGTTTTGAACGCCGAAATAGTTGTCACAAAAAAAATACTTGCAAAACTTAACAATAACATTATTAAAACATTTTAAAGTTGATAAAGAACTTGCTTGAAAGTATAACGATTTTATTTTAAAAAAATAGGGGCAACTTTCCTCACGTACTCGTCAAAGGTTATTCACTTATTCCCAGCGATGTAGATAGCTATAGAAGCTTAAATTCAATTTACATACATTCTGTGCTTCCCTCGCCTTCAGTGCAGCAAAATCAATAAAAATGCACAAGTAAATAGATTTATTGGACCGGTCCCAGGCAGACGAAAACAATTTTAAATTTTGAACGGTCTTTTAAATAAGTTCTGCCAATAAACCTGAATTTTCGTAGAAGCGAACGGAGTGATTTGAATAAATTTATCAGGACGATATACCAGTATAAAATACGTATATTTTATTTTTGGTTCCAAAAGCGTTCGAAGGAGGTATTTACTTTACGAGTATCTTCCAAAGGATAAATTATGCATTTGAAAATGTTTATTATTTGTTCTCCCGTTCGTATCCTTTGCATAATTTTAGCAATCGTATTTATTTTGGGTACCATTATTTATATTATATCGCCGTGAAAACCTTTTTTTCTTTATTAACGAGTGCTTCCAAGAAAAAAGTTTTCAAATAATCTTTTAAAAGTATTGTCTTAATTCATTTCACTTTAAACTTTATTCAAGGACCTCGCGTTTATCTGTCTTCTTAAGTCCCCAAAATGTTAAAAGGAACTTGTATTTTCTTAGCAAGTATTTTGAATGAAAACAGCCTTCCATCGCCGCATTGACGAAAGAAACTTCCGTGTAAAATCAACTGCAACAATTCAGGATCCTGATGTAAATCGAACTTTGTAAAAGAGAAAACAAAATTGTTGAATTAAACGTCAGTGGCAACGAAATGGCGTTGAATTGACAGACGAATTGTATACATTTACATAACTTTTCAGTTTTCCCCTTTGTACGATCATCAATCAATATGGGAATGGCTCTCTTGAATTCCTATTATGTTTGAGTTTCGTGCTGCCGGAATTCCTTTGGGATAGTGTGTAGTTCCGTTTATCATATTTAAAGGCAATTTTAAGTACCAATTATAAAAATAACAATATGTTTGTGTGAACAGTATCTCACTCATAAAGAAGTTTACTTACCAACAACTATTCAAATTTATTGGATTGCGGTCATTGCCGTCACGTATATTTGTATTGGATTCAATTATCATTGGTTCTTTTGGTTGGAAAAAGAAACAGAGGCTTCCCAGATGTGAGATGGCCTGGCGACCTAAACAAGACTTCCGGCTTCCGATGGGTGAAAGTCTCTAAGATTGAGCCACAGACTGGGAACATTTTAGAAGAAGAATATTAACATTACGTGGTATTAATAAAGTTTTGTACATAAAGCAAATTAGATAGGAGGTATTTTAACTTAAAGTGAAGATTAGAGAATTTTGTAATACGTATTAAATTATTTAAAAGCTCTGCAACATCTCGCTCGGAGCTATTCTAATTAACTTTGTTAAAACTTGTTAAAATTGTAAATGCTGTATGAGACATCCAACTATTAACGTATTTAGTGCTTTGTACATTTGTACTAAAGACATTACTAAAATTGAGAAAATTTTTTGTAAAATACTTTTCAATCTTATCTCCTAATCTTTCTGAAATGTTAGATCTCTCTTTACAATACACGAAGTTGTTCGTTCATAGTTTTTGTGGCAGCTTTTATTTTGCGAGTAAATACGCTGCGTAAAAATTAACAATACATACATTGCAAACCATAAAAAACCGTTATAATTTTCTTAAGTAATATTTCAATAATAATAATCGTGAAAAAATACTTGGTAATACTAGTACTCATTGCAAATAGGTTTGAAAAGTATTTTGGTAATAGGTTGTTTATTATTTTATGTATAAATATTATGGCATTCACGGTTAGCATTAGCTATGTTAGTTCCTTTTGAAAATCTATATCGCCTAAGTATTATTCTCTTACCAGAATTACTTTCGTAAATCAGACACTTTGCACCGATTCAGCGGTAGCTTGGATTCATTTCCCGTGATATAAACCTCCGAATCCACGTTTTCGATGCAAGCTTTGTTAGACATTTTGCAAAAGCACGTAGCAAGAGTAGATTATATATTTGCACGAACGCGTCTGCGGTCAGCCCGTTAATTAATTCCCGAGCCGTCAATTCATCAATCAGCAATTCCCATTATTTGATAAGGCGCCCGAGCCAGAGCGGTAGCCTGTTCGGCGTGTGATGGATGAAGCATAGGTCTCTAGGTAACCTCTCGGGGGAGCTTTCTGACGGAAACAAGGAAATCATTTCTGTTACGGAGCCTTCGGTTTGAACAGTGTGATTGAATACTTGTAAACTGTAAACAAAACATTGTAGTATTATTGTTGTGAATGGTTTCCAGAAATTATAACACTTTCTTCACGACAAAACACTGCGTCCTTTATTTAGGCTAAAAACTCTTATAATCAGGAACAAGTGTGTAGGATGGCCTAAAAGCTGACATCCTCTCTATTATGTTTTCAATATCTGTATATTTCTCGAAACCTCACGGCTGAGGCTCTCCGTACCTTTGTACTCGCAAAAGAGGGGCGACCCCAAATACTTTTTTTTTCTTCTTTTAAATTAGCGATGAAAATTATTCCCCTCAGGGCCTATGCCATGTGTAAGGTATTTCCTTTTGTTTTGTTTTATTTTGAAGGTATTTTTAGGAAGTTCTGGGAAGGAAAAAGGTATAAGGGGTGGGTAAAAATCTGGGAGTCAGTGTGTGCAAGAGTGACGAACGTATGAATCCATTCCTCCCACTGCAGTGCAAAGCGATGTTCCAAGAGACTCTTGTTGGAGAGGTTTAAAGGTAAAGTCAATTGGTGCGTTGCCAAGACCCGGAAAAGCCACACCCCATGAACACGGTTACCCCTGCTACGTCACCAAACGTAGAGTACTACACTATTTTGATTGTTTATTTGTTTTTAAAATTGAAGAGCGTGTTATTTTAATTTACTATCAACATGTTTTTCTTTTCTATTATGTGGCAACACACTTTTATATATGTAAATGAACAAATAATTATAAATATCAGAATAGCGTTGTGCCGAAAAATGCTTAGTTTCAGTAAAAATATTTTCTTTTGAAACATTGTCCCCCATTGAATAAACAAGACACAGTTTATTATGATTAGTTAGTCATTTCATATATCATGTAAACTTTGTGTACATTATTATGTAAGCCGATGTAATGCATCAATGTGTGAATATTGAACATTACAATATTTAATACTATCTAAGGACATTTTTGCTGTATTTTCGGAGAATAAACCGACGGCATGGAAGATCCATATTTTCCTTCTTCCCCTCAACTAGGGTTTATACAAAATGTCTCATGTACTCTGTATGTCGTATTGCATTACAGAATAAATGCACTTTTAGCGGAGAATATTGCATTTCATGTCACTCGGAAAATCTGCACCGTGAAAATGTTTTCAAATGGATATTGGAAATCGATGGATTCGTCGGAACTTTCCAGGTAATAGTATTACAAGTCCTTTGAGTACCTTGATGTCAAATTATTTATCGAGTAAAGGCACAAACACATACATATAAAACAGGTATTCTGTCCAGTTAGCAATGAATAGCGAGCAGAAAAAATTATATAGGTATATATGCTTATCAAAATATATTTTCATATTTTTGTGTTATCTTGCCAAAGTTAAAACTTATTTCTCGATCTGTATAACCTATACATAAATAAGTGTATTTTTAATGTAGAAACCACTAATACATATTTTTTTTGTCTTGCAGTACTCTCATAATAATTCCTTATTACACAAAATGTTTTTATTCAAACCTTAAATTTTCTTTTGCATAAATTAATTACACATTTCTTTAAAACATAAATAGTACTAATAATAATAACATAATCGATTCATCCAATAAATTACATTTTAATTGATCACAGTCTCGTAATTTTCCAAATATCTTTATGCCTATGTCATCTTTGAGGATGCGTGTTGATGGTTTTTTAAAGGAAAGGAAGGAGTGGAAGATTTTGAAAGGAAAAGGTATGAGGGGTATGTAGTAATTTGGGGGTCAGTGTGTTTAGGAGTGACGGAAGTTTTTATTCATCCCTCCTGATGAGTGATGATGAGTCGAGAGAGTCCTGTTGGAGAGGTAAAAGATATCCCTCAACCAGTGTCTCTAAATCCGGCCCGCAAGACGCATCCGCTGCCAAGACCTTGACAACCCTCTCCCTTGAACCTGGGCACCCCTGCTTAGTCAACAAAAGTAGCAAACCACTTAACTAATGTAATCATACTTTAAATACTTTTCATTTAACCCGTGCTTTAACTTAACGATTATCACAATATACGTACTTTTAGTTTTCATTTAATCCATGTCTTAATTTAAGGGTTTATTTCGGTAAATTTAATCTAAGTATATCGCCTCTATTAATATATAATAGGTATTGATCCTCCAAAATCTTATCTAGATACCGTCATTGTCCTGGTTTTGCATATTAATTATTCAAGGCCCAATCGGCCCATCCTGCCCCGAACTCCAAGTCGCTTCCATTTAATTAAACTTGCACCGTTTTACATTTCACTGCCATTTAACAGTGAGAGGTCAACTGAGCTGAGGACCTTTAAATACCTAACCCTCAATGTACCACACCTAAATTTCAAAATCAAAATAATAGTAAATTAGAACAGGCTTTTCACAAAATTATTATAAGCAATAATTAGTCGCCTGTAATATCAATAATACAAATTGAAAATATCTCAGGAGTAAAAATAAATGCCGCCAACGGGAATTGAACCCGCGCCTTGCCGTCTGATGTCCGGTCAGACGCTCTGGACCACTGAGCCACGTCGGCTTACTTCCAACACGCCAAATAATTCAATATTTAAAAAAAAAAAAAAAAAAAAATTTTTTTTTTCTTTTTTCCTTTTTCTTTTTATAGTGACGTATTTCCCATCTCACTAGGTGTGGAACGCCTGTGTTGGGATGGCAATTTACATAGTGGTTGTTAATAAAATAAAATCAGTTTTTTTTATTTTTTTTTTAAATTTTACAATTCAAGAATGAATGTAGAAGGTGGAGGCGAAGCAATAATAATTTTAAGTAATTAATTAATAAAGTTTGACCAAAAGGCGTATTATACATATATACACAGTAGGCACAATTTTTAGTATGTTATGAAATAGTTCAATGTATATTTTTATTGGAGGTAATCAATGATTTTATTTTTAAATAAAGTTTTGATTTGTGTGTTTCTAATGTCAATAGGTAGAGAAAACTATATAGGGTTATATGCTACATACTAATTTGTTATATACTAATATGTACTTGTACTTCAATCAACAATTAGTGCTTAATATATTTTTTTCCCCTGTAAACAACCAACTTTATTTTTGTAGGTAAGGCTTTGTTAGTGCTGAATTTCCCACGAGATGGCGTCGAGACATATTATATCTACATTTGTTGGTGAAATATTTTGACTTGTCAAATATTATTATTTTGTCAATGATAAACTAATGCTTATAAGACAATGTTTTTATGCATAGCTCAAAGGATAATAAATTATTATAAGCAATAATTAGTCACCTGTTACCCCGCATCAAATATTGTTTTTATACGACTTCATCACTTATGTTAGAGATTTGATATGGCAAATACAACCGCAGGTTTGCCTAATACACCAGGGCCGCGCGTCACTTATTTTTATGCACGGCTGCTTCACTTACGTCGTTAAGATTCTGGATTTATTTTAGGGTATTGTATCGTCTTAATAACGTATTAAATGGAAGTGTTTATTTACCCATCGAATAACCTCAACCCTTTCAATGTTAATTTATAATTTATTGAAATAAATCGCCCTGTATTTTGCGTGAGAAGGATATTCCTCTGTTTTTTCTGCTAGATGTAATCTTTATTCCCAAAACAAATACCGTAAATATAATGTCAGATTTTACTTGGACTGGGATCCATCACAAATTTTATGTTATCTTTATTTTAATTTGCATTTTACACTGTAAATTATTATAATTTTTTAATTAATCAATTGTTTGTGTTATAGATTTTTTCTTTGCTAGTAAAAAAATAACCCTTTGATGCCTAAAAATAATAAAGATCAATTTAGAATAAACAAGGGGGCGGCAATAAAAGGGTTAATTTTTTTTTTTGTATAACACCTTGTACATTGAATTTTTAACGTTTAACGACATATTTATGCAAAACTTACAGAAGTTAAAACATTCTCTTCTATTTATAAAGTATAAAATTTTGTCTTTTTATTATACAGTAAAATTATCGTTTCAAAGCTTCGTATCTAATGATAGAAAGGAGATTGCTTGTTGGAAAGTTGATCTATCTTTAATCATTATAAAATTGTATGTTAATTGAATTTTGAACTTTCTTCTCACTTTTTTTCCTTCTTGGAAGTGAACTCGAGGAAGTCCTAACCTTTGAACTGATGCGTATCGGCCGGGCTCTTTCATCTGGAAAATTGGATTCACTCTGCCCTCTACGCTTTATGCAACGACCTACTTTAAAATTCTGTTCACGTTTTTTAAACTGATTTTATCATTGATGGATTCACGCTAGTATTGTGGAGACCCTTGCAAGTTGTGTGAAAGAACTGATTATTTTTAAAGTTGTCTTAAAATTACATAAACGGAGAAAAATGATCCTCTAATAGTGACACCATGCTGACTTCCTGATAAAATATTAGTCATTGAGAATATATCGAGAACGTTTTCTTTTCTTAATACATATTATGCCGGAATGTGACAATATCAGTATGTCAATATCAATATCAGTATTTGTAAGAACACGTGTTCCGCCGTCCTCATAAAACATCCGCTTTTGACTGATAATCTGTTAGGAACTCTATTTCAATTCATTCATTATAGGCCTGCAGTCCGATTTTTAATACAAAAAGGAATACTTTGACCATATTGTTAATAAATTATAGCATTTCATATCAGTAAGTTTTCTCTGTGCAAAATGTAGTGTTCAACGAAGTGGTTAATTTGATATTTGATTGCAATTTTGTTTATGAAATTCATATATTATATCAATTCATATACCCAAGTGGTATCATTGACATAAAATATAAATGCACAGATAACTATTAATCTTCTGCTGACACTCTAAACAAGATCTTGATACTTGCCAAGAAGGTAGAAAAATAAAATAAAATGTTAAATAACCAAAATTTATTTTTCGTTAACACGATTGTCGTGATTATTTTTTGTACGATACTTACGAAATTATTAAACATTAAAAATGTTTAAGATTACCTACATGTAGAAAAAAAACCACAAAGCTAACATCAGTTATTTAGAAAATGGTATTCTAGTAGAAATTACTCCAAAATAACATTTGCACATTTTAAAAGGCTCTTACAAAGTTTGATGACGATACAATTTCCGCACATATAATGGAGCACACAGTAATGAAATTTCACTGAAGATTAATAAATTAAATAAAATATACACTCAAAGGAAAAAAAAACTTACAACCTCAGATATATTAATTATCTTTACATAATGGGTTGAATAATGCCCTACCTTTATCTTTACTTACGAATTCAAAGTTAGTTTACCAATCTCCATATTTGCGTATTGAAATGTGATTTATCCATTTCTCAAAAGCTCAAACATGTCCCATGAATATCTATGCAAATTCATCTGAGCACATTAGATCCGATTCCCTACTACTCCTTATCCCGCTTATAATCCTGATTTCCCGAATATCCAGACGCATTTCAGCCGACTGTACACATATACAGTAATACTGGGTTTGGCCTGGGTTTGTATACCTATTGGTAGATTGGTTTGGTACATTCGGACTGTCTGGTTTCTCCCGGATTTGGTTCTGGAGTGATTATTGATCCGTCTGTACTGAAGTAGGGATGTGACGTGGCCATTTGTGCTGCCAAACTTTTGAGTTATGCAGGCTTGCGTTTTGCACTATGGACCAGTATGTTCGTTACTAATGGCCAACTTTTGCAAAATAAAATAGCTTTATTTTAAATGACATCTAGAAGATGTATGTTAGATTATATTTTTTAATGGTAATAAATCTTTCACAATAATAATCAGTTAAAAAAATTTGTTCTTCAATCAGATCATTAAGAGAAACGGCTAAATTGTATTTTTCACAGGAAACATAAATTTGGATTTAACGACAAAAAACTTGGACAAACTGAATAATCCTTTTTTTAATCGAACGGTATATTTTTTAAAAATAATTAACATAATCTCACAAAAATATTTCAAATATCCATGAAAAATTGAATTTTTTAATGGCATCTTGTTTTATACTGTAAATAAAAGAAAAATATAGTAGCACATATCCGTACTAGATATTTGCTAAACCTAATTTTATTTTTGTTGGGAATTTTGATCTCAAATCCAAATTTAAGTTTTGTATGAAAATAAATACCACGCAGCTGTTCCTCTTAACCACGTACACACATATAGATGCAAATACTTTGTTTTGTATAAACCACCTCTCTAGACTCACCTCACTTTAAATAGTAATTTTAACAAATACTTTGAACGGGTTGTTTCACAGAATTTGAACAATTCGTCAAATTTCAAAGTTGATTTTCAAATTCTGTGAAGGTTCTATTCAAATTCTGTTATTATTTCAGTTTTGTTGAACAACTGGCCAATTACGATATAATAACAGAACATGAATAGAACCTTCACAGAAATTGAAAATCAACTTTGAAATTTGATCAAATTTTTTTAAACAACCCATCCTTACTTCAAGTCGCAAATTTCATGTTAAAACAGCTTTTTCACTCCAGAATAATTATTTCTGTATAATATTTTAATAGCTGTCCATCCCTGTACATGAACAAAGTAAACTCTTTGGTATGATATATTATACTAGTGGATCTATACTGTAATGTTTCGCTATTGCTAACGTTGTACTCGGGCGCCTTCGACTTCTTCCACCATTCACTACCGTATACCACGATGTTGCTGCCAATAAACTACATAACATTGAATTTTTTAGATGTTCACGGCCAAAAGCATTTTTGTTGTTTGTTTTTTGGGGTGTTATGCCGTGTTGCGCTAACTCCTTCTTTAGCCGACGTTTCGGACAGCGTTGCAGTGTCCATCATCAGGGCAGATCCGGTAGATCCGAAGATGTGTAATTGTAGGTTGTCGAGTTTGTGCTTATTTACTTGGAAGCGATACCGTGCCGCCAGCTTCAATCCACTACGAGCTTGTAGGTATTACAGTTACAATTAACCTACAATTACACATCTTCGGATCTACCGGATCTGCCCTGATGATGGACACTGCAACGCTGTCCGAAACGTCGGCTAAATAAGGAGTTAGCGCAACACGGCATAACACCCCAAAAACAAACAACAAAAATACATAACATTGACTTTAATTCGACTCCGTATCTCATTTCGGTGCAGACATATTGCAGACGACGTGAAATAAGCAGGCCAAATTTTTATGTATATATTAGAAACCAGTTAGAATTTAACTCAACCATTTTAAATGTATTTTATAATATAAAACGGTATCCTGCCACAGACCGCCTTCTATCTAGGGAAATTAAAATTTGTGGTTGTATATATTTTTGAATGAGATCTCAAAAAAATAATTTTTTTTTTTTTTAGATTCGAAATTAGCGCCCCTAAAATTTAATATTTCAAGCTAGAACAACCATCCACGTTCACAAAATTGGATTGAAATCGGTTAGGTGGTTTCTGAGACACGTGATTTTTATATATTAAGATTCTCTGATTACCTTATTTGAACTCAATGAATCTCGATTATTTTACTGAAAACTGACATTCGACTCTTCAAAAAACCATTTACAATTTTAACATTAATTTAAAGCTAACACAGAACTAAGAATGTCCACAAATTAATTGTCACTCTTTTAACTAGAATTAATTTAGATCATCCAGATATTGAGAGAAAACTGATCATGCATTTCGAATGATGAAATCTTTCATCTGACGTTGGTGCTTGATATATAGTGGTATAGGGTGTTCCGAAGATCCGAAGAGGTCTGGTATTGGATTACAGGCAAACACTATTCCGAGCGGTCGCACTACGAAGGGGCGGAGATGGAAAGGGGAAAGGGAAGGACACGTGGGGATTATGACAGGTGGATGATATGTCATCTCTACAGATGACAGGGGTCGGGAGAGGAACAACCTGATACGAGGTATATCTCAGTGTCAGGTAGAAGTAAGGGATGAGTCATCACCACGTTGTTGGCACTGAACAGATATCCCTAGAAGTGTGATCTATGGAGATTTAGAAGAAAATTGATGTCTTCAATTTACATAAAATACCTTTATACCCCTTGATCCCAGACAGTCCAATGAAATTGTTTAAAAGCTCAGAAAAATTTCGATATTTGAAATTTTTTATTTATTTTAACTGAAATAAGGAAAAATTGCGCTTAATTTGGGCATACGAACTCGCCCACAACACACCCCTATCGGTTTATTACAGTAGTTGTTGGGTTTTAAGTAGGCATTCCTAAATAATATTTAAAGTTAGAGTTAACATCAAGGACGCAAAATATATATCTAGACTTGTTATTGTCTCACAAAATTTAGATAAAATGTGGCAAGTAAGAAACACTGTTATGTTTTCGGTGAATTCTTAATTCAAAAGTTGCTCATATATGACAAAGATAAACATTAAAAATATCTATGTATGAACGAATTAAATGATAAGACCGGGCGGCGTTTTCGTATTTAAAATTTGCATTGAATGCAGACTAGAGTTACAAACCTGGGAGCCTGACGGATTTTGAGGTATCTTGACACCTCAAAATCAGTAACAGAGCAACAACAGTTTGCAAATAGCGGCGATTCTTGGTGATACTTGTTGTTACTGCTGATTTCGGCCGTGCATTTTCTCTACGATGCATACAATTTTCGGACGGGACACAACTTAATTATTTATAATAATCGAAAGCACTACAATTGACGTACTTTTTGTTTCCCACTTTGTAATTACTACAGCGTATCTATATTATATTCTAATATCATTGGTTAACATAATATTATTGTCATCGCTTTTTTGCTTGTATTTTGAGAAACAATAACAAATGGTAAACAATTATCTAGCCACATTGAATTGACGCATATAAAGCTATGATTTAAAATTCACTAAACACAATTCACGCTGTAAGTCAGTATACATCTCGGTTTAGTCAGTGTCCAGACTCCTACATATCGAGCTTATAGAAAAACTATAATATTACTAATGCAAAGCAAATTAATTTCGTTCACAATAATACAAAACGACAAGAAAATACGTGCCTTTATTCTTCTCAGAGAAACAAATAAAACGTAAATGTTATCTGTCTCATTTTTTTGATCAAAATGAAACTTTTTACATCACTGTCTTCTTGAGATGTAATTATCTCATGTTCCCAGATGGTCTTTTTGAAACTACACTCAAACTTCTTTTCACATTATCTTTAAATTTATCACTCGGTTTGCAAGCGCAAAAACTTGGAAAACTTGGTTGCGCTGTATAATTTATTCTATTTTATTAACAACACTCTGAAAATTTTCCGGTCTCTCCCATTTTTTAACAATTTTTATCTAATCGAACGCTTGAAAAATGTAGATTAAAAACAAAATTGCAATTCGTCTTATTTTTAAAAGAGTTAAATGTACATACGTATACTGCTAAGCTCCAAAGCTAATTATGTAAATGCAATAGCGAGATGAACGTTAAATGCTAAATTACTATTTTGATTCATCTTTATAACGAATTGGTGTACTTTATGAATACCAAAAAAATGCTTTAGATAAATTGAAGGTTTTCCTATCGTTTTGCTCGAGTAGAATACAAATAAAAATTAAATTACTTAATAAAAAATATAAATGTAAGCTACTAAAAAAAAATATTTTTTAAATAGAAATGTATGAACGCGTAAAGGAAACAACTTTTAAAAATACAGTATTATAGTTAAGATTATCTGTGACAGTTTCATTTGATTAACTTTTATGCTTTCTTATAAAATTATTTATAAAATAAATAAAAACCAGTTTTGTGCTTGAAATCGAACGTTTTTAGACTGCGTTTGTCAAGCGATTTTAATGCCTATTACCTGCAATGTAAGGTATACCAAGAATATACACAGTATTTCAAATGCGCTATATACATTTTATTTCTTGATTTTCTGTTAAAAATACTGTTTTAGAAACTAGATTAAATTATCTTTCCGGTGTATGCATTTAAAATAAATTTTACTATTTCTAAATAATTTTTGTTTTATATCAAATGAATTAAATATATTTTTTACTTTAATCATCGAAAAATTGAGAGAACTCGTTTTTTTTGGGAAATTTGTAAGAAAACTGTAGCTTCACTTTTTTCTCGTTCATATAATAAAATAAATGAGAAAATAATTTAAAAGTTAAACCGATTGTTACGAAATATGAATTATTCATTTTGCTATTTTTAGAATTTTAGTAATGGCATCCAGTATAAATATTTGAAGCAAACTGGAAAGAATTTTTTTTTCTAATGTCAAAAAATTACGTGTTACCGCATGTTAGAAAAAAGATAATAATACTTTTATAAAATATGGACTCCATGTCACACATGACCCTAAAACGTTGGAGAGGGGACTATATATTCCAGACAGAACAAGACGTGCAAATTTCATGTTGCTGAAACTCATCGTTTGAGAGGTATTGTTTGAAATATAGACCGAGTTTCTGATACATTATGTAAAATATTTTTTGATAGGTCGAACAAAGCTACCTTCCTGAAATATCTCGAGCGGATGAACTTAGTGCCGATTTTTGTTGCCTGGCTTTTCTCTGTATATACTGTGCACTTACTGAAGTAATATCTGAGAAGACTCGACACTCTGCGTCGTTAAGCATCTAATTACTGCAGCAAAGTGCTTTACAACTTAAATACAGACTTTTATTACAGCTACATTTGAACGTGTATCTTATTAAAATGATTTTATTGGATACTCTTAATTTATTGAATCTCTTCACCTTTACGTTTCTTTTGAATATGTTTGTTAAAATTGATTTATGAAGCATAGTAAAAAATTTCTTTGCTTTTCTCGTAAAAATTATTAAAAATACTAATTTAGGCTTTTACGCAGTGACTCTGTCTGTCTGTAAGTCCAGTTCAATGAACTCTAACACATTTGCGTTGAATTTAAATGCCCTGGAAATATTTGTTTGGAGAATTCAGACAAGCTATTAAGTACCTCCCTATAAATTTATTTTAATTGCCATTTTCAAAAAAGGAACTGATTTGGGGATAATTCAGAATATCAGTGATTTTTCACGGATCTGTGCTAGTTCATATATACAATCAGAAAAAAGAATTGGAAAATCAAGCTACAAAGCAGGGTCACCAGTTCAAGGTCTGAAGTGGCAAAATTGAGGGACAGTAAGCACTGGAACTTGGCAATCAATTCAAGTATTTCTACCTCGTAAAAACATTTCTATCAGGAGCGATACATTTTTAAACCATCTTTTTTTGTAAACGTTAAGCCTATCGTTTGTTTATTTATTTTATACGCTTCTTGGTCGAAACCAGTTAGTAAAGTCAGTGATTGTACTACCTAGGTACCTACCTACTATTTTCATCATAATCAATTTGAAAACTATCATAGAGAAATCAACATCATTTTGATAATTTCTATTTTTATAGTAATTTCTATTTTAATGCCGAAAATACATATTTTAGCTAAAATTACAAAGTTCTAACTTGACTATCAACTTGATTGTAAAAACTTCCGAGCATACATTCAGGAAATTACTCGGCGGTCATTATCTTCCAAACTACACGAAGCTTTACGCAATTTTTGTTTTCCAGAACATCTCTGGACATTACCGGGATGAATATGTTCCGCACGCGCCGCTTGTTGTTTGTTTGCCAAAGTGTTTTTTTACTGTCTTTGTCTACCAACTTTACTGCACTACAGTGAACAATGAATCAAGAACTGCGGAGGATGCGTAACACGAACGTTTCATCAAACTAAGATGAATATATATTCCTGGCTTTTGGTAATTATTTTAAATTGAAGTTTGTAATGAAAATACAAATTAACACGATATAAGAGGAGGGTAGGTACTTGAGATTTTTACGATCTTTTTAGGAAAACTTTTTGGATTTTGCAAAAAAATTTAGTATTTAGTTTTACGTAATTAAGATCAGTTATTATAAGCTCCATAGCGCGTGATTGGACTGTTTGAATGTGAAAATAGTTGATTTGACCTAGAAACATCTGTGCAATTTCATACCACGTCGCCAGAGCTTACTTAGCTTATTCAGGAGTTATTGCTGCCTCACGTAAACCTATTTTTTGTTATAAATATCTGTATATGAGATAAATTTCAGCAGGTGAAAGAAACACAAGGTATCAAATCTAAACGGAGAAAACTTACTGACATAAAATTTTGCAATTTTTTTAAAAATCTGGTGAAATCATTCGTATTCCTATTAAAAACGGGACTGCAGGCCTTAAACATATGAAATTACAGGTTTCCTAACAAACTGTCGTTAAAACACGAATATGTTATTAGAATGTTGGAACACGTGTTTAAAAAATTGTATTTATCAGGAAAAGGATACCTGCATGTTTTCCGATATATTCAGAATCGACCAATATTTTATTAGGAAATGGATTGCAAGCACGTTTTTAACAAGATTTCAATAAATTAACCATACTTATTTTTCTCCGTGCAGATTCGTAAGGTTTTTGTGAAAAAAAAATCTGCCATATAAAACATTCTGAAATTGGAATGGAATTATTATTTTTATTTATAGCAAAATTATGAAATATATCTATACCTAATATATAACTGACGGACCGCCAAACATCTTGGTATTTGCACACACTCCTTGCCTCATTCACATTCATACATCGTCTCATACATTCTCTTCTATTGCTCTGACTCTTGACATGGCCCGACCCAAGTTTCCGATTCACTTGATCGTGCCATGTATTCCTCAGGCGTCCCCAACTTTTTCTACCATTCACATTTGCGTCATATTTTCTCCCGAAACTCCTTTCTTCGTTCATTCGCTCTACATGCCGAAACCAATAATAATAATATTAGTGACTTACTCTTACTTAGGAACTCAAACGTTGTATAATCGAAGACTACACTCGACGCTGGAAGTGTAAGGAGCTTAAATCCACCAGGCCTGAGCTTTCAGCGGAGTATTCCTTATTTATCGGAGAAACTTCCTCCGTCTGCCTTATTCCGGTAATACAGACTGTTGTTTTAGCGGGGACCGGGAGAAATTTCTATATCTGCTTAATAATACTGAGAGCTTTGGTAATCTCAGGAATAAGGACATTACACAAATAGCGTACATATTCCGAACATTCAACTGCTTTCAGGGCTTACGCTGAAAACCTATGAAATATGTAACCTTTTCTTCCGTCTTCCTTAAGAGGTTAACTTGATTTTACTTCTACTCCATTTCAGTCTACAAAAAGGAAATTTTGTCTTAATTTATTAAATTATTAGCAAAGGTTATAAGTGCGTTACATAGGTGTTGGTAAATGTATAAAAATGTTGTTTTAAAAGCACTACCTACATAGTCAATA
Source organism: Hesperophylax consimilis (assembly GCF_061612785.1). Lineage (NCBI taxonomy): Eukaryota > Metazoa > Arthropoda > Insecta > Trichoptera > Limnephilidae > Hesperophylax > Hesperophylax consimilis. The sequence continues at coordinate 19,489,627 of NC_142838.1, forward strand.
CGATTTGGGTAAAATGACGTGTGACGGCTTGCAATTAATTTTCTCGATTCCAACTTCGTATTTCAAACAGCTTTTCTGATGTAAAATTCTATTGAAAACTGGAAATAAATTTCATGTGCCTCCTACAAAAGAAACTTTGCGCTATTTCTTCAATGTTTTCGGTGCAATAAAATGCAAATGCGCCCAGTCCACGGCGCCTAATGCATTTCCTGACTCAGATGCAGCTCATGAATACGGTAATAGCAATACCATTCACAGAAGTCTTAGTCAAGTCCCCAGTATTATCATGACTTTGATTCAGAAAACTTATCCTTTGTGTTGTGAATAAAGTCGTAGTTAAATTTTTACTGAATGCAAAGCGGATGCTGGTGATATTATTTGTCTTGGTATGTTTTTTGTTTCCTTTATTTTGGTCACGTTTTTTCATGCGGAGGGAAATTTAAAGCAATACAAGACCGTGAAAGGAAATGGTCCAGCAATATACATCACTAGCAATGGCGGAACATGTGTTTCTTGTGACTGAGGCGATATGTTGTGTATCGTAAAGGATTTCGTACATTTTTTCTTTGTTCATTCCGAGAAATTCGCGAAATAAACTCAGTTTATTATTTTCGATCGCGTTTTATTGTAGAACACGCATAAGAAAAAAATATTTAATATCTTTTAAGAGTGTTTAAGAATTGTTTTCTGTATGCGTTAAAAAAAGAATATGGCTCTTTTTTTAACGAGTTTCTGGGTAAAAAGTATTTTACCCAGAACATAATATATGTTTCCTATTTGATTCGTTATCGATGTCTTACATGTCTTATGATGTGCCTTAATATCTCAGAGAAGAAATAATAAAAAAAAATCATATGCGAATTTGTCAGAAATCAACTTTGAAACCGGAAGTATGCTTAAGTACCTACATACACTGGCCTATGTTGTATAATATTCTCGATAAATAAATAACTTATTATATACACGTTTTATAATATCACTAGCCGAAGTCCCAGCCCCGTTTTTAGAAATATTATGTAGACAGTGACCTCTTGTTTTGAAGGTTAAGTGTACAAAATTTCATCAACCTCTGAATAAAACTGTGGATGTGTATACAAATCAAATCAAGCCCGCTCTGTCATTTATATATTAGATAAAATCTTTAACTAATTTAAAATTTTCAAATGATCAATTTTTTTTTTTTTTATAATAAAATTCCAGCTTTGCTAAAACATTTTTTTTTCATATAAACTTTTAAAATATCTAGTTTCTGTTGATGTATTTTTCTGATATGTTTAATATTTCCTGGTCGCATCTGTACGATATTGCTATTTCCTGTTTTGAATACAACGTGTAATATAATAACAAGGATCGTGTACGCCGGCGCCGTTAGTACACACGTTTGCTGTATTGTAGATTCTGATTCAACCACGGGCTTTGAAAAGTTCCCGTGCCAGGAGTACAGGAGCCGTAAGGAGTGGTAAGGAGTTGTGCCTTCCCTGATTATGTCACGCAGCTCGTCTAGACATGGTCGTTAGCTTTCAGCCGCTTTATTTAGCAACAACTTTTCATCATTCAAACGGTGATGCTTATTTACATTTTTTGTAGGCGCACATAATATATCTGTGGCTTAATGCTAAGTATCAAAGTCGGAACAGAAAAATGTCTTGTAAATGTCACTGTTTAATGATTCATCAGTAATAATAAGGCATTATGATTCTAAATAATGGCTTTGTCATCTTGTATTCCAGCTTGTTATATTTAATTCTGTTACAAGTGAAAGTCTTTTTTTTTAAATTTTAACAGTTAGATATACGTAAATATATGTACGGTAAAAAACATTTTATAGCACTAGGCCACATATCCTACATAGAATTATTCACTCTTTTCTTTGTTTGGTAAAGTAACCTGTCATTATAAAAAGTATGTTTCATTACGTATGAATCAGGTATAGAGATTGAAAAAACGCAAAGAAAATTATTAATTTTTGTTTTAAATAGAATTTTAAGTTAAAATTTAAATTCTATTATATATCTACTTTTACCTCAGAAGTCGAAGGTTGAATGTCCAATTAATTAAATAAATTAATGTGTTATCTACCCATAAGGTACACATCATGCCAATTTAAAAAGGCGACTGTCCAACAACAACCTTTAACAAAGTTCTTCTTGAAGGGCAGATGTCCTGGTTCAGAATTAAAGTATTTCTCTTGTTCTGATTGAAACATTTTACCTTGAAAGTATAAGTGGACATTGTTATTTGTCTTGTTAACTCTTGACAGGCCAAGATACCAAACAAAACGTCTGTAACCAATGGTCTTCCGACGACCCCATGCCTTTTTCTGTCTTATGGGCTTTTAAACTATAGAAATCCCAATTATTTAGTCAATTATTAATGGTAACATAGGTATTTGCCCAGAAATATGTATATAATACTAAAATGCTATGTCAAGTATTTATTCTAATATAAGGAGGATAGTAATTTTGGGTACTACCTACTCCCCCACTTGGGATAGTTAAAGAAAACATGAATAAATTAACCCATTTAGTGTGAGATTTTTAAAATGATCAAAAATGTGATATTTGTCTTCTTGAGGCACAAGAATAATTAATTGATTATTTATATAAAAGTACTTAATGTTTCTGTTTATTGTAGATTATAATAACTCATTAAATGAACTCTAAAGAAATTTACGTTTAAAATAATAATGTTTGTTATTTTCTTTCCACCCTGTTCTCCTTGGAAAATACCTTCAAACATAACCGTCGGCCAACTTCCTTCGAATGGAAAAGATTTATAAAGCGTTAAAGTTCAAATTTAGTTTTCGTGTAAGTTTCTAAGTCGAAAACAAAATTTGTACCAAGATATGGATCTCTGTAGGCAGATGATTTATTCAAGGAGGTGTCAGGTACGCTGAGCTCCTAAGCGAAGTTTTCGACAAACGATTTACATTAGAGATTCGAAAAACTTGCTACAATTTACATACTCGTACAGATCTATTCAATTGCCGTCCGATACCTTCTTACCATTAAAAAAAAAAAATTTACAACCTTGGCAGAAGCTTGTGATTTAGAACAAATCTTTTTTTTTTGAATTTGTTGTATTATTTTGGACATTTCTACTAAGTATAATTTGATACAAAAATGGTGTAAGATTGTTTTTCATGGCTTAAAACTGCGATATATTTCCAATTGTAGATTTTTTTAAAGGGTCGTAGAAAATTAATATTTTAATATGTAGAAGTTATTACTGTGGATAATAATTGTTTGAGTAAAAGGTAGAAATTATTTTTTAAATTTTCCTCACTGATAAATCGAATTGTCACGATAAAAGTTTACGTCATTTGTATTAGATTGTCGATATCACCAGAACAGACAACAAATCACAACGCTTTCTACATTTTTTAAGAATTCAATAAAAACACTTAAAAATGTACAAACAAATTTCGACATTCTTTGGCAAAAAATCAGGAAGCTAATAAAAATGTAGATATTAGATACTAAACGCATTTACGATACTTCTGTATTCAATTTTTTTTTTGTGTTTTGCTTACTGCAAATACCGTGGTGAAACGTTCGAATTTATTACTAAGATTTACGATTTATATAAATTTAATCGTACCTCTTTTTCGTAGCATAACTCCCACAACTCTAAGCTTATCGTATACCACCAACGTAAATAGTCCATTTTAATATTTTTTGGTAGTCCAATAATAAGTTTGCCAAAGAGTAGGAAGTTAAAGTAGGTTCATTAAAAGTGAATTACGCACATCATTAAAGCGTCGATTGAGATCGTATACAAAATAATATAAATTGTTTATTGCATTATTATTAAAAGATTCTACCTTATAAGACTTTTGCTACCTGTTTCAAGTCCGACAGTAATGGACATTGCTGGTTTTACTACAATCACCTTACCATCGCTTCAAAACAGCTTATCGAATACTTCGAATATCAAGGAATTTATGAACAATTTAGAAGTGTGTTTTAGTATTTTTCTTTCCATATGCTTGATGACTAACAGTAATTTTTACGTCTTGAATAGTGGGTGATTGCACAACTTGCGAAATAGGGTATTGGTAGATATACTGAGTGGTGTCCCTGTTGCTGGTGGCACTGTATAATTTTATTTATTTATTTCATTTTTCAAGTTGACATTCCGATATTATTTATTTCGGTAGGAGTTATTTATAGTTGATTTCAGATCCCAAATCAGAAAGTTCGCATCTTGGAATTCGATGAATCTTCTCCCAACTTTAATATTAAACTTTATTTCTTTCCTTAGCCTTGTAGCCCAGCCGCTCTCCCGAAGAGGCCGAGTAAGCACTTTGGCTAGGGTCTACGAACCTTTTAAGGCCTACAGCATTTCTCTTGAAAACATAAATACTTGACAGAAAAAAAAAACAAGAAAATGAGAGGCCCGCAGGATTGTAGATATTTTCAAGGTGCATTACGATAATTTACGAGTAGGTTATTTTAAGATTAAATAAAAATATTTTTCAGTTTCACGATAAGATTAGTAAAAACGCAGATATCTAGAAACGGAAGTGTATTTTCTTCAATAATTTGCTAATTCAGTTTTTTGGCGTAATTTTAATTTAAATAAAATAAATAACTTTGAACACACCACTGTTCATTCAAAATAATCGACATGTTTAAAAACCAATGGTTTCTTCGTCAGGATAAATGTAGAAAGTGTCTTAGGCTAACGAATGACTTTAAACAGCTCTGCTGTAGATATCTACCTGTTTTAAAAAAATACAAGTAAACAACAACTTTAAAAAATGCTGTTCAATCTAAGTAAGGATTTTGTGTACGGAGTTTCAATTTCTATTCGATAAATAAGTTGAATTATTGGTAGCCAACCTTTTGTTCCTGATAATGCACACAAGAATCAAAAGTAATAGTAAGGTAGATAGCAGCATATTATTGTGTATCGTGCCTTAAGGCGATGCACTACGTCGTGCAATATTTTAAATTAAGCCGCTATCAATAACAACCCTTACGTAGATGGCGATAAGGTTTAAATTCCACCTTAACACCATCCGCCTGTTTTAATTTATACAAGAAAAAAACATGGCCAAAAAGTGCCTTTTATTTTATTTTGTGGATGTTCAGGCATAAATATTAAATTTTTTTCGATCATTTTATAAATAACTTAATTTACCACATTATACAATAAAATAATAACCGAAAATGGGTTCGTAAGTAGGAGATTTTGAACTTAAAAGCAGTTTTCATAGGCCTTTACATTATTTTTTTCTGGGCTTATAAAAAGACTTATCTAAAAAATTTTCGATTATTTCAAAGGCCAAGATGTATTCTACGTCATATTTAATTAAAGCATCTGAAACATATCTAGGCGACCAAATTTTCAAACCAAAAACTTTTGCATTTTGCATTACTACGTATGGCATCGCCTTATGATAGCTTACACGGCGCTTACGTCCATTTCGATCCCTGTATGGAAACCATATTGAAAGCTGTATCGAAAATCTGTAGCAAAAGTTAAAAAAATAATTACATGATTTAGAAATTCACAATGTCGAACAGAAACTCGCTTTCACAATCAGTAATAAACATAGTCTAGTCTAAGTATAGTATTTTTAACAAAGTTTATAATATATTCCGAAATGAACACACAATATTTCAAAATTTCACAGTTACGTAAAACAACGTAAAAACTGCACGAAAATAGGTGCCAAAATACAGACCTATTTTACACTCGGAAACTGTAAGGAAACTACGAAAAAAGTTGTCGTCTAAAGCGTCCAATAAAATAGTTGTTGTTAATGAAATGTTTCTAAATAAAATGTTTTCTACATATGTATTATAAATTGTTGTCGTTGTTTAATATAAATGTATATAAGTACTGTTTACGATTCTCTCATCAATATGATATCATTGCATGTACTGTTGTATACCTACATAAATGTATTTAAGTGTTGTATACGATTCTCCCAGCAATATAATATTATTGCATGTACTGTTGTATACCTACATAAATGTATTTAAGTGTTGTATACGATTCTCCCAGCAATATAATATTATTGCATGTACTGTTGTATACCTACATAAATGTATTTAAGTGTTGTATACGATTCTCCCAGCAATATAATATTATTGCATGTACTGTTGTATACCTACATAAATGTATTTAAGTGTTGTATACGATTCTCCCAGCAATATAATATTATTGCATGTACTGTTGTATACCTACATAAATGTATTTAAGTGTTGTATACGATTCTCCCAGCAATATAATATTATTGCATGTACTGTTGTATACCTACATAAATGTATTTAAGTGTTGTATACGATTCTCCCAGCAATATAATATTATTGCATGTACTGTTGTATACCTACATAAATGTATTTAAGTGTTGTATACGATTCTCCCAGCAATATAATATTATTGCATGTACTGTTGTATACCTACATAAATGTATTTAAGTGTTGTATACGATTCTCCCAGCAATATAATATTATTGCATGTACTGTTGTATACCTACATAAATGTATTTAAGTGTTGTATACGATTCTCCCAGCAATATAATATTATTGCATGTACTGTTGTATACCTACATAAATGTATTTAAGTGTTGTATACGATTCTCCCAGCAATATAATATTATTGCATGTACTGTTGTATACCTACATAAATGTATTTAAGTGTTGTATACGATTCTCCCAGCAATATAATATTATTGCATGTACTGTTGTATACCTACATAAATGTATTTAAGTGTTGTATACGATTCTCCCAGCAATATAATATTATTGCATGTACTGTTGTATACCTACATAAATGTATTTAAGTGTTGTATACGATTCTCCCAGCAATATAATATTATTGCATGTACTGTTGTATACCTACATAAATGTATTTAAGTGTTGTATACGATTCTCCCAGCAATATAATATTATTGCATGTACTGTTGTATACCTACATAAATGTATTTAAGTGTTGTATACGATTCTCCCAGCAATATAATATTATTGCATGTACTGTTGTATACTTACATAATTGTATGTAAGTATTATATGCGATTCTCTCAGCAATATGATATTATCACATGTACTGTTGTATACTAACATAAATGAAAGCATGCTTTTAACATTCATGTTCACTCGTTAATAAAAAATCACAAATCATTTTTTGCTTGACGACGAAAATTCTTTCCATATTAAATTATACTTTCATCATTCTGCTTCATTCGTTTTTGAGAATTCTTTTTTTTCCACTTTCCGAACCTTTTCTGTACCCATAACCCCCCAGAATGACAACCTTTCTTGTTATGTAGGTGAGTAACCTCTATGTTACGAAGAACCCATAAACTGTATCCCAGCGTTTGAGGCAACTTTCAAAACTTAAAGTTTTTTTTATTTTATATTTTTTTCCGGTCCAGTCTTGTGGGATTCTAATGATGAAAATATGTTTTTATCATATCGGTTTTTGAGGCCAATTTCAAAAGTATTATTGTTTTAATTTTAAATGTGTTTTTTCGTCCAGTCTTGTGGGATTCAGGTGAAACAAATATTTTGGACGCAGGTACCCTCATTATTTCCTGGCTACCTGGTCGTTTTCGAACTCTAATTTCCGAACCCTCCTCTTTATAGGTGTTAACCACAATGAATATAAACTTTTCTCAAGCCCATTATCACATTTTAGCAAGGTTTCGAGTTGTAAAGTTTTAGGGCTGATAAAAACTCTTAACATAGGTAATATTGCATTTTACGAGAAACCAAACCTGGAAAAAGAAAAGCAAAAAAAATATTTAAAAATGTTTGGTGAATATTCTTTTCATGATCTAATATCAACATCATAAAACATGAATATATTTTTACACCGTTTTATAATAAATTATTATTTTACATGTAATAAATATCACGTTGAATAATTTTTAGAAGAAGGTATGTAATATTTTAATAAAGTTAATTTTAAATTTCTTCTTAGATGGTTATTTGAATGTAATGACGTCCACGACCGTGTAAAAAAATTGCTCGATGAAAAATCGTAGATAATTTATTCCAAAGTTGCATTCACAAAATAAAAAGTATTCTGCGATTCTAAACATATTCTTCATACAGTTTCTTTGTACATAAGGGTTAAAACCGCTTTAAAAAAATCATCGATTTTAGTATGGAGGACACCGGTGTCCCATTCACAGTCAAGACAATAAAAAATAGTAATTGCATGGAATGCAAAATGAAATCTTTTGACCACTTGCTCGGAGTCCGCCACTCCACGCCACTACAATAAGTGGGAATATGGCGACCTTTATTTTGACCACTAAATTTATACCTATCGTGTTTACGAGACAGCAGTCATAGCGGCTTTGTACGGATCTTGTTGTTTCGGGATATGTTAGTTGTTCCCGGGACATTTGAAGCCGATGTTAACTGTTTAGCATACCCCTACGCTGGGTGGTACAATTGTACCTACACGATACACGGTACACATGTGCCGATGTTTGCTCTTGATTATCGGCGGATAAAAACGCCCGTCGAGCTTGTAACGTGAAACCGCATTTGTTCCATGTCTGTCATCTATGTAGTGTGTATGTAGAAGTCACGTGTGCGCTGTGACAATACGTGGTGGCCGGAAATACGCTGAAGTTCCAGAAACAGGTAATTTTACAAAACACGGAAAATTTCTATTCCATTTTATAAAGCAGATAACATTGTCATAAGCATTTAGTATGAGTGTATTGTTTTACGACGGCTTATTTATAAGATTTTATTAATAAATTTAAATACATCATACTTACTGTGATTTTCATAACTAATATGCTAGGCTAAAAATGTTAAGTCACTATCCGCGTCTGTCTGTTTGTACGCTAAGTTCTTCTAAACTACCCAATAGTTTTGACAATAATATTATTTCCATCTTGAAAATTTCAGGTATTCTAGAATTCATAACTTCAAAACTTTACCCCTGACCAATTGTAAGTCCTCGATCAACGCCGGGTATATGTCAACTAATAATATTAAATATATTTTTACATCATTTCATTTAGGTTGGTAGAATAATGTATGTTAGATAACGGTTTTAAAATACATAGTCAACTAATATAAGTAGTAATATTCAAGTATAATAATTTTTCCCTTAGGGCCCGTTCCCACTTCCGTTTTCAAATCGGAGGCGGGTCCCGTTTTAAAAACGGATGGCCAATGGCCCTGTTCACACTACCGTTTTAAAAACGGACCATACTCTACGAAAAAAAATAATTGTCGATTCAACAAAAACATGTTATTTGCTCATTCTTCAGTAATGGTGCGCAATGGACGACGATGAAGCTCTTGTTGTCATGTTGTACTTATTAAAAAGAAGGAAATAAGTGAAAAGAAAATTTTGGGTACACCCAATCATAGCCGAATGATTTTCTGTAGGAATTTTCCAAGTGTTAATTGGTGAGTTGAGAAGTGATGAACTAAAGTTCTTTAATTATTTTAGAATAATAATGATTGGATTATTTATATAGCGCCGTTTTCACCATGAAAAATCACCTCAAGGGCGCTTAATGGCTTAAGAGAATGTCTATCACTTCCTTTAACCATCTACTGGAATGAGTTTCAGAGAGCTTAACATATCAAAATACAAAATTGAGAAAGTGCATTTGTCCTGAAGAAAGGCTATCGATATTTTAAAGTGAAAACAATAACAACTCAAATATTTTTTTATTATGTGTTTATTAAACTAATACGCTCTTCCGTGCATCTCATTAAAGCTTTAAAATTTAAAAAAAGTCAACTAAAAAAATAAAAATAAAAATTTTGATGTACAAAAGTTGTGTACACCAAGTGTTTTGTTTTTATTTAGTTAAAGATAAAATATTACCATACTCTTTCTTCGACCAGTGGTATTAAATTTTCGGGATTTATTTCCTTATCCATTATTGTAGTTTTGATTTATTTACTTTACAAAATAACCAAATACAAGCCCGCAGCGTGCCTGCTTACTTGCGACAGGGAGCGGGCGGGGAGGGGTCGGGGTTTGGCGGGGACTGTGCCGGAACGACTGGACGACAAGTGTGAACAGCTCCATACAACACTATGAGCGAGCGTGTTCCGACACGATTTGAAAACGGACGCGCTGCGTAGGCGAGCCATCCGACAAAAAATGTCGGATCCGTTTTCAAATCGTGTCGGACAAGTGTGAACAGCTCCATACATCCACTACAGCCACTAGGGCATCCGTTTTTAAAACGGGACCCGCCTCCGATTTGAAAACGGAAGTGGGAACGGGCCCTTACGAAAAAGAGATATTTAATAATTTCCCGCAAAGGTTTATCCTCAATATGATATTTTTTCAGATTTGCATTTACGAAAACATGTTTTTCGCAAAGGTCGCATTTTATCTGCGACGTAATCTGCTATTGTGTCCACGCTAGGGTCTGATGGCCCCTTCTAGAAGAATAATACAACCCCATCTATCGGGGCTTCCTGCTAACATACTAACCAAATGATCTCTTATTTTTCTCCGTATGGCGTGGCGTTAAATTCTATTTAAATTAATATTGGATATATACATACCTTCGTTTTTGACGATTCCAAAATATCCATTTCAATTTTTTACTCTATTTTTCTATTTAAAGTATTATAATGAATGATTTTTTCGATACCTGCCTCACTAGGAAATACCTGTGTCGATAGAGACGTAGGAGATACGTAAATGCGTAAATACATAAATCTATATACAGGATGTCCGGGGATGAAGTTTTTAGGAAAAAAAAGTAGAATTTTTTGTATGGAAGAGTAAATATTCTTCTATGAAAAAATATTTTTGATCGGAAAAAAAAGTTGGAATTTCGAAAATATTATTTAGCTTTTTCAAAGTTAGCGCCCTTTACCCCCGGACGCCTGTGTATGTATATATGAATGAATGAGTGAATATTTTTCCCTTATTCACTCAAAAGTTGATATAATGAAGTAAGGCGAAGCTTAATGCTAAAAAATATTCTTTAGATAAATTGAAGATTTTCCTATCGTTTTGCCTGAGTAGAATACAAATACAATAATAAATTACTCAATAAAAAATATAAATGAAAACTACTAAAAAATATTTTATTTCAATAGAAATGTCTGAACGCGTAAAGGACACAACTTAAAAAATACAGTATTAACTGTATTATCTGTGACAGTTTCACTTGATTAACTTTTTTGCTTTCTTACAAAATTATTTACAAAATAAATAAAAACCAGTTTTGTGCTTGAAATCGAACGTTTCTAGACTCCGTTTATAAAGCGATTTTAATGCCTATTACCAACAATATAAGGTATACCAAGAATATACAATTTTTTAGCTTCCTCTTAATAATGAATGGCAGAAAAATACGATCACCCGATGAAGACTTAACGCATTATCTCTGTACTGAAATGAGATACAGAGTAGAATTAAAGTCGACATAATGTAGTAATAATATGGATTTCATGATATTAAGTGAAACTGATGGCAGAAAAAGTCGGGGACACCTGAGAAAGACATGAATCAAATAATTTGTGGTAAAATGAGTTGTACGCAAAGATATTAGAAGAACAATATCTTTGGTTGTACGTGATGAAAGAAGAAATGGGTGTAAGGAGAATGTCTGGCTTGGACGTGAATGGTTGAAAAAGTCAAAGACGCCCGAGAAAAACATGGAACGATCAAGTGAAACAAATAGTTACTAAAATACAATAATATTATTTCCACCTTAAAAATGTCAGGTATTCTAGAATTCATAACCTCACCACTTTTCCCTTGACCAGGTATACGTCAGCTAATAATATTAAATACATTTTTACATAATTTCATAGGTTGGTAGAGTAAGGTATATAAAAAAGAAGAAGAAAAACCAGGAGATGTAGATTAATCTTATCATATTTGGAATGATATTTCAAATGTACAGGGTTTTCCAATAAGAGGTGTTATTTTGAATAGCCCGCTATTTCGGTAGATGTTACTTTTGAAGCTGTCATTTTTTGACATTTGACAAGTAGAAACTACGTCATTAATAAAAATGAAACGATACACGCTTAAATAACGCATTGAAATTATTAAAATTCACTTGAGTGAATCAAATGCAAATCATCTTGAGTGATGAGGCCCATTTCCACTTCGGTGGCTTCGTCAACAAGCAAAATTGTCGCATCTGGGGCTCGGAAAACGCAAGAGTTATTGTTGAAAAGCCTCTCTATCCTCAACGTGTGACTGTTTGGTGTGGTTTATGGTCCGGCGGAGTCATTGGACCTTACTTTTTCGAAAATGAGGCTGGAGTAACAGTTACGGTGAATGGATTGCGCTATCGAGAGTTTATTAATGATTTTTTATGGCCGGAATTGGATGGTATTGATCTGGACAACGTTTACTTTCAACAAGACGGCGCTACGTGCCACACAAGCAACGAAACCATTGATCTTTTACAATTGAATATCAAAATAACACCTCTTATTGGAAAAGCCTGTAGTTGGAAAGAATAAAATGGAGGCACTATAATATTTATGGAAGTTAAGTTTTAGAGATCATACTATTATTTATTTATTAATAAAATAGTGTTTTACAATAAAATTATAATTATACCGCACATATCACCGGGGAATTACTGTCGGGATTTTCAGCTTTACAATAAATTATTTTAATTAATTATAATAAAATGCACGCTAACAATATAATATTGAAAATATAAACCTTCATTGATGATTACTAAAATAGACAGTACAGCTATTCAAACTAAAATAACAGCTGGGCAGTGCGTTTAAAATTGACAACAATAACCTTCTACCGACTAGATTAATAGGTATTACAAAGTACCCGTGTTGCTTATCAGCTACAATCATAGGGTGACAATACTGACAATGATAAGAGGGATTATTATTACAAATTATGAATGTTAGGTTGAATGTAAACTGATATTAAAATTCTGTATATTATATGTTTTACAGTAGTTTGCAATAATGGGACGACCTATTTTAGCAATCCAATGCTCTATTTCATAATCGAATTTAGTCTTTTTTTCTATCTATCTTGAAGATACCCTTTGTTGTAGGAGGGAGGAAACCCAGAGACTGGCAAATCATTCCACAGTCGAGCTGTTGAACTCAAGAACGATTCGTAAAAACGACCCGTTCTCATGTGACAAATTTATGTCAACTGTCTACAAATGTCGGGTGAAAATCCTCGGAGCATCTTCCATTGAAATACCGGTAGAACAATGTCAGCATTCCCACCCGACTTTTACTATTGATTGTGATCCGTGGTGTGACCAAAAAAGAGTTATGTGGTCACCCTGTCTGTCTACCCCTCCGATGAAATGGTATGGTAGTTTATTATTCAGTTTAGTTACTTATTAAATTAATATCACATCCCAAACTTTGAACACACGACATATGAAATAGAGTCAATGACTTTACCGCTCTGCCACAAAGTTCATCTATTTTATTTATAATTCTAACGTATTGAATGATATAATTGCTTACCAGACTGGTAGTTTTTTGGTTAGCCTTTACGCTTTATTCATTAATCGAGCCGCTATTAATAACAAACCTTACGTAGAATGCGATAAGGCTTAAATTCCCGCTTAACACCATCCACCTGTTTTGATTTATGCAAGAAAAAAACATGGCCAAAAAGTGTCTTTTATTTTATTTTGTGGATGTTCAGGCACAAATATTTAAATGTTTTTCGTTCATTTTAAAAATAACTTAATTCGCCACATTATACAATAAAACCATAACCAAAAATGGGTTCGTAAGGAGGAGATTTTGAACTTTAAAGCAGTTTTCATAGGCCTTATACATTATTTTTTTCTGGGCTTATAAAAAGACCTAGCTAAAAAATACTCGATTATTTTAAAGGCCAGGATGTATTCTACTGGCAGTATTTAATTAAAGCATCTAAAACATTTCTAGGCGACCAAATTTTCAAACCAAAAACACATGATTTCGCATCACTACATAGTGCATCGCCTTAAACATTATTAACCATTGACTTAATAGTAAACATTACCGATCGATAATATTGTCCAAGAATGAAACACAACAATATGAAACCATGCATACAAAACCATAACGGCACCGATAAAAATGAGTACGGCTTTTTTAATGTATATTTTATACCGTTAAAAATGTGAATGCATGACCATTTCACAATAAAATATTAGACATTCAATATATATTTGAATACAGGTGACCTTGCCCAAATAAATAGAATGGACGAGATGCGAAAATATTATTATTTGTAACTATCTCACTAAATTATGCTATATTACGAACCAACAAGAAAAAATAAATAAAATCAAACCATTTTTTCCAAAAAAAATTATAGTAATTTTTTTTTTTAAATAATATTTTTTATAAAATATGTATGTATTAATGTAACCCATATGATCTATATTAAAATAATAATAAAAAAAAAAAAAAAAAAAAAAATAAACACGTTTTCCGACATATTCGTATTTCCTTTTCACGCCAAACAATTTGTGTGGTAAAAAAAATTTTTTAGTGTTACGTCACCCGCCACAGTTCCGTTTTTAGTTTTCGAATATGTTCAGAAATATTCTATTTATTAGGAATTTATAGAAAAGCGGTAGTACACCTATGTGTATTCTTCGAATTTTTGACATTATCTTTAAGAAATACATTGGTCAATATGTCAGAGGCCTGACGGGTTAATAAAAATGAAAATAAAATAACAAAAAACTCTGTAAATAAAAGGGCAACTCACCAACAATGTTCTAACTTCACAAGTAGGTATGTCAGTAGAATCTCAAATATATATCCAATTTAAACATTTCTTAGTTTATAATGAAGAACTAAAATACTATATATTCGATCAAACCATACATTTAACTCCCGCGGTTCCCAATCCTACGAATTAACTGTTGAGCTATAATTTTCCAAACTACTGGATTAAGCTTGCCTCAGTAAATGACTAGTTATACAAAGTGTCGACAGAGTTAAAAATATTCGCGACGCCAAGACACGGTGGCATTAGAGTCAAGATAACACTTTATTGTTAACATATCACATACGTTTGTTTAAAAATGTACTAAATATCAATATAGTTACAGTATATAAACGCATTAATAATAAGTATAATAATTCATTCGTCAATATTATTTTTTGTATTTCTTTGGCATTCACTATGTAACAATTTCTAGACAAATAATAAATAATAGCACCTTGCAAATCACCTCTATTGACAATGTTTTCCGTTATGTTGACTCCTCCCTCCGTTTCCCTCTCAACCCCCTCCCCCTCCCTCAAAACCCCTCCCACCAAAGAACCAAACTAAATAAAACCCCATATTTCTGCACTTAGAAATTTAGATTTTTTAAAATAGCTAGTTAATGACACGGACGTGTCGAAACCGGTCGCTAATTAATAAAATTTATACGTAACAAATGTACATTGGAATAAGTAATAAAACTCATTAAAAACAAAAATGTCGTCAATATTACTTTAACCTTGAAAGTTTTTACTTTGGTGTCATCAACGGTGAAGATGTTTGGAAAAAAGCGAATTGACTGTTACTAAACAAATCAATTGACTTTTTTGTGGTTTGTTTTTGGGGTGTTATGCCGTGTTGCGCTAACTCCTTCTTTAGCCGACGTTTCGGACAGCGTTGCAGTGTCCATCAGGGCAGATCCGGTAGATCCGAAAATGCTTTTGGCCGTGAGAATCTAAAAACTTACCAAATCAATTGACTGATCGGAGCCTGAGATTGATCGTTTGAAAAGTTAGAAACAACGGCCGTTAGCAATTGTTATAGACGTTATGAGAAATTGATGTCGTAATGTTTGGAACCCCATAACTCTAGAATAAAGTAATGTTCAGCTACAACCTTGTCAAACCAAAGTAACGATAGTTATTCTGCGTACAATACACTATGTATAATTTCTAATTTCTAATTGCCCCTCAGAATCTCAACATACCCAAATAGAGGATGTCTGGCATGGTCCTACTGGAATATTGCGCAGTATTCATTATATTCAGCTTGCGATCAAAATATATTATATCTGTATTATTATTATTATATACCACATTTTGTCTAGATTAACGCTTCAATTAATTAAAAAAAAAATTAGGTTGACGACCGCTTCACTAAATGAATGTTTATTTTAAATCCGGTTGACAACAGCACACCTTCTTCCCTGTTTTATAAAGCTCGCATCACACGACCCATTAATTACCTCAGTAAACATGGCTGGCCTCCGAAGACAAACAAACTGCCACGCTGCATGCAATTACCGGGTTGGCGCGCCTACAAACAATGCAAGACTGAAAGTACCTTTGTGTGAACAAGGCTTTTATTAGCACATTTTACTCTTTATACAAAAAAGTTGCCTGTGACTCGAATAACATTGCTTGCGACAACTATTTCGCAGCTGGGGACAAACCCAAGAGTGGGTACCAAATATTAATAAAATTATGGAATCTATAACTTTATCGAAAGAGTTGTAATTTAATAAAGGCAATTCACGCAAAAATCTATCGGCTATGGAATCTAGATGAGAGGTAATATTCTGAAAGAATTTCGATTTCAAAGGACATTTTACCCACAAATCAGGCTTTTCATAATTACGTTTGTTCGGAAAATGCCAATCATCGCATTAGCATTTACGTTAAACACACAGAAAGTAACAATTGGAAAGACAATTTTATTTTATACTAGTGGTGTGCTTACTCGAATTATATTAATGATCGAATGATGATTCGAATTAATCACCGCTCGGATACGGACGATGTCGATGTGGATGTTGCCAGGATTTCGATATCTTAAAAACCCATCGAAAAACTTCGTCGTTTCAATTCAACACATGTGAAGGATGATTTTGCAATGAGAAAACGTATTGATTCCTACAGATTGTCTTTCTTAAAAATATTAAATTACGCATTACACCTATCCAAAAAAAGTATGTTAAAACACTATATTTTTTCACATAGGCATCCAAATCTATAACTCTGCTTTGATTCAATACTCGCAAATACTAGTCGATCGGTTTTCTCAGACATAATCGGCCGACAACTTACCACAACAATAACTTGGACAATATTTAGTTGGGTACCTAATCTTTGTAAATGAAGTACCCTATATACAAAGGCATTGAAGAAGTTAAAACTTAAATCATATTTGAACCCAATGATTCCATTATTCCGGCAGAATAGGCACCACAACTTGGCATTAATTCCGAAGAAGTTTCCCTTTGTACCATATTGGCCAATGCCAAGAACCGAAATTCAAATATAGAATGGTTTCAAGTTCAAAGCTTGGCCGGCAGGGGACATTCCGGTCCGGTTACGGTTTGTTGCGAATTTGGCTAACTTCAAATTCTCATAATAATGACCGCGCGGGTTATTTATAGGCGGGTTCTCCTTGTGGGGTAACTTTACTTTCTTTGCGTTATTTGTATTGGCTCGGCATTAAAGTGGATCAAGTTAATAATTAAGAAACAAAAAAGAACAGGTAGGTACCTACTCTTCTCTTTCTGGGACCCCTAAGGACGAGAATTTGAAATTTGTTGAAATGTTTAAATTCTCCGAAACAACCCGTCCGTAGTAGTTAAAGTTAAAAAATGTTATTCGAAAAGACATGCTTCTAATGAAATTTATTACGTATTTGAATATTATTTTTTTACGTTTTGTTTTATTGTTCGCATTGATGGTAAATTAAATTAAAATAGAAACCACGAGTTTGTGGTAAAAATCGGACTTTGGGGAAATGAAAAATGTTTCTGAAAATGCGTTACGCCATTTTTCCTAATTAGCAAACTTGGTAATTGATCACAACTTTACATTTGAACGAGTAAAATTCTTCCAAAATCAGTGTTGCCATAGGTGGTTATGAACATTTTAATTTCAATATTTTTTAAAAATATATGCACAATTTTTTTGTGAAGCGAATATGCTATTTATTATTTAGAGTGAAGAAAACCTCAAATGTATCTTAACTACATATTTATCTAATTAAAAAAACATACCATTATTTTGATAGTCCCAGATATCTCACAAAAGCGGCGCTATACAAATTATCCAATAAATAACTGACGCTTATTATCATTAGAAAATATTTATTAATATATTAATAAATATTAATTATTACCTAAAATTAAAATTAATTTTAATAGACTCCCTCCGTATTTATTCTCTATAATACGGCCATACATTCTATAAAGTTTGAAGAAAAAAATGATGATTAGCAATCTGTATTCCCTATTCAATTTTAAATGAAGAAAAACCATTGATTAGCAAGGTACTTTGTTCGTTATTGGTTCTCATTGAAATTTATTTGAAAAGATTCAAAAACAGTTTTATAAGAAATACTAAAACAATGAACATTCATATTTCATCAAGATAATTTTAAAAAACGTATTGAAATTTTTTTCCTACCTATCGAATGGTAGGTAGATATTTATAATCCGATCGATTGTGTTCTAGCTTGCTTGATAGGCCGGTTCCGCTGAACTCGCTCTACTTAAAACTTAAATTTGTCGCTTACCGACAACGACTCCGTGGCGCAACGGTAGCGCGTCTGACTCCAGATCAGAAGGTTGCGTGTTCAAATCACGTCGGGGTCAATTTACTTTTTGAATTTTCTTTTTATTATATTGAGCGCATATTTTTTACATTGTTAGAACACACCACCAAAGGGTTTATAAAACCTAAATATTTGAGTGGATACCACTAAAAAATACCTAATCTTTACAATATCTTTTGTAATTCAACAGTAACAGTATTCTTTAAATCTCTTGGTGTTTTACTCATACGCTTTTATATTAATTTTAATATTTTACACACCCACTTAAATAATAATAATATGTTGTATATGAGTAGTATTCTTTCGGCCTGTATACCATTTTGTTTTTCATTAAGTATTTATTTGGGTAGGTATTTTCTATAACAAAGTAGATTTACAAAAATCAAAATGTTATAAGAAAAAACTTAATGGGGTTATTAGGTCTCTTCCAAGATGTTGAAAGTTTTCAGTTAGTAAAAAAAGTTTTTTCTTTTTAAATAAACAGTTTGGCAAGGAAATTATTTATAAATACTTACAAGGTTAATACGGTTTTTTTTCATGTAGTGTTACTTATTTATATTATTAGAAAATATAACTCTGAAAATGTAAATCAAAATGTATATTGATATTACTTATATTATGTAAATACATAATATTAAATTTCACTTTTTTTTACTTGTACAATAATTTAAAATATGTTTATATCACTTATACTATATTATGAGTTTTTATAAAAATTTTGTAAATTTACAGATACAAAATTAAAAGATAAAAAAACAACAAAGAAGGCTACATTATAAAAATGAATGTACGTAATACACAATACAATTACAATATATACTTCAATATGTATTTCATACCAGTTTTTTTAAATTTTATTAAATTGTAAAATGGTTACCTCAGCACCCAGTGATGACCACATTACAAAATAATGTTTTAAAATATGTAAACTTATTGTATCAATTAAAAAAAACCTTTAACGGAGGCACAAATCCATCTACATAAATTAAAATGCAAATGTTCGTTTTTTCAAAATTTTAAATCTCCTTAAGTTTTCACCGATTGCTTTAAAAATTAGTCACAACGTTGCATTCGATTACGTGTGTGTTTTTATTTAAATTGTATAGATTTTACCTGTGACAGGTAAAAATATGCCTTTAAAAAAAAACAGCGCCAACTGTTGGACGTAAAAGCAAGACGCGCTATTACAATTGTTTCTCTATCTGCACAGACAGATTGAGCCACAGCAACGACGGGTTACAGCTAGTGAATAAATAAACGAGTAAATGTATGAGTAAATTGAATAATTTCAAATTTTGTATGTGGCGTTCCTTTGTTTGTATCAGACCTTTGAGTTTGACATCGGATATACAAACTCATAAACATTCTAAAAAATATATTTAGGTGGTCTTTCAATTGTTTTGTGTTTTTGGTAGAAAACTACCTTTAAATTCTGTAATAAAAAACAACATATAATTTACAGCTAAATGTGTTAATAAAAATTCTTTCGTTATAATTGTGTGAGTTTTATCGGTATTAATTATTGTGAAAAGAGTAATTAAAGGTTAGTAGCGCGCCACCTGTGTTTGTTCACCGGCACTCGCATAAAATACCTACTCGCGTGGGAGGTGAATTAATTGAGTTCTTACTTCCTACAGTTGGAGTCGCTTTTATGACAATATTATTCATTGTTACATGTCCCCTGAGCCAGTAACTGTAACAGGTTGGTATCGTATTATGGTTGTCATTGGTTTTGGACTAAATTCATGTCAACTTGGTGCTCAAAATAGGGTGTCCAGAACTATCACGACAACGAAAAATTAGAACTCACTCATAAAATTGAAATTATGTACATTACAATACATCACTTTATTGCCATATCCATACTATAAAGCAAATCCAATTCGAATTGAAAGAGTTCGACACAATTTTTTAAGGTTCATCAATTACAAACTATCCACACCCACTGACCAATTTCATTAGGTTAATTACATTAAATTACTTGATTTAACTGACTTATCTTACGAAAGAACTACGAGCAATTCGGTACTTTTATTCGAATTAGTTAACGGCTTAATGGATGCACCTGACTTAACAACGTCCCGAGTATCAATTCGTAAAACGAGGCTTCCTGAGTTGTTCTTTGTTCATTCATCTAAAACCAACTATCTTATTATTTCCCTCCAAAGGCTACATAGGCTCGAAAATAAATTCAGTTCCGTTGATATTTTAGTTCATACTAAAATTTAAAACAGAAATTTATAAAATTTTGTTTCGCTACATTATTATATTAAATAATCTATAACTTACTTTTTTATGTAAGTATTTAACTTATATGTTAATTTTTGTTATTTGCTCCTGGCAGGTATTAATACCTTTTTTCTCTCTTTTTTTGGTTGTGGTTGTATTTATGTGAGTTGCATTCTTTCATTTTGTTCCTATCTTATTTTGTTGCTGTACATATTTGAATTGCAAATCCTCTTCATGAAGCTTGGAATAAATATATTATATTATTATGTTAATTTGAATGCACTAATTTTTACTTGTTTCGTGTAAAAGCCGACGGGCGTACATGAATAAATAGATACTTCATATGTCATTTTAAAATTTTATTTAAACCATGCATCCATGCTAATAAAGTTTTTAAATAAAGAAGTTCTAATTACAAAAAAAATTACAATTATTTTCGGGTGTAATTGTAACTTTTCTTTCGAACATCGTAATACGTGTGTCTGAGTGGCATCAGGTTTATGCCAGTAGTAACTGCGGTTATTCATTTGGAAACATTATGGTAAGATAAAAAAAAATGTAATTTATAGAACAGCTGACCGAGCGCGGAGAAATAATTATTACTATAAAGGTGTTCTTATACGAACGTTTTGTAAACTGCACAACAATAAGAAATTTATGTAAACTTTTTGTTTGGACATTAACATTTTTCATGAAAAGTTTAAAAGTGTATACATATAAATATTAAACTATGTATTATTTTTTCTCGTTATAGTGTTATATTAGCCAATTTCTGTTTAAAGTAAGACTCTAATGATACCGGCAACTCCTTCTAATCACCGAAAGGGAGGTTTAGTTTTTTATTACTGGTAGAATCCATTTTAATCACCCACTTTAGAAAACTTGCTAACCTTGAAAACATATTATTATTGTCTAAAGTAGAAACTTTTGCAACAAAAATATTAGCCCTCAACAGGCAACTATCGTTGCTCGGAGTTTTGTTCGGAAAATGTTCAGCTTGTTACTTCTACCATCTATTTTAATTGCCTTTTAAAGAAAATCTCGGCTCTGGAAGTGATATCAGGTGGAAATTTTGCCCCTAGCCTCGTTCTGAGAAGTAGTGTTGTTAGTTGATAGAAACTACTAACAAACTAGATGGGTTTACTTGTAATTTTGTCTTTTTAGTTGGTATTGGAACGAGAAATGAGAAAATGAGAAATTGGTAAGTTTTTAGATTCTCACGGCCAAAAGCATTTTTGTTGTTTGTTTTTGGGGTGTTTAATCCGGTGTTATGCCGTGTTGCGCTAACTCCTTCTTTAGCCGACGTTTCGGACAGCGTTGCAGTGTCCATCATCAGGGCAGATCCGGTAGATCCGAAGATGTGTAAGTTTTGGTTGTCGAGTTTGTGCTTATTTGTTTGTGGCCTGGGCCCGTCCAAGTGCGAAATGCCAACGGAAGTGGCGACATCTTGTGGCGAATTGCTTGCTGTGCTTTCAGAATTCGCCACAAGATGTCGCCACTTCCGTTGGCATTTCGCACTTGGACGGGCCCAGGCCACAAACAAATAAGCACAAACTCGACAACCAAAATAAACACATCTTCGAATCTACCGGATCTGCCCTGATGATGGACACTGCAACGCTGTCCGAAACGTCGTCTAAAGGAGTTTGCGCAACACGGCATAACACCCCAAAAACAAACAACAAAAATGAGAAATTTCTTCTTATTTTCCATAAGACCTAGGCTTGTATTTTGATGATAGAAAAAATGTAAACTTACAACTTTTTTGTTGTAAAAAACTAAAAGTATAATCTCCTTTCTAAATAAGTCATCTCCGGACTTCTGTGATGCGTCCCCTGCCTTGGGGCAGGTAATAGAAATGTAGTATATTGGATAAAATAAGCGAAAGATTTTGTAAGATCTCGTATAACTCTTCTCTAAATACTATAAAATAAAGTCGCTGTTCGTGTCTGTCTGTTTGTTCTCTTAGTTCTTCTAAACTACGCAACGAATGTTGATAGGGTTTATAGAATTTCTTCCGGAAGGTTTATACGAATATATAAATGCATGCATATTATATTTATAGAATGTATAAAAAAGTCAATGTTTTGTAATCAAGTCGTAAAATATACTTTCGGGAGCTTACATTACTAACGCTGGCTAAGCCTTATGAGATACATCAAAATAATGTACTACGGAATTGTATATATTTAAAACGCCTATATCTAAGTCCACAAGTGTATAATCTTTCGCCCAAGGATAACCCCCAGCAATGCTGGGTACACGTCAGCTAGTAATAAATAAGTTGACTTCTGAAGTTTAGCAATGGTATTTCTTACTGCTTCGTGTTACTCGAAAATTGTGAAATTGCACTCAGATTTATATTGTGATCGACAAAAAGGAATAGGGCTATACGGTTGATCACAAATAATAGGATATATCAATAAAAATATCGCTGGCTTAACTAATATCTACTTTTGTCATAGTAATGGTTCAGGAGAGCCAAGAAATGTTTTCAATTGTGGGAATGAAAACGAGAAGCATACGTCGACATCAAAATTCTAGTGTGAAACGCCGTGAATAACACCAGGCTCATTGTTCAAAGCCTTATGCTGTAAGTACACTGATTTCCGTTTTATAGCTAGGATTAGGAAAAACCAACAACATTAGACAAACCTCAGCTTAATCTTGGTCTTTTATAATTTTTCCCATAAAAAAATATTTAATCAATACATTACCCACTACATGGGTTGAGATCCTTTGTTGAGAGCCGGCGCATATTATGTGTTGTTAGTTTCGTAGTAAGGATTTATTAGCATCGTTATTATCTGTCCTTCCAGGTGTTGATTATATTTTGTACGTAGGAGACACCTTTAGGGTATTTTATGTCTGCATGACACAAATTACTGCCCGACCCCACCTAGTTAGCGACTCAATTAACGGAGCGTCCTTCCTGGGAAAAATTGCTTTTCAAACAGGTCGTGTATCGAAGCTTTAGAACGTAGAAAGTTTAGGCATTTTACCCGGTACGATGGGAAAAACTAATTACCTGTTTTGTACAGCTTAAAAGCTGTTTCAGGAAATTGTAATCCAATTTCGTGATATTTTGTAAAATCTACACTGTTTAATGTTTTATCAGCGGTTTTATCATGTATGCATCATAAATTTCGAAAATTTGTCTACCTGGGCTTTTTGGAACCCAATAACAGAGTTAATGCATTTATAGCTTGGGATTTGATTTATAGTATGTTTATAAAGGTCTGCGTTATCTTTTCGTTATTGCAACAAACAAATATACTGATTATTTCTACTATACTAAATGGTTTTGTAAACAATAGCCGGGAACTTAGGATCACACTGGTGTTTTGAGTTAAGCTTGGTTTCGGTAATGCCATAATCATATTTATTAGTGACACGAAGCTCTATGTCGTACATACAGCCCTATAGAGATCCAATTGGGCATATGAGCATGCCAATCTTTATTTGCTTTTATCTAAAAACAATGTTTTTGTAGATAGGCCCCTGTGATCCTAAACCCCCGACCTGATTTCCAAAGTAAACAATGGATTAAGTTATTGCCTTTGTTAACATGACTTCATATCTCATAAACAGTATATTTATTTCCCGGAATAAAATCAAATAAAATGCAAATTATATTCTGCTCAGTTTTTTCAGAATCCTATTTCATTACGAAATAGGATTCTGGAAATTTGGGAATTACGGGATTCGTTATTATTTTGAATTAAGATATGCTTTTTATGATAAGCTTCAAACAAAACCTAGGTAATAACCAGTGGCGGTCATTGACTATTCAGTGAGCTAGAGTGGTAAGATTGAATTTTTTTTTTCAAAATTAAGACCAAAAATTAAAATCAGTTTGGAGATGTTGCTTTTCCCAAACTGAAAGAGTAAATTATCTTTCTTTGAACTTTTTTCAGAAATAAGGTCGGCCTTCTATACTAATAATAACTTAGTTAAGCATTTCATTTATTGTAAAGACAAAGAAGATACATTAAGCCACTCTAGCATTTACAAACTCAATTGCACCTATTGCCCGGCAATCTTTATAGGTAACACTGCGCGTAACGTAAATATTCGAATAATAGTTTAACAACACAAAGTTTAATAACACAAAGTGTTTGACAACTACGGGTTTTTCAGAATTTACCGAACATTACCAAATAATACATAAAAATAAAATTGGAATACGTTTTAATAATTTAAAAGCATTAGAAATAACTGCCCATTTTTAAATAAACAGTTATAATTAACCTACAGTCCAATTTTAAAGTATTTCCCTTTGTCCCTATGTAACCTCCACCCTTTTCCTGCCCCTCTACCTACCCCTCCACCAGCCTGTCTTTGATGCTCTCTTTCTCTCACACATGTTTTCTCCTTAGTTTATTTACCTTGTAATTGTCCTCTGTATTTAATATAGTTTATATTTCCATTGTCCTGAAGAAGGTTAAGTGCAACTACCACATCACGGGCAAGTGCCTAGCTTTGTAGTCTAAAGGTGCCTAATAATTGTAATAACCATGTCGCTGAAAAAAGAAAAAACTGTATAACTCAATGAAGTGGTTTAAAACAAAGTAAAAATAAATCATTCCCTAATGATATATTATTATATATAATTTTCAATCTCACCACCCTAGCTCACTGAAAAGTCACGGACCGCCACTGGTTAGTAACTAGGTTTATAAAAAAATAGTACCTATGTACATGTCAATACATTTTTGTGAAGTATTTTCGAATTAAAAAATTAAATCGTATTTTCATCATAAATCTTGAGCCATTAGTCAACATTTACAATCATCATAATATTTTCTCCATGAAGTATCTCTCTTCAGGAATGGTTGGTATATTAAAATAAATATAAAGTGTCCTCTAAAAAATTGCACGTGCCTTTTATTTTCCTTTGCATAACGTAGTCGACAACCACATAAATAAACAGCAAAAGAGACGCAAAGTGACAGAGTAGAGGGGCGCAACTTGATGGCTTGCCAAGTTTGGGGGAGGTTTTGCCGGGTCTCGGGGCACGTAAACACCCCCTGAGCTTCCTGCGCCCCTGTTCCCTTACCCTCATACGCCTCTCCATGCCTGCTGCCAATTAAAACGTGAGCAGCGTACAAGCAAAGCATGAAAAGCCTTTTCGTGATATATTACAGCCTCCAAACTGCTTCCTTACAAATCTATTTAATATGGTCGGTGAGAAGTTGGCGAGTCATCTCCCAGAGGTATTTAGGAGAGTGTTTTTTTATTCAGGAATACGAAGAGTGAAATGTTTTTTAACCCTTCATAATATTGTGCTCGAGTTTGCCACGAAAAATTTAGTCGGAAGAGGTTTTGCTATTTTGATATTCATAATACATTTCATACCGAAGCTTAATAAACATCGCTGAAACATGAAATAGAAAATAGATAAGACATCGAACGTAGAACCCCGGTCTTATTCATTCTAGACAAGACAAACAGAAATGTCAACCGATGTCTCATAAAAATTAAAATCGGATAGGTATAGCCTAGACACTATCTACGTTGCAAACCTATTCGGGTAGAACTAAAAAATATGGGAAATAATTGATGATAATCTTGGTAAATCTTGGATTGGAGTTTGTGACCGATAAAAATAATTATGTCTCAATAGCTCAGTTGGTAGAATGTTGTCCCGGTAAAAGAGAGGTTCTGTGTTCGATTTCCAATTGCAACCGTTACCTTTAAATTTTTGTTTATTTTTCATTGAAGATTTGTTAAAATTGTCCTCTTCAATATTTTTATGTATGTTACGCATGGTGACTGGATAAATCATCACAATGATAATTTATCACATCTTTAAAAAGTTATATAAAGTCATGGAAAGTGATGAAACAAAAACTTTATTAACCGGGTTAAGTAGGTTAAGTTAGGTTAGGTTAGGTTAGATTAAAAAAAAAATTCATCGTTTCTAATGACTTTATATAACTTTTTAAAAGTATGTTGAATTGTCACTGTGTTCATGGAACCGTTACGGATGAAAGACATCTACGAGTACATACGAGTATTATGTGTGTGTTATAATAAGCTCAATGGATCTTAAAGACATTATTTGTTTTTAACAGTTCGCTAGATATTGTTAAGAACTTTCAGGTTTTGATTGTTAATATTTTAATTTTTTTGAAGTGAAACTTCTTTACGCGCGTCATGTAATTTCGAGGACCGGAGTAAAACCGACTCATGACCGAAACGAAAATGCGGGTACCCCCACCACCGATTAAAGTTCATTTGATCTAGTCAAAGTTTTGAAGTAACATATAAATGCTTCTTAGCTCATCCCGACAACTGGCGTTGGTGGTGTAATGGTCAGCATAGTTGCCTTCCAAGCAGTTGATCCGAGTTCGATTCTCGGCCATCGCACATTATTTTTTTGTTTTTAACGCCTTTTTCATTCAATATCTTATTTTTTAGTAGGTCAGAACATTTTTTAAAAGAAAATAATATTGCAAAATAATAAAAACACTTATCTCACTGTGATAAAACATTACTCCGCTAGAGCGCGCTTTGCGTTATTGTGTTGGATTAAAATTATTATCTAATCCGTATATTATGATAATTGTATTACATTTATTTAATTAATTTATTTATTTTGATAATATGTAATAATTTACAGAAAAAAAAATTAAAACTATCTCCCTCTGATAAAATATCCGTTCGCTAGAGCGCACTACGCGATCTTGTGTGGGATTCTATTTCTGTACATTGTACATTATTTTTAAAAATATATTATATTTTGGGTGTGATGTAGGTAACATTATAAAACATAACAAGCTCTCATATTTTCAGAACCTACATAATATAATCAATTTATGCGGCTTTGCTTACAGTTGGTGCTCAGCGTGGTTGGCTTTCAATCAGTTAAGCGAGGTTCGATTCTCGGCTGTGGCATTTTTGAAGTGAAACCTTGTTGAGGTGGGGGAGCCGCTCACGAACGTTCTCTCTCTTCTCTTCTTTCCTCTCTCTCAGACACCAGCGAACTGCGCCACGCCAAGCATCAGCTGAAACTAGAAGTTTCACAGTGAGATAAGTGTTTTTATTATTTTGCAATATTATTTTCTTTTAAAAAATGTTCTGACCTACTAAAAAATAAGATATTGAATGAAAAAGGCGTTAAAAACAAAAAAATAATGTGCGATGGCCGAGAATCGAACTCGGATCAACTGCTTGGAAGGCAACTATGCTGACCATTACACCACCAACGCCAGTTGTCGGGATGAGCTAAGAAGCATTTATATGTTACTTCAAAACTTTGACTAGATCAAATGAACTTTAATCGGTGGTGGGGGTACCCGCATTTTCGTTTCGGTCATGAGTCGGTTTTACTCCGGTCCTCGAAATTGCATGACGCGCGTAAAGAAGTTTCACTTCAAAAACGATTCTGTTATTAAACGATAAATACTCGCAACGAACGTTCCGTATGTTACGCCTATAACTGAAAAATTTAAAACAAATCCCTTTATTTCCACGTTGTGTGTTTCGTGATTTTGCACAGAACTGCCTAATAGCGTAAAAGAAAACTCTCGCTAACAAATATGTTTCCATCAAAAACGTATTTTCATATTCATAAAACAAACCCAGCTCAAAGCTCGCGCATACGCATCGCATTCATTAAGCCTTTGTAATTTGCGGTAAAAACTCCAAACTGCGCTTTAAATCCATTCAACTAAATTTCATACGCACTTGTAAAGCCCACCCATAAAAGTTTGCCTTTTAGCACCTAGCAGGATTCACATCCCTCTGTTTTCAAAAGCACAGCCTTCCCTTGCGCGCGAGGGGTAGTGAGCCGGTAGTTCCCTGTTCCCTGTTGGGTGGATTGGGGAGGAATTTGGATAAATTGCAAGTAAGGAAGGGTGGGGAAGGGTGAAGCAAGAGGGTTGGTGCAGGGGTTGAATTTGTTTTGATCCTTGATTATTTCGAGGCCGCAGGACGAAATTCTAACTAGTAGCGGAATGATTATTATTCGGAGTGATTAATGACTTTTGGCGGCGATGATTACAATTGAACCGTTCGCGTAAAATACAGGTTTCCTGAATTAAATGTTAAACACGAGTTGATTGCATGATTTTGTTGTTTGCTTTCTCCGACCTACTAATGATTCGCTTCTATTATCGTCTTAGGAAAATTTATATAAACTATTGTATCTAATTCTTACTAAGTCGTCATTTTACCCTCATTTAACAAAGGTAAAATATATATCAAATAGAATATAACTTGGTAAGAAAGAATCTCTAACGTGTAGTAAGGTATTGATCACGTCTCGTAAAGTTTTCTTATATTTAGGATGCCATAATTCAGGCAATTAATAATGTGTGGTTATATAAAAAAGTCATGTTGTATCTTCTACCAGCCACAGAGAAAAGCATCGCATTGCAAGACGTCGAATTAGCCATAAACATGAATTCCTTGCAACGCCTGGAGAATTTATTGCTACAATTTATTTTCATAACTTGTGGCTTCGTGTTTACTCTGTGGTGTAGTCTCATTATATCCTCAACATGCAGTGGCGTGCTGTGAATTTTACAATTTTTTAAATTTTTTAAAAATTTGTATTTTCTTACAGCGATTATTGTTTTATCAATCAACAACCGATCTCCAAAGTAAGTTTGAATAATTAAATAGCGTTGTTCAAACGTGGGTATTCATGATAATTTGCGAGACTACACATCCATCTCCTATTCCTTCCGACTAGCTTGAGTTTCACAACATGCCCCAATCGGGGATGTGACTGGCTCCAGGCGGTTGGGAGCATGTGGGACTTTTGTGCGATATTCACATTAAAAAAACTCCAAACCATCCTTCACCCTTTGATCGAATTATACCAAATTTTGCGAAGTGATGAAAAGTCATCGCGCGCCCCTGTCAGCAGCTCTCAGGAATCAATAGAGGGGACCACTTGGTGTACCTGATGATATAAGTTTGAAGCAGCAACATGAAACTTTGTAGCAGATGTTAATTAATATGACCGAGGTTTGGATAGCCGGAGATCCAACATTCTCCCAACAGTAGTTTCACGCGGCGGACATTGATTTTCGTCCTCCTACAGGGAAGGCAATGTAAATCTTCAAGTATAATGAAAGCTATTTAGAAGGGGTGATCTAAAAGCTAATAGATTTGCTGTTAAATGAAACTTTGTGAAGTCACGGATTTAATGGTTCACTATGGAAACTTTAGCTGTGAACGATTATTATTAATTTTCTGGTTGAATAAATTCAAATCGAGTTACTTTATTGCGTTTTATCTTTATGTCAAAAATGATTGGCTGGTGAGAGACCTCTGTTATTGAAACCTTTATTGAAATGGTTTGTGCTTCATTAAGTGGCCATACCTAAATAGCCAGGTACTTCAAACCTTCATGTTGTCTTCCATTACCTTTAACCTTGTGACAAGGAACTTAAGTGAAATATATTAAGGCTTAAAAAAATTTTTGTTTAAGATCAACATTTTTTAAAGTTTTTTTAGAAATCTTCCAAACTATTTAAAGTTGGTTTTTTTTCGTTCCGAGTAAGATTGACCGTACTGATGACAAAATTATAGAGGTACGTATGGCGTCACGCGTACCCCGTCAGTTTTAGATCATTTTGGCGGGTTTTGAAAAATGTCTACCTTTGAAAATTATTACTAGAAGTTAGAAGGATTCGTAGCAAAAAAATGATTGGAATTCCTTATTTGCGGGTAAATTTGAATATAATTATTTTATAAAGAATACAATAAATGTCTGAGTAAAATAATTGTCGAAACAGTCAGCTAATGCATCACATCGATAACTTAACAATAATTTATATAATATATTATTTTAGTATAATAATGGTTTACTTTACAAACTTTTTGATTCAATTGCGCATGCAATAGTAAGAAAGAAATCTAATGCGCTCCATTTTGCCAAACATTAATTTGACATCTGACGATTATTCGCAATACACGGGTTTAAGACTTAAAAAGGCGAGATTAAACATTCAATCCTTCTTAGAGCTCGAACCCTATCATCCCTTATTTATAAAATAACCCTTACTTAGAACACGTCCCGTATTTCTCCCGACAAGGAAGCGGCCGTCAAATTTCAGGTGTCAAACAGAACCTTCTTCAACGGCTGAAAGTTTCAGGGCTCACTGAAAGGAGTTTTCTATTCAATAGCTAGTCGTGTAATTTTCCGCTTGGTGAACTTTTCACTGCGCCCGCATATAAATAGCTTTCCCGAGCACCGTATTCGTAAATAAATATACCGTTTATCTACACGACGAAGGAGAATATGAGGATAACAACATATCCGTTCAGGTGTAAATCAATTAATGATATTAAGGAGTTTTTTATTTTGTTTTGTTTCGGTAACAAACACAATATAATTGTTTCTGATGGTACTTGAGATGATTTAGAAAAAAATCATTCTAATATTATTATTATCTTCATACACGGAGAAAACTTACTGATATGAAATACTGTTAATTTATTACAAATCAAATTATTCGTCTTACCGTTAAAGACGGGCTTGCAGGCCTATAACGAATGAATTGAAAGAGTTCCTAATAGAGCATCAATAAAAAGAGAATGTTTTATGAGGACGGCGGAACACGTGTTCATACAAATACTTGTCATGTCACTTTTTTATCAGGATCTATTTTCCCGTATAGAAGAATATATATTTTCCCGTTCTTCTGAAGCAGTATTATTTCAGTCAAACAATTATCACTGACTTATATCAAATACACAATAATAATTAATAATATCTCAAACTTCAAAAGTGATTACGATGCCTAAATTTATACTTTATAACTTCCACAATAGACAGTAACAATAATGAAATATTCAAATGAAAACAGTGTGCTACACTAGCGCCTCCTAGCGGCAAGAGTTGTTGGGCGTGGTTGTCTTTCTTACATTATTTTGTGTAAACGTAAAATTATTCGTAAACTGCTCGTTTAAAGATGGCGCTAATTGAATTATTTTAGGATTTTTTTTTTCAAGTTTTTGACAAAGTTGGTTTCAAGTTAAAGTTTTCTTTCAAGTTGGTTTGCGCATAGATACGGAATATGAATAAATAGTTTGGTTCGTACAAAAACTTTTTTTACAAATACAACATTGTACCTATCTAGATAATAATTGTTACCTATCTAGATAATACTTATCCTGACCGAACAATTTTTGGTGACAAAAACATTTAACATACGTGTTATAAAGATTTCTTTTTTAACATTTACTAGATCTAGTCTAAATCGTTTTTGTGCATGCTATAACCCAGCTTTTTAAGCTGAAACAATTATTGAAATTTGTGTTAAACATTAAAATATATGATGATTTTTATTACTTCAAATTGAGCTTGTAATGCTACAAAAAACTAATACAGCTTTGCTGAATTGGCTTTAAAATTGAAAAAATATAATTTATGGTACAATCTACTGTGTGTGCAAGAACATTTTATTAGTTTGAATTTACAGAACTTATATTTTATTCGACCAACTAACTTATCAACCTTTTTTGGCGTCCTGAAAAACTTATTTTTGTTTTGTAAAATTATATCCATAAACTGCACACACAGAACCTTCGTCGACATTTTTTGTGCTTGTATTTTTCAAAATTGATCAAAATACAAATTAGAAAGCGCTAAACACCACCACCAATTTCCACATTAATTCAATTTGTCGCCATTGAAAGGAATGTCCACGTCCACAAGCTATACTAGCGCCTCTAGCGGCCAGCGTTGGTGATCCTGCCAGTATTTTACTGGAGTTGGGCATATTATCAATACTGTGGGGTATTTGCTTACATACAATATTACGTACATTCTGTTTTTTTCTTCTCTTTTTGATAATATATTTTTGTTTACTCGAATTGTCCCGAATATTTGAAAAATCGTTACAACCTCAAGTTTTGTAATGCAGTCTACAAATATGAAATATGTATGCTTATAATTTATAATTCGTTGTGAAATTCATTGTAATAATTTTATTGAAAATGGTGTATATTTTTACATGTGTTTATTTTCGAGCAAAAATATTCACTCGCGACGTAGAAAAAATGCATTAAAACTTTCAATTGAAAATGGTTTTCCGTCGGATGAGCTCGGAGATTAAATGATAATCTCCCACGCTATTAATTTACGTTGAATCGTCACGTGTCTAGAGGAGAAATTATTGATAAGAACCACTCACTTGAAATTAATAACGGTTG
Organism: Hesperophylax consimilis; assembly: GCF_061612785.1. NCBI lineage: Eukaryota > Metazoa > Arthropoda > Insecta > Trichoptera > Limnephilidae > Hesperophylax > Hesperophylax consimilis. The sequence goes on from NC_142838.1 coordinate 19,522,525, forward strand.
ATATGTACGCAAATATTAAAGCGGTACGATGGCGAATATATTAAATCCTTCTAAAATTCTTGACAGATTAATAAACCTTTTTTTTAATATTTAAATTAGATATGTCAATAACGCCCGCAAGCGGTTGTTTTTCCTTTGTATTTACGCAAACTCAGAGTCTAACCCGAAAGCATTAGCAAATATTTATAAACCCTCAGCATTTGCCATATGGCGGTTAATTTTCTCATTTCCATAAACCTACAGTGCATTATGCTAAAGCGGAAAATTCACCAGACCTCGGAATGCTATTACAAACAAAACCTACAATACATGTTTATTTTTTAAGAAAATTGGTGGTTGAAACACATTTGAAATCATTCATTCATCAGCAGTCACATTGCTGAAATGCATCATCAAGTAATTACTTCGTCTCTGAAACAATTTTCCTGATTGCGTTCTACCAATTTTAATATTTGGTTCACATGAAAATAATAGCTTATCACATTATTCAATGAAATGGAAAACCCAATCATATCTCCCTTATCATAAAGTATACTTTCCCATAAAACCACTTAATAGGGCGTCTTCTATATCATCTTACTGACAGACAAGCATTTTATATTCAGAACGGGAGAACGGTTATATAATATTAATATAACGGTTTAGATGCAGATGGAAAATTTTTGCTGACTTTCTTTCCTCAGTTTTAATCTCATGGGAAGTCTCTTAGGCGGAATTTAGTTTTCTTATGTTGGAATACAATATAAAATGCATTATAACACAACATACAAGCTTCTTATGCGATATTTCCTTGAGACTGCTTGCGGATGCTTCTCGTATTTAAACGTATCGACATGTATAGCCGTTCAGATTAGATTCGTGTAAAGCTTGTGTAATGTCATTCGTATGTCCTTGTCTCAGAAAACATAATACTTCGCCTCTCTCTTAGCATACGGACTCTCCGCATGCCGAATACACAATTTCATGGAACAAGCTTTAAAAACTCAGTTAAAGACGAAAAATATAAAAGAAAACAATACATTGAGACAAATATATAAATCTATACTAAAGAAGCATTTATGAATATCGTCTAAGATGTTATAGTGCATTGTGTTATGCATTTCAACAAAGGGATTGTAGCACTTGGTATCTTATTATGCAGGAGAATGTCAAGTAATAATCTGTATATAACTGTTTATTGATGATTCACAAATTGACGTACTAGCAGTCTTCTACATCGCTCGATCGGCGGCAGTAGTGTTGCCATTGCAAATAACATCCCTTCCTCGTCTTGGTATGTAAAAATGGTGACCGGATAAATCCTCACAATGATAATTCATCACATCTTTAAAAAGTTATATAAAGTCATGGAAAGTGATGAAACAAAAACTTTATTAACTGGGTTAAGTACCTAATCACTTTTTAAAAGTGTGTTGAATTGGCACTGTGAGGAGTTATCATGGAACCGCTTAAAATATCACTTATTATATTTAGGGTGTAAAATTATTTTATCGAATTTATATTTCCAAAGTCCAGCCAGAACTTTTAACGTTGTTTATGATGGTTTTTGTTTCTTTGTAGGAAGATTTATCATCATAGAAATAAATTCAAAAGAGATAATTTTTACTACTTCTTCTGAAAGATGTAAATTTTTACCATATAATAGGTTCTTGAATAATAAATCGACCTAATAATATTATGTAATCGTATTTCCAACATAAATAATACATTTGTCACATTTTGTACAAAAAGTATAAGAAACAAAATAGAAAACTCTCTGTCAATGGAAAATTATCTTAGTGAAAATGTATAAAACTTAGATCAAGATGACAAGGTGTCTCCCAGAATAATTCTATGTTTTTTATTTTATTTTTATGTATTATAATTTTCAACTACCATACTAGGCTAATGCCCGTGTTATGGTTGTCATACAAATTATACAATGTGAAAAAAATAAAATAATAATAATAATAAAATAATAAAAAGGTAAAGATACAATATGTACAATATGTAGATACAATAATTAATTTTTTGAAATAGTTTTAGAAAGTCTTTAGAAATTCTTCAAATAATTCTCGCTCCTTTCGAATATTCAGCGTTGAACACCTATAGTAAAACGGGATATCTTATTAGTTGATTTTATATCGGTGCTCAATGCTTCGTATATTTTAGGGGCGGTTCAGAATAAATCTGTATACCCACTATTTTAAACGATTGAATTTTTTTTTCTTGATTTTTAATTCGTTGAAAAATAATTTAGTAGGTAGGTATCTTAATATTTTATATTATTCTGCGCATCAATAATTAGATAGGTACCTTAATATTTTACTTTGTTCTACGCATCATTATTATTAGATAGGTACCTTAATTTTTTTTTGTTCTGCGCATCAATAATTAGATAGGCAAGTTAATATTTTCTATTGTTCTACGCATCATTTTTTTTACTAAAACCTTGTATGTTTATAATTTTTCGATATGGTAATAACCAATATATATAACCAATATACATAGTCAGTTTACACAGAAAAGCTGTAAATTTTTCAAGACGCCTAAGCTCATTGTTTGCGAGTTTTTAATGTAACGCTAAAAATATTTTCCTGTTTCGTTTTTTTATGTACCTACTCAAACCTTCCGCCCATATTTGGGTTTTTGAAAAATTTCCCCGAGTATTTTCAGCCAAGAGCCAATATTCAGGATACTTTATTTCGGTCCATTATTCGCGAACACAATATTCAAGTAAAGCGAAAATCTCACCCCTTCATCCCTGTTACGAAATAGGTAAAAGAGTAGTTATTGTTATAACGAGAGGGTGGGAGGGGGCTCGGGGAACTTTAGGCGAGCTAACGCAATGAAATGTTCAAGTCATCCTTTAATATTTGTAACTTTTTCGAGTTGGTGACACACACGCGCCGGGAACGGGCTAAGAGAAATTTGAAAATTACAATGTTTTGTTTGGTGAGAGCGATTATTATTGCGACGGATTTTAATTTACGACAGAATGTTTCGTTCGCCGGGGAAAAGTTTATCAGATTAGCACTTTTGTTTTCTTGGCAGCTTTAGATAATGCTTTGCCAAGGTTTAAGCTTGTTTTTGTCATCTTCAAGAGATGTTTTGTTTTTGATGAAAAAAAACATTTCCTCATCGTGAGTGCTTTCCACCAGGAAGGAAGAAGGTAGATATTTATGTAAATGAAGTTTAATAAATTATCGTTTATATGTGAGGTTTTGACGGAAGCGTAGTCGTGTTTGGACTTCTGTTTTCAGTACCCTCTGTATCTGAATTGTCTATTATATTACGAAGAATAGGTACTTTACTGTTATTTAATTTAAATTAAAGTAAAATAAATATTTTTAATAACCTAACCTAAATAGTTCATTGTTACATGTAACTGAATTATAATTAATGAAATACATTTTTTTTAAATAAAAAAAAATATGCATGTAACATGAAAGTACCCAATAATGTTATTATGAATTGATAAAGTAATGGAATCATGTGGTAATGAAGCCATAATCTAATGATTTAGCGAGGTGTTCAAGGCTGAGGGGGTGAAGTGATTTAGTGATGAAATTATGGATTTATGAGGTGATGAATTTATGAAAAGATGAATTTATGAAGTGATGAATTTATGAAGTGATACATTTATGAAGTGATGAATTTCTGAAGTGATGAATTTATGAAGTGATGAATTTATGAAGTGCTGAATTTATGATGCGATGAATTTATGAAGTGAAATATTTGACTACTCAAAAGTTTTAAAAAGACAGAAGTTTTTTGTTGTTGATACATTTCTGAAACTCATACCAAACCCACCTTACAATTTCCCTCTTTTAAGGATCTTATAGCAATTTCCACTGTATGGTATATAAATTAATATGGTATAAAGGGAAATGATCAAGGAGCCAGATAATTTATTGGCGTATATTTTGAACAAAGTGAGTTATTGCAAGAGAAGGAAGGATGAAGCAAAAGGACAGAATCAATAAATCATATTTCAGACACTTTCCTTAGCATCTTTTGGAGTTGAACTAATCTCGTGCGGATAGACACACATTTGATGAAATAAATTGGTTCTGCTTCAGCTGGATTGATATTGCATTTAGTTTTGTATAGCATAGCAGATGGTGCCTAGTGTTCTGAAATGTTTTTATTCATATCTTCTTTGCAATTTTTCTACATAAAAATATAGTGATTATTATATTAATGGGAGAGAATAGGTACTTATGAACTCAACTTCTCATCCTAACGCAAACGCTCGCAATCCCAATCTACAACTTCGACGGTTTAAATGATACACAGTTACTATCTTGGTTTGCTGTAAGGAAGGTAGATGTAAGATTTCACTTGCGTCCATTTAATATGTAGGTCGTCCTGATTATGTGTGTCCTTTCCCTTATCTACAACTAGCTGACGTGTATCCAGCGTTGCTGGGGGTTGTGAATGATTTGGACTAAAATTTTGAGGATGTGAATTCTAGGATAAACATCGAATTTTTTAATTTTTTAATTTTTTTATTTAATATTTGAAAAAAAATTTAATAAATGAAAAAAAAAAAAGGACAAGATATAAAACAATAGATATTAAAGTAGCCTTTCCTCACCATAAAGAGACAATGCTCTTGTGTTTGGTGAGGGAATTCTAGTTCAATTATGTACATGTTAGTATTAAGGTAAATAAATTATTAAGAAACAACACAAGATTAAAACAATATTACTTCTAGATGTAAGTAGTGAACGTATTTTGGACTTATAATAGTTTAAGGTAATTTTTTAATTTAAGGTGAAATTCCTGAATGTTTTCGATATTTTTTTAAATTTAATGGAAGGTTATTAAAATAAATTATGCCCAGATAAAGATAGGTATTTTGAATGAGCTTAGTGTTAAATTTTGGGATTTTAATAGTTTTCTGGTATCTTGCTGATGTATTGAATTGCAAGTTTGAAGTTTGAGTTTGAGTCTTTGAATGTATTTCTTTGTAAATTTGAAGAATTGAATATTTTTTTTTTTTTTTTTTTAAAAAGAAAGACAAACATTCCCGGGTCACGAATAACCCAACAATGTTTGAAAATCTCCTACTACCACCACAGAAAGCCGAAAATGTTGCTTGTGTTGTGATGGAGGACTTAGCCAGCCGAGGAATCGAACACGCGACGCTCGGGTGAGACCCAAGCGCTATGCGCTATATATATTTGATACATTTTGTCTACTGTAGGTACTTTGAAAATTGTAAAAAGAATTTCGGTAGAAAATTTTTACGGTTTTTTCAAAATTACTTTGATTACCAATCTTTGAACTACTTTAAGTGGGTTCTAAATTTTATTACATGTTCCTCCCCAACCAATAATACCATATTGTAATATAGATTGAACAATCGCATCGTACACTCTTTTTAGGTTTTCTAGTCTAAGAATATTTCTAAGTCTTATAAATATATAAATACATTTCCTGATCCTGTTGATGAGTTCACAAATATGTGTTTTCCATTTAAAATATTGATCTATATATACACCAAGATATTTGATTTTGGATGTTGGACTAAGGATAGGACAAGTTTGATTCCAGTTAGTTCTGCCACATGTGCGTTTATCTATGTTTATCTATCTACTTTTTTTCAAATATAATGTGCACTTATTATACATTTGAATTTATTATAACATACAAGATAATTATTTAAATTAACATAATAAATACGAATTTCATATTTTACATATAAACCTTCCAGAAAAAATTCTCTAAATGATAGTGAAAACCCTATTGAAATCCGTTGCGTACTTTAGACGAACTAAGCGCACAAACAGACAGACGCGGATGGGGACTTTATTTTATACTATTTATTATTAGAGATAGTGCAGGCTGTCGCCTAAGGGTACGTGTCAACAAGCGAAGCGAACTGCCGGCCTGAACCGACGACTTACGGGAAAGGAACGAAGCAACCGCAAATTGCACGAAACGCCGATTGGGGTTACTTGTTTTCATTCCTGTAATTCGTGGCTCGTCTCGCGCTTTTTTTCTCGTGTCTATATTCAGCATAATAAGTAAAAAAAAAGGTCACAATACTCTATATTATTGTGTATATACTTATTACTGTTTATTTATTGTTATCAAGTTTAATTTGCAAAACTCTTTTTGATTTTTCTTTTAAGTTATGTATTCAGTAATATTATTATTCAATTTAAAAAAAACATTTATTTATAAACACAGCAGAACTGGTTTACAAATACACTGTTTTATTTTTTTAATTTAAAAATAATATATGTAAATTTTTTGAAATTTTATTTAAAGGGCGGAAACGGTTACATATAGTTCCCGTGAGCACTTAGGCCATAGGCCCATTGTGTTATCTCCTATTTTACCTCAATCCTTTAACAGTCACCTGGTCCCTTTTATAAAGCTCACCAGGGTTGACATTGTATGTGGCTATGTCTTCTGGTTCGACAATGTGTCATTCCAGGTCTCATATCTCCTCTCCTATCCTCCTTGGTAAGAGAACCTCATCTTTCCTATCTACTGCTTTTTGGTTCCCTGAAGGCCCCTTAAGGGAAGAGTTCACACAAGTTGCCTTCTCCTCTCCACTCCTACTTGGTTCCCCGAAGGCCCCATGGGGGAAGAGTCCACTCCCCCTTGGTTCCCTAAAGGCCCCACAAGGGAAGAGAACCTCATTTCTACTCTTTACTCCCTTTTGGTTCCCTGAAAGCTCTTCAAGAGAAAAGTTCAGGGAGGTGGCATCATCTCTCCTCTCTACTCCTTCTTGGTTTTCTAAAGGCCCCACGGCGGAGGAATCCACTCCCCCGTGGTTCCCTGAAGGCCCCACGAGGGAAGAGGGGGTTTTCAATGGTCCAATTTCGTCCCACGAGTATCTAAGGAAATAGAGGGTCCACTCCAGCAGAGCCCTGGGTGCTTGGGTAAGGTCTAAATACTCCAAGATGCGACCCTGTTTCTCGGAGGCACCATTCGTGACACTGTTTCCCAGGTCATTCAGCCTGAGCACAGTAGCTCACACCTTAGCTTGGGATTAGTGTTGCAGGTCATGTTTCAACTCCCTGAGCGATTGTTTGCCACACTCCCTACGCTGGTAATATTATTACACATAAAAAAAAACTTTTAAAAGAAAAATATATATGTATGTCTTATGATAAAAAAAAATAAATAAATGTATTGTAAAATGCGTGAATTTCACGTGCCAATACCCTGCCATGATTACACAAGGATGGGTATTTTCTCTGTTTTTCTATTATTAAAATGATGAAATTTTTATATGGACTAATAATTTTGTTATAACTATTTAAAATGTAAAGTTTCTCTTTAGCCGGCAAAACAACATTAGTAATCAACATACATAGTTCGTTTTAGTTTGTGAAAACGGCGTTGTTGACGTGACGCTGATCAACGTTGGTAACAGCCAGTGGCGATTTCCACCTCAGCACGGGTAAGCCACCCAATGAGGCCAAAATTACTAAATTGTACTAAGAAATGTAAAATATTGTACTAAAATAAAAATGACATAGTGGCCAGTTTGTATTTTCTCATAAGTATTATGAGCGAAAATATTTTAATTAAAGTTTTTCCGGACGATGATCAGAAATAGAAAAACGAAATTTAAATATTCCTTAAATTTTTATCGGTATCCATAGTTTGTGACAACACCCCATTACTCATGGAGGTAATCACAACTTCTTAAATTCCACTGTAATTACACATCACAAAAAAACTTCGGAAGCACTCATTAAAATTATCTTTTCAATTACAAATCGCAGCATAAAAAACTCGACAAGATTCAATTAATCAGCTTTCAACTTGTCATTTAAATATATGCAAGTTGAATGAAAATATTCCGCATTTAGGGGAAGATTACTACGGGTGGTTGTTTTGATTAAACGCCAGCATTATTTTTTCAACCCTCCTGGTCCGCCATTGCGCGGGCTGTTTAAGGCATAGAAAGTGAAATTTTGATCTCTGTGAGTTATTGAAGATTATAATTTTTCCCGCGAGGAACAAATTCACCCGGTGCGGAATTGTACATCATATTTATTATTTCTCCCGTTCCACTTTCGTAAAGGAAATGTTACATAAAGATGCGAAATTTCTGAATGGGGGGAGATCGAGGTCGATATATATTTTTGAAAGCGGTACTACTTGGGGAAATTGAATAAATTTAGACGTTTCTGGTGCAATGTTCATTGCAATGTTCTGGTTCATACTGTTTTTGCAAATAAACAATAAAAATGACGTGCATAAATGTCACGGAAATTTCATCACGTGATTGAGTTTTATAGGAAATAGTCAAATAACAAAAAATAATGTTACCGCCCCTAAAACGAAAAATGTGAACCAGAAAAATCAGATAAAGATTCGGTCGCACCTGATTCGTTTGAGATTCGTTAATATTGTCTTCAATGATTAAATATTACATTTTAATGGTTATACTCATTATTATTATTATTATTTTTTTAAATGTTCTCTAATTCCATGTCAGCATCACCTGTGCCTGAATATTATCCCGTTATGTTGTTGTTTGTCTGTCTATTTAAACTCTAAAATTTTTTTTTCAACATTTTATTTTATTTGACTCCTGTTGTTTCTTAGAAGGTTAGAAGGTCTACGTTGAGCAGGGAGTAAACAACAAATATTGGGGTCGTTATCTTTTTCAATCAATTGGTTGTGGGTTGTATTCTCTACGGTTTTTAATCAATTACTCTGTATAGCGCCACCTGTGCATTGCAACGGAATATTCCGAGTTATGGTTTGAGAGGGGGTTCCCCCCACATTACGGGACTGTAATTGAAAATGGACCTTAGGCCAAAGCGTTCAAACGATTCGGTCCATTTCCGTGAGGACTGAAAACTTTCGATTCGAACGAAATAAATCGATCGCTTAATTGGTTTGAATATACCCGGACATTCGAATCGGCCATCAATCGAAATCATCTGAGCGAATATTTATTACAGCTTTATGAGATTACTACCCAAAGTGGTTTTAAAACCTCCCCTGTAGTAAGGGATTATTTTAAATGGAGCGGAATGTATTCCAACCGGATTTACAAATATTTTATGGATGTGTACACGTACAGGTAGGTAAGAGGTACTTAGAACCCCACGTTAAAATAATATGGGTTTTACGTTCAAAGGTATTAAAATTTCGATTTTTTTGTGCATTACATTTCACAGAATATCAGAAAAAAATTAAGGACGCTATCACGATAAGCCCTTTTAATTATTTACTGATTTAGATGTTTTTTCACTAAAAATTATCGCTTTAAAAATATTCAATTAATACACAGAAGTCCTTTATTTAACTTTGATTGGAGTTTGTGTCTGATTTATCACCGGGGAAAAGATCATAAAGCTCAACTATAAAATAGATAATTATCTTAAGCAGCAAAAACTCTAGAAAACAAGCCCTGGAAGCATGAAATTTGTACAGCTGTATAGTTTCTACGTAAAAACAAACAATTGAGCACACAAAGTCATTTCCATCGTGAGCTGAGGAGTATTGTAAAATCTCAATACATAATACGAGACATCGCACTGAATGGTTGTTTTAGTTTTTTCAATAATAAGGAACTTGAGTGATCATTATTATGGCTTAAAAACATATATTCTTGTAGATCAATAAACGTTGATTCTGAATATATGAGTTTTATTATGTATAATTACAAGTAGAATGAATAAATTGTCATTTAAAAACGATTAAAACCCTGAGACACTCGAACGCTCTGTAATTGGTCGGCGGTTTCTCACAGCACTTAAACGGTTACCTCACGGGTTCGCTGTCCAAGTGCATTAAGAACGTGGACAATTTTGTGCCAAGTTGCTCTGCATATACTAGCACACGGGTTACTATTGCGGTTTATAAATTATTTCAAAAGAGTTTACGTTTCTTTCAAATGTCGCTAAATATTTAAATTACGTATTCCTTTCCTCTCTAAACAGATTCATAATTTATAAGTTAAGCCTGGGTGTCTAGCATTTCGGATAAATTTTATATCTCTCTTTGTTTTTCTTGTAAAAGTTCTAGGGGCTTCGTAACGTAACCCTTATCCATGTCGGTCCAGTTGATTGTGTTGCTATTTTAAACTCGATGAATAATGAAAACCTTTCAACGAAATTATGTCGAATTTCGGATACAGCAAGAGCAAGCATCCCTTAGTACAAATTTGGTTGGCGTTTAAAACTGTGTATTCAACGGATTTGCCTTCAGCATTTAATTAGAAGTTGCCTGTTATCATATCTTTATGGAAAGTTTTTCAATTAATAGCAGTTAATTAAGGCTTTGTAAGGATGTTAGGTTTGAGTACTGATTTTAAATCAGCCTTTTATAGTAATTTATTCAAAACAGTGGCTTAAAAGTACTCATTTGGAAGCAAAACGTTTTAAAATACATAATTTTTAATAAAAAGTTGCAGTTCCGTCGCTTTTTTCTCTTAATCTTTTTTCTTATGGAACTTTTATAAAAATAAGAAATAAACCAACTCAAAATGTTATTATGCCGTATTTGTATGGTTAAATTGAGAGTAAAATGCTCCATACCTCGTGTAGGTACCGCAAAAGAGTCCCAACTGCTCCCAACCATCTGGAGCCAGTGAGACTATGGATTCCCCAATAAGGGTAAGTTGTTAGACTGAAGGTAGTGGGGAGGGGAAGAAGATGGGAAGAGGAAGGTGGGGAGGTACTTCGCTATTCAGATTTGGTAACCGTAATGGCTAAAGCTATTTCAAGCAAGACTTCGATTCTGAATGGTGATTTTTCACCAAAGCGAAACTGAAAGTATCTACCAACCTTGAAAGTGTATACGTAAAACAATTAAATTTTAACATATCAAATTGGGGTTTTCCGCTCTAGACTTCACATAGATTCTTCCTTAGTTTTAAATTCTTTTCTTAGTTTTATTATGTGTTATGAGATATTTTAAGTACATAGATAATTACCTATTATAATTTATTTAATCGTATTGTATAAAATTAGAAATTATTAAAACAATAACTGTACAATTTTGTATTGCAAAACCACATCTTAAAAGGACTAAATTTGACTGTATTTATACGTTTTTTTAAGTGGGTGAGTGTAACAATGTATATAAAAGAAAATTTTTCTTCGTAATCGTATCCTTGTTCGCTCTCCAAATGGGTTTTAAACCCCATTATTGGCCAATAAGTTTCCCGGTTCCATTGAGATCGCGTCTGTGAACAATTTGTGCATTTTGTTGTGAAATTGGTTTTATTATTGGTTCAATTTAAAATCGATCGATTCGATGTTCCATCCGGAAGCCTGCCCGATAGCTACAAAACGTTTTACAGATGAATTGTATAGAAAATTTACGTTATTATGCTTTCGGAAAAAATACGCAGTGTAATTGGGAAAAAAATAAGTTACTTTAAATAACATTTTATTGAATATACATCTGAAATGTAAACTGCAAGAAGAAGGAATATATAAGGAAGAAAATTTAAGGCTCAATCAATTCCTTTACTCCTGCCTATCCTAAATACTAATATTGGCTTATTAGGTTACCATCTTTACCAGTCGATTAAACTATAACCTCCTTCCAATTCCCAGAGCACATGTTGAAAGTCCTAAAAAACAGTGCCCCCTTGTGGCCCTAGTGTAACGGTCGCACCGGGACGAAATTAATACGATACGATTGTACGTATTATACTGTATTAACACATTGAAACCGGTAGGTTTATATATAAAAGATAAAGCCTTATTCAATCAAAGTTATGTTATTCTAATTATTATTACAATTCAATGTAAATAAATGCTAATTTAACCATCATCAGGCTCCGCTCGCTTTTACTAGAAAATATAACTTGTGTTCATTTATATAATATAGAACGGCGTATATAGTTCGCCGACAGTTAGCAGGCTTCTATGCCATGTCTCCTTTATTAATATTATCCACTTGATCAGCCGACGGCGTCCGGTATCTAAGGTTTTTTTGGTATATCTGGAAGCATAAGAGAGTTCATCCAAAAAATAATGAATTGAAACCAAAGATATCGTTTTTCATTATCTTATTATTCTCACTATTTATTATCACGTAGTATTTTTATTGATCACACATCGCCATTCGTTCCTAGGGCCGACCATTACGGTCTAATAGATATGTTTCCAACGATGGGAAAATCCAATTCAATATATCGAGAGGATTACTGGTCAATAGACTGACATACTGAACAGAAATTCCCTAGAACTTCTAGGCTAGAAGTATAAGTGTAGGTATTTAAATAAGATCTATCGACTGCTGGACCACGGACAGGCCAATGAATTAATTTAAAAATGTTTAGTCAATTCAACATCGTAAGGTAAAATTGAGCCCACTTTGGGCACACGGGCACATGTCCACAGCACACTTCTACGGATTTCTGGATGGATTTTCTTCAGTGGACTGACAGTTCTGGAAAGGTTGGATGTGCCATTCGCCGTTTCTGTAAAACGTGTCAGGAAAAGGGTCAAACGTTATTATTTCACTCGTTAGCAACTTTTATGCGCTAGCGAGTTTTACGCGTAAGCAACTTTCTCCCGTTTTCCCTTCCGTATTCGTGTCATAACTGTCGGGAAACAAATTGAATTCCTAAGTGGGGTTAATATTTAAAACAATAATACAAACAAGCACGCTGAATTTATTTATTAAACTTACAAAGATGTGTCAAACGGTTGAATTAATTAACTTTTGCGAAGTCCCTGCCAACGCCATGTACTGAACAATGTACTTAATTTTTTATGTGCAGTAGATTCGTCTACACAGTCCACAGCTAACGCACGAGCCATCCTCAACTACAAAAAGACCATTCCTGTTTGAAGCTTGGTAGTAAAACCAGAAAACAGCAAGCATTTTATAAATCTATGTAAATAAATTATTGACAAACAGTTTTCCATTTTTTCATACCTTGTAATTTAAATGTGGTTTATTATCAGCACTACTACTGAATTTATTATTAACGAATAATAAAAAACTAATTTACTAGAGGTTTTTATTGTTATATGTATTTATAAAACTGAAAACAAATAAATGTTTTCCGGGTCACCGCACGCGTAGAAATAGAGGCAATATCCACGTTGTCATATTGCCGGGGGTGAAATCATTTTAGCAAACAAAGTTCCAGTTTCAAAGATGTTTGGGTTTAGTTAGTTGAAGTAAGAGGTATTTTGACAACGTTATAACTGAAGTTTTGATCATAACAATTACTTTAACGCTGAAATTAAATTTCTGGGAACCTACTGAGCCTGAAGGGGAAGTGAGGAAATAGCACAACCACGATATTCGGAGGACACCTAAGTATTTCTCCCAAATAAAGGAAATGTAAAAAACACACTTTGGTGAAACAACTTTTATTTTTATTTTTATGTGGCACCTGACAAAATGTCCCCATGTTTGTACTGTGTATAATCAGAGGAGTTTTCCCGATATCTGGTTGGGCGGCTTTGTGAGGCGGACAAAATAAAGGAATTCTGTGAAGGGATTTTTGTTAATGTGAATCTTGGGTCCGGATTGAATAAGATATGAAAGAAGAATGCTAGTAGATCGTTTCGCACGTTGTGCGTTATAACTAATAGTCAGAATAATGGAATAACATCTCGTTTAGATGCTACCCACATCAACTTCTTTGAGCAGGACAACTGTTTGTTGTCCTCTAAGTATTTGGCAAGGTGCATAGATGCGTCAACAGGAATTATTTGTAGAAAAGAAGTAAAGCGTGCATCACCATGTCTCATAATCCACATGCATATTTTAAACCATGAACATCATTTTTCCCCAATAAACATACAATAACAATACATAACATGGCACCGATGACTTCGTCAAAACGGCCGTGCTGCAGTTGTTAGCCAATCATATGGGAGATTTCTATAGTAATACAGAAGAATACGACATGATAAGTAAAAGCCTACATATTTTTTTACATTAGCTCCACACAGAACGTTCTGGGGAAAATAATTTCCCTGTGGGCCTATGTCATCATATTGAAGGAAAGGAAGATCTGGGCAGGAAAAAGATATGAGGGGTGGGTAGGAATCTGTAGTCAGTCTGTCCAGGAGTGATGAATTCATCCTTATGACTGTAGTCCAAAGCGATGGGTTGAGAAGGTCCTGCTGGAGAGGTATGAATCTGGGGTCATTCTGTCAAGGAGTGATGAATTCATCCTTATGACTGTAGTCCAAAGCGATGGGTTGAGAAAGTCCTGCTGGAGAGGTAGGAATTCGGGGTCAGTCTGTCCAGGAGTGATAAATTCATCCTTATGACTGTAGTCCAAAGCGATGGGTTGAGAAAGTCCTGCTGGAGAGGTATGAATCTGGGGTCAGTCTGTCCAGGAGTGACGAATTCATCCTTATGACTGTAGTCCAAAGCGATGGGTTGAAAAAGTCCTGCTAGAGAGGTATGAATCTGGGGTCAGTCTATCCAGGAGTGATGAATTCATCCTTATGACTGTAGTTCAAAGCGATGGGTTGAGAAAGTCCTGCTGGAGAGGTATGAATCTGGGGTCAGTCTGTCCAGGAGTGATGAATTCATCCTTATGACTGTAGTCCAAAGCGATGGGTTGAGAAAGTCCTGCTGGAGAGGTATGAATCTGGGGTCAGTCTGTCTAGGAGTGATGAATTCATCCTAATGACTGTAGTCCAAAGCGATGGGTTGAGAAAGTCCTGCTGGAGAGGTAGGAATTCGGGGTCAGTCTGTCCAGGAGTGATAAATTCATCCTTATGACTGTAGTCCAAAGCGATGGGTTGAGAAAGTCCTGCTGGAGAGGTATGAATCTGGGGTCAGTCTGTCCAGGAGTGACGAATTCATCCTTATGACTGTAGTCCAAAGCGATGGGTTGAGAAAGTCCTGCTGGAGAGGTAGGAATTTGGGGTCAGCCTGTCCAGGAGTGATGAATTCATCCTTATGACTGTAGTCCAAAGCGATGGGTTGAGAAAGTCCTGCTGGAGAGTTAAAAAGATCTCCTTCAATCGGTCTATCCAAATCCGACCAGCCACACAGTAGGTGGCTGGACGCATCCGCCGCCAAGACGTAGACAATCCTCACCCCATGAACGCGGGCACCTCTGCTAAGTCACCAAACGTAGCAAACTATTTGGTGTGACCTATGGTAGAGGTGTAGGTTATCCAATGAATAGTTCCCGGGGCGACGGTACCCATATCCGCCTCTTATCGTATATTGTCCTCTTGTTGTGGAGCGCGTTTTCGAAATGTTGCCCATGGGCTTCAAATTACCTCGTACCGGCTCTAGTGAAGACAACTAGGAAGAAACACACTGTACATACGTAGGCTACAGGTACACTGGTTTACATGAGTACATACAGTGATTTATATTCGCGAAAACAACTTATAAAATACTTCTACAACGGTATCTTTAGGGCTCTAGATTATTCTGACTGGATTAGGCACCCCTTGCAATAGTTCTCGATTATTTGTATTCCCTTTGACAAGAGGGGCTAAAAACTTTATATTTATTTAAAACATTTGGTGCGAACTCTTTTTGAACATCCCACTAGTCATATAATTTACCAGCTAAATAATATTTTTTAACAAATTAGAATTATCTTCTCAGAAATTGTAGATGTATTCAACGGCACGGAATATAGTTACAAGAAGGCTATAATAACAAACCTCAATAATGACAACAATTAAGTTTAGCATAATACCATTCTTTTGTATGAGTTCTGTATAATTTAAAATGCAAATTTTAATATTGATTACTGTTTCACTGTATTGTTATGTTCATATTATCAAATGTTTGTAAAAGCTCTTATAGGCGTATAATAAATAAATAAATAACAAGAAATATCTATACAAATTTAAAATATCTCCAGGGTAAAAATAAATGCCGTCAACGGAAATTGAACCTGCACCTTCTGATGCCCGATCAAGTGCTCTGGACTACTGAGCTACGTCGACTTATTCCCAACCCGTCAAATAATTCAGCATTCACTATTACTTTAATCAACAATTACTGCTTATTATATTTTTTCCCCTGCAAAACAAACAACATTATTTTTGTGGGAAAGGCTTTGTTAGTGTTGAATTTCCATCCAAATGGCGTCGAGACATATTATTTCTATTTTTAGGGATGGTCAAAAGTGAAGATATGTTGATTAATAGATAATCTCATTATAAAAATTATAATATATAATTGCCAAACACTTATACATAATTGGTTAAAGTCCATACCATACAAAAACACATATTTATCACCTCTGAACACAATTGTCTATTCTTTATTAATCTATACGTTATTAATCAATGTTATTGATTATTATTGAATCATACAACTAGATTATAAACTTATAACAGTAATGTTATAATGTTATAATAACTTATAACTCCTGCGGTGATCTGTATTTTTATTATTATCATCTGGATTTTATTTACTTTACCGGTTTTATTTTATATTACGTGCTAAATTATGACATGAATTAAACTTGTCAATTTGACTGGCCTAAAACAGGATTTATTCCTAGTTGGTTAGTCAAAGTTTCCGCATATTTTATTGTATGATTCTATGTGAAATAAATTTATTATTATTATTAATAATAATTTGTTATAATTTGTGGTATGCATAAAAACCTTGTCTTATAAACATTGGTTAAATAAATAATATATATTTTTTAAGTAGCTAGTCATGCTCACAATCTATCGAGTCCGGCCCAAAGCCTTTAGAAGCATTTGCAACATCCTAAATTAAATGTCGAAGTTACCCTCACAATTGTGAGTACAGGATCCGAAAGAGATATATAAGTAATATATATCCATGGTCCATTTGATATCACGATAAGATTCATTATTTATTTTTATTTACTGTACTAGATGTCGTTATTTCTAGTCCCATGTCTCCCTTTTCCTGCGGCGACGTCACATCAAAGTAAATGCCGATAGTCGTCAGTTGGGGATGAAAATATAAACAAATTTCCACCAAAACCAAACATTATTTTACGAGGAGACTATCAATGTCTTGCAATACAACGTCGACAAGAACAGGGTATACAGTTTTGTTAAATACCCACTTACTAATTGAAATGTGTTTTAAATCGTACACAACTGATAAAAAACCATTAACGCTACATTCAAGATTGTTTATCAATTGTGTAAAATTTGAAACAAGTTTATTGTTGAGGACATAATCTCTAAATAAAATAAATAAGTTAGTATATTGAACGATGTAAAATAAATTTACTACACACAATTGTCATGCCTGTCCGGTGGGAAAGCTGTGTTTGTTTTACATTGCAAACAAATGTTTGGTTTCCGAACAACCAGATATTTTATTTGTTTACAATATCGGAAATACCCTCTACACAGCATCTCCAAATATGACTGGTTATAAAGAAAACCTATGGGCGTTCCCTTATTGAGTAAATACATTTTTTTTAAAAAGCAAAAGATCGATCTATACAATTTTCCTGCACATTTAGCAGTCGTCCGATGCATGTACCGCACTTAGGAAGCTATAACCAACTTCTTGCTAGCCAAAAGCAGGAAGTTACACAACCCTACGTAGGGGTAAATATATACTACGTTGGCGGTGTGGGTGCGGATGGGGTGGGTTAGCCTCCAATAGAATCTCCAGCTAATGCGGCCAAGTGCTCTCGTGAGATGCAATAACCAACTTTTATGCACTTTAAGCAATAATAACAGTAATTGAACTGCGAGATTCTTTTTTCAGTGTGTTTGTAATTACCGTGTTTATTGTCTCTCTGCGAGGTTTTTGGAATGGCCGAACATTCATTTTTACTGTAACAATATATAGATAATGTATGCTTTTCTTTCTTTGCCAAACTTCTATCGGAATATTATATATTTATTGCAGAGAAATTCATAACCATGTGACGTCATCTGACCCTGATTCCCTTCGCTCCATTCAACACCTACAATTGGACCCGTTTTAATGAGCAAAATTCTTACAATAATATATATTTATTACTAGTGATACATTATTAAAAAATACTTCCGTTTAAGTTAGGCGGTGAATATAAAAAATAGACTGAAAATCCTTCGTTGCATACTTCGACTTTCATTTTCCAGTACAAGTTATGCGCAAAATGCAAGGGAGCCCACCACAAATATTGAAAAGCAAAAATAAAGCCTTCACTCTTGAACCTTGCATAGGTATATATTATTTATCCGTGAAAAATGTAGCGAACATAACTAAACTTCCCAAGATGAAAACTGAGAAATTTTGTTTCTACAGAATCAAACAAATATTACACATTTTAAATAAGATAGGTATGCCATGAACCAATATTAGTATGAAACCACAAGTTTCGCTAACATCTTTCATCCACACTATTGCAAATCACATCTAAGCAAAGCGGCGCTACGCCTTTAGCGGCGTTTCGACCTGCACATATACATACATAGTCCGTGCTTTCATTTTCGATTAAATCGAGTCCATAGTTGGAATTTTTTAGGCTGCGGGTTTAAATGCGTCGAAGCGTTGACTCGGCTCAAATAGTTTTTTTAATCCTAAGTTGCTGAGAAAATGGAAGAAAAAAAGAAAGAAATAATGAAAATCTGAGATTAATTTTGTTTTTTTTTTGTATTCTCTGAGTGATGTGGATTCACAAATTTCCCACATGTATCACTAGTTTCCGGACACTGTGTATTTTATGTGTCTTATTTTTATTTATTTGATATTATATAAACAAACAGTTCATGAGTTACAGTGATGGAACAATATACTCGTACAGGAATTAGATGTTTCATGTTGGGTAGGTACCTATGATATATTTCCTTGTAATGTCTGGTAAGTTCATTCCTTAATTACCAGGTGACGTGTGTAGTATATAGGTGTGTGTGTAATGTATGTGTGAGAGGGTGAGTTTGTGTGTTTGTATGTGTGTGTGTGCGTGTGTGTGCGTGTGTGTGTGGGCGTGTGTGCGTTTGTGCGTGTGTTTGTGTGTGCGTGTGTGTGTGTGTGTGTACGTGTATATGTGTATTTTTATGCGCATTGAACAAGTTATATTATTGACATGATGCCACGTTTGAATTTGGGCAGTGAATCCGAAAAAATGTCAATGTTTGAGTTTAGACAAATATCATTTACAGTATGAAGAGCTCGGTTAATTGGTATATAATATTGGTTATATCATATGATACTAAGAAATATCTAGCACGTAGGTACTGTGATGTGGAAGTTTTTTTATTACGGCACACAATATTATGTATATACGTATTATGTAGGTAGGTACTGATTACCTCCTCAGGGCATGTAGTATAGGTTGGATGAATAAACACCGGGGGTTTGTTTATAGTGTTTGTTTTCTGCCACCGAGAGGATTTATAGAACATCCCTTTGAGAAAGGCCGCTTAGGTTCGGTTTGTTCGTAGAGCGCAACGTTGGGCGAGAGAATATGTAAACAGGGAAATAGGCTAATCCGGGGTATAACCCTGAAAAATAAAGCAACAGAAATAGGAAACCTTTTTTTCTTGCGAGAACTTATCTACTTAAAGACACTTTAGTGATCCAAGTAGAAAATAAAAGTTTTCTTAAGTAGCAAAATATATATTCGGTTTTGAGGAAATTTTCATTAAACTTTTTAGTTTTGGATTTTCTAGTCGAACCCAACTATTTTTACCTCGCAAAGTCATTTCAGTAATGAGATACACGGAGAAAAATGTGAATATATGACCATTTCCTAATAAAATATTAGTCATTCAGAATATATCTGGACACGTGTTCACGAAAGTGTCCTTGTCCGAATAAATATAATGGATGACATGCGATAATATTGTTATTTTTGAAGAACATGTTTTCCGACTCCCTCGTAAAATTTTCGTGCTTCACTGATAGTTCATTACGAAATCTGTTAAAACATTCGTTATAGGCCTGTAGTCCCGTTGTTAACAGGAAAACGAATAATTTGACTAGGATTTTTAATAAATTAACAATATTTCAGATTAGTAAGGTTTCTCCGTATACGGAGGTATGAAATATTCATTAGTTTGTTAAAGAAGAATGACAAGAGAACCAGTTTTTCAATTGTTCATACACTTTAAAAACTTCAATTCAACTTCTAGTTTTTATCCCATAGAAAGCCTGTTCTCATTGATGTATTTCATAGATTCTGTGAAATAGATCATAGAATAGATCAGGGTATCGATTCTCCAATTCAGGCCGCTCGCAATCGCCGTCGAAAGTACATGCATTGGTCGAAATTCCTATTCTTGAGTCTCGTCGAAGGTACATGCTAACATAAGCCAAACTTCAACAGTCATTCCACTCGAACAACGAGTGGGTCGAACCACTCGTTGTTAGAGTGGAATAACTTCGTCGAGAACTGAGGCCCAGATGGGATCCTAGCTTAACTACTAAAGAAGTAATAATTATTATATAATATGTTATACTCTTATTAATTACGAACACAATAATTTATTAATGTCCGAACGTAAAACTATTAACTCTTGATATCCGTTCCATGAGCAAAGTCATGAGTTTTCTAAACAAGAAAATAATTACTTTGGACTCTTTGTGATATTTATTTCTAACGACAGTTTCATCTCACGCTACACTAGCGCCAGCTAAAGGGAGTTATACGGTTCGATACGGCGGCTAATGCGCTAAAGTGCGCTGTAGGAAGCGATCTCCTACGTTTCCTGTGCTCCTGGTTACTACTTTTACTCCTGTAAAGTACTTTATGTCGATGTGCTTACCTACCGCTTACATAAACTGTCGGAGTGGTACGATCTATACCATGAATTCCCCTACAAATCCAGATCCTGGGTCCGGAATCACGTTTGCTTATTTATTCAGTAAATTTCCTTGGAAAAGACCATTAAAAGGAAACATTTCCTGCAAGCTTTGTTTTGTTAACTTTTGTGACTAGAAATATATTTTCACTTAGAAATTTTATTTGTTTCCCCATTTGTTTAATCATGTAATAACTAGCGCAGACGCTAATAAAAAATCACGTGACATGATAATTGTAGAATTTAGAAGCTGATAGTGTTCATAAAAAAATAAATTTATTTTACCAATGTCAGTAAAATTGAAACATTACGACGTCTATCAAACATTTAAACAAACAAAAGAAATTCACATTACAAATAAAAAAATATTAATAAATAAAATGACATTGTTACCCAATGTACCTATCGCTTATCTGACATGATTTATACTTTAGTTCTCATTTACAAAATTAAGAATATATTGAACTTGCATAATTTTACGTATTACGCAGAAATACTCACAACCAAAATTAGTAAGTTTGATAAGTAACATACGTGTTGAAAATTTTTATTTACTAATATACATTATTTTTTATTATTTATTTATACAATCGTTCTATTAAATTTATATCATCACACTCAATATGATTTTAATTAAAATTTTACCCAGTTCCGTTTTTTTTAATTTGGTAATTTCATTCAGTCACGCTGAACAGAAAATTTTATAAGATTTATGAACATTATTTTTCGTAAAATTAAATGATATTTTCTCTTACCTGGCAATTAGAAATTATATATTTGTGTGGAAGATTTTGTATGTTGTGTAAACTAATTTTTTTTGGTGGATACCTTTTTTTTTCTTTTCTCCGAGGAAAAAAATCGGTCCAAGAGGGGAGTTATAAACATATTATGGAATGTATTTACTACTGGAATGTACTGGGTATTTTGATTTCTTGGATAAAAATCGACATTTCGTCAATTAACTTTTTAAACCGGCAAAACTTTATTTTAATGAACTTTACATAACTTAAATTAACGTTATTTCACAAAAACCGATAAAAAACCAAAACCGTGCTTCGGTATGGTTTTGGATATGTGACATTAAAGGTTTGTATTATTTTCACATTTTTTTTAAATTTCAGAAATAACCTTCAACGGTTAAAAGAATGCGTCTTTATGATGAGTTTCAAGTATAAATTATGTGTTTATTTTTATTTATTTTATTATTTATTATTGTACATTTGATACAGAAAACTTTTAAGTACCATATTAAGCCAAATAATGTAGTAGGATATTGGGTATGTGCACAAGACATGTAATAAAATGAAACGTACAATGTACGTCGATGGTAAGCTGCATACTTACAAAGAATATACATTTAATATTATTAAATTAATACCATTGTCACAAATTCGTGACTTGGGTCTAAACATTCGATGAAAACTTTACATACGTTGCATACATTAACGATACAACTAATGAGGCTTTAAAGATGCTTGGCTTCCTTTGCAGAACTTCGACTAAGTTAGAAGTCAAGTGGAATATAATTCACCCATTTGGTCCCCTTTGTATAAAGTTCACTCTAACAATATAGAAAGTGTTCAACAAAAATTTCGTAGGGACGTAAATTTTAAGTTCGAAATTCCAATTGAATAAATTAATTGTGTCAGTTTTATGAATTGATTGCATCTAATGACGACGTCTGTCAGGAAAATTATGTCAGACCTGGTTTTGTTAAACAGAGTCATAACAACTTAATTATGTCAGACCTGGTTTTGTTAAACAGAGTCATAACAACTTAATTATGTCAGACCTGGTTTTGTTAAACAGAGTCAAAACAACTTAATTGACAGCCCTGCATCTTTGCCACTATTAAATTCCATGTGCCAACTAGGAACACGAGACAAAATGTAAAATTCTTCTGCAGTATCGCAGGGATTTTATAGTATATTTTTAATAATGTTTCCGAACCTTTCCTGCCTAAATTTAGTACGAATTATCCTATTTATGGACCGAAGAATGACAATTCACACAGTTTCGAGAATAATTTTTGATATGTCTCTGTGTTGCTCGTCGGAACAGAAAAATCATTTCTGTCCTTACTTCTAGTCTGATGTTTGTGTTTGACGGTTTTCGTGTTTTTTTTTTTTAATTTTTATTTTTATGAACATGAATTTCTATCTTTTTTATAAAACACTGTAGAATATCGAGTTAATTTAATTCCCTGAAGAGAGCGTCGCTCGAATATCTAAAAGGTTTCTTCATAATAATACGTAAAATAGATTTCTGTGCCTTCAATAACGGGTTTGATATTTTTTTGTTTTTGTTGGGCGTTAATTATTTGCATGCCGTAAATTTTTTAAACGAAACCAAAATGACTGTGAAAAAATGACGATTGATAAAACACAGCTTTCTCTTTTCAGTGGAAATAATAGTAACTAAATTGTGAAAAATGGGGCCTTATTAACAAACAGCATTCAGATTTCAAAGGGCCTAGCAATTAGCATTAATTCCGCAAGCCATTATCTGAACAACATAAAACCCACGCCGAGTTTTAAAAGTCATGACTAATTATGAACACACTGCACCTTTTAACCCAAACAAATTAATTAGGGCAGAACCACCCGTGCCCCAATATGCTTGGAATCACATAAAACATCTTGGCGCTGCATTCAATTACCGTCAACTTCAAAGCTTTAAACTTAATTGGCATCGCTCCGCTAACATCACTAATGCCCCATCCCACCTATCATCACTACCTCCCCCCACAATTCACCCCCAACCTCCCACTGTCACCCACTTGGGGAGGTAGGGTTGGGGATAAACGTCAGGACAGGTGTGCCGCAAGGATCGCTTGGGGGACCCATATCAGTATTTGTTTTAAATTATGCGCCACCTCGTTTTACCTTCATTAAATTGCGTGTTTGGTAATTTCTAATTTACCTACA
Source organism: Hesperophylax consimilis (assembly GCF_061612785.1). Taxonomy (NCBI): domain Eukaryota; kingdom Metazoa; phylum Arthropoda; class Insecta; order Trichoptera; family Limnephilidae; genus Hesperophylax; species Hesperophylax consimilis. The sequence goes on from NC_142838.1 coordinate 19,546,112, forward strand.
GCATTTGAATAACGGTTCAAATATTATTTTATGTTCGGTTTAGCAAAACTGGGTTTGTCTCTAAATAATACCAGTCGTAAATTTAGTTTAATCGCTTTCTATCCAAATTCGTGATTAAGAAGAGATAAACTGTTTTGATATGATAATGGCTAGCAAGTTATATCATTGGCTAACAATAATATTTATTACTGTTAATATTCAATAGAGAAGAAATCATTAAAATAAACCGCTTGGTAAATTGTTATTTCGCCTAGTTGTATAGCATAAATAATTTGATTGAAATTAATCTTTTATAACAATTGAAGCACTTCGTTTAATTCACACTTTATTTTGAATAAATAAAATGTTAACAAATTTTGTCTCGTCACACAACAAATTATCAGGGCAAGATGAAAAATAAAATTACCAATGAAAATAAATATTTAAAAAATTTAGTCTTTTACACATTAAAAATGAATGTAAAATTGAAATATCGTATTAAATATTTGAAAATTTAAAAAATAAAGAAATACTTAATAGGAGTATATATTTAAGACTTCAATTAATACAGCGGGTTTAACTGACCAACATTAATATAAACCATGACCATTTGCTTCTCCTTGTATTAAGCATCGCGTGTGTCCTATGATACAAGCCATGAACAAAATTATATATCTCCCTAATAGTATTACGTTTGCTGGTAGCTCGTCGGGGATATGCTTGGCTAAGCGAAACTGCGCTTCGGATTATGATAATGATTTTAAGGGCGAAACACTGCGAAAGCCATATATAATAAAGTAGTATTATAAAGGCATGTGAAGTTCTTTAGAATTACAGTTATTGGTACACAGATAATAAAAAACAAAAGGGAGATATGGCATAGAAACGTACCGATTTTTGAGTTGTGACCAAACTGCACGGACTAACAAAGTGGCGTAGGAAATGTAAGGTATGCGTTTAGTGTGTAGGTAGAAACAAAGGCGAGGCGATGTTGAGTGCATTTTATCCCTCTATCTACCCCTTGAAGACAAAATATCGACGGTTAGTTTGTCAATTTAGTTAATGACAAAAGCTATAACGTGACTCATAGTTTTATACTCTATTTTATAATATCTCCTATGCTGCGTACGGGGCTGATTAGCGGAGATACTTACACGAAGGCCCACTAGAGACATCTGGCGGCTATCGAGGACGGCGGAAAAGTCCTCCTATTTGGAAAACGAAAAATCCCGCTACTATGTCGGAAAAGCGTCACCTTCCGGTAAACATGAGCGGATATTTAGCCTGAATTTATGCGCGGCCGGGAGTCAAACATGCTTTTGTTTTTTTTTTGTCTATTAATAACAGCACTCTACTAACATTGTATGTAATAAAATGTTTCAACAATAATCTAATGTTGAAAAAGAGGTGACATTGATCACGACTACTTAAACGGTTCAAACTAAAACCTTAATTCCAGTTGTTTCGCAGAAATTCACATGTGACAAGGTTTTTAAATTGGCATTCAGTGCCACTTTGTTTTTTACTGTCAAAAGTTTCCATTAAACGCCGATTCTAGGTGCGTTTGTACGTATATAATAACTAGCTACGAATTAAAGTATTACTTGTTTTTTTCAATTTTACATTCATTGTATGCATACAAGTAGCAAAACGAAATAAAACTTATTCCCAATAAACTAACTATAAGACATTATAGGTACTCATTATGTATTAAAAAATATCCTTTATACATAAAATAACGTCTATTCATCATTTTCAGATGGAATGAAAACTTACAAATTAATGTTTTGAATTCGTTTCGTTTTCTGAATAGAAACTGAATTCGTATAAATCAATTTCCTTTTACCTCCGCAGTGATTTTCTGATAAGCCTTTCCCGCCCTTAGCGCCCGGTCCCAAAGGGCGGGATCACAATACGGGATGGCATTGATTGATGAAGGGTAACATTGAGGAATAGATCTTTACCCGACCGACCGGGCTAGGTCGCAAAGCCTATCGAAGAGAAACGTCATTGACATTATTTGAAACTAGTTATGTAGTTCTACCGTAATTTAATTACGGTGATCCAAATATAGGATCTTTTGCACGCGAAGGTTTTGCTCACCCACTTATATAAATCAACATGTTACGTAATAATAATACACCGAGGTAAATGAGTAGTGGTAATTTATTAAAATCCTGTTAAAAATGGGACAGCATGCCGTTTCCTGTTAAAATATTAGTACTTTCCGAATATATCGGAACATGTGTTCATGCAGGTGTCCTTTTCCTATTTTTTGAAGACGTGTTCCGACATCCTAATATCCTGTCTAATCCTGTTATTATTTAATGACGAAATGCAAAAATATAACGATTTTAATGAACACGAGTTCCGACGTCGCGATACATTATTTTTTTACTATAAGTTTAACATGAAACCTATCAATTCATTCGTTTAGGGCCTGCAGTCCCGTTTTCAACAGGATTACGAATAATTTTAAGACAGTTTTAATAAATTAGTGTACCATCTTGTTTATTCTGGAATTCTGGTACAGTGCGACCCTCTACTTTCAACATTGTTTTTCATTGTTTTTATTTTTAATTTTTAATTTTATAAATGCTTGTGTATAATGCAAAATCCAATGTAGAAACATTCACATATTTTAAAAATACTTTACAACGTATTACACACTTAACAAAAACCAGGTAATTGGAATAGCGACAAAATCAATAATTTTTTTTATTTTCGTATAACTGTTGTCCGGAGAGGAAGGTTATATCAGTATAGTTCAAAAGGTAGCTAGATTTTATTGTTAGGTTCTCCGAAAAATTATATCTGTCCGGAAATAAATATATCCGTTCTTCATCTCTTTATCGTGATTTCATTTTGGGTTTTTATTTCGTGTCGGGCTTTCTCCTTCTTTGGCCAACATTTTAGACACCGTTGCAGTGCCCAAACGTTGGTGTTGGTGAAAGGAAGAAGCGAAACAAGGCATAATAACCCCAAATAAATGACGATAATATATTTTAACGAGTCATTGGAGTTATAGTTTTGTGTGCCATTGTTGATTCCGGGCAGGTACGATGATCACATAAAACATATTGTAGAAATGCTGGCAAAAATAGGTATTTTGTTATTCTTACTAAACTAACTAACTAGGTACTACACAGTAACACTTATTAAGTAAATTAATTTGTTTATTGGTGATCGGATGGCAGTCCAATCAGGGGGTGAATTCTTATGGGATTTATGTATGGCCAGGCCATGGTGTGAGGACCGAAGGTATGGTGGAGGGTTGTGAGTCGATTGATTGCGGTCGTTCGCATCCGACTGCTAACATGTGCTATGTGTATCCATTCATAGGTTTCATCACCCTTTCCACATAGCATAGGGGTGGAACTACTTCTCAATAAGACGTAATACTTTTTGTGTATAATATTCTGATGTCTGTTCATAAAAGTGTAAAGTTAAGGCGGAAATACATGATTGGAAATTTGCCGGTAGCGTTTTGATATTTCTCAATATTAAATGAGAGGAATACCTAGAGGTTCTTTAATGGGTCTCAAACTCTAACAAGGAATGTCAAATAAAGTGAAAGTGCGTCACTAGTGAATACAGATTAATTTAATTAAAAAATTGAAGTTTTTTATTTTATTTCTGTGCATCCAATACACAGTAATCCAATTAAACGAATAAACTCCCTTAAATAGCCCACAAAAAAACCGTGAATTTCAATCCAAGTAAAAGACTTGAACCCTTTTGTTTGCCATGCAGCTTTCAAGGAATTGCTCCCGGCTCATTTGCGGGGATCCACCCTAAAGGCTCCACCCTCAGCATCTTTAGTCTTCAAACCATTAAACCACGACACGAAAAGCTTCGACATTAGCTAAAAGGAGATTATCATCGACACGTGCTGCGAAATTTATACCCTGAATACTTGGATCTTTTTACTCAAACCACGTGCAGTTAATAGTTTGGAAGAGGTTGTAGATACCGTGTTATTGAAGAGAAAGTGTCGACGAGAAACCCCATTCATTCGTATAAAAAGGAAAATAAATGGCAAGCACTCCAATGCGGGAATCACACCTAAACGGGACGTCAGGTCCGGGACACCTCATCCCGCAATGTATGTGTGTTGCTCAATACTACACAACCGCCTACATTGGCTGCTTTCGTCGGTGGAAAGAATTTTATATTCAGTGAGGATGCGCTCTAACATTTTGCCACTAGAATAGCATAAAATGTGTTCAAATTCTAACTCTTACCGATTTCCTGTATTTCAATTGAAAACACGTAGTGTAGAAGCATCTGAGCCACACGTTGGTTCTCTATAATTCGTTACCTACTCTAAAAATATTCATCGCATATCTTTATAAAAAAAGGTTAGTTTGTTGTTCAGAATAAAACATCCACATTACTTTTTTTTCGAAGCAATAACAAAGTTCATTTTCAAGGTAATTGAACTTGTTACAAGATTCAGTTGAATTTAATATTATATAAGTTATTTTTTACACACGATTGAAGGTAATCTTAATGTTTTTATTTTCTAAGATCGTGGATTGTCGTCTTGGGATAAAGGTTGTAATAAAAGAACCCTTTACCTTATTAAAAAAATCTTTCCTCTTAAATGTTGGAAAAGGCATTTAGGTTGTAAGGTTTTCTTTCGTCCTCGGTAAAATTTTTGTGATCCTTTCTGAGGAATAGAAATCTTTTTATTGGGCTACCAATAAATTGTCCCCGTTACCATGCAGATTTAAGTCGGGATATCGAATATTAAAAGCTAGATAAAGGTAAATTTAGCTTGAGGTCGCGAGTAATAATTTTATAAATTATATAGCTCCATTTGTGTGAAAAATCAGCTCAGGGGCGCTGTGATTATTATTTACTGAAAAGGTGCTAAAGATAAAATGCATTTATTTTAGGTTTCACATTTCACAGACTTTATACTAAAGATAGAAATACCTGAAATTTGCATAAGCTTAAGAAATATTCGAGAAATGTCTGCAATGGACTGCAATGGCTTGTGATCGGACGAAGCCACACAAAGAAGTAGATCAGCAATGGACCGCAATGGTCTGTGATCACAGACAGAGGTACAGACAGACCTCAATGGCCTGTGATCGGACGAAGCCACAGACAGACCTCAATGGCCTGTGATCGGACAAAGCCACAGACAGAGGTTAATCTGCAATGGACCGCATAAGTCTAATTGATCAATGCATAAATTAAGTTGTTAAGCGCCCTTGAGGTGATTTTCTCACGAAAACGGCGGTATATAAATAATCCAATCATTATTATTATCATAAATGGCCTGTGATCGGACGAAGCCACAGACAGAGGTAGACAAAAATAGGGGCACATGGGATGCCTGTCAGAGAGTAAAAATGATGAGGATTATCAAAAGCGTCAAAGTTTAATAATACATTTTAAGCCGTTTTATTTGCTTGTGAAATGAAATTGTACCAAATATTTTACAATTCATTTTGAATACATTCGCCGCCGCCACGCGATTTCAGATGGAAAATATTCACTTAATTTTCCAACCGGAATTCAAACGCCACGGTAAAATGCTTCTAGAATACGTTCAAGAAAAATATAATATAAAACCCCTTGCATCGAGTATAACCCTTTGTTTTCCTCAACTCTTAAGAATTCGTCTGCTGGTCACGCAATAATGAGCTTTATAAAACCCCCCTTATCCAGGTTTTAGTCTTTTTTCGAGTGGTAGAGTATAGCATATAAACTCGGCGATAAGACGTTAAGATTTTGGTCACGTGATGCACTATGCCAACCCCCCCGGGAAGGAGATTCCCACTAAACTGAGGAATTAACTTCTATTCAAAACAATTCCCTTACTTACCAACCTCAATGCATCTATTCATGATATGTCTGTTGACAAGGCGGCGTTACATATATTTTTTCTGGAGATAAATTTACGAGAGCATACGAATATTAATATTATTTAATAAAGTTACCTCTGATATCGCTTTTCAATAATGTTAAATTCAACACCCGTGCAACAACTACTCCCAAATGGTGTGTTCTGGAGTTATCATGAAATAAATATTGTTCAGTAAGGTATTACTAAAAAAGTGTCGCACATTGACGTAGATTAACACTGCTGTTTTATTAATTTGTTTGATTTTAGGATATTCTGTCGACGTATAAAAAATTATTAGCATTCATTTTTTTATGTTTATCATTAATTATAATTTTACTTCGTAAAACTAATCCATTAGGTTAGTCATGTTTTATGTACCTATAGTCCCTTGAGAGACAAGTAACAGATGCATACTTAATAATCCTGTCGTGATAGAGAAATTCTATTCACTTTGTGTCTTCCCTTTGTTTTCTTTCAATCGGTAACAAACCCTCGCCGCATGAAATGTTTATTTAATAAATTGCGCGCTGCTTTGACTCACTGGAGTTGAATTTATTGCTTTCTTTTTTATCGGTAGATCGTCTTCGACGAAAGATAATGCTTTTATTGCCGATTTTGTTTGAAGTTTTGATTTAATAATAATAATATATGGATGATTTGTATAGCACCGATTTTGTGAGAAATCACCCCAATGAAGCTGTACAAACATATAATACATGTCTACAATATGTTCGTGGGCAAGACGCTACCCCTTTCCAATTCCAATATTTCATTATATCAAAATATACTATGGATGCGTATAAAAATACTGTGTCTACAAAATTCGTGTTTTCAAAGGTAGTGTGTATATATTCACCCTATTCTGGTAACCCTCTGTTCGAATAATATGAGATTTTTTTTCACAAATATATCTATAAGCTCTGCCAAAGTCTTTTTGATAGATTTTTATATTATAGATATTCGTTTTTTTGGAAAGTAAAGACGAGGGTTGTATAAGTAAAATAAATATTATATTCCGGAGTCACTTTTAGTTTCTGTTAGTGGTGCTATTTCATTTGCTACGGTGCAATGGGGACAGTGCCATTGAATACGAATTAATGTGTTCCATATCCATTGAACCATTCAATGGTATTTTGGAAGCTGTTTGAAGCGGTATAAATAGCCATATATACCGTTTGACTTCAATCGATGAGATCATTCGATCGTTTAGACAGGAATTTGAACCATGAATTATTTAACAACGATTTTTGGAAGTGTGTAGTAAAAGAGGGTGCTATAAATAAAAATAATATTGATGTAGAATATTCATAAAGGTCTAACTTGTAAGCATTTGGTTTAACAGCACAGAACACCACAGAAGGTGGTGAGTGATTAAGTTTTAAAGTCTAATTGAGCATGAAACCATCTTAAGGTTCCGTAGTTCCCGAAGACTGCGATGGACTGGAAGCGACCCAGAAAGAGACTGAGGAAAAGATGGTCTGGAGAAATCGGAGCAGGGTGTAAAAGAAGTAACTATTTTTGTAATTTGTTATACCTTACCACTGACACCACAGGCCGAAATCATAAAAATCTATATTTGTAAACGTAAATATGTATGTTAGTTGTAAAGCTCCAGTTTAAACCGTAGTCGTAAGTCATATTATAAAGGGAATTGTATAAATACCCACTCTGTCATAAAAATATGTATAGTTAAAAGTCTAAGTTGTAAATCACTCGACATTAATCTTAGTCATAAGTCACTAGTTATAAGTATCTAGCTAGGAATCTTAGTTATAAGCCAAAAGTAATTAGTTATAAGTCTAAGTGATAGCAATAAATTAAATGCATAAATTAAGTTGTTAAGTGCCCTTGAGGTCATTTTCTCACGAAAACGGCGCTATATAAATAATCCAATAATAATAATTATTATTATTAGCTAGGGACCAGGGCTAGAGAGGAGGCCAAACCCAAACCTGATGAATAGCGCTGTGTTTATGATGAATTATTAACAATAATAATTATAATATTTTCAATGATTTATACAGCACCATTTTTGTAAAAATATATAATATATTTATATAATGCTCTATTTTTTTACTATAGACTAGACACTAGACAAACTATTTCGACAACTTATGTCTACCAGATTGCATTCACCGGTTCGTCGATAACTAATACAAATCTATATGTACAATGCATTTGACCAATGAACGTGATGCTGCGTATATATATATATATATATATATATATATATATATATATATATTTATTTATTTATATTTATTTATATTCTGTACAGACAGACAATATACAGGACCATCCTTACCTGGGAGGTCATCATCATCATCATCACTTTTGGCTCTACAACCCCTGGTGGGTCTTGGCCTCTTCAAGAGTCTTCCTCCACTCATCTCGTCCGAGGCTTGTCTTGAGGTGTCGTAACAATATGTTTTTATGGGGTGGAGTTGTAAGCCCTACGCCCAACCTCCAACCTGGAGGACCAGGGTTTTCTGTTGGGGTTTTCCTTCCCTTAGCTGGCTGGTTCCTGTTTTATGGCGCCGGAATTTCGCCATTCGCCCTCTCTCTATCTGCTAGGTCACATGAAATTATCACTGTTTATTGTTTATTAGAGAAATTTAGATGCAATTATTTAATCCTGGTACTTACATATTTTAATAATATACATGTTCTTTTATGAACGTGTTTAGGAAGGATAATAAAATTTGAAGATGGGCGAACAATGATTTGATTAGAATTTATCTTCCTAAATGCGATTTGTCCCACGGTAAGAGATGTATTGAGGTGTATAATGTTAATCCAATAAGAACAGTACGATTATCTATCATGCTAGGTATTAAGAGTAAAAGTCAAATACATAAGATTTAAATTTATTTCATTTTTTAAATCTCTGGGAAAAAATCTTCAAGTGGTATCAAAATAAAAAAAAATCTCAAAAATATATTTCTTTTCAAAATAGGCAAAGGTTTATGATATTACAACTGAAATTATTATTTTTTCGTTTGTTTCAATGCATATATTTTTTTGTCATAATAACTATCTAATGAAATGATTTGCTGAAAAAAACTTTTTTTTTTGTATTTTATTTAATCGTGTAATAAAAGTATTTACAGTTTATAAAATTGAATTTGTTCACATGAAAATTTTCTGTTTTCAACTTGTTCTCTATTTATACTTAGCATGATAGATATTATAGGCAGTAAAATAATGGTAGGTATATTTAATTTAATGGTTTGAGAGCTTAATTCAGTGCCTATACTTTACACATAATATACAAGTATTGAAAATTATTTAAAAAAATCTATTATTAGTGACAATGTACGGAGAGATTACTCACATCCACGACAAAAAAAATGTTTCCAATCGTAGAGACTTAACTGATCCTATTATTGTATGTGTTAAAATCAGCCTTACACATAGCGATCCTTTCATGGCAATGGAATAAGCAGAAAAAGAAGACTAACAGGCAATCATTGTGAATAATATGAACCATTTATCAGACGAACACTCCAACATAATGTTCCCTAAGTAAATCGTTTGGTTCCTTTGTTGCCCGCAGTCCACACGCTGGATGATTCCATTTGTATCATCGAATACAATCAATCATTACTTTTTATGGGATCTTTTTTGCGTAACTCCCTTTGACATTCAATAGAATTTCCTTTTCCCTTCTTGGCACGGGTTTTCACGTAATCTGTTATCTTATTTCCGATCAAATCAACTTCTTATTCAGAATATTTCGACGATTTACCTACGAATAATATTTTTTCGTTCATAATATATTAAAACAACAAAATACAAATAATTTGTGCTTAACAAAAAAAAAACCACCACTAGAAAATGAATTCAATCCATTTTGGAAATCGTGAGTTTATTAAAAATATACAATTAATTTTAAGATGTACATAAACATATATAGGTATCACCGAATATTGACATTAAATGACTTTTTTAATAAAATCCAATATAACTTTTTTTCACTTGGATATGATTTTAGATTTTCACGGCCAAAAGTATTATAGTAATTTATTTTTGGGGTATTATGCCGTGTTGAGCTACTTCCTTCTTTAGCTAAGGTTTCGGACACTATATCAATGGACTTCCACATGTTTGTTAATTTTTGACCGGACTGGTTTCTCCTTACAACGGGTATCTTTAGATTGGTCTGACAGATAAAAATGGAATTCCACCATGATTCTAGATAATATTATATTAATTTAGAACGCCAAATATTTCATGGTAATTTTGGATTTTAGATAAGTAATGTATTATTTCCACTAAGTAAATGAACGTTTTGTTTATTTTGTGTATTTAATATGAATTTCAATTTGAGATTTTCTATGAATTACGTTGATCTTTTTTGTCTATTAAATTTGTCCTCGCCGCCAAGAAAAGTCGCACGAATTCTTATTCTGAAGCAACTAAATCTTTCATCATTATTTTTTTCTTTGTAGTCGAGTGGTTCAGGCGCACGGAAGCGGAAGCTGGATGTCTGCTCTCGTCTTGATCCTGTCTCCCCCCCATCAATGGGCTATTCTTCCTGGAAGGCTTTTGTTTAATTTAGTCGTCTCAACTTCACTTCACTCCTCTCATCTCCTAGACTCCTGGTACCCGGCGATGAGATGCGGGCATATTACGGAATTAATACAAATTAGGGATTTCATTTGCGTACTTATGCTCTGCAAATCTTTTGTTCCACAAATTCTATTTCGTGGGTAGCGTTACAGTACAAAGATTTTCTGAAATACCGTCCCCTTTTTTGTTTACATCATTATTATTTTGTCATGTACCTACTTACACATACTTTTACGTATAATCTGATGTTAAATTTGAAGTTTCAGGTAAATATCGAAAAAAATTAAAATCGTGTTTTTAAAAGGTAGTTTTTGTAAAGTAGGCAACTGCAGATTTTTAGATAAGTGGGTATTGTTGTATGAGTCGAACTCGATACATATTTCGATCACCTGTACGCTTAAAATATATTATTTTTTGATGATAAACTAATATTTATGAGACAAGGTTTTTATGGATAGCACAAAAGATAACAAATTATTATAATACTATCCTTTGTGAAATGCATAAAAACCTTGTATTATAAACATAAGTTTATCATTAAAAAATAATAATATTGAAAGTAAAAATATTTCACCAATAAATATAATATACCTATCTCTACGCCATCTCGTGGAGAATTCAGCACTAACAAAGCCTTTCCTACAAAAATAAAGCTGGTTCTTTTACTTGATTTTAAGTTACTACTTGGTTTTAAGTTACTTTATTGAAATATTTTCACTGTCTACCAGTTTCGATACCTCAGTATTATCATCAGGACTGTTATAAAAATTCAATTATTAAAAAAACTTATTTATTTCAATTATTAAAAAAACATACAATGTGTTTGCTTCTTTAGAAAAAAAAGGCCTATTTATGAAAATGATATAGATTTTGTCATCATTCTTCATATGAAAAATGATTATCTTGTATGTTTTTGAAATATAATAGGGCTTAAAGTAGTGCTTTGTGAATACCATTTTTTGCTATGCCCACTGCAGTTTCTTAGAAAGATGAATAGTTTGGGTGTAGTTTTGTAGTTTTCATCGATGAAATCGATCTTTTTATTATATTTTGTATTAATAATAGTTGATAAGGCTATTTGGATACCTGCCATATGCGTTTTCAGGTCTGGTTAGCAAACACTGTTAAAGCCATTTAAAGCAACATTTCCACTCTGAATGGTGGTCTCATCATGGCGATATGTACTGAAACTATCTAACACTCCTGAATGTGCCGCAAAATCACTATATTATAAACATACTCTTGTATCTTAAAATGTTGTGAGTTTGGCAGCCAACTCATGCCTGGAGCCCCTAGAAATCGGAAACAAAACAAAAAATCTTCTTGCAGGTGGCCATCCCAGAGTCCAACACCATTGCGAATGCCACCCTAAACATAACTGGGAACTACACCGGCTTGGGTTTGTAAAAAGCCGGCGTAGCTTAGTGGTTAGAGCAGCTGACCGGAAATCAGAGGGATGCGGCTTCAATTCCCATTAGCGGCTTTTATTCTTTCTGTGGAGATTTTTTTCAATTTGCAAGGGTACTTCTTCAGGCGAAAAATGATTACAATTTTTTTTTAAATATCGTATTTCTTTGATCTCTATTATAAATGTCAATTATGAAGAAATTTATTTTCAAATCTATTATATTCTACAAAGATTTCCGATCTCTGGATAAACAAATTAACGAAACGATTCGATTTCCTACGATGAAGGGCTCGAGTGAAACCGCCGATAAACAAACGAGAGTACCCCACGTGCTACGGCAAGATATCCTGCTAATATGTCGGTCTATTGTATAATGCCACCATTATCCTGCCTCCTTCAAAGGATTCGAGAACTATTTGCGAAGGAATTCAGCTTTTATTGTACCAACTTTACCCTTTTACCGTTGGCAGTATACGCTACATAGTGGCAGCCTTCTTTACAAACGATTTCGTCAATGGCCGGCACTTGTTCGCAGCCATTCAAGGCAAGTATTATGTGTGGTCTACTGACACGACTGTACGACATTGTTACTATACTCTGTGAACATTCTACAGACCTCGGGTCAACACTGTGTAACTGTGGACATGTGGAGACTTCTTTTCAATTGGTCTGCTCTTGGAGGTAGAAGAATTTGCAATGGGTATTAACAATGCTTAAACTAGAACCTACTATTCCACTTAAGAGTTTTTTTTTAAATTTTGTTTATTAGTAGTGTGGTTAGGTATGAAAACGTAGAAAGAGAAAGTTAACACATTTGCATATCTAACACAAACCACTTTACAAGCTTTGCAGTTTTTATGTTGTCTTATTTGCATTTAAAATCAGTAAATATGTGTAACGCTACATAGGTCAAAATAGAAAAACGTAATCAATGAAGTTTCTAAGGTTTATCCATGTGGAACTACACAAATAATGTTTCTCCGGTTTATTCACTTATAATTTTAATTTCATACAAGTCCCAACTTCAAGGCTGGTGGACTTCGCCATCCCCAATTGGAGTATGCTGTGAGGTTGGAGAGTGGGACGGTAAGGACATGCAGGGATGAATTAGCAAGGGTTTATGCACGCCTTTGCTAATTAAGGGAGGGGGGGGGGGAGGTTAGGGGGCCATAGCATTGCGTAGAAAAAAAGAGAATAGTACTCCTGGATTACATTGCTGGAAAATACAACAATTTTATTTGCGTTGTGGTAAGTATAGATCCCAAAAAAAATTCTAATACATTTACCGACCCCCTATTTCCCTTGCCCCATCCCGGGGTCGAACACCCCCCATGGGAACTTAGTTGCTTAGTATTTAGGATAAATTATAAAATCGTCAGAAGTTTTATTGCGTTGGTTTTACAGTATTTCAGATATGCATTGAATTCCACACATTTTTAACTTTCACTAAGAAAAGGGAGCCCATAACGTTGTGTAATTTTAAAATTACCTGTAAACTTTTAATTACACCCCCTTTTGTGACCTTTCTTTGTTCTAACGCCGGAATATTTTTTATTACGGCAGAATAAATACGTTCATGGGCATTTATTTTACCCACCTAACAAAAGATAAACTGTCTGGCACATACTGCGCTCTGTATTTTTTTAACCAATATTTAGCATACGAAATTTATACCATTTTATTTACGGAAAATTTAGCATGTTTTAAATATTTTACTTTAATATGAAAAAATATATGAGCATTGATTTGGTCGAAACTGTTTTACGCGTTTTTATTCCGATATTATAAACGATTGCTCTTCATTAATCGTTCCCCCATTGTTGATGGCAGTGAACCCCCCGCCGCATTTTTCAAGGAAATTTAATGTTTAAAGGATGTTTCTTGCTTTAATCACTGGAGTTATAAGTACGTTGACATAATTATCAGCTGTAGATACTTATTAGCAGTTGATGGTCTATGAGAATAATGGATTGCCTACACGATATAATATTTTAACGTTACAGAATGTTTTTAAAGTTATATTTGTTTAACTTTGTAATCAGAACAAAGGAGTCGAAAGGGCTGCAGAAGAACCCAAAGCAGATATGAAAATGACGAGCATCGCACATTACCACGCGCATCGGTGATTTTCCTGTATCCGTTAATAATAATAATGATATTTGCAAACTCTCCTCAAGGGCGCTGTAAAAATATACAATACATTTGTACAGTATTGGATATGGTGAGAAATGGGTTCCAAAGTTATTAGGAAACTGTTGAAAAACATTTTATTAATAGATGCAATTAAACATTTATTGAATTTCTTTGAATGGAATTGACATTCCTTCTCAATTTTTTCCTCACGTTAAAATATCTGAAATTAATGACTAACTCTCACGCATGTCAACAATAATTATTCATGAAGCTACGAATCCTAGAATTAGTATTCGCACTATCATGCAATAAATTAAACTCCGATCGTAAATTTTTAAAATTTACAGATGAGTTTGCTGACTTTCTAATATATTGCTTTTTTTTAATTATCCACTCGAGAATTTTAATACGGATACATATAAACTGATTATAGTGCTATAAAGCCAATGAATTCACCCATAACTTAGCGTTTATACTATATTTAATTTTGTAAAAAAAATATTTATTCTGTGAGTCGAAAACAGCATATTATGGCGTGCGATCACTCAAGACGTTCTTCATCCTCGGCATAATATGCCGAAAATCACTCGAGTGGTTACGGGTAAATACTAATCCGTGGTGCGTTCCTGTGTACTCTCAGCTAAGCATGCACTATTTATTTATTATTCAAGGGGATTTGTACCCAGTTTGGTCTGCGTAACTTCATTCGCCGAACGTAAAACTAGACAAACAATCTCTGAATGCTCCAAGTAGTTTGTAGTAGTAATAGTAGATGTAATTTTTGGCTTTGAGGCGATGCACCATGTCGTGTAACATATGGTATCGAACCGCTAACAATAACACTCCTTATGTAGATGGCGATAAAGTTTATAAATAAAATACTAGACATTTTTGATAGAAAAAAATTGGATAGCCATTCTTGTAATTGATAATTATAATAATATTGGGCAGATACGTGAAAAATCACCCCAAAAGCGCTGTACAAATATATATGTATATTGCATAGTAAATATATCTGGCTTACAACTAAGATTCATCATAATAACTAGTGACTTACGACTAATGCTTATTAATTAGTGTCTTGAAACTAGCGACTCATTGAAATACATTTTTATTACTGTGGGTCGAAGTTCGATACGTACAACTAATACACTTACATTTAAATATACATTTTTTGCGTTTTTTCCCGTGTTATCAGTGATATGACATATCTGTAGATAAAAGTACAAACAGTTAACATATAAGTATGTTATTGCTGCGAGTCGAATCTGTTTGAGGAATGTTTCGATTAAAGTTTTAAAACTAAAACAAATCTTTTGTATCTAATAATCTGCACACGTCTTTCAAGAGTTCAAAATCTAATCTAAAATACTGACAAAAAAATGATGCCAACCTAATTTAATTTACGCTTTTTAAAATAATGTGATTCAGAATTTTTAGAAAATTCCTTTTAGTGTTGCCAGCGTTCGTTAAAATCAAATCACTCCTTTCAAAATAGCTGACTCTGTAATTGCGCCATCCTGGAAATTATCTACTGCATTCCTGCAGTAAACTGTAAACTTCCCATCGGAAGGAAGGGCGCTGCAGATGCCCGCCCCACAATCTCATTACTGCGCCCCCTGCCGCCTCAGACACCCGGAGTCACTCGGGGAGATGCGAGGGGAGGAATCCCTTCATTTACATGTCAGCACCCTCCGCCTCTGCCCTGCCGTAAGTCGAAACTGACTCGACTACTGTCTGAGGATTACAAAACGTCTTTGTGTGGGGTGCCTAGCAACACGTGCATACAAAACACATAACGATCACTTAGTACTAAAACAGAGGCGGTGATTGTTATTGGAATGCTTTTAAATAAAGTTCAGGGAGTCTTAATACTATCCTAACTAGAAAGCAAAAACCTGTTCATTAGAAGCAGCAAATTTTCTGAATTTCTGAAATGGCGTCATGAAATTTAAATAATTTTCTATGCGAATCTTTTTATATAACGCAATTTTTTAAAGTTTTCATCGTCATTTTCATCATTTATGGAGTGTGATGTATAGAGATGTAAATATAAAAAAAATAAAATATGACATATTGTGTTAAAAGACATATATTATGTACTGTGTTTCATATAATTTCAGTAAGAAAATTTATTTAAAAGAAACATTTTGAAATATCGACCAAAACAGAGCAGTTAAAAATATTGTCATGTTATACATAGTATTACGACTAAAACTCTTGCAAATACGTAAGTGGGATTTAGTTTTGTTGGGTTCATTTATTTATTTGTATAAAATATTTATTTATTTACGCTCTTAGAGCTTTTATATAAAATAAGTCCTAATAAATTACGCTAGTACATTTTTTTTTTTTTTTTTTTTTTTTTTTTTTCTTTATTCATGAAATATTAATGTGTACAGTTTTTACATGCTTTTCGACTACCACACTAGACACACGCCCGTATTGTGGTAGTCGATTATTAAAATTATTATGGTAGTATTATGGTAGTCGACATTAAAATCAATATAGTAATAATAGTTTAATTCTTAACTATATGAATGGGATACAGAATAGAATTTATCCACACTGACATAACAAACCATAGAATATAAAGAGATAAGATGGGAACAAAATGAATTAACGTAATACTTGTAGGTACAACAAATACGAAGAAAAATGAAGATAAAAAAAAATAACAAAGATAAACATTAAATTAAAAATGAAGGTATATGTATAAATAAACATCAAAAATAAATATCAACAGAATAAAGTATTCTTCGTTCATAATAATTGGTGTAAGAGTTCTTCGCAGTGACTTGTCTTGACTTATCTCCCATTTGACGCATGGAAAAAACTAAAAAAAAATCAATCTTATTCCTGAAAGAGTAATCTCCGGACAGCTAATGTGTAACTTCACAGTTGGGGTGGATAGAGGAAAGTAGTATGTGTACCAAAAATAACTCACTATAGAATAGTTATTTATTTATTTACGGTACAAGTAAGTAGGTACCTGTAACCATTACTATGTAATAAAATTTGTTTTAGAAATCCATTAAAAAACTTTTTTGCGCAGGAAATCTGAAACATAGGAGGAAAAGTTACGTACGGTATGTATGGTATCGTCTTGTTAGGACGTCTCATTCAAGGCGTTTACAGCTTTGTTGTCTAAAAGCTAATTTGCGTTAGTTAGAACTTCTTTGAATAGGAAACCTAATTAAGAACTGACCTACATTAAGAAAGA
Organism: Hesperophylax consimilis; assembly: GCF_061612785.1. Classification (NCBI taxonomy): domain Eukaryota; kingdom Metazoa; phylum Arthropoda; class Insecta; order Trichoptera; family Limnephilidae; genus Hesperophylax; species Hesperophylax consimilis. The sequence continues at coordinate 19,563,287 of NC_142838.1, forward strand.
GTCCGTATAACTTTTTACAAGTTCAAAAAACCTTTTACTATCACTTTTCTCAAGGATAACTTCAAGCAATCATAAAGCTGCCGACTAAGCGTGTAGTATAAACGACAAACTAAGATGTTATCTATATTAAACGATGGGTAGTTAAACTTTTAGGATAGCATTCAACAAATGTGAAACTGCTTATGAAACATCGCGGAAAGGTACAAATTAGTGCCTCGTTTCGCACTTGTCAATTGCGCGCATATACCTCTTGACATAGTTATTAGTTGTTGCGTTGCTCGTTACACAATGTGTCGGGTAGAGGCGCCAGGTAAATCACAACACACGACACACAACTAATTTTCTCTCTCCTATAACTCAGTCTTCGGTTTAAGACTATGTAGCCTGAGGCAGAGTCGGGTTTGACTGCTGAGGATTATGGGATAAAAAGTCGATTCACATGTTTCGGACCTGCACTCTTACCGATGTATATTGTTTTGATTTATAAATGGTCGTATCATCACGGAGCTTAGATTAACAAGAAAAAATATATTTTATATCAGTTGGCATCCATTTTTTAACGTCTGGCACCTGATTTCTAGATAATCTATACCCAAAATTAAAGCATTGACTCGTATGTTTGCTATTTTTTATAGTATGATAAGTTAATTAAATACTGAGTATCGGCAGCTTAAAATTAAATGTCTACGTGTTTGCCACAAGAACAGGTTAACATGTATTAATATTTTGAGTATTTATGTTATGTTAACCGATTATCCCGTCAAGTGTTAGCGTCGCTTTTGGCTGATCGAAATCCAGCGTTTTTACAAATATTTTAACTTAGCGGTCACTGATTTTGATCGGAGAAAGGGGATTTTGGCTTACGTATATTATAAATCTTTCGTTGTTCTAACCCTTCTGTCAATATTGGGGGCGCCATTATCCGACTGGCTCTCGGAAGCACAATTACCGTGTACATAAGTTTGTCCATTAAAAACAGGTTGTAAATTATATACATAAATTAAATAAATAATTATAAGCATTAATTACTCGCCTGAAATATCCATCCAAATTGAAAATATCTCCCGAGTAAAAATAAATAACGCCGACGGCAATTAAACCCGCAACTTCTGATGTCCGGTCAGGTTCTCTGGACCACTGAGCTACGTCTTGTTATTCCCAACCCGCCAAATAATTCAATATGTACAAGTGCGCCCTTGAGGTGATTTCTCACGAAAACGGCGCTATATAAATTAGCCAAATATTATTATTACTTCAATTGACAATTACTGCCTATTATATTTTTTCACCTGTAAACAACTAAATTTATTTTTGTAGGAAAGGCTTTGTTAGTCCTGAATTTCTCACTAGATGGCTTCGAGATATATTATATCTACATTTGTTGGTGAAATATTTTGACTTGTCATTTATTATCATTTTTTAACGATGAACTAATATTTATATATCAGGCGAGTAATTAATGCTTATAATAATTTGTTGTCTTTTGTGCTTTACATAAAAACCTTATCTTATAAACATTAGTTTATCATTAAAAAAATAATAAATGAAATACTTTGTTGACACCTCTTTTAATCAATAATAAACTACATGTATCAAAGGCTTCTTCGTCAGGATAATAGATTGTAAAACTCAAAATATACTACTTTTTAAATTAATTGTAAGATATTGCATTTTAATGTGCACTATAGTGCAATTTAAAGTAATAACAGCTTCCTTAGCACAGCTTTAGAGATAAAAAGCTCGCAATACGACCGTTCTCATTATGTCCCCGGTTTAAAATACTGGTCCACGTTTGCGTCATAGCTTAGCTCGGGATGACTTAATCCGGGACTGTTCTGCAGCTCATTTGCATCTGGAGAGCGTAATTAACCAAACCATGGCTGCGATATTTTCACCTGCGAGGCGCCGCGGCCGCTTCGAGGGCAGTAAATTAACGGGAAAGGTGTTAGCTGCAATTTACCTAGAATATAATAGAATTTTCTACCTCGAATAGCGCAGAATTGTAAAGCTTTATTCTATACTGCCCCTATAATGCGACCACAGAATAAGTCAAACATAGTGTGTAATTTTCAGTTTTTATACTATCTATGATAATAACAACTGAAATACATTTATAGAGTACAATTAAGGGATGCTTCCTAAGTGAGCTTTACTCTAATAGCCTAATACTTTACATTTATTTTGGTATTGCGTGTAGGGTCGCTATTATATGGGACCGGTTATTTTAGCCGTAGTACCTACCAATAGCTAAAACCGTTGGATTAGTAAAGTGTAAATTGAGGTAGCCAAAACGTTATATTTTTCACAGGGAATCTCTCGAAGTTCAGCTTTTTATATTTTAACTTTTGTTTACACCAGTGGTTACATATGTGCCAGTATTACAAAAAAATCACACAAAAATATAGCAGTAGAGTTTCAACATACAGTACATTAGGTATTTAAATATAGCAATAGAGTTCCAAATTAAGTACATTAGGTATTTAAATATAGCAATAGGTTTTTAAATTAAGTACATTAGGCATTTAAATATATTATTTTTTAATGATAAACTAACGTTTATATGACAAGGTTTTATGCATAGCATAAAGGATAATAAATAATTATAAGCAATGATTAGTCGCCCGAAATACCAATACAAATTGAAAATATCTTCCCGTTGGCGGCATTTATTTTTACTCAGGAGATATTTTCAATTTGTATTGGTATTTTGGGCGGCTAAGTATTGCTTGTAATTATTTAATTATAGCAATAGAGTTTCAAATTTAGTACACTAGGCATTTAAATATAGCAATAGAGTTTCAAATTAAGCACATTAGGTATTTAAAATTTCCAATTAAACTCCATAAATTACAAAAATGAATAAATTACCCTTCACATACTTTGTCACAAAATTTTAACATAATTTCCTCTTCTTTTATATTGGTCGATAGTTCTAAGAAGGTCTGCACCTGTATTACAGGAAAGGGATTTTGTCTTCTTTCTAAATGGAAGCCTTATTTAATTTTTCTTCTTGAAGAGTTCTGCCACAGCCATAGGTACTGCGTAAAAATAAAAATGGGCCATTGTGATTAATATTATGTATAGGTAGCCTAACCTATGACTATGTTATTCACATTAAAATAATAGACCATGCGACATTTAAAGAATATTACATCATTTTTATATCTTTTATGAAAATGTTAAGAATTTGCTTTTGATTTCAGAAATTTCAGGATTTGACGGTTTGGATGCAACATAACTATAACAATATTTTTATAATTAATAACAACATTCTCCATAAATGAAAATATCTGTAAGATTTATTACAAGGATGTGAGAATTTTAATTTTAACAGCGACATTACACTTATAAATAGTAAATGCGGGTAGTTCGGATTGCGGCTGGGGTAGATTATCCCAATATTAATGTTCGTACATTTCTTAAAGCTGTGATTCGTTAAATAATCATGCACGAGTTTAACCTGTAAGCTTAATAGACATCTTTCTCCATTTCCAATTTAAATAATTAATATCAGCTTTACAAAATGTACGCGGAGGTTGAATCGTTTACCATAAAGCGTTTTCTAGTAGCTTTCACGTATAGGAACATGACAGAATAAGGTTTTTTTAATATCCTGTGGAATAATAAGGTAGGTTTTGGTGAAACAGGCTGTAGAATTGTAGGCTGTATGCTTTATTAATGATTCCGGGTAGGTAATCTAGCAGACAAAAGGTATACGAGGAACAATGAGGTTCTCTTATCGTTATTCGTACGTTTCGTTGAGGTAATGTAGAAAGCAGACCAATTTCTATTATGCATGGAAACCGTCATAGAACCGTTAACAAGTGCCTAGTTTTTTTTACCTTTTCCGGAATCCTAACCGTTTCGGTTTTATTATATTTTTGATAAAAGTGGCGAAAACTTTGCAAGGATCGAAATATTGGCGAATGTATGCATAGTTTAACAGACATTAATATATGTACCAGTGGTGGTCCGCGACTTTTTAGTGAATTAGAATTTTTTTTATATTAACTCCACACAGGAGGCCCTGAAGAAAATAATTTCCCTCAGGGCCTATGTCATCTTTGGGGATGCTGTGTGGAGGGTCTTTTTGTGGAGAGGAAGGAGTGAACATGGGTCTTGAAGAGTCCCATGTTGTAGGAGGGAGGAAACACAGAGGCCGGCAGTTCGTTCCACAGCCGAGCTGTTGAACTTAAGAACAAATCGTAGAAGCGACCCGTTCTCATGTGACAAATGTCAACCGTGTACAAATGTTGGGCGCGCGTTTGGCGTGTATGACGCTAGTTCCTCAGAGCATCTTCCATTGTAATACCGATAGAACAAGGACAGCATACCTACCTGACGCCTGTGCTCTAAAGATTGCAGTCCGTTTGTTATGATTGGGGAATCTATCAAACGGACCGCCCGTTTTTGCACAGAGTCAAGGGTTTTTTCAGGTATTTAGGGGCTCCGGACCAGAGATGGCTGCCAAATTCGACAGTAGGGCGCACTTGCGATATGTACAGGGTCAGCAGTTGTGTACTATTAAAGTATCTGCGGGCCCTGTACAGTAAGTACGCCCAGCTTCTGAGAGGCCAACTTTACTCTGGCTTCGATGGAGCCCCCGTACCTGAGCTGGTCACTTATAGTTACATATATAGAATTGTAAGATTGAAAAATACGACATTATGTACGAAGATTTTCAGAATTCTTTCAGTTTGGGGCTTTTGTTTTTTCAGCTATATATATATTTCAGCTACAACATCATGAATGTCTCATAGCAATTTATTTTTGAGGTATTATACCGTGTTGCGCTACCTCTTTCTTTTCCAACGTTTCAGACGCCATTATAGTGTACTGTAATGTATCTGTATCTGCCTTGATGATGGACACTGTAATGCTGTCAGAAACTTTGGAAAAAGAAACAGGTATTGGATACAGATATTTTGGCCGTGAAAATCTCAAATCTTATCATTAATGTCGTATTTCTCAATCTTACCATTCTAGTTCACTGAAAAGTCACGGACCGCTACTGGTATTGTATGAATTTCGCCAGATAAAAAAATAACAACGTTTATTGTGAAAGAACGTGTTTTTTTATTTTTTTATTTGTGAGGTATTCGCTTTTAAATAAAATCGACATAATAAATTTTTGAAATTTTCCTATATAATTTCTTATCTTTCGCCCCTGTAAGCTCACCGAAATGTATCTTTGTTTGAAATTACCGACTTCCCCTTGCATTTTGGATAAATGGACAGCATTATTGACAGAGCTATTTCGCCGATTCAATTAAAGGAGGATCTTTTAGGAATAAAGTATAAGGTTATTAAAAAAAATATGGTAATGGACATTCCAATAACGAAAAGAATGAGGAATGTTATGAACTTTGTTCTAATGAAAAATCCGCGAATATTTTATAAGATTGGAGGGGGTGCAGATATACTGTTAGAAGTTTAATGTATGCGTGCTTCAATAAGGAAGTTTTTTAGTTCTAAGCTTCAATTAGGAGTCCATTTTTTGTAATTTTATTTTATCAATGTTCGCATTCGAACTTAAATACTTGTATTTTTTTTTTAAAGTCTGTTTTCATAATTAAATTAATTCTCAAAGTTTAAATTTTACTAAGCCCGCCAAAACGAGCGGAATCCGAGCGGTAAGAGGCGGGGTGTGGGTGTGACGTCATTCAAACTCTGAGAACCACGTCGCTTAAACATTTTGTATGGAAAAAAATGTAATTCTTCAATAAGGAATTCCAGTAATTTGCTTGATGTTATTAAAAAACATATGCTTTTCATATGGGAAAAAAATATAATTTCTAATAACCTATTTTATCATTTTTACTTCTAAAAATCAAATTGAATTACCTACAGAATTTAGTGTACTTTACCCCCGCACGGACAAAAATGAGTAAGGTTTTTTTTTAATTTTTAAAATTCATCTCATAATTTTTTTTAATTAATTTTTAAATTTATTTATTTGTTTCATTTAAACCCCAATAGGGCTTTTATTCAAGAATTTTTTAATCAAGATACTCTTAAAAACGTGACTACATGATCATTTCCTAATAAAATATTAGTCATTCAGAATATGTCTGTACATGTGATCACGCAGGTGTCCTTGTCCGAATAAATGCAATTGACGAGATGCGAAAATATTATTATTTTACATATGTATAACATATTCGTGCTTTACTGATAATTTGTTATGAAATCATTCGTTATAAGCCTCTAGTCCCGTTTTTAACAGAGAAACGAATAATTTGACTAGATTTTTAATAAATTAACAATATATTTAATATCAGTAAGTTTACTGTATAGTATTCAAACAATCTTAACCCAAAAATTCTAACCAATCTGATAAAAAGATTAATATGATAGAGTTATTTTCAAGCAAAAACACGCATAGATATTCAAAATGAATCCTGTTCCGCAAAAAACTCGCCTGAAAAAAGCTATTGATGCTTTTTTTACTTCCGTTCCTTTATTCCTCAATGTGGTTCTACGACAATAGGAACATTCCTGAAACTAGGTTAGTACCTACCCACTACCCATATTCCTACTCAATATGCGTTTCCGTATAATATTTCCTGAATATTCCCCTGAAAATGTCGAAAGCACCACTACTGATTCCTACTGAATACGGAAATATCTACTGGGATTATTGGGATTTTTGTACAGAGCGGATGCATAGTGTTTTTGTCACATTACGGTTTTTTGTATTCGGTTTTGAATATAATGCATTGATATTATGTTTGCTGTTGTTTGTTTAATTTTGGAAATATATCAAATAAGTAATGTTATTACATCATTATAGTCTAGTTGCTAGAATTAACTGAAATAATAACATAACTTTCACAGAACTTAAAAATTATCTTTGAAATTTGAAGAATTGTTCAAATTATCCGAAACAATCCATTCTTAACATCAGTAGTTGCAATTTGAGAACATTTTCTTCTGATTTGACATAATATATGGCAAACTAGCAGTTAAAAACCCGCTCCGCGGGTTTTTTTCTGCTAGGCCCTGCGGGCAGCTCTTAATTGGGCTTCGCCCATTTTAAGTGATATTAACAACAGTTACATTTAATAGATAGATATTAGGACATTCACAGAGAGAGGGTGAGTATATTTATTGTTAAAACACGGAACAGGAAGGAGTTAATTAATAATAACATGCTAAATTTACGCATAATAAGAATGACAGTTGTTTGAATAAATGAAATTTTACGTATTTGTGATGGATTATTTCAAATTAAACACTATTATTGACTACATGTCTACAACTGATATTAACTGTTATCTTAGGTACCTAATATAATTAGCTCATAGGAGACTTGCAGTGCTTAAATATGTGTTACAACCGTCAATGTCTATAAGTTGAATCAATATCGTTTAGTTTGTCACAATTAAAGATAGTTATAACAAAGTTGACTTAAATAATAGATTATTACATATTGATTAATTGTACCCGTGTTTATGAATAAAAGGAGGGAAATTGTGCGATGAGATTAGCAGTCGGTTTAATTAAAAGGTGTTAATTTTACTCCAACCGGTGGTAATTATTTACCTACAACTGTTACTGTATCTAATAAAGTTTAAAGTTAGATTATATATACAACATCATCAGGAGAGTAAAAATCTATATATAAAGGTAGATTATTACAATATAGCGCCCCTGAGGTGATATCTCACAAAAGCGGCGCTATACAAATTGTCCAATTAATGAATAAATATAATGTTTACATTTTATTGTGTATACACCGAAGTCAAAAATTAAATATAGATTGCAATTGGGAAAGAAGAAGTGGAAGGAGGGGGGGAGGGGTAAGAGTAGGCTGGGTTTATAATAATTAGGAGTTACAATATCGTTAGACGGGAAAGACCAGTTGAGTGGGAAAATATTTAAAAGAGAGTTTATAAAAAAATTCTTGTTAATTATATCTGCTTTTATATTAACTTGTTTCCGCATTTCTAAAATTTCAAAATTATTTATAGTGAAGTACTTTAAGACCTGAAAAAAACAAATAGCATATAACCATAAAACAATATATTCATAAGACAAATAGCATTTAATAACGGTTATTCTAATAAATTGATAGTTGAAATACTAAATAAAAAATTAAACATATTCTCTTCAAACGGTCTTTCTAAAGATAGAAATAAACAATGGCGTAGAATTCTGTTTGTGGATAACGATACTTCTAAAATTATATATAAAAACAATCCTGGTACTATTCAACTGGCGTTTTACACTAATAACAATGAAGAAATATATTCTTAATAATAAAGATAGCAAAATTCAAACAAAAAAATCAGGAGTTTAAAAACTCAATTGGGATGATTGTAATTTCTTTTACAAAGGTAGAACCAATAGAAACTTTGAAGTCAGAACTAAAGAATATCGCAGGGCTCTAAATGGAAATAGTGAATCTGAGTTTGCAAATCATCTTTTGAATAATGATCACACTTTCGATAAAAAATTCAGTTCTTAAAATACTTCACTCAGGATATAAAGCACCGCAAATAAATAATTTTGAAATTTTAGAAATTTGAAAACATGTCAATATAAAATCAGTTATAATTAATAAACAAAAAAATATAAATAATAATGAAAAATGCCATCACAAAGTGATAAGCTTCCAGAAGAAATCTTCTTAGTAAACGCTTGTTAATCGAAGTAGTCAAATATTGTGAGCTGCATATTTAAATATTCGCGCCATTCATTTGGTTCGTTTTTAAACCGCCAGAGGTGCGCTCTGTCGGCCATCTAATCTATAGCCGTGCGTATCGGCCATTGAAGGAACGCGTGATTTTTTTATAAACGTCAAACATAATCACGTAACTGTGGATAATTTTCACTGAAATGTAATTAATCCAATGGATTATGAACTTTCTAAAAGATATTTTCTTCGATATTATCCAAAAATTATATGAGTAGAAACGATGCTTTTGAAGAAATCTCGTATTATTATGAGGCGATCCTATTTTAGTATGAAATCGTGTGAAATTTTCAAGTTAGCGGAATTTAACCGAAACAGACAATTTTAATTTGACCAATTTGGCCTACATCGTCCAGACGCAAGAGTATTAATACTATCAGATGGGTTTTTAGGTTACTTTTTCTTTATTTTTTAATAAAACCCTAATGCAGAACCTATTTTGTAAGTACTTGGGTTCTTAGTTTGGATATAATTATAGAGAAAAACTATTCGGGAAGCGTTTACGTATACTTAAAAGTTGCGGCTAATTACTACATTCTACATCACGGGTGTGACTGAAGTGACAAAATACGCTTACTCGCTTACACTAAGACGAACACTGAACCCTGAATGATACTGTCACTAGGTTGTTCTTGTCCTTATACTTATGTGTTGCTACGTTCGCTATGTCACTTTATTTGATTTCGACATTTACCGTTTACGGGTAGCTAAAAGCCTTGTGAATAATTGTATTTATAGATATAATAGTAATGTGTGGATTGACTAGATGATCATTTGTGGAAAAGTGTGTGGAAGGGTTTAGTTTTTCCTGTGGGAAGATTTAACCGGGACATAAAGTCGGAAATAACGAATGGAAAGAAACTCCATGAGATCACTGAAAAGAGCCTAGAGCCGGTGACAGCTAGTCTAACGAACAAACTTATACGCCATACTAAACGTAGCAAATCTAAAGTATGTCCATTCAGTTCATTGGACCCAGTTCAGTAAACCACGTGCATTGTATCATTACATATCTTCACTTATTTTAAATCATTTAAGGTAGGATTTAATTAGATGTCAAAAATTACACAAACATTGAACTATTAGAACGTAGAACAGCAAACGGATCTGTTTGGGAATATCGCATAAATTTCTGTACAGTGAACGTATTTATGAGTATCGTGGATTTTCGCTAAAAAAATGGGTCCATAAACACTGTTTTCTACTGAACTGTTGCGCGCTTTATCTCTCGTACTTTTATGTTTTCCCGCGGATGTACGGTACAATGCACATGTTTGTAATTCCTTGAAGTCCGGAGACAGTTGAGGTTCTAGAAGGAAGTGGAGTTAGAACGAGAGCGATAAGTTAGACGCAATACACCAGGGAATATGTGCCGCTGGCGTACAACAGTTCCCGGAACATACAAAGTGTCCCACTCCAAACAAAGGAATACAGTAAACCGTTTATCTAAGTGCCAATACTACTGTGTATCCGTGACAGCAACAATCTGAGCAAGTTGGTAGGAAATGGAAGTAGGGCGAAGTGTCTAAAGTTGCCTACGATATATTGTACGAGCCAATCGTTAAAACTGCATTAGTTTGCAGGCCTGTGGAGTAATGTGTTGCTGAGACTGTTTGTTGAGTTGACTGTAGACAATTGTTCGAGAGTACTGTATGGTTTATTACTGCAACAGAGAATTGTGTTGCAACCAACAACAGTTGACACTTAAAGGAAGATTCATAATGTGCTCTAAACAACATTACTTATTATATCTGTTAAAACTATTTCATATGATTAATGTGATAGTTTTGGTTTCGGCAGCTAATGGACAGAGAAAAAAGTATCGGGAGAATATACAACGCGCACATCAATAATTGAAGAAGACGGGAATGCCTCTGAATGACATGGCACGACAAAGTGGTAGGACACCCCGAATGCAAACATTTCTATACTCACAGCGGGTACCCGCTATTGCCTTTTCAACACGAGTTGCATGCGTAGTGAAAAGGTCTGTAGGTACCTAGGTCATGTCAAGAAATATTATACCAGAGAAGTAGGTCTATACGAATATGAACGAAGCAAGGAGAGTGTGTCAAAACTGAGTTGTGTGATGTTTTTCTGCATATCTCTTTGAAAAATGTCGTGGAATTGATGGTTATAAAGTTAATACAATTATTTTTTAGTAACGCCAAATAAATACACGTCTAAATAACTAACCGTAGTATTGTAATAAGTCAGTAATGTAACAGATTTAATTCAAGTTGATGGCATTCTCTCAGGAAAGAGAAATGCCTTCGCATAATAGGAATACAGCTACCCACCACCACCTGGCATCAATCGTATCGATTGTAAGGAGGTGAAATATAACCCAACAAATCATTACTTTTGTTCCACATTAATGAATTTATTTCTTTTTGTTCCGCTCGGGGTTCTGTAGGCGAGATAAAGTCACGTACAAAAGTGCTTTACATTTCTCGAGAAAACTTAAACATGACGTTGTTTTTGCAGCAATTTACGAGAGTTAAGTATTGTTTTTGTGTAAATACAGGGACATTTTCCGGCTTATTTTTGTAAATTGGATTCTTTGATTCATTCTTAGAATATTACTTTGGTTTGGAGTTAATCGGGAAGTAACGGCCATAAACATAATAAATAAGTACCTACATTTTTGTATTAGGCAATTCACCCTAAAAAGATTGCTTTGTAAGTACCTAATTACGATTTTACGGTTCCTAACAACTCAAAATAGTAACAAATCAACACACTTTTGAAAATGATAGAAAATCATCAAAAATTAATTTTTAGAGAAGAAAAAATACTAGCTTTTGCCTAAACCTAACCTATCGTAACCTATTTAATGATTTATTTCATCCCTTTCCTGTTTTGTCGTTTGCATTCGGATGTCCTATTCACTTGCCCTGAGTTTATTTATTTATTTATTTATTTATTTGTTAAGACATACACAGTACAATAAGATACAGTTAGAAATTTTTTAGTTATTACATAGTTGTAGTACCTATTACGTATGTCCATAAAATGTCATTACGTAATTTCGCCTGAGATTGTTATAAAAGGAAGGAAGTGTGTGGATAGATAATAATAAATGAATTGAAAATAAGAATTATAATAAGCTCACGAATTGTAATTGACTGTTAATACATAGGAGTTTTGAAAAATGATGTGAAAATATTTTTGAAATTTGTCATGCTAAGAAATTTAATAAGTTAGTTTTGTATGTTAGAAAGGAATCATGAAAGATGTCTAAATGTAGTAATTTTTCGTAATGGGTGTATGTTGTGATTGCGCGAGTAATTACTGAGTTGTTTGCTGCATTGGTATTGTTGGCTTCAATATGAAATAGTGTAGTGTGCCTGGTACGCCTCGTTGGAACATTTAAACCAATGACGGATAGTAATTCGGGACTATCTATTTTATTATTTAGCAGATTATGTAGAAACAACAGGTCTGACAATGTGCGTCTTTTTTGTAAAGTTAACATATTATTTGTAGTATTGTTGTATTTCTTGAGTAAATGTTTCGAAAATTTATTCTGTATACTTTCTACTAAATCTATGTATACCTTATATTGAGGATTCCATATTGTGGAAGCATACTCCAGTGGACTTCTGACCAATGAACAAAACAAAATTTTCAGAGTCTTAGCACTTTTGAAAACTTTGCATATTCTTAATAAGAAACCTAGCATTCTGTAGGATTTAGAAATAATGTGTTCAATGTGCTTGTCAAAAATTAATTTGCTATCTAAGTAAACACCTAGATCTTTACACGTAGACATAGGTTGTAAAGGTTTGTTATTCAAGTTGTATGGATAGATGATTTTGTTTTTATTTCTAGTAAATGTAATCGAGTGACACTTAGATATGTTTAAGGACAATAAATTTGATTCACAATATACGCACAAATTATCAAGATCGCTTTGCAATTCCATACAATCGGATAAACACTGTATAGCTTTATAAATTTTCATGTCATCCGCATATAAAACAAAGTAACTATTTTTGAAGCATACGGAAATGTCATTTATATAAATATTAAATAAGAGTGGTCCAAGATGCGATCCCTGAGTCACACCTGAGATGATTTCCGTTAAGCAAGATGCAAAACCATTGACAACCGTGATTTGGTGCCGATTATTGACGTATGATGCGATCCATCTATAGAGGTCACTGTGAATTCCTAGACCTAATAACTTTTGTAAAAGAATATAATGATTAACACGGTCAAATGCTTTAGAATAATCCGTATAAATGGCATCTACCTGGCATCGCATATCCATTTGAGCATGAAGAAAATTTGTAAAAAATGCAAGATTTGAAGTTGTTGAGCGATTTTTCATGAAGCCGTGTTGATTATTTAAGAGTGAGGGTGAGATAGTAGAATATAATTGATCGTAAACAATTTTTTCCAATACTTTACTTAGTATCGGTAATTTGGATATAGGTCGATAGTTCGAGACATCATTTTTACTGCCATTTTTATATATTGGGGTAATCAGGGCTGTTTTCCATTTGTCGGGAAATGTTCCTTCGGATAGCGATAGTTTGAAAATAACAAAAATGGGGGGTGTCAATTGTTTACTACAATAATTTATGAAGATCCCTGGAAGTTGATCATCCCCTGGTCCCTTTTTGATATCAATGGACTTAAGGTATTTGAATGTGATGTCTTCATTGATCTCGATTGAGTTGATTATGCTATTTGAATTAGAGCAAAGACTGGCATTGCTTGTATGTGCAGGTTGAGCATTCGAAAATACAGATCCAAAATACTCAGAAAATAAGTTGGCTACTCCTCTACTGTCATTAGCAGTTTTTTCACCGTAAATCATATGATCAGGGATGGCAGGAGATTTTCTTTGAGAATTGACGTAGGACCAAATTTTTTTAACATTGTGCTGTATACCGGATTCTATTGTAGAAATGTAGGTTTTGTAAGCTGCTGAAGCGACTGTTTTTTGCCTTTTGCGAAGCATTGAAAATGAGAGATAATCAAGGGGGTTCCGATGGCGCTTCCACTTTCTAAATAATTTTAATTTTTCGTTTGTTATTTTTATTAAGGCTGCCGTGTACCATAGTGGGTATTTTCCAGATTTCACAACTTTCTTAGGAATAAACGCTTCGATAATCTGTTCAATTATAACATAAAACGAATTTAACGCTGTATTTACATCTGGTGCATTTATAACGGTTGACCAGTCGGTTTCTTTCAGTCTCTCATTGATCTCTGCATAATCTGCTTTATGGAATAATTTTATTGTTCGAGGAGTTGAGAGGGTTGCAGTAGTGGATGGAAATTCTAGTTCTACAATCAATGATTTATGATGAGCATCTTCTTTAACTAATGGGTGGTCGGCAAGCGACACATTAACTGAAGTGTTACAAAAGACGAGGTCCAAAATTCGACCGTATTTATTAGGTAAATGGTTAAATTGGGTTAAATTTGCAAAAGATAAGCAGTTAAGTAACGCGAGTGCGCATTGATCTCTATTACTTGGCATTTGTTGATTATTCCATTCGATATTGGGCATGTTATAGTCGCCAATGATTAAAAACTTGTCATTGGGAAAACGGGTTGTTAAGTCAGAAATAGTATTGGTATGACTAGTAAATAATGCTAATCTTTCTGATGATGTTAATTTTGGACCGACGCTAGGTAAATACACGCAGCACATATGAATATTATAACAATGACGATTCGATTTTGATGTATTGACAGTTATCCAGATATCCTCAGCGTCTGATTTCCAAGAGCGAGGGGTAACAAAAAATTCTTTTTTAATTCCTATGAGTACGCCTCCGCCAGTTGATTTGCTAGTGCGGTGTATATCCCTATCATTTCTGTAAACAGAATAGCGATTATCGAATAATTCCTCATCTCGGATACTATCAACCAACCAACTTTCGGTAATGAAGATCAAGTCATAATTATTGAGCAGTATATTTTGATGAAATTCCAGTGTTTTCGAGCGCAAACCTCTTGAATTTTGATAAAAAATTATTAATGAATCATGCATTGAGAATTTTCGGTAATTACATTATTATGTTCGGTTTCTGTAGAATATATTTTAAGAATATTATATTCTAGAGTTATGTTATTAGTCATGAGTCCACTGGGCTTAGCAAAGCACAACATACTATTATTATCAATTAAAGTGAGTGAGTATATTATAGAATGTAGTAGTGAGCAGTTAGTGTAATTATTAGCATGTGGGGTTAGTGTAAAAAGGGTGATGTTGAAAAAATTATGAAAAAAAATACGAAAAAAATAGTAGTTATGAGAGGATAGGTGGTTTAACATTGCAATGGTAGTTAGATAAGGTTTTTTAGCTGTAATTCGCATGAGACGTGTATGGGTGGTGATGTTTCGTTTTTCCGTAGGTAGATTTTTGCACTTCTTATCCATAAAAACTGATAGTTGTTTTCGTTTTTAAAGGCTTTAGTGCACCTCAATGTAGATTTATTCTTCCGCGTGAGATGGTCGTTGACGAAGATCCTCTGGTCAGCTCCAACCATCCCGATGGCCTTGGTAGTGATTCCTTTTCTTTTCTTGATGGCTGCGACAAATTCGTCCTTCTTCTTGCGGGAGGTGAATTTGGCGATTATGTTACCCGGACGTCCATCTGTCGTGGCTTGAGTACGATGGCGCTTACTGATTCTGCTAACGTATTCAATGTCGCTTTGATGGAGAGGGCATCCAATGAATGTCGCGATATTCGACATCATGGTAGGTAGATTCTCGTTGGTGGTCTCAGGCATTCCATGTATTTCTATATTGTTGGATAGAAGTTCCTGGTCCCTTTCGTCGTTTCCCCTCTCTAACATGTAAACTGTTTGTTTTAATTCTGAGACCTCCATTTCTAGCTTATCAATTTTAGCCAATTTTTCGTTTATAGATTTCATATTACTTGAAAAATCTTCCATTACATTATTATTATAAATGATGACTTTTTCGAATTCCGCCATTTTACTGCTCATTTTTTCTATTTGTAGTGCCATTTTTCTGATCTCAACAGTTAGGAGTACGTTGCTTTGATCTGAGGAGCAGGATTGGGTATCTAAATTGTCCAGGGTTTGGATACAATTATTGCACTTCCACGCATCCTTTTTACCTTGCGACATGCGTTTAAAAACACTTGCCGAAATATCAGCGCATTCGAAATGGATGGTGCAT
This sequence comes from Hesperophylax consimilis, assembly GCF_061612785.1. Lineage (NCBI taxonomy): Eukaryota > Metazoa > Arthropoda > Insecta > Trichoptera > Limnephilidae > Hesperophylax > Hesperophylax consimilis. Next base: position 19,579,155 of record NC_142838.1, read on the forward strand.
TTGCAGGTTGAACACTTTATACACTCAGCCAGTTTCAGCTGCTTAACGCAATATTTGCATGTTGTATCCATCTTATGTTTGGCTTGCGGCTGCAATAGATTACAATACTGTGGGTAGCTTGAAGATTTTTGAACAATAACTAAAACTCTAGATTTAGCACTTTTCACACTCCAGACAAACACTCACTTTCGTATTTTAATGCACTTCTATGAATATTATCAGCTGGTATTAAAATTTTAAGATAAGGGTCGATGTTTTTAGAAGAAAATATAAGATTAATAGGGAGCGAAATGACAAACGTCAGACTTGTGATGATTGTTGTTATTATATGTTGTTAAACTTGGCTAAATTTATCAATATTCAATAATAAATTGTTTGACGAGCGTTACCTTGTTTTTCGGAGAGATCGGGAATCCACTAACTCTACATCTAGAAAAGGTGGGGGGGTATTAGCAGCAGTCAACAAAAAAATAATAACAATCCATAAATAATCTTGGGAAAGTGATAGTGAAGATTTATGGTTAATGATAAAACCGCATGAAAATTCGAACTCATTCATCTACATGTGTGTACTTATTTATTGTAATCGAATCAAAAATATTCAGGATATTTATTTGCAACACATTGATCCCAAATCTCAATTTATAATCATTGGTGATTTTAACCTGAAATTAAATGGACACCTGACATAGCAAATTACAGCAAAATACTAGCTCCATCCAATTACTCTAGTCACAAAGCTCACTGCCTTGTCAATTTGATCTGAGTGTGTAACCTTCACAAATTTAATTATTTACCTAACAAAAATTTTAATATTCTCGACCTTGTTCTGTCCAATAAAAACAAAATTAATATTTCAGCGACAGCTAACTTATCAAAAATCAATCACCATCATCCCTGTTTTGAAATAAATGTAAATTTAGAAAAAATGCAATACTTACAAGAGAATCACTCTCCTGTTAAATACAACTTCAAGAAAGGTAATTATGAAGGATGTTGTCAGGATCTAACAAATGTAAATTGGATATCACTTTTCAGCAACAGTCATCTCAACAATAAGGTACAGTTATTCTACAATATACTATCGGAAATTATAGATAAACACATTAAAAAAAACTCACATAAAAAATCACTATCCCAATTGGTTTAGCGAATCTCTAAAAATGCTCCTCAAAGAGAAAAATAAGGTTAGGTTAGGTTAGTGTGCTACTCTTAGAAAAAGATTAAAAAAAATACTTAAAGAATGCTACACAACCTATATTAACCTAGTTGAGCAAGGGATAAAAGATAATGTAAAGACTTTCTGGGCGTATTCTAAATCATTGCGTAATACAAATTCTATTCCAAAAATAATGTATATGGATTCTATATCTGCATATAATGTACAGCAGATTGCCAACATGTTCTCTAATTATTTTGGATCAGTTTATACTCAGTCAAATCTCACATCAAATACTTTCGGACTAAATTCTCCTCTATTCAACCAATTTAGTCTTAGTAAACTTAATGTAAGCATGGGATCTATCAAATCCTGTTTAGAAAGAATTGATATACATAAAGGCCCAGGACCAGATAAAATACCTCCCTTGTTTGTAAGATGTTGCTCTAGCTCGTTTCACTTTTCATTATATTTAACGAATCATTATCTACAGGAACTTTCCCAGATTTATGGAAAAATGCACATACTGTTCCAATACATAAATCTGGTGATCAATCTTTGTCAAAAATTATCGACCTATCAGTATTTTTTCATGTTTTGCAAAAGTCTTCGAATCTTTAATGTATAATTTCATATTCACACACTTTAAACCACAATTATGCATTAATCAACATGGATTTGTTCCCAACAGATCTATTAATTTCAATCCTCTTGACTTTTGTGATTACGTTTGCAATGCTTTTAACGAAAGAACTCAAGTAGATACCATTTACAAAGATTTTAAAAAGGCATTTGATAAAGTAAACCATTCTATTCTACTACAGAAGCTTGATCGTATAGGTATTCACGGTGATCTATTAAAATAGCTTAAATCTTACTTGGAAAACAGAACACAGCTAGTACTTATAAATGGGTATGAGCCACCTCTCATAATTGAAACCTCAGGTGTACCTCAGGTGTCCAATTTTGGCCTTCAGTTTTTTTTAATCTTTATTAATGACCTTGGCCTCATGTTACGCTGCGATTTTGTTTTATTTGCTGATGATCTCAAGATTTACCGTAAAATTTCCATTGATTCTGATCAAGTTATGCTTCAAGTAGATCTTTACATACTACATAGCTGGTGTACTCAGAATGATATGTTTCCAAATATTGATAAATGTTACATTATAACCTTCACTCGTAACAGGAGACGAAAGAGTCGTGCATATTTCATTAATAATGTTCAATTAAATGCAGTCACCACTATTAGAGATCTAGGAATCACACTTGATTCAAAATTTAAGTTTGATGTACATAACAGTGATGTCACGAGTAAATCCTTGAAAATGATTGAATTTTTATATGGAATATCGAAACCATTCAAAAATATCTAATCCATTATAACTTTGTACCACTTGTTGGTCAGAAGCAAATTGGAATATAGTAGTGTTATCTGGAACCCACACTACTTGAAATATTCAAAAACTATTGAATCTGTACAAAAAAAAATTCTAAGATTTTTATCATTTAAACTTGGACCAAGTGCCGTACTGCAGTCTTATGAGGAACGACTCCAATACTTTAACTTTACGACCGTGGATAAAATAAGACAATTTGCTGACTTAATATGTCTACACAAAATTATTCATGACAAGCTTGAAAAAAAACGAACTTTGTTGATTACGTAAAAGACCTATTTCAATACTATTCGTAAATGGAAGTTATATTTTTGTAAACCAGTCAAATCGCTGTATTTTTTAATTTATGTTCTTGTTATTTTTAATTTTGTTTCTCTCATATACTTATGTAATTTTATTTTTATTATTTCTTTCTTTTCTTTCTTATGTTTCAAAACTGTCATTAAATTTGTACCACCTTCATGTAAAAGCCCTCTGGGCGTTAAATAAAATAAATAAATACAAACTCATTGTGTGAGCAATATTCTTATTAATTCTTATTATATTTAATTATTATCTATAATCATCTTTACCCATTACTCAGTCTTCAGAAAACAACCGATTTTCGTAGAATATTAATTGCATTTCTTCAAAAGCATTTCATCTCCTAACAATTAAATCCATCCACACTTATGATAAATGTTGCGAGGATCTGATGCGTCTCTCGCGTTTTATTTGAATATCTCTGAAAACGTGTCGACATCCGGCATGCTAGCTATAACGGTTCGCTGGAGATTATAACAGTAGCTTCCGGAGACGCTCGGGCCCCTTCCCCGGATAGCAGCTTGCAGGCGTCGCGCGTCGCGGCGCTGCTCACTCGCTGCGGCCTTTGCAAACTTCACATGATAATGTACCATAAATATTATGGTGATATTCTGAGCGGCCGTTCGAGAGAGGGCCATTAGCAAGGGCAGTAATATGTAAACAAAAAAATTAGAAGCGCTGTCAACCGAGAACTTAGTAGTAAGTATAATAATTATAATATATTTGATAGATTTGTATATACCAGGCGCGGTCCGTTCATACATGCTGTGGATGCTCCGTATCCCTTGCATTTTAGAGTAAAAAGATTTGGACTTCTAGCCGTAAACAGCAATACTGCAATTTAAATATTATAATATTTCTACAGCGACCTGATGTGATTTTTTTTACAAAATCGGTGATTTAAAAAAACATACAAATATTATTATTATAATACATCGTACATGTTATCGTCCCGTTGCTGTGTAGTACGTACAACAGCGCGGGCGAGTCTAAATACAAATACATTCTCAAATACGCGTAAAACACACTGTGGTGTGGAAGCGATCTGTAAACCGTATCCAAGAATGTTAGAACGTACGTTCTTTCCGCGCATGCGCACTGAGACCCGCAAGCCAATATCTTCGTCAACTTTATACGATATTAATGACAGCATCCAACATACAAAAACCTTATTTAATGCTCGGTTCCATGATAACTCAACACAGTGACAATTCAACATACCTTTAAAAAGTGATATAAAATCATTAAAAACGACGAAAAAAAATAAAATTTACACCTAACCTAACCTAGCCTACTTAACCCAGTTAATAATGTTTTTGTTTCATCACTTTCCATGACTTTTTAAAGATGTGATGAATTATCATATTGATGATTTATCCGGTCACTAAATGTTTATATTCTAATTCATCTTACCTATGTAGAACAATGAACGTTCATTGCAACATAGTTCGTATATCCTTGAGTGGCTTAATTAACCTAAATTTATCAGAGTTTTATCTGTTGCATGCGAACATAAATCTTCTGCATAAAATAATTTTAAAAAAGTCCACTTTTTTTCCCCCACTTTGATCAGTGACACATTATTGATGGGCGCCACTGATCAAAGGAATAAAATGCAATGATGTTTCCGTTAAGTTATGCGAAAATGGCTGCACAATTTTAATTTGTTTCATGAAATAATTTTGATTGAGATGACATTATTCCGTAATTTGCATGACTTACACTTCTGAAATCTTAATCAAACGCATAATAAGAAGACTTGAACTGCATAATGAATATGAACTGAAGGTTATTAAGTTTAGGGGGGGTTCAATTGTGAATAATTATTAGTGGAGGTGTGGTTGAGGTTGGGGGTTTGTAGTATTAAGCCTTAATGCTTTGGCGAGGAATTCTAATTTCTGAATGAAATAATAATAGGGAACTTGCCATGTGCCAGATAGCAGAAGGAGAAACATAAGCATGTTTGTTTGTTTGTTAGTTTATTACTGAGGATCTTGATCGTCTATGTTTATGATAGATGTTTCAATTACTTTAATTGTCCGCAATTTGAGTTCTCGTTGCGAATAATTCAAAATGATTGTCCCGCTTGATTTGAGAATTTAAATGAAGGAGCATGATTTAGTTTCTCTGGAGTGAAGATGACAGGGTGTGTATTTCATTCTGTGTTTTGAATAGAAAGTCAGAAAATTTGATGGCACAATATAATAATAATACTAACCACGGTACGCTAAATAAATTTTTACTTTTTTACATTAAATCCATACAGGAGGCCGTAAGGAAAATATTTCCCCTCAGCTCCTATGTCATCTCTGGAGATGATGTGTGGTGTCTTTTTGAGAGGTTGAAAATTTTTTTTTCTTAAAACTGCGTTGTAATCACAGTGGTGGGAGTTTGATAAAATCGTTACTAGAATGGAATGTTGAAAGGTCTCAGTTTAATATTGTCTATTCCGAACCCCTTTCTTCGTACTAAGGAAAAACGTAATCGTATCCGTTATAATGGTAATTAATCATTTTAATAATTATAAAACGGACACACTATTCGTCATGCAAAATTAAAACGGTATTATGTATTGGTCCACAATAATAATAATAATTGTATGGTTGACTACAATATATCATAAAGGTTATCCGTGTAATTTCAGCACAACCTCATTCTTGCCCGCTGAATTGTAAATTCTCCCGGCCACGAACATAATTCACCCTTAAATGCTAACCATACGCGGGAGAAGAAATTTATTATAAGAAAACGGTACCTACTGCGTAATTAATACGCTTATTTCCCTTTTAAAGCAAACATTAAACAACGCGGCAAACAAAAAAATATATATAAAACAATCCCTTGTTCAGCGCTTATTTTATGAATCTTTTATTCTTTTCACGAAATCGTTTCGTAAGAGAAAGGAGTAGAACTCTTTCCTTAGTTTTAGGTGATTTATTTTGCCATGGTGGGTTATTTCTTTGAATAATTCACATTAACGTAGCATTGGTCAAGGCATTTAAGTTATTTATTCCTTTTTTACTAACCAAAACATGCTATAATAATACTGTGCATAAAGAGAATATTCAACGGCGGGGAGGTATTTCCAAAGATAATTCTTTATTATTTTTTAATACTCCAACTTATATATATATAAATATAACAAATGTCATAAATAGTTAAAATGTGTGTTTTGGGGTTCATCTGTGATGTCCTACCACCTTCTTCTTGATCCAAGTTTTCCGACAATTAGTTCCCATAGTCAGGACATGTGACTTAAATCTCTAGTTATAAGTCATATTATATCAGTATTGTGTAATTACCAAATGGTCATAAAATTATATATAGTTTTAAGTTTTAGTTTTAAGTCACTAGCCATTTATCTTAATTATAAGCCAATAGTTATAAGTCTTAGTTGTAAGTCACTTGCTATTAATCTTTGTTATTAGCCACTAGTTATAAGTTATTACTCTTATTGTTATGAATAGGTTAAATGTATAAATTAAGCTATTAAGCGCCCTTGAGTTAATTTTTCTCACTACAACCGCGCTATATAAATAATCAAATCATTATTATTATGACTTTTGCCCTGATGATTATTATATGCACAAGCAAATACCATAAATCATATCCAGTTACAAAGCACTAGTTCATTATGGTTTGATGGAAACAAGTTTATATTTTAAAGTTTAACACTATTAATAATCGTATGAGTTCTTTAATGAAATTACACGAGTAAACTATTATTCATTAGAAAGAAAATGCTAGTAAAATTGTGTATAGCTAATTTTGTATTCAACGCCTGGCCTCCCCAATTATCATTTCCGTTATTTTACGTTGTACTATGAATGGCCCATAAAAAACGTCGATGTTTTATTTTTAAATTTCTATATCAGTTCTTACAGCTTTTCCCACATTCTTGTTCCAATATTCCGCTCGTTTTTTCACCCCGTACTCCCTTTTCCCATGTAAACCGCATTCTGCGTGATGAATAGTTTCCTATGTAAGTCTTTATTCACACTTTGGATGTTTTGTGGGGAAATCGGATGAAAAATTACACTTGGCGGCGGGAGCTTTTTTACGAACATCGAGTAAGTATCCACGCCATCTTTTGAAACTTTTGGAGGTTACACTCGAACGCTCTCAGCCTTTTATTTTATCCGCAGTTCTGGAAATGAACTTATAAAAGAATTTTGTTTGCTTCTGGAAGTGGAGTCGAGTTACATTTTCCCCTTCCCGCTCGTATATAACACATATGCAGAAGGGTAATAGAAAAGTTTTTCTCGTAGGTTACTGACAGTAAAAATGCTTTGAATAACTTAAAAAATGTTAGTATATGAAGCACGGTTTCAATAAATGTGAAGGATTTGTTTGCCTTATACAAGCAAGAAATGTTGGAAAGGTTTATGAATAGTTTACCTACACTATTTTCACTAACCTTTTCTTTAGACAGTCAGGTTAATGCTTGTAATCTTAATAGCTCAAAAAACCGAAAATGCTGATTTCTGATTTCAGAGCTAAGGGTAAACGTAAAGCCTTAGTTTGATTATTCTATGGTAATACCCTTTTTGCGAGTTATGCTTTAAAATATTAAGACGAATCTTTCGTTTGCGCCCGTACATACGCAATATGAATATGAATAAATAGTTTTGTCCGTATAAAAACTCAATTCTTTCAAGAAAAGCATACAGATACAAATGATTCAGAAATTGGTGGTTCAATCCTGTATTGTATTTGTATGTCTTTCTTGAAAGAATCGAGTTTTTATAGGGGCAAAATTATGAATTCATTTTCATGTTGTGTATGATGTACGGGTGCAAACAAATAATTCTTCGTAATATTTTAAAGCATAACTCGCAAAAGGTATTTAGTAGTTTCATAAAATAATTAAATTACCGCCATCTATGAACGTGTAGTTTATAACGTACGTTACGATTACCCTTAAAAGATTTTCTGCTGGACAGTTCTGAAAATTCTGGAACTTTCCGACAAAAACTCTACGCCGTTTCGTAATGGTAATACCATTTTTACTAACTTTTCCTGAATTTCCTGAACGAATAAATTACGACTCATTCACTCGATCAAAGTCAGTATTAAAATAATTTACCTTATTCTTGGTGGTTACCATATTCATGGAATTAATATTAATTCGTTATATTTTACCACTACATTCCTTAGCTGCTTTTCTGCAACGTGCTTGACCCAAATTTGTATTTTTTTGTACTTTATGTAAAATTAATAAGGGATGTTTTCTTTTTCACAGATCTCACAGAAGACTTATTGATATTGGAAACCCATGGATACCCAGATGGCTGAAAGCTCGTTACCCACTCTGCGTTCCTGTTCCGTTGAGAACTCCAAATTCCGTTTAAGGGAATAGACAACCAGAAGCTTGATCATGGGCTTTGAGAACGGCCACAACACAGTAGTAGGAAATACCATAGACAACGGAACTAGAATAACAACAATTTGAACAATGTTCGGCGGCAAATTCCGCATTTGGATGGAGGCCCACATCGTCCGGCCAAAGAAGAAGAACCAGCGGGGAAAAGAAACTACGAGTGTGGGAGTGGGGGTGGAAGTTGGGGAAGGGGCGAAGAATCCCCCACCGCCCCCCCAGGCCACCACTACCCCCGCCCCCGCTCCCCCCGTCACTGGAGGGGGCTGCAAGCACGTGAGTATTACCTCCTTTAGTGTACAGACGCCTACCAGTATTTAGTTTGCTTCCCAGACGCTTAGTGGAACGGTCCTAATACATGAGTAGCATTTTAATTCTTCCTTGTATAACGCGGTGGTGCTTTTAACAAAGTGGTAAGAATTGATTGCCAACATTTTATCATATGACGTTAACCTTTTTACGTTACATAATAGAATAAATACTACTCGAGTGTGACTAAACTATTTTATTATATTTCATTAGTGAACGCAAAACTAGTATTATTGTTTTTAAACAAAATATGAAGTGCTTTTTTGTGTTAAAAATAAATTACGGACCTAGTTAATCAAACAATATTTTATATAAAGCAACAAATAAATTATAATTATCACATCACCACCGGTATCATCTTCCTAAAACATAACCTCCGATTATCTCAAAAACTTGATTAATTGACATCAGGAAATGAAAACCATTTGGCTAACGAATTCAAGCCCATTAAAATATTTTCCACGTTTTACGTAAGCGTTTTCATAATCTGGACACTCGCTTATTAATAAGATTATATCATAATAGCGAGCAATAAATCAAACAGATGCATCTAGTACGGGTATTCCAGCAGTTAAAATACACGGTAGTTAATGGTGATGTTGGTAGTTAAATGGTTGGTTTCCAAGATGTTTAATGCTCATCTGTCAGCCTGGTGGCAAGACTAAACGAGAAGACGGGAAATCGCAGGGGTCTCAATTACTGCCTTCATTCCAAGTTATACTGCACAGTCTACAGTGTTAACATTACATCATAATAATGCAGTATTTATGGAAATTTGGCACTACCGCAATACTATTTCCATAAATATAAGTACCTAAAAAAATAAATCACGTGTTTTAAGATAAGTAACTTTTGCGTGTGATAGTATACATTTGAAAAAATACCCTGCAAAAGTGTCACATCTCAAACTTACATGGTTTCAAGGTTGGTTTCTAAGATAAACTTAAGTTTTTTTTTTTTAAACATTTTGTTGTTGTTTTAATTCTGCTGAAATATCAAAGTACCCCCCACGGTACCCCGATCATATATATTATTATTATAAAGAAAAAACCGTTAAAACGTAATTCGTAAATAAAAAAATTAAAACGTAATTCATTAATTATTCATATTTGCACATGAGAAGTAATGAAATGGTTCGTCTTTAAATATTAGATAGCAAGAAAAAACTTTTTTTTAATCATTTGGACATCATGAAATGTTTTTTGTCGGCAGTGAAAAATATTAGGCTCAATAATAAATGGGGTTAGGTTAGATTAGGCTAGGTTGTGTATTTATTTTATTTTACGCCCAGAGGCCTTTTACACAAATACAGGAAGGGTAATTTTAATACGCGAATTAATTTTGAACAACAGTAATAAATAAATTACAATAGATTAAATAAAAATGCAAGAAACAAAAAAAAATCTAGTGAAAATGGAACGAACAATGGTTTACGAATAGATTTTTAATATGATCTACAAAATTCACCATTAATCATGTCCATATGACCTAAGTATTGGTTTCCCATAGTGTGAAACCGCTGTATCCCGATACTACCCGATACTTTCCAGAGTGGAAGATACTACCAGTATCGCCCTGGTGTAAGACCACCATTCAGAATTGAAACGTTGCTCCAAATGGCTTTAGCCGTGTTTAGTGACTAGATCTGAATAGCCAGGTACTTCCCCACCTTCCTCTTTCCCTTCCCCACTTACCTTCAGCCTCACAACATCCCCCAATTGGGGATGCCATAGTCTCACTGGCTCCAGACGGGAGCAGTTGGGACTCTTGTGAGGTATTCACTTAAAAAAAAAAAAAAATGAGCAATGAAGTTAGTTGAGCTTGGGTATACTGCAGTAGAATAGAATATTATATCGTGTTGTTCTTGTGGCTATGTGTAGTTTATAAGTTTGCAGCAGTCTAATATAGAGAACTTTCAATCAGAAAGATAAATCATTTATTTTACGTTTATCTTCCAATGTATGAATTTTTGAATATTTAATCGGAAAGGTTCAGTTAGGGGTCTGACATATTTGATGGTAAATCTTGTCCTTCTTGCTGACCACAAGTGGCAGCCCAACTGACTGCATTTGCCGGCACAAAACATTTTATGGTAAATCTTGTCCTTCTTGCTGACCACAAGTGGCAGCCTAACTGACTGCATTTGCCGGCACAAAACATTTTATGGTAAATCTTGTCCTTCTTGCTGACCACAAGTGGCAGCCTAACTGACTGCATTTGCCGGCACAAAACATTTTATGGTAAATCTTGTCCTTCTTGCTGACCACAAGTGGCAGCCTAACTGACTGCATTTGCCGGCACAAAACATTTTATGGTAAATCTTGTCCTTCTTGCTGACGACAAGTGGCAGCCCAACTGACTGCATTTGCCGGCACAAAACATTTTATGGTAAATCTTGTCCTTCTTGCTGACGACAAGTGGCAGCCCAACTGACTGCATTTGCCGGCACAAAACATTTTAGGGTTGACCAAAACCTCAATATTATGCTGGCCATAACGATAGCCTAACCCATATTATCTGCATAGTTAAGATGCATAACTTCTATTACCTTACAGTGCCTAAGTGTTTATTTTTGGTGGAAAACTAGTTTTAACGGCTCTAGTAATAATTTAGTTGTTTTTTTTTTTAATTTAATTAGTAAAAGTTGTGCCTTTCGTAGATAGTGAAATTGAATATTGTTGCCCTAACAAATTCAAATAGGGGAGAGAGAATGTTTAAAATTGATCTAACAGAAGAGATGTTCATTCGTGTTCAGAAGTGTTCGTTGATGTGTTCTGTGCTGTGCTTGTCAACGCGGCGATGTGACCACGCAGTTGGCATGTTGTCAAATTTACTGTCAGCAAGTCTTTTATTTTATTGCCAGAGTTTTCAAGGTGTGTGTTCCGACACCTTTTTTCCCCAAAAACATTAGTTATTAAAGTAAATTGACAACAAAATTGAAGATGAGCGAAGTTAAAAGTAATAATCATATATGCCTAGTTCAAAATACATTTAGAAGAACAATCATGACTTAGTTTGTTATGTTGATATCTCGTCGAAACGTGTCGAACGCGATAAGCGGTGCGCGTAGACAGGATTCGTTAGTTTTAGTTAGAGCCTTAGACGTCATTTAAAGTTTAAAAAGTGGAACCTAATTTTTCGATTCAAAATACATGAAGAGAAAATGTTAAAAAATCAAATATATAATAACCAAAATCAGATCAAAAACATTTATATACCACAGTTGTATAGCAAGTTTGGTTTTGTTGTAATTAATTTTCTCGGGTTGGTCGGGTTGGTGTTTGTAGAACTCCGCCCATTATAAAAAAGATCTGAAACATGTAGTATCAACTCTCCCCGCAGGGGGTTGATAAAGTGCTCCTATGATGCTGTGTACGAATTAATATTTAATTTAAAATACGTACGCATTTATCCTCGGGGAGACAGTATTTAAAACAAAATAGTATTTAGTTGTTATACTTTCTTTAATTTAAGTAAAGCCTCGTTAGTTTATGTAATCATTACGGAAATAGTATTTCATTAAAACACTTAAATGTGGAGATTTTGTTGGCTAGTTTATAAATAAACACATCATTTGTACTATCATTCGTTTCTGCCTACTTGTAATTCAATTAATTTCATTAATAAAATTTATTTATAGTGTATTTTAAAATATTAACATATATTTTGTCATTCTTAATAGTTATAGTTATCATACATTGCTATATAAATCATATATCATTTATCAGTTTAATAATGAATTAACCATAGAAAATGAGCTTATCAATGTATTTAGAAGCTGAAATGGCTGTCACATATAAACATAGCAAAAACCGCTGGATTAAAACAAATATGTGAAGTAAGTTCCCCATCACCCTCTTCCCTATCTCCTTCCCCTCCCCACTACCTCCAGCCTCACAATATACTCCAATTGAGGATGCCATAGTCTCACTGGCTCCAGATGGTTAGAAGCAGTTGGGACTGAGACTCTCATGCGGTATTCACATAAAAAAGAGTTTTACAAAATAATCGTAAAACAAACACAATCAACAAGAGTTATCAAATTAAAGCTCGGGAAAGCTTTCGGAAGTTCACAACTAAAATAGATACAGTTTACGTGAAAATGAAGTTAACTAAAATTCCGATAGCCGGAACATGAGGTTAAATTGAGTTACCATTATTGATTGGTCAAATTCAGCGAAGTTTTGCGGCCCTCAAAACAAACATTAAATCATAATTTGGCCTCGCCACAGCATCGTGCTCAGTGGAATAACAAATAGATTTTTGCCACTAGCATGTCATTTCCCAGCAAGAATTTACAAACAGGGTAGATCGGTAAGGCATCTACCAAACTCCGTCTTGGAACACGTTCTCGTTGCTACAGTATCAAACATACAAATTAACTCTTTTTCCGACTTTTGCATGATCCGACTCAAGTATTTGATTCACTTGATCGTGCCACTCTTGATCGTCATCATCCATTCACTTGCAAGTCATTTATTCTTCGAACAACTGACAAACTTTCTCTTTCATTCCCTCTTAATGTTAGAGTCCATTTCAATTTAATTGATTACCCTTAAATTGATCTTTTATTCTTAACAGATAATTTAGTCCTTCTTTCGTAATCTTACATGATTTAACTCACATACGCCTCATCGACCTTTTTTATACTGCATTCAGACTACGTCAGTTCCGTGCATAAACGACTGTTTATATTTGTATTCTTACATGGTTTAACCCACATACGCATCATAGACCTCTTCTATACTGCATTCAGACTACGTCAGTTCCGTGCCTAACTGACTGATTATATTCGTAATCTTACATGGTTTAACCCACATACGCATCATGGACCTCTCTTATACTGCAATCAGACTACGTCAGTTCCGTGCCTAACTGACTGATTATGTTTGTAATCTTACATGGTTTAACCCACATACGCATCATGGACCTCTCTTATACTGCAATCAGACTACGTCAGTTCCGTGCCTAACTGACTGATTATATTCGTAATCTTACGTGGTTTAACCCACATACGCATCATGGACCTCTCTTATACTGCATTCAGACTACGTCAGTTCCGTGCCTAACTGACTGATTATATTCGTATTCTTACATGGTTTAACCCACATACGCATCATAGACCTCTTTTATACTGCATTCAGACTACGTCAGTTCCGTGCCTAACTGACTGATTATATTCGTAATCTTACATGGTTTAACCCACATACGCATCATGGACCTCTCTTATACTGCATTCAGACTACGTCAGTTCTGTGCCTAACTGACTGATTATATTTGTATTCTTACATGGTTTAACCCACATACGCATCATGGACCTCTCTTATACTGCATTCAGACTACGTCAGTTCCGTGCCTAACTGACTGATTATATTCGTATTCTTACATGGTTTAACCCACATACGCATCATAGACCTCTTTTATACTGCATTCAGACTACGTCAGTTCCGTGCCTAACTGACTGATTATATTCGTAATCTTACATGGTTTAACCCACATACGCATCATGGACTTCTCTTATACTGCATTCAGACTACGTCAGTTCTGTGCCTAACTGACTGATTATATTTGTATTCTTACATGGTTTAACCCACATACGCATCATGGACCTCTCTTATACTGCATTCAGACTACGTCAGTTCCGTGCCTAACTGACATGCCCGGATCGGTATCAGAACTTTAGCCAACCTCGCTGCATTCATCACATTTTAACAGCTGCTGCAAAATTATTTTTTATTAATTTTCCTTTCCAATATACAGCATAATTAATAAAAAAGGATTTTTCGTTTTAAATGTTCGCATATTATTTAAAGGGATTGCATGTTTATACGGAAACGGAGGGATATAACCTCTGTACTAAAAATGAAATAAGAAGATTTGCAAGTCCGGAAGGTTCATGTGGGTTAAGATAAGAGAGGGTCGCTTTTGATGGTTTGCTTGATCGAGGCATTTTCCCACTAATTAATGAGATAGCAGATGAGCCAAACGGATACATACTCCTAACATTCATTCATTTTTATATAGAATGGTTTGAGATAAAAATAGTAACAATATGAAGTTTCGGTCAAACTATTATTTACTGATTCAAAATGATGTTCTCTTTTGTAACTAAAAAAAGCAATTATACAAAATAGACAAAAAAAGTTACTACAAAAACACAACTATATTTAAAATGTAACCATTATTTCAATTAACAACGGAGGATACTTTGAAGTTCACTTAGGCAAGGCTTAACGTGAAATTACTATTTTCAATTAATCTTTACTACGAATCGGCTTACTTTATGAATACCAATAAATATGCATTGGATAAATTGACGCTTTTTCTATGGTTTCGTTTGAGTATATTTAAAATTAAAATTTTAATTACTTTATAAAAATATATGCAACTACTAAAAAAAATATTATTCAGTAGAAATGTTGAACGGTTATAAGAAATAACTATTAAAAATACATATAGTTTCTTGATTATTATTTTTTTTCTTACAATATTATTCTTAAAATAAATAAAATGCACTTTTCGATAAAATAGTACGTGGTTAGACTCCCACGTTTGACATTGCCAAGTAATTTTTATGCTTATTACCTTTATTAATAGTGATATAAGGCACACTAATAATTGCACATTTTTGGCTTAAAAGTATCACGAATTCTATGATGTGTTAGAAGATAATAGCTATTAAATCGTAAAAATAAATATTGAAAATTCAGCTCCACATAAATAAATTTTCTACCGATGTCTGTGTTTCGACTTCTAATTTACATTAGCTAAATACCTTATAATCAACTTCTTTACATTTCTCCACTATCTGAGTTCGGAGAGTCTACTGAATTAAGACGCTCGGCGGTAACCATTTAACTTCAAAAGCTGTGTAATACTTGTTTGTTTGCTTAATACAACGAAGAACTATGGAAGAAGAACTAAAATTGACTGTAATTATTACGTGAATTTTCCCCTCTTTGCAATGTAGCATGTATTTTATTGAGGTGGTTAGTTGCTCCTTATGGTAGAATAGAAATTCGAAAAAAATCTAAAAAATAGCCTTGTTCTGTTCAGCCAACACTTTAAATATGTTGGTAAAAATGTAGTTCATCTTTACCATAATAGAGACACCACCCATTGATAGTATTGGTACTATGGTATTTCCAATATTGGGGTATTTTGTACGGCGGAAGAAATTAGAAAATTAGGTCAAAATTGGAGAAATGTTAGATAAAAGTCGGGAGCAGTTACATATTCAGTGTATATAAGCATAGTTTCCAATCTAGCTGGTGGTTAACCAATACTGAGCAGTAAACCACTGAAAATATCTACCACTCTCAACAACATGAATATTATTAATAATTTTAAATTCCCTCGCTAATTTACCCTCCTCGAAAACTGCCAGCGTCACAACAAAAGTCATAAGAAAACGTTTCGAATAACCTAGGGTCGTCGTGTTAGACTTCGTGACATGATCTCAAATCTAAAATCTTTATGAATGGTGTAGTTATCCGAGCAGGATTGCCATTGGCCACTGATTGGACAAGAATGGCTCTATCAAAGCAGCAATTTCGTATGAAGAGACTCATTGTTTAGATAGCGTAGTATAGTGAATAGCCTATAGCTTCTGCCCGTCCCGCGATCCCAGATCATAATTCAGTACGTGAAAGTATAAAGGTGCGACCGCACGCAATATATTAACGGTCTGCTATGGTTCGTTAGAATCTGGGTACTACGTTTCGTTATCTCAATAAGTTTCAGGTTGGTTTGTAATTTCATTAACCGGTGATTTACGGATGTATTTCCGGCTATCGTGTATGAGGGCCAGTCACGTGAGGTTTGTATGGAGCTTTTCTATTTTCCTTTACGTTATTTGAATTTAATGTTCCAATTTCCTTGGAAAAGAAAATAAATTTCATATAAGAGTTGAATTTAAAAAAGTCAAACTATTCAAGACTAGAATATTTTCCAGTCATCTTTTAAAGTATTCACTGACCTATTTATACAGTATGTCTTTAGATAAATTTCCATCGAAATTAGTTTTCATCAAAATTAGTTTCCCATTACCTAGCTGATTAAGCTTTAGTACCCCTAAGATCATTCTATACAGGACAAAATAATACATAACGTTAGGTTCGCTTTTCTCCGGGGCCAGATTAACCCAAATGTACTAATGAATTAGCCCCAGTTAATACCGGCACGAATGGTAAAAATTCGGGGTAAAAACAATGCACTAAGAGAAAATTCGTAATATTTTTGTTCGAAAAGGGTTGAACGTGTGGTAGAGAGGATTGACTGAAAGGGGAGGTGCTATACGTGTGGTGGATTAACCGGGGTAACCTTTCTCCCAATAGTCCCCAAGGCTCAGATATTTTTCTGTTCGTATTTTTAGGAAAAAGCATTCAGTTTGATAAGGCAAAACATTTAATTAAAAATTGGAATGGCAAGGGAGTTGTTGTACCAAATGTCATTATGGCGGGGTACAAATTAAGTACAAATTTAGTACAATTTTTGCAAACATAGATTACTCTGACCGAAAGTTGAGTTGAGTTTTGGCACATTGTCAAATATTGGATTGGGAACAAGATGAATTAGCCTATATTAATGTCACAATTTACAAACTAAAATGGGAATCTCCTGGGTATATGGTACGAATAACAGTGATAGGTGGAATTAAAGCCCTATCCAATTGCGACCTTTTGAGAAGAGAAACCGAGATTGTACCCAAATGAGATGGGCTGACAACCTGAAGAGAATAAAGGAGAAATAACTGAAGATGTAGACTTATTATATTGTTTGACTTTCGGGATGTTAAGTCGTGTATTATGTGTTTGTGTAAAAAGCAGTGTATTTACATTTTGTAAAAGTGATGCCATGTTGCAGTAGTGAATCATCTTTAGTATATAATATATTATCAATACTTTTGTTCAAATCTAAAGGCCAGAAAACCGACGAAGAAGAAACATTTACAATGGGAATTTATTGTAAAATATATAATATATATTATTTTAAAAATTCTAGTTTCTTCGAGTTCATCGCTATGTCAGAATAAGGTCCAGTTGTTTCACAGAATTTGAAAAATTCATCAAATTTCGAAGTTAATTTTAAAGTTTTGTGAAATTTCTATTCAAGTTCATTATGGACCAGTTGCTTCACATAACTGATATAACAACAGAACTGGAATAGAAATTCACAAAACTTGAAAATTAACTTCGAAATTTGATGAATTGTTCAAATTAACTGAGAAACAATCCGTCCTAACAAATAGAAAACGTTATTCTATCTATTTACAAGTTTAACGACTTTTCCTTTCTCGGCTTATTATTTTAGGTACTGTATCCTGTTTTAAGGACCTCTGAAACACACCGCGACTGTTTCTACCTATAATTTTGCAATTTTTGTTTAGCTGGTTTCCCTCCATCACTATTTAAATATATTAAGCACGTGCGTACATTATATCAGTACATTGAAAGCCATTACGAAAGTAATTCCATAAAAGCATCAGTCTATAAAGTTGTGTGGCGTCGGACATGCATATAAATTGTGTAGTTTATTTTGTTCGGTCCTAACCGATTTGGATAACCAATCCGGACTTCTGATTATTTTCACGAATAATAAATACATTACTCCTCGTTTGGATACATTAGCACTTCGGTTAATGAAACTTCTTTATTATCTCATTTGTATAGATGAGGAAAGTACGCGAAAATATGATAATCGTGATAAACACACATGATAATCATCATAAAAATACGACAATCGTGATAAAAAATATGATAATCCTGATAAAAAAAAAACAAAGTGCGATAAACATCATAGTAATACAGAAACCGTGATAAAAAATATTATAATCATGACAAAAAAATGATAATCCTCCTTAAAAATGTAGCAATCGTGATACAAAAATATGATAAACGTGATAAAAACATATGATAATCATCGTTTAAAAAAAGAACATGATAATCTTGATAAAAAAATACATGATAAAAATATGATAATCGTAATAAAAATATGATAATCGTGATGAAAATATGATAATCATGATAAAAATATGATAATCGTGATAAAAATATGATAATCGTGATAAAAATGTAATAATCGTGATAAAAATGTGATAATAGTGATTGCTGATTTGGTCGGAGATTTATTATACATCGCTCGTTTTATGTTTTCTGTGTTTCATTCCTCTATCCTTCCTATAATTTTGGCAGGCAAATAAAACCGCAAATGTGTTAAAATAAAATATATACAGAAGAGTGAAAAATAGTTACTTTGTTTAGAGATGCCAGAGGTTTACACCTATTGATGTTTTTAAATACCATAATAATTTAATTATACATATAGACAAGTTATAAATCTACTTGGCTACATGTTTATAGGGTGTAAATGTTACCCTGTGAAACTTTTGTCTCGCATATCAAAACGCACGATTAATAAAGAACCCAACTACTGAGGTATTACTGTATTATTTTGTTTGACATGATCGGATGTCTGCTTCGTTTAGCTTACGGATTGTATATCGAGTGAGTTGCTAGAATCTTGTTTGTTATATCGTTGGTTCGGTGTTTGAAACCAGGCTTGGAAAATTCATTACGAAACAATACTGAAAGTCCTTTTCCAATCGCTTAATTTACATAAAATAAAAGTGTGCATCGGACGCGCTGCGGGTATGATATGCAAATTATCAATAAATTTATTTCCTGTGTTTATCTCTCAGTTTAATGATTAGTTAATAAACTTGGCTAATGCTAACTATCACGCCTTTTTACATCTAAATTTATCGTTAGCCACTATTTACGCATTTGAAAACAAACAATTATTTGATAAATTATTTTCAGAAAATATATTTAGAATACCTTACGTATCAAACAGCACACACATCATACTGACTTTTTTTTACATCTTTTATCCTTCAACAAACAACAAAAAAGTTTACTTATTATGGCCATTATTTTATAAATAGTTTGGTAATATTTGAAACTTACATCAATTGTCATCAACTCTATTAATTTTCTTTTATTTTTATTTCGTCTTAACTGCTTCATTCAGTTTACTTCATGTAATATATAATTCTTATTATTACATTGTTACTATGTCTGTATACTATTATGATGTACTTTAACTGCTACTAACCTAATATTCATAACTGCCGCCATAGAAGCACAGTATCCATCCCCCCTAAGAGTCTCAAGGACGATGCTGTGTTTTTACTTATGACCGCAGAATAACACCTTATCTTAAACATGCGAACTCCTCAGCACAGGTTCTCCTAGTGAGGCTCTATCAACGTGTTTTATATGAGGAGTATTTTTTTTTGTATTAACGGCACTTATCAACCATGTAAACTGTAAACATGTAAACTGTATGCATGAATATACAAATAAATAATATCATAACTGAGTACTGAGAGGTGGTAAATAAATAATGATAAATAAACAGTTCAGTAAAAAATCCTTCTTGTGAAGCGTTAACATATATTTAAAAAAATGTACTTTTTTGACACGCAAACCTCAAACTTCACAATAAAGAAACATGTTTATTTTGCAGAGTTGCAGCAGCGGCAGCGGCGGGAGTGGCGGTAGCGGCGGCGGCGGCAGCCTCGAGGCCATGCTGTCCAACGGCGTCACGGCGCCCGGCGCCTCGCTGTCCTCGCCGGAGAGCGCTTACTCGACGGGCTACAGCACGGACGGCACGTCCCCCGGCGCGTCCTACCCGCCCGAGTACTACATCAACATCCGCACGGGTACGCACTACTTCCAGCAGGCGGGTGCGAGAGGCCCGCCACCCGCTCCGCCTCCGCGCGTGCCCGCCGTCAAGGCGCCGCCAAAGCAGGTGGACTTTGCCATTGAAAAGTCGCCGGTGCAGAAGGAGTTGCCTAAGGTAAACTATACTTTTTAAACTATACATTTTAATATTTTCATTCCACACGGAAAACCCAAAGGGTTCTCTCGGGGCGGTTCCTTGACAAATAAAGAAAAGTGAATAAAGATAACAAACAAAAAACGGTCTCTAATCCGGAGGTCACGGGTTCAAATCGGAAGTAAATTAAATTTTAGTTATTTCACAATTTTAACTTTAAATTATACATAGTATATTTGCGTGCCGCAAGTGCCTTTCAGATTGCAAAGTGCCTTTCAGGATGCAGTGTCTTTCAGATTACAAAGTGCCTTTCAGAGTGCAAAGTACCTTTTCTGAGCGTAAGATACTCGCAATCAACGTTCACTGATTTTATTTTTCTTGATGCGGTAGTTAAGTAAAATATCATTAAAATCTCATAAATTTTAGTAAACTCTTTAGAAAGAATTTATATTATCATATATTTTAAAGCCATTACCATTATTTTATCGGAGAGCGAAAAACAGTTACGAATTTTCACTTAAAATAAATAAAAAGTTAATAAATCTTCTTAATTCGGTCGCATTTGCAATTTTAGTATTCTTTAAAAACCATTCAGGTTCTGTTGTTTCCTACGTAAAAAAATATCCAAGATTTATTAGAAATAGGTCAAATGTATTTCACAATCTTACAGCGTACAAAGTAGTATAATTATTATTAAATTTATTAGGTTCTGGTAGTACGTACAACATATACATACCAGTATTTTTGCATTTTTTTTTCTAAATATTTTTCTTATTAATCGATTGAAAAATATGGAAAAATCATTATGGCGTGTTAGTTCAATGTTCCAAAACTCATTTATGAAATGACATATCTAACAGAAAATAGTTCCATTTGCTTTAATAATAAAACGTTTAAGACCTAATTTCAAAATACCCGGTAGCTATGTCAACCTATTTTGTTATGTATATATATTTTTCTTATTCAGTAACTTATTCACGATGTCGGCAATGTGCAATGTTCGTATGAACTACTGAAGTTACTTGAAATCTATATTAAGAATGTGCAAAACGCTTTGTTCTTTGTTAACATTAAATAATACACTCCAATTCTAGGTAAAACTTACAAAATAACTGCAAAAAGTAGAAGTAAAATAATGTGATATATTTAAACTGAAAAATTACAAAAGTACCTTTCTATTTTATGAAATTTATTTGTCTACAACAAGAGGGTACCTACCAGCCATAATAATAATTGCACACGTTATTGTCCTTCAAAATTCACTCTTTTGATTGGTAAATTTTAGCGATATGTTTTTATGGCCCATTGCGAAACCCTCAAAATACCCCTATATACAATATACATAACTCCTTAACACCTGAGTATCTCATATCTGTAAGATAGGAAATGTGCACATAAATGTTAAATGCATCATATTTTACACTTTTTATAACGTTTACGAGTAAGTGAATATACATACATGGTTTATTTTGTTGTAGGCATGATATTAAGTCATAAAATGGGTTCCTTACAAAAATACGGTCCTGAGGCAAATGGCGCCTGGAGAGCTTATAACTTTGGCGCCTTTTTGCCAAAAGGAATAGAAAAACCTTATAATAGTGGAGGAGTTAGATAAATTGAAGGTTTTTCTATCGTTTTGTTTGAGTAGAATACAAATAAAAAATTAAATTACTCATTAAAAAATATAAATGTTCACTACTAAAAGAAATAGATGAACGCGTAAAGTAAACAACTTTTAAAGCTAAGATTATCTGTGACAGTTTCATTTGATTAAATCTTTTGCCATCTTATAAAATTATTTAAAAAAAAAATAAAAACCATTTTTGTACTTGAAATCGAACATTTCTAGACTCCGTTTGTCAAGCGATTTTAATGCCTATCAACTACAATAATATAAGGTATGCTAAAAATATACACATTTTTGGCATGTAGCTTCCTCTTAAGTATACTAACCTACATAATATTTACACAAAAAAGAAATGTTTCACGAGCATTATTTGAACGTTTCAGCGCAATAGTAAAAACGTCTACACGCGGAATTCCTCGGTGATATTCTCTCTCAGCCGCAATTAGCTGACTTTTGTTTGTCTGCCCACGGTCGGAACAAACAGAGCCCGGAGAACCAAAAGAATATCTTGCTTTACAGATAGAAAGCCCAAATAATACAAAAATATATATTTTATGTGTTTACACTTTTCTTGAAGTCTCTGACGCACGAACTTTTGACCCACTTACAGTAATTTTGTTTTATTACATTCGATAGATTCGATTTATGAAAAGTGCTTAGAAAAGCCAAAGCGTGTTCGCAGGGTTTCTCTTCCTTGGTTTCCAGATTATTTTAGCAAGGTGCCGGAGTACATAAAATGGGATAAGAATGTCTACATTGAAAGAAAACAAAATCAAAAAATAAATATGGTTTTGATCATCCATTTCATAATTTTACTTTAGCTCAGTGTTTTATTGACGTTAACCTTAATTTACATCTTTCCCTTATCCTTCACATCCCACACTTTTCATCTTTTATAAAATTGTAAATTCGGAGCTCGACTGTTGCGAACTTCTCTACACGACACACTAGGCATAAGGACCTATTTCAATGTCACCATTAACAAATAAATTATGTGGCAAACTCACTAATTCCTCGCCTACATAATTAAGCAAAGGAATATACAATAAATTCGTTATTTAAACCACAGTATTGTAAGATATTAATTTTTTTAACCATTGTTTATAATCTTGATGTACAAAATTGTAAACATTTCAATGTACCCAATAATTACATATTACACGGTTGCATGAACCAGTTTCCGCATAAAATTCACATTACAATTAGAAAACAAAGCATAAAAACTTGAAGAAAAACAAAGTGGAGTTGATAGGAGAGATAAAATCTACAAAAAATACAGATAATATAAATTTAATTACTTTTAATTTACATTACATAAGAATAACACATACTATCATAAAATAGTTTTCCATAATAAAAAAGAAAAACAACATAATGAAAATGATGAATACACTTAAAATATATCTTAATAAAACTTAAATATCTTTTAATTAATAATTTATTAGCAAAACTGCTCAACAATAGAGAACCCGCATATTATTTATTATGTTCAAAAAAGAATTTATAAAATTGAAAATGATTTAACCATTTCACCAGAAGTAAGCTTACTTTCGCTTTATTAGTAGGTACAGTGGGTTAAAATAAAACAATTGAACAAGATTTAATTACAATTTCCAGAGATGCGTCCCGCCCGGCCACCGGCGCTCCGAGTCCTGCGACGTGGGGCGCGCTCGTGTTGCACCCCAGCTGCCACACGTGCCGCCACCACCCCCGCAGGCCGCGTCACCCTCGCCGCGTCAGCGCTCGCGCATCCGCACCAACCCCTGGCTCGGGGGCGCCGCGCCCGCCCGGCCCGGACACAGCGGGACCGAGGACTCGTGCAACGGCAGCAGCTGCTCCTCGGCCAGGCTTAGCGGCGGGGAGGGCATCAGCGCGAGCGTCAAGCAACCCGTCAAGAAGGTGCTTGGGCCGTGCAGGGAGGCGAGCCCGGTTGTGCGAAGTCCGTAAGTTACAGTCACAACTGCTCCCAGTGAGACTATGGCATCCCCAATTGGGGTATTCAGATGTGGTCACCAAACAACGAAACGGCTAGTCATTCAAGTAACGTTTCAATTCTGAATGGTTGTCTTACACCGAGACGATGCTGAGAGTATCTTCCACACTGATTTAGAATATGACATTATTCTGACTCGGAGTGATAGTTAAAATTATGTTTTATTGTGAATGTAAATTAATGTTTTTGTTCAAACGTTTTTACCAGTTATACATCGAATTTAAACATAAACCATGAATCTTTGCTGAAAGAGATCAACTCTGTACAGGGGTCAAATGGCTGGAGGCTGTGGAATTATAGCATTTTCATTTGGGAAATCTTGGGCAGCAGTGAAAGAAGAGGGGGGAGAGAAGAGGATATTCCGGAAGTATCTACCTGGCTATTCATTTCTGGTCACTAAACATTGTTAAATCGATTTCATTTACAGTTTTATGACGATTATTAGAGTTCATACGTCTTTGAAAACACCGGAGGCGTCTCTAGGAGTCCAGAAGTGGAAGGTCAATCGAAAAAAAACGAATTTAAAATGTTAATACATATAATAATTTAATTTTTTTATTGAAACATATAAACAAGGTTACAATTTTTTAACAACATAAACACCAATATTTCAATCACTCTCCTAATAAAGCAGCTGCTTGTGTTTAGGAGAGGACAACAAAAATATTTTAACATTTGTTTAAATTGAACAAAAAATATTAGTAATAAAACAAAAAATAACAATAAAAGTAATAAAAATATAGGTTAGTAAAGTTAATAAATGATTCAAAGAATTTAAAAGGCAAAAACATATTTCTAAACAATAAGTAAAGTTATGAGGTGGTACAAGAGTATTTTAATTTAATTTTTATTTTATATTTTTCATAGTTTTCTTCCGATCGTATATCAAGGGGTAATTTATTAAATAATTTTACACCCTTGAATATATAGTGATGCTGTGCTGTTGTGGTTTGTGCTAGTGGCACGGTTAGTCCTCCAACAGATATTATTCTTTTGCTAATATTCAATTGTGGTAAATTATTTTTACTAAAGAAATCTTTATGTATTTGTAGGAGTGCAATTTCGTCATAAATTTTTGTAAGTGGGGGAACCGGGAAATCTTGAAAAACATTTATAGTTGGGTAGTAATATGGCTTTTTTAAGATGATTTTTATTAGTATTTTTTGAATAGTTTCCAGTGGGAGTAGGGATGATTTATAAGCACCCCCCCAAGCCACGATTCCATATTGTAGGACAGAGTGCGCCAGTGCATAATAAATATCTTTTAGTATTTTTAATGATACAGTATTTCTTAGTCTAAAAAATATATAGATCAGTTTTTAGATATATTTGTACCTAATGCGTAGTGAATGTTTTAAAAACACCAATATTTGTAACTAATTTTCACATATTCTGAAGCCGGTAGTACAATATTGTTTAATAATTGAAGATTATTTTACTAATTATTTACACAAAAAACTTTTTTTTTTCTTTTGAAAGATCCTCGAAAAGTTTTAAAAACACTAACTCCAACCTCAGTCCATTGTTTATAAGTAGATTTAAAAAGTAAACAATTAAAGCAAAAGTATCTATACATTCATTTTATTGCACCCGTTAATATACTGGCAAAAATTATAACTTTTCGTTTTAAAATAACGTTTTTAACCTCTTTATTTTTCTCTCTTGTAACATAAACTAATTGCAACTTTATTTGAAAACATTTGTCGTGTTTTATGAATTGTTTACAATTTCTTTCAATACAATATCCACAGAATTTGATATTATAAATTATTCTATGCAAATTACGTCATATTGATTGGATAAACATCATTTCGCGAACTAAACATTTAAAACACCTTAAAAATACATTTTGTATGATACAAAGCATATGTCACGCATGATAGTGTTAACTCCTTTGTCTCTATAGCAAAAAGAAAGGAGAGGACAAAATTTAAAGTGACCCACTGTAGGTACATACGATAGCTTCTCATTTGGACGCTAGGTGGCACTCGAACGAATCGAAAAAACTTATGAATCTGCACGAATAAAAACTAAATTAATAATCGGGTAGTTTGTCAAATCCTTTTTTCAATATTAATACTATTGCAGCATATTCTTGGGAGGTTATTGAACAATTGACCGCTGGAAAACACCTTGAAAACTTTAATGATAATATGTAATTTTTTGTCCAGGGCTCCCTCAGTTACATGGTCCCCACGCCGCCTCAACAAGGTGGCCGCTTCTTCAAGCTCCTCGGGCAGCCAGCGCTCCAGTGATGATGATCTAACCCTTCACGAAATGATGGGCAAATACGATGAGAGCTATGTGTACGAGCGCGAGACCGACATTCTGTCTGACAGCGATCCAACAGATTGTGAGGATTGCGGAGACACTGACGCTGATACCGGGCAAGATGGAGGGGATGAACAGGATCCTGATGATCTGGACTTCATCGACAAGGACTCATTCCAAGACTTAAATCTCAGTGATTCTGAAAGAGGGCCACGGCGTTTGGGGCATTCCAATTACTATCACTTCCCTAATGAACTCTCCAGAAAACTATCAAGGCACAGAGACAACAGTGCTCGGCGGTCAACAAGTGGCTCGAGGAAGAGAGAGACAGCCGCTAAACCGAGAGCTCCACGCAGGCGCCGTCCACGTGACCCCGCCACTCGCAGCCTGGGAGGAACCCCACTGAGTCATAGGAGAAAACCATTAGATGACATCTCCGAGATCCGCAGCCATCAATCTCCAGTACGCATGTCCGTTCAAAGAACCCTCGTTATTCAAGATTCTCGAATAGATGCATTAAAGCGACGGTCTAATTCAGTTAGTTACGTTTCACGCACTTGTGCCGTTAAACAATCCGTTCCTGGAAGTGGATTCCTAGCTAATTTTGATTCTGAAATTGCCCTCATAGAAGCTGATAAAGAAGCGGATAAAAAGTATAAAGAGCTCATTTTAGAAGCAGAACACATCTTGGTAACAATGAAAGCTAGTACGCCAATTCTAGGCTCCCCCAGACGTGTAATGCTTAATAATCCTCCACCAAATAAGAGAGTGGAACTTTTGAGGAATGCAGAGTGTGACTTGAATCCAAAGGTTCGCGGAGTAGACTCGGTTCCTGGCAGTCCAAAACTTTGCGGGTCACCCAGATTTAGTCCAAAGAAGAATCACATCACCAATTTTATGCAAATCAATTCTCCGGAACTCAGCCGGCGGGAGTCAAACAATAATTCAAGTGTTAATGAAAATATCTTTTCTAGTCCAAAAAAACTTTTAGTTCATTCTCCCATAGTTCACAAACAAGTTATTTCTAAAACTATTGAACCTAGTCGGCAATCTGTCAGGTGTCCAAATTCTCCACGGATGCTCAGGAGAAATGTGAATACCGTGGGTCCCACAAGGAACATGGTTAAGAGCAATCAGCCCGGTTCACCAATCTTGCAACTTAATGGACGCAACATCAGTACAAATTCCCCTGTCTGTCGTCCCAGGACACCTCAGCCAATTTCACAAGTGCTCCACATAGACGATGATAGTGACGAGTCCACAGAAAAGGAGCAAATCAGTGTACATAAAAAGATTGACATTTCCAAGAAAAGTCCAAATAAGAGCAGTTTTTTAGGTAGAACACCTCCACATAAGGAGGACAATGCTGGATACAACAACAACCTGGCTGGAACATCAAGTTCGTCCGATGATGCAGAGCAAATAAAGAAGGACTCTACTGACAAGAGACCGCCACTGTTAACTTTTAGATCCATAGACATTGGGCATCGAGTTCCAGACTCTGGTTATTGTCCACAGAGTGAGCCCGTGAAACGAAAAGTTTATTCTGGAAGTGCCACGTTTGACAGATTACAGAAATCATTGGATTCCCACCACCTCATCAGACAGAAATCAGATGGAGAAGCTTCTACAGTGGATGACCAAGGTAATCTAAATCACAAATGAAACTTCTTTTCTGTTATGTTCTATCTACAGTTTTGAGCCGTATGGCAATTGAAGTAGAGCTTTTACTGTTGTTGCAAGGTACGGACGAGTGTCGCGCCGGGCTGCGCGAGAAAGTTGCTCGTCTGCGAGCGGAAAGGCTGGACGCTGAGGAAAGGTCTCGCCATAGAACAGATCTTCTGCAGCAGCAACAAGGACAGTTCCAGAAACAACTCACAATATTTAGAAGACAGGTACAGAAAGTCCTATTTCCTTTCTTTATGGATGTTAATTAAAATAAGAAACATACTTTAAGCATTACATTCTTTTATTTTTTTATTGAATAGATAACGACTTACCAGGTGCAATGGTATTCTGTATAACACATGCCTCAATGTAAATCCTAAATGTTAAACCGGCTCATTTTTACTGTCCGTTGTTTCACTGCAAATGTCATTTTGGTGGTTTTTAACTGATTTCTTTATCTAATATGGATATGACTTATTATACAAATATATCTAATCCTTCATGTGCAAAATGTAAGCCGGACCGTGCTGAGAATAAAGTTATTTCTAGTTGTTGTCGTTTGATGAATATTTATTGGAATAAAGAACACAAGAAATACCTTGTGGAAGTTTTTCGTGATCCAAATATTTGGCCGATCGGGCCGTAAATTTCCAATACAAAAATTGTGTTTCACTATGATTACGAAATTCAAATGCGATGGAGATCTATGAAGTCAGGGAAGTGAAAGTAAGACAGAGTGCATGCTAAATGGTCTAGAACCAAAAGGTTTAAAATCAGTGACGAAATCTAATTTACATGGAAGGCAATTCTAGTTTTCTTGTATATTCTATGAAAAGAACCCTCATTTATTGTGTAGATATTATGTACAAATACTAATTACACGTAAGTATAACTTCAATTTCAAGACCTTATTTATGATGTAATGATTTTCAGATGCTCCTACAAACTATTGAGGGACTGAAGAAAAGCCTCGAGGACCAATCAGCATCCTTAAACCAGACGTATAATGGAAATGAAGTGAAAAAAAACCAGACATATAATGGAAACGAAGTGAAAAAAAAGAACATTGAATCATTTTAAATGTGTCAATAAAAACATGATAAAACTATTTATTTTAGAGATTCTCGTTATGGTGTTCAGTGGTTTTGAAGTGAAAGAACTAATTCATGCGTACTATTATTTATAAAGACTCCCATCACATCTCACAGTAACCAGTGTATTGATTAAAGAGTAGATATCTGTAATTATTTATTATCTATTACATAATATATTACATTATAATTTTAGCTTTATAATAGTAGATTTGGTAATATTTACATTGTGTGTTATTTAATTAAAATTGTAGATTTTGCATACATCGTAGATCAATGTTTATTTATTGATTTCAATTGTTTTTATTAAATTTTATGTTTAATCTCATTCCAAAAATGGTTTGAAATAACAGTGTGATGGTTGTGATTTACATCATAAGTAAAGTTTAATTTTTAAAATATTAATTAGAGCATGATATAATAAAAATGATAATTTCACATTACTACTAGACAAAATTTCTCTGATGATTTTCCATTTGACTTACCTTAACCCCGCGGGGCCGGACCCCTACATTTACAGTATTGAAGAATCATGTTCACGCATGATACGAAGCACTCCAATAATTGCAGTGTCGAATATATAAATTCAATTTGTCTTTGTATATTTAGTTGCACACCAGGTTAGTTAAAGAGAAACATAAAATGCCACTATATCAGTTTGTATTGTCTACATGTTGGCTTTAACAAAAATACCTTTTTATTTAACTGATACCTTTACTTTTGTGTATCCTATGATGCATTTTAAATCACAATTAATTTCGGTTCCCTTTGGATGAATATTTTAATGTAGTACTTGTTTATTACTGTTATTTTACTAAAGTTGAAATGTTTTGAATATAAATATAGATTGATGTATTGTCACTCCAAATTAGTACCTACGCATTTATTGCCTCAGTCTATAATATGTTAGTGAAATTTAAAGTAAACGTAGTAAGTTTCAGGTTAGTCGCAAAATTGCGTAGTAAAACTACATAAACTTATAGTTGAAATGTAGAAAATAGTTTAGGCAAAATCATTCCTTATTGTAGATACGTAGAACAGGATTTTAATTAATCAAACAATGTACTTCCAATATTCAAATATTTTCATAAAAATATCCCATTATGTAAAATTTTGCTTCGTTGTCAATATTTGTGGATTTTAGTGATTTGTTAAAAATATACATTGGCTTTCCTTCAAAAAGTCAAGTCTTTTCTACAACTTTTATGCAACCTGAATTAAAATACACCTAAAGATTTCTCCCGTACTAACAATTCTAAAATATCAATTCTTTACTAATTCTGTCGTCATTTAACTAAACAGCACTTCCAACCAGAATTGCCTTGAAAAATTAAAAGTCCTTAGATATCCCCCTTTCAATAATATTCCTAAAATTTCCATTATTTTACTAATTTTTCCTTGTTTTTCTGTAACTAACCCGAATATTGTTATATTATAAATTAACACACTTAAAAATTCCTACTTCACTAACATACCTAAAATATCTACCCTTTTACTAATTCGGTCCTTATTTAATTGCGACTAACCGGAGTTTTCATGAAAAATTATGAACACAGCTCCTCCAAAACTATTAAGATACCTCCTTTACTAACAAACCTAAAATGTCAATTCTTTACTTAATCTGTCCCCATTCAACTGGACTAACCCAAGTATTTGTGAAAATTTTACATAACACAATATTCTTCCTGAGCTAATACAACATTATTTACTAATTCTGTCCCCATTTAACTGTCATTAAAATATTAACACTGCACAAATATTGACAACGAAAAATTAGGAAAATTACACATTTTGTACGGCAGTTATTAAATGTAGTTATAGAATTAATTGATAGTGTATTTAGATTTTAATTGCAAAATTTTTAGACTTTTTGGGAGTCTTTAACAAATTTTATCAGTTGACTGATTTGTGGCGGCCTTTAATTCCATAAAACCTTTTTCTTGAAGCTGGTAACTAAATTAATTATTATTTAGGAGACCTGACATCCATAACATACTAACTTCTTTAATATACAAACATAAATTAAATCATTTCACATTATTACTACAAAACAGATGTAGGTACCACATACGTAATAGGTGTCAAAATGCCATCACATAAGGTTCAGCTGTTCTTTTTTAAATATTTAAAATGGTTTCTTAGGAGGGTTTGTTTTGGAGAATTAGAACAATTCTTTAAATTTCATAATTTATTTTCAAGTTCTGTGTAAAAAATTTTCAAGTTCTGTTACTATTTCAGTTTTGTCAAGCAACTAGCCTTTAATGAAATAGTAACAGAACTCGAAAATGAATGTTGAAATTGGTCTCAAAATGGTCTCACCCGAGCGTCGCGTGTTCGATTCCTCGGCTGGCTAAGTCCTCCATCACAACACAAGCAACATTTTCGGCTTTCTGTGATGGTAGTAGGAGATTTTCAAACATTGTTGGGTTATTCGTAACCCGGGAATGTTTGTCTTTCTTTTTAAAATAAAAATAAAAAAATAAATAAAAATTTGATGATTGGTTCAAATTCTGTGAAATAACACATCCTTAGTGTTTTAAGTTATTTTCGCTTCTTGAAGTCAGGAGACAAATCCACTTTTACTGCGCGAACATTGATAGAGGAAGCGAGTCGTGAATTCAAGTTATGAAAGCAATACATATTCTTGAAACATTTAGAAACCATGTCAGAAAATAAACACCATGTTCAAAAGAATTATCTCTCCCAAGACTAAAACAACTCACTAAAATTCTTAAAGCATAAATACCTATACAAAATTATTTTTTTTTATTTCTAAGCTTATCAATTTTTAATTTCAATTAACATTTTAGAAATAAAGGTTGCATGGAATTTAGGTGACATTAGCACCCAATTTATTTTATATCGCAATGTTAAATCAGAATATTATACCATACTTAACTGTTTATTATTGAAGTCTGTTATGCATTTGTAGAATAGAAAATTATTATTAATATGCCTAGTCGGTATTAGTGAATGTCAGTAACTGACTCAAACTGTATGATATTAACATTATTGTAAAGGTCGAATTTGATAAATAAAATAAACCAAAGATTATTAAGAATAAATTAATGTTATTTTATTTTCCTCAAATCATTATTTCTCTCAATTAATCATTTTCTCTACTAATATAATATGTGTTATATATTCTTTACTAATGTAATACATGTGTATAGTACAAATTTACATGAGATAGTTACAAGTAAAAATATCAATTACTTTTAGAAATTCCAACGTTTTAAGATAGTTTTCTTCTGTGGCAAAATATTTTTAAATGGGGAAAAAAATCACTTTTTTAGTTCTACTATCATGTAGTTAGTGCACTTTCTCTCCGGACACCTGTATATTACTAATATTATACATATTACGTAATTATAATATGAAAAAGCTACAAATTCATGGGATTTGTATTACCGCAAAAGCTTGGGAAGTTAAAATAATGAAAATGATTGAAAACGAAATCTTCCGAATTTCACAGACAGAGGGCGCTGCTTGCTGACGATGACGATAACAAAAAAAAGTTTTTTTCAGTCTAACTTAAGTTTGTTCAGATTTTACCCATTAAAAAAAGAATACTACCAAAGAAGACAATAAAAAACCGATCCAAAAATCGTTGACTAGTTCTAATTGTTGCTGAAGTATTATCATCAATTTTTATTGAGAATAACACTTCACAGCAAATTAGTACAAAATACGCCAAGAGGACAAAGCGCTGGAGAGGTAAGAATATCGAAAATTTAATTTCCTAGACTAGAACTCCATAAATGTAATAATCTACAAGGACCAAGATAGCTTGAAAAAGTCGCAGAATGGCTGCGCTGGGAACCGGAGCCAACTTTACTTTTCTTCTTATTACTCGATTTACGCAAAACCTCCTAGATCATAAGGCTGGAACACTGAATCAAATTGGCCTCCTAACTTGTATGAGAACGTCAAAAATTGTTTTAAAAAATATATTTACTAAAACATTTAAAAAATGTTAATAAATAATAATAAATTGAAAAACAAAAAATGAATTTTTGAAGGATCTCATACAAGTGAGGAGGCTGATTTGAACATGGACCTAAGAAGCTCTGAACGGAGCATTAGTACCATTTTGTATGAATGGCATTGAAGCCAAATCTAGGATGAGGAGAAATTGCCTTACAATCATCTTGTATGACTAACTTTTGAAATGATTTGTCTGCAAAGTGGTGCATAATGAACTATCATTATTTTATTTTGGTGTTGTTAAAGCAGTTATACCAGCTTATGATTTTTAAGGGTATTTGATGAGACAAGGAATGGATACGTGGTATTTTCCATTCATCTTCCCTCTCACCCGCGACTCCAATTGTTTTCGAATTGCTCCGTCCAGGGCTTTGTAGCTCCATAGATTTGAATGTGTGTTTCCCGGCCTTTGATCTAGGAGGTTTTCGTTTACATGTCGATTCCCTACCAGACCGTGGGACACGCTGGACATGCTCGTCGTTATTACAGATCATTAAAAAAATATTGGCAATATATTGAACAAAGTTACACAAAGCGACAACAGATGGCAGTAATTTTGTAAAAAAATACTCACATTGCTTAGAGAAAATTCCGTTAGATGTCGGTATAAGTTATATTTGGAAGGAATATTATACCTCCAGATAATATTTTTTGGTATATAATTATGTACTTACTATTATCGTTTTATTTTTATCAAAGTAAAGGTATTTCTAAGACACAAAATATTTATTTCGTAAATTTAAAATCGATCAATGTGCAAGTATTACAAAATAAATCCATTTTCAATTAACCTAGAAAATTGGTGTAGTTAGAAATATTTTTCAATCATCTTCAAATTTTGATGCACAAGCAAAAAATACAACATCTCGTTTAATAAGCGAATAAGTGAATAGTGATAATGTAAAATTAATACATGGATAATAATATTATACAATCATTCGCAATTAAAATACTATTTCAATATATTTACTGAAACTATTTACTATTTAGTTTTCCAACAAGAATCTGATATTACTGAGTGCCTCCAGTAGTTGTTGGCTAATACCTGCTCAAAAAACAACAAACAATAAACATGAATGACACCCATTTCAATAATAAATATTTTAAATGCAGAAAGCAGAACGCGCGCGCACGATCGGAAAATTGGGAAATATGGCGCGCGGCGTAGCATAGTTGCAACAAGAAGTGTGCCCTGAGAATACGTAGCTAAGTAGTGTGTACTATTAAGCTTGTAGTGAGCCGGGAGTAGTTTAGTTATCGGTTGATCCGACTACTCTCGCTTTCCTGAAAGGACCTTGTTGGAACTTGTCTCGAGACATGAGATGCATTTTCATTGCGCCGCGCATTTGCCGGAGCGCGTCTGCAGCTAGTGACCAGTGACCGCAGAGCGCAGTCTGCACCGCTGGGGAGGTAGTTATCGCACTTAGTTGTTAATTTGTTGTTGTTGTCATGGAATTATTGTCTTCGTGTAGAAAATTCTAGATCAAACAAAGACAGAACCGTAATGATAACTGCTTTAATAGTTATGCTGTTGTAATTTTTTTTTAAATCAACCGAAAACATAGAGCTATAATTAGAGGCGCTACTGCATACTAATATCTCGTCGAGATATGTTCCACTATTAGAACGCGATAAGCAGTGCGTGAAGACCGGATTCGGTAGTGTTAATTGGGAGAGTTGGAGGAGAGTTGGAGGTAAAAAAAGCGGAACCTATTTTTTCGCTTCATGTCTCATCTAAATATCAATGACCGTTAAAAAACAAAGTATTTTTTATTATGGGCCCGGGCCAGACATTATCTTGCCACAGACCGCCTTCTATTTAGGAAAGTTAAAATTTGTGGTTGTATGTATTTTTGGATGAGCAATCTGAAAAAAAAATACTTCATGAAAAATTAAAAAAATAATTATGATATCGACAACGGCGCAGCCTATGGGGTCCAAAACTATCCTAAATTTTAAGTTAGAACCAACACTAACCAACCAACACACCGTTCGGCGGTTTCGGAGATTAGCGTGACACGTGATTTTTATACATTAAGATACATTTATTTTAAAAAGTAATTTAAAACTTTAAAATAAGTTGGTTTCATTGAGGATTGAACATTCCTACCCAGGACTGGAGTCGACAACTGTACCAACCATGCAAATTTCGATCGGGTAGGACCGATATTTGTTTCGTATATTAACTGCTGTAATGTCAACCGATTTCAGAGAAATGCTTATATATCCGCTTTTGTGCACGTGAATGCCATTTGATAGAATGCATTTTCATCGACAACAAGTCCATCTGCCAAGTTTCAACTCGATCGGATGTCGGTAGGTGGGTTACCATTCTTTGTGAAAATAAGAGTGAAATTTGAATCAAAACTAGGGAAGGTGAACAGTTACTTCTTCAAGGCGCACTTCAACTAAACTAAATTACATTTATGTAAAAACGACTCTAAACCCTCAAGTGTCCTTGTACAGCAAGAATTAGTAGCATGTGTATACGAATGATGGATTATTATTTATACACTTTAGTGAATAGTTACGAAATTACAGCAGAAAACAAACAATAAGTCAGAACAAAATCACATTAATAGTTAGGATAATATTATGGAACAAAAAAATCACAATTTGTCCCATAATATTATTCTAACTATTATAATATTATTTTTGTTCCATAATATCATAATAGTTAGAATTATATTATGGAACAAAAACAAAATCACATTAATAGTTGGAATAATATTATAATGGAACAAAAACAAAATCACATTAAATCATATGTCGGAATAATATTATGGAACAAAAACAAAATCACATTAATTTGTAGTTGGAATAATATTATGAAACCAAAACAAAATGACATTAAAAGTTGGAATAATATTATGGAACAAAAACAAAAGCACATTAATAGTTGGAATAATATTATAATGGAACAAAAACAAAATCACATTAAATCATATGTCGGAATAATATTATGGAACAAAAACAAAATCACATTAATTTGTAGTTGGAATAATATTATGGAACCAAAACAAAATGACATTAAAAGTTGGAATAATATTATGGAACAAAAACAAAAGCACATTAATAGTTGGAATAATATTATGGAACAAAAACAAAAGCACATTAATAGTTGGAAAAATATCACGGAACAAAAACAAAAGCACATTAATAGTTGGAATAATATCATGGAACAAAAACAAAAGCACATTAATAGTTGGAATAATAGTATGGAACAAAAACAAAATCACATTAATAGTTGGAATAATATCATGGAACAAAAACAAAAGCACATTAATAGTTGGAATAATAGTATGGAAAAAAAACAAAATCACATTAATAGTTGGAATAATATCATGGAACAAAAACAAAAGCACATTAATAGTTGGAATAATAGTATGGAACAAAAACAAAATCACATTAATAGTTGGAATAATATCATGGAACAAAAACAAAAGCACATTAATAGTTGGAATAATAGTATGGAACAAAAACAAAATCACATTAATAGTTGGAATAATTTCATGGAACAAAAACTATATCCATGATATAGTTGGAATAATATCATGGAACAAAAACAAGATCATCAATGTTCTTTAAATTTAAAAGGAAACATAACGATGATCAAAAGTCGCCTATGTTGGAGCAGGAACGGCTCGGGAATTTAGGTTGAGGTGAGTTTAGGGTACTAACAAATGAAGATGCTGTTAAAAAGTTTTCTTTTCAAATTCATTACCGGTGACACCCGTGAGTTTATTAATATTGTTCTCTGCCACGTTAGACAATGTATATTCTGAGACGGGTAATGATAGTCAGTGGAAGCTCAGTTAATAAAATAGTTTTTACAAGGGTAAAACAATTGCAAAGATCATTTAAGTTTATATTTACATACCTACCTATATACATGTATGTTTATGCTTATGTACCCACCTAGATAAATGTAAGTTTATTCTTTTGTACCAGCCTATATTAATGAATGAAGATGGAAAGTTTTCACGAATGCGACTGTGGGATTTGCCTTTCCTGACGGATATGGAAGTATTCCATTAATTCTACGAATCTCCAAAATCAACAAGTAGGCGTTAAAATGATTTTTAAATTTGGTTTTCGTCATCGGAATTTTTATTATTTATTTACCCACGAATTCTCAAGAACAACATTGTTTCGTATTCGTGAACTTCAAAAGATGTACCGACAAGGATTTATTTGCGAATGTATACAAGCCTATTCTGCTTAATTTCAAGAACCTGAAAACATTTATCTATAAATCTATACAATTAACAATGAAAATTTTCGTTTGTTAAATCTTAAATTTCCGAAATTTTTTCACAGATGTTTCCTGTCACAGGTAAAAACGTGCATTTTTGAAAAACAGCGCCATCTGTTGGCCAAACATGCTTTTTGAAAAAAAAACAGCGCAATCTTTTTGTTTCTAAATCTGCACAGAGAGACTGAGCCACGGCAACACGTTGAAGGGTACAGCTAGTCTAATAATAAAATATCTCTTTAGTTCTTAACTCTTAATCTCAATAAATCGTATTTGGTATATCCTAGAAAAAATAATTATTTACAGTTCGAAATAGAATCTTTGTTTATTTGAGGCACAGCACAAAGGTTGAAGTGGTAGCAGTTCGACTCTGTTAAGTTACTAACGTGTGTAGCCATTTCTTACTGCGTAGACGTAGGCCCGTAGGGGACGCCTTGTTATTAGTCATTCGTGCACATGTCTAATGATTGCAACTGCAATTTGCATCATGACATAAGTGACATAACCATTAGATATGATATTAGTCTCTAATTATAACTAGACTAGACTAATTATCTGACACTAGACATTAGGTATATAAGTTCTCAAAAGAAGTGTTGAAAAAATTACTCCAATTAATCTATTCTCACTTAAATTTTCGTTTTTTGTTTTGTTTTTGAAACATCTTTTAGCGCAAACGACTCTTGCGTAGCTGAAGTGGCAAGACGGGACGACGCTGTTACACGAGCCACGTGACTGGTCAAAACTCGAGGTGATAACTCACAAAAGCGGCGCTGTAAAAATTGTCCAATATTATTATTATTTTTCCGATTTTATGTCCGGGTTAAATCAAAAAACTAAACCCTTCCACACACTTTTCCACAAATGATCATCTAGTCAATCAACATTATGCAAGTGCATTATATAAGCAAAATAAATACAAAACAATACTAGAACAACACGTCAACTCACCAGAGATCAAATGGGAAAATAATTCACCGACTCCAGATATTTTCGTATCAGAGGGTTAGACTCAGTAGAACTCCTAACAGGGCCTATAAATCCTACTGATCCCTCAACATAAATATTAAAAAAATCTTTCGTTATCCTACTTGTATTCAAAATGACCGACTTTTGCATCTTTATATATAAATTTGTTGATAGATCTAATACGCCTAAATTTTTAATGAGAGAGCTAGGTATAATGCCAGTAGCCGAAATAACAAATGCTAATATTTTTATAGTTTGAGAATGCCAAATTCTTTTTATCTCATTTCCTAGATCTGTGTATTTTCTTATTTTTTCACTAACAGATTTTTGAATATTACAGGAATTTGGAAAAGCGATTATTATTTAAAAACGTAACAAGTGTATACGTAATGTTTTGTAATATTTGTAAAATATTACAAAAATAGAGTGAAGTTAAGTTAAGTAAAATGAAGTATCTATAGGAACAGGTGACACGAAGATAGAAGATGGAGACTCTGCAGCAAGAATCGAATAGAATTGAAGAGTTGGAAAAAAAACAAAACCTGTTATAATAGTGAATTAATATATCCTTTAATTTTTGTGGAAGTTTTAAAATTATTCAGTAAAATATACATCAAATTCCTTGATACATGTTGTATTTTTTATTAAATAAAAGTACCTAGCTAAGGTTTTTGTTGGGCTAGATTTTCAACACGATTTATTTTTTACCAGCTCTTCTTTCATTTTCAATATCTATTGATATCGTACAAGAAGACACAGGATCTGTTATACCCCAATTCGGGGTATATTGTGAGGCTAAAGAAATGAGAGAACAGAAGAAGGGGGAAACCAGCTATTCAGATTTCATCACGAAACATCTAAAGCCATTTCTCACCGGTTAATGTGTCCGGAACGAAGTGAAAATAATATAAAACATTCTCGTCATTGCTTCAGTTTGTGCAATCGATTCAAGCACACTAATGCATCGTGTAGCAAAATGAAAACGACATTTGAACGATTGGAAAGAAATAATTTAATATATGCAAATCGATCGTTTTATATAGAAGGTCACAATAAATTTTCCACAAGTTTTCCTACTCTAAACGGAAACTACCTGAGCAACCGAGGAGTAAAGAAAGGCAAAATAAGTATGTAATAACTGTAATAGATTGTGAAGAAATGTCGTGGGAATTATAACATCAGGCTGGCAAAAACTATTACATTTATTAAATGAAAACACCCAACTTGTTTATACCACTATTTAAAAATATATAAAATAAAATTTCTCCACTATTTTCTTGTTTTTATTTACAATTTTTTTTTTTATAAAAATACAATACTTATTTTACGAGAAGAATTCTGGCTGGTAGATCCACTTGGTATCTTCTGAAAGAGCTTAATAATTAGGACGTACAGAACTTTGCAAATTGTTCTCAGTTATGGTAAGTTTTTTAGATTCTCACGGCCAAAAGCATTTTTGTTGTTTGTTTTTGGGGTGTTATGCCGTGTTGCGCTAACTCCTTCTTTAGCCGACGTTTCGGACAGCGTTGCAGTGTCCATCACCAGGGCAGATCCGGTAGATCCGAAGATCCGAAACGTCGGCTAAAGAAGGAGTTAGCGCAACACGGCATAACACCCCAAAAACAAACAACAACAAAAAAAATGTCTCAGTTATGTAGATGAGCTTAAAATAAGTATTCGTCTCGGTAAACAAAAAAATTATAAAAAATAACATAATTGTTTTTCCAAATAATCTTCAACGGAAATTAAAAATAGATTCTGATCAATCAATCCATTATTAAAAATGCAGGTAGGTAATATATGTTTATAGTATTGTTGTTTTTAAATCAAACTAATCAAAGTGAATCCCCCATGAGTAATCATGTATTCAATAAAAATTTCAAATACGAAGATTAAAAATATATTGTTTTTTTAGTAGGTAGGTATATTATGTAACTAACTATTATAATATACATGTCATATTTATGCTAAAATTATAATAAAAAAGTATTAGTATAAAATTCATGATATTAGACCATTCTATACACAGACTTAAATATTTGAACTCATTTCAATTCCACCCACTCAAAAGATTATATTACTTATGGTTTTTATAATTTATTTTAAATAAAAATTTATACCATGGGTCAAAATAGACCCGACGCGTATTTCCCTTTCCGTGTTCAATAGGAGGCAGTACTGTCTTGAGACACGCACGTGATTGTTAATTCTCTTTCCAAACCCGTGTTAAATTAAAGGCGCGCGTCCTCCAATAGTGCAAATTGTGTTTAAGATCTGAGGACCAAGATGCGATAGTATCGCCAATATTATCTTCAATAATTAAACACATTTTGCATTGCGCGCGATTGGAGGACGCGCGCCTTCAATTAAACACGCAATTAGAAAGAAAATTAGCGTAATAAACCCGTGCGTGTTTCAAGCCAGTACTGCCTCCAATAGAACACGGAATGGGAAATACGCCACCCGGACAAACCTTTCAATTGAATTATCGACTATAATTCAATTGCCGTTCGATATTCACACACCTCGTGCCCAGTATTCCTCATAGCACAGAATGACACAGAACCCTGCAATATAAGTACACGCACTTCAAGTATCAACTGTTATTTTCGGAGTTGCGTCCTCTCTTGGGTCAGATTTGACCCATGTGTACCTTAAGTGTTCCTTTTTTCCTAAAAAAAGGAAAACAGAACTAACATTATGTGCACCAAATGTGATATGTAAAGTTCACTTCAGTATGGTTACAACATGCAAAAACTGTTTTTAACGTCCTATTTTTGTAACGTTTGGGCTTATACTGAAAGAATGTTTCCTTATATCAAGTATGAAAAAAAATCATGTAAAAGAAGTTTATTATTTTTTTTCTACTTCTATTGACTAAGAAAAATAAGTGATTTTATGTTTCGAGGTATCTTAATTTTAGTTTAGATTAGAAGTTATTTTGAGTTAAAAAAGATTTTATTAGAAACATAATAAATTAACCTGTCCATATCAATAAAAGTGTATCTTATAGAACACCTGTGCTTCATCGTGTAAATAACTTTATTTTTGAAAAGTTTTATTACTCGGTATAATGTAAATTTAAATACAAATAAAAAAATTCGGAACATTGCCCAATACAATGTTTACATTGTATAATATAATTCGGGTCTTATTAGACCCGTGGATACCTACCGATTACCGGAAAACTCAATAGAATGACAATTCAATACACCTTTAAAGTGATATAAATTAATGAAAAGAGATCCTACAAAAACTAGGCTAAATAGTTAACGTGGGTTAGGTTTATAGGTTAGATTTTATTTGAGTGTTGAATTCTCATTATTAAGTTGACTTGATAGTTTTGAACCTTGCCCACATTTTTCTCATATACAAATATATATATATATGATAGGTACATTATGCACAT
The DNA here is from genome assembly GCF_061612785.1 of Hesperophylax consimilis. Lineage (NCBI taxonomy): Eukaryota > Metazoa > Arthropoda > Insecta > Trichoptera > Limnephilidae > Hesperophylax > Hesperophylax consimilis. Next base: position 19,620,814 of record NC_142838.1, read on the forward strand.
ATATATTTTTAATGTGAAACCCCACAAAAGTCACAACTGACAGCTGCCATTCAAGCAATACTTTGATTCTGAATGGTGGATTGCTATGAGTAATTTATAAAAAAAATACTGATATAAGTTTAATATTGAAACAGGGCTGTACTTAGGATCTATAGAACCCGAGGCTAAGCCTGCGCCTATGGTGTGGGCCCTACCGGGAGCCTGATCCATAACCCCCAGTAAAGCGGGGGTCGACCTCCGGAATTTTTTTGAATATTATTCTAAAAAAATCCCATTTCAGAGTAATTTTCTAACTATAATTCGAAAAGGAACCTTTTTATGTTTATTATTACACAGTAGATCATTAAACTATACCGCATTTAGAATATGATGAAATGATGATATTAAACTAAAAATAATTGAATATCATTATCGTATTGAGTTATCCAATTGAGATCATCTCCTCTCCTGTCTAATGGGCTTCTAATTTTCTTCATTATCTTTTTTCAATCTCGTGGTAAAAAGCCGTGAAACGAATTAGTTAATTTCCCAATTGATTGTCTAAGTCATTGTTTCTTTTACTAAGTTCTGAGCTGCTACAATTATTCAACTTGTTGAGAAACAAATTATGGTGCGGGCCTCTTTGTGGAGCGGTCCCATTGGCTGTAGCCTTGGTAGCCTGCGCGCAAATGCGGCCCTGTATTGAAGCCTGAAATCGTTGCATTTTACTTTTAGGCAAGTCAATTTATGTACAGCTAACATAAACTATGGAAATAGTTTTCTAATCTCGATGTTATTTTTATATATTTTTATTATTATTATTGTTGTTTATTTTTATTATTTATTTTTGTGTCAATAATAAATAATAAATGAACTACAGGTAACACAAAACAAAGTAATCAAAAAGCTATTACACTTCAAGCCCAGAACATCCACGGTTACGAGGGGGGCAACATATAAAATTGCCTTCCAGACAACATGTGAAAAAATGAAAAAAATTGTAGGTACATTTAAAAAAAATCACTTTTATGCTCAGTCAGCAAAACACTGAAAACGAATAATATTGTTACGTCATATATTTACGTGTAACGTAATTTAAAAAATGTATTTATTTCTAGTTAAATAAGTGAAAATGTAATTTACTTTTATCTGGAATAAAATTTTAAAAATTATATACGAGCTAAAAATCCATCATAATTTAATACGTTTTTATTTGCACTTCGCCGGGTTTTGAACAAACTCTGTTGATTTTATTTATTTACTGTATCGTGAAATGTAACGATGGATTTTTACCTCGTCATTGCGGTTTACTTTCCTGTAAAATTGCGTAGGTAAAATTTGCTAAAGAAAATATATAACCATGTTTTCAAGAAAGATGATGTAAACATCGAAATAATTTCAAGTTCAATTGAAAACATCGGATATAAGCGTGATACAATAATATGATTAGAGTTTGCTCCTTCGGCCTTGCATTTTTTTGTTATCGATAACATCACAACGTTACGTGAAATACAGGAATATAAATATTTTAAAAATACAGTTATTGATAAGAGAATTACGGTCGTCTGGTTTATTGACTGTCTGGTGAAGATTAAAGAGTTTCTGTCGAGTGGCAAGTGGAATTGTAGAATCAAAGTCTAAACTTTCTTGATGTGGGTCAAGCGTGCATACTTTCCGGAACAGCGTTGTTTTCATGCATGGATTTCATTTACTTGTCACTCATTATTCATTATTACATCATTCACTTTTATGTCTAGACGTGAAGAATAATAATTAGATAAATTAGATAGATTCCTAAATTCCACAGTTTTCAGTAAAAATGTATACAATGCGATCATTGTACCACGCGTTGATAAGGAACTTGAGTAAACCATATTTTTGTTTAAAAATCATACATTCATGTAGATCAACAAACGCTGATTCTGAAAATATAAGTTTTATTAAATATAATTATTCGTACGATTGATAAATCGTCATTTAAAAGGAAGCATAAATACCCTGTGATTTCATACCGATCCTAATGGGATTGACCTTATCCGACTGACTGTTACCCGACAAAAATAAGGTGCGTACGAAGTCACGGGTATCCTGTCAGATTTCGATCGTTTTGACGTGCTTTGAAAAATGCAAGCTTTGAAAATTATTTTAACTATGAAATTAACATTTGTAAAAAAATACTGGAATTTTGGTTGGGTGATGATCTTCTATAATTAAAAAAAATGACTGGAATTCCTTATAAGCTTATTTCTGTAGCAGCATTCTATTCTTAGCCAACGATGGATAAATGAAATAAATGACATTACTACAAAATTGATTCACTAGTATTACGAAGAAAAATAGATACACGAACATGTTGAAAGAGTTGAATAGCCTGTCATTTAAACAAATTATTTACAAACTTTATTTTTAATCCACAAAATAATTAATAACCATACATCAAATGAATTTCTGAGAAAATACACCTACGAGGAAAAAAAATCAAATAAGACACCCCCATAAAAAAACCCAGAGTATTATTGATGTACGGAGCCATTAATATATTTGGCGAATTACCGGAGGGAATTAAATTAAAATATAAACAAATAAAAATAAAAATTAATTTCGATAATATGTGATTAATTTAAACTATTTTGTTTTTAATATACATGCATGTGGATTGCATTAGGACATAGGTAATAATGAACCTAATTAAAACTACAAAAACAATTAAAATATCAATAACCTTTGTTGTGACTGTTCTTCCAATTTTGTGATTAATTAAAAAATAATCTTTCAATTTTGTTTTGTATTTTTTAAATTTTTTTTTGTTTCATGCAAAAAATGGTAAATAGAGTGTTTTTTTGATGACCGTGTGTAATTCTTATCGCGGTTTTTGGAATAGATGACTTTAAGATATATGGGCAATGGTATTTAGGACTTTTCGGAGAATGCTTTTTGTGTTTTCCGACTTCTAAGAAATTTAAGATAAATTACATAGCATTGAAGCCGTACAAACAATTTCAAAGCAATTAGCAATTTTTTCCCGGCTTTCATTTCAAGAACGAAATATCTTTGTTAAAACATTCATTTTTTAGTGAATATGTAAAAAAAAGGTTCTGGGAACTACATATACACGGTGTCCGGAAATTCATAGTGTTATCGGGAAACTCGTGAATCTACATTATTTACATTAGATAGAGTCTAAAAACTAAAAACTACTTCTATTTTTCAATCTGAGCCATTCTATTTTGCTAAAAAAAATTTTTGGAGGCTGGTATACGTTTTGAACCATTTTAAAATACGTTGAACAGCTGCTTACCGTATCCCTCTAGCGATAGTTTTTTTTTTAATTTGTTTTAAATAGGTTCAACTTCGGATTCGATTTACTCGAAACGAAAGTTAAAATCAAAAAAAAAATCACTACAAAATCGACTCCTTATGTGACGTAGATTCAATGTTTTCCCGCTCGTGGGGAGACTTTCCGGATATCGTTTATACAATATGATCGTCAGAATATCGTGCATTGAACATCGAATATCGCTCTTGAAAACGACTTAACTGTCGGTCGTTTGTATAGTCTTCTTGTCATGTACATATGTGTCAAGTGTCAAGCTTTGTAATTCTTTCCAATATTTTTTTATGGAACGTTAAATATATCTCAGGCAAGCTCGAATGTTTAACAGTTATTCATTATTGGCGAAGAAAAAAAGTAAGCATTCAATAATACGTCCTATGTTTATCTGCAGTATTTCTTCAATTGTTTTTTATGGCTCTTTTTCCCCACTCCATGTGCTTCACATTTTAACAAAAACTAGTGATAAACAACTTTGGACGGGTTGTTTCACAGAATTTGAACAATTCATCAAATTACAAAGCTGATTTTCAAGTTCTGTTAAGGTTCTATGCAAGTTATTTTATTATTTCAGTTTTTTTGAGCCCCTGGTCAATAATGATATAGTAATAGTACTTGAATAGAATCTCCACAGAACTTGAAAATCAACTTTGAAATTTGATGAAGTGTTCAATTTCTGTGAAACAACCCGTCCTTAATCAAGTAGATTTTATTTCGTAAATCTTAACAATTTTATTTTATTACGTGTTTATCTGACCAAACTTCCATTAAATTAAGAATCGATTTTGTCGAAGTTAAGATAGCAAAATAGCTCCTGCTCGGAACTCAGAACCAAAGAAACCAGATAGTCCCTGCTCGGAACTCAGAACCAATGGAACTAAATAGTTCCTGCTCGAAATTCAGAACCAATGGAACTAAATAGTTCCTGCTCTGAACTCAAAACCAATAGAACTAAAGTATCTCCATTTGGTGGATGTTGTGAGACAAAAAGAAATTAAGGAAGGAGAGGGGGAATATTGTAACCTCCCGCGTATTCATAAGTCACTAAACAAAGCTTAAATGTCAAGTACAGTTTTGAGTTATGGTGGTCTCTCACCAGGGCGATATTCTTTTTTAAATTAGGAACGTTTATCAACGCAGTAAGCTTGCTGTCAACACAAAGTAATGTTTTATTGTCTCAGGTTTTCTTTTGCTATAAGTGTCAATAGCATCAACATGAAAAGGGACAGATCAAAATTGAATGCTTCGTCTGAGTTTGTTCATTTCTCTCTTACTTCAAGGACAGTCCGATAGTCTGTAGGAAACCTGCTTCCATAGCACGGTTGTAAATTGTGCGCCCTAAAGTTAAAGTTTAGTCTTACAGAATTCGATTCCATGACAGTTGATCCCCCGACAGTTAGCCCTTCGACAGTTGATCCCCTAAATGATTATTTCTTCTGTACGTTACTATCGATAAATTACAACAAAAGTCGATATATGTACTTATATCTGAAGACTTCTTGAGAGGAAATAATATAATAATCATATATGCAGTAAGATTAGGGAAATACGCTATACCTACTACATACATTTATAATATTACTACATAAGTGTCAACAAAGGAGTATGCAGTGAGAATATGCGACCGAATAACAAAATACGTCTGTGTAACTAAAGTAATATACATCTATCTGTAATCTTGGGTGAAAATGTGGTTATATCTCTATTATTATATGTAAATGTGCGCAAGGTCGTCTCATGCCAGATCGTAGACCCCAGGAGAGTTCTATATTCCAGACACTAACCCATTTCAGGTTTTCAGGTTGCAGGTAACCAATAAAACCTGTAACTTGTACCTTTAAAACTAGTAAAATGAATCTAAATAAAAGTAATTTACCTCAGTAGGCGTTCGGTACTAAATACAGGGCTTTCCAATAAGAGGTGTTATTTTGATATTCAATCTTAAAAGATCAATGGTTTCGTTGCTTGTGTGGCACGTATCGCCGTCTTGTTGAAAGTAAACGTTGTCCAGATCAATATCATCCAATTCCGGCCATAAAAAATCATTAATCATCTCTCGATAGCGCAATCCATTCACCGTAACTGTTGCTCCAGCCTCATTTTCGAAAAAGTAAGGTCCAATGACTCCGCCGGACCATAAATCGCACCAAACAGTCACGCGTTGAGGAAAAAGAGACTTTTCAACAATAATTTTTGGGTTTTCCGAGCCCCAGATGCGACAATTTTGCTCGTTGACGAAGCCACCGAGGTGGAAATGGGCCTCATCACTCAAGATGATTTGCATTTGATTCACTCAAGTGATTTTTAATAATTTCAATGCGTTGTTGAAGCGTGTATCGTTCCATTTTTATTAATGACGTAGTTTCTAATTGTCAAATGTTAAAAAATGATAGCTTCAAAAGTAACATCTACCGAAATAGCGGGCTATTCAAAATAACACCTCTTATTGGAAAACCCTGTAGTTGCAATCTATTCAAGTTTGTGCGTGCAATCCATACTTCCATAGTAAGTAATAAACTGACCAAACGAGATTAGGCTGTCTGAAACTGGAATTCCTTACGATTTATTTTACAATTAAAAAGATAAAGTGCATCATAGATAAGATTATCTTTAATAGGGATCCTTAGGCCTTAACGAACTGATAAAACGTTCATAGATTGAAGGTAGAAATTGTTCAATTTATTTAATTTTATTTGATTTTTTCCACGAGTAGAATAAATTGCCAAAGATAGAAAACCTTTCAAATCTTCACATATCAATTATAAAACCACAAACATTAATGAACATTTAACATATTTTTATTTTGAATAAACCACGAAATTTTTCAGCGTTATCTCGATTCAACGGAAATCCGTTAAAAATAAAAGGAAAAACGAAAAGTTTAACTGACTGCTGCTGCAGTAAAAATTACGCGTTTAGTCAGAATTAAACGCTTAGTTTTTACATAAATATAATAATGACCGTACAAGAGCTTTCTGTGCGTAATATTGATGTAGGCACTCAATAATAACATTATCTCAACATAATAATATATATTGATTTGTTAACGTCATAGATTTACCTAAATATTATTATTATATAAATAATTCTTAACCACAAGATACCCGTTTCAAGTAAACTCATAAAAATGGGGTTAAGTAAGGTTAATATATATTATTTTCATCAAGATAGGTTCGAAGCTTGTCACTTCTTGAATGAATTTATTCATTCAAATAACGTCGCACAGCCATTGATTTATTCATTATATTACGACACTACGCAATGTGTTCAGCTATTAATGATTTATTTAATTATTACTGGCACATAAATATTCAACAAGTTTGCGTGACAGAGTCCTCTCGACATCAAGTGTTTGATATTATTATTCACTATACAATGTTTCCTGTGAGGTAAATTCAATACAAATGAAAAGAAATATTTTAAACTGCGTAGAATTAGCAGGAGATGCCATTTTACTCAGGGTCATCTTGGTAAAGTTCAGTAAACATGACATAATTCTGTTTGTTTATTCAGACAGTTTATCTTTTAACAAAAGTGATACATTTTGTTTTATGTTAATACCCCTATTTTCGGAATAATTATTGAAAAAAAAAAAATCTTTCTATATTGGGAACACTGACTTGGGAATATTATTGAGAAACCTCTTTGAAGGATAAATATTGATTTACATATAATACAAGTTCTATATCTAAGACTTCGTGTTTATTTCTTTAGTTTGAGAAACATTATTGAAAACCCTGTTTCAAGAATAAGGATCGAAAAATTTAGGATACGATTTACATAGGTATCTAGAATTCTGGTTTGAGGAATATTATTGAAAACCTATTTCAAGGGGATCGAACCTTTTACGATACAATATGTATCTGAATATTAGAAAAGCCCTTTTCGAGAATCGAACCATTTATAACACATTTTTTCAACAGGATTTACAATACATGTTTTCAGCAGGATTTCAATAAACCAGATATACTAATTTTTCTCAGCGTGGGCTGTTAGATGCGAGAATGTCAAAACCCTTAGATTATAAAAATTAGAATCCAAAATCCATTTATCTGTATAATATTCAAAATTCAATAAAAACTACCTACCGACCAGTCGCATCTCATTTTACTATAAACTAATTTAAAAATATAACAATCTTAAAGTTAGAATTAAAGTTAGAATTCAAGTGAATATAATCATTTTTGCGTTTGCGCACTATCTGTGAGCTGCGCTATTCTAAAAAACGACAAACCGACATTAAATTTGTGTTTTATATCAACACCTTCTGACATACAAAAGAAGGTAACAAACAATCGTAATAAACATAGTGTAAAGTGAATCTAAATAACAAACATTAAAAATAATTACTACTAAACCAGTGAACCCGTTGTGCGCGAACGTGTATTTCATGATTTATTTTTCAAAAAAACAGTCGTTATATAAGTGTCAAACAACTAAACCACAATTTAGACCTTTTGTACGACTATTTCGCAAGTCTACCAGTTATATTGGAATAAATCACTCTAATTGTGTATCGGTACTTGGCAGCGTGGTGAGAGGCGCCGACACATTCCGATCTACCTTCCTGGGACGTGAGTTCGAAACCCAGAGTAAACATTTCTTTTTTATTTTTTACGTTGTGAAGTTTGATTTACTTACTGTCCAACAGATGGCAATCCATTAAATCATACAAAATAAATCCAATACTAAATCAAATATATACTGTAATTTTAAAAATAAATGTGATATTAAATCTAACAACAAAATAAACTAAATAATATATTATAATACAAATCCTTCAAAACTGTAATACTAAAATATAATTTTTTTACAACTCAGTTTCTGTGTCGATTGTTCATTGTAATACATAATAACTCCCTGCAATATGGAGAGCACCACCTGCAGCAAGTGCCCGGAACCCATACTCACGAGGGAATCAATGTTCTGGTGCTCCTCCTGCAAGGAGAGTCTACATTTCGCCTGCGGTGGCGTAAGTGAAGGTCATTACCGAAAACTCTCCCAAGAAAAACGCAATAATACCAAATGCACTGGCTGCAAGACGGAAACGCGCAGTACGGCGCGTTCTACTTCTATTTCCAGTAAGGAGACCCCAGCGGCCAGCACCACTAAAGTAGGTGAAACACAGCTCGACCTAATCACACATGAATTACGTCAAATCAAGACTGAGCTACAGGGATTCAAGAATGTCCAGACGAAATTATACGAAATGTTCGATGAATTCAAGGACTTCAAGGCCTCGCTAACATTCTTTAATAGCAAAATGGAGGGATTTGAAGAAGACTTTAAAAAATCTCTGATAAAACTACAAAGCATAGACTCCGTTCAAAAAAAAAACACAGAACTCGAGGCAAAACTAACTATGCTCGAATTAAAGATCGACGATCAAGATCGGCAACAAAAAAATTTTGCCGCCGAAATAAGAGGTATACCGGAGGTTGAAGGTGAGAATTTGGCAAATATTTTATTTAACATAAATCAAGAAATAAAAACAAACACTACGAAAAATGACATTGAGACCAGCTATAGGTCTCCGGGTAAGACAATCCCCCAAAAAACCAGACCATAACCAGAAATAAGAGATGTCTTTTTAAACGATGTAAAAAGGTACAATATGAATGCTGTGACTAAGGAAGACAAACTCAACACGACCTCAATAGGACTCTCCGGACCGCGCACGCCGGTATATATATCGGAACACCTGACTTCAACAAATAAACGCCTACTTTACCTAGCGAAGAAGACGGCTATTGATAAAAAATTTGCATTCGTATGGGTAAAAGCGGGACGAGTATATATACGCCAAACCACGGAATCGAGAGCTATACATATCACCTCTGAGAATATCTTACTTGCACTATGACTCACAAATGCAATCATACCCATACTACCTGTATCGCTTTTCAAAATGTTAATCAGAGTGTTCCTATATTTCATGATATTTCTATTCCTTTCAAAAAAATACTACAATATTGCATTGTTCAATCCCCAAATAAGCACGATGTCAGACATTTCAATTAATAATTTAATTATTAACATCGTGGTGCATTTATATTACCCACACATTATCAGGAAATTCTTATATGACAAATTTACAACTACATCATTGTGTCTCTCTGACCCCGCTACTTTACTTCCTTATTATAAGAAATTACTAGCTAACCCTCAATTCACCACTAATACCAATTGCAATTTTTATTTGTACCATTCGAAGAACATGAAATGGCTAATGTTTTCTCACAATTTACGTATTACAATAAGTTATGTATATTATTTTATTTCAATAACTGAGCAACCAAATTTATGTACTCTTTGTTCACACATCAAAAACATAAATTTACCATCCCAAATTAATATTACCGTGTGGGTTTACTTACAGATAACTTACTCTAAAAATGATCCAACATTCTTTTGAAATTCCCGATGAATCTATGCTCACATGCAATAATTATGTAGTTGATAATCCTAAAGACATAAATAAATACTGTTGGGAATCGTGCAGTCTAAAAATTGTACACCAGAATATACGAAGTATTACCAATATTGATGATCTTCTCATATTTCTTGATCAACTTAAATTCACATTTGACATATTAGTTTTGACTGAGTGCTGGATCAATGAATACTATACCTCCAAAGAAATACAAAATTACACTGAATACCACACATCTATAAAAATAAATAAATCCAGTGGAATTGTTATCTATGTCAGGAACGAAATACAAGCTCAAGTTGACGAGCTCGCTTTATCACAAGCAAATTGTCTAAAAATAGTACTTAACAAAAATGTGTGCATATTTGCAATTTATAGATCACCATCTTTCAACAATATTGATACCTTTCTTAATTCACTACATACCATCATTAACAGCACAAACAACTCAGAACATCAAATAATCATTGGAGACCTAAATGTCAATATAATCTTAGACAATCACCGTCAATGCGATGATTATTTATGTTTTCTGAGCGAAAACGGTTTCACTCCAACAATTAACACCCCCACTAGAGTACAAGGCACGAGCAAATCCTGCTTAGATCACATTAACATAAAAAATATTAAGTTCATAGACTCGTTTGTCATACACACAACAATTTCAGACCATTATACCACGGCGCTCGGTCTAAGAAATAAGCCCTCCTCTGCTGCTAAAAACAAATATATTTCTAGAATAAATTACAGCAGCCTGCTCGAGGAGCTACGTACAGAAAAGTGGCATAACGTACTAGATCAGACTGACACTAACCAAGCAATGGACGAATTTATTAAGAAATTGCAATTCTACATATCTAATAACACTGTCAACAAATGTATCCCAAACAAACAATTTAAACTCATGCCATGGATCTCCCCTGGCCTTGTCAAATCTATTCACAGACGAAACCAACTCCACAAAATTGCGAAAAGGCAACCAGATAATATTTTACTACAAGAACAATATAAGAAATATAGGAACTTGTGCAAAAAATTAATTAAAACAACAAAAGAAAAATTCTACAAACAATATATATACGAAAACACATTAACTCCGAAACGTTTCTGGGATATATTTCGAAAAATCACCAAAACAAAAAATAATAAGTCGTCATTCATACAATCATTAGACACTAAAAACACAAACACTGCTGACCCCAAGGGGATGGCTAATTTTGCAAATCATTATTTTACTTCCGTAGGAGCTTCACTCGCTAACAAAATACTCGATAAATGTAAGAAAACTGAATCCGATCTAGCCAACATACCTTCAACTGTTTATAATTGTAAATCAGATGAAATTCAAACTACGACTAATGAAGTAATGAAAATGATAGATGAACTCAAGACATCAAATGCTTGTGGGTCAGATAAAGTATCAACAAATTTGCTAAAAGTGTTGAAACCACTTATAGCTAGTACTATTGCATTTATCTGTAATCTTAGTTTCAAATCAGGCATATTTCCGAACCACTTAAAAGAATCAATTGTCATACTGATTCACAAAAATGGAGACAAATCGGATATACAAAATTATCGGCCTATATCTCTACTAAATTCAATCTCAAAAATTATTGAGAAAATCGTCAAAAATCGTCTTAGTCTCTACCTAGAAAATCATAAGATCCTTTCCAAGAACCAATTTGGCTTTCGACCTGGTTTAGGAACAGAAGATGCTATTGCTAAACTGACTGATATTATTTCCAATAATATTGACCAGGGAGTTAAGTCCATCGCTCTCTTCCTTGATCTGGCAAAAGCTTTTGATACCATCTCGCATAAAATACTTCTGAAAAAACTACAGGCCATCGGCGTTCAGGGACAGCTATTCAAATGGATGGATAGTTACTTAGCGGACAGATACCAAAAAGTTAAAATTAATGATACAGTTAGCGATCCCGCCCTTATAGAATTTGGTGTACCGCAAGGGAGTACCCTAGGACCACTTCTGTTCAGTATTTATATAAATGATTTATGTAACAGTAATCTCTCCAATCACATCATAACATTTGCGGATGATACTGTCTTAATATTTGAAGGAAGAAACTGGAATGCTGTACACAACAAAGCAGAAGACGGTATTAACCAGCTTAAATATTGGTTAGATTATAATCTTTTGACTCTTAATTCAGAAAAAACAAAATTTATACGATTCAGTGCGACAGAAGCGGGCCAACCCAAAGAATTATACAATATTTTCATACATAAATGCATCGAATCAACTATCTGTAATTGCTATCAATTAGAATGCGTGAACAGTATAAAATATCTCGGTATTGTTATCGACAAACATCTTAGATGGGACGGACATATAGACCTTGTGACTACTAAGGTTAGAAAGCTGGCGCATATCAAATAATAATTTATCTGTTAATTATTTGGACCTCAATGTTTCGAAATGCCACACCATGTCCTTCACCAGAAACAAGCATATAATTAACTTTCCCTATTCACTCCGCGATGAACCCGTGATCTCAAAAAACGAATGTAAAGACCTTGGAGTCTACGTAGACAGTAAACTTATATTTAATACGCACATTTCTTCAATCACTACCAGATCTTACAAAATGTTAGGTTTCGTACTGCGTCTGAGTAAATTATTTAAAAATCCTCGTACGCTAGTAATGCTTTATTCCTCACTAGTCAGAAGTACACTGGAATATGCATCGCCTGTCTGGAATCCCAAATACACTTACTATGTCAATAATATAGAGCGCATACAAAATAAATTCATTAAGTACCTAGGTTATAAATACAACAATAATTATATCTGCACTCTCCAATCCCTGAAATCCAGGCGAACGGTAGCTGACATGACTTTTCTCCATAAAATAATACACAACGAAATAGACTGCTCAGAACTTCTATCCCAAATAAATTTTAACACCCCATTTAAAAGAACTCGACACACCAACCTTTTTTACACAACTAGTAATAATACAAACGCTGCAGCCAATTCCCCTATTTCTCGTATCCTTCAAACATTCAACTCAATTCAAACAAGCACAAACACCGATATATTTTTTGATTCTCTCCCTCTATATAAGAAAAACTTTTTTAGCACACTGAATTCGCCCACATAACACATACAACCACACACAGACACACATGCACACGTACACACACACAAACACTCACACACACCTCTCTCCTTCCCCAGCACACTAATTTAACTTAACTTAAAAATGTAACTTAACCGTAAAATGTATAATATACCTCATATGCATATATGTCAGCAACATGTCATTGGTACCAATTATTGTACTAACTTTTATAATTTTGTAACTATTGTCATCTATGTAATTATGTACTGTTTGTTTCTGCAATAAACAAAATAAATAAATAAATAAATATCTTTATGCCAATTAGAAATATCCTATGTCTAAAAGATTTAAGACTCATTTACAACGCTATGTGTGGGTCACTATTAGATTATGCATCATTAGGCTGGGGTGGATGCGCAAAAATAGTTTTAGACCACTTAGCAAAGGCCCAAAAATCCTTACTAAGGGTAATCATGAAAAAACCTTTTAGGTACCACAGCGATTCACTATTTGAAGAGTTACGAGTTCTAGATGTCAGACAATTATACATGAGGAAAATAATTTTGAAAACTCATAAAAAACGTCATCTCTACCCATCTATCGACCACTCTCACGACACCCGACACTCACGGAGGAATCCAATCGTACCACCCACAACCAAAACTTCACTTGCTCAAAGACATTTTTCATTCCTAGGCCCAAAACTTTACAACTTTATACCCGATGCATGGAAAAAGGAAAGCAAAGGTGCTCTTCGTAAATCGATCACTGTCTGGCTTCACCAATTAGGGAGAAAAGAGTGTGAACTCACACTTTTCCAAAAATAAAACAAACAAAATATCAAACACATTAAGAAAACAAAAAAACAAAGAAAACTAAACAAACCAAACAACAAGTTAACATCAGTTAACTTTATAACTTTTTGCTTTTAATCTTTTATAATAATATTTTTCTTTTTAATGTATCATTATTTTTTAGTTATATATATATATATTTTTTTAGTTATGTATATATTATATTACTTTTCTTTTTTTCCTTTTTTGTTTTTTTTCTTACAAAATATGTATGCGTGCATGAATACTAACTCAATTTTGACTGTCCTAAAACGGGAATTCCTCCTAGTTGGGCAGTCAAAGTATTTTTTATCTACATGTGTCATTGTATCATCACCTGTACTAAATAAATAAATAAAATAAAAATAAAAAAATAAAAAATAATATATTTCCTGCAAAATCAAACCAGTCGAAATATGCAAATAAAAATCACTCAGCGAAGGACACCAATAATTAATTTTGATAAATATTTTAATATGGACAATTGACGTTGGTTCCAAATTCCATTCTTCCGTAGCAGTAGAGGTAAACATAATTTGAAAAACGCGTTAAAAATAACACGTTATGATGCCATTTTTAAATAATAACTTTGAGATTTTTTTACCTAAATAAGAATGTTTAATTCAATTGGGGTTGCACTCGCGTTAAATCGTTAAATGTTATTTTCAAGCCCAGAGTTATTTGTGTCTTATATAAATTATGGATTATACGAGTGTTTATATAAATTAATTAATTATTCAACGCAATAATTGTACCATACGTTAATCAATGTAGTAGCATTTTATTCTTAGCCAACGATGGATTAAAACTACAAAGCTGAGCTTTGAAAATATTACTGAAAGAAAATAGAGTTACGAAAATCAAGGAAATGTTAAAGGAATTAAATATCTAAATTTTTAAACAAAGTTATTTCATTCAATAATTTATTTTCTGTCTACAAAATAATTAATGGCCATAAATTAATTAGAAAAAATGAAAACCTGCAGCACAAACGCACACATGATACAAAAATAGGAATGAAATAAGACTCCCCCTTCAGAAAAAAACCCGGAGTCAAAAGTCGCTGATGTACGGAGCAATGAAGATATTTGGGGAATTACCCAAAGAAATAAAATTAGACTAAAACACAAGCAAATTTAAATTGAAATTGCGAAAATATGGACATGATTTATTTAAAAAAATATATATTCTTACATGTAGAAAACTTAGTGCTATGAAATATTGTTCATTTAATAAAAGTCTGGTTAAAAACGGTACTGTAGGCCTATTATGAATGAATTGAAATCATTAAGCAAGAATATGTAATGAACACATGCTCTTAAAAAATTTAATACTTTCGCATCTCGTCCATTATATTTATCATATCAAGGCCACCTGCGCGAACACGTGTTCAGATATATTCTGAATGACTAATATTTTATTAAGAAATGGGTATGCAGTCACATTTTTAACAGTATTTTGAATAATGATTGTATTTGTACATAGATAAATATGTAGGTACCTATTTAAAATACCACAAATATATAAATAATTATCTAGTAAACTTTTGCTTACTTAAAACGAAATACTAGTTTTGATGAATATAAGTTTGCTGTGTAGGAAAGACAGTTAACCACAGAAAATAAAAATAATAGCGACTGACGGCACACTTTTATGCCATATCTCTCTTAGTTCTGTTATTATCACTAAAGCATCGATGACACGGGGCTAGTTTACAAGCTACAAGCCAGCGAGTTCGCTAGCAGCTTGTAAACTAGCCCCGTGTCATCGGCTTTTTTACAATCTGCTAGTTGACTATCCGATTGTAAAAAAGCAGCGAGTAAAATAGAAAGACGGGCTAATTTACTCGCCATTCGCTGGCGTGTTGGCTTATAAGCTAGTTAACTAGCCGTGTGTCATCATCGCTGCTAGTAACTAGTTGCGAGTATCTTTTGGCAGTCAGCAAAAAATGTCAACGGAAGTAGTTCGCGCGGCAGTAGTTATCTTAGCTTATGCTATCAAGAAGGATTTACAACGAAAACTTGGATTTTTCAATTTTATTTATTTCTTGTCTGTATACGTCTTTTATTGATTTTATTTTTGTCTTCAGTTGCTTCACATCCATACCGACAGTTAGTTGTTTTTCGTTAAGTTTAATTAAGAGGTATTTGAAAATTTCATCCTTTACTTTTGTGTTACAATACTCTTTGTCTTTTATATTCCATAAAATAGGGTATTGTTCGTAGATGTTGAGAAACTCTGTAATATCACGCGTGTTCCACTTCATTTTTCAACTTAAAAAAATAAACGATAGAATGCAAACAACACGTCACGCAAAATAACACGTGATTCCAACTCGCTAGCTAGTTCGCTACTGAGCGAGTGGAAAGTTTTGTGTGTCATCGACACTCGCTAACTCGCTTACTCGCTAGCTTGTAGACTCGTCGACTAGCAGCTCGTAAACTAGCTCCGTGTCATCGATGCTTAACAGTAACATTCTTCCTATTCAGTCAAGAGACAATATTATAATATTGCGCATTGCATTGCATAACGAACAAAATAAGGAAAATCCTAATACGAGTACTAGGTAAACCGCAAAGCATTTCCAAGGAAATTTAACCTGGCAGTAAGTTTAACGACACGTCAACTTTTAAATATCTTTATTTATTTTTCACGCAGCAAGAGATAGAGATTCTGCATTCATATTTGTAAAGTACTCCCTTACCACAATTTTTAAATAAATAATAATGAAACATTGTTTAGTTTGTTAAAGTTATTTGTCAATACTTTTTCAGAAAGAACTTCACATGGAACTTTGATTCGATTTGATTTGATTAGATGTCATTGTCTGGAGATTACTACTGAGAGTCACTATGAATTCACATCCGATAAATGGCTTAAAATCTTCTACTACCGCCACAGTAAGCAAAAAATGTTGCTTGTCTCGTGATGGAGGACTAAGCCAGTCGAGAAATTGAAACCCGATACCAACTCAGCCACTGTCAGATAGTTTCATATCACGTATTATACTACTAGTCTTTCAACATTTTTAGCATTGGCATAGTAAAACTCTTGTGGACATTTTCAACCCGTAGAAAATTTAGTTGTACTACCCCGATTTTCAAAAAAGGTGATGGACACCGACATAAAAAAACCACCGTCTAATATGCACACAATCAAAACCCCCAAACATCCCTTGTTCTCGATTTAATTTATCCATCAATACTAAAAATAATAGACAAACACCAACACTGATTCGTTGTTGGAAGGTCAACTGCTACTAATCTAATCCTTTACCATAACTATATTACGGAATATTTTACCAACAAAAAACAAGTTGACAGAATCTTCACAGACTTTTCAAAAGCTTGTGACAAAGTATCTCATAAGTTATTACTTCGTAAACTATTCGTCAAAATTAAATATTTAACGAAATTTATTTTATGCAACTAGTGGTCTACCGCAAGGAAGCCATCTCGGCCCACTTCTATTCCTTATATTCATAAATGACATCATAAGTTGTTTCGACAGTGTAGAACTTCTGCTTTTTGCCAAAAACATCAAATTATACAAATAAATTTTCAATTTTAGCGAATGCCTAATATTACAGTAAAAAATCGACAAATTACACATTGGTGTATCGCTAACAACTTATTCCTCTACGTTGATAAATGTAAGACCCAGTTATCATTTATTATATAACTATGCTGTAGATAACAAAAGCTTTGACATCCAATCAAAATTTGTAAATCACATAAACAAATAACTCATAAAGCAGAGGTTCCCAAAGTGGTCCAAATGGACCCCCGGGGGTCGATATCGGCTTGCTGGGGGTCCACGTTAGCGAGAAAAAAATTTGGGGGTAAACGAAATTCAAATGGGGGTATATACGAGCGGACCCCCATTTACCTCAAGTCAACATTTAGGAGTTCCGTAAATGACATAATACACCTAACAAAAATAACACAGTTTATGCAATAATAGACTGAGAAATTACTTATTTGTATATGTTTTTTCATATTTCGTAAAGTTGTTTATTGAGGTATATAAATAGAGTCTACGTTCCTTTTCTCGTCAGAATTAATATATTGAAGCAAAACATTGCACATCGGAAGCCGCGAATTTTCCTAGTTCCCCAACTTGTTTTTGTAAAACGTCCAGGGTTATAATGAAGTTCAATATTTAAATGTACTTCACACAGACTTCAAAATTTAGTTTGAGGACATGTTGACTATGAAAATGGGACGTTGAAGAATCGGATATCATGTGACAAAAATAACTAATCGGAATAAGCACTAACAAAGAACTACAAGCACAGTTCTATAGGACTAGCTACAGAGAAAAATTTCCGTTGTTTTTTCTGGTTCATTTTCATTTGGTGTAATACCTCACAAGGGCGCCCTGTCTGCCGATGCAAAGACAGACGAACTATACCGCCACCAGGTTGTTGGACAGGCAAGGGAAGGGAATCTTCTTACAAAAAAGAGAAATGATTATCACATGGGACGTTAATAGTTTTAGGAAAATTCAATTTTCGGCAGGCAGGGGGTCTACGGAAAAACATATATTTGGCAAGTGGTCTACGGGGCAAATAGTTTGGGAACCTCTGTCATAAAGGCATGAAGACATTTGGATTTATAATCAAAGACTTCGATTCATAGGAAGTTATAAAAAACGTATATTTGTCGCTAGTATGCAGCTTGTTAGAATACAATTCAATCGAGTGGTCTTCATACTATCGAATTCATATGAGACATATTGAACATGTGCAGCACACATTTTTACGATTTATTAACTTTATACATCACATACCTATTCAACACATTAACTATACATTTTTACTAAATACGCTTAAAATACTTAACTTAGCTTAGACTTAACTTCTGTGTACAAATTTATTCACTCCAAACTGTTGTGAACTCCTGCATCTTATCGACTATAAAGTACCAAATCGAGCAATCAGGCAAAATATATTATTCTACAACAATAATTCCGGGTATCACACACACGCACCTATTTCACGCCTACATACACTTGGTAAAAAAATCACCTCAAATATCGACATATTTAGTATAAGTTTATCATTATAAAAGACGTACCTGAATGATGTTTTTTGTTGCATTATATTATTATTTAGTAGCATCGCATAGGAGTGATTACATTTATTCATATACTTCTTACTGTAAATTACTTGTATTTACTTGTAAAATACATATTATCAACCTGCACTATTAAATTGAATAACTACTAAATTACTACAACGAAATTATATTACATTATTTTTATACCATCTGCACTTTTAAAACTGATTTATTATTTTTCTCCTCTTTTAATAATAATAATAATAATAATTGGATAATTTGTAGAGCGCCGTTTTTGTGAAAAATCACCTCAAGGGCGCTGTACAATTTATTTCCTAGGATCTACATTTGTTATTTAGAAATGATACCAAAACATACTTACCTGGCAAGTCACTTCCAACAAACACACTTATATTAAAAAGTTTATGCTTATAAAAGATAGAACTGCACGCAGAGGACACTATATCAAAAAACACTGGTCGTCGCATGATCTTAAGTCTGCTATAGTTTTTATTTTAATTTAAATGTATTTTAACTGTCTTAAAAGCCTTTTCTGTCTTTTCTTATATTATGTACATTTAAATGGAAAATTATGTGTACCATGTATTATGTTAATTTATTAAGTTTTGGTTTTCTTTTGTTGTTGTTGTTATTTAAACATTTAAAAAACTTCTGTTGTCACAGTAGTATGCAGTCAATCTTGTAAAAAAATATAATGTAAAATCCCACCAGGGCATTAAATAATATTATTTGAGAAAAAAATACATAACAAGCGGAGGGGGACTCACTTTATTTAAAATCTGATTTTTTCCGGATCACGAATAAATAACGTAGCCATTCTTAATTTCGCCAATAAATTTCTAGTATCGTATTAGCAGAATTAACGATTTGTATAATAATATTACCAAAACGTTGTTTAGTAACACCCCCTTTAGCAATATCGTCTATATAGGTTTCCCGATTGGTTTCAACGATTATTTACAACGAGTATTTACTTACGCGGAGATCACTTGAGAAGTCTATTGGAAACATACATATTACCTACAAGTCCTACATCATTACAATAAAATAGGTCTGTCAATCTTAGTTGACTTCATCACAGTGTGATTTTTTTCCGAAATAACTAAATTTTAAGGTGGTTTTGAGGTTAAAAGGGTGAGTTGGAAAAAAAAAATATTTTTTTTAGAAATATATTTTTGTATGGAATTTCAAAAAAAAGCCTAAGAGTTTTTCAAAAATTATTTATCTTCTCTACTTCTGACATCAAGTAGAGTCACCATACAAAGTTAGTGCACTTTACCCCCGGACACCTTTATATACCTACACTTGCTATCCCTCTTCCGCTAGGGACATTAAGGAGGCGTGGACAAGACAAAGGGATGTTTCTCGCCAGTGGAAGCGTATAATACAAGTGGACAAATATATTCTATTCTAATTTTGTTCATTGGAGTCTCGCTGCGTTATCTAAAATATAAAAAGTAGGTTACCTACTAAATCCACGTTTGGTGATGTCCATACCTACATTTAGTTTATAATTAAGTTATTAATATTAAAGAAAGTTAAGAACAATTGAGATGGGATCATTAATAGCTTTCCACAGAGGATTTAAATAGACAATTAAAACTATTTCAGAGATTTGTTTGACTTGAGTTTCGATTGATCTCTCATTAGCATGCATGCCTTATCCAATGGATTGAATTGTATTTAAAACATTGAAACAAAGATTTGGACTTTGGCTATTTTTTCTAGGACGACAGGAATATGATTATAAAAAATATGATTTTTAGTATCACAATAATCGTTTAATCTGTTTTGATTGGGAGGGAAACGAACTTCAGATTTCTTGAACTCTGTGTGACGCACAACGTAGGTAAAAATACGTAAATCAGCGGTTTTCTTTGCATTATGATTTTTCTTAACCATGTTTAGCTTGAAAAAAATCATTACCAGTCGCTCAGTATTTTACGTCACACGGTGGTTTTTTCATCCTTTCGGTAAATACTTGAAGACTTAAACCGCCATCGGTAAAGTATTAAGTGATCAAACAAAGAAAAAAAAACAATATTTGCTGCAAACTTGAACTTCGGCTGTAGCATTTATTTAGAAAATGGTTATGACGCAATAAATGCAACGGTAAAGGAGAAATCTTTAATATTAAAATATCTACATAAGGAGGTAGGTATCTATAATTGAATGTTCAGGTTGGTAGGTGTATAGAAAAAAAAAAGTATTTGGACCTCAGTTTTGTCATATAACATTTTTAAACTTCACCTTGCAGGTAGAAGAACACACTTGTTTTCCCTTGGACGGCCACGTTCTCATCTTGTTAAAATTGTTGACTGAGCCTAAGGAAGTCCTTTTTTAACTCGACCGTTTTGCATTTCGTCTGCCTGTAAATTTGTTTGAACGTTCCGTTTCCGTTTCAATATGGTGGCCGTTTTAATGGTTTAGTAAAGATTAAATGTTCAATTTTTAATTTTTTTTTCAATATTATGGTAGGTACTACCTACCTGAAGAAAGTTTAAAAGGAGAATTTCTTTAAGATGTACGTAACATTTGGGTACATACAATATAGGCTTATAATTAAGTAGGTATTTAAGAACCTTCGTGCAAATTTTAGATAGTAATCGTTAGGTAGATAAATTCAATTCTTCAACATCATGTTTATCCATCCTTACCTTACATAGCCAGCATGGTGGGCATCAGCATTAGGATGCCCACTATGGGCTACTCATCGCGGTTAGTGCGTGGTTCGTTATTAGTGTTATTACAATACTGACATCTTGTCAGCTGGGGATATTGGATGTCAATGAGGCAGGATGTGATATTGAATATTTTGACTAGTTATGCTTAATAAATAATTGCCACATACTTTATTTCATTAGGAAGCAAGTACAATAATCTATTGGGGGTTTAATCATACATCGTTATGGCTCGAGAAAAAATCCATAGTATTTTGTTTACGCGAGAAATGAAACAGATTTGTCCAACAAATAACATTAAAATATCGGTTTAATCGGGTCTAAAGAGCCTTGACAAAATTCAGTAAGTTTGGAAGATCAAAAAGCGGTAAAATCCTGCATTCTTTACAAGAATAAACAAGTTCAGAAAGGGGAATAACTTAAAGTCTGTCTTCAGATATTTAAGTACCTGCATTAAGCAACGCACACGGAGTAAAACGGTCGTTGGTTGAAGTAACAAAATATTTTCTTTTATCTACCATTTGCGTTTTTTGCTTTCCCGTGTACTTCTGTAAAAAAAATCTTTCACAGAATTGTTACTTTCTGTAATTCACATTTTTTCAAACTTTCACTCTTTTAACACAATAACAAAACTTAAAATTGACTAAAATAATAAAAAAATTCGATGTTACCAACGCAGCGCGCAGTACTTTATTGCATAGCGTAGTATGGGTACCTATTCAAAGGAAAGTCAATTTGTATGGACTGATTTTTTTGGGCAAAATGAACAGATTTTATTTACAACTTTGCGATAAAAATGTAGCAATATTGGTTTGTTCGTTCCAGGATGCTAAAAGAAAAACACGATTTCACGATAAGCACAAAGTAATAATGTCAACTAAATACAATTGTACTATTGATTTTTTTTAAATTCAGCCAACAAAAGGACGCATTAAGGCGATGCCATACGTAGTAATACAAAATCATGTGTTTTTGGTTTGAAAATTTGGTCGCCTAGAAATGTTTAAAATGCTTCAATTAACTACTGCGAGTAGAATACATCTTGACCGTTGAAATAATCGAGTAATTTTTATATAAGTCTTTTTATAAGCCCAGAAAAAAATAATATATAGGCCTATGAAAACTACTTTAAAGTTCAAAATCTCCTAATTGCGAACCCATTTTCGGTTATGATTTTATTGTATAATGTGGCAAATGAAGTTATTTATAAAATGATCGGAAAATTTTTTAATATTTATGCCTGAACATCCACAAAATAAAATAAAAGGCACTTTTTGGCCATGTTTTTTTTCTTGCATAAATCAAAACAGGCGGATGGTGTTAAGCGGGAATTTAAACCTTATCGCCATCTACGTAAGGGTTGTTATTGATAACGGCTTAATTTAAAATATTACACGACGTAGTGCATCGCCTTTAGGTAAAATAGAATTGGGTAATCCTCCGAAGTCGTCCGCCGTTTTGCTTGTCTGTGATCATAATTATATTATCGTTTGTTCAGTTTGATTGTCGAAGGCGAAAAAAATTAAAAATTATAAAATTAATGTTCGTTAATGTCCGTAATGTAGTTTTCAAGATATTCCGTCGATTAAATTTGACGAAAACTCACCGAAAAACCTCATCGCATGTCTTTCGGCATTTTATTATAAACTTGGCATTGGCTGGGCATCGGGAGATGTGAAAACGATTTAGTAATTTGGCCATTGAAATTCTCACCAGCCGATGCAAGGTTACTATATTTTGAAAGTTCAATGAACGAAATTGGAGATTTCACCAGAAGACCGTGTGTTCAATTGAACTTAAACAGCAGGAGTTTAATGCGATGCAACACAGCACTTTGAGATAATTGGGCATTGAGTATTCTAATAATGATCAGTGAACAATGTGTACAATTATGTACGGAAGTGATGGACAAAATTAAAACATGCTTGTATTTATTATCGAATCATTCCGTAGTGCTTATGGGTAGTGTTTTTTTTCGTGAAGAGGCAGTAATAAATAATGTCACAACCCCCAAAAAATGAAGAAAAGTTTTCAGGCTCAGACAAACTGCACGAAGCAACGCAGGATGCTATTGAATGGATGAAAAATCACAGCCTCCCTATGTAGCCACCATCAAATTCTCTATCTAGAAGAAGAAGAAAATACTACCATTCATCTCACTAGTATTGAAATATTCGATTGATGTTTAGAATATAAATTATTGATTAAATACTTTTGACGGTCAAAAAACATGTGTTGTCTCATCTAAACAAATCAATCTTTCGAATACCTTATGGTAATTTCGAAACATAGCGAACTTACAATGTTCGATAATTTCGAAATGGACATAATATCTCAATTATCCCCATCACTGGTGTACGAGGAAAAAAATGCACGCTAGACGAGACGTGTGACCGTCACGAAACATCGATTTAACTCTTAAGTGTGTACTTATTTTACGTTATATCAATATCCGTCTTACACGAGTTTTTGATGAGCATGTAAGGAAGTATTTGTAATTAAGATGTGCACATAACAAACTCTAGGAAGTGTTAAACTGTATTTGAAAGATCATTTATAATATTTGTGTTGGGAGACCAGTAACTTCTTCCTGCTACCTGCAGTAGGTATATTATATATATAGTAATTCTATTGGCGGGTCCTATCCCTTGATGACATTCACCCAATTCCTAAGCAGCTTTCTTCTGCCCCTCGAGTAATTTAGAAATAAGAGAGAGGACAGAGGAGTAACTCAGATTAGTCACAGATTAAATAAGGTTGTTGAAGAAGTCAAGAAGTCAGCATTACAACTCACGATGGATGTCATTAGCTCTCGGCTGCAGTTGACCTGGTTTAAATCTCTATTGGATATTGGATGGTTTGAATGTGAAGGAGTAGGTAGCTTAGTTAATAATTGTGTATCGTACCGACATCAAATGATCGTGTTTATTTATCACAAGGAAAATTAGTAGTCGGAAAAGAAGGCTTTTACATGTTAATGGTGCTTGTATCTTTTGAAGTTCTGGTATTTTCTGGAAGGTGATGTGGCACTATTAACATTTTATAGATAAGCACCGTTCTTTCCATAACACGAACTGTTTGATATTCACCACACAACTTGGGGATGATAATTTACACACTTTTACAGACTTTTCATGAGATTAATTATTACGAGGGGCAAAATAATGTGCATCATTCAACGACGACAAATATTCGAAAATAAAACGAAATAACACTTGCGTTCTTTTTTCAATTTTATTTGCTTTCTTCCAAGGTAAGGTAACCTTTAGGAATGAAAAAAAAAATGGATAAGGCAATTCGGGTAGAAACTGGAATGAGGAATAATCACAACTGTTTCAACCTAGTATCTTCACGCCTGTGCAAGAGGACGTCTGATTATTAGACTTCGAAAATTAGACTCGCAAGTAAGCACAGTAAATGGTGTGTGGAAGCGTAGATACTCCGAAGAACTTTACATATTATTCAATGAGCTATCGGAAAATTTAACGGAAGTCAATATTCCATGTACTTAGTTAATGGTCTGTATTTTCCGCCACATCCTATTGATATAGTGCGTAGCTAATTACTTTGAAAGTACTTACAAAAGTACTATCCTTTTTTGTATCTTTGAATTTAGCCCTTGAAAAACTGTTATGTTAAACATATTACATAATATTATTCTTTGCATAAAAATATTTTTTCTTCAATATTTTTTTTTTCTTTTATTTTTCCCAATTGCTAAATCACTTTGTGGCGTCATTTTATTTAAATAAAATAAATAACTTTTGATATACTACTATGTGATCGAAAAGGATATATTATATTATACGATTATCCCAAGGAAGAAAGCATTGGTTTTGAAACATGTTGGAATTTTTTTAAATAAATAATAATATTATTTATTAAAAACTTGATTACAATTAAAAAAAAAATGTCGTAATTGTTTCTTCATAATTCTTGCCCGATTGCGTAAAAAATCTTCTTAAATATCCTTTTACCAATTGGGAAGCAATGAAGATTAGAGATCAGATATTTTTTTGTGACGTCAGTGGCACATACAAAACATACATCTTCCTTATGGTACATGCAAATTTAATTCAACTAATTTCATATAAATAATATATTCATTACGTAGGAAGATGTATAAAAAAAACATCAGTTTGCCGGTCTTTTTTGTGCCTCTGGCAACAAAACATGTCTCTGTGTGTACATATTCAGCAACAGATACAAATGTACGACAAGATCTTGTACTTTAAAACATGTTTTTTGCAAAGTTAATATTGACAAATTGAAATATCGGAGAGATCGCCAATAATAATTCCATTCTTGGTAATCTCCGTTCGAGAGAATGACATATTTAGTAGGATCCTGAGGATCATCGTTGACATTTCGTCATCATCAGTCATCACCCAAATTTCTTCAGTACTGAATGAAGGTCAACAAACCGCAAACGTCGTGATTATTTGAACAAGAGGAGTTAATTTCTTGTGTCGAATGACTGACATAATAAATGTTGGTCAAGCAATTATACGTAAACCAATAATGACCAGCATTTTTGGATGATTTTCTCACAGTACCTACAATGTATTACAACTAAGATCTTTTCCGGATTTTTTTTACTGTTAACTATTTATTTTCTAAGCCTTTCAATTTTTTAATGCCCATTTGAAATTAATGTATTTAAATGATCTGTTTTTTGATGCAGAAATTTCAATTCGCTAATAGTAAATTATATAATAATTTTTTTTTTAAAACATTTAAAAAATTTTTAACGATATTTAATTAGGGTACGAAAGAATATTATTTACTAAGTACTTTAATAAAACATAATTAAATTCTTGGAAGAATATTTCAATAGAAAAAAGCACTGTCTAAAATATCGCATGGAAAAAAACACACAAAAAATGTATTAAAAGATACATACATATGTCGAACGGTGTGAAGATGATTTCTAGAAAACACTCAGGCATGTAGATTTTCTACTGGTCATTGTGATCCTTTAGAATTAGTGAGAAATAGATATGTATGAAGGTAGGTACATAAATTGGTGTCGACGAGTGTCAATTTTTAAAGAAAAAAAATTCGACGAATATAAAAAGTGAAAAATAAGAAAAAGGATTGTTAGTATGATATGAAAAGTTTTGATTGAAATATTTTAATTATTGGTATTATACCTTGAAAATATTCATGTAAGCATCCTACATTTTTCAGTTATTAACAGCTATATTTGGAATAGCACTGTAAGAATGTAGGTACCTAAAATACAAAAAATAAGTATACAGATTTGGAAATATATTTGCAGGCTAATTCATTACATTCTGATAGTATTATTATATATTCTTATTACCCCAATGCCTGCCGTACACACTTCCCTCAAGCACCGCTAAGGTCTACAGGTACATGCGTTTCATTTCCTAGCTACAAACAAAAGTGCTACCATCTATAATTTTCAAAGAGTTCACAAACAAATGGACGAATTTGCCGGTATTTGATATGTTAAGAACATTTTTTTAATGTCTCCCGCAAATGACACTTTGCAATTTAATTTTCCAATTGTACAAAAAATTGTCCCTTTTTTATCGATTCTTCAGATATTTCGCATATTGAAATTGTCTAATTGAACAAAAAATTGTCCAACACAAGTGCAATACCCCAAAAATAAAACACTACAATACTTGGCCGTGGAAACAAATCATATCCGTTGATGACGGTCTGAACACGATTTGATGAGAAAATGATCGTCAACCTAAATTTGTGAACAAATTAAATTTTAAAAAACGTAACAATCACATGAGAGAATTCGTACTTTCCAAGGATCTATGAGTTCGAATGATGGTCTGCATATGATTCAATGTAAAACTAAAACAGTAAAAAAATCTAATTTCTGTAGGTCCAAATTAAGTAATACATATTATGGTTTTTTCCAAAAATGGTGGTCTTAATTCTATTCTATGAAAAACACAAAACCGTATTTATGAAGAGTTCAGGTAAATTTATAAACAATTTGCAAACTGGGGGTCGGAAACAACACCTCATTCCTCGGATTTTTACGGAAGGAAACATTCGTAAAAAATCGCAACGGAAAAACTTATTATTATACAGGGTATCCGGAAACTCGTAGTACAAGCGGGAAACTGGTGAATCTACATCACATTTGGAGTCGATTTTTTTTTATTTGAGCTTTCGTAATCGAGTAAATCGAGTTTGAAGTTGATTTTTTTTTTTTTTTTTTTTAATCAAATTCTTATAAATTATTACTGAAGATCAAAGTACCCAACTAATTAAAACTATTTGAAAGTAAAACAAATGAAGAAACTCGGATTTGAAGCATTATTTTGAAATCACCCTTCATTTAACCCGGTGTAATCATAAAATATTTCTGCTCTGCAGGGTTAAAACATCTGTTATTCAACCCTAAACACCAGAAAAAACTTTAACCCTAAAATAGCCGAAAAATATATTTTTTGGTTTTTTTTTTTTTTTTTTGAAAATGCTTAAATCAAAAAACTTTATGTTTTTTTGGGTTCCCCATGTGGTGTAGATTCTCCAGTTTCCCGCTTGTACTACGAGTTTCCGGACACCGTGTATATATAGAATATACAGGGGAAAATTGTGCTACCTTTGGAAGATGATTCTATATGATGGTAGAAGTAAAAAGATAAATAACTTTTTTTAGAAATTCCAATGTTCATTTTCCAATACAAAAATATTTTTCCATAGAATATTTATTTTCCCTTGCAAAAAATTAATCTGTTTTACCTAAACACTACCTTAAAACATTAGAATTTCGAAAATACTTATTTATCTATTTTTACTTCTAAAATCGTGTAGACTCACCCCCCGAAGTTAGCCCACTTTACTCACGGACACCTAGTATAGTTATAGAGTATTATGCTGGTTATGGAGTACTTAGTACAGAGCTGCGTGTCGCTTTGTCTCTGTTAAGGCCGATTTACAAACTAACTTAACCTAACCCAACTGTATTTAGTATAATTTAAAAAAAAACAATACTAATGATTACCTACGTCAAACAAAAATAATAGTAATTTGCAAACACAAGATAGGTTTACTGCATAAAAATTAAGTACACCACAAATCGTAAATAATCGATTAAAGGCAGAAGTGTTCTAATGTTTGAGGCGAGCCTCAAACTAAAAAACGCGCCACTATCAGCTTCCGTTCATTTCAATTCCATGTTACTTACCCGCCCCCTCCGCCTACATGAAATCTGCGGTTCTCTGAGGCGGGCCTTATCTCTGCCTCACAAGTGTATTATTGGAAGTACCTACCTACTGCGTTATGTGGGCGAACGCGTCACACTAAAAATAACCAGTCCTATTAAAACACGATAATATTAATTGGTAATATTTATATTTAAGTAGCGTTAAGGCTTATAGAATTTATAAATTTGTAATAATTATATTGAAATTATACTATATTTAGTATGTATGGATACGATTTCAGCCTAGCAGCCTCCCCTGCCTAATTGCATTAACCGCCACAGGTAGTGTAAGTAGTGATGTATAAATTCCCGGGAATTTATTTCTGGGGAATATTCCCGGAAATATTCCCCTGGATGGGGAATTTTGGGAATTTTAAACAAATAATACCTCAAAAAGAATAATATTTATTAAATAAAAAATAAAATATACACACATATGGTACATATAGAGCAGGATAGATCCATAAAAACTATTCCCATATATATATAGGAATAGGATACAAGAGAAAAATAACAAAAAAACACCGATCAAAATTATTTTAAAGTGAGTAGTATCTCTATATAATTGTATACTGTACAGTATTAGTAGCCCATATACACTTTATGCTAGTAAACGGTACATATAAAAAATCAATCGTAAAACTGTAAAAATTACACAACTTCACAGATCGTTACTGTTCATCTGATGATACCGATTGGACACTGACACTATCAACTTCGCTTCCACTTTCACCTTCATATTCTTCTTCTTCATCCGACCCGGACGAAATTGTTGCTGACTCGGGATTATCTACGTTTTCTTCTTCCTCAGCACAGTCAATTGGATGTTTGCGAGTACCAGATAGGTTTGAAACGTTATGATGCGAAGCAATCTGCTCATCCGCGGAAAAAAGGGTTTTCTTGGGAGCAACTTGAGAGCCTCTTTTAGAGGAAAGAAGTTTCCAATTGTGTGCCACAAATGTTATTTTCCCTGCTCTTTGAGTTGTTAGACGATTCCTCCGTGTTGTATGAATGCGACTTAACGTGCTAAAAGATCTCTCAGTGGCTGCTGAAGTAATGGGACCAGTCAATATTCTTATGGCAACCTGTGACCAATCAGAACATCCGCACATCCCCTTCCACCAGGTTACTGGCGTGATTTTATCGACACACTTCCATGCCTTGCCTTGCCAAGGAATGCCTTGCTCCATGATTCTTCTTTAGCCCTATAATTGACTAAATCAACAAGAACATTTGCACTATCAACAGTCTCCATATGACTTACTACTTGGTCAATGAATTCGAGTGCTTCAAATTGCTGTGCGTGGCTTAGCAGATGTCCTTGGGAACCTGGATCTAGTAGGGCAGCAGCCAGATGTATTGGAGCAATAGCAAATTCTTTGCGCTGCGTTGCCTTTTCTAGTATTTGCTTCTCTTCGGCATGTGACAGTAGAGACGCTGGAAGAGTTTTACTTAGACTGCTCTCAATATCCTCAAAGGGGGGGGGGGGGGCATAAGTGGTAGGGAAGTCCCTAGATCAGGGGATGTCGTCTTAGATAACTGCTAACACTCAATAAAGCATCCAAGAGAAGTGTTGAAACCATATAATTAAAAATAAAATAAATTCCCCGTTTTCGGGAATTTATCCCCGGGGAATATTCCCGGGTCGACATCACTAAGTGTAAGTGATAAATGCACAAAATTTAAACGGACGCGTCAAGCGATTAGTGTACAGTGTTCAACTTTTGTACTAAACAGACCGGTACAACAGATGTTCTAGCATAGAATAGCATGATAATAGGAATGGTAATAATTAATGAAATTTCTAAAACAGTGGATATATTAATCATTAAATAAATAAAAACGTTTTTGTGTAACTTCCCAAATGTTGAATGCCAAAAATCTTACACTGTAACTGAATAAACAATGTGTGGAATATATATTTTTTAAATTATCACTAATCACTTGCTACTGACTAATCGAAGTGTAAATCGGCATTTAGATTTGTAGACTACACTATCGATCGCATTTTTCCCGTTAATATTCCGATGCCGGTCGCAGTAGGGATGTCTGTAGGGGAGGAAGGAAAAATACTGACAAGGAAGGTATGTATAGATATTGGAGTGGTTGTATTGATTATTTCAAATGCTTTGTTGAATTACAAATTTAGTAGACGGCTCGTCCCTGAGCTAAATGGATTCAAATTGGCGCCTCTTTAAATCTATATTTGTATGTTCCGTGTGGTCTGTTCCCCAGTAAGCTATTTGATTACACCTTGTATTTAATTAAAATCATTATTGTTTTATCCATGCAAAATACTAAAGAGACGTTAGGGGTTCGCTGGTGCCCCCCGCCTGTTCGGTTATTGCCTTTCGTATCATTTACATTTTTTTTTATTGACAATTTTTGATACATACAGGTACATATATAATTATACAAAACATAAGGCAGTAACAAAAAAATCCCACAAAGGCGAAGACTGTGCGTGGACATTATAAGGTGAAAATCAAAACAGTGGTGGTTACATTATCTGTGGTTTAAATGAAAAAATAGATATGAATAAAGAAAAATATATAGGTAGTCCATAGAGTTATTTTTGCGTATTTAATAAAAAAAAACAGTGTAAAAGAAGTTTTAAACTTTTTTTTAAAATTTAGATTGTAACATATTATCATATATAGGTATCATATTCGTATAATTTATAGAAAAAATTCTCTCACTTCCAGATACTTTTTTTACCCAGCTTTTGACATTTATTTTATACGAGTTTAGGTTTTGGCACATCTTGATGGAACTCGGCAAGGAATTAAACAATTTTGGGCCAATATAGTTAATGTGTCTTTGGGCTAGCCTAGTTTTGTTGTGAGGCACTGTGTACATGCATATGTTGTGTCTCTGGCTAGAACAATTTGGATTTTTACAGAAATTATAAGGACGAGTGTATATAAATTTAAGACATTGGACACAGTAGATCCGCCTTAATTCCATAATGTTAGTTTCCTTAAACAATTTAGCGGTGGGATATGTCTTGGTATTCTGGTGCATTATCTTAATGATAGGTATATGTAGGATAGATAGATAGATTTGATCAAAAGGTTGCGGATTCAATTCCCGCATTGTTAAAAATGATATGTTATAAGAAAGATCATAAAATAAGCTTTTTGTTTTATTTTTTTGTTCCATTACTTACTCTTTATTGAGATCAATTACATATTGAACATATTATCATACTTATAGGCACGAGCTTATATGCTTCTGTACGCGTTTTCCTTGCGATTTCTACTAGCTTATCAATGCTTTATAATGACACCATAAGCAGTAATTGCAATTTTTTTATTGCTTTAGAATAATATTTAAAAAAAAAATCTGATTGGTGGACTGAAATTACAAAAACAATGAATTTTGCGAAATGATCGGATTGGTTTTTCAGTGGCAAAACTAAATAAATTACTTTTACATAGCAGAGAATATAATATATCAATGTTACATAGTTACTTTTCATAGCATATAGAATATAATACATCAATGTTACATAGCTACTTCTATAAAATAAACAGCAAATTACTTTTACATAGCTTAGATAATATAATACATCAATGTTACATAGCTACTTCTATCAACTAACCAGCAAATTACTTTTACAGAGCATAGTTAATATAATACATCAATGTTACATAGTAATTAGAGTATAATACATCAATGTTACATAGCTACTTCTATCAACTAAACAGCAAATTGTATTAAGTACTTATTTGCATAATCTTTAAATTGTCAAACCAATTAAAAGATTCGTTTTAATATAGCTTAGTTATAAGTTTAATTTATTTGGCATAAGCGAAAAAATTTTGATAAATATATTTTTTTAAAGAAAGGTTAACATTAAACATTCAAAGGCTTATTTTTTAAAATGACATAATATTTTAATAGCTCCCACTACCATCATTATAAGCGGAAAATGGTGCTTTCGATGATTTTTTTTTCATTTAAATCAAGACAAGACATGAGTCCCACCAACTGCTCCCAACCGTATAGACCCAGTGAGACTATGGCAGCCCCAATCGGGTATGTTGTGAAGCTGAATGTAGTTGGGAAGGGATAGAGATGGGGAAAACGGAGGTGGCTATTCAAATGGTCATCAAACATAGCTAAAGCCATTTCAAGCAAAGCTTCGATTTCACCAGGGTGATACTAAAAGTATCTACCATTCTATCTTCTCCGTCCCCCCTTCCCCTGGACAGTCCGGGCTCCATCTGAATTCCATTTTTTCGCTCACAGAGGTGGCTTTCTGAAATAACAAAGCTGTTGTTTTAGTGTTGAGTGCCTTATGGGTACCTTTGCCCCAGGAACCATTTATTGGATAACCAACACCAATACAAGAGGTTACCACAAGTAGTTCGCTATGTTTGGTGACTTAGCAGGGGTGCCAGGGTTCATGGGGTGAGGTTTGTCTTGGCGGCGGAAGCGTTTGCCCACCTAGTGCGTGGCGGGTCGGATCGGGAGAGACAGGTTGAGGGAGACCTTTTGACCTCTCCAGCCGGACTCTATCTCTTTCTCGACCCGTCGTTTTTCACCGCAGTAGGAGGGATAGATTCATACTTCCGTCACTTCTGGACACATTGACCCCCAGATTCCTACCCACCTCCTATACATTTTTCCCTTCCAAATATTTATCTCCTTTCTTTCCCTAAAAAGACCCTCCACACAGCATCCTCAAAGATAACCCTGATAGATAGGCCCTGACGGAATGTTTTGTCCTCAGGGCCTCCTGTTTAGCTAAGACAAAAATGTTACTTTTCTATGATTGGATTGGTTTGCCATAATATTATCTGAAATAGTTTTTTTTTATTAACAAGTTGCAGCCGACCTGAATTATTCGTCCATTGGACCATTGAAGTTTGTTCCGCTATTGTTCCTTGCTTTTGGCATGGTATGCGATTTAATAGGTGTGCATCACGCGACCGCCTTTTAGACCAATGGGAGGCCGGCATTTGGGGTGGCGCGATGCGAGGCGCCTTGTGATTGGCCCGTGAACTCCCGCGCAACTAGTGCGTTCCATTTGCGACTTGCAAAATGTAATACACAGTATGACTATCCTCCATCGTATGAGGCGGACTGCGGTGATGAAAGTAAGAAATTCAATTGAAACTGAAACGATGGAAAGATAACTTTATTATTGATCCAGTTTTGTATCTAAGACCTACCTAGATACCTTACAAAAATTACAATGTAAGTAAGCACCTACCTACCTGAATATTATTGTGTAAGTGGGGCGTTGTGGAGGTTGTTACCGTGGAATAAAGGACATACGAAATGCCATGTGGACATGTGGGTGAGTTTCGTAATCCAAAAGTAAGTCCATTCTTTGCTTAAATTTCATATTTTGTAGAACAATGTTTCCTCGATGTTTTTACCATTACAAAATTGAAAAGGAATGGCGATGTACGATGTCAGGCAAGTGCAATAGAGACAGAACGCATGCTAAATGGGCTCGAATCAAAAGGTACTAAGTCAGTGGTTTTAGTTTAAAATCTATAATATGGTAGGTATTTTCTTACTCTCTGATTATTTTTCAATTTTGCAGGTTGGTATTAAAAAACCTTCAAACACATTTTGAAAAAAAATCAGCTTCCCGTTAACTACACCTACTAATAATAATATTTTCTTCGGGAAATCATACATTTTAATTCGTGGTACTTGCATAATGTGCAACAGGTACGTAGGAACGCTGTGCAGCGGAAATATTAAAAAAACTTAATTTTCACATTGAATCCCAATCACATGATCAATATACCAAAACAAAAACCTAGGTATTTGTATTATTATATTTACTAGGCACTTATCATTAAAGATCCTGACAATCTGTCCAAGTTCACCTTCTCTCTCCTTTATGTCCTTGAATCCCAGAGCATGTGTTATTTATACAGAAACGAAAGGTCCTTGAGTGGGACAGGTGAAAGATGGCGTGTTCAAATCAGGACACTCATCAATCTGGTTTGGGATCACACCGCGCGCCTCAGGCAAACCAAAGGAATGTTATTACATTATAAAAATACAAGACACGTTATATACATGCTATGATTACAAAAAATGGATCTTCGCTTTTTAAAAGGAGAGCCATTCAAAAAATATGTGTGTACGAATGATATGGGTCAGTAAAACTGTGCGCTCAGCGCGTTGTCTCAGTAACTTTAATCTATTAATTATTCATCTAAAAGTATATTCAATCTTTTAACAATATCTACCGAAATAGAGTACATTTTTGTAGTAATTCAGAGGAATTTTATGTGGTTAGTACATCGACCGAGTAGTATTATATCAACGGGTTCATACCACTCATTTAAAAGCTCGACAATCTGATATGAGTTGAACATCGGGCTAGAAGACATTTCTTTGAAATTGCTAGATTATTAGTCGCTATTACAGGGGAAGACATTCAGAGTGGAAGATACTCTCACCACCATTCAGAATTGAAAGGTTGTTTGAAATGGCTTTGCCCATGTTTGATGACCAGTTCTGAATAACCAAGTTCTCCTTCAATCTCCTTTCACAAGTAGGATGTGCGAGGAGAGGCTGGACAAGGATGCCTCGAGGCGCCTCGTCGAAGCCATGAGTCACCTACCAGAGTAGGACAAGGAGAAGAATATGTATGTGGGTCATTCCGCCGTTTCGTTCAAATCGCATGTTCTTGCAAAAAAGTCATATGAAAAATAATGTTTTTCAAGAAAGTTTTATTGGAAAATGTAGTTATTTAAAAAAGGAAAAAGTAGTATTTACCGGATTAGGCATTTGTTACTTAATAACTTTATGGTATACAAAAAACATGCTAAAATCTCATTACCTTCCCCGTGTAAATGAGGGACCGGTAAATTGATCAATAAATAAGAACATTTTACACTAGTAAAATCACTACATTCATTAATCGACCTGAATGTAAAACTAATTTTGCATATTTATTGGTGTTTAATTTATTTTTAAAGTTACTGTATCATAGAAAGAATTGAGATTTTGTTTTTGTCCAGAAAAAATCGCTGTCGTCTTCCGCCAAAGCGGTAATTAAAATTGTGACCGTGTTTGTCACTGTTCGTCAGCTGTACCCCACCCCGCGCCTCCGTTACTAATCAGTGTACCGCTATATCTGGACGGGGGAGGACGTGCGTCGCTGAATAAAGAAATATCTGCGATCTCCGTGCTCGAAAACGACTTTGTCACCTACCAGGCATCATTACCTTCCAGCATTTTTTAAAGTAAGTACATGTTTTAAAAATTCGAATAATGAACCTATAAACTATAATTAGTCGGACTATTTTTTATTGAAACATAAAGATTTGTAATGTCATTATTAAGCGAGTTATTAAGGAAAGATTGTCAAAACCTCATTACCCTCCGTCTCATTGCCTTCCGTATCGTAAAATTTTTTGCCGGATGGTAATTTAGAGGTGTGGAGGGTAATGATAAATTTGTAAGGGTTATTTTTACGTGCATCTGGGACCATGTTTGGGGGTTCATAAAAGTTAATATTATCAATAAAAGCAGTTTCTTGCGTTCTAGCGTCGGACAATTTCAGTTTTGGTGAAATACATATTTTCGTTTTATCTATTTACTGATATGGAAAAACAATCTGTTAAAATTTACCCTGCGAATTTTTATTTGAAAATCGATTTTTTTATTCAATGATATAATTATAATTATTCAAATGTAAACGAATAATATATTAAACAAATGGTTTAACTATTCCCCTACAGTCACAATTATTTTCATTACTTATCTTCATTACTTCAGTTGTCTATTAAAACAGATGAATTTTTACAAAATTTCAAGTTTCTAAACAAATCCAGATTTGAACAAAAATCTATATAAAGGGCATTATTAAGAGTCGAACGCAAATTTCTTGATTAAACAACCATATCATTACTGTTAGATTTTAAATCATTTAGGGAAAAAAATATTAAACAAAGATATAAAAGTAGTGTAACAATTTTTGGGCTCTCCTGTAAAAGTAACGAAATTGAAATTATCCATATTTGTTATTCAACTTCTCACTTGATCCGATACTTATGATAATTTTTCTTTATTATTTGTTACAGGCTAAACACCATAATCCACAATGGCAAAGTTAAATAAAAAACTGAAAAAAGAAGAAAAGTTATCCAAGGACAGGCTGCGTAAGCAACAAAAATATGCTGAGATTAAAAACAATCCGGAACTGTACAGTCTTCAGAAAGCGAAAGAAAAAAAAAAGATACTTAATGCGAAAAGCGCAAAAAAAGATTTGCAGCATTGAAGATATGAGTGAAAGAGCCCAGAGAGAGCAAAGACGAAGATGGCGAAAGAACTCTGTAAATTATTGGAAGAAAAAAGAGGAGCAGCGTAAAATAGAAACGATTACAGTAGAAAATATGCCTCCAATTCATGAAAATGTCAAGGAAGTACCCAATAATGTGCAAAATACTCTAGATCCTGAGCCTCTCGCAGTCGAGAATGAACAACAAACCATTAAAAAAAATGTGCGTGGTCTAACGAATGTTAGAAAATTGAGGTATAGATCATTGAAAATCATTAAGACGTTACAGGACCAGATAAGCAAACTCAGGAACGAGAAAAGAAACGAACAAAAGAAATTGAAGGCGTTGCAGCTACAAAACGTAAATAGACCAATCGAAGATACAGTAGAGAAAAAAGTAAACGACATAGTTAAATACATCCCAATGAATAAAGTCGAAGATGTAAAAAAGAAATTGTTGTTCAGTGAATCGCTGTCTCAAGGATTAAATGAAAAATACAAGGCTTTAAAAAAAACAGAGAAAAGACAGTTTGCGAATGAAATACTGAGAGACAAGAACAAGCTAAAGAAATATAAAGTACTCAGTAAAGTTCCCTTTCAAATCAGAAAGACTTTAGCTGAAAACAAGAATAACAAAACAAATGAAATAAAACGGAAGATACAAGATTTTTTTGAAGCAAAGCAGCAAAAACTTTCACAAGAATGATCTCAAGTTCCTTAAATATTATGTTCCTATTTAGATGTAAGACCTTTATTTTGTACTTATTAGTTACATATGTTGTGTTTGTTTTAAGTATCTCTGATTTTATTTTAAACTGCATTTCAATCGACTTCTGATTTTTTCTTATTTTTAATTATTATTTTTATTATTTCTATTTTTCAAATATTACAATGTTTGCTTAGTAATGTGAAAATTTTGTATTTCTTGTGTACAAACCTACTTATAAAACGTAATTATAAAGAATTTGACTATTCCTTATAATTTCTGGGTAAGTAGTTTAATAGGAAAATTTTAGTTGTGTTGGGTTTGATGTTCCAGCTGCCTTTTCTTAATTTGTATTTTGATATTTTTTTTCCATTATTTTTTAACAATTCATACAGATATTGCAAAAGCATAAGTAAGCAGAACTGATTACGTATGAAAAAATGTATTTCTTGTCTCCGATGTTCAAAAGTCTGAATAAAGCACTTAGTTTTTCACTATAATAGGTTTTTCTTCTTTTTCCTAATCCGCTCACCACGTCAAATGATACTTAGCATGATTTGAAATCTATTTTATTATTCAATTTCTATTCAAATTTCATTATTCACAGACATTTTAAGAACCTTAAACATGTTCACTACCATCTATTAATATTTCATTACCTAACTTCATTACCATCCAAATTTTTAAATTACCATCCAACAGTTTTTCATTACCATCCACACCTTCATTACCTTCCATCAATTTTCTTCGAATCCAAGTGTCGCACAAAGGTGCCCTTTTCACTTTTATACATCTGATAGGTACGGGAACCCATTTCTATAAAAATATATAGTAAAAAGGCAAAAAAAAAAAATCCGCGGAAACAGGCAAATTTGAACGAAACGGCGGAATGACCCATGTATGTTGAAGGTTCATTTAATGCTTTGAAAAATAATGCTTGAATTTTTTGTACACTCACATCATCCGGAAACAGTAAAGGCATTAAAAAGAGAAAAATAAACTCACGTAACTATGTCAAATAATTTTTTTTATTTTAATTTATTATTATTTTAAGCCCCCTGATGGGCTTTTACGTGATACATATTTTACAAGATTTACTGCATGATATTTACTAGATTTACTGTACTTTTAAGCAATTTTTCAATTCTGAATGGTTTCTAACACAAAGGCGATATTGAGAGTATCAACTAAATCAACGAGAGGTCAACTAAAATAAAATCAAAGATTTCCGACTGGAACTGAATACGGCCATTTTTTAATATTTATTTTAAGGTATAGAGAGATTCCCCTATATAATCTATAATATCATTATATGCACGTTTTTTAACAACGTAATAAAGATTCCACCTAAAGAGTATTTATGACAAACACAATAATCATAACATAAGATCTTATTTTGAACCATAATTTACACTTAGAAAAGAGTTGAAAATATGTTTTAGCTCATTTCTGAGAAATACAGTAATAATATTTTTTTAAATGTTATCTTTTCATTTACGAAAATCATTTTTGTTTACATTTACATTTTGATTACAAAAAAAATCCCAGATATCAGAACTTCAAAATTTCTCTTTTATCTTCTTAATAATATTATGGAATAATGCTTGCTAGCGCAAATAAATTACGATTACGATTATGGAATCAGTTTTTTTTTGTCTCCAGTTAACCAGAACATAGTCCAAAGAATATAATTTCCCGCTACAATAATGAGACCTGAACTCATAGAAATTTTTTGGCACCAGACTGACATGGAATCCTGTCCAAATTTCACTATATAGAAATTTATGTGAAAACAGCTTTTCCCAATACGTAATCACATAATACATTACATTAATCTATAAATTACAGACAGGAAAATCTGTACTAATTTCACCAATGACGGGTTAATAGTACCGAAATTTAATAATAAATACGGACAGAGAACGTTTGAATACAACATACCGAAGATATTTAATTTATTACCTGACACTATAAAGCAATGTAAGTCTATGAATAAGGTTAAAAATATGGTGAAAAATTGGCTATCAGAAAAAAAAAATTACTTTAATATGTATGAAAAATTGTTTGAAAAAATTCTTGATTCTGTAGAAATAAGATGTAAATTATAACTTATAAAAATGTATATGTAACTAAACTTTAAGCACCTGTTGACAAGCCAATTCAATTGGCTTAGCAGGACTTGTTTGTTGATATGTATTAACTATTTATTCAATAAAAAAATAAAAAAATAAAAACTCCAGAACTCATCGCTTAAAAGTTTTACTGCTTTAGAAGACTTACCCTTTTCACAACATCCCCAAAGATGACATTTTGCGGGAAAGGGTTTCCCCTTGACATAGCTTTAATGGTTTAAATTGCAAAGATGACTACTGAAACGGTTTTTTTTGTTATTGACGGTGATGCTATTATTTGCCTTCTACAAACATTATTATTTTAGTTCTCAGAACATAGTAAGAGTTCAATTAATCCAGTAGCAGAGTTCCCCACCGCCCAGTTGCTGGTAACTGACACCAATTGGCAATGATCATTGCACAATGGCGAATATTGGTTACAGCTCTTTCTCCGTGCAGAAATAACTTGAGTTTGCTCCAGGAAACCGACAATGAAGACACACAATGCCATAATGGACATGTCCAGACAGAACAGAACCGAATGAAGTCTGAATGCATTGATAATTACATAGATGAACTCAAACAAAATCTATAGAATTTTAGTGCGGTATAATTTTTAAGCTTTATTATTGATGAAATAACTTTGTTAACATATTTATTTGTCTTTTCCATTAAAAGCTTGTTATTGAAACACTGAAACGTTATAATCAACGTTCTGCTGCAATTTCAAATGAATTGAGTCGGGTCTTGTCAAGAGTGGAATACTAG
This sequence comes from Hesperophylax consimilis, assembly GCF_061612785.1. NCBI lineage: Eukaryota > Metazoa > Arthropoda > Insecta > Trichoptera > Limnephilidae > Hesperophylax > Hesperophylax consimilis. Next base: position 19,661,284 of record NC_142838.1, read on the forward strand.
AAGAGATTGTATTGGAAGATGTGTGAATGTACAAAGATATTAATTTCATCATCTCGAAATGGCGTGATGTTATGCGTATTAAATATCAAAACGCGTAGACTCAAATCCCGAACTGTTCGCCAACAAAATGAACTGCGCAGCGATTACCAAGGATTTTTCTTATCAAAGTAAATTAATTATGTACGGCAATTTTGTCTTGTCGGTTGTCTGACATGTTATTGTAATATTACATCAGTTGTTTTTTTAATACAAATCCTAGACCTACATATTTTTGTTTACAAATTATAATTGCACATATTCCAAGGGAATGGGTTTTACCACGTGGGTTTTACTCTTCTAGGAATGCGGATTTGAAAAAAATCAACTAGATTCTATTTTACTATCTATTCATTTTCTATTTATTTTCTCTTCAATTTTTTTACATTATATTGTTGTGCGCACGATTGAGTTAAAGTATATCGTTGTGCGCACTTGATTAAGTCATTATGTTAATATTCAAGGTATTTTGGCTTCCTTGAGATATATTTTATGAAATAAACAGGTACATTGGCAAGGAGAAGGAAAACCTTGATCAATATTCAAAAACGTTTGGACAGAATGCGCGAATTTTAATACATCATTAATTATGTGGACTTGTGTCGTTTAAAAGACATTTGGTGCGGTCGGCTTAGTATACAAAATTATGTCGACATATAATTTGGTACACAACCATACTTCCGTCAATCGATCGGTTTCTTGGTTATCTTAATGAACAATATTACAAAAGTTTATTTCCCGAACACAGGTATTATACGCAATATTAATGTTGTTGCAATATTAATATTGCCATTGTTAATTTATTTATAGGACGATGCTAACAATGTGGTTACGATATGAATTTATTTATTGGGGTTGTTTTATTATCGCTTTCTTTTTGAAGTAGTAGCAAGTGATTTTGCGTTTGTGTTTAAAAAAATTACTAAAAAAAATTAAAAATTACAAACTCGAAGTAAAGACACTTTTAAATATAGGTAACAATAACCTCAATACTAACTACTCACCAATTCCAAGAATTCATCACCTTGCAAACAAATACTGTGAACTTATTGATATATTTGGTGTTAATAACTTTGCGAGTTTCAAAAGGCAACTAATTTCAGACCTATTTGATAGTTATTAACTTGTATTATTTATTAGCTTTAAAAAAAGTCTTGTCTCTATACCTTCCAACCTTCTTAGTTTATTTTTTATTTATTTTTTGGGCGCATATTAATTACTGTATGCATGTACGGTCATACTTGATAATAATAATATTTGGCTAATTTTCAAAGCGCCGTTTTCGTGAGAAATCACCTCAATGTATATTACACCTGATATGTATATTATACTTTGGTTTACTTTACCATTTCAAGTACTACTATTTAAATTCAATATTTATTACGGCGTTGGAATTTTGCCATTACTTATTAGTTTTTTTCTCTATACTTAGATACAACAGACATTATTTTTCTCTTTTTTCCAAAAAAATGATTTATAATACATATCAGTATATTACATATATTTATTTTCTAATTACCTTACGAGTTAATTATTTTACTGTTTTCAATCTTCTGGTTTTGCAACAAACGTGAATAATTATATGCATATACGAATATACAATGTACATACATACTTTATACTTGAAACTTTGCTTTATTTACAATATTTCTTTATTTAGATTTATCTTGGTATTATCATTTGATTTTTATTTTTTTGTGTTTAGTTATGCTATTTTATCTATGTATTATGTTACACTTACATACATATACTGTCAATTTACTATGTAAAAGCCCGATAGGGCGCTTATGAATAATAAATAAATAAAAGGCAGACCATTTATGTGGATATTTTATTACTAGAGTGGTTAGTAAAAATAATAAATAATAATTAAAATTTTAGGCTGTGTTTCGTTGGATCTGACGGGTGATTTTTTTTAGTTGAAGAAACGGACTACAAAATAATTTTTTGCGAGTATCAAAATCAGAAGTAGCAAAATTAAACTACGCGTTAATCCCATCCTAATTAAAGTATATGGAAAATATCCAAGCACTACCTATTATTTTGGATCAAGGCATTTAAAAAATCAAAATAGAATAATATTATTGACTTGGTAATTCAGTAGGAAGATCTCAGACATCAGACGATGACTCGGAGATTAGTTGAACAAAATGTACATATTATGTTTTTAAATATTTGGAACAAAATATCCATAAAAAACCTGTATATTGTTTTTTTGTTAAACCTAATTGAATTGAAAGCAGCCCAAGGTTCGGGGCAAGATAACGCGATGTCTGGAGTAGGTACATTCAATTTTGGCACCTTTTGAAATATTTTTATTGATTTTTTATCACGGAAGAGAAAATTTGTTATTCCAACCACCTTTGTTATTTTCTTACTATTTATTGCCTGCTCAAATAGCGCCCGCAAGCACAAGCACGACTGAACCAAATTGATGCGCGGATTATCATCCGTGCATCAATTCACACCGAACCATAACTATTTTCAAATATTTTTTCTCCCTAGATATATAAATCTTGTCGGTGAGTTTACTTAAATGCTTGTACCAGCCTTGGACAAAGGTATTTAATTTATTTTATTTGTTAGGAAAATTTAAAATAAAGGAAAAATAATAGATAGATATACGTTTACTTGAACTAGACATCTTCACTAATATGGCACAGTGGAATTCATAAGGTTTTGTGCTCGGTAAAATCCTGTTAAAAATCATGACGTGGGTTTATTTCCTCAATGAAAATAGGGAAAATCTCTCTATCATTATCCAAAATTGTTCACCTGTCTGAGCTTGTCATGTTTGATGGATGATGCGTCGATTTGACGGAAAGTCCATAGAATTTACCAAGTTCCTTGAATTTAATGTTTACGTTCGATTTACCTCACATGTTACCTGCGTAGCTGTGCAATTCATTGAGCTCGTATGAAAAATGATCAATCATTAAACAAACACTCAAGACGTAAAGACGTAACAACAACTCAAGGAAAACGCAATTAGGAATAAGGATATGCGTATTTTATGACTAATTTTGGTGTGAAACTGACACATTGACTTGCCGAATCATTAGTAACCGCAAACTTTGAATAATTCCTAAAATTTGAAGATAAGACGAAAAAAACACTGTCTGCTTCATGTATTTCCATGGGTATGTTGTGAGAATGAAAGAAGTGGAGAGAGGAAGATGAGGAAGAGGAATGCTAGAAAATATGTGGTTATTACAGATCTGCTCAATAATTCGCGGTTAAACCCGGCTAAAGTCATTCAAAGTAAAGTTGCGATTGTGGTTGTCTTTCATCAGGGCAAAACCTATCTACCAGAACAGAGGTTCCCAACCTTATCTGGCTCACCGCCCCTTTTTAAGTATTTATTTATTCAACCCCCCTCCGCCTTACAATTAAAAAAAATATGACAGCATACACGGCATAAGCGCCGCAGGCGAAAATAAAAAAAGTTAAATGTTTGAAAGGGGAAGTTGACCATAGGTCTTGGAATATCACAAACAACCGGTTAGTAGCGTGGTAATTTTTTTAAATTTATGACTTTAACCCGGGTTGTGCGGGTTCGATTCTCTACTAGCTTAGTCCTCAATTATTTCACAAGTCACATTTTCCGCTTGTTGTGATGCAAGCGCGTGGATATTCAATATTTTGAGATTATTTGTGACCCAGGAATGCAGTATTTCTAAATGCAAAAATAATCTTGTGTTTACACACATTTTTGAAAAAATATTATCTAAACCAAAACAAAAAATTTAATTCATCAATAATACCTAGTCACTAATTTAACGGTTAATCTGCAAAATTTTGCTATCGTGTTCCTAAATTGATTTCATTAGGAAACCTTTTTTTAAAAGCCCCCATTTAAGCTCTTCACCGCCTTCTTGGAGCCTTTCGTCAACCCCTGTTTGCCCTCGAGGCTACCACCGCCCCCCCTGGATCTCACCAACAACAGGAGGTGCCATATCGCCGCCGTTGGGAATTACTGACCTAGAACGCACAGGTAATATATCTTCAGGTACATTAATTTAAAAACAAATCATTAGCAAGTTTTTAAGTTGTATAAGGTGTTATTGACTAAATTCGTTGTGTGCATGAGACTTTTCGAGGCTTTTAGCAGGATTTTTTTTCAACGAATTGTTAAGAAGACGATAGTTAAAAAGTTATTGATTTAACTCTTTTTTCCAGAAAATCTTAACATAAACATTTTACGGACGTTTACACTTTTAGATTTCGAGTTTACCCGAAAATTTTCTTAAAATTTACAGCCATGCAAATAATAAATGTCTCAAAAGTTGGTTGATTGATCTCAGAATCTTGCCAATGAAAGCGTTTCGTATTATTTACATAAGGAAATGACGTTATCCTACGTTGACTATCTCGTACTTACTAGCATCTATTTAACCCGTTTTTCTACGTAGACAAAAAAAAATAATTTACACCTACAAAAACTAATTTATTTTCCCACCATTTTCGTTTATTAATTTCATTTCTTGTTTATTCTTTTGATTCTTATAAGGTAAAAGAGAAAATCTCCAACAATTTTATTTTTCACGAGAAAGAGTAGTCTGCTGAAAAGAGATAGTATATATTTAAAAAACTGACGTATTGTGATTCAATGAAATGTGTTTAACATCATCCAAATGGTATTTCAATTGGCAGTTGGTCTTAACACGCGTAACACGGATGGCAAAGACATATTGTGATAATTTCCCTTTAGGACAATTGCCAGCTGAAAGTAATCTAATCCACTTATGTTCTTAATTCCCGTTATTAGTTTAGTGAATATGCCGACGTGCGTCCTCTTTGGATATTTAACAGATTAATAACATTATAGTATAGCCATATAATATACCGGCCATTTGCATTTACGTTCGTAAAGTTGCTATCGGGTAGAAATTCTGAACATAAACTTACGGTGAAACAGATTTCATAATGCCTTTAGAAGTCGAAACAGCTATTAAGCGTAATAATAATTACACTACAGAATTTGTTCATAAATAAACCGTTTTTTTAATAATTTAATAACAATATTATTGAATATATCAATTATTTCATCGTTTATTTTGACAACACAACAAAATAGTTCAGTAAAATCGACAAAACTAACTAGTGGTGGGCAGAGATGACGGACCACCATACAATTCTGTTTTGGCACACACTCCTTGCCTCCTTCACATTCATACATACTCTTCTATTATTCTGACTATTGACATCGCCCAACTCAAGTATCTGATTCACTTCATCGTGTCATGTCTTCGTCGGGCGTCCCCGACTTCTGCGGCCATCAACATTTGCGTCATATAGTCTCCTCACACTCCTTTCTTCATTCATTCGATTTACATGCCCAAACCATATACGCGTCCCTTTCTTAATCTTACTCATTACGCTTACATCAGGCTTGCATTATTTTTGGAACTCCATATTTCTCACACGATCATACATGGTTTTAGCACACACGATTCAGGAATGTCATTTCAAAAACATTCAGTTTACTTTCATCCTTCTTCAGCCAGTTGTACGCCTCACTACCATACATCAGGATAGGTACCAGCAGTCCATTGTGGACTGCTAGCTTCGCCTCTTTGAACATTTTGTTGCTATCGCCAACCGCGTTCAGTCCTCCATTAATGTAGTTACCTGAATTTACTCTTCTTTCAATGTCTCTATCAACCTTGCCATATCTCGTAAACATCCTTACAAAATACATAAACTTATCCATCTGCTCCGAGTATTCATCATGCACAACTATATTGCACACTGTTTTCTTACACTCTCTTTCAAGTGGACAATCCCCTCAAAAAGCTTGGCTCTTAGTTGTAATTGTTCATTAAAACGTATTGGTCTTATTGTATTTATGGATTACACCATACATTTTCCATACCTAAATGATTCATAATTTAATACCGTACATGCAGGTAGGTACTTACCGATTTACTGATTTCGCAATTCAAAAACGACCTTAAAAACGTGTTCATAATATTATGAGCATTTTTGTTGGCTGAACAGAAGTCACTTGCCTTGTTGCGATGACATTCCATGAAAGTGGTTGAACGGCCTGTTGAAAGTGTTTTGTTGGTAAACAAATTGTCAAAAGACTCATTCAACTGACGCGGTGTCTTCTAATCAATGCAAAGAAAACAAATTAATCCGTAACGATTCTGATTAAGGTCAGGTATCCTGTGGATGGTTCAATCACCCGATCAGAACTGAGTAGAAAATGTTTTTATTATTGAAATGCCTCAATAATGACTAGATACATAATATTTATCTTTTATTTTGCGTAGTATATCGTTAATAAAGGCTACATATATAGTGTGATACCTAGTATCAGGAATCTGATGATAGTCAAACTCCGAAAAGAGAGGGTACCAGAAGAAAAATATAACGTACGCGTACGCCGTGAACTTGGTGAGGTGATTTTTTTTTCGAAAACGGCGCTATATAAATTAGCCAAATATTATTATTTGACATTGATCAGGTTTTCGGTTCAACCTGTACCTACTTTAACCCCAACTTTATACAGGAGTGACGTCTCTACCAATTGAGCTACAAAAACCCTTTTAAATTCTGTCGTTTTCATTTTCTTCTTAAAAATTATTAATTATATATTGGCCGATATATTGGCTGCCGCACGGAAAAAATGAGGATTGCTGGTTTATTAAGATCTTGTTACAAATAGAACTTCAGGCTGTTTCCTAAAGAACCTTTTGTGCATTCGTAATACACCGGAACACGTGTTTATGCACCTGCGTTTTTCCTGATAGTATATATAGACGAAATGCGAAAATATTAGAATTTTTAAGGACACGTGTTCCGACGTCGCGAGAACACATTCGTGTTTTTTTACTCAAAGTTTATTAAGAAAGGGAAGTTTATTAGGAAACGTATAATTTGATAATGGTCAAAATCATAAAATGTAATCAATATTTTATTATAAAAAAAAATAAAATAAAAAAATATATATAATATGATGACCGGTCGGTGGCTGAGTTGACATCGCGTTTGGGTCCCACCCAGGCGTAGTATGTTCAATAACTCGGCTGGCTAAGTCCTCCATCACAACACAATCAACATTTTCCGCTTACTGTGGTGGTAGTAGGAAATTTTAAAATATTGTCAGGTTATTCGTAAAACGGGAATGTTTGTCTTTCTTTTAAAAAAAAATATATATGCATTATAATTTTTAAGAGTTTCTTAATAAATTAGCAATATATATGTGAAGTTCCACCCGAACATGATTGCACCCATAGATAATTTGTTGAATAAAACAATTGTCAATTATCAGAAGAATATGAACAGATTTTTTTCTTATATTCACTAGTAATGTAAAATATTGCTTTCTATTGAACCATGTATTGCGCCTTTGAAAAACATTTAAGTTCATTTGTATCTTGGCAGTAACGTCACGAAATTAGACCTTATTTACTGTGTCAGTTTTCTATGAGATAAGAAAATTTATAAATTAAATGCAATTCTAAAGGAGATACCTACCGAGCAAATCAATGCTACGCATCTCACTAATTGTGTTGTGCGAGAACGCCGAGAATACGCATTGATAGAGCGTTACGATACGCACCCGCATAATTCAAATTGTAGGTATATTATATATATAACCAGGGTAAAATTTTACAGCGTTCTACTCGTTCCCAAAAACGATAAGACCAATCGCCTTGCGCAAGGGCGCGTTTTCGAATGGCGTCGTTCGCACCAGGAGCTAAAATAGCTAAAACTGGCTATGAATAAAACAATGTCATCATTTATTCAAACAGAACTATGCTCAATTTATATTGCTGCACGCATACCTTGTCGAACATTGATAGTGAACAAATTAAATCAATTTATTGATTCCGATCATAATAGGTACATTTGCAAAACGATGAGGAGTAAAATAGAATAATACGCCATACAATTGAATTGTACATAGGTAACAAAGCAAGTTTATAGTTCATATGGATAAATATAGTTAAATAGAGAAATACCAAAAAATTATTGTTACAAAACATAATTATGAGATAAAGATATATTTTTTTAAATCTCAGAGACTTACCGTATGATCTTACCTAATAAAAGTGAATCCTACCATATAATCGTACCTAACAAAAAAGAAACTAACCCTATAATCGTACCTAACAAAAACAGAAACTTACCATATAATCGTACCTAATAAAAACAAAAACTTATCATATAATCGTACGTAACGAAACATAAACTTAACATATAATCTTAACAAAAAAAACATACTTACCATATAATTACAGCGCCCTTGAGGTGATTTCTCGCGAAAACGGCGCTATATAAATTAGCCAAATATTAAATATCATAATCGTACCTAACAAAAAAAGAAACTTACAATAAAACCTTACCTAAAAAAAACAGAAACTTACCATATAATCGTACCCAATAAAAACAAAAACTTACCATATAATTGTACCTAACAAAACAGAAACTTACCATATAATCGTACCTAGTAAAAACAGAAATTTACCATATAATCGTACGTAACGAAACATAAACTAAACATAGAATCGTACCTTTAAAAAACAGAAACTTACCATATAATCGTACCTAACAAAACAGAAACTTACCATATAATCGAACCTAAAAAAACAGAAACTTACAATATTACCTATAAAAACAGATTTTCTTTACAACTTCCCGATAATATAGAATATACTCTCAGAATACAACAATCTATGATCACCGATGGACAAGTATGTAGAGGCCATAATAAATAAACCGACAACTTCAATTATTCTATGCTACACCTCAAGCACGTGTTTTGATCATCGTGGTGTTGGTCGATCGTTCTGATGAAAGTGAGATGACTTCACTACTTTGAATCAAGGGCAACGGTTCTATATCCTTGCCAAAAGGAAATTAATTATTTATCATCATCCTATAACCACGTGTACAGACAACGTGGAACTTCTAGAACCGATTAATGATCTAATTTAAAAAAGAGTGTGAGAAGGAGAATGGATTCATCACTAGGAAAGTACAGTATTTTTGGCGTGTTCGGTGAGTAAACTAGAACAGTGTTCTTTTAATTTTTGGCACCAATTATATTTTATATTTCTCGATTGATTTTTGCTTCATCCCCAGCATTATAGAGCGTCGCTTCCAACTCATGCCATGTGGCAAAACTGCGACGTCATCTGACACATGTTGTATGTCGGATGCTGTATGTTGCACGGAATTGCTGCGTTAATGAACTACGGATGAGAAGAATCTCCTACGTAATAACAAAATAATGACTTCACAACGTCGCAAAAATAACATTAGACAATACTTTGGATGTGAGACTACGCCAACAGCTAACATTATATTATTTGTATGCACAATGTACAAACTAAAGAATTTTCTATGTTATACTTTTTGATTGACAATGTATTATTTCCTCCCTAGCTACTGTCTACATTTAACAATAAATAACATGTATTGTATTCAAATTTATTGGGAGTGAAATACGAGTTCAACGGGACATAATATAATATACGAGACACACTTTATGTAAATGACAAGGTTATTGCCGTAAATATTATTTGAACGCTTGGTAAAAAAACTATGTATGTGCATCAATATTAGAGGACATAAGAGCAGGACGGTTAAAAATAAACTGAGTACATATAGTGGCATGTAAAATATTATAGTTTTATAAATATTATGGTCAAAGTTTCCATGCAGAGGCGGCGCAAGACAGTATCCCTAAATTTGCCTGACGGAGGCTTTACCATTCGTAGTAATTATTAAATTCGTGTACCAATGAAGACAATAATTGTGTAAGTCTTTTCTTTTAAGCTTTGATAATGCATATCGTAGCTATTGTAGGCAACGCTCGTTAATCTTGTTGGTAGCTTTGATAATGCATATCGTAGCTGTTGTAGGCAACGCTCGTTAATCTTGTTGGTAGCTTTGATAATGCATATCGTAGCTGTTGTAGGCAACGCTCGTTAATCTTGTTGGTAGCTTTGATAATGCATATCGTAGCTGTTGTAGGCAACGCTCGTTAATCTTGTTGGTAGCTTTGATAATGCATATCGTAGCTGTTGTAGGCAACGCTCGTTAATCTTGTTGGTAGCTTTGATAATGCATATCGTAGCTGTTGTAGGCAACGCTCGTTAATCTTGTTGGTAGCTTTGATAATGCATATCGTAGCTGTTGTAGGCAACGCTCGTTAATCTTGTTGGTAGCTTTGATAATGCATATCGTAGCTGTTGTAGGCAACGCTCGTTAATCTTCGCAATAATTTATGTGCATGACTTCCACTTTCGGCATTAGAGCGAATAAATTAAATTAGAAATACTTGCGTTTTGTAGTTATTACATATGTAATAATATGTTTGGTAGTTATTACATTAACATTATTATTATGGCAGTCACAGCATAGCCAAACGTTATTTAATTGTTTTTCTTCATTTTAATGGCATAAACAAATACATATAATTTCATGTACCTTTTAAACCTTTACCAAATCAAATTTCGCTGTTAAAAAAAAACCGCAAAATTTCAATATCGATATGACGCCATGATATTTCCTGCAAACCTGGGATCGAGGAATGTTGAGTATTAACCTCAACAGTAAAAACTCATGTCCGGGATCTTTATTTTTGGGAACTCGACAAAATCACAATATACTTCAGGTGAAAATTGTTGATAAAAATTAATACGCATATTGATTTTACTGCGTTGCCCAAAATGTCAAAACAACATATTGCGTCATGCCTTCTGCTATCCAAACCAAAAACAAATTAAAATTTCCCAACACCATCTCTGTTTTCGGACATGTTTGTACAAGTTGTATCATTTCGTTATTTATCTAAAAGACCGGTTCTTCTCCTTTGCGTTGAAAATCCACATCCGCTAATAACAAAATACCCGTCACCGACTTGTGTCATTTAACGAAGCTTAATTATAGTAAAATATTGTTTGTAAAGTCCGTTTATAAAAAAACCGTCATTAAGTTTTTACCAATAATCTTTATTTTATCAAGTAAGTTGTTATAATCTAGGTATTAATTATTCGTGAAATGGTGACGTTTCATTTATTTTTTACTAACAGGTGTAGTAGATGATAAGAGGTTCCATGGCCTGAGGCCAGCAGTCTAATAGGTAATAATAAATGGTATCATAACGCAGTTATGATAACAATCCTGTTCTACGAAATAGGAGTGAATTTAGCTGGGAAGGCCACAAATACTGCTGATTGCAGTAGAAATAGATTCCTGGGGATTATGTTTAACCGATAAAGCAAATGTACAAAAGTTTGTATTATTGGATCTCGCATCTTCTTCATCCATATAATCAAATACCGTATCCATAATACAGGGAATGAATTTTTATGAACACACAGTTGTCGGTAACATTCCATTCTTCCTTCCCAGGGCTTTTATTTAGACTTTGATTCATTTTTGTCACTTTTTGTGCTTAAAATTTCCACAAAACGAACAGCATTATTTTGATAAGAATAAAATAACATCTATAATAATGTAAGTGAAATATTATTTTTCACACATTTAGCAGAAAAGCCTCCTTAATGTTGTAATCTGAAGCTACCATCTAATTTTTACAAATTTTTATTTATTTCTATTTTTTTAAGAAAGACAAACATACAAGGGTTACGAATAACCTGACAATATTTGAAAATCTCCCACTTCTACCAGAGTGACCACAAGTACTCGTATGTTTCTCATGTTGTGATGGAGGACTTAGCCAGCCGAGGAATTGAACACACTACGCAGGCGTTCAATTGATCAATTCCCACCCAGGGGTGGGACCTAAACGAGATGTTAAATCAGCCACCGACCGGTCAAATAGCTAGATAAAAGTACCTACTCCAGGCGACCTTCCTCTTCGTTGCCTTGTACTTGGGCACGTTTCGAGGAGGGTTGTCAGATTATGGATGAACACGAAGGATAGGAAGGAAGTCACCATTTAAATAAAAAATAAAATAGATCCACACACCCTGGACGTGAAATTTATACGAAAAATAAGAGCGTGGCTACACGACTTTGGTAATCAGAAAATCTCAAAAAATTACTAACTGCCATAATGATTTAAATCTTTATAAGTTTATAAGCGAAAATTTGATGGGCTATCGCCTAGCTTAAGTTTGAGGCCTTCTATGAGTCGTTTCTTGTGCAAGTTTTTTTTTCTGTTGTTGTTAAAAAAGTGGTCATACGAGTATGTAATAATGTTAAAGTGCAGTCTGTTATTTCTGACATTGATTAATTAATTAATAATGACTTAGCACTTATTTATACCTACTTCAAATTGCAGTCGAGAATGTATATTTTTAGGTTCAATTCGATAGACTAATAGCTCCTCATGGAGCATGGGATTTGAATTTTTTTAAGAAATAGACATAAATAAGTGAATTCTAGGGGTTTTAAAACAGATGCGATTAAATATTTCAGCAAAAAAATCAAACGTTTTTCGTCAAAATTTAGTCAAAATCATTAATTAAGTATGTATGTAATTTGGTCAAAACCGACGTTAGGTGCATATTATTATTTTCAGATATTTCAAAATTTTAAAATATTTAAATTCTGAATAATGGAAACCCATAAAATGCTTAATATACTTTACTTGCCCTTTCAGGGAACGTTTTTTTTTTTTTAAACATTTTTTTTCCAATTTTGTACATTAAGTACCTAAAATATTATAAAAAATCAATAAGAATAATGGGAACCCACTAAGGCGCAGCCTGTACGTGGGTAATATAGTTAAATACAGTATATAATTGTTACTAGAAAGAAACAAAGTGTGAAAAACAAGATTACAATTTGTGTAAACGGTTTGTATAAAAAGTGTTTTCAATATTGTATTGTGAAGTGTTTAGTGGAATATTAAGTGTATAGTTTGTGAGAAACATAAAGTGAAACAAATTAAATAAAAAGGTTTCAACTGCTGTTTTGAAAAGCCATAATTTTAATCCTTTTAAATATTGAGGATGTTTAGTTCACTTGAATATTTTTCGGTAAAAGATTGAAAGTACAAGGTACAATGAAACTGCAATGTGTTTGCATTTGTTTGGTGTTCGTTTGGGGAGTATAAAATATTATTATTATAATTTCTAATATTGATTCTGTTTTAATTTATTTGAACCCGCGACTTCTAGAAGTAGAGTCAGGGACCTTACCACTTTGTTACGGTTGTTGTACTCTTAACATATTTCATCTAGAAATTGAATAGACAGACAGACATAGCTACAAACGAATCGGAATTCATATATGATAAAAGAAGAAGATTTTGACCACGATTATCAAGGTGAACTACAACGTCATCAACATTAATATGATGATATTATTTGATTTGTCCCAAAAACCTAGATATTAAATGAGTGCCTACTGCCTAATCACACATACTAGAGATTTAAAGAGATATGGCATGGGAGCGTGCCGACTGTCGGTGAACTACAACAAAATTGCACTGACAATCGAAGCAGTGGAGCCGGTGAATTTTGAACAGTAACTTTTTTAAACTTTAACCGAGAGACATTATCTTGCACTCTTTTTGTCTTTTTAAGGAAAGTAAGGAGAGGAAATTCTGGGGAGAGAAAAGGTATAAGGGGAGGGTAGGAATCTGGGGGTCAGTGTGTCCAGGAGTGGAATCCATCCCCCAACTGCGGTTCAATGCGATGGGTCGAGAGAGTCCTGCTGGAGAGGTCAAAAGGCCTTCCTCAACCAGTCTCTCTCGATCCGGCCACGTAGTAGATGGGCAGACGGATTCACCGCGAAGACTTACAAAGATCAACATCACCCCGTGAACCCGGACACTCCTGCTAAGTCACCAAACGTTGAGAACCACTTAAATTGACCTATAGCAGAGGTGTTCCCGGAGCGGTGGTATCCATATTCTCCTCCCAAATTGATAAATGATATTATGATAATAAAATTGATAATTAATATTATTAACGTTTTCACTTTGAAGCTTCATTTACAGTGACTTATTGATTGTATTACCCAGTGAAATGTGAGCCTGAAAATAGCACACGGTAACCCTGAAAGTCTGAAAGATTTGGCCCCGAAAATTCGACATCTTCGAACTCGTTTCGTACAAACTTTCAACAGCAGTAATCACAGATAATAATTTACTCGAACAGAAGTTATTCATTATTATTTTAATGAATGGTAGAGGTAAGATCGTTTAGCTAGCAGTCGGGCGGCCAAATTCGATTCTGGCTGAGGTTGTTTAGTAAAGTAGGCATGCTTCTAAGGGTTTAGGGCATCTTAAGTATTTTAACGCACGCTGTGAAAGTATAGGAAGTGAAGGAGAGAAAGGAGAAGAGGAAAGAAAAGGTTGGAAAAATCTGGTTATTCCACAGACATATGACTATTACCTATAACCTATAAACCAGAACCAATGTCATTACTATTACCTAGAAAACAATGCGTATTTGTGGTAAAACCATGTATGATCGTGTGAGAAATGTGGAGATCCGCAAAGAGTGCAAGGCTGATGTAAGCGTAATGAGTAAGTTCAAGAAAGGGACGCTTAGATGGTTTGGGTATGTAGAGCGAGTGATCAAAGAAAGGAGTGTAAGGAGAATATACGATGCAAATGTGAATGGTAGCAGAAGTCGGGGAGGCCCGAGGAAGACATGGCACGACCAAGTGAATCGGATACTTGAGTCGGGCCATGTCAAGAGTCAGAATAATAGAAGAGTGTGTATGAATGTGAATGAGGCAAGGAGTGTGTGTCGAGACAGAATTGTTTGGCGGTCCGTCCTCTCTGTTACTTAGTTAGTCAATAAAACAATAGAAAAACCTTTTAACAAAATCTTTCGAATAACTCCTACTTTCATCACTATTCATTTATTTTTGTTAGGACGGGTTGTTTCGGAGAATTTGAACAATTCATCAAATTTCAACGTTAATTTCCGGGTTCTGTGAAAGACTTATTCAAGTTCTGTTTTTATATCATTGTAGGTTAGTTGCTTGACAAAACTGAAATAAAAACAGAACTTGAAAAAGTCTTTCACAGAACTTGAAAATGAACGTTGAAATTTGATGAATTGTTCAGATTCTCCGAAACAACACGTCCGTATCGTAAAAATGTGGCAAAGGAAGGTCTCCTAAATTTATTTTTCTCGTGGTTGTAATGGTCAAATCTCTAGGACAGTTTTTTCTTTACCTTGTAAACTAATATTATTTTTGTAAATTTAACCATCAATCTTCTACTCAAAGTTGTAAAGAAATAATAATCAGTATGATATTTTGACGACCGTGGGAAAACATTATTGAGAGGTCATCGACCGTTGCTAACGGTGTCGTAGTTAAAATAAAACGAATTTCGGAGAGAGGTTTGTTGAGCGGGTCATAAAGCAATTCATTGGTCAGCACAGCATCGGTGGTTCAGTGGTAGAATGCTCGCCTGCCACGCGGGCGGCCCGGGTTCGATTCCCGGCCGATGCAATCTTTTTTAAATGTTTTTTTATAATTTTCATTAAAAATTTTCAATTTTTATTAAAAAATTATCGACTTTGAAGGTGTCAATAATTATATTTCATTTGGATATTTATGATGACCGTACTTATTTCGTAAAATTATAAATTTCTATTTTCATGATTTGTTTCATTGTACTTTTGTACGTGTTTTACATTTTATTTGACTTCTGGAGAATACTAGACTCATGTCCGTATTGTGACAGTCGTCTTTACTTTTATACACGAATAGTTATACAAATTAAAATAACTATCTAGATTAAAAAAAAAAATCTACACGGAGAAAACTTACTGATGCTGTTAATTTATTGAAAATCTGGTCAAAGTATTCGTTTTCCTGGTAAAAATAGGACTACAGGCCAATTAAGAATGAATTGAAAGAGTTCATAACAAAGTGTCAGTCAAAGGCAAATGTGTTCATAGAACTACTGATATTTTCACATTCGATCATGATCTCTATTAGGAAAAGAACATGTGTGAATGACTAATATTTTATCAGTAAGTTGGCATGCTGTCATTTCGTATTTTGATTTTTGATTTTTAACAAGTATTTGATTAGTGGTCGTGCCATAGGCGTTCCTGACTTCCTCTATCATTAACTTTTACATCATACATTTTTCTTCATTCATCCGCTCTACATGTCCGAACCACTCTAAAGTCTGTATAAGTAGGTAAATCACTTTTTAATGTCTTTTTTAATAGTTTAGGATTGAATCGTACGATTTTGAGGACAGATAACAAATAAAACTATTTTTTTAGACGTAAATAAACGATAAGAATAACAAATGAAAACATGAGACGGTGAGTGAATGTGAATGAAGCAAGTAGCGTGTGCAAAGGCAGAGTTGTGTGACGGTACATTATCTCTGCCTACTATTTCGGAAACGGTACGATAGTTGGTTAAGTTAGATTAATTATGCCACATAAAAGAGGGACAATGAAGGAGAGATGAGAGTAACGAACGTGACATAACTCTCATATAATTCAAAATAACCACATGTGCGAATAACGCAACTTTTGTGTTAAGAGGAAGCTACAAGCCAAAAATGTGCATATTCTTGGTGTACCTTATATTGTAGGTAATAGGCATTAAAATCGCTTGACAAATGGAGTCTAGAAACGTTGGATTTCAAGCAAAGAACTGTTTTTTATTTATTTTGTAAATAATTTTATAAAAAAAAAAAAAAGTTAATCAAATGAAACTGTCACAGATAATCTGAGCTATAATACTGTATTATACTATTTTAAAGTTGTTTCCTTTATGCGTTCATACATTTCTATTGAAATTTTTATTTTTTTATAAGTTAACATATATTACAAGCGAAATGATAAGAAAACCTTCAATTTTGCTAAAGCATATTTTTTGGTATTTATAATGTACACCAATTCATTATAAAGATTAATCAAAATAGTGATTCGGCGATAAGCGTCGCCTTAAGGCTTCGTTATAAGCATCCAAAAATAAGACTACTGAAGATGTTTTGAAAGGGAGATATGTGATAGAGTGAGCGAGCATTAGCATTAGCATTTTATTAAAAAAAGATTTAAATTTATATGATGTATAATAAAATGCGATCTGAGTTAAGCAGCATTTTAAGAAACACTGTCATTTTTTTTCGTAAATATGGCGCATTAAATAATAGAACCGGATTGGGTTTTTTATAATTATCCTATCATTGAATAAGCTAGGAAATGGAGTTTCGCATAATAACTTTTTCAATTGAATGGCATATGAATAGAGATTATTTTCAAAAATAAAATATATTGTACGTCGGTAGAAATTTGGAATGCGGCTGAACGTGCAGAGATATCCGTGTATTCACCAATTTTGTTGTTTAAAAATACCACTTCTGCATATTTATCTAATTTTAATGTTATTGTTTGAAACTTTCCTTTGCAATTATAAAACAAATTAATTTATATTTTTTAATTAAAACGTAATTTTCATTAAATTTAAAAAAATTAAAGAAATACATTTGTTTAATACTGATTTAAGTGATTATAGAAAAAACATCTGTGTATTGCAGTTGTTCGATTTTTGACAAACATTTGAAAAGTCATAATCTTGAGACAACGTTTTCTCACAACATGAGAAATGCAGATATTTTTGCGTTACATGGGCGATAATTTATACACGAGAATTTTAACGGGATCATTACTTTTAAGTAGGTAAGTGGCTTGCGATTTTTTCTTGAGTCTTTTCCTTATTGATAATTTTTAAATATGCATTTTTTGGTGTAATTAAACTTGAGAAACTAGTTTTTCTTACTTTTCTCTATATGTTGTTACTTAATAAAAATTATATCATATTATGTGTCCGAAAAAAGTCAGTGATGCGTGATAATTATATTTACGTTTTTATTTTATAGTTGTAAGTGTATAAATTTATTTTTATTTTTGGAAAAACTTAATGATTAAAACCTCAAATTGTAATATTTTATTCATTGAAGACAATATCAACAACTCTCAAACGAAAATTGGAAACAAAGAAATCAGAAAAAGTCGCATCTAGGATTTGAACTTAGGACCTCAGCCTCGGAGGGGCGTCACTCTAGGGTTTCAAATTTTCGTTTGTGACTTGTTAATATTGTCTTCAAAGAAAATTTTATAAAAAATATTACATAAGTGAAATACGTGGTGTGTATTCTGAAATAAAATTCGCTGCAAAGGTTCAATTTTATTGAATACAAACGTTTAATCAAATTGACATCAGCAAGTATTATTACAAAATTACACCTATTTCGACCCTATTCTTGAACATTTGATTGTCTCTTTGTAAAACTATCTGATCACCGTGGATGAATTTGTCAATGCTGATCACTGCATTTAAAACTTTTTTTATTTAATGTTTGTATTTTTTGTCTATTGTAATTATATTTTTACTATTTCTTTCTCATGTTCTAAATTATTCATCATGTCAAAAATATACCACATATATTTATGAAGAAGCCCGACGGGCGTAAACTTAATATAAATATAAATAATGATTGAAGAGATTCATATATTTTCTTGTAACGACAGCACCCTTACTTCCATGCAAGCCTTGTCATACTTTTACTAAATCTAAATACCTTTCGTTCAATGCATCCCACTCATCAATAAAATACACACTAAAACTAACACCTACGCAAAAAAGCTCACGCAGAAGCGTCAACAAAAGCAGATGAACTGGTGTAAAAATAGACGTTTGCTCGGCGCCATTGCTTTCCGCAAACTAAGAATGGTTCGCGCTAGTATGCGGTGCAAATCAGGTACACGGCGAGTGCAAACTCAGTGCAAAAGATACACTTCGGTGCACGCGCACTGAAAGGTCGAGTGAACTGAATTACGAAATCAGCTGATACTTGGTACCTGTGTTGGTGGTGTACTGATGGTGTATTATTGCACGTGTAGTGGGGAGTTACTGAGTAATTGCGAATCGAGTTAGATTATCTTTGAGATCTAAAGTGGTACAAAACGATACTAATAGAGGCGGGTACGTCTGGTAAAGGCAATTATTTAATCACAACAGAACACTGATTAATTTATTGTCAATTTTCGTTGAACGTTTTGATTGAGATTGACAATATTTCCAATAATTCACTATTCAACATCATCAATGACAGGCTATCCGCTATTAGGTAAAAGAAGCTCCCCTTAACCGTCGTTCCATGGGCCGGTAATGGATCGAAATAAACCGAGTGAAAACCCTGAGAAGAAACCTCGCACAATGAACTGCTCTGCAAGCTTACGAGTATTTTAGCGAACTTTGCTTTTCTACGCAGGGTCCTAGAGTACTCTGTTTATACACATCATTTTATTGTATTATATTTTACTGGATAACATTTCAATATTATTACATTTTTTGAGGTAGGTAAGTCTCATTATTATATTTAGACTACCCTAGATCTTAGATGCACCCCTGATACTTAGCGTAAACATAACTTGTAAAGGAACTAAGTAGTAACTCCACAGATGCATTCAGAAGGGGTAGCCAAGCAAAACAAACACACTGTCTCGTATGTAAATGCTATTCTTCTATTTTTTTGTTTCGATTCATTACCGGCCCATGGGACGACGGATTAAGTGCGCACAGAACAATCAAACAAACACACTGTCTCGAATGTAAATGCTATTCTTCTATTTTTTCGACTTTTGTCATAACCTGACTTAGTTGTATAAGTTGTTCTATGGTCATAAAGCTATCAACAAAGTGTGTTGAGCTGTGATGGCTTCTTCTAAAAGGACCAATGTCAGTTTTTGATGTATTATTTTTGCGATTTTGCCTCAAAATTGGGTCATGTTCCAAATTATAAAAGAAGCTTTCGATTTTGAGAAAAGAATTTTCGATTTCCGTGAATCACCCTACAAAATAGCCCTTGATAAAATTAAAGTTTGCAAAAAATAGCAAATTTTGCACAAACCTCGTGAAATTTGAAAAACCGGACATTTCCCTTGTAGAAGCAACATGTATCTACCACTGTCGTACCGTGTACAATTCTATACTGGTGGCGTGATTTTTCTGTGCGCACTAAATAGATCAGCACACACTTGAGCAAGCTTCCTGAGTAGACGACGCCAATATATTTGCTGGCACGGTGGCCCGGCTCGCTATGTGGCTCAACCACAATGTCCATCCACTACTACACTACTGTTACCATTGGAACAATAAAGTAACATACATCTATAAACATATGTAAATACAATCAATCAGTTCCGAAATGAAGATCTTTTGCCAACTATTTTCATTTCATTATCACTACACATGATTAGAGATGGCAAAATTTAGCATTAATTTTCAGATTTTTTAGCATTAAAAATTGGAAATTTAGCGTTTTATAGCATTTTGAGGCATAATTTCGCGTTTTGTAGCAAAATAGAAAAAAATGTATTTCCTGAATGTTTTTAGCGCATATTTTAAGTATTTTTGGTAAAATATATGTTTAACCTTCATTTGCAAGTATTTCCATGTGAAAGATTATAAATAATTAATTTTAATATTAAATTAATAAGGAAGGAAACTCTAAGTACAGGTCGAACACAAACACAACAAATGCAGATTGCGATTAACATCAATAGGCGTCATTTATTACGCACAAATTGTGTAATGTCAAAAAGCAATTTTAGCCTACAGTACAAAAATGTTAAATATTTACACATAAAATAGTAACAAAATTATAAAAAAATCGTAGGAAAGGCTTCCAAAAATTAAATAAAGTAGGCATAATACTTATCCCTGCACATTCACATGAAACTACCTTCCTTATGCATTTTTCTCAATTCTTCTTTAGTTGTACTGGACTAAATATTACTGTATCAGCTTCTCCAATTTGTATGGTTCTTTGACTTCTGAAATGCGCTATATTCTCGGAAAGCGTTAAAATTTAGACAAAAAACTGGTCCTTTTTAGACAAAAACACAAATGTTAACCAAAATCTTGAATCTTTTTACTCCATCATCAACACGGCTATTGAAAAATATGTTCCCTTAATTCAATTCAAACCATCAAAGTTCCCCAAATGGTTTAATAATGACTTAAAACACTTAATAATTAACAAAAAAATCTGGCACAAAAATTTCAAAGAGAGCAACTCTATCTCAGACTACAAAATATTTCATAAATATAGAACTGACTGTAAAAAGCTCTCCAAAAAATTATATCAAACATACATACTCAACACAGAAAAGTCTATTCCTTCAAATACCAAAAACTTTTTTACACATGTAAACTCACTAAGAAAAAACAAACTTAGCCTACCAACATACATGTATTTCGAAGGAAAAAGTAGTAGTGATACTAATGACATCGTTAATTTGTTTGCCGACTTCTTCAAAAATGTTTACGATAATGATATCCCAAATGTTCAACTTCCACCCTTTCATCCAAAGGAATCGGTCCACATTCCCGCTTTACATATAAATGTTCCTGATGTTATATGCAAAATAAAAACACTCGACTTAAAGAAAAAAGCGGGTCCTGACAAAATTAGTCCTGCCTTTCTAATTAACTGTGCATCAATAATAGCCAATCCACTATGTCATATATTTAACCAATCATTAAATTCTGGCTGCTTCCCCGACCTATGGAAAAATTGCTATCTAACACCTGTATTTAAAAAAGGCGATATTCATGATGTCACTAATTACCGACCCATCTGCATGCTCTCAACTATCCCCAAACTGTTTGAAAAACTTATCCTCGATAAAATCTCCATACATATTAACAACATCATTGTAACTAATCAACATGGATTTATGCCAGGCAGATCCACACTAACAAATCTCTCCTTGTATGAAAATTTTATAGCATGTTCACTCGAAAACAAAACCCAAGTCGACTCAATATATACAGACTTTGTAAAAGCGTTTGACAAAGTTAACCATAAAATTCTTCTCAATAAACTTAGTCAAATCGGAATTGAGGGTAAACTATTGGAATGGATAAAAAGCTACTTAACAAATAGAAATCTACAAGTAAAAAATAATTCTAACCTTTCACACAAATTCATAGCTACTAGCGGTGTACCCCAAGGGTCACATTTAGGCCCAATACTGTTTCTCCTTTTCATAAACGATATTGTTACTGTATTTGATAAAAATGTTGAAGTGCTACTTTTTGCCGATGACCTTAAACTATTTAAAATTATAAAAACAATAAATGACTGTATTCAAATTCAATTAAATTTAAATAAACTTCAAGATTGGTGCAAAACTAACAAACTTTATCTCAATATTAGTAAATGCCACATTATAAGATTTTTTAGAACAACACAACCCCTTAACTATCAATACAAAATTAATAATGTTTCTCTCGCCTCTGTAAGTGAAATTAACGATCTCGGCATTATTTTCGATTCAAAATTTAACTTTCTTTCACATGTAGAAACAGTCACCAACAAAGGATTAAAAATGCTCGGCTTCATTCTCCGAAATGGCAGAGACTTTAAAAATATTTCAACACTAAAAATCTTATATTCCTCACTTGTTCGAAGTCAAATCGAATATAATTCTCCTATTTGGTGTCCTTACTTTAAAATCCACTCCGACTCTGTTGAAAAAATTCAGCATAAATTCCTAAGATACATTAACTATAAACTCGGTCTACCTATAGAATCAATAAATTACAATCACTTGATGAAAGAATTAAACTTACTTAAACTCTCAGATGGAAGACTTATTTCCGATTTGACTTTTATTTTTAAAATTGTCAATGGTATTATAGACAGCCCTGATATATTAAGCCTAATTACCTTCCATATACCCACTAGAACCACTCGATCCAAAATTCTTTTTAATTTCAATAACAATATCAGGACTGAGTCATTTAGAAACTCGCTTATACCTAGATTGCATGCAGTTGGCAATGCTTTCTCAGAAGTATTAGATGTGTTCAACTGCACGGAATATAGTTATAAGAAGGCTATAATAACATACCTCTGTCGTAATTATCAATGTTATTAGGCATAATACCATTCTATTCATAAGTTATCACAGAACCTAAACTATGCACTTACATCAGATATCAGACAGAAGAGTGTTATCTAATAATTTTATATACTTAATCAAAACTATAATTTTTCCCAAAATTATTATGAGATGTCTTACTGACAGCCCTGTTTCAATAGAGCTAACTCTTAGTTCTCAGCAAATTCAACCAAATTCAATATTGAAGGTAACAATAACCTCAATACTAAACTACTGTACGGATTGAAAATAAAAATGCTATTGTACCTATGTATACCAGATGTTATTCTTGTTTAATTTTCAACATAATTTCTCAGTAATTATTCTGTTTAACATAATACTGTTTCGCTCCTGTGAACCACTGTAAACATAAATCATGTATATTGTAAAAGCCTTTTACGGCGTCTAAATAAATAAATAAATAAATAAATAAATACAAAATTTAGCGTACAGTATAAATTAAAAATATTAAATATTTACACATTAAATAGTAACAAAATTGTAAAAAGAGTTAGGACAGGCTTCCAACAATGAAATAAAGTGGGCATATTTGAAATACAGGTAAATAGAAAAAACAATGGAAATGGCACTGATATTATTTCCGCTGATAAATATCGATTTTTTTAAATTCTCACATGTTATTTCAATACCCGGTATTTTCGGGAAATTCGCGCCTATTTCGCTAAATAGAATAATTTAGCTGAAATACGGCCAAAATCACGTTTTTCGCGTTAATTCGCGAAATAGAAATTCTCTTCAACGTTTCAAGGCATTTGAAAGAAACTCTTTCAAATGCCTTGAAACGCAAAGAAAACTTATAAATGCCCTATTTTCGAACCATAAATATTTTTTCGCGTTTTTAGTTAAAACGAAATTTTGCCATCTCTACACATGATCCATAGATAATGAAAACAAGGGATATATAACCAAGAACCATTAAGTGTGGCCAGCATTGTTCACTCAAATCGCATCCACGCACAGAAGCTGCGCCCCTCCTTCATTTCTAAACTATACACAAAACTCATAACTTTAATTAGCTTTGATAGTCCTTCGTAATTTCATTTTCTATGTATATTTTATAACCGAATAGAAATTGTCTTAGAAAATCTTGCGATAGTGTAAAAAATACCATGCGAAAGAACTAAATAAAATCTTAAGATGTATATAACTTCTAACATACTTAAGTGATATCATAAACCTTTTAGAACTAATAATTGTATAATACTAGTGGGCCCGGGCAGACTTTGTCCTGCCACAGACCGCCCTCTATGTAGACTGCATTTTATATAGACCTCATTTTAACTGTTGCCAGTGTTGTCGGATATTTTATGCAGTTGACATAGATAGAATACATGCACAAGTCATATCCATCGTAGATATTATTTTGACGTTTCATTTGATATCGATTATTTCAGCAGACTGTGATTATTGTTCAATAGAAAATAAGTAAAAATACGACTGATACCGTTCTATACTCTTACAACTAACTGCCTTGAAGTATATGTCTTTCACAGTGAACAGATTGTCGAACGAATGCCATACATAAAAAAAAACACTTTCAAAATACATTTTTTTATTTAATTTTTTATTCATCTCGTGTGTAATAAATAAAACGAAAATTATTAATTCAAAAAGGATATAAATTAAATGTTATAAATGCTTTTAATAAAGATTAATTCTTAAGTCTACACAATATTGTTTTTTAAAAAAAAATTATAATAATGAATTTGAATTTAATATAGTGCGATTTGGTGAACAGTATTTAGTATTTATTTCAATCCGTCTTTTGCCAATAATATAAAGCTACCATAACTAACAAATGAATTACGACCCTTTTTTCCTTCGTCCGAAAAAAATCCGTAAAATCGCTTATAAATATATTAAGGTTAAGAGTTAAAATTTGTGGTTGTATGTATTTTTGGATGATGAAGCTTAAAAATAAGAAATTTTAAAAAATTGATCACGACAAAAATGCCACCTATCGGGTCTAAAACTATCCTTTGTTTCAAGCTGGAACCAACCGTAACATTCAAATTTTTTTTATTGAAATCAATTTTTCACGAGACACGTGATTTTTATACATTAAGATATGTATGTATAATTATTATTAAGATTGTACCCACTAAAATTATAATTTTTTTTGCAAAAAAATTTAATTCGGCCTACGTGGTTGAGTGGTACAATCCTTGGCTACGGATCCGGAGAACGCGTGTTCATAATTTTTATTTAATTTGTGTTACATATTTCACACTTTATTTATTTAAAATAAAACCTAGTCTAATGGAGACACTTTCCAGAGTGGTAAATACTTTCAGTAACCCCCTGGTTAAAGACAACCATTCAGAATCGAAAAGTTGCTTGGAATGGCTTCAGCTGAGTTTGGTAACTAGATCTGAATAGCCAGGTACTTCCCCACCTTTATCATATCCGTCGCCTGCCCACTACCTTCGGCTTCTCAGCATCCCCCAATTGGGAATGCCATAGTCTTACTTGCTGAAGATGGTTGGGAGGAGTTGGGACTCTTGTGCGGTAATCATATACAAGTATTTTACTTTCTTTCACATGAATTTAATATACTTGGTCATATACGTTACAGGACGTAGTACAAAGCCGTATTTTAGTAAAATATTTATTTATTATACAAAAAGTAAAAGAAAAAATTATCCCACTAATTGGTGTATTTGGTAGAATATCCCATCTTCTACCAATACAATTAAAGAGGGGATTATACTTTAGTTGAATTCAATCCCATCTAAAGTATCTCATAGAAATATGGAGAAACACAAACATCACATATCTAAACGAAATTCAAATAATACAAAATAAAGTTATAAAAAAACTTTTAAACTATAGACCAGATACCCCCACCAAAAGAGTATACCAAGAAACTAACCTACTTAAAATTAGAAAACTGTACAAATACAACATATGCCTATTAATTCACAAAATCCAAAATGGCCTCATACACACAAATACTTCATTTATGAAAACATCACAAGTACATGACCACCACACAAGACAACATAATAAATTATACACAAATTCAGCAAAGTATAATCTCCAATATAATCTCCTTCCTGATAGCATGACAACCGTAAATAGAATAAATATATTTAAGAAAAAACTGTTTGCCCTCAAGATCAATGAGCAAAACCAAAATGCTCTTACTTAAGAAAAATATGTTACTCAGGTAGTAAACCATAATAATTATTAATATATATTATTTTTGTTTTAATCAATTTTCACTTAAGTTAACAAAGCGAAATATGTATTTCTTTTAACTTAATAAATAACTAAAAAAAAATTAAAAAAGTATCTAATAACCAGTTTAAAGTGCCAAGTCATGGTTACTAACAAATTACTATGTGAACAGGTTTTGTGTTAATCTTACATTATTCTAGGTTCAAAACAAAGACGTAGGGAGATATAATCGCCCCCGAGTAGATGTAAATATTAAAAAAAAAACTATTTCGATGACGGTCAGTGGACATGATTTCATAAACATAACACCTTATTTCGTTGTCTCTCTTTTATCCGTTCAATTTTATATACGTGTTAACTAGGAAATATCACAATAGTTTTAAATAATATTAAAAAATAAGTATGCTCCTAATGGGGAGAGGACGTGACACCTATCATAGGTATTATAATTTATTATGCAATAAACACCCATTATTTTGACAAATACCTATTTATTATGCAATAATCAGTAATTACCGTATATTAACGTTAGTCACGTAGTTGGGTATTTTAATTCCCATAGTAACAGTATAATATTATGCTTTGCGGTTTTCTTAATGTACAAAAATCGAGATTTATTGGACCAACTAATCCAATGTGCAGATTGAGCATGTCTCTTCATTCATACTTTCTGAAACTCATAAATGTTATGTTTTTGAGGACGATACTGAATTCATTATAATAGATATTTATTTCAATAAAAAACTACAGAACTATACAGCTGAGAAGAATTTATTTACATATCCTAAGAAACCCATTATTTTGACAAATGGAACTCTGTCAAAATATCTTCTCTGCTAAAAAAACGTAAACGTTTGTTTTGTCGCCCGTACAAATGAACTGGACTTCTATTGAAAAGACTCTTTTGAATTGAATAAATGCGATGCTATCTTTTTCAACAGCCAAATGCAACGAAAGATCGCCCAAGCTATTTTGGATGCAATAATTAGGAACTTGCTTCTACACCAGTGAATTATGTCTTGGTTCAGAGGCTGTGGAGGGTAACCTCCCACATGACGAAAAATAGCAGTTTATTTCCTGATCACTATGCAAATGTTCTATGTGGCATAAAAGCATCAAGTCACGAGATTTAGTTTACAGATTGCATTAATATCAAATTTGGGAAGCTGATGAAATCTTGCCAGGTGAAGAAATGGAATGATGTTTTAATGAAATAAAATTTGAAATATCGCCATCGTTTTATGGCATTACCTCGGCGGTCCATTATGTATTAACCAATATTCAGACCAAATGGAAGCCTAGTTTGGAATTCGTTGTAATTATCGAAACTCAATCCAAAGAATTGTTGCAATAATCCAGAAAAGTTTTGTATGGCATAGAATTATATTGAAAATATTGTTTAGCATTGCTCACTCTTTCAAAACCACAGATTATAAAAGATAACTAGAAGCGCCTTGTGGGCGTAATTTGTGATCCAAATATTTTCCTAATCGAGGTTTGAATTTCCAATACAAAAACGTGTTTGTTAAATTCAAATGGGATACGATGTCAGGCGAGTGTAAGTGAGACTAGACACTAGACTGATGGGGAAGGATGGACTCCTTACTACGGTATGCGATTATTATGGTTTTTACCAGCATTATATATATTTTTTGAAACACATGGTTTATTAAGAAATAAACGGCGCGGCCGCAAAAATGTTGCACAAATCGTTTTTTGTTATGTTATTGCTATTACATTAAAACAATCTCCACATAAGGCAAGATTGTACCGCAAACTATTTTTAAATAATCACCTGACTGTATCTACGCAGTGATGAGGTTTACCGCATTTCAAAGTACTTTTATACATAAAACATTTATACACAATATATTACTATTGTGATGCCTTTGAAACAGGAATCATATTTTTAATATACAAAATAATCCATTTTGAATCCTGCGTTTTAGAAAATAGCAACGGTAAAGGGGTTTCATTGCTGGGATCGCATTTGAACTCCTCTGCACGGATAAAACTTACTGATATGTAATACTGTTAATTTATTAACAATCTGGTCAAATTATTCTTGTTAAAAATGGGACTCCGGGTGTATAACGAACGAATTGAAAGTGTTCGTAACAAAGTATCAGTCAAAAGCAAATGTTTTATACGGACGGCGGATGTTAATTCAAATATTGATACTGACGTACTTATATTGTGGCATCCCATCATGATATCTATTCAGAAAAGAACACATTTTCTCGATATACTCTAAAT
This sequence comes from Hesperophylax consimilis, assembly GCF_061612785.1. Lineage (NCBI taxonomy): Eukaryota > Metazoa > Arthropoda > Insecta > Trichoptera > Limnephilidae > Hesperophylax > Hesperophylax consimilis. The sequence continues at coordinate 19,689,654 of NC_142838.1, forward strand.
GGCTAATATTTTACCAGGAAGTTGGCATGCTGTCACTTTTTTAACAGGATTATTTTTCTCCGTGTGGCTGACTGTTACTTTGGAATGTTACCGTAAATAATTTCATTGAAAATAAATAATAAAATTCCTACATTCTATTTCCTAAATTCCTACATTCTATTTCCTAAATTCCTACTTTTTTAATATTGTTTTATTGCTTACATTTTAAATACCTTGTTGTTCACTGTACGTTATGAATACCTTAAACGGTATTTATAAAAAAAGCTTAATTAAAGAAATAAACTCACGGTTAAGACTCATTTTCATTGAAAAAAGGAATTGATTGAAATACTTTTTCAATCATGAATAATAATAATATTTTTGTATTCCAGAATGTGGGAATGTGTTTTTTTTTTGAATAATAGATATAATAAATTAACAAATAAGGACAACTATGCAGGGCGTGGTTTTGAGTGAGCTTGGGCCCAGCGCTCACTCAGGAGTGGCGTTTGGTGCTGGTAGGCTGCGGTCACCAACGTGTTGGCGGAGGCCATTAGCCGCATCCTGGCTCCAGTGACCCGGTGTCTCATCAGGCCGGCAAATCCATTCAGTCCTAGTTCCGTGAACATTGTCGATGCGCTGCTGTATCTTCGGTATCCAAATCTGACTCTACAGGCGTCATTATATTGAATTCGGAGTCGTTCCATCGAGCAAGTTCGGTAGTAACACCATGTCTCACACGAATACAGGCCTGTACAGAATGCGTTGAACAGAATTGTTTTTAACAGTATTGCTGCATTTGCAAAAGCTGCGGGCAATCATATTAGACACTATGCTTAGGCATTAGACAATAACAGCGATTCCTAAACGAAAATCTGAAACAGAAAAATCAGAAAAAGATGCGGTCACATTTAGTGCTCGAACCCAGAACCCTTGCCTTGCCGTGTCCTGGCAAGGCAGGGATTCTATCTATCGTATCTTTTTCTGATTTTTCTGTTTCAGATTTTCGTTTAGGAATCACTAATATTGTCTTCAATAATTAAAAATTACAATTTGAGGTTTTACTTTTACTCATCGAGTTATTCCAAAAAATAAAAATATTTTTATTTTTATTTTGTTATAATGTCAAAGTTTCTCCTAGTTTATTTGTGTACATACTCACTCACTTGATAGAAAATATAATTGAAATATTATATAAAAGCGGGTAAATAAGTGTAGGTTCATTTTATACAGGATTTTCCAATAAGGTGTTATTTTGATATTCAATCGTAAAAGATTAATGGTTTCGTTGCTTGTGGGGCACGTAGCGCCGTTTTGTTGAAAATAAACGTTTTCCAGATCAATACCATCCAATTCCGGCCATAAAAAATCATTAATCATCTCTCGATAGCGCAATCCATTCACCGTAGCTGTTGCCCCAGCCGGACCATAAATCGCACCAAACAGTCACACGTTGAGGATAGAGAGGCTTTTCAACAATAACTCTTGGGTTTTCCGAGCCCCATATGCGACAATTTTGCTTGTTGACGAAGCCACCGAGGTGTAAATGGGCCTCATCACTCAAGATGATTTGCATTTGATTCACTCAAGTGAATTTTAATAATTTCAATGCGTTGTTGAAGCATGTAACGTTCCATTTTTATTAATAGCGTAGTTTCTACTTGTCAAATGTTAAAAAATGACAGCTTCAAAAGTAACATCTACCGAAATAGCGGGCTATTCAAAATAACACCTCTTATTGTAAAACCCAATACATAAAACATGTAAATATATTTATAGAAAGTAGAGAAAAGCGGAGAAACGCCGGGAACACGTCAGATAGTTACAAATAAAATTAAAGGTGAACTGAATTATGAAAACAATATTTAAAATAAATATTCTCAATCAAAATATTGCTAAGTGAAATATAAAATTTTCATCAAGTTAAATTATACCTATTATTTTATACTAGACAACTTTTTTTATCACAGACCTTTATCAGACATTGAGAGGTCATATTGTTACATTGTCATACTAGAAATTAGTTACATGAAGAAAAAATAAATGTATTACACTAGTGCAGATATGCCAAAAATCACGGTAAAATTAAAAAAAAAAATTAAGGTTAAAAACAAAATTTCAACATTTTAATATTGCCACCGCCGAAATCAAATCCCGATCTACTGCTTGGAAGTCAACTATGCTGACCATTACACTGACAAAAATAATGATGTTACGCCCTTGAGGTGATTTTGCACAAAAACGGCGCTGTACAAATTATCCAAATATTATAATTATTAAAGAAATTAAATTTCATCTAAAACACAGTGTAAATGAAAACTGAATACTGTGGTGATATCTTAAATTAACATTAGATGAAACGATATCTGTTGATGTGCATTTTTTTTTAAATTAATTAATTATTAAAAATGTATTTTTAATTGTCCGTAAAATTAAATTTAAATTATTTAATAGGTAGGTAGGTACTTTATCGCTTGTCTGAATTCTTCACACAATCAGATCCAATTTTGAAAATTACTCTTAAATTCAAAGCAAATCCGATATCCATAGTTCATCGAACTAGAGTTACACAGGACAGAAACACCAACCGAAATAAGGTTAATATTTATGAATTTAACGTTATTTTACGCTTTAAAAACTTGGTATATAATTTGCTATTTACCAGTTATATTCTGTTCTTATAATCCACGTAAAAATTCAGCTGGGCATAAAACCAAATAAAATAAATAAATAAATTATTAGGTGGCCTATGCATCTACACCTGCTGTAGATTGTTGTTGCATATTTTACATTAATTACAACACGAGTAATATACTTTCCAAAATAATTTCTTACGTTATCTAGCTGACAAATCGGGCAAATTAAGTAAATGATCAGTAATAATTAGTATATACATTATAATTTAATAAAACGATTAAAATATAATGTTATGTTGTTCATAACTATGTGATAATTACACTAACCTATAAATATTCCATGGATTTGCCTTTATGAGAAATATACGTAGGAAACTACTTGTACACTAGTACCATAAATAAACCACTCACTAGATCGATATCTTCGGGCTTTTTCTATGAAACAAATAGGACCTAAAAACCCATAGATATGCCAATATATAGATAGTAAAATTCTCATTCGGAGCCCACTTATCATACATATAGTATATATAGTTAGGCAACAATATGACGTCACAATATTTCGGTTCGAATTGGAGTTATACCCCCTGCCTAGTACGTATTTAATAAAAAATCAATTAATTCTAACATAATTATAGGATTAAGTATTGATAATGTCAGCTGTTATCGGAAAAAAAGGTAATTCTACACAACGACATGTCCACGCAAAAAAGAAACCATAAAGGATTACTAGGAAGATAAGTACGAAATCTTTCAGGATTACCAACAGATCTTACAATTAAAAAAAATATGTGTTAGACTTTGAACTCTTGTTTTCGGGATTATTATTGTTGAAGATTTGTATTGGATCAGCTGTTAAGCTATATTATTAGGCGATTCATTCAGTGGCGTAGCTAGGTAACCAAGGGCCCTGGGGCAAATTAAAAAATGGGGCCCCACTGCTATGTAAACTGATTTTTACATTTCTTCTTTGAATTGAAACTTGTCAATTTTGGGCAATTTTCGTTTACTATCTTCTCTTTCTTGGCGTTGTTTGCGTTTAAATGCACCACTGGGTTTCTTCTTTTTATCTATATTTTAATACGCTATAAGTGTCGTTGGGGAATGAGGCACATATCACTTTCCGTCAAATTGACAACACTGCCAACCTACAGAAAGAATTTAGGGGAATTCCCTAGGCATAACTTTTGAATTTCTCTCAACTGAGTTGTCATGATTAAAGTGGAGTTGCAAGTTGTAACCTGTCATATTTATTTTGAAAATTGGAGAAATTTCCAAAAGTTCAGTTCGATCGAGATTTCTGGTAAAGATTCGAGGGCCCCCTGAGCTTGTGGGCCCCGGGGCACTGCCCCGCCTAGCCCCTAGGTAGCTACGCCACTGGATTCATTGCAAAATATTGCTAAATTAATTGGCAGTTTTTTAGCGAGTTTATTTCTTAAGTCTGGAAATTATTAAGTATCGGGCCTGCATAAAATCCTTTGAAGTTGGCCGGTTTAGTTGGCAATTTTAACCTTAAAATTATAGATTGGATAGGAACAACATCAACCCGTAAAAAATAAAGTTTGTTTACTATTATACATCTATTTTAAAATGTGTTTTTACGGTTAAGCGTAACGTTAGTTATAATGTACACGTTCATAGATAGCGGTAGTTTAATTATTTGTTTAAAACACGCTTTTTGCAAGTTATTGCTTTACAATATTAGGACGAATTATTTGTTTGCGCCCCTACTAATATGAATAAAAACATTGTCCGTTTAAAATCTCAATTCTTTCGAAAAAAGCATACAATTACAATATCGTACTGATGGTTCAATTCGATGATGAATTTTTATGCCTTTCTTATTGTATACAAGGCAAAAAAATACTATAATAAATTGTACCGATGATTCAATTCAATAATGTATCTGTATGCCTTTTTTCTTGTATGTAAGGCATACAAATACAATACTGGACCGATTATTCAATTCAATAATGTATTTGTATTCCTGTCTTCTTGTATGTAAGGCATACACATACAATAGTGTACCGATGATTCAGTTTAATATTGTATGTTTATGCCTTTCTTGAAAGAATTGACTTTTTATAGGGACAAAACTATTTATTAATATTAAAATTGTGTACGTACGGGCGCGAACAAATAATTTGTCTTAATATTTTAAAGCATAATTTGCAAAATCGGTATTTAAGTGAAATAATTTAATTGGCGCCATCTCTGATATAGCAGAATTAATTATTTTAAATTTACCTTTAACTTAATCTGGAGTCAACAACTGGATGGAACTGAAAGAGGGAACCCAGGAACTGGAGTCAACAACTCTACCAACCTCGCAAAATGCAGATCGGGTAGGACTGATATTTATTGAGTTTACTAACTGCTGGACTGTCCTCTGATGACGTTACAGTTTGTACAAGTCCAGTGTGTTCGTGAGTGCCACCAAAAGTTGACGGAATGTATTATCATCGACAACGACTCTATCTGCCGAGTTTCAGCTCTATCGGATGAAGGGGAATGGGTAAATTTACGCTTCAAAGATTTGCATTAATTCATTACCGAAAACTAAATGAAATTCAAACACATGTATTTAAAAATCAAGCACGCAACAAATTTATATACCCGGCCTTACAACTTTATTATAATACTAGTGGACGCCGCAATGTTTCCACCATGTACTTCTGTATATCACAATGTTGCTGTTAAAATGACTACATGTCATTACATCGATTTTAATTTGTCTCAGTATCTCACTCTGGAGCAGATGTATTGCGTTAAGTATTCCTAGGGTATCCCCAACTTCTTTTCCCATTGAAACCAATTTTCCATTCTCTCAAGACTCCTGGCACTAATAAGAACAAACTTTGAAATTTTCAGCTTTTTCGGTTCGACTACTTTACGAGTTTTGCAAGCTCAAACGTACGCATGCTGAATTTGTATACAATAGGATTGAAGTACATACTTCCCTAATACGTATTGATTCATTGAAAAAGATATATAAGAATATAGATATACATTCTAATAATAGAATATAACATATATGTGAATAATAAAAAATATGTACGTAAAATACTGCATATTAGAGCATACAATCATGTAATTTGATCTAGCTTATTATGATGAATGAATAACAAATAAAAGACTAACAAAACAAAAAAAAAATCGATTTGTATTTTGGGATTCTTAGCTTACCGATACAATCACGCTTATGTATACTGTCGATCCGTGTGTGTGTATATTTTAGATTGAAATAAAAAAATGATTGCAACGAACTTTAACAAAAAATAATCTTTCTAACAAAACCACTTAAACAAAGGCGTCTGCAAATGATGCTTTGAAAACGCTGATTACCAAATGGTTTTATTTCTTTTTCGAATCATACACAAAGAAAACAGTTCTGAGTAACATTTAGATACAAATAACAAAGATGAGCACACTTTTGGGATCAGAGAAATGCGCTCATCTTATCTCTAAGAAATACGGAAACAGAACGCGTCGTTATGTTGTGTTGGCTCATCGCCACACGGAATATCAACACGTGAAAAGAAAAACGAAATTAAAATACTACGGTTAAAAACAGAAATAGTTCACCTTTCCTTCAACTCGGATATAGTAATATTCAGGGAAATGCACCTATTACGAGAGCAACTTTGCATTCAATTTTGTGAAATTACTATATTATATCATAAAGTCAATGTTGGACACATGTAAAATATTGTAATAAATTAATTGGTGTTATTACTATGACTATTTAATACCTACTTGGATTTGTTGAACGCAGAATTTAAACAAAAAGATACATCAAAAATATTTCCCAATGGAGTGTTCAATGGATGTAAATTACATAAATATCAAAGTTTTGTTTAAAGATAGATCGCAGTTATTGCTTATCCTTGAAATAAAATCGTTTGAGAATGGACTTTTTCGTAGGACTGTGATTAACACAAATGGTATGTTAGAATAAATTGATAAACAAAGATAAGTATTATAAACGTCACAACTGTATGGATTATTGATTACAGTGAATTAATACTTAAACGCCGGATTAAAATTTGCAAAAACACATAATAATTATTTTACCTGCGTCATATTTAGTTAATTGTAGTTGACATTTTATGCAGTGAGTAATTTATGTAGGAAGGCACATTAGAAAATTCCCTTATAAATAGTACTTACAGGAAATCAATATATTTATTAATGCATAGTTAACAATAATACATCTATTGCTTTTGCTATTTCACACCTCTATTCGATCTAGAAAAGACACGGGTACGGAAAAAATAAGTAAATAACGCAGCGAGAGTTGACTCGAAAATACAAGATTAGCATTGAATGTATTTGTGCGTCAGTATACGTTTCCACCAGCGAGGAACAACCCTTTGTCTTGTTTACTTATTGTCACTAGCGGAAGAGGAAGAAGAGCAAAGGTATATTATTGTCAAAGAATATTCTTAGGAAGCTTACAGCGTGTCCTATTTATATCGGTTCCAGTGACATCGGGTCATCGGGTGCACCATATCGCGAGTGAAATAATCTCAGTTATCATTTTTTAAGTTCGCATTGTAATTAATGGATTTTCTTTTAGTTTTTCTGCAAAAAATATTTATTTTACTTTTCAACTAATTTATTCATTGGACTACACATACTACCTACTAATAAATATAGAATATAGACCATGGCTAATGCTGATAATACAAGCACATATCTATCTATATAAATACGTTTTCCATTAACCAAATGATAAATAATATGTTAGTTTTCCAGTATAGTTTTCCGCGATGTTCTTTATCTCGTTAACGTCTCCTTATTTGACTAGCGGAAAAGAAATAGCAAATTGTTCACTGTGTTCGAATATAAGAGTGCATACTTTTTTAATTGTTTATTACTTCTTTCAATTCAGTCCCAAATATCATAATATTCAGAGGTATTTTAATAACTAAAAAATGAAGACAATGTTGGTAGTTCTTATTCGAAGTATGATACAGTTAAAAGTGACCGAGGAGGATAGGGTCCCATTAGCGCAGTTGGTAGAGCATTGTCCCGGAAAGACAAGGGTCCTGGGTTCGAGTCCCAGATGTGACCGTTTCCTTTTCTGATTTTTCTGTTTCAGATTGTCGTTTAAAAATCACTAATAATGTCTTCAATATTTAAATATTACAATTTGAGGTTTTACTCAATAAAAGTTATTCCGAAAAATAATAATATTTTAATAACCTTCAGTATATTAATAACAATGAAATAAAATAGTATTAGGCACGCCAAAATACATCTTATGTAACCAAATAACTGACTTCAAGCCATTTAGCTTCAAACGCTGAATTTATTTATTTTAGATGTATTAAAGTCTAAACGATACACACTGTATGTAAGTTATGTATCTGTGTAAGTACTGGGATGAAGTCAACTAAGGTTGATAGTTGATATACCTATACCTAACTGTAGTAATTTTAATTGATGTCGTAGGATATAAACATTGTACATTATGATTGCGTAATGCATGAAGCTGGTTAATAACCGATAAAATAGTCCTGCTAATGATTATGTAATTACTATAAATATGATTTATTAGAATGAATACACCAAGCCTGATTCTAATGAAACTTTACCAATTTACCACCGCTTTGTTTGAATGACGTGGATGTCATTAGCAACGTATTATGATAAAAGAGTCTGCCATTTTATGACATATTTACAAAATAAATAATCAGGGGTGGCTTTTTTAGTCTCGTCTCCAAAATTATCAGTCCCAACCCCCCCGCACCAAGTGGCAATATGGGATACCCGATTCGGGAATACTGTGTGGCAGCATAAAGTGGTAAGCCAGAGCAGATAAGGTTCTAGAAGGTTAGGTTAGGTTAGGTTAGGTTAGGTTAGGTAGAAAGTACCTGGCTACTCAGACCTGGTTACTCAAAAAATCTATAGCAATTTCATGTATGCTGTTTCTGTATGGTGATTTCTCGCCAGGGCAAAGAACTACGAGTATCTCTCACTGAGAGGAGGTGCCACTAAGTGACATTCTATTAAATTTAGTATCGATCGTATGGAAAATATTTGTTTGTATAGTCTTATTTATCCTCTTTGGAATATAAATCAGCCGCTTCCAGATTCTACTGTTATGCCACAGAGGTCGACTATTTTCAATCTTTCAAACAAGTGATAACTTGTCTTTAATTTACTTTGGAAAAATCAAAGAAAACCTTTATTTCGGTGGCTTCCAAATGTTCATTCATATTTATTCAACGTAATGACCATAGTGATACCAGAGTGAAAGTAAATAATAATAAAAAATTATTAGTCGCGTGGTTTCACTGATAACCAGTTCAACTGAAAAGCTATCAAAATAATAATATGCTTACATTAATCACTATAAATTCCAATAAACTAAAAAATATTATTATAATTTTATCGGTCGCAATATCTCGCAAAATTTCAAACCATTTATTTGCTCAACCGACCATAAATGTAAATAAAATAATTACCCCCAGCAAATCTGCAGATATGGAGCTCAACTTTTGACTTACGATAAGGACTTATCTTAAATGATAAATAATAATATTTACTATGAATAAATATACTATTGTTTTTGTGTTTTGTTGAAGTTCGGTGTCAAGGAAGATCTTCTCAGATAAAAGATCAATACCACACGCTGATTTAGATAAGCAAAAAAATATAATTAATAAGTATACAGATACGTTACAAATAAACAGTGAATTTAAAACAAAACTTATTGACCTGTAACAACATATCTTCCAACACGTTCATAGCACATTCCTGTGTCTCCAACTATCCCCCAATCACGAAGACACTAATTTATTGACCTGTAACAACATGTCCACATCACATTCCTGTGTCTCTAACTATCCCCCAATCACGAAGACACTAATTTATTGACCTGTAACAACATCTCTTCCACCATGGTCATAGTACATTCCTGTGTCTCCAACTATCCCCCAATCACGAAGACACTAATTTATTGACCTGTAACAACATCTCTTCCACCATGGTCATATTACATCCCTGTGTCTCCAACAATCCCCCAATCACGAAGACACTAATTTATTGACCTGTAACAACATCTCTTCCAACATGTCCATAGCACATTCCTGTGTCTCCAACTATCTCCCAATCACGAAGACACTTATTTCACCTCCCATTTTCCTACAGTTTTCCCTTCAAAATTAAGCTACGGTCTGTCAGATCCAAATAACAGATGACAACCCTATTGACCCTACCGGAAAATGTCCCCATTTTAGACGTTTTCTGTGGGAAAAATGAAAAAAAACATTGAATTTATTAAGCGTTTTTTTCTTGTCATCACGACTTTTGACATTCATTTGTGAAGTAAACAGAAGTATAATATCTATAGGTTGACAAAAAATGGATATATTCCTCAAGAACGCGGAATAATTGTGTCAAACCAATTATTTTTATTTACAAAGTTACTGCCTTCGGAAATCGAGTGAGTATTTTGCGCCACCTGTTATTAACTTTTCTTTTGTATGGATGCTACAAAGCAGTCCCAGCGAGAGGTCGTACGTGACGTCATTATTGCAGTATCTTATGTCTTTTTTGTTTTCATACAAGACATGAAGAGGACGAACGTCGAGACGTGTAGAAACTTCAAATATATTTTTTTAATTTTATTTCATATAGTTTACACTAATTATAAATTCTTGTAATTTAACACTCCAACAAAAATATCCCTAAATTGGCCCATATTGCATAGTGTCCATCCATCGTATCCAATGCACGTGCACTAGACGAAATATTGAAAGCAGCTTCAATCTTTCTGTCTACAAAATTGGTATTACAAGGGCAAAAGTATGTTTACTTATCATCCTGGCTACTGTGAGTAATATATGCAGTAACACTAAGATAATGTTACTAAATTCCATAGACACTAAGTTACAGTAATAATAAATGTCCTTATAGTAAATTGTGATGAAACAAATCAATTCCTTGCATGGCTTCAGAAGCATTTGTTGGCATTAACCCCAACCTTACATAATCGTTAAAACCTGTTGATTAGCGAAATGATAACATTTGAATTTTGTTTAATCTCAATACGAATGTCACAAAGGTTATCACAAATTAAAATTTTGCTTAGTGAAAGTTGACCTAGTCGCGTGGTAGCACCAAATGGCTCGCGACCCGGTGTGACAAAGAAGATTATTGGCTACGACGTAATCAATCATTCTTATTTGCTGACATTTCATCAATCCTAATTAAATCGTTGCCGTTCTTCTTGGATAAGGTGTGCGTTCTTCAATACAAAGTTGCTTTGTGATATTATAGGTATATCGAATCATTTGATTACCTATCAACCTGCCAGTATTTTTCTATTCCCAATCTATTTGCAAACAGAATGTTTGGCACTGCGCTCTCGCGGGCAGAAACTAACCATTTGCCTAGGAGACTGTGCCTAGGAGACTTAAACTTAGGTAGATAGACGATGTTGAGGAGAAAAAAACTTCCTTGGGTATGAGAAACTGTTAGATATAGATACACAGACCTGAAGGTATACCACTATCTTCATTCAGGATTGGTAAAGTTTATTAAAGGAGGGCACGATTCTCCAAGGGTTTTTGGCTCTGATTATGATAATAATGTTGCACGTGAATTGTGCAAAATCGCGGGCTAAATGATTATCTTTAAATTGTATGTACACACCGCAATTAATTTTTAACCTATGACTAGGATCAGAGATTAATTAAAAACATAGATACAATAGAAAATTTCTCCTCGATGATCTCACAATACCAGAAACATAAGGAAACCCATTTGAATGCTGTTTACCTTCATCGATTAAATAAATTAGAACACTAACATTGAACAGACAAAAAGCTCCATAATAAAGTTGAAGACGTCATAACAAAGCACAACGTGTGTACGAGTTTGTTGATAAACAATATTCCATTATTTCCATCAGTCCTTGTCCGAGATTGTCTTCCTCTGCAATGCAATGGATACTTTGAAGTGTGCTAACACTATTAATGCAAAATGCAATGACTGTCGGTTGTTACAAGGTCATACCAATGATTGTTTTATTTCAATGGAGTTAAAAAACAAAAGATGTCACGCAATGGTCACTATCAATATGATGTTCATTTTATATGATTGTCGTTGGAGTGGTGTTCACATTACAATAGTTTACGGCTCTGTGTTGGCGTGCATCGGGAAATAATCAACGTCATTGGATATTGTGGATATTGATGCAGAATGTGCATTCACATCATTTGGTGACATCATGCAAATAAATAGATACCCAAACAAAATGATTTGTAAGTGATTTTTCGTGAGCAAAACTGATATCTAAATTCTGTTCGGTGTTATTATAATCAGCTGCCGTTTTTTACCCTTACATCCTCTTCAACTAAATGAAATCTCTTGCCTTTAATGAATGAAAACGATAAACATTTCAAATCTTATCGCAAGGATGAAAACAAAATTTATATCTCACTCAGAACCCATTGGGATAAACATTAATTCATCTTCTCATGAACGTAACCCAGTAAATGGATAACTTTACAAAATAAACAGACAAACCTAAGAGTAGAGTAATCTTGAAAAGTTTATTTCTGTATCACGAAAGTGCTAATAGTAAAACTATTTTCATAGAGCAAAAAAATTATGACGTATCTACAAATTAACTTTATTTAATGGACACCATCCAATAGTTGGCGTTAGTCGTTAAAAAAAGTTTTCAGTGGCTTTTCAAAATATTTAGTACAAATGTTTAGAAGAGGTATAGTATGATGCAATATTTTTATACATTGGATCACAAAACACAGAAGGCATTCAGTCATTACGCTTCTTATTGAAAGTGCACAAGTGTATTGAAAACTGAACATGTGTAATATTATTGACCTTCGTAACATGGTAACATCTATCAAGCTAATGTTTGGTGTGGAAAGGCGAAATAAGAGTATTATAATAAACCATCTAATGATTATGTAGATTTCTGAGTTATTTGATCTCGAATACTTTGTTATTCCCGCGTCGCTTCGTATCTTACTAAGGGCGAGGGATACTGTTGGTTAGTTTTTTCCCCGCCGCGCCGCCGCTCTGGCTTACAAATGTGATCTCTGGACGGGATGACGCAGCTGTGATGACGTATACTAGATCCCTACAGCAAGCTGCTTCCAATTGCCTCCTGCGCTACTTCAGTGGACGCTCCTAAAACCGTCTGCTTAGGAGTTCAGCTAACCCAGAGGCAGAATATACTCGTTGAAAACCTTGTGGTAAATAAGTTACCTAACTTCGGCCACCTCTGGCAGGTCTGACCCAAGCGACACTTCGTAAACCGTCGGCTTAGGAGTTCAGCTAACGCAGAGAGAGAAAATACTCTTTAAAACACTTTTGGTAAAACAGAGGGTTCAGAGAACATATTAGGTTCCCTTGGGAGGAACGATGCAGGTGTAACCTATTTCCCAGTGAGCCAATAAAGTGATTGCTAAAGTTCATAACACTTTTTTACTATTGTTGAACTTCTATAAATAGGTGTCATATTTGCAAATTGATTGTACCCTAAATAAAGAGTAACTGTGTTCTCATTAAAATTGTGCATTTATTTAATAATCCCGTTACAAATAGCACCCAGCGTAGAGCTTATGCTTCACCGAGTCATTTTAAACTGATAAGCTTAAGTTTAAGATTAAATTTTTTCAGAAAGGGTGTTGGGTGAAGTTTGTAAGGATGGTAGTTAATTTCTGACAAGAGATGTCACTAGAAGAAGAAGAAAATAATACAAAAGGTTGGTAGGTATATTCGAATGATTGTTAATTCGTTTATAATATTATTGCTGTCCATAATTAGTTCGATCATCTCCAGAAAAGTTCCCACAAAAAACTCAACACATAAACACGCTACAGGGTTCACAGAAAACTTATTAATCCCAAAAGCAAACAAAACTATATTTCAAAAAGGACCACACTACATGGCCATTAAAGTACATAACAACCTTCCACGAGGCATCAAACAAATAACCGACGTACTTAAATTTAAATCATCACTAAAAACATTTCTTTTAAACAAAAATCATTACACCTTAAATGAATACCTTACATAAATTAAATACCTCTGTTTTTTAAAAAAAATAAATTATTTACATACATTTGTTAACATGTAATTGTTGGGTTATATAATATAATGTGTATTTGTTGGGTTAGCTGGAAGAAATAGGATGTAACCTATAGCTGGCTCTACTCTCGCGCGCGAAGTCGCGCCGTAAATTCACGCCGTGAATATACGCCGCGATCCGCGCGTGAACTGTGTCCATCCACACTCGCAAAGCTTCAGTCTTGTTCGCCGCAAACCCTTTGTCGCGGGCCAAAAAACCGACAAAAATCGGGGAATGGCGCGAAGCGCGAATGCGAAGATTGCGAAGGCGTGAACAAAATCCACACTCGTGTTTCGCGGCCTTCGCGGCCGTTCGCGCCGCGAGTGTAGAGCGCGCTTATTATACCCTTTGTACTCTTTTTGTACAGTAAATATTTTTTTGAATTTGAATGTACAGATCTATAAAGAAACATGTAAGACGAGGAGGTTGATAACACCATGGGTGGGACATTAGACAAGCACACGGTTGGATCGAATTCGATTTTTAAAGCGGGTACCGACTTACTCCATTTATAGAAAAAATTACGCTGTTGGCAAAAGAATTTAGGTATTATAAATCTTATAGTCAATAGCTTTTCTACATCAATTTTCATAAGTTAAAAACATAAAGTTTGCCTCTTTGTATAAGATATGATTGAGCATTTCTTTTTTGTTTTTACGTTATCGTCAGTAAATTAATAAACGATCTTTATCTGTTTTTTGTGTCAAAGCTGGCGTTCGTTAACGAGTAGCACTTTGCACCTGGGTCATCGATGGTGATAACCTTCAAATTGTCTATGTACGGTACAAATGGCACGTAGGTAATAGCTGTCATCTCTCATCGGAAAAACGACTAGAAAATCCCAGAATCTGAACCCGAACGTCGAATTTCAATATTCATAAATTTTTTTTAGCTCTCATATTAAATGTACACATATTTAATTAATTTCAAGAGTTGAAATTATTTGTACTAAATTATTTCCGTAAAAAAAACAATACCAAATAATAGCAATCATTTTTGACTGTCCTAGAACGGGAGACCTTCCTAGTTGGACAGTCAAAATCTATGCTCTAATATCTTTGTAACAAACAAATAAATAAATAAATAAAATATTCCCTGCATTGAATGTTCCGTGGTGATTAATAAACAATTTTTTTGAAAATTAAATAATAACTTTATGAAAAACCACGAAATTTTATTTATTAAATTTACAACCGACCAGTTTCGCTTAGTACATTCATCTTCGGGGTAAAAACTAAACTGTTTATTTTTTAAACTCAGTTTAATTTTATTCCCTAAAGATGCTTGTACCAAGCGAAATCGGTCGGTTATAGAAAAACTAAATATGTAAAATTTCGTGGTTATAAACAAAGTAATTTTTTTATAGCCATGAATATGTCAAACCACAAAGTGACTGCTTTCTACAGTAGGTGAATAATATAATTGTAATCTATGATTTGAGGGCGTTGTATTTACCGTATATCTCCTACAAAAAATTAAGGTCCTTATAAGTTCAGTTTGAAAACCCTACCTACGCTGCAGTTACTTTTCAAAATCTTAACTTTTCAAGTTCCGCACACTGAAAAGGTGAACACGTAACATTTTACATAAGTAGCGAAATTAATGTTTCCCCACTAACCTTACAAGGTATTTTGATCAAATGTAATTGAATGCAGTTATTTAATTAAATGCGCTATACAATCTAGATAAATACGCATATTGGCAATACTTTAACATATATCTTAAGTATGCCGATTCATTAAAATAGAATTAGGTTATAAATTAAGTTGGTATTATTTTGGATCACATGCGAACATTTTTTCTATGCGCATGTTGAAGCACACCGATGTTCAGATGCAAATTAACATAGATTAATAATTAGAGAATAATGAAACAAATTACTAAAAATAAAATTGAGACGTACAAATTAATAACTTTTTAAAGTAAATAACTTTTAACTCGTGTACAGATTTCAATTTGCAGTGTTTTTTTATAAAAAAATGTATATTTATTTGTGACATTTGAAAAAGGTAGGTACATAGTTATCTGTGTAAACTTTTTTTACGATAAATCAATCACATATATTCAAATAATTATAAGCAATAATTAGAAGCCTGAAACACACATATATATTGAAAAAATAAATGCTGCCGACGAAAATCGAACCAGCTGTCTTTGCTACGTCGGCTTATTTTCAAACCGCCAAATAATTCGAAAAATACCAGTATTCTATTAAAAAACATGTATTTAGTTAAAACTTTCTTCAATGTTTTCTTGTAATTTTATTTCTTCTGTTAATTCGCCAAATATCTTAATAGATTCACAATAGATTTTTCGATACATAGTTACAATATTTCATATGACTAATATTCAACATTTCTATGCAATAAAATATTATGTATTAATATTTAATGAACAGCTTTATTCCATGCAGCGTTCCGACAAAAGAAAAAACCTACGTGCCGAAAGCTTCAGATGATGACAATATTACTTCTCTGGGATAAAACCCACCTTGATCTCATTGGACCCGATAACCCTCGGAGATGCTGTATGTGTTTGTTATGAACCTGTCGTGAATGCAACAAAAATATATATTTTAAATTAATCGATGCCCGCTCGCCTTCTCAAGTCTTCCGTCTGTACTTGTGGTTCTTTACTCATTCCCATGTATGTCTGGCTAACCTGGTTTACCTCGCTTCAACGTAAATTTTCTAATCGGAAGTTGGCCAACGCTCCATAATTATCTTAACCCACAAGGTATAGATACTATTTTGGCATACAATATTTTTCTCCCACAGTAAATTTATGTGTTTAGTATAGGTTTTTTGTGTTTTGCGACGGGAAAACTAGGCACGTGAGTTTAGCTACGTTAACGTAGAATTTCCAGACATTAAAAGCTGTGCACGTTTTATGACCTCAGAGCAGTATACAGTGTAGTGTAGCGTATACAGGTAGGTATCATATTTGCAGCTAAGATTTATTAAGCTCTATGTATTCCAACTTCAATTTAATATTCCCATTAATCTAAACAGTTTACAATAGAATTTAATCTCGTTCGTAAGTTTTATTATTGTTCAAGTCAATCGATTTGAGATGAAGGTTTTAAGAATTAAGTAGACACTTTACTGTGCCACACCTGCCAAGTACAATACCTTCAAACTAATGGGTAATTCCAGGTCTTAAAATACAAAATATCATTGTCTTTTGAAGAATCATCATTGTCTAAATGACCCATTTATCAGGTAAAATGACCACAATGACTCGAATACAAATACTTTTACTATCGCGACTATATTAATTAGGTAATATTAAGTATGCAATGGCGTCAATCTTATTTTAATTTGACGTGTAATTTATTTATTCTATTTTATAAACTATCACTTTGTTGTTTGTATATTTATCATATGGTTTACTATTATTTCTAAATAAGATTCAGTTATTGTAGTTAACCGCGCGCTCCACGTGTTCTTGTGTCCTATGTAGTAGGCACATCGATAAATGTAAAATTGAAAACAATATTCAAACTTGAATTGTTTAAAACATGTTAAATCAACTTCGTAGATAAGTTAGTATTTCTAGTGATTCATTAGTTCATTCCTACCCTTCCCTCATACTTTTTTGCTTCCCTAAACCTCCTTTCCTAAAAAGACTCCCACACCAAAGATGACTTAGGCCCGGGTGAAATTATTTTTCTCATGGCCCCTGTGTGTGGTTAGTAAAAAACAATACGGGTAATATAAAGCCACAATTTATATAAATATAATAATTTATATTTATACCTACTCATTTCGGTTTTGTATAACTTACAAACCTGGTAACCGTGACCGAAAAAATAATGTAGGATTCCGGTAAATCAGTTAGTTTCAAGTTCGAAATTCATACGATTCGTATCCGGAACTTTGGTCTTTGATGTGAATACTAAACACATTCACATCCGAAAAAATTATATTCCTGATTATTACATAGTAATATGTAAATTTCAACCAGATTTCACACATTACAAATAAAAATAAGAAATACGTAGATACTACCTACTTGCTGTCATTGAGAAAATCAGGTAATCGAATGTGCGGTTTTTTTTTCTAAGAATGTTTCAGTGTGAATTATGGCAGTATAAAATCATACAATGTGAGGTGTATTAGGTACCACTTATATTCATTTGTAAGCGTTTTATAATATAAAAAGAATCCAGATTTTTTCCCTTGTAAACTGCTTAAGTTACAAAATTATATTTAAATTTGAATTCGAATTGTTTAGTTTGATTTAGTAACGGGTGTAACCGAGATGTGCGTAACGACGTCATATTTAGTAATGGGCAGTGGCAAAACTACAGGCAGGGCTGGCAAAAGGCCATGGGCCCCGCGAACTCAGAAGTCAGAAATTATAACAAAATATTAATTTTCAAAAAAATTTAATAAAAAATTATAAATTTTATATAAGTACATAAAATTAACTAAAGTTAGACACAACTAAAGGTCATATAGGTTAAAGGTTATTAGCAAATCAGGCATCTAAAAAAATACAAAATGTTTCAATGGAAGGTTATGACGACTGAAAACATATTGTGGACGCCACAAAAAGACACGAGACATCTAAAATTCACCTGGATTCTTGTTTAACGTATCAACAATGGCGGCTACATGGAACACTAGATGTACAGCAAGAATTCATGATCAAGAAAGAAAAATCACTTTGGCACTAAGTTCTCTCTAGACTACTTGATGTTACTCTGACACTTTCAACGTGTAATTTAGTCTTTCGTGGCCACAGAGAAAAGTCAGATTGCAATGATCCAAGTTCTCGAGGAAACTTTTTGAGTATTGTTTAGTTATTAGCAAAATATTATCCGATTTTACAAGAGTTGTTAAGTAAATCAAAGGGGCAGATAAAATAATTTAGTTGTAAAATAAAAAAATGAACTCATTTCTGTTCTGCTTCTAAAAATAGAAAATGTACTCATAAATTAAATAAATGTCGCACCTTTTAACTCTATCATATTCCATACAACTCAAGATATTTCAAAAACAGATCATGGAATCCCAAAGGTGCTTATCATTAAAGAGTCAATTTTAGGATTTAATGAAGTTAAGGACCAAACTGCCTTAGCAATATCCAACCAAATTATTAAATCCATAAATCACAAAATATACCTCTAAATAAGTGTCGAGGAAAAGGATATGATGGTGCTAACATATTGAAAGGCACTTATGGTAGAGTTCAAAAACTCATAAAAGATATCGATCCAATGAATTGGCCACGGGCCCCCGATGATATAGTTTCGCCACTGGTAGTCGGCATAAACGAGATGCATTGCGATTTGTTTAACGACGTCATGTTTAGTCATGGGCATGACCGAGATGCATTGAGATGTACGTAACGACATCATATTTAGTAATGGGTATAACCTAGATGCACTGAGATGTACGTACCGACGTCATATTTAGTAATGGGTATAACCTAGATGCACTGAGATGTACGTAACGACGTCATATTTAGTAATGGGTATAACCTAGATGCACTGAGATGTACGTAACGACGTCATATTTAGTAATGGGTATAACCGAGATGCATTGAGATGTACGTAACGACGTCATATTTAGTAATGGGTATAACCTAGATGCACTGAGATGTACGTAACGACGTCATATTTAGTAATGGGTATAACCTAGATGCACTGAGATGTACGTAACGACGTCATATTTAGTAATGGGTATAACCTAGATGCACTGAGATGTACGTGACGACGTCATATTTAGTAATGGGTATAACCTAGATGCACTGAGATGTACGTAACGACGTCATATTTAGTAATGGGTATAACCTAGATGCACTGAGATGTACGTAACGACGTCATATTTAGTAATGGGTATAACCTAGATGCACTGAGATGTACGTAACGACGTCATATTTAGTAATGGGTATAACCTAGATGCACTGAGATGTACGTAACGACGTCATATTTTTTTAAGGGTCAAAATGATTCTCTAGACATAAAATTTATTAAAAGAAACTAAATATGAATGATGGTTTAAAAAAACGCTACAATTCTACAATTCGAACTGAAAACTTTATTTATGTAAGGGATTAATTATCGATAAATGTGAAAAACATTTCGAAAATTATTAATTATTAATCTTAATTTATTATTTATTAATATTTAAAAGAAAAACAAACATTCCCGGGTTACATATAACCTGACAATATTTAAAAATGTCTTACTAACACGACAGTAAGCGGAAAATGTGGTTTGTGTTGTGATGGAGTTGAACACACTACGCCTGGGTGGGACGCAAATGCCACTGACCAGTAATATGAAAATTGTGATATTTAAATGTTTTTATCGCCCCTTTTTTCAGCTACGATTATCGTTTTCATAGAATTTAAATCTATTTCAGTGCTTTGAAGTATCTAAATTACATAAATAAACGAGCCAATAAAGTTTTAACGTACACGTATGCTTAGAAATCAATAACAACATCATTTGTACTGTGTCCAGCGGAAGTCGTCACCAATAGATCAAAGAATAAAATCTGTTCGATAAGTAATCACTATCAGTAATCACATTTAGTAATAATTGAGGGCTGATTAGTAGAAAAATATTGTTATTGAACAACAGGTTTTATTGAAGATCAGAAATAAGACATTATAATAAATAATAATAGTCCATTTATCATCCATGATTAAGTGTTTTGACAAATAACATAATCTGGCAATATTATTTTCTGTTGTCAATCAGACAGATTTTCATCATCTTGTTTTCATTTTGATCAATTTCTTCAGATACGTACACGGACATATTAGTACCTAAGGTCAAATTGTTTTAGATATTTTTTATAATTTTGCAAGATTTTTGGGAGAAAATATTTAAAAAATGATAAATGCTGAATATAATAAATGAGTTGAAATATTGCTTGTTCGATTGTGTAGAACTTAGCTAGCAGGGTAATTTAACCCACGACACATTTACCAGCTCAACAAAATTCAAAAGGTTCTAGCCATGGACCAAGACATGGCTCTTGTGTATTTTTTTTTTTTTTTTTTTTAAAAAGAAAGACAAACATTCCCGGGTTACGAATAACCCAACAATGTTTGAAAATCTCCTACTACCACCACAGAAAGCCGAAAATGTTGCTTGTGTTGTGATGGAGGACTTAGCCAGCCGAGGAATCGAACACGCGACGCTCGGGTGAGACCCAAGCGCTATGCCCACTCAACCACTGACCGGTCTATACTATGAAATACAGTAGTACCCCATTGTAAAACCAGATGAGCCCAAAGACACGAAAATTTTATTACACCTAAAATTTAGAATTCCCTACTTCCAACCTTTCCAACCAAGAAACCATGTTGTGTCAAAAGTAATCCATATATATTATAAAAGTAAGTGTAAAATGTTCGTGCTGCCAAACTTCAGAAACGAGTCCCGGTACGATCAAGGGAGTTATATGGTGTGGTAGACCTCTATCCCCCATCCACGAAAAAGGCTCCCGTTTTTATCTGAATGGCGTCTTTTGACGATATAAAGGCTGGAAGTTTCGCCCTCTAGAAATTTCTAGAACACTCGAGAGCATTCCACAACATTCCAGATCATCCCGGAACATTCTGGAAAGTTTTGGAATGTTCGAGAATATTCCGGAACGTTCGGGAACATCCCAGATCATAATTAACTAAAAAATATTGGAAACTATCAGCCCATCAAGTTGTGTACCCTGGGCTACTTTCTGAATGAATACACTGACAACCTTTCATGATTTAAGACCACGTTGTATATATTTAGATCACAATTCAAAAGCAATGATTGTCGTAAAAAAATATTGAAAGAATATGACTCTATTGTCTTTAGCTCAACTATTTTTTATTCCAAAAGATACCAAAGCGAAAAAGTAGAACCAATGACCAGTTTCTTTTGGCAAATTTTCGCTAAAAAAACATTAAAGATTGAAAAATCAATGAACAATGTGAAAAAAAACAGAGTCAGAATATATGTGTAAACAATAAATGAACGATTTAAAGAAATTCTCAGTGACTTTAGACAAAAAAAATGGTGAAAATTTTGTGCATCCATATCTTTTTTCTCAAATTTCTAATTTTTGTAAAAAAAAAACGTCAGGGAAAAACTAAAAAGAAACATTTAAATGCTGCGGGCCTAAAATGCTGAGAAAAACACTGACGCAATCAAAGCCTATTCTAATAATATTGATTAGGTACCAACTTGTTTTGTTATAGTAACATAATGTATAAATATATATATCAGCAATATTTATCTCATCAGCTTCTGTGCGATATAAGTACCCCCTGCGAACCAAGATAATAATATTAGTAAACAGGAATTTATGTCAACACATCCATTGCCATTTTTATTATTATAAGGTAAATAACTCCTGTTGCTGTGGACACAAGATGTTATTGATTGGGTGTGAACTTGATTCACTCTTTTGATGAAAAGATAATTCAATTTTTTATCAAAACATTGTGATGCCGCTGTAATTTATTGTTAAAGTTGTTTGTTTGAGATGCTACCTATAAATGTGGTGCCGATAAATAATTACACGCTAATATTTTTATAATTCAAAGTTCAAGTCACAGTTTTGCTACTTTCATTGTTCTTACTAAATTGGCTTGTTAACTGCTATCTATGGACAATCTTTACTAAAATCAAGCGATCTGTTCTCTAGAGCTTTGATGTAATGAAATCTGCAAAACAGCCGTCAGACAAAAGTCGACACGATGATCTTTAGCCGACAACTTCAAAATAAAAAGTTAGATATTTTCATATTTTTCTTTTTTTAGTATCTGCCATAGCATGATTGGCATTTAAAATTTAAAATAGGGCCGAAAACAAATTATTTCTTTAAAAAAAGGCTTCAACAAATAATGTACAATAAGAACAACGTGAAGCGCCCTTGGGGTGTTTTTAAAAACATGCATTAGAATTTCGATTTTGATTTTTCAAATAATGAATGAATGCAAATCTTGAAGGTGAAAATTATTCCTCTTCCCGACATCTGATTGAACTGTAACTCGGCAGATAGACTCGTTGTCGATAACAATGCACTCTACCAACTGGTGGCAATCATGTATACACACGCGGACATATTCGCACTTCTAATTTGGATGAAATTACAGCAGTTATACGGCAATCGCATTTGGCCTAGTTCTTAGCGTGATTGACTCCAGCCCCTGGGGATTAAGGTTCAATCATCGGTCAAATCATTTTTTATACATTTTTTTGTGTTTGGAATTATTTAATGCATATAAAATACCTAGATGCGACCGAAGCTTTTTCTGAGTTTTAGGTTTCAAATCCTTCGTGTGATAGTGGTTAATACTGTTTTCAATGATTAAATTAAATTTATAAAGTTCACAGCTGTTAAGGAGCCCCCTGGAGGAAGGTTCAGGATGTTTTTTTACCGCGATAATAAAAAATAAAAAAAATAAATAAAATAGAACATACTTTGACATTCCTAAGAAGTCGTCAGATTATGATGTTTCTTATTTATGTATTTTATTCCTTTAGATTTACACACACTACAATATGATACAAGATATAATTAAAATATTTTTAGTGATTATAGACTATTGTACCTTATCAGGTCGAAATTATTGGTTCTTAACTAGGCAAATTGCCCGTTCCAAGGAACCAAAATATGTGAAAGTAAGTGTGTGATTTGTCTATGTCTATAATATATCTCATTAATGTTTTAATTTGTGATGTTTAATCGTTACAATCTTATGATAGAATCGAACTTGAGCTGTTGTGTATGTTTCAATTGTGTATGAGCAATAATTAGAATAGTGGAAGATACATATAGTGTGTGATTAGTCTATGTCTATTTATTATGTGACGTTATTTAACATTTTTTCAGATTCTCCCCTACCCAGTTCAATCAACCATTTAGTTATTATTGGGCCTATGTAGGAAATATTACAAGATTTTATGTTTAATTCAGGGGGGATTTTGTTGTACAGTTTAGGTCCCAAGTATGTGTGTGTCTTTTGATACTTTGCCGTATTGCTCGTTGGGATCATAAGGTAATTTCTGGTGTGGCTTCTTGTGATATGTTTATGGTCAATTTTATTCATATTATCTAGATTTTTATGTATATGGATGATAACCTTTTTAGTAAAAGTATTTTTTTATTACCAAATAACTTCTCTAATAATCCGTTTGTATACAAATCTACAGCTTTGTTCCAAGACTAATGACATAGCATTCTTGACCTTCAAAATTCAAGAAAAGGTTATTGCTTATATTATATTTCAAAAATTTTTGTCTAAAGCCCGGGCAACTCCGAGAAGCTATTATTAAATAAAATATTTCCTACATAAAATATTTGGTTTGCGTTATTTGAGTTATTCACCAAGTTCAAACAATAACATATTGACAGTTGAATAGAAAATGTGTAACTGTTACAAATCGACAACACGCCACGAGGAAAGTGTGTCTAGGTTGAAGCGTTTTTTGAGAACGACACTTTCAGTCAACGTATTGATAAACATTTCACAATCTTCACCGGTCGTCAAACACCTCGACACACCTCCGCCGCAGACATACCTGCTTGTCTATGTAATACAGGTAAAATCGAAGTTTTTATGGCTTATTTTACCAACATAATATAAAGAATAAAATGAAATATCTAAAATAAGATTCCATGATAAAATAGAACAGAAAAAGGATAAAATAGAATAGGAAAAGTAAAAAAAATAATATAACCATAAAACAGGAATAACAGTCCCAACTGCTATCAACCGTCTGGAGCAAGTGAGACTAAGGCATCCCCAACTAGGGTATGTTATGAGACTGAAGGTAGTTGGGAGGGTAAGGAGATGTGGGGAAAGAAGGTGGAGAAGTACCTGACTATTCAGATCTGGTCACCAAAAACTAATAAAGACATTACAATTATTATTTTTTTGGTAAACTAATGTTTAAGACAAGATTTTTTTATGCATAGCACAAAGGGTAACAATTATTTTATAAGCAATAATTATTAGCCTGAAACACTCATCCACATTGAAAAATCTCCTGATAAAAGATACATGACGCCAACGGGACTACAACGGGACAAATGTATCTTTTATCAGGAGATTTTTCAATGTGGATGAGTGTTTCAGGCTAATAATTATTGCTTATAAAATAAAGACATTTCAAGCAACGTTTCGAAACTGATTGGTGGTCTTACACCAGGCCCTCGATTCTTGATGAAGTCATTCCACTCGTTATTTGAGTGGAATGACTTTTGACGTTTGGCGCATGCAAGTATGTACCTTCGAGAAAAGTCGAGAGAGAATAAGAAACTCGACCAATCTATGTTCTTGTATGTATGAATTGATACCCAGGGCGATGCTGAGAGTATCTTCTACTCTGGAACGTGCCGAAAGTATAATTTATATTATTTTAAATGAATAAATTGTGAAGTAACACAAATTCATCAAATTTTCTTTCACGCGCCGCAATTTAAACCCGCGACCTTCGTATTGCTAGTCGAGAGCCTAACCCCTTGACCACGGAGGAAGTGAAGAAAGAAATTTAAAAAATAAAATCGTAACCTAAACTGATCTCACCTAACTTACATGACCAAACCTAACCTGACCTAAACTAACCTTACCTAACCTAACCTAACCCAACCTAACCTAACCTAACCTAAACTAACCTAACCTAACCTAACCTAACCTAACCTAACCTAACCTAACCTAAACTAACCTAACTTGTTATTTTATAATGTTCTGTTTTATCAATAGAGTTAACCTTGAAATAAATACCAATGCTTATTTTTGAAGTAATATTCAAAAAGCTATTTTAAGTGAGTAGCTTGTTTTAAATAGTATGCATCCTTGTTAATATCGGTTTATTATTTTTTTTTAAATGTCTGAAGAAATGTCTTTGAAAGGTCTTTGGAAAGGCGAGGAAATATGTTTAATGTGATGCAAGCTAACGACTGTCCCAACTAAAGACTAAATAAAGTAACTGTTGTCAGGATAAGGGAATGGAGGGAGACAATGGCGAAACCTGACAGTATAGATCTTGTCAAAGCTAAGATGTTTTTACGATGATCTATCTTCTAATAATATATCCCAGGAAACGATATTAAGGGTGCAATATTATTTTATTGATTGCAAGCGTGAAATAATTTTATACATATTAAAATTTGCTGTATAACCTTTGAGGAAAGTATGAATACATATACAGGTTTTCCAATAAGAGGTGTTATTTTGAATATCCCGCTATTTCAACATTTTTGACATTTGACAAGTAGAAACTACGCCATTAATAAAAATGGAACGGTACACGCCTCAACAACGCATTTAAATTATTAAAATTCACTTGAGTGAATCAAATGCAAATCAATTTGAGTGATGAGGCCCATTTCCACCTCGGTGGATTCGTCAACAAGCAAAATTGTTGCATCTGGGGCTCGGAAAACCCAAGAGTTATTGTTGAAAAGCCTCTCTATCCTCAACGTGTGACTGTTTGGTGCGGTTTATGGTCCGGCGGAGTCATTGGCCCTTACTTTTTTGAAAATGAGGCTGAAGCAACAGTTTCGGTGAATGGATTGCGCTATCGAGAGATGATTAATGATTTTTTATGGCCGGAATTGGATGGTATTGATTTGGACAACGTTTACTTTCAACAAGACGGCGCTACGTGCCACACAAGCAACGAAACCATTGATTTTTTACGATTGAATATCAAAATAACACCTCTCATTGGAAAACCCTGTATAAACACACTTTCTGATACGCTTAACCAATTCACAGATATTGCTCTTCCACTTCAGGTGTTATTCTATTATAACTCCGATATATTTAATTTCTGATACTGAGTTCAATATTGAACAGCCTACACTACATGTGCTTTTATTACATTTGTTAATGTGAATAATTATTTTAGTGTTTTTAGTTTATTAATTTAGAAATGTATGTAGTATGTTTTGTTAGTGTTCAATGAGAGAAGGTTTGTATCGAACCATTGTTTTAAGGTGTTCATGCTATTACTTGCTTGTTAGTTTACTACGTTCCAGTCGATCTCATCCACTATCACAGTGTGTCGTCGGCATATGATATTATGTTTGCGTTAAGTGGTAGTTTTAAAATATCGTTGAAATAAATTATAAATAGTATGGGGACTGTGCCTTGCGGTATCCCGAAATAATTTGTTAGTGGTAGACTAAGTGAGTCGTTTATCTTGACTACTTGGTATCGTTCAAATAAATACGTTACAATATAATAATAATATAATATTATTTAAGATGTTCCTTTGATAATTAAGATGTTGTTTGATAATTCAGCTGAGCTTGTGCGTACGGGCGCGCGTCATTGTAATATTTTCGTTATTTGTTTGTTTATATGTTAAGATAAAATTAAAATTATTTTAAATTGTTATTTATATTTCTGAATCTTACTGGTAATGAATTAAAAAATATACACAATTGATTTTTCTATTTATTGCGTTTACATTTCGGAGCTTTATGATGTTCGCCAGAGATAAGGATGGAACAATAAAATAAGTGCGTCTTGGCTTCCGACGGAAAGTTCAGGACGTCCTAATAGTAATTTTTTTGTAGCCGTAGAAAACAGATTATTTTTTGTAGAAAAAAATATGCCATTACTTCTGACCACCCTTTGCGGTGTTTATGAATAGATAATGAATCATTTCGTATTCACCTCTCGATTACGAGTTTATTCTTTACTTAACCCTCAAACCGATATGAACATTATTTCATCACTTTCCCTAAGTCAGTTGTTAGGCATTACGTCATAGGTCGGCCGTTTAGGAATTGAAGCCAGTTGGATTTCAAACCGTTCTAATCCGATTACTTCGTTATGTTGTTATGGGCTACATTATCATAAATTTTATTGATACAAAAATCTATGGATGAAGAGGAACAGCACATATCGGAATGAATAATTAGGAATTTGCAATTTTTTTACGTTACTTGATAAAATATAAAATAAAATTAATTGATAAAACAGCATTTAGATGGACATAAATTAAAATTGCCAACGGCCGATTTACGTTGGAACAAAAATTTGTCGAATACAAATTAAGATTTGTACCATAAAAATGCATTTTTTCCAAT
This sequence comes from Hesperophylax consimilis, assembly GCF_061612785.1. Lineage (NCBI taxonomy): Eukaryota > Metazoa > Arthropoda > Insecta > Trichoptera > Limnephilidae > Hesperophylax > Hesperophylax consimilis. The sequence goes on from NC_142838.1 coordinate 19,717,439, forward strand.
ATTATATTTTTTATTTTGTTTTCATTATATTGACACAGTGGATGGAGCAAGTTTTATTCATAGAAAATTGAAGTCTTTAATGTCCTATATACATTAATGTAATAAGACTGTATTTCATAATTTAAAACACAAATCAATAAAATAGCCCATATCTGTACTAGGTATTGGCTACACCTTGAATTTAAAAATATATTTTACAGTTTGTTCGGGAATTTGGCATAAAATCCAAATTTAAGTTTAGTGTTAAAAAGACCCAGATGCCGTTCCTCTTAAAATAATGGTTATTTCGTTCGTCACTTTTACGTTTTGTCCACCTGTGCTTGGCTAGCCTGGGACTCTATTCTTGATAGAAAAGTGGTTTATGGCATAGTTTATGCCTTCCGAGAAGAGACAAAGTAATCTTAATAAATGGCAGTCAAATATATCGAAAATTAGTCAACGATACGATCTATGACATTTGAATTTCACATTCCTCTGCCCTTGAGGTGATTTTTCAACAGCACGGTGCTGAATAAATTATTCATCTATGATTGTAACGCCATTAGATACATAAATAAGTGGTGGGATGATGTAGATACATACCTCATGTCTTTATAAGGATTGGAGGGAGAGAGCAGAAGATTGGTAAAAGTAAAAAAAGTTTTCCGAGAGGCGGTCAGGACTCTCCAAGGGTTATGACGCTAATGATGATGCTGCAAGGTTAGGTTATGTTCTCCAAACCACACGTATCTTCCACAAGTATCTTGTTTATGCCTGTGTCAGACAATGCTATACGCGTCGATCGTTTTTCGGGTGTGGACTATATCACCATATCGCTCGCCATACATCCCATAAAAATATTTCGCACGAGACAGATGACATGTTATAAGTGTGGGCGTGGCCTAGATGTTGTGTCGTAATCTGCTAGACGGGCGATATGCGAAAATGATGCGACCCCCTCTTCTGCGTATAACAACATTATTTTTATCAGCATAAGAACACGTGTTTCGATATATTCTGAATGGATTTATGTTTTATTAGAAAATGGATTGCAATCACGTTTTTAACAGGATTTAAATAAATTAGCCGTACTCGCCGTGCGGAACTAACCCAGACGCCTATAATATTTAAGGGCTTTTAAAAAGCAGACAAATTTTTAAACCCTCATAGACGTAGAATTTTTATTTTCGTGTAGGTAGAAACAAAGGCGGGGCGCTGCTGTGCGGAAATTCGATTTGCAATAGTATGAGTGAACGTCATTAGCGCGTGGTTTCATACTTATATTGCCTATCCTACTTGTTTATTTTATACCAATGTGACTTCAGCCTTAGAAGAAATACTTTAACGAGAACTGTGAGAATGTTTAAATAATTTAATTTATCTAATCCATTAACATTAATATCAAATAAAGACTTTTCAACCTCATTATGGTAGATTGAGGAATAACAAAAAAAAAATACTAGCCTTTTGGACCCGCCTGGATGCAATTGCGAGATACAAAAGTTTTTAGAAAACAGACCAAAGTCCAAAAAACATCGCCATCATTTTGTGAGGAATGACCTCAGGCAGAATGAATTATTTGAACAAATTAAAAAAAGACGCAAAGCGGATGTTGATTGTAAAGATATTTACCTTTCTAAGTTAAATCTGAAAAAAAAATGATTAGATATTAATGCACAACGCTAAATATATATTTTTTATAATTATAAAATTTTGTTGTCGAATACGAAAATTCAATGTATTTATAAATGGTTATGAGTAGGGGTACGTAAATTTCGCAAATAAAAAATCGTGATTTCGCATTTAAAAAAACTCAAAATAGAAAATTTCGCATTTATTTCGCAAAAAAAAATACAGTGTTAAAAACTCAATTAAAGGCTAGCATTGTTGTAATTTCTACATTTTCATCTTTCATTGTTTGCCTGCGATCAGTAACGACAATGTTGTAGATACTAAAGTACCTCTCGGCATCAACACTATTGACAGGGCAATTGAGACATTGAATAGCTGCTTTTTCAAATCCAGGGTAGCAAGATTTTGATGTAACTAAAACTTGCATTACATCCACAGGAGCTTCTTGGCCGACCAATCGAAGTAATTGTCTGTGAAAATGAGAGTACCCTTCAATTAGTTCTTCTTGTGGTACAATTTAAAAAAACGGAATTTTTGCGAAGCTTTCCACTATGGAATTTGAATTGACAGAAGAAGAGGGCACATTTGCTGCTTCCGATGGACAAAATAATCTGCCAATGTGCTTGTAGCACTCATTTGTTGGATTCGGCCCTCCCCCATGTGTACCAACAATATCTCTTTTGAGCTGCTGTCTTCAACATCATGCTGTGATCGATAGAATTTTCGGTTGATAAAATAGCCGTCTCTGTCTGTTTTGAACAGAGTCGTAATAATTGTTAGCGCGTCTGATCAACATTTGAAAGCACGTAACGTATAAAAAGGTGCGAAAGTATTTAATTTTCAAATTTCGCTTTTATCGCAAATAAAATGCAGATTTCGCTTTTATCGCATCTATTTCGTAAAAACGAAATTTACGTACCCCTAGTTATGAGTCATCACTCTAACGGATGTGTGAATCTTCTGTCTTTGTTTCTTGAGTGTTTTGAGTTTTAATGTATCTATTAAGTAGAAAGAAAGCATTACTTTGTTAAGAAAGAGCTCAGTCATATTTCCATTAGATTAAGATGAGTATGATTGGAGATTTACAAAAAAAAAAACATGATGCGCTCTTGTGGGTGTAATTATGGTTGATGATTAAAAAATTAAGTTTGTTCTTAAGCCACGGCGAAATGATACTAATTGTTATTAAAAATATTTCTCTCATTGGATAAGATTTTTTAACGTTCTATTTACCTACCACATATTTAATTCTTAAGCAAGAAGTTAAGATACCTTAAAAAAAAATAAAGATAATTTCAAACAATTTTGAGGCGTGCACGGAGAAAAATTACTGATTTTGCAAATTTATTAAGAATCTCTTCAAATTATTCTTAATCTGATTAAAAATTGGATTGAAAGCCCGTAACGAATCAATTGATAGGTTTCCTACGAATGTTTTATTACGATGTTGGAACACGTGGTAATTAAATTCTAACATTTTAGCATTTAGTCATTATATATTATTATTCTCGCTGCAGAGTCTCCATCCTCTATCTTCGCCGAAAGTCACAGCGGTGCTGCCAAGGTCTGTAATCTATGTGAGGATATTGTGTCAGCGCTCTATTAGCAGCAGACACGTACCTGGACGGATGACGAACCTCGTGCTGGCACTGTTGGTGGACGCGGTGCACTCTCTCGCTGCAGCAGCTGGTCCAGTTTCCTTACCACCTAGAATTCTTGCTGCGTCTCCATCTTCTATCTTCGTGTCACCTGTTCCTATACTTCATCACCTGTTCATCTACTTCATTTTATTTAACTTAATTTCACTTTATTTTTGTAAAATTTATATTTTTGTAATACCCGCATCAACTGTAAAGCGCCCTTGACGTGATATCTCACAAAAGCGGCGCTATACAAATTGTCCAATAAATAAATAAGACAAACCCAGGTGCATTAAAACGTGTTCCGATATTTACTTTTTTAAGTTTATCAGGAATACTAATTTTTCTCCACGTATTTTTTTTTAATAATACTTATGTAAATAATATCGTGTAAGCAAAGAATACGATAAAAGCCTTATTATTCTAATATTTCCATTTTTTATTATTATAAAAGCATTTCTCTGAAGGGGTGGACAGAGTTAATAGACCACAATACATCTCGGTCCTGGATTAATTCACATTCATACATCGTCTCTTAAAGACTTTTATTTTTTCGACGGATGAGATGGCCATATTAGATTCACTTGATCGTTCCAGGTCTTCTTCTATCCCGATTCGTCTTCGAATATACAAGAGCAATGGATGGAAGACGAATTGGGAAAAAATAAGACCTGGCACGATCAATTGAATCTAGTATCATCATCTCATCCGTATATTATCTAAATACTTGTCCCTTAAACTAGAACCACTTAGACAATTGTGATTCGTCCCTCCTAAAATATATAATGCATTGAGCACCGATGTACGAGTAACATAGAATAATGCTATATCCCTTTTTACTATCTGTGTTCAACATTCTATATTTGAAAGAAGACGAGATATTTTAAAGAAAACATAAGTTCCTACCACTGGTAAGAAAAAGAAAATTCCTTCATCGTTCATTCTTTTTCCAATTTTTGTTCTTATCATTAAATTCAAATCCGACAATGTGACCACATGTACTCATCTAGAAAGGTAACTACCATGATTAACCTGGGTAAAATTTTTTGATTTACATAAAATATTTGGAATATTTTTAGATGTATTTTAATCTGACTTTTTAATATATTGATTTTTATTTTCATATTCGTTAAGATATCTTTTTTATCATTTAGTTTTTAATCTTTACTTTTATTTATTTTACGGATTATATGTGTAATTTGTTTTTTTTTTCCTAAAATATGTGTTTTTCCTTATGATTTATTTTTTGTTTCCACAAAATATTATTTCCCATTTCTTACGTTGTATTTTAAAACATATACGACTACCATAATACAGACATGAGATGAGCCTTAAATTTATTATAATTTTTTAATGATAAATTAATGTTTATAAGACAAGGTTTTTTATGCATAGGACAAAGGATAATAAATTATTATAAGCAATAACGGTAAGAGCGTCTGACCGGACTTTAGAAGGCGAGGGTTCAATTCCCTTCGGCGGCATTTATTTTTTACTCGGGAGGTATTTTCAATATGTACTGATATTGCAAGCGACTAATTGTTGCTTATAATAATCTAAAATTTATTAATTAAAAGTAAAAAGTATATAAATAAAAACCATCTAAGGGTCCCTTTCTTTAATTTGTTCAGTATGCTTTATAACAAAACTTCATGAATATTGAAAGTATAATTACACGTTCAGTGGCGTGCAAAGTCTGAAGAGTTGTGCTTTTCACAAGGAAAACGATCTGAAAGAAAAATAATTATAATATGTTTATGTCACAATTGACCTACGCTCATAAATTATTTCCATTTGGCAAATTTATACTCTTTAGCCAAAGAATAAAGATTCGTGATTGGCCCAATTTGGACCAATATTTCCATACAAAACTGTGTTTTTCGAAATTCAAATTCATCATCAAAGGGATGGAGATAAACGGTTTCAGGTGATTGTAAGTGATACGGAACATTTGTTTCCATTCAAATCTGTTTTTATACCTAGAACATGACCATTCAAAATTTCGATTCATATTATAATATTATTATTCATAATATTCACACACGATCTAAAAAACAATACACAACATTCTTTTTGTAACAAAGCAATATACGGCACTGGCAAATAATATCAGGGTTTTCTAATAAGAGTTGTTATTTTGATATTCAATCATAAAAGATCAATGGTTTCGTTGCTTGTGTGGCACGTAGCGCCATCTTGTTGAAAGTAAACGTTGTCCAGATCAATACCATCCAATTACGGCCATAAAAAATCATTAATCATCTCTCGATAGCGCAATCCATTCACCGTAACTGTGGCTCCAGCCTCATTTTCTAAAAAGTAAGGTCCAATGACTCCGCCAGACCATAAACCGCAACAAACAGTCACACGTTGAGGATAGAGAGGCTTTTCAACAATAACTCTTGGGTTTTCCGAGCCCCAGATGCGACAATTTTGCTTGTTGACGAAGCCACCGAGGTGGAAATGGGCCTCATCACTCAAGATTCACTCAAGTTGAATTTGAATAATTTTTTTCACTCAAGTGAATTTGAATAATTTCAAAGCGTTATTGAAGCGTATTTGACAAGTTTTTACTTGTCAAATATCAAAAAATGACAGCTTCAAAAGTAACATCTACCGAAATAGCGGGCTATTTAAAATAACACCTCTTATTGGAAAACCCTGTAAAAGTACCTACATAAAATGTACATTTTATTTTAGTCTAAAGAAAACCAAATAATTGCTCGACTGTTACAACAGAATCACACTCGTACGACGATATCTGCACACGTAAATATCTAATATTATCTTTACAACATTATGCAAAATTTAAAAAAAATAAAAAGCTTCTGCCTTTTCACACCCGATATAAATTTTATTTAAAAGTTTATTCTTGCAAGACATTGACTCAAAAAATGATGTGTTTCGAGTATATTACCTACGCATTGCGCATGGCGGTACCTCACAATAATCGTAAATTAAATCGCAATACTATGCCGCTTCTCACTAATGAATAAATTAATCAAAATGGTAACGCGCAAGGTCCTTCAGCCATTATGGCATGTTTTGCCGCGCAACAATTTAAAGATGGCGTTCAATGTCAGTGTTGGCGAAATCTTCAGAAGTCTGGGCACGTCCAGAAGTAGTAGAATTTTAACACCTAACGAAAATAATAAACTTCTAATTTCTACATACAAATTTTTCAGAATAACACCTCAAGGACCTTAAATATGCTTTTGCAACTGCGTAACATGTTGACATATATGATAAGTAAGTAGGTATCTAACTACTAATTTCGTAGCTTGCGCATACGGAGTTATTTTTCAAAAGGTTAATTTTCGTAATAGGTACTAATATATATCTCTTCAACCTGAAACGTGTTAAAAAATGCCGTTATTGCAGAGTTCGTTCGTGCTTTTTTTACTAGCACAAAAGTATCAGTCGTGAAAAATTTGCTTTACAGTGCAAAATATCCTACTTACGAACCACTTTTCGGTTATGATTTAATGGTATAATATGGAAAATAAGTTCTTTAGAAAATGATCGAAAAAAATGTCAATATATGTGCCTTAACTTCACAAAATAAAGTAAGACACGCTTTTTGGAAATTCTTTTTATTTTGTATAAATCAAAACAGGCAGCTGGTGTTAAGCGGGAATTTCAACCGTATCGCCATCTACCTGAGGAGTGTTATTGTTAGTGGCCTTATTCCAAATATTCCACGACATGGTGCATCGTTTTAATGTACAAATTTAAGATATTCTTTCGCTAAAGTCCTATAAATCTGCAATAAAGTAAATCAAGTCAGACTATAAATCCGCTATAAAGTAAATAAAGTCAGACTAGAAGTCCGCTATAGAGTAAATAAAGTCAGACTATAAATCCGCTATAAAGTAAATAAAGTCAGACTATAAATCCGCTATAAAGTAAATAAAGTCAGACTATAAATCCGTAATAAAGATAGAACCTACTAGTATTTATAATGTAATAGATCCATAAAATACTAGAAAAAAGTATCTGTAATATCTATATAAATAATACATATTACGTCTACATTTACATATTAACCACAAAAATAGTTTTTGTAATATTATTTCGTTTTCAAATTATTCATCTGTGACTCATTTTATTATTTTATCTAAATAATTCTTTTATTTCTTTCTATCTAAGGTTTTATGCAAAGCACAAAAGATAACAAATAATTATAAGCAATAATTATTAGCCTGAAACACAAATATAAATTGAAAAAAATCTTCCGGGAAAAAATATAATACATCTCGACGCCATCTAGTGAGAAATTAAATATTTAAGAATACCACAAACATAAAGACCACATAAATACCATAATTTCCCTTTCCCGGAAATTTTGTTCAATTTATATTTGTGTTTCAGGCTTATATTTTTTTCAGTTTATATTTGTGTTTCAGGCTAATAATTTTTGCTTAGATATGTTATCTTGGTCTTGTCTATATTTTCATTGTTCTCTAAAGTGTTAAAAATATAAGGGCAGTAAAACAAACCCACATAGTACGTTCATCTCACCCCTTTCCTCATAAATCCCCCAAATACTAAAAAAATAAAATACTAAAATTCAATTACCACTCCCTCGAAATGGCAACCGCATGCAAAACTTATTTAATATTAGACAAGTTAATAAAAGAAGAATATTAAAAAAGTTTTAGCGTTAATGAAATCAATTGTCTTATAACATATATAATTAATACCTCCTCTAACGACCACAAAAACAGCTTCTCGTATTTACTGTGGTATTTTAACTAGTCGCTAGTCTTTATTGTGTGTGATTTTCTGAAAAATATATGAAAAATTCAAAGAATAAAGAAGACCACAAGCAAGGTGGACGTTCATCAAAAAGTCTGGCCATTTGGGCTTTAAATTTCACAGAAATTCGGTCTTTCCGAACAAATTCTAAATAAAATGGAATGGACTATACAATGTCAAGCAGTGTAAGAGAGACAGAGCAATTTATTTTCCCTCATTGGCTCTCTTGGGACTAGAATAAAAGAAAACTAAGCCAGTAGTTACATCGGTTTCCATTCAAATCTACATGGAAGGCACTTCTATTTGAGGGTGTGTGCGTATTATCCATTCAGTGACACAAATGAAGAAAGTAAACGAAACCGGTTTCAGTTGATATTTTGGCTTCTTGAGTGGTGGCAATAATATTGAATTCCTTAAGTCTTTAGGTCGCTCAGTTTGTACCCGCGCTGTGCAAGCGGGTTCCCTACAGAACATCGGACCATCCCGCTACTAACAATTACTCATTACTATTTTCAGTTTGCACGCAATTACATCAAGTTGTATGAAGTTTTAAAAAATACATTTAAATATCAAGACGCCTTGATTTTTGTTTCTTGATTTTCATAGAGTTTATTAAAAAAAAAAGTGTTGACATTTCGAACGAAGCGGAATATTACTATCGAATGATTCTTGTTAGAGTAATTCACCAAATTTAAAAAAAATGTACGAAATTATGCAGCAGTAGGTACCACAAAAAAAACGTATACACTGTTGCACTTAATCATAAATTATCAAGAGAAGGTTTTTTTTCCACTGGCCTAGAAAGCAAAAATCATTAATAAAATAACGTATTTTATAAGAATTAATCAGTAAAACACAGTGGTATATGGTACAACATAGTTAATTCGCCTATAACATAGTACCAAGGGTTGATTGGTACCTACAAAGCATTCTCAGAGATATTTTCAATAGAGCCTTAAGCAATCTGCAGGGCTAGCGAACCAACGCAGTGCTCACTATAATAATAATATTTAGCTAATTTATGTAGCGCCGTTTACGTGAAAAATCCCCCCAAGGGGCGCAAAGATGTAACTATGCGCCCCTCACAAACCCTCCATAACAAATAGTTAGACTACATTATTATTATTTATAAAATAATTGAATATTTAAAAGTGTTTCTAGAAAAACATTTGTTTAATATTTTCGCCTTGGCAAAATATTTCAATAATGCAGTGTCACTCTTGTATGCACATCATCTTAGAATTCTTTGGAAAGTTTTTCATATTGGCTCTTAGAATTATCGCAGACTCTTTATTGAAAAGTCTAACAAAGTGAAATATGACAGTCATCAACCTGTTTACATTATTATTTAAATGATTAACACGGACAATATAAATAAAACATTTATTTTGAACTTTGAATCACGGTTTAACCATCTGCACCTAATAAAAATGTAATACATTTTAATTGTTGGCGAATATTATTTATTTTATTTTTATTTATTTTTATTTTATTACAAGATAATACATTACAAAATGATAACAAAGTAATAATGTATTATTCCCAATGAGTTTATAAAACTCATTTCGGGAAAGACAACATTAGAAAGGACAAGGCAAATAAATAAAATACATTAAAATAAATAAACGCAGATGTTATTATGGAGTTCCAGAGAAAGATTGTGTTAGTCATTAATGAAACTGCTAAGGAAATAACTTTTAAGAGATTTTGTCAATGTTTTTTTGTTCGTTGCCGGAAGTTTTAAATTACTAGGTAATGCGTTATATTGTTTATGTGCAATGTATTGTAAGGAGTTAATTCCAAATTTGGTCGTGTAAGTAGATGACGATAAATGTATTTGATTTTGTGATCGTGTTTTGTGCTGGTGTATGTTAGAATTAAAGACTGGTTTAGTGTTGGTGTGTGAGGAGTGTTGAATTATTTGTAGAATGGCAGTTGTGATATTATGTGAAAAAATGTTATTATTATTTATCATCATAAGAACTGGAACTGTGTAACACATAACCGAACTGTGCAACCACGTATCATTAATATTAATTTATTGACCGCAAATATTTTTTTAAGATGGCTAATCTTGTTTAACGACATACAAAAAGAATTCAAGGCTGATATCGTAATTGATTGAAGATTGAAGGAATGGAGGCTTAGATTGTTTGGACTAGTGGAGCTATTGGAAGGAGAAAGGTGGTTGATAAAATATATTGTCTTCATAGGAATTTGCATTATATTACAATACCAAAAAATAAAAAATAAAACTTTTTTTTAAGTTTCTCGCTAATTGGACGGCATGCTATGAGCGTAATGTCGTAATTTAATTTTAATTTTAATTTTTATTTTATTTGGAAAACCAACTGTTATAATTATTACAAGGTATGGTGTAGTTGCCACACTTATTTGATAATGTGACAGCGCGAAGTCACGGTGCAAACAATGTGCTTGCCACATACTTTATTGCCTGAAAGTGTCACATTGAACTCATTCAGAAGCATACTAAAACTGTTCAACGACCTCCGGGCTAGAGCGGTAAGCTCTTTGGCACAGGGCCTAGGTCGCGGAATCGAAGAAAAAATAAAAAGGTGTTCGTTTTATAAATGAAAAAATTTAACTTTGTTTTAACCACTAAATATAATTTTTTTTTATAAATGAAACAATGTTACTTTGATTTAATAATAATAATAACATGGCATTTATATAGCGCAGTTTAGTGTCATTTCACTTCAAGTGTGCTTTACTATAACAAACTTAAAAACGGTAATTCAGTATTAGTGATCATGTTCTTAAAATTATTCTTACAGTGTGCCTTACCCAAGACAGATCTAATATTATAACACTAAATATACTGGTTATACAAAGTGATGACAAAACTTAGAATAACAATAACAGCAGGACAGGAAAAAACAAGAATATTAAAACTAAAACATAATATAAAACAGGAGGCAGTTTGTGCTCAGAAATGAGAATCTTCTGAGCAGACATTTTAAAAAGGTACAATAAGGAGGCAACCGAAACCAAAGAAGTTTTAGAATATGGCTTATTATAAAATATTGAAAAAAAAAGATATGCGAATGGTAAGATTTTTTATTTTTTTTGTTTAAAACCCGTTTAAATTCAGCCTATATATTTTTTTTTTACAACTGAAATAGTGTAACTTTGTTTAAATCACTATATGTATATTTTTTTATAATTGAAACAATGTAACTTTGATTGAACCACTAAATATAAACAATGTAACTTTCTTTGAAGAACTAAATATATGTTTTTTTTTATAAATGGAACAATGTAACTTTGTTTGAACCACTAAATATATATTTTTTTAATAAACGCTGACTGGTTTTGGAAAAAACAATTTATTTTTTTTATGAAACCTCGCTATTTTATTACTTACTATTTATTTTATAAGCGCCGACTGGTTTCGGAACAAACCGTTCCGAATATAGTTGCCCTATCCTCAGGGCAAAGTAAATAATAACTTAACATTACAAAACAATCCTTTTTTTCACTTAAATTTTCTGCAGAAAACATATTTTCAATATCGCCCATAATCATGATAATAGAAACAAGGGAATTAGGCTATGAAACCGAGTTCCCGAAAGTGTAGCTAACATCGTTCATCTATACCTTAATTATAATTAATTAATATTATTAATGCATATCGCACCTATACACAGCGGCCCGCCTTTGTTTCTACTTATAATACTTGCTAACACTAGCTAACGCATAACTATCATTACTTTTTGTAGTTCGTTTTGATAGTCCATGCAGTTTGGTCGTGTCTTGGCGACAGTCGGCACGTTCCAAGCTATTTATCTCCCTTTTCTCCATTATCGATGAACACAACCAATCAGAACTCAGACGGTGAAATTAATTTATTTAAAAAATGACCCACCAAACTAGAGCAATGATTGTTTTGAGATGATAGAACTTAAAGGTAAAATAATATAAAAAGAAATACCATAATAACAACACTAACAGCAAAAATAAAAATAATTGTGCGGTTTCACCTAATAAAAAATATGTCCCCACCCGATTGGGTAGCGTTGTGGGGCGGGTTAAGGTGGGGGCTATAGGAACGGATTTATTAATGCACCGATGCACCGGCAATCAATTTTATTTGAATACTCATAGTACAAGTGGGAAACTGGTAAAACTACATCACATTTGCAGTCGATTTTGTCATACTATGTAAAAAAAATTTCATTTGAGCTTTTGATATCGAGTAATTCAAGTCCGATGCTGAAATTTATTAGGTTTAATTTGAAAAAAAATCGGTCGCTAGGGGGTTTAGATCAGCTGTTAAATGTAGTTTTAAATGCGTCGAAGTGTACACCCGACTCCAAAAGTTTTTTTAACCCGAAAAAAAGGAAAAAGTTTTAAAAAAATCACTAAAAGACACCGGTTATAAATAAATTACTCTGCAAGCCTACTATTAAAAATAGTCAGTGCTACTTATAAAGATTTGTAATACGCCGCTGCAGCGCTGGTATAGTTTAATATGGTATAGTTCACGTGCATACAGTGTTTAGGGCCGTATATTCCTCGGATTAAAATATTTACTCATAATAATATTCAAGCAAGATTTATTTTTAGACTCTCACCACTTTGTTCCATTCCTCAAAAACACGGTAATTTTTGCATTTCGCGTTTAGTTGCTAACTTCACGTTTCTTCAGATGACATTTGCAATGACATTGACTCGGTCTGCTTTGAACTGCTACTAAATTTGGTCAATTTGATTATGTGTTATGGTACCGTTAAACCGGTACCGGTTACCGGTATTAAACCGTTCTCTGATAGTGCTGCCACTGGGTATACTACTTTTTTACATTTTCACTGTGCGACCGATCGATATTTGTCAAATCAACCAGACTTTTAAAAAAAGTCTGCGATCTCCTTCATAATACCATAGTAATTCGTCTCTAATCCTGGGGGTCGGGCGGTTTAAAAATCTGTCAGCCACTAATACTGCGATATTACGGCCGGTACACGCAGTACGCGTGATTATGTGTAACGTTTTCTACTAACTGTTCTTATCCCTCAGTATTATCTATTATAATATGAGTAAGATGGAGTATCTTTATGGGAGGAAATGAAAAATGTTTTCACTTTTTTAAGCTAAAGCAAATTCAACAATGCCTTTCAACAATACCATTCAGAATATACTGTTAATTATTTAGACACATTCCACCCAGTTGTGGACAATGTAATATTTAAGACGTCTTTGTTTGAGTTACATCACAATTTGACCATAATGTATCTCATTTGACTGCAAATCACGGAACTAAGTGTAATAATCAGAAGCCAAATAACATATGGTAATGTATGTAGGTCCCGAACATTTTTAGAGCATGACCTTGCGGCACGTGGCCATACCAGCCAGGGTCAATTGCTGCTCTACTTATGGCAGGGGATCCCAATCTTCCCAGGTCAAAAGGTCAAATTCACATTATAATGTTATGTTGATGGTATAGTGCACAAAAGTGCAATTTATATCGCATCTCAAAAGACGATTGATTTGATTAGTAACAACATGTTTTACCCAAGTACTTAAAATTTTATTACCTACTGATTTCATTAATTTACTAACGATTATTATAAAATATCGATATCCATGGCATAGTGCATAATAAATGTGTTAAATGCAAATTTATTCAAATTAAATATTTGCATTTGAAACTCGTCTCGAAAGATGAGTATGTTTTACCCACTTGAAATTTTAATTAATTAAATAATGGACATTATAAATTTGATTTGATTTGATCTCTGTTGAGTTGACGTGTTGTTCTTGTATTGTTTTGTATTTATTATGCTTATATAATGCACTTGCATAATGTGGATTGACGAGATGATCATTAGTGGAAAAGTGTGTGGAAGGTTTTAGTTTTTCCTGTGGAGAAGATTTAACCCTTACATAAAGTCGGAAAAATAAAACATACCGGTGGTGTAGAGCATGCATATTTGTGAATTGTTCTAAATTTAATGATAAAGATACCAGAACCATAGACCTCTCCATTGTGCTAAAACAACTTTGGCCAAATACTTTGCAACAAAGATATACAATGCTTTTCCACTAGCCATTAGACAGAACTCAACTTACTTTAAATATAAATTAGATATCTTGGATCATCAACCAAGATCTCTAATATCAAAGATTTTACTAAAACCAATTTATAAAAATGTATTTCCAATGGTACGATACTGATTGTTTTTTAACTTGAACATAATATTGTATTGTTATATGTTTATTTGTTATAAACTAATAATATTATAAACTGAGCCTGCGCTTAACACAGTGAGTGAGACAGGCGCAATATATCACCCATGTTAAAATGTATTAATAAAGATGAACTAATTAAAAAAAAAACAGTGTGTGGCAAGCCTACGCACGACGGAAGTGAAACTTTTAGTATTCTTCTCTCTCTCTTCTCATTTCATATTATTATTATTCAGAATGCTGTACATTATAGTTTTAAAAAGCATAAATTTATTTATAGGCGTGTTGTAACAAACAAATGAACGTTTAACTAGATTCCTAATATTGACATATTTATAAGTAGCATGTGATAAAAAAAATTAAAAGTTATAAAAATATGGGATTCGAACCCGGGTCCTGCATAACGAGTGTCGAACGCTCTGCCTCTAGACCACGAGGAGAGGTATCTCGCGCGACGAGAACCGCGTATAACGTGTACTCCTCAATTGACTTTTAACGTGTAAATTTTCGTTTTCAAACACGGCAAATGAATAATATCACATAACGTCTCGTTAACGCTTTATATAGGGTCGAATAGAAGATATATCGGCAGTGTGAAGTCATATCTGTCGTTTTTAAAAATATTTCCGTATATTTGTCCGTATATTAATTAATAATGGGTGTGTTTTTTACTAAAACAACTTGTCACGCACGTCTGCGAGAATAATTAGTCGCGTTATCGGCCTTGATTAGTAATTTTAATGATTCAAAATAAAAATAATTAATCAAAATACCGAGCGACTCTACCGGCTCGATTTGTAAGCTATATTTCGACAAAAATTTCATATAGGTACCGACCGTTAATTCTAGCCAATTACTCGAGTGAACACCTGCCGGTCTAGAGTCTCACTAAATGTATTTAGACATTTCAGGAGACTATCGGTTAAAATTAACAAATTTATGTAATTTTTTAAAAAATTGTTTAAAAAACTGTAGATATTTTCTTATATGTATGCCTGACAAAGTCGCAGCACGAGAGCATTTTATCACTTTTCCTCGTATTAAAAAAATCACAAAAAGAAAAAAAAATAGTTAAAGCGGGGATCGAACCTCGGTTCTTCACGACGACAATCGGGCGCTCTGCCTCTAGACCGCGAAGCTGAGTTTGGAGAGTGATCTAAACTAGGTATATAATATTAGCTAGGCTCCTATAGCGAAATGATCCCCGTTTTTCGTGACGGTCATGAGTCTGTTTTACTCCGGTCCTCGAAAATCCATAACGCGCGTAAAGAAGTTTCACTTCAAAAGTTGTCCACATTTGAAAGACGATCTAATTATTAAAAAGAGATTTTATATGAAATTATTAAGTAAGTAATTTTCATACGACCTATGCAAGCAATTATTGCTTTCCATTTCGCTTACACGAGAAAGCGATAGAAATTGACAGATCTTAAAACCTTACATAATTTTTTATAAAAAATAGTTGTCGCGTTAACAGCTGACATAAGAATATAGTATAACTTCCGAGCATTTTTCACTGATTTATAATCATGATTAATAATAACATGTTCATTGTCATTGAAAGGAAAATCAGCACGTGTTTATCTACTGTCGCATGTTCGTTTTCACTTAAAGAAAATACGAACGTATTTACTGCAGTTTAAAAGTAGCACATTCTGATTCTGTTTGTGTTTTACATGATGGTTTATAAATAAAACTCATTGTCATTAAAATTACTCGACAAAGTCGTCGTTAAAAAGATTTACTATATTATTTAAAATATGTATTTTTTACAATATTTGTAGAATGTTTACATGTTGTACAGTGTTATAAAAGAAAATAAAAATTGCCTTTCCTCAACTTAAAGAGACAAGGCTCTTTCGTTTGTTGAAGGAATTCTAGCTCAATTATATGAAGTCATGTAAGTAAGTAAAATTAAAATATTGTAAATAAATAACACAAAATACATAAGAAAAACGCTAAACTTCCCGAAAACAGAAAAATGAGATCAATTAAATTTACTAATTTCGGTTGTCCGTGAAGTAATTGCTGCGTGAAATGTTATATATGGTTCTCAAATTTATTTGAATTCAAGTGTCATTCTCAAAAGTGGAATTAGGTGTGTAAATAATCTAGACAAGCGACTACCTATAGATATGTATAAAAAATCGGAACTGATTTGTTAAGAATCAAGAATTCAGACAGGTTTGCTATCCTAATATTTAAAAAAAAGTTACGTAGTGAATTATACATATATATGTAGGTGTAAGTACGAACAATTCAAATATATAAATAAATAATAAACTGTCTTTTAAAATATTATAATTTTAGGTAAAAATTTTCTAAACTCGTGTATTTTTTGTGACATAAAATATGGATTTACATTTAAATATTTAAAGATCCATTGTTTGCCAATTATTAGCCCATACGACGATATGAGCTAACTTAAGATTGATAATAATTATTTTTTTGGTAAACTAATGTTTAAGACAAGATTTTTTATGCATTTCACAAAGGGTAACAATTATTTTATAAGCAATAATTATTAGCCTGAAACACTCATCAACATTGAAAAATCTCCTGATAAAAGATACATGACGCCAACGGGACTTGAACCCGTGTCCTTTCGATTTCCGGTCGACAGCTCTGACCACTGAGCTATGGCGGCTTATCTCTTATCCGCGAAATAATAATAATTAATATTTGACAAGTTCAAGTATCTTCACCAAAAAATGTAGACACTTTGTCTCGACGCCATCTAGTGAGAGAGTTAGCACTTAAAATGCCTTTCTCATATAAAATAAAGTTGGTTGTTTTCAGGTGAAAAAATGTAATAAGCAGTAATTGTTGAATGAAACACTAGTATATATTGAATTATTTCGCGGATAAGAGATAAGCCGCCTAGCTCAGTGGTCAGAGCTGTCGACCGGAAATCGAAAGGACACGGGTTCAAGTCCCGTTGGCGTCATGTATCTTTTATCAGGAGATTTTTCAATGTGGATGAGTGTTTCAAGCTAATAATTATTGCTTATAAAAATAATTGTTAAGATTAATAAATAAATCAGTTCCGGCTCAAACTCACAAAGGAAACTATATTGGCGTTTTGTTGACCTCCTCTGACTTTAGGAAAGTTACTTGTAATAAAAGTGAAGGAAGGCTCAGACAAGACGGTGCGATGGGAAAATCGATATTCGTCTGGTGACGCAGGTGTTGAATTTATGTTTCCTATCCCTTTACAAGGTTTTACAATGTTAATGGTATTTGTTCAGAAGCCAGATAAATAGTATGGGTTCAATAATTTCAATAGGAATTTTTTTAAATAAAGAACTACAAGCCCAAAGTGGGGAAAAAAATTAATCATATTATTTTATGTGCAGTCGGGGGCATTCCTACTGTAGAATTTAGAGTGCCAGTACATCATGAAAAGCTCGTACCTTTTTTTAGTTCCTCTTTTGTTGTTTCCACAGTTTACGTGTGTTTTTTTTTATCCTTAAAAGATGAGTCAGGATTTGACTGTATATTTTAAACCAATTTATTATATGTGATAAATGATTGCTTTTACATGATTTTCCTTTTGAAAACAAAATAAAATGATTGAGGGATTTTTTTAGAAATTTAATTAGAATATTACTTTGTCCGTGAATTAAATATTGTAAAAATGAGCTTAATTAAACGTTTTATTTAATGATTTCCTCCAGGTTAAATAATAGAAACCACGCAACAATTGACAATAATGTAATATTTAAATAAAACAAAAATATAGTAAACACAGAAAACGTTTGTATTTGCCAGCACATCCTGGTACCATATATTAATGATGTTAAAATTCGTAAATTCAAATGATATTTTTAGTTTTTCAGGAATTTGACATTAAACAAAGTTGTTATGTTATATCATTTTTAATCTTATTGAATCGTTTTATTAGAACCATTAACCAAACGCGTAGAAGTGTGAAAAGTCATATTGATCTTTTTCAAAATTTACCATTTCAATCAACGTAGAAATTAACTATAAATAAATTATCGGCACAGACTTTGAAAAATCTAGCAATGTTATTTGTTATATAACTTTTTTTTTAATATCGTCACTAAATTATCGAATGTTTATGTCAACTTAAAAATAAAAAAAACTTAAAGAAAGTTTTGAAGTTGCGCATTCTAATGTACCTAATATGAAAAATATGTGTAATTTTAAGATGATAAAAATATGATTAAAAGTTTACTTTTTTTAAGCATTTGTTTCACTTGATCATACCATATTATCCTCAAACTTCTTCTACCCTTCACATACACGTCACACATTCGCCTTACACATATTTCTTCGTTAATCACGTACGCCTCATATCGACTCCACATCTCATTCCAGTGCAGAGAAAACTTGTTAGGTCTTCCTCAGGCGTCATCGACTTTTTACACCAATCACTACCATATACCATACTGTTTCGATCACGTATCTCATTCCACTGCAGAGATAATGCGTTAAGTATTCCTACAGCGTACCCAACTTCTTCTAGCATTCACTACTGTATACCATATTTTTACTATAAAAAATTACATTACATCGACTTTAATTCCACTTCGCATCTTATTCCAGTGTAGAGAAAAAGAAAGTTTTCCTCGGGCGTCCCCGACTTCTTATACCATTCAATTACTCCTTGCACTAATAAGAACAATCTTTGAAATTTTCAGCGAAATCGGTCCAGCGGTTTTCGAGTATATATGGTATACAAACAAGGAAACATGCATGTTTTAATGTATATAAATTGACTGACTTTTGCACGCACATGGTGTGTTTACAATGAAAAAAAAATTATCAGCAATAGAATGAATGAATTAATGTTGGAATTTGATAGTGCAATTAAAATAGTTAAGTTCCTTATTGTAAGTATTTTTTTAAATGTAACTCTTTTATTAATACTTTAAATATATGAACATTTTATTACATAGATAATAATGGGTTTGATAAAAGGTGGCAATTTCCTCCAACTGACCCACTTTTTTGAGTTCTAACCACGTGCTATGAATGTTAAATTAATTAAAAAATAATGACCGGTTATCTTTATCATCGAGTTTCCATCCAGTAATTTGGTCACGGGTTCATAATAAAGTTATAATCAACATGAAAATAAAGCATTGCGCTCATAGAAATAAAAATAAATCAATTTAGACTCGAGGGGAGCATTTGAGACAGCATCCGTTCATCAGTGACCAGCTTATTCCAGAACTGTAATGACAGCATCCATACATCAGTGAGCAGCTCATTCCAGAACTGTAATGACAGCATCCATACATCAGTGATCAGCTTATTCCAGAACTGTAATGACAGCTCCATAAACCAGTGAGCAGCTTATTCCAGACCTGTAAAGGCAGCATCCATACATCAGTGAGCATCTAGTTCCAGGTTAACGTCTGCCCGTGGCTCAGTGGTCCAGGGCGTCTGACCGGACATCAGAAGGCGCGGATTCAATATATAGCTGGGACATATTTTCAATTTGTATTGATATTACTAATTATATTATTATTATTGCTTAATAATTTAGTATCCTTTGTGCTGTGCACAAAAAACTTGTCTTATAAATATTAGTAAACTAATAAAAAAAAAAATAATTTACATGAGTTATGAGCCGTATAAAATACAATTGGAACAAGCTTGTACAATTTTCTTGATACTTTTTTAATAAATCGATTGACCTAATTTCTAAATTTAGGAGCAATTTATTTCGCGGTGAAAAGCGAGTCAACATAGATTGACCTCATTATGAAGGCTTTCGAGGATATTTATAGAAATAAAAAAAATATAATGTATTGACTTCATATCCCTATCAAGTTCGAAATGGTATTTTACTGTAAACTTTTACCTTAGAATTATAATGAAAATCAGATTACCACTGAAAAAAACGATCTGAAAACACATTTTTTTCGATTGCGTAAGAGTTTCTAATAACGCGTCAGTAATATGTCAAAAAATTCTTCAGAACTTATGAAAACGAAAATAAAGTATGATCTGAGTTACAATTTGCATTTTCGAAAATAAATTGATGTAAAATTGTCTTATTATGCAGTTTAGGGGCACGTTATTTTATCTACTGAAATTTAAGAACCCGAATTATTGCACAAGTAATAGAGCAGTTTATTTCAATTTTATCAATGTTTATTTCAGTTGAACGGAGGGGTGGATGTATTGAGAAAAAATCCATATAAATGAATAGGTAAAGGATTTAAAATGCATATGAAAGAATACATGAGATTAAGAATAAGAAACAAAGAATAAAGGATTTAAAATGCATTCGATATAATAAATGAGAATCAGAATTAGTTATACAATGGTAACATTAAAAAGTATCAAGGTAATAGAGATTCTTCATCTGTAGTATTCACCGGGCGACGCGCGACGGCCTGGACGAGAGTATTTTCCGATTTTCGGTAACGCTTAATTTCCCGAACAATTTTTGGTGCATCTAAGCAACGAATCCTTCTTTCAGCGAACAAATGCTACGCGCTGCATCGGCAAGGGAGGCGGAACAGCATCCTTTACATGTGGTACCTACATTATTCATTAAATATGCTTTCATATTGTGATCACTCTTCTACTATATTTAACGTAATACGGGCACGACAATGCATTCAATGTATATTTTTTGTTGAATAATCATCGTAACTTAAGTATTTTTGTGTGAAACCAACTGCTCGGAAGCAGTGGGACTATGTCATCACCAATTTAGAAAATTTTGGAGAAAAAATTTGGAAGAAGAGATGACAAGAAATGAAAGGATTGGGAGGGATGAGGAAAGAAAAGTACCTGAATATCCATAAATTAGCAACCTACACATAATTAGTGTTTTCTGGGCATGTTTAATTTTTAAATGCGCCTTTATAGCAGGTTGTAAATTAAAAGAAAATAATTTGTGGTAAAAAGTGGAAAATGATTTGTTTTGTAATTTTTGTGGATCGAAGAAAAACAACAGATAATAAAGCTATAATAAAACAAACCACTTGTGTCAAGTCAAGCCAAACAGCTGTTCTCGTACGATAAACGAGTAATTATAAATAATAAACAGCAACATTGTCAGACGAGTCACAAGCCTTCAGCCGTGACATTGTCTCTTGCCATTTGATCTGCATGTACAACACGCGAGTGTCACATGACTCCGATAGGGGGGAACTACTGATCGAGTTATGCCATAACTTTAATTACATTGCAAATTATGTCGAAGTTGTGATTACCTTATCTGATAGTGTTAGGGTCACGGCGTCAATTACTCTTTCGAACTAATCAGCAAACATAAATTATAATTACAAACCATGAATGGGAAAACGGAAGGGTTAGTACTGGCCGACATTAAAACAATTAAGA
Organism: Hesperophylax consimilis; assembly: GCF_061612785.1. Taxonomy (NCBI): domain Eukaryota; kingdom Metazoa; phylum Arthropoda; class Insecta; order Trichoptera; family Limnephilidae; genus Hesperophylax; species Hesperophylax consimilis. Next base: position 19,738,990 of record NC_142838.1, read on the forward strand.
TAGTAACCAAAATTTATTATTCGCTCGATGTTTTTGCGCCCATTCGAATATAGCTCAACGTGTGTACCATCTCGCTCGATACTTTTTTGTTCGATGTCGCAAATAGCAAACGTCTCGATGCGAAAATGATTTAAGGGCTGTAATTCTTGCTCGATGTTCAACAGAAATTTACGATTTGACTAATCGTCTTGGTGGTATATCTATGGAGTCTTTTGTGGACGTGGACTCAACGACGAGCATGGTTCCAAGAGCATGAATATACGTGTGTATAGTTAGCATATAGCTTTAGATTTTCAATACCCATGAACATAGTTATGAAAGGATTACAGATTTATCTTTAAACCCAACGTTATTTTTCTCTTTAGGCTTAGTGGGTACCTCCATGTCTTCTTCCTGTCTTTCCAATGTTCTTATTTTGGGTTAGGGTATGCATTTTAACCATCGTTCTCTTTTTGTTTTTCATTTCTCTATCTCTGCTGTGGACTTCCTCCTGGATTTCTATCTGGTTTAGCAGGATATGGAACATGTGTGGAATGAACTCCAATTTTTCCCCACGCCTGCCTATTCCATTTATAATACCGTAATTCTTTTTGCAATATTTGTTAGCTGGGAATATTCTTTAAATCATTAAATGGTTATATATCAATCCAATCAAAAACTGCCACTCTTTGCGTCTCAACCCGTCCGAGGTTGAATGAGAATATTAGGCCAAAAACCTCCTTGACGTAGCGGTCCAGGCATTCATCTTCGTGATGTTTCGGGAATTAAATTGCAAATAGCACACAAGCTGCTAAACGGGCAGATTTGCAATCCTGATGTTCTGAAAAAATTGTCACTTTATGTCCCCAATAACTTCACTCGAGCGAGGCAACTCAGGCTGCTTATTTTTCCTAGAGGCAGGACCAACCTACCAATGATGATGCCTCTGGGGATAATGACCTCACTATTAAACCTTTCTTCCGAAATTGACATTTTTCAATCATTTCAAGAGCGAAATAATGGTAGGTATTCTTTAGCACCTGTCATTATAATGTACCTATTATATTATACAATTAATTTTATTATAATTAAGCTATTAACTACAAATTGTGAAATGTAATTGGTTATATATGTAAACTGATTTTCACAATTAAAATTAAAAAAAAATTAAATCTAGTATTTTAACAGTACAGGATTTGGAATATGATATGCCTTAAAGAATTATGATATATAAATGAAACCCTTAATTAAAAATGACAATATGTACTTACTCCAAATACATTTTTCAAACATTGACTTAGCGTTCCTAAGATAAGTGAGTATTTTTAGCATTTATTATTGGTCTACGTGACAAAAAACTTTCCGTTAATCGACCTTCTAATCAAAATCCCCCTAGTTCAATCAAATGTTAATCGAAACTCAATTTAAAGATGCCCTAAAAGAAGACATTTAGGTGTCGGCGCCTATAATTAATCATTTGGTTGTAGGTACAAAGGTTCAACGATCACCGCAGCTTGCCATGAAGGCCAAATGAAACCTTACATAATAATAATTAAAGGTTGAACGAGGTCACATTATTTCGAAATAATATTATGTAATACAGTTTAGTGCCTACGGTTTTGCATAAAATTATATTTTTTATGATGTATTGACTGTGAGCATTGAGTCTAAAAATAACTACGCATATAAGTAAGTACCCACCTGTTGTAAATACGTAATAGTTGTAAGGTTAGTGTTACACTTATTTCATGAGCATTGGTACATAAATTACGATGTTACAGAGAAGGCAGGTGCAATAATACTCCAGAATCAAATTGCACACGAAACCATCATCAGATTCTGTAGCTCCCAAAGACTGAGAGGGGCTGACCAAGTGTAAAGAATATCAGATGACAGACAGACAGACAGATGTCATGATCAAATAAGTGTTCCGGTGGAAGCGACCTAGAACCAGACCTAGGAACATGTGGGCTGAATGTGTGGAAGAAATTAAGAACAGATTAAGAACTAGAAGAATTGCTAGGGACTAGGGACTGTTAGATTTTCTTTAAAGAGAATTTGAAACCTTTTCTCGGTTCCTACAAAAATAGGTAGGTACAGACGTACTGGCAAAAAAATCTTGTTTCATACACTTTAGGTTTTGTTAACCCCGACACAATAATTTTCCATAATAATAGAGTAATATCATTAAAAAAGGATTTCACACAGATAAAACTGACTGACATAAAATATTGCAAATTTATAGAAAAACTCTTCAAATTATTCGAATTTCTGTTAAAAACGGGACTGCAAGCTTTTAAAGAATGATATGACAGATTTCCTAATAAACTATCATTAAAACACGAATGTGTTATGGTGATGTCGGAACATGTTGTATTCATTAAAATTCTTATATTTTCGCATTTCGTCATAGTATAATAACAGGATAAACGCAGCTGCATGAACACGCGTTCCGATATATTAAGAAAGACCTAATAGTTTATTAGGCAATGTAGCCTGCTGTTACCTCTCTAACAGGATTTATTAAATCAGCAATACTTATTTTTTCCGCGCATGCAATCTTATTAGAATAAAATCATGAATTTGGGAGAAATGGATTGTTTTCGGCATAAAAAAATGTTGGAGAAATTCACTACACTCTTTGAACCATGACGTTCAGTTCGAGATGTAATAAAGCGTCTTATTTTATTGCTAAATCATAGTACAATACACATACCTGCTGTATTAATAAAGTTGAATACATTTTATATAAATAAAACTTTCTTCCACATTTATCGTCATTGGTTAGTGTACTTTAATAGATTTCAAGATCAATAGATTAATCAAAGAACACACTAAAGTAGGCTAACGAGTTAAATCGACAGCTTTCGTGGAAAACGCATCATATAAATAATATTTAGTTTTGTCGCACATAGAATATTTTATTGAATGTAAGGTCTAAGTTACAACATTGAGTTAGAGGAGACAGATCACCACGTATTCTCCGATATGGTAATCGGGGAAATATGCAAATATATGTTTTTGTCTCTAACCCATAGAGATTATTGTTTTCATATGAAGGTCCGAGTCATGATACCTGCGTAGTGAATATAGAATTATACATATGCGATCACCACAAATTTTTCAGAATTTGTAGATACATAGGTATAACAGTAGCTCTTTTTTAAGCAAATAACTTCTTCATATATTACATAATATCGTATTGGTTACAACCAAAGATATTAGAAGAACGAGATGTGCTATGCGCAGTTCGTACTGAGTGGAATTGTTTTGCCGAGTGTCGCCGGTTTTGTTCACCAATACTACTGCACACCTTCGCTTGCGCTAAGGTATCCGCACTAATACATAGAACAGATTTCTGTGCGTACACGTCCCGATACCGTTCAAAGTGCCCTAATTAGGTAGTACTCCGGCTACGGTCCGGCGGCCAACATACTCGTAGCATATCTCGTTCTTCTAATATCTTTGGTTACAACCTTTGATCATAATCACCCATAAAAGCTTTAAAAAAATTGCATAGTAAGTTTTTATTACCGTTCTTACATATTTTTATTAATATTTAGATAAATCTAACATTAATTTATAGATACATATTTTCTAAGGGCGGAGACGATTTAAACGTAATTCCCGTGAGCACTTAGGCCATAGGCTAATTGTGTTTTCTCCCATTTTACCTCAATCCTTTAACAACAACGTCAACAACCCAGTCCCTTTAATAAAGTTCACCAGGGTTGTTATTGGGTATGTGGCTATGTCTTCTGGTTCTACTGTATGTCTCCCCAGGTATCTGAGCCTAGTTCCCACCAGGGCAGGACATTGGCACCATAGATGAATCGGAGTCTCATCATCCTCTTCACATTTCCTGCGTCTTTTGTTGTTTTCCACTCCCAATATCTGCATGTGTCTCCTGAGATGGCAGTGTCCCGTTAATAGTCCTACCAGTTCCCTCAGCGTATCGTTCTGTCCATATCGAGTAGTTTTTTGGTTCGTGTAGGGTCTGGTCCTCTTATGAGTTCTTTGGATTATCTCATTCCAGGGCCCTCTCCCATTCTTTGCAGTGCTGGGATTTGACCCACCTATCAATATATAATATTATGTGCCAAGCTGCTACTCCTACGGCCGGCTCGGATCCTACAAGTGGTGCTTTCGCCCCTTTCCTTGCTAATTCGTCAGCCCGCTCGTTACCCTCAATACCTTTATGTCCTGGTACCCAGATTATGGTTATTTTATTGATGGTAGTGGGTTCTAGCATTTAATAATAAAAATATATGTAATATTCAAAACAAATTCAAATAAATGAAAAAATCAAAAGGTAGAGGGCACTACCTAGTTGTGGGTTATCAAGCATATTTAAGTTACGTTTGAAGCTTAGCAATTTTTATTTATTTTTTATTAATTAACCTAACCTAACCTAGCCTGACCTAAGCCGACCCAACATAATCCGACTTAACCAATAAACAGCTTATTGAGGGGGTTTGAAATAGCCCCTAAGTCAGTTAATATGAAGATAATATACATACACTTATAAAAAAAGATTAAGGTTATATTATTGATTTTTATTAAAATCGTGGGTATTCTGAATTCGTAGCTCACAAAGAACCGTTACTTTGATAAAGGCATAATATTGCTCAAAAATATATAATTTTAGATTAAGTATTAATTTTGTAAAAGATATTAACAATTTGACGAATCCCATCTAAATAAAACATCTCTTAATTCTAACGTCAGAAAGTCGCCCGATTTAATTTTATTTCACAGACATGTCCGAACTTTGAACCCAAATATGATGAAGCTTTACGAGAAAATCTTTTGATAAATCAATAATTTGTTTTGAACTACTTAGAACTTGGTTTATTGCAGGGTTGAGGTTAAAATTCGGTGACTATTACGAGTAAAGGTCAAAGGCTGGTTTTTTGGCAAATCAAATGATTTTATAATATTAAATTTGAGCACACACATCGGAACCATATTTTGTTTGAAATAAAAATAATGAACATTAATATTTATTGTAATCAATAATTTAAAACGATAAACTATTACTGTCAATATTATTACAAAGACTTAATAACCTCATTCTGAGAACGACAATATAAAAAAAGAAATAGCATTAATGTGTTGCGTGATATAAAAATACAAAAATAATATATTTGGTAATATAATAATAATATATGACTTTCACATATGATCTTCTATGTATATTTTGATAAGCGCGTGGGTGTATATTTGTTTCTTGATATATATCGCATGATGTTTAGACTTATTTACGAGAAACGAACTTTTTTCATAAATGTGTGAATCTAAGGAAAAACTTTTTCATACATGTATGAATCTAAGAAAACCACAAATAATTAGTTTTCCTCTGACTTCCTTAAACTGTCGTTGTAAAATACACCATATTTATTGTCAGTGTCGAAGCTTCCAATGTCGAAACATTAAATAAAACCAACTGATAACAAAATACTACTAAAGGAGAAAACCAATTATATGATTAATAAAAATAATATTAAAAAATCAAATTTTCTCTAGTGCATACATAGAAACAGTTGTGAAATTCAAGGCCCAAGTTTTCTCTAGTACATACATAGAAACAGCTGTGAAATTCAAGGCCTAAGTTTTCTCTAGTACATACATAGAAACAGCTGTAAAACGCAAGGCCCAAGTTTTCTCTAGTACATACATAGAAACATCTGTGAAACGCAAGACTTCTCTAGTACATACATAGAAAAAACTGTGAAACGCAAGGCCCAAGTTTTCTCTAGTATATGCATAGAAAAAGCTGTGAAATGCAAGGCCGAAGTTTTCTCTAGTACATACATAGAAACAGCTGTGAAATGCAACACCCAAGTTTTCTCTAGTACATACATAGAAAAAGCTGTGAAATCCAAGGCCCAAGTTTTCTCTAGTACATTCATAGAAACAGCTTTGAAATGCAAGACCCAAGTTTTCTCTAGTACATACATAGAAACAGCTGTGAAATGCAAGGCCAAAGTTTTCTCTATTACGTGCATAGAAACAGCTGTGAAATGCAAGGTCCAAATTTTCTCTAGACATACGTAGAAACCGCTGGAAAGGCAAGGCCCAAAACGTCCAACAAACCGCAATTAAATTCGTTTTCTAATCTCTCTAATTACAACGTTTACATTCGCATTATTTGCTTGAATACAAAGTCGAATCAGCTATAAAAATTACCTTTAAAAAAATTTTAAAAACATTTGAAGGAAAAAACTCGTGTTTCAAAGACATTATAAAATCTACCGGATTTTTTAATATCTTTTGGATCAAGTTTTAAGAAGTAACAAATCCTGAAACGACTAACAAAATTGCAACTAATATCGTTTATTTATTTTTCTCATTACTTTCAGGCGTAAAGCATACATGATACACGATACAGTGTATATTTGTGTTATTTGTCTTTACACACAATGCCCAGCCCACTGGCTGGAAGAGTACCCACCTAATATAATAACAGGCTGTAGAGTGTGGAGTGTGGAGGTAGGGCTTTCATACCAAGCTTATTAGCGCTGGGGTTGGCGCCCTTGCGAGGCCACCAGGGAACATGCGAGGTTGCCGAACGGGTCAGACGGAGTCATTTATACATAGGCAAAAGCCTGCAAATGTGGTAGTTGTATAGATATTTCTTACAGGTGTAAACTAACATATAACTATCTCACACACTATCACACCATTTTCTACAAGGGTAGAAGGCATGTTTGCAGATAGAGGCAGTTAAAGCTTTATTGCATTCAATAATACATTTCCAATAATGTTTACTTAAAGATAGTTTCATAATTGAAGCTTTCGTAATATTCCGACTTCACAATAACTGTATTGAGTTTATGTGGAAAGAATGTATCTATCATACAAGGACACTGAAAAACACCACCAACTGGTTGAGCCAGTGGAAACGATTCCGAGACAAACTGAGAAAGGGGTAGACTCACTGCACGGAAGAAGTTTGAAGCAAATGATGATGATATGATGGAATTATGTGGTTCACAGCACATAATTGGAGATATTTGGACGACAATACTTGACACACTATCAAAATAATTGCAAAAGGTAAAAACCATGCTTTGGTCCAGTTTTTAAGTTAGTCGCCCGCTTAGCCAAAGATTCATGCGTTCAATAACCTATCTATATATAACATCAGCACATCGCACGAGATAAATCTTGTGCTATATTCTGATGCGTACGTATCCGTGATTAAATTAGTTGAAGTTAATGGCCATGGGCACGCGTCTCTAGGCGGCATAACATAATAGCTCTAGGAGTTGAATCACTTTTGATTTTATACATATATAGTGCATAACATGTTGGCAAAATATTCAAATAATATAAAGTGACCATTTTCAGAAGACTTTTTTTTCGTAAAATGACAACTACTCATTATCAAACACACCTCTCAGAACACAGCCAAAATGTATGGCGCAGGTGATGATTTGACAATTTTTACCACGTTTTTCAATTAAAAACATTCACATATAATGTTGGCCTCATATAAGGCACCCTGTTCCGTCCAAGTTTTTCAAATTCGTGTTTTTTTTGGAGCCTTTAGATGGGCGCCTATCTTAAAAAACTTTAGAATACCGCAAACCATTTTTAATGTGAAACCGCACAAGTGTCCCGACTGCTCCCAACCATCTGGAGCCAATGAGACTTTTGAATTTCTATTTGGGGTATGTTGTAAGGCTGAAGATAGTGGGGAGGGAAAGGAGATAGGGAAGACGAAGGTGGGGAAGTACCTGGCTATTCAAATCAGTCACCAAACAGCAACTTTCTTAATTCTGAATAGTGGTCTTACACCAGGGCGATACTGAGAGAATCTTGCACTCTGGGAAGTGCCGCAAATATACTAAACTGCGAAGTATCACAAATTAATCAAATAAAATTTACTTGCTTATGTCGGGATTTTAACTCGCTTCCTCCAGCTTGCTAGTCGAGTGCCTTACCCCTCGACTACGAAGGCCACGGCAGTGGACTATGTTATTTCCATAGTATTAGATTGGGATATGTTGTGTGGCTGAAGGGAGTGGGAGAGGGGTAAGAGATGAAAAAGAGAAAGGTTTGGAAGTTTTGTTATCTTCTATTAATGCTGTGTAGTAAATAGTAAGTAACGACATGAAAGAATAAATGTTTGTACTAAAATAGTACATACAAACAATTGCAACATTTAATATGCACTGAGATGGACAAAACGAGGATGAAAGTAATCTCTACAAGAAAGATAATCTCTACAAGATCAAAAGCGACCCACATCATAGTTAAACCGAGTTTTAAAAACAAGTACTTTTATTTATTCAGTATATACCTATTCTATTACCACTGTGTATTTCGATTCAATATTTTCCTGTGACGTACATGTTCATGTTGATCAAAGATAATAATGTTAGTACACAATAAAAAAACTTATGTATCTATAACAGCTTGAATTTGCTGACCGTAGTCCAAGGACCAAGGAAATCTTATATGTAAATAGGAACAAAGTTTTAATTTAACATTATTTTACGACCATTTTCATGTGTCGATTTTTTTGACAAATATAAACAAAAGCATTATGTTACGATTACTTATATTATGTTATATATTTTCTTAAAATAAACACAACATATAATTCATACCGACAGAAAATATACATATAAAAACTTTAATACATGGTTAATGAACAAAAATAGAAAAGTTACTTGCAAACCGTCCGTGTTAATAAACATAATTTTTGTGTCGCCTATATATATTTTTACTATTTTTTTATTTAAAAAATGTTTATATGTATATTTATATTGAATACTCTTTTCCTCTCTCTCTTTTTTTCTTTTTTCTTTGTTGCATTTTTTCTTTCCTTCTTGCATTGTATTTATTATTTATTTTGGGTACATCATTTATGTTAAGCAATTGAGCGTGTTATTTTATTTATTAATTTATTTTATTTATTTAGTACAGGTGATGATACAATGACACATGTAGATAAAAAATACTTTGACTGCCCAACTAGGAGGAATTCCCGTTTTAGGACAGTCAAATTATTACTATTATTTCATATATTTTTATTTTTTACACGTACACGGACAATTTTACTGTTTCTTATGTTTTATTTTTATTAAGCTCTAATTTGTCTACAAAATATATGTTATTATACTGCTACCCCGCTCAGTACAGATATTGTATAGTGAGTGATTTTGTTAATAACCTCAAATAAAAATTAATAAAAAAAAAATAAAAAAAGATTTTAATAAATACTAATTTCGGTTGTTTGTGACGTAACATATTCCTGCGTAACGAATTCAAAATTACTCTGATTTTTTAAAAATAGGAAATGATGATTTTTTGAATTCAGACAAGCAATAAAGTAGGTACGTATGTAAATAAGTTGTTTAAATTTGAGGTAATTATTCGGAATCGCTGGACACGGATTATACGAAATATTTTTGAATAAAACCTTCTCATTTACCTTAATGACTATAGTAAAGGGAATCTGACTGCATTTGAGAAATTTTTAATTTTAGCGTTTTAATTTTTAATTACGTAAATCGAAAATTCACTTTCTTTGTATGGGATGACAGCTGCAATGATTTCTGTTGATTACATTTTCTTTTGTTAGTATTCCTGATATTAGTGGGTAGAATTTTAACCATTTAATGTATGCAAATACTAGGTAGGTACTATTTTGGCCAAACCCGAAAAATTTGTAGATAAATGTTTTATAGATTTGTAGATATATGTTTTATAGATATATGTTTTATAAATGAAGAAAAATTAAAAAAGGTAATGTTATTATAAGTTAGGTTAGTTTACGATAGGCTAGGTTGGGTTATGATAGGTTAGGTCACGTTGGGTTATGCTAGGTTAGGTTAGGTTGGGTTATTATGGATAAGGTTAGTATATAGGTTAGGTTGAATTATTATAGGTTAGGTTAGGTTGGATTATTATAGGTTAGTTAGGGTTATTATAGGTTAGGTTAGGTTGAATTATTAAAGGTTAGGTTAGGTTAGGTTGGGTTATTATTGGTTAGGTAAAATAAAACCATAATTTTAATTATAACTAAATATAAATAATAAATGCTTATTTAATAACATAAAAATAATTTATTTTTCAAATTTGGCCTCAATAGTACCTACCTAGTATTTTTTTTAACAGTAAATGGTTAAAATTCTAGCCACTCATATCAGGAATAGCAACAAAAGAAAATTTCATAAACAGAAATCATTCCAGCTGTCAAGCGAATTTTCATTTTACGTAATTAAAAATTAAAATGCTAAAATTTAAAATTTCTCAAATGTTTTCAGATTCCTTTTCAAGAAATAATATACCTACGTAAATAAATTTTTTAGTTTTAGTTTTTTATAAACATAACGTAGGTACGTAAAAAATTGGCGCGTGTAAATATATCTGATTTAAGTTGGTTAATGATTTCAGCACACGAATATATTTTCTAAAAAGTTTTGACTTATTTAGTGACCGATTTGCATATTTTCAGTAACTAAGAAGTACGTAAAAACATCTAGAAACACAAATATAACTACAGTTTTTGATATGACAGCATAAAATTACGAATGAAACTAAGAACGGATGAAAATAAACTAAGGAAAAATTAATGATAAGTACCTACCCAGCTGTCTGCTGAAACTACAAATTAAGGTAAATTTGAATTTTTTAAATGGATTTCAGAATATAAATTATATAACAATATCGTTCCCAAGATTAAAAAGTCTTGATATTGGGAAATGGGCATAGAAAATAATTATTGAAGTTTTTACGTAATCCGTTATGGTAGTTGACCTGGTAATCGATGTAACTTGCATTATACAATATTTTGTCAATATAAAATGGAAAATCAATATTACGATGAATGGACTCGATTTCATAAATTATTGTAATCTACTTGCATAGTACTTATGCAGACGGCAAAATGGGGAATTTCCACAAACTATTGTAACTTACTTGCATAGTAGTACTTATAGGCATAAGGAAAAATGGGATATTTCCAGAAACTATTGTAAACTAATTACTTTATGTAGAAGGAAAAATGGGATATTTCCACCAACTATGGTAACCTACTTACATAGTACTTATGCAGAAGGCAAAATGGGGTATTTCCACAAACTATAAATACTGTTAAAAATGTGTGGAGGATTTAAAGTTGTTTTTACTGATTACGACGTTCGTACTAAAAATATTTAATTTTAATATTTTTATGCATAATTACTAGTATTGAATTCAAAAAGGATCTAAAACCGCATGTTTTAAAATGGTTCCAACTGGCCACAACCTCATAACGATATAGAAAAGACCAATGTCTAGTAAGACGGCTGTCATGACGTCGCCTAACGTGACGTGAACGCCGCCGAATTCACGAATAAAAATGAGCATATTGTTTTGGCGGCAAATCGAAAATGTCACAATTAAATCGTTACAGAAAATGTATTCGTAAAACATAAAATAAACAATGCTTCATTATTGTATTTTTTAATATAAAGACAGCGAAATTACCCTATTGCATAAGATATAAAAATAAAAATACTGTAACATTTTGAGGAATAACAGAAAGCAAATATAGAAACAATCCACAAAGAACATTGTTGGAAGGCGAAATGAAGGAAGACACATAACCTTATGGTTTTGAAACGTATTATGGCCAGTCTGCAGGGTGAAAATGGTGGCACGATGATCAATCGTATTTGATAGGAGACGAAAACAGCAATTCGAATATATCATTTCACTAACATAGGTGTAATGCTACCATTGAACTGATTAGTCTAAGACAGATTAGATTATTTTCCCATCCGGCAACTTCCACACTGGAACCTGACATATAAATGACAAACTAAACTAGTGGTAGAAACGGGAAACCGGTCAAACTACATCACGCAGAGAATCCAAAAAAGTTATTTTTTCGATCGTATCATTTTTTTAACCTGTTTTGAATTTTTCGGCAACTAAATGGCTAAAAAAAACTCTCCGTGTCGGGTCTATACGCTTCGACGCATTTTAAAATACAGTAAAACGTTTTTTATTACGAACGATTTTTATTACAAATTTGGCATAAACGTTCAAACTTCTGATTTGATGTACTCGAAAATGATAGCTCAAATAAAAAAAGATATACACCACAAAATCGACTCTAAATGAGATGCAGATTCACCGGTTTCCCGCTTGTAAGAACCTCTTGTTTTCTTAGACTCCATGAAGATATAATATAATATTATATTTTAAGCTACACTAATTTAGATTTAATTTTTACACAGCTGATAATCAACCATTAATGTATCTTAAATGGTCGTTTATCAGTTGTATTAAATTTAAAACACGTTGATTGTTAAGAGTGTAATTATAAACTTCTCTAATTCTGTTTTAACTCTCAACAATTATCTTTGTACTTCAAATTATATTTTATATTTTTTTACTGGCAAAGAATTTTACTAACGTAATGTTTTCTATTCCACCTAGTCCTAGTAAGGCAATAATGTTTTCTCTTCTTCACACACTTAATATAAATTATACGCTTTGGATTGCTGCAATGAATTTTTGTAAGCATGAATAGTAATTTTTTTACCAGATACAGGTTTCGTTAATATTTCCGATTATAGAGTCTTATTTACATAACTCATAAATTTAACTTAAAAAAAGTTTCAAAATTTATATAATTTAAATTAAACTTAAAAAAATGCTGAATTCATAATGTGTTTTGGACATCAATATAATTCTTCATTTCATGATCAATATAGTAGCCCTAGAGATAGGTCAGATGCGCGTTATCGATTTCTCTATCTCTTCTTCCTTCTCACCCGTCTTTACGAAATCAAAAAGACAAGATACTAGAATGTCTTTATTCATAATCCCATGGAAATTTTACGATTTTTCAATGTTGTTACTTTTACCACGATAACTGATTTAGTGTCGCGAGTAGCAAATGAGGATGCAATTTTTGAAAACAGATTGAAAACCATTGACTATTTTTGCAAATTTTTTAGGTACCGGTTTTGAGACAGCGACACAACGATGACAAATAAATGTTTTAATATTAGTATTTTATTATTTTATTTTATTTGTTTATGGTGAGGAAAGGCTACTTTAATTTCTATTGTTCTATATCTTGTAAATATCCTGTATTTATCTATGTAAAAAAAAAAAAAAAAAAAAAAATTAAAAAAAAATTAAAAAAATGGTGTGAGGAATACGAATTTAAATAAAAAACAATATAATTTACTTTTAACATTTCATTATTGAACTTAAACTTAAATAAAAAATATATAATTTTTATACGCATAGGTTGGGAACGAATGAAGAAAAGTGAAAGATTAAGGTTTAAAAAAATATTATTTTTCAATTCAGATTGTGCAATAAATTTGATAACTTGACTTTCCCAAAAAAAATTGCAGAATGTGTGGTGAAACATCTTGTAAAACTACTACGCAATTGGATAAGTAAATACCGACCAAATTATTTAAAATGCCGTCTGTTTGGACCGAACTCATGTAAGGCATGCGGACACGAAGATTCCACTTTATTGAATTATTATGGAAAGAAAAGTTTCGGCCTCTGCAGTACCCATCGACACGAAGTAATAACAAATCGGTAAGTCATGTGTGTAAAAAAACACAAGTATATTTGATTCACGCGAGAATTAATTATTCAATGTATTTGAACTTGTGATGAATGCGGGAAATGGAAGTTTCAGTGTCAAATGAAGCGTTATTCTTAAAAAGAGTGGTTGTTAGTATGGAACACGATTCTGCTTACCATACTGCGATCAATTTTTCTAGTATTTTTTTAGTTTAACTCAAAACTAAGGGTTCTAACTACAAACTAAGTTCCACACTTTTAATTCTGAAATTTCATCTTCCGTCGATTGTTAGACTCGTAGTAATCATAATCTATAATCAAATGTACAAATAAAATGTTTTTCTCATTTTCACTCCCGTGGTCATAATAAGTCTCTTGGTCTGCTTGAAAATCTGTGGAAAACGTAGAATCAATTTCAGTTATAGTAGCTTCAGTAACAGTTTGAATGTCAAATGATACATTTATGAATCTATACTAATCCCAGCGAGAACTCGTACGTAAAATCCTCTCTCTTCCCAATCGTCCTGTATGAACACGAAAAAGACAGACATCACGTACGATCTCTTGGTCTAGTATTTAATACTCTATGAATGCCAAGGTGAATGGCCTAGTGTAAAAACTCTTATATAATAAAAAAATGGAGATATGTCATAGAAGCGTGCTGAGCTTCGACCTTTTCTATTACCTACATAGCTATTAAAGTTTAACACCTTTCTGTATTTTAGAAAAGGTTTTTCCATTTCAACTGATTGTTTTAGAAACGTGCTTTTCAAAAATATATACTTTCGAAACATAGAGGCGTGCCTTTCTAAAGTTTTGTTTTTGAACCGTATAAATAATTTGCTCATCAATTAAACATTATACAGGGTTTTCCAATAAGAGGTACCTATTATTTTGAATAGCCCGCTATTTCGGTAGATGTTACTTTTGAAGCTGTCATTTTTTAACATTTTACAAGTAGAAACTACTCCATTAATAAAAATGGAACGATACACGCTTCAACAACGCATTATTATTAAAATTCACTTGAGTGAATCAAATGTAAATTATCTTGAGTGATGAGGCCGATTTCCACCTCAGTGGCTTCGTCAACAAGCAAAATTATCGCATCTGGGGCTCGGAAAACCTAAGAGTTATTGTTGAAAAGCCTCTCTATCCTCAACGTGTGACTGTTTGGTGTGGTTTATGGTCCGGCGGAGTCATTGGACCTTACTTTTTCGAAAATGAGCAACAGTTACGGTGAATGGATTGCGCTATCGAGAGATGATAAATGATTTTTTATGGCCAGAATTGGATGGTATTGATCTGTACAACGTTTACTTTCAACAAGACGACGCGACGCTACGTGCCACACAAGCAACGAAACCATTGATCTTTTACGGGAAAAATATCAAAATAACACCTCTTATTGGAAAATCCTGTATATTATCTTTGATTCTCTCCTTGAGGTTAAAATGCCTAAGATCATCATTTCCCTTGCCTTGCTTACTTTGTGAATCTATCTATTCCATGAAATCAACGACGCCGAAACATTGTGTGGATAGTATTAAGGTTTCAACACAATGTTAATATTTGTATATTTCTCAAGTTAGTGTCGTTTGTTTTCAATAGTAAATAACGCAGAAATACGAAGGGGAGATAAAGGGAGATACTGATTTTTACGACTAACTTCGGGTATCCCCTAGAGGTTTTTTAAATTATCGTGGTTTTTACAAATCACCTCTTCTAAGAAAACTTCTCTAAAAGGCCAGTGAAGTTAGCTAGACGAAACACGATTTTTTAGTGACAAATTAACAATTACGTTAAAGCTGGTCAAAAATCAATAAAAAGACCATAGATTGATAACTAATAATATGTACAATGTTACTTTAATATACGCCAACATAGCAACGGTTCCCAAACGTTTTCAATTGTTTGAAAAGTTTTAATCATTGATTTGTTTCCATTTATTACTGTCGGTTTCTTTAGAAAATTTTCTTTGGAAAATGCAACAACAGATGATGTGATTTGCGATTTACATGGCGTTTTATCGAGATTAATTTTTGGGTTATTATGCTCAACGAGTTCAATGCTTTGCAATAAGTTATTTAATTATTGACTGAGCATGACGAATTCCTGTTTTAACTCGAAATTTTTGCATTCCGACTGTCTGTAAATTTATTTTTACGTTCCGGTTCAAGATGGTGTCCGTTTTAATGATTCAATAAAGATTCTTATTTCAAATGTGTATTCACGTTTATCAATACTATGGTACGTTTATCAATACTTTACTACGTGAAAAAAGTTTGAAAAAATATTTTTTAGATAGTGACGTTTTTTTGGACAGATTGTATCAGATCCTATCATATTTTTTTTAAATGTTATATTACATCTTATTGTTTGTGATTATGTAGGTAGGTATTTAAGTACCTATGTAAAAATTTTATGATTTGAAAGGAATTTTCGGTTTTGATTTATTAAATAAAATAAAATTATTAACTTATTGACGCAAGATCTACTGTTCAAAACTAATGGTACGAATCTATGTACAAGTAAATCTAATCCAATAGCTTCGTTCAGAGTAATGAGAAAATGTTAAGCATTGAATCAAAATTTATTATTTATATTACGCGTACATATTAAGACTATTCTTGCAATGTATTGGTATACTATATACTAATTAGATTATCAAACAATATGAATTGAAGCTTTTCGCGGACGTGGTTCCTAAGGCAATAAAAATAGTTACGCACTTCTAAGATTGCAAAAAGTACTTCCTATAAGTTCCGCTGGCTTCCGCGCGGCGCACTTGACCTTCTGGCGGGAAATAATATCGAGTCGTTCTATTTTCGAATCGCGCGGCAGAGAGTAAATTGCGGGAGTGGGTGGAAACGGACGACAACCAATGGACGCACGGAAAGTTTGGCGGTCCTGTACGCTGAACGCATAATTCATAGAAGTGTGATCTACGCCGATTGTACTTCCACCGATCTTTAAGCTATTAAGATCCTTGACTACGAACCCACTATAGTCGCGGGATAAGAACCGTATGTGCGAAAATAAAATTTATTTAATTTAATTTGTGAAATTTCAGAATTAATTCATTACAAAATCAACCCGTAAAAAAAACTTTTTTATTACAATAGATTTGTTTGTAAATGTCTTTTTTTTGTTGGTTTGACTGAGCATTGAACCTTCCTACTCAGCAACTGGAGTTGACAACTCTACCAGCCTCGCCAAATGCCGATCGGGTAGGACCGACATTTATTTTATATATCTACTACTGTAATGTCATCCGATTCCAGAGAAATCAATTGCCTCCAATGTTGATAACGACAACGAGTCTATCTGGCAAGTTTTAGTTCGATCAGATGTCTGAAAGTAATGGAAGGATGTAAGATTTGCATTCATTCATTATCATTACCCAGTATCACCCTCGTGAATGGCAACCATTAAAGAATCTAAAAGTTGAGAAATAGCCAACTAAACAATGTCAACTATTGTCCAAAACCTCTCCACCTTCCCTTTTCCATGTCAATTTTAGCATCACAACCTACCCCAGTTGAAGATGCCATAGTTCCACGGTCTCCGGACATTCTTTTAAAGTAAACGCATGGACTTTAAAGAAAAGTGGTGTCGCTAGTTCAATAATAAAGATAAGACCTTTCGATTCGTAAACACCAGATGGCAAATTAAATTGACTAGATGTTAAAAAAGTTTGTTGACATTTTATTCAAAGTTAGCTGACGTCTACCCGGCGTTGTTCGGGTTATGATTGGTTTGTAGTAAAGCTTTGAATTCTAGTTTACCTGAAAACTTTTTTTAGGTAGATATAATATTATTATTAGGAATTGAATAAGTTTACCTGTTAAGTATTTGTTTCAGTTGGTTGTGCCATGTCTATAAGAGACAAACAAAGAAACATTTATTTATATATACAGATAAAGACAAAACACGCCCACAACACCCTTCTATCAATTTGTTTCTTCAGTGGCTAGTTTGGGCAGACTGGGTGTGTCAAGTAAAAAAATCATTGCAATCTAGCTGACTTGGGGTTCGGTAGACCACTTTTCTTTTTCATTGCCAATTTAGATAATCAGGACGTAAAATTCTTTCAAATTATTTAATATTATTTTATACGTCAATCAACATTTTAATTTAATACATTTTAATACCCCAGGTGTAAAGTTTTGATTTTACGACCTAGTACGTGCTCGGAGAAAACTTACTGATATAAAATATTGTTAATTTATTAAAAATCTGGTCAAATTATTCGTATTCCAGTTAAACGGGACTGCAGGCCTAATAGACAAATTTTTCTAACAAACTATTAGTGAAACAAGAAATGTGTTATGAGGATTTCGGAACACGTCTTCATAAAAAAATCTAATATTGGTAGTAGCATTAGTATTGGTAATAGCAGGATAAGCGCAGTTGCATGTATGTTCTATGATATGTTCTGAATATAATTATATTTTATTAAGAAATAATTTTTTGACAGGATTTCAATAAATCA
Organism: Hesperophylax consimilis; assembly: GCF_061612785.1. Taxonomy (NCBI): domain Eukaryota; kingdom Metazoa; phylum Arthropoda; class Insecta; order Trichoptera; family Limnephilidae; genus Hesperophylax; species Hesperophylax consimilis. The sequence goes on from NC_142838.1 coordinate 19,757,021, forward strand.
GCCATACTCATTTTTCACCGTGTGTATTTAAAACCGGAAAAAATTGAAAATCGGAAAAGGTCGATTTCATTCTTTGAAATTTACTAAAGACAGACTTTTTCAAAGTTTGCTAATATGGTTTAATAAATATTTTTTGCTGGTAACTACAATGGTTTTGCTTTATAAGGTTTGCTTTAAAATTCTAACTGACATATAATTATACAACTTACTAATGATATATTATATATATTCTGTAATTTTTTGATGAAATAAATAAATTAAAAAAAAAAAAAAAATATTGAAAATACTTTCAACTCCTACAAATAATAATATTTTAACGGGTCTGGGCTAATATTATACAATCATTCTTATGAAAACATCAACTTAACTTTCTTGCATTCTGAACAAGAGTCCCAACTGCTCCCTGCTAGCCGGAGCCAGTCAATCTACTGGTCACTCTACCGAGTAACAAGCAACATCCTGGACTAACACTTCCTTTTTTTAGAAAGTCCCAACTGCTTCCGACTGTCTGGAGTCAGTAGGACTTTGACACCTGGTCACCAAACACTGCTAAAGCCATTTCAATCAATGTATCGATTGTGAATGGTGGTCTTTCACTATCTCCCACTCTGAAACATACCACAATTACCTATACTATATGTTTTTTTAAATGATTTAACTGTGAAATAACACAATTTAATTAAAAAAATTACTTTCTCATGCTGTGATTTGAAACGGCGATGTACGGTTTCGTGTTTGAGAACCTTACCGGAGACTATATTTTTAAAGTGACCCTACAAAAGTCGTTCTTGTAATAAATGTTCGCTTAATTATCGACTACTACTGTTCAAATTCAATGAGGTTAGTGGAACTTATTAAAACGGTTATGCTTTTGCATATTCTTTATCTTTATCATATTTTATATCTTTGTAAATGTAACAAAAATACCATTTTTCCCTGTTCCAAGAATCACTTTGTCTTTGTATTTTTCATTGAGTATTTCGCGGCATTGTTTGTAAAGAATGATTTTGTATACGAATATGTTCTGGAAAATGTATGCAATATGACTCTTGATATCCGATTGTCCAGGTAAATCGTGCAAATAAAACGGTCGCTTGAACCAACCTTGTGGTACGCCGATGGTATTTGAACACACTTAACATAATAAGCCAATGCTATCAGCAGTACGTATACAGTGGATTGGTAATAACTGCGATTAGTACTGCACTTTTCGTGGTATAAAACCGGATCTGCATTTTCTGCTGTAATTGGATAGCTTATTTGATTCTGCTTGACGCACAACGGTAATCTAAACATATTTTTATCAACGGGTGATCTAATCTCGACACCGACAACTCGTCAACATTAAATTTGTCACTTTAACACGTATGCGTAGAGTCAAAATTTGAAGTCAATTACTTATACTGTGTATCACTCCTTCTTACTTGACGCAATGTCTCAGGTGTGTTTTATTAAGGTAAAACCGCAAGCAGAGATGTGGGAACTAATAATTAATAGTCTTACCACAATCACAATTTTTTTGCGTAACGAAATGTAATAATTGTAATTTAATCATTTTCGTATGGGGTCCTGAAAACAGTACACAGGTAGGTACCTACTGATGTGAAATCGTCGCTATTCAGTTATTTAAGGCTTGGCATAATATTATAGAAATTTTATCGAATTATTTTAAAAACTTTAATTACCATAGCAACACCAATGTTTTTTTTAACGTTAATTAATAATTATTTTGATCTGTTAATTAGATTTTGTTTTAACATCACAATGATGGCTATTTTGATGAGCAAATTTTCGAAATACCTACAAGAGAATCCCCTGTCCATGAAATTATTTTCCTTGCAAAACGTTTAAAAAATTGTTGATACATAAAATTGTTTGAGAAAAAGAATCTGATGTAGAATCATTGTGCTTTTGTAAACTTAAATTTATTTTCCTATTATCCATCTTGGTGTTGTAATTTAAAACCTTTTGAACGATCGCAGCGTAATAAATTTGTGTCCACTATTAAATGTGAGATTCAGTTCAATTTGAGGAGGATTTAAAAAAAATCTCATTATTTATATTATGGATTCCATCATCCGTGTTCCTAGTTATTTATTTATTTTGTAAGAAAAAAACAGCTTTTATATAATATACAATGATATATATATATATATATATAAATATACAAGTTAACTGAAGTCAAGCCACAGAAGTTTCTTATGTTAAAGTGCATTAGAAATAAAGTTTTAGTATCTTAAAATTAATTTGGTGTCAAAGGAAGGGGAGAGGAAGAGAAAAATAGTAAGAGGATAGGAGATGCTGCCGATACATTCCATACTCTCATATTAATAATCGATCGCACGCATTACTTCATATCGATATTTCTTTAGGTTATTACCAAAAATGTCAATGCTGTAAAATTTTGTATTATATTGTGCACATATACGAGGAATTGGGGAATTTTTTCGAATGTTTGTTCTACACAAAACAAACCAAAGTTTCACGAGTTGATTGGAAACGGGGATTCTGTTGCGAGCGGTGATTCTGGTGAGTGAGCATTTGTAGTGCTACATTCCGAATATCACAAGGGGTACCGACTGTCACTCTATTTAAAAAAAATACTTACTCCTACCGGTGATGATTTTTTCACATATCATAGTATTTTTTAATCGTGTTTTAATTGTACGAAACGAAATGAGAGGAAGGTTAATAATATTCTGTCTCGAGTTTACATAATAAAGTACCTCCTCATTTTAACCCTTTGCGCAATATTACATCACCATTTATTTATTTCAGTTTATTGCCAATGACAAATAGAGTTTTCTGGAATTCCCTATACGGTTTTTCAGGAAAATTCTCTTGCTTACAGCACGTATATTGATTTATCTAGTAGGCATTTCATTTTATGTAATTTATTATGTTGTATGGCTTCGTTCTATTATATAACAAATAACGTTTTCTATTTCTGCCATCGTTGTGGATTTTCTGTCTAATATAACACTTTTGTTTACCAACACTCTTTCCTCGAGAACTTTCTGTAGTTATTTCTAGACAAATTCGAACACTTCTATAATATTTATGTTCGCAACATGTTTCAGGGTAAATAATACAATTTATTATCTGAACCTACTACCAGACTTATTTTCATGCGACTTACGTGTATGTTTCTAATTGTTTTCTAAGATCTGAAGACCTAGAAGTTTCTTATAGAAATGTATTTTTACATATGTAAGTACTTGTATTTTTATTTATTTGAGGAAAATAATTTCTTGGGGTGCTTGTGTCATCTACGATGATGATGTGCGTGGGGACTTTTTAAGGAAAGGAAGGAGAGTAAGTTCTGGGAAGGAAAAAGGTATGAAGGATGGGTAGGAATCTTGAGGACAATATGTCCGGGGGCGATGGACACATGAGTAAATCCCTCATATTGCGGTGCAAGGCGATGGGTTGAGAGAGTCGGGCTGGAGTGGTCAAAGAGTCTTCATTAACCCTCCCCTCTAGATCTGTAAAAACGTCTTCCCATAATCCCTGGCACGCCTGCCAAGTCACCAAATGTATCAATTCACATGTTTTTCAATGGCAGAGACGTTGGTAATCCAATGAATAGTTCCCGTGCAGCGTTTTTCTAAGAACCTCTTTTTGGTCAGGTGATTGTTAGTGTTATTGTTTTTATTAACTTACGGAAAAGAGTAAAAGAAAAAACTTTATATTCGTATACAGGAACTGAAGTTTTATGAATCGAAATATCGACTTATTGAGAATACATTATTTTGCTTTCTTAAATTGTACAATTATATTAGGTAGTTGTTCACTTCAGCACAATTATAATTAAATTTGCTTCGGTACCAATATTTCCATAACGAAAGTGACTGAGATACAAATCATATCAGTTTACTTTTGAAAATAAAGCAGTGTACTCGCACATCAATTCAACATTTTAAACGAAAACTTTCACCCGCGCACTGCCTTGAATAAAATAAGTAAAATTAGAGAATATTATTTCATAAGGCGAAAAGTGGACACAATTTAAATTATTACTAACTTACTCTTATGAAACCGCGGCCATTACGACATAAGTTACAAAAACCTTAATAATAAGTTAGTGTGTGTTTGTTCCATTTTCACGTCATATAATAATACTAGGTACCTACGTTGTATAATACCTTTAACACGTAAGCAATATAAAAGTCATTTTTGTGCTTGTTTTATTTCCTATTTTAAGCCTGGAAAAAATTCAATGTTCTTCCTAAACCTTTTTTTAATTAGTACATATTTGAACATTGATTAAATGTATTTTTCCATGTCCAAAATAAAATACTTCATTTGTCCAAAACTGTTATACTTACCAAGCAAGAGCTTTCTTAGATCGATTACCGGAAGAATCTAGAAGCGTTGATGACAAAATCCAAACATTAAACATGGTGAAAAAATATTGTAAAGACAAACTTGTAAAAAAAAACCACCTTTCACATGAAACATTCTTAAAGATATCCCATTTCACCCATTTTCTGTATAAAGTATATTACTTACCTACTTCAACTTTTTTTTACTTTCTTACTGCTATGTACTTACTACAAAACGTAATATCTATCATATCATTACTCATGAATAACTACAATAAAGTACTGTACACTCCCCTTCCAAAAACAAGCTAACGTTTCTATGGAAGACTAGTTTTCAAATCTCTTAATATGTAGAAACCCAATTTAAATAGATGTAATTAATTAACATATATAGCACGTAGTGAATTTCACACATAATCGAATTAAAAATCTATTTATAATTATATTTTATTACCGATTTATTATGTTATTGGTTAATATTATGTGTATTGGATAGTAGTTATATACGTTAATTGGTAATCGTATTTAATTCAGTGTGAATCGAGGTGGAGTTAACCCACTGAAGCCACGAACAGTGAAGTTTGATGAGTTTAGAATTATCCCCACAAATTGACTGCAAAGAAAATGAGTGTACGTATTCTTATTTCATTGGACGTTGTTTAGGTACCGTGAAATCAAAGTTACAAAGTAGTCTCTACGTGATGTTGTAATGGTTTACTATGACAATACAGGACAGTACAGGACAGTGACAAAACAGAACATTAAACAAAAGTGAAGAAGAAACCTAACCTAACATATGCTTTTGTCATGTTTTCTTTTTTCACTGTTCTGTTTCACCCGGTTGTCGTTTTAGTATTCCAGCAACTTGTACCACTATGCATCAACACAATATTTTCAGGGTAAATTGTCCATTTCTCGTTGTTGAAATAGCCGTTTTTAAACACTCAAGTCATGTGTAAATAGCTCTCATGGCTTTCAACAATTAAAATGTGTACCTATTGGAAGTTCCATCGTCTTCTTTCGGTATTTAATTGCATGGCTACATGCCACTCCAATTAAAAACTAAAATTCATGCTAAACATTTATTCAGACTGATTGAAAACTCGGTTATCATGGAGAGCATTCATTTCTATGTTCCTCCCGATGGTAATCTTCACAATCGATAGCATAGACCGTTGAATCTCCGAGCCTGCAGGACTTGAAAAATAGAAATGAGATTGAAAAATCTTGATGTTAAAAAGATTCAATTCAGAAATCGACATTTGTAGCATCAATGAAGTTGCCTTTAAAAGACAAGGTCTGTTAATACTAGCATATTTGAAATACCCACGGTCTATATTTATATAAGAATTTTTCTTAATAAATGTTTTTAAAAACGCATTGAATAAACAAGTTTGTAATGTTTTTAAAATTAATAAATTGAAATGAATTGAAAAAAAATTCTCCCCATCAAGACAGTGAAAAACAACCCCTCGGAATCGAAACGATATTTTAAATGGCTCTAGCCATGTTTTGTGTCCAGTGCTAAATAGTCAGAAACTTCCTAACCTTTCTCATTCCCATATTTTTTTACCTTTTCGTATTGTATATTATTTTCGAATTGTGTGAAATTTAATTAGGTTGAATTTCAACTTTTTAATGTTTTTTTGACAGTTTGTTTTTGGCTATCATTACTTTGAACATAATGTTTGCAGTTGAATAAAATAAAACAGGAGTTTTAAAAAGTATTTCATCAATTTTGTAGCTTACTAACTTAAGCATAATATCATCTTGTGCTCAATAAAATTATGAATAAAATTATTATAACTTCGAAAATATTTGCATATTTCATATAAAAAAGTCTCGTAATGCAATTGCAACTGACCCTCTTGAAAATTTAATATGAAAAGTGAAGACTTCTCATTGAACTAATTTACAAATTATTGCGGTATGTTAGAAACAAATACCTGTTATATTGTTGCACGATCGCCGTGTTTACAACGCTACTGGTACAAGTTGAATTTGATAAAAAATGATATTGTAAGGAAGAATGAAGTTATTAATTTAGACAGTAGAGGAAGTAAGCGTGTAAATGCTGTCTAGCCGTGCTTTATTGCTTACGGATATTTCAGCAATGCCTGACTATAATAATTATATAATGTGGGTGTAAAATTGGTGTACATTATAGCAAGGTTTTATTATTTTTCGTTATAAATATTGTTGTAACTATGTTGTAAGAAAATAGTTCGTAAATATAGTTATATTTATATCTTTTAAATGTTTTCGCCTATGTGTAGTAAGATTTTTAAGAGAATTAAATCATGACTATATGATATATATTTATAGGTGACCGGATAAATCATCAACATGATAATTCATCACATCTTTAAAAAGTTATATAAAGTCATGGAAAGTGGTGAAACAAAAACTTATTAACTGGGTTAAGTAGGTTAGGTTAGGTTAGGTTTAAAAAAAATTTTCATCGTTTCTAATGATTTTATATCACTTTCTAAAGGTGTGTCGAATTGTCACTGTGTTGAGTTATCATGGAACCATATTTATATCTTTTAAAAGCATTAAAAAATATTTGCCTTTTAAAATGTTGTATACAAATATATTTATGTCTTTTAAATGTTTTTCATATAATAATCAATAATAAGGTGTTTTAAGAAAAGATAATCGTAAGTATTTTTTTTCTGCATAATAATGAATTTCCATCGGTATTATAAAAAATGTTCACATGGAATTTAAAACCTATAAAAGTGAGAGGTTAGTATTCATATATATAACATGTATATGTAAAAAAAAAACAATGGGCGATACATTTATGAATGTCATATGAAATTCATTACCTGAAAAATTCCGAAATATTAATAAAGTATATAATACAATATGTCCGGGGGTAAAGCGCACTAACTTCGAGAGATGATTAGAGAAAATAAATAACTTTTTCGAAATTCCAGTGTTTTCAAGTAAATAATTTCTTTTAAACAAAAATTCTCCTATGAAAAATATTTTTGTTTGAAAAAAAACAATTGAATTTCAAAAAAATATTTTTTAATTTTACCACCATGTATAATCACCTCCCGAAGTTAGCGCTTTGTACCCCGGACACCCTGTATAAAATTATTATTACATTAACATGATTTTACAGTTTGGAGTAAACAAACAAAAAATATATATCAGGTACAGTTACTTTTTTGACATTGACATTGACATTAATGAATATGTGCTCTCCTTTCGCAGTGTATAATAATTGTACATTGGGTAAATTGGTGACCGGATGATTCTGTTTGAATTCCGACAATAGTGAACTTTTTCTTGAATGATACCAAATATGAGTACCTATGAGGTTGTAAACTTTAAGATTAATTTCACCTTTTTCTCGAATGATCCCAAATATCTTATTTTTTTATTTTATTCTTCGGGAAGGCTATTAAAATATTTTTTACCTTTGAAAGTATGTATATTTTTGTAAATAAATATAGATGGATTTATATTGAAGTAGAACCTGCAGACAAGCACCCATGTGGCAGCTTCGCGGAACTACCAAGCTATTGTCTAAATTGAAAAAAATAAAAAATCATAAATCTGCTATGGGCCTAGCAGGATGCTCTTTCTTCTTGTTTTGGTCTCCTACCCTATCAGAGGTTGGCTTTTTCAAAGAACATCTTCTCCAGTCCAGATAACTCAACGGAACTACATTCGTACCAGTTACGTAATTTCTAATAATCTTCTGTATTACCAGTTTTATTTGTAGTCGTATAATAAATAATAATACAAAAAGTGCTTTGCGTTTCTTCTTCTTGTTCTCTGTTCTTTATGTTGTGTTTCGTGATCCAAATACAAGCCCAATGTGTGCCTATATTTCCATACAAAACGATGTTTCACCACGATTACGAAATTCAAATGGGATGGTGAAATACAATTTTAGGCAAGTGTAAGAGAGACAGACCGCGTGCTAAATGCTCCAGAACCAAAAGGTTCTAAGTCGGTGGCTTATTGTTTCCATTAAAATATATATGGAAGAAAGTTTTCTTTTTTAGTTGTAGTAGGAGAAGAAAAATCACCTAGGAAGCAAGTGACTGTAAGTTTGAAAGTAATAATCTTGTCAGATATAATACATCTTTGAGTCTTTGTAAAATTGTGAAACAGCCAAGTAAACATGGAATCATCAAATGACAAAGCGTTGGTAACAAAGCGCCTTTCACGTTTCGGAATGAATCTTTTAACTACTCTAGTTATAACACCCACATACATAATTAGAATCAATTTTTGTAACAATTTTGTAATTTGAATTAAGAACACCGCTTTTAAAATTTCATTTTCCGTTCCGCTGGTGAAATTTAAATTCAAAATGTGGTCGCATTTTTTGGCTGGTTGAAACAACCATTATAATAACGGGATTATTCTACTAGTGGTTATTATGAAACCTGGTGGTCGTGAAACAGGTTCCGTTCATAAAGAGAGATGTAAAATACCACACGTAGTGAGAGGAACGTTAGTATAAGATGAATATCAGAGCAGGCTTAGGAAATAACAAGTCATCTTTCACAACAATGTGAAAGATGACTGGCGAAATTGCAGCAACTGAAATTATTCTTGGAGTAAGTGTTGCTTAAGATTATTTTATTTTCATCTTTGAAAACATATAGTAGTTATCACTTCAGTAAATGTTGCTAACAAAATGGCTAATGAAAATATCAGTAGTGGGAAGTCAGCAACCCCTATCGGCAATTGTGGGTTTTCTTTTTGTCACAGCGCAATAGTCAACAGGGACAATTCAATTTTACGGGTATATACAATTCCCACCCCAGGTGATTGATTTTTACTATTTTTCTGGTGCGATATCGGTAATTTAAATCAAAAGATACAGGTAAGTATTTTGAATAATACCTGAAGATGCATGTAAGTACGATAGTTAATTTTTTTTGGTTTAAATTCATTAACCGCTATTTTTCAAATATCTTTCGTTTTCCCATCTACCAGTTTCGTTAATAACATACAGATATTGTACATACCTACAACCATTTTTATTAAATATATCCTATTTATTCACATGACAAAGACATCAATTATTGAGGATTGAAGTAACGTTGAATATTAGTTGATTGGAAAAACCACGTCGGTTCTGCTTTGGGAGAAAGTTGGAATTTCGGCGTCCTTACCTTGCAGTCATATTTTAGCCGTCACCCCCACCGCCGCACAACACGTGGATTTATATAAAGAACGTAAGACTAAAGGCCATTGATGATTGTAAATAATAATACGTTCCCAGGCAGCCGTAAATCTTAATGTTATTACGGTTAAAACTCTGCCAGACATTCTGGTTTGCGGTAGGAATCAGGATGGAAAAACTTCAGTTAAGGCACTAAAGGCAAGTCGCTGACAGCACCATTCTAGCCTTCTCCCTCTCTCTTATTAACTGAGAGTTTATCTGAAAGAGTGCATACGAAGCTCTCGGCATTGTAATGATTGTAACGAATGTTAGCTAGGAACAGATAACAGTCCAAGCCAAAGCCAAGGTGAAACAAATAACAGGTGTCTTGAATTTTAAATTCTTCATCGGGACCGATAAAAGAGAGTACAGTTTTAAAAGGAAATAGAAAGCAGTGTTAGGCTATAATAACAGGACATCACGGTAGCTGATATACTGAAATTGATAGCAATAAACGGCGGTCTTCTGGCAGTCACTAATTTAATATAATGTTTTACGTATACAGCGTTCTAAGAGTTAAGAGTTCTACTTATATACCTTTGCGGTTTTTGCCTAAACTGAGCCTTGAGAAATTGACTTTGATATAAATCAGTGCTTTGCTACCGGTTTCTATCTAAAATAATAATAACTATTATTTTTATCGTTTGTGTTATTTTTGCAATTAATAACTAAAGAGGAAGCCAAATCATTTCAATAAAAAAAAAATTAAAAAAGAACCAAACATTATTTGCTGTTCTCATATTTTTAACGATACAGAAATGATGCTCTGTTCAATAGCCACTCTTCTTGCTTCAATCGCATTCATACACCTATCATAAATACACTTAAATTATTCTTATTTCATTTGTATCACCTGTCGTGCCAAGTCATAGTACTTCCTCGACCACTTCTGTCCACTTTCGCATCACGTTTTCCAGAGCTTCCTACTTCGCTGTTAATCGTAGTTATTACCGAAAATATCAACTAGTTCGATTTTACGTATACAGGGTGTATCGGCACTAACTCGACAAACTTTAACCAGCTATTCCTTAGCACATATGGAGTAAAAATGTTATGGGCACTTTGCTGTCCGGTAGCATTTTTTTTTTCAATTAAAAATTAAAAATGTCCACACTACATCACTGTCATTGGCATTGGTTTTCGTGTTCAACAGCTATTATAAGCAAGTATGTCGAAAAGCGTCATCGCTCTTTCGCACACACTAAATAATAATAGTTAAAAATGAGACGAATGGTGCCGTGCCATTTCGTTGTGATTGTAAAAGTGCGCCAATATAGGTACATACGTGCATTATTCAACGGAATTCGAATAACATATTGCCAGATGGGTTTTCAAACTTTGACAAAGGATAAAACAGTGGTGACATGTCGTGAAAATATGAATAGTAAATTTTTTATTAAAAACAACGTTACCGGACAGCAAAGTGCACATAAGATTTTTTACTCCAAATATGCTAAGGAATAGCTGGTTAAAGTTTGTCGGGTACGTGCCGATACACCCTGTATAGGACTTAGTTACAACCAAGAAAATCACTTCAAATTCAGCACAAAATCTCTTTCAATTTTAATTTAGTAAATAGGACAGGCGATATTTGAAACCAACTGAATTTCAAAAAAAAACTACTCAATTTGATATTTTAAAAAAATATGATTATTTTGAGATTCGTACAAGGACACGAGACTTTCCTACAAGGAAAAAATCAAATATGCGAAAAAAACACTTGTGTACCTGGTCGTACACGTTTTTAATTATATTCCAGAAGAAATTATTCAAATATAATACACTTAAATAAGAAATTTTGTTAACAAAAAATAATAATTTATCCACTTTTTAGATTGTTAGTATTATGGCGCGAATACATTTGTGAGATGAAACGCGAGCTGAGCCTCAGATTATGGGAAAGAAACGAAGCAATAGGAAAGGGCGCAAAACGCCGCTTGCGCTTGTTTCGTTCCTTTCCCATAATTTCAGGCTTTATACGCAGCATTAGAGCACACTAGTAGTTAAAATATATATTATATATACCTACCTAGCTATATTTTAAAATTACTGTACAATCGAGGTTCTTTTTTACAGAGACATCACGATCGTTAAATACTTCATAACATTATACCACTATCATTGAAGGTAATATTACATCAACTGACAAAATCACAAGTAAACACATACTTTATTTGGGAACCTTCTTGAGAATACCCCTGCAATAATAAATAATTTAATGAATTTAATAATGAATAGGTACCTATTGTATAATTATAATAATTTGATTTTTATAAAACGTCAACATCAAAACAGTTAATTAGTTTGTATGTACTTTGGTTCTTAAGTTATTATGGTTCTCGCTTTATCCACTTACTAATTTGAGTAAAATAAATGTTGACTTTAACCCTGAAATATTGAATACGAGTGTAGCTACTTGCTTGTATGCCCAACGACTGCATTCAAATGACTCAAGACATCTGCATAATATGCGAATAACCGGTTAGGTTATCCATTTCTTAGCATTTCTAAACGATATCAGTTCGAAGTTAGAATAGAAAAATCTATGAATTGAGGTGTATATTATTATGTATATTAATTATGAACTTCGACTGTCCAACTAGAATGGATTCCCTTTTTAGGGCAGTCAAATTTACAAGCCCATATTATATTAATAAGTCTAGATGATATAAAATACATGTAGATAGCATAATCCTATCTTACACAACACTTTATTGTTTGTTATACCTAGACTTTGATTTGACCTAAAGATCAAGATGGTGAAACGAATTATTAATGAGTTATCATACTTAGAACGTATCGATAAAAACATAGCAGGTAAATAGAAGAATCATGACAATAAAATTTCCCGCTATTATTCGGTACACAACATGTAATAAACACTTCCAGGAGGTTCTTAGAAAAATAGTATCACTCAGTGCTTATATCATCTTTGGGGATGCTGTGTGGAGGGTATTTATAAGGAAAGGAAGGAGAAGATGTTTAGGAGTGACGGACGAATGATCTATCCCTCCCGCTGCGGTGAAACGCGCTGGGCCAAAAGCGACCAGTTGGAGAGGTCAAAGGGTCTCCCCAAAACAGCCTCTCCCGATCCTGCTAGTGGGCAGGCGAATCCTGAACACAACTCACCCGATAAACCCGGACATCCCTGCTAAAGCACTAAACGTAGCGAACCACTTGGGGTAACCTATGGCAGAGTTGTTGGTTATCAAATAAATTGTTCCCGTTCAACTGCTTCAAAAGAAAACAAAGGAACTCAAGCGAAACAACACTCAAATCTTATCTAATTTACTCTTAAGGCGAAGCTTAATGCCAAATCACTATTTTGATTGATCTTTATAACGAATTGGTGTACATTATGAATACCAAAAAATATTCTTTAGATAAATTGAAGGTTTTCCTATCGTTTCACTTGAGTAGAATACAAATAAAAATAATAAATTACTCAATAAAAAATATAAATGCAAACAACAAAAAAATACGTAATTGTAAAAAGCATTCACTTTGTGGCTCATCATAATTTATTTTTTTGAATAGAAATGTATGAACGCATAAAGTAAACAACTTAAAAAAAACAATAATATAGCTAAGATTATCTGTGACAGTTTCACTTGATTAACTTTTTTGCTTTCTTATAAAATTAAATACAAAATAAATAAAAAACAGTTTTGTTCTTGAAATCGAATGTTTCTAGACTCCGTTTGTCAAGCGATTTTATTGCCTATTACCTACAATATAAGGTATACCAAGAATATATACATTTTTGGCTTGTAGCTTCCTCTTAACGCACTATATATCTTTTTTCTTGTAGTATTCTTGAATGTTCTGAAAAATAACGAATCAGCTAAATAGCAGCATCCAAATATGCTTTAAGAAAATGGTGATATGTTGGTATTTCTTATTCGAAGTAAAAAACAGTTAGATATGACCGAAGGGATAGGGTTGAATTGGCTTAGTGCTCAGTGATAGAGCAAAAGCTTCGGTAAGGCTGGGATTCTGGGTTCAATCCCAAGATGTGACCGAATCTTTTTATGTTTCATATTTTTCGTTTGAGACTCTTCAATGTTTTATTTTAGGTGCAGATTGATGTTTGTCAAGCGATTTTAATGCCTATTACCTACAATATAAGGTATACCAAGAATGTACACATTTTTGGCTTGTAGCTCCCTATTAAAGAAGTTCAAGAAAGATGCCAATATTTTGTTTTGACCACAAAACATTCAATGTAATATGTATCAGTATTTTAGAACAACCTCCAATATAATTAATTGAACCAAATCGGAAACCATAAAGCATGTAACTTGTAATATATATGCAGCATTCCGTGCCTTGATGTCGTTACCCTGAAATCAAATAGGCTCAAAATTCAACATATTAAAACACAAATCTACATACATTAATGTAATATGTACTTGCGGTGTAATTTTGTAATAATCAAGGTCGACATTAACGACCAAATTGTAATGTATAGCAACGCCCTACGTCCAATGACTACTATGGGTAAGTCATCACAAGGTGAACAGGTCCGCGGGATTTCACAGGTGAATTTAGGCCTGCAGATAAAGCCGAGGTGAATGTGCCTGGAAATATGTACATTTCTTTGAGGCTCAAAGTGCGATTGCTGGTTTTAGATCTGACCAGAATGTGCCTGGAAACATACTTATACATTTCTTTGGGACTTACAGTGTGATACATATATTGTATAGTACACATAACATGACAATATTACAATTAATACATATACTAATACTATAACTTCTAAACCAAATAATAAGTTCTGACATTATAACACAACAAAGCATAAAATATAAAAGTAAATATGTATGTGGCAGATAGACTCCTTGTCGATGACAATGATTTCTATCAACTTTTGGTGGCAATCACGTGTACACAAGAGGATGACATTATTGCAGTTATTATACGAAATAAATTTCGGTCCTACCTTTCGGCATCGTATAGTTGTCGACTCGTTTCTGGGTAGGAGGAAGGTTCAATTTTCAGTCAAACCAATTTTTTTTAAAAGTAAAAGATGTATTCTAGTAAAATAACTTTTACTAGTTGTTTTTTTCTAATAATTTGTGTCTAATTCGTTTGGAAAAAATAATTTAATTCCACCCTTAAATAATTTGCAATCATGGAAATTGCAAATAATTGCGACGTATGAATTTCCAGTAAGTATCGCATTCCAATGCCAAGGTTGGGAACTTTTTCGTATCCTCCGTACGCAAGTAAGCACTGGTATGGGTAAAGTGGATACATGTACAACATGTGGTACCTACTACATCACAACAATAAAACCTTACACGTTTCTCTGCACAGAGTTGCGACATTCACAGAAAATTCGCACGTTAAATAATAATATACACACAAAACATTGGTGCCAAATCATCGTATGTTTTTTTGTCACGTTGGGTTTAATTAAGCAACTATTTATTGCTCTGAAGGTTTATTGTGCGCGTTTTGGCCAGGATAAGATACAATCTTTGGAGTGATAAGGAACAATTTTTGAGGTGAAAACTCTTAGGCACATGCAATTAAGGCCGCAAGAATATTATCGCATAATAACTTATTAAGATTTTAACTGATTGAGGGGAGGCGAGGTCTCAAACAAAGTCAAGGTAATTATATTAGTTATAAATATACCATTATCATTACATTACAGATCTCATCAATCATGATCAATCATATTTCTTAGAACTTTTTGACTGAAATTATGAGTAGGTATCGGTATATCAGTGAAGTTTACAGATTTATTTCTGATCTGTTGTGATTCGCAGAAACGTGTATTTTTACAGCGGTCGCCTACGTGCGCGAAACTCGTCGGGCACCCATTCACAGTTGATATTTGTCTTTATGAGAACGGGTCGTTTTTTCGACTAATTTTTTGACTCGTGGATCGATCTATCGTCATCTGTTTTATCTCTGTTATATAATCCGGGCCTTTTCAATACTCGCATTAAAAAAAAAGTGGGTGTGTCAAGCCTACGCAAGACAGAAGTGAAACTTCTAGTATTCCTCTCTCTCTATTTTCATTTCATCATCTCTATTTTCTCTCTTAGGTTAGTTTGAAAATTAGAGGTTAAATAATTCAACGACGAAGCATGGATTTGCTTTTTCTAATATTTTCTTATAGATGAATGACGTTCGATTAATGTATAGTTCCAAAAATTTTCAATTTATTCACAAGTATACAATATTACATAAATAACAATATTACAATTAAAAATTACAAAGAAATTACAATGACAATTTACCAATCATGTGCCATTTTCATTGTCAATTTCATGAATATCATTTCCTAATGTCGTGATAATTGGGTTATGGTAACTAAAGTGCGAGATATATACATGAGCACTTAAATCCTTAATGAATCGTGCAAAAACTGCATCGATTGTTGTCCCGTGTCGGGAGAGAACGTTCGTGAGCGGCTCCCCCACCTCAACAAGCGCATATGGTGAGAGAGGGACAGTGAACGGTGAGCGGTGGTGGGGGTACCCGCATTTTCGTGTCGATCCTGACTCGGTTTTACTCCGTCCCCGAAAATTCATTACGCGCCTAAAGAAGTTTCACTTCAAAATACCTTAATACAGCCCTACCTTAATCCGCCTCACCACACTGCCTTAACTCTTGTAACCTAACCTAATCAGGTGACGATATGGATAAGAGAGTCGTCCCGTCTTGCCACGCTTGCTACGAAAGAATCAATAAATGTTTTACATCAAAAAGTTATACGTTGAAAAGTCATTTGTCATTACCCTAAGTGCGATTCTTTTGCGTCGTTTTTTCTTCGTAACACTTTCCTTCGTAACATAAAATTATTTTAATGGCGTTTTGTAGGTTTAAATATACAATTAATTACCTTACGCGTAACATGACAGTCGTAATCGAAATCAACAATCTTACACCTTCCGTAATGAGTTTAATTTAATATGTAATATTAATATGCGCTATTGAGGATATACCTCAATGACATGCAACACAAAAGTTAAATGATTTTTCTCGCTCGAATTTTAAGCCACATAACTTCGCAAAATTAATCTGCAAATCAAAGGTCAAGCGTATTAAAATAAAAAAAATAAAACAGTTATTTAATGCAAATTTATACATAATCTTTTCTAAAACATAGCTTAATTTATCGTAAGCTGATTTGTTTCCAAAAAAAAGGTGGATCCACACGCTCTTTAATAAAATAAATACAGTGTGCGGCAAGCCTACGCTCGACGGAAGTGATACTTTTAGTATTCTTCTCTCTCTCTTTTCATTTAATATTATTGAAGTGAAACTTCTTTAGGCGCGTAATGAATTTTCGGGGACGGAGTAAAACCGAGTCAGGATCGACACGAAAATGCGGGTACCCCCACCACCGCTCACCGTTCACTGTCCCTCTCTCACCATATGCGCTTGTTGAGGTGGGGGAGCCGCTCACGAACGTTCTCTCCCGACACGGGACAACAATCGATGCAGTTTTTGCACGATTCATTAAGGATTTAAGTGCTCATGTATATATCTCGCACTTTAGTTACCATAACCCAATTATCACGACATTAGGAAATGATATTCATGAAATTGACAATGAAAATGGCACATGATTGGTAAATTGTCATTGTAATTTCTTTGTAATTTTTAATTGTAATATTGTTATTTATGTAATATTGTATACTTGTGAATAAATTGAAAATTTTTGGAACTATACATTAATCGAACGTCATTCATCTATAAGAAAATATTAGAAAAAGCAAATCCATGCTTCGTCGTTGAATTATTTAACCTCTAATTTTCAAACTAACCTAAGAGAGAAAATAGAGATGATGAAATGAAAATAGAGAGAGAGGAATACTAGAAGTTTCACTTCTGTCTTGCGTAGGCTTGACACACCCACTTTTTTTATTATTCAGAATGCTGTACATTATAGTTTTAAAAACCATAAATTTATTTACAGGCGTGTTGTTAACAAATGAACGTTTAACTAGATTCCTAATATTGACATATTTATAAGTAGCATGTGATAAAAAAAAATAAAAGTTATAAAAATATGGGATTCGAACCCGGGTCCTGCATAACGAGTGTCGAACGCTCTGCCTCTAGACCACGAGGAGAGGTATCTCACGTGACGAGAACCGCGTATAATAAACGTGTACTCCTCAATTGACTTTTAACGTGTAAATTTTCGTTTTCAAACACGGCAAATGAATAATATCACATAACGTCTCGTTAACGCTTTATATAGGGTCGAATAGAAGATATATCGGCAGTGTGAAGTCATATCTGTCGTTTTAAAAAATATTTCCGTATATTTGTCCGTATATTAATTAATAATGGGTGTGTTTTTTACTAAAAAAACTTGTCACGCACGTCTGCGAGAATAATTAGTCGCGTTATCGGCCTTGATTAGTAATTTTAATGATTTAAAATAAAAATAATTAATCAAAATACCGAGCGACTCTAGCGGCTCGATTTGTAAGCTATATTTCGACAAAAATATCATATAGGTACCGACCGTTAATTCTAGCCAATTACTCGAGTGAACACCTGCCGGTCTAGAGTCTCACTAAATGGATTTAGAAATTTCGGGAGACTATCGGTTAAAATTAACAAATTTATGTAATTTTTTATAAAAATTTTTAAAAAAATGTAGATATTTTCTTATATATATGCCTGACAAAGTCGCAGCACGAGAGCATTTTATCACTTTTCCTCGTATTAAAAAAATCACAAAAAGAAAAAAAAATAGTTATAGCGGGGATCGAACCTCGGTTCTTCACGACGACAATCGGGCGCTCTGCCTCTAGACCGCGAAGCTGAGTTTGGAGAGTGACCTAAACTAGGTATATAATATTAGCTAGGCTCCTATAGCGAAATGATCCCCGTTTTTCGCGACGGTCATGAGTCGGTTTCACTCCGGTCCTCGAAAATGCATAACGCGCGTAGAGAAGTTTCACTTCAAAAAATACAGCCAAAAAACATCGGGTGATTGCTTTTGCGCCACCTTGTATATAAATACCACAAACATTAATGTTGAAACTTGACGCAACGGATAAAATTAAAAATGGTTAAATGTTGAACTTGCATCATGACCCTTGATCAATCAATACATATTCCAGAATAGCAATCAACTCTGTGCAAGACGACTTTTTTTAAGCAAATAGTGCACACTCGAGAGTTATTTTTGGTGCACTTGTAAAAAAAACTAACAGAAATTTGGTAGATATAATTTAAACAAAAATAATCTATTAATATTGAATATGTAGGTTCCTTACTTGCTAATTTCCTTTGTTCTGGTACTAAACGCTATTTTTAATTATAGATCAGTTTAGGAAAAAAATGATACGGCGCGTTAGCTAAATATATATGCTTTAAAAAAAAGGAAATTCCGGGCAGAAAAACCGTGCGAATTTAATGAGTTCACCGTTCAAATAATGTCACAATCAAAATTTTCTGCTTTTAATTATTTAGAAGATGATGATAAGCTATCTGAGTTACCATATAGCTATGAATATTAAAATGCACACCAAATAAAATTCACATAAACTTACTACCCATCTACTTGTCTATATACAGAGTGTACCGGCACGTATCCGACAAACTTTAACCAGCTTTTCCTTAGCACATTTGGAGTAAAAAATGTTATGGGCACTTTGCTGTCCGGTAACTTTTTTTTTTCAATTAAAAACAAAAAATGATTAAAAAAATCCACACTCCGTCACTGTCATTGGCATTGTTTCTCGTGTTCAACAGCTGTTATTAGCAAGTGTGTCAAAAAGCGTGTTCGCTCTTTCATACACACTAAATAATAATAGCTAAAAATGAGACGAATGGTGCCATGCCATTTCGTTGTGATCGTAAAAACGCGCTAATGTAGGTACGTACGTATATTATTCAACGAAACTCGAATAAAATATTGCCAGGTGGGTTTTCAAACTTTGACAAAGGACAAAACAGTGGTGACATGTGGTGAAAATATGAATAGTAATTTTTTTATTAAAAAAAAATGTTACCGGACAGCAAAGTGCCCATAACATTTTTTACTCCAAATGTGTTAAGGAATAGCGGGTTAAAGTTTGTCGGGTACTTGCCGATACACCCTGTATATAAGTATATCGTATACCCCGAGGAACGCCGGGTACATGTCAGCTAGTGTCTTATAAAACATCTATTGAAGAATAATGACTCAGATTCCACACACGTCAGGTTCAATTTATGACTCGGTGATGCGGGCTGACATTGGAATTGAACCCGCAGTTCTTGCCTTAGGTCAAGTCGATAATTTATTACCTATTCAGCCATAAAATGTATCAGCCTCTAATTCAGAAAACATTAATAATTAAATTATTCCAGGAATATTGACAAAACAAAATAATCTAACACCAACATTTAATGATTAAACGAATAAGTAATCTCAGTCCTGCAATAAATTTCGATTTATTAAAGAATAAGTTTATCAATTCAGTCAAAGTCTCAACTGACCATTCGTAATAATTACATTATTGTTTATGAGATCGAAGGGTAAAGGTGTCTAATTTGCTCATAAGTCATTCGATGAATTAAAGATTAAGTGCAAGCACATTCGAAGAAATGATTAGTTGACCAATGTTTATTTCTATAAAATTGTTTCTTATTTATGCAACATTTATGTACAGATAAATGTTAGTTAAAACTAAGCCATATAAATAATGAGTTTTATTGCGGCGAATGGACCGCACTGTAAAGTACGTACCAGATCCAATATTCGTTTATCCTTTCCTTAGGTCAGGAATGGGGTATTTTTTACAATGCAGGTATTTTTATGTTGTCGAATAATATTTGCCATATTCGGTTTTCAGTCAAAACGACATGCTCGTTTTTATTCGTTAATGTGGCGTTACGCCGGGCAACGTTGGTGACAGCCGTTACTGGTTAAAGTGACGTTGTAGCCAGAGGCGGCTCTAGAAGTCCAGAAGTAGAAGGTTAATCGAAAAAAAAGGGTATGAAATGTTAATACATATTGCTAGTGCTAATATTATAAAAACGCCAATGTATTTAATTAATTTGATGGTACCTACTCACACATTCTTAAGCCAGTAGTACAATACTGTTTAGTTTAAGATTATTTGTCTAATTATTTACTCGTACAACTAATATTTTATTTTCTTTTGTAAGATCTTTTCCTGTTAAAAGTTTTTAAATCACTAACTCCAACCTCAGTCCATTGTTTACAAGTAGATTTAAAAAGTTAACAATGAAAGCAAAAGTACCTGTACGTTCATTTTATTGCATCCGCAAAACCACTGACAAAAATTATAACTTTTCTTTTTAAAATATCGTTTTTAAACTCTTTATTTTTCTCTCTTGTAACATAAACTAATTGTCACTTTATTTAAATACATTTGTCATGATTCAATGAATTTTTGCGAATTTCTTTCAACACGATATCTTCAGAATTTGACATTTTAAATTATTCCATGCAAATTACGTCACAATGATAAACATAATTTCTCAATGTCACAATGATAAACATCAAGTTCAAGATATCTATCATTTATCACACAACAAAACTTTCGACTGACATTTTTTCACATCTCCCTCTAATACCGTAATAATCCTAGGTCGTAGATATCTTATTCTTTGATACTAAGCATGATAGTGTTTACCTTCTTTGTCTCTATAGCAAAGAGAAAAAAAGGAGATTGCTTTGGGACAAAAGTGACACACGCTAGGACATGCTATGGCTTCTCATTTGGACGCTAGATGGCACTTGAACGAATCGAAAAAACGTACGAATCTGCATGAATAAAAACTAAATTAATAATCGGGTAGTTTGTTAAATCCTTTTTATATATTAATACTATTGCAGCATATTTTTGGGAGGTCATTGCCCAAATGACCTTCTTATAAGAGTTGCCACTGGTTGTAGCCAGTTTTCAAAATTTGCGGTTTTTTAAATCCATAATGAATTTAAATATAAAAATTACACATTTTAAGTACAATGGTCAGATTCCGAAAAATTGAAGTTGTAATATTTTACACATTTTTGACGGTATTAATGATATGTGAAAATATACCCCAATGACTGCGCAGAAAATTCGCATCAAATGGACTGCGCTGTAAACCGTCACCTTACTATGGCGAATTTTAGTTTTCTGTGCAGGAACTTACAGCACTTGGTTTGCGTACATTTCTTACCGGCCTTAAGTTCTTCTTGTGGTATTTTATTTACAGATCTCAACAGAATTGGATTTACGATTTATGATCATCTTTTATAACTAGACCAGTAAGTTTCCGAGATTTCAAAGGTGTCCCGGGTTCGATCATCTGCTTGTCCTCAATAATAAAGCTACCTTTCTTGCTGAATGATGGAAGAAGAAGGAGTTCAAATATTGCCCATTTATTCGTTACTGGAATTTCATGAAATAATAAATTTATGGTAAAAGTATATTATGAAAATGGTTGTAATTGTAACATATAATTTTTTTGAGGAATCTAGCAAATCTGAAAGTGGCTGGAACCAAAGATTAACGAATGTACAAACCTTTGCTTAGCAATATGCATTTATACATTAAGTGATGACATAGTACCTTCATCGCAATGATATGAGGAAGGGAAATAGTACTCAAGAGCACCGACCTAACCTAACCTAATATTGTGAAACATTCCATTCAATTTGTGTTCTTCATTCATTGCTATTATTGTGATATTGCGAATGAAATTACCCAACTCTGTGAAGTAAGAATAATGCCGACAGCCTTACTGTCAACTCTCAAGACCGTCCTTCCTTGTAATTCCGGTAATTCGTGGAGTAACCAGTAACCAGATCACAAGGTTCAAGTCTGAATAATAAAGATTACGATTTGCATCATAAAAATTCCTGTGTGAGTTTCAACTTAATGGCCCCCAGTCTCAAGGTCAAGACCAAAATTCTAGCTACGAATACCTAACATTATCTATTTAGTGTTCATTAATCGAACGAGAAAGTAGTTACTTAATCGCGATGAGAAAATGGGGCGCAATGAAGGGCAAATTCGATTAAATTTTATTCTTTTAAGGCAGGGCTTCCCTAACTATGAGTCGCGACGCCCCGGGGCGCCGCGGGATCATCCCAGGGGCGTCGTGAGGCAATCTTTATAGCGAGAATATCGTTCCATAAGCACTGCAGCGTTAAGGGTTTTATTACCGTTTGCGACATCATACTTGTGTGAGACAGGTTTCTCTGCAGTTGCAGTCATTAAGAATAAGTACAGATCAAAAATAAATTTAGAGGCAGAGACGAGAGTGGCGATTTCGAAACTTCAACATCGTTTTGAGAAACTATGCTCAGAAAAGCAAGCACATCCTTCTCATTTAATACCAAAGAAAAAAATTGCTTTTTTATCTTTTTTGTTTGCTTCCATTTTTGTTTTTATGTTGTGTTCTTTATTTTCTAATAAAAAATTTGAATACTATTTGGAGTTTTTCTGACAAATTGTTATTAGGTAATGTACCCCATACTACGTGACCCGTACAAGGGGGCTTCAAAATACTACGCTTGGTACAAATGAGCGGCTGGGGGCTTAGATTTTTAGTCACCGGAGGGGGGGGGGGCGTCGCAAAAATATGGCAACTTCCCAAGGGCGTCACAGTTGAAAAAAGTTTGGGAAGCCCTGTTTTAAGGAATACATAAGTTTGTTACACTTATTGAACACGAAACACGCAACACGAAAACATTTTCAGACTAGATATGAGTGAGAATAGAAATAGAATGACAATTAATTGGACATTTTTTTTACTTCGAAGGAGTAAAATGTATATAACTTTCATGCCAGCGTTAAGGCGATGCACTACGTCGTGTAATATTTTAACCCTTACGTAGATGGCGATAAGGTTTAAATTTCCGCTTAACACCATCCGCCTGTTTTGGTTTATGCAAGAAAAAAACATAGCCAAAAAGTGCCTTTTATTTTGTTTTGTGGATGTTCAGGCATAAATATTTTTTTTTGATCATTTTATAAATAACTTAATTTGAAACATTATACAATAAAATCATAACCGAAAATGTGTTCGTAAGTAAGAGATTTTGAACTTTAAAGCAGTTTTCATAGGACTTATACATTATTATTTTCTGGGATTATAAAAAGACCTATTTCAAAGGCCAGGATGTACTCTACTCGCAGTATTTATTTAAAGCATCTGAAACATTTCTAGGTGACCAAATTTTCAAACCAAAAACACATGATTTTGCATTACTACGTATGGTATCGCCTTAAGTATTTCATTAAGTACGTAAGTGAGTAGGCACTTATGTGTTATGCTAACCACTAGATAACAAAAAGGACAAAAGAGATGATTTAATTAACCATCATTGATATAATATAGGATTTTATTAAATTTATCCATGTATTTATTTATTGTGAACAAACGTTGTGTTATAATTTATGTGCGATTATTGGTTATGGTTATTGTTGCCTAGAAGTTAATTCACAAGGTAGCCGAAATTAAGATGATTTAAACTAATTTCATTTACACTTAGGCGACAAAAGGATCTAATAACGGGGTTTCATCGAGACTCACATTTTAATTAATTCCGACTAATTTGTAACGATAATATGTTTTTATCAGACCGATACCCACGGATGTAAGTTATTTATGTTTAAAATTAATAAAAACAATACCTTACCTTTAAAATATTTTACCAAAACAGTTAACTTATAAAACGTTCTTAAATTATAAAATTAGCGGTAAGAAGCGGATTTTATTTTTCTAGACAATGAATTGCTAACTTCCCAAGGAATTCGATTAAAAACAACTGAGATTTTAGTAATACTTTTATCAAAATTAATTACAATAAGCCGCACAGAAAGTTAAATTTTCTAGGCCTGCTGGAAAATTCGCCGCTGAGCTCCGTGTCGAATATTTTTGTAGACGGGTTCTTCACTGCCCACTTTTTTTGCTAGGGCGAATGCGACCGTAAAACAATCCAATACGCCGGGGCCGTGCATCGTATATTTTTATACACGGCTTGTTCACTTACGTCGTTAAGATTCCGACTTTATCCTAAAAAAGTTATACATACTTAGAAAAAAATACTTATCATTTGACCACTATTAATGTAGGTTGATTGGAAGAAACCTTTGGTTGGTATTTTTAGATCAGCAGGTATTTGATTTTTTATTAATATTCCCCCGCTCATTTTATAAATCGCAACTACTTAGCTACTGTATTAAAGACTTTTTTGTAAAAAATGGAAATCAGAAAGCATATAAACCAATTTTGCAAACTTCCTCATCGTAAGGGTTTCAACGTAGAAATAGCATTTCACAGATTCATGTTATAGAAACCATGACCCGGCTTCTACAAACAATGGTAAAGGAAAAGTAAACACCCAAATAGGTTCACAGAGCTTTTCTCTATCCCTTTCTCTGTTCTTTATCATACCCGCAGCCAGTTGCTCATTCCCAGTTAAAACCCACGCAAGCCTCCCTACCATTATTTTCTTATTTGATAAAACACCCACGATCTTATCGATCCGCTTTAAATGTCAAGCAAGAATACTAAACCTAAAACGTACTAAGGATGAATGATATCCTTTTACATTTTTATTTTCACTGTCAAGTGAATAGTTACTGGAATAAAAATAGTTGGGCTAAATATCTACTGTTATCATTATTATGTTTGTTTGGAGGGTTATTCAATTAGGGAACACTTGGATATTCAGATTTGGTCACTATACCTACATGGCTAAAGCCATTTCAAGCAATGCTGCGATTCTAAACGGTTTTCTTTCACCAGAGCGTTAACTCAATATATAGAAGGTAGGTACTCACTAAATGTAGAGCGGATGTATGAAAAGGAGCGTCAAGGGATTATCATGATTTATTGTCGGGTATTATGCCGTGTTGTGTTACCTCCTCCTTTATTCGACGTTTCGGATAGTGTTACAATATCCATCATCAGGGCAGATATATAATCGACAGCATTTCAGTGTCCATTATCATAACAGATTTGTAAAATGATTCTGATAATACACGGCCGTGAAAATATCAAATCACATCCGAGTGTCAAAGGCAATTACGTTATGCGCAAGTGAACGGAGAAAGACTGGAAAAAAGATGGCTCGATCAAGTTAATCAAATATATAAGTCGGGTTATGTCAAGTGTCGGAATAACCGAAGAGTAGGTATGTATACTTACGAATACCTACAATAACAACACGACAAAATACACTGTTCCGCTGCAACACACATAAGCGCAATTACATTGCGAACTCCCCAATACAACGGTTTCACACTATGGGAAACCAATACTTGGTGAAGTCGATATATTTAATATTAACTTTGCGAATTTTGTGGATTAAAAGTAAAAGACACACTATTCATAAATGGAAGTTATATTTTTGTAAGCCAGTCAAATCGCCGTATTTTTTAATTTATGTTCTTTTATTTTTAATATTTCTTTCTCTTGTTTCAAAACTGTCATCAAAATTGTACCACCTACATGTAAAAGCCCTCTGGGCGTTGAATAAATGAATAAATAAGAATAAATAAATAAAAATATGAATATAGATGAAGCAAGCAATGTATTCCATAACAGAGTTAGATGACGCTCTTCCTGACCTTGGGGGAAATAACATTATGGTTAGTTAGTGTTAGTTTATTTAGGCTAATTACTTATTTACTTACCTGTTACATTCGGAACTCATACTCGAAATTAAAGTATGCAGATATGTATAACATTACTTATTATATATAAAAGTCATTATAAAAACTGATACCAGTTCGACCCGTACGTAACTTTTTACCTACATAACATTATTTTTTACCAAACTTTCATATTTATTATAGCGACATAAAAACACTAAAAGTGAAACTTCATATTACAATGATTAAAGACGTGTTACTTCATTAAAACGAGTCATATTGACCTGTGGTTGCCAAGTAGGTAGTCATACTACATATCGGATTTGAAATCCATTGAGTGAATCTCTAGAACCGCATATTCGGACTAATGAAATCCGTTGAATGAATCTCTAGAACCGCATGTTCGGACTAATGAAATCCGTTGAGTTAATCTCTAGAACCGCATGTTCGGACTAATGAAATACGTTGAGTGAATCTCTAGAACCGCATGTTCGGACTAATGAAATCCGTTGAGTGAATCTCTAGAACCGCATGTTCGGACTAATGAAATCCGTTGAGTTAATCTCTTGAACGGCGTGTTCGGACTTAATGAAATCCGTTGAGTAAACTCTCAAACGGCGTGTTCGGACTTCTTGAAATCTTTTGAGAGAATCTCTCGAACGGCGTGTTCGGACTGAATGAAATCCTATGAGTGAATCTCTCGAACGGCGTGTTCGGACTTCGTGAAATCTTTTGAGAGAATCTCTCGAACGGCGTGTTCGGACTTCGTGAAATCTTTTGAGAGAATCTCTCGAACGGCGTGTTCGGACTGAATGAAATCCTATGAGTGAATCTCTCGAACGGCGTGTTCGGACTCAGTGAAATTCGTTAACTATCAAATAATAAGACAAGAAGAAGTTGAATACTGTTCAACCAAAGCCTGGTAGTAACTTAACTTTTAGAATCGCTGAAAATTTACCAAACAAGAAAAAAACATGGCCACACTTAAAATTTGAATTGACAAAAATGTTAGTGCAGTATTTTCTATTTTCCCTGACGTAAATAGTTGTCTTTTGTAGTAATCAAGTTGAATCGAAGTGTTTAAAAAACATATTCTTAAAAAACAAATTTGAAGAGAAAATTATATCAATAAACCATTTATAAATATAAAATACTACATAATTGAACATTTGTGGAATTTTTTATTTTATTTATCCGACAAAAATGAAAGTTTAAAATCCTTCCATGTTAACTCTGTACAAATGTTTGGCATCAAGTCGGCACGGGTTGTCGGTGTTTAATCAAAATAATATTTTTTATATGAGTTATTGAGATCCATTGAAATAAAATAAGAGGGTATGCGTATTTAAATTCATGAAAAAAAAATTCTTCCTTATGTCCTGGGACACTCTATGACACCCTAGTGTCCAGCTATCCAAAATATTACGGTAGTTTCTAGTTCAAACTACAGTTTTTTGTCAGTAATCCGCGGTATTTCAGGCAGGAAGGCAGGCATATTAAAATTATAAATAGTAATCAAAACGTAATGCATATTTATGATTTGATTATTATTAAAACGTTCGGACCAGATCTGAATAGCCAGGTACTTTCCTACCTCCTTCCCCTCCCCACTACCTTCATATGGATGCCATAGACTCACTGGGAGCACTTGGGACTCTTGTGCGGTTTCACATAAAAAAATCGAGTAATTTGCATAAAAAAACATTGAAAAAAACATCCCCGTTGTAATTATAAAGTCATTACGGAAATCTTACGAACATCGACCACCTAGAATATAAATAAATTATTGCCTCTTCTGTGACCTATAATAGAAATTAATTTCTGGTTCTGTATTGGAAATAATTGCTCTGTACAATAAACACGTGTGTTTATATGGCAGTTCTTAGAAGGTGCGACTGCTCCGTTTGCTTTTTAAGTAAATAATGTTATCGATCCTATTTTTCTTCTTAGTTGAATAAAAGTGAGGGGAAATATTTTTTTTTTTTCGTGAACGCCCTTGTAGACGGAAAAGGTTGGTCGACATTATAAATTTGCTGAAATCCCCGGCGTCTTCCGAGCTTTACACAGAGTTTTTCAAAATCAGATGTAGTCATCAATTTCTGCCACAAACATTCCTTAGACTCTCCTTTATATAAATACATAGATACATGTATCACTTTTTTATGTGATATCGTATCTCTCACTAGAACAACGATTTTAAATTTACAACAATCATCATTGAAATGTTCATTGATGTAATTCGATGAGATATGAAGCGAAAAAATTGGTTCCGCTTTTTTACCTCCAACTCTCCCAACGCTCTAACTAAAACTACCGAATCCGGTCTACGCGCACCCCTTATCGCGTTCTAATAGTGTACTAAGTTTCGACGAGATATTTTTTCGCAGTAGCACCTCTAGTTGCTACTGCGAAAAAATGTTTAAAATTAATACTAAATAAAATTACTAAGTTGTTAAAGATGAAAAAATTTAGTAAAATGGTACACTTTTGAGTTTTATCCGTGATTGATGGTAGGTTAACTATTATTGTATTAAATAGGCATTAAAAATAGTTTAAAATAGTGTCTACCTATTCAGACGATAGAGTTAATATTATAGGAATATGTCTTGTGTAAATAAGTAAGCTTGCATACTTAATGATTTTCTCATGAATTCCGGTATTTGTCGCCCAATTCTAACATATATAAATAAAACTTCCTCAATTCAAGCATCTCTCTAGTCGTTAGTCGAAAGTTTATATAATTTTTTTAAATCACGTAAAATTCGCCGATAATTGTGAACGTATTATTTTTCCCTTCATGTGTGTTCTTAGCCATCGATTCATGTCGGTGCCGGAGAAATGGAAAAGCCGAAATTGCCTGATATTGTATCGTCACTGAAGTGAACATACATATTATAAAAAGGAATAAAATAGTAAAATTGAATGGAGTTCAGACGATATTTGATTTGAGCAGGTCAACCATAACATATCGAGCTATGATTTCTACTTCAAGACTACAATTCGGAGAAGCAAGATCTTGCATTTAAAAAAGTGATTAGGAATGGGGCAAAGTAATTTTTTTTTGCGAATAATAATAAAAACGTTTTATAAAGCAGACTCGGTTTTGGTGTATAATTATAAATGTTGATTTACTTAGTATCTTAATTGCTGTGTATTACCCTCTCTGATGAAATTCAGATCCATTTTTTAAATTATCCACACAATCAAAATGGAAAACATACAGAAAAAAGAGATTTCAACTGATGATTCAGGGATATGAACTCGGATTTTCCGCTTACCAAGGATATGATACCAAGTTCACCATTTCTCCAAATTTTTTCCATGTAAGGCATACAATGTACATCGATGGAGCTATCCACCTAAATATTATAAGCAATTAGCTAAAGTCTCCGGCTTTGCCCGGGCTAATCACAGAGTTCTTAGAAATCATATGTATAGAGTTAGACAGTACCTAATGTTCATCTTATTTTGAACTATATTTTAAGTATAGAAAATTTTATCAAGAAGTATCAAAAAAGGTAGGAAAGGAGGGTGGGGGTTGTTTTACTGAATAAACTATAAATTTGTATTAAAAATACAATAATAAAATCCATACCGCCTGCCAAAGACACTTTTCTTTAAATAAATAGATTTCAAAGAAAAACATTAGAAAGATTCGAATCCGAACTAAAATAGTGTTGGGAAAACCCATCATTTACAGATGATCAAACATATATTATTTGTTTCCATCGCAGACATATCTATACTACACAGTGTGTAGTATTGTGTATTGTATAGCAGTTCCATTGAGCAGATTACATTGTAAGTTAGCGGATGCCGCATGCCGGCTTGGGTAAGTAAGGTAAGTGTGCCGGCTGCCGGCGCGGCTGCGGAGGTAATAGTAATTGGCCGGCGAAGATTTTACTTTCTAATCAGATGCTTCCTTTCACCCACTGGGCCACGGTGCGGTGTGCCGTCCGCCATGACGCGAGGCGATAAGAGATGCTATTTACTCTCAGAGCGATTCATTGCGAAATAGATAAGATTACTCGGATGAACGGTGATTAAAATGGCGGCTTACTAAAACTGTCAAAAATGTTAAATTTATATGTTATAAATAACTAATTATCGATTTTATAAATGCCCTAAAATTGCAAATTGGTAAACTGATTGGTTTGGATCTGACACAGTTTTAACGCAACTGTACGGAGAAAAATGAGTATTGCTAATTTATTAAGAATCTGTTATAATTATTAGTGATCAGGTTAAAACGGGATTGCAGGCCCTTAACGAATGAATTAAAAGGTTTCCTGATAAACTTTTGTAAAATACGAATACATATATATGATGTCAGAATAATCCTCATAAAAATCCTAATATTTCACATTTCGTTATTATGTATTATGTAGATGTATGAACACGTGTTCCGATATATTAGGAATTTAATAAAATTTTATCAGGAAACGGCCTGCAATCTCGTTTCTAACCGGAATAAAAATAAATCACTTGAAGAATTCTACCAATTCTCATTTGTCTCCGTTTTGATTTCAGCCGTGTTGCATTTAAATACAACAAACTGGTTAATAAAGTGATTGTTATCTGGGAACATAATGTTATATCTCGCATTATAAACAGAGATATTGTCAAACAACTCGTGACGGTTTGAGATAAAACTAAATGAGTAATTGGCCAGCATAAAAAATCTCTTATAAATATACTCATTTTTCTCCGTTTGGCTGCTAAACTAACTGTCGCCGAGACTCGAGACTGCCTCTACAAACGTTGGCCGGTGTGACGTCACAAACGCCCTCCCCACGAACATATCGTTGAGGCTGCAATTCAGAAATGCCATATCTTAAATCCGTCAACATAAAGATGTCATTGTTATCACAAAATATTCCCGGTTCGTAAAAAAATGTTTGAAAATGCTCCATAATAAGGATTATGATGTATGATTGGAAACTCATTGTTACGGAAATTGTACGTAACCATAGTTCAGTGTACCTACGAGAAATACATGCAC
Organism: Hesperophylax consimilis; assembly: GCF_061612785.1. Classification (NCBI taxonomy): domain Eukaryota; kingdom Metazoa; phylum Arthropoda; class Insecta; order Trichoptera; family Limnephilidae; genus Hesperophylax; species Hesperophylax consimilis. Next base: position 19,788,131 of record NC_142838.1, read on the forward strand.
AGATGTACATTGTAACCCATGCAAGTCAGGACATGTCAGGTAGGTGAGGAAATGAAGAAGATTATTTGTTCGAGCTATTCCGATTCTCATGTGAGAAAACATCTATTTACAATGAAAAAGTTCAAGGTACGGATTTTAATTTAATTTTTATTTTAAGTGATGCACATTAATCTGTCACGGTAAAAAACCATTGATAATAGAAACAAAGGAGATGGGTAATTATAAAGCAGAGCGCACAAGAGAGTAGTAGTTAGTAGTTAAAGTACTTAATCGCATCTACGCACAGCGGATGACACGCCCCACCCTTTTTAATACGTCTATTTGATTTTTACTTTTGTTTTCTGTAATGAATAAAATCAAATCTTGGAAGCGGAAATTAACTACCAAAACCTCCTTGATCACAAAGCCGTGACACTTATTCAAAGCAGCCTTCTAACTTGTATGGGAGTTTACAAAAATTTTCAAATTTTTAATTTATTTTAAAACATCTTAAAATGTTTTAGTTAATTTAAAAAATAAATAAAAATCCGTTTTTATGGTTCTCATACATGTTAGGAGGCTGATTTGATTCAGTGTCCCGGCCTTGTGATCTAGGAGGTTTTGGTCCTACCCGATCGGCATTTGGCGATGATGTTAGCGCGGTTAATTTCAGTTCCTGGGTTCAATCTTGAGTCAAACCATTTTTTTGAGTTTTAAAAAACATTTAGGAACGTAGTATTGTAGTAAAAAAACTGTGTTTTACGGGTCAATTATTTTCTAACTGCACACTAAACGCATAGCTTTAATTGGTTCCATCGCTTTTATAGTCTGTCATTTTGGTCGTAATTCGGTAAAAGATGGCACGCTTCCATGCTATATCTCTTTTGTTTATTTGTTTCTATTATCTGCAAAAATCCTTTTTTGTTTTATATCCCAGTTTTTCTATTTGAAATGCAGCTATAACTTATATGTTTACATCATAAAACAGTAAAAAAAACTATCGTTTAATTTAAAAACTTTGGAATAAATTAAAAATTTATATTATTTCGCAAAACTCGAAAGGAACGTATTTAATGAATCTGGGAAGAGGTCAACGATAACAATTGCGAAAACCAGACAAAAACAGAAATAATAAATTTATTTCAATCCGGTTTTCTAAAAAGAACAACGGGTTGACCAGAGATCACAACGGATAATGTGACGTCATAGAGTCAGCATTGCAGGTAGACGCTGACGCCTCTGATCTCAAAGAATACCTGACAATAGACGATTAATTATTTATACAATTTTTTGTCTCTTTATAAAACACGAAGTACCGAGGTTGAAAGGTTGTAGGACTATAATATCATTTATTATCTATAATTTTAAAGTGGTTTGTAATTCTACGTACAATTTTGCGAATCGAAGTGCGAGCTGAGCCACGAATTGTGGGAAAGGAACGATGCAACAGCAAATGGCGTTAGAACTGATCCTTTTTGCCTGCTCCAGCTGTTGAGAGGTATTTTTGAAAATTGTATTTGAATCTAATAATGCGTTGTTTATAAAAAAAGTTGGAGATAATACAAATAAAGCTGTTTTATTATCTTTTTTTTTGCGTGAACGCCCTATACGGGTCCCAACCTGCCCGGAGCTAGTGGGACTATGACATAAACAATAGGGTATTTTCATTTTATTGTATCGTCTAAAATAAATTGGTGAAAAATTACGACAGTTACTTCATTGTTAACTAACTAAGTAACCATCACGCCGTTTCTCCGAAGGGGTAGGCAGAGAGAACGGACCGCCAAACAACTCGGTCTTGGCACACACTCCTTGCCTCATTCACATTCATACATTGTCTCATACACACTCTTCTATTATTCTGACTCTTTATTTTTATATTGAATAAATTTTTCATAATGATTTAAAATGTGCCATTTTCGATTTGCCGCCTAAACAACATGATCGTTTTTATTCGTGAATTCGACGGCGCAGCCGGTAGCGGTTTCTACGTCATAATGACGTTGTAGCTGTAGCCAGTTGGAATTAATAATTTTGAATGAATGAATGAAAATATTAAAATGACATATTTTTAGTACGATAATCGTAATCGGAAATATAAACTTTAAATCTTCCACACAATTCTAAAGGTATTCATGGTTTGTTAAAATTCTCCGTTGTGGTATGTTGTGAAGCTAAAGTGAATGGGGATGGGAAGGAGATAAGGTAGAGGAAGGTCTTGAAGTACCTGACTGTTCAGATCTGGTCACCAACACGGATAAAGCCAATTAATTCAACTTTTGTTTCTGAATGATGGATAAAAATAGGTATCTACAACTTTGGTACCATTGCAGATATAAATGAGGAACATGTTTCGATGGAGCTATCAGCAGTAGATATCTATATCTTTACTCCAATAAATTATATGTATGTAGTTACCTAGGTAGGTATCTAAAAACTATAAGTTTTTATTTCGAGTAATTGCTTCATATACCTGGATTATTAGCACGCGTGGAAAAATCAAATACTGTAGTAAGTAATCCAGTTATTAAATTTTCTAACAAGAACCGATTTAAAAATACTTTTGTTGATTGGATGTTTGATAACGATAACATTTTGATTTGAGTTATCGCGTTGCTATAAAAATGTAAAACAGTGGTCGGTATTTTAATAATTATACTACCCACATTTAGTTATTTTAACGGTTTTACGATAACTGATCCTGGAAAACTTTACGTTAAGTTGAAGGCAGAGAAACCAGAGAAAGGTCACAGTAGAAAGGCGTCTGGAAAATCTGTATCCAAAGCCTTTCTGCGCAGAGAGGTAAGGGTAAAGCGGTAAGGTCTTTGGCTCGAGACCCAAAGGGCGCGCAGTGGTCACATAATTAAGTTTATTTAGTTTTGTGACAAAATAGAACACTTTTGAACATAAGTTTTTTTTTCATATAACTTTTCAAGTGTTCTGTTTGTAGTTGTTCTGTATTTGACGGCCGGCATAATCCAGTGGTAACGCATTGGACTGCCATTCCGAAGGTCGCGGGTTCGAACCCGGCGTGCGCAAATAAATTTTATTTGATTAATTTGTGTTATTTCACAATTAATTAATTAAAAATAATTAAAATAATATATAGTATATTTGCGGCACGTTCCAGAGTGGAAGATACTACTAGTATCGCCCTGGTGTAAGACCACCATTCAGAATTGAAACGTTGCTCCAAATGGCTTTAGCCGTGTTTAGTGACTAGATCTGTATAGCCAGGTACTTCCCCACCTTCCTCTTTCCCTTCCCCACTTACCTTCAGCCTCACAACATCCCCCGATTGGGGATGCCATAGTCTCACTGGCTCCAGATGGGAGCAGTTGGGACTCTTGTGAGGTATTCACTATAAAAATTTAAAAAAAATTAAAAAATTATCCGGTTACCGTTTTATTTTCTCTAGGCGCGTTGTCAAAATACTCCATAATACTAAAAGATAATAGATCAACTAGAGAAGTTCATCCTCGAATCGCCAAACTGCGAAAATGAGCAATTACAGTGTTGTTAATTTTTACTGCGAAGTTAAATAAATGAAAAAAAAAAGAGTTTTTTTTCCGCAATACTAAATAAAATTTTAAACTGTCTTGTTTTGTTTGACTGAAGATTGAACCTTCCGCCCCAGGAACTGGAGTCGACAACTCTGCCGACCTCGACAAATGCCGATCGGGAAAGACGGACATTTACTTCGGATATTAACTGCTGTAACATCATCCGATTTTAGAGAAATGTCTATATGTCCGTGTGTGTTCGCGGATGCCACTAAAAGTCACCAAAGAATGCGTTGTTATCGACAACGAGTCTATCTGTCTAGTTTCAGCTCTATCGGATGTTGGGAAGTGGGTTTATTTCCATATCCAAGATTTGCATTCATTCATTCGCGAAAAAAAGTGAAATTCAAATAGACGTGTTAAAAAAGTTACACATAATGTTATGAAAATCAACAACTACCGTCACGGAAAATCACAAAACCGTTACGGCACGTCACTAGCCTTCAGGAATAAAACACTTAAGGAGAAGCTTAATGCCAAATCACTATTTTGATTAATCTTTATAACGATTTGTTGTACATTATGAATGCCAAAAAATATGCTTTAGATAAATTGAAGGTTTTCCTATCGTTTTGCTCAAGTAGAATACAAATAAAGAAATAAATTACTCAACAAAAAATATAAATGTAAACTACTAATTTTTTTTTCAATACAAATGAATGAACGCGTAAAGAAAACAACTTTAAAAAATACATTATTACAGCTAAGATTATCTGTGACAGTTTCTATTGATTAACTTTTTTGCTTTCTTATATAATTATTTACAAAATAAATAAAAACCAGTTTCGTGCTTGAAATCGAACGTTTCTAGACTCCGTTTGTCAAGCGATTTTAATGACTATTACCCAAAATATAAGGCATACCAAGAATATACACATTTTTGGCTTGTAAAGCAAGCCAAAAATGAATATATTCTTGGTATTCCTTATTTCGTCATGCATAGGCATTAACATCGCTTCGCAAAGGAGTCGAGAAAAGCTCGATTTCAAGCGTAAAAGAGTTTTTCATTTATTTTGTAAACAATTTGATAAGAAAGCAAAAAAGTTAATCAAGGTAAATTGTCACAGATAATATCAGCCACAATATTTTATTTTTTAAAGTTGTTTCTTTTATGCGTTCATAAATTACTATTGAATAAATCCATTTTTTAGTAGTTTACATTTGTTGTTTATACTGAGTAAATAAAACGTTTATTTGAATTGTACTCAAGGGAAACGATAGAAAAAACTTCAAATTATCTCAAGCATATTTTTTGGTATTCATAATGTAAATCAATTCCTTTTAAAGATTAATCGAAAATAGGGATTTAGCATTAAGCTTCGCCTTAACAGCATGTCTTCTGTGGTATAAATCACTCGTTTTACGGTTAAAAACATCTCAAGAATATTAGATTTGGTACACAATGTAAATCATATTTTTACTCCCCCAGGCTTCACCTAAAAATATCTATTAAATTTAACTGAGAAATGGCGTCATAAACTGAAATACTGTCTAATATCAATTTAATGACGCGTAGACAATCAAAATTACATTTAATTTGAGCTAAAACGATTTGTAATCATAATTATTTCATTGGTGATATAATCAAAATAACAAATCATGCGACATCACTTTCACGTTAATAATCTAAAAGAAAAATATATTTAAAAGTTAAAACGAAGACTTGTAAAGAAACTACACGAGAATGCATACACGGTGGTGTCAGTCGATTTCTGCAACAACGGGTTTTGGGTACGCTGGATTTTAATTTCCCTCCATTTTTTTATTATTTTAGTTGCCAACTCTAATGTTTGACAATTGTCATCTGCTGTTATTATTAAAAATGAGTCTAATAAAAATACTAGTCTATACAAAAGAACAACGTCTCGTTATTGTTAAAACTCATTACAAATTCCATTTCAAAATTAAGGTCTTAGACACATTACGCTATATTATGCGAGCATAAATTGGGCGTGGCATAAACGTATTACATGTTAGGCTGACACACTGCGCCATAATCTTACTCGGGAGAGGGGGTTAGATCAATCGGGGATCTGCCGAGATATTATCATATTTTTGTATGGGATCTGTCACTTTTGCAGATGACAGCCGCGTACTTACGGCTCTTCTCCTGCAGGTAGTAGAGGGTGGCATAATTTGCAAATATAGCCTGGCTAGCAGATCACAGCGAATATCTTCGCCACGCCCACACTTATAACACATCATATTTTTAGGTGTGACAGGTCTGTATGGGATTGTATGACGAGCAAAATGGATTTATATAAAAATGCTTTAAACTTATATAGCGTAATCTGTCACCCCCTACATCCGGCGTATCCGATGGACCACCCATTAGATAAATTATAATCATATCCATCTAAATATCTGGTAACCAGTTTTTATTTGTCAATAGAGGGTTAACATTGGAGCACGAGTTGTTTCGAGAGTAATAAATGAACAATTGATCATTCAATATCAAATACCCCATTCGAGACTCAACAACTTTTTCATATACCTACCAAAAACCCAAAAACCAATTTCCGGACCTCGAACTTTTTAATCACTTAACAACCCCTGGATGACCATGGACCTAAAAAGCCCTGGACAGAGCATTAGTGCAATTTTGTGAGAATGGTATTGAAGCCAAATCTAGGGTGAAGGGGAATTGCCTGGCAGACATCTTGTACATAACTTTTGAACTGATTTGAATGCCAAGTGCTTCATAGTGAACTAGTATTATTTTATTTTTGTGTTGTTAACGCAGTTATGAGGGCTTAGGATTTTTTATTATTTGATAAGACAAGGAATGGGATACTTCATTAAAAAAATTAAGTAGTTTTTTACATATTTCGTACATCTTCCCCCTTACCCCGCGGCTTCAAATTGTTCTCGAATTGCTCCGTCCGGGGATTTTTAGGTCCATGTAATACATACATGACAGTAATATGTGCAAAATACCACAAACAAGTAATTATTTATGTACTACTTAGCGCGTCATCCCACAGGTCGGTATGTACTCGACATAAACCGGGTGCCATAAGACCCTGCGCAGAAAATCAAGTTGGTTATAGTAAGGTCTGCAGCACAGTTCAGCATGTCTTACAATATTCGGTTTATGTCAATTGTTTACCTACCCGTGTGACAACGGGCTTACTTTAATTGCCTTCGGCTAGCTTTAGACTTGTAAGTTTTTTCGTAAATTTACGACTTCTAGTCAATGGGCATATTGGATTTTCAAAATGCAATATGCCCATTGGCTAGAAGTCGTAAATTTACGAAAAACTTACAAGTCTAAAGCTAGCCTTCAAACGATACGATTTTTTTTCTCACCGCGCACCGGTCTAAATAATTCCACATGGGTAATAGGGGTCTAGTTGGCTAATGGCAAAGTACTAAACAACTGTTGAGTGATTTTGCGTTTAATAATTCCTATTACTCGCTGTCAAACCCATTCCAAACTCAATGTGATTTTCTCGTAAAGAAAGACTTGTAAAGAAAGTTGAATGAATGCCACATCGCTGATTTCTGATGAAAGTTTAATAGTGACAAGTTTCAACAATCACAAATGTTTCCAAGAAGTTATCATTACAATTTGCTATGACAAAGCGATCGCCTAGTAATAATAAATAACTGAAATGCCAAGCAGATAACGTTTGTATTATTTATCAGATAAAAAAATAAGCACACGATAAACTAAATAATAAATCAGTTGTGTGTAAATAAATTAATTATAATTATGGGATTTGTGAAGATGAAAGTTTTAGGAGAGAACCAGGGGCGGAACTAAGACCCAAAAGACAGTCAGTCAAAGGACCTTGGCGGGTGGGGGGGGGGGTTATAAATCTACAGGAAAACAGTAAACCTTTCATTAATTTTTGGTTTCAACTTAATTACTACAAGAAATAACTATTTATGTAGTGGAAGATGGTAAAAGATGCAAGTTCCATTTTTTCTATACCAAAGATAACTTTGAAGGTTAGGGCCCGTTCCCACTTCCGTTTTCAAATCGGAGGCGGGTCCCGTTTTAAAAACGGACGGCCAATGGCCCTGTTCACACTACCGTTTTAAAAACGGATCCGTTTTAAAAACGGACCATACTCTACGAAAAAAAATAATTGTCGATTCAACAAAAACATGTTATTTGCTCATTCTTCAGTAATGGTGCGCAATGGACGACGATGAAGCTCTTGTTGTCATGTTGTACTTATTAAAAAGAAGGAAATAAGTGAAAAGAAAATTTTGGGTACACCCAATCATAGCCGAATGATTTTCTGTAGGAATTTTCCAAGTGTTAATTGGTGAGTTGAGAAGTGATGAACTAAAGTTCTTTAATTATTTTAGAATAATAATGATTGGATTATTTATATAGCGCCGTTTTCACCATGAAAAATCACCTCAAGGGCGCTTAATGGCTTAAGAGAATGTCTATCACTTCCTTTAACCATCTACTGGAATGAGTTTCAGAGAGCTTAACATGTCAAAATACAAAATTGAGAAAGTGCATTTGTCCTGAAGAAAGGCTATCGATATTTTAAAGTAAGAAAACAATAACAACTCAAATATTTTTATTATGTGTTTATTTAACTAATACGCTCTTCCGTGCATCTCATTAAAGCTTTAAAATTTAAAAAAAGTAAACTTAAAAAAATAAAAATAAAAATTTTGATGTACAAAAGTTGTGTACACCAAGTGTTTTGTTTTTATTTAGTTAAAGATAAAATATTACCATACTCTTTCTTCGACCAGTGGTATTAAATTTTCGGGATTTATTTCCTTATCCATTATTGTAGTTTTGATTTATTTACTTAACAAAATAACCAAATACAAGCACGCTGCGTGCCTGCTTCCTTGCGACAGGGAGCGGGTGGGGAGGGGTCGGGGTTTGGCGGGGACTCTGCCGGAACGACTGGACGACAAGTGTGAACAGCTCTATACAACACTATGAGCGAGCGTGTTCCGACACGATTTGAAAACGGACGCGCTGCGTAGGCGAGCCATCCGACAAAAAATGTCGGATCCGTTTTCAAATCGTGTCGGACGTGTGAACAGCTCCATACATCCACTACAGCCACTAGGGCATCCGTTTTTAAAACGGGACCCGCCTCCGATTTGAAAACGGAAGTGGGAACGGGCTCTTAGGAAATACTCTTAAATTATTAAAATAACACAAACTAAACCCTAAAAACCTATTTTGTGCATGTGTAACTTAAAGCCCCGACATAAATACTTGTCTCGATTCGATATTTATACGAAATCAAGTGTTGGTTTTTCAAGGAGTCTTTTACCAATATTTTTAGTTGTTTTAATTTTAATTTATTGAAATATATGGTGACTTGTCTTTTATGAAGTTAAATGGAGACTTCAAACCACAGTTGAAAATAACTCAATTGACATTGCGTGATGAAAATAGATAGGAAATTTCAGGTTCATCATTAAAATAATTTTGTTTCAGAAAATATTTCTTCTGTTGATGTAAAAATATCAATTTGAAACCTTAAAATGGGATATCTTAGTACAGATAATTCAATAATGGAGCACCTAGTCTGTTCCAAAACACAAGATAGTAATCTTAGTGAATATTGAGTGTTAATAGCCTTAGCGGTCAAACAGTAATGTTTTATTAATGAAACATTATATTAAGTCATTACACAATGAAACAATGAACTAGAGAAACAAGTCTGAATAATATGCATAATAACCTTTCTATTTTCTTTCCTAAACATTCCAGGGATGAAACGAATTGTGATTGCGACCCCAAAGGTCAAATAATATTCCATTGTTTCGCTAAAAGTAGTTCTTCATGCCCTTCAAACCATTGAAGTATTTAGTCAATGCTTCAAACTGACAATATTGGTGTACAGACACAGGTCAATCATCAAAAATACATTTTTTTCAATCCAAAACAGCTGGAAATTTTATGAAACGTGTACAATCAATCAATCTCTCTTTATCAGTGATCATTTGTAGTGAATTTTACTGGCTAGATCCGAGTACATAGTAAGATTCACTTTCTTCATCTAAAAAATAACACTTTGGAACAGAAAATGTGCTGATGTTTAGCTGATCTTCAATTCGATTTCTGTATTCTGTTTGTAGAATAAAGATGGTTTGAATGTACTTGGGATAAATAAAGAAATAAGTGTAGACATAATAAATTTGAAAGTTTGTAGAAGAACTCTTCGGTGTCCCCAGGAAGACATGGCAAGATTGTGGGTTAAATCTTCAGTAGGGTCGTCCCAAGAGTCAGAAGACAAGATATTTAGATGTGGATGAATGACTGTGACATTCCATGGTACCTGCCTTGCTGGTGGTTGCTAAGTTATAAAATAAACATATTGCTATATTGAAGCTATCTTCAAGCGCTTTAGCAGAAGCTGTTAAATTCTCAATGTGAGCAAATTAAATTTACCTGCATTCTGCCTAATAGAATTGCATACAATGCAAGCAAAATGCAATACTCTGCATACATTATAAAGATATTATTGACCAAGTCTTTGCAAAAGGAAGTCAGCTGAAAACTCTTACAAAATAATTTGCAGTAATCTGTGGCCTCCACGGCCTAGCACCGGTTTAGTCAGACTTAATTAATCGACGAAAAAAAAAATTCTATGAAGTAACTGTACAAGTTAGAAGGAATGTTTAGTTAAAATATTGAATATTATGTAATAAAATTTGAATCCAGCGTGAAGGAGTACACACAGTGCAATATAATCAATTCTGATACCTGATTGTATTTAATTGAATGTGAAATTGCTTGAATATTGAAAGAAATTGAAAGTTTTAAAGCGGAAGGAAACGCAGAGAAAGAGTTATATTGAAAACAAGCTATGAACTCATTTATCGTTAATAAACAAAGCAATATCCATTTGAAACATCTATTGAATGATAGATCTTACATGAGGACAATACTCAATACTGGGTGGAGGGAGAAATTCACTCTCTCTAGAACATCGTTTCTCAACCTTTTGTGTCGTGACCCCCTGAAAAGCCAAAAACACAATGTTAAAAAAACCTTATGAACCCCTCACTGCATATTTTAACGTTTGTCAAAATAATATGTTTAATGTGAAAGACTCAATTTCAAATATCGACTGACAAAACTCTACACTAGAATTTTCGTCTCAAGATTTAGATAAGCTTTGGCTTGCACGATGATTTGAATATGGAAGATTTGAAAACATTGATCCCATTGGCCACTTCTTATGTGAAAAATATGTCTCTCCTATGATGACTTTAAAAACAAAATACAGAAATCATCTAATATCAATTGAAAATAATTTAATTATTTGTATTTCAGATGTCAATCCACTTACAGAAAACTTTTGAGCGAAAAAGAAACTGAACCTTATCATTAATAAATTAACACATTTTTATTTATTAGGTCATTAGGAAGTCGGTGTAAAACTTGAAATTCATTATTTAATAAAAGGATTTTTCATGAATGTGACTTATTTTTTGTACAAATTGTTGACCCCTGTATATACGATCAGAACCCCAGATTGAGAAACCATGTGAAGAGAATATAAATAATTTGCATTTTATAAAATATATATATGAACTAACACTAAATATACTGTCTGTTTACTACATTTAAGAGTTCAATCAATTCTCAACATGGATGCAATAGTTTACTTTGAAGCAGTTATGATTTTTCTTACTAGGAGTATTATTAAAAATTCTTAAAAGTTCAGGTAACACAAATAAGATTAGTTGAGCTTCAGATTCTCCCAAAAGCCCAAAAAATAGAAATGCATATGTTTATATGACCCTTATTGCATTCCTTAAGGTCCCATAGTAAACATTCAGAGATAGTTTGAAAGGGACACATGTAAGTACGAATATTAGAGGGAGCGCGCTAATATTAAAAAACCATAATTGTGAAAATATTTAATAAAACGAGACTCGTTAGAAATATAGCAAAAATCTCTCGATAAATGCTTTAGTTTCATTTAAAGATTCACTGTGAATTTTTTCATGCCTATAACATATTAAATAATATAACAAATTTTTTTAAATAATTTTTATGGCTTACTTTGCTTTTTTTTCTATCCAGTGTATTTTAAATAATTAATATTTCGGCACAACAATATAGATATTATTTTCAAAAATTACTTTTTTTTTTAACTTAAAAACTTAAAGAGTTAAATAGAAACTTGTTATTAATCGGTAGAAATTGGGTACATGGGGGCTTAATGGGCAGAAGAATATATTATAATCTGTGATTTTAATATATTGTTCTTTTATTTTTAACAATATTTTATGTTATTGTTGATTGAATAAGTTAGTAGTAGGGATATGGAAAATGTTTTTAATTCCATGATTGAATATGTTACAGGAAATAAATTCAATTTGAATAATAATAAACTCAGTGGGATTGCTATGTAGAAAGGCTTAATTTAATATAATTAGTTAAGCTTGGAGTGCAATTTGATTTACTCAGGGAAAAGTGTTGAAGGTGAATAATATTTTTAATTTATAGCTTCATAACGAAACGGTTCAAGTTAAAAAATCAGAATTAAGTAGCGATAGGAGGTTCCTCTTCTTGAGTGTGTATTTCTATGAAGAATACTTTTAATACCACAATAGTATTATATAAGTGTGAGGTCATATACGAATGTTTTATAAATTAATTAGTCAAACGATCAAATATGTTTGCGGGTTAAGTTACCATTTTCTCACAAAGAAAGTAAAGACATGTTGTATATATGGATAATGTGTTTTTTGGTAACTTTTGGAATAAAAACATATTATTGTATTCTGAATAAACCATTTTATTTTTCTAATAAAATTATATCTTACAAATGTATATTATAATAGAAAATTTAAACCACCATCTTTGAAACGCATTTTAAAAATAATTTTTTAAATAAATAAATACATTATGAGTCTACTTGCGTTTTCTCTCTATATTTAAATCAGACATAAAAGTATTAAATAACAAATGGAGTAGCAAGTCACTCAGTGACTGGTACCCCTCCATTCCTTAAAATGCATCACAGGAAGGGTTACGCCCATCAGAATGTTTAGTACAAAATATATTCCAAATTGCCAACACTTTGTACTGGATATAACAAGACAATTAAATTATAATTAAAAACAATAAATTTTTGTATATTTACAAAATTTCCAGAATGTAGTCAACTAACGGCTCGACGAAACCAAACATGTAACAAGGGCACTGTCGCCGCAATGAATTTACCTAATTAACGTAGAAAATTATACAATGAGATTATCTTTTCTATAATCTAACACGCAACACAATCGTAAGAACCGTACAAACAAATTTAACAAAATCCTCATATGTACAAAATAATCACAAGCGCGCAAGTTCCAACATTCTCTCTCAACATTTTGGCAATAGATTCACAACACACTATAACTAAAAGAGCGGCGGCCGGGCCGACGTTTTGGTATGTTACTGTACAGCGTAAATTATAAGAAAATATCACAATGCGGGGGAGGCTCGGCCTCAGGATGGCCACTGGTTTCACACCGGCGCGCCCACGTCGGCCTGGTAACGCTGCGTCAGGGAACTGGCGGCTTCTGTGAGGCCAGCCAGAGCACGGCGCAGACCCATCAGGTGGCGCTTGAAGTCTGTGGCGGTACGAGCTCCCACGTCTTCACATTCCTCCGCTTCCACGCCAGAGTCCTCCGAGCCTTCCACCCCTGCCTCACTTTCCGTGTCGCTGGGGAGGGAGGTGCCTGAGGAAGTGGACGCGGTGGAGGCGGTTGAGGGCCGACGTACGTGTCCTTTCTTGGTAGGCGGTGGCTCTTTCCTCTCTTCCCCCAGATCTCTCCCCCACAGGAGCTCCATCTTGGCAGCGTTCAACATGTTGAACAGAGCAAACAGATCTTCAGAGGCCAGAGGGTCCCGCCTCCTGCCTGGTGCCGCTGACTTCTCCTCTCCGTCAGACAGTTTGAGGTCCATCAGTCGACAAGGTACCAGCACTGTGTCGTCCATCGCATTTACAGTCTTCACAAACTTTTCCATGGCGTTGAGGATGCTATCCTTGGAGAACTCTGTGTCGTCATGGCGTGCGATTCGCCGCAGGCTATTCCTATGGACAAGCAAATAATACATCATTAGTAATCAATCGTTTCATTCCGTATACAGATAACATTCCAAATTAAATTACATTGTAAACCTCGACTGTTCTCACTCATTCGAATATTCACTATTAGTATGAATAAATTGATTAATAGAATTTGGAGAATGGGGGTGAAATTGGCATTGTCTGTGAATCAGCGGCAAAACAGGAAATGTCATTGGAGATAGCAGGTTCAATTCACATAAAACAAAACACACTGACTAATGAATTATTCTTTACAAAGCTGTTTCTATCAATAGAGGTGAGTAAAATATTATTTTTTAAAATACAATTAACTTCCAATCAACTGACTGTAAGGAAAAATAAGAAACAATTTATAATTAACAGGAATTAGAACAGTGTAGTCAATTTTCATAAAGATTAGACTGTGATAACTGATAACATTTTAAGTTAAAATCATTAGTGGGTGTGGAAACGCCTCCATTTAAAAGAATCATGATGGAAGTCATTAATATATTATAGCTTCAGCATCACTTCAAACATGCAAACTATTTGTAATACAAATTTGACACTCACACACACTTGACACATTTCAGTTAGTGTATTTTTCAAGGTAAATAGACTTCATATTGGGTGATGATTGACTTTGAATTTTAATTAGTTTTTTGTTCAACACTCTTACATTCCTCATTCTTACACACTACACACACCACTAAATATTTAGTATCAGAAACCAACTCATAAGACATACATATTGCAGAAATGTTCAAAATCAAGTAGGCATAGACATCTGACCAATCCACCACGCTTTTTGTACAGGTGTAATTGAATTTGATTTCCATTATAAACATTGACAACTATTAAAAACTGACTAATCTAGTTAAAAATATTCATGATACATAAGTACACCAGATTACGCAGTGATAAACTTGATAAATGTTACATTTTATACAGAAAGGATGGTTCACCATTCGAATTGCCTAATCATGAATAAATTTCTGGTTAAGAATGTATGGCCGGTTCTACCTACATGGATTGCAATAGCCATACCCACTTTGCTTACCGCATTTTATTTAACCTTCGTCAAAATTCAGACGTCGTACAATTTTTTTAATGATTCAACAACAGAGTAAGATGACCGTGCTACATGACACATTTAAATGTTAAGAAATTTCATTGGGAAACAGTGGGTCTGTAGTATTTAAAACCTTATTGCACAAATCACAGAAAAAAATTGCAAACGTCACATAGGAATTTGAAATATTTTCCTGTATTTGAAATGAGTACTTTAAGATAACTTAAGGATATTATAAAACCATTCACATGTTGATTTATGAATGATTTCTAATTCATTCAGGATACGATTCAACTATCAGATGATTTCGTAATGAGGGCACACATTTGACATTTCCATTCGCAGACAGTCGAGGCATTTCAAATTTTTTGTTTGGAAAAAATAAACATGATAATAACCTGCTGTTTTCCATATTTGCACTTAAACTATCACTGTATCCACCCATTGTCATAAACTTTGAAAGATAGGTCACTTCACAACAGAAATTATAAGCACAGATCGGGAGCAACGAAAAGACACGCCACGCAGTACGAAGGCGAACAGAAATGGTGTCGAAATTGGCATGCGCGGCATTTTTATAGAAACTCAAAGCGGCGGTGGGGATCGGTAATTTGATTTGGCTGCCGCAGAACTCTCCGGAGTAGATGATTATTTTCAAACAATAATATTATCATTTACACGATAAGTGTACAATCGTGTGGTTGCGCGTGTCTTAAATTAGATTGATAAAATATTGACGGTGTTTCATATAATATATCGTTAATTTTCTTCAAGAAAAACAACTATTTTACAAAATTTATCATTTTATGCGGCACGCCGACTCGCGATCCCCAGACATCGCACCACAATACGGCTCTGTGATTGGTTGAAAATTAGTAACTATGTTTTCATTGGTTAATCGTCGGGACGGTGTCGCGCTTTTCTTTAAAATTCTGAAATGGTTTTGAATTGAGAACATAATAAGTAATATTCAATTGAAACATTAGATATGGGGTACGTTATTTGAAAAATGTCTCGGACCTACCCGGAATGAACAGAAAAACAAGGAAATTGACAAAAAATATTGATATTGTTTTTTGTACATTTCAATTTGTATTTAGAATTAGGTAGGTACTACATAATTTATTTACCGACCCTTCACGAATACAGAATAGTGCGAAACGAGTGATTAATTAAATATAATTTAATAATTTTAAATATGATTTAGGAGAAGCACATCTATTTAAAATTAAAATAAAATTAGGAACATCCTTTCAGTAAAATTAATCGCATTAATTAAATGTATTGATTAGTCTGCTAAATGATAGCTAGGTTTCAATAAGTAACTCGCAATAAATCGAATACATAAAAATTATTGTGTAAGTAATGAAACAAAATACACAATTCAATATCAAACAAAAAAACCTATTTGAACTTAAAAGTTTGCCAGAATCTAATAAGATTCTAATGAGCAACTCATAATTAATTAATTGTTCCAAATCGTAAAAACATCACCAGTAATCGTTTGTTTTACTTCTGTGGGAACATACTTGTATACCTCTTTATAAAAAAATGTTTTTGCTCATTTTTACTGGTAAGTAGGTACCTAGTACCTACTAATTATGACATATTTGTACAGCGCCCTTGAGGTGATTTTGCACAAATCATTCAAATATTATTATTATTAAAATTAATCCCCCCTTAAATGTAAAAAATTAACTAGGAAAAAAACAATCATAAAATTGAAAGGTTGGAAGGTAGGTACTTAGATTTAAATCGTTGGTAGTAAGATTTAAAATCAAGATAAAAAGATTTTCTTACTTGATCAATAAAACTTTTATTTCCGCCTTCCTGTGCGCCATCACTCTTCAAATATACCTGTATAATACCTGTCTTCAATAAAAATAATATTTTCCCGCATTTTTTATTTATATATCTACCCACCAACGAGGCATTTTTTTAATTGAAAACAGTTTTTTTTAACTACATTATTAAATACACACTTCTGCAAATCTTCTTATTAATTTTTTAAGTTACAAGCTGCCAAAATTAAGTACTTTCTTTGTACACAATTATCAGCAGCAGACACATTAATTAATTAAGCAACTATTAACGAAATACGTTTAGAAAAACCGTCATATAAACATTAAGGCGATGCCATAAGTAGAAATGCAAAATCATGTGTTTTTGGTTTGAAAATTTGGTCGCCTAAAAATGTTTCAGATGCTTTAATTAAATACTGCGAGTAGAATACATCTTGACCTTTGAAATAATCGAGTATTTTTTAGATAAGTCTTTTTATAAGCTCAGAAAAAAATAATGTAAGGGCCTATGAAAACTGCTTTAAAGTTCAAAATCTCCTACTTGCGAACCCATTTTCGGTTATGATTTTATTGTATAATGTGGCAAATTAAGTTATTTATAAAATGATAAAATATAATAAAATTGAATATTTATGCCTGAACATCCACAAAGTAAAATAAAAGGCACTTTTGGGCCATGTTTTTTTCTTGCATAAATCAAAACAGGCGGATGGTGTTAAGCGGGAATTTAAACCTTATCGCCATCTACGTAAGGGTTGTTAATAGCGGCTCAATTTAAAATATTACACGACGTAGTGCATCGCCTTAAGAATTCTCGATAAAATAATGACGAAATACATGGTTCATGGGAGGGTTGAAAAGTAGTACCTACGTATTAATAAGGATCTTATTAGATAATTGATGATATTATTACAAACTAGACATTTGATCGATTTAATCTAATCTATGTAAGAATTGGTGTGAAATCAGACTACTAAAAAATGAAATTTTAAAATTACTGGACGAAAATGCCAACACTCTTGATAGATGCACCGATGCATAGCAACAACTCTGCATAACAAAGACTTTGTAAATACTTCCTTTTTATTTATTTAAGAAGAAAACACAGATACAGACAGTAATTAAAAGATAATTTTGTAAAACAATAACTTGAGAATTTGCCTGCATCCTAACTATTTATCACAGATTGACTGGTAGATAACAATTTTAAATATTTGTTTACATGTAAATAAGGAAAAAGTATAAAAGAAAATTAGTTTGTATATAGATAATGCTCAATGTCAAATAAAAGTGTACAAATATTTTTTTATACAAGTTTAGAGATAAATCATAAAAAAGTACTTAAAGAGTAGGTATAGTGAATGAAGTAAGTAGGTACACATTTTCTTTTTTTTTATAGGAAAACAGACTTCAATTTCCTACCAAAAGTACTATATGTATCAAAAATATGTCGGAATCCTTCATGTTATGGTTTTTATTATACAATTCGCACATTCTTCTGATTGGATCCCTGACACCAGCATTTGTGCGCGTCCGGCTAATATGGAATAAGTCGTTAAGCCTCGCCGTTATGGGTGGTATTTTAAAGTTTATTAGATTGAGTAAGCCAGGACAGTCGATAAAGTTCTTACAGGTTTTGTACAAGGTCATTAGGTCAAGGTAAGTTCGCCAGTTAGTAAGAGTGGAGACGTTATATTTCGAGAGCATATTTGTATATCCCCGTTTAGGTGCGCTCATTTTGTGGTTGAGGTAACGCAGAAATTTCTTCTGGATACTTTCAATATTTTCTTTATAGATATCGTAAAGTGAAGTCCATATGAAGGTGCAGTATTCAAGTTGAGAATGGACCAGCGTATAGTAAAGCAGAAGGTAGGTTTCAGGTTTTCGAAATACGCGGCTGTTTCTGATAACAAAGCCTTTAAGCATTAAGCTATATTCACAATGTTTTAAATGTACGCATCGAAATGAAGTTTAGAATCAAAAAGTTCGCCAAGATCCCTTATACAGTATACACGTTCTAGTGAATAGTTACCAATATAATAATTGTGTATAATAGCGTTATGATTTTTAGTGAAGGTTATTTGTTTACATTTGTTGTAACTTAGGTAAATTTTGTTTTCTTAAATAAATAAATACCTCAAACCTAGATACATACTACATTCCTAGCTCCACTTTGCGTTCACAATATTAATGGGTGAAACATTGCCGATTGAGTTAAGAAAGTTCAGTTAATAGCAATCAAAAAAAATTCCCCTGGCCAAATAAAAGAAGGAGTGCACAAGAGTATCGACCCTGACAGTTATCAAACAAACCACGCATATGTTAAATCTCCGGGATAGATCGAACCCACATCACCAGATCTTAGTTAGAACTCCACACTGGAAATCCAAATACGCGCAAAACCCTTCAAGGCGATGCACTACGTCGTGTAATATTTTAAATTGAGCCACTATCAATAACAACCCTTAAATTCCCGCTTAACACCATCCGCCTGTTTTGATTTATGCAAGAAAAAAACATGGCCAAAAAGTGCCTTTTATTTTATTTTGTGGATGTTCAGGCATAAATATATTTTTTTTTTCAATCATTTTTTAAATAACTTAATTTGCCGAATTACACAATAAAATCATAACCGAAAATGGGTTCGTAAGTAGGAGATTTTGAACTTTAAAGCAATTTTCATAGGCCATTACATTATTTTTTTTCTGAGCTTATAAAAAGACTTATCTAAAAAATACTCGATTATTTCAAAGGTCAAGATGTATTCTACTCGTAGTATTTAATTGAAGCATATGAAACATTTCTAGGCGACCAAATTTTCAAACCAAAAACACATGATTTTGCATTACTACGTATGGCATCGCCTTAATAGGACGTAGCTGTAAAACTGACAATGTCTGTAGAGATGTACACATTTTCAACTGTTACTTGAAAACATTTTAAATGCAGCTTACTAAACCGATAACTTAATTTTTTTATTTTGTGAAATAATTCTATCATCTTAATTTATTTTATAGCTTAATTTATTGTTTTTAATATAATCATGCGAAAACTGTATTACTACTAAATGTCTTTACTTGTTTTATAACATTGTGTAATTCCTTATAATGTTTATTTATTTTTATATTTCTTTGTCACTTATAAAAATTTATTTTATAGGTACAAATACTAAATCAACAACTAAACTTAATGGAACCTTATTGGTAAATGTATAACATATGATTAATTACTGTTTATGCTAAATGTAATGACTGTTTGTTTCGTAAATAATTAAAAAATAAAAGTTAATACATAATTATTATAATAATATGATGCCATAAGTGTTGAATACGAGTATGGTAGAATTCAATATACCTATACCTATATAGTATATACCAATGAGTATATGCATAGTAATACATGAGGTTATTTCAATACTATTTTGGCTTACTATCTTGTCGCTATCTCGTTATCTTGCACTATGGGGCTGATCAGTAATCCAGTGTCCTCTGTAGGTAAGTGTGTAAACATATCATCTCCTTACAAAAGCAAGACTCTTTGAAAAATAAACTACACCGATGCTAAGAATGAATATGTTTATCAACTAAGATCAACTTCAATTATAAATCAAGAATGTATCATCAATTGACATGATGCTTTGTGTCTATAAATTAATATGGTGTAAAAACTGCTTCATACTTCTTATTAGAGATAAATTTATGCAGTATAATATATTTTTTAAGTAGAGGCCTTTCATTGAGTTTCAGAAAGGGGTAAAAAAAGTGTTTCCAAATATCATATGTTGGTAAGTTCGAAAATGAGCAGAAGTTTCTTCGATATTATTTGTAAAATAAAATAATAACCTTTTCACCAACGATTTTTTTATCACGTGAACACCGCACAGGAGTCCCAACTGCTCCCAACCATCTGGAGCAAATTAGACTATGGCACCCCAATTGGGGTATGTTGTCATGTTTTGAGACTGCAGGTAAAAGGAGGTGAAGGAGGAGGAAAAGAGGAAGGTGACACCAAACACGGCTAAAGCCATTTCAAGCAACGTTTCAATTCTGAATGGTGGTCTTAGACCAGGACAATACTGAGAGTATCTTCCACTCTGGAAATGTATACATTCTGAAATAACACAACTAAATCAAATAAAATTCACTTGCGCACGCCAGGATTTGTACCAGTTACCTCCGGATCGCTAGTCGAGAGTTTTACCCCTCGACTACGGAGGCCGTCACAAAAAAAAATCAAATAGGTTAGGTACCTAAGTAATCTCTTTAAAAATAGTTATTTACCATAGAAAATACAAATGTGCGTGTGATTAATCGTCTTTTTTGGACCACAATAATGTATTACTAGCAGTTAAAAACCCGCTCCGCGGGTTTTTGCTGCTAGGCCCTGCGGGCGGCACTTGGTTGGGCTTCGCCCAGTTTAAGTGATACTAACAACAGTTACATTTAATAGATAGATATTAGGTCATTCACAGAGAGAGGGTGAGTATATATTGTTAAAACACGGAACAGGAAGGAGTTAATGAATAATAACATGCTCAATTTAGGCATAATAAGAATGACAGTTTGAATAAATGAAATTTTACGTATTTGTGATGGATTATTTCAAATGAAACACTATTATTGACTACATGTCTACAACTGATATTAACTGTTATCGTACCTAATATAATTAGCTCATAGGATACTTGCAGTGCTTAAATATGTGTTACAACCGTCAATGTCTATAAATTGAATCAATATCGTATAGTTTGTCACAAGAATTAAAGATAGTTATAACAAAGTTGACTGAAATAATAGATTATTACATATTGATTAATTGTACCCGTGTTAATGAATAAAAGGAGGGTAATTGTGCGATGAGATTAGCAGTCGGTTTGATTAAAAGGTGTTAATTTTACTCCAACTGGTGGTAATTTTTTGCCTACAACTGTTACAGCTGTATCTTATAAAGTTTAAAGTTAGATTATATATACACCTTCATCAGGAGAGTAAAAATCTATATATAAAGGTAGATTATTATAATATAGCGCAACTGAGGTGATATCTCACAAAAGCGGCGCTGTGCAAATTGTCCAATTAATTAATAAATATAATGTTTACATTTTATTGTGTACGTATGCATTGATATACAACGGAAATAGATAAAATAATGTTATCCGATTAAACTTTATTTTATTAAAAAACAAATAACTTTGTTAACATCACTTTATTATATCCAACCAATACATGTTTCATGAACGAAGTATACACCGAAGTCAAAAATTAAATATAGATTACAATTGGAAAGAAGAAGTGGAAGGAGGGGGGAGGGGTAAGAGTAGGCTGGGTTTATAAGAATTAAGAATTACAATATGAAAAACCAGTTAAGTGGGAAAATATTTAAAAGAGAGTTAATAAAAAAATTCTTGTTAATTATATCTGCTTTTATAAACATGTTTTCTAATTTCTAAAATTTAGAAATTATTTATTTGCAATGCTTTATATCCTGTGTGAAGTATTTTAAGAACTGAAAAAAAAAAACAAATAGCGTATAACCATAAAACATTATATTCATAAGACAAATAGCATTTAATAACGGTTATTCAAATAAATTGATAGTTGAAAGACTAAATTAAAAAATTAAACATATTCTCTTCAAACGGTATTTTTACCCTATTTCTAAAGATAGAAATAAACAATGGCATAGAATTCTGTTTTTGGATATCGATACTTATAAAATTATATATAAAAAACATTCCTGGTACTATTCAACCGGCGTTTTACACTAATAACAAAATGAAGAAATATATTCTTAATAATAAAGATAGCGAAAATCAAACAAAAAAATCAGGAGTTTATAAACTCAATTGGGATGATCGTAATTTCTTTTAAAAAGGTAGAACCAATAGAAACTTTGAAGTCAGAACTAAAAAACATCTCAGGGATCTTAATTGAAATAGTGAATCTGAGTTTGCGAATCATCTTTTGAATAATGATCACACTTTCGATAAAAATTCAGGTCTTAAAATACTTAACTCAGGATTAAAGCATCGCAAATAAATAATTTTGAAATTTTAGAAAACAGAAAACATGTCAATATAAAATCAGATATAAAAGAAGCAAAAAAAATTATAAATTATAATGAAAAATGCCATTTCAAAGTGAAAAGCTTCCAGAATAAATCTTCTTAAACGTGGTCAAGTAATTTTGCATATTTAAATATACGCGCCATTTGGTTCGTTCTTATACCGCCAGATGTGCGCTCTGTCGGCCATCTAAAGCCGTGCGTATCGGCCATATTGAATGAACGCGTGATTTTTTATAAACGTCAAACATAATCACGTAATTGTGGATAATTTTCATTGTAATGTAATTAATCCAATGGATTATGAACTTTCTAAAGCATATATTCTTCGATATTATCCAAAAATTATATGAGCAGAAAGGATATTTTTGAAGAAATATCGTATTACATGTGGCAATTTTATTTCAGTATGAAATCGTGTCCATAAATCAACTATCTAATCGTGTCTTAATTTTTAATGTCTTATTTAAACACAATTTTAATTTGACCAATCAGAGGGCCTACATCGTCCAGACGCTAGGACAATAATACTATCAGATATTCATTAATTTTGTTTTATCCATTTGTTCGTCGAAGTTTAAAAATGTCTAATTTTTTATTAATTACTTAACTTACATTCATACATTATAACATTGTTATTATTTATAACGTTTCTTTTGATTAATATGGCTCCTACAATCCAACTTGAAACTATAAATTGGTGCAGACTTTAGCGGTAGCGCATTATAATGTTTCATTCCTTTGTATAGTAAACTCTTTTGTGTATAAAATAAAATTAAGTTATCTTCTAACAGTTGTAGATACAGGGTTTTCCAATAAGAGGTGTTATTTTGAATAGCTCGCTCTTTCGGTAGATGTTACTTTTGAAGCTGTCATTTTTTGACATTTGACAAGTAGAAACTACGTTATTAATAAAAATGGAACGATACACGATTCAACAACGCATTGAAATTAATCAAATTCACTTGAGTGAATCAAATGCAAATCATCTTGAGTGATGAGGCCCATTTCCACCTCGGTGGCTTCGTCAACAAGCAAAATTGCCGCATATGGGGCTCGGAAAACCCAAGAGTTATTGTTGAAAAGCCTCTCTATCCTCAACGTGTGACTGTTTGGTGCGATTCATGGTCCGGCGGAGTCATTGGACCTTACTTTTTAGAAAATGAGGCTGGAGCAACAGTTACGGTGAATGGATTGCGCTATCGAGAGATGATTAATGATTTTTTATGGCCGGAAGTGGATAATATTGATCTGGATAACGTTTACTTTCAACGAGACGGCGCTACGTGTCACACAAGCAACAAAACCATTGATCTTTTACGATTAAATAACAAAATAACACCTCTTATTGGAAAACCCTGTATCTTCATTGATTTTTATGTGATGACAAAATTTTCGAAGATGATTTTTACGACAGATAATGCTGAAGTCACTGTCATTCATCTTATCGGGGGCTGGTATTTTAAATTTATAAGTCATCTATCTACTTTGCGGAAACATCGCTCCTATCTGGCCACATATCGCGGTTTTTTAATATTTATTTATTTGCAGAAGATAACACCAAAATAAAAATTATACACGGTGTCCGGAAACTCGTAGTACAAGCGGGAAACTGGAGAATCTACACCACATGGGGAACCCAAAAAAACATAAAGTTTTTTGATTTGAGCATTTTCAAAAAAAAAAAAAAACCAAAAAAAAATATTTTTCGGCTATTTTAGGGTTAAAGTTTTTTCTGGTGTTTAGGGTTGAATTACAGATGTTTTAACCCTGCAGAGCAGAAATATTTTATGATTACACCGGGTTAAATGAAGGGTGATTTCAAAATAATGCTTCAAATCCGAGTTTCTTCATTTGTTTTACTTTCAAATAGTTTTAATTAGTTGGGTACTTTGATCTTCAGTAATAATTTATAAGAATTTGATTAAAAAAAAAAAAAAAAAAAAAAAAAAATCAACTTCAAACTCGATTTACTCGATAACGAAAGCTCAAATAAAAAAAAAATATACTACAAAATCGACTCCAAATGTGATGTAGATTAACCAGTTTCCCGCTTGTACTACGAGTTTCCGGACACCCTGTATAAAAATTATGAAAACATAGATTAGAAATCTCCTCCTAGAAAAAAACAAAATAGGAGTCACGATTTTTTCCAATAATTGGCTTGGTTATTTAAAATTCCTGATTATCTTTTCAATTATCAAGATATATTTTTTTGCCACAACAAAAGATAAAACTTATCGCAAAGAGGTGCTGTTAATGACATAATATTTTGAAGCGATTAATTGCTAAGTAGGGCCATTCAAAGAGAAATTTTTACAGGATTATGTACCTACTCAAATGCTTAAAGGATTACTGGCCAATCACTCATTTATTGTTATCTCAAACCATCGCCAGCTGTTTGATAACATCTATATTTATAAAACGGATTAAAGTTATAACATTATGTTCCTAGATAATACTTTATTTACTTATATTATTACATTTATTATTTTATTATTATTATTATTATTATTTTATTATTATTACATTTATTACACTTAATTATTTCTGCAGTGTTGCATTAATGCAACACTGCAGAAATAAACACGGAGAAAAATGAGAATTATTTATTTCTTAATGGTTATCCGGTTAAAAACGTAATTGCAGGTCTTTAACGAATGAATCAACAGGTTTCCTGATAAACGTTAAGTAAGCTGCGAATATAATTTATAATGTATAACAAATTTTGTTAAACAATGCATTTAGGTTCAGCAGTGGCGAAACTATACAATCGGGGCTCGTTTCAAATTCATTGGATGCCCCCCCCCCCCCCCCCCCCCCCAGTAAAATCACAGTCGAGTTGTAATTGATTTTTTTATAAATAACTTAAAAAGTTACCCAACAGTATTACTAATATTGTGTGCATTTTTATTTTCAAAAGCATTCAAATTCATATTACTTATGTAGGTAAAATGAAAAAAAAACAATTATTTGTTTTTACAATATATTTACAAGCTATTTATGAATAAATTTCTTTTCTCCGAGCTTTCTGTTCCGCAAAAGTATCAATCTTCATCCAAGATCCAAAGATCTGGCCATTGAATTTTCAATAGACAGAATAGCCAAGTTACGTAGCCTGTCTTGTCCCATTGACTTTCTTAATATGTTTTTATTAATTTTAATTTCGAAAATGACCTTTCGATACTAGCCGTAGTCACAGAATTTGTAACAAATAACATTAATGCAGTACATACTTCAGGAAAGCTGCACGCATTGATGTATTGTACTTTAGTCTATGGCTGCACGACATAAAATGATTATTTATTAATAAATCAGCAAGTTCTCTAATGCGCGAAGTCTTTTCTATTTCGTCTGTGAAGGTGGACCGAAAACTGAGAATTTCCCCGCAAATGATTCAGATATGTCTTTTTATATACATCAACAAATTCTAGAGCTTTTTTTAAGAGATCAGTGTCATTTAAATTTTGCAAAGTGTCAGGTTGCAAAACACTGAAATTGGAAACAATTTCATTCATTGGAAGGAAACGCGATTTCAGTTGATTAAAATGATGTGCAATACCTACTCGATAAAATATGTTCTTTATGGCCTTTAGTTGTGTCTAACGGTATTTATATAAAATTTATAATTTTTACTAAATTTTGTTAAAAATGTTAGGTTACTTCTGACTTCTTAGCTCGCGGCCCCGCGGCGGCCGGGGCCCCGGCCCTCGCGGGGCCCTATGGCATTTTCCCAGCCCTGCCACCCTATACTTTCGCCACTGAGATTATTTTTATTCAGATTATTTTTCACTTGGAATTGGAAATTTCGTACGTAAGACACTGCCTTATTATCAAATAATTTGTAAATACTTTCATCCTCACAAATCTTACAATTATTAATATTTCCAGTATTTTTTCACAGGTCTGCGATAGAAAAAATAATTATTACGATTTTAATAGTGTATAGTTTCATGTTATCTGTGATTTTTGTGAGCGATTTAAGTTTCAGTAATTGTCCATAGACTTGTTTTGTTGCACTCACACCAAATTAAATTTTCGACAAAATATTCCATTATAACAATTTTTAACACACTAACCAGAATTTTGATGATGACTGTGACCGAAGTCAAAATTCTGAATGAAATATTCTGTATTTTATTTTAAAAGGTTATATGTTTTGTATGATAGTTTAAATCCATATTTATTCTTTCACCATAGGAATAATCAAACATAACTTCAGTTTCGTTAAATATGTTTGAATATTAATTTAATGTAATGTAAGGAAGAACTATTTTCTTGGAAGAAGTAAGAATGATTATTGACAAAATTCAAACTATGAACACTATGAAAAAATATTTTAAATTATCAAAAAAAGTGTTTCCACCCGGATTGATCTTTAAAATAACCTACAATTTCATTCATTTTACGTAAGAGACAATTTCTTCTGTAAATATTCTCTGGAAATTATTAAATTATTTCATTTTATTGTATAACCGATAAACGACCCGCCACATAGCATACACAAAGATGAAATAGGACCCGGGGGAAATTATTTTTCAAGAGTTAAAATAATTATTATGATATTATTAAAAATAAATAAACATAAAAGTGGAATCACAGTTTTCTCGTAGATTTCCTAAATACAAAGCATGCTTCGCATTTTCTGCAATTCTCGACGGTTGAAGTAAAAATATATATGTTTTTTTTAAACTTTTTCACATTTGAAATTAAAATATTCCAATCTATAAATATTAAAATAAAATTCAAATACAAAAATCTAAAAGGTAATTTTAGGTTTTTAAAATGGTATTCGTTTTACGACATCTTCAAGAAGAAGAAATATATAGCACATTTTTAAAATACCTTCGAATATTCCGAAATAAGATAAGAATTTTGTTTATTCAACAGACAAACGACCCTCTTTGGCTGCAATGTGTTCCATGAACTGTTTTATGTCATACATGCTTTTACATGTCAGTCTATTTGTAAAGGTTTTGCTAACATGGTTGTTAATTAATTGAATAAAATTTATACCACGTTTATTAGTAAGGCTTGTAAACCTGTCGATAAAATATCTCTGTTACATAATTACTCTGTGGTATTATTTATTAATTTATATACGTCTTAATGGCTTTTACGTATTCGTTTACATAGTTCATACAATATACTCACAAGCAATAAAATAGATAAGTATGCTTTATACAACCAATTATATTATATTATTGATATTCAATTTATATATATTTTTTTGCAATAAACATGAGAAATTAAATAGCTTCAGAAATTCGCGACTCATAAAAATACCAGTAAAAATATATGTTTATGTATTACTCCATCAGCTTGCAGACATCTGAATATGAACATTGATCTCCCTAAAATGGGTATTATTTTGCTCGGTATTTCAATTGCTTTTCAAGCTTTGGAGTTACTCGCATTTATCAAGTTGCTCTCATGTGGGAAACCTTACAAGATAAGCCGACTGATAACATTCCTGAGTATACTGAAATACCGGTTAGAGGCTCTCACCTATCCATAGTCAAAGACTATCCCATTTAACGGCGACTTCTTTTCCTCTTCCCCAACCAAGGACGCCATTATTTTTATTATATCCTAGTAAATGTCAAATTGAAACGAATTGACTACTAGTTCTTTCGGCACGTCCCCGATAGATGATGCAATTTGTTCACTGAAGCGAAGCACCATGGCGATTAATAGTTCAATAAAGTTCCAAGTTCCAGAGGTTATCTAGCAAATTAATCCTGCCACACTTAGTCCACGCGAGACCTCATGGAGATGGCAGCTGCTATCCAATCTTTTTTTTTGTTCAGGTATTATTAGCAGTATAAATTAATCGTTGTTCTTCGAAGATTAAAATATTTAATTTAATAACAAAAATTTCCGCAGTGAGGTTATCAAGCTGTGCCATGTACCATTACTATTATGAAACCGTTTGCACAAAAGTGTTGCCACCCCGTTCGCCCTTACTCCTGGAAATCGCATCTACGTCGTTTCTACCCTTCACACCAAACACGTAATTTTCATTGGATCGGCTGCTTTAATGGTTCATGCAATTTGGTTGCATCTCGGTGACAGTCATCACGCCTCCATGCCACATTTCCATTTATTTCTATTATCTATGTAGGTAGTTAATAGTCATTAATTATACTTGTTTTGGATCCGAGATCTTAGATTATTTCATCCACGTGGTAAACTAATTAGATAAAATATTTATAGACAGGGGTATTTTTCGTTGGGTCAAACGAGTCATTAGGAATTTCGGCATCAGTTTATATTGTGAATGTCTCGCTCCGAGTCAATAACAAAGGACTTGTTCACTGTATTGGTAACGCAGCGAGAGTTTACAAAAGCTTAGCATTGAATGTTTTTGAGCATCGGTATACGCTTCCACTGAGGAGGAACAACCCCCTGTCTTGTACACGCCTATTTATTGTCACTAGCGGAAGAGAGACAGCAAGTGAATATTATAATTATTGTAAAATAATATTTTAAAGATGCCAGTATACGTTGGGCTGACGTGTTGGACCAAAGCGATGGCCCAACGAATACAGGACCACTTGGAGTATATTTGCCGTAACAACGCGTTAAAGGGTATTGGAGCAAACCTGCCAACAGCGTTCACACGTTGTCCTCATCCGTCATAGTCAGCATCTACCTTCTTCTTTTGTGCAATTTATTTTGGTCACTCTTCTTTGGTGCACATTAAGGTAATAATTAAACATTAAACGTGTTCTACAAATAAATTGCCGCGGCTGCGATAGTTTCCACATCTATCTGCATGAAATGGCTAATGCACTGGGCCAATTTGCAATGCATTGGCCACTTAATTAAGATGGATGTGGAAACACTGGAACATTGGCCCATCTGATCTGTCCGTCGCGCGTTGCAGGAATTCACTGGCGGGCAGATCCGTGAGTGAATTCTGCGCATTAGAATATTCTAAGAGCGCATACCTTGTCATCGTTTATAACATATTTAAATTCAGTTCTGAGGATTATCACATTCCTGTAACTATTTTAATAAAAATGAAATAAAACAATACTCGTCATGCCAAAATAATTATATATAATCGTCTTTGCTTACCTACCCAGAATTAGTTTTAGATACCTAGCCATAATTAAATGTAGGTTTCAGTTGTTGATAGCCAGTTTCGATTTATTGACCAGTAAAGGTAGCCTAGATATTATAGTCTAGCCACCGACCAACAAAGTATATACAGGGCGTGTGGATGTTAAAAATGACTCTGAAACCAAAATTATTGGTTCCTAAAATTGGGTTACGAAAACATTTATCGAAAAGAAAGTACATTATTTAGCTTTTGCATTGCTTTTTATCTTTTTTTGGTCTGTGAAGACCAAATTAGTCATATACAACATATATTATGTTTCGAAGCGACGGAATCAGATGGTGAGTTTGCCTATAAAATTACTCGTTGGTGGGCCTAAAGTACTCGACTGAATTTGTAAGACACGCCTTATCTAGATTTAATATATCGATGAGCCTAGCCTATTATATTTATGAGTAAGATTGTATTCGAAAATGAAAATCCACAAAAAGGGCTAGGAACGCTCGGTAGGTTTCGTGCATTTAATTTTAATCTCGAAATGACTATTTTATTTTTTTTATTTGAGACACAAACAGGACATTTAAAGTACATTCTTGTATAGTATAAAATAAATTTATATGCAAATATAAATGTCCTTAGACTAATGTGTCTGCAGCAATCACATTTGCACATTCACTATCAAAACAATGTCATTATTTTTTTATACAAAGCTTAAAAATTACAGAAATTACAAGACATAATAATTTTGAAAATATGTTTAAATTAGTTATATAATAGAAAATATCAAACCATAAAAAATCAACAAACAATATTTGTTTTTTATTTTTTTTATGTACAGAAATCGTGGAGATATCTCATGCAACAAGTTATATTATTTACGAAAATATCTATGTAAGCATGTGTTTTAGCAATATCGTTGTATGATCGAGACATTCTAGACATAGGATTAAAATAACCAGTGTCATTGGTAAAAATTTCGATCCAAAATATGTTAAGGTTTCTAGTGAATTTGGGCCTGGCGTTTAACTTGATTAAACAGACTATGTTACTATCTACTTGATTATTCACAATTTTGTAAAGCATTAAGAGGTCATTTATGTTTCGTCTTTTAACTAGAGTCTCTAATTTGAAATATGTAAGTCTTTGTTCGTAACCGTCTAGTAGATGGTAGACACCTGATCGATAAGACAAAATCCGTGTAAATTTTCTTTGGACAGATTCAAGTCTAGATACCTGTGTGATATAATGTGGATTCCAGACTGTTGACCCATACTCACGAACACTACAGACTAACGAATTGAATAGAATTATTAAGCTATTAGAATTCCTGAACAGTTTAGTTGATCTTACAATAAAACCAAGTAATTTATTTGATTTACTTACAATGTATTCAATGTGTTGGTTGATAAAATTAATATAATGATCACGTCGCTTTCTTCTCAGACCGCATGTCTTCTCTGATAATTAAAAATCCAATTGTCAGCTTAAAAAACAATATTTGTTACTAATTAATCGGTTTCGATAAAACATTAGTTTGAAAATCACGCAGTGTCCACGCCACATCTAATCAGACCAATATTACAGATTGTACACAATGGTATATTCCTACATTATTAATTAATAGTATTTAAGTTTGAATAATTTGTCTTGATTAAATGGTGTCTTGTAATCCGAGGTTAGTCATTATTATTTATATGAGCAGAGACACCGCCCGGCACCGGTTATATTATTGAGACACGCGAACCTCATTATGAAATTGCGATAAGATATTAAAATTGTTAATTATTTACATAATATTTAATGCTTTTATTTAGTCTAATTATTTTAAAGTATTCATTAAAGTAAATCATATTAATCGGACAGCTGTTTTGGCGTTCAAGGCCATCATCAAACTGTGGTTAGGCTGCATTTAAGACGATTTATTTATTACATAGATTTACCCCTACCTTACTTTTATTTTTATGATGTTCTAATACTAATTTTCTGTAAAAAAACACATTTTTCTGAGAATATCTATCTTAGATATTAATTATAAAAGGGATGAGGTTTATAAGTATTTAGGATACCCACAATCAAATAAATTAGATCATAGTAGTATTAAAAATGATATTAGGATTAAATTTCAAACTAGGATCAGGAAAATTTTAAAATGCAATCTATCTGCTAAAAATTTAGTAAAAGCAATAAATACTTGGGCAATACCTCTATTAACGTACTCATTTGGCATAATTAAATGGTCTAATACAGATTTAGATAACTTAGAAAGATTAATTAGAACTACGCTAACAAAGTTTAATTGCCATCATCCAAATTCAGCTATAGAACGAGTGAATTTACCTAGAAATTTAGGAGGTAGAGGTATAGTCAAAATAACTTCTTTGAAACATAATCAGGTAGAAATGTTAAGAACTTTTTTCCATAGGAAAGCTCATAGCTCAGAAATGCACAAAATAATTTGCAAGGCAGATAGAAATATTACACCTTTAAATTTATACGATGGGAATGCCAACATTTTTATAAATCCCAACCAGGAATTATTAGATTCCTGGTCAAATAAAATTTTACACGCAAAACACTTCAATTATCTCAACCAAATGTATGTTGACAAAATTTCGTCAAACAAATGGTTGAGTATTGGAAAGTTGAGCGCAGAAATAGAAGGATTTATGCTTGCCATTCAGGATAGAGTCATTAATACTAAAAATTATAGAAAGCATATAATCAAAGATACAAATCAAATTGATGATTTATGTAGAAAATGTTTGGCTTTTCCGGAAACTATAGAACATATTATATCGGGATGTTCTATATTAGCACCGTCCGAGTATACATTTAGGCACAATCAAGTTTTAAAAATAATTCACCAAAATTTGGTTATTAAACATAACTTGATTGACTGCCGTAATGTAGTACCATATTATGAATACGAACCAAATTCATTTTTAGAAAACGAATTTTATAAAATATATTATGACAAAACTATACTAACAGACCGAGCGATTAGTCATAATAGACCCGATATAGTTTTACATGACAAAATTAAAAAAAATAACTTATATCATTGATGTCGCTATTCCAAATTCCTGTAATATTCAAAAATCTGTTAGTGAAAAAATAAGAAAATACAAAGATTTAGGAAATGAAATAAAAAGAATTTGGCATTCTCAGACTATAAAAATATTACCATTCGTTATTTCGGCTACTGGCATTATACCTAGCTCTCTAATTAAAAATTTAGGCGTATTAGATCTATCAAAAAAATTATATATAAAGATGCAAAAGTCGGTCATTTTGAATACATGTAGGATAACAAAAGATTTTTTAAATATTTATGTTGAGGGATCAGTAGGATTTATAGGCCCTGTTAGAAGTTCTACCGAGCCGAACCCTCTGATATGAAAATATCTGGAGTCGGTGAATTATTTTCCCATTTGATCTCTGGTGAGTTGACGTGTTGTTCTTGTATTGTTTTGTATTTATTTTGCTTATATAATGCACTTACATAATGTTGATTGACTAGATGATCATTTGTGGAAAAGTGAGTGGAAGGGTTAAGTTTTTCCTTTGGGGAAGATTTAACCCGGACAACTAAATCGGAAGTTAAAAAAAAAAATATGAAAATGACAAAGCAATTTTCTGTTTAAAATAATGTTATTAATATGTACGTATTTTATCGCCTATTTGAATTTTTCACACAATCTGTTCAAATTTGGAAAATGACAGTTCAGTTACACAAGAAGGTCACACAACCCAAATAACTATTTTTGATTAGTGAAACAAACTGTCAGAAATTTCTAATTAAAATTTTGAAATGTAAAATAGTTAAAATATCAACGGATTGCGACTAACAACAGTTTATTCTTAACGAATTAACAAAGAACAACCCTGGAAGTCTCGTCTTAAGATTTGGTAGATCAGGTTAAAGGTTAGGTTAGGTTTGTTAAATCAGGTGCATCCATTGAACCATCAACTAATAATTGAAATGCTATATTATGTGGGCACTTACCATTAAAATATATTTCCCCATTTAATGATGATGGTAGGTTTGTCCTAATTGTATTATAGTGATGTGAGTATCATTTAACTCCTCAGGTTAATTTGTTCGGTTTTGGGAACAGTGAGCTGTTTTTTTTTAAATTTAATATTTAAAAAAAAAAAAACAATTATAAAAAATCTTCCACATGGCGTCACTGGTAACTTAGCCAAATAACTGCCTCATCCTGCGGCGCGTTCCCTAATAGTTGATACTCTCAGTATTGCCATGGCGAGAAATCAAAACGTTGCTTGAAATGGCATTAACCGTTTTTGGTGGTCCAGATCTGATTACCCAGGTTTATTCTTCACCTTCTCCTCCCTATTTTATTATTTTCATTCCTCCTCCCGTCAGCATCGCAGCATACCCCAATAATTATTGTGGATGCTTCATGTTTCAGTACCACAAAAAAAACTGCTATTTAACTTCTCTGATGAGTGAGAGGCGTAAAGAATCGGAAAAACTTGAGAATTTTGAGGGAAACTTGTGTCTAAAACTGAACTCTGAAAATCTGACGTAGAATAATTAGGTAAAAAGATGATATATTAAAAAATAAGCTGAAAAGTCGTTAATAAAATTACATGGGGGTCTAAAAAGTTTATAAAGACTTAAAAAATAAATTACATGCTTCATTTAATTTATTGGTCAAGTTTTAATAAATTACTTATAATAACTACCTGCCGGCTTTAAATGTCTACGTGAGATTTATAAAAACATCATGTTATTAAAATATACTAAAAATAGATACAAAAATGTATTATAATATCACGAAAATAAGTACTTTAATGTAGAAACCCTTAGCGGCAAACCGTCACCGATGAGGAAAAATATATTATTGACTTTTCTATGTGACGTGATAGACAAACTGACGTCTTGCTTTCTGACGCATTTACTAGTGGGTTAATAATACATTATTGTCTAATGCCTATGCATAATGAGAACGTCGAGTCCTTTTCAACGATTGACTCGTTTGAAGTGAACCGCATTTGCTTTTGTAAGCGCCATGCGTCAGGCCTATCGTGTTTGCCTATATATCTAAGTATATTGTGGTACATCAGCCTAATAGTTTCACGGATAATTTGAGATAATGCCGACATTCCCAACAACTGCATTACCGTAAGTAGGTAGTTGTCTGATGCTCGTGGTACGTAATTAGAGTTCTGAGGTATGTAGGTAAATATAATATTAAAATACGCAATGTTCAAAGAACTGTAACCAAGGATGTTAAAGAGATGTCGGAATCATCATCAAATAAGCTAATTTCGATTGCTTATGAGTCATGCGTAACTCTGGTTCAATAAACACTAATTTGTTTTGAATTTAAGGGTCATTTTCAAAATTGGAACTAATTTTGCGTAGAATTCAAATACTAATTTTTAAAAGAAACTTATTTAACTTTAATTTTCAAAATTGAAATTGATTTTTTAAGAATGATTCATGACGGGTCTGCGCTAGTATATTATTCATATTATTCTATATCTGATTGGATAAAAATAATTTTAATTAATTATCTACACAATTGAACCATTTATATTGATGTTTAAAGAAGCAAATTAAAAACTAAAAAAATCAGTGTAGAAGAAATATTCATTCTTACCTTGTCTTTTGAAAAGTTTAATTATTCAATGTTATAGTTATTTCAAATTTTTGTAATTTGTTAACAATCAATTTATTCATAGAACATTGGATAATTTTTTTTTGTTTTGTTTAGATTAGTGGAAATTAAAAAAAATAAACTATTCATAAAAAATGACTAATTCAGAAATGTAGAAAAATCACCGCAATGATTGGCCAATGATAAATTGATGTTGTAAGAAAATGATTACACAGATGACCGTCGAGTAGCGTGTAGGAAGTTATGATTGCGCAGTGGTTGCAATCATTAGATAATTTGTAACCGCAAATAGTAATCTTTACAAAATGCGCAATTTATGAGGAACCTTCTCCACCCTTCTCTCGAGTATTTGGAAATGGGGGTTTCTGGTTACGTCAGATGTTAATAATATGACTAAAGGGGTTGTTTTGGGAAATGACAGGGAGATACAAAGCTACAAGGGTGCGTAGGTATATCTTTTGGCGTGTTCATATTTTTGAAAGTTGTACTCGTATTACGCATTAGTTACTACCCAGCTTCGCCCGGGACTCAATACACTTTTTTTAGAAAGCCATTTTGAATTATTAAAAAATATAAAACAAACAGAATGGTACCAATACCCTAAAATAAAGTTGGAATCTTAAAGACGTAAGTGAAAAATCCTTGCACAAAAATACTCAGCGCGCGGTCCGACGTAATGGACCGACCTACGGTCGAATTAGCCCTAGGAGGCCCAGAAAATTGTTTTATCCGTGGGGTTTATTTTAATTATTTTAATCTTGTGTAGCCTTAAATGGACTTTTCAAAAGTAAATTGCTTATCGTAAAAATGAATTTTTAGTCGAAAACGGTGGCTTTCATATTGAATTACAGTTGAAAAAGGCTGCGTAAATATCACGACAAATAGTTCATCTTATGGCGATAAATTTTTAGGTTTTTATGCCGTGCAGCGATTCCTCCTTTAGCCGATGTTTCAAACATTGGCTTAAGAATGAAGAAGCGCAACACGGCATAGTAATCCAAAATTTTTTCACCATAATACTTTTGTCGTGAAAATCTGTAATCATATCTATTAGTCCATTTTCTTAAAAGTTTCAAATATTAAATACTAAACTAAAAATAATTTTTATAAATTAAGTAAAACAAAGTTACTATTAGTATTCTAATTCACCCTTCTACTCCAATTATTGACATGTGATTTATACCAGTGAAGATTTAACCGACTTATATAATTGATGAGGGGATTTTGATTGATTGATTTAGAACCTCAAGCAAATGGACTGTTGATTTTATAAGCAAAAAATCGGGAAAGATGTTCCTTGTTGATTGCGTTCGATGCATTTTCAAGGCCATCCGACACTTCTTATGTCGCTGAAGGATACTAATAAAGTATACATACACGTCATCAATTCGATGGTGAACAATGTGGACTGTGGTGATTAAATAAACCATCGCACTTTACGAAAGCTCCTTTTCCATAATTTTTTATACCGAGGAGGAAATCTCGATGCGACACCTAAAATCTAAAATATTTCATGATTGTTTGGTGGCAATTCCACATCTGAATTATATTATATGTCTTCAAAGTGCCTCATCTATCAACAAGTTTGTTTCTTCTATAATATTAGTAAAACCTAGTAATTAAATTTTCAGCGTTCGTATACGAGTATCTTCTACTAATAAACGTGGTGTGAATTTTATACAATTGAGAAACAACCTTTTTTCGTAAAAACCTTACAAACAGAAACTGACATACTACAGCCATAAAATAGTTAATGGAAAGATATATACATTATTTATACAGCCAAATAGGGTTTTTTATCGGTAGTATTGTCTTGAATTTTCTCATTGAATTTCGGATTATTCGGAATTAGGGGCATGTATCTCCCCTTTAAATATATATTGAATGTGTAATTATAACATTGTTTAATGTTCGGAAAGTGTTTTTTATTAGTAAGACTGTATATATTCCTATTTACGAAAGTGTTCCTCGTGTAAATATTCCAGCCAACAACCAACGTGGTACCATAATCTTAATGTATCTACATGTTACATCGGACAATTTCGATCAAGAATCATACGTAGTTTGTATTACAGCGCAATGCAAAGGTTATCCAGTAAGTTATGCATATAGCAGAAAGAAAATTTCACCAAGAACTGCGATGTCCGATGTACCCAGCCTCGTTCCTAACAATCGTATCCTTCTCACGTTTTCTTGAAAAAATAAAAATAATAAAATATACTGCGCACAACTACATCTCGAAATTATTTTCTTGTAGTGCATAAGATCTACAAAGAAAAGTGTAAACACCCAACAATCGCTAATGTACTGGGTGATGAAATTTTATAATGATGTTATACGACAGATACGTGACCTCATAGTTCTATAATTTACTGTCTTTTTCATTTTCTGCAGGAACCGTGAGAAGGAAGAGGACGATCATCGATGACTTACGTACGACCTTTCTCTGTGACTACTATAGCATTCTAGTAATCAATGCAAGTAATATTATTTAGTTTTTTTTTTCATAATATTGGCCATGCTATAATATTTATCTATTTGTTACAAAATAATGTAAAACTTCAAATTATAACAGTATGCAATACTCGTATAAATATTTTTCCCCTAATTATTCTACTACTCCATAAGGTGAGCTCTAGGAGATCGTGTTTATGGGAGGAGTATTTACATACAAAAATAAGATAATGCTTTAATGGATGTATTAAACATATTCAAAGACTTATTAAATAACTACAAATTTAATTCAACATACATATTATGCTGAATGTTTAATTTAAATAATAATATATACATAGTGCTAGGCTTTCTTGTTTAAACTTGCATATTTTCCATTTCTTTTGCTGTAGGTATTTGGCATCGCGTCCTTGTTCATGGTTCCAGCTATTTATTTTGATGTATGTATTTGGCATCGTGCCCTTGTTCATGGTTAGAGCGATTTCTTTTGCTGTAGGTATTTGACATTGTGTCCTTGTTCATGGTTCCAGCGATTTCTTTTGCTATAGGTATTTGGCATCGTGTCCTTGTTCATGGTTATAGCGATTTCTTTTGCTGTAGGTATTTGACACCGTGTCCTTGTTCATGGTTCCAGCGATTTCTTTTGCTATAGGTATTTGGCATCGTGTTCATGGTTCCAGCGTTTTATTTTCAGCCTCGTTCAAGACGATATAACTAGGTTTATTAGTTGTTTTGAATTCATTCAACCTAAAGTCGAAATTAGAAGTTCAAATATGGCGTGATGATTGTTATTTCATTGTCCCTCATAAGAAATCCTTAACTCTAATAAGTTTTATTGAAGATACATTTTCCCGTACATTCCTAAAAGTACGATATACCTGACAAATTATCGAAGAAAACCTTTTTTCTAATTTGATTGAATATGTTCACATTATTAACACTTTCTGACTTTTGTCTTGGATGATATTGGATGACTTCACATCCCCACAATTGTGCCATTTATAAGAACCAGTCGAAACATTTTTCTGAAAACGTTACAGACGATTTTAAAGAAGTTGATTGATAAAAAATATCGTGGAACGGTTTCTGGAGGAGTTTTTGAACAAAATTTCTAACCCATATAAACCCAAGTTATATGACAACTGAAATATGGGAAACTTCACAATACTAATCTTAACAAAGTATGGATATTATGTTACAGTCATCTTAAATTATACGAAGAAAAAGAAAAACGTTGTTCAATAACTTATCTTCTGTAATGTATGTGCACGGAAAACTTACTGATAGCAAAAATATTGCTAATTTATTAAGAATCTCTTCTTATTATTCGTAATCCGGTTGAAAACGGATTGCAGGCCATTGACGAATGAACTGATAGGTATCCTGATAAAGTTTTAGTAAAATACCAATGTTTTATAATCTGTTCATAAAAATTTTAAAATGTTCGCATTTCGTCATTATATATTACTAAGACAAACGCAGGTGAATGTACTAAAAATTTATCAGGAATCGACCTGCAGTCCCGTTTTAACCAGATTACAAATAATTTGAATAGAATTTTTATAAAACAGCAATACTCATTTTTCTTCGTGTGATTATGACAAAATATCGAATGGAATTCACTGGATATTGGTCCTACCAGAAGCAGAAATCAATAGGTTTTCTACCATTTATTACTAGACATTTCCCGGATTTATATCAAGTTTTACTAAATTACCTACACTGTGATTTGAAGTTCTCGAAATAAAACTGTAGATTTGTATATAAATCACATCAACGCCGCCCGCCATGGACACATTTCTTTATATATATAAATGTATTAAAACAGATGTCAGGAAACCTACCTAACATTGTTTCACGATGTTTAATTTAATTTAATTACCGATATCTCGGGCATTTATTGACTTTTAATTTGAATACCGAGATGCTTAAAATTAATTTTGCATCTTTTCTTCTGTTATGTGATGAATTGCCCTGAACTGAAATCACATTAGTTGGCTGTTGGTTGTATCACCTCGTCATCGTTACTTTTGTGTTACGTACGTAAAACCCAATCTGAAGGACACCGCCGCGAAGTTTCCGAGTAATCTTGACCTGTTGACCATCATCATTACGATATTAGTTCTCGGTTCTTGGTCATTATTTCCAGCCGGAAAACCAGGTAGCTCTATGTAATTGTTTCAGAATTCAACAACACACAGACAATTTGTCAACATTGCTAACAACCACTTACGTATATTTTCGCCTTGTATGAAGAGTTCGGGCGAGAGAAGTAAGATGTTACCGAATTTCGAAATTGAATTGACTCTGCCAAGTCATACCACAGTACTTATTTCTGACACGTTATGTCATACTAATAATCACGCAACATAAGATGTACAAAATGCATCATTTAACTATGAATGATTATTAAATGGGTGAAAACATCTTATTGACAAAAAACGTAACGATTTTTCCAACGGTCATTTATTTTTTATTAACGAAAAATTAAAAATGATATTTTATAAAAAATCTATCAGCGGGTAACAATGAACCTTCTTCCCATGTACGAGTTGGTTAATGGCTTCGTTATATGACTAGATTATTATGATATGCAATTAAGGCGATGTATCGGGCCGCTAACAACAACGCTCATTATGTAGATGGCGATAAGGTTTAAATTCCCGCTTAACTCCAGCCCCATGCTTTTATTTATGCAAGAAAAAAACATGGCAAAAAGTGTGCTTTATATATTTAATTTTAAATATTTAAATGTGGACGATCATTTTCTAAAGAATATAATTTGGGACTACACAAACATTGGTTTAAAAATACCGAAATGATCAACATAGAAAAATACCCAGTTTTTTTTGTTTATTTGGGTGAATTCTTCTTTGTTGTTGTGGTTTGTATGATCAATAGATCATACAAAAATCAACTCAATAGAACTTGACGATCAGCTGTCTTAACCACACAGTAAAGGCAGAAAAAATATAACAATAATCATCTCTCTGATCGTAATAATTGACCAACGTCAGAAATGCGTTAACTTGAGTCAAACGCGTTCATTTGTTCATTACATTTCGGAGATGGTCGTGTCGCTTTTATACATAGCATTTTCTCCTATACAAGTAGATAAGGGTGATAATTTTTACCTTCATTAATATAAACAACGAACGAAGAATCATTTTGTTCAATTAAATGTTGTTGTTATTTCAACCAGTTTGGTTCTGTTTGTTGAGAGATGATTCTTTTTGGGTGTCAGGGTATTTGGTTGAAAAGAGCACCCTTTACAATAATTATTCGTTTTCTATCGTTAATTATCTTTATTTAGCCTGTTTACATAAATAATTTCTCTGCCAACCTACATAGTAACCTGATCAAAATAGATCAGTTAAATCTGTTCTTACCTGAAATGGAAATATTGGCACTCCAAACGTATATAGGTAATAGGTTATCAAACTATTTTTTCAACTCGCAATGGATTAAAACAGTTGTGGAATTCAGATTTCAAGCAGCTCTTAACACCTATCTCGTAATGTGGCGTTAAATATTCACGAACCCTATAAGCATGAGCTCGGTGGTGATCAACAGCCGCTCAACATAAAAAAGTTTTTTTTTTTTATTTTTTTTTTTATATATACAATAATATTATTATTGGGTTTATAAAAACAGTTTATTTTTAAACAAGTTCTGCTGTGTAATTATTATTACGCGTGACAGCTGTTTCGCCCTCTAAAGGCATTATCAAACTGTAACGCCCTTTAGAGGGCGAAACAGCTGTCACGCGTAATAATAATTACACAGCAGAACTTGTTTAAAAATAAACTGTTTTTATAAACCCAATAATAATATTATTGTATATATAAAAAAATAAAAAAAATAAAATGGAGTTCTACAAATTAAACTTAATAACAATAAATAAAAAAGTTTATTTACGTATCTTAAAAAGAATTTCGTAGTTGAACCTTATTTAAAGAAAAAATTTCACCTTCGCTGCACAGCGCTTTTTTGTTGAAAACTATAATAATAATAAGAGTTTACTCCAGAAATGTATGCAGAGGTAGTGCAATTCAATACATGCCATATTTTAAAATAACAGACAAATAATAAGAACACACAGATATGTAATGCCGAATAGAAGTGAAAAATGTGTGCAAGCAGGGGTTTATGTAGGCTATTTGAACAACTTTCATCTCCAGAGGGTCATCAGGAGGGACTCCATCCAGGCAACCATGGTAGTTATGGTAGTATTATTTGATTGGCGTAGTCTGCGCCATAAGCTTCCCATGTGGTGGCGTAGAAGCTCTCTGAAAGAGTGAACTCGTCCCTCAGGGAACATTTCCGAAGCGCTTCAGTATCTCGGTAGGCGGAATAGTTGGCGATAAGCATTATTGTGAGCGACTTTTGGCTTATGCCATTGGGATGCAGTGTAAGTTTCTAAAAATCCAAACGATACAAATCAACAGTTTTCGTTGGTTTAACCTTGAACCTAATCAAAAATTTGCCTGTGGAGCTTTGTTTCAGCGTTCTATTTAAAAATTTACCACTTTACCAGAAAATATTAAATGGATTTGTTACACCACCGACTGAAAAATTAACTGTGTCAAACTGTATGTATGTACCCTACCTCTTGCAGTCATA
Organism: Hesperophylax consimilis; assembly: GCF_061612785.1. Taxonomy (NCBI): domain Eukaryota; kingdom Metazoa; phylum Arthropoda; class Insecta; order Trichoptera; family Limnephilidae; genus Hesperophylax; species Hesperophylax consimilis. The sequence goes on from NC_142838.1 coordinate 19,830,432, forward strand.
CATATTAAAAATTTCATAAATTGGTCTTCAATCAAAAAAAGTTGATAATCACTGCTATAGATATTATTACGCTTTTAATGATAATTTATAACCTTATCTAACAAAGTAGTACTTAGATTACCTCACCGAGCACATATGTATGTAATATGTAATATGTTTAAGACAGCATATCAAATTTACATATCCAAGAATGGTTAAAATCGGGATGTCGGAATAATATTCAGCTAGAGTGGGTTCATGTTGATGAGATCCTCACTAATACCATTACTTTACTGTTAATACCTGTGTGTGTGTGATATTTATTTCTAGATATGGGATTGGCAGGTTGGCATAATCAGATGTAAAGTACAAGCTGTTAGCTAAGTCAATTATTATTCATCATTTTCAATTTACAAAATTACTTTTCAGATTACATTTACACTAAAGTTTTTACAATTTGTATTATTTGTAGTAAACTCCCCTGGCCCTGAAGCGTCAGTCGAATGGCTGCCTTATTTGGGAATGCTATTGGAGGCGTCAGTCTAGGGATGCCTTATTTGGGAATGCTATTGGGGGGTATCTAAAGAGGTAAATAATTATTCCTTTTGATTTTTATTCTCGTTCTCACGAGGGGAATATGTCAAACGCTTACAAAAAAATATGGATATGCATACCTGTATCAAAAATAGGTTGTAGAGGTTTTAGAGCACCATTCATTAAAATACCTTTACGAAAAACTGAATTTTCCGACCTGGCGGTCAATAGATTATAATCCGTCCGATCAAGGAAATGCCCGCTTCTGCATAAAAATAATCAATTTTCACCAAAATCAACAGAACTTTACTCTGACTTTGATGAAACTCCAGTGCATGACGTTGCCGATGGCCACTAGTCAAATAATATACTTACCTAACAAATATTTTTTTTATATATATAAACTCCACACAGGAGGCCCTGAAGAAAATAATTTCCCTCGGGGCCTATGTCATCTTTGGGGATGCTGTGTGGAGGGGTCTTTTTGTGGAGAGGAAGGAGTGAACATGGGTCTTGAAGAGTCCCAAGTTGTAGGAGGGAGGAAACACAGAGACCGGCAGTTCGTTCCACAGCCGAGCTGTTGAACCTAAGAACGAATCGTAGAAGCGACCCGTTCTCATGTGACAAATGTCAACCATGTACAAATGTTGGGCGCGCGTTTGGCGTGTATCCCGACTACGCACCGGTGCCAAAGGGATCAATGAAGCTAGTTCCTCAGAGCATCTTCCATTGTAATACCGATAGAACAAGGACAGCATACCTACCTGACGCCTGTGCTCTAAAGATTGCAGTCCGTTTGTTAAGATTGGGGAATCTATCAAACGGACCGCCCGTTTCTGCACAGAGTCAAGGGTTTTTTTCAGGTATTAAGGGGCTCCGGACCAGAGATGGCTGCCAAATTCGACAGTAGGGCGCACTTGCGATTTGTACAGGGTCAGCAGTTGTGTACTATTAAAGTATCTGCCGGCCCTGTACAGTACGCCCAGCTTCTGATAGGCCAACTTTACTCTGGCTTCGATGGAGCCCCCGTACCTGAGATGGTCACTTATAGTTACACCAAGCATATCAATGGAAGAAAAACACTTTACAAAAATAGAAAATAACTTTACAAAAATTCGTGTCGCACATATAAATTAGTTCATTAAAGCACACGTTCGTGACGTAATATAATTTTTTTTTTTAATAAAAATATTAAATATATATAATAACTATTTTAACTATGGGTAAGTATGTCTATGTATATGTATGAGACGATGTATACATGTGAATTAAGCAAAGAGTTTGTGCCAATACCGAGTTGTTTTGCGGTCCCTCCTCTCCGCTCACTAGAAATGCCGTGATGGTTAGTTAGTTAGTTAGATATATTTTTTATAATGTTAACCACCCGGTACCAGATGATCGTGCAATACAAAGAAACTCTCACTACCCACTGCTTATTTGTTTTTTTTTGTAGAATATCTCCACAAGTAACAACAAAAAATGAAGACCTTCAACCTCATGCGAATTTCGAGACATTCAAGTATGTAAGCAGGTAACTACGCAGTGTGTAATTCGCAAACCGGATAAAAAAATCGCAACAACCTCTCCAACTTGACACGCCCCGAATCAATCGTCAGATTATTATTATATTTACTAAGATTATTGAACCGGGAACTTCGCTGGTCATTTCAATAAATAAAAAATCTCGCGAATTTGTAAAGCGATAGGCGTATTCCTATCGAGGTATATGTATAAATGCAAAATGTTTTTAAAAGATGGGCGCTTTACAAGGTGTCCGAAAACTCGTTTATACAAACAAAAAAATCGTCTTTGCGAGAGCCTTGAAGGAGTACCCATCTGATACTGTTAGTGCTGGAAAGTGGTGAGCCACCACCATTTTTTATGGTCGATATTTTACCATTTTTAATAGTTTTCAATTAATATACGGGCTTCGTATTAAGAACAACTAAAAACTTTAATTCTTTGCAAGCCATTAAACTATTATACGTATCTCTAGTAAGAAGTCTAATTGAATATAACTCAGTAGTTTGGTCTCCATCTTATAAAATTCACATTAACAACATTGAGCGAATACAAAAAAAAATTCTACGTTTTATAAATTTTAAATTAAATATCCCTGTCGAAGACTTAAAATACAATTTCTTACTAAATACTCTAAAAATACATACATTAGAAGATAGACGTAAAATAAACGATTTAACGTTCTTATTCAAAATACTTAACTCTAAATTCGACTGTTGTGAACTCCTGCAACTTATAAACATACATACACCCACAGTAACAACACGAAAAAATACAATATTCTACAGCAGCACAACACATAAGCGTAACTACATTGCCCACTCTCCGATACAACGACTTCACACCATGGGAAATCATTACTTGGGTGATGTTAACATAATATTCAATACCAACTTGGCAAGTTTTGTGGATCATTTAAAACATTTATTTCAACAATACTCCTAAACAAATCATGTAAACCAACAAATAGCTGTAATTTTCTGTTTTTGTTTCTTGTGTTTGTATGACTTGTTGCATAGCTTTTATCAAATGTAATTTTATTCTTATTTTTTATGTTTGAAAGTATTTGTCAAATTAAAATTATACTACCAACCATGTAAAAGCCCTCTGGGCGTTAAATAATTAAATAATTAAATAAATAAATAAATTTTATTATAAATCTAAAAAAAAAAAAAAAAAAATACATTACAAGCAATCTACTTTTCGCTAAGCACAACATCATGGATGCGTATTCAATACGGCCTTTAAATTCAAGGTGTCTGGGGGGTAAACTACATTAATTTTGGCAAATATAGATTCTCTATGATAGTACTATAAGGAATATAAAATAAAAAATGCGGATTGTTTTATGGTACTTTTCCGGTAAAAATGTAAAAACTCAAAATTTTAAAATCTAAACATACTAATTTAGGTTGTTTGTGCTGTGCGTTAGTTATTACTGCGTATATAATTCCTGTATGAAATCTGGTACAATGAACTAATATTTGCTTCATTTTAATTTGAAGAATTCAGTCGATAGATAAAGTACTTACTTATATAATATAATGTCTTTAACAAAAAAAAAAATGACTTGCCATATTCAAAATTGGAACCGATTTGTCGAGTTTAGACTATCCCGTGATTTTTCACGGGTTTGCGCTTGATACTCGTAACTCTCTTTATTTCTGAATGTTCGTGTGAGATTTCTTACATAAATATATTTATTTAGATGAGATATAGGCCCGGTGTATCAGTTGTTCTTTACACTCACTAAGTGGGTACGTGAAACCTTGCTCAAATTTAAGCGAGCTAATTCCACCGCTCAATCTTCTCTAGGATCGGAATTAGTTTCCTTCTCATACGTGACACGTGTAAAATTTGACAATTACGTACATAATTACATACTTTCATCTGGTCGAAATTTGAATGTTACCCACTTTTATCTATATGGATTCATCGGGCAAATAGGAATGTCCACACTCCACACTATTAATAGATAAAGGATGATATTCAATCTACAACAGTGTAAGTAGTATAATATTGATTTTAAAAGTTTCATATGCGAGAACAGTTTTTTTACAGTTTGTTAGGTTTTGTCATAATTTCATGAATATTGCATTGATCAGCAAAATACATACATATAGCAACATGCTGATTGACAAGGGGGACTCTGTGGACTATCAAAAATCAACAAATTAAACTAAAAAATAAACTGCGGTCGTTGACATATTGAAACATCGCGGTGAAAATATTTTGATTTTGCAAAGAAAAAAAAAATGTTACGATGTGAAACATCGAAAATGGATTTTATTTTTTAACAGGGAGCAGTGCATTAACCTGTGATAATATTTTTTGATTTTCACTGTCACTGACACTATTAATGTCACCGTTACTCATATTTAAAATCAATACACACTTGCAGTGCATTATTAAATGAAAACAGCGCTCTGTTCGAAACGATGCTTTTGTTTTTAAATTCATTCCGATATGCACATTGGCGAGAACCCCGCTATTTTCACAAAGGCGTTATAAGGTAATATATGGTTTACCTTTTTTACCGCACACTTCAATTTTTTGCAACAAAGCTACATATTGTTTTTAACGACTCTAGACCCTCCATTGTCCCTGTATAAGGGGCTAGCAAGCAGTATGCATGTACTTACATAGTTAATATATATTACAGGCACCGCAATCTGTAAATAAAAGTGTACTATAAAAGAGTAAATGTAAAAAAAATAAAAAATACAGTGTGTGGCAAGCCTACGCCCGACGGAAGTGAAACTTTTAGTATTCTTCTCTCTCTCTTTTCATTTCATTATTCTTGTGCCACGAATGTTTTTCTCACTTCTATCTCGTCACTACTCATTTTTGACACTAAAACTCTGTTCCAAATCGAATAAACCACAGTCAATTACGTATTTCACTCGTATTACACTCACCGCGCAGTACACGAAGCAAGCAGCTGATGCCTGGCGTGGCGTCGTTGGCTAGAGAGAGAGGAAAAGAGAGAAGAGAGAGAGAGAGAGAACGTTCGTCAGTGGCTCCCTCACCTCAGTAAGCGAATACGGTGAGAGAGCGACAGTGAACGGTGAGCGATGGTGGGGGTCCCGTACCCCCACCACCAAATGATCACTGTTTTTCTGTTGATCAATGATGAGTCGGTTTTACTCCGGTCCTCGAAAATGCATGACGCGCGTAAAGAAGTTTCACTTCAATAAACGAGATCAGAAATCGATTATGTATATTTACAAAGTTATGAGCTTGGGTCATCGCTTACCCTAAACCACTACCGCCGAGCAGTTTCATCGAGAATGAACTTATCCGGCTTCCCTATTGGCCCACAACGAACTGTAGTGCGAAAAAGTGAGCATCGCTTCATCCGAGTCCGCTCGGTCGAACCTAAGGCTAGCTCATTGCGATGGGATAGGCGCAGGCGGGTGGCGATCCAGCTTTCTCGGGGGATTCGTCACCTGAGTTAATGCAAGGACGGGTCTACGTAGGTGGGATGATGAACGATACAGTACATTTACGATATATACAGATGAAGCGTGAGCCTGTCGTAGAGAAAACAACAATATTGGCGGAGAGAGGAGAGTGCAGTCTTGGCGGCGGGGCAGAGGGAGCCGACTAGTCACGATTCTGGCAAAATATTGACGGTCGTTCCGTCACGCCACACAAAAATCGGCCTTCCCCGCACAGAATTTTGGCGGCCGGGTTACGAGTCATGAGGTTATGAGCCGGGTTATGAGTCATAAAGTTACGAGTCATGAGTACTACCTAAATATGGATTAAGGGCTAAGCCACACTAAGCTCGATACAACGACCAAGCGAGGATAGAGAGCAACTGATATACCGGGCCCGAGAAGTTCGAAGTTGCCACTCTTCATTCTCGGCGTGTTCATGGAGTAAGTCTGACCATACATAATTTTTTTTTTAATATGAATTGTTGAAAATAGTATTTTTTCAATCATTTTTATTTATAGAAAAAGAATCACCTTATACATGAAATGAATAGAAATCATTTTTGAATTTCTTTATATTTGTATTTAAGATTCAAGTCATGTATGTATTTCAAAGCTATGCACAATTTACAAATTGGTAACATGGTCAAGAAGCTAAGGTCAACGAAATTATGTTATTGGTAATTGGATTGTACAATAATCGTGCCGCACTGTGTGATGTAGTCACTCTTTAACCATGTGCAGTACACAAAGTAATTAGTAGGTAAAGTAGACATGTTGTGTGGCCAAAAATGATTGAAGGTCGATTTATAGTTGGTTAAAGCGGTAATAAATACATCGTTATAAGTATAATAAATTCCGGTATAGGAAGTGTTTATATTAAAGTACTTCCTTTTACCACTGTGGGATAAATTTCACGACGAAAATATTTCCAAGAAGAAATATTTTAAACCAAGACTAGGTTTATTGAAAAATATGTACAAATTGTGACATGACTCGGTGTAGTAGATACCAGATACTGCGTAAGTTGAAAATGGCTCAAGTTATGTGACCACATCTGGATAGTCGGGAACTTTGCGAACTTCCTCTTGCCCATCACTTTCTCCATTTAGTTTCACAATATACCCCAATATGGAATTTCATTCAAATTTAATTTTTGTAAATATAATTTCACCTTACTAAAATACAAGTATTTTTTTAGCAAATGTCGATTTCATAGTTTTAATAATTTTCAAAGTCCTCCAAAATGATCGAAATCTGACGGGGTATGTGTGACGTCATAAGTACCTCAGTTTTGTCGGTTGACAGTGAGGTCAATCCCATTCGTGCGGTATCAAATCAACAAATCCAAATTTAAATATTTATCAAGATTTCCAAAAAGCACGAATTTTCGTATTCATTAAAAAAAGCTAGCTGCCCAAAATATGGGAAAAAATAGTTGCAAGGTGATATTGTTAAATCTGAATATGTCCGAATTGTCGAGAGGCTTAAGATGCCTGTCCCGGTAAGACAAGGCGACGTGGGTTCTATTCCTAGTTGTGACCGTTATTTTTTTATTTTTCTGTGTCTTTTTCGTATTATTAGTTATCTTCTTTAAAAAATACAGGTTTATTTTCCAATTTGAATTATATAACCTTGTTGTTACCAACTACGTTAAATTATTTATGTATCTAAGATCATTTGAATTGTAAACTCTTCATTAACCCAAAAAATTCTATTTACCATTTCTAACGCTCAAACCAATCGATATTCCAGATTATTCATGAGAGTCAAAAGGTTGATTGCTTTTGCATAACAAAGGCAGCGAAAAAAATTACCTTCATAATAAGTAATAATATTACCCTTGTACAAACATAAGTTTTCGTGAAACAAAAAATATACTTTGTTTACTAGAATAATAATTATTCGATTGATGGTCGCATTAAGTATGTAGGTATGTATGATTATTTTGAAAGTATTGGACACATAAAAACATGAAGAGAGTTTTAAAATACTTACTTAATTTTGAACAAATATTCTAAAATTCACATGAAATATATCTTGAACTATAGAGATAAACCAAAACCTCCTAGATCACAAGGCCGGAATATTGAAACAAATCAGCCTCCTAATTTGGAATAGAACCTCGTAAAAAAATATTTTTAATTAATTACAATTGGTTTTAATAACCATATTTCTGTAAAATTCCCTGCAAGTTAGGAGTCTTTGTGATCTAGGAGGTTTTGATTAAGGCGATGCTTAATGCCAAATCACTATTTTGATTAATATTTATAACAAATTGGTATACATTATAAATACCAAAAAATATGCTTTAGATAAATTGAAGGTTTTCCAATCGTTTCGCTTGAGTAGAATGCAAATGAAAAAATAAATTACTCCATAAAAAATATAAATGTAAACTAATTTTTTTTTTTCAATAGAAATATATGAATACATAAAGGAAAAAAAACTTTTTAATAATACAATATTATAGCTAACATTATCTGTGACAGTTTCACTTGATTAACTTTTTTGCTTTCTTATAAAATTATTTACAAAATAAATAAAAACCAGTTTTGTGCTTGAAATCGAACGTTTCTCGGTTTGGCAAGCAATTTTAATGCCTATTACCTACAATATAAGGTATAACAAGAATATACACATTTTTGGCTTGTAGCTTCCTCTTAAACTAGAATTAAATAGTGTGAACAAAAATATTATCTTTATGAAACAAACGTTAGTGTTTCTTTATTTTTTATTGTTAACTTTTTTTTAACGAACGGAAATAATGAGTTATACTAATAAATTAGTAAATATTAGAGCAGATTCACATTAGGTCAGAACGACATATTTATCGGGACAATAAATGTGTCGGACGTATATTGGAGTTTTTATCTATTCGCTTTAGTGAGATCCCATAAAATTATCAGCGACGACACATTTATCGGATGTCGAGTCTGATATTATTTGCATAACAACTTACTAGCATTGAGTCATATTATAGCCTTCTTGTATCTACATTTCGTGTTGTTATATACACCAACCGCTTCTGCGTACGTATTACAAACCCAGATCCTCTAATTACCGGGACTAACACTCTTATCAATTGAGCTACTGAGACTTAATTACATTTTTATCGATCTCATATTTCATTTAAGAATTTCCAATCTTAACCTCAATTGATTTCCATATTTTTTATTGGTTCTAATGGTTGCAGAGCTCTTGTCAAAATATATTTGCAACCTAGATAGTGTCTCAATTATTTAATAACTCTTCTAATTTTTATGCTAGTGTAGAAGAGTTCGTAGCAAAAATAAACACTTATTCGTCCATCTATCCATCTTACATCTATTTATATAAAGAATTCCGTGTTTCATGTTTTCACAGAAAATTGTGAAAGTTTGCATTCTTGAGCATCAAAACAAGAGGAAGGTCACAGGCTACATCTGATTTCAAAAAACTCTGCAGAAAACCCGGGCAATGTCGGGGCTTCGGCTTGTCAATTTATATATGAACAATTTATATTGAACCTTTATGATATGATCAAAATTATAAAAGAAACCGAGCCAACAGATATGCCAACTTTTGTGGCTAAAAACCTGCACAAATTACCTCCAGTTTGTTTTGATTCAGTTGACATAACCTCACTTTTAAAAGATATTGTGTCTTTAAAAACTGAGCTCTTTACCATAAAGGCACAAATGTGCAAACAAAATGATGTAGATGAGCTACGAGAGCAGATGACCCTTTTGAGGACCGAGTTGAAATCAATAAATGTCAATAATCAAAATGATAATCCTAAATGTATCGAAGAAATGCCCTTGGTCAATGTCAAGGTCACGGAGCAGGACAGTATTAGTACGCACACCAAACAAAAGACGTACTCTAATGCACTAGCTAATAAATTAAACGTAGGAACCCAGAAACCGTTAGACAACGGCCCGCGGTCCGATACAAAGATATTTCGGAATTATCAAAACAACGATAATACAGGTTTTACAATGGTGAAAAAACGAAAAATTAATAAAAATCACAAGGGTACAGGGCCCATATCTATGATCAAGGCAGCTCCTCTAAGAACGGCAATCTATGCCTCAAGATTTGCAACAGAAACGAGTGCTGATGACCTCAAAAACTATGTTACTTCTAAGAACCAATCTTTTATAGACGTAGAATGGCTCAAACCATTCAAACCGACCCCGTTCAAAACATTTAAAATAACAATCCTCGCGCAGAAAATCAGTGTTTTTATGGAAAAAGATTTTTGGCCCGAAGGAATAGTGTATCGAATCTACAAAGAAAGAAATCACAGCTCAGACAAAAGTTCAAACAATACCTAAACAATGGATCCTCTTAAAATTATTAGTATCAATTGCAGATCAGTGAGAAGGACAGTGAAATTTATTCACGAAATATGTGAAGAATATGATGTCATTCTATTACAAGAAACATGGCTATTACCCACTGACATAAATTATCTTTCAGAAATACACCCAAAATTTTCAAGCTTGGGCACATCTGCCATAGATACATCTACCGGCATACTTAGAGGGCGTCCTTACGGCGGAACGGGCGTATTGTGGCGGAGCGCAATAAGGGCCAAGGCTATCGACTGCAATGACAATAGGTTATCGGGAATAGAAATAAAGCTGAATAAAAGATTGTTGTGCATTCTCACAGTTTACATGCCAACTTTCTGCAATGATAACATACCCGAATTTTCAAGATGCCTGGCAAACCTGCATTCACTTATTGAAGATAAACAATATACGAACTGCCTTATTATGGGTGATTTTAATGCCGATCCAAGAACATTATTTGGGAAAGATTTATTATCATTCTGCAAAGAAAACAAATATCACTGCATCGATATTGAAAAAATGCCTGAAAATTCTTACACATATGTTAGTGATGCACATAACACAACAAGCTGGTTAGATCACTGTATAGGGACGGCCACAATTCAAAAGATGACAAAAAATATTTCGGTAAAGTACGATGTTTACTGGACAGATCACCGGCCCATGTCAATTTGTTTAGAAACAACAGGTATAACCGCAACGGAGGAAATTTCCCCGATGGCTTTAGATCCAGTAAAATGGAGAGCACATAATACTTCGCAGATCATGTCCTATTCTGCAACTGCATCATTTTTAACAAACCGAATTAAATGCAGCAGCGGGGTCGAACTCTGTAAAAAGTCAGGATGCAAAAATAAGTTTCATAAAGATGCCATAGACGAACTATATGGGAGGATTCAGTTTCAGTTTCAGTTTCAGTGCCGGCAACCCGGGCGTTTATTTAATTTCATGGTTGTTTACATTGTTTTCTTTTCTTTTACCCGCCTCACTAGACAAAGTCTGTTCCGAGGCGGGTAAATCACATATTATATTTGTTCCAAAAGAAATGTATGTATTTAAATATATATATATATATTAGGGTGTCCCAGGACATAAGGAAGAATTTTTTTTTCATGAATTTAAATATGCATACCCTCTTATTTTATTCCATTTGATCCCAATAACTCATATAATAAATATTGTTTTGATTAAACACCGACAACCCGTGCCGACTTGATGCCAAACATATGGTTCAGAGTTAATATGGAAGCATTTTCAACTTTCATTTTTGTCGGATTAATAAAATTTAAAAATGCACAAATGTTCAATTATGTAGTATTTTATATTAAAAAATGGTTTATTGATTAAATTTTTTCTTCATAGTTTGTTTTTTACAGTCAGGATAAATCTTTCGGTGTTCCTGAACGCATCGTAACGAAAATTATTTGTGTTCCTCTTCGACCGTGAGATTAGGCCATGAAAATCTTGCATTAACTTAACAGTTCTTTCAGCTGTATCATTCACTACCCTCAGCGGCGACACCTTCTTTCTGACTTCTTGATACGAAGCATTATTTGACCACATCGTAGGGAATTCGTTAAGAAAACTGGCATCTGTTTTCAGATGATCAAACAAATACTTGCTCTTGACTTAAATGAAGTCGTAAATATTTTTCTCTGAAACAAAAGTCATTAAATTATGATATGAACCTCAATACAAAACATAATTTAAACTACTTAATAAACTTACCATACAATTTACCATCAAAATCTTCCTTCGATGGGATGTAACGTTTGTCTTGGGTTGATAATTTTTTTTTTTGATATTTCGAGCATTTTTATTTTAGTTGTTTGATCCACAGCGTCGTCAAACAGCGATAAAATAGATCCTTCATCGGTCAAATACCATAACTGCTTACTGAACAGAAATAAAGCTGCCATTGAGATGTTTTCATCAATTTTTTCTTAAGCCTTCATCGATGTCGAAAAGCACAAGTCCTGGTAAAGTGCTATAATACATTGTAACCATGGCTTGACATAGGATGTTACTATGAACAGGCAAACGTCTAAAAGTGCCGCCTTATCCTTACCGGTAATTTTAAATTGCGCACAAATTAATGATATTTTCAAGGAATAAAGCGCCTTTGCCATCTATCGAGCACCTGGAGGCCGAATCTTAAATTTTCTCGCTGTATCTCCTCCTAAAACTATCACACAGAGCTCTAAAAACTCTCAATAGTAATCTCCAAGTATTTTTGTTGTCAGTGCAGTACGGTAAAAGTCAAGCAAATCATCGATTTCAGAAGCGGTTAGGTGCAATATGAGATTTTCTCTGTAGCACTGAATTTTATCGGGATCAACATTTTTACAGTTATCTCGAAACTTTTTGAAGAGTGGTATGTCAGGGCTTGTAGTCACTTGACTGATTTTTACTTCAAAAACAGCTTTTAATACCAACTATGGCTATATTTGGTATATATTGACAGTTAAATTCACTTTCCGGATATTGTAGAACAAAACTTCTAGAACTTGTCCATTAGATGGCAGTTTAGAACCCGATATTTGGTGTTTTACGACTCCTATTAAAAATATATTATTTTTAGAAGTGCGTAAATCTAACAACATCTTGCATGAACGAGTGATTTTCGTTTACTAACAAAATAGCAAGTTACTACAAGCTCATCAACACGTTTGCTCGCTGGCGTCTTAATGTACAAGTACTGACATCTTTCGATGCAAGTCGGCACGGGTTGCAGTTGTCCAAAGTAAACGAATTTTTTTTTATAAATGTTTTGTCATTATTAAAATAAAATTAGAGGGTATGCGTTCAAAAATAACAACTTTAATTTTTTTGGGACACCCTAATATATATATATATATATTTTTTTTTTTTTTTAAAAGATTTTTTCTTCTTGGTCTTTTGTTTTCGTTTATTGTGTATGTATTATCTTACAATATTTCTTTATATTTACTTTATATATATTCTATGTATAATATGGAGCTCGTGGGATTGCACCACCCTCCCCGAGATCTGGAATAAAATTAAAAAAAAAAAATATATATATATATATATATATATATTTTTACACTAACCCCACAGAGGAGGCTATGAGGATGGTAAATTCCCTCAGGATATCATCTTTGTGGATGCTGTGTCAAGGGTCTTTTTAAGGAAAGGAAGTTGAGGAAGTTCCGGGAAGGAAAAAGGTACGAGGGATGAGTAGGAATCTATGGATCAGACTTTCTAGGAGTGACGAGCAAATGGATATATCACTCCCAGTGCGGCGTAAGGCGATGGGTTAGAGACAAGTTGGACAGGTCAAAGGTTCTCCCCAAACCACCCTCTCACGTTCCAGCACGCCACGCAGCTGGTGGGCAGGCGCATCTGAACTCACCTCGCCTGATGAACCTGGGTACCCCTGCTAAATAACAAAACGTAGCGAACTATTAGGGTGACCTATGACACAGGTATCGGTTATCCAATAAATGGTTCCCGTGGCGGCGGACACCAAAACCGCCTCCCAAATTGAAATAAAGGCAATTAAAGTTGTTAATGAATCCAAACGAACACACGTGGTATTCATGAGAAATGTCGCCTCTTAAACCATGTCGTAACCTGTTAAAATATGTATGTAGGTCTTCATTCATGGGTTACATAGGCGGTATATCCAACACACTTATCCAGTTATTTGGGTTCTTCATGGGTTGTAACTTTGCCGCCACACCATTAGTTCGCCGCCGCCACGCTAGACCAAACGGCATTTCTGAAAATCAGGTTTTTATTTATTATAATACAGACGATTTATCATCGGTTCACATGGTTAGAACTGGTTAGATCAGGCGAACAGGTGTGGGGGAAGATGTAGGCGAAACATTGGTTAATAATGCACAAAATAAGGAATTTCAAATTCAAACACGGATCTAATTAAAACTAGGAAATGATATTCGCATATACGTCAATTAACTAGCAGGTGTTCGAAGCATAATTTTGATGTATTATCAATCTTGTGTTTTTTCCAATTTGAAGCTTATTTAGTGCTCAAAAAAAATTTTGGTAGGGTCTAATTTCAACATATAATTTTGCGATTGAAAAGTTTTTCTCCTCAAACTTCTTCCATGTGTAATTTTTACATGGCATTGTTTTGTAGTATGTGAAATTATGACACCGAAAGTTCATGATGTATTTGTTACTTTGGTTTTACTGAAGCTTTCAGATGTCGCTGGCATGAAAATAAACGCATCCATCTAAAAAATCCTGAGAGAAATATATGTTGTAGTTTTTGAAAAAAATGATTCTAAAAAATGATCTTCAGAATCACTACGTGTAAGGAATCTGAGTAGTTGTCACTCTTCATAAATCGCTTCGAAAATGTTATCAGTTGTTATCAGTCAGTAATTTAGTTGTTATGCGAGTTGAACCCGATTTCAATCACCTTTACCAGTATCACGGTCCGTTCACGTGAATTAATCGTCGATGCAAATTATGTAAGCAGGTTGGACTTCATAATTAATTTCTTTTGGGTCAAAGGTAATTTGCGTTGTCACCCGGGAAAAAAAACATTTAAAGATTAACATAAAAGAAATTGTAGGTATTTATTTTGTTTTGATGGAAATAGCAGTTGTACCACTATAGCTATAAAGCTGCCGTAAGAATTCCGATCAAGTAATTAAATCTAAGCTATTACACCTACAGACTTTAAAATTATCATAATTATGTGTTCAACTCATGTTTCCGGATTCATGTTATGGTTCGGTTACTATTTTATTTTTGTTAGTTTACAACTTACGAGACAAGAAAAAATTCTGAAATTTTTCATATTTTTTTTAATCCTTGACTTAGATGGTTCTCTTTTTCAAAATTTTTGCAAAAAAAAAACAATTCGCAGGTGGTGTATCTATTTCTTTGAAACATTCAATAATTATTTCAAAACACTCAAAGCACCCAGTCGGGCGTAATAAAGGGTTGCTGTGTTACGAATATGACAACATTGTTAATTTTGGAATTGAATGGAATCAAATCTTGGAATCAAAAATTAACCCACATCCTCCACATCCTGAGCAGGAAGGTTAAAAACCATTTTTTAAAATAGATGTATTATAGTTAATGATAATATTTATGGTTCAAACACTCTCAAAGTACCTTTAATATATAATTAGTTACAATGTACTCTCAAAATAACCTATCTGGCCACTAAATCAACACATTTTTTTCTTTCTTTTTGTAATATTTTGTGTTGTATGTGGTGATTACTTTGTTTGCCTCACTCAAATGTGTGAATTATTAACCTCGATACAGGCTTTGTCCTAGTGAGGTTGATTTGTACGTGAAAATTTTTCATTTTTGTGCAGTGAGAAGCAATAAATAAATAAATAGTTACACAGCTTTGTTTTTACGAGTTCTCCTTTGTACAACTTCCCATGATAATGAAACTTTTTACGCTGTAACTAAATACTTACATTTTGGACGATCAGACTTTTTAAATACTATTTGTATTATATTATGCACTTTATATGCGTATTATATTCCTTTGTATAACTTACCTATAACAATGTCTCTTCGTGTAAAAGCCTTCAATGCTTGAATAAATGAATTATTCACTGAAGTCATAAATAAGTTATCGAGGTGACATATTTTCCGAAAATACTCAGTATAATGAATACATAATTTTTCGATTATGACACGATTCTATTACGTGAAAAAATAAAACCAAACATTTGTAGACAAAATAAATTTATTTTTGATTAAGGTATATTGTTTCCAAAGTAGGTACATAGTGTCTAGCACTAATTATAATTTTTATATTGGTTTTGATTTTTCCGTGTTTACAGACGAATTTGATAAACATTGTTATCACACATTACAGGTAAGATCGCTTACAATTATTGTAACATAAAGCCATACATAGTTAGGTACTTAACCAGATAAGTTATCTTTACTTTCAAAATTCACATATTATTCAGTACATCGCATAGATAACAGTATTTTCTGTATCAAATTAATGAGATAACCATTTTTTTATGTGAAACCTCATAAGAGTCCCAACTGCTCCTAACCGTCCAGAGCCAGTGAGACTATGGCATCTCCAATTGGGGTATATCGTCAGGCTGGCGGTAGTGGGGAGAGGAAGGAGACGGGGAAGAGGAATGTTGGAAAGTTTCTAGCTATTCAGATATGGTCACCAAACACGACCAAAGTCATTTCAAGCAACGTTTCAACTTTTAATGGTGGTCTTACACCATTATCCTGTATCTTCCACTGTTGAACGTGACGCTAAATGAGTAATTTGTGAAATATCACAAATTCATCGAACAAAACTTACTTGCGCACGCCGGAATTTGTGCCCGCGACCACTTTTTTGCTAGTCGAGAGATAACCCCACACTTCAAACAAGCTTTAAAAAAATTGAAAGCGTAATAACTATTTTTTATTTATTTAAGGAAAAATGTTTAAGTCTGTTACTTGGTTACGAATAATAGGACATATTTTAATTAATCCTTCTATAACCCAACATTTTGCAATCTTTTAGCAATGGCAGTAAGTGTTAGAAATTTATCCAAGGAGGATTATTACTAACGACACAATCTTAATCGACTAAGCGTAGGTAAGTCCTGTTTTAACTCGACCGCATGGCATTTGATCTGTCTGTAAATTTGTTTGAACATTCCGTTTGGGGTTTCGAACATCTGCGGCATCCACTTTATTATTCTAACAAGCCTTACTTTAACCAGATGGCTAACTGAGCTTTTCAATATTATGAAAAGTTCCAACTGAAAAAAATAATTTAAGATTTTTAATTGAGATAGTTTATTTGGACAAATTGTATAATTCCTTATTTGAAAAAAATAAAAACGTAATATTAAATAGTATATATTTGATAAATTAAATATTAGGTATTTACCTAGGTACCTTCTTACAAATCTTATGAGTTCAGAGGAGTTTTTGGTTATTTGAAACATTATTTTCGGTCTATTGTGCAAAGAACTACTAGTGTAAATACGGTTTTTTGACATTTAAAAAATAATTGGTGAACCTTCGGGTAACAATATTGAGGTGAATATAATATCGGTCATGTTATTTTCAGAATGCAGTTTTACGTCACAGAATAGTGACCCGTATCTACCTATAAATTATGCATATAACAAAACATCCATCGTAAAAAACGGATTAATAGTTGGTACAACAATCTGCTGAAAGTTTTTTTTTTTAATATTTTTATACTTGGGATTTTAAATAATTCAATTTGTTTAATAACGATCGGTAAAAAAAGCTAGAATATTTATTTATTTATGAATATAATCTATTATTATTTACTTGAGAGGCGGGTATGAGTAAAGCTGCCCCGGGAACCATTTGTTGGATAACCAACACCTCTGACATTTACGGAGAAAAATGATCATGTTAAAAAAGTGATGGCCAGCCAATTTCCTGATAAAATAGTCGACATTCAGAATATATCAAAACACGTTTTCACGCACATGTTATTTCCTAATAAATATCTTGACGGAATACGTCGATATCAGTATTGGTATGAAAACTGTCATTCGCTTTCAACTGATACTTTTTGAGGAACTCTGTCAATTCATTCGTTAAAAGCCTGCAGTCCCGTTTTTAACATGAAAACGAATAATTTGACCAGATTTTTAATAAATTAACAGTATATTATTAAGTTTTCTCCGCGTAGGTCAAACCAAGTGGTTCATTACGTTTGGTGACTTTGCAGGGGTACCCGGGTTCACGGGGTGAGGTTTGTCCCGGTCTTGGTTGCGGATGCGTCTGTACACCAACTGCGTGGCAGGTCGGATCGGGAGAGAGTAGTTGAGGGAGACCATATGACCTCTCCAACAGGACTCTCTCGGAACATCGTCCGTCACTCCTAGACACTATCGTGTAGAATCACCCACGGAGACCCTGTATAATAACTATGATAAATATTACCATTAGATACATAACACGGAAAAAATAAAAGAACGTTGCTAAAACGCCGGCAACATTTTTTCTTATTTTTAGTGCACAAGTAGGAAATGATTTTAATTAAAATTCTTAACGGTCGGCATTTTTTAAGCAATACTTTTTTTTCAACTCGTGTCATAAATGACGTGAATTCTATCCAAGGAGATCGAGTCCGCATTTGCGCCGATTCGCATTTCGGGTTCTCTAGGCTTTATAAAAAAATTAACTTCTTCCTAAGTGTCTTAAACACGAGATGCTTTGAAATAAATACTTAATAATCGTTAGATAATATTGATTTTTGTGGCATAATTTCACGCGAGTACTTAGAGAACAGTGATTTTGGGAAAATATTTAGTTAAGGCTTCTTTCTGTGGAATATCGTCTCAAGGACGTTAAATAGGTAGGTAATGATTGTTTAAACAAACTTTCAAAAATATAAAATGTACACAAATTATTTAAACTTGCAAAAAAGTGCGAAAATAATTTGCACTTAGTGGACTTTGAATTTAAGTAGTTTTTTATGAGCTAGCTCTGAAAATAAGTATTTTAAAATGACGAGACGAGTATTGACTATTAGATGATGTTTTTGTATGAAATATGTTCTACAATCTTTAACGAGCTTTAGGGCTTGATGTTTCTATACGTTTTGATTGAAAGACCGAATCTGGATTGCGCTATTGTTCCTCCAAACATGTACAAAGTATCTATTTGCATTTTTTGTAGATAATATAACTATTTATTAATAGAGACAAACAATAACACACATTAGTAACCTTACAAATAAAAAAAACACTTCCCAACCGTTTAACGGTGTTTTAGTTACACATGCATTAAGACTGATAAAGGCTTTGATTTGATACCTATAAAAAATATCTTTAGTTGTGCTCCGAAAGAGCTGGCAACTTCGAATGTTGGCAGACTGACGCATGAAATTCCAGTCTTGAAAAAGTGAGGTTATTTAGAACATGTTATTTTTTAATAACTATTACCGAATTTAATAAGGATTTTATGAAAGTGATTTTTTTTAATAACATAAATGTCTTAAATATAAAACAATTGTATAAACAAGTGTAGTAACATTCTTCTTGTAGATTCCCTCAACACCATTATTTCTATTCATTTTTAATATTTTCTACAATTTTTTGACGTTTGGAGAAAAAATGTCTATGGTTTTTTATCAATTTTTTTTGTTTGAAATTTAAAGATTACATTTTATATTTCAAATACAAATGTATAAAAGGTAAATTTATCATGTTTTCAAAAATGGTATTTGTATTTACGAAATCTTAAAAAACAATCGATTTATGGCACATTTAAAATACCTTGGAATATTCTGAAATTAAATGTGAAATTTCAAGTTTATACAATGAATAAACCACCCTCTGCCACGGTACGAACAATTTGTATAATTTTTTATGGCTGTTGAGTATCAGTTTAAACAATTTTAGTTTACTGGTAAAATTTTCACTTACACGACGGTTTTTTTTCAAGGCCGTAAATCTAAACATTTATGTAAAGTCTTGATGATAGAACTGAATTAATTCTGAAGAAATAATAATTCATGGAGTCTTCTACGCAGTTCAATACATTTCCTAGCTTACCACAGAAAGCAATCAAATTGCAATAATACACTACAAACTGCATATTATTATCCGAGTTTAAACGCAAGTCACAACAAAACCACCAAGAAATAGCTTCATCATTCCTTTTGCTTGATCTAATGCTACGTATACATACGCGAGCCGAACTGCCGAGCTAAACCCTTTCATTCAGAATTTAAATCTACGCTTTCAAGTCCACATTATAATATCCATGCACTCAATTATATCTAAAATTCAACATATTTTTCTGAGATGTATCATCTATAACTCCTAGACACACTAACCCCTAGATTCCTTCCCACGCCTCATACCTTTTTCCTTCCCAGTGCTTCTTTTTCCTCAAAAATACCCATCCACACAGCATCTCCAAAGATGACATAGGACCTGAGAGAAATTATTTTCCTCAGGGCCTCCTGTGTGTTATTGATGCAAATAAAAATATTGGAGGGTAGAGGTTATCACATATAGGTGAGTCAATTCGTTGTGAAGTGCTGTAATGGTTCCGCCAATTATGAAAACTAAGTTTGATGACAAGGAAAAATTCTAAAATTTTGAATTACTTTTCTTTCACTCGGCCGAGCATGCGGAAGGTGTTTTCGAATTTATTTATTTAATTTTTAATTTATTTATTTTTACCTCTTTTACACCTCACATGTGATTTATACATATAATATGTATATAAAACACACGCGTATTCGAATACAAAATTGTGTCAAAATTTCGAAGCAATTAGTGAAGAACTTTTGGAGATATTTGAACAAACGAACATTTACATTTTTATGTATAGATAAATGTAGAAGATGGATAAAAAGTCATTTTGTACCAGCTTTGCTTCTAATTCGACCATACAGAGATTTTATATCTTTGGTAATACATAATATATTTATACATTGTATACATTTACTCCTGAAGAAGTGAACAGTGTTCACGAAACATATAGATTGTATATATATAATAATAAAGATATATTATATATTATAACATCTGTTTTAACTATTTTGATTATCTCAATGTCTCATATTTTTTGATGAATTTAAATTGTGCCATTTTTATTTTTATAAATACCTGTTTTAACTATTTTGATTATCTCAATGTCTTTTACTTGTCGATGAACTTAAATTGTTCCATTTTTATTTTTCTACAACGTACCTACACTACATACCATGTCAGCTCCAAGACATTTCATGTACCTAGCTCCCAAAATATTTCACCTTCTCCCTGAAAACTTAAAAACCGAAACCCAACCCAATAAATTAAAAAATCTAATATCAAAATGGATAAGTTCACTTGGAGACCACAATAT
This sequence comes from Hesperophylax consimilis, assembly GCF_061612785.1. NCBI lineage: Eukaryota > Metazoa > Arthropoda > Insecta > Trichoptera > Limnephilidae > Hesperophylax > Hesperophylax consimilis. The sequence continues at coordinate 19,851,079 of NC_142838.1, forward strand.
ATAAAAATTGGTACATAAATTAAATTATATTGTAATTTTATCAACTAATTATCAATTATTATTAATATTTAAGACTATTTTTATTACTATAAATACATTTAGAAACCATGATTTTAATATTTGTAATGCAATTAAATTTGTATAATTTAATAACTTTTAATTTAATTTAATTTGTATAGTTTTATTACTTACTTATTATTTAATTTAATTGTATAATCTAATAAACTTATATTTTAATTTAATTTACATAACTTTATAACTTATAATTAACTTATTTTATAAATCCAATCTGTAAACATTACCCGCCATAACACAGGGACATACCTAGCATGGCGGATGAATTATCACAAATATGTATAAATGTTCAACAAGTTCTTATAATAAAATAAATAAATAAAGTGATGTAAACGAAGTTATTTGTTTTTGGAATAACTTAATGAGTAAAACCTCAAATTGAAATATTTAATTATAATTATATTAAGACAATATTAGCGATTCGTAAACGAAAATTTGAAAGAGAAAAATCAGAAAAAGGGTTGAATCTTACGGTCATACATAAAGATAGCAGTCAATAAAAATGTGCAGTGAGAAAATGAAGACAATGTTGTTAGTTCTTTATGATACAGTCAAATATGACCGAAGGAGATAAAGTAACATTTGCTGTCGGTAGAGCTGTGCACCGGCAAGGCAAGGGTCGGGTTCAAGTTCTAGATGTACCATATCTTTTTCTGTTTCAGATTTTCGTTTAGGAATCACTAATATTGTCTTAAATAATTAGAAGTTATTTTTATTTTTATTAACATTATATGTATTGTTCTGTTAATATAACTTTGAAATTAATGAACGATTACCATAAAGTCTATTAATTTACTATGAAATGAGATGAGTATTGCCATTGTATTTTAATTTATTTATAATTTCAGTTATATATTTGTAAACTTCCCTATTTCTACCTACTTTATAATTATTACATCATTATCTATATAAAACAGATATTCTCGTACGTACACTGTATGATTTCACGTCTCCTTTACGTAAAAGCCTTTTTACACGTATAAATCCTAACATAACTATCGTAATCTGATAATCGATCTGGCGTTTTGTTATTGTTTATTGTTTATTGCGGTATTTTAAGTAGGTACATAGTTATCTATGTCCTAATACAATCCTTATATACATATACATATAATTATAGTAACACATTTAAAATAAATCAATCACATATTTTCGTAGTTTAATTTTAAATGTTTTTATGTTTTCTTCTGATTTTATTTCTTCTGGTAGCTCTCCAAATATCTTCAACGTTCCGTACATCAATGACTTTTGACTCTGTGTTTTTTTCCTGAAGGGGAGTCTCAATTCATTTCTTTTCCTCGTCTCATGTGTGTATTTGTTCTGTAGTTTATCAATTTTTCTTAGGAATTCACTAGACGTATGGCCATTGATTATCTTGTAGATTAAAAAGATGGTATTAAAGTAAATAATTTGTTTAAATGACAAGATATTTAACTCCTTCAACATGTTCTTAATTCTTGTGTATCTATTTTTCTTCAATATGGTTCTCATTGCTCTATTTTGTAGAATTGTCATTTGTTTCATTAAACCGTCGTTGGATAAGAATAGAATGCTGCTACAGTAATTTATGTGTGGTACAATAATTGCGTTGTACACATTTTTACTGGAAACTGTGTTAAGGAATCTTCTTATTCTAGCCAACAGTGAGATTTTTTTGGCTATCTTTTTAACAATTTATTTTTAATTTATGGTATGTATACATTTGCGAACCGAAACATGAGCCGAGCCACGAATTAATGAAACTAGGCTGCCAAAAAAGGACAAAGCTATTACACAAAATAGTTTACTATGCAGAGGAATTCAATACTATAATGCGCTGCCGGAAACTATAACGTCTGCGCCAATTTATAGATTCAAACATTGAGGTATATAGCTCAAAAACGAAAATAATTGGAATTTTTTTATAGCGCCGTTTTTATAAATAAATCACGTAAAGGTGGTCAATTTCTTCAACTGTATTTAGAAAATACTTAAATGTTTGTGTTAACGCTTTAATAATAGGTAAATACATTAAAAAATATAATTTACCCCAATGAATTTGACAATCTCGGTAATGCTCTCGACTAGCAATCTGAAGGTCGCAGGTTCAAATCCCGGCGAGCACAAGGAAAATTTTAGTGTAATAATTGGTGTTATTTTACGAATTAATAATAAAAATAATAGAAAGTATACTTGCGGCACGTTCCAGAGTGGAATATACTGTCAGCATCGCCCTACCATTAAGTAAGACTACCATTCAGAATTGAAATATTTGCTTGAAATGGATTTAGCCGTGTTTGGTGACCAGATGTGAATAGCCAGGTACTCCCCCACCTTCCTCTTCTCCATCTCCTTCTCCAGCCCACTACCTTCAGCCTTATAACATACCTCAATTGGGGATGCCGTAATTTCACTGGCTCTTGGCGGTTAGGATCAGTTGGGAAGGTATTCACATAAAAAAGGAAATTAATTAGAATAATAATCATAATAACCAATAATAATAATAATAAGCTGTTTAAACCAGTTACAAATCCATCAATTATCAACTAAAAACCATAAATAATTGTTGTATTGTTTTTACAATCACCATATAATGATTAATTTATTAATACTCATAAATTAAATTAAAAAGTTGACCAAAAGCAATAGACGCCAATCAGCTGTAACATATGAACTGCTTTTATTATTACGATGACATAACTTATATCAGCGTATTTCATAATACGTAAAATAATACATTTGTACCATATACCTATACAAACATTATTATTTCTGTTTTCGCCTACAATGTGTTCAGGTGTCGTTGTCGTCAAACGCAGGGCCGCGGGCCGGCCCGAACAGAAGGCGCTAATAATACCTAACACCTAACACTTCTAACACATATAAAACATATATTCTCCTTGAGATTATTTTTCATAAAAACGGCGCTACACTAATATAATCATCCGAATATTATTGATTTCTGTGATCACCTACCTAGGAGTCTACTGGTTGACAGGGGCGTCAAAATTTTACTCGCGTCAGTCGTCGTTTCAGTCAGGACCGGCCCTGGTTAAACATGTATTAGACCAGGGGTGCTCAAACGGTCGATCGCGATCGACCGGTCGATCTCGAGAAAATTTCCCATTTTTCATGCCTTCTTTTTTATTATTTATTTGTAGCTTGTAGCAGACTGAGTTACTGAACGGAGTGTTCTGGAACAGCTGGCAAATTTCGTATTCGCAATGTTTGGGTCAACTTACTTGTGCGAGTCTGCATTTTCTGAAATGAAGATAATTAAGTCAAAATATCGCAATCGACTAACTGACGAACATATGTCATCGTGCTTGCGATTAGCACTCGGTAATTACGTACCATCGTATGAAAAATATTCTGAGGACATGCAGTGCCACGCTTCAACATCCAAAGTCATTATTTAGTTAAGTTTAGAAACTAAAACTCGTTTGTTTTTTGTAAGAACCAATAAAATTGCAATTTTGAATAAATATAAGTTTTTTCATCGACTTTTTAGTGCAGACCTCCACCTAACTTGACTAAAAAAATGCATATTGCGAACTAATTTCTGTCGTTCCTCCAAATTCTATGTGGATTCGTGGCCATGCAATTACGCAACGTCCCTATATATACACTTATACATGCGCCACGATACACCCTACCTACACAGACGACAATCCTACATCACAAATACTTGCAGCCTCTCAGAGTCGATCGATCGGAATCTAATAATATTGAGGTAGATCGCCAGCAGTTGAAGTTTGAGCACCCCTGTATTAGACTATTAAGACTTCGCGTACTTTCCAAAAACCCTGTTTGATCAGCTTATTACCAAACAACCTAATGATGGGAAAAACAATTACGAGCTATATTTAGTTTGCTTAAATGTTCACTTTTCATTTAAATTAGTTTTTGTTGTTTTTAAAAAAAAACTTATTTTCTAACTTGTGTTTTCACGTTGATATCTTTTCCTGAATATTAATTATTTAATTTGATTATTCAATCTTTCTATTAATGACGGATTGTTTAATAGAATTTGAACAATTCATCAAATTTCAAAGTTGATTTTAAAGTTCTCTGAAGGTTCTATTCAAGTTATCATATTATTTAAGTTTTGTGAAACTACTGGCCAATAATGATATAATAACAGAACTTGAATAGAATTTTTTTTCTAATTTTATCCATTTTTTATGATATTCTAACTAATTCGCAATTTAAAAAAAATATATATCCTTAAATGATATACTATAGAAAAGCAGCAAACGCTTGCGTTGACATTTTTCCGAATCAAATGATCCTGGATTCTGCCAGGTCTGGGTGTTATTAAATAAACATACAAAATAAATCTACAGTTTCAGCAAGAAACACTGTTTAACATAAATTAATTAAACCACAAAAGAATGGAATCATTCAAAGATAACTAAACACCGGTTAGTATTATCACCCGTAGTGTGATAAAAAATGGTAAAAACCATCACCTAATTGAAATTTTGAACAAGTCAATTTCGGTATCATTCTACAAATCACAAAACCCCTCAATAAACCATTAACTACCATTCAATAAACACTTGAACTACTATATATGGCATATGTAAGATCCCATCTCATTCAGGTGTAGTCTTACCTACAAGGGGATTCACCGGATAAAACGAGCATTCTTGACAGATGATTGTTTTTCACTTGTTTATTATTTTTGATTGATATTGATAATTTTATCATATAATTATGTATGGTTTCGTTGAATATTAATCGATATCATCTGTTTCCAGACAGAGCATTATTAAATCTGTCACTCTGTCCACGCCGATTTCACGTGGTAAACAGAGATCCGCCTCTTATCTGTGGCAGACTGATTAATAGTATATTTCCTCAACTCTTTGACCGATCAAAGTACATTTTTACTGGAACATATTGATTCTGGTCATTGATTTTTTGAAGTGTCTACGCTTTATCAATAACGTTCTTACTGTGGGGTATTGATGCCAAGGTGGGTTTAGTCAGGGCCGGCTCTGTCCCAAACGGCGGCGCCGGCGCTAGTAAGAAACTGAAAGCTCATTGGAAAGTTTGAGCAAGTCCTCTTACACAGAGTCGGCTTTGGGAGTAAACAATATGGGGCAACACCTAAATAAGAAATTATTACCGCTTTCCCTGTAAATCAGAGGTTCCCAAACTTTTTTGCCCCGTAGACCTTGCCAAATATTTTTTTTCCGTAGACCCCTGCCTGCCGAATATTGAATTTTCCTAAAACTCTTAACGTCCCATGTGATAATCGTTTATTTTTTCGTAAAAAGATTCCATTCCCTTGCCTGTCCAACGACCGGGTGGCGGTATAGTTCCTCTGCATTTGCATTGTGCAGACAGGGACGCCCTAGTGAAGTATTACACCAAATGGAAATGAAGCAGGGTAAGCAACGGGAATTTCTTTCTGTAGCTAGCCCTACAGAACTGCCCCTTAAGTTCACGAATTCCATTTCATGAATCCATTTCCACGAAATCCTTCCATTTGACGTTCCATTTCCAGAGTCAAAATGTCCTCAAACTTTGTTTTTAAGTCTGTGTGAAGTACATTTAAATGTTGATAAACGTTACCCTAGACATTTTTCAAAAACAAGTTAGGGATCTAGGAAAATTCGCGGCTTCCGATGTGCAATGTTTTGCTTCAATATATTAATTCTGACGAGAAAAGGAACGTATATCTCTGTTTATATAACTCACTAAACAACTTTACGAAATATAATAATACAAATATCAAATAAGTAATTTCTCAGTCTATTATTAGTATTTCCTAAACTGTGTTATTTCTGTTAGGTGTATTGTGTTTTTTACGGAACTCTTAAATGTTGACTTGAGGTAAATGGGGGTCGGCTCGTATGTACCCCCTTTTGAATCTTGTGGAGTCCTAAATTTTTTCTCTCTAACATGGACCCCCAGCAAGCCGATATTGACCCCTGGGGGTCCATATAGACCACTTAGGGAATCTCTGATGTAGATGAATGAATTTGTGATGCTTGATTAATTTTAAATATAATTACTTCCGTAGCAGAGCATGGGATCCAATGCCTATTAAACCTATGATATTTGATTAGAATTCTGTGCTCATTATCTAAACATAATTCCTAAATAAGTCCACACTAAATTAATGTTAACGACTTTACGAATCCAAAAACGATGACAAAGAAGTGGCATTCAACATGAAAATTCATGTTTCAATAACTGGTTGATCAACCTAAAATATTACAAATCTAAATTAAAGTAACGCATTATGCCAGTGAGCTTTCTTACATCTTTGAGATGAAAAATGTCATATCCTTGAAATGTAATTGAACCCGTGAAATGTAATTGAACCCATGATTTAATGGAACACGTGGCATGTAATTGTAACCTAATAATATGTAACAATAAAATGAACACAAATAATTAATTATCGCTGATGTATTATAGATGAGAAATGAAGCGAAAAAATATATTCTGCTTTTTTACCTATAACTCTCCCAAAGCTCTAACCAAAACTACCGAACCGGTCTACGCGCCCCGCTTATCGCATTCTAATGTGGAACACGTGGAAGAGATATTCGTACGCTATGTCGCTTCTAATTGTAGCTCTATGTTAATTGACAACATTTCCACAAAAAAACATTGGTACATATAATTTGGCCAATGTATTTTATGCTAATATCTACACACGTGTAGACATTAGCATAAAAGATCAATGACAATCTTCGTGATCAGGTTTAGTACAAGTTACTTTTTAAGAATTATGTACCAATTGACATAGTTAATTAATATACAAAATTATTTCCTACAAATTTAATTTATGGCCTGAGGAACCCCAGGCACCATTTGTATATTCATTTTTAAAAGCTCTGACGACATGTAACGTAATTTGTGACGTGTTTTGTGCGGACCAGTTGAAATTACATCTAATGACCGTTTGGGTCCATAGTCCATAGGTGAACAGGTAATAACTTACATATACGAGATTGAATAGAAACGGTCATTAGGTTCTGACTATATCCGCGCACAAATCGTAACCAAATACGCAAATTTATTTACCGAAGTATAACATCCAATTATCAAACTACGTAGGTACTAATTTCTGTTTTCTGTGATGTACCTACGTTAGTTATTCCCGTGTAAAAAATTACCTGCATGAAATTTGGTTCAATGAATCCGAATTTGCTTGGAATTTATATTTTCAGTAATTTTTAAAAATGGAAATGATTTATTCAATTTTGAATTTAGGCAAGCAACACAATATAATATTTTTAATAATCTGACCTAGTATGTTTGCATAAAATTATCCACGGCCATCTTAATACCTCATTTTGTCTTAGCAATATTAAAATAAATGTCCCCAATTACCATTGTTTAAGACACCATAGATTTTGTTCACCTGAATATTTTCAAAAATAATATCGCCTATTTTAGCCCTCTGACCCAAATGTGTCGACTGTATAATAAGATTGAGTGTGCTGAAGTAGATATTTTTGTCAATAATGTATAAGGATTCAGAAAAAAAATACTGCTATCGAATAATATGTTGCACTGATTATATTGTGTATTACTTGCGTCTCTTACTTTTCTGCAATATTTGTATTTCATTATTATTTTTAATTTTGAATTTTTATTTTTATTTGTTTTATATTTTTATCTTTATTTAGGTATATGAAAATTAATGTGTCTTTGTATGTGTATTTGTATGTTAACTGAGTTTTTATAACTGGATTGTTCTCACGTAAGTGAGATCGTCTGTAAAAACCCAGTATAAATAAATATAGAATTATTTATGAGGCCATTTTCATGAGGAGGCAAGTTGGAAATGATTTGTCTAGAATTCAGACTATTCCGCGATTTTTCATGGGTCAAAATAACCTACACTAAAGTTGAACTCCCACCGAGTATTCACTTCCTCCGGTTGGGATTATTACTTTATTTAAAAGATACAAAAGCTGCAAAAAATTACATTACTTTCAAATTAAATTTATTTCGATACTCTTACTTTCGGAACGAACTTACGAGTACAATTTTATTAATTTTTTAATGCAAAAAATTGCTTAACATTTTGGAAAATTACGTAAAAGATTATTTATATCGATTTCTATCAAATCATTTTTGTTTTACAAAATATCGCTAGAATGACAAATTTTATCCAATATTATTTATATAATTTTATTAGGTTACAAAAAATAGTTTAGTAAAATTAATTAAAAAAAAAATTATTGTTATAACGTTCAGATCATACAGACTTGAAATATTAAAAATTTATTGATAATGTTTGACAATAATTTATTATTCATTTATAATAATTTATTGTTTTTCGTGCAATGTGCGACATCTATCGGAGAACTCTCGAACTTCAAAGTATGCACGGAATGAGGTAAAAAATCATCGAACTTTCACAGTTTTCCGCTAGGTGGTTTACAATATTAACGAAAAAAATAATAATTCCAACTCTGGCCAATTTTGAGAGATAATCTTTGGTGGAAATTTATTTAGAAAAAAGGAAAATAATACAATATAAATAAGAAATAAATAATACAGGAACGTTGCATTTGCATTAAACTACTTTTTAGTAGTTTGTCAATATGTGCTTTTTATATTGAAAAGAAAAAAACTTATTTTACTTAGTTTAAGGGAGATATATATAAATGTATGTATATAACTTACAAGTACATACGCATTATGAAATTTAAGCATGCATATGATGAGTTATTCGGTCACCAACATATTTCTCTTTAACACTTTAAGTTTTTAAGTGCCTACAAAATATATGTTATTTTTTAAAATAATATCTATATCTACGTAATGCCGAAACGGTAATTATACGAAATTTTTTCGATAGAATAAAAATTAAAAGTAATATGCGGAAATTATTAAAAACACGTGTTGTTTTGAACAATTTAATATTTTATAGGTATGAAAAAAATAACAGTGTATCTTTAAATGCAACTTAAGCGTTTATCAAGAGATTTTTGCTCTATTTCAAAAGAGTAGTGTTTTATTAAATATTTTCACCATTTTCCATTTGGGGTGCGAAGTCAAAGTTGACACAAATAACACAAACTTAGGATAGTGTGTAGTTTTTATATATTATTATTACGTCTTCGCTTCCGACAGTGGTGTATTTTTTTGTTTTATTTTATTTGATTTAACGCCCAGCTGATCTTTACATGGATTTTAACAGAATATAATGAGCTATAGGAAATTTTGCAGTCTTTAGAAACGTGACAAGAAACGGGCTTTTGTCTTGTTTATGCCAGTTTATTGTTTTTAGCGATTAGAAATTATAATGTTAAAATGATTTTTTTGCTGACTTGTTTTCATAAAGTAGAATAATATGTTTGAAGCACACTGTTTGTAAGCATTACATTTGTGCGATTGGTGTGTTCGGGTCCATTCTAGTTGCGATGCCTATTCCAAGTTTTTTAGAATTACTTGTTCCCGAAAGCACCGAATCCAGATACGAAATATTCCAGAATGGATACATTTTTATGCCAAGTGTCAGGGAAAATGATCTTTTTACATAGTAGTAGGCAATCTCATTTCCTCTCCTAAGGTCTGGAGGAGCGCTAGGCCGAGATATTTCCCGTTTTTCTTCCTTTTACGGGCGTTCTTTATCGGCGGCGCCCTTCAGTTTATTTCTCACTAAAAAAATATGAACGCTAAAAATATGCAGATTCGCATATTTATTTTTATGATGCACTCTCGGGAAGAATACAATTTAATAAAGCCTAAATTAAACTTTCCAAAACTATAATGTCAAAACATTTTTGGAGTCTAGTTTGCGTATTTTTTTTCTGTTCGACAACTCCAATCGTTAGCAATTATTTTTATAAGCAATAATTATTAGCCTGAAACACTCATCCGCATTGAAAAATCTCCTGATAAAAGATACATGACGCCAACGGGACCGATCGACAGCTCTGACCACTGAGCTATGGCGGCTTATCTCTTATCCGCGAAATAATTCAATATATACTAGTGTTTCATTCAACAATTACTGCTTATGACATTTTTTCACCTGAAAACAACCAACTTTATTTTATATGAGAAAGGCATTGTAAGTGCTAACTCTCTCACTAGATGGCGCCGAGACAAATTGTCTACATTTTTTGGTGAAGATACTTGAACTTGTCAAATATTAATTACTATTTTTTTGGTAAACTAATGTTTTAAGACAAGATTTTTTATGCATAGCACCAAGGGTAACAATTATTTTTATAAGCAATTATTATAAGCCTGAAACACTCATCCACATTGAAAAATCTCCTGATAAAAGATAGATTCAGGCAAATAATTATTGCTTATAAAAATAATTGTTACCCTTTGTGCTATGCATAAAAAATCTTGTCTTAAAACATTAGTTTACTAAAAAAATTTAATTAATATCCAATCGTTAGTTTGATCAATAACATTGTATACCCGGGCCTAGCCGATCCCAAACAGCAAATAAATAGTTAAATAAAATAGTTAAAATTTGAAGTATGAAATCCATTGTGATTATGATACTGTGTTTGTGTTCGAACATTCCCATCAAAGGATTAGCCCGTTTAACGGTATCACTCAGTTTCCTTTAAAGATATTGTTGTAAATAATTTCCGTTTGAAATACTGAGCTGCGCTAATAATAAAAAACTAGATCGTCCAGACGCTAGAGTAATAATACTATCAGATAATCCACGCGCCAAGTAATTACTTGCGCATGTATAAAAAAGCGAACCAAATATATTATCAGTAAAAAATCATTTAGGACTCGCCACTAGGCCTGGCTAGTCGGTAACATGTTGTATTTAAACTGTTTTGGTTCACCAAACACAGGACACAAAACAATCTTTTCTTGTGTTTGGTTTTGTTTGGCATTTTTTAGTAAATTAGTGTAGCATCAAGAAATCGATGCGCGAGAGTGATTTTGAGTTTCGTGCGCTTCGCGTCTAAAACAATTTGCGACTGTTAGTTTTAACGGGAATCACTAGAAATAGTTGCAAGATCAATGAACAATAGTCGAACACATGCCAGCATACATAATAATAATTAAAAGTTACTTAAATTGTGCTTTGTACGGATCTGTAAATTTAAAATTAACCGCGCCACCTGAAGATGTCACCGCAGGTCAATAACATGGTGTAATTTTTTCTCATACAGTATAGGTCATTCATTTCCCTTAAATGCATGATTTATTAATTTTTCTCGAAAAAAATATATTTTGCTTTTATTTACATGCATATGCAAGGAAATATAAAGAATTTTATTTTTTTGTAATTTTTTAATGATATTTGATTAAAAAAAATTGTTGCAGGTTTACAACACCATGTATTTAATAAAAATTAATATGAACAATTTACGTATGAAATAAAAATAAAAAACCTTAAAAAAATCTCAAAACTAATAAGTGTACAGGAAAAATACGAGTTATTACATACAAGTATTGTATTATTGTATCTACTTACCTAAGAAAATCAAAATAATAACGGCAAAACAAAACTGTAATTCTAACCTCCAACCAATTTTCGAGAATCTTCACTTTGTTAAAGAAAAAGTGACATTTGACAAAAAATTTTGAAAAAAAAGGTGATGCCACTCGATAAAATATATTACCGTGAACTTGATAATTCTAAAACGGCATGCATTAAGTATACACCAAAGAGTTAAAGGTGGTTTGAACGGTATGTTGCAGTTTTGCAACAGTATGCATTTAAGGGTTAACATAAAGAAATTTTGAAATTATAAAAATACATAATCTTTTTTATAACCCGTACAGCCCGATACTTGTACGTTGCACCTTAGGGTAGTGGCAAAGCCATATCCGCCTACAAAAGAAAGAAGTCCTTATCTCTGCATCCTTTGAGTCCTTTTAGCAACATACGATGGATGCACTTCCTGTCATCGCGCTTCGTACAGCGCTGGCAGAATTTCTATTCTCCAAATTGTAAGGGAATAGGTGACTCCCACACCTCTATCTACAAGATTTTAATTTAGTAAGTAAAAAAAGACTTAGTAACAATGGAATAATTAATATACTCTCATGTTATACCCAGACGAAGCCACACAAACATTTTTGTAATTACCTCGTTACAAATCCCTTAACAACTTGTTTAGTTAAAAAAATAATAATAATCTGACTAGAAACAGAATAGGTACCGACCGGATGCAGAAAATATATGTTCATTATTGTTTTGAATTAGGTAAATCAATAATTAAATAATAACTGCAAATCGTTTGCTAAATGTGATTCAACCCCTCAGGCTGATTTGTTCGCTTTTGGGAACAAATCATGTTGTCTCATAGAAATCGTCTCCCTTACTGTCAAGGTGAGAAATATGTTCTAAACGGTGTTAGAAAGAGAAGACACCATGCTTTGTTCAAAATCTAGAAGTTAATCACACAAGAATTAAAATATAGATCTCTATGAAACCATTAACACGAAGACGATTTCCTTCAGTTACAAGTAGCAAGTAGTTTAGTAAATCAGCGGCACGTTTTTGTAGAGAACCTGTATTACCTAGGTTCACCAGGAGGTATTATAATATTCAGTATCTGCAAAACAGTTTATCGTTTGTCACTAGAAATAACGAATTGTGTGTTGCGATTTAAAAAAAACTTAAGTTTAATATTGAAACAGTTTTAAAGTTATTCCAACAATCCGATCCCTACCTAAATTGCCCTCTCCCTTGATTTTGTTTCATTTCCTGAAGGTCTTACCTTCTCAAAAAGCAAAAAATAAGTATTTCTATTTTTGAGACCGATAATTTGTGGTGGAATTCCATTATAATATATTATAATAAAACAAATAAAAAACTTTATTCCACTTAATTTTATTTTGACCGTAACCGGTTTCAGCTCGTCAAAGCCATCTTCAGACCGGACCAGTCTGAAGATGGCTTTGACGAGCTGAAACCGGTTACGGTCAAAATAAAATTAAGTGGAATAAAGTTTTTTATTTGTTTTATTATAATATATAACAAAAAATAAGATTTGAAAAAAAAGGTCAAAAGCAAGTGTCATTTTTTGTTTGATGTTACATTCGTCGTTGTTGCATATCGTTGACTATTTGTCGCCCCCTCGTAATAATTATCGGAAAACAGTATAAATTATCAGCCCCAATCATCATACATTAAATAAATATTGTAGGTATATTATCGAGAGTGATATAAAAACCGTTCGTGTTGTGAAACAATATAATTTATAGATATACATCTATAAACTATAGTGCCCACAGAACAGTCAGACCAACATCAGAACTTCCAATTGAAGCAACAACATTCACAAGGTAAAGACCTCCTTTCCCACTCCTATTTTTCACTGTAATAAACACGATTTCTTAATCTTAATTTCTTGTTAAAATTACAGTCCATTCGTTGAGTACCATTCGATTCGGTAAGCAACATTTTATTTTATAAAAAAATTACATTAATGCTTGTAGTTTGACAAAAGTCCATTTTTTTAATTATGAAAATTTCATAAATAATAGAATTTTTTTAAATAAAATGTTCAATGACTTCTTTCACCAAGATGCATTATTAAACCATCAGTACTTATACAATCCACCAGTAAATCCACCAATCTGAGAGGAAATGCAGCCCCCGAAAAGATTCCATCGATCGAGACGCGGCAGATCTTCCGAAGCAGTAAAACAAATGATTCCTCATTTTTCTCCTTTATCTCCGGTAACGAGTCACAATAAAGCTCTCTTATTGGTAGAGAAATAGAGGGAGGAAAGGGGATGGTACAAGATTGTTTTCTTTGAGATTTCCTCCTTTGAGTGCCTACCCTATAGTAATACATATACCTACTCCAATAGCATTGAGATGCAGTTGCTGTAATACGATTTTGTGTTCATTCCGTCTCTTGTATTTTAACAAACTAAAAGATGAACTTATGTTTTTATTTTTATTAATGTAAAATATTTTATAACTGAAGAAATTGGGTGTACACATTTTTTGTTAATTGAACATACCGGTTGTCAGTGCATGGGTGATGTAATGTATTCCTGCGTAATGCGTAAAATTATTACAGTTCAATGAACTTTTAATTTTCAAACAAGCAACTGATAAAATTAGGTATTCATTAATAATAATTCTTTATTCGAAATGTGTATATGTTTTTTTTAATATTTGACAGATGGTTATGTGAATTAATAGATTGAAGATACGTTACTGAGACAATGTGCTGACACTGTACAAAGCTCAGTGGACGTACTTTAGTGGGTCGGTCATACGGCTATATAATTCGTACAAACATATGGTGTTTATAATATGATTGGACAGATGTCGTAACTTATCAAGTATACTAGCTTTCAAAAGTTAAATTACTTCATTTGAAAGGCAATGATACTGAGGCAAATATTTTTTTCATAAATGCCTTCAACTTCACAAATCCTACAATTATACTGTCTAGTGATTTTTCACAGGGCTACGCTAGGTTAAAATAAATTACATGTCGTGTTCCAATGTTCCAATTCGATTTCGGTAACACCAGATTCCCAATATTCCCAATAAAAAAATATCTTTCAAAGATATTATTATTAAGCATACGAAGATGATATGTAGTTCCTGTAAATAGCCACGGCAATAAGATTCCTCTTGTGTAAAGCCCGAAGGAGTACTCATTGAGATCGATTTTGTATAAATATGACTATTGTTATAAATATATTGTAGCCTATAGAAATAGCTAGGACAAGATTTTCTGGGAGTAATAAATGAACAAGTGAAAACATTTTGAACCAAGAACACGGTGGTATTATTTAACTATATATGAAATATTACATCTGATTCCAAACATATTTCTCTACGGACAATAAAATTTCCGGTTAAAAAATATTTTCCATAATTTTCATCCGGAAATTCGTTACATGACCACTGCGATTATATTTTATTTTTGATTACAGGCCGATTCAAAAAGACTCACATTATCGTGATAAAAGAACTCCACGACAGAACTTCGCGGAAAAAATACTTATTGACGGCCTCTGTGGTCGAAGGGCAAGACTATTGACTAGCAAGCCGAAGGTCGCGGGTTCAAATTGGATAAATTTACGTTATTTCACAATGTTTCCTTTTTAAATAATGTATAGTATACTTGCAGCACGTTTATAGTCGAATAGTGGGAAGTGCATAGAGGAAGATAATCTCAGTATCGCCCTCGTATAAGAACACAATTCAGAATTGAAACGTTGCTTGAAATGAATATTCTAAAAAATGAAAGTAAAATAGTTGTCACTAACAGAAAATATAAAAAAATTAAACCTTGGATTACAGTTGGATTAATTATATCAATTAAACAAAGGGATAAATTGTATAGAGAAATGTTAAAATATCAAATGGATTGCCAAAATAATAATCTCAGAACAATGCCTTATCTGAAAACAAAATATCTAATGTACCGAAACTTACTAAATAGACTGATACGAAACTGCAAAAAGAAATACTATTGTGAACAAATTGAAAATGCTAAAAATAATACTAAAAAAACTTGGAATATTATAAATGAAATTGCCAACAAAAAAATTATGTCTTCAAATATTGTAAATGAGGTTAAAATAAATAATTAAATAATAACTAACAAATCGACCATTGCAGAAGGTTTTAATAACTTCTTTACAAATATAGTAGACGAGGTACTTGAATCTTCCGGCATTAACGTTAATGATGATTATATGGAGACATCTCCTCAATTAGATTCTAACAACGATTCAATTAACTCTATAGAATATTTTTTTCCTATTACATTTAATGAAATAAAAATATATATTGATAGTCTAAAACCATCCAACTCTAAGGGAAATGATGGACTATCATGTGATACATTAAAAAAAATAAAACAGCATGTCTTAACTCCATTACAACATATTTTTAATATATGCCTCAAAGATGGTCATTTTCCAGAACAATTTAAAATCTCCACTATAATACATATTCATAAATCTGGGGATACGCATAAATTAGACAATTACAGACCAATATCCCTTGTTTCAAACCTATCAAAAATATTCGAAAAATGCATCAAATTTAGAGTCATTGAAAAATATAAAATTCTATCGAAAAACCAATACGGCTCTTGTAAAGATCTAAGCACTGAGGATGCCATATATGAATTGACAAAAAACATTTAAACATCTATCGATAAAAAAAGAAGTGTCTTGCCATTTTCCTAGATTTAAGAAAAGCTTTCGACACCGTTAATCATAATTTACTCATTAAAAAAATAACTCGACTGGGCTTCAAAAAAGATACACTAAAACTACTATCAAACTATCTTAAAGACAGAACACAAAAAATAAGAATTGGGAATAAATATAGTTCAGAGACACAGATAAAAAAAGGATTTCCGCAGGGAACTGTGCTTGGCCCGATTTTATTCTTAATTTATATAAATGATTTATGTAATTTTGTAATCCCTGGTAAAATTGTTTCTTACGCCGATGACACGGCAATAATAGTGGATGGTAATAATTGGACAGAAACTTTTTCGAAAGCAACTGTATGTATTTCACTTGTTTCAAAATGGTTAAAATACAAAAAACTTGTCTTAAACATTTTACTTAAACATTTTACTTACCTTTTTACAAAAACATAAAAAACAAACCAAAAGACAACCTTAAAATTAGAATCCATAATGCAACTTGCAATCAAGACATGTGCTTCCTGTGCAACGAACTCGCTAATGTCAAAAATATAAAATATTTAGGAGTATCAATAGATATTAATCTTAATTGGAAATCACATATTAATCGAACCACTTCTAAACTAAGATATCTTACCTACATATTTTATAGACTCAAGGAAATTTTAAACGCTGAAAAATTGAAAATGATCTACTTCTCCCTGGTGCAATCTGCAATCACTTATGGCATAGTAGGATGGGGTGGTGCACCTGATACATTTATTAAGCCCCTACAAATAATTCAAAAACACATAATTAAAGTCATATATAACAAAAATAAAACATTCTCGACCGACCTAATATACAAAGAAACTAAATTATTTAACATTCGTAAATTATTTATATTACAAACTATGAAATATTTATTTAAAAACAAAAATAATTTCAAAATAAATGAAAACAGAATGAGCAAAAGAACTAATAATATATTTTACACCCCCCAAACAAATACTAAATTAATGCAGACACATAGCAGTTTCATTGGTCCTCGTACATTTAACCTTCTACCACTACAAACTCAAATGATAAATAAAACAATAGAATATGTTAAGGAGGTAAAATTATGGCTGAATGACGCAGATATTGAAACGCTTTTTATATAAATTTATTGATCCTTTCTACAACTCACTTGCTGAAACTTTATAAACTATTGTACATAATGTTTTCTCTTTACTTTTATAATAACTATAAACAAAAAAAAACTTTTTCTACTTATATTTATTATACTTAGGTACTTGAAATATAGTAATGGTTTTATATTACCCACACTCAGGCAGTGCCTTAGTGGGTTTTCATTTCTTGTGGATACAATTTGGTAATATATATTATGTTATTATTTACTGTCTATTATTATGTATAATATATAATGTAAAGAAATGAAAATAAATAATGTTAAAAAAAAAAAAAAAAATGGCTTTAGGCGTGTTTGGTGACCAGATCTGAATAGCCAGGTACTCCCACACCTTCCTCATCTCTGTCTCCTTCCCCTATCCACTACCTTCAGCCTCACAACATAACCCAATCGGAGATACCATAGTCTTACTGGCTCCATACGATTAGGAGCAGTTGGGTCTCTTGTGCAGTATTAACATAAAAAAGTTATTGTGTTGTATCTTAATAGATATCTCTGGAGCTGACAGAATTTCCCTAGTAAAATCTGCGACATTGACATTGACAGCATACAGGGTGTCCGGTGTTATCTTTGGGAGATGATTTTACATGACGGTAGAAGTTAAGGCGAAGCTTAATGCTAAATCACTATTTTGATTAATCTTTATAAGGAATTGGTGTACATTATGAATACCAAAAAATATGCTTTAGATGATTTCCTATCGTTTCGCTTGAGTAGAATACAAATAAATAAAAAAAATACTCAATAAAAAATATAAATTTAAGCTACTAAAAAAAATATTTTTTCAATAGAAATGTAAGAACGCGTAAAGGAAAAAACTTTAAAAAAATACAGTATTATGAGCTAAGATTATCTTTGACAGTTTCACATGATTAACTTTTTTGCTTTCTAATAAAATTATTTATAAAATAAATAAAAACTAGTTTCTGCTTGAAATCGAACGTTTATAGACTCTGTTTGTCGAGCGATTTTAATGCTTATTACCTACAGTATAAGGTATACCAAGAATATACACATTTTTGGCATGTAGCTTCTTTTAAAAAGATAAATAACTTTTTCAGAAATTCCAATGTTTACTTTCCCAGACAAAAAAATTTCCATATAAGAGTATTTATTTTCCTATACAAATAATACAACTTTTTAACATAATACCTACCTTAAAATGTTGGAATTTCGATAATTTATTTTTAATCTTTTTTAGATGTAATGTGGAATTACTCCCAGACACCCTGTAAAGGTAATTATTTATACGGTGTTAAGATATGCAGGTATTGCAGGTACCTGATTTTCTTCAACCAGTGATTCCTGAGGTTATTTTGTGAACAGTATACAATATAGAAGACATTTTGGTCTCCGGTGACTTTTTTTTATTTTTATTTTTCAACTAAAAATATTTTTTAAATAAGTTTGTTTTGGAGAGTTAGGATCACGATTCAATAATAATCTTTATATTTTTCTAAACTCAAATGTTGTATTTGTTTATAAGTTTGTCTATTAAATAGTTCTGTTTAAAAAAATGCTACTAATTTAGGAATAATCTGTTCATTTAAATCACGAAAAACACCCACTACAGTTGTACACTGGGTCCTATTTTTATAATTTTATAATTACCTATTATTACCAGCTTTGTATTGTTTATGGTAAGTATGTTATTTTTAGGTTGTATAATAATCTGTGTATTTATATACACTCGTTCGATGTATTTGTTTATTATTATAAGTTTGTCTATTATATGTATCTGTTATTTTAAATAAATATAAATATGAAATGCGAAAATATCAGTTTTTTATGAACGTCCCCGTTACATATTTGTGTTTTACAGACAGCTTGTTATAAATCCTGTCAATTCATGTAGCCTGTAGACCCGTTTTTGACAGGAATACGAATAATTTGTACAGATTTTTAGTAAATTAACAGTATTTTATATCAGCAAATTTTCTCCGTGTATGATGACGTGAATCCCGTTTCTTTTTTCAACGAAGAACACCATCCTATGAGATAAGAATTGTAAAAACAATTAGGTAGTTTTTTGCACGTAACAAAATAACATTAGGATTTAAAAAGTGGGTTAGTTCATGGATTGAGGCCATTTCGACTAAAAACAACACATTTTGGCATTAGGTAACAAAGGCGGGCTAATCGAGATGACGACATAATATTGGATGATCGTATTTGCAAATTTAGAGATAGTTTGTAGAATTTTTGTATGCCATTTTAAAAATAGAGAGGTGGTAATTTAATGATCGGCGTCTTGAGTTCAAAAAATACACAAAATAACACTAACAGACCAGTTAGACAAGCGTACAAAGAAAACATAAAAACTCCGACAGTAAATTCAAGCTTTGGACTAATACACTACCAATACCATGCAATAAAAGCTTTCAACAGTTTAAAACTTGAAATTAAAATTGAGGAAAGTAAAAATAAATTCACACACAAAATTACAAAATGGATTAAAGAACAAAAAAGACAATATTACCAAAATTTCATAGCATAAAATAAAAATAAAACCTACACGCACGTTCCAGAGTGGAAAAGACTCTCAGCATCGCCCTGGTGTAAGACCACCATTATGAAGTGAAACGTTGTTATAAATAGCTTTGGCCGTGTTTCGTGACCAGATCTAAATAGCCAAGTAATTCCCCACCGGTTTCTTTCCCCATCTCTTTCCCCTACTCATAACATGCCATAGTCTCACTGGATATAGTCTCACTCACATAGTCCAGCAGTTGAGACTCTTGTACAGATTTGCTTAAAAAAAAATTAAATCAACTTTTTAATCTAATATTGCTTTTGGTAATAGATTAAAACCGGTTCCATGATAACTCAACACGGTGACAATTCAACACACATTTAAAAATGATATAAAGTCATTAGAAACCGTTAAAAAAAAATCAAATTTAAACCTAATCTAATCTAACCTAACCCACTTAACCCAGTCAATAAAGTTTTTGTTTCATCACTTTCCATGACTTTATATAAATTTTTAAAGATGTGATGAATTATCATTTTGATGATTTATCCGGTCACCATTAAAACCATATCGGACGAATATAAGTACATTCGATGCAATAAATTATTACCTTCTCTCCGCGCGCTGTCATGAAATATATAACCAATGTTCACCGTGTACGTAAATAGTTCAGTTACTTTTAAAAATGTATCCGTTCTACGTGAACTTTCGGAAAGCATAAACAGCAGCGGTATTTTACGTGAAAACAAATACGGAGGACTTGGTGATTAATGTTTTCCCATAAATCGGCGTTACAATAAGCGAGCTGTGTAGTTTGCTAAAGCTTGCGTTGGGTCGATACGCGCAGAAATGTCTCTAGTATCGATCGATGTGCTATTAGCCAAGTGCCACAAAGACAAAAATAATGCATTTAGTACCTAAGCCTCAATTTTTTCAACCGAACATAAATCATTCCAAATTAGTACATTCGTAACATTATAACTTAAAGGAAACAATATAAAGTGTGATTGTGTAACTATACTACCCATCTGTAATCCATTACACTACTGCCCTGATGATGGACACTTTTATGATGTCCGAAACGTTGGCAAGAGAGGGAGGTAGCGCAACACGTCATCATATCAGTGAAAATCTCAAATCATATCCAAGACAAATTGTTATAAACTTAGTACTAAAATCATAGAATAAAGAATAACACTAAACTTGCCTCCCATATAAATTTGAATGGAAAAAAATATTCGCCCAGTACTCCGTCTCACTCCGTCTACGCTGACATCGTAGATCTGTCTTTTGCCTGGATTAGGTATATATTTGAAACATGAAACACACCCACAAGAAACTTCCAGTGTTATTGTCTTTTCTATTATTACATAAATAATATTGTAGACGGCCAACCAAACTTAAAAATGTCACTATTTTATAAAGTACTAATTGACCCGGCAAACCTTGTTCTGCCATATAAATTATTTATAGTAAATATTTCAGTTATTAAATAAAAAAAAAACTATTGTATTGTAAGTGTGTGGAGATGGGATCTATGGCAGAAAGATGAATGGAGCACTGAAGACGATGACCACCGATAAAAACAAAAAAAACGCCAACCATTAATTTTCTTAATTCAATGTGTTTCATTAAAGTAACATACATATTCATTGTTCGATCTTTTAAAAGTTAAATGAAAAATGAAAAAAATCAAAATATTTTTTATCCTATAGTATGAAAAAGAAATAAAGAAAATCAATTTTAATTTCGAAGAGCAATTGAGTTTACAATATTTTTTGTCAGTCCGTCTTTAGCTAACACAAATAAGCTCGATGGATTGCCCACGCGAGAACATGCCAATTATAACTGTCCATGTGAAAAACATGGTGTGACGATTTAAAAAAAAAAAAGTAATTGATTTCGTTCAGCTTGTGCCTCTTGAGATTGAGATTTACGCAATTGCGACATGCTCACACGCACATTTTCGATATCTTGTTGGATTTGTATGTCTGTTCGTTCTGCTCTACTATTTTGCATGTTTGTTGCTTTATTCGTTCGACGGCCCAAAATGGGCGGGGGCCCAAAAGGGGTTGCGTCTTGCTGCATTGCTCACTGTAATACACGCACACAAATACATAGATACATTAAAATAAACCATACAAAATTATGCACGCAATGCGTTGTGATACATAACAAATGCCAAATGAAATGTCAAAATGTCGCGACGCTTCTCGTGAATGACTTGCGTTTGCTTGGATGAATGTTCGATGAGGCGAACGCAGCGCCATCTGTTATTCAACAACGTAAATAATTTTGTTCTGTTTGAAATATGAACGACGGTTATATTTGTTCATTCATATATACTAAAATCAAGATTAAAAATGGTGGGGTGGGGGTAGGAGGGTGAAAATTTAAGTTTATAGATATTTTTTGATACCAAATAATACAAAAAATATTATTTGTCGAAAAAATCAGCAAAAAATTTCTGGATAGAGACATCTTAATCACTTTACTGTATGAAATATACTTTACAACCTATTCTCATACCTAAAAATTATAAATAAAAAAATTCATAAAAATCGGTCGAGCCGTTTCAGAGGAGTGCGACCACAAACACCGTGACGTGAGATTTTTTATATATATATATATAGATTTTACAATAAAATGAAATTATTGTCGCCATTTCTTGATAGCTGATAATATTGAATGAAAGTCGTGTCATCTAAACCGTGTAATTCGGGAATATTAATCAGATTTATTAAAAATTTTGTTGAAATAGTTGGGAGGGAGAGAGGATGGGGGAGAGGAAGGTTGGGAAGTATATGTATAGGTAGGGCTATTCAGACCTTGTCACCAATCTAAGCCAAAGCCATTTCAAGCAACTTTTTAATTCTGAATGGTGGTCTTATACCAGGGCGATACTGAGAGATAACTACAGAGTAAATCATGACTGCTTATCAATAGTAAAGGACAATGTAGCACAGCATTAATTAATATTTGCATGCCTGGTACAAGTAGCATTCTGGTGCATTTTGCAGGCCTGAGTCTAGGTTTACAGGGTAAACAGTTTCCTGATGGTAGCCAACCTAAGATAAGAGACTTCACCATTAGAAAAAGACTCGGAAAAAAGACTGTTGGTAAGCTGCATAAATGGACATTAACAAATCACAAATAATGTTAGTTTTTCCTGGGTCAAATTTTTCACGTTAAATGATTTCAAATTTCAACGCATCATTTTCAAAATTGGAACTGCTTGTGTGAAGAATAATTCAGACAAGCGATAAAGTAGTTACCTACCTATAATCAGAAAATTATTTAATTTGAAATTTGTATTTATTTTTGTTAATTTTTATTTACGGATTTCGTGATTTTTCAAGTTTCCTAAACGGTATTCATTCGACTGGTAAATTTCTGATCGTCTCTCTAATATGTATTTTTTAAAATTATTATGTAATAAAAAAAAATTAAAATATTTATATTACTATGAAAGGAACATATCATTTTATAAATATGTACTTTCAGCTTCACAATCCTCCAATTATAATATCCCGTGATTTGTTGTGAATCTGCACTAGTTTAAAACTAAAACGTAGTAGTTAGGCGGGTACTGCTTCGCTGTACAGGCAAATTTCATAGCACATTGTAATACGAAAGGATCTCCAAACTCGCGTAATTTAAAAAAATTTGTTATTGTGATGCTTATTAACCGTTTATAGCTATAACTATTAATACCATTTTTTAAGGAAACTGTTTTAAATGAATAAATAGAGAGAACGGTAAACATTCCGCAAAATATTTACTACCTGCCACTTGTACAGTTCACAATGGCTCTATAAATCGTTTATAGAAAACTGTTCCTTGAATTTTGGCTAATATTACAAAAATGCCATTATTAATGTTCTTATAGCTGAAAACATCTTTTTTTTTGAAATTTCGGTTTTTGTATATATTCGGATTTTCATATTCGGCCAATCTGAAATTTCCCGAAATCTTCATAATAAAATCGAATTTCGAAAAAAAATCACTCTGATCATATTCAAAACTCACTAGCCTTCACTCTCTGAGCCGTTATTCCTGTTTTTTTTTGCACTCAAGAATTACTGAACTACGACACTTTTAGACGTTTTGCGAAGTGTCGTTATCGAGATATATCTTCAACTTGTGAAAGCTGGGTTGAAACAACTTGTTGATAGAATTTGTTTCCTCTAATTTGTAATGAAATTTTATCTAAATAGCAAATTTCCTACGGCTTTGGGTAACGACTGTAGTATTCCAAAAAGTAGAGTATCAAGGTTAAAGAAATACTGAAAAAAACCTATCATATAAATAAACTGGAATTCTGAAGTAACCTTGTTACGTTGTTACCAAATGATTGTTTGTACTTATATATGTATTTTGTTAGGTATAATGATTAGATCTTCCAGAATGCGACTTTTACATATTGCTCAATAAAATTTATCCTTCAAGCCCATTCCCACAGTTCGTATTTTCAAAGTTAGTGTAGTTTCCCACATTTGCACATTCGACCCTACAATAAAACAATTCTTTGGCCTGGTATCTTTATAAAAATATTGCCTTGTTTGTGTATCATTTATGATTTAAGAATTTGTGACATTTTACTTCAAGCAGCGGCAGCTTTCAAATAGAGCTGTTCGCTCTCTATTTTATGATGACCCTAGTTAAACCATTATGCCTAAAAATATTTTCCAATACCTTTCCCACCCCTGTCCCATAGTAATAAAAGCCCCAAATAAAGTTTCATCTCCCTTAAAATAATCCCTTTAAAATATTTGTATTGTTTAAGTCACGTCTGTGTTATTTAGGATAGTTACTCGTAAGTGCATTTTTTATGTTTGAGAATGTTGTTTCGGACGAGCGGGTGGAACATCTTTACTTTTGTAATATGTCCTTCAAGAATTTAGTTAAATACAGATACCTCCCAGAAAAATTGCAGTGTTGCTATAACTGGTAAGTACAGGCGTACCTACGCAGGAGCTAGTATTGATATAACTGGTAGGTACATGCGTACCTACGCAGTCAGTCGTGAGATAATTACTAGGTTTATGTAAACCTAGGGAAAACTGAAGATTAAAGGAAACTAGACCTTTATTTCTTCACTGGAATGCGATGCAGAGTCGAATATAGATTTATAACAGTCGAGTAAATAACAAGCAAGTTAATTTGAAAATAGTATCAGCCTGATGGCGGGCGATTTTATGGAAAAAATTATTTATAAACAACGGTTTAATCGGACAGGTGTGTTGTTAATATTTTCATATCATTAAGGGATCGAAAGTAAATGGTCTTCTTTAATTGCCCCGATTCTTGACACTAGTCATAAAAAAATAACGAAACATATAATAGGGGTTGTTACTGAAGGATGAAGTGCTCCATACTTTTATTATGAAATAGGAGAAGATAATAAAATTTTACTAACGAATTTGAGCGGACATCTGGGTCATAAAAGAAAATGCGTCTCCATTCTCAGATGACTTCAAATTTTGCTTCATACAACCCAAGAATGGGTTGAGGCACACATTAAAGCCAAGTGAAGCATAAAACAGAAAATATGTTTTTTACTATTTATACCGGTTCTCGTATGTAAAGAAAAAATACTAAATTTTATAATGAAAAGTACACGAACAGAAAAAATAAGCAACTTCTATTTGTCGTACCAACATGAAAATGTAATAACCGACCTTTGATAAGTTTGATGTTGCAACAAATTTTAGATCACCAGAAAAACTCAACGCACAAAATAATAGTGACTTAACACGATACTGCCATGTTAATTTTTTATTTCAATTGTTTTTTTTTGTTCACAAATCAAAGATAAGCGGAAACAAACTCTGTAAAAGAATGCTTCTCTATTTTGGTATCTGTTTTTATGTTTATTTTGTATATCTGCATTTTTTATTCTCATTTTTTTATCCGAAACTGGTGAACTAACCGAGGAGGGTTATAGGAAAAGTATTGCATATTATGACACAATCAACCCTAAACGCCCTTATCACTATGAAACACTTGCGTCGTAACACTTGAAATGGAATACAGTTTCTACAAAGCTAAAGATATCCATTGTAGAAAATTGTACGGGTGTTTTACGGGAACATATTTCGTATTAAAAAGTATAAATACATAATGTTATACTTTAAGGAATATAAGGTATATAAGGACTATAATCACTTAAGGAGTATAAGGACTTTAAGGAATGATTTTTGTTCACTATTTTAGTGGCACCATTTTTTTGAATTAATTGTAATTACTAAAAAAATATTTTACCTTATCTAATGTGTATTAATAAAAAAAAAAAATAAAATTAAACATTTGAAAATAGGGGTTTTTTGGGTACAAAATTTAATTTGCATGCATCAAATTTATGTTCCAACGTAAATCATCAAAATGATTTTTTAATCCTTTTAATTTTTTTAAGCCATATTTCATCATATTTTTAGGGAAAATAGAGTTAAATTGTATTTAAAAATAATTATCATTAACTCAAAAATAATTGCAAAATTTTCCTCTAAATTGATGAAATATTGAATTCTTACTTGTTAATATCTACATAAATAAAAATGTAAATGTTCGTTTGTTCAAAATCTTAAATCTCCGGAAGTTATTTGACGGCCGGCATAGTCCAGTGGTAACGCATTGGACTGCCATTCCGAAGGTCGCGGGTTCGAACCCGGCGTGCGCAAATAAATTTTATTTGATTAATTTGTGTTATTTCACAATTAATTAATTAAAATAATATATAGTATATTTGCGGCACGTTCCAGAGTGGAAGATACTACCAGTATCGCCCTGGTGTAAGACCACCATTCAGAATTGAAACGTTGCTCCAAATGGCTTTAGCCGTGTTTAGTGACTAGATCTGAATAGCCAGGTACTTCCCCACCTTCCTCTTTCCCTTCCCCACTTACCTTCAGCCTCACAACATCCCCCAATTGGGGATGCCATAGTCTCACTGGCTCCAGACGGGAGCAGTTGGGACTCTTGTGAGGTATTCACTATAAAAAAAATAAAAAAAAAGTTATCCACCGATTGTTTTGAAATTTTGACACAACTTTGCATTCGAATACGCCTGTTTTTTTTGTACCTATATTATACAGATGTCACCTGTTATCACCTGTTACCTATCGGTGAAAATATATTTAACCCTTAAATGCATACTGTTGCAAAACTGCAACATACCGTTCAAACCACCTTTAACTCTTTGGTGTATACTTAATGCATGCCGTTTTAGAATTATCAAGTTCACGGTAATATATTTTATCGAGTGGCATCACCTTTTTTTTCAAAATTTTTTGTCAAATGTCACTTTTTCTTTAGCAAAGTGAAGATTCTCGAAAATTGGTTGGAGGTTAGAATTACAGTTTTGTTTTGCTGTTATTATTTTGATTTTCTTAGGTAAGTAGATACAATAATACAATACTTATATGTAATGACTCGTATTTTTCCGGTACACTTATTAGTTATGAGAAATTTTTTTAGGTTTTTTATTTTTTTTTTCATACGTAAATTGTTCATATTAATTTTTATTAAATACATGGTGTTGTAAACCTGCAACAATTTTT
The DNA here is from genome assembly GCF_061612785.1 of Hesperophylax consimilis. Classification (NCBI taxonomy): domain Eukaryota; kingdom Metazoa; phylum Arthropoda; class Insecta; order Trichoptera; family Limnephilidae; genus Hesperophylax; species Hesperophylax consimilis. The sequence continues at coordinate 19,878,448 of NC_142838.1, forward strand.
TTTAATCAAATATCATTAAAAATTACAAAAAAATAAAATTCTTTATAGTTCCTTGCATATGCATGTAAATATCTACAAAATATTTTTTTTTCCAGAAAAATTAAATAAGTAGCACATCTCCGTATTAGATATTTACTATACGTTTTGATAAAAAATTCTGATTGGATAAGTATTTGTAAATTATTTTTAAAATTAATTTAAATTTGCGGTTTACGTTGGAACACAAATTTGTCTTATACAAATTTCAATTTCTACCAAAGAAAACACTTTTTTACTATTTTTTTTTTCATTAAATTAGAAGAGTAGATAGGGTAAGATATTTTTTTATTAACTATGATTAACTCGCAAAAAAATGCAAAATTTGACCCTAAAAACATGCAAAATTGAAATCTTTAATGGCCTATATCATAATTTGAAGTCAAAATAAATAAAAATAACATATCTTTTATAGACATCTACAATATAATATGATTAAAAATTTTATTATTCAGTTGGTTAAGTATTTCGGCCGCAAATCCAAATGAAAGTTTGTATGAAAAATTCCGCACAGCTGTTCTTCTTCTTAATATGATTTAATTCGTGACTTTGGCGTTTGGTTTTTACGATTTCTTTGTACGTTGGTTATGCTTGTTGTTAAATATATAGATTTGAACTATTATGCACTTCACGACACTGGTATTAAAGTAAAAATTATTAGAGAAACAACGGTTTAATCAATCTTTATCGAGTTGTGGTTGCCTTTAAACCCTTGCGATCTTTTTCAATAAGACTTTCGCAACCTTTTCTAGGTCGGGTTTCTCATTTCTTCGAGATTCCTAATCTTCGGCTACTTCCGTGGTTTCATTTGCAATCGTAAAAAGAACCAAAAAAAAACAAATAATACTATTATATTGATTGGAATATTTTGTGTTTTCAACACTTAAACCCTAAGTAAGGAAATATCATAACAGCAATAATCACATGACACGTGATATCCTCTTCTTATTTCTCGGCGCTTGATTGAGTTGTGTTTGTTCTGATGTTGAGCACTTAGCACCGATCCAGACATCCTGTACACAATAAACACATAAAGTGGGTGGGAGTATCTTTAGGTATCCCTTACCCATTAGTGTTGATTATCCCAGGCTTGAATTTGAAAAAAAAAACACATTAAAAATAAGGGTGTAGATTTATTTATTTGATATTATAGAAACAACAAGTTTACAGATATTAAATATTTTATATTCAGTCAGAGAGAGAACAAAAAACTTTGAATATTTTCACGTCGTCAGCGTAAAGTTCATATTCAGAATATTTTGAATTTCAGAGAAAAAAAACATGATCTATTGCCATTTATATAAATAACAAATAATTATAAGCAATAATTAGTCGCCAGAAATATTAATACAATAGGGAATTCTCTTCACACCAAAAAATCACTTATTATTAATTATTCACATGTAGAAACACTTCAGACACAAGAATACATAGTTTTTATAATTTTCAAAAATCATTTATTAAAGTTATAATGACTTTAAAAACAGGCGCGAACGAAATATTTCAATGCAGCTAAAAACGCCCGGTGATTGATCAAGCGTTCAAGGGCGAACGATGACGTCACTGTTGACCGGCCCGAGTAGATCCTGCCTACCGATGGCGTCGGCGGCGGCAAAGGTGTGACGTAGCACTTGTGACGTAGCGGTCAAAATGGCGCATGACCGTTTTCAGAGCCGAAATAGCACGTAATTTTTAAAACAACTACAAAAAATTGAAAATGCATTTAAAAAAAAAGAAAAAAAAGAGGCACATAATAAAATAATTATTTTTATTGAAATAAATTATTTACAAAATGCACGAGAATTCCCTATTTGAAAAAATCTCTAAATAAATAAAAAAAAAAAAATGCCGCCAACGGGAATTGAACCCGTGCTTTCTGATGTCCGGTCAGGTGCTCTGTAACCACTGAGCTATGTCGGCTTATTTCCAACCCGCCAAATGATTCAATATGTACTAGTAGGTACCTCAATCAACAATTACTGCTTATTATATTTTTTCCACCTGTAAACAACCAACTTTATTGCTTATAATTATTTGTTATCCTTTATGCTATGCATAAAACCTTGTCTTATAAACATTAGTTTATCATTAAAAATTAATTACTTATGTGTATATATATATGTTGAGTATTAGCATTTATGGGTGGGATCCTTGGGGGACACCAGATATAACATGGATAGACTTTGAAAAGACACCGTTGATTATCTCCTTGTATTCCAAGTATGAGTTTTTCATAGGAATTGAGTGTATTGCGCGGTCAAGTCGCGGTATAGGCCTTAAAAAGTCTGTTAACATAGTATCAATATTGCTATTCAAGAATTTAATGAAAAAGGCCAGGTTAGATGTAGTAGTATAGTAATAATATAATGTATCACTTCAGAGGAATGCCGTACCTTTTTATTAACTTTTACTAAGCCCTATTGGGCTTTTACAATAAAATTGACACTTTGTACATTTATTTATGTTTTTTTTAAATACCCCAAACTAGGCAAATGCCCGTATCATGGTGGTAAGTATAACTATGAAAGTTTAACGTGATACATTGACAGATACCATAACATAACATCATACATATATACATACAGATTATGTGGTACACATATAGAACTATACACAAATCAACACTAATACTATGATTTACATCGAATCCAAAAAATAAAACCTGATATTGTAAATAAAACAAAGCATAACATCAAAAGTAAGTGTGTACGTACGTACATAAAATTATTCACGTTTGTTACAAACCAGTTAAAAAGAAATCAAGAAAACAATTTAATCGTAGAGTATAGAATAATATCATGAAAGAAGAAAAATAATGTTACTTAATATGAAAAATTAAAATGAATTATCAACACACGAATACTATTTTATTGATATTGAAGTTAAATAATATTACCTGAAAATAGTAAATAAATCAAAGTATTATATAAAAAGGAAGTATGTTGGTACAATCACAAATATGTGTGTTAAAAACCAAAAAGTGATGTATTCATAGGTACGGTAAAGACGATTTTTTTAAGGACAAGTAATGATTAATAACTAGCAAATAGGTCTGAAATTCGCTGTCTTAAGTTATTAGTTGAAATTTAAAATAATATTAAAATCTATAGAATTATTGAAAAATCAATCAATCTTACGTTTTCAAGAGTATTACTTAAGAATCGCAGCGCTGCGCGTCGCACCGACCGTACTACAGGAAGAAGCAAATATACGAAATGATGTTTAACTTTTGAGTAAAAACGGAAATAAATATACCAAATGATGCATATGTTATACTCACATGTTGTCTTCTTTTGACACAAAAAGTCCAGAGCATCTGTAACGACTCGTTTGTGTTATTGTCTCAAAAGGTCGTGCCTTTCTGTACAAGACACAAATGTAGCCATGAATGTCATCTGTCTGTACCTTCATTGAATAGTACAACTTAACTAACGAAGTAATAATTATAATTATTATTTTGACTTTATTGTACGCAATTGTGCGTTCGAAAAAAGATGAAAAATTTTTATTTTATAAAAGTATCCAATTGACTTGTAATATGAATAAACAGAACGGTTATTTCGATTTAACTAGTCTGTAGTAACGTTTTTCAATATCAATTAATCAATAATGCTAATCAGCAGTGATTCCTACTGTCTAACAATAAACATCAGTACACGCCACTGTTATATACAGGATGTTAAGGGTCGTACTTACTTTAACAAGTGATTCCTGATAATTTAATAAAAATGTTGGTCTTCGTTAACTTTTTATATATTTTTTCAAAAAAAATTATATAATAATATTTTCACATGTCGTCTCTGATTACTCATCCGATTAACCACCCAAACTCCCATATCGCCCATAGCTGTCCAATTCCTGCTGATTTTCTATATTTTTTTTGTTAAAAAAAGACATTAAAAATTTCACCGGAGACCAAAATTTCATTTATATTTTTTACTCGAAATAATTTCAGGAATAACTAGTTAAAGAAAGTCAAGTACGTAATTAGTTAACGTGATAATACCAGCACAAGAATCCCAACTCTCTGGAAATACATATATGTAACTCATCGATATATCAACTCTAGACATAGCGTGTTTAACAAATTCTGTCGAACAATTCGTCCCACCTATGAGTAATTTTATAACCAAACTCCCCATCTGATTCCTTCGCTTCGCTTTGAAAGCATAATCTTGGCAGACAAATTTGGTCCTTGCAGACCAACAAAATATAATAAGCAATGCTTCTTGTGATATTTTGTTTGCGAAATAATGGACTTTATAAGACTTTTGGTGGCTTAAAACACAGTTTATTGTTTAGGTTACACAGGTTACAATAGCAAAATAGTCACAGTTTACAATTTACACGAATACACTTTGAAAATAACATTTATCGACTAGGCAAGGATTTATATAGGGTCCTTGCGGGATAGTAATTGGGAACAACAAAATAGAATCGAGTCGCGGCACAACTGTTCGGGACTAGCCTAGGTTTGCTTGGGGCGGATTACTGTCTCTCAAGGGCTGTGCGCAGCACAGGTAGCCAAGAAGAGGAGCGCGCCTTTAGCGAGTCTAGTAGTCTTCAAGTCGGTTGCTTAGCAATGGTAGTAGATAGCTGTCCTCAGAGGGCCGTGCGGGGCACGGGTAGCCAGCTGAGGGAGGGTACTAGCCAAGGCGAGCAGACAGGAGAACTGTACTGTGTAAGGGTGAGTTGCTGCTTTTAAGGGCTTCATCCCGTGTCAGCAGCGTAGGGGATGGTCGGACGCGTGGGGGGGATGCGTAGAAAGCGTTCTGCGCATCTCGTAGCCTGCGTGCAGCAAGACAGGGACAATGCCATATGGGGAGAAAGAGATGGTGTATTGGCAGTAATATTCCGCGCGCTACATCCTCCCCCTCTGGATCGAGGAGCGTCTCGCTGAAGATCCAGATTTGTAGTAAGCGAGATTTCTTATTTATTCTTCTTAGGACGGCCCCGTTTGCGCAGGAGAATCACTGGAGCTGGTAGTGGTCTGACAAACCCTTGGTATGGAGTCAGCGCCGATGTATGGTAAGTGCCAAGCGAAACATCCGGGGCTGACATGGCAGCTATTTCGTAGCTTGTTGGTCAGTGTTTTTGCAGTACTAGGTATGGGCCATCTCGCCGTGGTCCTAATTTGGCACTAAACCCCCTTGCAGCCTTGCTAAGAGCGTGTGATTGGACAAGGACATGATCCCCGGGCTGGTACTGAGGATCCTCTCTTCTTTTATTATCCATGTATTCCTTTTGTTTATCTTGTTTGTGGTCATTGAGATTTCTGACCAGGCGTAATGTGTCAGCAAGGTGTAGCAGGTGAGGTGTTATTTCCGGAATGAAGTTTTCTGATTGAATGATGCCTCTTAAGTCTCTACCCACATCATCGGCCGATCTAAGCTCACGTCCAAACGTTAGGTAGGAAGCGGAGTAACCGGTACTTTGGCAGAAAGCGGTGTTCATGGCGAAACGTATCGAAGGCAGGCTTTCGGCCCATGTTCTATGCTCTGTGCCTACCAAGATGGCCAGTTGTGGTTTTAGATCTCGGTTTTTTCTTTCGACAGGGTTTGCTTCTGGATGATATGATGGCGTGAAGGTGTGTTTGATGTCCAGGCAGTAAGTCAGCTGTTGCATCACTGCAGACACAAATTGTGTGCCGTTATCGCTGATAAGTCGGCGGGGAGTTCCATAACGCAGGCAAATTTCGTCAATCAGAATACGGGCGCAGGTTTCTGCAGTAGCTTCTTGAATAGGAAATAGCTCTACTCAGCGCGTGGCAACGTCTTCGATGATGCAAATCCAGTTTTTGCCGTCTTTGGATGTTGGGAGTGGTCCAAAAAGGTCAAAGGCTACTGTTTCAAATCGCTGGTTCATGACCGACGTCTGCAAAAGGCCAGCGGGTTTTAAATTTGATGGTTTGTACCTTTGGCACTCAATACAGTTTTTTATGTATTCTGTTATATAGGTTCGCATGTTCTTCCAGAAGTATCGCCTTGCGATCCTTCGAATCGTGCGTTCTACTCCATAATGTCCGGCAGTTGGGGCATCATGATAAGCCGCTAGTATTTTGTGTTGTTCTTGCTCGGGGACAACTAGTTGGGCATCTTCTTCTTCTATGTCTGGTGCGTAGCGATACAATACACCTTGTAGCATTAGGTATCCCTTAGTTGTCCAGTAACTTAGGTTCTCGTTTGGAGTCTGGTCTTCAAAACACTCAATGATTTTTTTTTAAATCAGCATCTTTTAGTTGTTCTTCTCGGATGTCAACAGCGTTTCGTACGGGAACGTCGATGGTTACGGTGCAAACTGCACAAATGGATGGGAGCTCCTCAGGTAAAGGTGGGCGTGATAGTGTATCTGCCACGAGGTTTGTACGTCCTGGGGTATACTGGATATTCAAATTGTATGGTTGAAGCTGCAGAGCCCATCTCGCGAGGCGCCCTGTGGGAGATTTTAAGGACATTAACCACTTTAACGCTTGGTGGTCGGTGACAACCGTGACTTCTGTTCCTTCGATGTATCCTCTGAACTTTGTGACTGCCCATACCACTGCTAGGGCTTCTCTTTCTGTCGTGGAATAATTTCTATCTGCGGGTAAGAGTAGGCGGCTTGCATACTCTACCGGATGCTCATCGGAGCCCTCCCCCTGGACCAGAACTGCTCCCAATGCGTAGTTACTTGCATCTGTTTTTATGGTAAATGCTTTAGTTCCGTCGGCTTGGCGTAAGATAGGGGCACTAGTAAGTAACCTTTTCAGGGTGTCGAAGGCGTTCTGCTGCGGGGGGTTCCATTACCATCTGACATCTCTCTTTGTTAAGTCGCTTAGTGGTTTTGCAATCTTCGCAAACTCAAGTACAAATCGTCGATACCAGGAGCAGGTTTGAAGAAAGGTCTGTAGTTGCTTGACGTTCTTCGGTTCCTTCATTTGAGAAATGGCAGCAATTTTCTCCGGGTTGGTGCTGATCCCTCCTGGAGATATCAAATGTCCCAGGTAATTTATACTCGAGCAGCAGAAGTGACATTTATCTCGGTTGGCAGTGAGATTAAATTCACCTAGCTTATAGAACACTTGTCTCAAATCAGCAAGATGTGTTTCGAAGGAAGATGATAAAATAATTATATCGTCTAGATATGCTAGGATGTTGATGTGGTCTAACTCGATCCTCAATCGGTCTATAAGGCGTTGGAAGGTTTCTGGGGCGTTTCGAAGACCGAATGGCATTTTCAGAAAGCGATATAAACCAAACGGTGTTATGAATGCCGTCTTATCGCGATCCTTCTCCAGCACTTTAATTTGCCAGTAGCCTGACCGAAGGTCTATGGTTGACATGTAGTTGGATTGCTTTGCCGAGTGTAGCAGGTCATCCATCCTCGGTAAGGGGTACGCGTCTGGTACTGTAATGGCGTTGAGCAATCGAAAATCGATGCATATTCTTCTACTTCCGTCTTTTTTGGGAACCATAACCACTGGTGCGGCCCAAGGGGAATCGGCTTCTTCTATAATGCCTTGCGCTAGCATATTGTCTACTTCTGAGCGTAGCTCCATTTGACGGGCTGGAGAGAGCCTGTAGGGTGCCACAGAGATAGGTGAGTGGTCGAGTGTCTCGATCCTATGCTCGATTTTCGTAGTGGATGAGAGGATCGCCGAGAAAATGGAGGCATTCTCATGCAGAAGAAGGTCTAGCTGGTCTCTCTCATCGTGTGTTAGGTGGGTGGCTTCATCTGACCGGAGGCCCAGTATTTCGGCGTCCAGAGAGCAAATTTCCATCCAGGAGTCCGTCTTCTTTTTCGGAGAGTCGTCGAACAGCCTGTACGAATCTGTCATGACTTCCATAAGATCTCCCTCCTCCAGGGCGTCCTCGTGGAACAGCTCGTTAAGGGCTATCATTTTTGCCCAAAGATCAGCGCGGGGCGGTGTCCTTTTAAGGGGACTTAAAAGAGGCGGTGCGTAGATCTCATAGCCATGATCCTTTGGTGGTGAGGAGGGCGAAGGACATAAACGAAGAGGTTCATCTAGTTTAACCTCTCCTATCGCACAATTTTCTTGCAGTTGTATTAAAGTATCATCTTCCATGTTTAAGAGATAGTGTTTCTCAGGGCTGTCAGAAAATGCCCATGCACGTTGGGGAATATTTATTTCAATCCCCGCGTCTTCAATAAAGTCCACTCCCAAGAGGGTGCGATTTTCGTGGCACCCAGGGAGGACAATGAAACTAGAGGGTATTTTCCTTCCTCTGAGAGTCACGGTGGCGTTTATGATCTCCACCTCTTGACGTTTCGGAATTCCATCCGCTAGAACAATATCCATGGTCCTTTTAGATGGTTTAAATTTTTGGGTAATCAGGCGCCTGTGTAGCTCGGCCGATGCCACACTTAGCCTAGCCCCGGTGTCAATGTGAGCGGTTCCTATGTGTGACCCGACCTTAATTTGCAGAGTGGGCCTTGCTCTAGGGAGCCCTACTTCGCTTACTGAACAAAAATCCGCTCTTGTGTAAGGCACGTTCACCTTTCCCCGGTTGCACTGCGGGCATTTGCTCCTAACAATACCAGGCTTGCCGCAACCATAACAGGCGAATTTGGCGTCGCTGGTCGTCTCCGGTGCACTTCTGCTCTGCCGTGGAATGGGTCTGGTAGGTGCCCCAACCTCTTGGCTCCGGCGGGTATGACACTCCTCAATAAGGTGGCCGAATCTGTGGCAGTGCGCGCAACGCAAACGGCCTTCGAACTTATTTTCCGCTGTACGTGCTGTGCCAGGTTTAGTAATTTCGTGTAAGTTTTCTTCAATTAGTCTCGCTTTTACAAGCAGTTCAGCGAAAGAGCTAATTGATTCACGGGGAATTCTATCCCGAATGCGGATATTCAGCTGTTCGAATACAAGGTCGATCTGGACCTTTTCTAGGTGGATGGGTGGAGGCAATTCCGCAAGCAGCATCCGTTGTTTTGAGATAAAGACATCAGTTGATACGGAGGTGTCTTGTTTGAAACTAAATATTTCATTGTATACTTTGTACGCCGGTTTCTGAGGGGCGAAAGCATGTCTTAAGAGATTCATTGCATCTTCCCAAGTATGTACTTCCCCTTTTACTCCGAGCCACCAGGCGGCTGCATCTTTTGTTAATAGGAGAGGTAGTCCTACCAGTGCGCTCTCGTCTCCGATCTTTTCGGCACATTTGAATATGGTTGCCGCGGCTATGAAGCTCTCAACTGCGCTTCTTTCTCTCGTGCCATCGTACCGAGCCGTACAAGTGGTGAACATACCCGTACGCTGTGGCTCTGTTTGCGTTCGCTTTATTGAATTCAGGAATTCTGCGAATTGCTCCTGAGTAAAGCTGATGATAGCGCCTTCCCCATTGGCTTGCATCTTGAAGCGAGGGCTGCTGCGCGGACGCGAAATTTTCACTGATGTTAACACTTTTGCACAATGTATCCGGCCACTTAGTTGGGCGCCAGTTTATAAGACTTTTGGTGGCTTAAAACACAGTTTATTGTTTAGGTTACACAGGTTACAATAGCAAAATAGTCACAGTTTACAATTTACACGAATACACTTTGAAAATAACATTTATCGACTAGGCAAGGATTTATATAGGGTCCTTGCGGGATAGTAATTGGGAACAACAAAATAGAATCGAGTCGCGGCACAACTGTTCGGGACTAGCCTAGGTTTGCTTGGGGCGGATTACTGTCTCTCAAGGGCTGTGCGCAGCACAGGTAGCCAAGAAGAGGAGCGCGCCTTTAGCGAGTCTAGTAGTCTTCAAGTCGGTTGCTTAGCAATGGTAGTAGATAGCTGTCCTCAGAGGGCCGTGCGGGGCACGGGTAGCCAGCTGAAGGAGGGTACTAGCCAAGGCGAGCAGACAGGAGAACTGTACTGTGTAAGGGTGAGTTGCTGCTTTTAAGGGCTTCATCCCGTGTCAGCAGCGTAGGGGATGGTCGGACGCGTGGGGGGGATGCGTAGAAAGCGTTCTGCGCATCTCGTCGCCTGCGTGCAGCAAGACAGGGACAATGCCATATGGGGAGAGAGAGATGGTGTATTGGCAGTAATATTCCGCGCGCTACAACTTTATTTTTGATAAACGTTTTCGTAACCCAATTTCTGGAATAATAATTTTGGTTTCGGTGTCATTTTTAACATCTAAACACCCTGTCTAGACTTTGTTGGTTGATGATGTAACTACATCAGATTAATCATTTTATTGTGGATACAACAAAAATGTGCATAGTTTGCATAATAAATGACATCCTTTGCGAAAATCTTTAAAATGTAGATATAACACTTTTGAGTAGATTAAGTTTACCATTTTTGTGTTATTTGAATGATATATCAAGTTATTATAAGTTCTTAAGTTATTCTATGATACCGAGTTGATATCGGTCCTCTCAAAAATGGTATTCCATCACGAATTAACATTAAAATACAAGCATACCTAATAATGAATTATTACACATAATTCTCGATGTCTACCTTACATTTTGTATGACCTTCGACATAGATATAAGAATTTAGTGTTATTAGAAAAGTGAAAAATATTAATATTAAAAAAATTATTGCAGATTACATGCCTAGAGGTCTTGCATTCATTTTATCAAAACCTTCCACGATGTTCTCGTGTATTCAGCTATTTCAGGTAGAAAGTGGAAATGGACTTTCTGTTTAAATTAATGAATAAAAAAACACAAGTAGATGCCGTATACACCGATTTCAGTAAGGCTTTCGACAAAGTTAGTCACCCTATCTTAATGAATAAACAGGATAAAATCGGCATACACGGAAATCTGCTTCGTTGGTTAGAATCATATTTATCAAATAGAAGTCAATTAGTTACTGTTTACGGTTTTAACTCTTCCCCAATATTAGTTACGTCGGGCGTTCCACAAGGATCACACCTTGGACCCTTGCTTTTCTTAATCTTCATCAACGACCTTACATGTAAACTCCACTGTAATTTTTCTCTATACGCTGACGACCTCAAGATATATAAAGCAATTAAATCTATGGAAGATTGTGAACTCTTACAACAAGACCTTAACACATTATCTGCCTGGTGTATTGACAATGAAATGGAATTGAATATAGCTAAGTGCAAAGTTATAAATTTCACCAAGAACACCAACAAAACTCTATACTCATATAGCATATGTGGTCACAATCTGGAAACAGTTGAATCGATAAAAGATTTAGGAATTATATTCGACAACAAACTAACGTTCAACCAACACATAGAATACATTGTAAATAAATCAAATAAAGTACTAGGTTTTATTGTAAGATCAACTAAACTGTTCAAGAACTCTAATAGCCTAATAATTCTATTCAATTCTTTAATCCGTAGTGTTCTTGAGTACGGGTCAACAGTCTGGAATCCACATTACATTACACAGGTATCCAGACTTGAATCTGTCAAAAGAAAATTTACACGGATTTTGTCTTATCGATCAGGTGTCTACCATTTTCTAAATGGGTATGAACAAAGATTTACATATATTTCAAATTAGAGAGTTTAGTTAAAAGACGAAATATAAATGACCTCTTAATGCTTTACAAAATTGTGAATAATCGTGTAAATAGTAACTTAGTCAATCAAATCAATTTTTACGCCAGGCCCAAATATACTAGAAATATGAACATATTTTGGACCGAAATTTTTGCCAATAACACTGGATATTTTAATCCTATGTCAAGAATGTCTCGATCATACAATGATCTTGCTAAAACACACACTGTCATAGATATTTTTGCAAATAATATAACTTGTTTCAAGAAAAATCTCCACGATTTCTGTACTTTTTGTACTAAAAAAAAGAAAAATAAATAAATAAAAAAATTGTTTAATGGTTTAGAATTTTTTTTTATATATACTCTTTAAATTTTTCTACTTATTATGTGCTTCAATCTTTGTAATTAAGTTTTAAGTTTTGTATATAAATACTGTCATTGTTTTACATGTTTGCTTATGTGAATGTGCAAATGTGATTGCTGCAGACACATTAGTCTAGGGATATTTATAATTGTACTTTTTTATTTTGTAATCCATAATTAATGTTTTTATAAATATCCTGTTTGTGTCTCGAATTAATAGATAAAAATAAAAAAAAAGTAAACCGTATAGGTACACAAAATGATTTGAACGTTAAAAGATGGATTAAAGAATTATTAGATTAAAGAAAAGAAACGTTAAAAGATTTATTTGACGATAAAATTAGGAATTATGTTTCAATAGAATCATTCAAAAAACGTTTAATCCTGAAAAAAAAACTAAAAAATCTCTGTAATTCTAAAACTAGTGATAACCAACCACCATCTTCACAACATATATTTTATGATCGGGTACAAAATTTATCTTCTGTACAGTTTACCCCAAAAGAGATTACATTACTCTCAAAAGGTTTAAAACACAACCTTCACTATACTAAAAATAATGTTAACAGTGCGATTGAAAATGTAGCAGTGGACATGCAGACAGCCTTACAATTCTTTCCAACTACATACCAATATAAGAGTGCTGAAATTCTTCAAGATTTAATCCCTAAATATATTCCAAAGTTTTATCCAGAAAATCAACAAGCAAACAATATTCGTAAAAAATTAACTAATGAAAATTTAGTTTTAACAAAAGCTGACAAAGGCAATACAATAATAATAATGAACCGTTCGGAATACAACTCTAAAGTGCACAACTTCATCAGTAATGACAATTTCGAAACTCTACGAACTGACCCTACTAATAAGTTTCAACAACACATCAAAAACGCATTAAAAGTTTGTAAATCACCAGTTTTTCAAAATCTGTCATATGATAATGTCAAATTCCTCACGAAAAACCCAAAAATCCCAAGACTATATGGATTCTTAAAAATCCACAAAACTAATAGCCCCATTAGACCTGTAGTATCATGCTGTAATTCCCCAAATTACAAATTAGCTTCCTTTGTGACTCACTTATTTAATAATTCAAATGTATTTTCCCCTGTGTATACAATTAAGAATTCTTATGAATTAGTCAATAATTTAAAAGATTTGTCTCTACCCAATAACTGTAAATTAGTTTCTTTCGATGTTGTAAATTTATTCCCAAATGTACCTGTACCCGAATGTAGAACTATACTGTCTAATTTATTAACAAATTCAAACCTACCAAAAGATCTTTCTGACGATCTTGCCCGAATGTTTAACATCTGTCTTAACCAAAACTACTTTAAATTTAATGACGCTATAGTCCAACAAAAATACGGACTACCCATGGGTCTTCCTACGAGTCCTCTATTTGCTGACATCTTCATGGATAACTTGGAAAAAAATATTTTTAGTTCTAACTCACCTCTTTTAAATAACGTTTTTATGTGGAAACGTTATGTTGATGACATTTTTTGCATATGGAAAGGTACAGAACGTCAACTTAATTCCTTCTTGTCCCTCCTTAATTCGTTCCATAAAAATATTCAGTTTACAGTAGAAATAGGTACTAATTACAGTTTAAATTTTCTAGACCTATCCCTTTCCATTATTAATAATAAATTTAATTTTAATATTTATAGAAAACCTACTTTTACCGATACAGTCATTCATAGTACTTCTAACCATCCCATTTCCCATAAACATTCTGCCTTCCACTCTATGGTCCACAGACTTGTCACTATTCCGCTATCTAAAGTTAACTTCAATATTGAACTCTCTATAATCAAATCTATCGCCATAAATAACGGATATACCCATACCTTAATTGATAAAATCCTTGCAAAAAAACAACGACTCATATTTTGTAATAAATTCCTGTACAATAGTATCCCCAACATCGCAGTAAATAAAAACCATGGTTGGCGTAGAATTTTATACATTAATAATTTCTCGTCCTCATGTGTTTTAAAATTTCCAACAGAAATTAAAGCCGCTTTTTATACCAATAATAACCTAGGTAAACTTTTAATTAACTCAAAAGATAAAGAAAATAATTTAAGTCATTCTGGCATCTATAAACTTAAATGTAACGACTGCGAAGCATTTTACATTGGTAAAACTGCAAGAAATGTTCAAACGCGGGTAGTTGAGCACTTGAGATGCTTAAACAACATAGGTTTTTCGGAATTTGCAACACATTTAATAGATAAAGATCACTCATTTGATAAGCCTTCAGGTGTAGAAGTATTACATAGAAACGGGATAGGTCTACGCCTCAACAATTTAGAAGCACTCGAGATAAAAAAATCCCTTAAAGTCAATAAAATCAACTTACTAAATAAACAATTAGATTTAACAAACAGCCCCATTTTAAATATATTTCCATTTCCTGCACCTATGTTTACCCCCTCTCTCCTACCTAAGTCTTCCACCCCCACCAAAGTTGATGTTCTCTCTCCCTCTTCCAGCTTAACTATAAGTACCCATACACCTCTGTAATTAATTTAATATGTTTTTATTAACCCTGATGAAGGTTCGGGCTGAACTGAAACCGGTTGGTTATAAATATATACAATAAAGTGGTATTTAAACAAAGTTATTTTATTTTAATTATTAAAAGATGGAGTTTAAATTTTAAGTATCACTTTCTACGCGCATTTATCGGCGATATTAATTATCACGATGGCAGACGATTAGTAATTACGAGGGAAGATTCGCAGTAGTCGGAGCAGTTTTAAGTGTAAAGAGCTCTTACAGTATTTCCAACCTGTCTTACATTTTCATACCCGTAAACCGATAAAAGATCGTGACAACGCAAAAAAATCCAAAACGAGGTGACAAGTCTTTGGAAAGAGAGTACATTCGACGCAATACCTGAGAAATTGTTGTATAATTTTGGCAACCACCGCGATAAGTTCTTATCAATATCTTCTTCTGTAAAGTATTATCAATTTTTAAATCTGTCTTTTCTGCTCAGTCACTTCGCTGCTTTAAATGAGTCTAGTTAAAACTGCGGTCGTTTGCAGACTCGGTCACTGTGCAGGTATGTAGCTTGACAGAGTTCTTAAAATTTCTATTCACGCTCACGGTGAAAAAAAATCTATAAAAAGAACATTATTTAATATTTTCTTGGAACGTCTACAGTTTTTACCGAGAAGAAAGCTTTCAAGTTCATGAAATTTCATTTTTATTTTTTTTTAAATTATGATTGCTTTTTGTCAATGTAACCAGAGTAAACAGGGATTCTCTCTATTCAACACAAATTAATGTGCGGATTATATTATTTTTTCGTGGAATTTTGATCTACAAAGAAGTCGAGTTGAAGGCAAGAAAAATTGATATTTGAAGGTTTTCATATTTTTCAATTAAATTAAATTCTAATAATTTGGACGATGGAATGTTGAAAGGGCAGAAAATATGAATAGTTTCCTCCAAAAGGGCCGCACAAAGTACCTGAACCGCTCCCAACTAGCAAATATTTAAGTAACCGATCAAAAGAGCAAAGTAAAGTGTCTATGTAATTAATTGTGACTATTATAGTAAATACGGTCTTCCCATCAATGTAAAAGTATTTATTGACTAAGGGCGCTCGCAGACGAGAGACTTTAGTAGCGGCGACAGTTGGAAAACTATTCCAAAATTCATGCGAATTAAAAAAGTTTTCTAACTTAAATGTCTCGCGTTTGCGCATCTCCATATACCGTAATAGATTTTTATGCTGTTGCAAGGCAACAGTCTCCACAACTAAAGGCTCTCGTCTGCGGGCGCCCTTACTTGCTAATTGGTAGCGGCTCTCGTGCGTTGTGCAGCCCGTCTGGAGGCAACTAATCACGTAGATACTTAGCTAGCAATTAATTAATTATAAATTTAATATTTAGTTGTTTTAAATACATGTAGAATTAGGAAAGAATTTTTAAATATTTATACTGAGAGATCAGTAGGATTTATAGGTCCAATTTGAAGTTCTACCGAGCCGAACCCTCTGATATGAAAATATCTGGTGAATTATTTTCCCATTTGATCTCTGGGGATTTGACGTGTTGTTTTGTATTTATTATGCTTATATAATGCAAGTGCATAATGTGGATTGACTAGATGATAATTTGTGGAAAAGTGTGTAGAAGGTTTTAGTTTTTCCTGTGGGGAAGATTAATCAGGACATAAAGTCGGAGAGACAAAAAATTTAAAACTAATCATTCCTTAATTATGGAAATTCACAAATGTTGTGTTGTGAATTGAAAAACTCACTCGTCAGAGAATTGAATTTCTTACATATTAAATGTTGAAAAAAATCACTATAGTAAGTAATACGCTGTTATATTATATTATCCACGAACAAAGTAGAACCCAAGTAGAACCTAAACTATCAGATCTAAAATATCAAGAATCGTTTTTATAATGGAAGCAAATTGATGAGTTGCTTTTAATCAAATAAATATTAATGAAGTTTTTTTTTTAATCTGCGAACATTTCCGCAACATTATAATGCTTAAAACATCTCATACTTAAATAATGAAATGTGAAGTCTTTTAGGCATTCAGCCTAGCTAGTAAAAAATACTTCCATATTTTAGCTTTTCATATATTGACTAAAGACAACATAAACTCTATTTTGAATTCTTACAAAAAAAATATGTCTTAACTGGGCTACCAAAGAGCTGGCTTCGTCGTATTTTGGTAGACTGACACATGAGATTCCCATCCTTGAAAAAAATTGTGTGATTATATCAGACATATTATTTTTTACTGTTACCGCGTGCATTTATTTATAATTCCATGAAAGAGGTATAAGTAGTAAAGTAGGTAATATTAAATCCAGTAAATCAACGTTTGTATTGCGCTAACAATGGATACAAAATTTATTTTTTTGGTTTTCCTCCAGAGTTACTATTATAATTTGTATTGTATTAAACGAAAAAAAAATTAAGTGATAGTTTTCTTGCAGATTCCCTGCATAAAAGGAATGATGTGTTTTAAAAGGTGACCGGCTTACTCATAAAAATTATAATTCATCACATCTTTAAAAAGTTATATAAAATCATGGAAAGTGATGAAACAAAAACTTTATTAACTGGGTTAAGTAGGTTAGGTTAGGTTAGATTTAAATTTTTTTTTCTTATTTTCTAATGACTTTATATCACTTTTTAAAAGTGTGTTGAATTGTCACTGTGTTGAGTTATCATAAAAAATATTATTTTATTTAAAACGTCAAAAAATTATAAAAAAATAATAAAAGTGTTTTTTATCATCTTTTTTCATGTCTGAAAATTAAATATTCCAATTTTTAATATCAAAGTACATTTCAAATATACAAATCTTACTTTCCTTATCTTTTATTCTTACGAAAAATATGTCTTTTTGAAAAAATATATAGCACTTTCATAATTGGAAATTTTCTGAAATTTCATAAGAAATTTCAATAGATAAACAACCCTCTTTTGTTGTATAATCAATGTCAGTTTCTATTTTACGATTATATTAGTAAGGTTTTTACATGCACGGCTGTTTATCAATAATATGAAATATTCACAATGTTTATTATTAGTAAGGCTGGTAGTCTTTTGTTGTTTATACTCCGCTAACAATTGTGGAATCTATAGGTATTTAGAGATTGAATTAATCGATAACGGTGAACTGGTATGTCATCAAAATGACAATTCAACACACCTACAAAAAGTGATATAAAGTCAAGAAAAGTGATGAAACAAAAACTAGGTTAAATAGGTTATATAAGTAACTATTAAACCTAGTTTTTGTTTCATCACTTTTAATGACTCTATATCTTTTTTAAAGGTGTGTTGAATTATCGTTTTGATAAAATATCATCGATTAATAAATTTTTATATCCACGTACAAATTGAAGATGCAAAACATCTACCGTCCAGTTCGACATATTTTGGACTTACCTCAGCGTAGTTATGGTTGTACGAAATGAAAGTAATAACACTACATATATTAGAAATTAAGGTCGCGTGACAGACTATCCCGTAAGTGTCACCCAAACTACGCCCGCTAAACCACGTTTAAGCCGGGCGTAAAATGTAAAAACCTAGCAAAATGTCAGGTAATACTTCGTTATCATCCATCACGGTAACATTTATTCCTCGGCGATGAATAAAGGTTTGATTGATCGCCCCCGGTGAGACTGCGAAAACTCAGTCCATTAGCTGTGACTAAGTGTGATCCTCATCCTCGACCACTTAAAGCGGGACGTGAACCAACCTGGCCTTTTGATGTTCCTATGGTGATTGATTCGTCACCCATATCGTCATCATCACCACCCGGGTATCTGCCTCCGAGGGTTCAACTTATATATGTATGTAGTTATTTGTCTATACTTGTTTGTATATTCTTATTTGCATCATACGTTTATCCTGACGAAGAAATAATTGGTTTCGAAACATTTCGAGGGCTTTTTGACCGCCTCGGGGGTAAGGCTCTCGAGCAAGATAGAGTTCGCGGTTTCAAACCATGGCGTGCGCAAGTAAATTTTATCTGATTAATAACTATTATTACATAAATTAATCATTTAAAATAATACATAGTATATTTGCGGCACGTTCCCGAGGGGAATGTACTCTGACTATCTCCCTGGTGTAAGACCACCATTCAGAATTTAAACATCGCTTGAAATGGTTTTGGCCGTGTTAAGTGACCAGATCTGAATAGCCATGTAAGTCCCCACCTTCCTCTTCCCCATCTCTTTCCTCTCCGCACTACCTTCAGCCTCACAACATACCCCAATTGGGGATGCCATAGATGGTTGGTCCAGCAGTTGGAACTCTTGTGCAGTTTCGTAATAATAAATAAAGAGTGGTGTATTCAATTTTATTCATTTTTAATCAATTAAAATGACGTCACAAAGTAAATTTAAGATTATTGAAGAAGGAAATAATCTTGCCTCTGTGTATAACATGTTTCTCATAAAATATTCACGTGTGTAAGTTTCTTTTAAGATTTTAATTTGATTAATTTGTTCTAATTGGTTCAATGGGGAAATGTTTGTTATTTTTACGATTTCATAAATATATTGTTTTCTCATTTGGGTCGCTTTAAAATTAGGTGCTTAAAAAAATTAAGTATTACTTTTCTCGCGAAATGCACTCGTAAATTGTAAAAATACTGCCATGATTAAATTGTACCATCGTCATCAAAAGTTCGTACCGTAAAAATATCCACTGCCCACATTTATCCATCGTTAATCTTTTATAATGATTGTAAAAATAACCACTATCAAAATTTTCACCACCACCATCTTCAAAATCTTAACCATTTGAAAGCCATATAGTACATAATTGCATTTCTATCTTATATACAATAAAAGGAAGCCACTTTGGGATTTTTATACAAAACAACTAAATCAAGTCTGTACATCGTAAATGTCCAACTACACACTATTATCATATTTCTCATTTATATATAAGGTGTATGCGAAACAACTAGTGTACCCATCGGAAACTTCAATGTTGGTTTTGAAACAAACTAAGCCAATAACTCTTTCATTCCCACTGGCGGAGTTTCGCGGAAATCGTTCGCAATAGGCAATAGGCAGTATCAGTAAAACCAGGTGAATGTTGAATGTTTTCCTCTGTTGTAGAATTGTGAACAAGTAAAACTTCTTAAAGTTTACGCAGTTAGCTAGAGTTTCATTTTATAGTAGTTACTATAAGTTGCAAGAATTTTACTAATAGCGCAATTATATTATGTGCTTAAATATTGCGGTGTTCTGTTAGGTATAGAATACATTTTTAAAATTTTAATATAATAAATTTGAATGAAAAATTGATTATTGTCTATTAAAAAAAGATTTTTAACAAACAATTTCAAAGGAAGATAGGATTAAATTAGCACACGGCACACGGAAACGTTCACAACAAAATGGACAGTGTCTCTGAAAATCCAACCATGCACTCTTGCTAGAATGTCTATTTTTTATACTGTGTGAAATAAGGTGAAAAATATTACTACTTAAAAAAACATTCATTTATATATAGAACAACAATCGCTGATTCTGAACGTGTAAGTTTTAGTGGATATTATTATACGTAGAATTTATAAATCATTATTTTAAAATGAATAAAACATCATCACATTAAAACGCCCTGTTTGGTTGGTATGACTGAATCTGTTGATTCTGCCGTCAATATTTCACATTTCATTCTGGTTTTGTGTGATTTTTTTATTGGCAAGTTGCCATTTCATATTATATGTATAGTATATTACTATAAACAATATATAACAAATGTATTAATTCAAATCCACAAAGATAAGCTAATAATAGAGTGATAGAGCACCAGACCGAGAACTACGGGATAAATAATAATCCCTAAACACCACTACACATACTCAGCCATTAAATGTTTAAAAAAACTCCCTAAAGAAATACAACTTGAAAAAAATTGTGAATTTTTTAACGAAACTTTTAACTCGTAGCTGTACCTATAAATACACTGTAACTCTTATTGTTATTTATTGTTGGGAAGTTAGTTAGCTAAGAGCTTCACAGATGCGCTCATAGAGGGCAGTGCAAAGAGCTTGCTTGAAAGTCTGCAAGATGGCATCTAGTAGTCAGTAGTCGCTAGGGCCAGTTAGACTGCTTCCAGACAAACTTGGTGTTTGCAGATCTCATTTAGCCAGCTCCTAGTTAGGTCGACCATCGAAGTCACTCTTGTAATACGCGAAGTATTGAATAAATCTCTGATTTAACATAAAGAAATTATTCTCTAAAATCTCCTTCCACGACGAGTTGGAGAACTGTATGTGGGAACACAACATTTATTTAATATGTTTATATAAAACCCCGATGAAGGTGATTCAAGGTGAAGCGAAACCGGTTTATTTATGTAAAATATAAAAGAAAAGTGGTATTAAAAACAAAGTTATTATAATTATGTATTTCAGTCCAGATTGAAGTATTTAATAATACCAAAGGTGTCAATAAATCATCATAAGTAGACAACAGGTATCACCTACTCCAATGTCATTCCTTTATTTATATAAATTGCTGCATGGTGCACCCATAACAAATTTCCACATTACCTAGAAACATAATAGTAAGGAACAATTCAAACAAACTGATATGGAGATACCACAATAAAATATAATGTATGTATTATTCCTAAGTGAAATAGTAAACAAAGCAATATTTTAACAAGTATACATATACATATAATATATCTATTATATTGCAAATAGTTAATAATGCTAGTAATCACCAAATGAAGTATAAATACCGTAGCATATAGTTTTAAGCAAAAATGAACTAGTCTGAAGATGGAAGTTGCTAGATGGCTGAAAAGAAATAAAAGTTGCTTGTTTAAAAAAATAGTTTTATCGTACACTTACTTGTCTTCTTGAATTTTTCAAATGTATGTATTGTATCGATTATAAAGCGTATGTAAAAAAATGTTTCAGTATTCAGAGTGTATCTTATAATATAATCGATTCGTCTTATTATCTATAATTTACGGTTATGGGTGGATAACCACCAGTTGACACCTTTGAAGCCGCGATAGTATCAATTTATTCTTGCTCTTTGCAAAATAGGTATCAGCTGCTTGAGGGAAAATCACGGAGTCACTGAATCAGACTGTACAGAAAACGATATTTTATTTGAAAATACGGAGATCGACCACATATGTAAGTAATTCAGAAAACAAATGGTTTAGGGAATCTGAGTAAGATTCTGTCTGGTGATAAAGTAGGTAGAGAGAAAATAAATAATATACCACGTTTAAAATTTTCGGATTGTTTTGAGAGCGTATTAAATTAGAAGAAAAAAGAAAGAAAGATGTGAAATATCGATGTTGATTGTTTTTGAAGGAAGTGAAAATGAAAGTAAACAAGTTTTTATTTTTTTTATAATAAAACAATTATTTATTTTTTGGAATAACTTAATGAGTAAAACCTCAAATTGTAATATTTAATTATTTAACACAATGGTCTTGGGTTAATTTCAGCTGATTACGGAAATTTTTGATTATTAACCGCCCCACAGAGATGAAAGTGGACCTCGTCACTACTGAAAGAACGGTCATTTTCAAGAAACGTTCGGCCGGTGAAACACCGGGGTTGTCCGGGCCAAACCATGGTAACGACTGAAAACGGCAAGACCTTTCCGACTCAAAGAGAACCTCCCAGGATCCTACCCCCACCACACGGGATGTACCGGCCCTTCAAAACTGCACCGTCTGTTTTGCTACACCCTGTATTACATCATCATCGTTTAGAATATATCAAAGTTTCGCACAGAGTTTTGGCGATCGAGCGGAAAGATCTGACAAGTCATGAGATTGGCCGGATGAAGCGTCGTTCCGTGCGAGAGCGTCGTGCCGTCTTGCCACACTTTCTACGCAAAAGTAGGTTTTACCCCTCTAGGCGCGCCAAAGAACTTTCACATCAAAAATCTGAAAGAGTTGGTGAGTTTAAAGTCGAAACATCTTGCCGAGGGAGCGTAGAGGGAAGTAACCTACCCCTGGACCTGAAGCTGTGAGCCCGGCAAATACTTATTACGTCCCAGCTCCCAGTTCTCAGGTCCGCAGTTTATTCTCGCGCACCGCTAACCTCGTTGTACCGTTATTGCCCGCTCTGTCAAACTACGTTTATATTAACTGCGGCAAAATAAATAATAAGAGCAACTAAAACAAGCTGATATTATTTTCAGGGAGGCTTTTCTGCGACGGTAAAAAATTGAGGGCTTCTGGTATTACTGTAGCGAGGAAATTGAATACATTTCAAAATTAGTTTTTTTTTAAAATAACGGGTGAATTGGTGGGTAGTAGACGTAACCAAAAATGAAAATCTAGATTTATTTATCGTGGTGATACCATGTTCAATTTGTAATAAAAAAATAGAATATTATGACTTTAAAAATCCGGGAATTTTAAGTTGGTGTAACAAGGCCAGATCCTCAGTTTTACCCATAAATGACCAGTTTTCTTGGATGTTGAGGTTTTTTTTGTATAATTAAATGGAACCGTTTTTGGATCGAAGTATTCATTACAGTTGAATTGCAACAGTACCAAATAATTCTTGATATTTTAACCTAATTTAAAAGCAGTAAGTTTTCTTACGTCATCTTTTTGAAATCTTATGTCAGTGTTCGCTCGCGATATCGTGGAATCTATCTTAAATTAGAATTCAAAAACATTTATTGCACAAAAATACATAATATAGAGGGTAAAGCTTATAGGTTACATCATATTTCTACCAGCTAGGTTACCTTACGTTTACTATATTTAGGTTGTAAAATATTTTAATTTTTTTTAATTTTGTTGATTGTTGATTTTGTTGATCGATGAGTTTTATTTTCGTGGTCTCTCGTCTTGTGCATGAAATAATAACATTTAACATGTAAGCAAATTAATTAACTCTTAAGTGAATTCTCTTAGAACTGTACAAAACCATTAAAATATGAAGTAAATTACAAATCTTTCATATAAAATGCAGCTACCACCAATTTCCTTTCAGGGGTCAAAAAAGCTTACACGAAAATTATTTTGATTGATCCTTGAATTCAATTCAAGAATAAATTTAAAAATAAATAGTTTTTCGAAAGAAACAGATTAATTACCTAAATCAGGAAAATAATAAATTATTTTTATTTAACACGGTTTGTTGGTGGTGAAATATGAAGGACGGCAATTTTTAACAAGGATTTTTTTAAATATATCAATTTTAGTGGCGGGTATGGTTACCGCTGCCACGAGAACCATTTATTGACCCCAAGTGGTTTTCAACGTTTGGTGACTTAGCAAAGGTGCCTGGGTTCACGGGGTGAGGTTTGTCTGGGTCTTAGCGGTTTGCCAACCAACCTAGTGCGTGGCTGGCCGGAACGGTAGATAGTGGTTGAGGAAGACTGCAGTGGGAGGGATGGATTCATCTGCACCCATCAACTAAAGAGCAATTTATTTCATTATAAAACTAATAAATGTTGTAAGATAAGTTTTTTGAGCTGGTAAAAGCGGATCTAATTTGAGATGTAAATTGGCACCATATACAATCTAGCATCAGATGACTTAACCCTTTCAGCCCCAGTGTTATTTCAAATTAACATGAATTTTCTGATTTTTTGATTCACCATAACGGTAGCGATTTATAAAGCCATGTTTTTGTTTTCTTATAGCTTGTAATCTTTTGTGTGGCGTCTATTTTTTCCGCTCGGCTGAAATCCTTATTCCCGCCACAACAACGATAAATATTTTGACATCTGCTGATTGTGACTTTCATCGAATTTCTGCCGTCATTGATTAATTAATTTAAGGTGAGATATCAATATTTTCCACTCGAATTATAAATATTTTAACGCGTTAAGATATATTCTGTAATAATAATATCAGTTCAATTCACTGTTCACAGTCATTTGCCAGAATATTGTAAATGAATTTCAATGTTCATTCAAATTAACACTTGTAGTGACGGACGTGTTTTCGGCTAGTATGGCGAATTTTTAAAGATTTACTATCCTAGATTATTTATTTATTTCTGAATGAATTTTACTTTAAATGTTATTTTTTGTACTTTAGAGATTATCACTACATAGTAAATGTGCATTTTTGACATGAAACAGTTATTTGTATTACTTTTGTGGTATGTTTATTTTACCTTACTATTTGAAAAATACCCTCTGACGTCCAATGTTAATTCAAATTAACATAGAATAATTTCTTAAAAAAACCAAAAAGAGTGTTTTTTAAATATGGCTCCATGAAAATTTTGGGATTCTGTTTACTTAATATTAGGATTTTCTCATTAAAAAGTTTGCCGACCCCTAATCTAGGAGAATGAACTTTTTTAAATTGAAGTGATAATACTGTTCAATGAATTTGCCTGTATATATTTTCTAAAGATAAGGTTAAATTACAATCATGCCTAGTAGAAAAAAATGGATTTCAGGAACAATGTCTCAAAGATATAAACCGTTTTGGTTGGTTCGTTTTATTGTGATTTTACAGTATTTGTAGAAAAATGTACTAAGTCGTCCCACATCCAATCTTACGAGCTTTTTCAGTTTCATTTTGTAATAAACGTAAAATAAATTGCACAAGTGAGCGACCTGGGAGCCCTTAGGGTCAAATTTACGTGCAGGTTAACTGCGCGTCCGCCCAGGGCGGCCGGCTGCCCGCGTCCTAAGTAATGGCTAACGTTCATGGAATTATAGACCCTAGTCTCGAATGAATAAGACGGCTTAGAGAATGACGAGTGTTGGGATATTTATGTATAAAACTTATTGGAGTAACACAATATTTTCAAAAGCGAACATCAGAAAAATAGTCAAAGGCGAGATTTATTACGTTTACAACCAACATATAGGAACAAGGTCACTTTTTGGATCGTGGCACAACTTTGAGGCTGAACGTTTTCACCAAAAATTTCATACAATTCTGGTAAAGTGACATATCATTGACATTGTGGCATTTTTTAGCAATAAATCTCTATAATGTGCCTACCTATTAAAACATGCAAAATTTATAAAAAAACATTCAGGAGCCCAATAGGCCGAAGATATGTATAGCGAACCTAAAAATTCCTGGAAAGAGAAAAGTGCGATTTTGTAAATGAACGACATTGAAGCCAAATCATGGATGAGGGGAAATTTGAAAAAAATATATCACTGAGTAATATCATTCGTCTGGGCCTTTGATGAGACAGGGAATGGGACATGTAATTATTTCAAAAGAATATATGTAAGACTGTTTGTTTCTCTAATAAACTAAAATAAAAAATTAATTAAATTAAGGAGATAAACCATTTTTTACACATCTTCCCTAACAACCCAAAAATGCGTATAAAACTGGTTTTTAATTATTTTGTAAATAATTTTATATTGTAATAAACGCAGCAATATTGTAATAAACGTATGAATGTCTCATAATGTACTTTAATCTCAATAATCTCCAAAAAAATCACTGAATAAAACCCTTTTTTAAAGAATTATTTGGAACCAAATAACTTCAAGATTTTCTAGATAAAAATGAAATATGGGAAGCGACTTATTTACATTTCAAGATGAATTATAACGTTTACAATGGATGAATAAAAATTGTTTACTTGTTCAAATCGCAGGTATTGTTTTTTACCGTTCTTATTATAATTTAACGGTAGGAACATATACAACAATGAAGGGGATTCCCTTTTGAGAAGCAGAAAGGGTTTTATTATTTATTATTCGGGGTTATGAAATATTCAGGGTTTTTTATAAACAATGTCTATAAATTCATATTGACCGCCGGAAAAGGAGCTCTACCTTCATTTAAAAATAGAATAATACTTCTACCACTGAACATTAATCACTAGAACTGAGTTCCAATATGATGTGAATTAAAACTGATGCGTTAAATTTATATTAGACATTTTGACCCGCAGGCAAGCCAATGAAATCTGATTAAGTCTAAACGCGACGCAATATTGTACGACGATCCAAACCAACATTGCATTTGTATTGCGGATAAAACTGTTTATTCATATTTATATTGCGTATGTACGGGCGCAAACAAATAATTTTTCTTAATTTTGTAAATCAACACCTTGTAAAAATCGTATTTTTATAAAATAAATCAATTAACGCCATCTATAAATACGTTGATTATAGATATAAGAAAGAATTTCGATACCCTTGAAAAATATCATAACTGAAAAAGTAACAATTTCATCGAAGTACAAGAAAATTGGGTGTAATTAAGCAAAATGGAACCAAGTAACTATTTTAGGTATTTTTACCTTTGGATGGATGCATAGGAAAATGTCCCTAATTATGTAAAAGAGAACCAAGCATATTTTTTCTTATTTTGCACCGAAATTGAATTGTTTCCTTCATGCTTAACAAGGCTATATATGAAGAAATTTTTTTTATATGAATTGAAGCAACTAAATAGTTCTTTTTAATAAATACATTGCAGTCATGGAACTTATGTAAAAGAGAACCACGCACTTGGTTCTCATAATATACTATTGCGTTATGCTTCATAATGTTACTCGGTTCTCTTTTAAAAATTAATTTAGTATCGTCAAAATATTGCCTTGCTGTCTAAAATCCCACACCCGACAAAGAACGATCTACATAATCTTCAAAAACTAGATTAGCAAGTGTGCATGAGGATGTACAGGGTTTTCCAATAAGAGGTGTTATTTTATTTTAGAGGTGTTGTTGATAATCGGCCGCCTTGAGTTCTTTTGTTAACTGAACTTTAGAAGCCTTAAGACACAAATGACGTTTGTGGAATGCCTAATTCCAAAGAACGACGAGGAATGGACAAACCTGGGTTTTCTTCAACACTTTCGGCTACAGCAGCAATACTCTCGGCTGTTCTTGTTCGACGTGCACGGGTTTTATTCTTCACATCACTAAGTTGTTCAAACAGCTCGAATTTTTCCACCAATTTCTGTATTGCGGTCCGACAAGGTGCTTCGAGACGATCCAAAAATGTTCGAGTTTTACGAACCGTCTTTGCCAAAAATTCACCATTTTTATAGTGAATTTTAATAATTTCAATACGTTTTTGAAGCGTGTATCGTTCCATTTTTATTAATGACGTAGTTTCTACTTGTCAAATGTCAAAAAATGACAGCTTCAAAAATAGCATCTACTGAAATAACGGGCTATTCAAAATAATACCTCTTATTGGAAAACCCTATATATCGATATTGCTTTATACAACAGTAAAATATTTTCTCAGTATCGTCCTGGTGTAAGACCACCATTCTGAATTAGAACTTTGCTTGAAATGGCTTTATCCGGGCTTGGTGATCAGATCTGAATAGCCAGGTACTTTCTCATCTTCCTTTTCCCCACCTCCTTCCCCCTAACTTTGAAGATGATTTTCTCAACATTAGCAAAATGCTACTTGGTTCCCTTTTACTTAATTGCAGCCACTTGATCTTCGGGCACACAGAAACGCTCACAACGCAGTTCTATCGGTTTATCCCCTCCGTGAATAAGAAATATGATTGAAAAATATTTAGACTTTTATAAATATATTCATGAAAATCAAAAACACCGATTATTAATGATTTAAAAGCTTTACTGTGTAAACGCTCCATGGTTGATCGAACGAAATTTGATGTCAAATATACTCCGTGTTAACGTAATAATTAAACATCTCTTTCTGTTACATGCGTACTTTGATAATAAGAGGGAGAGGTCGCTATACAATTTTTGTATTGCGTAGTTAGGTAAGTTGATCTGAGTTTTTGAGATAATTTGTGGTTGTCTTTTTTAGTTTTATCGGCTGTTTTATAGGCTGTTTTTTCAGGAAATACTACTTATATCGTACTATTTCCTGAAATGTTAGAGGGGTTTTAAAATTGAAGCTATTCCATAATTATATGCAACTCAAAAAACTAGCGCGATCGCAACTAAAATCACCTACGTGCAAATTTAACGTTTTTGTAAAAGTGAGAAAGTAGGAACTCATTTAAAATTTACAATAAACCCACTGGCGAGAACCCGTCGTATTGCCGTGGCGTGAGCTACGTAGGTACATCGATGATACCGTGTATACTTCAGTGTACGGGTTTTGTATTTACAATTAATTTCAGTAGGAAATTTGGATATGAAAAATACAATTAATTTAGTTAGACGGTGAACATTGATAAAAAAATGTATTGGAATTCCTTACTAAATAATGAAAAAAATATCTTACAAAATGCACTAACTATAGGACGTTCAGCGCACGGATGATTTCAAGCACCCTTCCGCTTCTTACCACTCGGATTGTGATTGTTTTGGCGGGCTTAAAAATATTCAAACTTGGAGAATTAATTTAACCATGAAAACGAACTTTAAAAAAATATACCCTATTTTTGTTTACTTATTCGTATCTACCAATACAGGCACGGAAAGGCATTGCGGGTAGCTAAACAAAAGAAAAGGGCGTCGTTATAAGAACACTATTATATAAATTAGATCTACCTTTATACTAGCAGAAAGTCTTTATTTTTTCAATTTAGAAATCTCTTGAACGGTGAGCTTGAACTGGGAATAAATAATAATTGTTATTCATTTATTCTGGAATGTTGGAATGTTAGTGAGATCCCTCACATTCCATAAAATATATAAATTATCACGTAAGAAAGTACAAGTAAAAAAAATATATAACATAAAAGACTTTAATGGGAAATAACTGACTCCAGTGTGCTTCGATGCTGGAATTTGGACTCTGGCGGGATTCCATGGTGAGGAAATTTCTGGAGATGTTTATCCTTTCTCTTAATCCTACCACCCTGATTTTAACAATAAATTTTAATTTAATTACCTGTTTTGATTATTTTTATAGAAATTGTCGCCGTTGTTTCCACATAATGTTTGGAATTTCCATAACAGCAAAAGCATATATTTAAATTTTTTGACTACTTTTCCTAATTCATTTATTTCATGCCTAGTTTGCATTGTTATTTTAAATGATAAAACATTATTGATGGGATCAAGTTTTAAAGATTTTTCTGAGATTTCCCAAAGTTAAAAAAGCTTGTAGCTTATAACGTGACCAGATATATCGTTTCTACTCAACGTTTTCAGAGGTTAAGGATATACGATAAATCATCTTATAACTGGCTGTAGGTTTATTGCATGAATTCGTTGCTAATAGAAAGAAAACTGAGCGTTTGATTGTCCTAATAAGAACGCTCCGTTTGCCGTCTGCCCTCAGCTTATTGCATTTGTCGCACAACATGCAATAGAATTTACAATTTGGCAAACTTCAACAAGAGAATTTTGGAAGAGTTCTTGTTAATTACATGCACATGGTATTATAATATTTCTGTCAATGTTCGTATCGAATTTTACAAAATATTACCTTTTCCAGAATTTATTTATTTATACTTTAACCTACAAATTTGAACAGTTTACCCCCCACAAGAAGTGTTCAAAATATTAATTACAAATTAATATTTTGATTATTTACTTATTTTGAGTTAGTTTTAAGGCATGTTATCAAAAGTCCAGTGATTATCACTATTATTATTATTTTTTTATATTTATAAAAAATATAAACGAAATTAATTTTATATTGTTCTTTTATTGCCCATTAACACATAAAAAATACTTTTTTTAAACTACGGGTAAATAAAGAAAAAAGC
Organism: Hesperophylax consimilis; assembly: GCF_061612785.1. Taxonomy (NCBI): domain Eukaryota; kingdom Metazoa; phylum Arthropoda; class Insecta; order Trichoptera; family Limnephilidae; genus Hesperophylax; species Hesperophylax consimilis. The sequence continues at coordinate 19,908,442 of NC_142838.1, forward strand.
GTTTTTAGGGAGGGGTTATTTATTATCAGACGCCATCAATTCGCGCAGTTGAAGATTGCTTCATGAAACTTTATGCAAGATCTAGCTTTAAAATGATTCATGGCTCTTCTACAATCATAATATGTTTCACATCTTTGTCTTGAATTCCATAAATGAAAAAAATATTTTGGGCTTGAACATTCTTCCCCCAAAGCTTCTGAATTTGTCGAATCCCTCCAAACAAGTATACAATGTATTCAAAACAGCAGAATTCATGTAGGGGATTCCGTCGAGGGGATTTCCAGACTCCTCATTTCAATGACAGGCCGGGCTCTTCCCAGATCTTGGGGCACCTTTTCCGTCCAAATTTATCGCGTCTCCAGTGAAAATGGACAGTGTAAATCCTGTTTTGCATACACAATACACATTCCTCGCCGCGAGGGAGGCATTATAAGGATCTATTAGACTCCGGCTAGTTCCGGGTAGTTCAGGGAGGCTCAGAATTGTTCCGTCGCTCTGCCCACGTAAATGTGATCCTGGCAGCCACCGTTAGTTCACGGATTATTGCGTGCACTAAATAAGTGGACGGTTTTAAATATTCTTTTTAAAAAAATATTAGCGTAAGCTTGCCGGCTGTTGTTTTATGAAGGTGATTTCAAATATTGAAAAGACTGGGAGGTATTTCCAACGTCAGAAACAAAAGTCTCTTTGAAGTGGATTTGGTTGGTGCCTAGTTCTAAACTTTATCAAATCTCAATTTCAAACTTTATAAATAAATAATATTGTAGACAGCTTACCAAAATTAATTACATTGTACAATATTTCTCAATAAAATGAAATTATTGTCGACATTTCTTGATAGCTGATAATATTGAATGCATATTGTGTCATCTAAACCGCATCTCTGTGTAATGCAGGAAATTATTGTCTACATTTCTTGCTAGCTAATAATATTTAATGCATATTGTGTCATCTAAACCGCATCTCTGTGTAATGCAGGAAATTATTGTCTACATTTCTTGCTAGCTAATAATATTTAATGCATATTGTGTCATCTAAACCGCATCTCTGTGTAATACGGGAATATTAATCTCATTATTTAAATTTTCATTAAAATGGCCCAAGTGTTTATACCGACTAAACCTCTTGCACGGAGGGTCAATCGATTGCATGGTTTTAAAAAAAAAATATAAAGGTTTATTTTTCGAGTCAATATATCTTTTTTTTATTTGAAAACGTACAAGAATTCCAACTGCTCCCAGACGTGTGAAAGTATCCCCAATTGGAGTATGAAGTGAGGCTGGAGGTAGGGAGCGGAAGAAGATTGGGAAGAGGAAGATGTGGAAGTACCTGGCTATTCAGATCTGGTCATCAAATGGTGGTGGTCTATATGATCAAGTTCTAATGGTGGTACACCAGGCCGATACTGAGAGTATCTTCCACTCTAGAACGTGCCGCAAATACACTTTATATTATTTTTAATTTAATTTGTAAATTAATCCAAAATAATCAAATTAAATTTGCTTGCTACTCCGGGATTTGAAACCGCGACCACGGACCACGGAGGCCGTCAATTCCGGCAGAACCTAATTATTTTCTCATGTGCATACATAAAAGTAAGACTGTTTTTTTACCCAATAGGCAACGATTTATCACAATATTTGGAAATTAATATACGTCAGTGAAAACCTCTTATTGGTTAAATAATTATATATTTCAAAATACTATAAGCGTTGAAAAAAATAAAACCAAAACCCTTCAGCTAAAGCAAAATGTACAAAGATCGAATGATATTTGACATTTATATAGATTACATCCTGAATAGAAAGGTCAGATAAGTAGTTTTTCTGGGGTCAGTGGGTGATATAATTTTTATGGGAAAATTCAAGAAAATCTCCGCGGAACTAGAATTGTATTTTGAATTTATCTAATGTTTTTCCTGAATTATTTCAGGTGAGTTTTACCTGAGTTGGCCTAAATTTATCCTGCGTCTAGCGGATTTATTCTCCAGCGGCCAAAAGGTTTCCGCGCGATTCGACTTCATGACCGACGGGTAAATATGTTAAGCTTTCAGGAACAGTTGAGAAAACATTTTTCTTCCCGTATCTGTAATACAAAGTAATCCTTTTTGTGTTATTTATTTTACTTTTATACGTTACGTTTTACCCGAATAATATTTCTGAAAGACTTTTGATGTAATCCCCTAATGAAAATATGAGTTTTCTCTTAGATTCCTATATAATAACGTGTGTACTATAAAAATGTTCCTTTTTAAGTTATTTATTTAACATTTTTCTCTGTGCTGAATAATATTTTCGAATGACTTATGTTTTATTTTATTTGAAACGGCATAATCCTCTAATGTAAATAAAACGTTTTCTTGGTATCCTTTAATATAAATTCGATGAGGGAAGGATTAAACCACACAATGATTAAGATTTTACTTACTTTTATAAACGAACACTAATGCTATTATAGCAAGAACATTTGCTAAGGAGTAAATATAATATAAATGTTGGGTAGGACATGATATCAGAATTAGTTTGTGTGAGGTACTCAAATACTGTAACGAGGTGTTGAGATGTCTCTCCTCAATGAGGTGTCTTGTTTTTGTAATACTATAAATGGATATAAGATTCTCACGGCAAACAGTGTTGTTATAAATTTTATGGATTTGTATTGTTTACATAAAATTATGCGAATTCTTAAATATTGCAATTCGTAAATTGCTTTTGAAACAGTTTGGATAAAATTTGGATGACTAGAAGCTCATTTTATATTTACAAAAAGGCAATGGTCCTGATATCGAGTACTCTCTAACAAATCTAATTACTTGACAGCCGGAGGTGTGGTATCGCTCTCGTAGGCTATTTCTCACACATTATTGTTCCATAACTGAGTGAGAACGTATGACTTCCCTTCCTACTTCTCTGCATGACTCTCAGTCAACCCCCCCCCCCCCTTGGGGGCAGTTGAGACTTTCGCAGTATTCAATTCACAAAATAAAAAATAAAAATAAAATCCTGACATAACCCCCCCTTCATTTCACCTTCCTCCAACCAGGGCCTTTTTCATTTTTGTGGATGATGGAATCTTGGAATCAGTGAGTCCAGGAGTGACGGATGTATGAATCCATCCCTTCCACAACAGTGCAAGGGGTTTCTCCGAGAGAGTCCTGTTGGAGAGGTCAAAAGGTCTCCCTCAACCAGTATTTCCCGATCCAGCCTGCCACGCATTTGGTGGACAGGCGCATCCACCTTCAAGACCCGGATAAACCTCAACCCATGAACCCGGGGACCACTGCAAAGTCAACAAACGCAGCCAACCACTTGGGGTGACATTTAGCGGAGGTGTTGGTTATCCAATAAATGGTTCCCGGAGCGCCGCCTCCCAAATTATAATTGATCCTTAAAGAAACGTTCCTGGTATTCGTTTACAAATTACCTCTGGTACCTCCAGTTACAGAGCCCTACAGCCGAGCTCTTCACGGAATCCAGTTAGTAAATAACTCGGAGATTAACCGAAGAACTTTATTATCCTCCATAAACTTGATTTAATTACAAGCCATTCTTCGAATGCAGCCAAACACACTTTGGGCTCAACTACAGAATCCTCCTCCGAATTGCTCTCCACTTTCCGAGATTTAACGGCATGCAGATTCAAGCTCAGATCGGGGATCTTAATTGCGTGTTCATTGTTATATTCTAAAGAAATACTTGATGTTTAAGGCGCTTGCTTTGTCTTTGGCATTATTCTTTAACGTAGTTTCTTATGCAAAGCTGATTAAATTATATGGAAATTTATTTTCAAACTAATGATGAAATTCAAAATATTATATGTCAAGGGTTTAGGATCATAGGGGCCTAGCTATAAAAACTGTTGTTTTGAGTTAAGCTTGGTTTCGGTATTGCCATAATCATATTTATCTCGTACATACAGATGTTTAAGAGATACAGTTGGGCATACTGTTGGACAATGAGCATTCCAATCTTTAATTGCGTTTATCTGAAATATGTTTTTATAGATAGGCCTTATGATCCTAAACCCCCGATGTGTTGAGGTAAAAACGTGTTTCTAACTTTTTTGAAAATTAAAATTTAACTGAAAAGTTTATTTTACACGTACAAAACTTGAAGAAGTAATTTGAGTTGGGTAAGATTTAATATATTATATCCAATTCTAGGAATACATAATTTGTAAAAAAACACGATATCAGATCATTTCATCATAATCCAACGATACATTTGAAATTTGATTTTTTCTGTTCCACGAGACACTTTGATTCTTGCCTAAGCTGTGGAAATCCGATTTAAAGCTTTTTGAGTTTTTAAAAAGTTCTGTAACAAAACTCATTAGACTTAGGAAGCGTTGAGAGTCTTCATAAAACCATAGCTTGACTTTATTTTCGGTCTGTGAAATGTGTTTTCAATAGCTACGCTTTCAACGCTTTTCCTGTGCGGCCATGGTCTATTTATTTTTCAAGGTAATTTTTGCCACTCTATTTTCAAAATGCAAAACTTGGAACTGCTTTAGATCTAGTTTTCTACGCTGTCATAAACTTAATTTTGTCCAAAAACCCAATATTGTTTTCCCATCTATTATGATTCTACAAATATCCAAAATATTCTTGATTTACTATTTTAAAATTTCAATACTGAATTAAACTGAAATAACTCTTTTCGTCATAAACCTCATAAAGTATAAATAAGATACACATATTACCTTAGTCACGTCTTTTTGAAAAGGATTTTCTACCCATGTTTAACTTTATAAGCACTCGAGTGATCGCGTCAATAACTCGAATTTTGAGTGCTTGGCTTCCGAGTTGGAAATTTCTCGCCCCGATTTAAAAAAATCATACCTCTCAATTTTAATACGGAAACATATAAACTGATTATAGTGCTATATAGCCACTGAATTCACCTATATTTAAAGGTTTGTTTTATATTGTAAGATGATAAAAAAATATTATAACATCGTAAATGCGCGAATTCCACAAGTAAAAAATGGCATATTATGGCGTGAAATCACTCAAGACGTTTTGCAAACTCGGAATTATGTGCCGAAAATCACTCAAGTTGTTAACCCCTTTTATTTAATCTATTTATCCGTTATTCTTTTGTATCTATCTATGTCCATTCCTACGAGGAATCTATGAAGAATGGGTAATACTTTTTATTTTTTTTTATTGAAATTTCGTTGACTAATTGGAACAATTATGACCCTGACTGGTCGGTGGCTGAGTTGGCATCGCGTTCCGGTCCCACCCAGGCGTAGTGTGTTCAATTCCTCGGCTGTCCTCCATCACAACACAAGCAACATTTTCCGTTTACTGTGGTGTAGTAGGAGATTTTCAAATATTGTCAGGCTATTCGTTACTCGGGAATGTTTGTCTTTCTTAAAAAAAAAACAAAATATATATAAATACATATAAATAATATAATAAAATATGTTTTAAACAAACATGTAAATAAGAAAAATCACCAAAGCAAGCCTGTGTGACGCTGTAAGCATTGTAATCATTTTTATAATATTTCTGTGATTTAAGATTTTTAAATTAAACAGAAAATAATTGGTGTATTCATTTTCCTTCTAAAGGATATTTATATTAAATAATGTTTTGAGTTAAATAAAAACATAAAATACGATAATTGCAAGGATTACAAACCATTTTCATTGTGTATACCTGAAAGTACTGAAAATCTTAGTACCCGGAGTTAAAAATAATAATAAACTGAATTTTAAATAAAAATATAACTCTCTAGAATATTGTGTTGCAACTGTTCCCACACTTGAAAAGTGAGTGTATAAAAAGCTGCATGATGAAAAATTTAGGAAGATATCTATTTTCCTCGAACTTGATACTCCATAATGTCATAAAGCAATACGTGGATGAGAGTTATTCAGTTCCGCTTAAGAAGTTTCTAGTATTTACCACAACTTTAATCTTTTCAAATTTCGTCGTACGTTAAGTCGATACCCAGCACAATAGTATATTGATATCCAAAAGAATTAAGCAGAAGTTTATGAAAACTATAAGTTTGGACTCTCCGCGAAAGCTTGCCACGACCAATCCGAAGTTTTGTGCAATTTCACAGGCGCCTGTTTCCATAATGATTAACACGAAAACATGACGCAAGAGTTTTCTATCTTACCAATTTAACATACGTTGCTCCACACAATATTTGTCGTTTGCCGAAAGATATTCAAAGCAAACATTTGAAATTGTGTTTATGATAATTAAATAAATGTTTCTGATAAAAAGAAAATGTACTATACGATGTGTTTAATATCTAATCAGTGGTATAATTTATTTATTTTTAAATCTTTGTTAAATATTAAATACCTACGCGTAAAATTTATGAATGATACATGGTGTTCGGAAAGTAATGGAATCTTTATTTATAATTACTAATTCATGTATATTAATTAATATAAATATACACATGATCTCGTTTAAAATTTATCATCACACTGAAACCCGAAAAATATTCTATTTGAGCATTTCGATTATTATTTTTTTTCGGCAACTAAGGAGTTCAAAAACTTTTAGAGCCGGGTTTGCGCTTCGACGCATTTTAAGAAAATAAACCCCGGAAAAACTTTGAATTTCGAAACCGGTTTACTAGAAAAAGGAATTCAAATAAAAAAAAACATATTTAACACAAAATCAGCACGAAATATGATGTAGAGTTCACCAGTTTTCTGTTTGTGTCAATTGTTTACGGACACCGTGTAATTAATTTTATATTAGTGTATCTAATATACGGTATGGAAGGAGTGGACATGGGTCTTGCTATAGGACGGAGGAAACACAGATGCCGGCAAATACATAACCAATCTGTTGAACTAAAGAACGATTCATAGAAACAGACTCATATGACAAATATCAAATAATGTCAATGATTATGAGATAGGGTCCCATTAACTCAGCTGGTAGAGCGGCGTCCCGGCAAGACCAAGGTCCTGGGTTCAATTCCTAGTTGCGACTAAATCTTTTTCTGATTTTTGTCTTTCAAATTTTCTAATATTACAATGTATTTATTGCAAGAGGATCACGTCGGGGTTTACCAATTGTTGGAATATCTTGGGCGATTCGTACATTCCTATAGTTATGAATTGAGTATATTGTTAAGATCAAAGACGTGTGTATTCAAATAAATCGACTCACCGTGTTTTATTATAGTGTGCACAATGTTGTATATAATATAATAAATATTATATTAATGTCAATGTTATAATTACAATATTATTAATTAAATTGACGCGAAGGAATGAATGAATGTGATATAGTGTGCACAATGTTGTATATAATATAATAAATATTATATTAATGTCAATGTTATAATTACAATATTATTAATTAAATTGACGCGAAGGAATGAATGAATGTGATATAGTGTGCACAATGTTGTATATAATATAATAAATATTATATTAATGTCAATGTTATAATTACAATATTATTAATTAAATTGACGCGAAGGAATGAATGAATGTGATATAGTGTGCACAATGTTGTATATAATATAATAAATATTATATTAATGTCAATGTTATAATTACAATATTATTGATTAAATTGACGCGAAGGAATGAATGAATGAATAATGGTAAGTTTTTTACGTGGCTATCGTTTGTCGATATTCCAAAATTTAAATTTCTTCTTGAACAGTCCTGGCCAGTAGGTTATATTTATAACAAGTAGTCATTGATGTATTATACTAGATTAGCCCTGTCTAGTAAAATTCATTTTAAAAATAACGCCACGTAGCGTACGTCACAAATATGGCGATGAACTTAACAACCCAACTCTGTTTAAACTCCTTGTATAAGCGTTCAAACTCGTAAGCGAAACCATGGAGAATTTGTTGTCAGAGGTGTTGTAATATGGACATAATTCAAATTTAAATATTTGGAACTGGGTTATTTTTGTGATTGAAAAAATGAACCTGCCCAGCACAGTTGAGTAGCAAAATAGCTAACTCTAGACCAGGGGTCTCCAAACTACGGCCCGCGGGCCCGCCAGTGTCATCCATCCGGCCCGCGACATCTTATGACCAGTGTCATCAAGGACCCGCGACAGCTAATGGCTAAGACCTTGCTCAGAAAGGGCGAAAACTCCGCGAATTTTTTCGTGCGAATATATATGCTCGTTGGCGAAGTACTGGGCCTCAATACATTGCGTCCACAAGTATTGCGCGAAAAATACGGGCGCAAACCGTGTATATATCACAAGGATTTTTTTGAAGAATCGGGATATTTTCATCCCTGAAAATTCTATTCTCTAGTCCCCCCCCCCATTCCCACCAGGGTGGACGAAAATATGGGTGTCTAGAAATTAAAACAGTTTTGGCCCTCCGAACTCACTGGAGTAGTCAATGTGGCCCTCCGGCTGAAAAGTTTGGAGACCCCTGCTCTAGACCAACAAAAGGTAAAACGCAATGCACAGTGCCCATTTCGCATTGCGACACAGTGCGTGGGCCTATTCATAAATGTGCACGTGAACCAAACCAAAATTGTGTTGGGGTTATTTTTAAATGAATATTCCGTGTCTAGTCTAATTTAGTCTATGCAAGTAGTATATAATATAACATAAACTAGCTAGCAGGTTATATTTTTAATATAACATAACGTATGTTATATATATTATATTATATATTTATATAACATACGTTATGTTATATTATAAATATAATAATGTACATTTTTATATAATATACCTACTAAGAACTATAGTCTGAATTCGAATCGATGATAAAATCTTAGTAAAGTAGCATTTGAGATAGCATTTAACATTTCATTAACAACATTGAGCGAATACAAAAAAAATTTCTACGTTTTATAAATTTTAAATTAAATATCCCTGTCGAAGACTTAAAATACAATTTCTTATTAAATACTCTAAAAATACATACATTAGAAGATAGACGTAAAATAAACGATTTAACGTTCTTATTCAAAATACTTAACTCTAAATTCGACTGTTGTGAACTCCTGCAACTTATAAACATACATACACCCACAGTAACAACACGACAAAATACAATATTCTACAGCAGCACACATAAGCGTAACTACATTGCCCACTCTCCGATACAACGACTTCACACCATGGGAAATCATTACTTGGGTGAGGTTGACATATTCAATACCAACTTGGCAAGTTTTGTGGATCATTTAAAACATTTATTTCAACAATACTCCTAAACACATCATGTAAACCAACAAATAGCTATAATTTTCTGTTTTTTTTCTTTCTTGTGTTTGTATGACTTGTTGCATAGCTTTTATCAAATGTAATTTTATTCTTATTTTTTATGTTTGAAAGTATTTGTCAAATTAAAAATATACTACCAACCATGTAAAAGCCCTCTGGGCGTTAAATAAATAAATAAATAAATAAATAAAATTTGCTATCAAAAATTATTTTATGAATTAATTAATTTTTTTCTAAATTTGTATGTTTTGTTCAAATGTTTGACGAATCAATAGAGCAATGATACGTTACTGGGACAACGTGTGTGGTTTAATTGTACAAGGTCCAGTGGAAATATTTGAGCAGCCCGTTCATATGGCTATCGTTTTCATAAGCGGTTCTACATTTTTTGTTATATTAGTATGAATTTTTGTAATATTATCGGACAGATGTCGTATTTTTTCTAATGTCATCGCACAGATGTGGTAATTTTTGTAATGTCATCGGACAGATGTCGTAATTTTTATAATATGCAAACAGAAGCAAATATTTTTTTATTACTAAATGCTTTCAGCTTCACAAATACTTATGTCCATTTAATTTCCTTTATTTTAAAATAATGGATAGGGTAAATAATTTTAGAGATTTTATACGACTTCTTAAATAAATTTAAAAGCTCATTCAGCTTGGAGTTGTTCAAGTTATTTTCTGTTTTTGGTCATTGTAATAAATACGACATTATTACAATGTAATTTCCAATCCGAAAGTATTTATAACGTTTATATTAATGCAAATTTAATGAATGACAGTAATTACTGCAACCAGAAATATATTTATTCAAAAATCCATCAAACAATTGTAATTGAAATTGATTACAGAATGTAATAACTATTCACATTGGGTCCAACTTTTATTGATAAATTTAAATACCGAATTAATAATAACTAGAATTTCATTGCTTTGAAGGTTTTATTTGGCGTAGATACATAATTTCCAATCCAATTTATATTTGGAGGTAATTATCAAATATAATTAAGTGGGGTTCTTCGCACTTATGAATCACTGGACTGCAGTGCCTTTTTCGGATATTCAACTTTAATCCTGGTGAGGAAGCACAAAATGAAAGAGGTTGTGAAGGTCACAGCGTTTTATTTGAGTCAGGTTGCCTTATATGAGATGACTTTAGGACCGGTGATGAAGACTCCGGATGCAGGCGGTGAAGTGTTGTTCAAGGTGCGGGTCAGTGAGTCGACGCCACTGCTGGTGACCGGACTCGTGGACATGTCAGGTACTGGTGAAGGCCATAAGTCTTCCGGGTGCTCCAGTGCTAAATAGGGAAGTCGAAGGTGCGGTGGACCTGGTCGGTGGTTGTGCGGGAGATGCATAGACCAGCGAGGATGCCGGGTGGTTTAGGTGCGTGGATGTAGCGCTGGTCAGATGTGCTGGAACCAGGGCGCTGTGTGATCTGATGTAGCGCTGGCAAGGAATGCTGGGGCCAGGGCGTTGTGATCCCATTGGAATCCATGAATGAACCGTGCAGAGCCGGGTATATCGTCCTGCGCGCAGCGGAGGTGCGCGGGTTATAACTGGCGAGACTTGCCAGTTGTTGAACAACTGATGACTGACTGACTACTCGCTGCATCGGGCCTATTTATAAAGCTCCGCCGGTGGCGGTAGTAAGTACGCGAGACCGCTGGTAAAATGGAGACAACTCGCTCAGTCTGGGTGCTTTTGGTACTTTGATTGGCGCTGGAATTATACCTAGGCAATAGGCTAGAACTTTCTAGCGAATGCGCGTAATGTGTTAGTCCAACTCACAACGTGTTGACGTAGGTAGTTCGCTCGCAAGTAGGTACTCGTAGACCTGTAGGTAGCAAGATAGGAACGCTTCGTACTGTCTGGAGTGTTCCGGTTACGATGCTTTTTGTATTGGCGAGACGTTCTAGATGAATCTCGTAGCATGGTTAGAGATGCATTTAATATTTCAAAAATTAAAAATTAAAGTTTTACAATTACATTACTAAATTTGGCAGATTCAGAATAAAGATAACTAAGCATAATTGGTTTATTGTGGTACCCCCAATCTTTTCTTAATTTAATACTGATCGTTATCGAAATAATAATCATACATTCTTTTGTAAATTTTCTTTCACACAATGAAAAGTTTTTTTTATTTTTATTCTTGCATGGTTTTTAACTATCCCGCAGGCAACTGGGGGAGTAGGTAGTACCCAACATTAATATCCTCCTTATATTACGAGTAGCTTAAATAGTTGACATATTATTTTAGTATTTTACGTATTCCTGCGCAGATACATAAGTTATTATTAATAATTGACTGAATAATTGGGATTTCTATAGTTTAAAAGCCAAGAAGACAAAAAAATACATGGGGTCGTCGGAAGACCCACATGGTTACAGACGTTTTGTTTGGCATAGTTAATAGTTACCTATTGTTATTAAATTATTACCTATTGTTAGTTAATTAACAATGAATTATTTTCATAACTAAAAATAGTAAAATTCAATATTTTTGATAACTAATTTATTTTTCGCACTTCGACGTATAATGTAACTGGTAAATTATATTTTGAACCATCCAATATGTAGTGGACAACTGAGTGTATTTCCGTTGGGACAATTCTCGCTGGGTCGCCGTACAGACCTAAGACGTGAGTGATTTATTTATGCCTACGACCCAAGCGACCGGCCAAAAAGTTATCATTTTAATGTGTGTAATTAAACACATCATACAGTAAAATCATAATGGAAATTATTCCTAATTAATCATCCGTCATGCCAACGTTGATATTTCAAGTTTACCGTAACAGTTGGTAGGGATTAAAAGAGTGTCAAAATTATAATGGCAACTCAGCCACATTGTTAATTGAGTGGTTATCATTGAATCTAGTTACTGATAATGGTGAACAATTAACACATCGTTAAGTGTGTTGATTCTACTGACCAAACATCGGCTTTCGTTTTAAATTTTTTGCCACATTGAGATGCCTGCCTGGCATGTGGCCACATGGATAATAACTACCCACTAGGCCATCACAGATGTAATTGATGATAGAACTCGGATCAACACCTCCAGCTGAGAAGGAAGACGACGAGAAGGATAAAGTTTGAGTTTGAGAACGACCGGTCGGTGGCTGAGTTGACATCGCGTTTGGGTCTCACCCAGGCCTAGTGTGTTCAATTCCTTGGCTGGCTAAGTCCTCCATCGCAACACAAGCAACATTTTACGCTTACTGTGGTGGTAGAAGGAGATTATTGTCAGGTTATTCGTAACCCGGGAATGTTTGTCTTTCTTTTTAAAAAATAAATAATTAAGTTTCAAAGCGTTCTTGAGGATGACGTCGTTCTGGGTATCGATTCTACAATCGGCGATTCTACAATATGACTTATATATTGTTTAATAATATAAAATTTGAAGTACGAGACAAATATTGTTTAGGAAAATAATGGTGTGATAATAAAAAATGTATTTATCATTAAAAACATCACAATTTTGATCAAATAATACAGAAAGCAACCCAGTTTTCAGTCGTACAATTTTAAAACATTTTGTATTAAAAACTCATGAATGAATACACTGCCAAGCAAGTCTGATATTTTCTAGTAAATAACATATTTAATAATATAACATCATATGTAATTTTAAAGTAAAAACATTATCTTTATCCATAATAAAAATAAAACGGTAACATTATTTTTTACGTTGAACAATATCACACTTTTATCAACACAAGTAAACAGTGGTGTGATAATATCATAATTCTTATTACTCAAGAATAAAAACGTCGACCAATATATGTACTTTCGACGGCGATTGCGAGCGGCATGGATTGGAGAATCGATACCCAGTTCGCTTTCTTGTTCGTCGCCCTTGAAGCCAGCGCGTCATGCACCATGGGGTGAGTGTTATTTAATATTTAAATATATCCCTTATGATTCTCTAACTCATCTGGTTTCTTTCAAAACTCCCAAATCCAAACTAAAATGTCATGGAAGCAGTGCCGATCTCTGATGATGGAGCTCTCATCTCTGCCAAGAGCAAAGGCCTTGATTAAATGTACTAATCCAGTGGCGCCCTGGTATTTTAACCAAAATTAAGCCTTCAGCTTGTACCGCTAGGGTCTCGGAGCCACATGTCTCTACAAAACCTCTACATGTTTATATTTTGTCGCCTTACTGACACATAAAATACTTATCAATTGTCACCAACGCACACCGTGACTTATACTTCATTCTATCATTGTGTTCTAATACAATCCCTACACATAAATACATTTCAAAAAATATAAAAATTTAAAGTATAAATTACTCAATTATTTAAGTAATTTAAATTTAAAATTGTAAACATTTTCTTCTAATTAAATTTCCTCTGATTGTTTTCCAAATATCTTCATTGCTCCGTACATCAATGACTTTTAACTCTGGGTTCGTTTTCTAAAGTGCATTTTTTTCTTGCGCTGGACACTTTTCACTTTTTCTCAGCAATTCAGTTGATATCTGGCCGTTAATATTTATAATTATTCTTTTATTAGTTTATAACGACGACAATTATAAACTTACATATTTTTTAACAGTGGTACCCAGCACTTTGGGGTGGGGAGTAGTGCCGTTAAAGTTTACCGAGTAATTCAATTGTATAATATAATGTAATAAAAGTGTTATTCGATTAAATTAAATAATAGGGTACGTAGATAACAACAAAATGGTAACTTATTGAAAATAAAATATAAAGGCATACAGTTAAATACATTTAATCAATAATATTTCATAGATTATAAATAAAGCATTGAAGTAATTTATGATAATTTGTTTTTAAATGGATATTACTTCTTCGACATTTCCTTGACTTTTGTATAACTATTGTCTTTATTAAAATTATCGTAGCTCTATTTCATTTGTTTCATATATCTATCGTTGGCTAAGAATAGTTTTACAAAACCGGTAAACGTTTCCGATCAAATCGTCAATTGAACATTTTCCTGTTGTGGCCTCGCTTGTTTCCTTTTTTGGCATTAATTTATTATTCATGATAACAAAAATGGTGAGAAATATTTTCAGAGCTTTGTTTGTCTGATACATTATAAAATGGAACATGCATATAACTAACATTCAATTAAAACTTTCGCTTTTCCTTAACAAACAATTTTTTGTCAATATTGTTCAGGCTTTACGTGTCTTATATGTTTTGGCATTGTTTTCATTCAAGGTTTTTGAATTGGTTGGGCATTGTCATTATTTATAAAGGTTCTTGAATTCGTGTCACTTGCCTATCGTTAAACCTGTACAATATGGTGATTGATCGCTACTTCTTGTTGACGCTAGTAGACAATCACTCAGAACTACTGGAACCGCTAGCAGGTGAAATTTCGTAGAGTCTATAATGATAAAATGTTCATAATAGTCGCCGCTTAGCTTAGTCACAGCTAAACTTAGTAGACGGTAGTTGGGTCACTTGCAGATACTCTTCTAGTCACATGAAGATTTTGTCATTTAGCAGTGACAAAATCGTTTCTTGTGAAAAGCTCTCGGACGTTTGCGTGTTTGTAGATCTTGTCACCTGCAACGAACGACTGGGTGTAGGTAATATGCTGCCGGAGTTATTGAGCAAATAGTCGGTAGGGAATGAGGAAAGACGTGGGTTTGGAAACGGGATTATCGTGGATGGATTTGAAATCTGAGAATTCAGATCTAGGTGTATGCAATGCACACAGTCTGCTTCAGGCTGCCGAACCGATAGAATATTGCTTAGAAATTAATAGCTATCAAAATTATACCAATTTTTAATTTAATAACTAAATTCATTTTACTATCACAACATTTTCCGCGACGAAATCAGAAAGAAGTGACTCTCATTCAATCATTCAATAAAACATTTTTTTACCAGAAGACAAAAAATTGGTGTTATTTGTGACAGATCGTCCGCATGTTTGGAAGAACATCGATTTAGAGGCGCAAATATCCACTCGTTGTCGACTTACTTTGGGGCGTCCAATTCCTGCTGGATTCATCGCATTTGTAAGCAGAAAACATAAAAAGAATAATAATTTAACCATACGAAATTATTCCATCTATGTTATGACGTCATTAAACCATTATGAACGTAGTTTTCCAGGGACGATAAAAAAAACTGTGTTTTATGCTCTTAAAACGACCAACTCGGCACGTGCTTTGCGCTTGAGTAAAAATGTTACGAATTTTAAAGCCTGAAAAAAATGCACCTGTAAAAAATTATCACATTATCAATTATCAATTACCAGACCTGACGGCTCACTAGCAAACACCGCCACCGAAAAGGCAAACCTTTTAGGGAAAATGTTTGCGGAAAACTCGACCCTCGACGACGGGGGTGCTGTTCCGCCGTCGGTTCCTCACTGCGGCTTCTATATGAAAAAGCTGAGGATCCGGCATCGGGATGTACTCCACGTCATACGGGGGCTCGATATTAACAAAGCTAGTGGACCTGATGGAATACCTGCCCTGGTATTGCAGAGGTGTGCTGCGGAAATAGTTCCAGTTTTGACAAAGCTCTTCAAAATGTCCCTGAAGTGTGGCACTGTGCCCTCTGGTTGGAAAAAAGCGGTAATTCACCCTATTCCCAAGAAAGGTGACCGCTCCAACCCGGCCAACTACCGCCCCATAGCGATCACATCAGTTCTGTCCAAAGTGATGGAACGTGTGATCAACGACAAACTGCTCACATACCTCGAGAAGAACAAAATTATCAACGACCGTCAATACGGATTCCGGCGGAACCGCTCGTGCGGTGATCTTCTCGCGTATGTGACGCATGTTTGGGGGCGGTGCCTGGAACGTCACGGTGAGACCCAAACGGTCGCACTAGACATATCCAAGGCCTTTGACCGGGTCTGGCACCGAGGACTTGTCAACAAATTGCATTCTTACGGACTTCCCGCATCCCTGTGTACGTGGATTGCTGACTTTTTAAGGGATAGGTCGATTCAGGCGGTTGCTGACGGTTTCACCTCTTCCTCGCACTCCATAAATGCTGGCGTCCCACAGGGATCGGTTCTGTCTCCAACTTTGTTTTTGTTGCACATCAATGACCTTTTGACATGTGCACCGATTCATTGTTACGCGGATGACAGTACAGTTCATGATAGCTTTTTGTTTGACAAGCCCCCAAAAGGCACACAAACTCCAACGGCTCGGAGGGCTTTGAAGCAGAGAATGGACGGTTATCTCGAGAGTATTTCCTCCTGGGGTAAAAATAATCTCGTCGAATTTAATGTTTCAAAGACCCAATCCTGTCTGATTACGTCTAAAAGGGATCCAAATGATAATCTAGTCTCCTTCAACGGAAGCAATCTTCCGAACAGGTCTTCCATTGATATGCTTGGTGTAACTATAAGTGACCAGCTCAGGTACGGGGGCTCCATCGAAGCTAGAGTAAAGTTGGCCTCTCAGAAGCTGGGCGTACTGTACAGGGCCCGCAGATACTTTAATAGTACACAACTGCTCACCCTGTACAAATCGCAAGTGCGCCCTACTGTCGAATTTGGCAGCCATCTCTGGTCTGGAGCCCCAAAATACCTGAAAAAAACCCTTGACTCTGTGCAGAAACGGGCGGTCCGTTTGATAGATTCCCCAATCTTAACAAACGGACTGCAATCTTTAGAGCACAGGCGTCAGGTAGGTATGCTGTCCTTGTTCTATCGGTATTACAATGGAAGATGCTCTGAGGAACTAGCGTCATTGATCCCTTCGGCACCGGTGCGTAGTCGGGATACACGCCAAACGCGCGCCCAACATTCGTACACAGTTGACACTTGTCACATGAGAACGGGTCGCTTCTACGATTCGTTCTTAAGTTCAACAGCTCGGCTGTGGAACGAACTGCCGGCCTCTGTGTTTCCTCCCTCCTACAACATGGGACTCTTCAAGACCCATGTTCACTCCTTCCTCTCCACAAAAAGACCCTCCACACAGCATCCCCAAAGATGACATAGGCCCTGAGGGAAATTATTTTCTTCAGGGCCTCCTGTGTGGAGTAAATATAACTAAAAAAAAAAAAAAAAAAAAAACATTATCCTTATTTTGAATGTGTGAACTTTGTAAAGCTGTACACATTTTCTTCTCCAAACATGGTATCATTAAAACTTTGTATCCGTTTTAGTTGCCCAGGGGGCGTAAAATGAATCGTACCTCGGTTATTATTGTCGTTGTATTTTATTGCTTTGTATTTTCTGTGCACTTGTGCTATCATTATTTATTACTGATCTGTACTTTAAAACCAGCACTAGAATAATAATACTCACATGAACTGTGTTGGGTGGGACTTTTAATCTCAATTTTAACAACTCATTGCACAGAATGTGTAATGGGTATGGAAAATGATGGGAAGACCTCACCATTCCGTTCTGGTCACCATTTTAAGCAAAAACGGGTTGATTTTGAATTGTGGCCTTTTATCATAACCTTATCAAAGAGTTGTTTACGATTTTACAATATATCTCCGCCACCTTTGTTATTAATTGTATAATATTTGTGAATGATACTTTTGACATTTAAATAAGGATTTCTAATATTAATAGATATTTAAGCAAAACATATACAATATGGTGGGTTACGACTGTAAGAGATTTTTTCCATTTATTGATTTGTGTAATATTGACAAAATAATGTAAAATAAAGACATAAAATTATCTTTTTTGTGATATTTGGATATCTTCTTTTACCTCCGGATTAATATTGAAATTTCACAACAAAGAGAAAGCCCTCACTCGTTTAATCTGTATAATGAGTTTGGTAAGCCATTCGAAATAAACGCTTTTTTTTTAAAACCCACATGACACACAGAATTTATTGATTTATTAATAAAAAAATCAAAATGATTTGAATCCAAATACTCTCAGTGCATATCCAATAAGCAGCTAAATTTCGGCATTATTTTACGAGACTCTATCTACGCCTTAATAAGAATTTATCTTGCGAACTTTGTACATATAGTACTGGAGGCTTCAGTCACCGTATTCGAGCTCTTTTAACCGAGACCTTTAAATATGACATTGTAGATGTAAAAAAGGTAATACATCTGTGTTACAATAATTATCGATGATCTTCATCAGATATATTCTTTAGTATTGGGGGTTTGGTTAAATCTTGCTGCCCATTAATAAGATCATAGTAACGTGATCTTGATTTATGTTTTGAAGTTGGAACATCCTTGTTTTACTTGTATTTTTAGTTTTTTAAGTGACCTTTATTAGTAAAAAAATCTCTGGTTATGCGAAGTAGCAATTTCTTTCTATGAGAGGGTCAATTATTATAGTTTTTAGAATCTAACGGTATCTACGCTGAGATTAACTGCGACGGGTGACGTGCTTCATGTGGGTTGAGTTTTAATGCTGAACCAAGTCTTAGTTGGAAGTCAGAACTAAGTTAGAATCAATAAACTTAACGATGCTAAAATAATAAGATTTTCGAAAGGAACTTCCCTTTGAAACATATATGATTCGGTGAGATGAAAGGTTTTTCTTGGAGATTTGTTGCCTAAATCTTTTGGAAATTCCCCCACAGTAACTGCATTTATTATTTTTTACAAATATAACTGGTCTGTACTCAATCAACCCTGTTTCATGTTAAACTCTCCGACAATTTTCTGAAAATGAACAACTGGCTTTTTCCACAATTTTCTAAGGCTTGTCATAATATATTGTCCCTAAATAAATTATCCACTGCGATGGTTTAGTCAAACGTGTACCCCTATGTTTTTCAACGAACACGTTCGATCCATCACATCAAATAGCCAAAAAAGGTTCAAATTGTATTTCTTGCTTCAAAAAAAAATCGGCAATAATTATTAATCTCTCAATAACTTTAGAAGTAACAGAGATTGGTGCAATATAGTCTAAATACGTCGAGTCAGGCATTTTTATCAGTAAAATATGCACTTCAAGGATTAATTCTATGTAATATTACACTTTCCAAATATTACTAGAAATACATCATTCATTAATTAATTAATGAAATTTTCTATAAAGAAAAAAAACTTTTGGTACCTCCCTTATCGCGTACCTAAATTGTTCCCACAATCAGTTACTATTTTGAAAATCAAAGATAATCCGTGTTCTGGAGTTCATTGAACTAGGGTTACATACTGAGATTATATAAATCGACCGAGATTAGGTTTATTTATATTGTTACCTACATTTAAGGCTTAGGTTCAGAAATTTCTTTGTTGTAAATAAATAATAATAGTTGTGCGTAAATGGTGGTTAAACAAAAACCACAATAGTATGATATTTGCTAATGAACAATAATTCATTTTTTTGTATAAAAGCTTTTAAATTGAAAGCACGTATTATTAACTCATTTTCATGTTACTGAGAGGTGGGAATAAGATTTTTTTAATGTTAATAATTTCCATTGTAGTATATAGATAGAGCCAACATTAGCGTTCGAAGTATGGGCCACTTACATCGGTTCATTGTCGGCTGTGAGATAACACGTGCTACAGTTGGTTACAATTGCTCGCCGGGCACGGGTCTCCGGTGACAACTTTAAAATCCTTACAAGTCGATGAGATATTATACAAGTCGTACCAGAGAAGTTAGGGAAAGCAATGGTAAAATCTTTCGTCGATAAATAGGGTTTACCATAGTCGGTAGTCGTGCAAATTCACTTTTTTCTGTTAAAAAAACTCTTGAAATAACACAAATGCTCCGGGCGGTGCCAACGCGGTGGTCCGCTCGTGAGTTGGTTCACGGTCGGAAGCATTTGGGCGACATCGTTAGACGCCATACTCCCCCTTCCTACTTCGCGCACGGGAACAACATTTTACACTGATTTTGCAAAGAGCATAGACTCTATCTATATAGCTCAATGATAATTATCCCTTTCTTTTGGGATTGGTCGTGGCAAGCTCTCGCGGTCAGTCCAAACAAAAGTTTTTCGTAAACGTCTGGCCAAATTGCTTTGGACAATAACAAATATATTTTTCTTAGCGCTGGGTATCAACTTCGGGTAATTGTCTGACTTGATAAGTACTTCCAATTAAGAGTTCATTGGACTTGAATACTATAACGCATTACGAAAGTACACGATGCAGCAAAATAGACAGTGCCGTTTTAAAGGGCTGGTACATCCCGTGGGGGGTAAGAACCTAGGAAGGATCTCATTGTATCTCATTGACCGGTCGGTGGCCGAGTTGACATCGCGTTTGGGTCACACCCAGGCGTAGTGTGTTCAATTCCTCGGCTGGCTAGGTCCTCCATCACAACACAAGCAAAATTTTCAGCTTACTGTTGTGTTTGTAGGAGATATTGTCAGGTTATTCGTAACCTGGGAATGTTTGAATATCTTTTTTAAAAAAAATTAAATATTCTAGAGGGTCGTCCCGTTTTTAGTTGTTACCATTGTCTGGTCCGGATAACACCGGGGCTTCGCCGTCGGCATGTTTTTGGAAAACAGCCGTTATTTCGTCGCCACCCAACGGGCCTTCACCGTAATTTAATCGCCTCTTCACTCCCCAATAGTGACCGTGTGGTGTGCGATATCCAAATTTGGGGTGATTGGGCCTTATTTTTTAGGAAAATGGACGAAAATGTCACTGTCAACGCCCAACATCATGTTTCCATATTGAGAAGTTTTTTCGAACCTCAATTGGAAGAACTATCGGAAGAAACAGATCTGCTAGACATTTGGTTTCAAGAGTGATGAAAATGACAGATGTTCCCTGCGTGCCTCGTCTCTCTGAGGGGTGACGTAGAATGGCCCGCGCGCTCACCCGATTTGAGAATCGTGTAGCTTCCTGAAGTTAAAAAAAAACTCTGGCCTCACACCTTGGAAGAACTCAACAAAATATATATCAAAATGTGGCCGATCATTTCAGAAATCGCGTTCATCAATGTATCGCTGCTGGGGGCCATCATCTTTCTGATGTAATCTTCAGGACTTCACCTAAAGTGGAACGACGTACCGAATAAAATGAAACAAACCCCATTTTTAAACGTCGTTCAAAACTGCACTGTCTGTTTTGCTGCACCCTGTATATCTCACATTGCTACTAATTATTATTTATTTATTTATAATTTCACGCCCGGCTGGGATTTTACATGTTATTTTTTCACAAATAACATCTAAATTAACACAACAAAATCAGTACAAAATCAAAAAACAAAATCAAAAAGAAAATAGAATACAAAATAAAACACAACCTCTAAACCAAAAACAATGTCAAAAACAAAATAAAGTAGAAACTAGACACTCCACCATGCAAGATGGAAAAATATAATGGGAAAATTACAAAATATTGGTAAGATAAACAGAGCCACGTTGTTTCTATAGTTAAATTATATTAAATTTGATGTTCTTCTTTCTGAAATAAATTGGGTAATGACTTGTTTATATTTAAATGTTCAATTAACAGTGAAACAAAATTTCAGAAATACAATTGGGGAAAAATTCAGAAAAAAATCATACGGAAAAGGAAACAAAAAGGCCTACTAACCTGTCATCAAGAAACATCTTAATTGAGACCAAGTATTTTCTAATAAAACTATCAGTTTGATAGGCAAGAGACTCACACTGTGTTTGCTACTTCAAAAAGGATAATAAGAAAGTTCCATTGCAATATATCAGGGGTTCTCTTCGTAAAAATATCACCTTACCCCAAAAGTAATTGTTCTTATATTGCAGACTGCAATTACCTTTCCTGTAGGTCGCCATAATTGAACCACTATTTTATACTTAAAGCTCGTGCAATCAAATGAAAATTGCCGACTAGCAATATGCGACACCCACGAGTCACAAAGTCATAACTATCCCAACAATGTAATAGAAGAATTTGATAATCTTTTGCTGAGTTCGTGGCTTCTATCTTAGTCTGAAATGGAGGTTATAGTGAAATATCTTCCCCCAATCTGGGGCCGCACGCGCCTTATACTGAGATGTTGGTCTAATTTATTATCCATATTTGTTTTTAAGTGTGCTTTAAATTTGAAACTTTGAAATTATTCCTCTCAAGAGTGATATTTCATTTATATTTCTTCAAGTGATGAGACACAGTTTTTTTTTTAATTTTCAAAATTGTACGACAGATGACAATTCTCGGTGATTCAAAATTGCAATAAAATGATGTTATAAAGGGAGAAATACGTAAAATAAAAATATTTAAAAATATTTAAATAGGCCCAAAAGAAGTCAAAATTGTGTGGTTATGTAGGAAAAATTTAACTTTCTTCAGAGTAGTAAATAGGTTATGTTTTTTTCTCAATTTTTACACAACGCAATAATCTAAATATTTTATACCTACCGTTATCAATCTATTAGGTACCTACCTAATTAACTTAAGCATTCAGTAGCAAGTAGTATCAAAAAATCAATACTCCACCATTAAACTTCTTAGATTATTTCACAAACACATTTTTAAAAACCAACAATAAATGTAATTAAAGAAGAAACAAATAAATAAATAATAATATGCGTAACGTATGATAACAAAAAATTGCGAATAGGCATAGTCAATCCATGGGTATACTTATGATTTTTAAAGTTAATTAAAATTTACTTATGCTACGTATACATCCGCAAGCCGAACTGCCGAACTGAACCTCAACGGAGTTTCACGCCATTTTCGGTTGCTTCGTTCCTTTCCCGTAATTCGTGGTACGGTTCGCGTTTCGGTTCGCAAATGTATACGTACCCTTATACGCTGCACATATTATGCGGTTTACATACAAGTGTGTATATTTTGAATGAATGTATATCTATACCTACAGTTTTTTTTTGCTTCTTCAATAATCGCAAATTCATTTTGTGGCGTCAATATAGTATAATGAAAATAATTTATCGTATCGATGTATGTTAGTTGCATAAATGGAAGAAAATAAAACTATTTCTCTGAATCTCGCCAATTGTAGAAAGTTTTTTAATTATTTCACAGAAGTTAGATAGAATTTTCATACGGAAATCAAAGTTTCTGGAAATTACGCGGAGACACGAAACTTTTATTACTTTCCTAGCAGTAATCGTCTTTTGCCGCTTACTACTTTTATTCAATCCGACTTCGGATAAAGGCGGCTTCAATTTATTTATTAGTTGTACAGAACTTAGACTCAATGAAATGATTGCCCTGGAAAACGTTTGTTTTTTTAAATCGTATTTTATTTCAGATCAAATTTAATGGTATTCACGACTTTTCTAAAAACGCACATTATAATATCTACTTAATATATGATATGTGCATTTCGTGAATTCGTAGTAAGGCTCTTGACTAGTAAACTGTAGATCACGGCTCGAATCGTAAGTGCGCAAGAAAATTTTATTCGATAAATTTGTGTTATTTCACAAATAACATATTATATTCTATATTTACGGCACGTTCTAGAGTGAAAGATACTCTCAGAATCACCAATTCCACTAACTAACTAACTAACTAACTAACCATCACGCCGTTTCCCCGCAGGGGTAGGCAGAGAGGACGGACTGCTAAACAACTCGGTCTTGGCACACACTCCTTGCCTCATTCACATTCATACATCGTCTCATACATACTCTTATTGTTCTGACTCTTGACATGGCCCGACTCAAGTATCTGATTCACTTGGTCGTGCCATGTCTTCCTCGGGCGTCCCCGACTTCTGCTACCATTCACATTTGCATCGTATACACTTCCTTGCACTCCTTTCTTTGCTCATTCGCTCTACATGCCCACACCATCTAAGCGTCCCTTTCTTGATCTTACTCATTACGCTTACATCAGCCTTGCACTCTTTGCGGATATCCACATTCCTCACACGATCATACATGGTTTTACCACACATACGCCTCAGGGATCTCATTTCAACAGCATTCAATCTACTTTCATCCTTTCTTTGCCAGTTCCATGCCTCACTTCCATACATCAGGGTAGGTACCAGCACTCCATTGTGGACTGCTAACTTCGCTTCTTTGGACAAGACCACAAATTCAGAATTGAAACGTTGCTTGAAATAGTTTTGACTTGTGTCGCGGCGACAGTTGAGCGATTCTTTCATAATCCATTGCGATGCTATGGAGGTGCACACACATTTGTATGGATGTCGACCTAATTTTCGCCATGACAAAAGTCTCATGTTTGTGCCTAGCCTAAAAGAAAGATAGTTTTTTACACACATAATTTAAAACACACATTGAAAACATTAAAAAAAACTATTATATTTCTAAACCAAATATCTTACGACCAACTTCGAAATAAAAACATTTTGTTGTTTGTTCTCGAAATCTCTCATATTTACACTAATCACTACATGCTCATTCCATATTGGTATATGGTTATTTTATTGTTTGTTCTCGAAAGCTCTCATATTTACACTAATTACTAAATGCCCATACCTCATAAGGTAATTTTATTGTTTTTTATCGAAAGCTCCCATATCAACTACTAAATGCTCATACCAAATTGTTATACGGTAATTTTATTCCAGTAAGTTCATAATATTATATTGACTTTGTCTCTTGTTTTGATTTTTATTTCTCCTATTTAAATCTAAAATTCTTCCAAGCAAAAATTGGGGAAAAAAGTAAACGAAAAAATCTTTCCGTTAAAGTATGCATAATATTATAAAATAACCATTAAAGTAAACCTACATACGCCACGGAGTGTTTGAGTACTTAATATTATATTATTTTTCCGCTGAAGTGTTCAGGGGGGTCCCTGTTTTTTCCCTCATTTTAAGTTAAAGGGTTGACATTTCCAAATTTATATGCGAACGGTTCCGAAAAAACTCGTAATTGCATAATTGACGAAAAATCTCCGAAACTTTTTCCCTACATCATTTATTTCCCAGCACGTGTAGCAGACATTTCTATAACAATCCCCCATTCGGATATTATTAAAAATATATTTTCACATTCTGGGAAAACAATAAAGTCTCTGCTACGATGCTAAATTGTATAAATTGTCTGAATACATTATTTTTCAAGTCCTCCGTCGACAAACATAAATCATTCAAGTCCTCCGATTGTACTTTTATGTAGTTTGTGTATAATATTACAAAGTGATGTATCGTTATTTGCTTGGTAGGTCGCAACTGATACGTTCATTTTCTAGTCAATTTTTTAATCTAAGGGTAGCTGATAACTTACGGGTGCACGCGTTGTGTCAAAATAAAAAACTGTTACTTGTATCTTATTTAATTTTTAGGTAGATATGTATTATAATCAATCCCGTCTTTCACGAAAAACCTTTAAGAAACATTTACTCATACCTATGCCAACCATGATCCGATATTCTTTTAAATTGTTGATTTTTTTATTTTTATATTAACTCCACACAGGAGGCCCTGAAGAAAATAATTTCCCTCAGGGCCTATGTCATCTTTGGGGATGCTGTGTGGAGGGTCTTTTTGGGGAGAGGAAGGAGTGAACATGGGTCTTGAAGAGTCCCATGTTGTAGGAGGGAGGAAACACAGAGGCCGGCAGTTCGTTCCACAGCCGAGCTGTTGAACTTAAGAACGAATCGTAGAAGCGACCCGTTCTCATGTGACAAATGTCAACTGTGTACAAATGTTGGGTCGTTGATTGCATCGTTAATTATAATTTTAACAGATCGTTCCCTCGGAATATCACAATCATTATGCGAAATTTAGATTCTTGTGCCATTTTAACTGCGGTAATAATCAAATATTGGTAGAAATAACATAAATAAAAATTCAAAGTAAGGGAATTTTGATAGAACGAAAAAAGTTTCATCGCGCATTTGAAATTTCCCCCGCTTGCGTAAAAGCTCTGCCGAATTTTCGCGTCTCCTATAAAGTGGCCACATATAGAGTGGCCAGATTCCGTAGAAGATATTTGCATCTAGTTCTAGAGCAGGAAATACTCTCTGTATAACTCAGAAGAGAAGTCACAAATCAGATGCTTGACTTAGGTTTGGTTATGTCCAGGTCTGACTAGCAATGTAAAATTAATATTCCATAAATGAATATTCCCTTGTTCTACCTATTTGAGTGGTTGGGGTTTATAATAAACCTTTTTTAAAAGTGTGAAATTACTACCACTGACTACTAATAATAAGTACGGTTCGCGGAAGTATTTAAAGAAGTTATCCTGATTTTATTTTATTTAATAAGATTATTTTCATGACAAAATGAACGGATAAACAAATTGCACAATAATTACATAACTCTTCAAAATCCAGTGCATAACTGGGAAGCTGCTACAAAATCTACGCTCGCGTGTTGCACCCTTATCCTGTAGGCGGCTGATAAAAGTGCATCAGCGCATATTGCATCGCTGCCTAATGCGCTGGTTCCGTGTTCACATCCCACCTAGCCACCTAGCGATAGGGCGGGGATGGTATAGCCAGGGCGGAGGTGGCTTATAGACCATCGGCACGTGAAGCAGCCGTAAAATGCAAGAGGACTTCCTCCCATTAAGTTAATAGTGAGAAGGGTGCAATTTTGTATAATTGCCATCATTAAAGGTGAATAGAGATTGTGTTTGATGGGGTGCGTTTTGAAATTGTGTGGAATAAAAAGGGCATAGGAAAAGGAGCGTGAATTAAGTATTATTAACAAACTTAATGGACTAGTGAAGTCTATTCTATTGACAAGTGCCAAACTACGCTGTTGCCTAATCCAAAACGAAAACATAAATTAAGAATCCCTAAAACTGCGATAAGCTGGCTATATTAATTGACTTTCGGAGTGGACAAGATAGATGGTATATACACAAAAAAATACAACCAAATTTGCCTGCGAATAAATGATTATGGTTTCACTATTAATATTTATATGTTTCGGTTTTTGATATTTATTGCGTTTCTTTTATAAGTGTTTTTTTTGTTACTTGTGACTGGGCCAAAACAGGCAAAATATGTAAAGGTATATTATCACTACATACTTAATGATTGAAAAGATAACCGATTTTTAAACTAAGAAGTATTTTATTATAATTGTTATAACTAGGATATTTTTAGAGATTGAACAAATGTTAAAAGGTTTTTATTATTGTTATTGAAAATCTTAATATGAATTAAAATTAAAATTATAAAATAGGGCCCTGTGATTGAACCCTGCATCCAAAATATGTTGGATCGATCATATCAATCCAGTAGTCTACACAGGGCAATGTGGTACTAAAAAAACAATAAAAAACCACTTTTGTCGTTTAATGAAAAGTAATAATAAAAATAATTGTAAAATTTTGACTTTTTCTTTTATCATATGAATAAACAGTGGTTTTAATGAATCTTTTTACTTTTATTCTATGTACCAAGACTAAGGAGAAATACGACTTTAAAGTTATGTAGTCCAATTATCGCAACCTTTCATAGATATTGGAATAATTTATTATTAAACAAATATCACTTGTACTATCCAAACTTATTATATTTCTCTTGGGCGATGTTTAAAAACAATAGCTCAACTTATAGCATAAAAATAGTTAAGTTCTTGATTAAATAATAAAATGGGGAAAATTTTTAATGATTTGAAAATTTTAGAGGTAACGGAAGTTCTGATCTCTCAAAATAAGTAAATATAACTCTTTAACTAAGTGTACTTTGCTATTCGTTATTTCCTCACCACAGTGTGGTTAAACATTAACCGTACAACTGACTAAATGAATTCCTGTAATTAATGCAAAACGATAAATATTTCTACCTAAATGCTTGACCATGCAATTACTACGGGGAATGGAGACCAAATGCTTGCTTTTTGCTTCCATAGATCAAAAGCCTTTCTAATAAATACGCTTAACTAACGTAACGATTGATGACCTCCTTGGCACATATTTTATTAATTTAATATGTGTTATAAAAAAAATAATGAAAATACAATAATATTTATAAAGTAAATGTTCCAATAACTCCTTCTTTAGCCAACGTTTCAGACAGCATTGCAGTGTCCATTATCAGGGCAGATGTGTTATTTGAGGTGGTTTTTTTTTTTTTTTGATTTTATGGATTCTTTCGTAATCCTCTAACTAGCTAGGGCTTATAACAATACCCTTCATGTTTCTAGCTGACTAGTACTGCGGCTCATTTGGCCTTATTACTATTACCATCTGATGGTTGTATTTACTTGACTGATTTTATATTACATTAATAAGTTTTATGAGGAAAAATTCTTAACTGGATAAAAAACCTCACATTTGAGGTGGTGGTGAAATGTGAGCTTATGTATGAGGTCGTGATACCGTGTTGCCAGCTCCAACCCTCTGAGCTAACATTAACGTATCAATTTTTTAAAAGTAGTAAAGTAGTTTTCTTCGTTTAGCTCTGGTGTAGCCGTCAATTACCGGATACCAGGAACTATTGAGCTTAGCTCCATCGTCTCTATTAATGGTTACGGGATTTTTATGGATTTCAATGGCCTCCGTAATCAGCCGTGCTCTATAAGTTTTGGGTCTCCCCAGGATTTCAGGAACAAATTCAAAGTAATGCCCGGTGTCAATCAAATACTCGGCATAACACCCCAAAAACAAATAACAAAAATACTTTTGGCCGTGAAAATCTTAAATCGTATTTAAATGTTCCAAGTTTCCAGATTGTCTCAGTACCGCTACCATAATTACCATCATTCAGATTCACAATGTTGACTGAAATGATTTTAGCCGTGTTCGGAAACCAGATTTGAATAGCCTGGTACTTCTCTTTTCACATCCCCAACCCCTTAAGCCTCATAATAGGGGCCCAATAGCACACTGGCTCCGGGCAGCAAGGAGCAAAGCTCTTAGGTTCGGTATTCAGATTAAAAGGTTAAATGGCGGCTCGAATATTGTTTACAACAAATAACTGTGAAATTAAGTTTGCCACACGTTGAATACGCAATCAATTATGTAAAATGCATTATTGGTGTGCAAATAAGAAGCATGCACATTTTTTTATGTGAGTCCACGTAGTTAAAGTCTTTCTGGAGCAATAATCATCCAATTTACACAAAATTTAGGCACTCTTAGTAGGTACTGAATATTAATTTTTTATTCTTACCTGACCTTAAATACACGTAGATATACGTACAATCATACTTTTATTCAAGAGCATTTTTAATGGAATTTTTAAAAATTTATACCAAAGAAATTCGTATAATAATTTCGCATGGATGTTGGTAAATTAGTCCGTAAATTTTGATCCAATATTATTCTATCCAAAGATATTAGAAGAACGAGATATGCTATGTTGGCCGCCGGACCGTAGGCGGAGTACTACCTAATTAGGGTACTTTGAACGGTATTGGGACGTGTACGCACAGAAATCTGTTCTATGTATTAGTGCGGATACCTTAGCGTAAGCGAAGGTGTGCAGTAGTATTGGTGAACAAAACCGGCGACACTCGGCAAAACAATTCCACACAGTATGAACTGCTCATAGCACATCTCGTTCTTCTAATATCTTTGATTCTATCCAATTTACGTCGACTTGTTATCAGATACATGTACTTAACAAACGATCATATACAAACTATGGTAATTGAACCAAATCAAATTAAAATGGAGAATGATTTAAATTTTAAAAAGGTAATTTTTGGCTACCCTGTGAAAAAAAAAGTAAAACTAGGATCCTTTTTCTGATTCTTACATTAGCGTAATGAATTCAAAACATCCCGAGGGGACAATTCAAAGCCAAGGAACAATTTGTTTTCTTGAAACTTTTTTGTTCAGTAATTTGGTCCTTATAATTTCTGTTCTTCTATCCTCATCACAAAAACCGTTTATAAGTCCTTATTCCTCTACTCTATTTTGTTTGCTTCGTTCGCAAATAATACGTTCACTTATTTAAATTCTCAGTATTTTAATTGAGATATCAAATCTGAATTTATGTAATAAGTTGAGAATTTAGTAAAATGATTTGAACTGTAATTAAACGAATTTCCGATTGAAAATCATCCTTTGAAATCACGAAACGGGGTAAATATTCTGGCCACGGACGGCAAAGAACGAAGCAGTGCTCGCGCTTCTTTGTGGCTTGCGGGGCCTATACAATACCGCAAAATAAATACACCGATTGAAACTCTTCATTTGTATTTAAGCCAGGGTCAGTTTTTTTAATAAATCTCTTTTAGTTCGGAGAAGAAATTCTCAATTGTTTTCATGCGTGGGAGAAAAGTCAAAGACAACAATCTCAACCGTGTGTGGTCGACCTTCTACAACATGTTCCTGACTTTTGATACGTTTTATTAAAACGTTGAAAAACGTTTATATTTTGTCCAGAATATTGTCATTTGGAAGTTGTTTATCAAATAGCTCCAACAGTTCTAAACTCTCATATACTTTAGTAAAGTTTTTTTTGAATGCGTGGTGTTTACTTGTAACTAGTGCTCAAACTTTAGCGTGTTGCTCCGTCTGTGTAAAACTGTAAAACCTGTGTGTGGATGTTTTATTCAAACTGCGGATAGTGAAGAGATTGGAAATACGAAAAAGACGACGCGAGCAAAACCAGCTCGTAAATGTACGTATGTATCTCACATCACAAGGATCAAGAAATAATATAAGAGGGTCTAATAATCCATCGGAAGATTAAGTCTAAGTAAAGAAATGGGGTGTCGGAACATCAAAAGAATATGGGAAAATCTTCTGGGCTGTTCTGGGCTGCAGCTTTCAGGGTGAAGATTGCCCGCATGATAGCCACCTCCGGTAGGAGAAGACGTCTGAAGAAAATCCTCTGGGCTGTTCTGAGCTGCAGCCTGCAGGGTGATAGCCACCTCCGGTAGGAGAATGCATCTAGAAAAATAGGCTTGGTCAATCGAAATTACTCATTCAATAAATAATATTTAGTTGGCTGATCTTGCCCATTGGTGATATCAAATTTCCAGGCTTGACAGACAAAATATTTAGTCTTAGTTTCACTGTTCTTGCCAAGGGCAACAGAAAGTATGATGGAGAAATACTGGATGTGATAAACAAATGATGAAACGAGAAAATTGATTTGTATTCCATTACGATGTGTTGACTAATTCTCAAAATATTCATGTTGTTCAGAATGCATGGTGTGTGTTGCGCTGTGGGCTTTGGTTAATAAGTACATTATGGATCACAAGATGAAAGCCATCTTTTGCAAAGTTGCAGGGCGGGAAAATTTAAAAGAGAAAACTTTCTTTTGTTTTCTCTCTTCGTCAATATTAATAAGATGGGTTGAGTATTATCTTCTGTATCTAAGTGACATCTAATTATGTTTTTATTTTGTGAAGGTGGGAAACATTCATCCATAGTAGAGTAACGATATGGCTCGATAAACTCTCTTAATGTCGTATTGACGCTAAATAATGGTAAGATGCTCAGGAGAAGATCATGTCGGTAATACTTTATGACATTTTTTTTTACAAAACTACCTACTGCAAAAAAGTTCCAACAGTCTGGAGTCAGTTGGACTGTGGCATCTCCAAATGGGTTATGTTGTGAGACTGAAGGAAGTGAGGATGAAAATGAAAGGGCTCTTCCCCGTTCATTTTCATTCTAAAGTTCTAGTTACCAAACACCATTTCAAGCAAGGTTTAGATTCTCGATGGTGACCTTTCACCAGGGCGATACTGAAATTATCGAACGTACCGCAAATTATACTGTTTTACTTAAACAAATTAATCAAATACAATTTACTTGCGCATGCTGCAAAATTGAAATTGATATTTTGAAAAAAAAATGTGTTCGGCTACGACAACATCAATAATGTTGTATTTTTCGATCTGACAAAGAATCTCACTGAAAAGTCACGAACTGCGGGGATTTGAACCCGCAACTTCCGGATTCGTAGCCAAGGTACCATAGCATCATTTGAATAACCTGCCATAAAAATCTCTTTGCTTTGATCAAAATCAATAAATGGGTTTGTTGTGAACAACTGAGCATAGTTCAAACGACAATTTGAAAAGCGCACCGCAAGGTTCGCAAGTCGGTCCTCGCCGCCTTATTACCTCAAGAAGTTTAACAAAGACTCGGCGAAGTTGCGGCGGACTTTGATGTTTCCCGCGGTCTCAGTGCGGGGGAGGGGGGTGTCAGTTAGTTCCCCCACCCCAACCCCCTTCCAGAGACTACTGAGTGCTGTCCCTAGACAGCTTACAGCAACATGAAGCTATTTCAGAGAGGCTCGCCTTAACTTTTGTAAGAGTGAGCTATCAACTTCTTTTGGACAACTGAGAGCTTTAATATTAAATTAATAGCGAAAAAAAAATTCGCGGTATAGAATTAAAAATTTTTGAATAGTTAATCTTGCGGTAATAAAATTTAACATCATTCTCGAGATTGCTATTTTTGGTAAGAGCTTTATGTTAACAAATTTAAACAGTTTCTCGGTAGGTTGGTCAAAAGCTGTGTAATTTTCTGAAGGCTGACTGGTTTAAAATATCATAATATAATGTTTTGAAAGGAAAAGTTTTAAAATAAACACCTGCATTTAATATAGATGTAAAGTTTAAGAAAATTGACATTATAATTTTAAAATTCCTAAAACGACCCTAATTTGATGGTGTAGTACCTACCAACATCGTTAAACGATCGATAAATATGAAAACAGTCGTGGAGTTGCAAAACCCTATGCGGAATTTTTCGTAAATCTGGAAATGGTCACGAAAAACTTTTTGGAACACTTTGAACATAAAAAAATGTACATTTTGTGCAAACATCAAAATAAACGTACATTATTCCATTGATATACGAAAAAAGGTATGAACTTGATATTATTTTCAATGTATTTAAGTACGTAATGGATTCTGCAATGTGCGTGGGTAATGGCTTAGTTAATAAAAATACATCGTAACCCTCCTCTGCAATAAAATCCATCTTGCGTTCACCATTCCATTTTGTTTACAGGATTTCTTAAATTTTTTTATTACACAACAGGGGATTAAAAACTAATAAATATTAAAGTATAAATACCAACTGTCTAATAATAGCGTACAACAATACCTAAACAGACAACAATAACAACCTTACTAAAAAAATGTGAAAATTATTTTTATTTAATTTTAAACGACTGAGTAAACCATATTAAGCCTTACCAATTGAAACGTAAAATTGAAAGTGACATAGAACAGTTCATGGAAAGATATATTTAAAGTCCTACAGTAAGGAAGAGGCATCCCGTTCAGCGGGTAGAAAAGATTTTGAAGGAAAGAAAGAGAGAGAAATGTTATCAAGCCAAAGAGAGTTGTAATTGTAAATTGTCATCCTTTGATCCATAAATAGCAACATGGTTATTAGATTTAGGTAGGATAGATTCGGAAATATTATTAAAAAATATCATTTGATCATTTATTTTGAGCGCCTAGTTTTATCTTCGCTTTTTTCTCAAATTCTTTCCTCTCAAATTTTCAGGCACTGCCTAGTTATTAATGTTGACTGGTCCAGTCAATCTAGACAAAAATAGGCTCTAACTGGAACAAATAAGGGGATAGTTGAATTTTTGCAGGTTAATACTACCTACTGCAGGGAGTATTTTCACAAGAGTCCCCAACCCTCCCCCGCTTGCTTGCCCCCTGTGACCTCCCAAATATTAAATGTAGGGTTCTACTAAAACGATTATCTTATAAACGGTTACCGGATAAATCATCACAATGATAATTCATCATATAATGTCATGGAAAGTGATGAAACAAAAACTTTATTAACTGGGTTAAGTGGTTTAGGTTAGGTTAATTTTTTTATTCATCGTTTCTAATGACTTTATATCACTTTGTAAAAGTGTGTTGAATTGTCACTGTGTTGAGTTATCATGGAACCATCTTAAGAGTGGGTTATAAGGCAGAATGGTGATTTGCTGGAAAACGGCCTTTAGTACGTCATTCTCACCAATTTTGTTACCAAATAATGGACTATTATTTTTCAGTCTGCCTATTTTTTGTAGTTAATGTAGGCATTCGACCATAAAAAATAAAAACATTGATACACCATACAACCCACTTTTAAAACTTCGATCTATGATTATCGCGTTAATAACGATTTTATATGTATATAATACACACATCTGTAGAAGTACGGAAGTCTTATTATCGTTATGATATCTGTGGATATTAACAATTAAATAAATACTTTATTTTGCACCAAATTTTCAACACATTTCACAGTTTTTTCTTATTACTACACGTTCCCTGTTTGACGGCGTATATATTTTGAAAATGCCATCAAAATGTTTCATTAATGAGTCTAAAAGTAGAATACCGACTCACTTAAAGCATTGCAATAATCTAAGGAAGCTACAAAAATAGTAAGTACTCACAAATTCTCTTTTTTCATGTAAATTTGACTTATTGTATTTTTTCAAGTGTCTATATCTTTAAAACGCGTAAAATACAACATTTAATATACGTTCCTTTTCCTAACGGTTAGCACGAACGTCATGATGTTTACTGGCGACATCTTTATTCAAGTGTGTGTGTGTGTGTGTGTGTGTGTGTGAGAATGCATTGTCTTTACGCGCTCTGACTAAATTGGTAGAGTGAACGTTTTTTCATATGGCACGTTTGGTAATAAAACCAAAAATTACCATCTCACGCCAGATCATTTGTTGGTTTGGTAAAATCGGCCGTTTTAAGTGATAACGAGTCAAGTTTTTCACTGTTCCTACCTTACACGGTAAGGGGTATTAATGTAAGGAGAAAAAAAGTTTATTACCGTTTTTTATTTTTATCTTTAGATTAAACAGACAAAATAAACTTTTTAAGGATATTAACAATAACATCGCCTTTCTGCGTATAAACACGTAACTATTCACACGTTGTCAAATCAAAGATATTTTATCTATGTGTTGTGTTGTAAAGTTCCAAACAATAATATTATTGTTCTCTTTGTAGATCAATACATGATTTATCCATGGCAGCCGGAAAAATACTCCAAACAAGGTATGCTTCAAGTAACGAATAAATGAAAAAAGATTATTGTTTAGTTGTACTAAATAACACAGAATAATTAAACAAATAAAAAAATAAAATTTATTTTATTTCTCGAGGTCAATTTATTAATTATGTTATAAATATGTATAGATATTCTATCAAATATAAAATTTAGAAATTTACCAAATAAATCCACCTTTGATTTTCTCGAAAACGAAAGCTCAAATAAAAAAAGTCATAACCCAAAATTGACTATAAATGAAAGGTTATTCACAAATTATACCGTTTATACCAACGCACATTTTACGTTGTATTTTGACAAGTTAATTAATGTACAACTACCGCCCTCTAGCGACAAAAAATGAAGACATTTTCACAGTTTGCAAAAATTCGCTGTCATAATATATAACAAGCGCTTAAGCGTTTCACTTCAATACAATCAAAGCAACAAGTCGGACAGTTAAACTCTGAAAAACCTACTCCGTCAGTTTGATCTGATTTTAAATTTCACTATTGCCGAAAGAAAAGGAAACTAGGATTTACTTTTGAAGACAGCATCCGAGATGCTACTATACTTTCATGCAGCGGGCCACCTGCCTTATGCAAAATCTGCTCTTTCATATGCACAAAAATTTTGAATCTAAAATATAAGCTCACAGAAAGAGAGTACTTTATTCACTAAAGAAGGTTTCTTTACCGTAGGAAGAAAGAATATGTTTTACTCAAAAGTTTGGACTGGTGTGTGCATTGAGTAATCCTTGATGGGGTCTTAAAGCAGTAGGAAGGCTTACGTATGGGCATGGGATTTCTGGAAACACACTCAATAAATGGGTATTAGGAGCACCATCTTTCAATCAATATGTATAAGCTACAAGAAAAGTGAGTAGTATATCCAGTTATGGTACAATCAAACATCAAAATTTGGAAAGTGGTTAAACCAATACAATCCTTTTTCTCAAAAGTCCGGTGAAATAATTTGCATTTCTTCGGAATAAGTATCAAATATCTTTTGCTCTTGTGCAATATTCAATCATTTACGGAATTACAGGATGGGGTGGTGCGCTTGATGCATTTATTTTACAAATAACTCAAAAGAACATTATCTAAGTTATATATAATATAAAAATAACGTTTTGACTGACTTATTATACAAAGAGACTAAATATTTAATATTCGCAATTATTTATCCTGTAAAACATGAAAATGAAATTAAAAACAAAAGTAGTTATGAAAATAGAGTAATCTAAAGAATTAATAATTTATTTTACACCCCCTAAATCTATACCTAATTAACACATTTTATTGACCGGCGTAATTTTAGTCTTCTACCAAAAGATATACAAATGGCTAGTAAAACATACTATGTAAGATAATTAAAATTATGGCTCAAGACGTTCATTTAATGTTCCTGATTAAAAATATTCTAGGTGATTTTTTATTGTCTGTAAGCAGTATGAACAATCCGGTTCTACAAGATAATGTTTTGTCCAAGTGAGTGTCTTTTGAACCAATTGTATCCTTATTTTTTTAATCTTATGCATTGGACTTCAAACGCCAGAACCGAACTCAATAATTCTGCGAATTATGGATGCGTATAAGTATTTGAGGGTAACATTACAATGATCATCACAAAAAGTACTTATCTGTATGTATGATGATAAATCTTGACTTATTCCTTGTCTTTCTTGAATCAATCTTTCCTTCAGGAAGTTCAGGCAGTTCACATTTCTGATAATTTGTATTTCTTACAAGTCTTTTGGATTTCAGCTCTGGGCGTAGGCTTTCCTCAAAGTCTCCATTCTGAGCCAACGAAAATTCTATCCGACGCTGTCAGATCTTTTTTGACCATCAGTGGGGATCTCTGTATCGTTTATACTCAATCATATTTGAAGTGCACCGGTCATCTGTTAGCCGGGTGGTTTTACCCTCCGGTCAATATTTTTTGTAAATGAAATTTCGAAATAGATAATATGTCGTGGCTAAATTATTATCTACACTTTTTAAAGTAGCAATAGCTTTGTTGTTATCTATTATAAATTACTAAACCACGGCTTAAGGATGAAACAACCTGACGACAGTCGTGATTAAAAAAAATCATTTTTAAATAACAAATGTAATGCGAGATGCAAAAGCACTTGAAGCTTAACCTCTCTAAACAGGTCGTACGTTATTAGTTCGAGTGCATATACACGTTCAGCGTTCAGTGCATGACGGAAGTAGTATTGTTACGGGGTTAACACGTGTCACCTGCATTGGCGACCTCTGGCTTCAGTTTCCCCTACCGCTGCGTTATAATGCAGCGCAAATGCTAATTATAGTTTCTCCGTCGATAGAATGGTACTACCATCGAGTAAGTACATAACCGGTCGAGTGGCAACACATTAACTGTGCATTGTGTCTGTTGAACAGATTATTTCAACAGATACAAACGTGGGAAGAACAATCATATCGAGCACATCATATCCACTTGAGCAATTTTTAGTAACACAATTTCATAAATAAATTTCACTAATATGAAAACTGTCTTTACTCAGACCGCCATGAAAACAAAGGTTTATGAGCGTATTTATTTTCTACTGCACCCAACTACCTGTGCTTTTTATCAAGTAACTAATCACCGCAATACTGTCCTGTATATTGGACTGGGAGAAAATAGAATGCTACACGGCCCTGATATGCACTCATCCCTCGGATCCCTAGGCATAACGGTACCTAAAAATAATCATTTGAATGTTTCATAAATAAGGTCTAACGCTGCTCTATTCAAAAATCATTGTCAATTCATCGGGCCAATTTTTCACGACCGAATGAATGAATACGATATCTCGAAATCGATGAGTTTGGCAAGAATAAACATAATGAATATAATTAACAATATCCACCGGAAAATGTGCTATAATATCAAGAAGGAAATAAACAAACATGAACCCAAATACCTACACGCAAACTCCAAAAAATTGGATCCCGATAATGCCGGAAAAAACACCAATGTAACGAATGAAATGGAATCTTATAATAACAAAGAAAAACGAAATAGTTAATCGACGACCACCAGTCATATCGAAACTTACTATTTAGAAATAAAAAAAACTACATACATGGGTAGATGACGTAACAGTTGGGAACAAACAAAAACCAAACTTCAATCTCATTCATATACCTAAATATTAGAAGCCTAAAAGGAAAAGTCGACGAGATCCTGTGCTTATTGAAAACAATTGACTACAAAATCAACATCATTTTTTATAGAAATATGGGAAACACATACATTAGATACCAAAATGATTTACAAACAATACAGAACAAAGTTATTGAAAAACTCTTCAATTATAACCCGGAAACTCTCACAAAAAAACTATATCAGGAAATGATACTCTTGAAAATAATAAAATTGTACGAATACAACATATGCCTCCTAATCTACAAAATCCAAAATGGTTCCTTGCCATATATTGTATCGCTCTGTTGAGAAACCACCACTCAAAATCGAAATAGTTACATCAAGTGGATTTAGCTAAAAATACCAACTTTTCCCTAGTTTTCTTTCCCTATCCTTAAGTTATAAATTCATATTTAAATATATTTTTAGGAATCCACAAATTATATATACTGACACAATTAATTCAGTAACTTCGGGAGTTGAATTTACATTGCAGTACAAGCAAAAAATTTATGTTTTTTGACGTTGATCTGTTTTGGGCTTTATGGTAAAAATTTTCAATTGTGAAAGTGTTTAAAATTTAAAACTATCGTTGTATTTTATTGTTTGTGAACGGTTTCTATGTTTATAGATCATACATTTTACGTACATGTGCGACGTTGTCACTTTACATTGCGTATTTTTCGACCTATGTTCGACCTAATACTATAGATTTAGTTAATTTACTTTTTTCACTTGTACTTATCAAATATTGTATATAATAGGATCACCTCCCGAAGTTACAGCACTTAACCCCTTACATCTATTAATTATCAGGCTGAAAATTCCGCTGCGTTTAAAACGATTTTAACAGTTTCGTTAGAATACTCCATTTGAACAAGTGCATTCGAATGAAATTTATAGTATTCCGGGTGACTAATCCTTTAATATTATAGTAATAAGGAGAGTGCATCGGCGCTGAGTGCGATTAATTGTTTATTCCTTTGCTGCGATGCATTTTAATTGCATTACCTTGTTAGCGCTCGGCTGGAACGGCACTCATAGGGAGGAGAAACGAATGGCGGAATTCGGGTTAGAAAATAAACAGAGGTAAACTTCAACGCGATTCGATCACAACTAAAAGCTTTAGAATAATGAATTACTGAACAGCCGATGCTCATTTGAATTTTATAACATTTTTAATGAAGCGTTTTGGATTTTTTTAAACTTTAAAGCGATTTATAATGTGAATTCCGGACAAGATTCACAGAATCTGATCACTGAATTGGGAGCGAAAAGTACCTGGTTATTCAGATCTGGTCAAGCAATGTTTCGATTCCGAATGGTTGTTTTTCACCAGGGTAACACTCTGATGTGATACATTAGATAAGTGTTTTGAAAAATTCCAGCTTTAGATTCGAGTTACTCGACAACAAGCTCAAATCAAAAAAGTTATGCCTACGACTACAAATGTGATGCAGATTCACCAGTTTCGTGTGTGCTATCTACGAGTTTCCAGACACCATGTAGATTAAATGAAAAAGTGAGTTGAAATATTCTCATATTACATGTAGTAAGGGTTAAACAATTATAATTTGTTAATCAGCTTGTAAATTCTGTAGTCGACCATATTTCAGAGTTTCAATACTGCATCTATCAAATGGTGATAAATAATCCTCGTGGCTCGGTAAGCACTGCGGCCAGCAGGGCTTGGATATTCCCTGGTGGCTTAACGGGGTTCGCACCCGCCCTCACTCAGATATTTCCCAGTAGATAGTAGCCATGGGGGGTTCGCACCCGCCCGCGCTTCAATGTTTCCTAGCGGCTTTGGGGGCTCGCTGGCCCGCAAATCCTATTTGGCACCCACCGTGGGGCGCTCCTACTCCGCTCGGCGGGGCGAAAATGACCACCCGGTAACAAGCACCTGCTTACTGCAGATTATAGGGAGAAATTTACGCCATATTATTTTTATGATCTTAACGTCTGGACAACACATTCTGGACAGATTAGGTTTTTTTTAAATTTTGTTATTTACTGCAAAAAAAAAAAACAAATCCATTAGCAAATGGAATTATGGCATCTCCACAACAGGGATATCAAGAGGCTAAATAAATTGATGGATGAATTAGTTGCACGGTTTTTCAGCTCTTATAACTCCATAAAACCTATGTATTTCGTGCATTGACAAGAGAATGGGTTTGAATTCTGTTAGGAAACCAGTAAAAAAAATGCTGCATTTGAAGAATTGTTATTTATCATTATATTTACACATTTAATTAGAGAGCATTACATACATCATCAGGTGAAGATAATAAATTTTTCACTTAATGTATCCATTTTATCCGGTAATAAAGTGTTGTGGGCGGTAAAAATATTGAAAGCCTGTTTTTTCCGAAAAACTTACAAAACTTTATATAAACCATGAATTAACAACATTATGTAAACCATGAATAAAAAACTTTATGCAAACCGTGAATTAAAAAACTTTATGCTAACCATGAATTAAGAAACTTTATGTAAACCACGAATTAAGAACATTATTTGAACCATAAATTTAAAAAAAAATTGTAAACCACGAATTAAAAACTTTTTGCAATCCATGAATTAAAAAAGTATGTCAACTACCTTCAAAGTATTTATATATAAAAAGTTACACCTACTGTAATTACACACATCAAAAAAACCTAACCTAAACTAACTTTTGTGTTATTTTCTGATAATTATTTAACACACATTTTAACACTTCAAAATTTAAACCTGTCAAAAAACAGATATTTCGCTTATAAGTAATTACGTCGGCGTGTAATTGGTACGTGAAATTCGTGCCTATGTAATTTCGTCCTGACACCGTGATTATTATTATAGGATATATTATTATCAAGTAAATTTGAATTTCCTTTTACAAGTCTTATTGATTTATCAAATATAACTTCTCGATATTTTGTGTGATTAAGGCTTCTATTGATTTAAGTGTTTAATTAAACGGAATAAGTAATCATTCGAAATTAATTTGTACGCGTAGGTATGTTCAAGGGACGTCGGTTCATTACCACCAGTGGCGGGTTGGACGGTCAGCTTACCGACTCGTGTAACTAGGCAAGCTCGAGCGATGCAGGTCCGGACTAATGGGAAAGGAAGGTGGCCGACATTAATAAAACATGGAAGTTGTAGCAGTCTTGCTTTTTTAGTTCCTACCGAAAGCGGCTGACAGGATTCTCAAGTTGCCGTTTTGATTTGCGAGCTACGGGTGTGAAGAGCGCTGTGTATGGTTTCAATTTGTTCCGTCAGTTGTGGCGAGATTCTCGGGGACACGTGACGTTTGTGGAAGCTTGCTGGCCTTGGCGGACTTAGGATTTTACGT
Source organism: Hesperophylax consimilis (assembly GCF_061612785.1). Taxonomy (NCBI): domain Eukaryota; kingdom Metazoa; phylum Arthropoda; class Insecta; order Trichoptera; family Limnephilidae; genus Hesperophylax; species Hesperophylax consimilis. The sequence goes on from NC_142838.1 coordinate 19,949,904, forward strand.
AAGATGCCTTCCAAATTGAGATTGACTTTTATTCATTAGTATCTTTAGGGATTACTTTCATCATTTATATAAATTGTTCAGAATAATAGGATTCTGAGCTAGCGCCCAGTAAATTCTTTATAGCATCATTTTATCCGTTCTTAAATTCAACTGTTAGGACTTGCATTTTATGTCATCTATCGAGTTTAATTTCTAACTCGACACGCCTCTAGTGTTTAAGCTATTATAATGAGTCTCATGCTTAATATTATCTTCCTAGAGCAATATGTGTGGTAACAGATTATATAATAAATGATAAATTTGTTATTAGAGTTTTATTTAACTGGTGCACACAATGTTCTACCCACATGTAACATCGAGTTCCTTTTAGGGAATTAATAATATTGGTAAAAATATTGCTACAAAGTCAACCTCCGATATGAGAAGGCTTCAAAGGAATTTCAGAGAATCGAGCATTTAAAATGTGGATGGTTTAGAACATTAAATGAAATTATAGATTGTATTTATTATTTATTTTGGATATTTCATTTATTTTTATTTTTTACACCTACACAGACAATTTAACTGTTTCTAATGTTTTAAATGCAATTGCTTTCATTTTTCCTACTTATTTTTACTTTGAAATACAACTTTAATCTATACATATGACAAGTTTTTATAGGTTACTCCATCTCAATAAGAACTCTCACACTAAAGTTTGTTATTTTTTTTTGTTTTTATATATGTATGTGATATTTTATATCTACAATATTTTATGTATTCTTTTGTATTTTTACTAAGCCCTGATTTTTTTACCAAATATATGTAATTATACTGCTACCCGGCTCAGAACAGATATTGTCTAGTGAGTCAGGTAGCGCACATGATTTTGTTAATAACCTTAAATAAAAATCAAAAAATTAAATTGAAAAGTTTCTACAATCCCACGCCAAAATCGAGTAGCCAAATTTCCGCTGGTTCCCACATCAACATAAAGTTCTTGGAGTGAAATGAAAATAAATAAATTATTAATATTTTTCCGTAAATATCAAAAGAATAATGTATAAGTTGATATTTAGCATCAAAGGTATACTCTTTTATATTCAAAGTGTTTCAAATAGTTTTTCGTGACATCTACAGATTTTCGAAAAATTCCAGAGTAGGTTTTGCAAGTCGACGACTAATTGAAAAACCACGCACTAATTTCTTTAGAAATTTGGCGCAGAAGATCACACGCGGTTTTAAATCTCATTCCCGCACTGTCTCTCGTTTCAAAAACAGTGTTAAATAAATGGCAGTTTAACTCTCAATATAAAACATGTCTATCTTTCAGAATAATTTTTAACTTCGATTAACTTGATTAATTTAACCCTTTTACGTAAAAATTAGCTCTGAGGGCATTTTTTTAGCCATTGCAACGATTGCATACACGCTATTGTTTGTGTGAGGGCTTCCTATTTGATATAGATGTACGTTAAATAAGAATTGCTCGCGAAGAAATGCTTTTAAAGTACCTACACCGAGAGGAGTTGTTTTGTTTCGTGCTTTAAAATAATGTACGTGAAAAAATTATAATAATAAATAGCTATTCGAAGGAGAATTTACACATTTTAAAAATCCGGTTCCGTAGCGAAAGTATTGCCTGCGACCACTGTACAATGCCATGTTTAAAGAATTGACCTGTAGTCGAGCCGATCTTCGGATCTACCGGATCTGCCCTGATGATGGACACTGCAACGCTGTCCGAAACGTCGGCTAAAGAAGGAGTTAGCGCAACACGGCATAACACCCCAAAAACAAACAACAAAAATGCTTTTGGCCGTGAGAATCTAAAAACTTACCTATAGTCGAGCCATTCTTTTTTTTCCGGAGACAAACATTCGCGGGTTACGAATAACCTAACAATATTTTAATATCTCCTACTACCATCACATTAAGCGGAAAATGTTGCTTGGGTTGTGATGGAGGACTTAGCCAGCCGAGGAATTGAGCACACCGTGCCTGGGTGGGGCCCAAACGCGATGTCAATTCAGCCACTGACCTATAATTTCTTTAAATTCAATTATTATATTGCCTTTTATTTTGCAATAAACATGTTTTGGTTGTGATTTAAAAAGATATCGCGTATTTTACCATTTTTAAAACAACACGTGTTTTCGATTTAAAAAACGAAATATTATGTGCGACATGATTTTTATCCATAAATTGTTCGATTGGCTGCAAAATATTGTCACTCGAATGCAATTCCGCCACTGCACGACATTTAGAATAATTAGTTCGTGCCTAAACGAGGAAGGTTGTCAATCAGAGGCACCTTTGAATGCACCGTGAACTATCTGCGGACATAGCATTATACATATCTGTAGTTGATTAAGCATTGACTTTAGGTAATTAATAAACTTTATAAATCTGTTTATTTTGTGTTGATTAATGTGGGAGTAGACCAAAGAACATTGAAATACTAAATTAAATAAATAATATGTGGTGGAACATTAACATATTATGAACTTAATTTGTTAAAAAAAATACAAATCTTTTCTTGAATCGTTTTTTTTTTAGTTTACTATAAAACTGTTTCCCATATATAATATAACCGTGCCTTTATCGGAGCTATGAGATTAGTTGACTTTAAGAGTTTAGATTAAAATTGAGGTAAGTATTTTTAAAACCGTCAATAGAACCGGGACTCCTCTTGTAAGATTACCTTATAGCTGTCCAATTGCACGAGTTCACTAGTACTTTTAATATGCCCGTTCAAAAGTGTTTTTGTTCAGCAGAAATTTTCTAAATCTTTTCCGATTCTATGCCAAAAATTGGAAAAACTTTGAATTGAATGAATCCTGAAATGAGAAAAACTTTCCAAAGTATCTGCTTATATTTTACATCGGTTGGTCGCGTATTGATATGTTTAGCGATGATATAGGCGAAATTATTTTGGTTCATTTCACTAAACAACAATTTTTGATCCACCAACGTTAATATTTTTTACTTTGTAGTAATTTCATCCAACGCAACGTTTGGATTCTGAATGATGGTCTTTCACCAGGCGATATGAGAGTACATGTCTACCACTCTAGATAGGTCTTTCTCCAGGAAATATGGGAGTACCTATATGTCTACCACTCTAGATAGGTCTTTCGCCAGGAAATATGGGAGTATATGTCTACCACTCTAGAAGGGGATTTCGCCATGCGCTTTTGGAGTACATGTCTACCATTCTAGATAGGTCTTTTGCCATACGATATGGGAGTACATCACGCCACTCTAGATAATAATAATGAATCTCCTTATGTACTTGTTATATCCCTTTCTTATAAATCTTTCTAATGCACAAATGACTGATTCATTGCATCTGGATTGCGTGCGATTGTGTGATATCAATTAGTTTCAGACGTATTAAGGCAATAATTGCCCTTGCCGAGACCAGCAGGTACCTAGTCTGCCTGGTGCTGGTACCCATCGGGCAATGGCCAGCGGCCACTGACCACGTGGTACTGTGGCTGACCAACTATCATTAGTCACTTGATGTGGTTCCCCACCATGAGAAATAATTGCTGCAAAATTACATGTCAGTAAAATAATTCTTAATTTTTTTTCAATAAATAGTAATATTCGCATAAAACTATGAGAATTATGTTATTTGGAAAATTTATTTTGAATATTTGGGACAAAATATTCAATACGAATTATTAATATTCAGGGTTTAATTTCACGATATCAGTCATTGCACGACGTAAAGAGAGCGCTGTTGGGTATGGGCGTTCTACAAGATGATTTTGTTCATACCGTTAACTATATCGGAAACCATATGAAAAATTTTTGCTTTGCATGAAATTATTATTTATTTATTATTAGGTACAATATTTTTTACAATTCAAGGTTTTCAGTAATGTAGGCCTCACTGGGTGGCTTGCCCGTGCTGAGGCCTTCATTTTATAATATAAAAAACTACATAATACATTTAATGAGAAAAATTATACATTTAAAATTAAAAATACATAATAATATATTTAAAATTAAAATTACATAATAATATATTTAAAATTTAAAAAAAAAAAGTAGGTACATTGAAAATAATCTTGTGTGTTTGTGAGTGATGTGTGTTTATATTGGTTTTGTGTGTTACGTGTAGGTTTTATTTTTATTTTATGCTATGAAATTTTGGTAATATTGTCTTTTTTGTTCTTTAATCCATTTTCCAATTTTGTGTGTGTATTTATTTTCATTTTCCTCAATTTTAATTTCAAGTTTTAAACTGTTGAAAGCTTTTATTGCGTGGTATTGGTAGTGTCTTTGTCCAAAGCTTGAATTTACTGTCGGAGTTTTAATGTTTTCTTTGTACGCTTGTCTAACTGGTCTGTTAGTATTATTTTGTGTATGTTAAGATTTATTTTTTTTGTCAAAAATGTAGTTTAGTAGTGTTTTAACGTATAATTGGCATATATCTAGTACGTCACAGCTTTTTTTGTTATTTGTTTTTGGGGTATTATGCCGTGTTGCGCTAACTCTTTCTTTAGCCAACGTTTCGGACAGCATTGCAGTGTCCATCATCAGGGCAGATGTGTTATTTGAGGTTGTGTTAAAATGTGAGCTTATGTATGAGGTTGTGATACCGTGTTGCCAGCTCCAACCCTCTGAGCTAACATTAACGTATCATTTTTTATTCAAAGTGGTTTTCTTCGTTTAGCTCTGGTGTATCCGTCAATTACCGGATACCAAGAACTATTAAGCTTAGCTCCATCGTCTCTATTAATGTTTACGGGATTTTTATGAATTTCAATGGCCTCCGTAATCAGCCGTGCTCTATAAGTTTTCGCCGTTTCAGCCGTGCTTTATAAGGTGCAAGCAGAGGACATCCGGCAAGAGACTTGCCATATTTTGAAAAGGGCTGAAATACCCCGCCCCAATATCACGAAAGGAGAGTTTACGGCCCTAAAAGAATTACGCGCCAATGAGGAAATCTTGGTTCTGCCAGCCGATAAAGGAAATGCCACTGTCGTGATTAATACGGCAGACTACACAAAGAAGATGGAAGACCTCTTGTGCGATTCAGGCATCTATAAGAAGATTAAAAACAACCCCACCAACAAGATTGACATAAAGACAAGGGAACTAGTGAAAGCTTCTAGCATCAGGAAAGAAGATTGGTCTAAGCTTTTTGTAAAAGCCTCTAGAACTCCTGCCCTGTACGGTCTCCCAAAAATACATAAAAAGGAAATCCCAATGAGACCGATTGTCAGCGCTATTGGCGCTCCTACATACAAACTTTCCCAATACCTCTCAAGATTACTGCAGATGCAAACTGGTAAAACTGAATCGTGGATTAAGGATTCAACAGATCTGATAAGTAAGCTCAAGAAAGTTAAGACTGAGGAAGGAGATATTCTGGTCAGCTTTGACGTCGTGTCACTTTTCACAAATGTGCCTCTAGAAGACTCCATGACAATGCTCAGGGAGATATATGAGGAAGACATTTGCAAACTTTTTGAACACTGCCTCAAAACGGGATACTTTGCGTTTCAGGGTGAACTATTTGAGCAATTGGAGGGAGTTGCGATGGGCAGTCCGTTATCGCCAGTACTGGCCAACTTTTTTATGGAGAAGTTTGAAGAAGTGGCACTCGACACAGCTTCGGCTGTCCCTAAAGTATGGTGGCGCTACGTCGACGATGTCTTCGCCATTTGGCCTCATGGAACGGAGAAACTCAACGAATTCCTGGACCATCTTAATTCTCTCCACAGCAAAATTAAATTCACAATGGAACTGGAAAACGAAGATAAAATCCTGCCCTTTCTAGATGTGAAGGTGATGCGGAAACACGATGGTAGCCTAGGGCATACTGTATATAGGAAACCAACCCATACGAATCGGTACTTACACGCTGATTCGCACCACCACCCAGCGCAGAAGAGAGGACTTATCCATACATTGGTGACCCGAGCGACCAGAATATGCGAAGAACATAAAATCGGAGCGGAACTTACGAAGCTGACCGATGCACTGGAGCGTATCGGCTACCCAGCAAGTCAGACAAGGCAAATCATAAGAGCCAAATCTGCACCAAACGAAGACAGAGTTGAACAAGAGTCGAAAGGCTGTGCCTTCCTGCCTTATGTGCACAATGTGACAGACAAAATTGCCAGGCTTTTGAGAAAGGAAAATATCAAGACTGTCTTCGGAACAACAACAAAGATACAGGACTTACTGAGGTCTGCAAAGACTAAGTTTCCTCTGGAAACAGATGGAGTGTATAAACTCAGCTGTTCCGGATGTGACAAGGTCTATGTAGGCCAGACAGAGCGGACTATCTCCAAAAGGATTTCAGAACACTTCAGAGCTTGTAAACTCGGCCACCCTGACAAATCGGCAATTGCCGAGCATTTGATTGACACCGGGCATTACTTTGGATTTGTTCCTGAAATCCTGGGGAGACCGAAAACTTATAGAGCACGGCTGATTACGGAGACCATTGAAATTCATAAAAATCCCGTAAACATTAATAGAGACGATGGAGCTAAGCTTAATAGTTCTTGGTATCCGGTAATTGACGGATACATCAGAGCTAAACGAAGAAAACCACTTTAAATAAAAAATGATACGTTAATGTTAGCTCAGAGGGTTGGAGATGGCAACACGGTATCACAACCTCATACATAAGCTCACATTTTAACACAACCTCAAATAACACATCTGCCCTGATGATGGACACTGCAATGCTGTCCGAAACGTTGGCTAAAGAAGGAGTTAGCGCAACACGGCATAATACCCCAAAAACAAATAACAAAAATACTTTTGGCCGTGAAAATCTTAAATCATATTTTACGTCACAGCTGTTTTTATTATTTTCATTCTTATTGATTTCATATAGAAAGTTGCCATTAGAAAAGAAATAATATTTTGGAACGGTAGTAATCGTCAAAAAATGGAAACACCTTGAATATAACTATAGATCGCGTGAAAGCTGAAAGTATGTGTCATTTGCATTTGTCGTCAACAAATTATCAAAAATACACGCAAAATTCGCAATACCGAATAGTACACGTTCACAATCAGTAATATACCTAATATGGTATAGTCTTCTTTATTTAAATATAAAACTATACAAACTTGGAACATCTCCATATAATCTAGATGTCAGATTTTGTCTGCCATCTTGATTTGGGAAGCATGTTCACGAAAGATGGAAAGGCTGATAGAGATATTTAATAAAGGGTAAATCCAGGAAACTAGATGGAATAACGCGGTTGGCGCTTGCAAAAATGTTCCTACCTTGATGTATGGCAGTGAGGTATGGAACTAGCGGAGAAAGAACGAAAGTTGACTGAATACTATAGAAATGAGATCCCTAAGGCGTATCTGTGATTATTTCGTTTGTGATCGGATGAGAAATGTGGAGCTTCACAAAATATGTAAGGCTGCTGTAAGCGTAATGAGTAAAATTAAGAAAGAGACGCTTAGTTGGTTTGGGCATCTAGAGCAATTAAACGAAGAAAGAGTTATTAAAATTATTTTCCTTCTGACTATTTTGTTTACCTTTTATCATTTTGTTAACATTATTTATATATATTAATTGTGTCATCCATGTATAAACCAGTATAATTTCATCATCCATGTATAAATGAGTTTAATCTCATCATCCATGTATAATTTAAACTTTATTTTATTTGTTTATTTTTATTCATTAATTTTCGGGAAATCGACATTTTACGTGTATTTCAGTTTGTACATAAGTATTATTTGGCCAAAATAAAACTAATTATGGATAGCCTCCTTGTGAATTTACTTCTACTGAGACAGTATTATAAGAAATAAGTAAACTAAATTTGTGAGAAAGGAATGAATATGAATTTAAAAATTTATACAAAACAAAAGATCATATAAAATGAAAAATTTACAAAGCAAAACATTTATCAACACGTTTATAGCCATGGAGAAAGGTTGCAGGTATTAAGTAAACCGTAATAGAAATATAAACAATAGAAACATAAAATTATTCATAAACCATCAGAAAAATAAATGTAATGTAATTATTGCATAGTCTGTTCAGGCAACAATTTTGCTTAGAGTTCGTTTTGCATTGATCCACCCTGAACAGGACAGAAGAGCGTGTTGAACGCGCAGGTACATTGAATTGAATAATAATTGATGTCATGATCCATGAAATATGTTTAATTTCATAATCCATATATAAATTGTAAATCAGTTTTTTATTAAAAAATATTTTTCTTCCTGTCAAATGTCCACTAATGTATTCTAAAAATATATTTTATGGTTAACTGGTTTATATAACCCAGTAAACCTCAATTTATATATAGAACTGTTTGATTTCGATTACGTCATGCATAGCACCTATTTACTTGGTTAACCGAAATGGCTGTCACTTAAATAGCAATGCTACAAAAAAAATTGTATGAGATGAAGCAATTTCTTAGTGAAATTTGCAATTTTGTAGGTACTATGCGATTTGGTTGAAAGTTACTGGTGACCCAGAAATTTAGAAAACACAGACAGGTGTAAAAACAATTTTGCGCAACAATAGTCCATAATAATGCATAAAACAATATATTATGATAAAAAAATATGAAACTTTTTTCCACTTTAATTTTATTGACCGTTACAGGTTTCAGCTCGTTAAAGCCATCTTCAGACTGGTACAAATTATTCTTAGTCTACGGTTTATATACATAACATATGGGGGAGAGGGAGAGGGGTGGTCTAGTAGGGTTTTTAATCAATTATATTAATTAAATTTGTTACTAAGTTGTTTTAGCTAAAATTAAGACTGTCGAATTTCTAATTATTATAACAAACCTTGGGTTTGTAGCTCACTTCAATATTGGTCAGGGAAAAACCTTACAAGTAATATGAATTATTAATGTCCCAATTTTATCGTCAAATCTTTATTATGATGTACGGGATTTTTTAATAATATTGATTATATTTTTTTATAAAATCGCTACTAAAATAGAGCACATCGTTTTTTCAATCTAAAGAAAAGCCGACCCATATGGAAATTGAATACAAAAAAGAATCGTGTAAAACGCCCATATGATTAAAGTTTCGTGCTGGGTAAAAAAAGAGAAGTTTTTTAAAAATAAATAACCCAGTATCAGGCAACAATTGAATATCTGATAGAAACGTGTTATGGGCATGTCCATGTGACCAAAGCAAGCTCATTTTTTTACTGAAAATGATTTAGAAACATTTTCAAAAATAGAAATAGTTTCCTATGCTGAATCAATTCCAATAGAATATTCAAGTCTTACAAAAATTGGCGAAAACAGTTTTCTTTCGAATAATTATAAAATAAACTACACTTCTAAAGATTATCTGTTCACTGTCAACCAATAAGTGCTCCCATACTCATATCATAGTAGATATTAGGAATGTACAAATAAACCCTATAATTACTATTAATAAAAGTGACAGTGTACAAAAAAGCATCAAAATGTGTATAGTGTTATAGATTATAAGGATATAACACTTTGATAAGGTCTGTGATAGAAATACGCAAAGAACGTTCGCGTTTCGTGAAGCGCGATGATTTCACCCATATCGTTTTATCTACGAGATCACGATCTCGTAAGAACTGTATGAACTGTATATCGCCAGCATCACGGAATAGGCTTTATCTAAATCAATACAGCCTCCGGGAGAACCCCATCTCTCGCATAAACTTCGATCTACTTTATTACGAGATTTCTCAGAAGCCCTTACTTTAGTGGGTCGCTATAGACGATATTTGCCATTCCCCCCAACGAAAAATATTTACATAGTATTGTGAACGCACTTAATAATGGGTGTATACTTTTTATTTACTTATTGACACAAATTAACTCACGTTCTCTATAAAATGGTTACGCACCAATATAAATTTGTGGTACCTTCTTGAAAGTATAAAAAGGTAATGGGGCAGTTTTACTATTTTGTGACGTACGTCAAATGATATGTGCTCATCTATCTGTAAGTGACGTTCAAAATGACGATAGGCAATGCCGAATCGTTAAGTACTTGAGTTGCTATGTTGATTGGCGCGTTACACTATTAGTTTCATAATGATATGTAGATACCTACAGAAACACTATTAGTTTCATAATGATATGTAGAAACCTACAGACACACTATTAGTTTCATAATGATATGTAGAAACCTAAAAAAACACTATTAGTTTCATGAAGATATGTAAATGCCTGCAAAAACACTATTAGTTTCATAATGATATGTATATACCAACAGAAACACTATTAGTTTCATAATGATATATGTAGAAACCTACAAAAACACTATTCGTTTCATGATGATACATACTTACGATCTGGAATTAGGTATTTTCATTTGTCTTTCTTTAAATTGTTGTTATTATTTAACAGTTGTTATGACACCGTTGGTGATTAAATTACATCAATGCATAGATCTATAAAATTAGAGGTTCTACGAAACGTGTTCTACTATTGTGGTGCGCGTAGATCGGATTCGTTTTAGTTAGAGATTGGGAACGTGAGAGGTCAATTGGAGGTAAAAAAGTGGAGCCTATTTTTTCGATTCAAAGCTTATCTAAACATACTACATCAATACCTCAATGGCTCGTCCACCACTTAATGTTCCGTGCCTAATGAACATATTTTAATATAATAAATAAATAAATTAAAAAATTTGGTTTCTAATTTTATGTTCAAAGCACTTCTATTCACCCTTTCACACGGACAGTGACGTAATTTTCCCTAACTTTGTGCATTCTCGTCACGATCTCCATATTAGTTATCTTGACTGTCCAGGGAATTCTCAACATGCGACGACATACCCAGAGTTCAAAGGCTTTTGCTTTGTGATGTAATGCTTTGCTTAATTAATAGTTCAAAATCTAAAACAACACATTCATTTTTACACATTTTTCAAAATGATGAGAAAAAAATAGTCCCTGGTGATGGTGTTGCAAAATATTTAAAATGATGAGCTCTGACGTGGTGAAATTTTGTAGAGATTTTTTTAAAAATTTCTAGATCAACACCAACAGCGTATTTTGCATCATAAGCTTTGATGAGCTTAATAGCTAAAACAAATATTTTTCTACATATTATCTATTCCAAAATTGTTAATTTTCTTTAAGAAAAAAGATTTCGAAAGAAAACTGTTGAAGAAGTAATCTAGGGTGAAGCCTGGTAATGTAAATAGTTCCTACATAAATAAAGTAATACAGGACACGATTATAGAACGTTAAGGAAAGTTTTTGGAAAAATCGAATATTTTTTGAGCTACTTGAGATTGGATTTCAGAAATTTTGATTTTTGACTTATCAGCAATTTTTGATTATATCTGACAAAACATTTTTAGCGAGTATTACATTTTCTCACAACGGCCGAGTTAGGATAAGGGAGGTAAAACTTTTCTGAAGCGCTAAGCCAAAAACATCCCTGACAAATGAAAACAGAGGCTTTGCAAACTCGCCGGTGTTTTGTAAAGTGAAATATTTTATCACGTGCGTTCATGAAGTGATAATCACGTTTTATGTCCAAACTTTGTATTTTAATCCATTTTGTTTGACGTTTAGTAGGTTGACTAAAGTAATTTAAAAATACTCATGCAAGTAGGTATCTATCTAGATGCTTTATTACTTACTACCAAAAAATACTAAATTACATATTCATTAGGTTAATAGTTTTTGTTTTACACGCGCAAGAGTTGGTGGAACTATATAATTCCACTCTGGGAATGTTATCAGGCAGAAGTATGTTTGGCAGGATATGGAGAAGTAGGAGAGGAAGGTTTGAAAAAAAACTCGCTATTTCTGAATATATATAATATGGGTCACTAAACATCAGCTAATTTCGGTTCCATGATAACTTAACACAGTGACAATTCAAAACATCTTTAAAAAGTGATATAAAGTCATTAGAAACGATGAAAATAAAATTAAACCAAACCTAACCTACTTAACCCAGTTAATAAAGTTTTTGTTTCATCACTTTCCATAACTTTATGTTTTGAAGATGTGATAAATTATCATTTTGATGATTTATCCGGTCACCCTCGATAACAATTCACTTTTCAAACTTTCTTCAGGCAGGTAGGTAATATAACATTTAAGAAAAAGAAACTCAAAATAAATACGACGATTTTACATCTGAAAAATTAATGTTTATTGAAACACTAAAACTGAAACGGAACAAACAAACAAATTTACAAGACAGGCAAAATACAAAACGGACGAATTAAAACAGGACTTCGCGACGCTCCGAAGGAAGGGGGGGTCTTTAGGGTGCCCTCATATAATCGCAAAGCGATCGTGTTTCTTAACATTCCTTTTTTTCTTTCCAATATCATTCAGATATTTATAACTACCTACCGTTTTAACAGGACATCGCCCATCTTCGCCCAGCAGTCAATCAAAGTAATGTAAAACGGTAAAAGAGGTAGTAGGTACGAAATCGAACGTAAATCAAAGGTAGTGGATATCAGAAATTCTGGGGGGGGAGCGGAGAGTAATCACTTCGGATTTTAATAATAATTATTTATTATTTAATATCGTAAAAAACAGTTGCGGGATAATTTTTTCATATATTTTGACTATAACCTTAAATGTAGAGCACGTGATGTAAAAAATACTTATATGGCACAACATACGTTTGGGGGAGTGTATTACCCCCTTTCGGAGCGGGAGTGTTAAGGAGAAGACTTTGAGAATTCGCAATAAATTCCATATAATTCCTCCTCACATGTTGAAAAACTCAATGGTCATTTCCCTCAGCCCGTTTCAAAAACTGAAGCTGCTTTGATCAAATCTCTTTCAAAGTAACTTTGTTCTTTCGTTTGATCTCCTAGTTATCCCAGGCTATAAATAATATATTATTTACATACTTACCCACACATATTAAAGTGCTATGAATTACTATGAAGCCAAATAACGTTATATTATTCCTACTCAAATTCAAACTTTTTGAGTTAGATAAACCAAGAACTTAAAAAAAGTTTTTTGAGGGCGAATTCTTTACGCTCAGGTCAGAACCCTTGTGTGGGATGGTTGTCAATAGAGGTCAAAAGTTTATATTAATGCCCACACATTGTTTGGATTTTTTTAAGAGCGTTCTATCGACATAGAAGGAGTGAACTAGGGTCTTGAAGAGACCCACATTGTAGGAGGGAGGAAACACAATTGGTATTTCGTCAGATGAGCAGTTGAGAGCAAGGACAAGTAAAAAAAACCTATAATCACGCAGAAATTCTATTTTGGGCTTCATTATAAGAATATCTAAAGATTTCAAAAATTACTTTATACAACTCTCGTTTGGAACACACTTTCTCCACAAAAATCTAATATAAATTTCTGAGAACAATTCATTTCGAATTAGGAATTCCCGTGGATGACATTAATATGATTCTTTAATGATAAAAGAATTCTGATTGATCCAATTTTTTTAATTAATAAATTCCAACCGGTTGGATTTCCCTAAATTAGTTTCATTGATAAATTATAACGTACCTAGTACACCAAGTCCACTCAAATCACCTTATTATTGTGAACAATACTGGCACTAATGCATAACTAAATTCCATAAATTATCGCTTTCACCTATTAGGTGATGAAAATTCTAATATCGATTACACCAGAAGCCTATTATAATATAATACAGGGTTTTCCAATAAGAGGTGTTATTTTAAATAGCCCGCTATTTCGGTAGATGTTACTTTTGAAGCTGTTATTTTTTGACATTTGACAAGTAGAAACAACGCCATTAATAAAAATGGAACGATACACGCTTCAACAACGCATTGAAATTATTAAAATTAACTTGAGTGAATCAAATGCAAATCATCTTGAGTGATGAGGCCCATCTCCACCTTGGTGGCTTCGTCAACAAGCAAAGTTTGGTGCGGTTTATGGTCCGGCGGAGTCATTGGACCTTATTTTTTCGAAAATGAGGCTGGAGCAACAGTTATGGTGAATGGATTGCGCTATCGAGAGATGATTAATGATTTTTTATGGTCGGAATTGGATGGTATTGATCTGGACAACGTTTCCTTTCAACAAGACGGCGCTACGTGCCACACAAGCAACGAAACCATTGATCTTTTACGATTGAATATCAAAACAACACCTTTTATTGGAAAACCCTGTAGATACGAAAAATAAAATTTGTCGGGAACTATTAATAGATAAGCATACATTCAATCACTATATTTCATGTCAATGTTGTTTTTTTTTTAATTTTTTTTATTTAAGGTTATTAACAAAATCATGTGCGCTATGTTACCATATCAATGATCTTTACAATCATATTATTATTATTCATTGTACTAGTTTATCGCCTACCAGCGGTAGTTTTAAGGTAGTTTTTAGGTTCACAGGTTGAATTATTTTTGAAAAAAAAATTCTTCCGTGGAAAAATATTTTGGTTGGAACATTGTAGTTTCGATAAAAAATATTTATCTTTTTTACTTCTGCCATCATGTTAAATCACCTCCCGAAGTTAGCGAACTTTACTTCTGGAGATCCTTTAAGTTTCCTCCAAGGTTTTTATATTAGCGCAGGTCAAAGTAAATAATTGTTTTTCATATTTTGGAGCTCTAAATTATAAACGTATAAATTGTAAAAATATCTGATACATATAATGTTGTTGTATCATAACCAGGAGTCAAACCGTAAAAGTTTGTTTGTATCATTCATTTTTTTTATTTTGACCTAAAACAGCAATCGGGGAAGAGCCCTTGGGAGTGTAACAGTGGATGAGAAATTCAATTTCCTGGTCCTCGGAGCGTGAAGATATAATAAGGCAGTAAAGGGAGCCACTAACCGGTCGCCACTGTATACGACCGTTTTATATCCCCTTTGATTCTAGCGGCCCTGGCCCCCCTTATCTCTCGGAAATTTTCACTAAAAGAGCGGTGACTCTCTAGAACTCTGAGGGATGGGACCAGATTACATTGATAGGGAATGCGTTGGGTGTAATTTGGTTAAAACTTTATTGGTATAGTATTTGAATTGTGTCTACGGTGAATACGGAAACTTCTGTAAATGAAGGATTCAATGCAATAGTTTCTATTGAAAAGTTGTCAAAGGAAACGTTGCTAATAATGGTAACAGTAATGTTTATTCGCACAATTTTTACATGAGATAAGTATCTACATACAATAAAAAATGTTACTTATATAAAATATAATATGTAATATTATTTAAAAATAAAAGTAAGTAATGCGAATCCAATAAAGCACTACGGTGTAATAAAATCCATAATTGGTTTTATTTTACTATATAATACTTATGTACAAACTGATTAAATGTAAACTGTCGATTTCCCGAAAATGAACAAATAAGATAAAATAATAATAAAAAAAAGCAGAACAGTTTACCAGTATTAGGAGAAAATTTATTTATCAAGATTCCTGAAAACATGTATAAGTTACACTTCATAAGAGCTTCCTTGTTCCTCGAATGACATGCAGAAGGAAAAACAGATGCCACTTACACAAAAGCGAGTCGAAGAAACAACCCATTCTCACAAAACCAACATCAACTGTGAACGGGTGTTCCGCTCGTCCCCGTCGACTTTTGTGTACCAGTGTACAGGAGATCAATGCTACTAGCTCTTTCGAGAAGGCTCCATTGAAATACCTGTAGATCAGACTCAGTATGTGTACGTTGCATCTGTGCAGTAGAGATGACAATCGGTCTGTTAACAATGGATTGACATTCTAACGAACCGCGCAGAATCAATAAATATGTTTATAAAATGATTTCTGTAGAATTTGTAAACGAGATGCCATGTGGCAGAATTGCGTGATTACCTTTTCGTGAATAATTACTTATTTTGTGAAAAAATATATAATATGTATATATATATTTTACACATATATATACGTAAAGCATATATATATACTTATTTGTTGCGTCCACCCCCTAAAAACTCCATAGTATTGTTGCATCCAATATACATATATCCATATTATAAATTGATGAAAATAAAATAAATCTCTTACTATTGAATTTTGACACAAGAAGACATGGCACGACCAAGCTATGACAGTAGGAATGTGTTTGTTAAGAGTTCCATTCGTTCTGCCTACCCTTAACGAGTAATAGTACCTAATAGCGAGACTACTAGATAGTTTGTTTAAATTTTAAAATAATATTGATTGTTATTAGGTAATATTCCAAACCGCATTCTATCAAGCGGAAGCAGAAGCAGACTGTGTGCCTTCATTTAAGTCCAAATTCTCAGAATTCGTAGCAGTATGAAAACCCCCTTTCCAACCCCATGTCTCGCCTCAATCCCTCCCAACTACTTGTTCAATCAGCCGGGCAGTGAATGGCAGGAAGATAATTGTGATAAAGTGGTACGAATCTATGCACCGATACGGAACCAAATAGGTAATCTACCGAACTTCAAGAGAACATTCAATTCTAGGAATTGCTTTACCAATTCCTACATGATGCAATAAAGTACCTACAATAACAAATGGAAACACCGAATCACATTTCTGTGCTCCTGGAATTTTGTTCTTTTCGGTAGGTTCAGTTTCGTCATTCATTAAAATTTTGTGTGATGCATAATTTATTAGCGCCACTGCGGATTTTTACACAAAATTCCCCTCTGACATTTCTGTGCAGCTGGTATTTTGTTCCTGTTCACGCTTTGACGTTTAGAATCACCGACAATGTGTAAATTATCGAAAAACGATTTCCAATTTTCAAACAGTAACTAAAATTATTTTAATTTTTATCGCTTGTCTGAATTCTCCAAACAAACACAAAACAATTTTGAAACTGACGTAACACAAACTCGATGCAAATCCGTTCAAGGAACCAAAATTACAGGGTTTCAAAACCGAAATAAGTATTTATAATAATATTGAAAACAACAACTTTTACCTTCAGAAAAAATACTTATTTCAAAGCTATCTAAAATTTTCGTTTTGTGAGTGACTTTCAAGCAGATATCAATTACTAAGTATAAACTAACAACTTAAGTAGAACCGGAATCAGGTGACTTAAAATCTTAACAAGCAAATATAATTATATTCTTTGTTTATAATTTGAGTACTATAGGTGCCTCTTCCCAAATGTGCAATGTATGTTTTCAGAAAAGAAGGGTAAAAAATGGTACTTTGTGAATGACCGAGTAAAGTAAGCTTTAGAACGGTCTTGGACAGTTCTCAGCAAAGTATTATTGCTGGCCAACGGTAATACGACCTAATATTATGGGCATTATTAGCAGCACGAATGGCCCAACTTCTTTCGACTCCGCCCGCATTATACCAAAATTATTAAATTGGCCGGAATCAATCAATTACCGGGAAAAGAAATATACTCTAATAATGCGATTCGAGGGGAGAATGGTCGACAGTCACAATGGACTTCAGAAACGAGGGAATATCAAATATAATTTTTTTCTCATGAGAGAAAAATATCTTTTCTCTTTGTTAAATGAAAATATTAGCCATTTTTGGAAATGGAACTAACATTAAGACCGATATATATACCGATATCATTATTATAAACTAAAATATCACAGCTGTAATTTTGACCTTAATTTTGGACGTGAGAAGGGAAAGTATGATTTTATATTAGAAAATTATGTAAACTAAAATAACAGTAATTTATTTACTATTATGTACACGGTAACTGGATAAAACAGAACACTAACAAAATAGAAAAAAAAGTTAGATTTTTGTTTTTCTGTTTTGTCATGGAACCGTGTACTAACAATATTTATTGGAAGATCAGTCGTTTGCTGTTTGCTGACGTGTGTGCATCACGCAGCAAATGTGACATGAATCATTTTTAAAAGTAAAGAACGATTAAAACAAAAGTTATTTTTCGAATTCACGTATAACAATGTTTTTCACGCTAGCGATCGAACCCTTTGAAGGGCAATTAAAAAAATGGCGGAAATTAGATAAAATAGTGTTTATTTTATTTTATTCTGTACATCATGCAGTTTTATGCATCCAAGTCCTGATCAGAAAAATGATGGCCCCCAGCAGCAATACATTGATGAAGGCGATTTCGGCCGCATTTTGGCACATCTCGACGGGTATAGCGCCGATTTCCTCCCGAATTCGATCCTTGAGTTCTTCCAAGGTGTGATGCCGATCTTAAAAAATATGTTTCTTCAAGTAGCCCCCCACGAAGCAATCGCAAAATGCAGCCGGAAGGCCTGCTGGGTGGCGACGAAAGCTCGGCTAGTTTAAAGAAAAGTGAGGACGGCAAAGACCCGGTGGTGTCCGGACTAAACTATGGTAACGACTAAAAACGGTACGGCCCTTTTGTCACAATGAGACCCTTCCCAGGTTCCTGCCACAACCACACGGAATGTACCGGCCCTTTAAAACTGCATTGTCTGTTTTGCTGCACCCTGTTTGTCCTAAGCAAAACTTAAATGTTAATAAATATGAATACAAAAACCCGTTTATTAAATTTTATAGCCCACTACTCGACTACAGTTCTAAAACGAGAAGAGCTAAATAAAGAACTAAATTAATGTCTTCATCCGACAGGACTCAAATTCATCATAATGCGACAGCTCATAATATTTTTACTCCGAAAATTCAAGAATCTTGAGACTAGAATTCAATTTCAAATAAACGTCATATTTTCTGCTTCAGCCAGAGTGATGATGCAATTGCTTATGAAGTGTCAAAACCTCAGTTTACTCCCTGTGTACTGTGTACTGTGTACACAAGAGTATAGCGAGTATTCTCCGGCTATATTGAATTTATCACCGCGTAAGACGCTGTCAGAAGTAATGTATTCTCGGTAATTCATCACTTAGAGCTGAAATATTTGCATCCCACTTGTGTATATGTGATTTAGGATTTGAGGAAGCATACTTAAAATGTCTATGTAATATCTATAAAAATTTTGTAAAGTGTTTAAATGTATTTATTACTGACGAATACCTAATTATATTTCTATTAGATATTATAAATCAACGTAGTATCACGAAACATTATTACACATTTTTTTCTACAAGAAGACAATATAAAACGAAGATAATATATTTATTTTTCGGAATAACTTTATTGAGTAAAACCTCAAATTGTAATATTTAAATATTGAAGACAATATTAGTGATTTCTAAACGAAAATCTGAAACAGAAAAATCAGAAAAGGAAACGGTCACATCTGGGACTCGAACCCAGGAACTCCTGTGATTTTTCTGTTTCAGATTTTCGTTTAGAAATCACTAATATTGTCTTCAATATTTAAATATTACAATTTGAGGTTTTACTCAATAAAGTTATTCCGAAAAATAAATATTCATTCTAGACTTGCAGAAAAGTCAACAGATGTCGCACATTAAGAATAAAAAAATAAGATAGGTTTATCTAAAAAGACGCTGTCTGGATTGCATTTAGTTCGGGTTGAATCTTGCGATCATACATAAAGATAGTTGCCAATAAAAATGTGCGGTGAAAAAATGAAGACAATGTTAGTGGTTCATATTCGAAGTATGATACAGTTAAAAGTGACCGAGGGGAATAGGGTCCCATTAGCTCAGTCGGTAGAGCACTGTCCCGGAAAGACAAGGGTCCTGGGTTCGAGTCCCAGATGTGACCGTTTCCTTTTCTGATTTTTCTGTTTCAGATTTTCGTTTAGAAATCACTTATATTGTCTTCAATATTTGAAGATAATATAAAAATGAAGACAATATAAGACAAAGACAATATAAAAACGAACACAATATAAAACGAAGACAATATGAAACGAAGAAAATATAAAAATTCAAGACACATTATGTCCATAATTATCGGAAAAAAATGATGAGAAAAATGAGTACCTATGTCCATTTGATCAACGTTTAGTAGCTCAGAGAAACCACGAGCGTAGTCTCAGTAATGTCTCTTCAATCTTTTAATTCATCTATGCTATGAGCGCGATAGTTTATAGCTTACATATTTCTAATGGTTTAAGCACACATAGATAAAGATTAAGATTAACGGCGACGAAATAAAGATATACTCGACTGATTTTACAATATGCTTATCATTGTAAAACTCCCAAGGCACTTAAAAATATATAAAACTTACTAAAATATTACCTATCTTTAATAATTATTAATTTACTATCTTTATAGCACAAAATTATTACATGCACAAATCTGTCTTTATATGCACAAAATTATTACACTTACCGGGCGAGAATTTTTTTCAATCGACTACCTGAAGAAATTAGAAACATTAATGATAACATCCAAATAATAAGCACTGTGAAAAAATATTTTAAAGACAAACTTACAAAAAATAAAAATGTTTCCAATTGAATTAATCTTAAGAATAAATCATCTCA
This sequence comes from Hesperophylax consimilis, assembly GCF_061612785.1. NCBI lineage: Eukaryota > Metazoa > Arthropoda > Insecta > Trichoptera > Limnephilidae > Hesperophylax > Hesperophylax consimilis. Next base: position 19,970,167 of record NC_142838.1, read on the forward strand.
ATTAGTTTCCTTAAGTAACATTCCATTCTTCAAAAAAGTTTAAAATCATTTTATTTTTAATTACTTACATACTGTAATAAAACAATGTACACTCCTCTTCCAGCCACAAGCTAATGCTTCTATGGAAGAGGGGTCTTGAAATATTGATCATATATTATAACAAATAAACAAAAATGTACTTATATAGTAAAAAAATAAAAAAATTCTAAAGGAGAAAGTGGGTGGTTTTTTGAAACCTTATATGGACAGTAATCTTCCTCTTGCTTTGAATGTAAAGAGTGCGAAATTTCTAATATGTATGTTATATTTTATATATCTACATAGATATATAAAATATAACATAAATATTAGAAATTTCGCACACTTAGATATATAAAACAGGTAGATATATAAAATAGAAAAACGTGTAACAATAAAATTCAACTATGCAAAATTTATTTAATCATACACATCTCTAAGTAAGCGGTTAGGTAAGTTTGATTCAGAAATCCTATAAAAGAGAAGTTTCGGGTTGTTATTCCAATTCTACATTTGAAATGGAGGAAATTCCTAATTTTCTACCCGAGAAGTTCATTGATAGTTAGAGAGATATCGATGCCGCTATTTCCTAAGTCCTTAGTCCGCAGTTGGCAGTCGGCAGTTGGATGTTAACAGTAACAGGAGCAGAGCTACTTGATACTCTGTTTGTTTCGCTGTTTGCGCTCAGCGAGGAGCCGATAGGAATATTGAAAAGCGGGGAACAATCAAAGGTCACGTGCCCGGGGAAGCGGCGGAGCGAGGCAAAAGCAAAAGCTTCATCTCTGGTCTAAAAACGTCCGAATGCCTTACCCGGAAGTTGGAGCACCTACTCGCTCTGCGAAACTACAGCCTTGGCAGTGCCGTATTTAGCCAGGCAGCGCGGGGCCTGTAGCAAATGTTATCAATAATATGTTGATTTTTTTTTTAATTTTTCCTCTTAATGGGTGATGTACTGTATCTGTCTCACTAGAAAATCCTGTATTGATTTGGGATGTAAAATAAAACGGTTCCATGATAACTCAACACAGTGAAAATTCAACACACTTTTAAAAAGTGATTAGAAACGATGAAAAAAAATTTAAACCTAACCTTACCTAACCTACTTAACCCAGTTAATAAAGTTTTTGTTTCATCACTTTCCATGACTTTATATAACTTTTTAAAGGTGTGATGAATTATCATCGTGATGATTTATCCGGTCACCAAATAAAACACAACATTTACAAATAAACTCATCGAACTCGGTGCGGAAAATTTTGTATCTTATAGACAATATTTATTATCGCCGTATTTCAAAATATAAAACACGGCTCCGAACAAAAAACGCCGCAGGCTACATGTTACCACATTGAGGTCAAACTACAAAATGCTTTCGTTTTTATCATACTGAAATATTAACACTTTGTACTCCGTTGTCGCCGCCACGGCGACATAGGAAACATTCTAACAACTCCGATGGCGCCGCAGTGGCCACATAAATAATGGGTATCAATTTTATTGTTTAAAAAATAAATGGGCCCTTTTAGAGGTATCCACAATATTCTATTCAATTGTAAACAGTACCCACTTACGATTGGTTATGCTTTTTGCTCTGTTTTTTATTCATAACAACAACGACGGCCGGCGTGGTCTAGTGGTATACGCTTTTGACTACAGATCCGAAGGTCGCGGGTTCGAACCCGGCGTGCGCAAATAAATTTTATTTTTGATTAATTTGTGTTATTTCACAATTAATTCATTTAAAAAATAATATATAGTATATTTGCGGCACGTTCCAGAGTGGAAGATACTCTCAGTATCGCCCTGGTGTAAGACCACCATTCAGAATTGAAACGTTGCTTGAAATGGCTTTAGCCGTGTTTGGTGACCAGATCTGAATAGCCAGGTACTTCCCCACCTTCCTCTTCCCCATCTCCCTCCCCTCCCCAATACCCTCAGCCTCACAACATACCCCAATTGGGGATGCCATAGTCTCACTGGCTCCAGACGGGAGCAGTTGGGACTCTTGTGCGGTATTACTGTAAAAAAAAAAAAAAAAAAAACAACGCATTCTTTATATTTTAATATTATTTTACTGATTATAAATATTCTCACTCCATCAGAGACCAGGCTCAATGGAAAACTCTATGTTTTACGAAAGGGTCCCGATCCTGCAAGATCTACTCGAAAAGGGCATTAAAAGGTGGCAGGCGGGAAACCAGTGAGTACCGAGATTTGGGCGATTGACAATCTTATATTATAGTAAATATATATATATATTTCTTAACATAACTATATAATTTTATTTACTGCTTTTCCAAAAAACATTTTTTCTAATTTCCTAAAAATATCGTTAATTTTCCTCATATATTTAATTTTACATTTCACTCTATGGAGTAGTTAGTAAACCATATAAAAATAATTTGGAGTACAAACGGTAGAATGTGTAATTCTGGGAGTACGAGTCATAATATTTATGGATACTCTGAGAATGTGATGAAATTTTTTTGATTTTCGCATTTCTTCTCCTCGGTAAAACTAACAAAAATTCCATAAAATATTTAATCACCAAATATGTTAATATTTTTTAAACCGGAAACATAAATATAGATAGGTACAAAGCAAAACTAGACCCTAAGAAAAAATCGCGCGAGATATTAAAATTCTTATTTCTATTCTGCCTGGGCTCGGGTCCTCAAAAAATACTGGGCCCTTAGCATTGTCTACTTCTGCTACACGGTTAATCCGGCACTGAGCCTTGGGAGGCAGTACGTAGACGTACATCCTACGTGCTACGTGCCAAAATATAGGTTATCCGCTGAACTCAGCCCAGGAAGACATACGTTTATGCTGATTTTACAATTTAAACCTGTTTTCGGTCGGCATCTGATCGTTTGTAAGCTCTGTAATAATAAATATCTATATTTTTCATCGAATTTGGGGTACTCAATGTATATTTAAGGCCCCGTAGCAAACGTTCAAAGATGGTTCGTAAGAGAGATATGTTAATACGAATGTTAGAGGGAGGGCGCTGATTTAAAAAAAAACGATAATAATTAAGCGAAAGGGGTGAAAATATTTAATAAAATACGACTCGTCTGAAATTGAGCAAAAATCTCTTGAAAAATGCAGTTGCATTTAAAGATACACTGTGAATTTTTTAATACCTATAACATATTAAATAACAGAACATAACGGTTTTAAATAATTTTCGTAGCTTAGCTTGCGAATTTTTTCTATCGAGGGAATTTCACATAATTAACGTTTCGGCATGACAAATTTATAGATATTATCTTCAATGTAAATATTTTTTTTAAACTTAAGTTAAAAGTTAACGAGAAACATATAAATCGGTAGAAATTGGGTATGTGGGGGCTTAATGCCAGGAATTGCGAAATACCGAACTACACTACCTTTCCTTTTATGAATAACTGGTGGGTTACAGGTTACTGCAAGTGTGCACTCGTAATTATTATGAACCCACCCGTTAGCTTCAATAATGTGTATGAACAATTTATACTTTGTATAACTGTTTTTTTTTTGGATTTCATGAAAGCACTTTTGGAAAAACTCAGACCGTAATGGTTGGTAATCAAGAACTTAATGTGGTCTCATTAGGAGGTGCTCTTCACGTAAACGCTATTGAGTAACAAGCGGATGCAATTAGCAGTAATTAATTGTAGTAGGTATTGGGGTTAATGATCACTATTGTCAATATCATTTAACTGCATGTAACAGGTAGAACATAATATTCAATTCGTCTTATCTGGTCTCCGTATTTTAACCAAATCTCTATGTGTACTGTTCACAGAAACCTGCCTGCAAAATCAGTAATTACAAATAGCACTATAATGTTATGTAGTGCTTAACTTTGTTTGTACTCTAAATATAAAATTTTTAGTTTCCCTAGTGTTACTTAACTCATGTAAGACGTGTTCAAACTTTGGGAAACAAAAGCTTTTTGGTTGTGACAAAAGATTCCATGAACTAATTTAACCTGAACCTTTTTAGTGTCAAAAAGTTTGATCTCTTTTTAGTGTCAGGCGGACTGCTAGTATATATTAAAGTTATCATTTTAATTCGACATTGTCAATTTATTAGTATTAGTCTGACGTTTATGAATGTCAATTCATAGAAAATACATCCAGTATTAACAGCGTATATCGATTTAGAATTTATCGCATTATCAATATCGATCTGGCTATCAACAGCGCGACCGTGATCGGGAAATCGGCATAAAATCATCGGTAGTTACGCTTATCTGTTCAACATTGTAAAGTTATCGATTTTTCGTTGATAGACCCCTATGACTCTTTTAATTGCACAGCGAAAATTACAAGGACGAAAGTAGGTACACACGAAAAAATACACAGAAAGAAATTAAACAAAAACGTAACCGAACCTTACAATTATTTGTTTTATGATATTTATTAAAAGAAAACGGATAAATCGATGTAAGTCGTCGATTTGTAGTTTTCATAAATTAAATTAGCATCATACCATCGAACTAAAAATCTAAAACCGAATGTTTTTAAAACAAGTTAAATATTGTGTTTGTGTAATTTTTATTGGTATGTAACTACCTGCTCATTAAATTTTCGCTTTGTAATTTTATCAAGTGTAATTTCTGCCTTACATTTTCACCCTGATATCATAAAATCATATTCAATTTCGTATAATAAATTGCTTACAAATCAATACATTTTTTTGATATTCATGTGAAAAGGAGAATTCCAGTTATGTTACATGAGATATACGTATAAAGAACGTGATATGGCTGGCAATGCGAGTTAAAGCATTATTTTGAAGCTCCGGAAATTCCACTGCACTGAGAGCTGAGAGGGGACGGCCTATAAAGAAGGATACATAAAGAGTATCAGTTAGGGTTAGCCTGGTATTCCCTCAGGTAAGCAAATACGATATCGTGGATTGTACACACAGTAGCTAGAAGAACGATTCGTGAACCATGGATAATAGAAACAATGAGATATTTTGGCATGGAAGCGAAAACAAACAGCACGGATCTTCAAAGCAGCAGAATCACTGAAAGAAATATGTTAGATGTGTTGGTAGAAACAAATGAAGAGCGCCGCTGAGCATACACCATATTTCACACGCTCAAACCGCGAATTCTTAGAACATCTAAATAAAGATTTTTTCTTGTAATGGACATTGATAAACATTCATAGATATTCTTCCAAGAAGGCGTATTTTTTCTCACAAGAAAAGAAGAAGGAAACATATGTAAATTACAAACAATAGGATAAATTCGGAAACACGTTTCAGTGAGGCCTTGTTGTGTATCTATAAACAATTTGCAATTCATGGACAAATATACTGATTGATAAATTTATCCTATGCATCTATATTGATAAAACCTTGGAGGAGATACATATATTATTCCTGGATCACTATTTAAACGCCTACTCATTAAATAATAACGAAATAAAAGTATGTTTGTAAATAAAAAGAATTATTATAACACGATTTTTCCACGTGCTTGAGTGCAGCGATCCATGGTTTGTTCTGCTTCTGTTTACTTCACAAATGTTAATGTCGAGATGACATAGCGTTCTAGTTGCAAAAACTAGCGCTTCTTCTGCTGGGGTGATGTCTTTTGCGTCACCTTTTATAACTAAACTTGGGAAAAACAAGACCCTTGAAGTCAATTGTGGGTTTCGCGATAAACAATAGCGCTATTATAAAAATGGTAATTTTTTTATGAGTACTTTATCAAATAAATACACCACAGACTTTCTCATGGCATAATAGTGACAATGGTTACGGGTACACGTACATATAATCAGGTATTTCAACTGGCTTTTACATTTTGCTCCTATTTTGTATCGATCTTGGTACATATCAGGACCGCTGAACTAAACTATATTTGTGGTTGCACTGTATTGACCACATATTCTCAGATTTTATTGGAATCGAAATAATCATACTATTTACACTTGAAATGTTTGTAGGTCGTAAGTACATAATTTTGCCGTGTAAAAGAAGAGTCTTATTTTAAGTATCTATTAGTACTACCTACTTGGGCAAGAAATTTAAGGACGTTGTAATGGTGTAAAATGTTATGTAGGAACATTCCAATGTTTACAAAAACGGTAGAGCAAAGATCTCAATCTCATGATTGTGGGATTAATTTTCTGTCAAGTAAGGTGGGAAATCAGAAATAATAAGAGTAAATACTTAATATAAATTATATTGAAACCATCAAAAGTTACAACAAAGGAGTACAAATAATAACCATGTAACAATAGGAATAAAAGTAGGCACATACCAGATGGACTCCTGAAACCAAACTAAACTAACTTTACGTGGTCGAGTAACGAAGGAATAACAACGGGTGGCGAACGAAAACTTGTCTCCGGTAACGGGGAACGGACGCGTGATGGAAGCCAGGACATCCTTCACTTAATGGAGACGGGAGGGCGCAAGTCCTTCAACGCGCGCCTGTAGGATCATCAAGTCCGCAGCACGTGGCAAGCAACCAGACTCGTCTTACGGAGCCAGGACATCCTTCACTTAGTGGAAACAGGAGGGCGCAACTCCTTCAACGTGCGCCTGTAGGATCATCAAGTCTGCAGCACGTGGTAACCAACCAGACTCGTCTTGCAGACTTCGGGAACAGCAATCCGTTCCTTTGCGACGCGGGGATACTCAGCCATCAACTTCTAGCCACAGCTAGGACCAATCCATTTGCGGTTTCACAACCGAAACACGAGTACTACAAGTATGACCACCGGCCAACACTGGATAAAAAGCGGGATTCCATAATCACCACTAAAAATAATAACCAACACGAACTATACGTGATAGGAAAAAACACCCCGCGCCCTTTTTAAAAGAAAAGAATAACTTCTATTCACATGATTAACTCAGATTAAAACACCTTAAATGGCGAGTGACTGGATCACCGAGCCGCTGGCCAAGCAGACCGGGGAGGAAGTGACCAAAAACAAAACTCTCCCTCCTTCCTTAAAAATATTGCCAAAGTTAAAAAAAAACACCATAGACAAAATAACCCCAATTAAGCAAGAACTACACTTGTCACAAAATATTTATGTGACAACGTGAAAGAATATGATCTTCAAACAAAAATGTTTGTGTGGACAAAATGACAATACATTTTTTATGTGATCATCCCCAATAAACCGGAGTGAGTGGTACTGTTGGATCCCCAATAATATGTTGTGTGACTGAAGGGGGTGGGGAGGGGAAGGAGATGGGGTAAGAAGAAGGTGGTCACAAAACATGGTTAACATCATGTCTACATGGCGGTATTTCAACATGGCGATCCTGAGAGCACCGATTCTTTACCACGGAAGAGGTGAAAAAATAGAATAAGTAATAAATAAAATTTCTGATGCCCTTTTCTTATACAAAACCGTTAATAACATTCATCACATCTGTTAGAAAAGATTGCATTTTGTTGACCTGAACACAACACCAAAACGATTTATTTAGAATACCACACTGTAAAGCCAAATATGCGCAAAACTCTTTAACAGGACGTATTTGTAAACCTCACAATGAGATGTAGACATTTTCAACTGTTACTTGAAAACATGTTAAGGCGATGCCATACGTAGTAATGCAAAATCATGTGTTTTTGGTTTGAAAATTTGGTCGCCCAGAAATGTTTCAGATGCTTTAATTAAATACTACGAGTAGAATACATCTTGGCCTTTGAAATAATCGAGTATTTTTGTCTTAAGTCTTTTTATAAGCCCAGAAAAAAATAATGTAAAGGCCTATGAAAACTGCTTCTAAGTTCAAAATCTCCTACTTTAAAACCCATTTTCGGTTATGATTTTATTGTATAATGTGGCAAATTAAGTTATTTATAAAATGATCGGAAAAAAATATGCCTGAACATCCATAAAATAAAATAAAAGGCACTTTTTGGCCATGTTTTTTTCGTGCATAAATCAAAACAGGCGGATGGTGTTAAGCGGGAATTTAAACCTTATCGCCATTTACATAAGGGTTGTTGTTGATAGCTGCTCAATTTAAAATATTACACGACGTAGTGCATCGCCTTAAATGTAGCTTACTTAACTGAAAACATAATTTTTTTTATTTTGTGAAATAATATTATCATCGTAATATATTATAATAAAACAATATAAAACATTTTTCTACTTTAATTTTATTGACCGTAACCGGTTTCAGCTCGTTAAAGTCATCTTCAGACTGGTACTAATTATTCTTAGTCTACGGTTTATATACATACATATGGGGGAGGGGGAGAGGGGTGGTCTGCAAGTTTTTTTATCCTTTTTTAAAAAAGGATAAAAATTTCAAATTTGTTTTATTATAATATATTATAATGGAATTCCACCTTGAATTGTCAGTTTCAAAAATAGAAATATTAAAAACTATCATCGTAGTTTATTTTATTATTTTTAGTATAATCATGTGAAAACTGTGCTATTACTAACTGTCTTTACGTGTTTTATAATATTTTGTAATTCCTTATAATGTTTATTTATTTTTATATTTCGTTGTTATTTATATTTATATTTGTTTCATTATAATATTGTGTAGGTACAAATACTAAATAAAAACTAGACTTTATTGGTCTAGAACATAAAATAATTACTGTTTATGCTGTTGGTTTCCTAAATAAAAATAAATACAGCAATTATTTATCCGTATCGCTACAGAAAAAGCGATGTCAAGACCAAACTCTTTCATGGGCACCGGTCCGCCAAGCGGGTTGAAAGTTTATTATGTTTAATTTAATAATTCCGCAATAATCATATCTATCTGATATAATTGTTTATATACAATCATTGATACGTACATAGGTACAGGGACATCACCAGCTTCCAAGCTAGGGGGGGGGGAATATTAAGACGAAAATCCTCCAGGCCCAGTTATTTCGATAAAATTCACATATGACAAAGTCATCAAATGGCCATTCAGCGTCATTTTGTTCTTTCGATAGTTGAAAGGTTCCTGTTGAATTGTTAAATGTAGATTGAGATCAGTAGAAGAGGATAACTTTAATGTTGTTAAGCTTGTCAGCTTATTACAATTTGATGGACAGCTGAAATCAAGTGAATATATTTCAATAAGCAGTGACATATACGAACTTTTCTGTTTCCTCTGTTTCGCCCTTCAATATATTGCGTATTGCACCGTGCAGCGTACACCATAAATTATAATAATTATTTAATAAGTTTTTAATGTATTTATATTATTACATTATGTGGTCACCCTTTGCCCGTTCCATTCGTAAGACCGAAGCAACCATGTTGACAGTATAGCCCAGTCAATGAAGGGAAAAAAAGACCCAATGTCGGAACTAATTCCCCGGAAGCTGAATTTTTCACAGATGTTAGAAGACCTTTAGACATGTATTTTTACAAAAGTCCCCGACTTTCCCCCTTGTGCTTCCTTCCCCACCCCCCCTTGAATATATTTTTCAAAGCCTTTCGGAATACGCTAATATCTCCTTAATGGTTTTATAAAATCAGATTATTTATTTTTTGTTTAGTTTCTTATTAGTTAATCTAAAAAATTGTATTCTTTCATTTTTGCAAGAAAAGCTATACAATCTCTACATTTTATTAGTAAAGGAAAAATATCAGTTTTTAAAATAGTATTTCAGAATATATTTGCACATAACTTTTTTCTGAGCCTGTTAACAAAAAAAATAAATCAACAAAACTTGTAGACAATATTTCTAGCTATAAAATAATGTCTATAATGATGGGTTTTAATTTATAATGAGGCACCTAGGCTGTTGATAAGGAGCACGGCGCGCGGCGGCTCGAAGGCTCAGCGGTTCGCGGCGCAGCGAGAAATTACAAAAACCTTAGGAAAGTAATGATTAATTCACGTGTTTGCTTTTTTCATAACAAATTCATCTAAAGTTGAAGAGTTTTATTGTTATTTACCAGTTTTAGTTCGGAGGGGAGGGGGGAATATAAATATTTTCCCCTGCCCAATGAAGCGCTTTCATTATCAACCAACCGCCGTGCCCCGGTCTGGCTAAACAGTCATATTATGTTGTATGATCGTTTGTAACTTAGTATTTAAATAAAGGTATGTGGAAAATTTATGGGAATCAGTTTACGCGTCCTCAGCAGTAACCCAGATGCTCCAGGGACATGAATATTCTCGGGCAAACAGAGCCTACACTTTAACAGCAGCGTCTCTTGTTCACGTAATCAGAGAAGAATACCGAGATATTGATGGGAAATTAAGACAAATAGAAAATATGTATCAAGATTTTACGTGTTACGTGGAAAAAAATATGGAGGAGGTTAATAATGATGACAATCTAAAAGAGACGATTTCATATACTGAAGCAAGTGAAGACAGGATTAAGGAATCATCGAGTAGGACTGCCAAGTTGTGGCTTTACCTTCTACATTGCATCGACCTCATACTTAGATTTATATTTGCAGAGAAGTCCAAGAATCGGAAAATGCACCTAAATACTATTGTTGATATGCTTCCATTTTTACACCCGGCAGGACATTTACCATACGCAAAATCAGCACATATGTACGTTCAAAGTAGGTTGCAACTCGAATCAAGAATAACTACAGAAGAATATAAACTATTCACTGAAAATGGGTACTTTACAATAAGAAGAAGCGACAGATATTGGTCCGGTACGTGGACGGACATGATCATCGAGCAGTGTCTCATGCGACCAATGAAGTCAGTAGGAGGTTTGACACTTGGACGCGGAATCACTGACAGCGCTTTGTCGAAGTGGAAACTTGGAACCACTTACTGCGTGAAAGTGCAACAGAGCATTGAAGAATTCATCGGTATAGAATTTAATTTTACTGAACAGCATGTTGAGCTGCGCGAATCACGGAAGAAAAGGGATTAGATAGATATAGGAAAATATATATCATGGCTAAGACAGCACAGCCCGTTCACCAAGCTCTTGGGGGAGCTGGTGTCTTTATCTTCAGGGTTTATTTCGGATAATAGTGTCAATTGTGATAACGCTTATGAGGTGGGCCTGGCAGCTATGCAAAAAATGAAAGGATGTAATTTTGGAGATATACGACTGAAAAGGAAAGACATGGTGACTACCCAGCAAGATTCAAATCCGCAACTGTTAGGACGAGACAAGCTGCAGTAAACCCCCAGCAGCTATTTAACAGAATAGTGTGCATTAGTGATAGTCCTAGCAAGCTTTAGACCTACTTAGGAAATGAATTGGCTTCAAGACCCCTTCTATTTTTGATGAAGTCTCCCTTCGTAAAGGAACAAAATCATGTATGGCGAAAGTATTTATCGAAAGTACTCACGACGAAGTTGATTTGGAAAATGCTGCAATAGTCATCGATGGGAGATACCTCCTACACTCTGTTGTTTGGCAAACTTAAACTACTTACGGAGACATCATTAAATCATACTCACGTTTCGTCCATACTAAATTTGGAAAACATTCTATTGTCGTTTTTGATGGATACCCTGAAGAACCAACTGTAAAATATGAAGAGCAAAGACGAAGGTCGGCTAACAACTCATCGTGCGATATTGAATTAAACTGCACTACACGTTGTTTGACTAAGAAGGAAGCTTTCTTATCTAATAAGAAAAACAACAAAAATAATGATTGAAGCACTGTGTCATGAATTTAGTGAATCTGGTTTGTAAACAGTCACGGCCGCAGGTGATGCCGATATTGACATTGTACTAACCGGTATCGAAAAACTCAACATCTTCTCAAAAGTGATTGTTGTTGGCACGGATAGTGATCTTTGGTATTACTTGTAAGTCTTGCTCCTGAAGGAAAATCTATTTTTTTCTGTAAAGATGTTGGTGGAAAGCCACCTTCAAGAACTTTCTACATCATAGAGAAACCTATAATGTTACGTAAAGATATTCGAAAACACATGCTATTTACCCATGCCATTACGGGCTGTGATACGACCCTATCTTTATATGGGTTAGGAAAGATAAAAGTTGTTGACACGATGAAAAACAATCCCGAAGCAAAACACGCAGCTGAGGCATTTCTGGAAAAAGATACAACTGAAGAGAACTTGTGGCAAAATGGAGAAAAATTCGCTCTCGCCATGTATGGTCTTGGTAGCTACTCTAATTGAAACGAAGCTCGATACTATAAGTTTACCAGACTAACGACAAAATCAGCTTTTAAAACTAATTTTGACTTGGCAAAACTACCACCGACTTCAGAATCGTGTCATCAACATTTGTTGAGAGTTTATTTGCAAGTACAGTTTTGGTTAGGAAACAAACTAAACCCTATAAACTGGGGATGGAGGTATGAAAATTTAAATGAAAATGGTGGAAAGAAGAAATTTTTTAAATCGTTTGCTCCTGATGACCTTGTTTCTATGGTGTACTGTTCCTGCAAGTCTGGATGTGGAAATTACTGTAGCTGCAAAAAATTTGGATTTACCTGCTCTGCCATGTGCTATAACCGTAACGGATTATCATGTCTGAACACACCCCAGTTTGACGAATAAATGGAAGACTCTCTTGACTAAAAAAATATTTAAATATTTGCCTAATTTTGTCATAGATAATATTGATAAGTATATAATATAATTTACAAACCGTTTTTTCATTATAATATTTTTTGAGGTATATTTTAAGAAGCTTGTTTGAAAGTAAACCATTTTAGATCTATGCACTATTTTAAGTGATTTGTTGTTTCGGTATTTTATTGTTGATAGGTGCACATAATAAAACAAGTGAGAATTTCCACAAAAGATTTTTCAGAACTTCGCCATAACATAAGGTCTGCAATATTTTAATGTTGTGAAAGGGTAGTCCTACGCTGTTATAGGTATTTTTGGATTATTTAAATAATAAGTTACAAACAATCATACAATATAATATGACTGTTTAACCAGACCGGGGCACGGCGGTTGGTTGATAATGAAAGCGCTTCATTGGGCAGGGGAAAATATTTATATTCCCCCCCTCCCCTCCGAACTAAAACTGGTAAATAACAATAAAACTCTTCAACGTTAGATGAATTTGTTATAAAAAAAGCAAACACATGAATTAATCATTACTTTCTAAGGTTTTTGTAATTTCTCGCTGCGCCGCGAACCGCTGAGCCTTCGAGCCGCCGCGCGCCGTGCTCCTTATTAACAGCCTACGTGCCTTATTATAAATTAAAACCCATCATTATATACATCATTTTATAGCTAGAAATATTGTCTACAAGTTTTGTTGATTTATTTTTTTTCGTTAACAGGCTCAGAAAAAAGTTATGTGCAAATATATTCTGAAATACTATTTTAAAAACTGATATTTTTCCTTTACTAATAAATTGTAGAGATTGTATAGCTTTTCTTGGAAAAATGAAAGAATATAATTTTTTAGAATAACTAATAAAAAACTAAACAAAAAATAAATAATCTGATTTTATAAAACCATTAAGTAGATATTAGCGTATTACGAAAGGCTTTGAAAAATATATTCAAGGGGGGGTGGGGAAGGAAGCACAAGGGGGAAAGTTGGGGACTTTTGTAAAAATACATGTCTAAAAGTCTTCTAACATCTGTGAAAAATTCAGCTTCCGGGGAATTAGTTCCGACACAAAACCTTCATTGACTGGGCTAGTACGGGAGCCCTTATCTTTTCAAATAAAAGCTCCTACTCGGTGCAGACATGCATTTATCAGAAATGTATGGAGCCGAAACCAATATCGTAAAAGCTTAGATTACATTCATATTAACTTCAAATTGTACATTCTACTGCTAACCATTTGATGCATCGTGAACCAAATGCAAATTTCTATGGATAAAAGCAATGTACAAGTGGCTTACATTGCGCTATGAGTAAATTCAGGCTGTATGTAGCTTTCCAAGTACGGGAATGAATTATTGTCCATTGAATATTGGAAAATATTATTTTACTATCATTTTATTATTAAAAACTAAATATATTACTCCGTTCATATCATTGGAAAACCTAATCTAGATCTAAAACTTAAAATACACGATCGAACCGATCATATTAAATACCTGCGTCATAAGTTTGTTGCACGTCATAAATGGAACTCTCATTGCCATCTAATAAAAAAAACTAAGAAATTTATTTATTCAAAAGTATTAGAAATATACTCATTTTAAAAATATCAAAAATATAAGAAAATCAAATACATAAAAATGCTAAAAGACAACCAGATGATATTCTAGTTCAAGAACAATATAAGAAATATAGAAACTTATGTAAAAAAACTAATTATTTCCACTAAATAAAATTTCTACAAATAACATATATACGCAAACACCATAACTACAAAACGTTTTTGGGAAATATTTCATAAAATTGCCAAAACAAAAAACAGCAAATCGTCTTTCATACATTCATTGGATATTAAAAACACAAGTACTACTAACCCCAAATTGATGGTTAATTTTGCTAATCACTATTTCACTTCAGTAGGAGCCTTTCTCGCAAATAAAATCCTTGAAAATGTAAGAAAACTGAATCTGAACTAGCCAACATACCTACAACTGATCTTAATCTTAAAACAGACGAGATTCAAACAACGATTAATGAAGTCATGAAAATGATAGATGAGCTGAAGTCATCGAATGCCTGTGGGCCAGACAAAATTTCCTCAAATCTGCTGAAAGTATCGAAACCACTTATAGCGAGTCCTATTGCATACATTTGTAATCTTAGTTTCAAGACAGGCACATTCCCAAACCACTTAAAACAATCAGTTGTACATTGATTCATTAAAATGGAAACAAATCGGATATACATAATTATCAGCCAATATCTCTACTCAACTCATTCTAAAAAATTATCGAGATCGTAAAAAATCGTCTCACCTTCTATCTTGAAAGACATAAAATCTTATCTAATAATCAGTTCAGCTTTCGACCAGGTCTAGGAACAGAAAATGCTATTACTAAGCTGGCGGATATTATTTCCAATAATATTGACCGGGGTAATAAATCCATCGCTCTCTTTTTAGATCTTTCCAAAGCTTTTGATACCATCTCGCATAAAATACTTCTAAAAAAATTAAAGGCTATAGGTATTCAGGGACTGCTATACAAATGGATGGATAGTTACTTAACTAACAGATACCAAAAAATTAAAATTAATGATACTGTTAGCGATCCGGCCCTTGTAGAATTTGGTGTACCCCAAGGGAGTACCTTAGGAACTATTTTGTTCAGTATTTATATCAATGATCCGTGAAACAGCAATTTTTCCAATCATATTATAACATTTACAGATGATACTGTCTTAATATTTGAAAGTAAAACATGGAACGATGTACACTGTTAAGCAGAAAGTGGAATAAAACAGCTAAAACTTTGGTTAGACTATAATCTGTTGACACTCAATTCGGAAAAAACTAAATTTACATGATTTAGTGCGACAGAAGCGGGCCAACCCAAGGAAGCATATAATATATTTTTTTACATAAATGCATTGACTCCTCTACCTGTAATTGCTATAAATTGGAATGCGTAGACAGTATAAAATATTGGTGTTATATTAGACAAATATCTTAGATGGGACGGACACATAGATCTAGTTGCCACAGAGGTTAGAAAGCTTACGTACATGTTTATGACAATCAGAAATATCTTACGTAAAAAAGAATTGAAACTCATCTATGATGCTATGTGTGGGTCACTTCTAGACTATGCATCCTTAGGTTGGGGTGGGTGTGCAAAAACTGTTTTGGACAAATTAGCAAAAGCTCAAAAATCACTACTTAGGGTGATCCTCAAAAAACCATTTAGAAATCATAGCGATGCACTATTTGAAGAATTCTGAGTTTTGGATGTTAGACAACTATACATGAAAAAAATAATTTTAAACACCCATCAACAACGCCACCACAACCCATCTATTAACCACTCTCACGACACCCGCCACTCACGGAGAAATCCAATTGTACCACTCACAACTAAAACATCTCTCGCTCAAAGACACTTCTCAATCTTAGGTCCAAAACTATACAACTTCATGCCTGATGCTTGGAAAAAGGAAAACACAGCTATTTTTCATAAATTGACCACTAATTGGTTTCATCAATTAGGTAGAAAGGAGAGTGAACTTTTACTACACAATAAATGAAATCAAACACAAACCAAAAACAACATCAAAAACTCCAACAAAAAATAAACCGTATAAAAGATAGGTATCTTATATATCTTGTGTTCTAACTTTATCATTATGTGTATATATGTACCTACTTATTACTTTTAAATTAGAATGCTACCCAAGCAGCAGATAATCTTATGTTTGATTGGATATTTTATTTTATTCTTTTTCTTCTCTTTGTTATTCATATTTATACAAAATATGTTAGTAGGCTTAGGCACCAGTTAAAAGTACATATACATATTATTTCATTATTATTTTAATACTATACTTATCAAACAACTTATCAAAATCTTAATACTCATCCTAATTTTACTGTCCTAAAACGGGAATCCTCCTAGTTGTGCAGTCAAAACATTTCTTAAATAATTTATATAAATGTATAATCTTTTACTAAATAAAAAAATAAAAAATAATAATAATAGAATATTGCTTACTATGCTCTATGCTAATCGATCATATGGAATAATAGCATAAAATAATTGTATATTGCATACTATGCTTTATGCTAATTGATCAATGGAATAATGGCATAAAATAATTGAGTATTGCATACTATGTTCTATGCTAATCGATCATATGGAATAATAGCATAGGGTAGTGCAACGTTCCTCGACTATAGATTCACTATCAAAAGTACAAAAATTATTCAGGAAACTTATCCTTAAGGTTCCTTTAAAAGCCAACTTCGATTACTAGATGTTCGAACAATTTACACCAAAACAATCTTTTTTTTTTTTTTTTTTAAAAGAAAGACAAACATTCCCGAGTTACGAATAACCCAACAATGTTTGAAAATCTCCTACTACCACCACAGAAAGCCGAAAATGTTGCTTGTGTTGTGATGGAGGACTTAGCCAGCCGAGGAATCGAACACGCGACGCTCGGGTGAGACCCAAGCGCTATGCCCACTCAACCACTGACCGGTCTTAATTATCTTAACAATCTTAATCTTAACTCACCTCTTCAAAAACAAATCATATAAATATTACGAAAATACTCAAAACACAACACGCTACACAAAGAATACTCACTGAAACCCAAAACAGTACCTACTTTTAGTACAAAGAAGTTAGTAGTTATTTTAGTACTTCCTACAAAGAAAAAGACGAAAGAAGAAACCTACCTGACAAAACAAGACAAATTCATTTTTTGAATTATTAAAAATCGCCACTAAACAATGGATGTTTAACAGTTCGATTTAAATTCTAGCGATTTTCGTATAAAGTTATTGTTCGATAGAAGTAATGTTGTAGGTACCTACTAGTAAATAAATTGTTTTATAGGAACTTATTTACTGTATGTACTGGTAAACTATAGACAGTGTATGAATTAAAATTCTGCCTCAATACAGTTTCTGGTAGTGAGGTGATTGTGAGTAGTGAGGAAGGTTTTATCCTACTTCAATATACCTACTATTATTGTATCTTAATTACAATGCTATTATTCACATTTTCTATTATTTTTCTTATATGTCTAATGTTGCCTGGAATAGAACGTATGTTTATAATCCTGTTATTTTTTAATGAAAAATAAAATAAATTTCCGCTAATTGAAGTGACCAACTTACTCTATCATAAGTTTGCCGTTTTTTTAAAAAATCTTTTGATTTATTTTAATTTTTTGTTTTTCTCAACTCTTATAGTTTTATATTAATTAGTAAAAACAAGTTAATTTATAAAATAGTTCTGCTGTGTAATTATTATTACGTCTGAACAGTTCAAATAATTATAAAGGTATGTGAAATACCCCAAAATAAATGTAAAATATTTATTTTCTAGTTTGGATGACGAATTAAAGATGTTGAAGAATTAAAGAAGTTACAAAATTGCTGAAAATTTACGTAAAAGCATCGACAGCGCACTTCATCATTCTTCGACTCTTGTTTTCCGAGTTTGAAAAATGTTCAATTTACCGATCTAAAATATTGAATCCAGCGACGGAGCAAAATAATAGTGGATACGGGGCTAAATTATGCGTATCGAGAAATAATATCAATCACCATTTTTCCCACTCCGTTTTCACCTCAGCAGTTCAGCACGTAGCGTTAAATTCGTAATCTTCCAGAGCGGGATCCACGCCCGAAATTGGCAAACCCTTCTCAGGAAGAGTTGGCGCCGCGGAGCCGATATTAAAACCCCCTGGTCTTCATGAATTATTCACCATGCGACTGTCCCGCATTCTGGCGGAGTTGCTTCATTATTTCTGTAGCAAAGGACGGGACGGAGGGCCGCGGCCGGGAAGACTATTTGCTGCGCCACTGGGTAAACTGCGCGCTATTGCGAATCTGGCGGTTAATATCGGGGTAAAGACAAAACTGCACGGAAGTCACCGGCGGGAAAGCCATTGGGAGGAAGTCGAGGTGAAAAATACCCCTCCATTCCCCCTCGGTGCACTGAGTAAATAACCCCTTCAGTGCTGGATATTGTGCCTTCCTTTGAACTGAATAATATCAATGAGAAGAGTTGCAGAAGAAAAATTAGCGCTCTCGAATCCTTTTAAAGAAAGTTCTTCAATTCAATTTTTACGGCAGGAAATACCGTTTCTATATTTCTTAGCTGCCTTCCACCCCCATTGTGAACTTTTCTAATGGTTTTCGTTGTTGTGTTTCTTTAAATGAGGAGCCACCGAGCATCTTAAATACTTTTTGAAAAGACATTGTAATATTAAAAAACCTTTTCTTTCAAATGCATACAGGCACTGGTAAACTGTAAAGACGGGTTGTTTCACAGAATTTTAACTATTCATCGAATTTCGTCAAATTTTTATCACGATGTCCAAACAAGTATTCATCCAAAGAATAACATTTTTGCATTTCGTCATGATATATTGTTAAGACGAACGCAGGTGGAAGAACGCGTGTTCCAATATTACTATGAATTTATTAACACTTTATAAGGAAGCGGCTTGCATTCCCGTTTTCAACAGGATTACCAAAAATTAGATTTTTAATTCAGCGTCACTCATTTTTCTCCGTGTAATACATAATAAATTCCATTATTTCACTTGGGTAGGTACCTAACTTACCCATCTAATTATTCACACTTTGATTCATAATCTATCGTTGGAGGACTTTACAGAAGAGCAAAAATTAAATAAATATATGAGCATGTTTATAATACAGGGTAAATGTTTGTTTATCAGCTGTGTAAAATTTAAAACAAGTTTATTAGTAAGGTCTATTAAATTTATAATGACTTTATAGTGACTTTTATTTTGACTTCATAGTTACTTTTCTCAGATAGGTAACTCAGCAGTTCAATTATGGTTTTACTGAAATTCTTCGAGATATTATGGCAAATGATGGGTTTGTGTTTTTTTGTTGTAGGATGGTCATTAAACCACACCAATTTTAAATTTCCAAGTCCATTGTTTAATCGAGATGTTCTTTGCTAATCCTTGAAGAAATCACATAGAAGTCAATTAACTTATTTAATTAGAAGTTTAAAGACCTCGGAACGACGCCTCTGTTTGCATTTGGTGTTTGCATTTCTCCGCGATCACATTTGAACACTTTGGCTGCGAACGAAGAAGTTCTTAAATTAATTTATGTCTAGTGAGAAGGTTGGAAATCAGGAGCGAAGATGGAAGAACAAAAAAGAGTTCGTTAAATAAAGGTGCTATTATTTATTAATGTCTGTAATCTGTGTGGAACAAAACAGAAGGTTGCAGAGAAATTATTGTTGAAAATTACAGACCTCAAATTTAGTTTGATCTAAACCTAATTTATTTTGTACATCTAACATAATTTAATATCGAAACTAAAAAGCATAAAACTAAAAACAAAATTATCATTTCTATATTGTATTTACGCAATGTACTATGAAGTTTAGAAATATTTACTGCACAACATGAAAATATTGTTTTTCACATAAATTCAATAAGGAAAAAGAGTTGCGAAATTCCGATGTTTTCTCGAAAAAAAAATACATGCTCTATAAAATGTACAGTTCATTATTATTATCGATGAGAAAAAAAAATAAATGCTTCTATAAAATGTACAGTTCATCATCATCGATAATAATAATGAACTGTAATGATGAACTTACAGTTCATTATTAAATTACAGTTCATTATAATGAACTGTAATCATAAACTTACAGTTCATTATTAAATTACAGTTCATTATTATTATCGATGATGATGAACTATACATTTTATAGAAGCATGTATTTTTTTCCGACAGCAATTCCGACAACAAAACATCGGAAATTCGCAACTCTTTTTCCTAATTGAAATTCCAATGTTTTCTCGGAAAACAATACATGCTTCTATAAAATGTACTGCATTGTACGACAGCATCATCGATAGTAATAAATTATCTAGCTAATATGGATTTTAGCATTACTTCTGAATCGTAAGATTCTTTTATACAGTTCTTGCATCTGACAGTAAAAGTAACCCAGATGACTCCCTTGGTTAATTCGAAACTTCTCTGTTAAGAAATTGCGTTTTGTATTCTTGTATTTAAGATAACTGCTCGAGCAACTAGACGAGGAGTATAAACTTTATAAGTGAAGACCGGAGATTGAGATTAATTTTCCTTTCACTGCTTTTTTGCCGCCCTTTGATCATCACATCACTGAAGATAGCGGCTTAAGTAAGACGTATCTTCAATAAAATCACAGGATTTCTTTATTGGTTAAGTGTTATTTAAGTAATCGAGATCTTCATTCTAGAATAAATGTAAAATTGCGTTCTTTCCATAGTCATGTTCGGCAGGCAGTAGTCACTACACTATTTCTAGGAAGACACCGCCCACGGTTTTTGGGTAGAAAAGAAAGAAAATCATTAAATACGACCTTATGTTGTAAAATGAAATGTCGGTAAGTTTGATTTTTTATTGGTTTAAGTCTCAGTAATAAGTGGCCAAGTTTTAGGTTATAGGTTTAAAAAATATATTATAATTTTGGTCTTACAAATTCTGTAATTTTTTCAATCAGGTTCAACGGCTATCAACCACGGCACAATTTTAGGAGATCATCCAAGGTTGTTGTACAAACAGGGATGAAATTGTTAAGGCAAAGTTTAATGTGAAATCACTATTTTCAATTAATCTTTACTGTGAATCGGTTCACATTATGAAAACCAAAAATATTTTTTGGATAAATTGAAGCTTTTCGTATCGTTTCGCTAGAGTAAAATTTAATTAAAATTGTGAATTACTTTATAAAAAATACATTATGAAAACTACTAAAAAAGTGCTTTTTTATTAGAAATGTATGAACTTCAAAAAAAAACCTTGTTATTGCTTTGATTATATATGACAATTTCCCTTTATTAGCTTTTTCATATCTTATAAAAATATTCACAAAATAAATAAAAACTACTTTTGCGCTAAAATAGACCATCTCTATACTCCGTTTGCCAAACGATTTTTATGCCTATGTGGTGGTATAAGGCACACCAATAATGAACACATTTTTGCCTTGTGTACTCCTCTTAAATGTGACATCATATAAAATTGGGAGGCCGGTATGGGTACCGCCTTCCCGGGAACCATTCTTCGAATAACCAACACCTCTGCCATAGGTCACCCCAAGTGGTTCGCTACGTTTGGGGACTTAGCAGGGGTGCCCGGGCTTCACGGGGTGAGGACTGTCTAGGTATTAGCGGCGGATGCGTCTGCCCACCTACTGTGAAGCGGGATGTATTTGGAGAGTTTGGAGGTCCAGCAGGACTCTCTCGACCAATCGCCTTGCACCACAGTGGGTGGGGTGAATTCAAACATCCGTCACTCTCTACCCACCCTTCATATCTTGTTCTTTCACAGATCTTCCTCTCCTTCCTTTCATTCAAAAACTCACTTCACAGCATCCCCAAATATGACATAGGCCACGAGGAAAGTTATTTTCCTCAGGGCCTCCTGTGTGGAGCTAATGTAAAAAAAGATATATCGGTAAGAAGACCACTTTTACGAGCGACATTCAGTGACAAGTTTTAATGTATTGTATTAAAGTAATTCAAAGCTGCCATCTCTTGGCATAAGTTTAAAGCTTGTGTCAAATTTTACATAATGTATGGTATAGAAGACGCTGAAATTGAGTTTATCCCCAAATATGACAAAGGCCACGAGGAAAGTTATTTTCCTCAGGGCCTCCTGTGTGGAGCTAATGAAAAAAAAAGATATATCGGTAAGAAGACCACTTGTGCGAACGACATCCATTGACAAGTTTTAATAGATTGTATTAAAGTAATTCATAGCTGCCATCTCTTGGCATAAGTTTAAAGCTTGTTTCAAATTTTACATAATATATAGTATAGAAGAAGCCGAAATCGAGTTTATTAAAAATATAGTTATTTGGTAGCTGCAACGAGTGCATTGCTGCAATATAAATAATTTTAAGCCACCTCGTTAATAAAACCAACCATTCGAACACGAGCCCCTAATCTGTTTGCATTATTTGTAGTTCCGATCCGATTCTCGGAACAAAGTCCGAGAATAAAAAATTGGTATCAGATCAGCGTTTATTTAGTTTTTTTTTATTGCAACACGAAGAAATATTCGTTCTCGTGGAAAAAATGCTGTTATTAATTTACTTATTTATTTTTATTTTATTTTATTAGGAACATTAACAGGTTTATAACATAACATGCATAGAGAGAGAGAAAAAATAAGTAAAAGAATTAGGTTACAACCCAATAACCAATGTTCACATCGTGCAATAAAGATAAAGAAGGTTAAAAAGCAATAAACAAACAAAGAAAACAAAGAAAGGTTAAAAACAAATAAATGTTAAAAACAAGGAAATAATAAGAGAAAATGTATATATATATATATACACGTATAAACACATACATACATATATATACATACTTATGCATATACACATATAAATACATACGTACACACATACATATACATAGTTGCATACATACATACGCATACATACATGCATACATACATACATACACACACGTACATTTGATATTAAAAATGTATTATTTATAAGTACGATATATGTAAGAACCCAATTAAAATGCGCCATAATTAATACTAAATCCACACAAATTAATACTATGAGTTGTATTATTGATTTAGTATTAATTTCCCTCGAAGTCAAGAAGAAAATATTCAAGCCGTTCTATTAAAATAAACGTTTTTACAACTGGGAATTTGCTTCTCCTCATTAGTATGGTGATTTTATAAAACTTTCATGGAAGAGCCGTTGCGACTGACTTTTAATAATGAATGATTCACAATTGTCTGGAAAAACATATTTCTTATTCTACTAAACCACCGCTTACTGATGTGGTCGGACCTTCTGAGACGTGCTAATGAATAGTGAATTAAACCGAAGGTCGGGTCAAATATTTTTTTTACCATATTTTTTTTTATTACATTAACTTGTTACAGAGGGATTAATTATTACAGAGGGAGGCCATGAGGAAAATATTTTTTGAAGTCCTTTGGAGGGTATTTTTAAGGAGAGGAAGTTCTAGGAAGGAAAAAGGTATGAGGGGTGGGTAGGAATCTAGGGATCAGTTTGTACAGGAGTGAAGAACGTAATAATCTATCCGTACCATTGCAAGGTGACGGGTCAAGAGTTGGAGAAGTCAAAATATCTCCCCAATCCAGCCTCTCCAGATCTGTCACACGTGATTGTGGCTCTTGGGCAGGCTCATCCTGAACTTCCGCTGAATCACCAAATGCAGTGAACCACTTGGGATGACCGATGACAGAGGTGTTGGTTATCAAATAAATAGTTCCGGGGCGGCTGTGACCAAAACCGCTTTCAATAGCCTTCTTATCAGGGTAGTTGGTAAAAAAAGGTTTGAATTGAAATATAAAGGTGAGTTTTTTGGTTATATTGTCAATTCGGGCAGAAGCTCTATTAACAGAAAACCCGATTCCAATATCGTTAATAACATTTTCTTAAAGTTTTTAGTAATACATCGCTTTTAGACAGATTTCAGGGTTGTTGTATTGCCTGTGTTGTGATCGCCGAATGTACATCATATAAATCTACATATATATATTTTTAGAAGGGTGTGTGTTTTTTTTATTCAAATCTACAGATTTTTCCAAGATTAGTGAAATTTTGCACACTTGACCTTTAAACCAGGAGGAAGGTCACTGCGTACATAAGATTTTGAAAAACCACCCCATTCTATTTTCTCACCCCTTTGCAAAATGTTGATACTTGACGTTCAAAATAAGAGGAAAATTACTATTTATCATCTGATTTCTGAATCCAATACAGGTCAGCGCCGGGGACTTCAACTAGTGTAAATAATAAATATAAATTATCTAAATTAAGCGCCAAAGAACGCGAACACCTTATAAAGTTCATAATATTAAAAGTTGTCGTATAAACATAGTTGGCAATTATTATTATAATGATTGTATTCATTTAACCCGTCTACATATAAGCTTTTATCATTTCAAAAAATAATATTAATTATGTCTTGTACCATTAACAAACTTACACTTAACATAAAAAAATGTCAAATCATGAGTTTCTTTAGAATTAAAAACCCTATCAAATATAGTTACTCTTTTAACAATCACAGTTTATTGTCAGTACCTGTAATAAGGGACCTTGGAATAACCTTCGACTCTAAACTACTATTTACCAATCACATTGATATAATAACGGGTAAAGCAATGAAAATTCTGGGCTTCATTGTAAGAATTTGTAAAGATTTTAAAAATATCCAAACATTTAAAATACTATATACAACTCTGGTTAGGAGTCATTTAGAATACAATTCCCCCATATGGAACCCTTTCTACAAAAGCCATGCAAACTCCATTGAAAGAATCCAACGCAAATTTCTCAGATCAATTAATTTCAAATTAGGTATTCCCGCGGTTGACATAAACTATGAATCTTTATTACAAAAAATGAGACTCTTATCGTTAAAAGATAGAAGAATACTCAATGATCTTATTTTTTTATTTAAAATAAACAATAACTGGTTTGACTCCCCTGAATTGGTCTCATTAATAAATTACCATGTACCTAGTAGACCGACTCGACTCAAAACACCTTTCCACTGTGACAATACTATGACGAACGCAGAACAAAACTCAACCATAAATCGCTTGCATATTTTAGGCAATGAATATGCTAATATTGATCACGCTGCCGGTAATCTGTCTTCATACAAAAGATGCGTTAAACTAAATTTGTTTGCTAGTACCACGTAAATACATCATGTAAACATAATATGCCTACCAGTACTTCTAAAACTATTAATGCACTTGAAATCATAAGTACTAGTAAAATTTATCATATCGGTTAACATAATCCAGGATTTATTACTTTTTATATTTAAATCATTCTCGGTACCTTGAGATATGTATCTTATTGGTACATTTTATTGTTTTATTTCAATCTTTAAATTTTTATTTTTATTTTTACTTTTTCCTAATAAATTATGGTTTGTACTTTAATACTTTATATTTTAAACTATTCACTTTACAATTTACTTTTATACATTATAGTTTTTATACACTAACTACTTATTACCTTATTACCTTACTTTTTACCTATTTTCTTAAATTTTACTAACATTTATACTGTTATTCTTCATGTTGTTGTACTATTATAAGTATGTCAATTATGTTAATGGCACGTGTTGTGCCGTATATGTGTAAATAAATAAATAAATAAATAAATAAATAAAATTAATATTTTCTAAGAACGGAATTTAAATCTGCATATTTAACAAGCGTGTCAATTGCGTAGATATTTGGCTCTTGTGAAATATTTCAATGTTACTTTTCTGGTTGATAAATAGTGAAATTGGTTTTCACCAATTTGTTGAGTTTAAAAAATTAAAGATTACTAGTTTCAGTGTCACCTTAAAAAATGTGTCGTTTTTATTATTCTAATAACTGTTCAAGAATCCATTTGGTAAACTAGCCCATCAGGGACATGCGCATAAACAAAGGTGTGCGGAGCGAGGAGGGGGCGTGACCGTCTCTCCTTTTTTGTAATTTGTCAAAAAATGAATCTGACAGTATACAGGCAACTCGCATTGTAATAATACCATTTGATCTGTGAAAAAAATTCTGCTTCCAAATTACATGTCATTTTTACAATAGCGCGCAAATTGATGGTTGCGTAAAAAAAAACTTAACTAAACAAATCGGCTGAAAAAAAATTCTTGTTTATTTCCAGAACTGAATTTTTTTTTCACTATGTAGTTAGACACTTATACAAATGTGTTCTAATTTACCCAAGTCACTCATTTTTCGTATCGCTTTGCAATCCGATTTGAAGGCGGTTCGGTTTTACGAATATTCTGATCCTGTGCAGAAAAGTTCCACAATGGACTGCGCTGCAAGCCGTTGCCTTACGGCAGATTTATTTTTCGCGCAGAGTCTGGCTATTTTTAATGTTCAACATACGACTGACGTAGATTATTCAAAGCATTCTCGAACCCTTCTAGTGCCAAAAATACGATCACGTGATTGGCCAGCAGCACATTTCAACAAACTCGGATTTCGTGTTACGACAAGTCTATCAGTTAGGATGTCTATGATTTTTACTCTCGTGCTCGGGGATTTGTCAAACTTTGTAATCCATCAGCCTGTGTGTATCACCCACGATGATAATAATACGTGTATTGAAAAGAAAATCCCAAGAAGTGTGATTGTCACCGATTTGAAAAAAAAATTAAACGGGATAATAAAAATTACTGTTTTTGATCAATTTCACCCAAGAAACGTACGCGAAAATTGGCGTTACTACAGGCACACAAAACTTTCCGATGTTACGCTTCTACCGCCTTCAGTGACTGGATGTCACGATGTCAGTAGGTGAACCTATTTCTAAATAAATCCCGCTTGACTTACTAAGATGGCGGCCCATCCAGAAAGTCAACCCGGAGTGTATAAAAAAGCTTACCCCAAATGCCTTACTTGTACCAATGTATACATAAGTAGCTACCGTGTGCCGGTTTGATACAAGTCGCGATTGGCATGCAAAGTCGGCAATTACAATTCTTCGTATTTCGAGTTGCTCTGGAAAGAGCGGGAAAGTTTCCCGCTAAAAGTTTCGGGCGCGTTGGAAGAAGTATTTCCTCCCGCGTCGCTGATGTTTCCAAAGCATCTGCTCTTAATGGCAAATAAAAGGCAAACTATTGCCGAAAACATAATGGTTTTCGTAAAGTAAATAATAATTTAACTGTTTTGGGATTCATTGCTCAAATGAAACTGGGACCGAATTTAAATTGTAGGGGTGATTTATTATTACGTACTCCACTTTCTGAATCACTCCTTGATTCCGAGAACTTTAATATTTTTAATGGCTTATATTACTCTGTTTTTTTTTTTTTCATTTTGTGACGGTTTTTTTCAAATATTGCTTTATAATACACTAAGATATTTCTTCTCTCGTAATGTTTTCCCTGCGGGAGTTTACCTTGAGATTGAATTCACCAGAAATATTTAAATGATGTTATTCAAAGTTGTTTTTTTCCATGTTGCCTCAAAAAGTTATTACTTTTTAATATATTTACCAATTTAGGTGAGCACTTATCTAAATAGAGTAATATCTGGTTTACCTAACTATTCAAGCTTGACATTTCATAAAGTATTACCTTCCTTGGTACCATTTTTTGTTTTTTTGGAGTCGGGTAAAGCCGCCCAGGGAACCATTTATTGGATAACCAACACCTCTGTCTTAGGTTTCAAAAGTAATTCGTTACATTTGGTGACTTAGCAGGGGTATCTGGGTTCATGGGGTAAGGCTTTTCTATTCTTTCGTGGTGGATGGGTCTGCCCACTTAGCGCGTGGCTGGCTGGATCCTGATAGACTGAGGGCAGGTTGAGAAAGACCATTTGAATTGTCCGGCAGGACTCTCTCGACCCAGTGAACTTGCACTGCAGTGTGAGGGATGGATTTATACGTCCCTCACTCCTGGACCCATGAATCCCCAGATTCCTATCCATCCCTCATACCTTTTTACTTCCCTGAACTTCCTCTCATACCTTTCCATGAAAAGACCCTCCACATAGCATCCCTAAAAATGACAAAGAACCCGAGAGATATCTTTTCCTGTTGGGTGAAGCTAAGTGAAAATGTAAACGGCAAACAGATATCGAAATATTATAACAAACCGGCGTGTAACCCATTTCCTAATCATAAATGATAATTACAAATAGTAGTTATTCAAGAGTAAATATAGTGTAATTAGTGTAACCGTGTCAATACACTAATAAAACCTTTATTAATACCCTTTGCGCCTTGCTCAGTTCGCTCAACAGCAAAAGCAACCCTTCAACATAAATAACAGTTTGGAGTATGTTTGCCAACTTAATTGTAAAGTGGCGAGAATTACAGAATCACTGTTCACACTCTCACACTCCCCAATTCTCTACCTCTACGGTTTACAGTTTAATAAGTATTATTTCGAGGATGCAGTACATCTATGAAACAACATTTAGACGACAGATTTCCCAAGGTGTCTGCAATTATTTGAATTCATTATTTGTAACTTGTATGAGTTGTATCAAATGAACGCTGAAAGCTGAAGGAGCTTTTAAAAATATTTCAACAATACTTCAAAGTCAACATACGAATATTTTCGATCTGTATAAACCTCATTCTTTTCGAAACTCAAAATTCTTAATTTATTAAATATTTTGACAACACGAGCCGATATAATAATTGTTCTCTGAATAGCGGCAATTTTGACCACTTTAATTTTTTTTTCATGACTTTCCACAATACAACTTTTTAATAACGAGTCATTGATCATGACCATGAGCTTCCTGAATTCAACCCTCTGCCAATGTCCTTGTCAGCCTATTTGCCTCGCGTGAACATACATACTTTACAATATACAAAATCACTAACTTCTCCAAGGATTTACCATTCCCCATTGTAAGTACTTATATAAATAGAAAAAAACCAAACAAAAACTCTTGGCTCCGTAACGCATTCTTTAGTTCAGTTTATCGCAGCTCACACCTTACACTTAAGGCAGGAGTAAGCAGAAGTAGAAACTGGTGTGCGGCAAAGGGAAAATAATTCAATTACTCTCCATTCTTACTTTGTAAAACAGAAGTGGAAGAGCATCGCGCCATCTCTTCAAGGGAAGAAGATGTAACGAGACGCACTCGCGATAATAATTGAGTCGTAATATTCACATTTCCTAACTCCCTGCAAGCTGGAATGCAGGAAGGTGGAAAGTCAAAGGAAACAATTAAATCCAATTAAATAATTTGTTATATGTATACTTAAATTATTATGAAAACAATTTCCTTATTGCAGATTATTGCGCCACCGCGCACCGTGAGCAGTAGACATGTTTAGTGTGTACTAATATATCAAACAACACATTACTGTTTTGAAAACTAAAAAGAGATTTGTGAAGAAAAAAATCAAATAAAAATCTCAAGTTAAAATATTTATTTTGTTATGATAAACTTAAAAAAACTAAACTTTAAACATGGTCAAGGTTTTTATGCGTAGCACAAAGGATAACAAATTATATGAAAAACACATACAAAATAGAAAAAAATTCCCAATGAAAATAAAGGCCAAAGCATAAGCGCTAATTTGAGACTTGGGTTCGAACTTCAAAAGCCATTTCTTCAGGCTTAATGGCGACGACAAGGCTGAAATTTTTTTTTTTTTTCAGACTTATACATTTATTTTTTTCGTTATTATTCTATTTCTCCATAAGTTGAGCTCCAAGAGCTCGTGTTTATGGGAGGAGTATTTACATTTAGTTCTAATGATTTTTTAAACAATAATCAAAAACTTTTGAAATAAATACAAACATAATATTAACATAGGTACACAAATTAGAAAATTGTGTTTTTAAAGATAATTAAAATAATACATCTTTTTACAGATTAAGTAAGCGTGAGGAAATTAAGGGTACAATATATCAAGAAAAATTTAGAAAAATAGTTTTTTTTAAAGACAATCAAATTAATATATATATATATATATTTTACAGATTGAGTAAGTGTAAGAAAATTAGGGGTAGAATATATCATTATCCAATTTGAGGGACTTAATTAATTTTTTGAATTGTTCATAATTAATCAATTAATCAGCATCCACATACCCAAAAGATCTTGCCGAAATTTACTACCCTTTTATTTTTACAACACCAGGACACTGTCTTATCAAAATTCCCCAATTCCAAGACTTCACAGTCTCGGAAATAAATACTCTGATCTGGGAGATATATTTCATCTTAAAAATAATCAATATAAATATTGTTTATTTCAATTCTTTTATAGATCGAGACACAAATAGACATCTATAATTTCCGCAATATATATATATTTTTATTTTTATTTTGAATATCTATTTATGTGAGACTTCTTATCATTTTTACTAATGTATCTTATTTTATTATATGCTTTTTTTGTAACATTTAATATTTTTTCTTTTTTCGTTGTATTATGTTTCCTTTATTGTTTTAATTTTGTAGAATCTGTAATAACTGTGATACTCTACTATTAAACTTTGTAGTGTGTAAAAGCCCATTAGGGCGTGTAATAATAATAAATAAATAAATAATAATAATTCACAGTTTCAGTTACACTAATTTTATTTTTGGACAATAATATATTGTACCATCTCACACCTAAATACGAATAGTGGTGCTGAGCCGTGGTCGTTCTAAGCATAGGAATGGCGATTAAGCCATTAGTTTTGAATCTATTGCTTATGCTATCTGAGGGGTGAGTTTTATAAATAAAATATTCTTTATAAATTTGATATAAGGCGATTCTCTTATACAATTCTGTGATAGATGGTAGGTACATTAAATTCCTGAAATATCTCTAAAGTAGGGGAGTCATATGGTTTTCAAAGGATGATTTTTATAATTATTCTTTGAATTGTAATTATGGGCTGTAAAGAAGCCTTAAAAGCCCCTCCCCACCCAATCCCGTACTGCAATAAGGACTGAATTAATGCATAATAGACAATTTTGATAGGTTTCTTATTTAAAATATTTCGTATATTATAGAAAATATAGATAAGTTTTTTTATTCTTTCAACAGTGAGATTAATATGGTCTTTCGATTGAACATTTTAATCTATTTAGATACCAAGATATGTTATACTGGATTTATGATTTAGTTTCGCGCAGTCCGTATTACATGTACCGTCATTTACACAATTTTTAGAATGAATTGTTATGTTAATTAGGTTATTTGGCACATCTTCTTGTAGAGTGAAAGGAAAACAATATGTTTTTTCTATGTTGAGTGATAATAAATTGCCATCGAACCAATTTTTTATAACCTTCATATCCTGATTAGCTGCATTGGTAATTTTGTTCCGTGTCTTTTTTTCATTTTTAAGATTGGAATGATATAAAAGAAGCAATTGTAAGAGCAGTGGAATCAAGTGTCGGAAACATGCCCAGACAGCCCAGGAACCCGTGGTTTGATGAAGAGTGTGAAAGAAAGATAGCTGAAAAGAATATACTAAGAAAGAAGTACTTGGAAACGTCAACAAGAAACAAAAGACAGGCGTACGAACAAGCGAGAAAAGAAACGAGTAAGCTGATACGGGGAAAGAAAAAAAAATTCTTGAATGATATACTGCTAAAAATGGAACAGGACTTTGTCAATAATAATCCTAGAGAAGCATATAGGGGAGTAAACTTCTTCAAGAAGGGTTTCAAACCGAATACAACACTATGCAAAGACGCTGATGGATCAATTATATCAGATAAGGAACGAATAAAAACAGTGTGGAAAAACTACTTCTATAAACTTCTCAACCCTAATAGCGACCTGAGAAGTCACCCTACCAACATCCCCACTGAATCA
Organism: Hesperophylax consimilis; assembly: GCF_061612785.1. NCBI lineage: Eukaryota > Metazoa > Arthropoda > Insecta > Trichoptera > Limnephilidae > Hesperophylax > Hesperophylax consimilis. The sequence goes on from NC_142838.1 coordinate 20,002,031, forward strand.
AGTAATGAAGAATCAGCGAATCCACCAACAATGCAAGAAATAAATGCTGCACTAAAGAAACTTAAAAACAACAAATCACCTGGGAAAGACAACCTCCCGGCAGAGTTGTTCAAATATGGAAATGAGCATCTGAGAAATCTGCTACTCAATTTAATAACTAAAATATGGACACTGGAAAAAATCCCAGAGGAATGGCAAATAAGCATAATATGCCCAATTCACAAGAAAGGTGACAAATTAAAATGCGAAAATCATAGAGGAATATCACTTCTATGCACAGCATATAAAATCTACACCATGATACTGAAACAAAGAATTGATAAATATGCAGAAAACCTACTGGGAGAGTATCAGGCAGGCTTCCGCACCGGTAGATCCACAACAGACCAACTGTTCACCGACAGATCTTGGCAAAGTGCTGGGAATTTGACATAGACATACACCAACTATTCATTGATTTCAAGCAAGCATATGATAGCATAGATCGGGAGTGTCTATATGACATACTACTACAATTCCAGATTCCACCTAAATTGGTTAGGCTCATAAAAGCCACAATGTCAGACTCAAGATGTCAGGTCAAAATAGACGGAGAATTGTCGGAAGAATTTACAGAATCACAGGGACTTAAACAGGGGGTCAGTCTGGCTCCCACTCTCTTCAACATTGTGCTCGAACATGTAATACGAAAAACACTAATAGACACTGGCTCCAATATTTGTTTCAAGAGCAGTCAAGTTGTCGGATATGCGGATGACATCAACATTGTCGGAAGATCAATTTCAGCCATTAAGGAGGTCTTCGACCCTTTAGAAACAGCGGCGCGGGAAGTAGGACTGCGAGTTAATGTTGACAAAACAAAAATGATGGTACAGAGCAGGAACCCCTCACACAGAAGAAGAAGTAGTGCACTATTTAAAGACAACTACTCATACAAAGTGGTCGATCAATTCACCTACCTGGGCTCCAGCCTGACAGAGAACAATGAGGATCCAGCAGAAATCAGAAGGAGAATCACAGCAGCCAACAAAACATACTTCTCTTTGCTGCCAGTGTTTAAGTCACGTAGTGTCCACAGAAAAACCAAAATAACCATTTATAAGACCATTGTAAGAACTGTATTGGCATATGAATGTGAGGCGCTGACACTGACGGTAAAGATGGCTGAAATGCTGGATACTTTTGAATGAAAGGTGCTGAGAAGAATATGTGGACCCGTGAAAGAGGGCGAACAGTGGCGTATCCGGCACAATATAGAATTGTACGATATAAATAAGGCCCCTAGCATCTCTGCACACATGAGACTCCTCAGGCTGAGATGGGCTGGGCATGCACAGAGAATGCCGGATACACGCGTCCCAAAAAGAATTCTGACTGGTCACCCAGGTGGAAAGAGAAAAGTGGGAAGACCCAGACAGAGGTGGGAAGATGAGGTAAGAGGGGATGCAGCACAGCTTCTCCAGGTGACAAACTGGAAGTCAGCCGCTGAGGACAAGAGGAGTTGGAGGCGACTGTTGCAGGAGGCCAAAGCTCGATATGGGCTGTAGCGCCATCAAAGAAGAAGAAGAAGAAGTCTGTTTTTCGATAATCATTGCAGTTTCGTCAGCAAAGGATATAAGTTTACCATTAAGTGATAATTTAAACATATGGTTAACGTAAATTATAAATAAAATTGGTCCAATAACAGTCCATTAACAAAAAAAAATAATAAAAAAACTAATATCCAATAACAGAACAGTGATGAGAAACACAGTCTAAAGCCAGATCAGTTAAAAAAAATCTGCATAAAGCTGCATTTCTAGAAAAATCACCATTCTTATGGGCGCTAATTTGAGATTTAGGTTCGAACTTTAAAATCCTTGTTGTCAGGCTCTATGTTACCAAACTGGCATAAATTTTGAAATCGTGATCAGAATCACAGTACGAACCGAAATCATTCACAAAATCTAAATACAGTTAAATTTGAAATAAAATCATAAATTTAACGGGTACCATTTGAAGATTTGGGTTCGGTCTTAAAATGTCGTTTTTTCAAGCTCTGTCGTACTAAACTGGCTGAAATTTAAGAATCGTGATGAGAATCACAGTCCAAACCGAAATCACACACAATCTCTAAATAAAGTTAAATTTTTAAAAAAATCATAAATTTTATCGGTAATATTTGAAGACTTGGGTTCGGTCTTTAAATCCTGTTTTTTTAGTCTCCATGGTTCCAAACGGGCTGAAATTATTAAATCGTGATGAGAATCAAAGTCCGAACTGAAATCAGTCACAAAATCCGCATGAAAATGCATTTCTAGAAAAATCACCATTCTTATGGGCGCTAATTTGAGACTTGGGTTCGAACTTTAAAATCCATTTTGTCAGGATCTATGGTACAAAACGGGCTGAAATTTTGAAATCGTGTTGAGAATCATAGTCCGGACCGAAATCAGTCACAAAATCGGCATGAAAATGCATTTCTAGAAAAATCACCATTCTTATGGGCGCTAATTTTAGACTTGGGTTCGAACTTTAAAATCCATTTAGTAAGGCTCTATGATAGCAAACAGACTGAAATTAAAGAATCGTGCTAAGTATCAAAGTCCGAACCGAAATCACACACTCAATATAAATAAAGTTAATTTTGAAAAAAAATCATAAATTTTACGGGTACTATTTGAAAACTTGGGTTCGGTCTTTAAATGCCGTTTTTTCAGGCCCTATGGTACCAAATCACAGTCCAAACCGAAATCAGTCACAAAATCTGCATTTCTAGAAAAATCACCATTCTTATAGGCGCTAATTTGAGACTTGGGTTCGAACTTTAAAATCCATTTTGTCAAGCTCTATGGAAGCAAACGGGCTGAAATTAAAGAATCATGATAAGTATTACAGTCCGAACGGAAATCACACACTTAATCTAAATAAAGTTTATTTTGAAAAAAAATCATTTATTTTACGGGTACTATTTGAAAACTTGAGTTCGGT